>NC_138544.1:31605755-34005755 GCF_964234715.1 Podarcis melisellensis
AATAATGCAGCTTAATTTTGAAATGTTCTTCACTAATGCAGATATTAATTGCTTAATCCAGACATCACATCAAACAATGGTTTGTGCTAACCATAGTTTAGAACCCACTAGGGCTGTACCAAATTGACTTACATTTGGCTTCATTGGATGGCCCTGAGTACTAGAACTATGAGCATGGAAAAACAGCTCTTTCTCCACTTTCTTCACACCTTGCCTTATCTTCTACAACTCAACTCTGTTGTGTCCCCCCTTGCTCACCATTTCTCTAAACTAAAAAGCCCCAAATGTTGCAACCAGGGCTTTTTTCAGCCAGAACTTGCTGGAACTCAGTTCTGGCACCTCTCTGGTGGGTGCCATGTCCATTCTAAGAGAACAAAGGAGGTGTTTGTGGTGAGTTCCAGCACCTTTTTCCCTAGAAAAAAATAGCACTGGTTGCAACCCTTCTTTGCATACGGGAGTTGTTCCAACCCCTTGATCAGAAGTAGCGGGGGGAGAACTACTATGCTAGCTTCCCAGCAGGTGAGTCACTGTTGCTAACCAGGAGGGAGAGGGGAACTGTGAAGGTGCCAAGGAGGTTGGCGAGGGGTAAATGCACCACTGGAACCAATCCAGTGCTCCTGCCAATGCATTAGCATCGTGCCAACCCTTATTGGACTACAATTTGTATCCCATACAATTCAGATAACACAGTAAAATACAAGAGATAAAAGTAGCAATAAAATACAATTTTAAAAACCAGGATGTCTATGGGCCACCTCAATGAAGCTCATGGACCACTGGTGGTCGAAGGACCACAGCAACCCCTGTTTTAGGTAGTCTGGCCCTCAAGTGATTAAGGCTTTGTACACCAGCTTAAAATTAGCCTAGTAGCTAAATGGCAGCCAGTCCAATTCTTCAGCAGGGGTGTAACATGATTCTGCCCTAGGCATTGAGCACTAGCTCCAGCTTCCAGGCCAACTGAAAGGGCAGCCACACAGAGATTGGGGAAGTTATCAGCACATGGATGACAGTGTCCTGGTCCAGGACAGCTATCACAGTCTCATTAGCTAAAGCTAGTAAGGTACTTTGCTGATTTGGAACTCCATCTGCCTACAGAACTTGATCCACTAAGTTCTGTGAGTCTCCACCTCTGAAAGCACTTTTGTGAACAAGCACCAGCCAGCAAAAGGAATAGCTGACCCAGCTCAACGTTCCACGCTCATTTTGTAAGCATAATAGAGAAAATCTTGGGCAAATCTCTCGGCTGCCGCGTGAACTTAGCTGGAATTTTGAAGCAATTAGATTTCATTTCCTCTAAGTTAGTTCAACACATTTTAAATGGTAAGTCGAAAAGTGCCACTTGAACTTAATGAGACCACATTTTGATAAGAGACTCTAGCGGGATAAGGAATCATCACAGTAATGCAAGCCAAGGTTTTGATTCCTGATTCATTAGGCAACACAGATAGGCTCGTTCCCAAAACAGAGTACAGATGCCAAGACTTTTATGCTCCTCTGGAGAATTTTATCTGTGAACTACTTCTGCTCAAGAAATCTGCCTTTGAAGCGGTAGAACAATTCTGAGTTTGCCTCCTCTGCTGTCAGACACTTTCACCATCCCTGTCTTTTCCCACAGGGGCTCCATGCCCCTTTGCAAATCCGTCTCCCAGTTGGCAGCCGATGGGCTGATACAAAGCCTTAATCTCCTGCCACTGTTTTCTTCAGCATATGCTCTTCTGCCAACTGGCAGTCAAAGAACAAAAAAAGTAAATCTTCCAGATGGTTTCCAGTGCTAACTACCCAGTCGTAGCCCACTAAACTTCCTCTTAAGACATATCTTCCAAGCATTATTCTAAGTTAGACCTTTGGCCCATAAAGCTGAGCTTAGTATTGTCTATACCAGGCATAGGCAAACTCGGCCCTCCAGATGTTTTGGGACTACAATTCCCACCATCCCTGACCGCTGGTCCTGTTAGCTAGAGATCATGGGAGTTGTAGTCCCAAAACATCTGGAGGGCCGAGTTTGCCTCTGCCTGGTCTATACTGACAGTTGGTGGTTCCTCAGGGTTCCAGACAAGCCTTTTCTAACCCTACCTGGGCAGATGCCAAGGATTGATTGTATTTGAAAATACTGTATTTGAAGCAGAAGGAAAGTCTGTCTTAAGACCTTAGCAGGCAATACATGTATTCTATCAGTAAGTTGTTCTTCAGACTATCCCCACAAAGTGGTAGAAATTAGAACGACAGATTCCTTCTGTTTCTTACTCCCACTTCTTGCCCATGTTAAGTCTGTTCCTTAGATCAGGGCCCCCCCTCCAAACTAGTGTTTGCTTTGCAGATGTATCCAGCAACAGGTTATTGACATAATAATAGCGCAATAGTAGTGAGTTTCTACTGGGCCATCTGCCCTTCACTTCACTTTATTATTTGTTGTTTGACGTTTCCTCAGTGTGACCACATTATTGAAGTCTGCTGGGGTGCTGTTGCAAAGGACAGATAGACAAAAACAGCAACCCTGGAACATTTGAAGTATGAAAAATTACAGGATTCTAGCAGGACGTTACAGGATGTGCATTACTTAGACATGAAGCAGGATGTCCACCCTGACATTTTAGGAGGTACAAACCATATTGAATTGAATTGAATTGGATTTATTATTTCGGTCACAGACCAGTTCCAGCTCACATACAATATCAAGGAAGTCATAAAACACAATAGGGATACATTTGAATTTGCAATTAGGTATAATAGGGGCACTATAGATATAGCAACAGTTAAAATATATAAATTAAAACTTTGTCACTAACATATAACCTAAAATTATCATTGAAAGTGGGGTCATGTATAACAGCCCTGATACCATCATGAGCACAAATAATCATGAAACCACAATGAGAAGAATATATGGAAGGGCCCCAAATTTTGTTTGAAAAGCCACATGGCTGTTGTTTTCTTTTGTTTTGTTTTACCAGGATTCATTACTTCTTAAACAGAGACAATGAAACTGACACTTACTACCTCCAGGCAAATTCCAGGGCATCTCAGGGAAGTAAAACAACACAACACAAAGTCGTGCCTGCTGCCCTGGATCAGTTTTTTGCCTGAAAAAGCACATGCCCCCCGCTTTTAACCCCAATACATTAACAAGGACTGGGCTAAAACTAGAATAAAAGGCACACCAATGGCAAAACTCAACATACTAGTTGAAATATTGTCATCATCACTGTCGTCCCAGGTTCTTTTTGTGTACAAAAATACAACTGAAAATGGTAAGTGACTGAAATTTGGGGGCAGAGGCTGCGTTCAACCCATACATTTAAATCACACAACCCAAAGAATGCTGGGAATTGTAGTTTGTTAAGGGTGCAGGAAAGTATAGCTCAGTGAGGGGTAAACTACAGTTCCCAGGATTCTTGGGGGTATGTACTTTAAATGCATGGTCACATACAGCCACCATCTTGCCATATCTTGTAGGTCTACATCTATGCAAATGAAATGTGCACTCTGGGTTGATTTTACCCCACCTGAAAGAAGGTTTAAGTGTGTGTGTGTGTGTGTGTGTGTGTGTGTGTGTGTGTGTGTAATTCTGGAGAAACTTAGCAGAGTTGCTCACTATTTATTTATTTTATGAGGGCAGCATTACATGAGAAAGAGATTTCTCCAGCCATGGGGGAAAATATAGCCGCTGACATTTCCCAATCTCATATTTCAAGATGGGCAGATTCTGATAAAAGACAAATACCACCAATTTAAGAATAGGAGCTAGTTGCAGGCATTGAGAGACACCTTTGCTTTTTCTCTGCTTCATCTCTGCAGCAAAGCCAGACGTCGGTTCCCAAGATAGGAAATGGGAGTTTGGAACTATAATCATACAATTAACATTTTAACACAGATACAATAAACTACAATCTCCTACTCTGGTTCCCCTCATTTTCTCTTTTTGTAACTATAGATTGGATTGGATTTCTTTTCATGTTTAATGAACAAACATGAACTGCAAATACAAAAGAAGTAAGAAAACACTTTTCCTGGCTGAATACGATCAGACGTAAAAAGTAACAAGGAAGAGAATCCATAAAAAGCATTGCTATCTTTTCTTTTCTTTTACATGCCACTAGGAAGACAGATAATTTCATCAATAATGCTGGTAAAAAGTACCAAACCGAAAAGTTTCAAAGTCTTTCATGATACACTCAACTTTCTGAGAACTTGGTTCCACACCCTGGGGTAGAACAAAAACCACCCATGATATCATAGGAACATAAGAAGAGCAGTGCAGAATCCGGCCAATGACCCATCTGGTGCAACATCCTGTTCTCACAGAGGCCAACCAGATGACCATAGGAAGCAACCAAACAAGGCCTGAACACAACAGAACTCTCCCCACTTGCAGTTCACAGAAACTGACATTCAGAAGTGTACTGCCTCTGACAATGGAGGTCAAACATAGCCCTCTTTGGGGCATTTTTAAAGCCTTGCCCATTCACCGAAGCATTTGCTGATCTTGTTATCAGCCAGTTTTTAGTGACGACTTTTATTGACTTGTTTTTGCTACTTGTTATTCATGCACTTTGGTTTTTAATGGGTTGTAATTTGGGGTTATAATTTATTTTTGTTCCGATATTTCCTTGTACAACCCCCTGAGGGGTTTATTTGTTTGTTTGTTTCAGCAAGCAGCATACGAATGTGTTTAAATTAATATAACAACAACAACAACTTTCTGAATACGAATAACTCTTGAGAAAATAACTTTGCTTTTGTTCTTATGCCCTGTCCATTCAGCACCCACATCACTTCTGGAGGCAACAGCACCCAGAATGCAGCCTTTGGTGCATAACTTAATGGACAGGTTCATTATGTTGTCGTTGTTGCTGCTGCTACTGTTTATACCACACCCAACTGACTGGGTTGCCCCAGTCACTCTGGGCAGCTTCCAAATAATTATGAAACCATCAGACATTTAAAAACTTCCCATACAGTGGTACCTCAGGTTAAGAACTTAATTCATTTTGGAGGTCCGTTCTTAACCTGAAACTGTTCTTAACCTGAGGTACCACTTTAACTAATGGGGCCTCCTGCTGCCGCTGCACCACCACCACGTGATTTATGTTCTCATCCTGAAGCAAAGTTCTTAACCTGAGGTACTATTTCTGGGTTAGTGGAGTCTATAAACTGAAGAGTCTGTAACCTGAAGCATCTGTAACCCAAGGTACCACTGTACAGGGCTGCCTTCAGATATCTTCTAAAAGTCAGAGTGTTGATTATTTCCTTGACATTTGACAGGAGGGTGTTGCACAAGGTGGGCGCCACTACCCAGAAGACCCTCTGCCTGGTTCCACATTGATACAGTTGTGCGAATGATACCATTACTACACCAGCATCCTCATCCTCCCTAAAAACCAGGCTAAAATATGGATGTAGCTATGGCTCCGTAACCATTTTGATCACAAACATGCTCTTTAGGATCTGCCATTAACTTATCCAGCCTAGTAACTGAACATGGCTCCACACCCATGCTCCTTCCTTGGAATAGTGTAGCTGTGGGAATACAGGGTGATTTGTCTGAACCACACAGAAGATCCCTATGTGCAAGCATTCTTAGTTCTGCATGTTATTGGGCTACAGCAAAGTGGTCACCATGCCACATCAGTAGCATTGGCTTTGGGCCTTACTAGACTCCGAGGGCACAAACTGCCGTAGGAACAGGAACTCAGCGAGGGACCATTTTAAATTATACAGAAAGCCATAGAGGTACTCATGCTTAATACCTGATCACAGCATCAGCTAATGAAGCCTGTGTCATCAACATTATTATCATCAAATTGCATCAAAGACTCCTAACCTTTCTGTGCAATCTTTTGGGGTAAAACCAGAGAGTGTGCAAAACAGGGCTTTTATCCACAGGAAGCACAAAAGAAAGGCAACTTTCCTCCATCAGTATAATTAGCCCTGGCGAATTGACTCTTCACATCAGCTCCCTTGACTAGAAGTAAACCTGTGTGAGAAGTTGATATAATCATGTTAAGTGCTGCCAGTTTGCTTTGCTGCCTGGGATTAGATGGGGGGGGGAGGAAATAGTATCTAAAATGTTGGTCTATGTTCCTGCTTGCATATGAATGAAATCATTGCATCTCTGCAATGGTTGATATGTGCCATTGGTTGTGCTGTAACTGTGAAAAGAATCAATAATATAGAACTGTGATAGGGGGAGGGTGTGCCTGCACATGCATTTTACAAAATAGACCTTTAATTAACCTATTGATTGGGGGGAACTATATTTCACTTTCACAGTGCCTCATCCATAAATTCTCAGTGCATTAGTGTTTGCAAGCATGTAAACCATTCTACAGCTTACTGTTATAAAACAAAGCAACAGGTATAATAGAAAGATCTTGCACATTTGTAGTCAGTTTTAGAAGCCACTGGGAGTGAGGATATTTTAACAGATATTCTTGATGTTGCCCACTCAACTCTCGTGTGCACTAAATAAACCACTTTGAGGGGTGTGTTGCCGTTGTTGTTTTTACAATCAAGCAGTGTATAAATTTTATGAAATAAACGGAATGAAATGAAAAGCCATTTGAAACATTTCTACCTTGCCTTTTAGGCCTGGGACACCCACAACGGTGCTTACAAAAAAACAGTACTAAAAACAGATTTTTTAATTGTCAAGAAAACTTAACTGAGTTGAACAGGACCAGTGTCTTGGTGGGTGGTTTAACTCAAGCGTCTAATCATCATGACTAATCCATGATTAGGGCTATTGTCAGCACCAATTCACCTCAGCTTCTGGAAGCCATGGATCTCTGAGAAGAAAGGGTAGGTGCCTACTGACCACCCATCTCCTTTCAAGGGTGAGAAATAATTGAGCAAACAATCAGGATCAATAAGAAAAGAGGCAGAATGTTTAAATGATTCCTGCTCCTTTGAAATTTAATGCTATGGATTTTCAATGCAAATCTTAACTGTATGCACAGTGCTTTGCATGATTCAGTTCTAGCCATCAAGTTGTTATCAGGTTAAAATGTTGGTCTCCCCTACTCAATGAGTTGATTTATCTTCTCAGTGGGTGCCCTACTTCACAGAACAAACAGTTTGCATTGTAGCTTCAGAACATTTGACTTCCTCTATGAGGATTTGTCCAATCTTCTTTTAAAAAATTCCAAGTTGGTGGCCATCACTGCCTGCTGTTGATAATGAGATCCATAGTTTAACTATGTGCTGCATGAAGAAGTTATTTTATGCAGCAAACTAAGCAATAACAAAACAGAAACTGTGAAAAAATGCCTTCAACATTGGAAACTCTAGCTTTAGCACATGTACTCAAGATGTATGTTGTACAGAGAAGACGTGTTGAAAAAAAGCGGCTAATTGATGTGAAGTAGGGTGAGCAGGGCTGTGACTCATTATTTTTAATGTGAAAAAGCATTGCTACATCAATATATTTATTGCACATTCAATTAAATTTATGTTTACACTTCACAAACATTGTCTCACAGCACAGATGTCCCGTGTTGGAAAACATGGCACTTTGGAAATTCAATAACCTCGTGCACAAAATGTCAACATATGCTGAAGAAATATGTCCCAGGTCCAAATATAGCAGCCTTCCATCATAGCATTCCAAACAGTGTTGAAGGCAACTGGCATCTCAGGTAGTAATTACAATGATTTCCCCATCAGAGAAAATGAAGAGGCGAAATACAGCCACTTTTCCACCAAAGGAAATTTCCTATGGCAATGTGAAAGAACCTTTCTGGAGGGCTATCATGGTATTGTTAAAAGCTGGTTGATGGGGCCCAAGTCCTGACACCATCTGCCCCTTCCCCTCCCTTTCACTTTAGGGACATAGAAGGTTGCCTTATATTGAGTCAAGCCATTGATCCATCTAGTTCATTATTGTCTACACTGACCAGCAGCTGCTCCCCCAGCACTACTTGGAGATGGCAAGGGATGCTCCACCACTGAGCTACAACTCTTTCTGCCATACTTTGCTTGGCCACCTACCATTTCAATTTGCCTGGAGAGATCCATGCATACAAATTAGCGTAAGCAAATTGTAGGCAACTTTGTGTCACTGGCCTGGCCCAGAAGTCCTTTAAGCATCTAACAAGGTTTGTGTTTCTCAATACCAGCTCTCCATGTCACTCTCATCTACTGTCACAATCCCTACAAGGAACATCTCAGGCCAATGCTCTTTTTATTATTTAATTGACAGTCTAATTATACCTACAGGCTGAAAGGGTAAAATGTTTTGCTCTATAACAAATGGCAGCCAAAGCATTCAACACATCCAGTCCAAGTTAGAATATGATGGAATGTTCCAGTCATTGAAAAGGAATTGAAAAATGCTCGGTCAACCTTAATGATTGATTTAAGTTAGGGTGGTTAGCACAGATGTTCACAACCATTCCCCACACCTCCAGATCAATCATAATCCCCAGGAAATTCTAGCTTACATTTTTTTAATGATGTTTCTAATTATGTAGAAAGGTGGCACTATGGTCTAAACTACTGAGCCTAGAGCTTGCCGATCGGAAGGTCAGTGGTTCGAATCCCCAAGACAGGGTGAGCTCCCGTTGCTCGGTCCCTGCTTCTGACAACCTAGCAGTTCGAAAGCATGCAGTGCAAGTAGATAAATGGGCACCGCTCCAGCGGGAAGGTAAACAGTGTTTTCGTGCGCTGCTCTGGTTCGCCAGAAGCGGCTTAGTCATGCTGGCCACATGACCAGGAAAAACTCTGCGGACAAAAATTGGCTCCCCGGCCAGAAAAGCGAGATGAGCACCACAACCCCAGAGTCATTCATGAGGATTTAACTGTCAGGGGTCCTTTACCTTTTAATGTTTGTACAACCTAAGATAAGAGGCTAAATGCCCGGGCACTGTTCTTCTCTTAATTATTTTTGAGAGAAATGAGCCTGCTTACTTTGCACCCCTCCCATGGTAGCCAAATTCAAAAAAGGACAGGGCTCCCTGGTATGCAGTATTTGCAAGATTACAAATGATCCACAGAAACTGGATTAAAAGGAGCAAACTTTGCTTAGCGGTGTGCTACTACCAAACTACATGCAAAACAAAAACTAGACAGCTCTTCTTAGTTTCCTTTTCCCCTGTTCAACCATTCCTCAATCACTTTTTTTGCCCACTCACATTACATGCTCTGCGCAACGATTAAAGAAGGCTGGATTTTCCATCAAGTTACCCTATCCTAAACACTCGTAGTGACCAATTTCATCTCCTTTTAACTTCAGGGTGGTGTGGGTGGGTGGGCGGGTGGGTGGGTGTGCGTGTTTCTCACACAGGGCATGCTATTTTTAAATAACAGGTAAAATTCTTATAATTTCACAGCAAGAAACATATTTTAAATATTCTTGTGGCATGGGAGGGTGTAGCTTACTTAGTATCATGGAAGGTTTAGAGGGCCTACCATCAAGGAAATTGACAATAACTTTATTGACTCTCTTAAAGGAGAACAGAACAGCTGTCCTGGTTTTCAAGAAAGCTTCTGGCACTACCTAAAGAAAATAAGTCCAGTGTCACCTACTGACTATATAATGACACTCCCCACACACATATATGTGGCCATCCCTGGAAAATTGGTGGTGTTAATTGCTCATTGTGCTGAGCACTACACATTACAGGAGGCACATTGCTTCTGAAACTCACAAGAGTATGATTAATTCTAGTGGTGGGCAAGCTCCCTTTGGCCACCTCAAAACTATTGTCTTTTAAAGCTTTTCTTAAGGGGGCACACAAAAAGATTCATCAAATTATATTTTAGGTTTCCAAGAAAGCTTCAAAAACAAACAGATGAAGCATTTGTCACTCGTCACCCCCCGCCTTCCCTGCCAGTTCCCCATCTCATTTCTCAAGCCAATAAATGCTGCTACTGCTGAGAGTTCCTAGGAGCACAGATAGCTTGCTAGAAACAGACCTCTCTGCAACTGGAAATGACAGCATCCTGTGGGAGAACATGGGGTTTGCTGGGAATTGTCATTTTCTCCACCTACAAAAAGGCAGAGAAAATGCAAAGTTTATCCATATTCCCAACCAATAAACAGAACACCTAAGCATGTTCAGGAGTATTATTTCATGTTAAGGGGAGTGTTTCATGTTGAGTAACCCCTTCTGCACTAAGATTTCCAACCCCCTCCCCCTTCTTCATCTTCTTTTCTTGGAAAGGGGTGGAAATGGGGATCAAGAAATGGGGGCCCTGGGATCAACTGTGATTTCAGCCAGGCCAAAATTCAAAGGGATCAGTGACTAGGGATGGGGGACAAATTCAGTTCAGTTAACATGCAAAAGGCGAATCTACCTAATTTGCACTTTCTGAAACTATGCAAACCGAGGCACATGAACAGTGAAATTCACACTTCTCTGAATTTTTCAAAAAATGGTTCTCCAGCCAAGTATACAAATATATATATACGGAAGTGTGCGCATGAATGCACATATTAGCAAAATCAATCAATATTTCTTATTACAATGATAGTTCAGCCACTATCTCAGTAAAAAATAACTTGCATAAATGGGGAAATTGTTGTGCATATTAGGCAAAACTGCACACAAAAATGGGTATATCTGGGGGAATTCCCACTAAAATGCTGGTGAATTTTATGAGGACTTTTTTATTATTGCAAACCGATGTGGAAATACAGAAAACTAAATTTAAGGCTGGAAAAAATGAGTGAGAGAAACCAAAATGGAGAGATTTGCCCATCCCTATCTACAAGTAGCTTGAAATGGAGCAAGGCTTTTCAAACCAGGGGAGTTTGTTTTTCAAACTTCCTCAGTTGTAAGCTCACCTCTGTCACTAGTTAACTCCCGCTATCCAATGCATTTGGGATAATTACCATGTCTTGGTGTCATAATGGGCCATATTATCCAACATTCTCTGTCAGTCTGACTGTTGAGCAACAGAGGATGCCAAAGCAAGAGTTCCACTAGTAGAAACCCATTGCCCAACAGATTGTGAAATCTATCGTGCAACCAGCCAACAACTTTCTTATTCATTGTCTTTCATAAAGATGCTCCATGGGTGCAAAAATGTTCACCGTTAGAATAAGTGTACTGCTAAGTGGATTTAACTTAGCCCTACGTTGGGTACAACATAACATTATGTGTTTCCTCATCACCTGGCAACACCAGTCATTGATAACACAATGGAACAGGGAAGCACATGATGGTTAAGGGAAATTATTCAAGGTGAGGTTGCTGGTTTTGATGACAGCTGTGCATAATTAATACAGCACACAGTTTCTCCTGCCCCTCTCCTCAGACACTGGCAGACAGCAACCTTTCCACAGAATATCAGGAAATGAATCTTTTTGCACCCTACTTTCTATCCCTTGTTGGGATAGAAAGTCCTGTTTCTGCTTTGCAATAGCAAAATCCTTCCTCCTTTCAAATCAGACATTTGCATAGATTGTGGCATGCTGACACTTCTCTAAAGTGGCTATCTTGTTCTCCAGAGTCTCAGCTTTTGTTTATTTTATTTTATTTTTTCAAAGCAAATTTGTAGCTGTCACGGCTGCAGATTGAACTCAAAAAATGTGAACTGAGTGTGATTGATACAGAGATGTCTCTCGGATGCTGCGTTCATTCGTCTCCACGAGGTGTTCTCAAATGGCCAGTAATTTAGATGTCAGCCAGTTAATGATACCCTTCCTCCTTTAACAAAGAAGCGAGCCAGTCATAAATCTAGAGAACTGAGGAAAGTGACTTCTCCCTTTGGTGCTATTGGTCCGTGAGATTTGGAAGGGATCACCGTCGCTGCACCTCCTCCCCCATCTCCACCTGCCAAAAAAACCAAGTAAGAGCTATCCTCAAAATACATGCTATCCAAGGTCATATTTCAACCGGGTTCTACCATGTAGAAAATAAAGAATGAGAATTTATTTAAGATTTGAACACTCTTCCAAAAGCAAGAACTTAATATTGTTACACAGTTCCATTCCATCCCATGTCCCACTGCCCCAAGTGAAGAGACATCCCAGGGGCAGAAACTTCCCTGGAATTGGTCTCTTTGGGAAAGAGGGATCACTGGAGAATTACAGCATTTTCTAATAATTGGATTTATTTGCAAGCATGCAATGTGAGCATACATAGCTTAACACTGCTACAGAGAGCAAATCCCTTGACCTGGAAAAGAAGCCTAGGCAACTCCAAAAATGTCCTTTGTCTTCCAGAACTAAAATTTTGTTCACTTTCTCTTTCTTTTTCCTCTCCGTCTCCGACTGTCATTTCACACATAGACCCATACTGCATTATACTTCACACTGGGTGGAAAGGGAGAGATCTCTTTGCAAAAAATGGCTCTCGCCTTCCCCAGGTGTCACCAGATATTTTCTGGTTGTTGAGGGTCATTTACTTGTAATTTCCCTAATGAAACAAATGGACTTTACAGGAACATAAGAAACTGCCTTATCCCAAGTCAGACCATAGATCCATCTAGCTCAGCACCACCTAAACTGACTGGCAATGATTTCCAGGGTTTCATGAAGCATTTTTTCCCATTTGGGACCTTCTACATGCAAAACAATGGGCTCTCTCACTGAGCTATAGTCCTTCTTTAGCTATAGTAAAGTGAGAGCCAGTGTGGTGTAGTGGTTAAGAGCGGTAGTCTCGTAATCTGGGGAACCGGGTTCACGTCTCCGCTCCTCCACATGCAGCTGCTGGGTGACCTTGGGCCAGTCACACTTCTTTGAAGTCTCTCAGCCCCACTCACCTCACAGAGTGTTTGTTGTGGGGGAGGAAGGGAAAGAAGAATGTTAGCCGCTTTGAGATTCCTTAAAGGGAGTGAAAGGTGGGATATCAAATCCAAACTCCTCCTCTTCCTCCAACTCCAGTCTTTCCAAGTTCTAACCCCTTTTCTTCTCCAGAAATACATGAATGTTAGTATACAAGACAGAGCCCTGGAAAGTCCTTTGATGGGACCACATAGCCCTTATTTATTTCATGAGTCTCTGAAATAAATATATACTCTATATACTGCAGAAGCCAAGGTGTTCACCTCCAGATATTGCTTAACTACAACTCTCATCATCCCTGACCATTGGCTAGGTTGGCTGTGGCAGATAGTCCAAAAACATCTGGAGGGCACCAGCTTGGAGAACACTAAAGCAGACTACCAAGATTTCTGCATATATCTCAGCCTGGCACAAGCCCACTCAGCTCCTTCATACGCCCATCATATCAGATGCTGCGGTTTGACATTGATATGTGCTATTTCAATATATAATATTATTATACCCAAAAATTCCACATAAAATTCCAGTACATATTTTTAAAAATACTGTTATAACCACTTTCAATCCAGGGGGCAAAACTCACATTATACTTTTCCAGCTTATTATATGGTGTGTTTAGATTACATGTTGTCTTCTGTTGCCTAAACCCTGTTACTCAATGCCTTCACATTTCACATCATATTTTACAGATCCCTGACACTTTCCTTTTTCTAGTCAAAGAGCAATTTCTGCCTTGTGCTTTATTGCTTACAGACTGACTATTGTAGTATTGACATCAACAGCAGATGTCTTTGTCTGGCTTGAGTACTCTTCACCACCTGTCAATGCATCGCCGTAACACCGTCAAGTTCTGAGGTCCTGGTTTTCAAAAATCCTCTGGCACACTGACAGTTTTCCAAGCCAGAAGCTAGAGTCATAAGAGTTTAATCCTTTCTGAAGAGAGTTCTCCCTACCCAAAGATTCTTTAGCCAGTGTTTTTGTCGTTTCAAAACCTGTGTTTATGCGTGTATTCCATCAAGTGTTTGTGCCCAAGGGAAAGTTCCTGGGAACTTCAGTTTGTAAAGGTTGCTATGACGGGCAAACTACGTTCTTAGTATACTTTGGTGACAGCCACATGTATGATTAGTACATTTTAATCTTAATATTTCAGCCACCACGCCACACCGGCTCTATGATGCCAATTATATCAGTCTAGTTTGGAGGAAAATGAGCTGCAAATAACACACCACATGTATTTTTCCTTCATCCTCCTCCTTTCCTTATGTAACCCCGAACAAAATGTCTAATTAGAATTAGAGAAACTCAGTGAACACTTCCTCCATGCTCACTGTACCAGCAGATCGGACTGGTGCTGGGCTTGAAAATGTAAATCGTGGTGGGTTTTCTTCTTTCCTATTTGCTCAGGGTTTCATTACTACTTAGAGGCTGATCCAGCCATGAGGAAACCACCTCCAGATTTCTTATTGTGGATAAAGCTCACCAGCTGCTTTCCGATAGCGCTGCCACAAAAGGATCCAGGGAAATGAGCTTTCAAGCCAAATGTATGTTGCAATCTGCTTGCTGGGCTTTGTTAACTTAATATCAGCTTAGTCATCTCAGTACAGTACATTCAAATGTGCGAGGTGGGCAAATCTAAGACCAAGATCTTCAGTAAGGAAAGCTTTGCCAGCTGCTCTGGGCAAGGTTGACCCAAAACATTTAGAGGCAAGGGCGCCAACCCCCACCCCAATTTTCAAGGAGGGGGCCGGGCCCCTCAATATTCTGTGGCACAAAGCCACTTCCGACATCAGGAGGAAGTGGTATTGTGGGCTCACGCCCCCAACACACACACACGGGGGCTGGATTTCAGCCCCGCGTGATCAGGGGAATCCTCGGGCCGGGTCAGCCCCAGAGCCAGCCAATCGGCTGGCTTCGGGGGCGTGGCTTGGCTCATTTAAGGCTGGTGCGGCCCCAGGATCTCCCCTTTCAACCATGCAGCTGATTTGGTTTCCCACCCACCCTTTAGGTCTTCCTTTTGACCTTGCTATGGACCTTGGTTGGTCACTGTTGAGGGGCCTGGTAGGATTTTTTTTCCACTTGGCGAATTGGCACTGGCCATTTGGTTTTTCACCTACCTTGTAGCAAATCGTCACAACGTCTCTGGTTTTGGCGGTTAGGCATTGGTAGGGATATTGTTATGTAGATGTGTTGGGGGGGAGCACCATCACCTATCCCATATACTGAAGGGTAGTCCGGTAAAGGATTCCGGGGGGGGGCGTTGCCTCGTCCAAAGCCTATGGAGGTCAGGGCCTAAAGCGCGCCCCGAGCGGTGACCCCGGGGGAGTTCCTAGTTTATGTGCATCAGCAGGGCTCCCCCTGCTGGTGTTAACCCTTCCCGGTCTTCATGCAAACAGGCTGAAGCCGGATAGTCTGATAGGACCAATGCCTAAGCCAATACCGCTCTTACCTGTAACCAATAAAGTTGTGGCCAATTTTTGCCCATTAACCTAAAATAATGGTGTCCTGTGTCTTTATTCCTACTGGGGGGAGGCGGGAAAATGCCACGCAATGTGCTCACCTCACTCAGTGGTAGAGTATCTGCTTCACAGAGGGTCCCAGTTTCAATTGCTAGCAACTCTAGGTAAGTCTGGCAATGTCCCCTGGTGAGTCACTGTCAGTGCTGCATTCACATGTCTGTTTATTCCATTTCCCTAATTGTTAATTTCTGCATTAAATTGAGCTTCCACATGACTTAAAACCATGTCTGGAAAAGGAATAGAATATAACACATGTTTAGTGCTCATTTCTGTGCTATTTGATTCTGGGGGGGGGGGTTCCTGTTTGCAGCCCACTTAACCCAGAAAATCGCAGGAATAAAGTGACAAGATTTGATTTTAAGCATGACTTAGGAGGGTATCATCCCATGTGTGTAATTTTATAAACACTATCATGTCCCTTTAGACATTTTTTCCCCAAACAACAACAAAAAGAAGACCCCAAAGCTTTAGCTTTTCTCCTTTGATCATGTTGATAACCCTTTCCTGTATTCATGTAAGCAGACACTTCTGAAATCATCTGTTGTGAGTATCTTTTTAGTTTCCCATCTCCATTCTTTGCATAACTGAAATAAATACCCTCCTGTGTGTTAGGTTTCATCCTATCGAAAACATACTTTATTGCCACTGCAATTATAGGGCTTGTTCTTGTAATAAGTCTGAAGGCTCTCGCCTGCCATTGAGGCTAATAAAGGCCAAAGGCTATCAGCCCCTCTTGCCTCTCTCTGATGTGTGATGAACAGTTCAGGAGGCCTCGTTCATTTTGCTTGTGGATGGAACTAGTTTTTCGAGGCATGTAATAAAGCAGAATTATACAACAGTCCCTAGATCTACAGAGACATTTCCAAAATCTCCTCTTTTTTATCTTCTGCAGGTAGTAATTGTCACCTGTAAGCAGATGGAACATCTTGAGATTCTCAATGTGCCTGACAATTGGAGATCAGAATGTTTACCTGGTCCAGATCCACCCTAGACTTACAGAGTTCTTTTCCCATTCCCCACACACAAACATTTCCTGATGTTTGGAGGATGAGAGCCTCATAAGACCATGATCTGGTGTCACTGCTGATACATTTACACTAAGTTTAACTCAATGGAAACTTTGGGACAGTCACTGTCTGAGTCTAGCCCACCTAACAAAATGACAATGTGCCAACCCAATCCTGTCCTCCCCATCAACTATCAGGCTTCAACCAACCCTGGCAAAGACTGCTCCAGCTCCTACTGTGAAAAAAGCACTAGAGCTCCATTCTAATCCAGAATGTGGCAGCTAGAATGGTCACTGGGAGTGGCTGCCAAGACCATATAACACTGATCCTGAAAGACCTTCATTGGCTCCCAGTACATTTCCGAGCACAATTCAAAGTGTTTGGTGCTGACCTTTAAAGCCCTAAACAGCCTCGGCTGAAGGAGCGTCTCCACCCTCATTGTTCAGCCTGTACACTGAGGTCCAGCTCCAAGGGCCTTCTGGCAGTTCCCTCACTGCAAGAAGTGAGGTTACAGGGAACCAGGCAGAGGGCCTTCTCGGTAATGGCACCCACATTGTGGAACACCCTTCCATCAGATGTCAAGGAAATAAACAACTATCCGACTTTTAGAAGACATCTGAAGGCAGCCCTGTTTAGGGAAGTTTTTAATGCCTGATTTTTTTATTGTGTCTTTAATTCTCTTGGAAGTTGCCCAGAGTGACTTGAGGAAACCCAGCCAGATGGGCGGGGCATAAATAATTGATGATGATGATGATTCTCCTCCCCACCTTCACATGTGTTCCTGCTCCACTACACCACTGCTTTTAATACCCCCCCTGGAGTAGAAAAGAAAAAACATCAATTGAGCTCTTTCATCCTTGGCTGGCAGCATTGATATTACCCATATCCAGAAGGGAACCATTTCTTGAGGGGTGGCTGGGTGAGTCTGCTGCAGCAAAACAAAAAAAAAAGAGAGCCTTGTGGCATCTTGAAGGAGAAAACATTTATCATAGCAGAAGCCTTCATGAACTAGAGGTCACTTGCATCAGATGAACTGGTCTTGACTCTCGCTTCCACCATAAAGCTTCCACCATAAGAAGTGGTTGTCTTTAAGGATGCCACAAGGCTCTTTTGCTGTCTTTGATAGGACCAACCTGTTAAACAGAAGGTTCCCTGAAATGAAAACTTGGCTAGAATGGAAGGAGATCTGTTTTAGAGATTATTCCTTCCTTCAACTGAAAGCCATAAGAGATATACAAAGGCAGCTGCTGTCAGTGCATGGATTGGGAGTCCGGTGGCGCTGACTCAAATACTGCCTCAGTATCAGCTTGGTTTTCCTCATACTTCTGTAATTGGAAGGCTGCCACAATGCTCCCCCTAAGGCCATGTCTCTGTCATCTCCTTCGAAAGAAGTCAACCCAACACGGTCACTTTGGGATCCAGTTTGGCAGCTGTCAAACTATGGATATGACAGGCCGGTCTCATGCAGGGTTTGATTTCCTAAGCAGTGGCATTAGTGCCTGACCTCTTGTATAGCCTCTGCCCTGGCTCAGGACCAGACTTCCAAAACATTCTCCTGCCTGTTGCAGGGTCAAACCCTGCATGGACTATATGGACATCCCTAGAAGCTCCAAACTCCTTTAAGTTAAAGGATGGGTTTCCTAGTTTTATATATAAACCAATGGAAACAAAGAACTGCATATGCAACAAGGGTTATTTTTAAAGCTTGCCTTGCCTGAGAAGTACAGAGGCCCGTTTGATTATTTATCATAATAATAGACTGTGTCTAAAACAGAGCAAATTAAACCAAAAATACAGAGGCTCCTGATGAATAATCAGATGAGATCTGAAACAGAGAAAGGGAGGAGAAAAGGCTTCTTTCTCCCACGCTCTTCCTAAATAACATCCCTGCTAGTTGCAATTTTACTAAGTCAGTGTGGCACGATAATCGGGGAAAGAGAGAGAGTTTAGTGGCAAATTTTGTAGTGCACGGTCCATTTATGGAAGTCACATCCACCACCACACAGCTACACCGCTTCAAAGATTATATAAACTTCTAAGGTTATACAAAAATCATATAATTTAACAACAACAACATGAAGAAGAAGAAGAAGAAGAAGAAGAAGAAGAAGAAGAAGAAGAAGAAGAAGAAGAAGAAGAAGAAGAAGAAGGAGAAGGAGAAGGAGAAGGAGAAGGAGAAGGAGAAGGAGAAGGAGAAGGAGAAGGAGAAGGAGAAGAAGAAGAAGAAGAAGAAGAAGAAGAAGAAGAAGAAGAAATGGAAATTAAGCCTTACGAGAAGTGCTTGAAGGAGCTGTGTATGTTTAGCCTGGAAAAGAGGAGACTGAGAGGAGTTATGGTAAAGGGTAAAGGGACCCCTGACCATGAGGTCCAGTCTTGACTCTGGGGTTGTGGCACTCATATCGCTTTATTGGCCGAGGGAGCCAGTATACAGCTTCCGGGTCATGTGGCCAGCATGACTAAGCCGCTTCTGGCAAACCAGAGCAGTGCACAGAAACACCGTTTACCTTCCCGCCAGAGTGGTACCTATTTATCTACTTGCACTTTGACGTGCTTTCAAACTGCTAGGTTGGCAGGAGCAGAGTTAAGGTTGCCATCTTCAAATATCTTAAGGGCTGTCACATGGAAGACGGAGCAAGCTTATTTTATCCTGCTCTGGAGAGTAGGACTTGAACCAATAGCTTTAAGTTACAAGAAAGGAGATTCTGACTAAACATTCAAAAAAGTTTTCTGACCGTAAGCAGTAGAACAGACTCCCAAGAGAGGAGGCAGACTCTCCTTCTTTGAAGGTTTTTAAGCAGAGTTTGGGTGCCCATCTGTCATAGATGCTTTAGCTAAGAATCCTGGATTGCAGGGCGTTGTACTAGATGACCCTTGGGTCCTTTCCAAATCTAATATTCTATGATTCCATGATATTGTAATAATAGTAATGGCCTAGAGTGAAATAAATAAAAAGGTTCCGCAGGGGGAGGAGGTGCAATATTGTCTCTTAAAGATTATTTGCTTAAGAAGAAGAGTTTGGATTTGATATCCCGCCTTTCACTCCCTTTAAGGAGTCTCAAAGCGGCTAACATTCTCCTTCCCCTTCCTCCCCCACAACAAACACTCTGTGAGGTGAGTGGGGCTGAGAGACTTCAAAGAAGTGTGACTGGCCCAAGGTCACCCAGCAGCTGCATGTTCCCCAGATTACGAGACTACCGCTCTTAACCACTACACCACACTGGCTCTCTAACAGGATTATTAACAGGATTTATATACTGCTTAATCATCTGAAACCTCTAAGCAGTTTATATAAAACCAGGCATGGGCAAACTCTAGCCTTCCAGATGTTTGGGACTACAATTCCCATCATCCCTAGCTAACAGGACCAGTGGTCAGGGATGGTGGGAATCATAGTCCCAAACATCTGGAAGGCTAGAGTTTGCCTATGCCTGCATAAAACAATATAAATTACTCAACTCATAAAATATATGGATAAAGGTAAACATTAGACACAAGTTGACCTAAAGTTTACCAAAATATTAGTAAAATGAGCACTCTTTTAAAAATAGAGGTAATGAAATGAAATTACACGTTAAAATTACATGTCTGGATAGGTTTGCCTAAGCAAATAAGTTTTTAGCAGGTGTGCAAAACAATATACTGAAGGTTCCTGCCTCATTTTACTGGGCAGGGAGCTCCAGAAAGTTGGTGCTGCCACACGGAAGAATCCATTCATTGCAAGGGTGGCACGGACGTTATGTGGCACTTGCAAAAGTGCAAATTCTGCAGATAGAAGCAGCTGGATGAGGATATATGGGTCAAGGAGATTATCCAGAAAAGAAGCTGAATGCAAATTAGAGAGCTTGCAGCAAGTGTCATTTTTGTCCTGATTCCCTAATACAGATTTAAGGGGCCAAACACTCTTATTCCGAGTCACCTTTGATGCAACACACACACACACATCACATCACATGGCATAAGCATCAGTTTGCCTGCGATCTTTCCTCCCATGCATGCACTCTGACTCTCCAAGCTGTGAGGCCAAAGCGAGTGGGCTCTGGTTCGTTTTGAACACGAATTCGGAAGACAAAGGCCGGGAGAATGGCAAACGATGTCACACAACCTCAGTGCAGTGACACTGACAAGATAACTGCAGCGGGGTGAATTGTGTGATTCGAGGGCAGTAAACATACTTGGCTGACAGAATTTTAAAATACACATGAGCTGACAGGTGCTTGTTCAAAGAAAAAGCAAATGTCAGAAATTGCCCTCAGAGTCGCCAGAACAAGTCCTCCTTGAGACTCTTTGGGGCTTCTGGGAGATTTCTAATGATTTTCGCCTTTAGCATATTTTCATCTTGAAAGGCAGTCAAGCTGTCTTTTCCTTTATCCCTGAGGTAATTTTAGACCAATTTCCAAGTTATTTAAGACAATAAGTATAGGTATCACAGACGGCTTTATTGCTTATGCAAATCTACCCCTAATTTATACATACCAGCAAATTTTCATCTGACCCTAACAAGCTGCTATTTCTGAGGACTGGGAAGTTTATAATACTCATTTCTGTAGCTTTGTTCCCAATTTTTATTATGCTGCATCTCCTCACCACCACACATGCTGGGGGAAAATGTATACCACAGAAAGGTATCCTGTAGTAAGAATGGGAAAGGAGCAGATTGCATCAAATTTTCTTCACTTCTGGCTTCATAATGATGGAATTCACAAGCATATTCCTTTGGACTCAGAGGGTTTTTCCACGTGAACTGTTCTCAAAGATGCTACTGCATGGAAAAACCTACCACAGAGCTAGGGGACATTTTTTATTTCTTTTTTATTACATTTATATCCCACCGTTCCCCCTCAGCTTTGGGAAGGCAGTGCAAGGGCTGGGTGGGTGGGTGTCAAATTATGGGCTTGCATAACAGGCCCTCCAAGTGTCCCTATTTTCCAGGGACAGTCCTGGATCTACAGAAGCCATCTCAGTTTCTGATTTGATCCTGGAATGTCTGGCTTTTCCTTAGGACATCCCTATTTTCATCCACAAAATGTTGGTGGGTGTGAAGTTATGCAACCCCTGAGCCAAGGAGCTAAGTAACTATACAACCTTTAGAAGACTTCTGAAGGCAACCCCATATAGTTTTATTATTTTTTATATATGTTGGAAGCCACCCAGTGTGGGTGGGACAACACAGTCAGATGGGCGGGGTATAAATAATAAAATTATTATTATTATGGAATAGAACATCCCTATTTTTATCGGAGAAATGTTGGACTACGCCAAAATGGCGAAACTGACCAGAAAGCTCAGGGACCGAGAAGACAAAAACTTCAAGAAAGAATGGAGAAAATTTATAATTTATTTAGGAGACCACTGTAAGCAGATGAAAACATTAGCAGAATTTTAATCTCACTTGTAACATAACAAATACTATGGACAATATGGATAGATATAAAATATAGATTATGAAATTGTATGCAGTTGAAAACGTTGACAATAGGACCCATGGAGGGGATGGGGGAAAGTCTCGAGATTCAGAGAAATCTCTTTATATGGATCTGTATGTGGTTTTGCTATACATTTATATTATAAATCAAGTAAAAATTATTTTTTAAAAAATAAAATAAAAAGGAGAAATGTTGGAGGGTATGGCATAAGGCACCATATTACCCAAGTCTGCCCCTGTTTAGATTGACAGCAGGAAGCTTGGCCTAGCTCAGTGGACACAGTTGACCAGAATACTAATTTACAACCTTCATTGGAACTTTCCTCAAAAGCAATCTTCCATGTGATATGAAAGAGACCAGGTCCTCCCTTAAAGAGCGCACGTGTTGCGGTGGGACCTGGCAACCTAACCCTGTGTTGTGGGTGGGTACGTTTGGATAGCCACAACACCCGATTGGTAGGTCCCTTGATGCAGGGTTCAATCAGGCCAATGGGACGCAGGCTAAACGGAACAAGGGACCTATATATACCTATGCACGTGACCCAGAGCTTTCTCTTTTGGTGCGTGCATCGGAACACCCGCCCACCTCTCCCTATATTTAGGGCTTGTGAGCTTGACCTTGCTATTCCGTCGTGTGTCGTCTGTCGTTGGGACAGGGGCATGGCAGGAATTTCCCCCACTCGGATGATTCGCTGATGCCATTTGGGTTTCGCCTGCCGCGTAGCAAATCGTCACAACTTGTAAGGTTGCGGATAGGCTCTGGTTCAGATGATAGGGATGGGAGAACGCTCTCACCATCCCTATGTGAAGGGTATTCTGTTAAAGGAATCCAGGGACTTGATGGTTTGGTCAACCCTGTGAGGGGGTTGTGCCCATGCCTGAATCCGGGGGGGGGGGGCAATTTGGGTGACGGAAATAGCCTGCTCCCAGCTTTCTGCTTATCCAGGTGTTCACCCAAGGCTGACCTATGCTGGTGCCCTGGGTCAGCACTACCTGCAACGGTGCAGGGAGCTAATCGAACCAGAGCCTATGCAACCAGTCACTTGCTGTTACCACTAAAGTTGTGGCCTAAATTCTGCCAAAAACCAAACCAAAATTTGTGTCTTGTCTGAATTTATTTCAGGGGGGAGGTTTAAGGTCTCCACACACAGCTGCTTTTCAATGAAAATAAGCCTCTGCCTCACCATGCTCTGTGTCAGTGTGTCTCTGCCCCAAGTTTCACATGGTTTTGGATTCAGGCCCATGAGCTGGACCATTCATTATCCAATTAAAACTCTAAAATCACGCTCAATCTTTATTCCCATCCCTTGATTTGCACTGCCTGCCAATACAGCCCATTCTTACAAGCTAGCATTGCTACTGGGCAAAACCCTTAAACATCTGGCATTTCTGTAGTAATAAAGAAGAGGTGGAGGAAGATGAAAACATCCTTGCCATTTCTTTCAGAAAAAATGTCTAAATTATATCACCAATGACTCTTCTCCTAAAATGAATAGTTTATTTTTAAAATAAAAAGGAAGCCTAACCTTTTTCATTTCCAAATTGTGTTGTTTTTATTGTACTTTTGACCATGCTGTAATGTTTGTCAGCTGTAATGTGTTCACAATAGGCAATTAATTTCAAATCCCAATAGGAACATTACATTCACAACAAGACTGAAGCGTAAGGCATAATTGTATAAGGGCGAGGTTTAACCAACTCCGTGAGACCATGACCAAAGTGAATTGGCCTCCCCTGGACCCTCACTCTTTTTTAATACACAGTATTTTCCCACACAATACAGCAAATTACCACCAGTTGTCCAGAAATCCCAGGGAACATGGACTTTGAAATGGAAACTGTCAGCTTAGTGACTTTGCCCCGCAGTCTTTTATTTGAAGAATTTACCTAAGACTAGGTACTGAGAGATCAAGTAATAGAGGTTTGTTCTTTGCAAATAAAATGTTTCATTGCTCAGCGATTCCTCCACGACTAGAATTTCAAAAAGGTATCTAACTAAAACATCCTCTCTCTTTGTCACTTTTGGACAATAGAACCTCAACACTGCAATCATCCTTGCCATGGAGGCTGCAGGTGAATTTGCGTTCAATAACTGTAGATTTCTCCTGAAATCTTATCTCAGAATATTCCTGCCTGTCATGTAAGTCAATTGTCTAACAATGAAACACCAGGGGTGGTAAATCTATTGCACATTTGCTATCCTTTTCATGTGAACGTTCACACTTTAATGTCCTCCCTGCCACCTCAATCCTCCCTTTCTCCATCCCAGTAAGCAACAGTGACCCACCTGCTGAGAAGGTAGTGTTGCAGCTCCGCCTCATTTCTGTCTAAAATAACCTTCCCCCAACTTGGTGCCCTCCTGATATTGCTGTACTCCAACTCCCATAAGCCTCAGCCACCATGACCATGGGTCAGGAAAGATGGGAGCTGGAGTTCAGCATTGTAATTGAACATATTGAATACAAAATGCATGAATGTATTCAATAGCTCTGCCCCTCATTTCAAACTGAGAGGGTGAACCTGTGGACCTGACCCTGCCTGTAAATATTCCCTGGTGGCCCATTGGCATCCAACATTTGGAGAATACCAGGTTGAGAAAGGTGACTCAGTATTCTTCCCCTAGAATAGTTTGGATTTGATATCCCGCTTTATCACTACCCAAAGGGGTCTCAAAGCAGCTAACATTCTCCTTTCCCTTCCTCCCCCACAACAAACACTCTGTGAGGCGAGTGGGGCTGAGAGACTGCAGAGAAGTGAGACTGGCCCAAGGGTACCCAGCAGCTGCATGTGGAGGAGCGGAGACGCGAACCCGGTTCCCCAGATTATGAGTCCACCGCTCTTAACCACTACACCACACTGGCTCTCCTAACACATTCCTACCACCTAAGCTTGACGTACCAGGTAAAACCTTTTCTCAGTTACCCCAGTGCTCTTCCTAGCTGAGGCCTCCACTGAATTCCCTGATGGGTCAAAGGCTTCCAACATCAGCTCAATACATTTGGAACGGGACACTAGAGTATCCCACTGCTGCTAAAAAGTATAAAAAATTAATTAAATAACAGGCATTTTGCTGCCCTCGAATGGCATGTAAAAAACAATGTTGCTTTAGTTGGCAAACTAAATCAGTTTAGCTCATTACTCATAGGATCAACAAGCACAATGCTACAATGACAGAAGAAGCTGGGGCTACTGGTAGGATTTCCCAGTCAGAGTCTAGAGGCAGCAACCTTGCATCTTAGCTTCTTCTGTTACCTATCATGAGGGGGCGGGTCCTCTACCAATAGTCATAGACCCTCATTGTCTCAGAACTTGGTGCCTCCTTCCTTCACTTCCCTTTTTCCACCACCCATTGTTTTCTCTGGTTCCTGCTTTTGAGACCACTGCCCACTTTGACCCTCTTCCTTAAGCACCCCCTCACCCCTGTAGGACTCCTCTCTCTATCCCCCACCTTCCCTCCCAATTCTTCCCCATCTTTAAGTGCTGTGAAAGTGCTCTAGAACTCACTGATCAGCTCTTCCTGTCATGCCTCAGTTTCCTAAGTCTTTGACCTTTTATGTCAAGCCTTGCTCTTTAGCCTTTGGGTTCCCCGTTCACAGTCCATTGCCTACTCTGCATCCTTCCTTTGTTTCTTCTTGCCTCTACTCAGTGCTTAAAAAAAAAATGTTTAGGGGTCCTCTCATTTTCCTACTCCTATTCAATGAGGCCAAACTTAGATTCACAAACTGTTTAGGGGTATGCGTCCGCCTGTGTCCCCTCAGAAAAAAAGCACTGCCTCTACTTGCTCCTTAAGTTTCCCTAACTCCCAGTGTCACTTCACGTTCCTGAGTCATCCTGTGTGATGCTTTAATTCTAGTCAAACTGACAGCTTTTCCTTCCCTCATAGAAGCTGGACTGGGCCCTACTTTGTTTCCTGAGCAACTGGAACATTCTAAGCTATCACATCAGCTCAGCCAGTCACTGTCCAAGCCCAAGGACAATCCAGTACACTTAGGTTCTCCCTTTTGTTTTGAGGCTATACTATTCATTGCACCATCCTGGCCATGTGAAACTAGGAGCACATTAAAGGCCTGTGCTTTTGTTAAAGGGAAGGCAAACCATCCCACCCAAGATTGCTTAGCTGTCAACTGTGGTGAGAAAAGGGATCTTGACATGTCCCTTCCATTTCCATTCATCAAGCATTCCACTGAGCTCCATTGGTGAGGATGCAACAATGGCAGAATGGTGACAGCAGTCATCCCACCATATGGCATCCATGTAGAAAAACAAAATCAAAGGCATATGGTCAGGTCACACACACACACACACACACACACACAAATAATGTTGAAGAGAGCAGAGTTCAGGCAATAGCTCATTATTAATCAAATTTGAGATCAATCCCAATAACCACATATTTCCTTGAGCTTACACTCAAGGGCCCTTTTGTAAGACATTCGGCCAGGAAGATCAATACCACTCTGGAGGTAAGTGGCATAAATTATGTCTCAACATATACACCACAGGAGTTTTACTGTGTGTTGTATACAGTAATTGCATTTTATAGATGGCTGTTGAAAGCTTCAGTCCTCATTGATTTTGATCATAAACTAAAAGGCGACGAGAAGAAAAGAACAGCACTTTTATATGAAGAAGTCAGTCAGCTGAAGCTGCAAAAGAAAAATGGGGAGGGGGGGATGGCATGGTGAATGTGATCAATTCATGTTCCTCGGAAAATGAATGCAGATATCGGAGTGCTTTCATTATGTGAGCTGGTAGCAAAAAGGAAAAGGGAAAAAACTTGAAAGCCTCCACAAAAATCTCTGTTCATCTGAGAACCAGCGGTGGAGCTGAACAGCAGGATTTTAAGACTATAGGAAGCCTTCCCAAATTACAGCAATTTTTAACATTTTTTCCCTGGTATTATGAATGCCATCCAAGTGGCTTATGAACCAAGGTACCGAGGGGTGTTTGTGTTTTCATTACTGCCCTTAATGTGGCAGCATTCAAATGTAAATGGAAAATTGTGATATAATCTACAATCCTCAATGTGTTGAACATTTGTAACTTTCAAAGGCACACTTTAAAAAGCATTCCTCTTTTGATTTCCTTGGTTTTTTCTCGTGCCCTTCACAGCGAGCAATTCAGGAGGGATGTTAATGCAGCATAACAACTCTTTACCCTTTTTCAAGGCCAATTTTGCAATATGGGCAAAATGATTGGAAATGGAGTCCTGGAAAGGGGGGGAGCGAAGCTTAAACCATCTGTCAGGGACTCAGTTAAGAGATCTGCACTGTTTTTGCCGCCAAAGATAGGGATAAATTATGCCTGGATGGAAATGTCCAAGGCATGCGGGTTACCATTCATGCTTATTAGGATGAATTACAAAAAATTTATTGTCCATTACCCTAGTAAGATAATCTTTTCATATTATAATAAGCAGTAAAGCATGCAGTCTGGGGGAGAGAAGCCAGTAACAAACAATGGCAATAATGCTTCTTTTCATTTCTTTTCCTTTTCCTTTTGAAAGCCCCTTTGCCTCGTGTTCACACATCTACATGCATGTTTTCCTGCATTTCCTGTGTAACGTATAGGGTGGAGAGTCGTTCTTAGGTGTTTTGCAAATAATCAGCTCATAAATGTTTAATCGCAAGCCTGCTGATATTTATTCATGAGCTCGGTCCATTTAAATATTAAAGAGTTAGACGGCAGGGCACATGTGACGAAATTGCACAGCTTCAGTTGTCAAGCGCTAGAATGAGCTAAACGCTTCCTCTCCTTAAGACTGATAATCTCTTGCCACCATGATTTTTTAAAAAAAAAACTTAAAAAATTAAAACACTGTAGAAATGTATCATAAGAAAAACCAAATACTTTCAAAGGAGCAGGTATGGACTGAAGCTGATTGGTGATTCCTCTCTAATATATGCATTATTGTAAACACTCATTGGAGAACAGCATCACAAAATGCAGGTAACTTTGATTTTGAAGGATTGACCTAGTCTCCCAGGTCTTAGTTTTACACACTAACCCAGCCTTTCTCAAACATGGGTCCCCATCATCCCTAGCTGGCAGGGCCAGTGATCAGGGTTGATGGGAGTTGTAGTCCAACAACAGCTGGGGACCCAAGGTTGAGAAAGGCTGGCTCTAACTACTATAGTACACTGGCTCTCTAGAGATGAGAGTGCTAGTCCCAAACCAGAGCGAGAGGCATGATAGCTCATCCTCGTGTAAGGCAGGACAGCGGCCTTGCTGCAGGAGTGGAAGAAGGGAAGATACCCTCTCCATCCACTACCTTTTTTCTTTCTAATTGGAAAATGTGTCATTCCACATTGACTCCAGAGACCTAAACAGAAAATAGAGGGAAAATAAGAAAGGGACATTAAAAACTACCACTACTAATACTGTATATTGGGATAAGGAGAAATAAGCCCCGTTCAACCATTATCTGCAGTGATGTGGTTGTTCTCAACCATGGTAACTCTTAGGTCATGCTTCTCTGGGAAATGTTTACAACTTTTGCCCAGCCTGTTTAGAGTAGATTAGGGTCATGTGCTTACAGGATAGAAGACATCCACATGGTTTTCCCTAGCCACATGAGAAGATGTAAGCTGTTGGGATCCATGACAGTGGTGCTGATTGCATGTGCTGCCACATCATTCCCAATAATGTACAAATCAGAATTCACTTTCAGGTAGAACATTGAATGATTTCTAGTTCATCTTCAAATTCATGCTCTTTCAGGTGTGTGTTTTAATCTATAGACTTTTTGGGTCTTCAAGCTTAAAGGTCATCATTGTTGGGGAAAATACATTAAACAATTCACATTCCACTGTGTGTGTGTTTTGATGTGTGTTTTTAGTCTTCAGCACAGCAGCTTGTAAAAAATTGCTGAGGATCATTTGGATGAACATGAATGGAACTGTGAATTCAATATAAACCAAACTAGCTTGTTTTGAAAAGCGAAAATGGAATTTGTTCCTTTATGGACATGTTGAACTTGAGCTGGAACTAGCTCCTTTCATAAATTAACTTTCCAAACTCTGGGTCTGCCTAGGATGCAGTGGTGACCAGTGTCCATGAGGTAAGGTGTAAGAATATAAGAAGAGCCTGACAGGTCAGGTCAATGGCGCATCTAATCCATCATTCTGTTCTAACAGTGGCCACCCAGAAGCCTATGGGAAACCGTCAAGCAGGATCTGAGCACAAGAGCACTCTGTCCCTCTGTGGTTTCCAGCAGCTGTTATTCAAAAGCATTACTGACGGAGGCAGAGTCATCATGACTGTTAGCAGAAGGCAGGGAGTCCAACATCCAATGACAGGCAGAGCCAGTTCTAGCCTTGCCCCAGTCGTCCTCCCTGCCGAGTTCTGCAAGGACAATGCTGAGACTGAAGGAGGAGGCAAGCTCACAGGCAGTGCTGCCCCCGGACTGTTTGTCAGTGAGATGGCTGGCAGGTTGAGGATCCCATATGCACCCATGAAACAGCCTCTACTGCTTGAATGTGAAAAAGACTGGGGCGCGTGCTGCCAGCTTGAATAAAATATTGGGGAACAATATGAATAAAATATTGGAGAGATAATCAAGCACATGACATGGCGCACGCACGCCATTTGAATGGCAATGCCCATTAACTTTGAGGGGGCAGCCCCCTCAAATATTTTATTGGGGGGGCCACAGGGACCTCGGTCCCTAGGAGTTGGCTCCCATGCTGGGGCATTTAGCATTCTTTGTGATGGAAGTCTTTGTGAAGGCAGAATTTAAACAGCGCCTGCACACATAAGCAAACTATAGTGGACATCCTTCCCTGGGCTTGCATACAGGCAAGAGTACATATTCTTTTTAAAACAAAACTACACCTCCCCAACACAGACATCCAAGCTCCTTATCTTCTGCTCTCCCTACCATGCCACACCATTTCCCCATCTGCACATCCAGAGCGTTCCTTTTTGTCCTTTCACTAAGTAATGAGAGTGATGTGTAATCCATTAATACAGCAAGAAGAAATAAACAAAGAAGCAGCTGGCACATTAGGTGCTGTGCAAGTGCCAGCACTGAGGTATGCACCAAACGAGATTATGCTTTGTTTATTTGGCTGGTTAAATTGAATGCGAAATGGAAGGCGCACAGGAATAAAACAATCACTCAAGGGAGCGTTCGTGAGGTCCCATTGGATTCACGGTAAAACCCAAACTCATCTCTTCCCTCATTTGCATTGGATCAGATGGTTGGACTTTGCCCTCAGTTTTGTATCTGAAAAGTGCAAATGCCATTGACAAACCATCCTTCCTTGTGGTACATTAAATCCTGAGAATTTCCTGCAGATCAGGCAACAGCTATGGGGACAAAGCTCTTGCAGATTGCTAAGGGTTTGACCCAAGAGGTGTGGGGAAATAACAGAAGGTGGCAAACTGCTCACTTGCCTCTTTCCAAATCCAGGGGCTTAGGAAAGGGGTGCAGGGGAGTGGTCTGCCCCATCATGGAGGGGGGTGACAAATTATCAAGGAACAATTACTGCCCTACTAGGGCGGTTCATAAAAAAACTTTTTTTTGAAAATGCCTGCTCCGAAGGTCTTATCTTACTATACTAGGGATTATATAGCTATATATGAAATTTCATGCATATCAGCTAATATCTTGACCCTCCTCCATGAAAATAGCTGTTTATTTGGCCATTTTCCTATGTTGTGAAGACTGAAATTTCAATTCAGTGGAGCAGGGTCAAGATATTAACTGATATGCATGAAATTTGAGATATAGGTATATAATCCCTAGTTTAGTAAGATAAGACCTTTGAAGCAGGCATTTTTTTAAAAAAAAAGTTTTTTATGAACCACCCTACTTCCCTACCCTCCACTGGACTTCCCAGGTCCTGGAATGTCGGCCTATATGAAGAAAATGAAAACAGGCCAAGTAGATTAGGCCTTGCCTTGCCTTCACCCTGCCCCCTGCACACAGCTGATTTTTCTTGATTTTACTGCTGTGGGGTTGTTTTTTTGTTTTTTGTTTTGGTAAACTACGTTGCAGATTTTTAAAAATAAATTTTATTAAATAAATAAACAATAAATGTAAATAAAATAACACAAGCCAGCACACAATCCATCCTGTAGATTTAAGTATCTGTCCATAGTCGCCTACTTGTTATCAGAGGCCCAGCATCCACATTCCTTTGTAAGAAAATATGAAATAATGCAAAACCATTTTTGCAGGCAAAATAAATAAATAAATGGGGGGGTGACAAGAAATTTTCTACACTGGGTACCACCTGACCTTCCTACGCTTCTATCCAAATCTTCCCCTCTATCGCTTACATATGGCAGAAACATGCTGTCACAAGGTGATCCCCCTACCTTACATTTTCACTTAGTTAAATGGTCTTGCGAAAGTACCCCCAAATGTTAACGATTGCCAATTATTGATCTTGAAAATGCTATTTCCAAGACATGGGAACTTGTGGTTGATATGACAGAAATAATGCTCTGCTCCTTTAACTCAAACCTAAAACAGGACTTGCTCTTTTGTGGCACATCATTACGCTGCTGACTCATAATGCCTTTGTGATTTTAGAGCTCCTAAGGCCGCAATCCTATAAAGACTTATCTGACAGTAAGCCTCATTGAATTCAATGGAGCATACTTCCGTATAGGCATGCAGAGGCTTCTGCTGTAAATCTCTGTAGGAGATACTTGTGGGAGATTTCGTATCTACCAAGTAGCAACTGTTGAGCAATTACCATTAATTTCAGGAAGACTTGCAAAAGAGACCCTTCCAACACTTAGCTTCGTTCGACAGACACTAGAAATAACATGCTATTCTTTGGCTATATGTTTGCCAGATTCCAGTCAAAATGAAATGCTGATTCCTGGGCAAGCTGGTTCTACGCAGTTAACTACTGCAATGCACTCTATGTGGGGCTATCTTTGAAGGTGACCCGGAAACTACAACTAATCCAGATTGCAGCAGCTAGGCTGGTGACTGGGAGTGGCCACCAAGACCATATAATACCGGTCCTGAAAGACCTTCATTGGCTCCCAGTATAAGCCCTAAACAGCCTCAGCCCAGTATACCTGAAGGAGCGTCTCCACCCCCATTGTTCAGCCCAGACACTGAGGTTCAGCGCTGAAGGCCTTCTGACAGTTCCCTCACTGAGAGAACTGAAGTTGCAGGGAACCAGGCAGAGGGCCTTCTCAGTAGTGGCGCCCACCCTGTGGAACGCCCTTCCATCAGATGTCAAGGAAATAAACAACTACCTGGTTTTTAGAAGACATCTGAAGGCAGCCCTGTTTAGGGAAGTTTTTAATGTTTGACATTTTATCGTGTTTTTAATATTCTATTGGGAGCTGCCCAGAGTTGCTGGGGAAACCCAGCCAGATGGGTGGGGAATAAATATATTATTATTATTATTATTATTATTATTATTATTATTATTATTATTACTATTACTACTAAGACGTCTAACTGAGGTCCATCTGTGCAAAGCGTTGGAGTGTAAATATGTCTATGACAGAGAGAACTTCCAGTCCAAGCTTCAACCCATCCATCTACCCAGTGCTTTTTCCTAGAAAAATAGGTGTCGGTACTTGCGATGAACTTGTAACAGTAAATGTCATACTTTTAAATGAAAGAGAGAGGGGTGCAGGTACTGCATATCCTTGAGTACCCTGGGGGGGAGCACTATATCTAACTATTCTTTTCCTCCTCCTATATTCTGTAACTTCTCTCTCAGGGAATTTGGGAAGCAGAGGCAATAATAAAATTTAAATGCCTCTTCAAAACTTACAGAAACATTAGAATTCTGGGTCAAACCATTGGTCTATGTTGCTCAGGGCTGTCCACATTGCCTGATAATTCTTCTGGGCTTCAAGGAAGGCGAATTTCCATCCCTACATGGAGATGCTGGGAATTATCCAAGCTTCCATGGATTCCATCTCCTCATTTTTAATTTGTGTTTTGTTTTGTACACTGCATCCCATATGAGGATTTGCCATTGACACTACCAAGAAATGAAAGGGCTGTAGAGTAATTAACCGTGAGCCACGCAGCACGAGGACTCGCCCAGCTACTCTTGTTTCTGTCCCTCCTGTTGTAGAAGACAAACTTTGTTTACACAGCGCTGTGATTCGTGCTGTGCCAGCGGAAAGAAAAATAGCTTTTTAAGCAAGCTCAACTGGTTGGCAAGCCAACCATCAATACTTCCGCTTTAGGTCTACAACCCCTTCCCAGTTTCATCAAGATCTCTTAAAAGTACCATTTACTCAGACTCATTCAAGCTGCTAAGAATAAAAACATCTGGGTAGCTGAACAGTGACCCGGCGCGACCATCTCCAAACTTCACTTCTAGCAGATGCAAAGTAAAAAATAAATAAAAATGCTGACTGCAGGAACGTTGCAGAGTTGTCTAGAGATTAATTGTGAGTTGATGAAAAAGGGGTTGCCTTTTGATTTAAAGTCATTAATTCAGATTGCTCCATTTAAATGGGGAATCCACTCCTAGTTAATGTTGCAAAGTTTTAAACAAATCCTGCCTCTCATGCAAATGAGCTCATTATCTCACCTCTGATCTTTATGTGCTTAATTTACTGATGACCTATTTTATAGGGGGGATTTTGCTTTTTTTCCCCCATCCACTTTAAGGGCAGAAATTGTGTCAGGTGGAAGATAAGCATTTTCATGTTTGTTTTTCATGGTCTACCTGAGAACGGATATACTACTCAGATTGAATAAATGATACATAAATGAATCTTCAGCTCATATTACACATAGGTGTGCGCACACACACACAACAGACATATAACTTCTTTTGGGTGGCAAATCACAGTTGAAACAACAACATCCGCAAAAATTCCACATTCTGTCTCCAGTGAAAGTAAAATTCTCTTTGCTTCGATACATGTATTTGCTAATAACACTGCAGTCTTTTTAGACACTGCAAAACTACTTAAGCCAGAAGTTCAGAAATCTCCATCAATGTCAATGGACCACCCTACCATATCTCATTAAGCTTTGGTCACAGTAGCTGTGTTCGCTTCATCATTGTATGGTGATTTACAAATGGAACATTTCTGCTCAGAGCACTCATGTGCAGTTTCTGTCAGTAATTGAAGGGCACAGCAGATAAAAGACGCTGACCATGGAGCGTTTAAAAAAAAAACAAAAACTGGAGAGTGACAACCACGCTGGCAGCATCATAATGCGAATATCTGACCTGGTGTGTGTGTGTGTGTGTGTGTGTGTGTGTGTAAATCCAACAAATCACCGGCCTTAATTTCCCAGGACTGATTGAAAAAAAGCTTGTTCTCTGTGAATCGTAGTCCCCCCCCCCCCGTCACACAATACATGAGCTGCAAGTTCACACAATAGATGAGCAAGGTAGATTAAATAAAGATTGACAATAGTTGTCAAGAAGCTGCCGTTTGCAGCAATTGTCAGAGTTTGCTTTTCGCTTCCCAGAGTATATAGAAGCCGCTGCCCGTCAGTAATTTAGTCGGCACAGATTCACTGCCTGTGACTCCTTGAGTTCAAGTATCACAGAGATTCACCAGCTTCGGGCAGCAAGGCCACCTCAGTATTCCTGGTATATAGTAAGTGGGACCTGCAATGAAGTGCTGCAGTATAGCCTTGCCTCTGGCAGCTCTGCTCCTACTCAGGGTTCCAACCATCAAATCATGCCTTCTTCTGGGATACTACATGAGGCTCAAGGACGCCAATTCACTTTCCCCTCTCAATTTTCCATTTGCTGACATTCTGTGGCCCATGGTGGTCACAGAACGTGCTCAGTCCTTTTGTTGTTGTTTTCAAGGGGTTGGTGATTTGCTACTTGTGTTTTTATTTCTTTTTCTACTTCTGCAAAGCTTGGAGTTCACTGGTAGGACATGCAGGAGGCCCCAGCATCTCCAAGAAGGGCTGGGAGAGACCCCCTGTCTGAAATCATGGAGACTGTGGCAACAATAAAGAAACAGATGAGCCAATACAAGGCAGCTCCCTGTGTTCCTTATGTTTGTTGTATGTAAGCCAGCCAACAAAGGCAGATTTTGTGGAGAACGACCAGTTTGGTCACACTAAGTGCTGAGCCTCAGGGGCAGAATACGACATCCAACAGAATACGAGAGGTGGGGGCACCAGACTTTGGTGCCACACAGGACGCCGCTGAAATTTGAGGCACCAAGGACTGCCACTGTCATCAACAAAGGAAGAGCGTGTTTTGCCCAAGTCACCTACACCCCTCATTGGTCAGCTCGGACACTGAGGTCCACCTCTGAGGGCCTTCTGGTGGTTCCCTCACTGTGATAAGTGAAGTTACAGAGTCAGAGGGCCTTCTTGGTAGTGGTGCCTGCCCTGTGGAACGCCCTCCCAACAGATGTCAAGGAGATAAACAACTACACGACTTTTAGAAGGCAGCTGAAGACAAGCCTGTACAAGGAAGTTTTTAATGGTTGATGTTTTATTGTGTTTTTAATATTTTGTTAGGAGTTGTTCAGAGTGGCTGGGGCATATGACCAATAAAAATTATTATTATAATTGTTGTTGTTGTTGTTGTTGTTGTTGTTGTTGTTGTTACAAAGGTGGAGCTATCCCTGGCCACTATGTCCTGTAAAATACTGTACTTTTCCATGTATAATACTAGGTTTTTCCCCCCTAAAAAATAATGTCCAAAATTTGGGGGCATCTTATACATGGGGGTCATCCCCCATTTTCTTAAATCAGAGTCCCCCAAAATAGGGGCGTCTTATACATGGGGGCATCTTATAGATGGAAAAATACGGTACTGTCTTCCCAGGTGAGATTGTAACAACTAGAGCTAAAGGCCCTCTATTTTTGTGGTATCCATTCTGCATTAATCTATCTCGCAGCTACTTACATTTCACACTAACACAGAACAGGAGGTGCCATGAAAGCTGCCACCCTAATTATGATACAGTGACCTCTGCAGAAAGGTGCACATAAACCAAGCTTACTCTTTTTATTTTCTGAAGCAATCATGTGGATAAATGACCTGCAGAAGTATCATGTAACTCAGCCAGATGGTAAAATGGCCTATGGGAGCTTCCTCTAACCCAGCTATAAGGGCAGGTGACTTATAGTAGTTTCATGTGGATAACCTTTATGCCATGAGAGAAACATGGCTGGATAAGGGATATAAAAAGGGAAGCATTGGCTGTGAATCCTGTCTTGAGCTAGGGAGAGCTTTCAACCCTGGCTGACAAACCCAGGCAGATATTACCTGGAAAACTTTCATGCTCTAGTAATAATAATTTAATAATAATAATTTATTATTTATACTCCGCCCATCTGGCTGGGTTTCCCCAGCTACTCTGGGCAGATCCCAACAGAATATTAAAAACATGATAAAACATCAAACATTAAAAACTTCCCTAAACAGGGCTGCCTTCAGTTGTCTTCTAAAGGTTGGATATTTGTTTATTTCCTTGACATCTGATGGGAGGGCGTTCCACAGGGCAGGCGCCACTACTAAGAAGGCCTTCTGCCTGGTTAGGCCTTCGGAACCGAACCTCAGTGTCCGGCCTGAACAATGGGGGTGGAGACGCTCCTTCAGTTATAGTAATGTTTAGGTTTGTCTACTGCACTTTGACTACTGCACTATGCTGCAGGTGAGACTGCCTTTGAAGACTGCTCAAGATCTTCAGCTGCGCTGGTGAAAAGCACAGTGAAAAGGAATGCCGCTAAGTATTACAGAAAGGGTGGCTAACATGTGGCCCTCCAGATGTTGTTGGACTCCAACTCCCAGGCATCCCTTACCATTTTATTGGCTCTGCTAACTGGGGCTGATGGGAGTCCAACAACATCTGGAAGGCCACATTTCCCCAACCTTGTGTTGTAGTAAAACCCTACATTGCTTGGGATACCACCCTTTCCTGCATGAACCTACCCAGATATTAAGATCACCCTCTGAAGACCACTTCTGGGTTCTCCCACCTTCAGATTCCCATCAGCCCCTGCCAGCATAGCCGTGCCAGCTGGTACTGATGGGAGTTGTAGTCCAAAACATCTGGAAGGCAGCACTCTGGGGGAAACTGCCTTTACGGCAATGAGATTTCCGAAGCAAGCCTCAAATGTATGCATTGAGGCTAGAAAGGGCAGGCATTAGCTGCAATTAACAAAACAAGGAACAAAATGAGTTAAATAAAAGTGTTCCCTCCGTATATAATTTGTGTTAATCATTTGTAACTCCAGTTTTCCAGGACTGATTTAGCCAACATTTGTGCTCCACCTGGAACCCTAACTTTTTATCATTTTTAAAAACTTCCTTAAACTGAGCGTAATGTAACCAGTATCGCACTTTATCCTTCATTTTCTCCAGACTCTGCAGTTTCCAATTGTCTCCATCTTTTTCTAAAATTTCCAAATACTTTGGCCATTTGGCCTCCATATTGGGTGTTTTTCGGGCCTTAGCTTCCAGAGGTGAAAGCCACCTTGGAGTTTTATTTTCCAATAAGTCTTTATATTTTGTCCAGACATTAAACACAGCTTTCCTGACAATATGGTTCTTAAAGACCTTATTGATCTTAACTTTGTCATACCATAAGTATGCATGCCAACCAAAAGCATTGTTACAACCTTCCAAGTCCAGTACATCAGTGTCTTCGAGAAGTAGCCAGTCTTTTAGCCAGCAGAAAGCTGCGGCTTCATAATACAATTTTAAATCTGGCAGGGCAAAGCCCCCTCTTTCTTTCACATCAGTTAATATCTTAAACTTAATTCTGGGCTTTTTGCCCTGCCAGACAAACTTAGAAATGTCTCTCTGCCATTCACTTATCACTTTGGCAGCAGTGTAATAAATGCATATAACAGATACATTGTAAGTTGAAAGATTCCAGCACAGTTTTCATATGGATATTTTCTCTTTCTTTCTTTCCTTAATTCTTCCTTCTTTTCTGTCCCCAGAGACCAGCACAATGCTCAGTTTTGACAATGAGGACCAGTCAAAAGCAGTTAGCATGCTGAGAGATCAGAGTTATTCATTCAGCTGGAGCTGAAATCTAAGCAAGAGCTTTCCAAAAGCGGTCATAGCCTCTAATCCTGCAGCATTTGCTCAGACGAATGTTCCGCTAAAATCAACAGGACTTACTTCCAAATAAATGTACAGGGGAGGAGGCTTTTCATATTCGTAAGTACTTAATTAAAGAGGGAAATGGAGGGTGGGGTGGAGAGAGAGAGAAAAACCAAACGGCGGAAGAATAAAACTCCAAACCATGTAGCAACAATTTATGAGAATTCATTTACTTTTTAATTGGATCTCGACTGTCAGCTGGAACTGTGATATGCGATCCAAAATAGTCACAGCATGCCTGTGTGAAGTGCTTAATGAGATGTCCACTAACTATTGACTTCTCTAATGCTGTGATGGAGACTGGTGTCTGCTAAAATGTAAAAATCTGGATTGATCAGGCATTTCCACTGCAGACTAAATTCAGAGACTGTGTTGATGCAGCCTTCAAAGTACTCACGACCAAAAACAGCTTCTGCTGCCAGTCCAAATATTAACCCCTTGAAACAACAAAAAATTGCTGTTAAAACTCTGAAGTGCCCCATTAAATTGGAAATTAAATGAAAGCAGAGTAATTAATTTGAATTCACATTCAAGGCTAATGAGATTGTGGGTGCCCTAAACACATCCCGGGGTGGGTGACAGCCCCAATACCCACTCCCAAACCATAATTGCCACTGCTATTCCACAGCCTATAATACAGATGTTTTAAAAGGTACATCACGCACTCCAGCTGTTCCTATTTATCCATCTCCAATTATTACTATTATTATTATTATTAAAGTTTAGATTCTGCTTTTCACCATTTGTCTCAAAGCAGCTCACACCTTTCCCTAGTAAATCACACACCCCATTTTTTGCCCCCCATTTCTAGTCTTTTCTGTGTGCCTTATTAAAATTTGGTTTGTATGAGTGACTAGCATCAGTATTCAGAGTTCCTCTCCCCTCCCCCCTGTATCCTTAGAATGCTCCCTAGCAGGTAAACAATTAAAAAGAAAATGAGGCATTAGCACAATAGGAGCCATATTGAAACCATTTCTCCTGTATTCCATTTTCCCTCTTGGCCATTAACTGAAACATTGGTGCTAATGTACCTAGAAAAAGACTCCACTAAAGCCCCTTTTTTAGACAAATTCTTCAAGTGTTCAATGAATGCATGCTGTGGAGGGTGAGCAGGACTAGGGCAGCTAGTCACAGCAAACTGTGCTTTTTGGGTTAAAAAAAATATAAGGTATGACCATGATAAAAGTGTTGCGGCTGCCAGCACAAAATGGATGCCATGCAAGGGATTAAGATCAAGACTGAATGTAATTGGATCAATTAAGATTTCGGAATCGGGATGAAATAAAACAATTTCACCTTCCTTGAAATCTAGCACGCAGGAGGCCACACATAATGTATAATTGGCTTTATAATTAATATATATTTGAATTTGAATTGTAATTTGAGATTGATAAAATGTGGTTTATATTGGATTTTAGTACAGTTGTACCTCAGCTCCCGAACGCCTTGGGAGTCGAACATTCCGGCTCCCAAACGATCGAAAACCAGAAGTGAGTATTCCAGTTTTCGAACGTTCTTTTGGAAACTGAACGTCCAACGGGGCTTCTGCGGCTTCCTGCAGCCAATCAGAAGCTGTGCTTTGGAAGTCGGATATTTCGGAAGTCGAACGGACCTTCAGAACAGATTCTGTTCAACTTCCGAGGTACAAATGTAATTGAAAATTAATAAAAATTATTTACAAAAAAAAAGGCTACCATGCACAGCAAAAGAAAGAAGTGAGTATCATCACACACACAAAAAAGGCCTCTAACAATTCCACCACCAACCCAAAGAGGCACACAGTCAGCTGAATACTGTATATATGTGACCCCTAGGTATGTACCACAGGTTTCCATGAGATCAGCAGTCCTTTCAGCAGTCTCACTTGAATGGAAACCCCTATGCATATATAGCTATATGCGTTCAGGGCAGAGGCATCAACTCCTAGTTGGGGCCCCCAATAATTTCGGGGGTGGGCTCCCAACGTTCAAAAAAATCAGGGGGTGGGGGAGTCCAAGCGCAGAGCTAAGTGTGGTGCAGCTTCGATGGCTTCTTCTCTTCCTCTCCTGCCGCAGGGAAAGATGGAGAAAGCAGGCCCCGCCTAAATCACTGAGTCTCTTGGGTTTGTCAATCAGAAGGTTGGGAGTTCGAATCTCCACGAAGGGGTGAGCTCCGGTTGCTTTGTCCCAGCTCCTGTCAACCTAGCAGTTCGAAAGCATGCCAGTGCAAGTAGATAAATAGGTACCACTGCGGCGGGAAGGTAAACGGCACTTCCGTGCACTCTGGTTTCCATCATGGTTCTCCGTGTGCCAGAAGCGGTTTAGTCATGCTGGCCACATGACCCAGAAAGTGTGGACAAATGTCAGCTCCCTTGGCCTGAAGCAAGATGAGCACTGCACCCCATAGTCGCCTTTGACTGGACTTAACTGTCCAGGGGTGTTTTACCCCTTTTTTGTCTCAGGTTGGCACACAAACACACCCAGCTTGGTACAGACACTGGCTTTCTGCCTCCCTAGGTCTGTGCAGAAAGTATACTAGGGGGGAAAATGAGCTCAGGTCAATGCCCAAGGCCAGCTCACCCACCCCTAAAGCCAGCCCTGAGTGGAAGAAACTTCATCCCCTCTTCTCTGAAAACTGAGACCAGGTTTTGATGGGTCCACCATTCCTACCTGAGACATCTACCTCACTCTGGGCTCAACCATACCTGCCTTTGTCCCACAATTTATTCCATTTGCCCTCTGATTTCTAACCATGGGTCCAGGAGGTTTGTTTTGACCCACAGCTTTCTCCAGATAAACCCACTGTATGCTGCTGAATCAGAACAAATGTCAATACGCAGAAAACCCAACTAATTCAGAAGTAAACTGTGAGTTTTGCCAGGGAAAGCAGTGTGACCAAAAAAAAACAACCTCTCAGACCTGTGACTAGAAATCCTGAAACAGATGGAACTGTGGATGAACCCTCTGTCTTAAGGCAGGGCCGGCCCTTGGTGGGATCTTAATGAATCACTGCGTAGCTCATCTTTCAGCTCAGCTGGCTCTAGACTCCTTGAGATGATGAAGCAGCAAGTTCACCTGAGTGAAAGCAGTGAGCACAGGAATGACACCTAAGTGCTGCAAAACTGCTGTGCAGCTGCTTCAGCTTAGCAGAGGCGTTCTCAGACAAAGCATCGCCGCTGAAAATGCAGAACGCCATAACAATGCATTGCACTGAATGAGGGCATTTTCTGTTTCAGCACTGATTCATTGCCACTTAAGAGACTATGCTCCTAAGCATCCATTCAAACTGGTGAACATGCAACAATACATCAAGCTAGCAGAGGCTGCCCCGTTCCCTTCCCTGTTGAGAAATATTCCGTAGATACAATTTCACTGTGCATTTCACGACGCTGACATAACCAGAAGAGACTCTACTTGTGCGGATTTTCTGCACGTGAACTGAAGCCACTTGATCACAATGAGAGCCTCTAAAGCCACAGCATTCAATGAAAAGGTAACATCAGAGGGTAACATTAGATTTTAACAAGACACAGCAGCAGAACAATAACAAAAGCACTCAGACCCGGGAGAATTAATTGGTACACAATACAATCAAAATACAGTGGTACCTTGGTTTAGAAACACCTCGGGTTACAAACACTTCGTGTTACAGACTCTGCTAACCCAGAAATAGTACCTCGGGTTAAGAACTTTACTTCAGGATGAGAACAGAAATCATGCAGCGGCAGCAGGAGGCCCCATTAGCTAAAGTGGTACCTCAGGTTAAGAACAGTTTCAGCTTAAGAACGGACCTCTGGAATGAATTAAGTTCATAACTAGAGGTACCACTGTATGGCTCAAGCAACAGTGTGGATGAGCCCTAAGGGCACGTCCAAACTGTCACTATTTTCATAGAATTGTAGAATCATTTGCCCAACGTGGGGCTCAAACTTATGACCCTGAGATTAAGAGTCTCATGCTCTACCAACTAGCAAATGCAGGTTGCACAATTGTAGTCGATAGGGAGCTCTTGCACTACAGAGACACTTCCCCAAAAGACTGGACTTGTTGCAGTAAGGAAAGTGATGAGGAAACGCCATTGGCTTTGATGATCCAACCTCCCTGCAAGCACATCAGAATGAATGTTCATTATATAGCCAGTGTCATCAAATCTCCCTGCAACCAAACCAGGAAGAATGTTCAATGAACAAGTCAACTGGGAGTACCCTAAATCAATGCTCAGGCTCATTAGCCTCACTCCCTTCACCACATACAGGAAGGTCTGTAGTTCAGTGACAGAGCCTCTGCCTTGCCTAACTGCTTCCTCCTCCCGGTATTTTATTCTGTATATGCTTTCAAGTCTTAAAATATACACCACTTTGCTATTTTATATGCTGAGTAGTAAAGAGATATCTAGAAATGTCCCAGTTCACCATTGCCTTAGGTAGTCACTGCACTGGGATACAATGGTGGCGACAGGGCCTGGATAGCTCAGTTGGTTAGAGTGTGGTACTGGTAATGCCAAGGTTGCAGGTTTGATCCCCATATGGGACAGCTGCATATTCCTGCACTGCAAGAGGCTGGACTAGACAGTCCTCAGGGTCCCTTCCAACTCTACAAGTCTACGATTCTATGAACTACCTTCCCACAAGCATGAGATGAACATTTGGTGCACATGAATGTCATCTGCAACCCTGTGGTGTAGATCAGGTTGAGGGATACAGATTCACCCAAAGCTACTAAGTGAGCTTGCTGGTCCCAGTCCACCACAATAAACACTACACTGCACCAGCTTTTCAGATATGTGTACAGATATATTTACATTTATAACACAGAGGAGAACTCTTCCATTAGGAATCTGTAGCTCTTTGGGAGAAGAGCTTTCAGGACAGAGAGGGTGTGGCTCTCAAACAGGCTAAAACAGAGGGCATCAGGCTGCCACCCCCTCAGAAATAGGATGCTGGGTTAGCTGAGTCGTTTGTTTCTCCATGTGAGACTGTCATGTAAAACATTTTCAAACACTGGCTTATCTGAGCAGCTTCTCGGTTCCTCATACCTTGAGGACTCTGCAACAGCTGCTTTCAAGGGTCCAAACTGCTTCACATTCTCTTTCCTCATATGTGCGATGGTAGCCTCCTAGAAACAACTTGCGTTTTAATTGTGGGTGTGTCACAGATGTGGCCCCCTCACCACTCTCTTCCAGCCAGTGCACAATAAAATAATAATAGCTACCACCACCCCTGATGCTGCCTGTCACTCTGAAGCCCCTTAGAACCACAGAGGGAAATATATGAACTGAAGAAGAGTAGAGTTTGACTGCCTCAGGGCAGCAATATCTGCTGCTTGTTTTATGGGCAGTCTTTGCTTTCCTCAGTTAGGGTTGCCAAGTTTTTGCTCCAGACAGTTGCCTGATTCATTCAGCATCTCTCTTTAATTCCATGCCTTCCTTAGATGAATGTGATTCTGTTGTGACTAATGACCCTTGTTCTTACAGAATCCTGCCTTTATTGTCTCTTCCTCTCTCTCTCTCTCTCTCCTCTCTCTCTCTCTCTCTCTCTCTCTCTCTCTCCCTGTCTCTGTCTCTCTTTCATCAGTAGACAAGCAAGAATTAGTCATGACGTGGACAATCACGGTCTGGAAGGAGCTCAAGAAGAGGAGATGTCACAGGAGACAGTGGATGTTCATTTTGCACCATCTTAAGGAGAGGTTGATGTGAGCAATGTCACTCTTCCTGAAGGTCTGATGTGCTCGATTAATGCTGCAAAAATGTTCTTTCTCCTTCAGAATCAGAGAGAAAGTTGCCATTGAAGCCAGGACTGGATTAACTCTCATGCTAATCACACTCCAGCACAGGATCCTAGCCAAATCAGAGGCCCTTGCTGTGATTATGGTAAGGGGAACATGCCAAGGTTGGCCTCCCAGCTAGGCTGGGCCAGCTAGGCCCTAACTCTAAAGATGGCTGATGGAACAAGAAAATATTTAGTAGGTGCTAGAAGTTCAGTAGGGAGGGGGCCTATCTGACCACAACTGGAAGGGAGTTGCATAAAATTGGGCCTGTGATACTAAATGAATGGCTAGTAGATGGGAGCTATGCATCTGAACCATGGGATACCATGGACAGCGACTCCCCTGAAGACCTCCGTGATTAGGCTGGGATCACACTTGTGCAGTTTCAGCTGGAGTCTAAATCCTGCTAACCTGAGAATCCCACAACAGCCAGTTTATATGACTATAATCAATATATGCATGTGAAAGTTCACCAGGACTAACTTATGTCCCATTGATATCAATAGGTGTCTAAACATGACCAAGTCTGGAGCCAACCAAGTGAAAATTGGGTGACATAGGTAGGATCTAAGCCATACAGTGTGGGTGTGGGTGTGGGTGAGTGTTTCATACACACACTGTGTATATATATATATATATATATATATATATATATATATATATATATTATAAAAAAACTGTAATTAAGGTGGAAAAAATGGGAAACTGAGGGGAACCAAAACGAACAGATTCAGTCATCCCAACTGGGATGGATTAGCATAATCCTAGTCTGGATGCATATGCAGTGTTTATACATGACATGGGAGGGCATTATTCCTTGCTCTGTATACCAATATAGGCAGTCTAGTGCTAGCAATGCCATATCCTGCCCCTATGGAATGCATTATGTGAGAGGCGTCAGAAACCCTCAGGAGCCCCCAAAAAGATGTGTGACAATTGCAGCCTGCAGCTTGTGAAATGTTAGGTATTAAGAACAGCCTGATCTGATCATATCTTTTTCCCATTCACCATTGACAAATCCTCTGAGACGGCAGTAATTTTGATTGATAAATGGCACCTCGTGTTTAATGGCCCTAAGATTTTGTACCACTGTTTAGAGATATTGCCATGTAGTAGTCTTGATCTCAGGGTTTAATTCTACGATGCCTTGAAGACTAATCGCTCTGACTCTCACTGGTACCCCGCTTTCACTGCATTCCAAAGGATAACCCCACGGTAAGTCTGTTACCCTCAGTTCTCACTGTTCTAGGTCAATGGGAAAAAAAACAGTTAAGCTCCTCAGTCACTGCCCTGCCTTTTTGATTACCCTCGAGAGCTGAAATATCCCGAGAAGCCTACTAACATTCTCACAGATGTCCTATTTCTGGTACAGCTTCCTCGTTAATTGGTTTAGTTTCTTTGTTACCTCCCACCACCCAAGGGGCCGGTTTCTGAGGACAGTTACACAGGATACATGTTTGGATGCCACAAAATGTTCCCTGGTGTTCGCACGATGCATCAAATCCCATACATCAGCTATGAATTATTTTGTGAGCCTGGCATAGTTGCAACCATTCCTATGCATTTCCAAAGAGAGAACTTCCACTCCCAAGTCCCACCTGAGAATCCCAGCACAGCCAAAGATGCACGTGACTCAAGAAAACGATGACACAGTTACCAGGAGTGCTCAGATTTACATATATAATAACCAGCAAGGTTATTTCTTAGATCTGTGAGTTACAGATGTTGGGCGGGGGGGTGGGCAGTGCTGTTCTTTCAGTTAACTTAAAAGAGACCAGGCATGGGGGAAGGGGGCTTTGATTGCTTTTCTTTTTATCAGTGCAGTAACATTGAATTAAGCAGAGGTATTTCTGCTTTTGGCATAGGCCCACTCAGCTGCTTTCAAGAGAAAAAAACATTCATTGTGTCTAGGAAATTAACTATGGAAACAGGTATCGTCAGAGCAGGTGCACTCTAAAGATAAAAAAGGCATATGCTGTGCCTTAAAAGCCCAGGTTCAGAGCTGACAAAGAAAAGCTTAATTCTGCAACCCAAATAAAATATGAAAATCAAGTACATGTGCACATTTTTACTTACGCTGCATAAGTTTCTGCCTCTGCTGGATGGTTGTGTAGGGATGGTGTCATTCTATAGTTTAGCCATTAGTTGGCACTGGACTTAATTTTGTCTGCAAGGAGTCAGGAGCTTCCTGTTTTTGTTTCTACAGGAAACAATAAAGTTCTTGTCTAGGTTCCTAGCTTGTCTAGGTTCCTAGCTTTAAGCCTTCCATGGCCAATTGGGAGGATAAGGTACAATCCTGAGCACTAAAGCCCTAGCTGCCTCTGACCACATGAAAACCTACTCAGACCCTCTTGCACTTTGGAGATTTTACTAGGCAATGGACATGTACTTTCAAGAATAGCTTATCAGCCCTTAAAAGCTAGAAGCACCCCTTTTATTAGGATGCCAAATTCTGTTCCCAGTACCAAATTTGTGGTGTGTGTGTGTGTTCACTTATTAATACAAAAGAGTAGCAATCAACTGTTGACAATCCCACCCATCCTTCAGAAGAAGCGCCAAGTGTCACTCTAACTCAACCTTTCTCAACCTTGTGTCCCCAGATGGGACAACTCCCATCATCCCTGACCACTAGTCCTGCTAGCTAGGGATGATGGGAGTTGTAGTCCAGCAACATCTGGGGACCCAAGGTTGAGAAAGGCTGCTCTAAATTACGTTAAACAAAAGTATCATTTCAGAAGTTGCCCTGTGTCATCAGATGCCTCTAACCACATTCTATCAACATCGCATATGCAATAAAACTATGCTGGGTTGATTGAAAAGCAATGCTTCAACTCAGAAATGGACTGTCCATCAATATTAAATCCCAAAGTTGTGAGCAATACCCAATTTGGAAGTAGTACAATCACAGAATCATGGATTGAACACCACATCCCTAGCCATAGTGTTGTAAGTCTAAGAACTATTATATTTATTCAGTTTCCAGTTTTCAGACTCTGAGCACTGTTGCTTATGAAGCCAAAATGGCAGCATTCATGCACTAGCAGAAGGTATCACTAGTCTTCAAGGAACTCTGAGGTTTGCAGGTGATGGACCCAAGTGTGGGTGTGGAAACAAAACAGACTATTCAAGACTGATCATGTTCAGAGTGCATGGAGTGCTGACTTGCTGTTGGGGGTGGGGATGCAATGGAAATGCTAGAGCTCTGAATAGCAGCACTCCATGCTACAACATTTTTTTGCAGTTTACACCATGTTTTTTATATCATGTTTGTATCCCACCTGCCTTCCATGGAGCTCAATTACACTAGTGGCTAAAATTGTGGGAAACTTTTGGGGAAAGTGTATCTCTGAGGTTTGATGGCCCATAACACCTGATTGGCTCTCTAAACACTCGTGCTCATTGGCTACATTCAAATGAAGGAAAGCAACTGCATATCAACCTAAGCAAGTTGTGCTTCCTTTTTCTGGTTATTTGGCTATAACATTTGATAGAATACAGATACTTGAACAAACTTTGTTGCATTACATTTGTCATTAAATTATCTTTCCATTGACATATAATTATATGGTATTACTCCCAAAGAAAAGGGTGTTATGAGCCATCAAGCCGCAGAAATACACTTTTCCCAAAAGGTTTCCACAATTTTGGCCACTAGTGTAGACTAGTGCACTGGCTTCTCCCCAGGGGTCTCCCAGATGCAGACCTGCTTAGCTTCAGCAAGGTGATTGCATCACACACCTTCAAGCTATATCCTATACTAAACATAGTCCGGTGATTTGCTGTGGTTTCTTCCTTGGTGAGGAAGCTGGCCAAAAGGCACCGATGTTCCTCTTGCCAGAATTCCCATCCCACCTTTTCTCCTCTCGTTTTAAGCTTAGCACATTGGCATCCAGCGCTATAGGCTTGGTCATCTTTGAAGATGGATCTGTCGCTTGTCCTAGCTGCTTGCAAGAGTCCCAGGGCACTCTGTCTCTTTCCTGTATTGTTCCATTTACCAGAGATTAGTACAGCTTTCCCTTTGGATGTGCTGGCAGAGTGCTGATTCTCAAGCCCCGGTTACTGAGCTATTTTCTTTCTTTTAACTTTTATAATAAAATAAAATAAAATAATAATTATAGACTATGTAATTCACACCAAGTTAAGACAACATAAAGAAAGACACTAGGGGAACTGTAAATCAGAATGTGGGCATATCATACCTTATTAAATGCCTTTCAACAATCATTCTTCCTTAAGCCCTAACTAAAATGTCTGCCTCTTCTGTTCTTTGATGTGCTGTATAAACCTAAACAATCGGCTTCAATTAATCCCGTTTGTTAAACAGTTTCAAACCACCACAATTATCACCCTCTCCTAAAGGGATATAAATTAGGGGAGGAGGGCTGTTTTTGTTTTATGATTGCGAAATGTGAAATTGGATTGCTCTTCCTATAAAGGTTGAATGAAATCTACTGTTTTAAATTAACTTGTTTGGTCAGGCTCAGGGGGACAGTTATGTGCTACATTTCCTCCCTAAAAGAACACAAGTAAAATTAGGGCGTGTTGTCAGGTAGTCAAGTGCTACCCTATGGTTACTGCAGGTGTTGTGAAGACTGGAACTAATCCTACAAGAGGGTTCAAACCTTGCAGGATCCAGGGACTGTATTATGACTGCTTTGCCAAGTCCTGCAAGGTTTGCCTCAGTGGCAGCACGTGATAAAGAGAACAGTTAAATGCACTCTCTGCACTTGCATTTTCTTTTGGAGATGCCCAAGAGACTTCATCTGGTTGGATTTCTGATCAGTCTGTTTTTCCCTTGAGTAGGGACCAGTTGAAACCTCTACTCCCTTTATTAGCCAGGCAGGCTCCTGCTGCAGATAGGAGCATAGGAAGCTGAGTCAAACCATTGGTCCATCTAGCACAGTATGGTTCACAATAATGGGTTTTGGAAAGGGAACATTTCCAGCCATACCTGGAGATGCTGGAGATGGAATCTGGGACCTTCCCCAGCACTGAGATGAGGAGCGTGACAAAGAAGCTGCCCTAGTCCAAGTAAGTCCATTGGTCCATCTTGCTTAGTACATCCTCCACTGACAGTGGTTTCAGAGAGAAGTCTTTCAAAGCCCTAGCTGGAGATGCAAAACCCTGGAACTGGAACTGGAACATTTTGCATGCAAAACATGTGCTCTCCCACTGAACTTTGACCCTTTCTATAGGACGTGGGTGAAGAACCTGTAGCCTTCTAGATGTTGTTGGACTAGCACTCCCATCATCATAAGAACTTAAGACCATAACAAGGGCCAGTGGCCTATCTGTTCCAGCATCCTGTTCTTAAGTGGCCAACCAAACTTATATGAGAAGCTCAAAATCAGGACCAGAGTGATCTCCATAGCTAGTAGTTTTACTGTGTGTCCATTGGCCTGGCCATTGAACATGCCGGCTGGAGCTGATGGGAGTTGGGCTCCCAAAACATCTGGAAGTTTCACAAGTTCCTTTACTTTCCTAGATTTGTTTGTTTGTTTGTTTTAAGTCTGAGTTCTACACTAGAACTTTGAAAAATACAGCAAATTATTCTAGAATTTTCAGAAATTATAGATATGTAACTCAAGTAGAATAAGTAGCATCCATCTTTATAGGATGTAAAAAATATATATCATCTAATGTGACACCAAATTTGCTGTGTGATTCAGTAATAAATCCTGATTACCAAGAATGACAGGCTGTAATTCATGTCTTCCACAAAATATCCTGTGATTAGTCAATTCTAGACGCAAATGTTTAAGCTCAGAACACTCGTAGGAACTTTTTTAATAAAAAAAAGAAAAGCTGAATTTGACAGTTTTGGGGTTTTATTATTCACATGCTTTGGAAATCAGAAGGTATTACTGTTATGAATAGATATCTCATGACCCTTGGAGCTCAGTTTTCAGAGCTACGATTTCTTCCCACACTTCTTGGCCTGCAACTTTAGGTTACCAGTTTATGTGAAGGGATCAGAGAGATGGCTTGAACTGATTGTTCATTCTCCATTCTCCATTTCTCCATGGGAATTAGGAACCCATGGCCTCTGGAAGTTGTTGGGCTACAATTCTCATCAGCTCCAACCACTCACCATGCTAATGAGGGCTGATGGGAGTTGGAGTCCTACAACCACCTGAAACCTTGACATTATCAGCACCATGCTCTAACCATATGAGTTATCTGGTTGCTGACTGGTTAAAAAGAAAAATATTCCAGTTTTGTCCACTCATAGACATGAAGGTAACCAATTTGCTGCATTAGACATGCTTTTCAAAAAGCACACTTAAGCTGTCAACTTTTATTTCAAAGGAAAGGGAGCCGCACAGATGTACTCTCAGCATGGATCAGGGTTCTGCACCAGTTTCCTACCCAATGCCCTCACACAAGTTTGACCACAAAGATGCAATACTGCCATATAACTGTACCTTTTTGGGGGGAGAATAGCAGCTGGGTTGTGGGGGTGGGAGAGGGAAATGGTTTGTGGGTCCCCAGTTGCTTTTCCTTCCAAATAAAAGTGGACACTATTTTGAAGAACTGTGCATAGTATGATTGTTTTTTTGGTCCTTATTCTAAGCCCACTGGTCCATACAGGCAGCAGAGTCTACTCTGCCTGGCAACAGCTTTCCAATGCAACCAGGCAAGAAGTCTCTCCCAGTCTTTTTATCAAAGATCTTTTCATTGAACCTGGAGCCGTTCGCATGCACAAAAGCTATGGTCCCAAATGACAAAGTGGGAAGGAGAATTACAGTACTTGGAGCAGGGGTGGGGATGGGATATTGAGTCTGACATAAGCATCCTTTCACAATACATGTAGGAATCTCTTAATGCCCATCTCAAAAGCTACTTTGCCCCAGTCCCTTTCTCACTCTAGAATCATGCAGGCGGTAGATAAGGCACAAGTGAATGCAGTTCAAAAGTATGTAGTATCATTCTGGCTTTTCATCCTAATAGACTTGCTTGCCATTCACTGCAAATCCCCTCTAGAGGGTGATTCTTTACACAGAGCTCTTCATGTCCACCTAACAAAATGAAATTTCAACAGCTACAAAACCATTCTCCTTCAGAGTTACGGATTTTAATACTGAATGGTCTCCTTGGAGCCATGTATGCAGGCAGACAGAGAGATGGGTGGATGTGCAAAGGGTTCTGCAAAATCTTTGACCAGCACCTAAAATGTAACAAAGAATCTCACTAAAGTTAATTCAGCTCCTGCATTTGGAATCTATGCCCTGTAGAATCGCCACATATGCGAAAGGCGGTTGTTAGAAACCGAGCGTTGCAGTTCATTTCCTGGCCACTAGTAGGTGCGTGCTACTTTATTTTCCCACACTGAAGCAAATGGGGAGTACATAATATGAGCTCTATTGCATCAAATCAGTTGTTTCACATAGAACAGTATACTGGGCCTTACATGCACCTTAGGCAGAGGCGGATTTAGGGGAAAGCAATCTGTTTGGTTGCGCTGGGTGTGGAGCTTTGGGAGCACCACAAAAGGGCACTGCAACTATAATGGAATGGAAGAATGGAACAATAATGGGATGCAGAATGGAAGGCAAGAGGCGGGGGTGCCAAAATTTGCCATCTCAGTGGGTGCCACTGAAATTTCAGACCCCAAAGTCCACCACTGCCCATAACTAGGTCCCAGTACATTTCCGGGCACAGTTCAAAGTGTTGGTGCTGTCCTTTAAAGCCCTAAACAGCCTCGGCCCAGTATACCTGAAGGAGCGTCTCCACCTCCATCGTTCTGCCCAGACACAGAGGTCCAGCGGAGGTCTCTTCCAGTGCTATTCCCCAGCAAGTGGTACTGGAGTTTTACCCCTGTCTAACCTGTATCCCTGAACTAACTTACTTACTTACTTATTTATTTATTTATTTATTTATTTATTTATACATTCCCTGTCCATCTGGTTGGGTTTTCCTAGCCACTCTGGGCACTCCCAACAGAATATTAAAAGCACAATAAAACATCAGACATTAAAAACTTTTCTAAACAGGGCTGCCTTCAGATGTCTTCTAAAAGTCGGATAGTTGTTTCTTTCCTTGACATCTGATGGGAGGGCATTCCACAGGGTGGGCGTCACTACCGAGAAGGCCCTCTACCTGGTTCCCTGTAATTTGGCTTCTCGCAGGGAGGGCACCACCAGCAGGCCCTCAGTGCTGGACCTCAGTGAACGATGGGTGTGGAGATGCTCCTTCAGGTATACTGGGCCGAGGCCATTTAGGGCTTTAAAGGTCAGCGCCAACACTTTGAATTGTGCTCAGAAAGGTACTGGGAGCCAATGTAGGTCTTTCAAGACTGGTGTTATGTGGTCTCGGTGGCCGCTCCTGAGGAACAACACTTAGGAACAAAGGAAGCAGACTACTGGTCCATCTCCCTCCACATTGACTACACTGACTGGAAGCAGCATGTCAGGACTTCGGACTGAGGACACCCCAGGCCTACATGGAGGTGCAGGGAATTGAACCTGAAACCTTCTGCCTGCACAGCAGATGCTCTGCCATTGAGCTACATCCCTTCCCCATTGAATTTCCTTCTCTAGAAGGAAGCGATAAGAAAATATGCCATTCACTTCAGCACACTGAGAGCCTGTCCAGCAGTGAAACGTGCAGATCTCTTTTCCACTCAAAGGCATCCATCTCATCACTGCAAACAGAGGGCTCTTAAAAAACAACAACACATTGACAAGCAATTTGATACGATGACCAAGCAACCAGACCCCCGCGTCAAAAAATATTATTTAAAACCCACATTTTGATAAGGAAATGCTGTGATGTGTTCATAGCATCTGTCATCGGGAGATGCGCAATGTGGAGAAACAAACCAAGGCTGTCACGACGGAAATCATGCAGCGTAGCCTGCCATGGCAAACTTTACCTATGCCCTCTGCTAAAGTGGAAAATTCGGAGGCTTAGGGGAGATTGTAGCACGAGGCTGGAAATTAGACCCCATCTATCTATGTGTCAACAGACCTGCAGGCTGCCGAGGTGCAAGCATTTCCACCCTGCTTTGCCGAAGAGCCGAACCGTGACCTGAGAGGAGGCCTTCGGGGCTGAGAGACCTTCTTTATTGTAATTAATTCTCCAGGAGAGCTCAGTCCCAGAAAGGGAGAGCAGAAGGAGGAAGCTGTAGTTGAAGGGCCAACCTGTCTCTGCTCAGGGCAGAGCCACCTAGGGCAGGTTGGAAAGGTTCCGTTTTTTTAAAAGGAAAAGGATAAAGATTGGTGTTTCCCGACACACACTGAGCCGTTTAATGCTTCATTATTTATTTATTAGGGCTTTCGACATGGTAGGGGAGCCACACGGCTTTAGGAAATAAATGAAAAAATCAGCATGACATTAATACGGCCGGGGAGAACGGCTCACTCGCGCCGGAATGTTGCGATCAATGCCGATTTTTCTCATTTGGTTTGTTTCAGGAAGGTGATGTTAAGAGTGGGCATCTGACCCTCCAAGTTCCTTCTTGTTTCCTCTGATGCAAAGTATCCTGGGCTCTTCTGACCCTGTCTCCGGGGTTTTCGAGAGAAACTACTGTGCATAAGACCACTGCTACTTTTCTAGAAAAAGAGGTGCCTGAACTCATCATGAACACCTCCCTCGTTCTCTTCTTACAGCAATGGCGCCCACCTGAGAGGTGCCGGAACTGAGTTCTGGTGCGTTCCAGCTGGGAAAAAAGCCCTGCGTGAGACCATGTTTAAATTCTGTAATATAGCTTTTCCCCAACCTGGTGTCTGGATTCCCAACTCCCATCAGTCCCAGAAAGCATGGTCAGTGGCCAAGGATAATGAGAGTTGTGGTCCAAAACATGGGGGAAGGGGCTTAGGTTCTGAAAGGTTGCTAGAACAAAATACACATTTCCGTATCGCTTCTTTGGCTAGGATCCAAAGAGCAGTGAAACTATTATTCGGGTTTCCGCACCCAATGAGCTGAGGTGGCTGCCAGCGGAAGGGCCTTTTTCGTGGTGGCACCCCAGTTATGGAATGCCCTGCCCAGAGAAGTTCACAGGGCATCTATGTTGTTGTTGTTGGGTTGCATCCAATGCCAGGCCAAGATCCCATCTGCACTATACATTTTAAACAGCATCATACAGTCGCGGCTTCCCTCAAGGAATCATGGGAACTGTAGTTTCTTATGAGTCCTGGGAGTTGTTAGAAGGCCCCTATTTCCCACAGAGAGATACAATTCCGAGAGTTCTTTGGAAAGAGGGATTTATTGAGGTCCCTGTGGTGCAATAGGTCAGTGTGTCTGGCTGTTAACCAGAAAGTTGGTGGTTTAAGTTTCCTCAGGGACAGCTGTGGGCAGGGTTCCTGCATTGCAGGAGATTGGACTAGATGAACCTTAGGGTACCTTCCAGCCATGGGCGTAGCCAGGACTTTTGTTAAGGGGGGCAGAACCGATGTGATTGGTCAGTTAGTTAAGTATTTAAGGACACAGGTGAGGCTGTGGTCTAAACCTCTGAGCTTCTTGGGGTTGCTGGCTGGAAGGTCGGCAGTTTGAATCCCCACAACAGAGTGAGCTCCCATTGCTCTGTCTCAGCTCCTGCCAACCTAGCAGTTCAAAAGCACACCAGTGCAAGTAGATAAATAGGTACCACTGTGGCGGGAAGTTAAACAGGGTTTCCATGCGCTCTGGGTTCTGTCATGGTGTTCCATTGTGCCAGAAGCAGTTTAGTCATGCTGGCCACATGACCTGGAAAGCTGTCTGTGGATGTTTATATGTATATGTTATACGAGATATGCTATATGAAATGTGTCATATGATATAAGAGATTGGAAAGAAAGAAAGAAAGAAAGAAAGAAAGAAAGAAAGAAAGAAAGAAAGAAAGAAAGAAAGAAAGAAAGAAAGAAAGAAAGAAAGAAAGAAAGAAAGAAAGAAAGAGATGAGTGCCGTACCCCATAGTCGCCTTTGACTGGACTTAATCATCCAGGGGTCCTTTACCTTTTGCCTTTACCTTACCTAGTTAAGTATTTCTATTGTTTTATTTGATCTCCTGATCTGGGGGGGGGGCAGCTGCCCCCCTTGGCTATGCCCATGCTTCCAGCTCTACAATTCTATGATTCTATGACTGTTAAAGCCATGGTGACAATTGTAGCTCTATGTGTGGAATAGGGGTCTCTTAACAACTTTCAGCACCTTTAACAAACCACAGTTCCCAGGATTCTTTGCAAGGAAGGCCTCACTGCTTAAATTGGCATGGTGCTGCTTTAAAGGAATAGTGTGGATGAGGTCCTACTCAGAGCAAAGGCATTGAAAATGGACAGGGGTCCATTCATTTAAGTAGGTCTGCTCTGAGAAAAACCTGGTTGTAACCCATTATTATTCATTATTGTTCTTTATTTCATTCATGAATTGCTTTCCATGAGGCATCCCAATGTGATTTAGAATATTTGGGGTACTAGCTGAAGACCTCTTTATTCTCCCAGCTCTTCTATATAATCAACAAACGGTGCTTTGAGACATATGCTGTTTTTATTGTTTTATTATCTTCTGCTGCCTCATGACAGTTTTTAAAGGATTTTATGAGATCTTTGTGCCAGTTCAGTTTGTTCTATATCAATTGTTTTTAGCTTTGATTGTATTTGTGTTTTATTGATGTTTAGATTTTGTGAACTGCCCAGAGGACACAGTTAATTGGGTGGCTTATAAATAATTCCAATAAATAATGAAATAACAGAGCTTGTGTTTCAGACCTCTAAGTCACAACATGATAAAGATGATAAACACAGGAAGTTGCCTTAAACTTAGTCAGACGGTAAATAACAAACAAGATACTGATGTATGTAATTTTTATTTCTCAATTATATTTTGTGGTAGTATGGTTGTAATGTTTTTTGTAAAATAAAATCATTCAATAAAAATTATTTTTTTAAAAAAAACTTAGTCAGACCATTGGCCATTGATCCATCTAAGGCCATATTCCATAGAATTGTAGAATTGGAAGAGACCCTGAGGATCATCTAGTCCAACTCTCTGCAATACAAGAATACGCAGCTGTCCCATACAGGGATCAAACCTGCGACCTTGGCATTATCAGCACCATGCTCTAACCCACTGAGCTATCCCATTCGAATACATTGAATACACCGTACACTGAAAGCACTATGATATGTGTATCCAAGCACTATGGTGTGTTTCCACAGCAATGACCAGAAGAGGAATGACCACTGGGTCCTCCCACAGAGAGGAGAAATGCCGTGGTGCATCTGCAGCAGCACAGCTGGACGCCTTCATCTGCCCCATCCGCAACAAAACATGCCTCTCCCATATCAGTCTCTACAACCACAGCAGGTGCTGCAACCTTCCAACAGCTTGACCTCACCCCCAAAGACACACTCCTCCATTGTCTCCCGAGACAGACAGATGCCAACAACTATGATACCACTTTAAACAATCACGGCTTCCCCATAAAGAATTCTGAAATGTGTCTTTTGTTAAGGGTGTTGAGAATCGTGAGGAGATTCCCAGAGCTATAATTCCCAATGTAGTTTAGGAATCAATTTCTCTTCACAGGGAACTCCTAGCAACTCTCAGCACCCTTACCTACACAGCACCCTTACCTACACATCCCAGGATGCTCCAGGAAATGCCACAAATGTTCAAAGTGGCATCATAGTGCTTTAAATGTATGTTATGAAGATGACTTTACTCAGTATTGTCCACACCAGGGTACATCTGGTCACAGTCTTCCTGCTATACAATCGGAAAGTCTATTCTAGGAAGTTCAACAGTCTAGGAAGCCCCATTGGCAATATAAGACTGGCACAAGTCCTAAGGTTCAGATGCATTTTCTAACCCCAAAGAACTCAATGATTTCTATTTATTTATTTATTTTGTCATTCTTGATGAAACGGCAATTACACTATTGAATAATCCAATTATTTATTGTGTTTTATTACTGTGATTCATCCCTAGGAATGTTAGATGATTGGAATATAAACAGTCTTGCCACATCTTCAATAGGTATTTTGTTTCCATTTGTGGAATCACTGAAATTGTACACAAGATAAATATCGCTAATTCTCTTTCCCTCGTTGTTTCATTAAGAAGAAAAATGCATTGAAGACATTTTTACTGCATTAATCCTAGCCCCAACAATCAGAAACCTCATTTAAAATATTAAGGCTATGTTTCCACAATGCGTTAAGAATCCATATATCATATTTCTCTCTGTCATTTTTTTTTTTATTAAAAGAATGAATGGATTTGTTACACTGGCTTCATTACAAGATCCTATGTTTTTAGTTATTGGAAAGCATGATTAAGAAGTTGCTGCTTAGGTAGTGACTTGACCAAGAGCACTGAACAATCTTCATCAGCTGGCAGAGGTTTGAAACCAGGTTTCCTATGTTCACTCAACATTAAATTCCCTGCACTAGAACCAAGGGAGTCTTCTTTGTTACTGCATCAGCATGGGTGTCCTTTCCCCTTGACTTTGCCCCTCTCCTGGAAATGTAACATGATTCATCACATGGGCTCTTCCCACCCAATCAGCACCTGATTGGAGGGAGTGTAGTGATCAAAGCAGTGGTTCTTCAACATCAACTTCGTTGGCCTGGTCATGTTGAACAGATACCTGATTATCGTCTTCCAAAGCAACTACTCTATTCCAAACTTTAAAATGGAAAGCGTAGTGCTGGCGGTCAACAAAAGAGGTTCAAAGACACTCTCAAGGCAAATTTTTAAAAAATATATAAACACCGACAACTGAGAAACACAGGCCTGTGAGCACTCCAATTGGAGAACAGCCTTTCCCAAACGTGTCATGGGCTTTGAAGATGCTTAAACTCAGAACTAAAGGGAGAAACGAGCTAAGAGGAAGGCACACTTGGCAAACCTTCACCGTGATCAACTCCTGCCTAGAAAACTATGTCCCCACTGTGGAAGGACATGTGGATCCAGAATTGGCCTCCACAGTAACTTACAGGCTCACTGCTGAAACCCTGTTTTGGAAGACAATCTTACTCGGCTACGAGTGATCACCAAAGAAGAAGAAAGCTCAAATGGGAAGGATCCATACCAAAAGGACCCACCCTACCCACAATCTTTCAGGCGTCTAAATTACCACTATTGAGTGCAAAGAGACCACTGGGAACCAGCTGCCACACCACAACTACAGCAAAAGAAAAATATTAACTGAACCTGGGAATAGCAAGTGTTTGATCCCGTGAGAGGAGACCCAACAAAATTACAGCGGCACCTGACTCATATAAACACATCCATTCACATGCTACAGAAATAGCGCCAACTTTGTCTTCCTAGGAGGCTAAAGTCATGAGAGTTCATATGGATCTTCACCTAATTCTTCACCATTATGGCACACCCACCATCTGGGCTTAACATGGAACCAATGTTTTCTGAAACGCCAAGACTCCCAAATTCACTGTGCATGCTCTACTCACCATATTCTTTTTTTCATTTATACATGGTATACATACACATGCAATGTAAGGGCATATCGTGTATATTTCAAAGGTACATCTGCCAGAGCACTGGGATTTGCCACAGCTCCTTATCATGTGCACACACATAGAGACATAGCAGAGCAGAATGTGCGATAATGCAGGCTGCAGTGCCACTTCTCACGAAATGCCCTTTTGCCAGGATCTGGATATCCAAGTACAAAATGCACATTCATTCTACTGTACAGCATGCTGTAAATGGTAAAAGGCACACTCATATTTTACAGGAGACTTTTCATTTAAAAAATCAGTGGCTCAGATCTGCATTTGCATTTCTGCATGATTTATAGAAGGTACTCTTCCCCTCCCCCCATGCATAAGTAGCTGATGGAATACACTAGCACAAGATGTGATGCACACTAGCTTAGACAGATTTTTTTATTGTAAGAAATGTGATGAATTTATGGAAAATAACTAAAATCCATTGATACTAGACCAATGACAAGTAAGGTCCTGGAACAAAATTGTGCAGTTCAGTGTCTGTGTGTTTCCTGAGCCCATTACGAAGGAGGTCAAACAACCAAAAGTTAGTATCAAAGATGGGAGTCATTTTCTTCGTGTGTAAGGTTATGAGTCTTTAGGTAGCCTGGTCCCAAACTATTTAGTGCTTTATCACTAGCACTCTAGACTGGTCCCAGAAACACAATGTGCAACTGAAATAATAAAGATGTAATATGTTCTGGCTTCCTGACTTCAGCAGGGCAGCAGCATTTTCTAGTTATTGGACCATTTTTAAAGGCAGCCCCACAATACCTAAGAATGTAAGAAGAACCTGCTGGATCAGGCCAATGGCCCATTTGTGGTGTTCATATGAAGCCCCCAGTCGTCTCACAGACTATTGACCTGTACACCACTAATCTGCTGCCACCAACCAGGTCCTCCCTGGTAAAATCACTTCAGTCTCAGTCAGCTTCTCAATTAATAAAGAAGAGTCTATTTTATTTCAGACACAAACAAAACTTTTACAGCATTCCAAACGTTGTTGCTCTTCACTTTCTTAGTCTTATTTTCCTCTCTCTATCTCTTCTACCTCCCCACACTCAAGAACCCACTGCCCTGTCTCTCTATTACCAACTGCCTTTCCCAACCAGCCAACCCACTAAATCCAACCAACTACCCACCAACAATTCCCAGAACTCTTCCCAGAACTCCTCCCAGAACTGGTTTTATAGTCCCACTGACTACACACACACACACACACACACACCGGGTCCTGACTGGGCAACCTGTTTAACTATTTCCCTCCAGCACTCTCTCTTATGTTAACATCACACCATCTAGTCCAGCATTCTGTTCCCACAGTCACAACTGAGTACAGAAGCACTCCCAAGCTGTGAGCAATGACTTTCAAGATGAGTGCAAGACCTGTTGCAAACCTACGCACACAGCATCCGATTGCCAACCAACAGCACCTCCTTGTCTGGATTAACTTTCAGCTGGTTTACTCCCATCCATCCCAGGGCTGCCTCCAGGCACCAGTTAAGAAATTCAACAGCCTCCATGGGATGAGTAGATGGGAAAGAGAGGTAAAGCTGAGTGTCATATTGGTAGAATTCGGCCAAACGCTCCAGATGGCTACTCCCAATAGTTTCATGTAAATCTTAAGCAGCAAGAGGGACAAGACAGAACCTTGAGGAACCCTCACAGCCCAAACCCCAAGGACTGAAACAGAAGGCCCCAGTAGCTCCTAGATCCACATGCCCAGTCCCCCTCTAGTAGAATTCAAAAGCCAGGAATGGCAAGGATCAAAGAGATTCTTATACTACTTTAACAGTTGTGGGTAATTATGGGAGCTAGAATTTGTTGAGGGTGCTGGGAATTGTAGTTCTGTGTGGTCAGCACCCTGAACAAATCACAGTTCATTTTCATTTATTAGACTTATTAGTCGCTTGTCACCTAAAGGTCTCCAAGCTACTTACAGCATATGTATATGTATACACACACACACACACACACACACACTATAGAGGGGAAAGGGAGAATTATATACAGTGGCACCTCGGGTTAAGTACTTAATTTGTTCTGGAGGTCCGTTCTTAACCTGAAACTGTTCTTAACCTGAAGCACCACTTTAGTAATGGGGCCTCCCACTGCCACCGTGCGATTTCTGTTCTCATCCTGAAGCAAAGTTCTTAACCCGAGGTACTATTTCTGGGTTAGGGGAGTCTGTAACCTGTAGCATCTGTAACCTGAAGTGTCTAAAACCTGAGGTACCACTGTACTGCATTAATATTTCATATAGCATAGCATCCATAGGGAAAAAAGATTGGGGGTAGGCATGACTGTTAAAGATATGAGCATTGTTAATGTATGCTGTGGATGTGATCTTACAGTGAACTCTTACTTGAGACGAGTAAGCCACATTGAACTCAACAAGACTTCTGAATAAACATGGATAAGAAGATGATGCAAACAGACTTTGGTTCAGTCCAGTAATCTTTCTTAATTTATATTTGCACTTGTCTATTTAATGACATTTCTCATTGAAAGGGAAATGCTGTAAAAATAAAACAAGGGTGTATTTTTTTTTCCTTCTGAAAATTTGTTGTAGCAAAAGGTCACATCTTTAAGAAGCTGTATAGGCTTGAAAAATAAGCAAAGCTTTTTTTGAAAATGGAATTGCATGGCTTCCAGAATTCCCACAGCACTCTCAGAAAATGGCAGTGAATATAAATACTAAGCTGAGAGGCATGGTGTTTGAGGCTGGTAATTTGCCACAGAGCTTTTAACCTGTAGGTCAGTGAATAAACACAGACTCTCTCTGTTGCTGTCAGAGAGTGGCATTAAATTTACATTAAAGATTTTGTAAAGTTTAAACAGAAAGCGAAAAGTAAAGAAATTAGTTAAATGAAGATAGATGCTCTAGTAAATTGCCACTTTCAAGAGCTGGTGAATGTCTCTTATACTAAGGCAAATCACTGGTCCATCTAGCCCAGTACCAGCAGCTCTGATTGGAGGTGGCACTTCTCTATGATCTATGGTAGAGACTCAAGAGATCTTCCCAGCCCTATTTCCTGAGATCATAGGAGACATCCTTGCCTGAAACCCTGGAGAGCCATTGTGTAGACAATACTGAGTTAGATGGACTAGTTGTCCAGCAAGGCAACTTCCAGGTTCTTGGCTCTACCAGCGAAAGTAGTTACTGCTGCTATGAAAGCAGTACCTGAACTGTGCTCTACATGTTAAGTTGTGGGTGAACATATCAGACGATACAGCGATTCTTCAAACAGCTCTTGTTTATTCACAGGCCAGAACAGAACTGAAGGGTTCAGTCAGCCTGCTTATATAGAGCTCCAGTACAACGTAACTGTAACAATTTTCTAAAACTATCCAATCACTGAACGTCACTTTCGATCCCTTATATGCATAACTATCTACAGTATCCCCCTGCTGGCCCAGGGTGAGAACTTCAGTACATAACACTACACACATTCCAGCTCCACTACACTCCTGCTAATATAGATACAGCATCCATAATGTACAAAATGTTGTGCTTGCATTCAGATTCCAAAACTAAAGGTGCTTCCAATCCAGATGCTGTTAAGACACCAATTTCCTCCCACTTCCCTGTTCACAGGGATTGTGACTGTTAACCATCTTTACAGTTCTGTGAGCCAATGGAGGTGCGGGGGGGGGGGGTGAGGCTCCTGCTTTGTGACACCTTCCTTGCTGCACAGAGAGGCTTACAAAGGCTTACAAAACTGTTCAAACTGTTTGCCTGAGAAGAGAAGCTTTGCTCTCCGCTAGGAACAGGCAGCCTGGTAGTCAGATTAAGCATTCCCCTGAGCCAGTGTGTTTGGTAATTCTTTCTGTAGCTTTGCCAGCCATGTCTACTTTCAAAAATCGAGGCGGGAGGAAAGGGACACAAATCCTTACACAAGTTATGAGCAGGCATTGTTGATGGCACTAAAATGGGAACTGTCCGTGACTTATGTCACGCGCCTTAAACCTTTTTTGAAGGCCCAACTAAGCCACACTTTCAATGGCATATTGAGAATCAGACAACCATTACATCACTGCAGAGCAGCTGAAGGGAGTTTGGTTTTCCTGGGAGAAGTACCAAGCAGGAGGCTGCTTAACCCTTCCTGAATCTACTACATTTGCACCATGTTAAAATCAAACAGAGGAAGCTGCCCATGAAACAGATGGAGCACTCCAGCCTAATCCAATGTGGTTTTGTGATTATGATGTTCCAACTTCACACCAAACCACCATGAAGAAAATGTAACCATGGTTTGTTATTCTATCTTAACTGAGGTTTGCTGTCAGTTGATTAACTAGAATCAGAAACTATAGTTTGAAGTAGATTTGCAAATCATAGTGGTTTGTGCTAACTATGGTCTATTGCGATGTCTGAGTTTTTAAACCATAGCTGTGGCCATCACTCTGTCTCCAGATATTGCTGTAAAATGGATACATGAATGAGCTTGTAAATTTATGGAGCTGAGTGCTATGAAGACATAAAACGGAAGCAGTCAAATAACCCTAAACCATGGTTTGCTTGTTATAGATTTGGAAATTCAAACAATGTGTGGGTTTTAAACCCCAAACCACCGCATGTTGTGACACCTGAATTGAGCCAGTCCACTGTATGCAAACTTTGGAAATTTAGGTTCAAATCATGTCACAGTCATAAAGCTCATCAGTCCTTTAAAGCCCTATACGGCCTAGGACCCTCATACCTACAGGACCGCCTCTCCTGATATGCCCCACAGAGGAACTTACAGTCTTCAAACAAAAACACCTTGGAGGTCCCAGGCCACAGAGAGGTTAGGCTGGCCTCAACCAGAGCCAGTGCTTTTTCGGATGTGGCTCCGATCTGGTGGAATGCTCTGTCACAAGAGACTAGAGCCCTGCGGGACTTGAAATCTTTCTGCAGGGCCTGCAAGACAGAGCTGTTCCACCAGGCCTTTGGCCAGGGCACAGCCTGACTCCCTCCTTTGGCAATCTTCACAGAACTCTAGCCCAATGGTTGCCATTAATTTGATTTGAATTAATTTTATAATGAAATGATTTTAGAATGTTGTATTGTTTTATTGTTGTTAGCCGCCCTGAGCCCAGCTCTGGCTGGGGAGGGCGGGATATAAATAAAATATTATTATTATTATTATTATTATTATTATTATTATTATTATTATTGGGCCTGTTACAATTTCTCAGCCTAACCTATTTCACAGGCTGTTGTGACAAGGGAAGCAGTTTAAAGAAGCAAAAAATGTATGCTGCACTGAGGATATGAATGTGATTAGCAACCATCATAAACATTAATCGTGTACAGTTTTGTGTTCACTGAATAGCTGATTTGCACTGCAAAAGCCCGGAATCCTTCCATGTAGGACCTGAATCCATATGACTACTCTGACCCATGTAGGTGAATGTAGAAAAATATCCCCAAATGTGCTTGTTTCCTTGAGGTTCCTCACTTTTAAATAGGAATGAATCCTGTGTTCTTCTGACCCTTTTGCAGAGTTCATTAATTAAGAGCAACTCCCAGCCAGGATTCCTTTGCATCAGCAGAATTCACCCTCCTAATTGCTGTGCTTCAGAATCCTAGATGAAAGAAGAGTCGAAGGAGTCTGGGTCAAGTTTAAAGATTTCTGAAGACCAGTCTGGAACAGCTACTCAGAGAGATAAAGCACAGTATAGCGACAATCTGCAGTCTTGACCAATTATGGCTAAGGGGAATAGTCTACCATTAAAGTCTGATGGCAGAATGAACATTTCTAACCTAAGGTTACTGTTATGGATTTGTGGGTTGCAAGGCTCCCCTAAATTCCTGGAAACAGAAAGGGGTTAGAATTTAAGCCAACCTCTAAATTTCTGGATCTAGCAAGGGTTGTAAATAACAACAGCCAGCCTGATAATGCCCACTAAGATGGGCCATTGAAGGTAAAGGTAAAGGGACCCTTGACCATTAGGTCCAGTCGCAGATGACTCTGGGGTTGCGGCGCTCATCTCACTCTATAGGCTGAGGGAGCCAGCATTTGTCCGCAGATAGCTTCCAGGTCATGTGGCCAGCATGACTAAGCTGCTTCTGGCGAACCAGAGCAGCGCACAGAAATGCCATTTACCTTCTCGCCGGAGCGGTACCTATTTATCTACTTGCACTTTGACGTGCTTTCAAACTGCTAGGTGGGCAGGAGCTGGGACCAAATAATGGGAGCTCACCCCATCGCAGGGATTCAAACCACTGGCCTTCTGCTTGGCAAGCCCTATGCTCTGTGCTTTAGACCACAGCCTCACCTGCGTCCCCAAGATGGGCCATTAGCAGGGAGCAAAGGCAGGGAGATAAGCCATTAGCAAGCCTAATACTAAGTGCCAGTCCGAAGCTGGGTGGAGCCCCCTGCCCTATACTTTGGAGAATGAGCAAAATACAATGCGAGAGTTGGGAGGGGAGTTAGAATTGCAGTGGGCAATGATGCAAGGTGGAAAGGACAAACATGTTTTGCAAGCAGTTTGAAAACTGGAGAAAGGCAGGGGTGAGGGCACCATGGGTTCCCGCAGTTTGGGATCCCACATGGCAGCTATAAGAGAAACAGGGCCTGCTGGGGATGTAAGGATGTCCCCCCTCCATCCTAGGCTCAGGTTCTATATAGAATCATAGAATCAGAGGCATGTTGTGGGAGGTGCTGGGGAGGCATGCTGGGGGGCACAATTTTGAGAGGGGGCCCAAACAGGTGTCCCCACAGCAGAGCCTGTGTGATGGCCTGGGATTCGGACTCGGAGGCTGAACCTGAGGAATCCCAGCCTGCACAGGAGTCCCCGCCTCCAGAACCAGCTGAGCCGGGGCTGCGGCTTGAGCCTGAAGGGTCCTCACCTGTGCTGGATCCTCAGATACAGGCACCAGCTGAGTCTGCTCTGGCTCTTGAGGTGATGGAGGACCCATTGCCTGCAGGTACTCCACTCTCAGCCCCTTCAGGGGAATCTGAGGTTGCCTCTGTGTCCGGTAACCCTCCAGCCTCTCCTGAGTTGTAGAGGCTCAGGGCAGAGAGGCAGAGGGAACTAAGTTCCCGCAGGAGGAGTGCTCGCCTCCAGGACAGGAGAGGCGAATCGCCTGTGGACCGGGGGCCACCCTATGCATCGGGGCAGATAAAAGTCAGCCAGTCCCAGGTTGTGGGAGCAATATTGTTGGTAGCCTGTTCCTGCCTGCACCCTGTCCTGCTCTCCTGCCAGATTTCCTGACCTCACCCAACTCCCTGCCTTGGACCCCACTCCAGCTTCCTCGATCTCGGACTGGACACGGACCTCGCCGCACGATTAGCCCTCGGGACCAGCACAGCCTGGCTCAGTGCCAGAAGGAGCTGTGCCTTGGCTGCGGCACCTGTGCCTGGTGCAGCTCTGCCCCCCGGGGTCAGGCCTGAGTGGCACCCGGATCAGGCACTGCCACCCACCCTCCTTGGCCACAGCACACCTCACGCCTGGAGGCAGAACTCTACCACTTCTGACCTGGTGGAGAGCAGCCTTCCTCAGCTGTGGTGAGGCGTGCCTCGCCGCAGCAGCTCTTTCGCCTGGTCAGGTTTGACCCAACAGCAGAGAGCAAGAGAGTCAGTGGCAATGCTGACACCCACCATTCTTGGCTGCGAGGCACCTCGCACCCGGCTGCAGTAGCTCCGCCGCCAAGTCACGTCTGACCTGGCGGCGGAGAGCATCCCACCTCAGCTGAGGCTGGGCATGGCCAGCCGCAGGCAACGGCTCTGCCTCAGCCACCAGGTCAGGTCTGACCCAGTGGTGGAGAGCAGCGGGAGGGTGGGCAGCAGCTTCCCTGCCCCTCTCCTACCCTGAACTGTGGCATCCAGGAGGGCACCCTCCAAGCCCTGTTCCTCTCAGGGGGGTGCCCCATGCGCCTGCCCCAGGCAGCGCGGGCATATGCTCCATCACTGCATAGGATATATGTGTGTAAATAAACCATATATCATAAAGACACCACAGTCTCTGCTGTGCCTCATTTCCAAAGGAAACACAGACCCTGGGTAAGCACCGAGAACCTGTGGAATCTCACACCACTCAGAGATTGTGGGGGGAGGGGGCATGTAACCCTATTTTCTTTTTGCATCGTCTACCTAACCTCCTTCCATACTAGTCTACTTGTCTCCACTCTGGAAGGACTTGTGGATCCAGAACTGGCCTCCACAGTCACTTACAGACTCACTGTTCAGACCGTGTTCCTAGAAGACAATCTTACTCGACTACGAGTGATCGCCAAAGAAGAAGACGACTTCCCTGGTTGAAAATACAACGTGCTTGATTCTGGAGAAGTCAGCTGCAAAATCACGTAATAGTATGTAAAAGCATCAATGTGAAATGAAATAAAGAGAAAAGAGAAAAATCCATTTAAAAAGAAATCATTAGTGGAAAGAATCAATGCCCCTTTTCATGGCATTTCTGCCCCATGCTGCTTCAGTCTCTAGTAGATGCTTCCAACTCCATTTAAATTTCCCTTTTTGAACTTGCCTATTGTTAATTGTGGGTGAAATATTCCTAGTTGTATACGTTACAGATCTCCTTTTATATTGACTGATATTCACGTTGATAGATTGTCTCTTCATTTGCCAGAATGGGACATCGCTCAACTCTAAACAAGTGGCTGATGCGAATTTCCTAACTGAGGTAGAACAGTCTTCATGCAAGGACTTTACTGTTACAGGCTCTGCATGGGGAGATCTTTGAAGGTGCGGCCCATGTCAAAACTGAAATACCTTCTCTCTGATATGTACACATTCACATAAAAAAAACATTCCTATTAGAATAGGTTTCCCCATTCTCTCCAGCACTGTGATGAGTTCTGTACAGGAGGTAGAGATTTGTGGGCACTTGGTACACATTATGATCCCACACTGTTTTGGATTATGGCATGCATTGCAGGGGGCCAGACTAGGTGGCCCTCATGGTACCTTCCAATTCTACAGTTCTATTATTATTAATCTTCTCCTTTTTGACTGCTCAAGAAACTAAGCCCAAGCTTCCTTCTCTATTTGCTCCACATTTCTCTTTTCCACCTTATGTGCCTTAAAGCTGGTAAGTTGATACAAGTTTTTTTAAAAAAATTATTGCAAACATATTGATCCTTTATGAAACATTGATTCTCATCATTCCTTCTAATAGAGAACTTAGGGGGTATGTGCTGATAGTTATATAACCAAAACAGAACCAGCCAGGCAGAAGAGGAACCCCGAGTTTTGCAGATAACAATGAGAGAATACACCCCCCCCAAGAAAACCAGCAAGACTACAAACTGTGTAATCATGCAGAGAAAAGAAGGGGGAGCAGAAATCGAATCTGTAAAGGTAAGGCCACTTACTAAAACTGCCTGCTGAGAGAACAAGACCAATTCAAACTGTAGAGGAGAAAAATTGTACTGGCTGGTAGAGAAGGAAAAAGACAGAGAAAAGAAAGAAGCAGAAAACAGAAGGGAGTTGAGTAAGGAGAGAGAACACAGAGAAAGTGAGAGGTTTGTTTGGGGGCACAAAAATCTTTTTTAAAAACTAAGGGGCAACCCCCTAAAAGCCCACAGTCAAATGCAGAGTGATGAAGCTCAGGTGCAACAGAATGTTGGAAAAGAGAAATGGAACAGAAAGATGGGGGCAGGGGGTTGAGTATCCTGGAGGGGGCCATGGCTGGCTGCCTAAGCACATCACACTGTAGCCTTTTGTTACAGATCATGTGTATGTGTGCGTGTTTAATCATCAAGGGAGTCTGGTCATTGAAATAAATAAATGGGATCTTGCCCACAACAAGTGTGTCCCATCCACGCTGGAGTACCCTCTTGGTCTATCAGCTAATCATGTAAGAGACGAAAAGCAACACTATATCCCCTAAAGTCCTAAAACATCCATGGAATCATTTCCACAGCTACCATGTGATCCAGTTAAGGAACATGTTGCACATGCTACCTGTGGAAATATTTTGCTTTTGCCAGGTAACAGAAGAGAATGGCACAGCCAGAGTGCCTAACCTGCTGCAGAGAGAATGAAGAATTATACGCACACTGAAGCTTTTCTTCCTTTTCAAGTCTACTAGAGAATGCTCAAAATCTTTCAAAGGCTGCTGCTCCTCCTATCTCTGCAAATATTCTGTACTGCCATTTTTGCAACTAAGAAAATGTAATCCGAAAAGGCCTGGCATTTTAAAAAGTTCACTGCTTGACACGCTGGCAAGCCGGGCTATAAATACATCCACAATGAAGTTCTTAAAGGTTTATTTTGGATTTCTTATTTCCCAAACTGGGAAGCAGGCACATAAATATTGGCCCATAAAGCGCTTAAAAATAGATTACTAGAAACCAAGAGAATGGCCTTATTGTCTGCTGAACCACTGATGGATCAAATGGTTATGTTTGAATCTTTTTACGGCGGATGTAAGTGTGACCTTCATGTATACCATTTACCACGAGCAATTTTATTTACATTTTTAAATCCACATAAAGCTGAAAGATGAGACTGCTTCAGCAAGGAATACTTAAATTTTTACCCCCTAAGGCACAGCTAAGCTTTTTCAAGGTCATACACAGTACAAGACTACAATACAGCAAGGCTATCTCCATCCCTCTGCCAATGCATTTGGAGTTTATCTAGTGACAGTGAGTATCTAATTTTCTTCTCTAGCTGGAGAGGAATCCCTACATGTCCATTTGTCGCATGCTAGACCTATCTCTGCTTCAAATGTGGGGAACATTTGGTCCGTCAGGTGTGTCTGAACTTCATCTCCCCTCACCCCTGACTGTTGCCCATGCTCATGCAACATCTGGGGCCAAAGGTTCCAGACACCTGCTCTATTTGGATTTTGACCGGGCCTCTGAATGTTTTTGGAATACAGTGGTACCTTGGGTTAAGAACTTAATTTGTTCTGGCGGTCAGTTCTTAACCTGAAACTGTTCTTAACCTGAGGTACCACTTTAGCCAATGGGGCCTCCCACTGCCACCACGCCACCGCTGCCGCGCGATTTCTGTTCTCATCCAGAAGCAAAGTTCTTAACCCGAGGTACTATTTCTGGGTTAGCGGAGTCTGTAACCTGAAGCGTCAGTAACCTGAAGTGTCTGTAACCTGAGGTACCACTGTACTGATTAAGTTGGAAAGATCTACATGAATGAGTCCACCTACACTACTACTTCATTTACACTGCCCACCCATGAAGTGGCTTTTGTGTCATTCTATGAAGGAGGTCATAGGTACATCAAACGCTGATCTCTGAAACCATCTGTTTTAATTTGAATGGATGCAGTGTCCCTATTTTCCAGCGACAGTCCCAGATTTCCAGAAGCCATCCCAGTTTCTGATTTGATCCCAAAATGTCCCACTTTTCCTTAGCTTTATTTCAGCCACAGCTCACTGGAGCTCAGTTCTGATGCCCATCAAGGGGGCACCAGTTCCATTCTCAGAGAACAAGGGAGAAGTTCGTTGTGAGCTCCAGCACCTCTTTTTTTTCTAGAAAAATAGCACTGGTCATCCCTATTTTCATCAGAGAAATGTTGGGGGTATGGAGTTATGCGACCCAGAGCCAAGGAGATAAGTAACTATCAGTGGCATAGCTAACCGCTTGGGTGCCCGGGACAGTGTGTGTGTGTCCTGCATGTGTGCAACGCACAGGGGCAGGGCTAGCTGCCATGGGCGGGGCTAGCGCCCACTGGGCAGGACAAGCTGGGGCAGAGTGCGCTGTGCAGAGCCTGCAGGAAGTCCGCCCACTGCCTCCCCCTCAGCTGGAAGGCAACCAGGAGGGAGGCAGCGGCTGGGGTGCCCTGCAACTCCAGTGCTGCCCATGGTGCCCCCCAGTTGCTCCACTACTGGTAAGTATATAACCTTTAGAAGACAACTGAAGGCAGCCCTGTATTGGGAAGTTTTTTAATGTTTAATGTTTTAGTATGTTTTTATATATGTTGGAAGCCACCCAGGATGGCTGGGGCAACCCAGTCAGATGGGCAAGGTATAAATAATAAAATTACTATTACAGTGGTACCTCAGGTTACAGGCGCTTCAGGTTACAGACTCTGCTAACCCAGAAGTAGTACCTCGGGTTAAGAACTTTGCTTCAGGATGAGAACAGAAATCGTGCAGTGGTGGCGCAGCGGCAGGCCCCATTAGCTAAAGTGGTGTCTCAGGTTAAGAACAGTTTCAGGCTAAGAACGGACCTCCAGAACGAATTAAGTTCTTAACCCGAGGTACCACTATATTATGGAATAAAAGGTAAAGGGACCCCTGACCATTAGGTCCCGTCGTGACCGACTCTGGTGTTGCGGCGCTCATCTCGCTTTATTGGCCGAGGGAGCTGGCGTACAGCTTCCGGGTCATGACTAAGCAGCTTCTGTTGAACCAGAGCAGCACACGGAAATGTCGTTTACCATCCCGCTGGAGCGGTACCTATTTATCTACTTGCACTTTGACGTGCTTTCGAACTGCTAGGTTGGCAGGAGCAGGGACCGAGCAATGGGAGTTCACCCCATCATGGGGATTCGAACCTCTGACCTTCTCAGCAGCAAGTCCTGGGATCTGTGGTTTAACCCACAGCGCCACCTGTGTCCCTATTTTCATTGGGTATGCATTAAAGCTAATGTGAATCATTAACATGATTTATGGGTTCCCTAGTTTAGAAGTAGGGTTAACAGAGCATTGGACTCAGAGCGGGAAGGGTTTGACTTAAAGGCCCACTCACCTGAGTCGCCTTGGACAAACTGCCATCTCTCAGCCTCCTTCTACAACTGGCTGCGTCAGTTGCATCAAACTAAAAAGGCACACACAAACTTCGAGCAAAAAAAAAAAAAGCACCTGTGCAGATCGTAAGCCCAAATCCCTCGACCTCTTCAAATGATGACACCAGCATAGTAGGCTAAGGAGAACAGGAAAAAGGAATAGGACATTAGAAGTCCTGGCGAAGATCTAATTAAGCCAGGTGCTCCAGATGTTTGGGTGAGCAGGTTGGGCTAAAGGAGACCCAACAGGGAACCTGTCTGGGTCCACAGAGACTGGTCCCCATTGGCACTGGTATGGACAGTAGGATAATGCCAGAAAGCAATGAGAGTAAGCAGAAGAAACCACAGCTAGCATTGCCTACACATCCATCTGCCCTTTCTCTCTGAGCCCAGAGGGAGAAAGTAAGAGAATGCAGGGAGGAAGAGAGGACTTAACAGAGCCAACATGGACTAGATTTCACACGCATGCACAAAGGGTTCAATAGGATGCCCCTGTTCTTTTTGTCATGCCTGCGGCAGCAAATGATGGGCTGTGCAAGTGAATGCACCCCCTCAAATCAAACACCACCTATAGAGCTTTCACATCAAATGCACCGCAAAACATCGAAGAAGTTTAACAATGGGAACAATCAACTATTGAGAAATCAATCGGGCCTCAGCCTGAGATTACAACAGCCGAGCCTTTTAGCAGATCTGTTGGTGGAAGCATTTCAACTTTTTAGGCCCACTTTGTACACTTTCCTCTAAATAAGCCTGTATTATGTAAATCCAAAATGGAAGACTGGTATATCAGAGATGGACTTAAAAATGGTGACACTCAAAAACAAGGGAATGATGCCTACACATTGATATTTTGGCCAACGGGTTTATTTGTGAAAGTGTGAAATGTATTATCTAGAGCTCTCTTGTGGATTATGCATTGTATGTTAGCAGTCATGGTTGCCCGCCTACCTCTTTTCTACTCCACACTCAGTCTAGCATGGCTTATTAGAGGATGAGGATGATTTGGAAGTCAGAATTCCATTTCCTAGGCCCATCACAACGCACAACACACGAGGTGGGAGTGGGCCAGGGAGGAGCTGGTGCCTCCATAAAAGACCCACATCATGCTTTAGGACGCATGGAAAAATAAACAGTGGTGCCATCAGCTCATAAGTCCAGGCCCCCACTAGTAGAAAGAGCAATGGGACCCTAAAATACAGCAGGGCTGGCTTTTCACAATTTGAAGTGAAGTAATGCACATTAACATCTAAAGGAGGTGGGTACATAAGGTCATTAAGTCCAGAGTCTAAAATTACCTAATTGCAGCACTGAAAATCTGCACACTAATCAAAGACGTAGAGCAGGAACCCCTCTATCTAAACCCCAGCTATGTGAGTGACCTAATTATTTAAACTCATTGCAAATCTCCCAGGTAAACTTCACTATACATGCCAGCATAAATACTATATAAATAGCATTTGAGGGGGGTTTTTTAGCTTGAAGTGAGCACATCCTCCAAGCCATGCTATAAAGTGAAGTTCTATGGTGCATCTTTCTGGATTACATTTTAATATATTATGTTGCAATAAGCTGCAAAGTAATTAACTTCACAGATCGCTCCTTGAAATTCAAAGCAGAAAATGAAAGAACAACCTTTGGGCGTATATAAATAAATCTAAGACACAGGCCTAATTCTAACACTTACTAACCTCTAAAACCAAAGTCATATGTTATCATTGTAGTGGAGCAGTCACTTCTATTTCTGTACGAAAGAATCATGTGGGTCACATGGTGTGTTGAAGTCACTCTGGGACTGCTTGCATGGAGAGAAAACATGTGGTTTTCCCCAATGTAGTCCCACTACCCCCGTTTTTACAGGCATTACTGGTGCAGTAATGAACTGACCAGGCCTTATGTTATAAATTCTGTATCCACATTAGTGAACAACTGTTTCCCTTTAGACTCAGTGATGCCATAAAACTATGACTATTTAATCATCATCATCCTATTCCCCCCTTCCTCCCTTAAGAGTCTAGGGTAGCTAAAAACAACTGCAAAAATACAATCATGATAAAATCATAATTGAATCAGTAGCTAGGAACCTATATCAAAAACTCAAGGGCATGAAACAACAAATTACAAACAAAGACATAAAATGGCAGACACAACAAATAACGAAAACACCTGAGCAGATAAAATCCACTATGTGCCAAAGGCTCGCATAAATAAACATCTTCAATTGATATTTTTCTAAAAAACTGTCAAAGTAGGAGACAACTGGCATTCCCCAGGAGATGCACCACAGAGACGCTCTTGCCTTGTGTCACCACTCTACAGACCATGCTCATTTATGGGACCATAAGGAAGGCTTCTCCAGCTGATCTTAAACCATGGGCCAGCAAGTATTGAGAGAGGTTATTCTTTAAGTATTCTGGCCTTCAGTTGTTTGGGGCTTTGAACACTAGTACCAACACCTTGAATTGAGCCCGATAACATACAAGCATCCAGTACTATATGATCCCATTTGCCCCAAATAACCAGGCAGCAGTATTCTGATGGTGCAGCTTCCACACCATCCCCTAGGATAGCCCATGTCAAGCACACTGCAATAGTCCAATTGTGAAGTTATGAGAGTGTGGGCTACTGAAGTCATGTTATCCCTGTCCAGGAATGATTGTAGCTAGTGACCCAACCAGAGCTGAACATGGGTGCTCCTTGTCACTTATGCCATCTAGGTCTCTACTGTCAGTTTCAGATTAAGGAGAACCCCCAAGCTATGCACCTGTTCCTTCAGAACACCTATCCCATCCAGAACACCTCCCTAGTTACCAGAAACCACTTACCCACAGTACTTCCATCTTATCATAAATCAGTCTCAGTTGGTTGGCCCTCATTCAGACTATCACTTTTTCCAGTCATTGGTCCAGCACTTGTACAGCTTCTCCTGATTCACATGAAATGAGGAGACAAAGCTCAATGTAGAGATGGGTGTCCTCTTCATACATGCAGCACCTCACTTCAAATCCCCAGATTACACCTCCCAGTGGTTTCTATATATTATTAAATAGCATAGGGACAAGAACCTCACATCGTAACTGCCTTTAGGTTAATCAGAAGTCCCACCCAGCTACTTTCTGATAACAGACCTTCTAGAAGAAGTGGGAACCACTGCAATACCGCGCTCCCAACTGTCAGAGGCTTAGTGAGCAAAGGGTTCAAAGCTCATACTGCAGCAGATCTTCACTGTTATCACTCCACCCATTTTTGCTTTCAGAAAGGTCAGCGGAGTTTCCTCAGTGGGTTCAACCCTCACTGATATAAAGATCCTAGTTTTTGATGGTGCAAGGGAAGTAGCATCCTCCAGCCCAGCTCTGCATTTTGTAACATCAGTGTTATGGCAATGACGGGGTTGGTAACTTGCGCGCAATGGGCTTCTGGAGCACAAAAGACTGCCAGCAGGATTGCAACCCACCTGAAGTCTAAGACATCATACAATTGGTTCTTCCAGTTGAACTCAGCCAGGTCATGAGTCCACTGGTGGTTCTACACACTCCTGAAAACTGTTATATAGGAGGAGCAACTAGCTGTATGAACTGGCCCATGGACATGGTGTAGTGTATTAGTAGCAGTAGCAATGTCACTCACTTTCTAAGACACAACTATTTGCACCAGCATTTAATTACAAACGAAAATTTAGAATGTGACACTTGCCTGTCCAGCTACTTCCTTAATCCTAACCTTTCCCATCCCACATTCTTACCCACACCAACGTATGCAGAGAGACTTTCTGATGTTGGAGAGTTGAAACAAAAGATCTTGGAAAATCAAATAACTCAGTGTGTTTTGTAGGTATAAGCCAGTTCTGTGAACTGAGCTGCCATTTATATTATGGTGCTCATCATGTGGCCTGATTTGCAAAACTGAACCCATATATGAAGATGATGTCTTGATCAGCCTTGTATTCTTTCCCTCCCCACTTTTTACTCTAACAATGTATTTGCTTTGCTTCATGCCAAACAAAGTACATCCATAAGATTCATTAAGTCAACAGTTGTATTCCTCATTTAAAAAAAAAAAACACCAAACTGCAGTAGGTTATAATTATCACTATAAGATACATATTAATATGCTCATGATTTCCTGCATAAATGTATTTTTTAAATAATTTTGACAAGTTACAGAACAGCAATACGCTATGAACAACTTGAGTAAATGATTGTGAAATTACACACAGTCTGATATTTAACACTTGACAATGTTGTTTTTATGGCTGTTGATTGAGTGGCAAACCTGAATATGCAACTTTTATATTGCACCTATTTTAAATACATATATTGCTCTGAAAAGAGTTCTGGCACTATGGTTGAGATTGTAAATATATAAGGCAGTCCATTAACTTTACGCCAGCTTTTTTATATACCTGGAGGCCTGTGGCAGCATTTCTTGACAAGATAGCTTAACAGAAGAGTTGATGGGCAAACAGTTCAATCAAGAGTGGCTTTTAAAACTACATATGATGATAAACAGATTGACAACAGCAGCCTGCTTCCTAGATAATAAAAACAAGTTCCACATTTTTTTTAAAGGATAGAAATTAACTATACTGTTGTTTCATTTTAGCAAGGAGTGGTAAAAGAGATTCCATTTCAGAGCACAGCTTTGGTTTTTCTGATGTTTTTAAACTCCAAAGGCCATCAAAGGCAATATACACCGACTTCCCTAATGGTCTCCCATCCAAGCCCGGATCTGCTGAACTTCAGCAAAGTGGCTGCATCATCTTGTCTTATTTATTATTTCTTAGGCCTTCAGGCAATCCGCCTCCCCAACAAGTTTTTACTGCAGTTTTTGCAACAATCAAAACATTCTGAAGTTGGAGCATAGTGCTGATGACACTAAGGTTGCAGGTTCAACCCCCGAATGGGACAGCTGTATATTCCTACATTGCAGGGGGTTGGACTAGATGATCCTCAGGGCGCCTTCCAACTCTACAATTCTATGTTTCTAAAATTCTATGAAATGAATATCATACTACATGGTTAAAACCTGCATCAAACAATCCCCAGCATCAAGTTCAAATAAAAATGCCAAGTGCAGAGGAGATAAATATTCAACCAAAAGCCCTGGCGAAAACTCCAAATCTTATTTGGAGAGGAAGGTGTTCCACAGGGTTGTATCCAACTAAGCTGTAAGCTGAGTAAACCTATGGAAATTAATTTGTTAGTTGTCCACTAATTTCAATGGGTGTGCTCTGACTATGACCAGCATTGAATACAAGCAGGGCCGGATTTAAGTTTGATGAGGTCCTAAGCTACTGAAGGTAATGGGGCCCTTTATATGTCCAGCTGTCCTTTGTCAACAACAAATTGTCTCTGTTTTTTGTGTTGAATATATGCTATATGGTAATGTATGGACCTAATAGGTATTTAAAGCCATTTGCCCATGTTGCCATGCAACCAGTCCATGCAGAATGTAGGCACCCTATATATAGAAATGAGCAAACCAGTGATATTTTAGGGAGCAGACTAGCAGGCAGGGCCCACTACTTACACCATAGGAGCCTACACAACACAAAACACTGTTGCTGTATGTAGGTTTTATTTTATTTGCTTTTTATCTTATATTTTGGAAATGTACATCCAGTTGTTGTTTTCTTTAATTTGGGGGGGGGGGCAAGAGAGTGGGGCCCTAAGCTATAGCTTGTTTAGCTTATACGTAAATCCAGTACTGAATACAAGCCTATTAGGGAGGATTATTATCACAGCTGCCACCCACTCCAGAACTAAGCATCTGGTTAGGTACAGATTTATCTCCAGACCATGCCCTGACATAGATTAATATGTGGTTGTACAAAGAGCCTGTGCTGGATCAGATCAATAACCTGTCTAATCCAGCATCCTGTTCTCACAGTGGCCAGCCAGTGTGGTGTAGTGGTTAAGAGCGGTAGTCTCCTAATCTGGGGAACCGGGTTCGCGTCTCCGCTCCTCCACATGCAGCTGCTGGGTGACCTTGGGCCAGTCACACTTCTTTGAAGTCTCTCAGCCCCACTCACCTCACAGAGTGTTTGTTGTGGGGGAGGAAGGGAAAGGAGAATGTTAGCCGCTTTGAGACTCCTGAAGGGGAGTGAAAGGCGGGATATCAAATCCAAACTCTTCTTCTTCTTCTTTGAGAAGCCTGCAAGAAAACCTGAGTGCAACAGCACTCACCACTCAACCCTTGTGCCTAAAGGAAAAGGCCTAGGGTCTTTGGGAAGGGGGAGAGGCTTCCTTGGCCCAGATTCCCCCTTGGAAATAAAGATCCAATGGTGCTTCCATAGAAAGAGATGGTCAATATAAAATTAACAGAAACGTAACAGCAGAATCCAAAACACAGCAGCTGATTGAACAGGAGATACACCTGCTGTCCTCTTGCCAAAAGTAATCCAGAACCTCTATCCTAATTTCCATTTACCTTTGGACACAGATTCAGCACAATGAAGAGTTTCTTTTCAAGCCCTTGCAGTTTATCCGCAAGAAAGTTTGAGTTCCTATCTTAAATTGCAGGTCCACCAAACAACTCCCATTGCCACCGCCACCTCCCCAAGAAATGTGCTTCCTGTGCCAGTGAGGTCTGGCTATCTATTTCACAGCGGATGTGCTGCTCAAATGAAGAACGGAGTCCAAGATTCCTCCCCTCCCCAAGCGAGTTTTTAGGGAAACAGGCAGGCGGAATAATGCAGAAATATTTGCATTAGAATGACTTTTAAAGTTCAGCAGGAAAAGAAGCGGGGAAGGCGAGTCGCCCGAGCTTTTGTTCTTCAATAATCGTTGCAATTCATTGAGCCTGGAATATGGAGGAGCCAAACGGCTTTGCCATTTGATGCAGAGGACTCCAACGCGAGCGATGCAGCAGTCTCTCATTGTTTTCTGCCCTTTTAAAGGTAAAGGTACCCCTGCCCGTACGGGCCAGTCTTGACAGACTCTGGGGTTGTGCGCCCATCTCACTTAAGAGGCCAGGGGCCAGCGCTGTCCGGAGACACTTCCGGGTCACATGGCCAGTGTGACATCGCTGCTCTGGCGAGCCAGAGCTGCACACGGAAACGCTGTTTACCTTCCCGCTGGTAAGCGGTCCCTATTTATCTACTTGCACCCGGAGGTGCTTTCGAACTGCTAGGTTGGCAGGCGCTGGGACCGAACAGCGGGAGCGCACCCCGCAGCAGGCGCTGGGACCGAACAGCGGGAGCGCACCCCGCAGCAGGCGCTGGGACCGAACAGCGGGAGCGCACCCCGCAGCAGGGATTCGAACCGCCGACCTTTCGATCAGCAAGTCCTAGGCGCTGAGGCTTTAACCCACAGCACCACCTGTGTCCCTGTGTCACCTGTGTCTGCCCTTTTACACATATGCAAACGACGGACTGGCGGCGGCGGGGGTCGCCTTTGTGCGTGGAGGGCTTAGCCAACCATCTAGCGCACGCTGCTAATAAGAAGTGGGCAACCAGCCTGCAGTCGAGCACACACCCCCCCCCCCGGTTAAGTGACAGGCCTCATCAACGAGAAAGACAATCTACGAGTGGATCCAGAACCTGCCAACAGATAACGCGACAAGGCAAAGCTAACTGCCTTCCGGGGGGAGAAAGGACCGGAGGAGAGGATGGAGACTTAACTAGCGACGCCAAGTCTCTCCGCGTATAATAGCAGCGGGGGGGGGGGAGAGAGACTGGCGCTTTGAGTACTAAGGCAAACAGAAGATTGATGGCGAGGGCAGAGGAGTTTGGTTCGCTAAAGCGCGCAGAAGAGCCCGGTTCAGATCTTACCTTCGCCTCCATCCATTGTGTTGCAAACCTATAAAGACAGGTCGGGACCAATGTCTTCGTATAGGCTATGTATGCTCTTGGAATCTAAAATGATGTGCATTAAAACTAGTGGTCATGATTAAAACTAGTGGAATCACAGTCAGCTGGAGGTCAGGAGGTCGAACCAGACCCAAGGAGACCTACCGCAGTTTAAAGCCCTCTCAGCTCGCTGAGTTAGCTTGTGCCTCAGCCTAACCTGCTTCGCAGGGTTGTTGTAAAGACAACGTTACACATAGGAGCCAACCCCCAGGGGCCGTGGTCCCTTTGGCCCCCTCCATAAAATATTTAAGGGGGCCTCCCCCCCCAAAAAAAAGTTGATGGGCATTGACATTCAAATGGTATGGGCGAGCCCTTTCTTGTGATCCATTATGCGGGGCGACACTTACTCCCCCCCCCCCTCAATATTTTATTCAAGTTCGCAGGCCTGACTTACAGATCCTGTAATGTAAAACACTCTGAGTTTTGGGGAGGAGGGATAGGAGGATAAAACATTTTTAATATATAAAAAGGAATCATAAATACATAAAAATCTTACTGAATCAGTAAACCGCGTGGCGACTTTCGAGGCGTTCAGCCTCACGACAGCCATCTCGGCTGCGGAAGCCGCTGTTCTCCCGGTTTCAAAGATAGAGATGTATCCAGAGTCGACGGCGGAGACATGGGCCTTGAACATCCAGGCTGCGTCCCCAGCTGTTCCTTCACCTCCCGGATCCATGAATCAGCAAGGTGCTAAAGTGTTTAAGCAGACACTCGGCGCCAGCTTCGCCTGCCTCCGCGCTACCCCCACCCCCACCCCCCCCAAAAAAACTCTCCTACGTATTCTTCGTGGGTCTTTGAATAAGCCTGATTTAAAGCGCGGCCCAATCTATTCCCACCACCGCTCTTTCTTGTAAGGCTTCCCATCACTCATCCAGTTACACCTTCCTTGTCAACTTTCCTGTGTTTTATCGACAACCGCTTCTCCGCGAGCAAAACCCTGGGGGACAGCTCTGTCAATATTAAGTGGGGATTTATGCCATCGAGGGGCAAAGTCAATGATTATCTCTTACTTAACCGAGGAAGGCAAAGCTCGTAGGAACGCCAAAAAAACTATCGCTTATGTTTAAGTTAATTGGGCAAACACATAAATGGGCTCGGGGCTTGTTTGTTTGTTTGTGCCGATCAGTATAGCTAGCCCATTACAAATAGTATCCTTATGGCACAATCCCAAGGGCTTGGCTAAGAATCAAATGAGAGTTCTTGCATTCCTGTTTGTTTGTTTGTTTGTTTGTCTTTTTAAATGCTGAGGTGGGATAATTAATTTATTAACAGCTGTTCTTAAGGACTGGGTCAAGAGACAGGTTGGCTTAGGAAGAGGTCACCGGGAGGGTCACTCATTGACTTTCGTTGGCGCAAGTGATCGATACTGTGTGTGTGTGTGTGTGTGTGTGTGTGTGTGTGTATAGACTTCGGTGAATATTTCACTGTCAATAAACTTCCAGGTGAATTTTTTCAACGTATTGAAGTTTTTGTTTGTTTGTTAAAAATAAAAAAATCTATCAAAACATAAAAAAGATAAAAGGAACCTACACTTCTCACCATTCCTAACAGTGTGACGCTGTCCTCCAATCCATAATAAATATTAAGTCGTCGTTCCCCCCCCCCTTTCTATTCGCGCCGGATCCTTTCATCGAAGGCGCTTTTCATAGCAAGTAGTCAACCTTGTTTCTCACCCATCTGCTTTTAAGAGGAGCCGGTTAGACAGGAAAGAGCAAATGCACAAATCCTGTTCCCCAAAGGGTTTTCTCTTCTATTACGTGTGAATTACAGTCTCCCTTTTGGTTCTGGAAAGCAACGTAACTTAAACTGAGAAGTGCCATTACCAAATGGTAGGTGGAGGCTGCAGGCACCCAACTATCTCCCATATTTAGAGAGAAAATCCTGCTCTGTTGCCCAAAAGACGTTCAAAAAAGGAAGGGTTTCTGTTAGAGTAGGGGGGTTGGGGGAAGCTTCCTTAAGGCTTCATTATTATTATTATTATTATTATTATTATTATTATTATTATTATTCCATTCGCTTCACATAAAATAGCATCGATCGTTAATGAGACATCAATCTCAGTTATTCGCCTTCTTTGTTTCCGAAGCGAGAGGTCGGGCGCTGGAGGGCTGCTTTGTTAACTCGCTTGGAGTCACTACGCGGTGAGCTAGAAAGCGCCATGAACATGGAAGGTTACTGCAAAGGTCTCTACCGCAAATGTCGCTGAGGGAGAGCTTGAATGGGTAGGTCACCACTGTGGCCGTTCAAGAACTGTTAGATGCTGTCCAGGGTCCTAAAGATGAACCGAGCTCCTGTCAGGGCGTGTGGAGCTGTGTTGCGCGTGGAGCTCTCCAAGGTCCTGAAAATAGCCATTCTGTGAACATTGTTGCTTAGTTCCATCAGAAAAGCAAAAAGGAGACGAGGTGCGCCGGACCAGCAGTGTGGCTAGGAGCAGGAGAACGGACTTTCTGAACTTCTGAACAATGGAAACCATTGCTGCACCACCTTAATATTTTTTTTTAAAGTTCTGCCCCAACTGCTTTAACATAATCCTAATATAAGGAAAAATAAGAAGTTGCCAATGTAGCAAAACTAAGGAAAAGATACTATATTTCAAACCTATAGGGTGACTTCTCTTGTCCCTCCCAGGTGCTAAGAGAAATATCCATTTTAATCTCTGCCTGAAAACTTGGCATGCTAATACAGCATAAATGACTGAAACTGACTGGCTAAATATATGCATAGCAAAGAGTCTACCTTTGATATAGTGTTGGTGACTAAAACCTGGAACAGGTTTTTTTTTTAAAGCCAATAAAACACAAAACCCACATAATTTTAGTACAAGAGCTGTCAACCTGCCAGATTACTCCGAGCTAGGTGTTTGTAAGAAATGAGGAAGAGATCTGCACAACTCAAAAGCTTGCGTATACATGAGACACTTGTTTTGTAACTCTGAAGCGACGCTGAGTAAAGGAAATCGCCTTTTGTGGAAACCTATCCAAGACTACAAAAAATGGAACATTTAAAAAGAGGCGTTCCTCTGCGGATAAGGTGTTCGCTCTTTATAGATGAGAAGGCAACATACATTTGTCTTCGAGCAGTCAAAAGAGTTCAGAGTTTCAGTGGAAAGTCTTCTCGAGACAAGTTCTGTAGGCACACGCACAGCAATAAACCTGAAGAACATATATTTAAGCCCACTATCTGAACAAATAGTTTGTACAGGTCTGGAAAAAAGAGTTGGTTCTGAATATTAGGTTCTATGAGAAAGGAAAAAAAAGAGAGATATAAAGATTGGAGAAAGCTATTCCTCTCGCTCAATAAAAGGCAGAAAATAAAGAGTAAGAAGAGTAAAGAAAGACTTGGAATGAACAGCAGTGGTTGCTTAGCTGATCTCTTTAATACTATGAGTAAAGAATGATACGTTCCGTTTAAGAATCATCCATTGGTTCCTGGTTTCTGTCGTCAGGTGTTCCTAACAAAGAACTGTGATTTACACCGCACCATTGACTACCCTTGCGTTCGACACTCCCCCATCTGGTAAAAAGCAGACTAGCTTATTTGGCTTGGAAGTTTTGTGTGCCGCTCTTAAGAGGGTTGTGGTTTGAGCCAGCCCCTTTGGGAAAGAGAAGGAGAGGTGGGGAGAGGGCAAACTTCAGTACCAGTAACTCTCCGCATGTTAAGTCTAAGCGGGTGTCATTTCGGAGAGTGGATACCTTTTTCTGCCTCACTTAAGATCTCGGGAAACCCGAAAGGTTGGGACAGAAAAAGGAACAGCCTCTCTCTAAGCTTTGACACTGACGATACTGGAAATCCCAGTTCGAGCAGCTGGCTGAACTGTAATACTAGAATGGCTCCCTGCTAGGACTTCTCCCTCCCTCCCTCCCTCCCTCCCTCCCTCCCTCCCTCCCTCCCTCCCTCCCTCCCTCCCTCCCTCCCTCCCTCCCTTCCTTCCTTCCTTCCTTTCTTTTCTTCCCTTTTGTGGTGATGGAATCTAACACAACAATCGTTTGAACACATAACTTGCATGGAGCCTCAGTGAAAAAGTTCCAGTGGAACTTGATTTTCAGAAGCACGCAGTTATCCAAAGCCTAACTTCTTCAAATGGAAGTAAATTCCCTTGGTTACAATAGGACTTACTTCCAAGTAAATTGATTTAGGCTTCGGGTGTTCATGTGCTGCGAGGAAGCAAAACCTTTGGGCATTATTCATCACAGCTCCGAATAAGGGTACTCAAGATTTCACCCTAAACTATTGCTGCATTGCATCACATCGGCAACAATATCCCGATGGGAAGGCGCGCGCTCTCTCTCTCTCTCTCTCTCTCTCTCTCTCTCTCTCTCTCTTCTTTCTTTCTTTCTTTCTTTCTTTCTTTCTTTCTTTCTTTCTTTCTTTCTTTCTTTCTTTCTTTCTGTTTTACAGCAGGTTCTGTTTGGCAACCAGAGCAACAAACCTGTTAAGCAGCAATGCTTAACTACGCAGATTATGCATAGTTGAAAGCAAGTGCCATGGATTTCAGTAGAACTTACTTCCAAGTAAAGCAGCAAACCTAAGCATTTTACTTAAGTAAGGACTGGGGTGTTTCTATGTCTAAGAAGGCTACAGTGCTGAACACACTTCCATGAAAGAAAAGTATTGACACTCTCAGTGCCCGCGTACATCAGACAAAATGGAAATAGGCCCAGGAAAACTAGCATGTTTTAAGACCTGTGCCGCCCAATTCTGTGCAGGTTTACTCAGAAGTAAATCCAACCGTCCACAATGGGACTCACTCCTAAGTGTGGGTAGGATCGCAGATTTAATTTCAATTGGAAGTGTTTTGGATGGAGGAGCGCTTTGGTACGCCAAGACTAAGAACCAATCTACAAAGTGTAATTCTGAACTTCTGCGACCGAACCCGGAACTTCCTGCATCAACACCCCTACCTAACAGGACTGTGACCCTGCTGCCTTTAGAATGGCAGGATAGATCCTCTTCGATTAAGATCAGACTGTGGCCAGCGATTGAACTAATGCAAACTCTAACGCGGCTCATAAAACGTGCGCAGGAGCACAGAACGTCTTGGGAACCAGCCTGAAATCCCAAAGGAATATTTGGTCTTATTCACAGCTCGGATAAGTTGACGCAATTTGGGCTTCAAACCTTGTTGAAGTGGGAGGGCTACATTCAAGGAAAAGGAGTGAAGGGACCTCATATCAGGGGAGGGAATGTTTGAGAGAGAAAAGTCCATAGAAGCCAATAGGACCAATGCAGTCTAGCTGCCAACCATTGTGAAGTCAATGGGATGTGCAAGCTCGATTTTCTCCGCATTTACACGGGAGCAAGTCCCATGGTTTGTGAATGGCCCACTTAACACTATAGGAGCTCGCTCCGATTAAATCAATGTGTTCGGGCGATTTATATGTGGATGGGCCTTTTGCAGTGCTTAGTGAGATAAGACGCCAACGCTCGAGAACCTCTGGGGAAGGCAGCCACACATTCAAACCCTCCAGTTCTTCCCCTTTAAGGTAGAGACTGGCTGTGTTTACTCCGCTCTCGCATAGAGCGTGCCTTCCCACTTTGCGTACTTGAGCCAGGCATCGCTGCATACAGGCTAAGTTTATCGGGAAGCCAGTGCCACTGTGTACTCTGAACCTGCCAAATGTCTTCGGTAGAACTTCTCAAGAAAAAAAAAATTAGAGAGGGAGGTGCCAAATCCCGGTTTATAGATTGGGTTGGCTGGCTGGCTGGAAGTGTCAGCAAGCATAGCATTTCCACAACCTCATATATTCACCCAGAAGCAAAACAGTCCCACAGAAGTTGGTGCAACGGCTGACGATGGGCAGGATCGAAGCTCCAATGGAGGCGAAATGGAACGTCGCCTTGTTAACTTGCGCATCGTATTGGGAACCCTCCGCCCTCTCGATCCTATGCGTAATAGCAGCAGCAGCAGCCCTCGATTAGCTCGCGTCCGTCATTGAGGCTGGAGATCTTGGTGGTAGTGGCGGCAGGGAGGCCGCCTGGCATTTCCTCCCATCAATCTGACAGAGCCAACTCAGGAAATGGCTGGTAATATTCATCGGGGGAGCACTTTCATTAAACGTAATTCATTCGACTTTCACAATAAATTGAGTGACATCCTTACGGCAGAACCTTTTTATCCTTGATGAAGTGCTTGCCAAGCTTTTGCAAAAAAAAAAAGAAGGGGGGAGCGAGATGGAAGAAGCTTCCTCCAAGCAGAGTCGTCAACATGTCAATCTGCCGCATAAAAAATGGCTCAAGTCCTATTTACCAAGCACCCAGGGGGGTGCTTTAAATGCTGACTTACAAGAGCCGGTTGGAAGTTAAACTGGCTGGCAAATCACCCGGCGAGATTCGCCCAAACTACTACTAGGAGGAAGGAAGGACGGAACAAGAGATCCTAAACGGGGTGGGGGACAGAGCTTGCGAAATCGGCGATTCCCAGCAAGGGGGTGACTAATCTGCTTAGCCTCTGACTGCCATCGCTAATAAGGAAAATTGGGTTTCTATTATTATTATTAATAATAATAATAATAATAATAACAATAATAACAATAATCAGTCTAGAGGCAAGGCGGGCTACACAAGGGCTGAAATGAGCTTCTCATTACTCCTAGCTCGGAAGATTTAGCTAATCACTTAGCTGGAGAGCTGCTGTCTCTGTAGAAGTAGGGACCCCTCTCTGAACATTCAAAATAGTTGGGGGGCGGGATGGAGAGGGGGGGCTAGCCTCAGGTAGCCGAGTCTGTGCTGATTTAGAAGAGAAAGAGGCGATGTTAGCACACCTGGAAAACTACCCTTCCGCCCCACGCCCCATTTTTAAAAGGTGGGTGTGAACAGAGATAACATCGGCTGGTCTTCGGCTGCAGTATCCCGGGAACTAATTCGGGAGTAAGTCCCACACCAAACACCGTGGGGCTTGCTTCCACCAAGTAACCCTATCAAAGCTCGAGCCTCTTGGAGTTTTACTTAGGAGTAAGCTCCGTTGGAATCAGTGGGCCTATGCGATGGTGGAAGTTGGTCCATATATATATATCCCACAGTCTCACTGCATATTTACGATAAACCGCTTGATTCAGAAGAGGGGGTGAAATAAGGTGAATAAGAAGACGTAAATAAGACCCCAAAGAAATAAAACTCAAAGAAAACGCTCCAGTTTATCCTCAAAAAGAGACGGCGAGAGCGTGCTGGGGTGGTTCTGTTGATTGTGAGAATTTACATGGATTTCCTGGTATAAAAACAAGACATTGAGAGGATACAGAAAGAGTATATTGATCAGTTTAGATATAAGACAACCTGTATCCTACAGCATGTGTTGAGCCTAAATAGCTCGTGTGCACGTGTTGTATATGTAGGAATACACAATCACCATGTACGCTTAGTCCTGGACAGATCATTTTCTACACTCGCATGCCTGTCTCCTGTTGCTACATTGTTCAAACTCAGAGTCTTCCTAGGAGATTTCTGCTCCTAGAGAATTTAAGCTCTTTCTTTCTTTCTTTCTTTCTTTCTTTCTTTCTTTCTTTCTTTCTTTCTCCCTCCCCAAACTTCCCAACACAAATAAATGAAAACAAATTGTTGCCACCGTGTTGTGTGAGATGCCCAATATACAACCAGCGCCACGAGTTGTTTTGATCTTTCTTTTTCCACCTGCAAAGTACAGCAAATCGCTTCAAAAAGAAGAAAGAGCGGGGGAAACAAGCCAGTAATAGCCCAATGCTTTCAGCGCCAAGAAAAGAACAGAAAAACCCTTTGAAAACCCGTGTAAAGAATGGTTAGTGGAGGACAATGCTTGCCTGGTTGGGGATGGTCTCCCTGCAGTCTGAGGGAGATGCTTACCTAGCTTGGAAGGAGGAGGAAGGATAGGATGGGCACATTCCGCCCTTAGGTTGACGTTTACCAGGAAGGGAAAAAATGACCACAGTCGAGGCCAGACTGAACAGAGCGACACCAACTCTAGAATCTGCAGCTGGGGAGCAGGTAATAGAGGCAGTCGCGAGTCTTAAGGCATTCAGAGTGACACCCCCAGCAGCCCTCGACTTGTCTCTCACAGCACAACAGGCACCTGGCTTTAGCAACAGGCCACCCCAAAACGGCATGAATCAGGAATACGTATGTACACTTCATTCAAACCCTGAGGTTAAACAGGTAAGCTGGGTAATCTTCGCAATTCATATAGAAGGTACACGATGCTGCCTAGTGTTACACACACACAGAGAGAGAGAGAGTGTGTGTCTCATACAGAGATGTGGAACAGTCAATAACCTAATACAGTCGAGTGTTTTCAAGAATGCACATTTCCTCCCGTTTCTTACACCAGTTTATTATTTTGGATCAGAAACCTCTTCCTCCCTCCCCCCTCTCTTTCCATTCCTCTCTCCCTCTGCCTCTCTCCTATGCAAACCCATCAAGACCAGGTTCTGGGATGGACGTCCCGTTGGGTGGCCTTGAGGTCTTCGAGTCTAACCATGAGAGCTAAACGGAGTTTTGGTGTTCCTAAATATGTATGATAGGTGCGGTGCTAAACGCACTGACTCCGAAGTTTCACTTGAAGTCCATAGGGTTTACTTCCAAGCAAAGGTGTGGGACACACAGCGAAACTGGCTACCGCCAAGTCATGTTGGCGATGACAGCTCAGAATTTGAGCATGGAGCTGAAATAGGGGTGTCGCTGGCTTCATTGGGCTTTGAATCAAGCTGTGGAGTAATTCAGCCTTGGACGCGCGCCCGCGCACTCCTAAGTACAGTACTAAATGCAATTTACCCCTACAGGGTACGTTGCTTCGAGGTTAGAGAGTGGTAGATACACGGCCTAAACTAAATGTAGGAGAGAGGAAATGAAGGGCAAATCAAATGGTCTTCCTCCACTCACCCACCCAACTTCCACCTGTCCTTTCGCGCCTTCTTGTGAACAATTAGCTCTGGAGAGAAATCTTGGCGAGATCAGGGGTTTATCGAGCGAAGAGGTCGGTTTGGGTGGCTTGGCGCGATCAGCGTTTTTTAAAAATCCGCGGTTCATTCATACGATCTAGAACAAAACAAGTGTTGTGTCAACCGACTCCTAAGGCCACCCCGCGCCAAATGTGCGATGGAAAAGCACGCCGCGGTGCTTTAAATATTTGCATGCAATTCTCCGAAAATGTGGGCCTTCCCGGTCCAAATATGTAGTACAGAAAGCAAGTTATTCTTGTGGCATTGGCAAGAGAAGCGATCTCGCTGTTTTGACCCGCTCTTAACAAGAAGATTTCTGGAGTGACCGGCGAGTGTCAAAATAGGAGGGATGGCGCCGCACCTTTGGCCAGACTTGGAGCCTATCCCGGAGAGAAATGTTCTCAGCTACGGTCTCCGCTTTCCTTTGCCTCCTCCCTCACCCCTTCAAGGAAGAAAAAAAAGAGGGGAGACGCTGCCACAGACGCACACAATGCTTCTGAAGCATATTGATCGCTCTAAACCAAAACATCGCCAACAGCCCAGTTCACACAAGCCAGCGCGCCGGTTTAAATCCTACTCAGATCAGCGATGCGAACGCATAGATTTAAAGCAATAATATTAATGAAAAAGTCCAACCGGTTTCACAGAAATTTGCTTCTTGTGTTTGGGATAGATATGAAAGAGTTTACAATCAGCTTGGAAGCAATCCTGAATTTAGCCTGCGGTCCTGTGTAGATTGACTTGACGGCAAGTCCCATTGAAGTCAGAGGGATTTCTCTCCCAGTAAAAACGTGCCACATACTGTACTAGGATGCTTAAGCGTATAATTTCGAGTAGTGTGTCTAGGACAGAGAAAATAGCATTGTAGATGCACAGACACATTTTATACAGCCACACATTGCAAATAGATACGTGTGTGTTGCATATATGAAACAGATAGCATATGATGTGTTGTCATGCTCTCTCTGAATGTCTCTCTATAAACCGTTCTATACCTTAACCTGTGAGGTGTATATAGAGCCCACATTATATTATCACATATCAGGGTATGGAGCGCATAGATCTATTTATAGCTACTATATACATCAGATACAAGTTCCATTCTATGACTCTACTGGAAAATGTCCAGAAATGACATCAGACTCCAGTTGCCGTTTAGGAATTATTCCAGCGCTCCAATAATCCATCTCATTCTCTTCCACCACTGGAAGCGTCAAGGTCAACCACAGTATATATGACCGTCTGTGTTGATATACAGGCATGTTTGCTGCATAATTTCTTTGGCTTTTTTAAAACTGGGGGGAGGGGGTAGACTCCAAAAACCCATGGGAAGAAAATCTGTTTAAGGGGTGGGGGAGGCCCCAAGATAAACAGCTCAGCTATTCGGCATACTCTTGGGGTTCCTATCGCCCAATTGTGTAGAGAAATCAGAAATATGTTTTAAGCCCCAAATAGGTCCAAGCAGATATCGAGAGAATCGCGAGTAGGCCAAAAAAACCCTTAAAGCTTGTTGAACGGGGACCGTTTCGTGAATTCCCTTTAAAAAATCTAAGAAGGACAGCAGCGATCCGGAGAGCCACTGACAAAAGCATTCTTGGGTTTAACTGAATGCATATCATCCAGCAGGCCTGTCCACACATTCCTAGTCATTTTGAGTTCCGTCTGTTTCAGCGGTGACCTCTTGCCATTTTCCTGTTAATAGGCGGAGTGGCCCGGATTCCTGTCCACACTAAACACAAAAGCACGGGCGTTGCACCGACTGACTGCAGGGTGGTTGCAATGCAGTTGACAGAGGTGGGGAACGGTGAGATCCAGACTAGCATCTCCCACGTCCTGCTACTGAGACGTAAACGTATTCTTTTTAAAAAGGGGGAAAAAAGTATTCCTATCGCCCGAATCCCTCAGAAACACAGATTTGGGATCCTGTTCCATCTACGCTGTGTTTATACGTTCCAAGCGTAAACCGATTCTCCATGAAAACGGATCTCTCCGTTTTCGCCTCCCTCACTCCATTTGGCTTCAATTCTACAAGGCGGTCCTATCCTGTCACCCTAGGAAGAAGCAAAACCTGACACCTTGCTGGTTCCTGGGGTTGATTAAAGCTTTAAATCAAAGCTTCGCGGTTGACGGCTAATATCAGGCTTAGCACAGGATAGTTAGTCCCTAGGAATACTCAAGGAATATGCAGAGCAAGTATCAACGCGCTACTATATCGACTTGCAAACAAAGTCGTAGATCAGCCTGCGGAATCCTATACGAAGCCCTCTCTCAGCTGACAACCTCCCTAAACTGTTGCTGATTTTCAATTTGCATTCAGTCACATTTCGCATTGTTTTGAAAACTCTTTCTTTCCCTTCCTCTTCTTTCCCCCGCTTGCCAAATCCTGGTTGGGGGGGGGGAGGGAGAGAGTGGGGGGGGAGAGAAGGCATTCAGGTAATGAAGTCTGTAACTAAACGGTAATTGAATCAGCATAATTTGCACACTGAATGGTTTTCAAATGCTCCCAGTTTACAATTAAAGGAGAATTAATGCGCTTGTTTTCAGCCTGCCGCGCATTAGAATAAATCCCGCGCCGTTGTTGCCATGAGTGGGAAAGAGTTTAAGTGCCAACAAACCCAGGGCGGGAGGAGGAAGAGGGGGAGAGAACCACGCAGCTTATTGATCTTGCGCCTGGATGGGAGAGATTACGTGTGTTGGAGTTCTCTGGCCCCCACCTATTTAAAAATAAATAAATCAGAGAGCGGTGCAATGACGCCAGGCGCGCACACAACACGCCCCCCCCCGACATAGGTGACCAAACGACCCTTTCAAGGATGCATAGCCAGTCAAGGCTTCCTGGGTCGCCCCCCAAACAACATGGGGGGTTAGTTCTTGACATCGTTCTGCGGATCTTAAAGGGGCCTCCATCCTCACCTCTATTTTGGGGGATGGGGTCAGAATCAGAATGAATAGAACCAGAATAATTTTCTTCTTAAAAATAAATCCCCAAGACTTCTTGACTTCTAAACTGTGACTCTGGTCCATTTGTAGGGGGAAGGCAGGTGATGGCACGCCAGAGCGCTCGTTCCCGTCTGCAAGGGCTGCCCCTGCGTTCACCTGCTTCCCCCACAAGGTGTCCTGAGCGGGGCTGTGACTGGCGCGCAGCGCCCTCCAGCGGCCAAGAGATGCAACCGCAGGCCAGCAGCGCAAGGAAGATGCTTCTTACAGAGAGGGTAAAAAAACCAAAAAACAAACGAGTTGCCCCGGTTGGTTTTCAAGGTTTGTACGCTTGTCGAACCACACCATTTTTTTCAGCCAGCACCAGGCGCTTTTTTTTTCATTAGTCCGGTCTGATCCTAGACCGTTTTTCCAATCCGAAAGCCGATCACTCTCGATCCCCTTGCTCAGAAAGCAGATGATGGTCTCTGTGCTTATCTGTGGATCGTTGTGAGCTGGATCCCAGGAGGAAGAGATCCCAGGTTGTGTGGTTTCGCGTCCCCTCTGGTCATCTGTTTGTGCCACGGGACTGATTCAGTGGCATTTAGGTGGTTTGGTTTTACGTGGCCCGGGGGGGGGGTGCGGTAAGTGCTAGGTGGTGACTATACCTGGATGTTGACACCTGTGCATGACGGAAAAGCCCCCTAAAGGGTGTGCGTGTGCTGGCACGACAGTGACCGTGAGAGCGATCCCCTCCTCTCATCACCTGGGTCGCCGGCGCCACCGAAAACTTCCCCTCCTGTCCCGTGGAGAGCTGAAGACACCTTAGGGACGCAACAACTGACCCCCCCACCCACCCACGCAGGGGTCACAAGGAGCTAGACAGATAGAGGAGGTGAGATACCCACGACACAGCCCAAGTTGTCACTTTACAGAGTTTATGATCGGGCAGGAGGGGATTTGAACTAGCTCTAGCGGGTGTCAAAGAGAGACCCCGGGTATTACACCTTGCTGTCTACACTGGACTTTTTTTTTTTTTTAGACCGCCGGCTTGGTCTCCCGTATGAACGGATGGAGCTCCAATTGGTAGATCGTGGAAGAAAAAAGTTTTGCCGGAGTTCGCTCTCCTAACCACCCCTGCCAAGCCCCGCTCGTCAAGCTTTCCAAGAGACGCTGTGGCAACGTCCTTGAATTGATCTTCTCACCTTCTCGCACGCCTACAGTAAGGTTGCCAAACTTCCGTCGAACCCACAGTCACCCAAAACGCGCACTCCGTCCACCAACAAATGAATAAAAAATGGGAAAACACACCCCACGGAAGACGGAGACGAGGGGAGAAATCTGGAAGGGGTCTCTCAAAACAGTCTCTCCACCCTTTGGCTCGGTAGGGCTGGACCCAGTGGGTCTACTCGTGAATAAGTGAGGCGAGCCGCAAGGCCTTTGCTCCGGGTTCTCCAGCCCTCCACCCAAACCAGCCCAAGTTAGTGTGCGGGGCGGGGGGAGAGAGAAAGCGGGAGGGAGGGAGGCTCCTTGCAAAACTTACCAGGTAGAGTGCTGGTTGCAACAGAAGCACCGCGTACCAGTACACAGGCTGCATCCTCCCAGCTCAAACTTCCACAGCGTTGCCTTCGCTTGCTCTTTGTTCCTCCAGGAACATAGATCCACCTGACATCCACTTTATAGAACCAGGAGAGCTCGCGCCAGCCTAGACCAAAAAGGAAATTATAGACTCCATGACCGCAAAACGCGAGGTGAGGGCTTCGAGGTGGGGAGAGAGAGAGCAGAGGGAGGGGCGCGACACAGACACACATACACACAGACCCGGAGAGGGCAGGGAAGTGATGCTGAGCGATGAAGGACTCAGATCAGAGTTAATCCATTTACAGGGCAGAGGGCGGGGTGAGAAGGGCTTCGCGCCGCGCGGGCCAAGCTACTACCCCTAAGCTGCGGAGTGACTCCGAAGCAAGGGAGGTGCGGATTGACAGGACTGGGCAGAGGGTGGGGTGGGGGGTCCAGAGCTGACTGCTTATTCTTGTAAGGAAGATGGGGGCGGCTGGTGCATCATCGCCAGCGCAGAGAGAGAGAGACTCACACGCAGCCAGGCGCGTGGAAAGTAAAGGCGGAGGGGGGGGGGGCGAGGGATGGGGCTTAGTCTAAGGTCTCGGATCAAGCCCCAGATCCAGGCTCCAGGCAAAAGGTGCCCCAGAGGTGCCAAGGGGTGCTCGGGCGCGCACATACGCCTCCTTCCCGCGCCCCGTCTCCGCGCAAACGCGCGCGCGCGCGCACGCAGATCCCTCGCCCGTCTCCCAACTCCCGTCTCTGCCTCCGCCAGCTCGCCCTCAACCCACGGCGGAGCTCCCAGCACCCCGCCCCTCGTTTCCTTCCCAACAAAAAAAAGGAAGGAAAATCAGATCCGATTTCCTTCCTCCCTACCACCCACAAAAGCAAGAGTAGACGGGGCTACCTACTGCATGGAGGGTCCGAAAGCAGGCGCCGATCTCTGGCAATAGTCCATGGGAAGAAGAGAGGCGAGGCGAGGAGAGAGGGAAGCAAGCGAGCTACAGGGTCTCGGCAGCAGCGCCCAGGGCTGCGCGAGGATCCCCGCCTCGGCGCGGCTGCTGCTGCTGCTGCTGCTCCATGCTGTGGCCAGCGGGGTACCGCGGAAACAGGCGCCCCCGCGGAGCCAGCCTGCGCAAGGGAGGCGCCCCGCGGACGGGCACGGCGGCAGGAAACTTCGCCAAGGAGGGAGGAGAAGAAGAAGGCGGCCCGGAGCGCACGACCGCTTCCTAGCGTCTCTGTCTTGGCACAGAGGCAGTCCGGGCGTGCCGAGCGATTTGTCTCTTGCAAAATGAATAAATAAGAAGAAGGACTTCTTAGCTAAGCGGGAGCTGCTCCTTGTTGCCTTCTTCTTCTTCTTTTTAACTTTGGACAAGGGATCAAGCAGCCCAGCTGCAAAGCCGTCGGCCGATCATCCCTTCCAGGGCAAAGCGAGGCTGCAGAAGGAGGCCGGCGCTGGAGGAGGAGAAGCGCCGAAAAGCCGCCTCGAGCGCTGTCCGAGAGTCATTCCAGCTGCGAGGAGGAGCGAGAGAGAAAAGAAGAAGAATCGGCGAGACTTGCGAGAGAGAGGCAGCCGCGTCCCAGCCTCTCCAAGTCCGACCGGCTGGCTGGCTGGCTGGCGGGCGACGAATCAGAGCCGTGCCAAGGCGCGCTGCGGCGCGCTGCCCTGCCGCTAGGGGGCTCCCTCCGCGCGCGGAGCTCCGCGGCTGCGGAGGGAGGAGGAAAAGGACGCCCTGGCAGGAAGGAGGGAGAGGGAGAAAGAAAGAGAGCAGGAGAGTTTGCGTCGCTTCCCGCTCTTCAAGGCGCACATAAACACACACACCACCCCGTCCAGGCTCCGGCTTTCCTTCCTTCCTTCCTTCCTCTTCTTCTTCAATAGCAATTAATATCCCATGAATATGAATAATGACGTCGCCCTTGGCTCCCGCACAAATAATAAAGCACTTGAAAGAGGAGCTAGATGCCTTCCGATGGTTTCCTGGAGATGACTGCAGGGGCTGCGAGACGGTGGGAGAAATGGGGCGTGAAGTCTGGCACCCGAGATAAGAGAAGTTGGGTTACAGGGCCAGGAGAGAGAGAGAGAGAGAGAGAGAGAGAGAGAGAGAGAGAGATGCCGTCTCTTCGGAGACGGAGGGACTGCCTTTTTTTCCAGGGCGGGGCGGGAATTGAGAGACGGGGGGACGGACGGAGTGGGCACTCGGGAATTTGGATTTCTGAGAGCACCAATGTGTCTCGCTGCCCTCCCTGTAGCACACCCCTCCGGCGGGCACAGAGGCCTCCCCTAACTCGCTTTAACTCCGCGTTAGATACTTCGGAATCATTACCTCGCCTGCTTCTGTGCTCCGCTCAAGCCAGGGAAATGATAACCCTGGCTTCAGTCAGAGAAGAGCGTTGAAGCCATGGAAGAGCACTGAAAGAATGGAATGAAAAATAAACCCTCTCTCCTTGCCCAGTATATACACACCTCTCCCCATGCTGGATCAGGCCCACGGCCCCTCTGGTTCAGCATCCTGTTCTTATAGTGGCCACCCATATGCCCCTACGGAACCCTCAAGCAGGACTCGAACACAAGACTCTCCCCCTGTGGCTTCCAGCAGCTGGTATTCAGAAGCATCGACTTCCTTCGACATCATGGCTAGTAGCCTCTGACAAACTTCTCCGTCAATTTGTTCAATCCTCTTTCAAAGCCATCGGAACTGGTGGCCATCCTGTGGGAGGGAGTTCCGTAGTTTATGGAATCACCAGTCAATGAATTGGGGGTGGGGAGGCTGTTTAAAGGAGTCTCAAACTTAAGATGGTGTACCACAGATCAGTTGTCCCATAGCACCATTCTGGAGTACTGTACTAAAGAGTAATCCCTCACATATATTCACTGTTAGTGTATATCAGGTGGGGATTTTAAAAAATGATTAGTGATTATGGGTTGTAATTCATAGTAAAAAGTGTTTGTGAGAGAGGGAAAGCTGATAAGAAGCCATTAATCTATGAGTGTGAATGTCACACCTTGATTTTGGAGGGATGTTTCTCTCTCTTTTCCGCTCCCCAAGACATGGACGTAGGGGGGGCAGGGAGATGCAGCTGCTCCCCCCAAAATCAATAAAAATACATAGCAAACCGAGGTTCTGCCCCCTCCAACAAAAAGCCTGCCGCCCCTAACATGCCCCTGCCCCAGGCTTGTCAAGGGAGAGACAGATTGTTACCTATACTTACTCAAGTGTTAGTACCACTGAACTCAGGTGGGACTTCCGAGCCGACATGTATAAGATTGCACTGGGTGTTTGTTGTAGCAGGGTGCATATTGGATATCAGCTAAGTGGCCAGAAAGACCTAATAAATCACACACTTGCTGTTCGGGCTACACAAAATCCCACTGCTCTTTCTAAAACAAACAGAAAACCTTGCCTAGAAAGCATTGTAAAACCTAATATTTAGAGTGTGGTTTTTTTCAGGCAGCTCTCATTTTTGGCACTTTCCCATTATTATTATTATTATTATTATTATTATTATTATTATTATTATTCCCACCATCTAGATTTGCGGGGTACAGGGTGCGAGGGGCAGGCTTGGTTTGTATTCATTCACATCTGCCTGCTTGCAAATATGTCTGACTCGTGTAGGTTTTTTCCCACTCACCATGGGACTATCCAGAATAAAAGCGATCTAGAATATCCCTGGGGTGTGCATATAAAAGCCTAGGTCCAATTCTGGGCAACTCTGCCTAACATTGGGTTGCAGGTGATTTCTGCCGCAGACCTGGAAGAGCTGCATCATCCTGGGGTTGAGCTGAGGAACCTGTGGTCCTTCCAGAGTTGATAGGCTACAGTTCCCACCCCCCTGGATGTTGACCATGCTTGTTGGGGTTGGTGGTTGACCAAAGCTGGAGGGTCACAGACTGGCCACCTTTGCCTTAGCAAAATAGGTCCTACATACAAATATGTCTGCATTTCAAGCACATGACTTCCCCAGAGGAACTTGGGAACTGTAGTTTGTTAAGAGTCTGGGAACTGCAGCTCATTGAGGGGTAAACTGCAGTTCCCAAGATCCTTGGGGGAAGCCATGTGCTGTAAATGCATGGTTTGTAGGCAGCCATGAGTTCAAAGCACATGACTTCCCCCCAAAGAATCCTGGAAACTGCAGTCTCCCTCTCCCCGAGCTACAATTCCCAGCATACTAGACAGACTACAGTTCCCAGTAATCCTTTGGAGGAAAAGTCATGTGCATTCGGTGTAAATTGGATGGGCTTTAAATATATGTTGTGGATCTGCAGATGATAGATAGATATAGATAGATGATAGATGATGATAGATAGATGATAGATAAATAGATGATAGATAGATAGATAGATAGATAGATAGATAGATAGATAGATAGATGATAGATAGATAGATAGATAGATAGATAGATAGATAGATAGATAGATGATAGATAGATAGATAGATAGATAGATAGATAGATAGAAGATAGATAGATAGATTAGATAGATAGATAGATAGATAGATAGATAGATAGATGATAGATAGATGATAGATAGATAGATAGATAGATAGATAGATAGATAGATAGATAGATATAGATAGATATAGATATAGATATAGATATAGATAGATAGATGATGATAGATAGATAGATAGATATAGATAGATGATAGATAGATAGATGATAGATAGATAGATAGATAGATAGATAGATAGATAGATATAGATAGATATAGATAGATGATAGATGATAGATGATAGATGATAGATGATAGATGATAGATGATAGATGATAGATGATAGATGATAGATAGATAGATGATAGATATAGATAGATAGATGATAGATGATAGATAGATAGATAGATAGATAGATAGATAGATAGATAGATAGATGATAGATAGATAGATAATCTTTACCTGGGACATACATCATCACCCTGCAGTGCATCTGACTTTCTTCATCCTTGATGCCTGGAATGAGAGGTACCTGCTTTCTTATTATCATGATCTTTCATACCTGCTGGTGGGACAAAACGGCTTCAGAGTGAGGGGAAGTGGGGAAGGGAAAAGGGCAATCCTTGGCCTTTGAAATAATCACAATAATTTTGTTAAAAACCAGAGTCCCATCCTTTGAAGCTGTGGGAGTCTGGCATTTGCTTGGGTAAAGTCTAACAAGCCGAAGCTCAGCCTCCTCTCATTACTTGTTGATGAAGGCTGTGATTTATCATCTTCCAAAGGAGGAAACCAGGAGACAGTCATCCCATGAATGCTCTAGCAGAAAATAAAAGGACTTCATTTGTCCTGCCAAGTACCTGCTCCCTTGGAACACGTCGGGGTGATTAATACCTCCGTTTGACATTTTGATACTAATCTCTAAAATATTGTTTCAACTCAGAGGCCTTGCTTCAGAACATTGTAATAAAAAAACGCTGATTGGTGATTTAAAGGCCTTTAAGATAAACTGTGCTGGAATCTGGATGTGACCAGGATGAAGGCCATGATGGGGACTTTTCTCAGCCTTGAGTGTGGAACCCCCTATTCTGGCACTCTGAACCCACCAGAAAACAACTTAATTTGTACAGTCAAGCTCCAGCCTTGTCTATTTCGTGTTCCTAAGAGCCCTGGGTAATAGCCAAGCTAATATCCCTCACCACTAGATGAACAGCCCTCTCCTTGGGGAAAAGTCACTCCTTGGGTAAAAGTCACTGATTAATGACAGGAAGTCAAGTTGATAAAATAAGCCATCATTCCTACTATTTCCAAAGTTCAGGTCATGATGTCACTGCTCATGTGGCCAGAACGGTCACACACAAGAATGAGGCATCAGCAGCTTTGAGGGAACCCAAGGCTTTTGCAGAAGTACAAAAAATAATGATTAGATCATAGAATTGTAGAGTTGGAAGGGATCATGAGGGTCATCCAATCCGTTGGAGGTGGTGGTTGTTTTGTCCAATCTAGGGCTCAAACCCACAACCCTGAGGTTAAGAGTCTCATGCTCCACTGACTGAGCCATAGGAGGGGAAGAGGGAAAAAAAAGGCTCCCAAAGCAGCCACATGCGGACTGAGCACTAAATTCTGGCTGGCTGATGGCTGGGGAGGGGCCATGGAATGGAGTGGCTGGAACCCAGAACAGGAGCATTCCACAAGGTAACATTTTTAAGGTCCTATTTAGATTCCTAGAGTTAGAAGGGATCTTGTCTAGTCCACACCCTCAATACTGGAACTCCCTGCCACAGGTTTCCACACCTGCAGTAAAATATCGTAGTGATTACTATTATATTTATATAGAAATTTCCCTGGGTACTTAGAGTGATTTGTATACATTCTCCTAGGACCATTTTCAATAGCTCTGTATTGTGTCTATGGTTGTTGTTTTTAAGCAAATACTGTACTTCCTGGCACTTTTTAATCTTGCTGAACGAATCATGAGGACTAGAAAATTGATTCAAATGAAAGCTGAAATTCTTAATCATCCAATGGGGCAATAGGAGTCAAATGGCTCTTGGCACAATTTCAAACTGGCTGTTGACCTGAATTGTTGCCAGACATTGCCTCATGGTGAGAAAAGCGTAGGCTGCTTGTCATTGATTTAAAAGTAAAATACAATCCTTTTAATTGTGTCAGCTAGTGTCAGACAGGTTGTGTACATGCTATACCCAGGCACTGAATTCAGCTTTTGACGTGCCACCAGAAACATAGTGTTTTGAACATTTGTGGTAGCACACCAAAATCTTCCTTCCTTCCTTCCTTCCTTCCTTCCTTCCTTCCTTCCTTCCTTCCTTCCTTCCTTCCTTCCTTCTATATTCACAACAACCTGATGAGGTGGGTTAGGCATGGAACAGGTGCCTGGCCCATGGTCACCCCAGAGATCACCATGGCGGAGTCATTTGAACCTGGGTCTCTTCAGTCCTTGTCCCCCACTGTAACCCTCACATCTTCCTGGCTTAACATCACATGCATGGGATTGTTAAGGCAAGCACAGAATTCTATTTGAATCAGGAGTGGCCAACATTTCCCCCCTCCGCAAGGACCACATTTGGCCTTGGCCAACCCTCTGACAGCCACAAGCCAACCGTGGGCACGGCCAGAGCAAAAAAGAGCATTGTCAAAGTGGGTTTGATTGACCCACACTCAGCCTCACACACAATGTATGCATGCACAGATGGACAGACAGACAATTGTGCACATGCAGGCAGACAATGGTACCTGCATGCAGGAAAAGTGTCCCTCCCCATTAGGGTGCTGGAGTGGGGGGAAAATTCCTCTCCATCTCCCTCTTCTCCACTCTGCTGCTGCAGCACTCTAGCAGGGAGAATGACAAGTGTCCCTTCCCCCACTCCATCAGATAACGTAATGTCATGGTGGAGTGGGAGGGATTATCTGCATCCCCATCATAGCGCTGGACTGAGCAGAAACATCTCTGCCCAGCCCAGTGCTATGGTGAAAAGGGCAATAAATCTATTCATCCCCGCAAAGTGGGCCACCAGGGAAAGCTTGGCAGGGTGAATGAGGTCTCCTGGTCCACCTGAATGCCTTATGCATTCAAGATGCTCAGTTGCAATGCTGGACTACAACTCCCATCATCCCTAACTGGTCATTGGGCTGGGGCTAATGGGAGCTGGAGTCCAACAATCAGAGGGCTGCAGGTTCCACACCTCGGATTTAAATGGAGAGGTGTGTGCCCTATCACCCATGCCATTTCCCCCTCCAATGGAAACCCTTTTTAAAAAATGTGTTTGCCTAGCTTTGGAATTGTAGAGCAGGGGTGTTTACTTGGAAGTAAGCTTCAGTGATTGCAATGGAACTTACTGCTGAAGTGTGCCTATATCGTTCCAGGCATTCTGATTTAAATTGGTCTCTGAAGTGAGCTCAAAAAGAAAGGGGAATGAGACAATCTGTATAATTCAGAACTACAGACCAGATTTAAATCAGTTTAGCTTCATTGACTTCAAGGGAGAATCACAACAACGAAGCAGCTGGGAAGTTAAGTTGTGTGAAAATCTAGAGTAACTTTTCATTCCTATCCTTTTGTGGGGGGGGGGCAATCTTGGGAAGTGAGCAAAAAAACAAACCCTGGAGTCTGCCTCTATTACTGAAGAAATGCAGGTTTAAATGGAAAGTGTCTTATATCTTAACACAGAAGGACAGGAGGGTCAGAGGAGATTTGGAAGTTGCCTTGGAATCAGACAATGGGTCCATTTACAGCAGTGTCTACAGCAATGTCTCTCTAGGGTTTTAGGCAAAGGTCTGTCCCAGCCATTCCTGGATATATGAGGGACCTTCAGCATGCAAAGCAGATGCTTGACCACCAGTGGAGGCTGCTGCCCATTGGGTGAAGGCAGGGAGGGCAAGAGTAGATGAAGCCAATGGCAGGCAGAGCTGGAGTCAATGATAGGTAGACCCAACTAATGCTGGTTTTGTCCCCACCCTTCTCCTTGTTGTCTTTTATCAAGGCAATGGTGAAATTTAGGAGGATGAGACTGACCTTGACTGTGCTAATGTTTGAATGGTTGTAAGCAAGGAGATGTTATGGACTGGTTGGACACAGAAGAGTGGCGGGAAGAACCAGCTGGGGAATCACCAAGGGGAAAGGGCTCAGAGCCCAGGTAGTGATGGTGGTGGGACAACTATGAGTGGTCAGAGGGAGAAGACTGGGAAGAAGAGGTGTCAGAAACTGAAAAGGTAACAGGACCTGCTGTAGTCCCACCCAAGTGAACTTTAATACCCTGTTCTAATGGGCAAAAAAATCTTAATTGCTCATGGGGTCTGAGCTGGTTGTGACTCATGACTGACCAAAAGTGGGACTCTGGCATTGTAGCAGATAGCTCAATGGTGATGCTGATTCCAGAAAGTGGTAGCTGTGAGAAAGGGGATGGAGTGGCAATGTTCTGAAGAAAGGTTTCAGCATCTGGGACTTTTTAGTTAAGAAAGAGGTAACCTGTTAGAAGTTTGTGGAAATTATGCATGGCATGGAGAAAGTAGATAAAAGAAAAGCTTTTTGCCCTCTCTCATAATACAGGAACTCATGGACATCTAACAAAGCTGAACAAGATTCCAAACAGATAAAAGGAAGTACTTCTTCACTCAGCATTTAGGTAAACTATGAAACTCACTCCCACAGGATTTTGGTTTGATTTTGATTTAATATTTGTATTCCACTTTTCCAGCAACAAATGTTGAGTTTAAAGCAGCTCACAATAATATATACATAAAGCAAACAGCAATAAATGAATCAATAAAATGAATACAATTCAGGAAAACCACAATACTACCAGTAGATGGGTAGCCAGTACAGATGTTTCAAGAATGGTGCCACATACTCTGTTGGCCATGCGCCCCCAACGACAGTTTGGTTGCGTCATTCTGCACCAGCTGGAGCTCCCAAAACAGGCCTATCCTATCATCACAGATGACTAGACTACCAGGTGTGTGCCTGTTGAACAAGCAACTTTTATCTAGAGCATATGGGATAGTTCAGTTGGTAGAGCATGAGACTATTAATCTCAGGGTTATGGGTTCGGGACCCACGTTGGACAAAAAGATTCCTGCATTGCAGGGGGTTGGACTTGATGACCCTCATGGTCCCTTCCAACTCTGCAATTCTAAGGTTCTGTGCAGGGAAATCTGCATACCTAAGATAAGAATCTTTAAAGGTTGTAAGTGTGATATCATTCTACAAGCTGTGCCCTCTTGCTGCCTCTTTAATCCACCCAATTAGCATTTACCACCTAAGAAGACCAAGAATATACCGTTTTATTTTGTAATAAGAGGCAGCCCGATCCACAACCCAATGAAGTAAAACGGTACAACTGACAGCTCAATCCCACCATGTTTACCGAGAGAAGTAAACCCAGCCTGAGTTCAATGGGGCTTACTCCCTACTGCGTCTCCTTGGAATTGTAACTTTATGCCAATTTCGCTTCATTGAGTTAAATGACAATGGAAGCCACAACGACCCTATGTATCACCCTAAGCTGCTGTAGTGGCTTGCTCATCTGCAACCGGAGCACAGTGCCACGCCAAGGAAGCTTCTCTATCCTCTCCCTTGCTTTATGTTATGGCTCGGTTTTGTGGCTCTTATGAAACAGGCAAAAAAGCTTCATAAAATCCTTCATAATAGCAGATGGTGGGCAACTGGTCCTTCCTTGCCAGAAGAGAAGAAGAGGCTTGCTGGTCCATCTAGTCCAGCATCTGGCCAACCAGATGCCTATGGGAAACCTGCAAGCAGGACTTGGGTGCAAGCATTCCTCTGCCCACCTGTGGCTTCCAGCAACTGATATTCAGAAGCATCCTTGCCTCTGATCGTGGTGCAGTGAATTTTACATGGCCCCAGGGTGAGAGGGATGGTAATGCAGCTGAACTGAAGGCAGCTGTTATACCAGGCTAGGATGTGTGTGGGGGGGGGGGAGCTGCCGCTAACTTGCAAGGACAAAGTGCCTTAGCAGAATGTCATGGACTGGTTGGACACAGAGGAATGGTCGGAGGTACCAGCTGGAGAACCACCAAGGGAAGAAGGCTCAGAGCCTGGGGAGTAGTGGTGGGACAATGATGGAGGGAGGGGATAGAGGGAGAAGATTGGGAGAAGAAGAGGAGGAGGAGGAGGAGTTTGGATTTGATATCCCACTTTATCACTACCCTAAGGAGTCTCAAAGCGGCTAACAATCTCCTTTCCCTTCCTCCCCCACAACAAACACTCTGTGGGGTGAGTGAGGCTGAGAGACTTCAGAGAAGTGTGACTAGCCCAAGGTCACCCAGCAGCTGCATGTGGAGGAGCGAGAAAGTTCACCAGATTACAAGTCCACCACTCTTAACCACTATACCAAGCTGGTATACCAAGCTGGCCTCCAGAAGGAGGTGTTGGAAGCCAAAGAGCTAACAGGGCTTAGTGAGCTGGAAGAGTTGGTGGCAGAGAGAAGACCAGAATCAGAGGCAGAAGCTGAAACCAGAGAGTGGAATGAAGAGGCAGAGATGAGTGAGGCTGGTGAAGACTCACAGATGTCTTCCCCACTTCTGCTATGACAAGCTCCCATCCTTGCTTGTCTCCAGAACCAGAAGAGACATGAAGAGGGTGGAGGAGAGGTTGGCTGCATACAGGTTCAGTCTCCAATTGCTTGGGGAAAGCCCTAGTAAGGAGGTGGGAATGTTCAGTCTTGGCAAATGATTTTCATGGAGGAAGACCCCTGGGCATGAGCTGCTGTTCTCATTAGGCCTGACAATCCAACCAAGTCTGTGGAGGTCACGTTTTTGCTAATATAGTGGTACCTCAGGTTAAGTACTTAATTCGTTCCCGAGGTCCGTTCTTAACCTGAAACTGTTCTTAACCTGAAGCACCACTTTAGCTAATGGGGCCTCCTGCTGCTGCCGCGCCACCAGAGCATGATTTCTGTTCTTATCCTGAAGCAAAGTTCTTAACCTGAAGCACTATTTCTGGGTTAGCAGAGTGTGTAACCTGAAGCATATGTAACCTGAAGCGTATGTAACCCGAGGTACCACTGTAAAGAGTTAACTCCACCTTTGATCTTTGTGAATACTGACTGACGTGCTCCTGTGACACAGAACAACCTGCAAAGCCTATGGATGCAAATGAAGGAGTGCAAAACATACAGAGAGGACCAGTTTGACTGCGCCTGGCTGAGAGAATCAGACTGTGAATTGCTTTGGGTTAAAATCAGTGATAGGGAACAATTTTCAACCCAAGGTCAAGGGTGGAGGGGCCTGGGCAAACCGGTGAATGTAAATTTTACCTTTGTACAACAAGCTGCTTTCTACCCACATACCGCTCTCTAGGCAGAGAAGCAAAAGTTCTTGCTGAACAAAAACACTGGTAGAGCCAGCAAGGGGTGTGGCCTACAGAGAGGGGGTGTGGCCTGGCTTAGACCCAAGTCACTTGATTCAATGCAGCCTTGCAAAACCTGTAGCAACACTAGCCAGTTGTCATGTGCTTGACAACCTGAGCCTGTGTAGTGCAGTGGTCAGAGTGGCTGACTAGGACCTAGGAGATCAGGGTTCAAATCCCCACTTGGCCCTGAAGCTCACTGGGTTTGATTTTGGACCAGTCGCTGCCTCTCAGCCTAATCTAGCTCGCAGGGTGGTTGTGGGGAATTAAGTGAGATGGGGAAGAACCATGTATGCCAGCTTGAGACCCTTGGAGGAAAAGTGAGGGTAGAAATGTAGTAATAATAACAACAATAATAATAACTTTTCTATTGTTGCAGCCTTGGGTGGTCAGCGAAAAAACCTCAGAGGGATAAATGAAGCCTTGGTAGGGCACAGTCCTTAGTGGGTCATGCATTGCAGAAGCCTGATTTGGGTATTATAACTTTCCTTTTCCTTTTCTTACCATTTCTGCAACTTTTCTCATTCCATTGATAAATGAGCTCAGAAACATGCGCTACAGGAATAACATGCTCATTTTTCCTGTTACAGTCAAAACCTTCCGCAGATAAAAGACAGCGTGCATGCAGCCAAATGTGTTAAAATTGTTCTCCCTGATCAAGGCTCAATTCACCTCTTGCTAGAGTCAAATAAGACCCAGCTTCACTCCCTCAATGACAGCCCAGCAATGTAGCACTTAGTCCCTCGAGCGCTAGATTCTGATTATCCCAGCAATACTTTTCCTAGATCTTCCACAGCAGGCAGCTCTCGCCCCAGAAGGAGGAATGGCTGGAGAAGGTGGAGGGACAACAGGTGACTTTTATTGCCTGCAAGCGAAGAAGTCAGACGGATACCAGAGCAAGCAAGAAGACCAATCCCCATCTGTGAAATGTGGAAGTCAAAAAAGGCAGACTCTCTGCCACTTCAGAAAGGAAAATAAGGAGGGCATTTCTGCACACTTGCAACTAACGTGTTTTGACTCAAACTTTGGGCAGTTACAGGAAGGAGGGCAAATGTTACCCACCCACTCATGCCCCTTGTTTATTTTAAGGCGCTGGCTGCTTCATGACAACACCCAGCCAACACTTCTGTTCTCCAGGAACCCCTTGGAGCAAGGGCAGGAAGCATTTAGTTTCAAGCAGCCGTGTTCTGGAGCCAGTTAAGAGTGAGGGCATATTGCAGATCTTAAGACTGCGTAGCTAGAAGCAACTGGATGCATAAAAGCAGACTCCTTTTGGAAGCAAACATTGTCCAGGCCCACCCACAAGCTTGATTCAAAGCTTTACTTACAGAACTTTCCTCAGAACAGAACAAAATACAGTAAACGATGTATCCAAACAGTTCCATAAGATCTTGTACATGCCCAGAACAAGTTCAGCGTCTTAGAAATAACTTTACTTCTTCCAGAAATCAAAACTGTGTCTCTCCCCCATTCCAGCCTTCATTAGCCTTTTTTCCAGCCCCAAGGAGCTAGGCAGCTCCAGAAGAGCACCCTTATCCCATCTTACTTCCACTCTGGCTGGGAACAAAAGACCAAACATAACTCCCTTCAAAATGGCTATTTGCAATTCAATACCTTAATCACCTGATCTAAGGTTAAAGACCACATCAGAACTAGCAGAGAACAGCAGCAGTTACTGTATTTTCTGAGCCCCAAATTAAGAAATAAATATTTTAAACACCAAACAGAACAACTTTGATATTTTATGAAATATTCAAAACACCAGTATATTTAGTACCGTATATTTAAACATCAAACAGTGAGGCAAACTGTGTAATGCTGGCTGCTCCTGTCAGCTCAGTGTAACTCTACTGCAGCTGCAGCTCCAGCTCTCCCACCTTTGTGTTGCACTTTTGTCTCAGTATTTACGGTATGTACCGTATTTACTCCATGAGCACCAGCACATGCACGCTGATCAAGGAGCTGTGACTGCCAGAAATGCCTGAGTGGGTGCACTTGGGAAATGTGGGGTCTGGGTAGCCAGAGGGCAGCTGGGGGTGGAAGGGACAATGTCCTGAGTGGGAGCTGCTGGGGGGGGGAGGAGTGCCAGACGAGGGTCTGTCGTGAGGCCAATAGTGAGGGGAGGCTGGTGGGGAGAGAATATGGATGGCGGCAGAATTGCGACATTCTGTGTATAAGACGACCCCCAATTTTAAACTTAAAAAATTGGGGGGGTATCACCTTATACACGGAAAAATACAGTAATTATCAACCCATATAGGAACTCAGAGAGTTTAATATAGCCCTATGGAAAATCCCAGTGTTAAAGCCTTCAGTAAAATTGAGGCATTCTCAATTTCAGTGTGAATTCAACCACCACACTCAACAGGGCAATGCTCTCTTTTTTTAAAAGCATTGTTAAAAGGCAGCACCATAATTCCACTCCCAGTCAAGATACCAAGGGTGCCTGTGGAGCGGCAATGGCAAAAATTTCTGGGCAGAGAAGAAGAAGAGGAGGAGGAGGAGGAGTTTGGATATGATATCCCGCTTTATCACTACACGAAGGAGTCTCAAAGCGGCTAACATTTTCCTTTCCCTTCAACCCCACAACAAACTCTCTGTGAAGTGAGTGAGGCTGAGAGACTTCAGAGAAGTGTGACTGGCCCAAGGTCAGCAGCTGCATGTGGAGGAGCAGAGACGCGAACCCGGTTCACCAGATTATGAGTCCACTGCTCTTAACCACTACACCACACTGGCTCTCCAAAAAGGCAAAAAGAGTAATGAAACCAGAGCTACATGTGAGCAACAGCATCAGGGGAACTTGGTGACCAGCTCCACCTTCTCAGGCATGATGACATGGTAGATGTGGTTGATGGTCAGTAAGTCAGGGTGGTCATGCCCACTTTTGACCACACCCACCATTGGGCATGCAGCTTCCAGAGGAGTTGAAGTGGGGCAAAACAGCTATCAAGCAAGCCACTTCTGGTTTTGCATGACATGAAAACTAGACCACTGTATGATGAAGTGTCTTCAGTTGAGTGCATTAATTTAGATACACACACACACACTTATAGTTTGGAAAAGCAAAGTCTGCGTTCCAAAGCTACCTAGAAACAAACAACTCAGCAGTAGCTGTTGAGGTCATGTATAAAAATGCTGCACCCCAAAGGGCATTTACAGGAATTGAATGGGACTTACTTCTGAGTGGAGATGTATAACATTGCACTGTAAATTTACCTCAGGCTCCAGCTTCATGGGCTTCCTTCACCAGAAAGCCGATGTGAAAAAGATTGAAGTGCCAAATATACAATGCATCTTTGTTTGGGGTTTTTGGTTTGTTTTTTTAACATCTCACATAGTTAATTTATCAGATACGAGAGGTCTTCTCTAGCAGTACTCTGTGGAATGCCACGCTTTTAATTACTCATGCACACTTGTACAAGAAAAATACCTTACAGCAAAATTACAAGGAGAGGCTTGTGAGGAGTGAGCAAATAATACATTGCAGAAAAGCAATGAATTGGGTGGTCCTCCTAAAGAGATAATTAGATTTCAAAAATTGCTGTGTGACTAAAGTGAAGTTTGTCATTAAAATCCAATTAGTGGGATTCTTTATGTTGGTCACCCTAGGGACGATTAATTGACAGGTTCCCCAAGGCAAAGAGAAGTTGACAACAAACATTATTATCATAGCATTGGATCTACACTGAGTTGGTCATGCTGTAATCCTATTGATGTCAACGGCACTTAAGCTGGTCAGCTAAATTGTCCCACTGATCTGGACAGGACTAAAGCATGACTGGTTTAGTCTGAGTCAATCCATAGTTCATTTGACTTGATCCCTGGTCTGCTTAAGCCACAACTTTTGGATAGAGGTTAATTGAGTGTCATACACCAGTAGGTTGCCAACTTTTTCCTGGCAGGACTCCTGTGCCTTTAATTGTCCCTGCTATTAAAAACAAACAAACAAAAAAACAGGCAGGAATTCAGCTGGCAAATCTTTCTCCTCACAGGAGAAAGATGCACACGCTGAACTTTCCCCTTTCATGTAACTGTTAAGGGCCAAGGGCATTGGTGGGGTGGGGAGGGATATCAGTTTAGGTCAGTGTTCTCCTGGGCAGATTTAGAGTCCCCACAGAAAAAATTAGTCTTTACAGGAATAAATCAATAAGGGTAAGCAGGAATGATTTTAAGCTTCTTCTGAAAGTCAATAAGGTACACCTTACCAAGGAGGACATTCTACAATTGAGAAACCACCACCAAAAAGACCATGTCATGGGTCAACATCAACCAGCAACTGACCACAATTTACTCCTGAGGAGACAGGAGTGGAAGCTCTGGAGAAGGAACAACACTGAAGCAGCCACACCAGGAGAGGAAGCCAGCCGAAAAACTTTGCTTATCAGTTAAAGTTGATAGGCAGAAGCAGGAACGTGAGGAGGCAACATTGGCCTACCTTGCAGCAGGCTAGATGTGACTTTCTTTAACTCTATAGTCAGGCGCAGTCAATGGGACTTCTGCAATGTACCTCCTTTGATGTGTCAGTTCATGTGGGGCCTCCTCCTTCTTCTTTGGCGATCACTCGTAGCCGAGTAAGATTGTCTTCCATGAACACAGTTTTAACAGTGAGTCCATAAGTGACTGCAGAGGCCAATTCTGGATCCACATGTCCTTCCACAGTGGGGACATAGATTTCTGGGTGGGAGTTGATCATGGTGAGTGTTTGCCAAGCAGGCCTTCCTCTTAGCATGTTTCTCCCTTGCGTCCTGAGTTCAAGCGTCTTCAGAACCCACGACAGCTTTGGTAAAGGCTGTTCTCCAATTGGAGCGCTCACAGGCCTGTGTTTCCCAGTTGTCAGTGTTTATACTACTCTTTTTTAGATTTGCCTTGAGAGAGTCTTTAAACTTCTTTTGTTGACCATCAGCATTATGCTTACCATTTTTAAGTTCAGAATAGAGTACAGTGGTACCTCAGGTTACATACGCTTCAGATTACATATGCTTCAGGTTACAGACTCCACTAACCCAGAAATATTACTTCAGGTTAAGAACTTTGCTTCAGGATGAGAACAGAAATTGTGCTACGGCCCCATTAGCTAAAGTGGTGTTTCAGGTTAAGAACAGTTTCAGGTTAAGAATGGACCTCTGGAACGAATTAAGTACTTAACCCGAGGTACCACTGTAGTTGCTTTGGAATACGATAAACAGGCATTCACACAACATGACCAGTCCAACAAAGCTGATGTTGAAGAATCACTGGTGATCTTTGCTTCTTCCAGTACACTGGCATTAATTCACCTGTCTTCCCGAGTGATGCGTAAAAAAATTCAGAGACAGCGTTGATGGAATCTTTCAAGGAGTTGGAGATGGCATTTATAAGTGGTCCACATTTCTCAAGCATACAGTAGGGTTGCTAGTACAGTAAGGTTGTGGGGTACAGCACAGTGTACATATAGAAACAGATATAGACATATTCTCCTGTTTAATGAGACATGCTATTGCGTTGGTGAGAGCTTGAACATGTTTTCTCAAAGAAAATTTAGGAATGGCAAGAGATTAGAAGAGGCTTGTTAGTCATACACATGCCCTTGGGTGGGAAATATTAGTGTGTATTATTAGCCCTTCCTTATTATATGCTTAGATTTGGCAAAGACTGCCCCCCAAATTGCTGCCTCAGTCTTGTGTTGTGACTGTATAAGATGGGAAATGACCCTTATAGAACCTGTTGTCATTCAGGGATCGAAGTCTATGAGACTAACAGCTTTCTCAAAACACTCTCAGGAAAAGCTGTGATTTTTACTCTCCATAAGAACATAAGGCAAGCCTGCTGGATGAGGCCAATGGCCCATGTAGTCCAGCATCCTGTTCTCACAGTGACCAACCAGATGCCCATGGGAAACCTGCACTCTGCCCACCTGTGACTCCCAGAAACTGGGATTCAAAGGCATAACACCTCTGACAATAGCCTGGAATGTTGGCACACCTGGAGGCATTTCCTGCTAGCCCTTCCTTTTGGTCTCCCTTTACCCAGGTGAACTTCACCATCTTGTGAACTTTATAAGCCATTACAAGTCAGGGCAGGGAGAAAGTCAGTTCGGTTGGTATGCTTGCTGAAATGTACACTTTGGGAGAAACACTGATTTTCATTCAGATCTTTAAAATAGATACAGTATGGAAGTGAGAGCTGGACCATAAAGAAGGCTGATCGCCAAAGAATTGATGCTTTTGAATTATGGTGCTGAAGGAGACTCTTGAGAGTCCCATGGACTGCAAGAAGATCAAACCTATCCATTCTGAAGGAAATCAGCCCTGAGTGCTCACTGGAAGGACAGATCCTGAAGCTGAGGCTCCAATACTTTGCCCACCTCATGAGAAGAGAAGACTCCCTGGAAAAGACCCTGATGTTGGGAAAGATGGAGAAGGGGACGACAGAGGACGAGATGGTTGGACAGTGTTCTCGAAGCTACCAGCATGAGTTTGACCAAACTGCGGGAGGCAGTGAAAGACAGGAGTGCCTGGCGTACTCTGGTCCATGGGGTCACGAAGAGTCGGACACGACTAAACGACTAAACAACAACAACAACATAAATTGAAAAGTGATGTTGAAATGTGGCAAACTGTAGATTGGGGGCAGGACTTAGAAACTGCAAACAATGGATTTCTCCATCCCTAGCAAGCAGTGCTGCTGCCATGACATGGTGTGAAGGGTGAGGCTTGTTAGCAATATCCGGTTGCCTTTTTTAATGTATCTAAAAAATTAAAAAATCAATTAGGTTGCACTCCTAAACCAACTTACCTGAGAGTAAGGGCTCAGCCACACCTTCATTTGCCCCATATAGTAATCAGATTGTATACCAATTAATTCCCCCGGGGTCCCAGAGCTTTTCTCATTTTTCTGTGGCTGTGACTTGGAAAATCTGATTTTGCCCACTGTATCAAGAGCTTGGTAAGCAAAACCTCTCTTCAGATTTTTCCATGCATCTGATAAGACCCATTTCAGCAGGCAATTTTTCACGAGGCAACGAGGAAAGCTCTTGGACCCGGGGGAATTAATCAGTACATGATATGATCAAAATACAGGTCAAGAAAAAGGGTATATGACCCCTCAGTTTCTCTGAACTCGATGGGGCTTCCTTTTAAGTAGCCATGGGTACGGCTGGGCTGCTAAGTAACTAATTGAGCTATTAGCTGTATGTCATAAAGCATTAAATTAGCCCTGGGGTTGATTTGGTATAAAGGGCGCATTTTAGCTTTCATTGTGAAAGCACCCTTAGCTATTTTAGATACTAGCTCTTCAGATTAACGCAACTGTGGCTCAAGGAAGAGTATTGGACATCTATCCACCAGTCCTGTCCCTCCTGATGTTATTGATGGAGCCAATTCCATGGCTAGCCGTAAATTGAAACCACCATGTGCACATTCTGTGTGATATCTTTTTGAAACAATATGCATCCTTACCCTTTTGCTGTAATTCAGCGAGTGAACGATTGCCAAGCCCACTTCAGTCCCCTGTCTGGGTCAATAGATGCAGTTGCCATCAATCCATTGCTTGCAGTTTCTTCCCAAACTGCAGCACATCTGGCTAAGTCGGAATAAATAAATAAAAGCCGGCGACATGTTTTTCTGCTTCCTGCTCACTTTTAATTTAATTTATGAAAATGATTTTAATTACGGAGCAAGGAAACCATTCTCACCCTTAGTACCATCCCCGTCTCTTCTGACTTTGAAATTACATTACTTTTTCTTTCTTTTTTAATCCTGTCTAGTGTCCCTTTTCACGGTTGAATGCCACACATTAAAAATATAATTTTTTTCTGGACATTTTAATAGAAATGCTAGTTGTGTGCATTCATAGAGGCAATGAACCGAGACCTTTTCTGATCATCGGCTTGTTTCAGCTGCCCTACCCAGGATGGGAGGAATCCAACAGGCTTTGCTGCTAGAGAACCGCAAGTTGCATCAATAGAATCCATGACTTCGTTTACCTGGCTTTCCAGCATGGAGGTCACCCACAGTTCTGTGCGCCACAGTTTAAGAAGGATATTGACAAGCTGGAATGTGGGCAGAGGAGGGCAAACAAGATGATCAAGGGTCTGGAAGCCAAGCCTTATGAGGAACGGTCGAAGGAGCTGGATATGTTTAGCCTGGAAAAGAGGAGACCGAGAGGAGATATGATACCCATCTCAAGGGCTGTCACATGGAAGAGGGAACAAGCTTGTTTTCTCCTGCTCTGGAGGGTAGGACTCGAACCAAGAGCTTCAAGTTACATGAAAGGAGAGTCCAACTAAACATCAGGAAGAACTTTCTGACAGTAAGAGCTGTTCGACAGGCTGCCCTTCCCCACTCTTCCCAGATGGCTGCTGCTGAAGAGAATAGAGGTTGAAGCAGGAGCCCTACTCAAGCCACCTTGATAGGGGCACAGACTATGCAGCAGGGGTGGGGAACCTTAGGCCCCCAACCCAGCCCTCCAAGCCTCTCTGTTTGACCTTTGGGGTTCTCTCCATGCCACCCCATGCTGGTGATTTGGCCTGGCTGGAATGGGCGATCCAACAGGGGTGATGCTTTTTTCCTTGCCTGGATGGAGGGATGAGTGTGCTTGTGTGTGTGTGTGTGTGTAGAAAGCTCTGCCTTTTGCATAGCTGGAATGGAGCCTCCTGGACAAAGGTACGTTGCTCTGTCCATTTTTGCCTCTAGTCAGCCTCAGCCCTGGAAGGTTGTCCAAGAGAGATTGTGTCCCTCTGGCTTGGAAAGGCAATACAGCAGAGCTGGGCTGAATGGCTCCTTCTCCCCAAAGAGCCTGCCCAACGTGTACACACTGGAGATCTGAAATCAACATTTCGAGTACATTAACCTCAGGGTTCCTTCCAACTCTACAATTCTATGGTTTCATTATTCTGACTCCAATATTTGGCATCTTCTAGATACAAGTTGGCGCTGCAACAAAAAGCTGCAGTGTAACTTTTCCTCCCAGCAGGAGTGCTGCTGTTTGAGAATCCCACCAGCCAGACCATAAAGAGCTCAAGCAGGGTATTCAACTCACCTCCCTCTTCCCCTAAACCAGTTCCCATTTTACTTTTATTGTTTGTTTGTTTGTTTGTTTGTTTGTTTGTTTCAAATTTGTGACCAGCCCTTCCTCCTCACCAAAGGGAGTGAAAGGCAGCTCTTGACAACAGATAAGTAGCAAAAAAAGTATACATCACATTTAAAAAAAAAATGTTTTGAAATGTTCTGTACAGTGTTTTGTTCCTTCTTTGTGTCACTCTTTACAGAATTGTAAAAAAAAAAAAAAAACAGTTGAGGCAGCGAAGGCACATCTGAATAAAGAGCAACGACCGATTTTAAAGACTTGCATCATTTAATGTAAAAGTCCTTTCTTATTTTGACTTGGACAAGGATGTGATTTACAAAGCCCTCTTAATTGCACGGCATTGCTATAATCCTCTACCGCCATCTTGTGGCCATGTTTAATATCATGTAGCAACAGGATAACATGAAGACGTACAGATCTAGATGTAGCTGGTGTGGCACGGGATAACTTTGATTTTAATACACACATATACACACAATTGTTCTGAAGCATTTACGTTTTAAACTATTATCAACAGCCCACAAGCCTGACAGTCAAAGACAGACACTGAAACTGTCTATCAGAGTTCGAGCCCAATTACTCAGAGCCTGAAAAGGAAACTTTCAATCATTTTCAAGTACAGTATTTTTTAAAATGATAAATGATGTTATACCTGTGCTCTGAACAAAGAACCTCAGCCGGTCTTTAATTCTGAGCAATACAGCCCCACCCCATCCCAAAAAGTTTACAGAAGTTAAGGTTGGCATTCGTCTTTCTCAGGAAACAGTGAAAGACTGCACCTTTGGGGGTGAGGTCAAGCTGTTGGAAGGTTGCAGCTCCTGCTGTGGCTGTAGAGACTGATGCAGGAGAGACATGTTTTATTGCAGCTGGGTAAGATGAAGGTGTTTGGTTGTGCTGCTGCAGATGCACCACAGCATTCCTTCTCTCTGCACTCCTCCCAGCGGTCATTTCTCCTCTGGCCACTGCTATGGATACAAGACTTGACTGCCTGTCTCCAGGCACTGCAGTCATCTGCAAGGGTTGCCCCCACATGGCAGGGTTAATGTTGCCAGCTTTCATGTCATGTTTGCAGGCATCTTTATAATCAGTGCCATTTTTCTAGAAAAAGAGGCTCCGGAACCCACCCGTGTTCTCTTATAATGGCAATGGCACCCACCTGAGAGGTGCTGGAATTCAGTTCCAGTGAGTTCCGGCTGAAAAAGCCCTGTTTATAATGCAAATTTGGTCTGCTAATTGGTCCGGTGCCTGAAACCAGCTCCCTGTAGAGCATGTCTTTGTGAATCCTGTGGACATTACCATGTCACTGAGACGGAGTGCAAACGTGCTGGGAATGTATACTTGGGAGAAGATGAAGATGAAGAAGAAGAGGAGGAGGAGGAGGAGGAGTTTGGATTTGATATCCCGCTTTATCACTACCCAAAGGAGTCTTAAAGCAGCAAACAATCTCCTTTTCCCTTCCTCCCCCACAACAAACACTCTGTGAGGTGAGTGGGGCTGAGAGACTTCAAAGAAGTGTGACTGGCCCAAGGTGACCCAGCAGCTGCATGTGGAGGAGCGGAGACGCGAACCCGGTCCCCCAGATTACAAGTCCACCACTCTTAACCACTACACCACACTGGCTCTCTCACATCTTTGGAATTCTGTTCTGCCATGTGATACCCCAAATCCTCCTGAAGCAGCAGATGGGGACGGCATTGAGGCATCGCTCCTGACACTTAAGATCATTTTGTTTTGTTCTTATCAGGGGGGAAAGGCAAAGCCGAGAATGGCCCTGTTATGGCAGAGCAAATAGGTCTTTGGCCCCCAGTAGACTATTCTGACCAGTCTCAGATAATGATCAAAGAAAGGGTTAAGATGGCCTAGCAAGCATCAGTTGGCTTGATGTTGCTCACCAGCAGCCTGCCATCAGTTCTAACCACCATTGGTGCAAGCCAGTGTTTTGTGTTGTAATGGCCAAAGACGGAAGTGTGTCCCCTAATCAGGGCCGGATTTAGATGAAGAGAGGCCCTAGGCTACTCCACTTCTGAGGCCCCTCCCCAACCCCCACCCTCACAACTAGAAGTAAATGGAAGAATGTTATAAACAAAATTGAGTGACAGTTATTAACAAATTTGCCGGCAGGCCGGAGGCAATTGGAGCAATTGGACCAAATTGGGGCCCACGGGCCGCTCCTAGGGGGCCCCTGCACCAGGGCAATCTAGATGGATTTTATTTATATCTATAAGATTTTGCAGAGTTTGGCTGTGAAACTGGGGCCCTACAAAAAAAAAAAATCAAGTTGGGCCCCACTGGCTAGCCCTGAGTCTAATAGTTGCTGGGCCTGAGTTGCCCTGCCCTTGCATGAAGTCTTGGGTTTGCAATTTTGGGAGAGGGGAGACTGCCCACTGGGGGGCTGGGGAGGCCCCCTCGATTTAGAGGACCTAGGCTTCAGCCTACTTAGCCTATACATAAATCCGGCACTGCCCCTAATCCAGTATTGCATCTTTTTTGTGGCAGCACTTTCTAGGCAGTACAGTACATTTGGTTGATGTTAAAACCAAGGGCTTTTCAGGGTGATGCACAGGATGCTAATAGGATCTAGAGAAGGAAGTGTTACAGACGCCCCAAGTTTTTCTACCTCTCTCTGAGCAAATGACACATGAAATGGAACAGGCCCCAAACCTCATTGCTGGGATAGCAAACTTTCCTCAGTCAGATTCAAATCGAGCTCTCTCTGTTACACACAAGCAACCCAAGAAATGCCTAGCTTTCTTATAACTAAGCCTTAAAAGCTTCTACAGTTTCTGTGTTAAGCAATAAATCTTTAGAACGAACAACACTTACCTCACCATCCAACGTAAAGAATAACTGGCAATTAAAATTTGGCAATTAAAACTAGCCAATAAAGAATACCATGACCTAGCAGAAACCCATCTTTTTAGGGACATCGTGACCTAATGAAATTCCTGTCCTGTGAGCAGCCTGGCCACTGCATTCTGCACTAGAGACAGCTTTTGGACAAGATCCAAGGGCAGCTGCATGTAAAATGTGTTGTAGTAATCAAGGTACGAGGTTACTGGTGCATGGACCACTGTGGTAAGGCTATCCCAGTCCAGGAACGGTCACAGCTTTTTGATATTATAATTATTTGCGACCATTTCCAGTATTTTTTACTTGCTACATTTATTGTTCAATTGATACATTGTGTGCCATTTTGAACCACCCCACTTCCTCTTTTCTCCCTTTCTGACACCATCCTGGGGGGAAAACAATGTAAATAAGTCAGAGATCAAATTGTTATAACAAAAGAAGAAAAACGCTATGCAAAACTGCATAGAAAAGTTTTCTGCTCTACAGCACCATCTGGTGCTGCATGTTTATAACACATTCAAAATGCTATTTATTGACTAACGTAAGCTGAGTCCCCACTTACATGAAGAAGAAAGAAAAGCTACTTTATTTTGTCTTAAAATAAAATAAATGCATTTCTACCCCACTTTTCCTGCGTAATTCAAATAATCTTAGAGCAGAGCGAAAAACAAAGCCTAAAATGGTATTAAACACAAAAAGCCTATTTTTTTAGAAAAATGATTCCATGGAGAAATCCTAAAAGCATGATGAAAGACAGTTTTACAGCCCTTCCAGGTTGTTAGCAAGAGAATTAATTCCTTATAGAGAACATTGTAAATGACCAGCAGGTTCACACATTCAGTTTTTGAGATTTGAAGACAAGATTTTTAGCTGGACTTGGCTTCACCTCAGGCGTTAACGGAATCTGACAGATTTGCTCACAGTTCTGAGCGGCTTAGGCAGAAGCTTCCTACACTGAAGATGTTATTATATCATCACACCATATATGGGCAGAGGCCTCCTAAACCACCCTGATATGTTGACATCATTGTGTCACACTGTCACAGAAAGCCTTTGGACAAGTCTACTCTGTCAGGGAAGCCTCTGGAGCCCTTGGAAAGTTCTAGTTTTTAGCCAAATCGGCCAATGGAAGTGGGGTACCCAAAATTCAAACAGTCATTGGGCTCCATAGCAGAATTTGTGGAGCAGGAGAGGGCTGTGGCCTTGGTGTCCTGCTCATCGGCCTCTCATAGGCATCTGGTTGGCCACTGGAGGAAACCAAGCACTAGACTTGATAGGCCTTGGGTCTGATTCAGCAGGTCTCTTCTTACATTCATAGGACATCCAAGAGACAGAGAGAGAAATCCAGGTTCGCTAAACTCTCACTAGACCAGCCTAGGAATTTCCCCTGGTGTCTGGCTCCAGCTGCCTTTGGAAGCATAAGGCAAGGCTTCAGCTGTGGCACAAACCTTCATGTACACAAAATGGAGCCTTTTCTAAATGACTGCATTAAGCCAATATTTGCGTGCCTACTATATATAGCTCATCGGCACTGAAAATACATCTCTTTTCATAGCGCAGGTGCTTAGGCAATTAGAAGCACGTTACCCAGAACCAAGCCATGGCGTGGGGGAGATGGGAACGAACAAAGCCTTTTTAAAATGGCTGACGCCGCTCTTTCTCTCTCCCCGCCAGATTTCCTGGCTGTTCTGCTCTCAACGCTTCTGAAGTCTGAACTTACAGAGGCCGAGGGCTTCCGCGAGGCGAGAGAGAGGTGCAGATTTTTGTCAGAAAAGGAAATGGAAGAGCTGTTACTCAACCTGTGCTGCGAGATCGCTAAATCTCCCAGCTTGTTTTATAGTGGAGGAGCAGCCAAGCAGGAAATTGCTAATGCAAAGTATGGAGGGGGGAGACTCGCGTGACAAGGAGATGCTGGAGAAGGAGAGAGGAAGCAGGAGACTTTGAACAAGGAACTTCATCATCTCCATACACAATGAAGAAGGGAACTGGAAGAAGACAGTGCACACAAGGGATGGGAAGGGACCACGGGGGGGGGGGGGTGAATAGCATCCCTTCCAAAATAATGCCTCTTGACCCTGTTCTTGTATATCCCACTACGCTTTGGAGAAGTTTAATCATCTAATGAGGCCGAGTGGTAATGTATCTCTGTAACTATCTGCTGCATTGTATTAAGGAAAGAGGAGAAATTTGTTGAGTCTGCAATTTAAAGCCTAATTCACTGGCCAGGACTACGTAGTAATCAGAATGCATCTATCAATCAGATCACACATTTCTCTGAATGTTGCGATGCAGTTTTGATTCTGTGCCCCCACCCCCCAAAAGCACAGGAAAATGCATACTTTGAGAGGAAAGGTGTAGAATTTAAATGCAAACTTTTCATGTTTAAAAAACAAATCTGGGGGGGGGGGAATGGGACACGATGGAGCTGCGAGTGAACACATCTGAACAAACTGATCCAGATGAGAAAAGGCCAATCTGTTTGCGCTGTGCATATTAGAATTACCACACTGCTTCTTAGTCTGAAATCTGAAAGTCATGGCAAATTCTTAGAATTTTATTTTATACTAAACCAAATTTGTAGATAGTTTATCATTCAACCCTAAATAATCTAAATGGCGTTTATGTACGTAAAGGAGAAGAGAGGGCTTAGAAATGATTTCAAGAGGCAGTGAGTGATAGCGGGTGCTCCCCTAAAATATTTCCTTCTACACCAGTCTCTCTGCCTCTGCTTTCCAGACAAGAGTATACAGTATTTGTATTCAGTGTGCAATGCAAAATCCTTGCTCCCTTTAACAATGGTCTCTGTAAGGTGACCTGTCAAAAATGGAAAAACCCCATGCTACCTTCTCTTGCTTCCTGATTGGTTAAAGTTTGGGAAATGGATGGGTGACTTTATTAGATTTAGAGGAGGCCGACAAAAAGGCAATCAGGTCATTGAAAAATAGAGTTTATTTGTATTTTATTGGAACAATAAAGCACAAGATCAAATTAATCTAAGTTCTTTACACAGAAGACACAGCTATAGTATAACATAGTATGATAGAATATAATCCACCTTGTTCTTGCAAAATCTTTCCATAAACTTTGAGTAATTGAAATATAAACATAACAAATTTTTCCTAGTCTCTTTGTACTCATAAAAAAACAGAACAATCACACCATTCCATATAAATGAGGATGAGCTATTAGATTGTTCTCGTAAATCTGTAAGTGGTTCTGTAAGTTTACATGATTATTTTATCTGTGGATCTGCTGCATATCTTTCTGCTTATAACAATATTTTGTATATTTTGCACAAAAAGTTGTTGGTTTTTTTAATGGACTTTGCCACCCCTTTATTCCAACAAACTAATTTTCGTATAGCTGCTCTTTCCACAAATGGGTTATTGTTGTTGCATTGCCCGTGTTTTAGCAATGTTAAAAGGTAAAGGTAAAGGTACCCCTGCCCGTACGGGCCAGTCTTGACAGACTCTGGGGTTGTGTGCCCATCTCACTCAAGAGGCCAGGGGCCAGCGCTGTCCGGAGACACTTCCGGGTCACATGGCCAGTGTGACATCGCTGCTCTGGTGAGCCAGAGCTGCACACGGAAACGCCGTTTACCTTCCCGCTGGTAAGCGGTCCCTATTTATCTACTTGCACCCGGAGGTGCTTTCGAACTGCTAGGTTGGCAGGCGCTGGGATCGAGCAGCGGGAGCGCACCCCGCCGCAGGGATTCGAACCGCCGACCTTTCGATCAGCAAGTCCTAGGCGCTGAGGCTTTAACCCACAGCGCCACCTGTGTCCCACTTTAGCAATGTTAACATTATAGCAATATCTTTGGCTTACCACTAGGCAGAGGGAGGAAGATGCCTTGGGCAGTGAATTGTGTTGAACAGAGAGCACTGGCAAGAATACAGCTATGTGAGATGCTGTCCTGTGCTCCTTTTACCTTGCTGTACAGTGGTACCTCGGGTTAAGTACTTAATTCGTTCCGGAGGTCCGTACTTAACCTGAAACTGTTCTTAACCTGAAGCACCACTTTAGCTAATGGGGCCTCCTGCTGCTGCCATGCCGCCGGAGCACAATTTCTGTTCTCATCCTGTAGCAAAGTTCTTAACCTGAAGCACTATTTCTGGGTTAGCGGAGTCTGTAACCTGAAGAGTATGTAACCTGAAGCGTATGTAACCTGAAGTGTATGTAACCCAAGGTACCACTGTACTCAGATGCAACAGACGATGCTGTCCAATCTCCAATATTTAAGGCTTCCAATTGGCAACTGGTTGGCCATTGTGAGAACAGGATCAGGGCCGTCTTAAGTATATCCGACACCGTGGTGCAAAGATCCCTCCGGTGCCGCCCCCCCCCGTTTCCCAGAGTTGCCGACCTTTCTACAGCGCTGCTAGCAGCTTTGCGGAGCTGGAGAAGGCGGGCAGCGGCTGGAGGGCAGCTCCTCTGACGGGGAAGATTTAGGGCAACCCAAGCAGTTCCTCTGCACTGGGCACCAAGCCTAGGGGGCATGTAGGGCATCACAACTCTGTCATAGTGATTTGAGCAGAACAGAAGGCGAGAAGAAGAAGAAGAAGAAGAAGAAGAAGAAGAAGAAGAAGAAGAAGAAGAAGAAGAAGAAGAAGAAGAAGAAAGGGAGAAGAAGAAGGGGCGGCAGCGGAGGAGGAGGAGGAGGAGGAGGAGGAGGAGGAGGAGGAGTTTGGATTTGTCATCCCGCTTTATCACTACACAAAGGAGTCTCAAAGCGGCTAACAATCTCCTTTTCCTTCCATCCCCACAACAAACACTCTGTGAGGTGAGTGAGGCTGAGAGACTTCAGAGAAGTGTGACTGGCCCAAGGTCACCCAGCAGCTGCATGTGGAGGAGCAGAAACGCGAACCCGGTCCCCCAGATTACGAGACTACCGCTCTTAACCACTACACCACACTGGCTCTCTGGCGGGGGTGCCAAATTTTGGCCTCAATCAGGGTGCCACTTAAATTTGAAAGACCAAAGTCTGCCCCTTTTTGGAGGCTGAAACCATGGTTTAGCATGATGGGTATACTCTGCCTCCATTGTCAGAGGCAGGAATGCTGCTGAATACCGGTTGCTGGAAATCACACGAGGGGAGAGTGCTACTGTGTTCAGGGCATGTTTGAGGACTTCTGTAAGGGGCTGGACTGAGGAGAAATTGTGGGAGCCACCCCTCTCTTCTCCTGAACCTTCCCAAGGGCAGGAGGACAGTATTGATTTAGAATGGTGGTTTGCAGAGGGGCATAGTCCAGAGGGGGAAAGCTGGGAAATACTGGGTGAGGAACAGCTAGAAGGGGGAACACCAGGAAAGAGACAGCTAGTAGATTCAGTGTCCTTGGACTCCCCTTCACCTAGGACTAGACGGGCTCTGAGAGTGATAGAACAGAAAACTCAGAGGCAACAAACTCAGATTACATGGCGTAGGAGTGAAGTAGATTAATGGGGATGGAGGGGCTGAACCTTAACTGGGATCAACGCCATTTTAGAGAGATATTCATTCCTTTGTCTCTCACTGTGGTTATTAAGAACTATCTAGTAAGAGCGCTCCTTTCGTTTGATCTACTTAATTACTGCCACTGGTGGAGGGATCCATTTCCCTGAAGCCTGACAGCTTCCCATAGACACTTGGCTGGTCATTGTGAGAACAAGAAGTTGGACAAGATGGGCCAGTGGATTGATGCAACAGGCTCTTCTTACGCTCTTAAAGAAGATTCAATTGTCCATCTATTTGGATTCTGTATGTGGAATGGGAAAGTAGTCCTTTGCCTCAAGCAGCAAAAAAATGTCTTGGGAGTCATTGAGAGCCAACGTGGTGCAGTGGTTAGTGTTGGAATAGGATGTGGGAGACTGAAGTTCAAATCCCCACTCAGCCCCAAAGCTGACCTTGAATTACCTTGGGCCAGCCTGTTGTTTGTCTTATTCTGTGCAGCCACTCTGAATGCTACCACTCTTCCAGGAAATGCTAAACAGTGTCAACTGAGTTGCCAACCAGAGGGGTTCTTATCAAGTTTAAAGGGGGATGCAGGCAGTGTTTGGAATAAGGCAGGCAAAATGTCTGCTGTGGCAAGAGCAAAGTCCTCCTGGCAAAGGTGAGGTGCACAAATAGAAAATGCATGCAAGTTGATGGTAAGGCGTGGGGTGGAACCAGGGAAGGCCACTGTAAAAGAATGGGGAGCAGGGAAGGTCATTGACCCAGAAGCAGGGACTGGCAGAGAAGAAAGAGAACATGAGGGAAGACATCTTTTGATGTCCAATGGCAGAAGACTCAAAATGGAAACACCTGTTGCTCCACCGTATATTGGCTGCTAGGAGATGAGATGGCAAGCACAGGCAGAGAGGAAAGTGACATCACACAAGGAAAATGAGGGGGGAGAAATTATTATTATTATTATTATTATTATTATTATTATTATTATTATTATTATTTATCCCCTGCCCTCCCCTGCCAGAGCCAGGCTCAGGGAGGCTAACACCAGTAAAATTACAATAGAAACATAATGGGGGGGGAGAGAAAAGAAAAGAAAAACAATTTAAAATACAGGTTAAAATGCAATTTAAAATGCAGCCTCATTTTAAAAGTAGCCCATAGATCAAAACCGTAAGGGGAGGGAAGACATAAGGGTCAGACTGAGTCCAAACCAAAGGCCAGGCAGAATAGCTCTGTCTTGCAGGTCCAGCGGAAAGATCGAAGAAGAAAGGTGCCTGAGAAATATGGAACCACTTAAAGAGATTACCAGTGCCTGGGATGGACTATCCAGTGTTTTAGATGCCATCATCAATTTGGGAAGGAGAAACACACCTCCATCCTATTGAGATGAAATAAAAGCTGTAGTGGGTGGAAGGGGAAATGGCCAAGAAGTTTACAGCTGGGCTGTGTGGGGGCCATGACTTCTGTGTGGGTGCAGAAGCTCAGCTTTCACTAGAAATTCAAGTTTCTAGAACCCATGGCTCTGTATATATGTTTAAAAGTGGGTGGGCGGGAGCATCAGTGCCCTGTATACACCCTTGGCCTGCTTAACAATTAGCCAGGCAGAAAGATATGCTTATTTTTCAAAATGGAGCTACTAACCATACTGACTAGACTATGCCTCGACGGTTGGAGGCTGTAACACTTCTGAAAACTAGTTGTTAGAAACCCCAGGAGGAGAGAGGGCTCTGGTGCTTGAGTCCTGCTTGCTGGTTCCTACGGGCATCTGCTTGGCCACTTGTGAGCACAGAATGTTGTCATTTGTCATTGACCTGATCCAGCCGGCTTTTTATGTGCTTTAGTTTAAACAAGGCTAGGGGAGTCTCACTTGAGACTTCTTCTCATACTATGTCCTGTTCACAACATGGACAGCTGGAGTTAGACACCAGCTAGCACACTCCTGTAAATAACAACCTGGGTATCCATCTACAGTGATACCTCTGGTTACGTACTTAATTCGTTCTGGATGTCCGTTCTTAACCTGAAACTGTTCTTAACCTGAAGCACCACTTTAGCTAATGGGGCGTCCCACTGCTGCCGCACCGTCGGAACACGATTTCTGTTCTCATCCTGAAGCAAAGTTCTTAACCCGAGGTACTACTTCCGGGTTAGCGGAATCTGTAACCTGAAGTGTCTGTAACCACTGTACAAGAAAGGTCACGAGCAAGGGCATAATTTAATAAATAGGTTATATAAAGGAGGCAATGAAAGTCTTTAAAATGCTTATTGTACTTTGGTAAACATAAGCATTGGCGGGCTAGATTTTGCTCCTTCAGCTTAATTCTCTTAACACAGAAAGGATCAGCATTCTTCATAACTTCTGTCTAGCATCCTTTATGTGTCAAAAGCCTTTCCTGAAATGCATATTAAAGGATTATGTGAGTCAAAGGTATATTTGCTGGAACCACAGCATGAACCCTCAGCATAAGAAAATTATATGCTACGCCAAAGTATTGGACTCCAGCCTTCCTAAAGAAGAGACGCCCTCTTTGTACAGCCTGACAAAGATTCTTTGGTTTGCAATCACAATTTGCTTCTCTGCCTAGCAGCACTGAGCGATTGCCTCCCAGCACCCTCACCTTCAGACTGCATGGACATTATCCCCGAGTCATGCAAAACAAAACAAAACAAAACAAAACAAAACAAAAACACCAGCCACATTTTAAAAAAGCCTGGCCCAAATGCAAGCAATTATATAAATCTTCTCCAGAAACAAAGGGAGGTAGGGATGAAAAAGAGTTTGCTTTGGCAGCTATTCAAGCTTGCTTCCAGAGAAAAAAGACAAACCTAACTAGGAGGCGGCAAGTAGTTAGTCTTTGCTCTCAGCCACCCTCTCATAGGTCTGGTCTCTTCAGTCAAACATGACCCAGCCATATTTCTCAGCTTTGTTACCAAACCTCTTGGGCGCTGACAGAGAGTCACTGCTGGCATTGGTTCAAGACTGCTTCCCGTGCCATCTTCAAACCTGAGGGTAGTGTGCTGTTGTGAACCGTAAAATCAGCAGGAGGATAAAACTCTACATGCTTTCTTGAGAGGACATAAATCAAGATAGCAACAATAATAGTAAGTTTTCCCCAAGATCTCTTTATCACTCTTGGGCAACTCCCTCCCAGAACTTCTATGCATCTGTAATCATTTCTCTGGAATTTATATGGCCAGAAATGCAAGAGAATCCATCTCTCTCCATCTATCATTTCTAGGACTGAGTATATAATCTACAGTGGGCAAATGTTGTTCAGCAAAGAACTCTGTTTATAAGAAGCTGCGGCCGATCCTACACACTTGCTGATATATATATAGGCAGGGCAATCCCGGTATGGAATGTTTTATTTGTTAGGACTCTCAGCTCCACCTCGCCCAGAAATCAATTACGGAGAAAATGCTTCTGGACTGCGTATGTATTTTCGTAATCAATAGAGCACCATGTCTGCCGCTTCTATTGAATTGGGTTTACAAAGCTCTTTTGTTCTCACCTGCCTCTAAGAGAAATCACTCATGGCATCCTGGATCTCTGCTCGCATAGAGCGCATGAATCAAAAAGGTAAAGCATTCAGTCTCCGGGGAGGGTGCCAGCTGCCTCATTGATTCAACACAGCTCTCGGCCAATTCTGAAGGAGCACTGGCATGATTTCCAGAGAGAGCTATATAATAAGGGTCCATTAGGCTTGCTGTTACCAAGCAGAAATAGACTGTCTGGTCCGGAACAAAGAAGAAGTCCCTAGCAGGAGCTTGGCTGTCAGACCTGTGTGTGTGTGTGTGTGTGTGTGTGTGTGTGTGTGTGTGTGTAGTGAAGGGCACTATCTTTTTGGTCCAAAAAGAAAAGATCTGGAGGGAAAGCGATTCCACCACCCCTCCAATGTAGGAAGAAGTTCAGAAAAATAATGCTTTTCCCTCACCATGGTTCACTGTTCTCTGTTAAGAGTTAGTAACTGCTCACTTACACATTTCTATTTGTTTGCTTGTTTATTTGTTTGTTTGTTATTTCATTTCTTAATTGGTTCCTATGAAGCATCTCAAAGCAATTTCACAATACAATATAAACCATATACAAAGTAATTGCAAATGTAAAAACAATTAAAACAATTGCATGTATAAAACCAGGTGTGGTTGTAACAATTTCAAATAAATTCAGATGTTGACCAGGATAGAGGATACACTGCTAATGACATATTAAAAACCTAATCAGCCAAAATGAAGAATCAAAGAGATATTACTTGAGATACCAGCATTGTTGATCTGCGTGTGCTTTTCTCTAGTTTATCATCTTTATCGTAAGAGCCCTGCTTGCTCAGGCCATTGGCCCATCTAGTTTGGCATCCTGTTCTCACAGTAGCCAAGCAGATGCCTGTTAGAATTCCTGCTCCTTGATTGCAGTCATGGGATTGTTGTCTTTCACATGACGTGATATGTTTTGACTCCACAAAGTGGGAAGTGAAGGAGACAGGATGTTTGTTTTGCTGTGTTCCATGAAGTGGGATTATTGTCCTTTGTTCTTTCTCTTTGCTGTCTGATGCCAGAGAGAGAGGGAGCCATGGTACAGTGCTCCATGTGTGTTTATATGTAAATAAAGTAGATTAGCCAAAATGCTGAGTTGCTGAGGTCTGTTACGCAAACTGCGCAAACTCTGCAGATCCCTAAGTGTGCCAGTGTCAGTTGGCATTGGTTGCTGTGATGTTCGGGCTGAAGAAAGCTTTTGAAGCTCCCAAACGATCGGCCAGGAGGGAGAGAACATGCCAGTCGGGCATGTGTCTCTGCCAGGGTCCTACTTGAGTGTAGGCCGAGCTCCTGACAACAATACCTGTTAGCAGGACCTGACCACAAGAGTACTCTGCCTTCCTGTGGCTTCCAGACACTGGCATTCAGGCACATTTGTCTGCTGTTGCTTGTAACAATTAAAAGACAAATGACCACTGGCAACAAGAACCTTACAAGAGGTTGCCTCCTTTGTTCTTCCGCCCATTGGTTTCTGAACATTGCTAGCCTGAGATGTTTGCTGCAGGCAAGCGGCGCTAAATATGGATCCCTGGAATCTGCCAGGGTGGGTGTTTTTTTCAAAATCAATGCTTGGGCTGACTTTTAGCCTCTCCCATCTGGCTGTGTGTCACAAGAGCTTGATGTGATATGCTTGAACTGCAACATCAAAGAGAGCTGTCTAGGAAGGAATGAGATAGGGAATAAGATAGCCATGACCCTTCTCAACCAAAATGCAGATTTTCCCATCGCCCTCCTTATCCCAATAAAAAAAAGAGTATCAAATGCACACAACTGTTCTTTTTCTTTTTCCTTTAACTACTTCCTACGAACATAAGCACACCGTATCCTGATGCTCTTGTTGCAAATGCAAGGCCAAAACATGGAAGAAAGTGGTCAGGAGTTCCTGCTTGAACTGAAGGAATAATGCGTGTAAAGATGAGTAGCTAATATGGTGGTGTTACCTCCTTCTGCCCACAATGCCCCGTGTGCCCCACCTCTGTGAAGGTGTGAAGAAGGCTTCTAAGCTATGTGCTTTTTTTCTTCCTCCTCCTCCTTTACAAGGTAATGCTTCGAAATACCAGTTGCTGGAAACCCTAGGAGACGAGAGAGCTCTTGTACTCAGGTCCTGTATGAGGGTTCCTCATACAGATCCTCATGGGCATCTGGTTGGTCACTGTGAAGATGCTGAACTAGATGGGCCACAGTGAAGATGCTGCACTATGCGGCCTAGGACCCACCTACCTACGGGACCACCTCTCCTGGTATGCCCCGCGGAGGACCTTAAGGTCCACAAGTGACAACATTTTGGAGGTCCCTGGACACAAGGTGGTTAGATTGGTCTCAGCTAGGGCCAGGGCCTTTTCAGTACTGGCCCCAACTTGGTGGAACACTCTGTCACAAGAAACTAGGGCCCTGCGGGACTTAACATCTTTAAGCAGGGCCTGCAAGACAGAGCTGTTCCGCTTGGCCTTTGGTCTGGACTCAGTCTGACCCTAATGTTTCCCTCCCTTATGGTCTTGATTTATCAGCTGCTTTTAAAATGAGGCTGCATTTTAAATTGCATTTTAACCTGTATTTTAAATTGGGTTCCCCCCCCTATTATGTTTTCGCTGTGATTTTATTGGTGTTAGCCACCCTGAGCCCGGCTCTGGCTAGGGAGGGTGGAGTATAAATAAAAAAATATATTATTAATAAATTTATTATTGTCCTGACCTAGCAGACTGTTCTTATGTTCTAACTGTTATTGCAAACATGAGCTCACTAACTTGTGAGGGGGGTGTACTTTAGAACACTTTGCCCAAGCCCCCTTCAAAACCTGCAGTAGCCCTGTCTAGGGTAAGATAATTATAAAGCATTTACCCAGTCCAGCACCTTGGGGCAGGGCAAGGGACCTGAGGCCCTCCAGATGGTGTTGGAATCCATCTCCCATTAGTCCCAGCCAGCATAGCCAATGGGCAGGGGATGATGGGATATGTAGTCCAGCAACATTTAGAGGACCACAGGTGCCTCATCCCTTCCCTGGGAGATGGACAGGCTACAACTGCATTTTTTTAAAAAAAAGTGTTTCTCTTATTCTGGCTGTTATCCAATGTACAAACCCATTCAGAACCGGACTGAAGCAAAGTAAATCACAGAGAAAGAGAGAGAGGGAAATCATCTTAAAATGGAAAGTGTCGGAGTCTCTTTTTCAGGCCCAGCTGTGTGAGCCTGACTCATTAATAATCTCATCACTCTTCCGATATTGTTCCTGAAATCACTTCTTGAACATTTCCATGAAAACAGTTTTTCCCCCTCTTCCTATTTCGGCACATGGGACACTTTTATTAAAGGAGGCACTTATTTAAGTTTAGTCTTCTGCTTCTATTTATAACCCATTGAAAATGAGTTGGAAGAAGCACGTGCTTTCCTTCCCTCAGGGAATGGCAGGGAATGGACCATGTCTCAGTCACAGAGGAGAGGTTTGGCAGGCAGAAGAGCACAGCATCTCTGTTTAAAATAAGGGTGCTGGTGGACTCCAACTCCCATCAGTGCCAGCTGGAATGGAAAAATGGAGGGGAATGATGGGCGTTTGGGGTCTGACAGCAATTGAAGGGGTCTTAGGTACCAAGCAGGGAATAACCACTGTCTGAGCCCTTGGAAAAACCCTATTAAGGTAGAGTGTCCTGGACTAGATCCTAAAGTACATGCTGAATTATAAAGGACTGTAGAAATCAAATCTGAGTAGATTATTTCTGTAACCACTGGATCTATCTGACTTTCAGAAAATATCTGAAGGCAGCCCTGTTCAGGAAAGTTTTTAATGGTTGATGTTTTACTGTGTTTTTAATATTTTGTTGGGAGCCACACAGAGCCAGATGGGCAGCATATAAATAATAAAGTTGTTGTTGTTCTTATATTGGGGAATGACTGGCTGGTCAGCATCAGCAAGCGGTATATAATATAATAATATAATATAATATAATATAATATAATATAATATAATATAATATAATATAATGATAATACCCTACCCATCCGGCTGGGTTCCCCCAGCCACTCTAGGTGGCTCCCAACAGATTAAAAATGGAAGTCATCAAACATTAAAAACTTCCCTAAACAGGACTGCCTTCAGATGTCTTCTAAAAGTCAGATAGTTGTTTATTTCCTTGACATCTGATGGGAGGGCGTTCCACAGGGCAGGCGCCACCACCCAAAAGGCACTGCAGTTCTGCAGGGGATGGGGGGTGGAAACAGTGGGTGGTGGACATAGGCACTGGCTCCTAGGGGCTGAAGCATCAGTGCCCCCAAAATGTGGGTGGTTTTGAGGGAGCTGGGGCCCCTCAATATTCAGAAGGCATTTGGCTCCACCCCCTGGCTCCTCACACGTTGCACACACAATGTCAGGACGTTGTGTTAGCCCCATCATCCTGAGAAACTGGTGCCTCTGATGATGGGCTAGAGCAGGGGTCAACAAACTTTTTCAGCAGTGGGGCGGTCCACTGTCCCTCAGACCTTGTGGGGGGCCAGACTATATTTTGAAAAAAAATGATGATGCAAGAGTACCACAAGCCCCGGTCGCTGCCTACCTGTGTCTTGCGAGCGGCAGGGGCTGGCAGTGGAGGGACGATGAGCGGTGATTGAAAGGGCTCCGAAGAGTGGCTGCTTTAAATGGTGGCCGCTAGAGCACTGCTGCTGCTGGCACCAACAAAGCCCAGCTCCCTTCCTCCTGTAGGCAGGGCAGGGAGAAGCCAGGAGGAGGGAGGGAGGAAGCACCACCACTGCCATGTGAGAGAGAGGGAAACAACCTGTGCGTGCTGATGATCTGCGCAGCAATTCCTGGACCATCCACGGGCCGGATCCAGAAGGCAATTGGGCCTGATCCGGCCCCTGGGCCTTAGTTTGCCGACCCATGGGCTAGAGCATGGGTAGGCAAACTAAGGGCCAGGGGGCGGATCCGGCCCAATCGCCTTCCAAATCCAGCCTGTGGAGGGTCCGGTAATCAGTGTGTTTTTACATGAGTAGAATGTGTCCTTTTATTTAAAATGCATCTCTGGGTTATTTGTGGGGCCTGCCTGGTGTTTTTACAAGAGTAGAATGTGTGCTGTTATTTAAAATGCATTTCTGGGTTATTTGTGGGGCATAGGAATTCGTTCATTTCCTCCAAAAAAAATATAATCCGGCCCCCCACAAGGTCTGAGGAACAGTGGACCAGCCCCTTGCTGAAAAAGTTTGCTGACACCTGGGCTAGAGGCATTGATCCGCCACCCTGGTAACCAACCACTTGAGGCAAGCAGCTAACTTTAGCTTATAAGTGAGCTGACCTTGTTCACACAGCAACATTTTATTGCAGCTTGTCCTTATCATTACTATTTATGTAACAATAGTAGATGAAATAAGGAACGCTTCCAACTTAATACATGAATCTCTGACCCAGAAATGAATGTTTTGATAGCCTGTCGTGTGATATTGCACTCCGATGACAGATAAAGAGAGACAGTGATTTAATTTATTGCATCAGTAAAGATATTAATTTAATTTATCTCTGTTGATTATTATTGCCATCAAGAAAAGTGCATGTTCTAAAAAGGGAGTTAAACAGATAACTGAATTATGATTCCGTTTCAGGGGAAATAAAGGGTTGGAAACAACAAATGGAACTTCTTTAGGACAATTTGGAGGGCTCAGAAAATGAGTAATTCTTTTCATAAAATACGCTGATTTCTGTCTCATTTTCTAACCCTTTTAATAAGTATTTCAGAAACTCTGGCTTAGCAATAGAGAGAAATGGCATACACAGTTTTGGCTCATCAGGCTTCAAGCAGCCTCACTTGATATTAAGAACTTTATTAAGTTGGCGTTTCTGCTGAAGATCAGGAGAATGTTTCAAAGATAACATGAAGAAACGGTGACTGCAAAGCAGACTGTGAAGGGTTGTTTCCTCTAAGAAATAATATGCTCTAATTAATTTCAGAAGTTACGTTAAAGTTACTCTGGGGATGGCTTGAACTTAGAAAAATTATGACACTAATTAAATTCCCCACACATACATTTGGATTATAAAGGTAGGGCTTTAAAAATGTCACTTTTAATTTCTCCATTCTTCTTTTTACAGATCTGCAATGAGACATTGTAGTCCTGGTGGGCCATCGTGGCTGTTCGGGTGACTCACCCTTTGAGAGTCATCTCCCCTAATACATAGGCAGCCCAAGGGCTGTTTTGAATTTTGCACTGCGGGAGGCATGGTGAATGCACACAAATTACTTGTGCTTTCCTGCATACCCACTAATAATGTTAACACCAAATTGCTGACTCACGCATCTCAACATGATTCTCTCAAAGTGACCTGAAGTGATCTCTGGAGCACCTGGATCTGACTGTGGGTGAGAACCATACACCAGCAATCTGGATTTTACTATTTGATGAGCATTTACACACACACACACACACACATATACACACAGAGAGAGAGAGAGTGCTAGTGAATCTCAGCTCTGCAATATTGTGCCTGGTACAATATAACATTTGAACTGGCTCTGTTGCCCAAGCAAGAGAAGCACAAGTTGGACATGGGACAAGACGCTACAGCAGGGGTAGCCAACAAGGTGCCCTGATGTCAGGGATTGGACTCAAGAGGGTGAGATGGAGGAGGAGGAATGGTGGAGATCACACACATCCCTTCTCCTGACACTGCAGGAGAAGAGGGAGACAGCCTTGAATTACAGCAGGGCTTTGAGGGGTTTGAGGAAAGTCACAGCTCAGAGAGAGATAAACAGAAAAGTTGGGAAGTGTTAGAAGAAGTGGGGGGAACTGCAGCCGGGCAGCCAGATGATACGTTGTCACTGGAAAGTATTTCTGATCCCCCTTCTCCCAGAATGTGGTATTCGTTAAGAGTACAGGAACAAAGGACTCAAAGACATTTGGCCACGAGTGGCCACCATAAGGGGAAATGCTGTTTGCTAGGAAGGTGTCAGGAATGAGCCAGCTCCAAGTGGAACTTTACAGCCAGCTGCAGAATACGGGCAGGAACAGAGAGATTTAGATTTGATGCAGGCTGAGCAGAGGCCAGAGCTGCCAGCGCTGACTCCCTCTGACCTTGGATGGCTGGTTGCCAAGGGAACAACTGAGAGTGGGCTGGAACACAGCCAAAGCTCTCAGAAAGCTCAAACAGGCGCTAACAGGCACAGAGACAGTCTTACAGAACAGGAAGAGGTTGGAGCTGATCCAATAAGTCCAAAGGGTCGGCGAATGGGAGGGCTGCTAGACAGGAAGCAAAACAAGAGACGTAAGGGGTGAAGGTTCAATATCTTCTGTAGGAACTGGAAGGAGTCTTCAGAAGGGTCATCTTGAGTGATAATGTAGGCCGCTTTGTCAGAGCCGTCCAAAGCTATCTGTTTGTTTTTGCAATAAATCCTCCTTTTTATTTTTTATTTTTTTATAATATTTATTAAAGTTTTTCAATATGAATACATAGTTGGTTCACAATACAATATCTGCCATGACGTATTTTCACAACTTCTCTGGACTTCCTCTCATCTCCCGCTCCCATTTTCATCATAAAAAAGGAATTTTCCAGCAATTTATCATCTTATTTGCATTTTATGTCCCACAATCTTAATTTATAATCTAATAGTTCTCCAAATGGTTCACATTTTCTCAATCTCACTTGTCTTCCTAATTCTATCTAATTTAGTGGTGCCCGATTGTTTATGATTTAGCAACCTGCTTAACATTCAGCCAAATTACAATATTTTTGTAAATAAATCTTGAATTTCTTTCAGTCTTCTTCCGTCCTCTCTTCTCCCAGGTCTCGAATTCTGCCCGTCATCTCGGCCAGTTCCATATAGTCTATCAGTTGCATCTGCCAGTCTTCCAGTGTGGGGAAATCTTAAGTTTTCCAGTGCTTCGCTAGGAGTATCCTTGCTGCTGTTGTTGCATACATAAAAAAGGTTCGGTCCTTCTTTGCCACCCCTTGGCCGACAATGCCCAGGAGGAAGGCCTCTGGTTTCTTAGTGAAGGTATACGTAAATACCTTTTTCAATTCATTATATATCATTTCCCAGAAGGCCTTCACTTTAGGGCATGTCCACCAGAGGTGAAAGAATGTTCCTTCACTTTCTTTACACTTCCAACATTTATTATCAGACAGGTGGTATATTTTTGCCAATTTGACTGGGGTCATGTACCATCTATAAATCATTTTCATTATATTTTCTTTCAGAGCATTACATGCAGTAAAGTTCAACCCAGTAGTCCACAACCTTTCCCAGTCCTCAAACATGATGTTATACCCAATGTCCTGCGCCCACCTTATCATAGCGGATTTAACCGTTTCATCTTGAGTGTTCCATTTTAGCAGCAAGTTATACATTCTAGAAAGTACCTTAGTCTTTGGTTCTAGCAGTTCTGTTTCCAATTTCGATTTCTCCACCTGGAACCCTAACTTCTTGTCATTTTTAAAAATTTCTTTAATCTGAGCGTAATGTAACCAGTCTCGCACTTTATCCTTCAATTTCTCCAAACTCTGCAATTTCCAATTGTCTCCATCTTTTTCTAGTATCTCCCAATATTTTGGCCAATTGGCCTCTATATTGGGTGTTTTTCGGGCCTTAGCTTCCATAGGTGAGAGCCACCTTGGAGTTTTATTTTCCAATAAGTCTTTATATTTTGTCCAGACATTGAACACTGCTTTTCTGACAATATGGTTCTACAATAAATCCTCCTTTTTAATTACCTACACTTACTGTGTTATCGAGCTGGGAACCTGGACTCCTGACAGAAGGAGGGAGGAGGAGCCCAGTTTGGAGCAACACCTTCGTTGAGGCTTCTTGAGTTCTTTTGTCTGTCATTATTAGTATTGAATAAAACTCATTAAAAAAAAAGACTCTACCTTGTTTTCTCTGCTCTTGCTGCAGCCAGGGGAGAGCCTTGACACCTGCAGATGTCATGGGACTCCAGCTCCCATTGGCCCCAGCAGGCATGGCCAATGGTCAGGGATGATGGAAGTTGTATCATCTGGAAGGCACCAGGTTGGCTACCCTTGTGATATAGTGTAGAAGGCTCCTTATTCAGTATTCTAGTCTCCCTCTCCTTCCACCAACAGTTTTCCATCCCTCTCCCCCTCAGCATTCTCTGGGCACTGAGAACATTCTGACTTCATTAAGGTTTTTGGTTGTTGCTTTTTGAAGGGGAGGTCTTACATATTTTCTAAAACTCTAATTTCATTGTACTTCTGCAAACTTTGAGGCTCCTCCAAGCACACTAATACTTTTATCTTGCATGTTGGCGGTGCCATTTTGGCTCCATCAGAAATCAGAGAAGCATAGTATGGGGATGAACCCCAAAGTCATGAAGTCTACCCTCCAGGGATCTACAAGGCAAAGCAAGACATTCATCCCTCCACGATCAGCACACACAACCTGTTGGGATTTTTTACTATGTGCCATTCTGTGCAGCTTCACACAGAGTCAATTAAAAGCCAAGATGACTGAGCAGAGAGGGGTTATTCTGCCTAGAGATATGAAGCCTTGGAGGTCTCACACAGGCATGATGACTTATGACCTTACTGACTGGAGTGCTTGTTGGTCAGTGTGGTGTTCTGAGAGTCATTTGGAGTTTGTTAAGAGAGAGCTAGTTAAGATCCGTTTCTGTTCTTCTATATAGTAACTTGTAGAGACCGCTGTAAATAATAAACACCTCTAAGTAACCAAGTTACTAGTAGCAGCGTCTTGTTCCTGCTTCGTCCATCCTGCCTGCAACTGATTGCTTTCTGGAACTCTGTGTATGCTCTGCTAAGGTCTGGCTAAGGTCCTGCAACAGGTCAAAGTTGCAAAACACCAATACAACCTGGACCACAGTATAATTTTATTCAGTCACATGGAAACCAGTCACAAGGAAATCCCATTACACACACACCACATTTAAATGTGTGTTTTCAAAATGGAATTTAGCTAAAAGATATATAGGGAGGCGGATGTTTGATGCCATTCTCTTTCAAGGCTGTCTTTCTGCTTAGCCCTCTGCCTCTAGACAGCTCTCCTTTCAAAGGAAGCCAAACTGCCCCTGGAACTTCCACACCATTCGCAGAAGTAGGGAGCTAACACAACAATGCTAACACAGCACCTCATCATCAGGGTGAGTAACTTGGGGACCTTGGAAGTCTTTCCCTTCACTTCCACGGACTTCAGATCCAGCTCTTTATCATATTTGTTAATGTCAGTTGCCTTGGGGAGACACGTGCTGAATTCATCCTGGCCCTCTTTCTCGCTCTTGTTATAATCTTTGTTGCGGAGATAATAGCAATCCTGATACTTTGGCCTTTTCATTGTTCAGCAATTTGATGGCAATTCCCATTCTCGGCATTAATAACCTGTGGGGAAGAAGTGAAACAGAGAGGTTGTTCAAAATATAAAGAATACAGAAATGGCTTAAATAACTGAGTCATTAAGATTCTGATAGCCTCTTTTCCATGACAAAGATGGTAATGAGAAAAGGAAATAGCATACTATGCATGTATTCATTGGTAAAATGACTATAATGAGACCTGAGGACAGGAAATAATAGGAATGCAGACCATTTTCATTATAGTCCAGAGACTGACATTTAGTGTTCATCTCTGCATTCTATCCATCTTGATATTTTCCTTGCATGACGATCAAATTCTCTCCCTCTCTCGATCCCTCTCACTCTTTCTTATTTCCTTGAAGAGCTTGTTTCTCCCAATCTTCAAAGAGATAATTGTAGATCAAAACTGGGGGGCAAAAAAAAGTTGATGCATTTGTTCTGTCACCTGCAGATATTAACATTAAAAAGTCTCAGTTGGTCAAAGTCACATAAAATATTTCCCAACAGATCAGTCACAGGCATTCTTAAAAGAAAAGCCTTCTTATGTCCATGAAAGATCTCTCTTGATGCTCAATGCAGCGGGGAGGCCATGTTTTTTGGGAAGAGAAAAGAAAAAATGGATTCAGTTTTTGTGGGTGAGGGGCTTGGCAAAGCATTCTCTGGTGGGCCCCTTCCTTCATCAGTAAGTTCCCACGGGGTTATCCTGCAGCAGTAAACAACAGCAATACTCTGATCAGCATCCAGAATGTTACAAGCTGCTGTGTCGGGATATTAAAACATACTTAAGGCAAAAGAAACCCACAGTGTGAATGTGAACTGTCCAATTTATTTTACCTAACCATTATGCTCTTTAAGCCTTAAGACTGTCAGCCTGGGTAGCTCAGTGGGTTAAGAGTGTGGTGCTAATAATGCCAAGGTTGCAAGTTTGTTCCCTGTATGGGAGAGCTGCATATCCCTGCAATGCAAGCGGTTGGACTAGATGATCCTCAGGATCCCTTCCAACTCTACAGTTCTATGACTCTATGACCCAAAGAGTTTAAACATTAAAAAAAAACAGAAACAGCCATGAAAGTTCTATCTAGTTCACTTTCTAAAGGGATGCTTGTGAACTGGTTTGAGTTCCTCCAGGGATATGTTGAACCTGAACTTCAGAATCAGCTCTATGTGGAGCTATCTTTGAAGGTGACCTGGAAACTACAATTAATCCAGAAAGAGGTAGCTAGACTGGTGACTGGAAGTGGCCACCGAGACCACATAACACCGGTCCTGAAAGACCTACATTGGCTCCCAGTACGTTTCTGAGCACAATTCAAAGTGTTGGTGCTGACCTTTAAAGCCCTAAATGGCCTTGGCCTGGTATACCTGAAGGAGCATCTTCACCTTCATCATTCAGCCCAGACACTGAGGTCCAGCGCCAAGAGCCTTCTGGCAGTTCCCTCCCTGCAAGAAGTGAGGCTACAGGGAACCAGGCAGAGAGCCTTCTCGGTAGTGGCTCCCGCCCTGTGAAATGCCCTCCCACCAGATGTCAAGGAAATAAACAACTATCTGTCTTTTAGAAGACATCTGAAGCCAGCCCTGTTTAGGGAAGTTTTTAATGTTTGATGTTTTATTGTCTTCTGCTGGGAGCCACCCAGAGTGGCTGGGGAAACCTAGCCAGATGGGCAGAGTATAAATTATTATTATTATTATTATTAATAATAATAATAATAATAATAATAAACTTCCCAAGCTCTGCAAGGATGACTAATGTCAAGAAGAATGGGGTAGAGTAGAGAAGGTTGGTTAAAGGTCAGGCTGAGTCAGTAGCAATGCCAGGTGTTCAGAAGCAGAAGAGGCACAATGTGACCATGACTTTGTGTCCTCTTCCACTGAGCAATCACTTCATACACAGGGACCAAAGCTCAGTGGTAGAGCATCTGCTTTGCATGCAGAAGTTCAGAGGTTCAATCTCCGGTATCTCCAATTCAGGTTGGGAAAGTCTCAGTGCCTGAAATCTCACAGAGCCATTTGCCAGTCAGGGTAGACAAGACTGGGCTAGTTGGACAAAGGGTCTGACAGGATAAGGCAGCTTTCTGGGCTCATGGTGGTCTGCATCTTTCCCTGCCCACTCTTCCTCAGAACCCCATGACATCCATGGCCTTCTGACCTCACAAGCAAATAGAGATGTAGGTGTCTGTTTATCACCTATTTAAATCCGCAGTGGTGCCTCTGGAACCCCTGGGTTCCAAGGAATAAAAACACAGGAAAGCTACAAAGATCTGAATAGAAGCAGTCCCAGTGGAACCATTTGGGATGCATTGAAAACGTCTGCCATTATCTGAAGATACGCATGATATCCTCAGATGAAGCTTTTGACGTCTAGAGAGAGCTCGTGTCCTTTTTTCATTGACAGCTGCTGAGAAGAAGCATCGCCACCCAGCTGCACAACTTCACCCTTTTCTCAGCTATGGATTGAACAAGCCTGGACTTTGTGTTTAAAGTGACACTTGTCTTTGCTCGCTGAATGTTGCAATTGCCTCTTGACAAAGGGAAATCAAACGCACTCCCCTCCCCCCGGCCCCTCCCGACTGCCAGACTCAGAAAAGAGACTCATCCTGATGGAGTAGCAGACAGGATGCACTCATCTTCTTTTTTCTTTCATTTTATTTAATTACCTACTCGAGGTTAACTATCAGGCAGTGGGCAATCTGGTCGATGCAGAAACATAATAGCCTGACTACAAAAAGGCAGTGAAAGCCTTTTCCCAGAAAAAAAAAGTGTTCTAAATTTCTAATCACATTAATCTTTTCATGCAGGAGCTTGCGTCGGAGAGAAAGGCTTATAAGACTTGCCTGTAAACAAGTCCACAATTTCTCTGTAATCTGAAGCAAGGGTAGCCATCTTGGTGCCTTCCAAATGGTGTTGAATTCTGATCAGCCCCAGCCGATGTTGCATGAGGTTAGGGAGGACAGGAGCTGTTGTCTGAGGGCACACCGATAACCTCAGGTTTCACCTCTGAAAGTTGAGGTAGAATGTAGTCATCATGGCATGTAACCATTGATAGCAGTAACTGGCCTTTAGCTGTGACTTTCTCTCAGCCTACCCTACCTCAGATGACTGTTGTGATGATACATAGGGGAAATGGTTAATGGGGTCATAATGAAATGAATGACATAATCATACATCGTCCTCTTGACACAAAATGTCTCTTGCCCTTAACGAACTGCTCTCGGCGCAGGCAGGAATTTTGCTTAAAAAGTGTTTCTGGGGTTCTTCGTTTTTGCAACATTTTTCATGTCTCATTTATATTTTGATACAGAGCCCAGTTCAGTTCAGTTCCATTACAGGCCTTTTACATCCCTGAGTTAATTTTGTCTTCATTTTCCAAAATGGGCATTCGCGTCATTTGAAAGTAACTTTTAATTAAATGTACCAGTAGCGCTGTCATTATTACACCTGAAAGATCCAAACGTAGATGAGAGCCAAACAGCCACAATAGAATCCACTGAATTCCGCTCATATTCCTTTTTGGAGGCTGATCACCTTTAAAAACTAATGAGAATGAACAGTGGGACAATATAGGACAGATCTAATTAAGATAATGAACTGGAGATTATGAGCATTGCTACTGTGTGTCTGAAGAATTTTAATAGAGCAGGTTAACAGAAGGTTAAGCAGCCATCAAATATATTATTTAGAGACAGACAGATAGACAAGCATAAAACTGGGTTTGGAGAATGTTTGATTCACCAATGAGAAATTGATACTTTGGATCAGTAAAACCTCTGTGCTTAATTTACTCCGTGCTCTCATTGCGAAAAATAATTCTGACAACACACACCAAACTATACAGATTCAGAAATGTAAGGAATCCATTCAGGAAACATTACAAGAAGCAGATAGACATGTATATGGTTGCAGCTCTGGGATAACATTTCTTGTTCTGGCAAACAAGACCCCAGTCTCCCTCTCAGTGCATGAAAGGTGTTTCATTTGAACACCCCTAAAAAGGGTATTCAGGATGGAGAAGAGCCATAACTCAGAAGGTCCCAGGTTCAATCTCTGGCATCTCCAGGTTGGACCAGAAGAGACTCCTTGCTGAGAACATTGTGTGGGCAATACTGAGCTTGATGGACCAATGGTCTCACTGAAGCCTTATCATAACACCCTTACCGTTCCTCCACTCTTTCCAGGCATGCTCTGTGTTTTGAAGCTCCATGTCAGGGTGCCTGGAAACTGCAGAGCAAAAGATAAGTAAGGATAAGCCCTCAGTAGGAGGCAGCTTCCTATGTTCCTAAGATTGTTCCAGAAATGCAATCCTGAATCAGTGCAAATAAAACATGGAAAACAGCTGGGTGAATAGGATGTGCAAATAGGCCCAATTTTGACTTAGTTTCACATGGACTAAAAGCTGTCTCTTCAAACCTAGCCAGAAAAAATGTAAGAGTGAGATTTATTCTTGTTGTTGTTGTTGTTTTATTAATCCATTAATCTCCCTTCATGCAAGTCCCAAGGCGATTCGCAATCATACAACAAAAACAAAAGAAAATAGGTTTTAAAACAGTACAAATAAACACTCAAGGTAAGAGAGACCCCTGTACAAATTGATGTGGTATATGTACAGAAGATGTAGTTCTCTCCACAATTTAAGATTGGAGAAAAAAGAAACTAAAATGGTTGGATTAGCCCAGATTGTGTGGAAAGGCCTTTGCAGCACTGCTCAAAAGCACACTGCTGTATTTATTGCATAGACTGTGGATTCTTTGTATGAACACACATGAAATGTGTTTAAGATGGGGGAAATGAAAGTAAAATTGACAGATTCACCCATCTCTATGGGAGTTGCAGTCCCACAATATCTGGAAGGTCACAGGTCCCCCAGCCCTGCTGTGGAAACTGGGAATGTGGCAGATAGGCTGGATCTCGGGAGGCGTTTCCAACACGAGAAGAGAAAAAATAGGTAGCTCCGGGATGCTTGAAGTAGCTTGAGAACTATTTATCATAAATGACTAATGAAGAATGCAGCGGTGAACTAGTTTCATCAAAGCTTGTAATTCTAATTGCTTCAGTGCGAGTCTCTGGAGCCCTCCTAACTGGAATGAGTTTTGATGAGCTCAGGGCAACAGCGGACATCTCCCCTTCCCATTTGAGCCTTCATCTCCGTAGCAGAAAATAAGACAAAGTCAACTAGTGGTCTTTCAGTTCCTATAGCTAGTGAAAGGGATGGTTTCCTTTTGAGTATATTTCAAGAGCTAGCTCTTTGCGTGAGGGGGCATGTTTCTAAGTCCCCACTCAGCCATTTAGGGGGTTAGATGCTATTAGTCATAAATAGGGGCAGGGAAACACTTGGCTTTGTTTACATTTTAATGAGGAACTACTTAATTTGCTCTTCCTGAACCAGTGGGCAAGCTGAAAGATGACTGTCCTTCTAAATTCACCCATCTCTGAATTTTGTTTCACTGACGAAACAATGTGTACAAAATTGTAAATGTTAGAGCGGAGTTTGCAGAAAACCCAAACCACAGTAAACATGCAGTTGAGAATATGGGGAGAAGATGCTTGCTGGCAACCTGTTCATGCTTCCTTCTCGGCCACTTCACTACCAACTGTTCCATCCTTTTGACAGCCCTGGATTGCAATGGAAGCACCCAGAGTAATCCAGGGCTGACTCAATCTATTCTGGGGGAAACCCAGGTTGGCTTGAATCACCCTGGTTCATTTCAGGATCCAGAATTTGATCAGTCCCAATGCACAACCCTATTAAAAATGCCTATATTAGTGGGAATACACAAGTGTATTACAATAGGGAAAATTACTTCCCAATATGTGTGCATTAGTCAAAGCTGCATACAAAAAAAAATGTGTTTAGTAAGAGAAATGTTCCTTAAAATGGTGATGTATTTTTGTTAGGATTTTATAATAGTAATCATCATCATCATCTGATGTGGAAATTTAGTGATCTGAAAAATGAGAATCTGAGAGAAACTGGAAATTGACAGATTCACACATCCCTAGCTGTAAATTGCACCAGAAGAGTAGCCACGCAATTTTTTCAGTGGTTGGAAAATTCACAAAGCATATGCTTTTCACCTATTTTGCAATATATTTAAGGCTTTAAACACATTTGCTCAGTTTCAGACTATTAGGTCCATGATGCAATTCTCACTATAGATACCAGAATGACCTCTGAATAGACGGGAAATCTCTTTAGTTTGGTATATCAGAATTAAATCCCTCAGATATGCATTTAACTCAGCTTGTATTTGAAACCATGCCTTCAACTCAGCACCTCTTGTCCAGGGCCCCCTCAGACACTACTGGTCAGAAGTGTTGGGTCCAGAGATGGTGGCAAGGAATGCTGGGACCTTGACAGTTGCCTGAGGGTGACAATCCCCAAGTATGATGCTAAGCAAAGAGGTGGGGGGACAATGACTAAGCACTAATGCAACCTTTTGACTACAAAAACCATGCTGCATTGCGAGCACTGGCTGGATGTGCCTGTTCCCAGCAAGGGAAAACACACACACACAGTCAAACTGAGTAGGATTAAACCTACTGGTGAGTGGAGGGTAAAATCCTGCTGGCTGCAGGGGTCTGCTTCCACACCATGTTTGCCACAAAGAATGCTCTGCAGAAGCAGACACAAGCAGGATTGGATCCTCCACTCATCAGGAATTGGGTAGGTTTGACTTTAAATATGAACTGAATAAAAAAAAAAATCCTCATCCCTAGACGGGAGGGAGTAATCTTGCTGTTGAGAGAGGCGTGTGCTCTCTTTAAAACAACAACAAGAACATGAAAATGTGCTGTGCTCTGTACAAGAACCGTAATCTGGTTAAGTCTTTTGTACAATCCTATTACAGAGGTTGTGTATTGCAAAACGATTGTGGTGAATGCAAACAGCCGCCAGGTGTCACTATTGCCGCATACAAACAGCGTTTTGCTGGCTTTGAGGTTAAACCCTTGGACAATGAAACACAGTGAAAAGGAGCCAAATTTATGGTGTAACTTTAACCACACTACCTAGTCAGACCTATCAAACTCAAAGTCTCTTACATTCGATGCTCTTGAGCTTCAACTCCCATAATGCTTGGCCATGATGGCTGGAGCTGATGGGAACTGGAGTCTGAGAACATCAGGAGGGCCACAAATGGTTCTCCATCCTTGGTCTTAAACTTTAAGACTGAAAGAGGCATTGGGACAACAGTGCTGTTGGGTACAAAGTATAATCAGGAAAGCACCAGCAAAGTATCCATTCGCTTGCCCGAACTGGATCAATCAATCTGTTGAAAAACTTTGATAGGTTTTTCTGAGCATTCAAACCTGAAAAGCTGACCTAGAGAAGGGAGACAACTGGGCGAAAGCAGAAATGTGGCAACTGTGTACTTCCAGATGCTCTGGGACTACAACTCCCCTCATCCTTGACCATTGCCCCTTGCTGCCTGGGACTGATGGGAGTTGGAATCTAAGAATGTTCTATGGGTCATAGGTTCCCTGCTTATGACATATTGCCTTCACACACTCACCAGATATTATCAGTGCTGCTGTAGGATGTTCAGTTAATACCTGCTTGTGAGAATATGGGCCTGAGATCTTGTTGTTGTTGTTGTTTAGTTGCTTAGTCATGTCCGACTCTTCGTGATCCCAAGGACCAGAGCACGCCAGGCACTCCTGTCTTCCACTGCCTCCCGCAGTTTGGTCAAACTCATGTTCGTAGCTTCGAGAACACTGTCCAACCATCTCGTCCTCTGTCGTCCCCTTCTCCTTGTGCCCTCCATCTTTCCCAACATCAGGGTCTTTTCCAGGGAGTCTTCTCTTCTCACATGAGACGGCCAAAGTATTGGAGCCTCAGCTTCAGGATCTGTCCTTCCAGTGAGCACTCAGGGTTGATTTCCTTAAGAATGGAGAGGTTTGATCTTCTTGCAGTCCATGGGACTCTCAGGAGTCTCCTCCAGCACCATAATTCAAAAGCATCAATTCTTCGGCAATCAGCCTTCTTTATGATCCAGCTCTCACTTCCATACATCACTACTGGGAAAACCATGGCTTTAACTATATGGACCTAAGATCTTACAGCGCAGCAACCCTGGTTGCAACCAAGTTCACTGGAGAAACTGTGATAGCAATAACCCAACTTGCATCTTCTTTCAGGAAGCAAAATTGAAAGACCACTTAACTGCTGCAGAACAGTCCCCCAACAGCTCTTTCCCTTCAAGGTGCCTTCAGTGGAAGTTTCAGGCACTAAAAATAAAAGCCTTAGATCATCAACCCACTTCTGGTCACTGAGCTGGTTAATGCAGACCTTATGGGGAGAAATATATATATTTGCACTACTTTCCGATGAGCTGTGTAATACAATCCACTGGGCATCCCTATATTGATCTAATGTAATTATTTTCAGCAGAGTGGAGTTTGGAAAATATAAGGTCCTCTAATGAATACCATGAAGGGAAGGGGAAATATAGCTTCAATGCATTAAATCTTAATTGAAAACACCAAAGATGGAAAGATGCGGATTATTTAGAAGCAGGAGGGAGAGGCTGTAATGTAAGTCCTCTGTAATCACAAACAGGGTAGCAGTTATAATTACAGAGAGGCATTATATAACAAGATCTAATAATTTAACCGAGTCAGCCTATCCTCAAGTCAATTCTGCTGTGCTGGATAGGATAGCTCTTCTTGAACCCCCTTTTGCCTGCAGAGAGCAATGTTATGCTGGCAGACAAGATTATGCAAGGGGGAAAACTGAGGCAAGTTGAGGGCATGAGTGGCAGAAAGCTGCTGTGTACTAAATCAGACCATTGGCCCATTTCTCTCAATTTTGCCTATGCTGACAGGCAGTTGCTCTCCAGGTTTTCCAGTAAGGACTTTTTTTTCAGCCCTACTTGGGGATTTTGCCTCAAACCCTCTGCATACAAGGTATGTGCTCTTCAGTTGAGCTATAGTGGCGCTGTGGTCTAAACTACTGAGCCTCTTGGGCTTGCCGATCAGAAGGTCAGCAGTTTGAATCCCCGCGACGGGGTGAGCTCCTGTTACTCTGCCCCAGCTCCTGCCAACCTAGCAGTTCGAAAGCACACCAGTGCAAGTAGATAAATAGGTACCGCTGCGGCAGGAAGGTAAATGGCGTTTCCGTGTGCTCTAGCACTTGTACTGGTCCTCTGTGTGCCAGTAGCGGTTTCGTCAAGCTGGCCCATGACCCAGAAAACTGTCTGTGGACAAACGCCGGCTCCCTCGGCCTGAAAGTGAGATGAGAGCTACAACCCCATGGTCACCTTTGACTGGACTTAACAGTCCAGGGGTCCTTTACCTTTGACAGACTTCCAGAGGAGGAGAGTGCAAATAACACAGAAATGAGCACTGAACTTGCCTTGTGTTCTGCTATATTTCCAGAAATGGCTTTTACATCATGTAAAATGCAGTATAAAGGTAAAGAGTAAAGGGAACCCTGACCATTAGGTCCAGTCGTGACCAACTCTGGGGTTGCGGTGCTCATCTCACTTTATTGGCCGAGGGAGCCAGTGTACAGCTTCCGGGTCATGTGGCCAGCATGACTAAGCCACTTCTGGCGAACCAGAGCAGCACACAGAAATGCCATTTACCTTCCCGCAGGAGCGGTACCTATTTATCTACTTGCACTTTGACGTGCTTTCGAACTGCTAGGTTGGCAGGAGCAGGGACCGAGCAATGGGAACTCACCCCATCTCAGGGATTCAAACCGCCGACCTTCTCATCAGGAAGTCCTAGGCTCTGTGGTTTAACCCACAGCACCACCCGCGTCCCAAAGTATAATCAAGTATAAATGCAGAAATCAACAGTGAGGGAAATCTCAGGAAAACAGAATAAACTGCCTTGTGAACACAGCCACAGTGTCGCAACCCAGGAAGCAAGAGTCACAGTTCAAAACACATTCCAGTCAGGGGAAAGCACTCAAGGAGGGTGTGGAGCAGGGCAGGTGAGTGGCATGGCTTGGGAGGGGGAGGCATGGCCTGAACGGAGTCTCAAAGGCCTGATAGAGAAATCCAGAGAGCTGCATTTGGTCCCTGGGCTTGCAGTTCCCACCTCTCCTTTAATGGTTTCCTATAAAGTTTAACACTAGCAGTAATACTCTGTATGATGTGGTGTTCTGCAGAGTATATCATATCATCGGCTCTTCTGAAACCCAGATAGACTAGGTCAACTGCCTATTGAGAGAGAACCAGAAAATCTAAGCCATAAGTCTTCAGAGGAGAAAATAATAACTATTTTACATGGTCCAGGAAACAGCCCTTATTACACATTAGAGTGCAGGTTATCTTCTGAGCCAGATGATCTCTGCCCTGAAAAAGAGAGAAATTGTCCTTGGTGTTGTATAAGCGATTGATCCGCACTTTGAAAAATAGCAGTTTTGTTGGACTCGCATGCAGCCACTTTTCGCAAATCAGAATTGCAGCCACTTTTTCTCAGTTCAGCAAAGGTGCATGAGATAATGAGTGACACTTGTACCTAGAGATGGAGTTGGAAAGACTATTTTCCACAGCAATTGGTAGCTCTCAGCAGACAAAATACAGTTTTTCTTCTTTAAACAAGTGCTGCTTCACAACAAGACAACGGGTACAGCTGTCAGCAGAGAAGCGACCTGGCAACCCAAATAAGTTACTACAGAGAGACAGAAGCAAAAGAGAATCTTCTGCAGATGACACAAAAAGACCTTAATATCCTATTTTACGGTGACAACATACCAGAGTATTTTGAGTGGCCTAACCATGCACCTTCTGACCAATTCAAAAAATTAATGTGCATATTACCAAAAACGGATCAATATTGCGGCTATTGAAAGGAAAAGCAAATTACAATTTAATAAACAAACATTTCCCCTCATAGTCAGAGAGAAAGGCCATTTTAATGTTTTATTTTTCACTTTTTCCTACTGTATACCAGAAACAAAACAGACTCCAAAAACAGGGAGTGTGTATGTTTAACTTGCAGTCCCACCAGTTAAAACTTCACCTCACTAACAAAACTTTACAGCACAATATCCAATGCAAAATAGGAAAGAAAAATGTTGTTGTTGTTGTTGTTGTTTAGTCATTTAGTCGTGTCCCACTCTTCGTGACCCCATGGACCAGAGCACGCCAGCTACTCCTGTCTTCCACTGCCTCCCGCAGTTTGGTCAAACTCATGCTGGTAGCTTCGAGAACACTGTCCAACCATCTCGTCTTCTGTCGTTCTGTTCTCCTCGTGCCCTCCATCTTTCCCAACATCAGGGTCTTTTCCAGGGAGTCTTCTCTTCTCATGAGGTGGCCAAAGTATTGGAGCCTCAGCTTCAGGATATGCACTTCCCATGAGCACTCAGGGCTGATTTCCTTCAGAATGGAGAGGTTTGATCTTCTTGCAGTCCATGGGACTCTCAAGAGTCTCCTCCAGCACCATAATTAAAAAGAAAGAAAGAAATTCAAAAGAAAGAAAAATAGAACAGCACAATTTTCAGGTAAATTGTGCTCTTAGCTGGCTGATCTACTGCCAAACCAAGGGCTGAGCTTTAACCATTGAAATTGCAGCCTCTCACTTTCTCTCTGTGTCTCTTAGGACTAATTTTCAGAATCATTTTCATGGTGGTGGTGCTCACTCTAGGAAAAAGATCAGCACATCCCTGTAAACCAAGGGTGTGGAACCTCCAGCCCATGGTCCTGATTGAGGCCTGCCAGGACTCTCCATTTGGCCAACTAGGTTGTTTTGGCCAAGCCATGCCCACCTGACATCAGGCATGGTCCTTAGCTATGGCAGGAACAGCAAGAGATAGACGCCCTCTTTGTAGCCCATGCATTCCCTCAGACTTCCATTAAAGAGACCTTGCTGTGCTGCTACCACAACCTCCAGAAGGTTGATAAAAGCAGGGAGTGGGAGAGAGAGAATGGTGTCCTTCTAAGTTCCTGTCTGCTGTGCACATAGTGGTCTCAGAAGGAAATATATAGGAGGAAAGACAGAAGTGGCATGAGTGGTATAAGAGACAGGTGGACTGGGAACAAGCAACGTGATGAGTATGGGAGCCAGCTGATGATATTCAGTGGCTCTGTGTGTGTGTAAGAATGTGTTTAAAAGAAGTGTGTAACTCTATAATGTTTTAAAAGCATTATACTAGAAAACATTTATATTGCATGGCTTCCTTGTCTGGAATTTCTGGCATAGGTTCCCCAAGAACCAAAGGGACCAGCTTCTTACTATAGAACATGTGAAAGAGAACAGAGCATCTTCCTGCATGGGTTAGCCTCGGGGTGAGGAACCTCAAGCCCAGGGCTTGGATTCAGTCCTATCTGGCCCTTGGGACTCTCCCCAGACTATGTCCCCTCTTAGCTGATAAAGGTACCCCATTCCTGGATTTGACACTGCATTTGCACCAGGACCAAGGAACCTGCGGCCCTCCAGATGTTGCCCGACTCCCATCAGCCTCAGCAAACATGGCTAATGGTGGGGGATCATGGGAGTTGGAGTGCAACAACATCTTCAGAAACAATGGCTCCCCAGTCGTAGTCTGGGAATTCTAAGTTCCTTCTTCTATCACCCCCTACAGGCTCTCCAAAATCATGAAGCATCTCTACAGATGTGACCATACGTTCAAAGTAACTTCTGACTCTGTGTGACTATGCTGTTATGGGCCCCACTGGTTGGTAGTGATTTGTTTGGTAAAGAATGGACTACCATGCGAGCACAGACCAATACCTGGGAGCATGCTGCAAGTGTGATTGTCAGACATTACTTTCTTTCTCCATCTGCATCTACAGGGACAACCTATGTGGAATATATATATATATAGTTTAAACCAATATATATATATATATAGTTTAAACCAAACTTCTAATGCACCTTTTGTCGGGGGAAACTTCTGCTTCGTCCTTTTTTTACCACTAAGCACATCCAGTAGGCTATCTGGAAGCTTACTGGCTTACTATACTCCAGTGATCAGTATCTTCTTCAATCTCCTGTCCTACTTCTTGTTTATCTTTGTAACATTATAAGGTACTGTGGGCAATTAGTTCAAATAAAAGGCAGTGAGAAGTTGGGAAGGGAAAGAGTTACTGAGTCTGAACTTTATTTCCCAGACATGCAAAACCAAAGGTAGTATAGCATTTTAAAAACCAAGCTGGGAAGTTGCTGAAGGATTCCAAGTACGCTCATTATATACTTTCAAACACACTTTGTAATTTCCCCACAGAACTAGGTCATTTTACCTAGAAGCCTTGATGGTGAACGAAAATTGTTGGCAAATCTCTTCAAAAGAGGAAAAACTTCTTAGGAAGGCTCTGCTGAGAAATGGCAGGAGGTGCAGTTGATGTCAATTATAGAGATGATAGGTGAAATATATTTTACGGGAAAAGACCTTGGAGTCATTGAACTCCATCCCAAAAATATTATATATGCCTGGGTGAGAATGGTTGACTTGCGCACCATTAAGCACTCACACCCCATTTATTTCAATGATCCTTAAGTGCACCTAACTTTAACTGGCTTGCGCTCATTCACTAGCCAAGTTACCAGTTCAGAAATTCTATAGTTTCTTCTTAGTTTTACATCAGTACACCTGTTTACACCAGCAAAGGGCCCTAAAGTTAATAGGACTCAGCATCATAGATGTCCATTGGTGATTCAGTAAATTCCAAAAGAATATCCATATTAGTTTGTTGCCACATTTTCTTCAATCCAACTGCAGCCCTAATACCTACACAGATGAAGAAGAAGAAGAAGAAGAAGAAGAAGAAGAAGAAGAAGAAGAAGAAGAAGAAGAAGAAGAAGAAGAGGAGGAGGAGGAGGAGGAGGAATTTGGATTTGATATCCCGCCTTTCACTCCCTTTAAGGAGTCTCAAAGTGGCTAACATTCTCCTTTCCCTTCCTCCCCCAGAACAAACACTCTGTGAGGTGAGTGGGGCTGAGAGACTTCAGAGAAGTGTGACTGGCCCAAGGTCACCCAGCAGCTGCATGTGGAGGAGCGGAGACACGAACCCGGTTCCCCAGATTACGAGACTACCGCTCTTAACCACTACACCACACTGACTCAATGTTTCTCTTGCCATCTTGTTTCCTAATCGGGGCTTCTTTTAAATTCTCTGCATTTCAGAACCTGAGCAAGTCAATTACAGTAGATGGATAATTCTGGGATATTTACAAAAACCAGGCAGCATTGAAGAAACTGAGTTGACATTCCGTCTGTTGATAGCAGAAAGGTGCCTGATAATTCAGTGTTGCAGCGGACAGCAACTCTAAATAAATTGTGGGAAAATAAAGTCTGTCATTAGCTGTTTGAAATTAATGTGAATTATTCATTTTAGGGACAGTAGAAAAAGCACTTTAAATATACAGTATTTAAAATGCTTAATCAATTTGTTCAATACTGGGGAATTAATAAGAAAAATTACATGGCTGTACTGAATGGTAATGTACTGAGATTATACACAGTGGTACCTTGGTTCTCAAACGTCTTGGTACTCAGACAACTTGGAACCCAAATACTGCAAACCCGGAAGCAAGTGTTCTGGTTTGCGAACTTTTTTCAGAAGCTGAACTTCTGTTTTGAGTGTTACACTAAGGTCTGCCTGTTTTTGCTATTTATTTTGAGTTTTTGTTTCTGCAGCTCTTTTTTGTTTTGTTTTTGTGACTGTGTGGAACCCAGTTCAGCTACTGATTGATTGATTGTGTGACTGCAGTACATTGTTTATTGCTTTCATTTTATGGATCAATGGTCTTGTTAAATAGTAAAATTCACGTTAAATTGCTGTTTTATGGGTTGTTTTTAAATGTCTGGAGCAGGTTAATCCATTCTTCATTACTTTCTATGGAAAAGCGCACCTTCGTTTTGGAACGCTTTGGTTTTGGAACAGACTTCCAGAACAGAACCAAGTTTGAGAACCAAGGTACCACTGTGTATATGTTCAGATTTTGTGGGAAGCTATCATTTCCCACTATGTGGAAGGAGTTCACTTTTAAGTTAACTGCTCTTCCCTGTGACCTCCAAGCCCAGTAAATTGTGGTTTGTATTCACTATAAGTTTTGGAACAAGTCAAGATCTGAGAACATGCTTTTGATCCTGGCTTGTTATCATTAGTCATAATTCAAACAAACCACAGTTCCCTGAATTTAGACTTTTGTGGAGCAAAAAAAGAAGGCAAAGTGTGAGCTTGAGGTATGTGCAGGCTCATTCACATTGTTCCCTGAGGCAATATTACAATTGTTATTGATTGCTTGTTTGTGTGTGTGTGTGGGTGGGTGGGTGGGTGGGTGGGTGTAGTAGCACTCAGGGTTATTATGAGGAAAGAATGAAATACCGGTAATCTCATGGGTGCCACTCTAAGGTCCTTGGAAGAACAGTAACATATAAATGTGATTGTTTCTCACCCTGCAAATGATGAATGCCTGTACACAACAGTTTGAGTAATATAATCATAAATAGTGTGACAATCATAAAGTGCATTTAAACGGTGTATCCTTAATGTGAACAAAATCTCTCCTGCATTACAAATAGATTTATAAAGTTCATTTTGAATTATGACTAATCAAAGCAGTTGCGCCGCTTAATGATATCAAGGATGAAATTAAGTTTAAATTTTATTTATGTAATAAATGCATGAACAAATTAACACTGCAAGTGGATGCGTAAACGGCAGATTTTGTTCTTTTAAAGTGAGAACTCACACAGATCCACCCCCATGCCTTGCCATTTCTTTTCCTCCCACTATTTTGTTCCATTTCAGTGAAAAAAAGGAATATTCCTATCTTGTGTAAGTTAGATTTCCACAGAACATCCACTAGATTTTCACTCCAGATGTTTCATTCTTGCTATTCAAATTAAAAGCAGCCCAGGTTCCTTTGTTGTCTGCATGTACATTACATACCAAAATATTGGCAAAGGAATAAGGCTTTCAGTGACAGAAAATTAAATGGAAGGCGAACAGCGTGCAGTACAGTGCACTATATAAAGATATGGAAGAGAGTGGAAGTTGAAATAATGAGAATATTGCAAAAGTAAACCACTGTACTAAACCCCAGCAGGAAAAAAGGATACTGTTCTTAAAACAATAGCATTTACATTCCATGAGCCTTCTGCAGTACAATTGCAAAACAGTACAATTGCAACATATAACAACAGACATTTATAACTGAAAATTCTGGGCATGGGCAGAGATAGCAGAGAAGTGATGTTGGATTTTTTTTAAAAGTAACATATTCATAATTATATTTTACCTCTTGAACTGTTAACGTCCATCTTCAAACTTTCACTTTTTTTAGAGGAAAGCTTAGGTTTGTGATTCTAATGCCCAAAACCTACACATACTTACTGGACCAGCTGCTGTTCAGTTACACATACCGGGTAATTGTTATTTGAAACTTAGGCATTCAAAACAAGAATCAAATGCTCAGTGCTGCTGCTTGTGTAGTTGAGTTTTTGTGATCTTTAGAAGTAAAGTGGAGTGGGGAGTTAAACAGACAGTTGCTACAGGAGAAGGACTGAGAGCAACATCATGAGAGGCGTGTTTCTAGGGCCAAGCAGAAACTGCAAAGTTTCCTTGTTATTTTTGTTATTGGATCCTGGGTGTTGTTTATGTAATCATGATATATTTATAGTTCTGAAATGTTGATTTTTGTAAGTTATTATGTTTGCTACTATGTTGTTTGGCTATGTTATTAGGTAACTCTTTTTGTACCATTTTGTTTTGAAATATACAGTGGTACCTCAGGTTACATCCGCTTCAGGTTACAGACTCTGCTAACCCAGAAATAGTACCTCAGGTTAAGAACTTTGCTTCAGGATGAGGGAAAAAATCGTGCAACGGAGTGGCGGCGGCAGGTGGCCCCATTAGCTAAAGTGGTACCTCAGGTTAAAAACAGTTTCAGGTTAAGAACGGACCTCCAGAACAAATTAAGTTTTTAACCTGAGGTACCACTGTATTGCTTTCTTTGTGCAAGTTGCCTTGAGCATAATTTTTGTGTGTGTGGCAACGTGGCATACAAATAAATGCAATGAAATGAGACAGTGGTGGTTCGTGTTCATTGGAAGTGCCAGTTATAGTTTTGACCTCAGCTTCCCTGTTAAGTTTTACAAAGGGTAAGCTGAGTCTAAGGAGCAGGAAACCAACACACAGTGCCATTCTCTAGACTAGTTGTACATAGGGAGGCAGGCAGGTGAGCGGCTAGCTGAGGGCAGTATCAGGATGGTTGGATAGTGCCCCATATACCTAATGAAGCAGCCCCCACTGTAAACAGTCTTATATTCTCTATAGCTTTGTTTCTTTTCTTTTCTTTTCCAGATGGATCATGCTACCCAGAGACAAACCAATGGCAGGATATATTTATTTATTTATTTATTTAATTTATATCCCCCCACATCCTTCCTTCCAATACGCGAGTGTACTGTTTTTTGCTATTTCTGGGTGCCGCCCAGAAAAGAACTATTCTGCAGTGCCTGCTAATTAGAATGAGTGTAAATCAGAGGAGAGGTTAGGCCAGCCTGGCACCCAGAAATGTTGGACTACAACTCCCACCACACCATTGACCATGCTGACTGGGGCTCAAGGGAATCGTAGTATGAAACATCCAGAGGGTGCCACGTCTGGGAAAGATTGATCTTTAGGCACATATCTAAATACACCGATGTTTCAAATCTGTTTCTTGCATAGGAAAGCTATTGGAATCCCTACTCAGCCATGAACAATAGGAGCCAACTCCTAAGGGCCCTTCGGGCCCCCAATAAAATATTTGGCCTCCTAAAATTGATGGGCAACACCATTCAAATAGTGTGTGTGCACCACGTCATGTGATTGATTATGCAACGCAGGGCTTACCTCCCCCACCCTTATTTTTTTATTCAAGTTGGTACCCCCTGGCCACAATGAAGCTCACCTTAGGCCAGTCACTATGTCTTAGCCTAACCTACCATATTTTTCGCTCTATTAGACGCACCAGACCACAAGACGCACCTAGTTTTTGGAGGAGGAAAACAAGAGAAAAAAAATTCTGAATCTCAGAAGCCAGAACAGCAAGAGGGATTGCTGTGCAGTGAAAGCAGCAATCCCTCTTGCTGTTCTGGCTTCTGTGATAGCTGCGCAGCCTGCATTCGCTCCATAAGACGCACACACATTTCCCCTTACTTTTTAGGAGGGAAAAGGTGAGTCTTATAGAGCAAAAAATACGGTATTTCATAGGGAAGTTGTGAGGATGAATGGGGAGGAGGGGATAACCATGCACACACTACCTTGAGATCCTTGGAGGATTAAAGGTGGTATATAGATGTATAAATAAAGTGGGAAGAGGGCTTTTCCTAAGGGAGCGTGTCCGGCAACGGACCCTCCCAGTGTCCCTAATTTCCAGGGACAGTCCCGGATTTGCAGAAACCATCCTGATTTCTGTTTTGGCCCCAAAATGTCCTGCTTTTCCTTCCCTATTTCCATTGGAGGGTATGGACTTATCTAACTCCTGAGCCATCTGAAGGAAACCCTGTACATATAAGGAAGGTTTTTTTTAAAAATGCTTTATTATGTCTTTCTTATACAATTTTTATTAAACTTTCTGTCTTACAATTTAGAATACTTGTTTTGCATCCTTAAGATATCAATGACTTCCCTTCTTCTCTTTCCATGGTTCATTTTACATATCATAAATCCCTGCACATTTTACAAAAAACTATACCATTCGGTATTCCATTATTGCATCCATCAAAACTTGTTTACACTGTTGAATTTATCTTAATGCTGCCAACGTTTTCAGCTGTATACAATTATTTCCCATATATTCAATAAAATGTTTTACCAATCTTCTTTAAACATTAAGTTCTTCTTCTCTTATTCTATATGCTAAGTCTGCGAGTTGTGCATATTCTCTCAACTTATGTTTTTAGATAGTGGTACCTTGGTTCTCAAACGCCTTGGTACTCAAACAACTTGAAACCCAAACACTGCAAACCTGAAAGTGTTCTGGTTTGCGAACTTTTTGGGGGGGACCGAACATGCTCCATTTTGAGTGTTACGCTTCCAATTTGAGTGCCACACTTCCATTTTGCGTGTTACACTGAGGTCTGTCTATTTTTGCTATTTATTTTGCGTTTTTGTTTTTGCGGCTTCTTTGTTCTGTTTTTGTGACTGTGTGGAACCCAGTTCAGCTACTGATTGATTGATTGATTGTATGACTGCAGTACATTGTTTATTGCTTTCCTTAAATAGTAAAATTCATGTTAAATTGTTTTAAGGGTTGTTTTTAAAAGTCTGAAACGGATTAATCCATTTTGCATTCCTTTCTATGGGAAAGCGTGCCTTGGTTTGGAACGCTTTGGTTTTGGAACAGGCTTCCAGAACGGATTAAGTTTGAGAATAAAGGTACAGCTATATGTTGGAAGCCGCCCAGAGTGGCAGAGGCAGTATATATCACCATCATGGAATAGGACGCCCTTATTGGAGGGTCTGCGACAAATTCCCTCAGGTGAAGTGAGACGAGCTTCACCTGTTGAATGTCAAAAAAAAAAAAAAGCGCAGGAGCCCTATTTTATTTGTTTGGAGAGGCAGGAGGCAGCAGCGGGAACACTTCCAAGCTGCAGTGCCGTCTCGGCGCTTTGGTGGCGAGAAAGGGAGAACAATCGCAGGAAGCCACAGCCGCGCCAGGCGCCTCCGGGCCCAGAAGAACAAACAAGCCCGTCAGGCCGCGCGGGTCTTTCGCCCGCCTGAGGCAAAGGAGGGGAACCGGGCGCTCGGGGCTGGGGGGCAGGCTGAGGTAACAACGGTGGCGGCCGAAGCTCCTCCCCTGCTCGGGGCCGTTCTCTTCCCGGGCAGAGGAACATTGTGACGCTGGCGGAGCTGGAACACCTGGAGCCACGGCGGCCGCGGGCGACGTGAGGTAAAAACAAAAGCAAACCATTCTCGGGGGGAGGAAAGGGGAGGGGAGTCCCTGGCCAGGCAGCGGCCGCCATGAGACTCCCCCTGTGAGGAGGGGCGCGAGGCCGCGGAGCCCTTCGAGGGAGTTGGGGGGGGGGGCGACGCACGCAGCCGCCCTCCGCCCTCTTCCCTCAGAGCCGCGGGCAAGGTAAGTTGGGAAGGAGCGCGCTTCGGCCCAGCTGGAAAAGCAGGTTCTTCCTCATGAGGCAGCAGTAGCCGCCGCCGCAGGGCGGAGCCGCGCATGCCGGGCAGGGACCACCAACCACCTCGGCAGGCGGCAGGCGGCGTGTCTCTCACGGAGGAGGAGGAGGAGGAGGAGGAGGAGGAGAGGCGAATAGCTCGGGGATGCCTGGAAGCAGGAGGTGGGTCGGGGTGCGAGGGTGGGGCGCGTCCCTGGCAGAGGGAGAAGGGAGCTGCAATGGGGGGGTGTCAGGATTCAACCCCCCCATCGCTTCGCCTGGGTAACCACAATTCCCCCGGTTCCAAAATGGCATCTCTCCCCCCCCCACGCCTCACCCTTTGCTTACTCGGTATCCCCCGCCCTCCCTTCTCATCCTTTTAGCAGATATGACAACCAGCAGGTGCATTCGCTTCCTCCTCCCCGGTTTGGTGTTTTTTTCCTTTTCGTAATTTGCTGCATGATTTGCTTTCAGTCGTTAACTTGGGCGCCTGCTGTTCGCAGGCAGGGAAGCTGCTACTGACACTTTTTGAGGTCAGCAGCACAGTGTTACCCTTCAAGCTGATAAGGAATAATAATGGGTATTATTATGAAACCCAGTGCTTTTTTTCCTGGGGCTACGCAGACCTCTAAACATTTTGTGAATCTAAGTTTGGCCTCATTGAGGGGCAGTATTTCAAGAGGAGTAGGAAAATGAGAGGACTCCTAAACATTTTTTTTTAAAGGAAAAAAAGCACTGATTAAATCTACAACACTGGTACCAGAGGGGCCAACTTGAATGAATTATTGGGGGGTGGCGGCACATAAGCCCGGTCTCACATAATCAATCACAAGATGCAGCACCCACCCACTATTTGAATGGCAATGTCCATTAACTTGGGGTGGGTGCTAAGCCCCCTGAAATTTTTTTGGGGGGGCAAAGGGACCCCGGCCCCTGAGAGTTGGCTCTGAGGACTGGTACTTTGGGTGCCTGCTAGGCACTGCACAAGCCCTGAATTGTCTGGTCTTGATCTGTGTTTTAGAGATTGCATTATCCAGTGATAATGACTGTGTTAGGGTGGTCATGTCTCAGCTTCGTAAACTGGAATATGAATGAGCCTTTTGCCCACACATGCATGCAGCCCCTTTGCTTCTTTCCCGGCTGATTTAGTAGACAAATCAGGACGGGGTGCCAACTTGAATAACATATTGGGAGGCATGTAAGCAGCACCCCACATAATTGATCACAATATGCGGTACATGCACACCATTTGAATGGCAATGCCTATCAACTTTGGGGGAGGGGAACCAGCCCCCTCAGATATATTATTTGGTGGTGCAAAGGGACCTTGCCCCCTAGGAGTTGGCTCCTAGGAACGGGGAAGTTTCCAGTCTTATCCAAACCAGGAAACTATGGTTATCAGCTGCAGAACAAGCCAGTATGTTAAACCATGGTTTGAAGTTGTTTTAATATCCTAGCTTGTAACCATAGATTCATGGTTTGGATGATACAGGAAATGATGGTTAATTGGAGACTTACTGGTTTGATTGCAAGGAGTGGTGGGGCTGCATGCATAGGGGAAAAGCTCATTTGTAGCTTGACCCATTGAGTATGCAATATATGATCATCTGAAAGCAGAAATCATGGATTATAGCTTATAATTTGCACCATCTGAAATGTTTAGGATCCTGATGGCAACTGTATTGCACTCCTGTCCTAGAAATAGTGGCAGGTTAACAGGAGGACAGGGAGAACTGGTGGATGGAAAGCTCCATGGGGGCTTATTTATACCTCATCATCATTGTATGCTGCCTTTCCATAGTTAAACCATGCTTACAATATCGATATGAAAACATCATTAAATATGCAATAAAATCAGACAATCCCTACCTAATTCATCATAAAGTATTGACAAGAAAAATACAAAAACAGTTGCAGTATCAGTAAAAATGCTTCTCCAAAATAAACTCTCAACCCAACAGAAACCCCCAAACACACCACCACCCTGATAGTTTCTAGGCATCCTGAGCAGGAAGTCTCTTTGGGCTTAAGAGCAAGATAATCTCTGACCCCTTCAGCAGCAGCTTTGTAGTTGGAGTCTGTCAGGACCCTACCCTCCCTAAGCCATCCTTCACTATATGTATCTTATATGTTGCCAGTGTTCTCCATGCAATGCTTCACACCTAGTCTCCAAGGGCACTGTGAGATGGGGACTTGTCCAAAGTCATCCTGTGACCTTCATAGCCGAACAGGATTTTCACCTGAGTTTGACAAGTCCATGCAAAACTTTCAGGAAATGTCTCTGACAACAAACTTGAAGGAAACCCTTTCAAACCAATCCAAGTGAGAATTCCTGACATCTCTGATGTAGACTCGCCAGAAGTGTGGCATTCATGTCAGACTTTATTTGAGCAACTTTTTATCAACAAAGAATCAAACTAAACAGTAACAATGAGTATTGCTGTTTTGTTGATGTTTCTAAGTACGTTTTGCAGATACTGTAGTTATTTATTGATTTCATTGTATTTATGTTGTAAGCTGCCTTGTTATTTGTTGCAAAAGTGCAGGTCACAAATATACAAATAAATGATAGTTTGCCTTCCAGCCAGACAACTTATGCACCAGCTGGAAAGGTTCTGTTGTCACAAGGTAGCAAACTACCCATCATTGCCACTTCATCGGCCTGGATATGGACTCCCTGGGATATGCAGTCATTTAATTTTTTTTGCTTGGGTCTTTCTCCACTGGTGTTTAAATTCTTTCCTAGCCTATTTCATAGATCCCAGCACTTTAATATACCAGGGAGTCAAGGAGGCATTTGTTTAAGCCCTCGGCAGTCACTATCTGGTTCTAGGCATGCCACCAGCATCAGTTTTCTATCTGAAAAAATATTGTTCATCATAATGGTTCCACAAGTGAAAAATGGAAATAGTTGTCATGTACTGTAGAGAGCTGTTGGAAGAACAAACCAAAATAAAGTTGTAAATCATTCAGTACATAAATTGTGCTGTATACCAGAGAGAGCAGCTTAATGAATATTTTGTTCTACTAAGAATGCTAATTTTATTTGTCAAATGTACATATATTTATTTATTAAATTTGTATACTGCCCTATACCCCTAGATCTCAGGGCACTTCACATATGTTGTCTCTTTCCTCCATGCAGTTCAGAAATGGTGTACAGTATGTTCCCTGGTCTAAACAACTTCAAAAGCAGATGATGTAAATAACATGCAATACAGAAGCAATATACAATATAATATCATATAAAAGAAGTCACAAATATTAAAACAGTTAAAGCAATTGCATATATAAGAACAATGAGAAACATAAGCATGTAACAGGAAACATTTGAGCATGTGATTGCTCACCTGCAGCATCCTTGGAAGAGTATAGCCACATGAAGTTTCTGAATATGAAGTTTGGCTCTTAAACATAAATATTCTTACAAACAAAAGCAACTTGAACAAATGGGTATGTTTATGGGAGTTTTTAATGTTCATTGGGTCCAGGATCCCAAGAATTGTTTATCTTGAAGAAAACTTGAAGAATACTTAATATTATCCCAGTCAAGTAGTTTATCATATGTGGAAAATGATGCAAAAATAGAAGTTGAAAATACATGTGTATCAGCATAAAAGGAAGAAAGCCGCACAAAATTCATTCTTCTGCCAAACTTGGTGCATGATCAGGCTGGAAGTTAACATTTTAGTTCCACTGAATCTAGATAATGCTTAATGCATTAAATTATACTGGATCACTCAGTGGGCGCATATATCCGTTAGAATACCACATTGCCAGACCAGACAGGACTCTGTTCCTCATTCTGGTAGTGGGTGGGGAGGCAGAAGTATTTCAGCCTTCATCAACCTGGTACCTTTCAGATGATTTGGACTACTACTCCCCGTCATCCCCAGCCAACAAATTCTCATTAGGACTGATATCACCAATTTTGTTTTAGATGTGGGTTACCATTTTAAAACTAACAGATGGCTATGCTAAAAGCAATATATGCTGCTAATTGCTAGTGTGGAATGCTGAATAAATGTTGGACTCAGTCTGGTAAGACCTGGCTTTGTATTCCTATGTGGCCATGAAACTTGCTTAACCTTTCTTACAGAGTTGTGATAACATAGTTTGACCTTGTGTATGCCACCCTGACTTCTTTGGAAGAAGGATGGGATGCAAATGTAGCTAATAAAATCTCAAACCCTTGCAAGTTAATCCTTTGGAGTGAAAATTCAACAAGTGCAAGTTATCATTGCTGCTCCACAAATCACTGCCCTTCATTGCACAACAAATTTTGTTGGAGAAAACATTACAACCCTATTTTCCCACATTTTCTCTTTTTTCACATGGTTAATTTGCAGTGAGTTCAACTAGGCTCTGTAAGAACTGAATCTGTGTATGTCCTTTAGATGTATCATACTTTAAAACTTTGCTTATATAATATCTAGAAGTTGGGTCCAGTATAGTTGAATAAGGTGTCCAATCCCAAGTAAGGGATTTATTTATTTTTAAGATGAAACAATTAACTTGCTCGTTTTAAAAGAAAAAGTAGCTAACTTGCTGAACAACCAGTGTGTCCTTGGCTATTTACTATGGCTTGTATTCTAAAATGAGTGAATGGAAGGGGGGGATGAAAGTTACCCACCTACCTCACTCCTTCAGACACCTTTGCCCACGGAAAGCCTCTTTTTAGGATGAGGATTCCTAATGAACAGCACAGAGAAGGATGTGTGTGTGTCCAAAATTAGGAGCAGGCCTCTGCCTGATTGTGGGCTGTTCTTCCCTTTCCAGCAGCCTGTGTGCTATATCCTACATTATTCAGAAGCCCCCCACCTAATCCTCCGGAGTGACTTTTGGGATTGGTGCAAGGGAAATTTCTGTGAAATTTCTTCCATTGACTTGTTTTAAGATTCACCCCCATATCTGTTACGTTGGGTTATAATTTCACTTTCATGCTAATAGCTTCAGGATCTTTTTCCAACTTGGTCACTAAGGTAGTTTTATTGGCCTTTGAAAACTTTGGTGTAACTCAGAAGCAGGGATAGCCAATGTTTTATACTTGGTAGCTGCATGCTTCTGAACTTATATGTTCAGGTGCCTTTTCATAGCAACAGAAAAAGGTGCATTAAGCTGGAATAGGGGTTGAGAGATGCCAGGTGGCTATTCATTGTAGCTGCAGGCTGAATTACATGGCAACGAGATTGCATGAGGCCTGAAAATGTACAGTTGTTTCCATGACAAGTTGTCTCATTATTTCTAGGACCAGGATGTATTGAATATCCCCAGTAGACGCTTCCCACCATTCTCTGCCACCATCACTTCCGTTGCATTGATCATTCTTGGCAACTCTTCCCTTCACACTCCAGGAAACTACCCTTTGAGTTAAAGGTGCTTTCCTGCCTCCAGTGTAGTCAAGGCAAGAGCAATATCAGGGTTGGGAGTGGAGTGGAAGCTGCTCTTTTGGGAATGGTGTGTGCCCTGCGCACGGTCACTTAGGTTCCCAGCTGTGGGGGAAATGTAAACACATCATTCTTCCCTTTACAGACTCTCTGCTCCTGTTTGTGGTGATGGGGATATGAAGGCAGGATCAGTGGGCACAGCTCTCCTATCCCTCTCCATGCACTTACATATGTGTGAACGAAAAACCCAAATAGAGCTACAATGTCTTTTTTTAAAAAACTGACAGTTTATTTGGAAGGCTGAGAATGTCATTTATATATTCCGTTCATACTGAGGGGAAAGTCTGTTTTTGTGTAGTGCAGTTTTTCCCAATAGATGTTCCTACTAGGTCAATGACTGTTTGCTTCAGCTTTATATATTTAGCTTTTTATGTTTCCTTGTCAGGGTAGCTTATAATATGTGTCAAAATATCACACATCTTTGTATAGTAGTTTCCAAGAGGCTGGTGTGTAAATTTTACCTTGGATACCATGTTAATCCCCACCACCACCACCCGTATTTTTCTTACATGAATGTTTTAAGCAGCTGTTTAAATTGGCAGGTAAATCCTGGTTTTTATTTTTACAGGTCAAGAGTAGCATTTCTACTTGTTCTTTGTGTTTATTTTAAAAACTGGTTTGCTGTACCTCCAGCCATTATATATTGGTTCCGTTGTTAAGGCAGGTGGCTATTTTGCAATGGTATAACCTTGAAAGCACTTTTCTAGATTAAAACCTTCAGAGTATGGTTTAAAGCATTGCAAACAGCTAAGGTCCTTGAAATGTTGCACTTTCCATCTCTGATAATATTCATGTCAGGAATCTCTCACACACACTTGCCTTGCCAACTCTCAGACCAAATTTATAAATAGCTGCACACCTGGATTGCCTATGGCAGTCGAATTGTCGCTGGGAATCTAGGCAGGAAAGCTTCTAGGCCACAAATGGTTGACATGGGAATGTGTGAACAAGCAAGCTGCTGAGAGGTAATTTTGTTTAATTGAAATCTGTTTTCGCCCTCTTTTTTTTTTTTTTACCATATATGCTTGCCAGTCAATTGACTGCCTATCTTCTGCAGTCAAAACCTTTCATGAAGCCAGTAATGCTTTATGAAATTCTTGGTAGCAGCTTAACTTTGCCTATTTATTGATAGCATTGTTTACTGTAAAGGGCAGGAGCAAGAGCTTAAGGCTGGTCAAACCTGCAATAAATACGGGGAAATGTAGCAGCATAGCAAACCTTCTCTTTGTGGTTACCCCTTGTAACTGCAGGTTTCTCCTGACTAGACCACCTCAGTAGCAAAGGTCCCTGTTGGACCAAGCAGTCCAAAAGGGGTGGGTAGGAGTGGGAGAATCCAAGGCAGAGGAATCATGAAATCACAAGGCCTGCTGCACTCTGTGCAAAAGGTGGGTGGGTATCTTTAGTTTTTCTTTCTGTCCACTGTGGTTTCCTTCATATTTTCCTTCCCATTGGTCCCAACAATTGCTAGAATTGGGTTATTTGCAAAGCTGAGCTATATTCGACAAGAAGCAGGATGAGGCTGCTGTGTGGAACAGCCAACAGTCCATGCTTGGAGATATTTGGCTGTGACTCACCCCACCCTACCCCCCCCCGCCCTTCACCTTAGCCTGTCTGTATTTATTCCTTTGTTCCTCTTGCTTCTTGGCCTGCCCATTTGTTACCTTTCCTCAGCCTTCAGTTTTCTTTATTATCCATCCTGCTAAAAGCAACTGATCCAGCAATGCTTCTTTTACCCTTGTAAGACCCCTGACATCTAATTTTACTTTAACCTTTGTGCAAAATTAGGGACAGCTAGAAACTCTCTGCATGTTTTCTGAAGTTAAGTGTTGAAGGAGAGGGTGCACTGGGAGCCTGAAAGCAGAAAGAATGGGGGAGGGCATATTTTGTGGGGCGGGTGGAGCTTCACAAGAGTGGCTGATTATACAGGGGAAAGAACCACTTGGGAGGCATTGAAGTGAATAACAGTAAGGTGCTGGGAGAAGGGGGTGGGTGGAACATATATTGGAGAATGATATTCTGGGATAGGTGAATTGGTTCTGGGAACGACCTGGGTAAAATAAGTTTAAGGCACATCAGTAAATAAAAGCCAAACCTTCTATCAGCCACACCCTGTGTTGGCTAAGGGTGTTGAACACAAGGTAGTGAAACAGAAATGCAAAATGGTACTGAGCGATCTAAAAGGTTACATATAGTTAATCAAGAGTATGTTGGCTGTACAGAAGATTGTATTCTCCCCTATGTGATCCAATGTAGAAGGGTTGAATGACTTCTGCATTTAATCTTCCAGGAGCAAGGTAAACATATTTTAATTGAAAGCCATGAACAGGGATTCCTATCACAGTCTAGTCAAATGAGTTTAGAATTGGACTATAAGTAGTTCAGGTATAGGATTAAAGAACAATTGAAGCTAGGTCTGTGCACCTCAAGGATTTTTGGACATCCTACAGCCTTTGTGCTGTGTGGTAAACCACTTTTGCAAAGGAGCCTCAAGGAATTTCGCATATGGTATATGGGGGTGATTCTGATATTTCAAAGGAAAGAGAGGGGGAATGTCTCTAGTGCATAGGTCAGGGGTTGTCAACCTGGTCACTACTGCCCACTAGTGGGCATTTCAGGATTCTAGGTGGGCAGTAGGGGGTTCTACGGCACAAGCTGAATCCTCCTTCCATCGAGCACTGGTGGGCAGTAAGGAAATTTTACCATCAAGAAAGGTGCATTAGTGGGCAGTAGGTATAAAAAGGTTGACTACCCCTGGCATAGGTCTTCAGCTGTTGGGTCGGGGCCCAGTACTGGCGGGTTCAAGAAACCGCTGCAGCTGCAATGGACAGCATTGGAAGCATGGTCTGTGCTTCCTGAAATTGAAAAGCCAAGTAAGAGGAGCAAAAAGCATTGCACATTTTATGACTGAGAATTTTGTATTGCAGAAAGAGGTTTCTAAATTCATTGAGGATTTTTTGCTAGATATTAGTTCCTAACTAGGTTTTTACTACAGCTGGAGGAATATTCATTATAAAAGCTACAGATTCCCAAACAACTGTGTTGATGCAAAATTGCAACCATCAACTTGAATACTTTGCAAGAGGGTATTTGTTTTTGCTTTTTGGTTGGTGATAGATTTAGGAACTTAAAAACACAAAAAAACACAAATAACTGCCACTGACAAGCTACAGCTTAGTCAGGTCACAATGAAAGGCTTTTTGTTTTCATATTTGTTACCTGTCTGGTTGCATAAACAAGTAATTGTGTCTGCTAAACCAAATCCTGCCGCTTCCATTAGGAGTATTCCTTTTAGGCTATCTTCAAATGATACCTTAACAGCATAGTGGATTGTTATAAAAACAAACCTGCATCAAAAGCAGTTAGAAAATGAAGTTACTTTGTTTAGCAACAATTTTTTTGCACTTATCCTCCACTAATTTTACTCAAGAGTTGAAAAAATGAAATAGCTCTAAGGCAGCAACAGTTTTACCCCCCTTGGCCTTTATTCAAGATAGCAGCTGCAGTCTTGTTTTGTGAGAAGCTGAGGGATATCCATAAAGAAGTCACAGTCCAGAATATGTGATTAAGACATCCATCTACCCTTATGATTAAGAAATGAACAGAAGGCAGCCCAAGGATGAAGGAAACAAAGCATGTTATAGTCTTAGTTCTTGCCAATCTTACATATATTCATTCCTTTTTAGAGTATTTCTATTACTGCAGTGGGAGTACTTGTAAATGTAAATATCATGATTGGTATGAAACTAATATCATTGGTAATTGGCTGCCATACAAAACATACCATCAGCATAGCTGGGCTTAAATTGATGTTAAGCCTATTATACAGTATTGTGAATCATTGCTATATAGTTGAAAAAACCTATTTCCATGTAAAATGCTGTTTCCAAAGGTAAATGTTTTCTGACAGTTTGAAAGGCCCAAAGTATAAATGGAAAAGGTAATTTTCCTTGTCTCTTACTGACATTTAAATATATATTAAAAAACAATACTTGCTAGCTTTATTTGTGGATGGAGATGTAATGCTGGCTTCTACAAACCACAGTTTGCTGCATGGACATCCAGTTTCAGTAATGTGCTCTCACTTCTCTGTTCTCTGGAACAATTTCCCCTCACCCTTCATTTCCTTGTGTCAACCATGTTTAGCACGATATGGACGAACACTACCCCTAGTGCTTTACTAGCCCAAAATATAACCATGGTTTGAGGTGGCTTATGAGGGAACCTGGTTTATGTTGATGATAGTTTGTGTTGGTGTAATTGTTATGTAGCATCATGGTTAACTGGAAAGAAGGAGGGAATAAAATTTATCCATAGAAAGGTGGGTGTGGCATGTGTTCATAAGATAGGTTCCATATTTGCACTTAATGATTTGCAAGAATCTAGTGTTGTATCTGTACTGGGTTTATATCTTCATTCTAACAGTTTATGTGAGTTGTTAGATGTGTTTCAGCCGCCCTCTTTTTCAACATTAAATGAAGTATATATCCAGCAGTACCAGGGGCAGTACAGGCAACTCCCCATTCACATGCATTCAAGGCATGTGTGATGGCACACATGTGCATCACCATGAACCTGGAAGTGGCACAAAAGGGCAAAAATGGCCCTAAAAGAGCTTATTTTTCTTGTTTGTTTATTATAGTGAAACTGCTGAATATCTATACCTTATATATCCTGTGATATATATCTCTATATAGTGCATAATTGGTATCTGTCAGCTAAATGTTGTCTGTGCCATGGTTTAGGGCTACCATAACTGAAATGATCTCATCCACTGATGCAAAAGAAAATGTGATGATTCTGCAATAACATTTACTAAGGAGAACTTAATTATCCATACGTGAACATAGCTGAATCCTTGGGATTCACTGAGGATACAAGAATTTATCTTCTCTGAGAAATGGATAATATTGCAACACAGAGGGGTTTTGGAAATACCCTCTATAATTTCAAACTGCTTTATGCATTATATTTTTCAAAGTAAACAGTATAAACATGACAAAGGTTTGGGATGCATAATCACATCAATCATTTTGCTGTGCTTTTCTCCCCTTATTTCATAGTGTTTGAAGAAAATAACAAAAGATGGACGACCACAAATAGTAAGTAGATTTCTCTGTGTTTGTATCTGTATCTGTAGCAGTAACGGAGTTAAGGCACGGCCTTTCTTAAAACTGACAAAAAAAAATTCAAGCTATAATGCATTAGCTGCAGAATAGTTCATCCATACCCGTAAGTATGAAGAAGCCAGGAAAACTGGGGTGGTTGTAGTAGGAGCTAAGGTTGGGAAAATGCAAGTCAGTGTAGAACTGTACAAGGAATGTAAATACAGACAGAGATATTGCATCAAATGCTGCTTATATGATATCTTACATGATTTCAAATTGTCTTTTAAATCTCTTGTAAATAAACTAGCATCTTGCTTCCTAGCAGTTATTCAAGGGAATTTTATGATCGGTATGCCCAAGGCCAAGAGAAGTCTGTGGTCAATAAAATGCAGCAGAAATACTGGAAGACAAAACAAACTCTTATCAAAGTCACAGGAAAGAAGGAGGATGAACATGTGGTGGCCTCAGATGCAGATCTGGATGCAAAACTGGAGGTAGGCATGGCAGCCCAGATATTTCCTCACAAAGGGGGAAAATCCTATGTTAGGAGGTCACAGAAATTGGGCCAGGTTCCAAAAAGCCATTCATGCCCTGCGGCTTTTCAACCCTACCTTCCTTGTTGCAGCTCCCCTGGCCACTCTACCCCTCAAATGCACCCTAAAGTTAGAGGGACCCTTGGATATGGCATTTCATGAGGCATGAAAACAGTGGTGCAGCTGTTAACATTTATCTCCTCCCAGCACCATTCTGTACTTTCCAACTGCTTTTTCTTTCCTGATAAGTTAGAGCAGACCTCCCCGCACCAAAAAAGAAAGAAAGAAAAGAAACCCAACACATTTACCAACCTCGATAAATGAAAAAAATATACAGAGCACTTGCAATTTCTCATTTTAAGACTCGCTTAAAGCATAGCACCATCATGAATACAGGAATAAAATGGAGTATGCTTCTGCTTCCCAGATGATAAACAGATTTTGTTGTAGAAAATGACAATATTCTTTTAATAGTAAAATGAGCATCTGTAATCCCTTATGTGTCTGGCTGGCCTCCCACTGGCAATTTTTAAAAAAAAAATAAAACAAGTAGAAAGAAAGGATACTGTGGCAACTAGTGTGAACTTCAGATTGCCCATGCCAGCCTAGATGCTGGTGCTGGGCCTGATGTTTGCCTCTGCCTCCACCATTTCCTTTTCTTTGGGTGGTAATTTGAGGGCCCCCTGAGCTGCAAGTCCCTGGACTTAGGCCTGGATATCTCAGCTGCACCACTGCAGGAGAAACTACATTGGGAGAAATCAAGAAACAGCTACATGCACCTAATTGAAATCACTGTCTTCTGGCTCGTGTACCTGATTTAGTTGTAAAGATAAAAAAGTGTCCCCAACCTCTTGGAAGAATGGGATACAAATGTAGCAAATAAATCAGTGTCATGCCATAGAAGTCTGTTTTCAGCCATTTCCTTTCCTTCTTTTGGTGTGCAATTGCTGATGTTTTTTTTTCCATTTTATTAGCAAGGTTGAGGGAATTGGATATGTTTAGCCTGGTAAAGAAGAGATAGATAGCCATATTCCAATATCTAAAGCAGGCTTCCTCAACCTCGGTCCTCCAGATGTTTTGAGACTACACTTCCCATCATCCCTGACCACTGGTCCTGCTAGTTAGGGATCATGAGAGTTGTAGGCCAAAAACATCTTGGGGGCTGAAGTTGAGTAAGCCTGATCTAAAGGGCTGTAAGATGGAGCAAGGTGTTTTCTGCTGCTCCAGAGGCTAGGGCCCAAACCAATGGGTTCAAGTTACAAGAAACAACTAAACATCAGAAAGAACTTTCTGACAGTAAGAGCTGTTTGAAAGTGGAACAGACTCCCACGAGAGGTGGTGGACTCTCCTTCCATGTAGGTTTTTAAGCAGAGGTTGGATAGCCATATGTCATGTATGATTGAGTCAATATTCATGTATTACAGGGGGTTGGACTAGGTGACCCTTGGAGTCCCTTTCAACTCTACAGTTCTATGAGTCTGATTTTAAAGGATATTCGTTACCTAATGGTAGAATTAAAACAAGCATAGCAGTGTTATAGAATTAGCATAGATAACAGAGAACCTGTTAATCCCTCTCTGGTGTCTCTTTAAATAAGCAAATGTTGATGTCTAATTTGGGCTCCTTTTTATTTTTATTTTTGGTAACTATTTATTTCCTGAGAAATTCTAAAACTAAAATAATATAAACCTCATCTCTAGAAATATTGGATAGTTTGAGTGTTTACTTCTTGGAGTGGTTCCAGCTTGCAAATTACATTTTACATATTTACTTTCTGCCTGTGACCTTAATTATACCTCTTAAAATCTGTGCCGTCACATTCCTTGCACAGAATGGCCTTCCTGCTATACTGTAAACATGGTTGCATTTCACTGGCAGAGAACATATCACAGAGCATAAATGCCCGTGAGACAAACTGATTTGCTCAGACCATCTTACACGCTTTGTATTTATATAGGAATTGTATTAGAAAATTGCTGCACATGTGATGTTGTACATTGGAGGAAAACACTATGAATTCATAGGCAAGGAAAGCTGATAAGGTTTCAGAAGCAACATACTGTTTTGAAGGGAAATATAGTTTTAAGGAAAGTGTTTTTTCTGTGTCTCCTGTCTCAACAATAGTTTGTATTTTATGTTTCATTTCAGCTCTTCCATTCAATTCAGAGGACGTGTATGGATTTACTTAAAGCAATTGAACTATATCAAAAAAGGATTTGTTGTAAGTATTTTAGCTGTAGCTAGCCTTGCCTTTTCAGCCTAACTTAATCAGTGGTAAAATGAAGATAATTGTGAAGTATTCTGCAGCATTAATCAGAGTTCAAGTTGATACTAAAATTATTTATCAGTCTAGGCTTTAAAGATAGCTTTGTACATTTGGCGGAAACAAATACTATGACAAAGAAAAATATGATATTACATCGAACTTGATCAGATCCAGTCCAAGCGATTTTGCTGTCTGAGGCCAAAGATAAGATTCCTCTCCCCATTCCATATGCAAATCATGCTTGCAATCTTACTTCAACATTGATGACAAGACAGCATCCTCCACCACACCTAAGGGGTGTGGGCTAGCTTATTAGGTGCAGAGCAGACCACATCACACACAGAGCTCTGTCTGCTGACAAAGGGAAATGACCAGCAATGGTGTGTGCCTTAGGACAGATGGCAAAGGTCCAGCACTGCTGCTCCTCACCCCAACTGCTGCCTAAGGCTGCTACCCCACTCTTTCTGATAGTAGGGACAGCCCCAACATTGATAAACTGGTCCAATCATTGTGTTACACAGAAAACATGAGAACTGTTCTTATATATATAAAAAAGGAAATGCAATACCAGAGGCTGTGGTAGAGAGTGTGAGGGAGCTGCTTAACTTTTTCTCCTCCTGTTGTTTGTCCTGTCAAAGTGTGCGCCCCCCCTCCAAGCTGCTTTTTATGGCAGAAAGGGGGGGGGCTGTATATTTTGTCCTGCAGAGAACAAAAGCAACTTGAATATAGCATTTTGGGGTATCCTCTGTCCCTCTGCTTGAAGCAGCACCCTCCTGTACCTGTTTTTCAGTGTTAGCTGTTCAAGCAAAACAATGGTTCCAGAGTATGGTCTGAAGGCATAGGAGGCCACTCACCTGCTGAAAATAAGCCAGCCTGGTGGTGGTGGTGGTGGTGGTGGTGGTGGTATCATCATCATCATCATCATCAGTGAGTGGATAAGTGACTACCTGGGAACCACTTGAACTTCTTGAGTAACTTCTTGAGTTACATGATGGAAGAAAGGTAGGATATAAGTGGAAGGAAATAGAAAAAAGTAAAAATCATCCATTGAGAGATTGCATAACTTGATACCTTTTAATTTGGTCCTCACATTTGCTATTGTGTACGGACCTGTAGGACATGCTTTGCCCTGCCTTAGTTTGCTTTTTAAAAAATATTTTAAAACATTTTCTTAATTTAAATGCAAACTCTGTGAAACCAAATCTTCTAAATGAAAAAATGCAAATATACAGAGGGAATAGAACTGAAGGGTGTATGATGCCCAAGTTGTTTCAATCAGCATCCATTTGACGAGCCCCTGTGAACTTCTGTCACTTGAGCATCAGGCTCAAGGAGTTGAAAGAGAGTGTAAAACAATCAAGGGAAATTCTAGGTATTGTAGTCAGGTCACAGCAGTCTACTTCATCTGATCCCACCAAGCTTATAGCTCTATTCAAGCAAAAAATAGCACGTTCTCCTGTTGCCTTTTCAGCGTAGAGGTCATTTTGCAGTTCTTGTTACATTACACTGAGCCCATGAAGGGATGTGCTGAAGTGAACCCGATCGTCTGTTTCGTAAGTGCGTGGAATTCATGAAGGTTAATTAGAAATTGCAGGGTTATGTTAGAGGGTTATTCTGTGACCTGAATAATGGGGGCAATGCAGCATTTCCCTTCTTTAAACTTAGTGGTGCATCACTACTTTCTCTCTTTTTTTAATCTTAGTTCTGTCTCAAGAAGAAAATGAATTGGGGAAATTTCTCCGATCCCAAGGTTCTCAGGATAAAACCAGAGCGGGCAAGATGATGCAAGCTACAGGAAAGGCCCTCTGCTTTTCCTCTCAACAAAGGTATGTTTGACTAGAGAGACTTCATGTATGAAATAGCTTACCATCCTTGCCCTGTCTTCTGAAGCAGGCCTGCACAAGAAGCCCACGTCAGGTTTCAAGCTTTTTCTCTCTCCAGCCTCCCAGCAGCCCTAATAAAAAGCAGGAAAGGACTGCTGGTAGCAGGACTGCAGGAAAGGACTGCAGGAAAGGACTGCTGGCTGTATCTTTTGTCTGTTTTTTTCTTTTGTTTTTTTTTAGGGGGAGGGGTGTCTTTCTTCCTCAATGTCACTTATATATTACATTTCTATCCTGTCCTTGTTCCAGTGAGATCAAGGCAGCATCTACAATTCTCTTTCTCTTCCCCACCTCATGTTTTATTTTCATGACAACCTTGTGAGTTTGGCCAGTAACTCTCTAAGCCAGCCTAATATCACCCAGTGGGAGCCTCAGAGCTAAATGGGGTTTTGAACCACAGTCTCCAGGTCCTTAAACAGGATTTTTTTCTGCCTCCTCTCTGAATCCTCCCCAGACTGTCCCTGCCTGTCCTCCCTGAGCTTCTCATTCAGACACAGGAGAATAGGCAGGAAATTAAAAGATTAATTCCTTCTCTGATTTGAAGAGCTAATGAAACGTACATCCCCTTCTGCAGAGAGGATCCCTCTCAGTTTCCAGCTCAGCCTTCTGACAAAGAGGGCCACACATCTTGATCTCTGGTTTGTTAAAGCCAGAAGTCTTTGCCAAATGTGTTGTCACTAAGAGGGCTGCCTTTCTCAGAAAAAAGACTCCAGGCACTTCAGGTAAACTCAAACACCAACAGCTATATTTAAGTACAGCAGGCAGGGAGCCACACTCACTTCCTTCCCCCACTCGCCTCTACAGGACAGTCCCTCATCAAGCATTTCCTCTTAACCCAGGAGCTAACCATATACACACTTTCCACTTTTCATTTTAATTCCAGTATGATCATACACCCCCAACTCCTTGGCATCAATTTCAAATGTGTATGTCCATCCTCTGGTTTAGTATGATGCACCACTAACTAGAAAATGGTGTTTTCTTTTCATCAAAAAGTTCATCTGTATCCTTGTGATCAGGTTGGTATCTAGAGACAGGGTACACCAGGGACATTATTGCACCTTCCAGTGTCAAAAGTATCACAGCTTCATTGTCAGGAGGATGGAACAGCTATCGTTCCTTGTGGTTTGTGGTATTCAGCTTTGCTGGACACAAGCCAGGGGGAAGCCATCCTTGTCCCAGAAACACCTTAAGAGTTTGTCATATCTTCCTGATAGCATGCTTTGACAAGGCTTTGTTCCATACAATCTCACTAGCTACTGTTGTCCCCCCAGCTCCAGATTGCACACAAGATCATTGGCCAGGTCAGGATACCTTCAGAGGCAAGGAAATCATGGACTGGTGTGGACCCACCAGAGCAATCTTGTGAGGCATGTGTCTCACTAGAGATGCAAGCATGTTTGGATGGTGGATGGTGTCGCATTGCCAGAAGTTGATAGCCTAGGACAGAGTACAAAAAGTTCACTCCAATACCAGTGCTATCTTGTATAATTTAGTATAAATGATATGTGAACCAGGAACATCAGAATGGAACGCCCAATCAAGGAAGAGTCCTTTGTGTCTCCTAATGCTTAGAGAGATACCGTATACCATTATGAGTAGTTTGAGATATTCAGGAGTTTGATGGCTAGGTCACCCATGCATGCACCAAACTGGAATTCTTTGTTGATTAAACTAGCTTTGCTCCAGTTTAAATGGAGAGTGAACCTATGTGTGAGTAGGCTATTGTATCTCCAGATAAGTGATAGCAGAAAAAGTGTGCTGTGTGTGCTGTATTCCGAGAATTGTCAAGGTGTGTGATTTGGAGGGAAGGCTTCTCTTGATCTCAGGATGGAATAGGAACCATATTCTAGAAACTGCAAGAGGGAACTTTCATATTTCACCCAGACTGGCCCCATACTTTGAATGCTTAGCCTGTTATCCACATGGCCAATAACTTTTACCTTGTGTCTGCATATTAAATATTAGCTGCTTCACCACAGCACCAGCATACTGTGCAAATTAACTAGGGCTGCTCACTGATATAATAAATATTCTGTATAGGCTGCAATACGACATTCACTTTCCTGGAAGTAAGGCCCATTGCACCCAGTGGGACTTACTTCTGAGTAGATGGGCATAGGATTGCCTTGTTAATTGTTACATTTCAACAGGTTATAAAGCTTCTCTGAAAGTGCTATTTTAAGGATTCTGAAGGAAAGCTTCAGTCTTTGAGAATGTGGAAATTAATGAACTGTTAGTGAAAACAGCAGTCTTTCTTAAATATTTTTTAATACACCAGAAGCAATCAGGAAAAAATGGATTTGCTAAATCAGTTCTTGCATTGAGAAATTGTGTGCTGTGTACTTGTGAAAAAATTGTCCTAAATGTTACCATCCGAACTGAACCTTGCGGGGGAGGAGTCCATTCTAATTTGCTTGTTGGCATTCCTTCCATGGGCATTTCTTACTTACTTATATTTATTTACGGCTATTAGCCCATAAAATATGTACAAACATAAAAGCACAGAAGCATAAAAACCAATACATCGAACGACAGAAGAGGAACACCACGATGCAAGAGTGGGACATTGAGCAGTGACAAATAACAGCTTGGGGCCCGGAAAGATCCGAGGGACGGTTCACAGAGAAAGGAGAACTGGAGACGAGATCCGTCATGCACTCTCATCATAACTGTCTGATTAGTTTTTGTTGCTGTTGTTGTTTTTTGGTGGTTTTTGTGTGTGAGATAACAGAATTGCATTCCTTTCTAGCAACCCTTTGTCTCTCTGGTTTGCTAATCAAAATAAAGCCTAAAAAGTCTCTTTTGGTTTGGTTTCAGGAGTCCCTACACTTGCCATTTTTGTTTTTGCTCTTTTGGTCACAGGTTGGCATTGCGCACTCCTTTGTGCAGGCTATACCAAGAAGTGGAGACATTTAGGTACAGAGCTATTTCCGATACGTGGTTGACGGTCAATCGAATGGAGCAGTGCCGAACTGAATACCGAGGAGCTTTATTGTGGATGAAAGATGTGTCTCAAGAGCTGGATCCTGATCTTTACAAACAGATGGAGAAGTTTAGGAAGGTATGAAAATTCCCACTATTTGCTAGAGAGCAATGCTTGAGAAATGGTAATGGAGCATGGATTTTATCCCAGTAAGAGAAATATAGTTCAACATCTAGCACTGAGGGAAATTAATCATAAATTGATATTTCCCATGTGGCGGGATACAGTTCATCTGATAGTGAATATATTTTCCATCTTTGAAAGATGCAACTACCAGAAATGTTTTCCTAACCCTATACATATTTACATGGGTGTGAGTCCCATTGAATTTAATGGGATTTACTTAAGAGTAGATACAGAATGCTCTATAAGTAACTGTATTACAGTTGATTATATGTAAACATACATAATATATTACACAAAATGGATCAGATATTACCATAGTAGGCATCTCTTTAGGGTTTTGAGGAAGGACAGATATAAATGTTTTAGGTAAATGTCTGGGCAATTCTATGCCAGAGAGGAATTCAATTGCACTTACTCTCAGGTAAACATATAATAGATTGCGATCTATAGAAGATGCATGCAGCCTGTGCTTTTCCATGAAGACTTTGCTAGCTTTCTTTGTTGATTCTGCCTCTATACCCAGGTGGAATCTACACACATGTTAAAAACGTTTTGAAAATGCTTTTGTTAAAAATTCATTTTGAAAAATGCATTGAATTTGCCATAGCTCACAGTCACCATCTAGTGTCACAATTGCATATTGCACTTTACAACACATTCAAAATCTTTTATTTGCAGCTGTGTAGCTGAGTCCGATCAGAAGGTCGGCGGCTTGAATCCCTGTGACGGGGTGAGCTCCCGTTGCTCAGTCCCTGCTCCTGCCAACCTAGCAGTTCGAAAGCACGAAGTGCAAGTAGATAAATAGGTACCACTTCGGCGGGAAGGTAAACGGCATTTCCGTGCACTGCTCTGGTTCGCCATACGCGGCTTAGTCCTGCTGGCCACATGACCCAGAAGTTGTACCCTGGCTCCCTCGGCCAATAAAGCAAGATGAGCGCCGGAACCCCAGAGTCATCTGCAACTGGACTTAATGATCAGGGGTCCCTTTACCTTAGCTGAGTCCCCAGTGGGTCCAGTCCTCCTGAGCTACAAGTTGCTTCTCAGCTCACAATCCAGTGAAGGCATCTATAGCTATAAATATATATTAAAAACTGGCTAAGTGGCCTCTGGAGATGGGCAGAAGACATTTTGTGTAGCCAGATTCTGCTGAAATTTTTTGCAAGATGGTTGGTTGATTGGGGCAAATCTGAGCAGCAGATCTACAGTATGTGCTACATGCCCTGCCATCATTTCGGAGACTCTTAGTTTGTCAAGAATTCAGGCCTGCATTTGAAGGCCTGAAACCTTGTTGATATGGAGTTGTTCTAAGATAGGGAGAAAAACGTTTCTCAATCAACTCTCTCCATGCCATGCATAATTTTATAAACTTGATTCATATTGCCTCTTACTCTCCTTTTATTTAAACTCAAAAGTCTCAACCGCTGTGACCTTTCTTCATAGTCGCTCTATCCCCTTGGTCATTTGGGTTGCCCTTTTCTGAACCTTTTCCCACTCTTACTGAACTTGCCTTTTAGAATTGTTTATAATACAAAATATCAAGCTAAACACCCTGTAACTATGAAGAATCTAACTTCCTCTTCTGGACACCAGGTTTTACATAGCACATTCTGTAACAGCAGTGGACATCTGCATTGCTTCACAGCTGAAAATTTGATAAGCAAATGTCTTATGTTTCCTTGATGAGAATTAACACAGAACTACTTCCGTGTTTAGGTGTCTGCTGTTCTGAAGGGACAGTGGAGCTGCTTTTGTCTTTTAGTGTGCAACTCTGATTTGTGCCATTGGGTGGCAGTATTTTACTAGCTCTTTCAAGATATTTGAGGATTTGTAACATAACAAGGGGGACTACACTGTCTTTGTTCAGGAGGTTGTAGATGTGCTAGGAAAAGAAAAAGCTGTAAATTCTTTTCCTAATCATGATGAATGCAGTTGACAATGCAGGTGATGTGGCAATTTTTTATTATGATTGGGTGAGTGGAAGTTGTGTGTTACTATATCATTAGAACATTTTTAATACTGGCATATTTGGGACAATTTCAGTTTTCAAGTGAAGTCATTTGTTGCAGTAGGGAACATGGTCAGAATAAAGTTACTTTTCATTTATTGTCTTTTCCCATGTGCAATACTTGCATAATTGCAAATATGAAAGATTATGCTCAGTAATGTCATTGAGCTTCAGCATACCTGACTTGGGGCTCGTCCACACTTTGCTTGTCCCACAGGTCCAAGACGGTTTCTATGCTTTCTAGACATGGGTCTGAGTGGTTTTCCATTTGCCCCACTCCTTTCCCCAGGAAAAAGCTACTATTTAGCACTGAATTGGAGCAAACATCAATGCACAGAAAAAACAATTAACATTTATTCCAAATCAGAGGTAAAGAGCGGGTTTTTACAGGAGAAACTGGCAGGACAAGTGGAAGTGTGGATGAGATCTCATTGCTGAACAATGTTTATTTTTAGAAAAGTGAAGGTAACACTGAGTGCCCCGGAGCAGATGGGATTTTTATTCATTTTTGGTGTGTTGGGGGAAAGGCAGCGCTTTTTTTCTAGGGGGGGACGCAGGGGTATGCATACCCCTAAACATTTTGTGAATCTAAGTTTGGCCTCATTGCAGGGCAGTATTTCAATATGAGTAGGAAAATGAGAGTACCCCTAAACATCTAAACATTTTTTTAAGAAAAAAAACACTGGGGAAAGGTGAGTAAATTTCCTAAGTACAGTGGTACCTCGGGTTAAGTACTTAATTCGTTCCAGAGGTCCGTTCTTAACCTGAAACGGTTCTTAACCTGAAGCACCACTTTAGCTAATGGGGCCTCCTGCTGCCGCCGGACCTCTGGAGCACAATTTCTGTTCTCATCCTGAGGAAAAGTTCTTAACCTGAAGCACTATTTCTGGGTTAGCGGAGTCTGTAACCTGAAGCGTATGTAACCTGAGGTACCACTGTATGTAACAAATCTGTTAGTTAAGGTACCTACTGCAAAACACCTGAGTACATTCCATACGAAGTTGGCAAGGGAGCAGTAGTCTTTTTCATAATTCCTTGGGAGTGACTTCTGTGATGGTTTTATCCTTGCTGGGCACACATTGGCATTCCAACTACTGAATGTCAGGCAAGCAATATCCCTGTGTTTAAGGGGCCCAGCTGCTTTGTTGGGTTATCCACCACTCCAATTAGATAGCCCCAAATACCTTTTGGTATTGTTACTGAGATCAAGAATGCTCAGTTTTGTACTGTGCTACAGGGAAGTTGCCACACTGCATGCTTAGGTCTACTTTAGGTGTTTATATATGCGTATAAACATATTGTGATTATATATCCTTGTGATTAAGGTGTTTTATCTGAAACAGGATATGGGACCTGGCATCCCATTAAGGACTTATCAGGAATGTGCACCTAATGTTTGGGCTTTATTAGAGCTTTTACAGAATTGCATTCAAGACTTGCTTTGAATGATGGGCAGTTTCAAAATACAGGGTATTTTGCTTCACGTGGCCTTTTTTGTTTTGTTCCTCAATTATGCCAAGCCAAGAGAAATGCCAGCCATTCATTTCTCCTCTTTCTCTTCCTGCCCTCAATTGCAACATATAATTTCATACATTTTAGGCACCTCTTTGCCTTCTTTGTTTGGGAGTTTTTGTTGTTCTTTCCATAAATTACATAGAACAATGGGAAGGATCTGCCTATCTAAACTTTACAGCTAACCTGTGTATGTTAGGAAGTACAAAGAGAATCTATGTAGGTACTCAGTAGCATTCCACCAACTTAAATCTAAGCATTACTGGATGGCAACTTTCAGTATGACAGTTTTCATGCTCTTTGCACTGCAGTGAAAACTTACTGGGAAAGGAGCTGCATTTCTTGAAGCATATTGTCTTTTCTCTTTTTCTGCATTCAAGCTGGGGGGGAATGCTTTACTCTATTGGCCTTGGTTTTTACTATTTCTATTCTTTGGACCTTCATCAGTACAAACTGGTGAGTTACCTGTTGGTTGAAAAAAGCTGGCAGATGGAAATTTGTCAGTCCAACAGAGCTGCCATCAGTCATGTTTACAGAGCAAAAGCAGGGCGTTAGCTGATTTTTCCTACCTGCAAATGTTCTCCTCTTTTGCTTATTTATGTCAGGCAGCCATTTTGCTAGTAGGTTTATAAAGTGTTCTGGCTCTGTGTAGCAGTGGATGCCATTTTATGGATTTCAGCTGATAGTAAAAACCCAGAGCTGTGTGTCTTCCACCATTCTGCATTTGTACACATAAGTCAGTATCCTGAGAAACTCACACATGCAACCATGCAAATTCAATCAATTTGCAAAATGTACATTTTGCTCTGTGCAGAATTTGGAGGAGGTGTTTCGCACAGTGTGCATGGCAATGAGTTGCAAAGAACTGCTACGTGGTTGGGGCCCTGGACTCAACCTAGCACAATCAGGGTCCTCTGTTGAAAACAGGAAATATAGGAAATATCAACTGGTCCATCTAGCTCAGTACAGTGGTACCTTGGTTCTCAAACTTAATCTGTTCCAGAAGTCCGTTCCAAAACCAAAGCATTCAAAAACCAAGGCGCACTTTCCCATAGAAAGTAATGCAAAACAGATTAATCTGTTCCAGACTTTTAGAAACAACCCCTAAAACAGCAATTTAACATGAATTTTACTATCTAACGAGACCATTGATCCATAAAATGAAAGCAATAATCAATCTATAAAATAAATAAGACAGTATTGTAGATGATAAAAATTAAAACTACTTTTTTTTCTTGCCTGCACTGATGATAGTCATTGTTTGGATGGGGGGCTTTTATCCATTTCTGCAGTCACACAATCAATCAATCAATCAGTAGCTGAAGTGGGTTCCACACAGTCACAAAAACAAATTAACTGAAAAAGCATCAAAAACAAAAACGCAAAATAAATAGCAAAAACAAAAGCACCAAACTTAATCCATTCTGGAAGTCTGTTTGACTTCCGAAATGTTCAAAAGCCAAGGTGCAGCTTCTGATTGGTGCAGGCAGCACGGAAACAATAACTGATAACCGCATCGGATGTTCAGCTTCCGAAAAACGTTTGATAACCGGAACACTTCCAGATTTTTGATATTTGGGAACCAAGACGTTTGAGTACGAAGGCGTTTGAGAACCAAGGTACCACTGTACTGGCTACACTGACTGGCAGAGCCCCACCAGGGTTTCAGTTTTAGGCAGGGTTTCCCCCTTGCCTAACCTAGAGATGCCAAGGATTGAACCTGGGATCCCTTGCATGCAGAGCCACAGCCTTTTGAGGCAGTCTGCATTGGGGGGGGGGGAATTACACAATGCCCTAATTCACTATTGGGAGAGAAAATACAACTGTAACGTTTCCCCCCTTTTGATAGAAGTGAGTGCAATTTGTAGCCTTTTCAGAGTGGATTAAGCATGACAAATTACAAGCAAACAGTTCCAGAGTTATTTGTACTGGTCTCCTCTTAAGGTTTGAGGTGTTTTTTTAAAGGAGCCATCTATAACTTTTCTTTATTTCTTTGTAGAATTGGACCAAAGCTGAAGCAATTGCTACCCCTTCAGAGGAGGTGAATCCTGCCAATTTGATAGCTGCAGTTGTTTTCCAGCAAGGGCAACCTTTTCAATTTTAGGGGTGGTCAAAATGATACCACTTAATGTTCCTTTGGGTTTCTTGGAGAAATAGTCTGAAAATGTCAGACTTGAGAAAGGTGCTCCTAGATAAGAAACTGTCCAATTTCAGGCAAATTGACCCAGAGGTTTTTGTGCTAGGCACCTTTTAAAGTTGATTTTGAGTGTGTGTGTGTGTGCGCGCGCGGAACTAAAAGGGACGTGAGTCAGGGTAAAATAATTTCCTCCACTTACAAACCTGACGTGTCAGTCACAACAGAGCTTTCCCTCTCTCCACCCTGGCATTTGCTCTTCCTATCACTCCTTTCTCACTCTCTCTCACACACACGTATTTTCCTTATATGAAAGATGATATAAAGCTTTGGGGGTTTTTAAGCAGTCTTTTGTCTGTTGTTTCGTTTTTGGCTCTAGGTCACCACAAGGGCCTTGGGGAGGGGTACTTTGCAGGGTGCCTTGTACAGAACCTGCTTCACTTGGACAAGCCGAGAAGCACCCCACTGCAGCTAAGGGCTTGTCTGATGCCACTGAGCACCCCTAGTGCAAACTCATCCTCGGTCAGTGTCATTTTTCAAACTCCGGAGAGTTGCTTTGGAACAGGAGACAGAGAATTTCTTCTTTAACTGGATTGTGTCTGGCCAGCTTGTGATCTTTTCACTCTCTGATTACTCAGAGGAAGAGAAGGAGGAATGGAAAGGAAAATTCACTTTAGAGGAATGCTCCAAGAATCTTTTTAAAGCAAACATATATACTTCATGAATTTTAATTGCCATAGCAGGGCTACTGGTTAAAGCATTGTAGTTACTCTATGATCAATAACTGTCTACCTGCAGTCACTTAGTATGTATTAAATGGCTGGGAGGACTACATCATTGCTGTTCATAGGTTAAAAGCAGTGTAATAATGCGTGATAGAGATGCCCTTCAAATCCATAATGAAAACTGCTCTTTAAAAATAGAAGCAAGCTTCTGGGAACATATTACATCATCTTAAGATGTATTGCTTGTAGAATGTTGTAGTAACTGTAGACTGAATGCCCTTGAGTGATTTCCTTCCCCATCTGCTCCATTTTAGTCTTAAGAAATAAAAAACTGAAATGATGTTCTAGGAGAAGTGCTTTTAAATTAATGAATGGAATTAAAATAAAAGTGGTATTGTAGATACACAGCTCTTCCAGTTATTCCCACTTGCTTTGTGATGCAAGTGAAACTAGGGTAACGGGCTCTTTTTAAAACCCTTGGGCACATGCAGAATTCAATGTATGTATTACAGTGAATAATACAGTTTCTGTATCAATGTTCCCCCCAAACAGAGACCTGAATGAGTCACTGGGAATGCTTGGATAATCATATTTTGGCTTAATAAATGGGGATATAAAGGAGCCCTTTGCTAGCCTGCACAAGCCCTTCACTCCTCTGAGGTGCAATCAATAAAATTGGACAGCTCATTATTAAACATAGTTTCCCATTTTGTCCAAACCAGGAACCTGGAGTAAGCCAGGGTATTAAACTAACTTCAAACAGTGGCTTAATATCCTGAATTGTTCCAAAGCTTGTATTTTCCTGGATTATTTTTTTAATGACTGTTTATTGTGTAGTGGTTGTTGTTGTAGTGTTTTTTGAAGAAATGCAAAACCATTGTTGGTTAAAGACTTCCTGGCACATGCTTGTGAAGGGGCTGCATACATTGGCACAACGCTTGGCCATATCTCAGCTTCTTAAGATGAATTCAAACCAGCTCACTGTTACATCTCAAAGGGAAAATATCTGCTTTGGGGTTGTTCACAACCTCTAAAGATTTTCTGTTGATATTAAACAGTCACTATATTTCAGATCTTCACTATACCAATAAAGAAAACAATGTGTTAATGCACTATGTTAAAGGTTTATCATCATCATTACTATTATGGCTATACTTGATGTTGTACCATAGCCAGTGTGGACAAGATAAATATTGGAGCCGGATCCAAGAGAGGTATACTGTAGATTTACAGAATGCCCTTAGGTTGCTTTCTCAACCTTAATCATGAAATTATATTTTAGACTTTTTTTTTTTTGCTATCTGACTGTTGACTTCATATTAAACTATTGATGTAATATCTGATTACATTATAATGTGAATATTTATAAATGTAAGCTGCTTGCTAGCTCTGTGAAGCAATAATTGCTCACTCTTCTTCTTGACTTTGCTTCAGTGTCAGAGGCATAGCGTGAGGGGTGCTGGGGGTGCCCCCCCGGTGCGGTTTCAAGGTAGGCGCCTTTCTGCCCGTCATGAGCCATTGCATCCTTCTCAGACACCCTCCAGTAGGAGGGAGCCTGAGGAGGCGGCAACAGCTTAGGCATCCTGAAAGCCCTGTGCTGCTCGCAAAAGGAGTGTTGGGCTGGTGCTTGCCTGTTACCTCCTTCTCAGCTGCCCTCCAGCTGGAGCTTGGTGGGCACCTGAGAAGAGCACAACAGCTCAGATGTCCTGTGAGCTCAACACCATTTTTGTGAGTCTCACAAAGTGATGCTGGGCTTTCAGGGCGGCATGAGGGGCAGCCAGGCAGACGGTGTAGCATGGCCCCCAAGCATCGGAGAGACGGTGCTGCCCCTCTGTCCGATGCTGGGATGATTCAGGGCTGTGAGGGTGCCCAGAGGGGTTGTGGCAGCTCAGGTGCCCTGCAGGTCCCACACTGCCTGAAAAAGCAGCGAGGGGCTGGTGCATGGAGCTGCTGCATCCCTCCAGCTGAGAAGGATGCTCTGGAGGCACGTGCTACAATCCAAGCAGAGTTATTTGGAAGCAAGTCTGACATAACACAACAAAAGGTATTTCTGCATAAAGATGCATAGGATAGAATGTAAGCACTCAAAACTTTCTATAAAGCAGTAACTGGTAGTTGGAGGGTATATGTAGTGTTTCTCCATGAGATGGGAAGACTGTCCTATCTGCTTGATAGAGCAATAAATGTTCATAATTTGAGAACACATTCAGGTACTTGGGGTGCATAAAACTGGAATGTAGCCATGTGGGCCCTGCAGCTGATTCTGGTGATATGGATGATGACATCTCCTAAATCACGAGTGGGAAACCTCTGACCCTCTAGATGTTGTTGGAATCCAACTTCTAACAGCCCCAGCCAAATATGTATCAAACGCTACATTTCATAAAATTCTTAATTTGCACTTAATAATGCACATGGTTGTACAGAATGATGCAATTGAGTTGTTGTTGTTTTATTAAAAAAACAGTTCATGGTGGTTGTTTTTTATCCTCCCTCTCTTGACAGAAGAGCATGGAATCTGAAGCGCTACCATAAACATTTTTTTTTACTCTTTAACGATGATGTGTCTGAGCAAGATTTGTTTCTTTCAAGCAAAGCTGCAGCAGCACCTGGCAAACATAGATGCCTTTAGCAAAACGATAGCAGTGAGACTGTTCACAGATGGCCCACAAGGCATTTTTCCCCCTCATCTGTCCCAGAGGTTCTTGTTAAAAAAAAAATCAATGGAATCTCCTGTTTACATTTTTTTTCTCTTTGACTTTTTTCCCACAGCCATAAATCAAAAGGTTTTATTTATTTTTTTATAAAGAACAGCTCCTATGTTTTTTAATATCTTTGCACACTGTTTTGTACTTTTAAGCATGTGGCTTGTTGAGTGAACCTGTTGAATTCTCTACATCAGACGCATTGGCCATCTCTACTTTTTTTGTGGGGGGGAGGGTTGCTGCAGCAGAGATGCTGTTGCTACTTTTTAAATATTTTATCAGCCCTGGAGTAAGTGAGTGGTTGCATTTTAGAGTTCTGTTGCTGCAGGATGTCTCCTGTTTTCTTCTGTGAGAGGAAAGCTATCTATGCTTGATCTTAATGAATGAATAATTTGTTAAGTAGAAAAAGAAATCTTCGTAATGCAGGCCAGGTTAATATAAAAGGCTGATTCCCTAGATTACATGAAAACTAATGTTACTGGGTAAAAAACTGGACTTTTCTCAGCCTCCAGGCAGCACCCCTCACTCAGCCCAGCTCCACACCCTTGCTGAGCGTTTTCGTCTGAATGGAATGTGCCCTTGAACTTTAATAAAGCCCTTCACTTGTCTAGATGAAGGACAGAGGAGGGTGAGTGAGCGTATGCAGATGCTAGCCTATTGTACAAAAAATAATTTTTTACAAACATTGCTCCATCCAGTTTTGCCTCTGGTTCTACCTACCACTGGCACGTGGCGCTGGAAGTTTACCAGGAAGGGAATGTGCCCCACCCCTTGTTTACAACGGAAATGATCCTAGTGGTCTGGTAGCCAATTTTTGGCTGGTAAATTTATTCTCATTCTCTCTGCCTCTCCGTCTCTTTTTCTCCCTCTCACACATCTTTCTTAGTCACCTTTTTTTGGAGTTTGCTAACCCATATACTTCAGAGTTTCCTTTGCATGCCCACTCCATTTCACTCCACTGATGCCAGGTCACAGAACATATATCCCAATGTTGGCATCCTTCCTCAAAACTGTTTTTTCATAGGTCTTCAGCTTGTTGCTCACGTCCTGGTGTTTTTCTTCTTCAAATCGCATACCCCCGAGCCTCTGCTTCTCAGGAAGCAAGGGACTTGAATCTGCACACACAGTTTCTTGTGTACACATGAATCAGACCAAGCACACAGAGAAAAAGGTACCCTGCCCAATGTTTCCTTTGTGCTATGAATCACCAGAGATAAAGCCTGGAATCTGTGTTCAGTATCAGGGAAGAGTCTTGGAATATGCCTCTCAGCATGTGGCAAGCAGGTTTTCCTTATTTCTGAAGAACTACAGATTATTTGCACACACCCTCACAATTAAAGGTGCAGGGTTACAGGGCATATGGAATGACTAGCACACATACCTGAGGGGTAGCCTCTCTTTTTAGCTATTGAGCATGGCTCCCATCACATGAGGCTGCCACCTTGCTGAATCTAAGCACATCTGGGTCTGGTCAGTGCTGGGATAGGTGACAGTGTGGAGTTCCCTGATGGAAGAAAGGTGGACTGTGAATACAAGTAAACAATATGCAGTTGTAGAACCCAATTATTTCCATAAAAATCCACTCCTTGTTTTCCTCCTATCCCCTTTCCTGTGGCTATATATATAAAAAAAGACTCTTCCAGTGCAACAACTGTCTTCTTTCCTTCCCTTCCCACAAAAAAGCAGGGAAGTTCCCATGGAATAAAGAAGTTAGTTACTGCATCCATGAAGGAAAGAAGTCAAGTTTCTAATACTAGAACTTAGGCCAGAAATTGTCTCGTTTTCTTACACACACACATCAGTTGCCAGTCTCTCTCTCTTCATTTTTCCAGCCACGCTTATGGAGTTCTTCCAAAGACAATAGTCAACTTCTGGAGAAGGATAGGACTGGCTTGGTAGGAACTTTCCTCCCTCAGGCAAATAAAGCAACCTGGCTCTTTGGGCAGGAAAGCAGCTGAGGTGAGAGAAGGGGCTTTCAAAATGGTGTCACCATTTCTCTTCTCCTTTCCTCCCCCCTTCATGGCTAGCTGTGCCATCAGAGGACTGTGGCTCTCTTCCACGTCTCTCTCCTCTCCTTCCCTGGTGTGTGCCTTGTTTATGTCACCAGCCACAAGTATATTGCAATATAGACAATCAAAAGCACTCATAATTCTTTTTTTTACATATTGCAGTTGGGAGTGGCAGTCTTATACAGTGGTGCCCCGCAAGACGAAATTAATTCGTTCCGCAATTTTTGTCGTCTAGCGAATTTTTCGTCTTGCGAAGCACGAAATCCCATAGGAATGCATTGAAAATCAATTAATGCGTTCCTATGGTCAAAAAAAGTCTAAACAAAGCCAAATTTGGTACAACAACAGTTTATTAACTGCTCTTTAAAGTCACACATACTGTAAAGAGCAGTTCAAAAACTGAAGGGAAAATAAATTAACTTTATAAACAAAACGGTCTTCCGGAGGCGGCGCAAAACGGCAATGGCGGTCCTCTTTACTCAGTGAAGAGGGGCTCCGCGAAAAAGGGTCGTCCGCTACGGCGAAGCGGAGACCCATTCAGACAAACCGCAGGCAGAGCGAGCCTGTGGCCGTGGGACTCGGCGGGTGCCAGAAGCCCCCCCAGAAGCGAGGAAGGGACCTCGTAAGAGGCTCCGGATCGTGAACGGGGGAGCGGCGCTGTGAGTTCATCGCTCTTTTCGCGGAAGTGAAGCCGCGCTGCTGTTGCTGATGAGCGCCGACCTTTCTTCTTGAAAAACATCGAAATTGGCTGCAATCTACCCGTGAGTAAGGGGTACCAAAGAACTGATTAAGGATTAATTTAAATTTGTCTATTTCGGCTGAAAACGGGAGGCGAGTAACAGGAAGTCCGCCTTCCGGTCCTGCTAATCAGAGCAAAGCAAAAGAACCCGATGCGGGCTGAAGCGCTAAAAAGAGATTTTGAAAGAAGTAAGAAGGGGCATTAATAGACTGTGTGTTTCTAGAAATTGAAAAGAGTGAAGAAGTTAATTTTTTGGTTCATTGTGTTAGAGAATCCTCCTCCTACTGTGAAGAGATGTGGAATTGAAGGGGATAACCGAGTTATTGGACTGCCAGTGTTGTAAAGGAGTACTGTCAGGCTGCTGAAACTTTTTTCTTAACATAAACTGTTGCATTGATGGATACACTATCGCTTTAATACTGTCATTGAAACCTCTCCGTTACCTTGTGGCACTAATTTGAAACAGAACTTTCTGAAAGCCTCCTTTCTGAACTTGGGGACTTCAGTTGAAATAGGAGCTTTGATGGTGGAAAAGAAACTTTCTTTCCTATGAAAAACCCCCCTAGTGGATTTGCGGAGGCATTGAGGTCTGGGAACTGTATCCTATTGGGATTTTTTGTGGTTTAATTGTTTATACTCTGGGCTTGCCTTTCTCATGGATTGAAAGACTATTTGACCTTGAACAGCAGCTGGGGAATGAGTGGCCCAGCGAAAACAAGAGCAGCTAAAGCTAAGGAAGCTTTAGCTGAGGAAGCTAAAGAAAAGAAAAAAGATAAGAGAGCTGGGCAGCTTGTCCAAACAACCTTGATTCATCATCGTAGATCCTCGGTGCCAACTGTGCTGACGGCGCAGGAGGAAGAAGTTGAAACGCCTGCTACAGAAGAAATGGCAGCTGGAGGAACTGATCTAGTCTTGAAACAAATTTTGGAACAACTGGCACTTCTGAATAAGAAGGTGGACGATCAGTCATCTAAAATTGATAGAGCTACATCTACTATCAGCAAGTTAACAGATCAGGTTTCGCAGCACACTCAGGCTATTGAGAAACTGCAAGGAGCTACGGCGGAGAACTACAAACTAGCTGCGGAAGCCAATCAAAAAGCTGAGCAAGCGTGCAAGAAGGTGGAAGAGATCAAAGGGGAAGTAAGACCTTTGAAAAGACAGGTAGGAGAACAGCAAGCCTACCTGTCAATGGTGGAACTGAAAAGTAAGGAATGTAATCTTAGGCTGAGGGCTGTCCCAGAGTTGGAACAGGGCAACCTAGAGAAATTCTTGACGGAGTTGTTTTCTAAATTTTGGGGGGTTGAAGAAGATAAAGATTTCAGGATTGTGACGGCCTTCAGACTGGGAAGATCGGTTAAGAAAGATAAGTCCAGAGACTGTTTGGTTTGTTTGAGAACAAGAGAGGAAAGAGACAAGATATTAGGCCAACATTTTAAAAAATCCCTGGAAGTTGAAGGCAAAAGGGCAGAAATTTATAGAGACATTCCTAAATATTTGTTGGACCTTAGAGCCACATACACAGACTTGGCCAAATTGTTAAGATACAACGCAATCCCTTATAGGTGGGAATTTCCTCAAGGTCTGTCATTCACCTATAGAGGAAAGAAGGTAAGAATTAAAACACCAGAAGACCACCAGAAGTTCCTACACGACAACGAGGAGGACCTCCAAAAGAGAGCTGCAGATTCCTGGCCTCCACCACCGGGATTGCCACCAGGATCCATACCATCTGGAGGCGGCCCGGCACCACAGCTTCCGGAAAAGGACGACAAATTAGATACCCAACTGTGATACCCAAGAAGTAGGCCGGGATGTCTCTACAGCTTCTTAGTTGGAATATAAATGGCGGGAATTCTCCAGAAAAACGCAGAAAAGTATTTCATATTTTGAAAAAAGAACAATTGGACATTATTTGCCTGCAAGAAACGCATGTGACAAGACTCCACAGAAAAGTGTTAATCAATAAAAGGTTAGGCCAAGAATTTATTTCATCGGATAAAGTTAAGAAAAGAGGAGTGGTGATTTATGCAAAGGAGAACTTGTCCCCAAAATTTGTATTTAAAGATGAACAGGGCAGAATTTTGGCAATTGAAATCCAGACACAAGGAGAAAAGTTTTTAATTCTAGGAATCTACGCCCCAAATGATGGAAAATCGGAATTTTTTAAGAAGCTGCACGAGATTACGCTGGACTATTTGGACTACAACAACATTATCATGTTGGGAGACATGAACGGTGTCGCCTCAGTGAATATGGATAAGTCACAAAGTGCTAATATAACGAAAGATGGCAGACTACCAAAAACCTTTTTTGAAATGACTGACAATTTGGATTTGATTGACATATGGAGGATCAAGAACCCTCTAGGGAAAGAAGGAACTTTTTTTTCTGAGGCCCATATGACATGGACGCGAATCGACCAAATATGGATAACTAGAGGGCTGGCACCTAAGACCAGAAAAGTGGAAATCTGCCCAAAAACCTGCTCCGACCACAACGCCTTGAGAATGGAACTGAGACTAAATACAACCGGATCGTTCAGATGGAGAATGAATGACGCTTTGTTAAGAGATCAGGAGATTGTTAAGAAGGCCCAAAAAGTTTTAAAGGACTATTTTGAAATAAACTTAAAGACAAATGTGGAAAAAAGAATAATCTGGGACGCAAGCAAAGCAGTTATAAGAGGGTTTCTAATACAACAGAACACGATTAAAAAAAGACTCTGGAATGAAAAGAAGGAGAAGATCTTGGAGAAAATAAGAGAAGGAGAGAGAAAACTGAGATCCAGGCCTAAATCAAAGGAAGTATTGAGAGAAGTGAAGTTTTTCCAGGCACAATATTCGAAACTGATAAATCAAGAGGTGGAATGGAAAATTAAACAAATGAAACAAAGATCCTTTGAATCTGTTAACAAATGTGGAAAATTGTTGGCTTGGCAGTTGAAAAAGAGACAAAAACTTAACACAGTTACAAATCTAGAGATTGAAGGGAGAATGGTTCAGAAACCCGATGAAATTAGAAAGTCCTTCCAGAGATATTTCAAAGAACTTTATTCTCAAAGGCCACAAAAAAGCTCAGAGGTGGACCAATTTGTTATAACTAATGGATTACAAAAAATACCCCAGGAAATGAGAGCAATCCTGAACTGTAATATTACAACTCAAGAAATTGAATGCGCCATTCAGAACCTTCAACTGGGCAAATCTCCGGGACCTGATGGGCTTACTTCCAAATATTATAAGGTATTGAAGGATTCATTGATACAACCATTGCTGGAAGTTTGCAACCAGATTATGGAGGGGAGGAAGGCACCGGAAACGTGGAAAGAAGCTTTCATCACGTTGATCCCAAAACTAGAATCTGAAAAAACTCAACTTAAAAACTACCGTCCTATCTCACTCCTAAATGTGGATTACAAAATTTTTGCAGACATTTTGGCAAGTAGGTTTAAGAAAGTCTTAAATGAAGTGATTCATAAGGACCAAGCAGGCTTTCTCCCTGGTAGGCACTTATTTGACAACACAAGAAACATCATCGACATTTTGGAGTTTTTACAGATTAATTCAAACACAAGAGCGGTGTTGATTTTTATTGATGCGGAGAAGGCCTTTGACAACATTTCTTGGCTGTTTATGAAGAAAAATTTGGAAAGGATGGGAGTAGGGCGGGGGTTTGAAAATGGAATAGAAGCAATTTATTCAGAACAAAAAGCTAAATTGATAGTAAACAACGTGGTGACAGAGGAGTTCAAAATTGAAAAAGGGACACGACAGGGGTGCCCTCTATCTCCTCTGTTGTTTATTTCAGTCCTGGAGGTGCTATTGAACATGATCAGAAATGACCGGTTGGCACAGGGAATTGTGGTCGGAGAGAAACAATATAAACTGAAAGCATTTGCAGATGACTTGGTATTAACACTACAGGAGCCAGCCTCTAGTACTAAAAGAGCGTTAGAATTAATTTCTGACTTTGGTCGGGTGGCGGGATTTAAGCTGAACAAACAAAAAACTAAAGTCCTAGCAAAAAATTTGACAACTACTGAAATAGAGGAGTTCAGAAAAGAAACGGAATTAAATGTGGTTAAAAAAGTAAAGTACTTAGGGGTGCACTTGACCTCCAAAAATTTGAATTTGTTTAAGGACAATTATGAGAAATGTTGGTCAGAGATCAAAAGAGACTTGGAAACATGGTCAAGACTGAAACTTTCCTTGTTGGGTAGAATAGCTGCTATAAAGATGAATGTATTGCCGAAAATGTTATTTCTGTTTCAGGCCCTCCAGATCGTGGACAAGGTGGAATGTTTTGGAAGATGGCAGAGGGATTTATCTAAATTTGTCTGGCAGGGCAAAAAGCCCCGAATAAAGTTTAAAATACTAACAGATGCGAAAGAAAGAGGGGGGTTTGCCCTGCCGGACTTGAGGTTATATTATGAAGCAGCAGCCCTCTGCTGGTTGAAGGATTGGATTTTATTGGAGAACACCGATGTCCTTGACCTGGAGGGATTTGATAATGCTTTTGGGTGGCATGCATATTTGTGGTATGACAAGGTTAAAGTTCATAAATTGTTCAAAAACCATATTGTCAGAAGGGCAATTTTCATGGTCTGGTCAAAATATAAAGACTTATTGGAGAGTAAAACTCCGAGGTGGCTCTCACCGATGGAGGCCAAAGCACGTAAAAGACTCAATATGGAGGCCCACTGGCCTAAATATTGGGAAATAATTGAAAAAATTGGAGATAAATGGAGGCTACAGAGTATGGAAAAGTTAAAAAACAAGGTGCGAGATTGGTTGCATTATGCTCAAATCCAGGAAGTTTTTAAAGCAGACAAAAAAGTGGGTTTTCAGGAGGAAAAATCGAAACTAGAAACAGAGTTGCTTGAGCCAAAATCTAAGCTAATTTCGAGAATGTATAACTTGCTGCTTAAATGGAACACACAGGATGAGATGGTCAAATCCTCTATGATAAAGTGGGCACAGGACTTGGGGCATAACATTATGTTTGAAGACTGGGAAAGGTTATGGAACACCGGAATGAAATTCACGGCATGTACTGCCTTGAAGGAAAACATTATGAAAATGATATACCGGTGGTACATGACCCCAGTCAAGCTTGCAAAGATATATCACCTGTCCGATAATAAATGTTGGAAATGTAAGGAAGAGGAAGGGACATTTTTACACCTCTGGTGGACCTGCCCGAAAGTGAAGGCCTTCTGGGAAATGATACATAATGAACTAAAAAAGGTGCTGAGATTCACCTTACCTAAGAAACCGGAGGCCTTCCTTCTGGGCATGGTAGACCAGAGGATGGTCAAGAAAGATAGAACTTTCTTTATGTACGCTACTACAGCAGCGAGGATTTTGTTGGCAAAGCACTGGAAGACACAAAATCTACCCACATTGGAAGAATGGCAGACGCAGCTGATGGACTATATGGAGTTGGCTGAAATGACTGGCAGAATTCGAGACTCGGGAGAAAAAGAAACGGAGGAAGTATGGGAAAATTTTAAGGACTATTTGAAAAAGCATTATAAGTTGTATGAATGTTAAAAAATGCTCCTATCTAGGAAGGTATAGCTTCAGTATCGGCAAATTTCTGAATTGATAAATAAGACACTATAAGACAGAAGTGAGATAATGAAATATTTTTATTGTGTGGAAATTAAAAATTAATGCAATTGTACTGAAATGTTTACATCAGATAACACGATAAAATGGAAGATATATTGTTATGTATAAAATAAGTTAACAAATTGCTGAGGTTTTGGTTACACAGGGAATGCAGTGCTCGGGAGATGGGGGGAGTCCATTGGATCTATGGAAGTTTGTATTTGAAAGTGGAAATTTGTTTATTAAAAACCTAATAAAATATTTATAAAAAAAAAACAAAAAAACATGTCTTTGTTTTTAGACGTCGCGAGACGTTTTCGTCTTGCGAAGCAAGCCCATAGGGGAAATTCGTCTTGCGAGGCAAATCGAAAACGGAAAAACCTTTCGTCTAGCGAGTTTTTTGTCTTGCGAGGCATTCGTCTTGCGAGGTACCACTGTAGTGGCATGGTCCATATTGGGCATATTGTTCTGGAAAGAGAACCATTTTCCTTCAGTCTTTTTTGCTGCGAATTGGTTGAAGATACATTGTAACAGATTGAATGTGAATATGAACCATCATAAAATATACACTCTGCCTAGGTTCTAGGTCTGTTCAGAGTTTGAAGCTTGCTGTACCAGGAAAATGCAAATGTGGAGAGAGGAGGCAAGGTGAGCTCTTCCCTGACTGAAGATCTGATTGGAATGATTTCACCAGGGCTCTTCAATCACAGTGCCTTGGGGGAGGGAAGTTAAAGTAATATATCACCTTGTCATTGTCTGTTCTGCATTCTTTTCTAGTTCTGTTAATGGTGCTTGTTTGGAAAATGTGGGATGGTCAGTTCCTTGTGCCTCTGCCACATTCATTCCTGCCAGTTCAGCTTTGCATTCGGTTTCTGAGATTTTTGGTGCCAATTGAGCAGAAATCAAGCCCAAAGCTGTTTGTTTTTTCTCCATTCGTCATAATTCTCTAGCTCCTACAGCCATATCTATCTCTTGCACCACCCATTTTATGACCCTCTAGCTGTTTTGGCCCTCTAGCTGTTTTGCGACTGCAACTCACATCATCCTTAGCTAACAGGACCAGTGGTCAGGGATGATGGGAATTGTAGTCCCAAAACAGCTGGAGGGCCAAGTTTGGCCATGCCTGATCTAAATCAAGCTTCAAGGTGACTGAGCCTGCATCTATCCTACTGGAATTCAGTAGATTTCTTACCTCGAAGCTGGTGTGTGCTTCCCGCCCCCTACAAATTGCCCACTAAATGTTAGGGGAGCTTAGAGGAATCCCCCAAAACTGTAAAGATTGCCCTCACAAGAAAACCACTGCAGCTACTCTGAAACCTGACAGTATGCATCCCCTTAAAAGGGGCTACCATGCCTACAAACATCACCCAATTCTGTCAAAAAATTATAAAGTTATAGACGGTTCCTTTATTGCTTCTGTGAAATTTTGTCAACTAGCCACAAAACCTGGTGTTGTAGGGCAGTCTGAGATTTGTATTCTGTTATTGTCAAAACTAGATAATATTGAGCAGTAGTTTGAGAAAACAAAAGGGGGTTGCATCATGAACTGTGTGTGCTTACACAAAGATAAGTCTTGTAGTGCTCCGCAGTGCTTACATGTGGATGGGAGTATTCAGGTAAGAAGACTAAAATGTAACCATCCCAATCATCCCTTCTAAGAGATGATAAACACAACTTAGATCCTTAAAACCCCAATTATTACCAAACTAAAATTCTCTTTTTCTTAGTAAAAGTGATGTGTTTCTGCATTGCTTCTTAATGGAACAATAATAGTTTCAGTTTCCTTGAAAATCAACTGATCATTTTGCAAAGGATGCCTGTAGTGTCAGAAACGCTTTCCTGCCGGGTGCCATTTAGACTCTCCTGTCTGCCACCCTGCTCAGGTTTTACTTGCTTTCAGTGTTGAACACTGAAAACTGAGACAAGAACAGTGAAAATCCAAAGGGAGAAATGGCATGCTAGCCCAGTCAGCTGTGTGTTTTTCCTTTAATTCAGTTCAGTCAATATTTGTGTTTGAGTCTTGAACGGAGAAAAAGAGATGAAAAGTAAGCTGCATTCTATGCTTGCAATTAATTTATGTAGCAAAAGTAAAGCAGATGGACCACATTAGGTATAATCCAACCCTCTACCAAGTCTTGAAAGCGAGAGTGGCAATCATAGCAAATCTGTTCTGTAAAAAACATCCGCCCAGCAGCTGTGTTTCCTTCCTGTTTACTTTTCCATTCATCCCCTATTTCTTTACTCTTATTTCTCCATTTCAGTCCAGCTGTAAATCATTTTTATCACATAGTTCTGCAGATGACCCACTAACTGTACACATTATGGAAATGTAGAAGCTTTTTGCTTCCTTTTGGTTTCTGTCCTTTGCAAAATCTGAGCAGAATTATTTTCTAGAGAGTGGTGTAAGGCCTTATTTGGGCTGGCTATGAATGAACAATCAATATGCCAAAATTAAGTTTGTGTTGACACACATGTTTAATGGTGGTTTCATCCATTAGAAACTGAAGTCAGAATCCAGGTTAGAAATTGAAATAATAACTGCACTATCATTGAGGGAATTTATACTCCGCCCTTTGTCTCCAAGCAGCCCAGGGCAGCAAACAGATATGACAGTTTAAAAGCAAAAGCGTTCTAGTATTCTGACCTCATGGGTGCCTGTTGTTTTCTCCAGCTTTAGTGGCCTAAATAGAGCCTGTTTGGGGTCTTTCTAAAACCTCAGCATTTGAAATGATCAGAAAACAAAGCAGCAAAGAGTTCTGTTTTCCTTCAAATATCAGAAACTACAACAAGCAATTAATAGAGCAATCCTATCCTCTAGTTATGCCTGCTTGGTGGAGTAAGATTATTTGTAAGAACATAGGAAGAGCCTGCTGGATCAGCTCAATGACCCATCTAGTCCAGCATCCTGTTCTCACAGTGCCATGTCAGATGCCTGTGGGGAAACCTGCAAGCACGATTTGAGTATAGTTGCACTTCCTCCCGTGTTTCCAGCATCTAATATTCAGAAACATTACTGCCTCTAACTGTGGAGGCAAAGGATAGCCATCATGGTTAGTAGCCTTCAATAGCCCTTTCCATGAAGTTGTCTAATCTTCTTTTAAAGCCATCTAGGTTGGTGGTCATCACTGCCTCCTGTAGGAGCAAGTTCCATAATTCAGTTGTGTGCGCACTGCTAAATCCCCTCATCCAATAGAACACAATGCAGTGCCAACAGAAAAACATACATAACTTAGTTAACTAAGGCTGCAATCCTGTGCGGTCGTATTGGGGAGTAAGCCCTTTTGAATTCAGTAGGACTTTCTTCTGCATAAACAGGCATAGGAATGCGCTAAAAATACATTCAGTATAACAATACAATGGTACAATTTGGCAGGACCAAAATACCATTTACATTGTAAATCTAAAATATCTCCTACACAGCTCATAGCATTATTGCCCCTAAACCCTTTCTGTGTTCTGCAAAAGTAGACACTCTTCTGGTAACTTGAATACTTGAGTTAACTTGAAGATGTTCATTCAGATGTCATGGGAAACAAGTTTAAGCAAATCACATTTGGAGCCAGCATGTCAAGGGAATGGGGAAAGGGAAATGTTTGAGCATGACACTTGTTTTTGGCTCAATAAACCAGTTTATGTATCCAGAATTGTTTTGCCAGAACCAGCCCATTCTGCCACATTTTACTCCCATTTTGTAAATCTCAAAGCTCAATTTCTGTTTCACCAGCAAATATCCAGTAAAATATCTTGCCCTCCCTGGCTCAGTTCTCTATATCAGTTTGGGGGACAGGGAAGAGCTAAACGTGCACTGATATTCTTACAGGGGGGAAAACAAAATAAGTTTAATAAACTTAATATTACTGCTGGACATCATAGTGCATCCCCTTCAGTTAGGAAATTCCCAGCGTTTGTGGTTAGAAAACCGTATCTCATCTCCTTTACAGCAAAAAAGCTGCATGTGTTCCCCTATAGATCCTGAATCAGCATAATGGGTATTGTCATCTGAGAATAGAGGGTGGAGAGGGAGGCATCAGGTCCTGTGAATTAACAGATACTTCTGTTACCTCTCTGTACTCGGATACTGCACTGAGTACATAGATAATGTCCCAACATTAATAAAGCAAAGACTTTTCTGTGACCTGTATCTGAGGTAATGTCTGAGGAAAAATTCCTGGAAAACATTCATGGGAACATTCACAGGAGTAATAAGGGGGTAATATGGAGAAAGACATTTGTGGAAAATATTTCATTGTAATTTATCACTTTCTGGGATTTCTCTCTAAGAGTAGACCCAATCCCTATTTACTCCGAGAACTGTAATGCATTGTTTCCCTCATGTGAATGAAGCCTGTACTCCAGTTCCATTATTCCTTGTGGGTGGTGGATTCTAGTGCATGCCCAGATGCAAGTTGTTATGTAATAGCTTTCCCATTCATTTAAATTGATAGCTAAGTCATGGGGCTCTGGGTTCAGTCACACAACTTGAAAACATCTGCAGTTGCCTTGGTAATGATTGGTAGGAAAGGATTAGCCTGTGTGGAATGAGCTCATTTTAAAGACTATATATTTTCATTCTCCTAGAAGACCATGACTACCTCACAAGCTCTCACACTCTTTTCCTCATATTTCCTTCTCTTGTGAATTACCCCTCCCTTCCCAAAGCTAACTGTGGTTTGCCAATGTGACTTCCAGTATTAATGATAAATTTGGCTAGGTCCAAACAAGAGTTTGTCAACCCTATTTCTGACCATGATTCTAAGAAGGGCTGCCATCAAGCCAGCCCTTGAGTCCATCTATAGCTCCTTCTTCACCATTCCTGTAGAGAGAAGCAGTTCTTTTCTCCACCTGCTTAACACCTACTTTGCCTCTGTTTTCACTGAAAAGGAAAGCAGTTCTCAACATAATGATAATAGAATAAAAGATGGCAAAGAGGGAGCTACAGCCCAAGATAGGAAAAGAGGTGGTAAGGAAACAACTAGCTACCTTAAATGAATTTAAATCTCCAGGGCCTTATGTGTTGCATTCAGTGGTAGTAAAGGAGCTTGTGGATATAATCTCAGAGCCTCTGTCTATAATCTTTGAGAATTCTTGGAGAACAGGTGAGCTCCCTGCAGATGGGAGGCAGGGAACTGTCCCCATCTTCAAAAAGGGGTTGTGTGGCCATCTGTTATGGATGCTTTAGTTGCATAGCGGGGGGTTGCAACTAAATGACAAGGGTCCCTTCCAACTCTACAATTCTATGATTCTGCTGTTCTGAATTCTGTACTCAATGCCCTGCACTGCTGTGTTGGAACCTCTTGTACCTTCCAAGTATAAAATAGAATCCATCCGTGTTAATAAAACTTGATACTGGAACATTTCCTGTCTTGGCAGAGGAAAACATGTAGCATTTGGTAACACCACAGTGCTCTAAGTATTATAATAACCGGTATTGACACAGAAAGCATATGGCCTTATGTTACATATTGGGTCAAGTACATCTAATGTTAGTCATCCTTTCCTGTTTATAAGTTATCCATCCCGTAAAAAAGAAAATAATTGTGGTGTTGCATAAGAAAAAAACTATTTCTCTTAAGAAACAACAGTTGTAATAAACAAAGACCGCATGTATGAGTTTTTTGGTGGATATTACAGTATGTTGTGAGACAGGATTCTAGATTATGGGATGTTGGTTTAATCATACTCTTCCCAAAGACAAATACTTGGAAGCTAATGCCCGTTCTGCTACAGTTAATGCTCATTTTGAAGTGCTCAGGACTGCTACTGACTAAGCTGTTTGAGTAATGAATCCTGGGGTGCATTGACATATGGGTAAAGCATATTAGATTTTTTTATTATTATTAAACCAGTCACTAGGTTACACAGTATATTTTGAAAATGAAATGGTAGGATCACAACTGCAATCCTTTGCAGCCTTACAGGATGGGAGTGGGAATAGAAAGATCAGTTTACATAGATACCATTTCTATTGTCTTTTCAACCCTGCTGTATTTTTAAGTCCGATACTCTAATACCACTTGCAACAAAGTGAAGTCAAGCCAATCCACAGTATTTGCATTTTGAACAAAAGCTTACATGCAAAAAAATAATACTCAGATTTGAATGGTTTAGGTTAATTTTGTCCTGCTTATTATATTTCATTTTAATGTTTGTTTCATTTTGCTTTGGGTCACTCCTTGTGAAAAAAGAGAGACTAATAAATGCAATTAGTAATAATCAGGTGAAAAATCATATGTTGTGTGTTTAAGTGAATGAGTTCACCTGCAATAAATAAAAAAGGTGAAGTATGATTCTGTTCCCATCCCCCAGCCACTGTTGCCTGAGTGAGATAATTCAGAAGTACATGCATCGTTTGTGTCATGTATCTTTTGCCAGTTTAAGCACAGAAACCTTTGTGTCTAAGTTAATGTGTGAACATGGTAGGATTAGAATGTAGACAGTCAATATATTATAGAACAGGTCAGGAACATTGTCAGAAGACGTCCCAGGTGGCTTGAGCTCTGGAAGTGTCTGGATTAGGTTCCAGGGTAATGTTTGAAAATTCTTCTATTGACAAAAATGTGGTCTAAGAAAGAGTGGGTCACCTGAGAAATATGACCTTAATATATTGATGGAAGAATAGGCATGTTTGAGAGCTGGACCTACCATTAGTCACTGGTATTCATTGTCTGTCTTTGCCAAGAGTGAGAGAGGTAGCAGCTATGTCTGCAACAAACTTTGGGTTTTGTTGTTTTGCCCTGACATAGATTTTGTTGAGACTGCACTGTAAGTGTGTGTGTGTGTGTGTGTGTGTGTGTGTGTGTGTGTGTGTGTAATCTGCCTTTTTCAAGCATGAAAATTTATTTGCTTCTGTGGATATTGCTTACCTCTGGAGAATCAAATTTATTCGCTAGTACTTCCAAGAACTTATTAATTGAAGTGTGGTCTATAAATCCATTAAATAAAACAAATAATGACTCTGCTGAATAATTATTTGGAAATAAGACAGACATGCTGATGAGTGGTTGTTTTCTGGGATGTCCTGGTATCTGAAGAAGCTCTTACTCTCTGAAACTCTCTATATTTATAGGTCCAAGCACAAGTCCGCCATGCAAAACTGAACTTTGACAAACTGAAAACTGACGTTTGTCAAAAAGTGGATCTTCTCGGAGCAAGCCGATGTAATCTTCTGTCTCATGTGCTCACAACATACCAGGTATCAGAAAAGAAAGTATCCACTAAACCAGAACTTCTGCTTAATAATGATACCCACCTGCCTTTATGTAGCAGTCCAATCAAGTTTTCCTCCCCATAAGGCTAAGGTTGGGTATATGAGCAGGAAATCTTAAGTGTCAGTCAACATGCAAGTGTTAACTTTCATTGGTTCTTTCCATTACAGACAACCCTACTTCACTTTTGGGAAAAAACATCTCATACCATGGCAGCTATTCATGAAAGTTTCAAAGGGTATCAGCCATATGAATTCATGATGCTAAAGGTAAGGCACATATAGTGGTTTGTTCATTTCTAGCCTACTTGGCAAAGTAATTTGGATAAATGAAAGAGGGGTGTCAAGCTTCCTTTTTGTAGAACTTTTTTACACTTAGGAGTGTTCATCAATTTCTATATCTCGTAAGTGCAGCTAGTCCACACACACTATGCTAGCAGGCACTTCTAACATGTATTAAGAAGAATGTTAAAACGTATGTTGTAATCCCATACATTTGGGTCAACCCATGTATGTAACCCATAATGTTGGGTTGGTATGCATGTAATTCTAAACCAATGGGACGCGGGTGGCGCTGTGGGTAAAACCTCAGTGCCTAGGACTTGCCGATCGTATGGTTGGCGGTTCGAATCCCCGCGGCGGGGTGAGCTCCTGTTGTTCGGTCCCAGCTCCTGCCCACCTAGCAGTTCGAAAGCACTCTTAAGTGCAAGTAGATAAATAGGTACCGCTTTATAGCGGCAAGGTAAACGGCGTTTCCGTGTGCTGCGCTGGTGCTGGCTCGCCAGCTGCAGCTTCGTCACGCTGGCCACGCGACCCGGAAGTGTCTTTGGACGGCGCCGGCTTGCGGCCTCTAGAGCGAGATGAGCACGCAACCCTAGAGTCGGACACGACTGGCCCGTACGGGCAGGGGTACCTTTACCTTATAATTCTAAACCATGGTTTGGTGCTCTGCAGACAGTCTTCAGTCGCCTAGAGAAAAGCATCTGCCTCACCCCCTTTCCCCACCCCTGCATGGCCTGGCGAGGAATTCTGTCAAGTTCAGAAGAATCACTGCTCAGTGCTATATGCAAACCAGGAATTTTGGTTTAAAACAAACAGTGGTTAGTTAAATAAACCAGCTGCACAATCCATATCACATCTAGTTTGGCCTTGAACTTTGTTACAAAGCAGATATTTGAATTTGAAGCTAAGCAGGTATGTAAGTTTGGTCAGTAAGTCCAACACAATAGCCACTACAGCACACTCATACTAGTGAAGCTTGCTTATAAGTGTGTTCTCCTGTTATCAGAAATGAGCATACGGGAAAATTATCTTTTGGAATGCCTTGCCTTCCTAATGCAGAATAAGCATGTTCTTAGTTTCGTTAAATAATTATTTGCACAGACCACACTGCAGCTGTCCAAATTAAGGAAGTGTGTCGGTTTTCTAGCATCTGAGTACAACTTGGTGAAGGTTATGCTTTTTAAGTTCAACAGGTTTACTTTTCAGTTTTCTATTTTAGTTAATAATATAATTAAAAAATCAACAATTTTATGAAGTGATCATTTATTCATGCTAAAGTGTTATCTCCAGAAAGAGAGACTCTGCCCTTGGGAACGTGTCTGGAAATAATACATTGCTTTAGCAGTGGGAGTTCTTCTCTCTTCGCTAAACTCTGGTAATGAACAATCTGATAAAAATTGTTTTCTTAGCTTCAGGGTATATTGTGGAAGTAATGTAATTGCAGCTGTGTTTCCTGATAGTTGTATTTGTGTTTAAGAGAATATTTTTAATGCACTAACAAGTCCAAGAATTTTGTTGCTTGGGGGTAACCAGGGGAGTTTGTTCAAGCTTTCAGAATTCATTCTTTTTATTGTTAGGAGAGTGTTGATTCCTCTTGACTCCTTTTTTTGTTAAAGATTAACATTTTAAGTTTTGAAATATTAAACTTGGATATTTTGTAAACCACTTAGCTTTGTAAACTGCTTAGAGGTTCTGTTTACAGTCAAGCAGTATATAAATTTTGTTAGATAAATAAATTTATTTTAACTGCTTTAATATTGAAAGCAGAGAAAGAAAAGAGGACATAGGAACAAATAAGAATGGTAATATGTGAGGAAGGAAATGGTGGAAGGATAAATTGCAGTAACCTTGTATTAGGAGACCTTCAGTGTTTTCTCAATTTCCCTTTTCTCAATGGTCAGTAGTGAAGCATCACTATTTTATGATTTAGAAAATATTATTGAAGAAATGTTGAAGATGAGCTCAGGAAAATATAACTAGGTTCCTTGTCATCTCCACAACCCTGAGAAGGAGGCTAAAATTCTTAAATGTTGCAGTAGAGTCTGAAGACCTAGTAATCATAACTACTGCTGTGAGCCTCACCATTTCTCATGAAAAGGCAAATAGGATTTGATGGGGTTGTATCTGGTATCTGTTACATTACAAATTGTATTATATGGTTGCTATGTATCTTGCAAAAGGGAGGGGGGAGTCCATTCCCAATTTTAAATGAGTTTGATTAGACACAGAGGCAGCTACAAAGCCTGTGAGATAAATTAACGTCTTTACAGTTTCATCAGCAGCTTCTATCTGCTGCTTTCATGTATTCTGTATTTTAACATTATCATCGCCAGAAGATACGTCGTTCCTATTACTCAACGTTATTTATTTTAAAAATAAACCTTATTTACAATTACCTAGTTCTTCTTGTCACTAGTAGTTAAAAAGAAAAACAATTTGTATAACTTTGTACCAGAATGCTACTGAAACTGCCATAACATAGTCATTTAACATGTATTGTGTTTTAATTTTCTGCTTGGCATAAATTTCAAAGTTTGGCTTTAGTACTTGTACTGTGTTCATTTTCCTAATCCAGAACGCAGTTATTGTGAGTGTGCTGCTTTCTTTGCAATTTCTTTCCATGTTCCCTTTTGTCTGTATGCTTAGGATTATCATGTAGGCTTTTGGTTAACTTATTCAAAGTTTGAATTCAGTGGCACCTTTTTCTGACCAATTATGTAGTTGTTAATATTGCATAAGCTTTCATTGGTTACAATCCACTTCAGTTGCAAAGATGGAATGACCAGAAGTAGGTCAAGACAGTTAATGGAGTGTTTACCTGCAGTACTCCTCCTTTTTCAAAGGGATGCTAACCATAATTCAGTGGTAGAGGACCTGCCTTGCCTGCAGAAAGGTCACAGGTTCAATCATGTCCATGAGGGCTTGGTGAGACTCCTGTCAGTGTAGACAAGAACTGAGCTAGGTGGGCCAGTCTGACTCAGTATTAAGGCTGCTTCCTGTGTTCCTACTTGAACTCCTGTTTTGCTACCTCAACTAGCATTTTAGCAACCAGAATCTATGCCCTTGAAAATGGCCCTTCTGAATATTGTTCTAAGGTATCTAAGAAAACAGAAACATTAAAACTTGTGAATGTATTTCTGGGTTTTATGTCCATTCTTATGTTTTCTTAAAGATGGTTCCATTTGGGTGATGTTAGATTGATGTAAGAGCACAAGGTTATAGGGTGATATTATTTAGTCCTGAACTATGCTGCTGCTGTTACTGATCTAAGTGGTGTAACTGGTATCTGGGTCAATCAATCAAATTCCTTTATTGGCATCACAGTATAAAACATTTCAGGTAACTGGAATAATTAAAAAGACAAGGGTGAAGCTATCAAGGGTTATAAGGTCACACTATGGTTGTGTTCATTTGGATATTCTGCTACACTCAGTGCCTTGGATGGAGACCACAGTGACGCCACTACCCCCAGATATAAGAAAAGCATAGAAATTCCTTAATGAAATATATTCTTTCAAAATCAGTCGGCGATCTTGATTAAGTGACTGTTTCAGATGTGCAAATATACAAAATTAGTAGCTCGCATGTTTCCTACCCTGCTTTTACACACTCATTGTTACTCATTGTCACATTAAAAAAATCTATACCAACTCTCATAAATCATCTGGAGGCAATTTCTTAGTCTCTAAAGGTGACCGGGCCTAGACTATGTATAAATAATTATTGTGTAAAAAATATTCATCTTATCTAAATTGCTTTTTTTGCAAGCTTAAATCAAGGTTCAACTAGGCAATAATGTTCCTTAATAAGTGTTTTGCTGTTGCCTCTTCTGTTAATTCACCTGCTTGAGGAATATATGCATCTCCTGGGCTTCTAATTCATGTAAATATTTATAGAAAAGCTTATTGTGACGGGAGGAAGAAATGAAATTGCCTGTTTGTTAACTAAAAACACTTAAAAATACCAGAGGTAACTTAAGTACAAACAGCTATTTTTGGATCAGCATTACATTGGCAGGACTTTGCAACGCCTCCACTAGTGAATCAGTTTGTTTAGCTTTGGGACCAACACAGGAGCTAATGGAGATAAGACGGAATATTCTCCACTTGGCACCCTGTTTGGAATTAAGAACCTTGTGGTAGATCATCTGAGAATGTGTGAAGAAAATCTGATTGTACCCCACCTGGTTTATTGTGTGCCCTAGTATTTCAAAAGATGGATAGATAATTTAATTTAAAAAATCTTGGTTTTGCTGTTTGTAACTTGTATTTGCATAAAATAACATTCTTCGTGCATGGTAGGTGACAACATGTTAGTCAAACATCTTTAAAGTACTATTATCAGACTCATCAAATCATAGAATCACAGAGTTGGAAGGGATCTCGAAGGTCCTCTAGTTCAATCCCTTGCAATGCAGGAATCCTGCCCACAGGTGTCTCTTTGTGGGTTCGAACCACCAACATTCCAGTTATCAGCCCGATGCATCACTTTCCCTATCTCAGAATGCAGACCATGCAACAGCAAATAACATGAAATAGAAAACTTTTTTTAAACAAAAATAATCTTAAGTGGGCAGAACACTGAAAATGTAGCTGTAAACTTATAAGTGGAATGTTCAGTCTTTTGACAGCCTGAAAAAATGCATAGTAATAATGAGGTTAGGAGTCTGATTCTTGGAACAGCATTTTATTATATCTTCTATTATCTTCTATTATAAATCCCACAACTTGCAAAACCAGAGATTAAACTAACCCCTTATAAGAAATACAGACACTTATCGTGCAACACATGTACACACTGCAGCTGACACACTAACGTATTGCAACACACAGTTTGGAAAGCTCTGCCTTAAAGACTATGGGAGGAATCCTGCTAGAGCCATTGCACTCATGGAAGAGCTTTTGATCCCGTGAATGCCTCTACTAATGGATGAAAAGGGGAGGCGATTTTTGCCCTGTAGAATCCAGTGTCACAAAAAATGAATCCAGATAGTGGGGGACCCTTCAGAACATCTAGATGCTTCAGGAGGAAGGATGAACTGGCAAACAAAAAACACCCCACCCTCCCCTCTTCTTCCATTAATGGAGACCTCTGCTGGATCAAAAGTGCTTCTTATGAGCACAAGGCCACCAAAGGAATTTCCTGCCTAACAAACTAATTGTGGCATGCACTTTAATAAAATTCACTCAGTGGTGGTACTAGAACTGAACGATGCATCATAGCTCCATGGCCCTGATGTCCCCAGGGTGGGGAGATGACTGCAGCCCATCAGCAACAGTTGCCCAAAACATCTTTTCTTCACCTCCTTTCATTCCTTCACACCCACACCCACACATCATTTTTTAAAATAGTGGGCATGATGTGGAACAACCCTTCCGAACCACCTTGGTTTCTCAAAGTGTTGAGAATTTAAGGTGATGGGCACAACTGTCTGGAGCTTTGTTCTGCCTTTGGAAAAGGAAAGACATAGGAGTCACTATTGCCACTGTCACATGACCTGAAAGGAGGAGAAAAGGAGAAAACCAAATGGAAGATTGCATGAGCAGGTGGAAAAGAACAAGCCACTGTTGCTTTCTTCAGCTTTATTTCACAAAGGTTGGTGGGTATGCTGGAACTCAACAACCTCCATAAAATGTTTTGAAGAAAGCAACAGCAACCCTCTCTTTCCTTCCTTCCTTCCTTCCTTCCTTCCTTCCTTCCTTCCTTCCTTCCTTCCTTCCGCATGGTAAGCCAGGTCTCTTTATCTTGTACTTAACTAAAGAAGGGAAAAGGCCAGTTTGTCCACAAACTCTCTCCAGGAAGGGGACAAATGGGTCCTTTTTTCTTTCTATTTACAAAGTAAAGAAAGGGGATCTTATTCCTTGAGCCCCTTCTTTCGCTCACTTATCAGGCGGCAGAAAGGAAGGAGGTTGGGGGAGGAGGGATGTGTGTGAGAGGGAGAGAACATGCGCAGTCTGGGAGGTGGGCTTCCATAGAGCATTTTGTCCAGGTTGTCGAGCCCATTTCTTTTCTCCCCCCCCCTTATATATTAATTTCCCCAAAGATCCCCCAAAATACATGATACCCAAGTGAAAACCATTGATGTTCCTACATAGTAGTCTTCTCATGTGTAGCATAGTTGAATCACAGATGGGAACAAGACAAGAAAAAGCTTGTTGTGGTATTTTACCTATTATTCATAAGAACCTTGCATATCAAAGCTGTTGCCTAATATTAACAGAATTTTTTAATGCATATGAGGCAGGATGGGTCATCTCTGCCTGTTTGCCACAGTGTATATTTAGCTTTTCTTTTGAAAATCATCTCTATTACATTTGAATCAAATTTATCGAACTACCTGCCTGTTTTCCATTCTGTTTCCATTAAAGTTATTTTTCATTGAATTTTAATTGCTGGCCTCTTAATGTTTTAGGAGCTCTCATTTTTCCTGTTTAGATAAAAGTAATTTCCATCACTATGAAACTGTTTTAATGCAACTTTGGATAAGTTTTCAACATTCCTTCTTGTTGTCTTTCTATATTCTTTTTCATACGTTGATTGGTGGGTGACCCAGAGCTTACAAGAGCCTGTAAATAAACTAACAGAGAGTGAAGAAAAAGAGGAGGAATTGCGGCTAGAGAACGCCAGATTAGAAGATGATCAGCAGAATCAGTAAGCCATATGATAAGAATCTGTTGGAAGAAAATAATACTGTGGATGACAATGGGCTTTCAGATTATTTTTAGCTCTACAGTTAGGAAAATGCATATTCCCCCCCCCAATCCCAAAGTGTATGAGTATCCCAAAAAGAAGAGACAGACAGTGGGAAGGAGATGGAAGCTTCTCTGAGTTTGCCTGGAAATCACCTTCTCATTTTAAAGCACACAAAAACTGGTTGAAGTGAATGGAAGAACCTTTCTACACCCATTCCTTTTTATGATCTTTTTGTTCCCCTAGCTGAATCTCTTTCTTATTTTCTTCTTTCCCCTTGTAATATTTTTCCCTGCAGACAACACATTTGAAAAATATTTTGCAGGCATGCAAAATACACATTGACTTTTGCCTTCCATGCACATGTTTCATGAGTTTCCCTACAGATGCCCTTTTGCATAGGGAAAGTGTTACATTGCATAGATATTAATTACATTACATTAGTCCACCTATCTGCTGTGCCTGGGCTTTGCTCCCGAATGCTGCCCCTTTCCCTTTTTTGCTCCTCCTCACTGACATACTGTGGGTCAGCAAAGCAATAAGCATCTTAGGTATATCATACAGAAGATATAAGCACATTTCTCTCTATACTTTGCCTCCTCATCACTGCTCCTATTGCATACATGAATTGGAACATATCCATTGCTCACTTTGAGCACTGATTAGCTTTTGTAATCTATACAGGGTTTGGCAAGTGATCCGGTACAGCGGCAAGCACGCTGTAAGAGTATACCCTGAGAACTAAGCCTGGTGGGATTCTAGTTACTGGTGTCAAGAGGCACTATACAGATAGGCTGTATCTTAATCTTTGGTAGTTTGGCTGATGGGGACATGTGAAAAGGAGAAAGAGATGTGATCCTCCTTCTATGGAAACATCCAGAATCAGCGAGGAGGGTATGAGCCTTGCTGTAATCACACGGCCAGCTGTTTAGAATATTCAAGGTTAAGGGAAGGCTAGTTGTTGATTCATTGAAGAGCAGCTTTCAGTGTTTGTCATTAGACCTCATTTCGTTGGCTTTTTATTTCTCCAAAATGTGTTTTGTTTGTGGGGGAAATGTTTTGAAGTAGCAGTGTGACATAGGTTAGATAATTTTGCTTTGTGTCTTTCTAATTTTAGATATTTAAATGAGGGGTGGGAACCTGTGACCTTCCAGATGTTTTTGGACCACAGCTTCCACTGTTCCTGACCTTTCGTCACACCGACCTGGGCTGATGGAAGTTGGGAGTCTGACAACATCTGAAGGGCATCAGATTCTACATTACTGGTTTGGAAGCTTGAGAACACCCACTGCTGAGTCACTTTTCTAGATAGCCATTTTCACTCCACCTATTGTGTTCCAAGGGAAGCAGATTAAGACTCTTCTTCACAGTTATTGTAAATGTCTTGCTTAACAGTATACAAGGAATTCTGAAAGACTGCTGTGAAGAAAATTCCCACATGGAACCTCTTCCTAGATATAGAAACTTCACGTCAGCAAAGCACTTCTAACAGGCATGAGGAACACTAAAAAGAACACATAAATATGTTGACGGATGTTAACTTCCTTTTCAGCCTGACTGCATAAGCAGCTCAGAAATTCATGTTGTGTTCTTCTTTTTTCTTCCCTGTTCTGTCCTGCTTTGCACCAGAGCTTTATTTCTAAAAGCTTCTGCTACTCAGCTTAACCTGTGTTCATCTTGCACACCTAAAGACGCAACAGATATGTCCTAAGCGCTGGGCTCATGGTTCAGATAAAATCACAGAATGACATCAGGCAGAGTAATAGCAATTATGCCTGCCAAGCCAGTACACGTCAGTTGCCATGTAATCAGTCCTCTTGCTTATTCAGTGGTTCTGCTGGCCCCTCCACATCGTATGAGGGAGAGTAGTTCCTCTTGTCCTCCAGACGGAACATTGAGTATCTTCTGCTCTCTTTAAATCTTTAGAAGAAAACAAAATAAACCAAGTTCTAAATCTCAAAAGCAAGGATATCCAGCATGGTGCCCCCTGGATGTTGTTAGCAGCTTGTAATTTAGACAGGGTCCCCAAACTCATTTTGATTCAGTCACTGCACTGACCATTACATTTAGAAGGATTATTCCTCCTGTCACTGTACCTTTACTGCGTGAAATGCCAACATATTTTTGTTTTCTGAAAACACCTTGGAATTTGAGTGTATCTCTACATGGTTCCTAAAAACTGAAAGGGGGCAGAGACAGTTGTAACTTTTTGCCATTATTTTCCCCGATAGCATGCTACACCACAGCATAAACTAAGTTCTTGTTTTTTTACCTTCCAATTTAAGGTTAATTTCGTTAGATGAGGACAGCCACACCAAGGAATCAACCAGCTCAGGTATTTTCTTTTATTATGCCTTTCAAACGTTGAGCCTGTTTAAAAGTCTCTCATTCATCCTAATAGATGCTATGTGCCAGTTTGTTATAGCATTGTCTCAGTCAGGGTTTTCTTAACCTAGCTCTAAAAATCCGAAGCACATGAAATCAATTAAGAGCAGAGATCTAAGAATAGAGATTTTATTTAACAACTCTAAAGGCACCTTGGAAAATAAATATAATGGAGTGTAGTCCTCCATATCCTTCTACTTGCTGCCATTGAGTGACCTCCAGCCTGTGCTCTATAACACAGCACTCACTGTGCTAGTGCTATTGCCTGTATTGTGGTACCGTCACACCTCACCTCTTTCCAGAAAAAAAATAGATTGGGGCCACTGCTAAATTAGTTGCATTGCTCTGCTGTGCTTCTCCAAACACACTAGACTTTTTTACCTTCCCTGCATCCCCTGCATGCTTTTTGTAATGGTGGAGCTGGGCTTGGTTGAGGTTTTAACTTGTTCCAGGTGAGGGCCTAAGAGCAAGGTTACCAAACATTGTCAAAAGTATTTTAATTCAGCTGGATTTATGGATAATTAACTGGAGCAAAAACATAATCTATTTCTAATTGTAGGCAGCCTGGCAGGGGGGGAAATCTGCATTTTTGAAATAATTTCATTGTAAACCAATTACTTAACCTGGAACAGATGCACCTCACTATCAGAATCACACTGCAGCTGCAGATTGAGGGGAGACTTTTACATCATCAAATATACTTTGAAGAGTGAAATGGGATTTTATCTGTAGGTAACAGAAGTAGGAACCCAACCCTTTCTCTGTTATTGGCAGTATGTTCTTAATTGTGCAACATTCTGTCTTGTGCTGGTGATTAGCTTAGCTGGGAGGATGGCCAAATAAGGAAGATTAGAATGCTGATATTTATCACTTCCTTAAATGATTAAACTTGGTAAATGGTCGACCATATTTGGAACTGATTCAGTGGCCTTTCCTAAAGTGGCACCCATTAGGTACACTAGACCTAGATCATGGTGTTTTTGTGAAACGAGTTTTGCTTTGGAAAGACATTGTGTAATATTCAGTGGTAGTCATGCTCAGAGTTGACCCATTGAAATGAATGAACTCAAGCTACTTAAGTCAACTGATTTCAATGGGTTCATTCTAAGCATAACTACTGTTTAATACAACCTACTGAATTAAAGGAGACCTTTTAAGAACTGCAGATAGTTTTTGTGAGTGCCCAGTAGTAGGCTACAAAGTACTGAAAAGAGAGTGTGTGTGTCTGTGTGTAAGAGAGTATAAATATATAGAATGTGTGTGTGTGGTTCTGGAGACTTTTAAGACACCACCGGTAAATAATTTATCTGGGATAGTTTCAGGTTAAATGTGAAATCCTAACTGCAAGTTAACAGTGCAAAGAGTGTCATACTAGAAAACCTTTGAAGCACATTCCATGTTTTAAAGCACTTTAGGTTCTGACCTAGAAAATATTTTGGTTACAGCAGAAGAAACTAAGGACATCCTGAGTACTTTTGGGGAGAGCTTCAACCACAGAGAGAATTCAGGTATGTCTCCTAGACATGCAGTGCAGCCCTATACATGCCTGCTCAGAAGTAAGATGCATTGAGTTCAGTGGGACTTACTGACAGACAAGTTGCATATGATTGCTGCCTAAAGAAAATGGTATAACTGCAAGTATGAAATGTACATATAAGAGCCTACAGCTCAATAACTTTCCCTTATGTTTTGTCATTTTTAGGAGCCATAGATGACTTATTAGACTTGAAACCTGAGGAAAATGGTATGTAATCTTTTTGTCTGACTGTTTTATCAATTCTGCAAAGGGGCACCAAACATAGTATTTTCTTCTTTTTCTTTGGCGATCACTTGTAGCTGAGTAAGATTGTCTTCCATGAACATGGTCTTAACAGTGAGTCTATAAGTGACTGTGGAGGCCAATTCTGGATCCACACGTCCTTCCACAGTGGGAACATAAGTTTCCGGACAAGAGTTCATCACGGTGCGGGTTTGCCAAGCGTGCCTTCCTCTTAGCACATTTCTCCCTTTCGGCCTAAGTTCAAGCGTCTTCGAAGTCCAAGACACCTTTGGTAGAGGCTGGTCTCCAACTGGATAATTTAATCTTTTAAACAATTGCATTATTTAATCTTTACTAATATAAAAGCTAGCTATGTCTCGATGTGATCATCCACTTTGGGCGCTTAAGAGTTGTAGAAGAACATTCACCTCAATTTGTGAACCATTTAGTATGCTATTGATGTAGAAAAGTATCTCCTTCTGAACTGATTGTGATAGTAATAGTGTCTGTCAGTTTCCTTGACTTGAAATGCTGTTGTAAGCAACAATTATTCTTCCACTGAATTTTTCAGTGGTCCATAGCGACTGTGTTTTTTGGGGTGACAGGTGTGTGCGCCATAGTACATTCATCCTGGCAATAATTCTATGGGTGGTATTCAGCTAGGTTTTACTCAGAGTAAAAAGTAACATGACTAAATCCATTAATTTCAACAGGTTTGCTCTGAGTAAAACATACCTCTTCTTGTACCTATCCCTCCCCGCTTCTTTCTTTTTTTTGCCTCTGAAGCTAGATTCCCACATTTGGTTGCGTCATGCTGAAGTTATCACTTCTGATTCTGATTGTTTCAGCACAACTCCCACACATGGGGGTGGCTAGTATTTACTGTGTAAGGGAACCTATTAGCTCACAAGTTTTTCCCAGCAGTAGCTGCCTTTACACATATACTTATTCATTTAAAAAAACCACTGTGTGTAATGTATGAAGCAGAACCATCTTGTATTGACATTTGCAACCACATTAGAAGTGACTGTGAATTAAGCTTGGCTTGGCTAACCACTAAAGTGCTAAACATACAGCAATCTCATAGTATGCCACATGAAGGAGTAAATCTATATCAATGGAAGGTAAAAAGCAGACTGTGTTCTGTAGAATTTTCTTTCTTCAATACTGTGATGGCAAAGGACAATTTATGAAAAGAAGGGATAGATTTACTGTTGGAAAAAGGAAGCGGCAAGGAAATGCTGAACACAAGGCAAAGAACAAAAGGGAAGAGAAGGGAGAAGTAACAGCAGTGCAAATAGTTTATTGATAAAAGTCATGTTGGCCCTTCTTTAATAAGAACTCTGTTCCTAGTGAGTACATAGCTAGTTTTTAGAACACAGAGTCTATTATACACGACTTCTTTGTGAAATACCAGCAGTATATGATGACTGCATCAAATAGCCTTGTTCTTTGCTATAATTCTGTTAGTAATTATTATTATTACTAAAAAATCTATCATTATTATCTATCATTATTATTATTTGCTATTGTGGTAGATGTAATTTCTAGCATAGCAGAGGAATGGTGAAATGTTACTACTAAAACCATGTCTTCAATATATGTTGTAACTTCATGATTCCCTGCTAGATCTGGAAATTCCAGGAAGCAAAACAGGCTCTCTCAAACACATTAAAACACTATGTAATATATCAGGGCAGAGAAGTCAAAATAAAGAGGAGTCTTACAACATAAGATGTGCCTTACACCAAGGAGACAAGAGTTGCAGTGTTTTATGTCACATTTATCAAGAATGTTTTGCCACATCTAGACCAATAAGAGAGTCTTTTGGCACAGTTGCTTTTCATTTGAGCCACATGGGTCAGCTGTGGCTTGTGAAGTGAAACATCAATGATGTCACCCACTTGTAACATAAGCTTTACCATGACTGAAGACTGCTTATATTTCCTGTATTGTGGCTTTCTGGCTGTAGTGAACCACAAATCCTGTTTTCTTTGAGAGAGAGGAGGGTGGTTCTAATTTTTTTAATACCTAATTAATTCCAAATTTGGTATGCTAGGATGCAACTTTTGACTGCCATCTTTGATGCAGCTGGAAACTCACACTGGATTATACCAGTGTAATTGACTACTTATAATATTGGCCTTTCTTGACAAGTAAGTGTGTAACTGCAAAGAGGATTGAAGATGTAAACAGAACATTCAGCCCTCAAAATTGTCAGCCATCGTGCAGGTTAAAGCTGCTGTTTTCTTTCATCCAAGTTGGTTTTATCCATAGTGTGTAGGTGTTTTTTTATTCTCCCAAGTGGTGTTGACTCATAGGCATTTTTTAAAGTCAACTCTGTCCCCTAACTTCTCCTCTTTTCATGCCTCCAATAACTTCACTCTATGTGTTTGAAAGAAGACTCAGTCACTTTTGAGTAAGACCTACTTAATGTATAGATGAAAGATTCTTTCATCTATACATTTCTAATATGCCCAACTCATTACAAGAAAGTATTTATCTTTGCTGTGTTATGTGTGGATAATTTGAGTGCAGAGAAGGTTACTTGGCCAGCTGAGGCTTTTATTAGAGAAAGCTGCCTATTGTACATGCTACCACTTACTTTAGGTAAGCTACTGAGCTCCACAGTGATGAAGCAATGACAGGAAGATTTCAAATGACAGGAAGATTTCAAAAAACACCTAGCATCATACACATTGCTGCAGTTTTGGAGCAAAGCTTCAAGCACTTTCATGCCTATTTGGAGACACTAGCCTTTTCTACCATGGTTCCCTCCAGATGTTTTCAACTACAGCTTCATCATTGACTAAGCTGGGTGGGGTTGAGGGGAATTGCTGTCCAAAAGATCTGATGGGTACCAGGTTGCCTCCAACAGCAATGTTTTGGGAGTTTTGATCATCTGCTGTCCCATCACACCTCACAAATAAATTCTTCTTTTCAAAAGTCAATTTCTGGAGAAGACGAAAAGCAGCAATGCCAGATAAAGGACCTACTGGGGCCTCAGGTAGTTGCACTGAAATGAAAAGCACGTACAGTTCCAAAGCTCACATTCTGAAAGAGATCATGTTTGAGGGGAAATGGAGAAGTATGTTGCTGGTTATACTAAATTCAGTTTCTAATGAGGTCAGTGTTCAGTCTTCAAATTCACTGTAGAAAAATGTTCCAATAGTAGATGGAATTCATTCTCTGAAATAATTCAGCTGTGACAGCCCCCTGGAGTATGCTTCCTTATGAGTAGGTTGAAATGAAGTTGGCCAGACTGGCATTGCCAACTGTTGTGAACCCGAAGTTGTGGCAAGGATGGCATCAGACAAATTCTAGCATCAAACACATTTTTATTCTCCCAGGCACTTGGACAGCTTGGGCTTTTGGCAGCAACTGATGCTCACCTTGTACGGAGTGAATGGATAATTTGTGTTGTTTTTTATGATCCTTTCTCTCCCCCCCCTTTTTGGATGACCTTTTTTTTAAGCATATCATATTTGTATTGACTTATTAAATTTATTGTGGATTGTGTATTTTTATTATTGCAAATTGTTTTGGAACACCCCTGGGATGTGTGAATAAATATTGATTGATTTAAAAGCATTTCTGAACTGATTAATATGTAAACAAACTGTACAGAAATATAAAAATTTAAAATGTAATAAAACAGTAAAAAGGGATTATAATAACTAGGAAAAATATATTATGAAAACAGATAAAAGCAGGAATACAGTAATAACAGGGTGTATTCTTTTGGTCAGGGAAAGCTTGGGCAAAAAGAATACATCTTTGCAAGATGTCTGAAGCAAAGGATGGATAATGCTTCACGTATGGCAGAGGAAAATGCATTCTGGAATTCAGGGGCAATGGCAGAAAGGGGCCCTTTGCTGAGTTACCACCCTGTTATATTCTGAATAAACTTTCCCCAGATGTTCTACAGATCTTGCAGGTCTTTACAGGGACAGGAGGTCTTACGGGTAACCTTGTTGTTCATTGTCTACTATATTTCTTGCCCACCCTTCATCATAATGTCCCAGGGTGGATTAACATCTGAATATAACTGATACAATACAGTGGTACCTCCAGGTTACACTCCGCTAACCCAGAAATATTACCTTGGGTTAAGAACTTTGCTTCAAGACGAGAACAGAAATCGTGCAGTGGCAGGAGGAGGCCCCATTAACTAAAGTGGTGCCTCAGGTTAAGAACAGTTTCAGGTTAAGAACAGACCTCCAGAACGAATTAAGTTCTTAACCCGAGGTACTACTGTACAATCAAACAAGTTAAAACTAAACCATCAGTCCAGAACAGAGTAGATGTCTTGGTAAAGGTGGTCAGGGTTATTTCTGCCACACAGTTCTTCCCACAAACATGCTCTCTAGAGAAGGGGAAGAAACATTGTGGCTGGACAGATTCTCAGGGTAGAATCACATGTCCATTTCCCATGGAGGTGCTATTTTAAAACTTCCCATATGGTGAGGCTCGCTTTTGAAAGCTGGTCCGTATTTCAAAGAGGCTAGGGGAACATGGTAATGGAGAGCTCTGAAGCTTCCACCATTCTTTCCATTGTCTCCTTGAGAGGGAGGTGGAAAGTAAAACGATAGGCTAGCAGTAGGCTTTAGTGACTCATTTGCTGGTTCATTGAGTTTTCCTAAGACCATAAGAAGAGCCCTGTGGGATAAAACCAAAACTTAAGCTAGTCTAGCATGCTTTCTCCTACCGTGGCCAACGGGATGCCTATGGAATCCCATAACCAGGAAATGAACACAAGAGCTCCCTTCCCCTTCAACAGCGACTGAAATTCAGAGGTCTACTACCTGTAGCTATCATGACAAGCAGACCCTGATAGCTTTATCCTTCATAATTTTCTCTAATTCCCTTTTAATGCTGTCCAAGCTGGTGGCCATCACCACAAATTGCGGTAGCAAATTCCATAGCCGACTTTGCCATTTCTGAAGAAGTATTATTATTACCTAGAATTTTCTACATGCTAAAATTTAACTCCTTTTGCCCAACAGTGGTTGATTGGACACTGTTTGTTATCCCTGAGCAGCCATTCTTGCCCCTCCAGTGCATGGGCACATATTCAATGTACAGTACAATGAATCACTGTATCTCTTTGCCTTCCACACTGGTAAAGAAGCCAAGTCATATTCCCTTCCTGTTTACTTGTCATCCAGAAGAGGGGGCATTCTATGCTTCTCCATTATGTATTTCCTTCATTTTTCATCTTGTAGACATCTGAGCCAGCATAAGGTCAACCCCATTCAGCAAAATTCCTGGTTGGAATGCTTTGCTCAGTAGGAATAGTGTAACTGTAAAGTAAGCTCTTCCTTTTCTAGGTAATCCATCATGAACCTTCTGTTTCTTGTCCATATTAAATCACATTTCTATTACAACAAGGATAAGGACTTCTGCAGGAAAGGGGTTTTTCATCATTTTGGATCATTGGTCAAAGTAGTTCTTTTGTTGAAATATCTGGTTTTTATCTGGAAAAGTGGGGGTGTACGCCACTGGAGATGTCTGCATTTTAAATAACTGTCAAAACATGAGTTATTGCATGAACTATGGCATCTAAAGATGTTAAACTGAGAGGTGAGAAAACATAAATGTCCAGACTGAATTCCAGAATGAGAGGTGCAGTTGGAAGATCATCTAGTTTAGGTGCTCCCCATAAAATTATTTTATCTATGCCTCAGTCTCTAGGGCCTATACCAGGTCTCTTAGCTAATCCCTTATTGTCTACTCTGAAGCCTAAGAATTTCAAGCAAAGGTCTATCCTGTTCCTTTTAACTGGGACTTCTAGAGATTGAACCTGGAACCTTCTGCATGCACCGTGGAGCTATAGTTCCTTCACTACTGGTAGATCTGAATGGGCATTCCTTAAGTATCTTCCTCAACCCTTACTTGTTTTTTTTTCTGATTTCTTTCTGCTTTGTACTCCTGCTTCTCCCAGCAGCATCAATGGACCCGCTTGCAAATTCTTTGGAGACTGAGGCTACTGATAAGGATGATATGGTATTACTGAACGAGATTCTCAATGCTTCTTCTTTGGATGACGGCGAATTCAGCAGAGAGTGGACAGCTGTATTTGGAGAGGACCCACTTGCTGACATGCCCACAAGCTCTTCCGCAGGAGAAATGGAGAACAATAAGTCATCAGCGTCAGGCTTCCTTCCTTCTCAGCTTTTAGACCAAAACATGAATGACTTGCAGTCCTCCCTTCAAGGTAGGTTTATTTTAGGCTGATTAGCAATCAGATGGGCTCAGTCCACCAACCTGATGCCGAGCACTGTGCCATGCATGAATGCATGTGAACTAAGACACATACTTACTAGGGAGGATATAGCCATAACCACTAAACCAGAGCTTTCCAAACTTTATGTTGGTGACACATTTTTTAAACATGCATCATTTTGCGAAGCAGTAATTTCCCCCCCCCCAGTTGGTTGTTTTGTCCAAATTGGGACAAACTGTGGTTAGGATAAACAGTGGTTTGTCAGAACAAGCCAGGATCAAGCCATGGCTTCTGATCCTGGCTTCTTTGGATAAGCATAGGGAAACTTGACTGTAGTTCCCAGTTCAGACAAAACAACAAATTGCAGTTAGTTTAAAATGGAAATGAATGTTTACAATCTCCATGCAGACAGGAGGGAAGTAGGCTTGTTCACATAAAGCTGAACTAGGTCTTAGCCAACATTACATCTGAATCAGGTCTCTTCTCTCAGTCACGCTAACGCTCTCCCATGAGGTTTGTAGGTGTGCCTTCCAGGAAATAGCTCCTTCCCTTGGGTTACTCACACTAAGCTCATTTATGCATTTTCCTCTCCCTATTTTTACCCTGCCTTAAGTATCAGTTGGCTACTCTGGTGCTGTAAAATAGATGCATCTGCACAACAGGCTCAGAATGAAAGTGCTTTGTTAGTTTGCAGCTCTTGTTGCTTCAGTGCTCCTTGCACAGCAGACCAGCCTCCTTGCTGCCAATATTCTATGTTAATCTCTCCGCTGTTTCTTGGGCAGATGGTGGTTGTGGGAGGGAGGCGTAGAGGGTGAAAGGAAAAAATTGTCTCATTATTTTTAGAGTGAAGGGATGACGTGTGTGAAGGGTTCTTAACTCCTCCAGGGTGTTAACGTGGGCTGGTTTGCTTGTCATTTGTTGATGGGAAAATTATTCCTCTGACATTCCTCAGGTATAAGAAAATAGTAGAGCCTGGAGTAGCAATAAAAAAAGCTGTTGTTAAAGGGACCTTGTCAAGACTGGCATGCCTAAAATAGGAGCGTGTCATCAGTGAGGCTTCAGTGGCTTCAATCCAAGCACTTTGGCTTAATAGGCCTGTGGACAGGGGCATATCTGGCCTCTTTGTCTAGCGTAGTGCAGATGCTTAATGGAATTGAAGTACTCAGATTTTTAAGGTGATATGGCGTAGGAAAGTCACTAAGAGGCAAACCAGACACAGTGGGGCAGATCTGCAAACAGGATCTCCTATGATTGTTGGTAGCTGCTTTTTTAATTACAAACTATCACCAAGGGTAGGGAGGGCAATTAAATTTAAAAGCAGCCAGTGAGTGGGAGAGATGTGTGATACCTGCATATTGTTGTGGCAAATAGCTGCTTTTGGATGAGTGTGATTTAAATCGGGAAATGGCACAGATGGGGGATGGTTAGACCTTTCTCCCCCAGCACTGTGGCCCCAGTGTAGATCAGCTACTTTTAAATGAAAACTATCGTTCACAAATCTTCCGCATTGCATACGGTTTGGTGCTAAAAGACTGAATAGTGAGCCAGGAGGTCTTAGTTTGAATCTTGCTTTTGCCCTGAATTGAAGGCTGCTGTATCCCACCCCACCACACCCAGTTTGGACTACGGGCCTGTTCTCTTCCCAACTCTTTCGAACATGCAGTCTTGTACATTTGTTGTTACGCAGTTGAGGCTGCAACACAGTCACAGATCACTTAAAGGAACGGCTGATGGGGAAATGTATTATTTACGACATTTGCAGAACGCTTTCTTTTTTGCCAAATGCAATTATGTCATTCCTTTTCTAAGAAACCCATAGTGCAGGCTGGGACCCCAGGCTGAAAGTGCATGACTTCCCCAAGGCCAATGAGAGAGATCAGGGTGGAGCAAGGGCTGGGGTTCGTGTCTCCTTGGTTCACTGCCAACACACTTCCCTTCAGAAAGAACACAACTGTTTGCAATGCTATTGGTTATCTATGACATCCAGCACAATATGGAGAGAGGTTGTTTTCCTTCTAAGTTAACCAGTAAAAGCTATGCCCTGTTAAATAATTGAAGGTGTATTATAAATGCAAGTAACCTCTCATTTTGCATGGCTGAGGAGCCAACCGTGGCAACTATTTTTCAGAATTTCCATTCCTAGTAATGTAAGTGGTTTTCTTCCAAAGTACACAGGCTTTGCTTGTTAATTGAAAATGTCTCTTTGCTAGGATTATTTTTCAGAGATCTGTTTAGCGTATGACTGGCAGAAAACAAGTCTTCTTCAACTGCAAATTACTGCCTTATTCCACAATGCCTGTTAAGTAAACTAGAGAACTTACTGTTGTGTGATCAAAGCAGTTATATACAGGTTGCTAGCTTTGTGTCTCAGTTTCCCATCTAGCTATTAATTATCTTTGATGGCATCATATGTTAATAGAGCAGATGTTTTTGCTTATATAAGGTTCCAGGTAAAATCCCAAGCATTTACAAATAATAAAATACCTTGGAGCAAACAATGGTATACAAAAGCATCCTGGCAGACTGAAAAAAACCTTCTGCTAAGTCAGGTTCCTAACTGTGTTCACGTCGTTAGTTATTGCTGATCAATTAAATTGATTATCTGTTTTTTTAAAAATAATAATGGAGGTGTCCTAAGAGCTGTTAGACCTCTTCCATCTCATTTACTTTAGTGGGATTAAATCATTTTAAAGCTGGTTTCAGATGTAATAAAAAACTGCGATTACGCTAACACCACAGTTGAAGATCCCAGTGTTCAGTGTTACATCTGAACCAGATCAGTTTGTGGGGAAGCTCAAGTTCAGACATTGAAACAAACCATGGTTTACCCAAGTACTCTGTGGTTTTGTGTTGCCTCTGAATTCAGCCTGTGCACATTTCAGCAATTTATCAACTAAGCATGCCTGTTAATCCCCATTGACCAGCAAGGAGGCAGGCATCATACAGGCATGCTTCACTTCAGATGTGGGTTAAGAATATATGGAACACTTTACATCCACCGGAAATTGTCTTAATTATATTTTCCTGTCCCCTTAGTCTTTTATCCAGTAAATACAGCCTTTGTCTTTTTGTCTGTTTTGTCTGCCTTTAAAACCGTATTGTTACTGCACCCATTTATTCCCAGTCTTCACTTGGTCCTCCAGGCACTATTGTGCTGCAATAAACTGTTATTGTTGAAGGGCTCCCTTTGCAGGTGAAAGAAGGCAAAAAGAACAAATGATCTGAGTGTGTTTCAGTCAGTCCACTGATTATGTCACTGCCTCCTCTGGCTACTTTTCTAACTGCAAAGACTGCTTTAACAAAAAGGCAATCCCTTTCTCCACTCCTACCTGTATTTCATTTTGATAATAATAATTATAGGAATCATTTTTAATTTATGTGTACAGGAGCTTTTTTCTGTGGCTGAACAATCTAGCTGTTGCTTCCATTTTTAAATTTAATTGAGGCCAAGAGAATGACTGCTTGCTTCACCTTTTCCACATTTGTACGGTTGCTGGCAGAAGAGTAGGAAGTTTGGTTTCCTTAATGTCTCACTGATAATCTTGCATCTAGTCATATCATGAGCTGCTCTTTGAGCAGCCAGCTAGTAAGCACCAATATTTTCCCCCCAAAGGCCAATTTCCCCTGTAAACCTTGCTTGTATTAGCAATGGAGAACACTACTTTGTAACATTATTCAAAAGTTTTTCCTAACCACCCTTTTGGACCAAACTTACAGACCCATAGGGCACGTGTCAGGCACCTGAACTGCTAGTAGTAATACTAGCAGATCTATTACAGAAGGGCTGGAGCCTGTTTGTTGTGGGAGCCTTTTCCAGACGGTAGGCTGGATTGACTCCTGTTCACTATTTGAAACGGCAGTCTAAAGGTCCCCACCCCAGTCAGCAGATAGATCTGCTCATGAGCTCTGCTAACAACTTCAAAAATATCAGTTGTCAAAACAAGCTGCACTGTTAGTTTCAGTAGATGAATGGATTTGATGGAGCACTCAAGACAGTTAAAGTGAATGCAAAAAAAAAAAAAGCAGACTCAAATACAACCCTGTTGCAGTAACCGGTAAGGAAATGAGAGTTGTTTAATTTCTATTCCAAAGTACACAAGAAGAATTTACAACAGGATTAAAGTAACATAATACAAAGTACAAAATGTAAAGACCTACATAAAGCAATGAAGCCAGAGCTGTAAAGCAACAGATCAGGACAGGATTTTTAGAAATTGTTTTTAACAGAAGAGTTTCAAGCTTCAATTATTACAGTCGTGAGCAGTGTGAGCTCGTTAAGTAATTATAGTTGATTGACAGAAATGCAACTGTGTTATTGAATTTTAGGTTGGGCAGCCAGCAGCACCAGCCCTACGCCTGTCCCACAGACCGCCCAGAAATCCAACAGCCTGAACACGACCATCAACAAGACACCTATGAAAGGTGACAAACACGTTACGCTTTGATTGTGTGTGCACCAACACAGCAACACAAAGCTTAGAGTTTTCCAGGTGTTTGGTTGTGTGTGTGTGTGTGTAGCCTCACAACTATTTACATAGAATGGCTTCCTTTCAGGAATTATCCTCTAATTGTGCCCTAATTGGCATGTTATTTAAGTAATCGGCACTTGAATATCATTGCTTGCTAGTTGGTTGACGTTAAAATGTTGCCAAGACTTGAGTGGAGATGTCTTGTTTCGGTAACGAAAACTCCACTGGGTCATCACTGTGTTGGCAAAATCCCTTTCTATAGATGCTCTATGAACTCAAGTACTCCTGGCTGCAGGCAGAATGGACGCTTAGGGCCCTCCCAGTGTTGGGTCTTTGGTGATCTCCCTTTCCATTTTTTGTACAACCTCCAAAGGCTCATCCAAGTGAAGATGAATTCATTTAAATGCTACGAAGTGGTTGGGAATGGAGAAACCATGAGCCAATCCACCATTTGAGGGAGTTTGTGGGCCACCCTCCTCTTCTTCCGATGTCCCTGTGCTTAGGAGCCAGGGAAGTGGCTAATTGCTAAAAATGCCTTCTCTGTGATGGCACCTAAATTATCAAACTTCCTCTTCAAATGTGTTTTCTGAGCAACATCGTTATCTTTCAAGAAAAACCCATCCCAATCTCTTGTTTGTGTTCTTAATGACGTTTTAATGGCAGTTGAGATCCTCTTAATTTCTTTTTACTGCTGTTATCTGATATCTTCGTTTTTACTTGCCAGTTATGCTGCTTTAGTTTCCATAATATTTTACTGCAATATATTGAGTTTTTTCTTATTGTAGTCAACTTTAAGGGCAGTGTGTGTGTTGCAAAATATATAAATAAATAATATAGAGCTGTAAACTGCTTTGAGATTTTTCTAATAAGTATAAGAAAAATATAGAAATGAAATAATAATAACTGCAGAATATTTAAATTTTCTGTCAAAAGCAATACATGAATATGGGTTCTATCAGGCATATACTACATATTTTCTTCCGTGGTGCATTCTAAGTCCGTACCATGTTTGTTTATCTCAGCATTAGTATATATATTTTTTTAAAAAAACTGTCAAGCAAAAATCTTAACTTCTTGGGGATTGTTTGTCTTTGTTTTTCCTTTTTGCAGAAGCTGCAAGTTCCTCTAAAGATCTAACGGCTTGGTTTAGCCTCTTTGCTGATCTGGACCCCTTGTCCAACCCAGATGCAGTTGGGAAAACAGATAAAGAACACGAATTGCTCAATGCATGAGTTGTCTGCCTGTGGTAACTCTCACTTCACCATTCAAAAATGCATTTCTTGGGGCTTTAGAAGAGTTTAAAACCAGATCAGTTTACTGTTGTACGACTTACTTCTCACTTCTGTGCCATTCTAATAAAATCAAGGGATTGACCTAACCCCTTTCTATAGGTAACAGTTATTTGCTCTTGTTTTGTACAAAGAGTTTGCAACTTCTTTTTTTGTATGTGAATGTATCAAACGAAGTTTGGATTTAGAGAAGACTACTGAATAGATTAGTGTACTTGCTGTAACTTGGCTCTTGGCAGGCAGAGCGCCACAGCTAACTCAAGAGTGAAATATAAATAATAAACCTATTTTTTATATCTTTTTCTTTGTGTAAATCAAAACAAAATCATGTAACTGGAGACTGCATGACCCAGTGGTATATTTGATACTACCATTTAGAAAGTAGTATATAACATACTGCTGTGATGTTAATTTATAATTTCTTTTGTTAGTATCCATAGTGAAAAATCTATACTCTGGGGCTAATTATTAGAGAACTATATTTGAGTATCTATGAATCTACTGTGCTCATTCTCTAATTTTAAATTATTAGGCAAATGGCATTGTATAAGTCCAAGCCGACTGCCCAAACTACATCCTCCAGGCATGTTCAGTTGTACCAGCAGTTTCGGCAATTGGAGACCAGGTGGTATTGACTTTGCCAACATGTGTATTTACAGTAATCATGGTTTCCATACAAAGCACTTTTCATCAAAGCTGGTTTCATACACACATGTTCTGTCGCGACACTCTCCTTTAATAAAGATGGTTTTGACAAAAAGAAAAAGTGTAGCTGAACCTTTGTCCTGGGAAATGGGAGCAATTCAATGGATGCAATCATTATTTAATAATAAATTATTATTGTTGTTATTGTTATTTATTTAATTTATATTCTACCCATCTGACTGGGTTGCCCCAGCCATTCTGGGTGATTCCCCGCAAAATAATAAAAACACAATAAAACCTCAGATGTTAAAAACAAACCAGTATAGGGCTGCCTTCAGATGTCTTCTAAAAAGTCATATAGTTGCATGTTTGAAATCCGATGAGAGGGCCTTCCACAGGGCAGGTGTGACTACTGAAAAGGCCCTCTACCTGGTTCCCTGTAGCTTCTTACAGTGTGGGAACTGCCAGAAGGCCCTTGGAGCTGGACCTCAGAGTCTGGGCTGATCAGAAGATATCATTCACTGCCTTCAAAAAATAAAATCAGGTGAGAATTCTGAGGTAATAGAGCAGACCAACAGATCACAGGTGGGAATAATATTTTTGAATGCTCCCCCTGCTTTTTAAAAATAATAATAATCCTGTTAGACTTCTCCCAACTTTTCTATATCAACTATTTTAGTTTCCATCCAGTTAGCTTTCATATATGGAAGCCTCAGAAACATGATTCCTTGCTGAAATGTTAGTCCGTTCTGCCACCTCTCCTTCCACCTCATTCTGCTTCATGCGCAGATCCAGTCTACTTAAGAAAAGCACATTTATTTTGCCAGCCAGACATTTACTTTGACACTGTTTTCATGCAAGCTTAAATTCATGATGCAGGATTTCTGAATTTGAAACTGATGGAAACCTTCCTTCAGGTACCTGGATATTCAGAGTGCCCTAAAACAGCATAAAAGGCTTACTGAGAAGAACACACACACACACCCCTGGCTTATGATAGGCTTTCCTGGATTAAGCTAATGCAACAAAGGTAGAAGTTCTGCACATATCTGTGAAGTTTTGAACCTTGGCCTCCTGAAGTAGATCACATGTTCGAGGCTCATAGGAACACACATTCTTTTGGGTGTACTTGTTTAAAGTGTAATTTGTGGAATGGTCCTTTGTCGTCGTCACTTTAACTAAATCTGATGTCTAAAGTGCTTCTGACAATTGCCTCTTAATACTCTTCATGTTGTTTGTCCTTATTGGGATTGAGGAGGGGGGGAGAGAAAAATCCCAGTGCAAACTAGCATCTCACATCGCTTGAATTTATATTTCATATTGTTGAAGCCCCGTAAGACGGTGACTCAGAGTCTCATATAATTATATGTTTAAAGGCAAAGCTAAATTTTGCTGGAGGCAGCTGGTGGTCTTATCAACAATGGATTGTGCATTCCAAAATATATTGAGGATTCTTCTGCATTTCCATGTACTGTTTACAGTGCACTAAAAATCTCTGGAGCTGTTATTTTGGTCCAAATCTATGTTAGATCTACAGCCAAACAAATGAACTGAAGCTGTAACTTTGCCATCTTATAGAGGTAGAATGTTTTTTTTGGGGGGGGGAGGTGCTAATAATGTGAATAGATTGCAGTGGCTTTCAAGCAAGCTAATACGCTACTGTGTCAGACTTAATTAGAGCTGTTTTTAGGTCACAGATCATAGACATCTGAGCTGCAAATGGCTCCCACTCAATCAGGGTATTGTGCAGAGAGTACTGCACAAGTGTAACAAAGGTCTGCGTTGCCACCAATTCACATCACACTTCAGATACAATAGCTGAACTGACACATGATTTGAGACAGAAAAGCCGGAACTATATTTGCAGCAATTCAACTTCCCTTCAGATATATGTGTTGTATTTCATATTGTTGAAGCCCCCTGTGTTGTTTAATGCAAAGAGTGCATTGTCCTTTAGTGTTGCATAATGAGCAATGTATATATTTTTCTATTTTGCTTTAAACAATGGAAGTTATAGTAATGAGAGTCTAGAAAAGGAACTTGGCAACCAGACACATATAATTCATAGTATCTTGTAATTAAAAAACTATATATTACATGGAACAAAAAGTCATGGTATGTAGAATACTTTTATAAGATTTTGCTATGCTGGCCATATGCACAGTCTCCATTATATAACAGAGCAAAGCTGTTAATCATTCTGTTAACAATTAGAAGTCCGTTATCGGACCAGCTTAAGGATTCCTTTTGATTTGCAGATACTGAGATACTGCCCCATAGTTGCATATTTTGTTATTTTAAGTAGCATATTTTTAAATGCTGCAGAAAGTTTATGATGGGGTGGGAGGTGAAGCAGCGATGATGGATTTGCTGTCCTCGGAACGTTTATTTTTTTAAAAAACCCTAATGATTTCAGCTAGCATGAATTTCTGCTAAGTTAAGAGAGGCTGCCTTTGGGGACCTCGGATGGAGTCGTTGAGAGAACAGATTGAGTAATTTTTATGGACTCTTATCTAAATCTGCCTAAATAATCCTTTAAGCATAACAGGAGCAGAAACATTATGGGCCAGTCAGTGCCTTTCCAAAGAGTGTGTAAAGCAAGTAAGAAGTGACATGACAGAATTTTTTTAGAAATTATGCATGGCATGAAGTGGAAAAGTTTATGTTGGAAGTTTCAGGGCAGATAAAAGAAAGTGCTGCTTCTTGCAGTGCATAGTTTAACTATGGAACTCAGTCCCAAAGGAGGCAGTGATGGCCACCAATTTAGATGACTTTAAAAGAGGATTGGACAAATTCATGGAGGATAAGGCTATCTGTCAATGGTTACTAGCCATCATAGTTATGCTCTGTCTCCACAGTCCAAGGCAATATGCTTCTGAATATCCGTTGCTAGAAACCCCAGACGAGGAGAGTGCTGTTGTGCCCGAGTCCTGCTTGTGAGTTTCCTACAAGTATCTGGGTGGCTGGATTAGATGGGCAGGAGACTTCTTATGTTTTTATGTTAAAACGTAAGGGCAGGCCCCAACGTAAGCTCCTAACAAGATTTATTCTACCTTGCCTTTCAACTTCGAGCCAGTTTCAGCCCCACTCAGCATCTCCAGTTAAAATAACTCAGGTAACAGGTATGGGGGAATGTCTCTTCCTGAGACCCTAGAAAGTGCTGGCCCATCAGTCTTGGACTAGAAAAGACCAAGTGTCTGAAGTGAAGAAATGTTGTTCAGTTCCAAATGCAGCTTACAACGAAGCAGTAAAATAATAAACTAAACTGATTTTTAATCAAACATCAATAGCAGCAAATGGGTTTTACTAAAATTCTGGCAAGCATTTGTGTGTGTCGGCAAGTATCTCTCTGCAGGGAGAAAAATGGCTGGGGATTTGTGTGTTGCTGCAGACTTTCAGTTAATCTTGGGAAATACATGTATGAGGCAACCCTCAGAGAGGTTCAGTGTTTTGTTTGCATACAGCACAGTAGCTTGTACATGCACACGTATGTACATCCTGGAAGTCTACACCGGCATAAATCCTCTTCTGTCAGAAATTGTGTGCTTGCCATCCAGTGAACTCACAGCCAATGTGAATTTTTCACTAAGGGCTCCCTGGCTCCCAGTTTATTTTCTTCACCACTAAGCTCTTTTGCAGCTGCCACTGTTTTGGAAATGGCTGCAGGCAGCGTGTAACCCATTTCACACAGACGCAATTCTATACGCAAGGGGGCTCGTGTGTTCCTGCTTTTAAAAGGGGACTAGTCTGAAAGCCAACTTGAGAGCAAAAAAATATTATGCTTAAGTATGCAGGAATTGATGAGGCAGGTGGGACTGGAGCTAGCAGTCCTGCCGTAGGCTCTTAATGACACATCATGGAAGCAAAGATGTTTTGAGGACAGTGCAACATTATCAAAACGATATTTTATTCTCCGCAGTGGAATCAGGTTGGCAAGAATGTGTTTTAAATCCTGGCCAACCTGAGATCAGGGATCCTGTGCATTGATTAAGGTGGTTTCAGCTTCTACAGTGCCACAAAGAAATCTGGTATTCCACCAATGTCAGGTGCCTTGCCTCAACAGCTGTTCTTTACAGTTCAAGATTTGCCCTGTTTCTTGATGTATGCCTTTAAAGATACATTGCTCTAGCAAAATAAAGCACATTGGAGCTGTTTTGGTGCCCAACTGGCGGCTTTGTTCTCCAATCAACTGATACCCATGTACACTTACAATTGTTAAGTAGGTGGTTTGGATGATGTTAGCCAGTGCCTGCAACTCCATCCCTTCTAGTGATGAAGACTGGGACTAGAGAAGCTCACTCCAGCCGATACCGCCATTTTGGTAGGCATTGCTGCCCGGGCTGTCTGGTGACACAAAAGAGCCAATGTTCCTGGTTCCCAATCTCCATCTAGAAAGGGAGTATATCAGCCTTTGAAAAAGTCTTATCTGAAACCTTGACCAATTCAATATTCCTTCATCTGAAACAAGCATGTCTAACAATAGATCAAATGTGATGATCTCCAACTGCAAGGCTTTTTAGATTCTCTTATTTGGTGATAATCTCCTTCCCTTATGCAGACAAGAATATCCTGAACTAAGCAGCATCTAGCTCAAATTCTGAGCATAGGAACTGAGCTGAAAATAGGGAGCAATTTGCCCTATTTGTTATGGAACGTCTTGAGACCAATCAGTTCTGTCTGAATATTCTGCACTCCCTGTTCTACAGTGCATTAGAGAGTCAAGATGTCATCTAGGTAATGCTACAGAAACATTCATTGCAACCTCGAAAGTGCCACCATGGTTACTAAACCTTAGTGTACACCCTAGTCCTGATGCAAGTTCTATTAAGAACACTCCGTACTAATGATTACGAGAGCTGTACCCACATCTCAAGTCAACTGGGCACATGGAGATACGTAGAAATGCTTCTGCACAGAAAGTTGGATGCCAGGAAACCCTGCAGAGAACCAGTCTCCTGGCCTGCACAGGAAGGTTAATGTGAAGAACTGAGAATAGCCTCTGAAGGATAACAGGCTATATATAATTACTCTGCAAAATAAAATTCTGAAGGAGAGCTTAGGCAGTTGCTTTCTGCTGTTTGCAGTCTCTTATGGAGGTGTAAACACACAGCCAAGGAAAATGCAACACAGAAGCATAATTGGAGTTTAATGTGGGTGGGGTGAGTATTCCTCCCCTTTCTCTTCAAACAAAAGAATTTCCTCTGGCATGAAAATATAGTTCCTGAAATACTTTTTCTATTGGTATTCTTCCTTCATGAATTGTTGATGCTTAAAAAAAAAGAATCAAATTTAGAATTCCAGTATTATGTTGGCCACCGGAAATGTGTTCAAAAGTATTATTATAGAGGTATGGAGTCATGTTTCCTCCTGTATACTAGAATTCAGGGTCATTCAGTGAAGCTGAATGTTGGAAGATTCAGGAAAGACAAGAGAACATACTTCTTCACAAAGGACCTACTTAACTGGTTTGCTCCCACACGATGTACTGATGAACACCAAGTTGAATGGCTTTTTTAAAAAAGGGATTAGACTCATTCATGGCAGCTAAGGCTAAGTTGTAATTCCACTGTGAGTCAATTTCTGGGAACCACAGGTGAGGAGAGGGCACTTGCACTCAGGCTGGTTGGCACCATGAGAACAAGATGGGTGATACCCAACTAAGACATACTCCAAATCAGATACATGGAATCCATGTATACATTTAAGATAATCCTGGTTAACTCAAGTCCATATATTTCAATGGGACTAATCAGAGTATGACTTAGGTCACATCCACACCATTTAAAGCACCATTATACCTCTTTAAACAGTCATAACTTCCTCCCAGAGAATAATGGTGCCAATTGGCTGGAGCTGATCGACACAGCTGGTTTACACAAAGATAAAAACAGATTGTAGCTTACCTTGTCTGAGGTGAAGACTGTTTCTGGTGCCTTGCTAGGCAGATGTTTTCTGTGATAAAACTTTTATCACAGCTCATTTCTTTGACATTGTGACAGAGTCCGTTCTTTATTTAGAGTTACGGTACTTTAACTGCTGTAAGCTGCCATGAGGTATGCATAGGTGTTCAATTCTCAAAGAGATTGCCCTCTTGGATGAGCCAAACTTAACTGCTTAACTGAGATGCTCAGTTTCCAGGCCAATTTATTGGGGGGGGGGGGGGATTTTGATGGGACACTGGGACAGATGATGGGATAAGTGGCCTTAGTGTGCTGCAAGCTTTTCATTCTATCCTTTCACCATTGTCTCCCTGCAACGATTTCCCCTCTTCTATCACTTCCAAGAGCCAGTTCAGGGTGAAGTTTCAAATCACTCGATTTATTATTTATGCTCCGTTCAGAGCGGCTCAACATGGGCATACACTAAACAAAGGGGTATATTTTTTAAAAAGCACACAGGTTAAAACAACCATTTAAAAAATGAGAGCAGTGACCCAAAAGGCAATGAAAGGCAACACTAAAAATGAGGGGTTTGTTTTTTTAAAAAAAATTAATTATGGTGAAAGGCGTTCTAAAGGCAAGGCTGACAGGGTGTTTCTTCCAGTACAATATTCCAAAGGCATGAGACCACCACTAAGAAATCTTCTGCTCTTACGATCACTATTTAACGGGTGAAGAGGATGGTAGACAGAATCTTAAAACTTGGACTGGCCACTATGGAACAATTCTTAATGATGTCCGATGCCAGTGCTTCATAACCCTTTTTCTCTATGTTTCTCTATGGACCACTTGAAAATTGCCAAGAGCCTTGCCAAAACACCAGATTGGTTTTTCTGTTGGTTGTGCTAGATGCTGTATGGTTTTATTTTTACAGACACAGTACAGGCCACCCAAATAAAGCTTTGGAAACACCATCCTAGACTATTAAAAGCAGGGGGGGGGCCTCAGGCCTGGGGTTGAATGTGGGACCCCAGCAGCCCTGTTTATCTGGCCCTCTTGACTCTCCCCAAGCCAAACCCCTCAGTAGCCCTGCTCCACACTCGGAATGTTTCTTCCTGGATGGAATGTGTTCTTGAAGTCCGATAATGCCTTTTGCTTGTCTGGATGGGGAACACAGAGAACACGAACAAACACACACACACAAACACACACACACACACACACAGTAGCCTAATGCACAAAGGTAACATTTCAGAGAACCATAGTTGGAAGGGATCAGAGGGTCAACTAGTCCAACCCCCTGCAAAGCAGGAATCTCAGCTAGACCAACACAAATGGCCACCCAATCTGCTTAGAAACCTCCAATGAAGGAGTCCACAACCTTCCGAGGGAGCCTGTTCCACTGGCAAACAGCTCTTACCTCCACCCACTTTCACCACTGGCTCCACCCACCACTGACATGCAACCCTCATGGATTCATGGGCTGAAAAAAGTTCCCCATCCCCGATTTAGTTTCAAAAGGTAAAACCAGCACCTTAAACTACATAGACAGGCAGCCAACTAAGTTGAGAAATACGGATTATACATGCTGATCAGAGCACACAACAAGTCAAGCCTGGCTGCTCTAACATGGATTCCTTAGGAAGGAATTCTCTCCTTTGCGTGCACTGAGTGCTCTTGGGCTGCTACTGCAAGGGAGGTCTCACATTGAAAGCTCACAATTGTCCTTTCCTCCACATTCAATCCTACCCCATCTTAAGGCCCCCTTTGGGGAAAGGATAGTAGGTTTCCGCCCTCTTCACTTTCCAGATGTGAAGGTGATGGTCCTTCCCTAATAATTTATTTTTTTCTCAGCTTCTCTAGGATCCTTAAGTTGGGGTGGGGAATTATTTTTGGCCAGCCTTCTATCAAACCAAAGCTCTGCCTGGCTAGGCAAGTCCAACTCCGCTACCAGAAGAGGACCTTTCCTATTAAAACAAGCCTGAAAGCTGAGAAGATTGGCTACATCTATAGTGTGAGAATACACCCTTCACCTGCCTTATTTGGTACTGTTCCTCTGACATAATTGCTCTCAAGTGCATGCAGGGAAGATGGGAGGTCACACACCACTGTGTTAACTAGGTTGTAGCCTTTCCCCACCCCTTCTTATTTATTGCAGTCACATTCACAAGTTCAACCCCACAGCTGCTGAGATGGAACAGGTAATGCAAAGCAAGCAAACTATAATGAGATACAAGTTGCACCCAGAATTGCACCAAAGAGCAAAATACAATGCAGACACAGCCACGGATTAATCAAAATGATTATATTGCCATTGCAGCATGTTACTGGAATATTTATAAATATAGTAGGCAAGTTAGAGAACTATCCACTTCAAACGCAAACTAAAATGCACTCATAGTAGGAACACAAGTACAAGAAAATGTTACTGATTTGTTTTCTCAAATTTATGGTGTTTGGGCCACTAAGTGAAGTGTTGTGTTCAAATGAGCCAATACTAAAAGCTTACTGGAAAACATGTCACAATGTTAAGCAGAGTTTTAAAGGGTGCTGAAGCGCATGACGACACTTTCCCACGTATATAAAAGCTGTTGCACTGGGGAAAATGTGCTTTGCTGAAAAATAATAACCAAACTAAGTTATGTTCTGTAGCTTCTCCTAAACAGTAGAGGTTTTTGGAATCTTTAATATGTTAAAAGGCATTTGGAATAGTCCATTTTGATATGCTATTCCAGTCCTGAGACTGAAGAGAACAAGTTGCGAAAAGACAGCGAGCCAGTTCCGTGCTATTTGTTAAAGCCATGAGAAATGAAATCTACATCGTCATAACAAGATGAATGGCCTATGAAGAAGGGAATGTTTTCTAAATTATTTAGTCAGGTTGCACTAACCTTATTCCACTATGTACAGTGGAATGCAGTTTTTGCACCATGTTACAGTGGAAATAAATGATTAAGCGTGCAACATAGCAATAGTTCAGCTACAAAAAGCTACAATTTCAATTCAATGATTGATTAATATTGGACTTTACAACCACCTTTTCTGCAGATATATGCAAGCAGAGAATCCCACCTCTCAACTAGTTTCTCTTCTTCCTGCTGCAGTTTCCTTATGGAAAGGGGAGTTTTAACCCAGGGCAGCACTTTTTGTGATCCCTCAATCCCTCGATTCTGGAAAAGTTCAAGACTACAGCTGATGCTTTTTCTGAATGTTCAGCTTCTAGACAGCTTTCAAAAGACAGACAACACACTACATTTTACAGGTTGTAGGGTGTTTTTTTCTAATAATTTTATTTAAATAAGACACAGGGACGTCTATACTGAAAAAATACAAAACAAAAGCCACACATTTCCTTGTGTAAAGCAATATTGTGTGGTAATTCAAATACTGTTCAGCACAGTGGCTAGAAATAACAGTACAACTATGTACAAAACTCTTGAAACAATATTTGACAAATTTCTACAGCTGAATGTAGGATATATTGGAGATCAACAACTGCTGGGAAATTTACATAGCAAAGCATTAGGTTTTAAACACATTTGATTCAGAGCCTTCCAATATGCCAAGGGCAAATGTGTGTGACAATTAATATTTAGTTTCTCGTGAGAAAACAGAACAAGTAATATCACTGTAAATATTGTTCACCAGAGTTCACTCTTGATCTAAAAAGTCACCTGATAGTTTCTCATAAAACCCTATAACATCAAGAACTGTGACAATGTATTTATATTTGGAAAAAAGAAAGAGGGTGAGAAGGTAGATGTACTGTCATAGTCAACTTTAATGTAAAACTTCAAAGAACACACATTTAGGTCACAAGAAACTGGATGCTTTTTCCCTTACCCTTTATTAACATACAAACTATATAGTGCTTCCACCAAGGCCTGAGATTAGCAAGATTAAAGATGCCTGTTGCTGTATTAAAAAAAATACTGTGAAAACAAAAGACAAAACAGATCTTTTAAGCTTTCCGCTCTCCGCCTGCTCCTACAGTCACACAGCGACTGAAAAAGAGGCTGTCGGTCTAACTTCCTAACAGGTTATTACCAAACTCTTTGGTGATGATAGGAAGGAAACTGGGCTTCATCTTGCAACAACATACATGTGCTGTATATTTCATTGCTTTTCTTAGGTACTTTTCACTGAGGCCTTTTTTATTATTTCCCAAATTTCTTCCACAAAAGTAGTAGCGGAGAGAGTATAAATTGCTGCTGCAGCAGCTGCAGTCTTAATCTTTTCAGTTCCTGAAGAGGGGCAAGTAGGCTTTCTTAGAACAGGCTTGCATAAAGGTACTTCCACTGAACTGAAAGCACAGAGCTAAGAATATTGAGTGGGTCTCTTGCCTTTGGGGTCCCTCTTTGTATTGCAGGTTCATTCTCTCTGAAAGCAGCACTCGCACAGTTCCAGGGCTACTGTAATGTAACACTACTGGAGGCTTCTAAGCTATGCAGCATCTGAAGACAAGCGAATGCACTGCCTGCCCACCTTCAAACTAAATTTACCTGCCAATGGGCCTAAACCAGAGGGTACTAAGAAAGGCTTCGATTAGATACATGACTTAAAAACTATTGCTTCTTTCTTTCTTTTTCTTTCTTTCTCTTTTTTGTTTTTGTTTTTTTTTCTACAAAACCTCATAGCCGCTTTAAGAGATTTTTTTAAAGTTCAGATGCAAAATACCCACTGTACAAATAAAACAAAGTTCACCTATCATTGCTTGTCAAAAACCCGAGATATTTTTTTTTTTTGCAACCAGCATATGAATGGAACATTTCCTCCAAAAGAGAAACTAAACATTAATTAAGACTCCTAAAATGGTAACAGTAGCATTTCACGTCCTTATAACTCGCCAATGCAAACGCGTGAGGAAATTCCCACCCACCCCCTCTGAAACCTGGGGGGAGGGGGGGAATGAATTTGCTGAAATTAAACGAAAACATTCTTGCCTTAGAGCCTCTCTCACACACACGTCATGGAATGTTTCTTATGTGCAGCCTAAAACTGAACACTTTATTCACAACAGCTTAACAGTCATTAACTGTGCAAACACCTGAAACTTTAAAATGCCACAATTTACACGCTGAAACGATGGCAAATGCAACAGTTTAGTTTTTTGTTTTACTTGTAACCACATGACAATGTGATGCAGCACACCACAGATCTGCTGGTTCTCCTCATGTTCACCCATGTCCAGGGTTCGTATCCCCCTAGATCTGAATGCACTTTTTCCAAGAAAGTGGAATGTAATGAGGAAATATTAATGCATAAAATAAGGAAAGGCAGAAGAGTGATGATCCCTCTTTAGCTTTTTAGCTGTAAAATATTTTATATCCCAATATGATATACATTCCAAGTTACCTGAGTTTAGACTTCGAGAGAAGTACCTGAAGCTAGGCCATATAGGGTGGGGACACTGTGCAACTGTTGTGGCCATTTTTTTTTTTTTTGCATTGTATGTATTACAGAAGTTCAAAACATAAATACCTGGATAAATTGTAAACATAATCCTGAAGTACAGTATTTTCCATAGAATACAACAAAGCAAGACATTTTCTATTTAGACAGGCAACCTTTGTTTGATATAGAGCTTATTTATACTGTAGAATTTGAAACAGAACACAGGACAAAGTACTAATCTGGTCAAACATTCTATGAAATGCATAGTCTCCACTTAAAATGCTTAATGATACACAGATTCTGCAAGCATTCTGCTCCCCCCCCCCTGCAAACTCACACACAAACACAAAAATGCTGAATGCATTTTTGTCCCTGCCAAGAACAGTGCTGAAATGCAGAAAGATGCTGATAAGTAGCTTTGTTTTGTTCCAGAAAAGTGCCACTCATGCAGTTGAGTTTTAGACCGTCCCTCTGCCTTTGCTCATCTAGATTATCATCTAGATTATCACATAATTTTGAGGAGAGGAGTGTTCTTCGGACTGCAGATCTTGCAAAAGCTGTGGTGGCTGCTGCTGGGATGGCTGTTGTACTAAAACCTCTGTAGGGTCCATTGTGCTGGTGTCGTCTGACAGAGAGGAGAAAGAGACCCGAGATGAAAGCTGCTCAACAGTCAGAGTACTCAAAGCTGTGCTTTGACCAGAGTTTGGAGAGCTTTTGAGCATCAGGTCAGAAGCAGGTAGTAAAGGGCCCAGAAGTTTTACAGGACAGAAAGCTGATCCGGTTGGGATGAAATTAACCTTGTTTTTGTCAGGACATGAAAAGAGAGGGGCTGAGACAGGCTGACGAGTCCTAAAACAAAGGGGTTGAAAAAGAAATTAAAGTTACATACTTGAACATTTGCAGATAACTTAGCATGGGTTGGCAGTTTTGTATGTTGCTAGAATGTGAGTGACAAGAAATGGGATTATTTGACAAATGGGCAAACATCTTCCATATTGGTAGTCAGCTGACTGATCCACAGCAATAAACAATATACATGCAAAAAGCAACCAGAGAGGTAAGACTTTTCCACAATTCCCTTCCCTAAAGGATTCAGATGCACAAACCATATCATCAGAAATCAATCAATGTGCCATTTATCAATAGAAAACTCACTGTAGCAAACACACGTGAAATGATAGCACAATGTCCTTTTTTCTTTATCTCTATTTTGTCCAGCAAGGCATCTACATTCACTTTAGAATCCTCTATTAATGATCCGGAAGCATTTTTTACCAGCATCTGGTTTCAGCTATTTTCCCAAGCAATATGTCTATGCCGTCCTAGTCTAAATTAGTCCCATGCTATTTCCTTGTAGAGCAAAACAGGAGATAAAACTGGCCAAACTTTAAGATATTCCTGCATGTATGTACTTACATACATACTGTGTTCTCTCCCCCACTCCCCAAAATGCATAGCTCAATTAAAAAGACCAAAACTCAAATGCTACCAAAATAACTCTGGTCACGGCTGTTATTCACAGCTTCAAAGGCTAAAAAAATAAAGCTGAACTGGTATCATTATAAAGACAGCTTTACTCATGCTGGAAAATACTTTTTAGAACACTGAAGAAACCATAGCTCTGCTTGCATTTCCTCCTCGGTTGTGCTTTTATACATCTGGGTCATGTGGTCAAGAACAAATAGGTTGCATTCCCGGCCCCGCCCCCCGCAAGCTGACAGGAACACTTCAACTTCTTGCCTGTGCAAAATTGGCAAGAGTGGTTTGCTCCTGAAAGAAGAAGAAGAAGGGAAAAAACCCTCATCAGCTGGAGTAGTTTATTCATCTGCAGTTGAAAAGGTCCAGTAAAAAGGTTTCCTGCATTTGCAGATCCAGCTGATATAAAAGGCATTACTTACGACATTTCCTCAAAGACCTTCACTCGCTCACATCCCTCTGGGGGCTCTCGTTTGAACATGTAGCTGTTGTTGGGTTTAGGAGAGGAGGCATACTTGGGCAACGGTGAGCTACTCCCACTGTCTGAAAATTTAAAGCAGTTGTATTACTAGGGATTGAGAGTGCTTTTTAATTAAATTTGATTTCCAAACACCATGGCTTTTGCACAACTTCACTGTTAATGCCAGTTTGTTTCAAGTCACAAAGCTTCTTTTATTGCAGGCTATATCCAACACTCTGGTAGAGCACATTTCTTCTGAATAAAAGCTTTAGAGGAGCAGTAATCTACCATACAGCAGCACATAATGGGAGGATCTTTTTATCCAGAATGTTACAGACTGAATAAAGCAGAGCTGTAATCCTGGAAACAAATAAGTTCTTTATTATGCATTTCAAAAATGTAAATGATCAGGGCAACATGTACAGCATATGCAAAGAAGGGCAAGTGGTTAATGATAACGTAAAGTTCCGTTGTGTCTTGTCAAAGCATAAACACAATAATTGGAAAGTGCTCGTAAGCAGCTTTTGAAATATGAAGGCATTAAAAATATTGTCCACAGTAATGTCACCCACAGAAAAGACCAAAAAGGAAACAAAACCAAGGGCATATATAATGCAGATGCTGATCTTCAATCTGCTGTGTATGTGAGCTTTGGAACACAGGAAAGGGCTATTCTTTCTCTGCATCCCTGCTTTTCATGGCTGACACATTGGTACAGCTGTTCCTGGTAACCCTTCTTTCACCTTGGAATACCATTTATCACAACAGCAGAAACCTACGAAGAGCTCGGGCGCCATTCTACCTCCTAAAATTCACCACTGGACTTACATGAGCCAAGCTGGACAGCACTCCTACATTCCTAAATGTCCTGCATATGTTTTTCAGACAAAGACCCAAAACATTTACACTTTTTTAAGATCAAAAGGCTGAAACAGGCACCTCTCAGAGCCTTTTTACTTTTTTCTGTATCTTGTGGTTATAAAGTCCTGAACTCACCAAAAGCTCAAATTTGTTCATAGACTGTAGTAATGGAACAGGGCTTTTTTAATTTTTAAAAAAGAGTTGCGAAGGAGTAGGCAACACTTAGCCTGCTAGAATATATATAAAATTATTATAAAGCTGAGGACTCATGATTTCAAGAAATAATAGTTGGAATGGGGACTTTCCAGGTATCCTGATGGAATGGCGGCTGCTAGGTGAGAAAGGGCCGTAGAGATTGGTCTCTTTCTCATCCTAGGATACATGGCCACGTAAACAACATCAGCACTATCTAGGGGAATACAGGACTGCATTCCCTCTATGGAACTATGAGTAAGTATTCCAAAACAAGTAGGAGTGTGAGGAACTGCCAACAACAACTTTATAAAGTTCCCTGAAAGCTAGTAGTAAAAGCCATAAAAGGATAAATACAAGTTCTAAATGCTGCTGTTGTTTTTTGAAAAGTTGAGTGTCATTTCTCTTGTTGTTTCCCTCCCCCCCCCCCTTAAAATGTCTTCCTCTGTGGTTTCGAAATCAAAGTTTGCTCTGAGTAGACCCACAAAAATATCAGAATTGGATGGTTCACTGGAATTTGCTGGTAATAACTTTTTACCTATACAGCTCAATTAAATCATTCTAACATAATCCAGTGACCAATTACACTGGGTAAAGACTATGAAATGTCCACGGGCTCATTTATATATCCTTCAGTTCCCTAACCATATATAGCACACAAACTTCCCTCCTTTCTTTCTTGTGTGTATTCAACCCTGTATGTTCCCTGAGCCCCCCCTTCAAGCATTCAAAATTTAATTTTTCACATAAAGCTAGTCCTAAAAAAACTAACCCTGGAGGAACCTCAGAGTAGTGAGCAAAGTTTTCACTAACTTAAGAGGCGCTGTGCTCAATAGATGGCTAACAAACAGTGTCAAAGGCTGGTTGTTTTTTAATTTTTACTTATCAGAACTGAAATTTAATTTAAAAATTCAGAAAGTAAAGGCTGAAAACCAGTATCTTTCTTTGTGGAGCAAGGTCTCAAAACTGAACCCTCCAGCTGTAAATAGCACATGGGGTCACCAAACTGAATTCTAATCACTGGCACCCTGTGGAGCTGGCACTTCTAATGCAATAAAACTGCTTCTAATCACAAGGCCAGCCGGGCCCTTCCTCACCTCCCCTTCTCCACACACACAACAGGTGCCATTAACATTTTCTCCACCCCCTGCTGTGCAAGATCACTCTCCCATCCCAAAGCAGACCATGGGTTCCCTTTGCAGACTTTATGTTCATTTTCTTTTGAAAATTTCAACCTATTTAAGCAGCTCTTTATAGAAATGTAAAGTAAACAGCTGATCTGATCCAAAGAGCGGCAGTGGAGCCTGTGGTCAAAGCGCAGACTTAGACAGAAAAGAAAAGATGCTTTAGAAATGTAAAGCAGGTCTGTGTCTGGCCAGCAGGTTAGCTCTCCCCATGCTTGATCAATTATTAACTTCCATTTTTTATTCAGAAACACAGTCAGGTCCAGCTTAAAGCTGATTTACGACTGAAAAGTATAATGGAAATTTAGCTGGAGAAGAAAACAAGCCCTACGACAGGGAACAACAGAGCACGGAACCTTTGGGCATTATTTTAAATGCCTTTTTAGCATAAGACATTCAAACTTGAAATGGTCTCCTTCCAAAACACTGATACAGTACATTAATCAACTGCTTAGGTTGAACCATCACAGAAGAGCCCTAAAATAAGAGGTGGCAGATGGCTTGAACAGAGATTAAACTGCCAAAGGTGGGATTCACATTAGTAGTTTGGGAACTTCAACTCTAGAACGCGAAGTGGGGGAAATATTCAACAATAAAAGGAATTGCCAGCTCTGTTATGCAAACAAGTTGTGAACTACCACTAAATGTGGTACCAAATATGCTTTTCCGGTACAGTAGGACAGGATCAAATTATAATCACTAACAATGATTAGTCTGGCTTTCTTCCTAATAAAAAAGTATTTTAAAACATGTATTTCTGATAATCAATATTATAATGTGATTGTGTACTCCAATACACATTTCTGCAGCTTCCTAACCGACAGTACAATGCCAACCTAGATCAATCTACTTTAGTAATTTCCCCATGTTTCTATGAAGTTGCGAATTCTGCATATGTGGTACAAATACCTATGACTGAATAAACAAACTTGGCAACTGTTTTCCACAAATGAAAGATTGCCAGTGTTGGTGGCCTGATAGAATAGGTTAGATAGGAAAGGTGTAACAATTGACATCCTCCCACCATCTTAATTAAAACAGAGCCAGTGATTTTCAACAGTTAAAACAAAGCAGAAAGTACAGTTGGCCATACTTCTTTAACAATTGCTCAGAGATTTAAGAACACTTCATCCAGAAAGCTTCCTGGAACTAGCACATAATACTGTCTGGATTGATAGCAACAAACTTTCTCTTCTGAAAAAATAGATTATCTGTTTAAGTTAACTGGAAAACGTAGTGTTCTGCAGTACCTTGTTTACATTTCGCAATATCACAATGCATTGGGGGAAAATCACACATGGTCTAGAATACAAACCAAAATGATTATTTTATTCAATGCTCCATTATTTTTCTGTACTTAATTAAGCACACAACACAGTTGATGGGGCAAATGTACTTTTTAAGGGACCACTGAACTAGTGAGCAATCTGCACAGCCTTTTATCAAACTGTGCCTTGTTCCAGAGGTACCTGCTAACAGGTAACCATCTGTGAAAATAAGTATCAGATTCATCCTAAGGTAGCATGCACAGCAATTAAAGTTGTAACCACATCAGAGACTGGCTAACCCAAAAATACAGATCTCCAATGATCTAAACTGGGACCAGTGCAGATTATCTGGAGTGAGAGGTGAGGAAGGAGGTAGCTCAGTTAGTGGGCAATAACCAATTATTCAAGGTGGGGAGAACAAAAGAGGGGTACCGAAGGCTCAAAAATGAACTCTCCAGACTCGCTGATTGGGCATAAAAATGGTGAATGGAGTTGAATGTTAGTGTAAAATGAAGCACATCTGGGCAAAACATCCTAATTTCACATACATCCTGATGCAGTTTGAGCTGGTGGTGACTGGCCAGGAAAAGGATCTTGAGTTCATGGTGTATTTTTATTTATTATTATTACACAATTCTGGTCATCACACTTCAGAAAGGACATTGGAGAGAGAGGGAAAGGGTAACAAAAATTGTCAAGAGTCAGTTCTATACAAGGAAATGTTACGGCTTTTCCGTTATCAGGACAAAGAGAAGTACTTTTTCACCTAACACAGTTGAACCATGGAATTTGCTATTGCAAGTTGTGGAGATAGCCACCAACATGCAGCTTTAAAAGGGGATGAGACAAATGCATGGAGGGTAAGGTGATGGCCACTAGTTATGATGACTATATGCTACCTCCAAGAACAGAAACACCATGCCTCTGAATACCAGTTGCTATGGAACAAACAGGGGTGTGCTATTGTGTTAATGTGGTGTTTATGGGCTACCCATAGGTATCTGGTAGGCTGCTGTGCAAAATAGCAGACTGGACTAGACAGGCTTCTGTTCTGATCCAACACTGCTCTTCATATGTTCTTAAAACTGTTGATAAAATCAGCCATTATCAGATAACCCAAGATAATGAAAATTGTGGCAGCTCTGCCTACCGAAAAGAGTTTTGTGAATCCTTCAAGACTTCTCTCTCTCTCTCTCTCTCTCTCTCTCTTAGAAAGAGTAGATGTGAATGCTAATTTTCAGGCATTCTGCTCTAGAGCATTCCCAAAGCTGGATCTGTGCAGGTGTAGATACCATGAAGAACTGTGACCTTCAATCGAATGCACTTATCACATCAACTCCAAAAGAACTCTTATCTGTGTTCACCATTTCAGACGTCATTAAGTAAGAGAAGCCCTCTCTGTAAAACCAAATGCTGACATTGCTGAAACATATCTTAATGGCTACAGGCAAAATGCACAGACATGGACTTAAAGTTCTGCAGAATATTATTTTTTCCCCCCAACTAACAAATGTTAATCATTCAACAAGCATTTGAATGAGGTCTGTGAGCATGAAACTAAGGAAACCTACCAGAATTTTCTAGAGGTGATTTAGCCTAGTACCTCTGGGTTTGGTGGGCTGAATGCTTGAGTTTTAGCTATACAAAGGGCAACATCGAATTTGGAAAAAGGGCTGGGGTATGTAAGATCTGTGGTGGCAAAGAGCTAATATAGTGGTAGACAGCATGGTGCCCTCCACATTTCTTTTTATTACAATTGCCATCATCCCTGATCACTGGCCATGCTGGCTGAGGCTAATAGGAGCTGTAGTCCAAAACGCAGAGAGGATACCTCGTTGGCTAACCCAATTTCTAGTATGTGAAAGTGACAATAATGGACTTTACTTTTTGCTGCTAAGTATTAGTACTGCTGTGCCTTTCTTCTTCATTAATTAGAATGTGTTGTGAACTGCAGAATCATTTAATTACATTTATTTTATTATCATAATTAGAATGCTTTCCCTTCTAAGGTTTATTTGTTTGCTTGTTTCCTTTGAATACCAGTTGAAAGGATGGTTGACCATCCAAAAATTTACTGGTTGTTAGTGTCTAGACTGGGTGCTTAGATGTAGATAGCTATATATTATAGACTGTTTATCTATTGATTTGTTTTTTATCTGTCCTTGTTTTATTGTATGAGTATTTGTGAATGTCTGGTAGTTTTACATTATTTTATTGCACCTAGCATTGATTGCTCATGATGAAGGGTGGGATAGAATATTTTTTAAAAAATAAAATAAAATTCAAAGTGAGATCATGATCTTTACTTAGTTTACCATGAAGCATATATCCAAAAGGCAGGCCAGGCTATAAATCTCTCCTCCATATGTTTTTGGACTTCAACTCCCATCAGCTCCAACTAACAGTCAATGGTCATGGATAATGGGAATTGTAGTTCCAACATCTGGAGGACACCTTGTGTAAGTCACAATCCCTAGGCTTTTTTCTTTCTTTCTCCCATTTCAAGAATGTCTGGTCCCTTCATGGAAAAATATTGTGTCTGGCTCCAACTGAGTAAAGAAACTAGAGCCAAGACAGCAAAATCACATGTGGGGGTTGAGGAAGTGTCCATGCATTGTAATCCTCATGAAAGAGAGAAAATGGATGGGGAGATTATCAGGCAGGGCTACAGATGGGAAAGAAAGTTAAAGAAAGAAAAACATGAGGCATGTGAGGAAATGCTTTAATTGTAAATGATGTGCACAAATATGAAAAAATAAAGGTAGAATGTGGCCAGGCCACTAACAATACAGAAACAGAAATTAGCATGAAAGATGGAAAACAAAAGAAGAAAGAGCTGGAGCACTCTAAAAATAATTGGGAAAAGGATGGAAGATACAAGGCGTTTTTTGTTTTTGTACAATACTTAAATGGAGAACTCCCCTTCTGCTGTTTTAAAAATTTGTAAACCGAGAGACTTCATTATTTTATTCTTAATTTAAAACAGCTCATGTTGACCAGGAGGCCTACACCTAGTGTTAAAAATACATGCACATATTCAATCCTACAACCTACATTAATTCCACAAACCAAGCAAAATAATGATCCCAAGGCATGGTCTGAAAGCACATGGTGCATCAACTTTGCTGAGACTAAGCAGCCAGGAGCCTGGTCAGTGTGCAAATGGAAAACCAGCTGGAAATGTCCCACGTGTCCTTCAGCTCCATGGAGGAAAAGGGGTATATAAGATAAACAGACACATGTATTTGCAGATTGTGCATAATCTGTTCTACTCCTGATAGTTATAAAGTGAACCAAGCAGCTTTGCAGAAAACTGAAACCACTCCCCACTCCTTGTGGTTTCTGCACTGTCACCAAGCATTGGCCATACACTTCTAAGCTTCTGTTTGCAGCCACTAAGGGCTAAAACTGTAGGTCTAAAAAAAAGGAGACCGAAAACCAAGAATCTAATCATGCTGAATTCTGGGTTCACCACCAACACTTATGCTTGAGTAGAATTGCAAAATTCAAAAAACCATTGACTTTGCCAAAAACTGAGAACGCTGCCAGACTTTTAAGGCTGCAAAATGCTATATTCACTTTTCTAGGAATCAATTCCTACTGGACTCAATGGGGCTTACTTTGAGTAGACATGCATAGGATTACTCTGTTAAATACACACAGTGAAACATGACCAGCATTGATTTCATTCCCACAAGTCATTCTGTTGCCATAGTATTTTGTACACTAGACTCAAATATATTATTGTCTTCCCAATTTACCCTTTAAATGACCAATAACAGTGATACCGCAACCACAAACTCTGGATTCACCAATAATTGTCACACTATTTTATAAAATATTCACTTCATGCTTTTCCTTAACTTTTCATACTATAGCTTTCATAAAGAATTAAGCTCATTTGCTGTGTCCTTCTGACATTTATGGAAGATGTTTGTGAAACTGCACAAACAAAAGGGAAAACAAATGTAAACAAGCAAAAACAATTATGAGCAGTCTTCAGTTCACACCAACACAACAAAATAAAATGAAATCAAAAATCTGATTTAAGCACAATGACAGTACAGCAGAACAAAAGCAAGCCATGAACCAATTATTCAAATAGACTCTCACCTTTGTCACGGTCATACAGCATGTCTTCTGTGGAGCAAGGACTCCCATCCTGAGACTCAGGAGGACAAAAAGGAGAAATGCATGGGGAATGGCTGCTGCAGCTGCTGCTGCGCTCTTGCACAGAAGGTGTTTGTGTATCGATGCTACGCGTACTGCTGCTACGATAGTGAGCAGGTAAGGGAGCTCGTCGGCCATCAGGAATATCCAAGGGCTGCAGCAAAAACAACATTCTTAAAAGGCACAGTGAAAACTCCTGCCCCAGAGTGAAGTCTGGGACCTGGAGGGCACTTTGACCTGTGCTAATTTCTTTCAAGCCAGAAATGACCTTGGGAGAGGGAGGGAAGTCAGCTTCTTACAAAAGGAGGCAAGTGACACAATGGCATACTGTTCATCAACTCATTTAGTGCAAGAGACTGCATGAAAATTCTAGTCACTTGAACGTGCAGCTATATCCTTAAATAAACATCAAGGCTAGATACACTTCAGCCATTAGGCCACATGCTGATATTTATGCTTACTAAACAAATGGTTTGGCATTATTTAATAGTAACCATATTAAAGGGACGTGGGTGGCGCTGTCGTCTAAACCACAGAGCCTAAGGCTTGCCGATCAGAAGGTCAGCGGTTCGAATCCCTGTTGCTCAGTCCCTGCTCCTGCCAACCTAGCAGTTTGAAAGCACGGCAAAGTGCAAGTAGATAAATAGGAACGTGACGGGACCTAACGGCCAGGGGTCCCTTTACATTTTTATACTAAAGGAAACAAGAACAAGACATTTTGCAATTTCAAAAGAGACAGGAAATGTCACACAGCTTAGGACTATCCCTATTACAATTAAAGACAATTAAAATTCTCCCCCCCCCCAACAACATCGAGAGAGGAAAAACCCCACAAACACTAATTTTAAAGCACAGTCCCCTGGGATCTTGTCATAAAGGGCAGGCAGCAGTAATTTAAGGGGTCAACTCAGACTTCATTTTTTCCATGAACTAGTTTCTCTTTTCTTAAGAGAAGAGTTTATTATTGCTTTCAGGGTAGAAAGTGTTGAAAGAAAGCAGTGAAGCTCTTCCATGCTTTCTACAAAACAGTTATGCAGTCTTTTTTCCCTTACAACTTACATTTTCACTGGGAATCTTTCTAAAAAGAAATATCAAACTTTATGATGGTCTCACCATAGGCATGTCATTCATTAGAAGTGAATTACTGACAGCCTATTCATACCACTGTTCAGCTACCATCTCATCAGCCTTGATTAACATAGCAAGTAATTCTTTCAAACACAGTAAATAAGTTGATTAAAAAGAAGTACACAGATTAAATTGTGATTTGCAAAGTTAGAGGCATCACATTGCAAAGAAAATACTGACAAAAGAGAAGAGTGATGCAAAAATACTGACTCTGCCTTAAGATCACAGCAATTTTTGCTTTCCTGGAAAGCTGTAATGAAGAAAATTCTAATACACTGATGTGCACTCCCTTTGAGAGAAACACAAAAGGCTTAAGTTCCAGAAAGTAAGATTTAGCTTAGGAAATGCCTTCTTGTTCAACATCCTGTAAGTGTTTGAGACATTACTCTAGCGTTACAGAACACTATTTTCACTTCATTTTTTTATATGGGCTTTCCAATTCTTCAAGGCATTTCATTTTCGGCTGATTTAGAAACAAAGACTGAAGTTTTTCCATTAAGTACTTTTCCCTCAAAAGCTTTTAAATGGCATCAACAAATGTATAAAAATAGCTTTGTCTTGCTGTCAAATAAGCAATGTTTCAAGGCGGCTTTCCATTTGTAACACTTAAAGACTGATCCTCTGAGCGCACACAAACTGCAGGAGCAGACATGCCAGAAGGGTGGTAGCAACATGCCACCCCAAACCATTTACTTCAGGGGGCTTTCCGATCTAATGGTTCTAAAAGAACCATGCGCCTCCTCTATGAGAGGTTTGGAGTGTAGCAACACAAGAACAGGCCTTTTCTGCAGTGGCTCCCTGCTTATGGAATGCTCTCCCTAGGGAGCTTTGCCTGGCGCCCTCATTATACACCTTTAGGTGCCAGACGAAAAAGTTCCTCTTCAACGAGGCCTTTGGCTTATTAACAGTCTATGTCTTTTAAATGTGTTTGGCGGGGGGAGGTCAATGGTTTGGTTTGTTGTTGTTTTTATTATGTATTTTGTATCTTATCTTACATTTTTTTGCTGTGAACCACCCTGCGATCTACTGATGAAGGGCAGTGTACAAATTTAATAAATAATTATTTTTTAAACAAAATATTTAAAAACTCAAACATAAAGGAGCTGCAGCAGCTCTCTCATTTTCATTTCCTCCATCAGCACCAGCTGGCACCAGTGTGCTGTACCAGGGAAGGTTTCATACATCCCAGAGGTAGTGTTGACGTCTTCTGCCAAGCTGGCAAACTGACACAAAGCCAAGCTACCTATGAGGGCATGCTAGAAGAAAAGGTCTGAGTTAACTAATGTTATGCTTTGCTGTGTTTGTGTCTCCAGCAGACTTTTATATATTTGTACATATATGCCTATCTTTGTCTCAATCATAATGCGTAACAAAAGCAACAGAACCAAAATTTTAAAAACTGTAAGCCTATGAAATTACCTACTTTGCAATTCTGTGGCTTGCTGTCCTACTTAAAATATAAGTTACTTCATAACCTCCTTTCAATTTAGGGTAACAAAATCCCAGAAACTTATATAAAAGCACCTGTGCCGTTCAGCATTTTCTGCAAGACTTTTCTGCATTCTGCTGGATGCTTACTAATGGAATAACAATTATGCCTGTGAAGAGAGCATACTGTGATGTCAGCAATAGCTAATGATCTCTCAGTAACTCTCATGAGAGCATGGGACACGAAGCTTTGAGCTTATTAAAGCCTATGACCTAAAATGAGGCATGAATTGCTGTTATTGGGCAGATCAAATTATACTAAGTGCCAATTATTCAGCAGGCATATTTTCAAGTGTCTAAAAAGCACATTATGCAATATAGTAGTTGATGAAGAAATATAAGGCAATATAGTACATGTAAGCCCTGTCTTGGCAGTAGCCTTCATCCAACACAGAAATTATTTGCATATATGGAGTACTGAATATATTGACGTATGAACTCTCGCCTACACTCCCCCACCTCTAAATGTGTATACTTTTCTAAAATATAGTTTCTTCAGTTGTGACTTCTCTGTTTTAATTCTGGAGATAAGAAGAGAAATATTGGATCTAGTTGTAACTTTGGAAAGGGGATTCTTTTCAGCTCAGTATTGCCTCTCATCAGAAGCCCTGGCAAAAATCCAGTAAATCACTTAAAACTTTGAGGAGTCCTAATGAAATCAACATAGTTCCTCCTCATTGTACTGCTTGATCAGAGCATAAGGACTCAGGAGCTCAGAGACCTAAACCTTGAACAGCCAGCAATAAATTGTTAAGAGGACAAGTATGTCCATTTTATTTTTCACTTTAATTTTGGGAGGTATTATTGCCACAGTGACAATGACACTGTAATATAAATTGTGGGGAAATGGTGTAAAAAGCAGTATTTAGGAGATTTCAGCCTAGTTAAAATTGTCTCAACCACTCTGAGTGTTTTAAGATCAGTTCTTGCACTGTTTTATTCGAATTACTAACCTCTAAAAATACCAATCACACAAGATGCCTGGATTACTTTACCACCACCACCATCGTAGTAGTTAAATGCAGTAGTATATATTTAGTGTTTTTTTGCCACCTTACACTACCAGGTTCTTTGTAAAACTGAAACTAACTATATTAGTTGCTTATATGAATACATGCAGAGTATTTATGCTCTCAGAGATTAGTTCAGTCATTTTGCACAGATTCACACATTTCTACATTCAATTTCTATATTATGCAGCTTAAAGTAACCATGCTTAGCATCAGCTTACCTTGGACATTTCTTCCTTTCCACTGTTCTCTTTGATGAACACCTTTTCTAGTTCTGGACTTATTCCTTCTACATTGCACGGCACACGCGAAACAGCTGATTTTGGCACTGAAATGTTTGAGAGCGGCATAGGGACTGATCTTGATATAGAAGCCTTTAAAGACAAAAGATATGTCAAATTTAGCTTTAAACTTATGGCAGGAGAATTTATGATGTGAAAGTTTGAGCTGTGCATTCATCTGAAGGTAGAGAAATATTAAAGAGCTATGCATCTTAGATTTCTGATGAAAAGGAAGAAAAGATTACGTTCCTACTCTTATAGAGCTTTACCTGCTCAGTACTATGCTTATCAAAGTGATCAGTGTACTGGCTCAAGAAAAAGGACATAATACTTGCAAGGAACACTGTGACATCCATGACATCAGAAAACCAAACACATTAAACATATCCAGCGGTATATGCTAACAGCCAAATGTGCAGCCACCGCACCAAAGGTATGGGAGTAATGGGTATTTTTCACCCCACATCCGAAAGGGCTGAATAAACACAGACCTCTTATCAAGAGTCTTTGTTAGAGCAAAGGTTCTCAAACTGTGGTTCACTGATTACTGGTGGTCTGTGAGCTCCATTCAGGTGGTCTGCAGAATGGTTGTGCACCAGTCAAGACTATCTGTACTTGACCCTGCAGTTAATTACCTCCCCCCCACCCCCAGACAATGGAAAATAAGGGCATTTTGACCAGCAGCAGATTACTGAACTAGTTAACAAGGCCCTAGGGCCTGTGCTGAAGAGAAATACTGAAGTGGACTGCTGAGACCCACCCCCAGCAATTTTCAAGTGGTCCATGGAGGAGGGGGATGTTTGGGAACCACTGCACAGGAGGTTTTATATCCTGTTCTAAAAATGATTGCAGATAAATGTGAATAATGAGTACTGAAAAGGGGTACAACTGGTTAAAAATATTGCTGAATCTTTGTGGTGCGCAAACACTTTTTAAATCCTAAAACGAGGGTTTCTAGCAAAGTGTCTGTGACTAATAAGATGGTTCAAGTATGCTGCTTCAGTGGGAGTAAAATGACAAAGATAAACAGGACCTCCCTGGTCAGCAGGACTGAATAACCAGGTGGTGATATATTAGCATTTTTAAAACATCACAAGTCCACAGGAGGACAGCAAGGTCAAATAACTGTGACTATAAATAATATAAATGGTTGTTGCTGCTGAGAAAATGACACTCCTTGACTGCTTTTAGTGAGTAATTTGGATGTCAGGATTCAAACCTAACCCTTGTTTCTGGTGAACTCAATGCTGCAAATTTATTATTTTTAAACAGGAGATTTCTCCCCAACTTTTCCAGGCTTGTTAAACAACCTGTCACTAATTTTTCCTGCATGAATTAAAACAGGTATAAAATCGTCCTTATAATTCATAACTATGGAATCCATTTTTAACTGTAGACAGAAATTCAAAAGTGGAAAAGGATGATCACTTTTAATTCTGAAGGCTGCCTGAACAAGCTCAGTTGTCTGCTTACCTGAGTCTGATTGATTGCTATATGGTTGCCATGGAGAGGCGACTGACGTTCTTTTTCTTTATTGTGACGACTACTCTGTTTACTGCGCTGGAGCTGCTGTCTCAATTTGGCAATCTAGCAGGAAGAGGAGACAAAATCAAATAAAAGAAGGCGTGTAACTGACAATGCGCACATCTTGAGTCTAGCTGAAAGGGGGAGGAAAGGCACCTGCCATACAAATAAGACTAACTACAAAACTACAATATCACACTTCAGAGATAAACATGGGTTACGATTACTGCTTCTTGCATAGAATTTAGCTGCCCTGATATGAATGCTCTCTTCCAAATACTAACTATTAGCTTAACATGAAAAGTTGCTTTCTATGATTGTTCTGAGAAGGTAAAGAGGTATATTTGAGAATCACAACCATATCTAAATGTTCATAAAAACATAATGTTGTAATTCACACATCTGCCTTGGAAAAAAGATACACTAATTCTGACCTGTTTACAGAGCTAGCTCTGAACATGCCTTCTAAGACAGAACTGTGTACTGTACTTACAACAGTGGATTTTAATAGAGTCTATGATGAACTCCCAAATACAACTGAGGGCTGTCCTCCAATGCAAAAGCCTAATGATGAGAGGATTGATTAGAATGCAACCTTTCTCAGAAAAAAAACTGCTGGTTGCTGCTCTTTTGCATATGTAAATTGAAATAGCTTTCTGAAGTTACTCTTAAAACAAACAGCCAGGTGGCAATGTTAGCTAATCAGAAAAAAAAATCAACTAGGCTTTGATGCCAATAAAAAGGCATCATATAAAAATAAATAAATAAACTGCACATTTTATTTCGCCATGTAAAGAATGTGTGACATTATATGTAGATCTTGCTCCTATAAGCAACAATCACACTTTTAGCACCTTTTGAATATATTTTCAGTTTGAACTTTAAACCCATCAAGAATGTTGGCATTGTTCCCAGTGAATAGGTGTTTAACACCACCCTATTCTTGCTCTTCACTGTGTTAATTTTGTTCATTTTACTCCTCTTAACATATTTCAGCAGAGACTTGCGGGGGGGGGGTGTCCAACTGAGCAAGCTGGAATACTTGCACTGAAGAGGCATTTACTTAGTGCTGCGTTGGATACAAGCAACAATATCTACAATAATATGCAGTGTGCCGTTTCTATGGTGTCAACTGAGCATATAAGAATTACTGGTACAGACAGTATATGATTATTTCAATTTTAACATATAATACCCAAATGTATTAATTGGCTTTCATGTTAATTGTGGCCAAATAATGACAAGAATATGTGAGTCACAGATACTAAGTTATATTTCAAACATCACTACGGGGACATTTTTGAATCTGGGACAGATCTGATTCTTATCACGCATCTATCTACCTTTGGAACAATGCACACAATAACGTAAAACAGTGCAGCACAGCTTTATGTCAATATTATCACAGAGAACTCTACTGACTCCCCAATGCATTCTCTCCATTCACTCACATTAAAGAAACCCTTAAATTGGGAGTTTGTAAAAGGGAGAAGAACATGAATGTGCTCCCATGGACAAACTACATCCAGTGAACCTGTGAGACTTGAGGGCCTCCTGTTTGTCAAACTGTTAAACACTTACTTCTTTTAGTTGATCAGCGCTCCCCCATGAAGCTGAACGCTGATGCGATCTCTTTTCTAATACCTCTTCTGCCCAACAGCTAGGTGTCTAAACGAACGAAAACCAACAAGTATGATATGGCACCATTACTTGCTCTTGTTTTAATCTTATGTTAGAACACCATTTAACAGTTATATTGCATATATGTATATTTCACATATGTATCTTCTTAGAGCAGGGTCGCCAATGTGGCACCCATGAGCGCAATGGTGCCCTTGAGGTCTGCCCCTGGCACACCCAAAGCCTCTGAGCTCTGCCCCCCCGCACTGCCCCCTTCAACATCAGGTGGTGAGGGTGATTAGCTTTTTCTACCCTGAACAGTAGACAGAACTGAAGAAGGAAGCTGGAAGAGTAATGCTCTTTCCCACATCCTCTTTCAAGTCTATGTGCTTTTTAAGGCTCAGATTAATGCTACTGGATCCGGTTTTTGCTCGGATCCCTTGAAAAAGTGCACTTTATATTTTTCTCACTCTTGGAGGTGGGGATGAGAAGTGACCAGAGCGGGTGGTGCCTCACAATCCTTGCTCAAAAATCCAAATGTGTTCATAGGAGCAAAGGATTGGGGACCTCTGCCTTAGATCAGCCCTAAAATAGGATTAATATCCTTTATTAATGATGGATGCTGTTACTGGGGGAGAAGCAGTTTAGTCTGCCGAGTGAGTTTGTGGCAGAGGTAACATTTGAACCAGAAGACTTCCTGGTTCACAGCTCAAACAACTAGTCATTTCTAGGCACGACAATAGCTCTCTACAAACAACATGCAAGAGAATTTCCTTCATATGTTGCTAATAACATTTTCACCACGGAGCACTGTTTTAGATAAATGCACATTTCATTACTGCATACTGAAGTCACAAATGCATGCTTAGAACATGAACTAAATTAAAAACTTCTAAACAGCAATAACACAGACCATGTAATATTGGCAACTTGCAAGCTGTGCTCCTGCCACATCCCCCACTTTTCTTTACAGTGCATCTGCTATATTGAAAATGTGGCTTGCTAAGGCAAGTTGAACCACATGAACAGAAGCAGATGTGAAAAGCTTCAAAACAAAGGAAGCACTTGTTTAGAAGTGCACAAGCGAAGTGCTTTAGTGCAACTGCAAAATACAGATTCCCAGACAAATAAAGAAAATAAATATTTAGCTCAAGGAAAAGGACAAGAAGTAGATATTGTAGTAAAATTTGCCAAAACGTCAGCCTGTGGGAATGAGAAGTCAGATTTGCAGTTTTGACTTAGAAAATGAAGAACTGGAAATAAGGTATCTTATTCAGAACTATCCCTAAAGCAAAACCTTTTCACTCAGTACCACATTGAGCTTTTTGATATCAAGCTAACATCTATATTGTAATACTATGGGTTACACCACTTGTCATTTGTGTTAAATGGTAAATGGGTAATATGTTTAAAATGTTAATCATGCAGAAGAATTGGAGACATTTCTAAAGACACATATAAGAGATTCTAACATTTCAGTGGTTTCACAGACCCAACAATGGACTAACATGTTCATCTGCAGGCACAATAATTCCTTTCGCAGCAGAGTGGCTTCTCTCACCCTTACTTGTATTTAATATTCAGAAAGTGCTTGGAAATTTTTGACTATTCACAGAGCAAGCTTGTAATAAAACACTTGCCCTGATTGAAAATGGGGCATAAAAGTTGCCTCTGGGCAAGGTTCTTATCATCACCTTCTCTGGGCTTCCTCTTTTCTTCTGACAGATGCACATTCACAGACCTCAGCTGTGGTTGTGGTGCATATGAGAGAGACTCCACCCAGACTGGCAGTAGTAGAAGGAAACACAGCAGCAGCATGGCCACTGCAGTATCTGGCTTCCTTCAGACAGTGAAAGAAACACCAAGACAAAGGCAGCTCGGCCCAGAGGCAGCCATAACAATGCTATTGCCCCAGCTGGCAAAACATGCAATATGTTGCATGAGCTTGCTTACTCACTCTTCTGTTAAAGGGAGCTCACATTCCACAGCACTATCTGATCTTTTTAGCTGGTGATGATAGGGACTGAACATGCAAAGGACGTGCTTTTTCACTGAGCTATAGTGTCTTCCCATTTAAGTGTCAGAGGCTGAAAAGTATTGCCAATAAGGCCCTTTAAAAGCAACCATGTCAAAAGGACCATAACCCAAAATTGCTTTAACAAGCAGGTGGAAAATTTGAATTTTCAGATTTAGGAATGCTATAGCTCAAGTTGCTGGCTGGCTTTTCAACGAACATAGCAATGAGCTAGAAAATTTTTTTGCATCAACTCATTTGATTTTAGCAAATTATGACTGTAAAATTGAAATTTGAGAGCCTTGAAGATCTCCGTCCCCACCTCAAGTACTACCTCAGTCTTCTACTCATTTGCCATATAAATAACTCCAAATTCTATTTTCTCAACACCTATTATGAGGAAGAAAAATGCTACACACATACTTTATTTTTAAAGTTACATATGAAAGAAACATGCAACTATTAAAATGAGGACCAGCAGCTGTTTTGGTACAGTGTACAGCCCCCCCCCCACTATTTCATGACTGTACAATGGGCTTCTCTGATTTTCAAAGCACTAACTGTGCACCTTTAAAAGGCAGCATAACTGCCACAAAGGCCTTCTATGCCACCCCTTTCATCAGTGTGGACTTTTGTTCAAGACGCAACATGTTCTATGGGCACAGATCTGTTCCATCACTCCAACCTTCTAGCCCCGTACTTTTTACACAGTCCAGAAAACAGTGGAATGTAGCTGATGATTGTGCATAAGCCCACATAAGAGAAAATGAAAAAGTTGTCAAGTGTTTCATGGATAGCAACTTGTACACAGCAGATTGCAGGGAAATGCACATAACCCTGCAACTGTATGCTTAGGAGCAACTAGGACTTCAGCCCTTCTCCATGTGAAAGTCTACCCTGCACTAAGCCACGGTTTTGTTGCATGCAAAAAGCAAGTATTTTTTTACAAAACATTAATAGCTAATTTATGCATGATGTCCTTTTATCTTCTACTACAATTTCTCGTGTTCTCCTTCACTATGCACAATAATTGAGTGTTAGTCATGAAATGTAGCTTTTTAAACATTCTCTTATAAAATAAGGTGCAAGTGAGCTGAAAAAAATTTTTTTTTAATCCATTTTTTTGTTAAGAACCAAAATAACAATTATTATAATTTAAGATGCTGATTCTGCAATATATTCATATTGACTGCTACCTGATACACATGTCAAGGCTACAGAATTTTGAAGATTTCGATCTCCAAAGTAGTAAAAAATCTGCAACTGTAGATGAATTGTAACATTCTTTAAAATGCTGAAACTTGTACATATGGACAAACTTTAAAAGCCCATGTCTTTACTTGCACCACTTGGAGAGAAACTGTACACATGGAAGGTTTGAATGACATGTTATGAAGACGCATGATGAAACCACGCTGCTGAAGCTAAGCAGGCCCAGATCTGGAAAGTGCCTGGATGGAAGGCTGCCTGGGAATCCCAGATGCACCACCCCGAGTTCCATGATAGAGGAAACGGACAATATAAACAGTACTGAATAAATGTCCACATTCCATTTTCTTAGAAGCTACTTCAGTCACTCACCTGTGGAGTACTAAATGTTGCCTCTAGGTGAATAATGAAGCTTGAAGAGTTTTGGCCACTCAAAAGGGAGATGGCTTTCCCAACACATTCAGAATGCTATTTGTGTCATAAAGTATTAAAACACAGATAGGACATCAGATGGAACAATATTTTTTTGAGGGCTAATTATCTCTTGCAAGACTATTTGCCAGTCGGACTTCCAAAGGTGATACATGCATGTTGTCACGCCGTACAACCTGATCAGCAGTACAGCCAAAATCTGTACTCAATAAGCATTTGTGGATTTGCTCTTTTCTAATGTTTTTAATTTAATTGGCCGACCTTTTTTCACTTTATGAACTCTTATTTGATTTTATATTGTTTTATTGCTTATGATTATTATAAAGGTAAAGGGACGCCTGATCATTAGGTCCAGTCGTGACAGACTCTGGGGTTGCGGTGCTCATCTCACTTTATTGGCCGAGGCAGCCGGAGTACAGCTTCCAGGTCATGTGGCCAGCATGACTAAGCCGCTTCTGGCGAACAAGAGCAGCGCATGGAAACACCGTTTACCTTCCCGCCGGAGCGGTACCTATTTATCTACTTGCACTTTGAGGTGCTTTTGAACTGCTAGGTTGGCAGGAGATGATTATTATAGGGATTAGTTATCTATTGTGATTTTATTGTTGTTATGCACTGTACATTTACAGTATGTAACAATAGGATACAGTATTAAGTATAATAAATAAACAGTCTCATTAAGAAATTGATGTCACTTAGCAGTATAGACTTCTAATATACTTGGGCAATATGCAGTCACTGATCAATGAAAATGTACCTAAAAAGCACTTTTTAAAGTAGTAAAGCACTCAAAAAAGCAAAAAAACAACAACACCTAAAATGCATCTAAAAGACCAACTTATTTATTTTGGCATATGTTTTATTATGACAGCAATAAAAAGTTTAAGTATTATATTTTCCCAATGCTTCTCCAAGCAGTTAGTGGTAAGATATAATTACATCCAAAACTCAACATGAAGCATGTAATCTCACTTGCATATAACTTTTGGAAACAAATGTTCTTTCCCCTGAAAGTGACTCTGTAGGCAATATTTTTAGTACACCTTAATTAAAATTTGTGACCACCTTCAGGCACTAGATAAGATCACGCTGCAAGTCATATCTGGGTTGCAGGTTACCCTCTGGATATAAAGTCTGAAGAATGAAAAGCACTTTATTTGCTTTCAAAATAAGAAATCGCTAAGAGGTGCCAAATTCTACACTTTGGATTTGGTCATTTGAGCACAAAACGATTTAACTGCTTTGAAAACAGACAATTTTGAACTGCAGTTTAATTTTTCTAAGTCTTGTGAGCCTATTTTGTCCATTAAAACAGATTAAATACCACAGGAGTTTGTTTTAATTTGGTCTCCGTCATGTTATTTTAGTGTTGTAGTACTAAAGTGATGTCCATAATCGTGGTAAAACATCAGATTAGTAGTTTTATGTCCTTGTTCAAAGGTTTATCAAACAGTAACTTGCATAGTTCACTCAATTCAGGCCAAATATACGATATTCTGTCTATTTTTAACACAGGATTAGCTGGGACTGGCCATTAATTAGGTGGTTGGAAGGCACAAGAACAATCATGATCATTTTGAAGTGGATGGGTTTTTTACATACAGAATTATGATCTTGAGATAAACTAATTTTGGTCTAATATAGTTTATCCATCCCCAACAAAAGTGTTGAGAAGCGGCTGGGCCCAATACATTTTACCACCAGAAATGAAGGAGAAGACAGGCATGCGAAGAATATACAGAAATCAACTGAACTAGCCATTTAATCTCACTTAAACACTGATGAGAGGACAGTGTCCTCAACTGCCCTTAAGGGCAGCAGTCTAGTAAACTGTGTTACACACAGTTGTTTTCCAACAGAGGAATATACTTGGGTGGCTGCCACTCTGTGCCCCACACGGACTAGCATGTGGCCCCTGAGGCAGCAGTCAATACTCTTTTGCTTACTGCTAGGATAGTTCCTGGTTTAAAATCTAAAAATTGTGAATCACCAACAGAACACAAGAGCCCATGAGGATTTTTGTGTGTAATTTAAAAAGAAAGTGCTGAGACTAAGACCTTAAGGGGTACCATGCCCAGTATTTCTTAAAAATGAAAATTATTCAGCTACATAGGAAGCTGCCCATGGATGGGTGCTGTTCCTGATGCTGCCTTTTATTAAAGGTTTGAGATCTGTGACTACTGATTTTGTTTTAAAAGCCACCTTAAGAGGATTTTATTTTGTTTTTACCTTTCAAGCAATTTGCAAACTATTTAAGAATAAAAATTAATAAAAACCAGGTCAGACCGTTTGCCCATCTATCCCAGAATTGTATACTCTGATTCACAGCAGCCCTCTGGAACAGATGTGTGCAGCTAATGTGACACTTACCAGATGTTGCTGGACTACAATTCCCATCATCCCCAACCACTGGACATGCTTGCTGGGGGTGATTGCATTGTGAGTCCAACAATGTCTGGAGGGCACCATGCTCTAGCTCTAGGATACAGGTAGCCAATGTAGTGGTCTCATGATATGGACCAACTCCCATTAGCCTCAGCCAACACAGCCAATGTTCAATGATGAGAGCTACAGTCCAACATCATCTGGAAGACGCCACATTGGTTATTCCTGCTCTAGGGACTCTGACAAAGGTTTTTCTATCCCTTTCTACTCGATCCTTTTAACTAGAAACGTCAATAAACCTAGAACTTTTTGCATTCAGAGCATGTGTCCCACTGCTTGGGTTATGGCCTTCCTCCATACTCTGAACTGACACTCAGAACTGAACCAGCTCACCATGTTTTTCAGTAGTAATGCAGTAATTATAACCCAGATATACTTTTAAACTAAGCTAACCAGTAGTTAAAGGAAAACATGATTTCACCCCAAGTAAGTAATAATTGATTGTATTCCTCTTACATAATAGTGCCTAAAACCATACATCCAGCAAGTCTAACCATTCCATTACTGCAGAATGGCTCTCAGTATTTCCAATACTCCCAGCTACTATTATGTCAATCAATAGCCAGATCTTGATGTAGAGTCAGACCAATGCATTAATAAGGACAGCATGAAAGACTCCAACAAAATGAAAAATGGGTCAAAGTGACCATGTTCCCTCAAGCTCCAAGTTAAATCAATAGAATTTGAGGTAATCAACTGTACATGTTGAGGTCTTGCTAGGCCATTTAACAGACAAAGAACGACAGTATCTCCAGTTTGCAAAACAGATACAATGCAATTACAATATTAGAATTACTATGACAATTCACCAGTGCCATAACTGAAGTTGAAAATTTAAATCTCAACTCCAAAAGTCCTTTCACATCTTTCTTCAAATCTGTTCTATGCAAACCAAAGGAGGGCATCTGTTCCACTGAATAATTTGGAACAATCAGAGATAAATACATTATTCCCCTTCTACAAACTAACACTACTGTTCACCTGGAGTATCACGCTCAACAAGGTATTTTTATTATCATCATTCATTCATTGTGTGGTACCCAATGCACTCTTTCAGTAAGCGCAAGATATAAGTTTACACAGTTCAAGTTCCCCATCCCATGTGCACCCTCCCCAAGTCAGCTTTGAAGAGTTGAGGGAACTCCCAAAACAGATTTAGGGGGCGGGGCACCTGAGAGTGGGAGAGGAAGTTCCATTGCACAGCTAAATGTCCTTGCACTGATAGAGCAATTGAGTTGAATACCACTCACTTTTTTATATTCCACCTTTCCTCCAATCAGGAGCACAGAGCAGCTAACACTAAAAATTAAACCATGCAGTGATAAAATAATCAAAACTATAAAATCTCAATATAAAACTATAAAATCTGCAGCAAGGGGACCACACCTAATCATCTGAATGACTGGACAAATAAAAATATATTCAGTGACAATTTCTACTCTAATGGCAGATTGAACACCCCCTGGGAGGGAGTTTCAAAGCTTGGGTGTCTCATTATCTTAGTTAGCACACTAAAGCTGCAGTTATTCAACCACCAGGTGCTGCCAAATATATGTGTTTAATATGGGGATTCAAGAACAACTCAACACCAGCTTAGAAGATCAGGCTGCCTTTAACTTTCCTGTATTTAAGGGGAAATTCCAGCTTTCCAGAAAGGCATTAAGCAGGGTGGTAAAAAGGGCTTAGCTACTTCCCATCTTAGATAAGTTATCATAACCCTGTACTCTGTTTTTCCCATTCATAACACACAGGAAAAGTACAGAAGAATCATATACACTGCTACAGGGTATGGAAAGCTGACTACAGATCTGAGGGAAGAGGAAAAAGGCATTATCTCAATTGCTTTATATTCAAAAGAACCTTAAAGCAAACTACAAGACAGAATAAAATAGAATTATACTGTAAAAAATCAACAGGGACCAGGCCAAGAAAATCCTTCTGGGAAGGCATGTTGGAATAAAAATGCCATTAAAAGGCACTGAAATGCCAAGATAGCCAATGCCTGTCTGATATCCACTGGAAGGGAATTCCTATAACAGTGGGACGGCTCTATTATTATTATTATTATTATTATTATTATTATTATTATTATTATTATTATTACTATTATTATTATTATTTACCCCACCCTTCTGGCTGGGTTTCCCCCAGTTGTTTGTCACCATGTAGCAGACCTCAGGGGCATGAAGCACTGCAAGAAGTGCATACCCCATGGCTGTACCAGTATGTAGGAAGGTAAGAAACTCTCACAGGTACTCTGATCCCAAATTCTTTTAAAGACCAATATGAAAACCTTAAATTTGACCCAGTAGCATGTTGGCAGTCAGTGCAGATCCCTGTGCAGAGTAGGTGTTACATGCTGCTGATAGTATCAGGAGCTCGTCCTACACTCAAGTAGACCTTGGCAGAGACACATGCCCTACTGGCATGTTCCCTCCCTCCTGGTCGATCATTCAGGAACTTCAAAAGCTTTCTTCTGCCCGAACATCACCGTGACCGATGCCAACAGACATCGGCACACTTAGGGATCCGCAGAGTCTTCGCACCTTGCATGACAGACCTCGGCAACTCAGCATTTTGGCTAATCTACATTATTTACATATAAACACACATAGAGCACTGCAACATGGCTTCCTCTCTCTCTAGCATCAAACAGCAAAGAGAAAAAGAACCAAGGACAATAGTCCCACTTCACGGAACACAGTAACACAAACATCCTGTCTCCGTCACTTCCCACTCTGTGGAGTCAAAACATACACCATCATGTGAAAGACAACAATCCCATTACTGTAATCACGGAGCAGGAATCTCAACAGTTAGTAGTGTAGATGCACTACATTAATTAATAAATAATAATAATAATAATACAGTAATCAAGTCTAAAGGTTACCGATTCATGAACAACTGTGGCCCTAGCTGGAAAAAGGCCCTCTTGGCTACTAATAACATCTGGGCCTCTAGTGACAAGGATGGATCCAGGAGTACTCTCAGATTACAGAGCTCCTCCTTCTAAATGCGTGCAACTCTATCTAGATCAGGAAACCAACCTGAACATGGGAACTTCTCACCTATGGTGCCTCCATCTTGTCAAATTGATAACCAGCAACTGTTCTTTTCCCTGGGACTTACTTGGTCCTGGGGTTTGTCTTCAATTAAACACTACAGTTCAAAGCCACACTAAAAGAGCCACCCTGTCCAGATATTAGACTCAACATCTGAAGCAAGGAAGAGTCAATGCTAGGGAACAAAGCTCATTTCCTGAAAGAGCAGGCTGAAGCACCTATCTTGTCCCAGTGCCAATTTCTAGAGGTACTGCAAGCCCATAAAAAGCAGCATAAGAACAAAAAAGAAAAGAAAAATCAATCTGGAACAGGAGACAGGAAATGCACAGGTGGGCCTCTAGAATGGATGCACATTAGTGACAGCTGATTTTTGGACTTTCACATTTCTATTGTATTTGAAAAGAAGACTAAATATAAGGTTCTGAATCCCTCCTGTATACCTAACGTACTCATGCCTCAAATTAAAAAGCTTCATTAATAAAGCTGTCCTGCTCCAAGCAAGAAGACCCCATGGCCATAAGGCAAACCTGAAATTTCAGAAGCCACTACCCCTCACAAATAACATGCAGATGTTATTCTGTATATCAGAGCTCACCAGCGATTTATAAGCTAAATAGCCCAAATGCCCTAGCTTTGCTGCAGTAGAGGGAAAATACCATCTTGCACATGGCTGCTCAGAACCTTATGACCTTTCCAAATGGACCCTAAAATAAAAGACAGATCCCTGCCTTGAGGAACTCCCAACCTAAGCCTGGACTGTTGGGTAATAAGGAAAAGAGAAGTTGAACATGGCAGGGGTGCGTGAAGTGGAGGCAAGGGTGAACTAGAGAGATGTTTCTATTAGGGAATATTACAATATGAAGGAGAGTATGTTCCCTCAGCTTGTTTTGCCTCTTCTCTTACCCATCCTCAACCAACTCATCCACAGTGTTTTTAGGTACCAGAACTGGCTATGTATTGCACATATTATTTGGAATGAATGGCACACAACAGTTAAGTAAATAGCAATGATTGGCTTCTCAAACATACCTGAGTGGATTTATCCTTCATGCATGAAGGATAGTGTATGTGGGGATCTCGTGGCCACTGTCCTGTGAGGTAAGGTCCCGTTATTGTGTCCAAGGAAGAGGTACGTCTTATGGTGCTAGAAGTTCTAATTTGCTGGGCTTTTGGCCTGTCCACTGAAACAGAAACATGTTATATGCAACAGTTAATATGGTGTTTTTAGCTATTCACATCTGTTTTTAGTGTGGCAACTAGCACAAAAGGCCTTTTAAAACTGAAAATATTTGCCTTAAGTACAAAAAAAACCCTCTCAACAGGTGAGGTACATGTGATCAATGCCAAGTATTCTGTAACTAGAGGGAATATGCACAACTGTTACAACCAGACTACACTAAAGGTGAACTCAGGAAAGAGTATTTGTAAGATTTTCTCTCACTTACTCTTCCATCTTTCAATCCCACCATATATAAATCCAAGGCTTGATATTCTGCATTTTGAAAACTTATGGCAAGCTACAGTTTCCGGGGGGGGGGGGATACACCGGAAGGCCACACCTTTAAGACTAATATTTTTTATGATACATTTGTAATAGGTAAGGCTGAAAACCTAATTTCACCTTCTTAGAAGTTAAGACCCACTGAATAGGACATGGTTAGGGCTGCACTGCAAGAGTTTATTTCATTGTATGTGCAGACACAGAGTGCTAGACAAAACGTTATTATATTAAGAAAATACAACTAATGTTAGAGCTGTGGAAGCTACACTATTCCAGTTAGATCACTTCTCATTGTTTTACCTTGCATTTTCTTAACAGATTCTGAGCCTCGTGTGACAATGATGACTTGAATATAACATCCAATTATGGGGACAATGTATCCCATGAAGTACCATCTCCATGTCCTGAACTACGTACTATCAAGTAGCAGGAAGGGAGGGGAAGCTATATCATTTGGAGAACCTGCAACTTTCTACCTCCAAAGTTATTAATAATTCATTTCTATACTGCAAATTCATAAAAAGATACCCACGTGGTATACAGAATCTCAATTAAAACCAAAACATCAATAAAAATCAACAAATATAAAAGAATCTGAAATACAAAAATAGATGTTCTAATGAGATAACGAAAACAATAAATTATTTCCCTAACACTTGCTAAAATAACAAAGTCTTTAAGTTGGCACTTGGAGCTCATTACAGACAACACCAACTTGATTTCATTAGGTACAGAATTCCTTAACTCACACATAATGCACAATTTTTTGCCGAGGACAGTCTAGCACTGCCAGGCACCGTCAGACATGCCTCTGTGGCAAATTACAAAGATCAGGCAGGGGAGTAAGGAATAAAGCCATATTTTAAACACAACGCCCAAGATTGCTTAGAGCTGTATATAATAATGGGATACTAAAAATAACTTGGTAGCATAGTGACTGCCAGTGCAGCTCCCACATAGGTGCAGGGGAGCATGCCCAGTAACTACCCGGCTGCAGAATTCTGTGTCAGCTACTGCTTCCAAACCTACTCCAAGGGCAGCCCCACATAGAGTGTATTATAGTAGTCTGTCCTCAGTTATCAATGCTTGAACCGCCATAACCAAGCTATCCTGATTCAGGAACAGTCACAGCTAATGCATATGCTGAAGCTGGTGGAAGGCATTCCTAGTTACTGAGGCAACCTGAGTCTCAAGGGACAAAGCTGAGTCCAGGAATACCTCCAGACTGCATGCCTGCTCAGAGGGAGTGCAAGAACAGGCAAATGGACTATATCTCAGACACAGAAACCACTCATCAGCCATGTTTCCACCTGGCCAGGATTTCAACTCAATTTACTGGCCCTCATCTAGCCCACCACAGCATTCAGGTACCAGTCCATGCTTTGCACAACCTCACCTGATTCAGACGTTATGGAGAAACACAAGATGGTTGTTATTGGCATATAGGTGACACCTGGCTCCCAACCTCTTAACAACTACTCCCAACAGTTTCGTATGTTTAATAGCATCAGGGATAATATAGCGCCCTGTGGCACCCTATAAAACAAGTGCCAGAGAGCCGAAAGGTACTCTCCTAATGCTATCCTTCGTAACCAACCTCGTAGGTAAGATTGGAACTGCTGTAAAACAATGGCCCCCAATATCCTTTCCTTGGAGGCAGTCCAGGACACCTAGTTGATGCCATCAGAAGCTGCTGAGAGATCAAGAAGTAGTAACAAGGTTGGTCCACTAGGAAATCCAAGGTCAAACTCAATTCTGTTCCAAAACTGGGCCTAGATAATCAGTCTCCTCCAAGCGTACCTACACTTGTGCCAACACCTTCTCTCAACTCCTTTGCCCTAGAGAGAGTATTTGTGACTACATGATAATCATTAAAAGCCAATGGGTCCAACATGGGTCCAGCATGCGTTTCTTTAGAAGAGGACACTTTCAGCCAGGCAAATAAACTGCACCCAACCACATACCTCCTCAACTAGCTTTTATGAACCAGGGTGGACAAGAATCAATAGGGTGATTTCAATGATATATATATATTTTTCAAAATGAAAGAGCATGATAACCTATCGTAAGTATTTTTTAAAAGTCAAATATACTACAGCAGGATTTTTAAACTCAAGATTCAAAAGTATTAATGTTAGCAATGGTAGCATTGTTACTAGATTACTAAATAAGGTATTTAAGCTACACTATTATGACTCAATGTTGGTAAAAGTGCTTTCAGAAGTTACAGAATATACAGCCCCTTTATTGTACTTGGTTCAAATTGTTAGTGTGACACATATTGCTCCTGCAATGAAGTTGCAAAGCTTTTAGACAAGCGATCAAAATACTTTGTGCTTGTCTCTTGCCACAGATTCCTTCATTTTCTGCATCAAGTGAAAACTGATGAATGTTTAAAGACAATACAAACCAATATGAATGTTATTTGAATGGCCACTGGAAAGAAAGGCTTTTCAAAGGGGGCAACAAAACTGTGAAAATCAAACTGTTTCCCCATTTCCCCTTAGGTGCCAGTTAATACCTATTCTGCTGCCATGCTTTCAAGTGTCTTCTGTAATGCTATTATGAAGCTAAAACAAAAGTTCAAAATAAGAAGCTATGGTTCTTTCGGACATAAATTCCAGTAACATTACTATTTTTGAATATATATTATTTACTGATATGGAACAGGACATAAAATAAATATGGTTCAATATAAACAATTTCCTCTTTTTTATCATTTTATGTTGTATGCTGCTTTAGATTTTTAATATAAAGTGGCAAATAAATAAAAAGCGAAGTTTACTGCCCTAGATTGAACATCACAGGAAGGCAAACTATGGTTTGAGCCCCTCGATAGGACAGATATGCCATGATGAGTAAAATACAGTATATGTTGAGCTTTCGAGGGAGTAAAGAAGCAAAGCACACCTCCCTTTTCCACTAGTCTTTTCCCTCCCTCTACTCTGCACCCCTTATTAGTGTGCACGCACACACAATGTCCTTTAGTGCCATATAATACAGCCAGCAAAGGTTTCAGGAGGTTTGGAAGCTGCTCCTGAAATCTCCCTTGTGAACTCTGTTCTAGGATAGCTGAAACCTGAACAGCAGTGCTCTTTTTAAGAAGTCATGGATACGCTGCACCATTTTGTTGCAGATCTCCAGCTGTGATATATGTAACATCCAAATGTATTACTGCTCCTTCATTTACATTCTGGTAGGATTTATTTCCCAAGCTCAAAAAGACAAGTTTCTTCAAACGTCTACATATAATTTTAAGTCCAAAAAATAAAACCTTCCTTTGTATACTACAACGTTGGATTTTCTTTTTAAAATTCTTCCTCCTCCACCACCCCCCACAATATTTTCCCAAAGGGCAAGAACAAATACATGTTCGAGATCTTTAGATGCAGTAGCTTGCAGTTTTATCTCTAACACTATTTTCAACTGATTTCCATTTAATTTTTTGGTACTTTTTTGTATGTTTATGTACTAAGCTATAAGTGATATTTACAGAACATTGTCATGTTTGCTACGGACTCTTGAAACCAGAATTCCCATATACAGCTAAAGTACTGAACACATAAGTTTTCCAGACTTTACTGGGGTCACGTAGCTGGCACTCTTGCCTTTTTTTAAAAAAAGAGCAAACAAAACTAGGAAAGATTTCGACTACTGAGCAACTATTGGTGAAGATAAGATTACATGACCCCATGACTGCTAATGAATGCTTGGATTACAGCCCAAACCAGATCATATTCAAGAACATTACACTTTTTGTAGAATACACAATTAAGCTCAACTTTTATTTAATGTATTTTCTCTCTGGAGCTAAAATAGACTTCAGTACCTTAATAGCTTAAAACCACTCATTTGAAGTTAAAAAAGAAAAGTAAGCTTCATCTTAGTTATAGGAGGAACTTAGTAAACTGTACTAGTCTGGGTTCCTGACAGTATTTTACAGTTGTACACAGATATGTAACAACTTGAAAGTTTTAAACTTCAAAAATCCAAGTTAAATTATTTGCAAAACTGAGTTATGACTAAACTTGCCTGTCATTTTAAGAAGATGGAAAGTATTTTGTACTCTCTGCTAAGCAACCACATATCATTGTTACTTATGAAATAAAATTTTTATATAGGTGTTTATCTAGATAAATTACAAATAAAGATTTAAGCTGCTGTACCCTAAGTAGCAATCCCACATTTTATTTTATTTTGCACACTGGCAAATCAGAATACCAGCTGAAGGCCTTCAATGAATTACAGGGATGGAATAAGCAACTGGGAAATTCCACCACAACAGCACAGCACAATATTTCTAAACCCTGGTACTTTATGGTAGCTTCTTGCTCACTGAAGCTGAACCTCAGCTGTTTAGCAATTGTCCTGAGGAGGGGGAAGTGAACAGAAAACTGCCTTGAGAACTCTGATACAAGGAAATAGTAATAACTGAACTTAAACTGCTACTCTATCCCTGAACATGAGCTATATAGCATAGATAGAATGTTTGCATCTCCCTGCCTTAACATATAGAGTCTGGGGGTGCGAAGATTTGGCCTCAAGGGTAGGAACCTCATGGCACACTGAATAATTGGAGAGAAATCCCTTAAGCTATGGGTAGGCAAACTAAGTCCCGAGGGCCAGATCCGGCCCAATCGCCTTCTAAATCTGGCCCACAGACAGTCAGGGAATCAGCGTGTTTTTACATGAGTAGAATGTGTCCTTTTATATAAAAGGCATCTCTGGGTTATTTTGGGGGCCTGCCTGGTGTTTTTACATGAGCAGAATGTGTGCTTTTATTTAAAATGCATCTCTGGGTTATTTGTGGGGCATAGGAATTCGTTCCCTTTTTTTCTCTTCAAAATATAGTCCGGCCCCCCCACGAGGTCTGAGGGACAGTGGACCGGCCCCCTGCTGAAAATTTTTGCTGACACTTGCAGTGCTCTGGGTGGAGTGAGGCAGGGTGGAGAGGAGAGCGAAGAAGACACAAATTATGAGAGCTTAAGCTTTTTGGTCTGAGTAGGTCCCAATTTCTCATCTCCTTGATGCTTCTTGTATTCAACACCTCCTAGAGAACATCGAATATGCTCAGCATGCTTTGTGTCCTCTTTAGGGTTTTTAGTTTATTATTCTAATTCAGACATATGCTTTTAAAACTTTTTATCCAAGATACTTTTAGCATAAAGGTAAAAAAGGTAAAGGACCTCTGGACAGTTACGTCCAGTCAAATTTGACTATGAGGTGTGGCGCTAATCTCTGCTTTCATACATACCCAATAACATGACCAAAATAATTCAGAAAGTTGCTCTACATAAAGAAGATGCAGCTTAAATGAATTTACTAAGATGTTGAAAAGGACATCTTTTAGCCACAGATAAAATGCTTATTTGTATAAGCATTTATGCGACATGTCGAGTACTCATTTGCATACATCAACATGTTGTCTATCTGATGTCAGAACAGGCACAAATTCTACATGTAAAGGTGTTGACATGAAGCATGTAACATATGCTGGTGGACACATGGAATTTTCACAAAGTACTTTACTCATAGCCACCATAATGTCTGTTTTGGTTCCATGCTTTCACAGAAGCTCAGGATTCTGAGAGCTACAATCTGCTAAGCAACTACATACCATTGTTACTTAGGAAATACAAACAATATCATTCAGAAAGAAGATGATAAACGAGCACATTATCCACAACAACAGTAGTGAAAACACAAGAATAAAATGTCTTCCTAAATAAGGTTTTTCAATATCTGTCTAAAACAGGAAGCTTGTTGAACTTTTGAGAGTGTCCTGTAATTGCAGTGCCACCATCAAGAAGGTTCTGATTCTGGTATCCAATTTCCACCAAAGATGAGCCAGAGAGCAAATGTTTTGGGGGGGACATGCGTACGGTTGGGCCAGAAGCAACGTGTTTCACACCAAACCATTCTGAACATGTGGGATCTTATTCTCGATATTAGTTTAGTGCACCATCACAATGCAGTCATAAAAAGTTAGCTTTTCAGTGTCCAGGGCATCACCAAGGGGAGTTCTTGAGAGTAGTGAGATCTCATATATGACATTTTTCTACACACTATGGAAGAAAAACACAACTTTGTATGTGATGGTGCAAGGCACAAGTTCACTGAGCATGCCAACATGAGCACCTGATGCATTAGTACTCTTATTTGAAACAACTGTATGTGTATAACCAGTAAATAAATCAAACCAAACATGAAAGCCATAAACTTGAGCTATGTTTTCACAATGATTTATGACATAGGTCAACTGCCCTTCACCTTTAAGAAAACAGGTCTAGTTAACTTTATCTTGTATTAATGCCAATGTAGCCCAATATAATTTATTCTCAGCAGTAGGGGGAGGAAGGAGCAAGCTCTAGGCCTCAGAATATATTCAAAGGCTACTTGAACGTGTTAACAAAAGCATTTAAAGATTAAATTCACTGTCCATAACCCTTTAGAGGCTTGTAAGAAAACATCTGCATCCATTTTAAATTACAGACAATAGCCATGTCTCATCCAAATAATTTGCCAGAGATTATACATTTTAAATTGTACTCTCTATGCTTAATTTATCATATTTTTATCTTGATTTGGTAAAGGAAACCTCCAGGAATAAATTTAGAAGTCATGCATTCACAGAAGGACAGCTTAAATATTTTTTAAAACAAGTGAATTCACATTTATATTAGTTTAAAAAGGGCCGGATTAGAATGTAAAATGTGGATTATGTAATTGAAATGCATTAGTTTTATTACAAAGCAGCAAGCATTTCTCCCAAATAAAACACTATGGCTGTTTTATTTGGTTAGCTAATATTTTAACACAGTGGCATTAAAGTAACCAAATGCTGTTCAGTCACCATTATTTTCCAGTACAACTTTTTGCACTGGGTTAATTCACATATGTATTATTCCTTTTTCGTATAACCATGGAACTCAGTAAAACAAATGCTTGCTTATTTAGCGTGTTTATAAACCACTCTTCATGCAAATATATCCCAGGATGGTTGTAAGACATCTGTTTTTATCTTCAAAAAATGCAAAAAGGAAACAGTTTTTAAAAATGTAATAGAAAGGGGGAAAACTGCAAAACGTCAGTTTTAGTAAAACATCAGATGCTGTAGTACTCCAAATAAATATGCACAAAACCCAAAGCATGCAATGACTATTATGTTTTAAAATGTACGTTGCTGAAGATTATAAATATGTAGAAAGAAAGAAAATGCATTTTTGTAGAAAAACAACAACCCTGTTCTACAAATTTCAGCTCTAAAGATTGGCCTGGCTTGATTCTATTTTAAACCAGAATTAATGTTTTGGTTTTTTAAAACCAACATTTTAGATCATCCTTAAGCTGCAAAAGGGGGAAGGATGATGGAAGGGGAAAAAACCCAGAGGAAGCTGTTTTCATTCATGCAGTAGTGATGTCAGCGTCTGCAGTGGCAGCTGCCTGACCTGTACAAGCTTCCAACCCAGAGCACTTTTGCAGATTTCTTTTAAGAACCTCTGGCAGCTCCATTTTTACTAAAGAACTTAAATCAGAGCAATGTCCTTTAAACATCTACACTGTAAGAAAGTGAAAGACATACCTATGTATACAAATATATATATATCCTAGAATGGCTCCAGTACAACTGAATAATGCAACTCATTTGCAAAGCCAGAGCCATGCATTGCAGTATAAACACTAATGCAAAGAGAAAACAAGATACATTTATGTGTGACTTAAAACATTCTAAAGTATGGTATCTATGAAACATATTTATTATTCTTTCATGCTCTTTGAAAACAGTTAAAATAAGTAACTGAATAATTAGAGTAATTAATGATTGAAGCTAAATTGATTTATTCTGCTACAAAGGAGTTTTCACAAAGCAACCGAGTTCTCTGAAGTTATTCCATAATGCAGGTTGCCATGCTAACTATATACTACATGGGCCAGAGTCAGAACAACTGGTGAAACTAGTCCACGGGGCAGATTCTGCAGGCTAAGAATTTGAAAGTAAAACTAAACATTTTATTTATTAGCTTGCAGAATTAAATAAGGCTTGTTCTGCTATCTAAGATGAGTGATGCCATAGACCCTAAAAGGCAACAAAATCTAGTGGAACTTTAACGGCTAAGAAACTGATTATGGCATAAATCTTTTGTGGACTACTGTCTACTACATCAGATACAAATGTGGGTTATGGTCCATAAAAGCTTACGTCATAGTAAAGTTAGATGCCTCAATAGCTTGGTTTGTTTGTTTGTTTGTTTGTTTGTTTTTTGCCGCAACAGGATAACATAGCTGTCCTTCTAGAAATTATAAAATGAATGAATTCAAATATTCAGTACGTGGGCACATATTTTCATTTGTTCAGGATTTACTGGAGGGTGCCTGCTTTGAAATGCCAGCTCAACTAATGAGGATTTCCTTATGGTACATGCAGGTTAACAGTTCACTGCGGTCAATCCATAGTTATATATTGTATTCTCACAACTCTATTAAACAGTGGATGCTGCCATGATGGCTTAAGGCAGGCTCAAACAAGTTTAATGAAGTCATTCAGTTATAATTTAAGAGGACTGAATCATTGAAAGTAAGGCAGTAACATAATTCATCTATTAAAAGAGACTGTATTATTTTAAAATACTTTGATAAAAGAATGATCAGCTTTTTAGTATTTGTTCACAAACACAACACATTTAAATACAGATTCAAACATGCAGTATTTGTTAGCAGTTTTCCATTTTGTTTTATTTTAGCAAGCAAACAGAAATGTTTGAGTTAGCTTAATTAGAATTGTATGCACTTGTCTTGTCCCCATAAAAGGAGAAAGCTTACATTTTCTAGACCCAATAACATGGATTAACCTCCATTTTTACAAAATACTTGGTTTAGAAACACTAATTCCATAAGGGTTTCCATAAGGATGAATCAAGATCATAGGCCTGATGCATAACTTACATGTAATTTGAAATGCAAGGGGGGAAATTAAATTTCATCTAGATGTAAATGTTTTTAAGGCTAATATAATACAAGCAGCATTTTGGAGGGGTGAATTTAGTACAATCCAAATAACCATAACTGCACAACTAAGTGCAAGGATTCATGGCAATAATGCATCCAACTTGCTGCATTCAATACTATATCAAGAGGGGTATCTAATTTGCTTCTGAAACAAAACACAGTCTTGGCATGATTAAAGACATGCTTAAAGATACAGGTTACCCAATAGCTATAGAAGGATAAGCAGTATATTTCATACGATTCATTCAACTGCTTAAGGGGAGTGGACAGAGCCACCTTTTAAAGAAACTTTTTCAAATATGTTTGGAGGGAACTTTTCCTAGGACATTATATTCTTTAACAAGAATACCACAGAATGTGCATTCTACTTGCCTCCAGGGTTCAACAAGGTTTAATTTTAGCTCTACAAAGGGTTGTATTTGAGGGAGAGGGGTTTTCAAAAGCTTTGTAAGTAGATTTGTGCATCTTATATATTGGAAATATTGCAGGAGCGGCATGGGTGCGGTATTCTATTTAGAACCTGCAGTTTTGCTAGCATGAGCTTGTTTAAGTCAGGTGTTTTTTATACCTTCCTGGTAAAAGGGTACAGGAATACTTTTACAAACACTGCTGTTTTGCAAATCTTATGGTCTTGGTAGAGAATGCTAGTATCTTTGTGCTTCGGCTTCCCGGAAGGCAGACATCTCAGAACTTACGCTTCAATAACCTATTGAAGTATTTAAATAAGTTGGCCAATATGGAACCATCAGACATTAGCCCAGCCTTTAGGCACTAAACCAGATGAAAATTTCCATACAAGGCATGGATACAGCATGCTGCAACGCAAGTGTTGAAAAACACTCTTCTAACCCCTTTTTAAAAAGGTGGATAAAATATACTTCATTAAACTGAGAATTCTGCTTCAGGGCACAGGCCAGTCCAAGCATTCTATTCACACACATAAAACGCAGCAGCTTACTTTCTAGTTTAGTAGCTCTGCATTAATAGAGCTTGGGAGTTCCTCTCTCCTTTAAGGATATGCAACAAGGCTCACTTTACCAATAGATAAAGGATTGCAAGGTAGAATTTTATAGCCCTTCAGCAGCCTAAACCGCGAGTATAGCAGATGCAGGGTGTTAAAAGGGGTCACTAACCAAGACCCCCGTTGCAAGCTCGAGCTGAATTAAGACCTTGAGTCTAAACATTTAGGGTGGTGTGTTGTTGGGTGTTTGTGTTTTTTTTAAGGGCTGAGTCACTTCGCCTTCTTTAGGGCTGGCGATCGTATTCACACTTACCTGGGCATGAGGCCCCCACCGAAAAGACGGGAAGATACTTCCGAGCAAACCCTTGACAGAAATGCGCTGCTAGATCGGGGAGGTGGTGCCATAATCCGAAACATGAACCGCGGGGTCGAGTTTGTTATTTTTTTAGAGGGGTGGCTCAAGGAGGGTCTTCTCCACAGTGCTGCGTGGGGAGTTTGAGGTGGAAAATTGGGTTATTTGGGGGGGCGCAGAGACGGATTCCAGGTGAGAGCCCCACAGGTGCCCTTACCTCTGTAGATGGGCGAACTGGGGCTCCTCCTCTCAGGTGAGATGCTTCTCCGCCGGCCGCTGCTGCTGTCGGGCGAGCGCCTCTGCCTCACCTTCACCCTCCCGGGCTCCGCCGCGCCGCCTGCTCCCGGCGGGGAGGCGGCAGCCGCGAGGGACAACGGAGGGGTCGAGCTGGGCGGGGGCGGGCTGCTGCCGCCGCCGTTGTTGCCGCCTCCTCCTCCTGCTGCTCCGCGAGGCCCCCCGGGGCCGGTGTTGCTCCCCACCGAGGCTGAGGCGGCGGGAGAGCGAGTGGGGCTGTGCTGGTTGCCCCTGAGGAGCTGGTAAGGGACGGTGGCGCGGATAGGCTGGAGCAGCCGGCTAGTCCCCGAGCTGCCACCGGGGGCGCCGCTACCGCCGCTTCCTCCTCCTCCTGCTGCTGCTGCTCCGGCCCCGCTACTACCGACTGAGGCGGCTCCGGCGCCGCCGCTGGTGGGGGACCCGGCGGCCCCGCGGCGCATCCTCTGCGCGGGCGGGTGGTGAGGAGGGGTCTGCGAGGAGGAGCTGGACATGGCGGCGGCTCCGAGGGCCACAGGAACGAGGCGGGTTTTTTCCCCCCCTCGAGGCTCTTTCCCCTGGGAAGGAAAAAAAGGGGGGGTGGGAAGGCGACCGGGGATCCCGAGTGAGGCAAGTTCTACCGCCCAGCTGTGGCCATGGCTGCCCTCGTCGGCACTCGGCTCCTCGCGGCTCACATTGTCCACACGGCGCCGGCCGCTGAGGAGGCACAGCTGGGGTGGTAGTGGTGGTGGGAGCGGGGGGTTGCTTAAGGCTCGCGCTCCTACCTAGCCGCGAGCGATGGGGGGGGGGCAGGCGGCGCTACCGCACCTGCAGCCAGCCAGCCCTGCCAACCTACCCTCCTGCTCCGCCGCCCTCCCTCCGAATGGCACTCCGCAGGCTCCGCCGCCCCGTCTGTGGCGGGCGAGGGGCGTCAGGCCTCGCGCCCATTGGGCGCCCTGCCTCCGTTAGCTCGAGCCGGATTGGACGCGGACCGGGAACGGGCGGCGCGTCTGCCCAATCGCCGGCCTCTGCTTTACCTGGAGGAGGGGAAGGGCAAGAAAAAGGAAGGGGTTGGTAGTTTGGAGCCGCTTTGTGCGAAGGAGGGAGGTTTGTAGGTGGTGGGGGGCGGGGGGAGTCCGAGGTGGGAAAGTGGAAGTTATCCTTTTGGGATGGGTGGCCCTCTGTCCAAAGACCAAGCTGCTATTACAGGGGACACGTGACAATGGATTGCTCTGATACCTGTTTGGGCTTTGCTTTCTCTCTCTTTGATTTGCATCCGCTTTCATTCGGAACTGGCAGATTGCAAGCAGATCCCAGTGCCGATCCCAGGAACGTGATCTTTAGGAAAATGTGTATCTAACTTTTCAAAGAGGGGCAACCTGAGTACAGGAGGTGCCTGAGTCCTGAACACAATTTCTCTTCATTTATATCAACCCATCACTGATGCTTAAAATTGGAGCAGTCCAGATGTTTAGTACTCTATCCAACACTCTGAGTTGACCCATTGAAATTAATGGACGTGACTCATTTAGGATTCTTAATTTCAATCTGTCTCCTCCCAAGTAGAAATTAGCTGGATCCAACGTTTAAGCTAGAAAACTGTGCAGCATAATAGCCAGAGAATTAAAAGGACTGGTCTTTCTTGTAAATAGTATATCCCAGTTTGCCTAACTTAGCTGCACAGAAGCCCACCACCCTACTCACCCAAACTCTCACTATAGGATATTTATTAAAGGTTAGATCTTCATTCTAAACATAGTTGCAAAAACGTTTTTGAAAAGTTTAGTCTAAAAAGGTACAGCCAGGTTTTTAAAAAAAATGTTTACTATATCTATATGCAGTGCTTTTTTCTCTCATTTTCCTACTCATATTGAAATACTGCCCCTCAATGAGGCCAAACTTAGATTCACAAAATGTTTAGGGGTATGCATAGCCCTGTGTGCCCCCAGAATAAAGCACTGCCTATTTGTAAAAACTTTGTATGGCCAGCATGTAGGAAGCTGCCCTATATTAAGTAAGGCCATTTGTCCATCTAGCTCAGCAGTGACAACATGGACCGGCAGTGGTTCTCTGCAGTTTCAGAGAGGAGTCTTTCTGAGCCCTATCTGGAGAAGCTGGAGATAGAACCTGAGACCTTTTGCATGCAAGGCATCTGCCCTGTCACTGGGCTGCAGTCCTTTCCCATCGCCTTTTAATTTCCCATGATGCCCTACAGCAGCACTATGCTGGGTACATTGTGAAAGATTTATATTGCTCTCCTAGTCCCCTAGCATGACCAGAGTACTGCTGCTGCTAGGTAAGCCCACAAAGACTCACTCGCCTTAGAGTGGGATCTACTGATGTAGGAGGGTCCCGCCTAAGGGCCCTTTGTTGAGAGTTTTTATATGGAGGTCCATTCAATCATGGAATTCCCTCATGTTGCAGGTACAGATTTATATTTATTCTTTTTTTTTTTTTTTACCCATTTAAGAACAATCTTAACCATTTCACCTGCTCATCTGGCCAATAGGGAGCTAGCTGTCAGTCCACCCTTTTGCTGTGCCTGAGCCCTATAAGTTAGGAAAAGGCACAGAAGAAATAATTGACTGGTTCTATGCCGTGTAAAACGAGGCATGCTCAAGGGCTTATGAAACAAGAGCAGATGGATTCTCAGGAAGGGGAGCTTTCTGTCTAAATTTTAGATACTTAAGTGCCTTACCTTATAGCTGAGTTTCTGGACTTCTTCTGATCATACTTCCCAAGCCCTACCAAATCGCATTAGCTAAGAGGACTAACTTCCCCCACCAACTTCTTACTGGTCAGCAGCTGGTTATATTGCCCCAGCTGTATTGCTTTTCACAACTACTGCTAATGGTGGGGATGTCTTGGCAGGACCCCTGGAGAACAAGTTCTGTATTGGTAGAAAACCTGAAGGTGACATAGGCACAGGGCACACTGTGACATAGGGACAAATTGCTTAATGGTTGCATGAGCTTTCATAGCCTTCTTTATCAGATGCTAGGGTACCATGGCATTCTTTGTCTAAAGGTTGTCCATTATTCTAGAAAACCACAGTCTCATGAAATGAATGGATGTTCCCTTATCTTCACAATTCACACCTCCATAGAACATTGTGGTATTTCTTATTTCGGACATAACAAAACGTCTTTCATTTGTATTTTTTCTGGCAACCCTGTTTCTACCTGCTGTTTTACCTCTATGGAAATGGTTCTTCTCTTTATCCTAACTTTTAAATGTTTAGCTATAAGCCAGAAGACATTATAATAAATCATGCCGAACTGCAAAATTTAGGAACTCTGAATCAACATTTAAGGGTAGCAGAATGAGATTTCATAACTGAGACATGAACGGTTTGGAAAGAAACCAAGATTTTATTGCAGACTTAACAGTGCAACCCACTGCATGTTTATTCAGAAGTAGGCCTACTGTGTTCAATGGGACTTACTCCTGGGTTAAGTGTGCACAGCAATCTTCCCTCTTGTGGAACCAACTGGTAAAATTCACGGTTTTAACCCCCCCCCCCCCCACAACACTCAGTCTTGTTTCCATACTTCCATTTGGGTTGCTAATTTTGTTCAGAAGTCAGATGACCTCTGATAGAGAACTAATCAAACGTGAATAATGGAATTGATTTGATAGTGCAGGTAAAAGGGCTGTTGTCAAAAATATACAAAGCATTATTAAAATTGAAGAATCCTGCGAAAATATCACGAAAATGCAGCAGATTAAACTGGTATGATATGTATCCTGCGTGTACACCAGAAATTTAGAAGCCTTATCCTACAAAGATGCTATTGGCATCAGTATGTTTAAGCACACCCAAAAGCACTGCATTCTTGGTGGTAATAACAATACTGTAGCATATAGCTCAATCTAAAAAGTCATAGCTTAGCTGAGATCCTTTGATGGGGGAGGAACCCATTGATCTGAAACACTGTTAAATACAGGCAGGAAGTTTACATGTTGGCAACTGCAAGCAAGTGTGTGAGGAGAGGAAAATAGAAAGTTCATTTCATTTAACATTTAATTAGTATTTTTATTTCATTGGAGTGGGGTAAGAAAATCCTACATGATCCCCATTTCTGATTGTTCCGCCTTTATATGGAGCCAAAACTCCAAGCCTTTCACAGCATAGCTTGCAAACCACTTTAGGAATATTCAAAATTGCTAAAAATTCAAAATGACAGGTGGTATAGAAGCGGAAGTGATAATGACTGTTGACTGTGTGTTGCATACATTCCTCTTTACAGATTTAGTATAATCACTAATTAGCTATAATAGTTTATAATTGCATCAACAGAATGTAATGGATCTCTGTTATATAATTAATCCTACCCTTAAGGTAAGTTGTTTATATGATGCGTGCTGTTTTTCCTCAAATGTTTCTCCTTCACTGACTTGTGTTCTTGTTCAGTATCTGGCCACCCAGTGCAACGGGCAAGGATATAAAGAGAGTGAGTGATATATCTGATCTCTTGTTGCATAACGTGAGTTGTGTTTGCAAAGGTTATGTCCCCATATCATATCCAACAACAACAAGAAGACCAATATGTAAAAAATGAGTATTGTTTCATAGATAAAGTACTAGGCTTAGACATAGAAGACCAGTGTCTTTTAATTCAAGGCCCACTGAGCAGCTTTGTTTACAGAACTGTCTTTCAGGTATATCATCTGTAAAAAAGAAAAGAAAAAAGGAATAAATACTTATTTTACAAAATTGTTGCAAGGCTGATGATTCCAAGGCATTTACTGCCCTTGAATTAGTGTTAAAACATTTTTTTGTTTTGTTTAAATAGGCTTTTAAAAACTTGACTTTACCAACTAGTCTTCATTGCTCTGCTTTTGATATTTTATTGCTGCTTTAAAAAAAACCTGTCTCTGCCTCCTGATCTGCCATTGTGCTTTGCATGCAGAATGTCCCAGTTTCAATCCCTAGCATTTTCAAGCAGGGCTAGAAGAGAACTCTGCCTGAAATGCTGGCGATCCACTGCCAGTCATTCCTGAATACAATGGTCTCACTCATTTTAAGGCAGCTTCCTATGCTCCTATAGTTTTGTGATTTCTAGTTTTACTGTGTGTTATGCTGTTTGCAGGGAGTTGCCAGGAACTTGTATGAGGAAAGCCAGTGTATCACTATTATGAATAGAATAAAATAAAATACAGTGGTACCTTGGATTACATACGCTTCAGATTACATACGCTTCAGGTTACAGACTCCGCTAACCCAGAAATAGTGCTTCAGGTTAAGAACTTTGCTTCAGGATGAGAACAGAAATTGTGCTCCGGCGGTGTGGCAGCAGCAGGAGACCCCATTAGCTAAAGTGGTGCTTCAGGTTAAGAACAGTTTCAAGTTAAGAACAGACCTCCGGAACGAATTAAGTACTTAACCTGAGGTACCACTGTAATTAAATAATAACCCATGACACACTGCAGAAGGAACGGAAATAAGGCAGGAAGAGGAACCTAATAGCGAAAGAAAACAAACTAGCTGATGACACTGTTGTCCAAGGAGAAAGTCACTATGGGTACCAGCATGTATATGATGGGTCAATCAAGAGCTGCCTAACTAACACTATTAAGTAAGAATGATCCATATTGCATCTTCATCTGTCAATAACATTTTGCAGGTAGTGATGGGGTCAGCTTCAGTATGTTAAAATTTAGATTTCAGTATGTGATACAGGCTGCAATCCTTACACAGGAGCAAACTCCATTGAACACAGTGGGGTGTACCTCGAAGTAAACATGTATAGGATTGAGCTTTAACACTAGCTCCCCACTATCCCCATAAAACCCTCCACATAAAGCTATATAATATTTAATAAACTTAAATATTGGGAACACAGAAAGCTCAGAATGGAATAGAAACGTTCTATCTGGCTTTGAAAATTCAGAAGTTGCCAAAGGTAGATCATAAGAGATCTGACAAAGGAAGCTGTGGTAGGACAAGGAATTTCCAAAATGAAAAACAAACAGACTGTCATTTTCTTTTATGCAAGGAAGGGAAACAGATTTGCAAAAATGACTGCATGCACCTTGCTAAGGGTGGGATTTTCTGCTTGTGAGAAGATCTGGATGTCAGCAGTAAGATTAATTATTTGGCTCTAACTGCAAATATGATTACTTATAGAATCACAACAGAACAAAGCTTTTCAACTTGCCGCACCTTTTAAAATGATGGTGGAGTGATTAGTCATTAGGAAATCTTCTGAGCTATATGAGCAGTGGCATGATGCTTACTTAAGTGTTCCCCAGCATTTGTGTGGGAGCTGATTAATATGGAGGCAGCTATCAAAAAGTTGTGGGTTGGGGCGTTCTTTCATCTTACTTATATGTGTGTTTAGAGGAAGGCTAGAAGACAATTTCTTATAAGAATAAATGTGAGAGTTATTCCAGAGTTCAAAGCTTTTGCTGAAAGTATGCAAGTTTAATTCCGGTGAGATGTTCATCTTGTCTTCAGCTAATGCATCAGCTCTCTATTTCCACACTATTTATTGTGAGAAACAAAATGTCACTATGACAAACACCTGTCAATAGAAATTTTACAGGAAAGTCATTAACATGTTACCCAGTTTTAATTTATCTAGTTTACGTTGCTATTAACGAGTGCTACAGCCATCCTGTGCATTTTCCACTTGTATATCCTATTAACAAACAAGACAAGCTGCTTACATTGCTATATAGCAATCTGGCCATTTTGCCTCTTTGCTAATAGCATGCAAAAGTCGAGAACATTGCACCCAACACCACTGGTGTACAGCCTCTGGAGGCTAACTAAATAAAGTTAGCTATGTCTGCATCCCACATTGTTTTTTCTCACAGACATTTCCTGAACGATGGGAAAGCCTCTAACCCTTGGCTGAAGTATTTAGTGAAGTCTTTATATATGAAATCTTTATAATAGACTTCATGGCCAGACTGTGATCCTCAGCATTTGATCAAGGCAGTTACCTGATATGGCCAGTGATGTGTTTTGGAGGGTGTTATCCATGTTCCAATAATATTTCCCTTAAACTACTGTTACCTTTTTTTGACAGTCTCTCTTTTAGGAATGTCAGCAACAGCAATAGTATAGCTTGCCAAGTCCAAGTGGGGACTAAGAGCTCTCTAGGTCATAAAAGTGGAATCTGAAGGTGACCCTCAAAGAGAAATAAATAGTTATTTCAACACTATGGTGCCCCCACGTGTGTGCCTCATGCATGCATGGAAACATAAGAGAAGCCACGCTGGAGAAGACTTAGTCTATTCTAAACCAATGACTTGTTCTTCATAATGGCCCACCAAATGCCTCTGGAAAGCTCATTAGGACATGAAGAGAATACCCCTGTTCTGTTTGCTGTTGCTGAAACTAGTGGTTGCATTGTGACTGGCAAGCACTGATAGAACAGTTTTCCTCTGTGAATCCACAGTTCAGAATCTCCAGAAGTGGTTGGACTACAACTGCCATCATCCCTAGCCATCTTAGTCAGTGGTCAAGGATGATGGGAAAATATCTGGGGTTCCAATAACACTGGCCTAATCCTGCTTTAAGATAATGGCCTTCACCACATCTTGTGGCAGTGAATTCCATAAATTAATTATGCACAATGTAAAGTTCTTTGCCTGTCTTATAAAGGTAAAGGACTACCGACAGTTAAGTCCAGTCGCGAACAACTCTGGGTTTGCGGCGCTCATCTCGCTTTACTGGCCAAGGGAGCCAGTGTACAGCTTCCAGGTCATGTGGCCGGCATGACTAAGCCGCTTCTGGTGAAACCAGAGCAGTGCACGGAAACACTGTTTAGCTTCCTGCCGGAGCGGTACCTATTTATCTACTTGCACTTTGACGTGCTTTTGAACTGCTAGGTTGGCAGGAGCTGGGACTGAGCAACGGGAGCTCACCCCGTCGTGGGGGTTCGAACCGCCGACCTTCCGATCGGCAAGCCCTAGGCTCTGTGGTTTAGACCACAGCATAACCCCCAAACCTTTTGCCTGTCTTATATCTCTTGCCAATTTATTTCATTGTATAATCCCAAGTTAAATGGGGGACCTTCTATTGATCTCCCCAACATGCTTAGTATTGTCACCCTCTATCACTTCTCCCCTTTGTCATACAAAAAGAAAACCACCCCTCCAAACATTCTAGAACCGTTTCCCATGGTGATTTTGGCTTGACAATAGATCTATGCTGGTTTCCAAGACCTCCAGCAGATGAGGCTTATATCTCACTACCTCCCGTTTGGCTGAAAGTACCTGTCTCCATGAGAAACATTATAAGGCTGACCTTCTCCAGCCTATTTACATCATAAGAGGTTCTTTTGTTGCTAACCCCACGGATGTCAAGAGCGTCACTCTTGTGCATAACAGCTTCTGTTACTTGGTAACATTTCCAAATATCATAGGGGAGAGTCAAAATGACATAAGACTGAAATTCAACAGCATTTAAACAAACAAAAAAAGCTACATAAGGGAATTCAAAATACGGAACAGGCTGTTGTATTGCACTTGTCATCAAACCACCCACTTCCTTTTCATAAGCACTCTACACACCTGTGCATATAGAAATAACTGTGAGAAAGGGCATCTTTCTTTTCTTCAGGCGTTGTTGCACTCAACATTTCATTTTATTTGTAAAAGCTGTGCAGAAAACAGGTTCTTGATTTCTTTTTTTAAAAAAGTGGCATGGGTATTGTACAAGCATTCCCAGGAAGGAAGATGCTTATAATGTTCACATCATGGGGCTTTCAATGGCAGAAGCAACTGTGTGCATTTAATGCAGCAATTAGTAACTCAGAAAGAAAATGAGAAAATAATATAATACAGTATACTCCTCTCGCAAACTGCTCTTCCACTTTTCTTTTCTGGAAAGATTACAAACTGAAACATGAATGTTTTTTTTTTCACCCACTACTACCACCTTGCTCTATCGAGCCGTTTCACATACTTAATGGTGGCATTCGACTTCCAACAGCCCAAGCCAGCATAGCCACAGATCAGGGAGGAGGGAAGCTGTGGTTCAGTATAATTGGGAGAGCACCACATTGGCTACCCCTGCAACCACTGGCGGAGCTTCATGCGCCTGTGGGGGTGGGGCACCCAGCACGGGCGGGCAGCCACGATGGCACCCTGGGGATCATGCTGCCAGGGGTGGGGCGCTCTCCCCGCACTCCTCTTCCTCTGCCAGTGCTTGTAACATGTTGCCACTCTCAGGCTCACAGTTATTTGCATTCCTGTGTACAGGAAGTACATGCAGATCTATTGACATGCAATTGCTGCAAAGTGACACAGTTATATATAATTGAAGCCACCTTGACTGATGTCTGCAAGTTCACACTTACTTGGAGTAAATAGGGTAGGAGTCAGAAATACGATTCCTCCCTCTGTGTGTATAGTCAGAAAGCTTCACAACTTGTCCTAACAACCAGACTCTGCAGTCATGGTATACGATCCCCACCATGATTGCCATTATTATTGTGAAGTTGGCAATAGAGATGCAGGGCTCATTGTCACAAGCTGAAACCGCACTCCCCGCCACTGAGTTGTGTTTGCATTTTCCTGTCTGCAGGCCTAGGGGAATGCAGGATATGTGGACATGCAAATTAAAATCACACTTAAGAGTGTTCTGACTATCACAGGGGACCCTGGGGAGACCCTGCCTCCCATGTATGCATGTAAATAAACAGCCCAACTCTCAATAAAAGCTCAAACAGGATTCATCTGAATTACAAGGCTACTTGAACAGAAACGGCAAAAAAATATTTATTTATTTTTAGAGTAGAAGTACAAGCACTCAAGGAGTAAGTGAACTGTTTCAGGTTCCGTTTTTGGACTACTTCTGTTGCTCTAATCAAACAGAATTATATAAAGAGCCTAGTAGACTGCAAAGTTCCCGGGATACATCAGAGAGCCTCCTAAAATAGAACAGTACTAACAAGATTAGATTGCCACTTCTCAGTAGTATTTGCTCTTCTAGACCCAGGGGAAACAAATCAGTTGATCTTAACAAGTAGATTTGTCTATCTCTACATAAAATTAATATATGTCATCCCCTCAGAGTTTGCTTCACCTTCTCTAGAGCCCTGGAAGTGAGACTCTTGCAGCTAAATTTGGTGAGGAACTATTAGAACTACACTGAGGAGACTTGTTCTGAGGTAGTGAACCAGGTTAAGGAATCTTTGTAAGAAAAGGCATTATGGAATCTTCCTTCCAAATCACTTCCTCGTTGTGATCTCAGTTAATAGAGCCGTATCACTTTTCTTTCAGGAGCAACACACTGAAGAACATCAGTTCCTTGCAACATCATTTGGACTAAGGCCTAGTGTAATCGGGAATCAGAATTTAAAGAGTTTGATTGATTACATTACATGGATTAACACTACAATGGATTGGCAAATACATAAAGAATATTTAAAGGTGAATTTATATTGCCAACGTGAAATTTAGCTAATGGCTGTTAGCCACTGCCAAACCCATCTTCCTTGAATATGTTTAATTTAATAAATTTCTGCAGGCCAATGCACATAATTAACCTGCAACTGTTCCTTGAGCACCCTTTGTACAATCACACATGGATAGTACACATCTGCCAACTGGAGTTTTCAAGTTCTGCATGTTTGCAAGTTCTTTATTGTCTATTTATAGGTTTTAAAAATTGCAGTCACATTTTAATCGTACGTTCCCCACTATAATAAAGTGTCATTTGCTATTGAACAGTAGCTTATGTTAGAAGCATCTTCTTCAAGGAACTGAGGGGTTAAGACTGGTAAGGCAAAGGTAAAGGGACCCCTGGCCATTAGGTCCAGTCGTGGCCGACTCTGGGCTTGCGGTGCTCATCTCGCTTTATTGGCCAAGGGAGCCAGCGTACATCTTCCGGGTCATGTGGCCAGCATGACTCAGCCGCTTCTGGCGAACCAGAGCAGCGCACGGAAACGCCGTTTACCTTCCTGCCAAAGCAGTACCTATTTATCTACTTGCACTTTGATGTGCTTTTGAACTGCTAGGTTGGCAGGAGCAGGGACCGAGCAGCAGGAGCTCACCCCATCACGGGTATTCAAACCGCCAACCTTCTGATCGGCAAGTCCTAGGCTCTGTGGTTTAACCCACAGCGCCACCCATGTCCCATTAAGACTGGTAGCCCTTCCCATTTTGTCAGTCCTAGAGACAACATGTTGGTCTCTAAGTGTTTGGGACTACAACTCCCATAAGCCCCAGGCAGCATGGCTAATAGTCAAGGATGGAGGAGTTGTAGCTCCCAACATCTGAAGGACACCACAACAGCTATCCCTGTTCTAAGATGAAATTTCTGGTTGCCCAAGCATAATAGTGCAGCTGCATAGAGTACATAAGGGGAACATATGCATCAGATGTGATCATAACAAGAGCTGTGCCAGAGGTCTATCTAATACAGAATTCAGTCTTCACAGTGGCAAACCAGATGCCTAATGAAAAAGGCCACAAGCAGGACATTGAGCAAACAGTACTCCCCCACTCGTATCTCCAGGAACTGATGCACAGAAGCATACTATAATTCAGACATCATGATTTACAGTTGCTCATAGTTGAATCCTCCATGAATTTGCCTTTTAAAACCATCCAAGTTGGCCATCACTACATCTTGTGGTAGCAGACTGAAGTTCAACTACGCAAAGTGTGAAGAAGTTCTTTGGTCTGCCCTGAATTTTCCAACGCTCAGCTTCATTGGCTGACCCCAAGTTCTAATATTATGAGAAAAGAAGGAAAACTTACTTTCCTCCACAGTATGCATGATGTCATACACGTCTATCATGTTGCTTCCCCTTTGCTTGCCTACAGTCCTTAGATGATTTCCATCTTTTGACCCTCTGCTTCTTGTATGTTCTTCTACACAAATCTTAAAATAATGGAAGAGCAGATGCAAGCCAATATTATGTCATGATACAGATGCGGAAAATTCGAACGCCCTTCTTTGAGGGCTACTTTGTAAAAACAGAACAAAACACCCTTAAATCTTAAAAAATACTTGATGGTGGTCAAACAGGACAATTACTTGATCCAGTTTGCAGTGATGCTGTTATTTACATGATGTTCATTGGCCTTAGTCATGGTATTTAAAGAGCAGCAGACACTGGCCTTGAAATGAGTTATGTCTCTTGCTTGGAACAAGATCCTTGACCATTACATAAAACATCCTCCTTTTTTTGATGCACTTCAATGAGCTCAGTGTTCTTTGTTGCAATAATGCATAATCAATACCGCCCACTTTAAAAGTCAGAAATTCCAGAGAACGGCAGTTAAAATAAATTATTTTTGACTGGAAATGTTAATTTAAACTCTTTAATCAAGGGAAACAGTTCTACATATGTAGAATCCATGGTCCTACAAGGTAGAATCCTGCCATCCAGTCTTCTGAATTTAGTGCATCTTTTCTCTGGTGTTGAAACAATAGCTAAGGTGGCTATTAAGCACTTTGAACACAGATAGTGCTGTGGAACTGTAATTTAGGTTCTTAAAGTGTTTTTGAGAGATTTGAAACGAACGAACATTTGGATCCGAAAACTATAATTGCTGCACCTATGATTTATATTAAAAAAGGGGTAAAGGGACCCCTGACCATTAGGTCCAGTCGTGACCGACTCTGGGGTTGCGGCGCTCATCTCGCTTTATTGGCCAAGGGAGCTGGCGTACAGCTTCCGGGTCATGTGGCCAGCAGGACTAAGCCGCTTCTGGCGAACCAGAGCAGCGCACGGAAACACCGTTGACCTTCCCGCCAAAGAAGGTATTTATCTACTTGCACTTTGACGTGCTTTCGAACGTCAGGAGCAGGAGCAGGGTTGGCAGGAGCAGGGACTGAGCAATGGGAGCTTACCCCATCGCGGGGATTCGAACCGCCGACCTTCTGATCGGCAAGTTGTAGGCTCTGTGGTTTAACCCACAGCGCCACCCGCGTCCCCTAAAAAAGGGGTAGGATACCGTTTTTCAGCTGTATGGCCACATTGCCTTATGGGCAAAACTCTAGGGGCTACAAGCCAGTGGTGGGTGGAGACATATGCAAAACAGTGGGTGGGCCCAGAAGCAAAACTGGGCGGAGCAACGGATGTGACTCTTATCTGTGCACAGTAGGCTACATTCCAGCCATGCAAAGGACAATGGTATCTAGCTACCCACAACTCCATCCTCCTTTAGGGCAGGCAGTAAGTGCTATTTCAGTTCAAGGACACAAAGCAGCCAGGAAAATCACTCAAGGTGGATGGATGCATTAGCTGGCACACTAAAGCCTAGAAGGTTCTAAAGTTCTATTTCCTTTTATAGTATTTCTCTCCCTCGAACACTTCATTTTGCCTTTACAGTTTGGAATTAGGCATTAACTAGGTACAATAAAATAGATTACCTACTGACTTAACCACATGAGGCAATTTACACATTCCTTTAAATCAGATGTCAGAAAACTCTCTGCAGAGGGCTGGAAGCTAAACTCTGGTCCACCTGACGCAGAACAAGTGAGAACAGACACACTTTCATTAACAAAGGTGTGACACACTTAAAATTGCTGTACAAATAGCACTTGTGGTATCCAGGCAGCAGAGGACAAAGGAAAACGCAGAAACAGTTTGATCTGCCTATGAAACTCACATACGTCTGCAGTTTTAGTCCAGGACAGGGGCTCGAATTCACTGGGTGGCCTTAAGCAAGTCTATCTAGGTAACGAAAAATAAAAAATAAATGGGGAATGGGAAGGGAATCAAGTATGGCTCTCTGAAGATCTTGGAGAAAGGGGAAAGGTAAAAATGCTATACATTTGTGGTTCTCAAATTTGTCTTTTTTGTCGATCATTTGAACATTGCTTGGGGGTGGGACCACTTGATGGACCACTCAAACTTCTTTTTTTAAAAAAATCTACAGCAACTAATTCAAAATTTTAATAACCTTAGCATTTGCTTTCTCACGTGGTGGATGTGCTGATTTGGGGAGCCAAGTTCTGCAAAACTGATCATTCTTGCCAGGATAAATAAATAAATAAATAAAACAGAGGGCCAAGTACAGATATGCTTAACTATTCCACAGCCTTTCCATGGACGACAGTTCAAGAACCTCTGTTGTAAATCAAAGTTCAGATGGAGCACAGTGCTGTGATGAGCAAAAACATCTCTCCCTTGGCCTTGACAACCCTAGGATTTATAAAGTGCATTTCAAGTGTTCACAGAATTTCATGTACCTCGTTCTATTATCATTACAACCACCATGTGAGGTGGGCCAGTATTATAATCCCAGGAAGGATACTGCAGGTCAGAAGCTGAGACTGAAAAATAGAGCCTGGAGGTCATAATATTTCCCTCAAAATACTGTCCAAAGTTCTTTGCATCCTACCTGCAGGTTTTGTATTGTAAGAAGCAACTTTCTTCCAAAGGCTGCCAGAATAAACCTTGCGAGCCAAGGCAGATCCACACCATATATTTAAAGTACACCCAAGAAACATTTCAAAAGAAAGAATTCTGCAATTTCCCCCTCACAGTGGTACAATTTCCAACACCTTTAACAAACCACAGTTCCTGGGATTCTTTGGGAGAAGTTATGCGCTTTAATTGTGCGCCAGATGAGCTGTAAATATATAGTGAGGATCTGTCCAGAGTGTGGTGTGGTGGTTACCTGCTAGACTAGTACCAGAGAAACCCAGGATCAAATTTTGCCACAAAGCTTCAATCAGACCCTGCTACTTAGCCCTATAGTGGGAAGTTGGTGCACTCCAGGGACTACAATTCCCACCTTTTCTGACCACTGGCCATGGTAGCTGGGGCTGATAGGAGTTGGAGTCCAACGTCTCAGGAAGAACAGAGATTTCCCATCCTTGATTTAGACTTCTCTCACAGGGTAGTAATAATGATAAAATACCCCCTTGTAAAAAAATGTGATAATAATCAAAGACAGTTCCACCACTCAACAATGTTTCAAGTTGGGCTGTTAACCATTAATTCATCTACCTTGGGCTGAATAAAACCTTCTCTGTTCTTTAGCAACCATTTAAATATACCAAGAAGCCCGCAGGGCATTCTACACCTAAAATACTCCCATTCTTTTATGATGTCTTTGAATGCCGGACACAAACGTTTTACTGAACCGCAGAGAACACACATTCCCTAGGGCATTGTGAGAGCACTCACCTGTTTGAATGGCGCCTTTCTCGTTGCTGCTGGAGATCTGGGCAGGGCAGGCAAGCCTGTTCCGTCAGTGAAAGCCCAAGGGAACAGAACCCACACAACATTCCATCTCCTGGTTTCATACCTTGCCATTTTACTGGCAAGTTTGGTCCAGCAGGAATAATTACCAGGTTAACAGGCACCATAATGAAACCCAGCCAAACAACCTGCTTTAGATCAGTAGTCTTGGAAGTAGACTTTGGGTTGGTCCAATCCTCCATCTCTTATCTTTCTTCTGTTCCCACCCCCTCCGTTCCCCACTTTCCTGTTTCCCATCTTTTTTTCTCCTTGCCTTTGAAAACAAACCAAGAGATAACTCAGAAATTATGTCACAGCAGAGCACCTCATCTCAGTTTCTTGACCAAGATACAGTAAGGACCTTGACCTTGCTTGGAAAATAAACGACTAAAACATTGTACAGGATCTGAGTGAATTTGATGAATGAGAATGGGTTCAATCCTAACCATACCTACTAGAGAGTAAGTCCCATTGTAGTGCATGATGTGTAAGGACATAAGCTGCAAATTACAAATAGATGCCCCTTACATGTGAAATGCAAGTAAAAATAATGTGGAATCAAAAGGTGTTCTGTAGGAACACATATTTAATCAAAGAAAAATAGTGAGATGGAATATCTAAGGAAATAAAAAAAAAGCAAAAACACCTCCTGCTATTCCATTAACTGACTGCTTTTGCTCAGTTAATGGAATATTTTAATCAAATATGTGAAGGTAGAAAAAGATTTAAAATTCAGCCTCATCTTAATTTTGTAGAGAGTTTTTTATGGAAAAATCTCAGCTCTAATAACATTGTATTGATTGTGCTGTGTAAAACATATTCAGCATCTGTACTTAAAACGGAAAAACAGGATTTCAAGAGAACAATATATTCATCTCACATTAAAATATAGATGATTGCAAGATATTTAAATATTCCCCTTTTAACCTCTGAGCAAGACTGTTGTTCTGCTTGCTTCATTTTCCTTTCAATCTTCTGGTGCTTGGGAGAATATTTTCTAATATCATTTTGTTGCAAAGCTTGTAATCATATGCATAAAAGCAAAGTCAGGCACTTCCCAGTTAAATATTATAATACTAAATTAACTTGGTGAGCAGCAGGACAGTCTTAACTTTCAGGAGGTTTAAATACAGTTGTCAAGATTTTAGGCCTAATTATATGGCTGTATCTGACATCAGGTTTTGGCAAAAGATACACAAATTCTTCTGCAAATTCATGGTGCATTAAAAATCCAGCATTTTTCTTCTGATGGCATATTTTATATCTGCAATACAGCTCTGTTGGAAAGTACCAAGCTCCACAATTTAATCAAGATTAAAAACCAACAACAAAAAAAGAGCTTAATATTTTCTAAAAATGACTAAGGAGATAAAATAAAATAAGGTAACCAAACAAAGAACTGGGCCAGAGTTTAACAAAAGGTTTCCATACGAAGTTTTAGAAACAGACTATCCGTAACAAGTAGTATGATGGATGGAAGGAATGAACTGATGATGTCAAATCCATCTCACAGATCTTTGAGAAAGAGGAATTAACGTTGCTGCACCAGACTATCATTAGAATAAACAACTTCCTGTATGAACCAGGTGGCCAAATTGCTATGATTTGGTGTGGGGCAATTGTAAGGGGGGGAAACCCTGTCTTCTTTGAGCTGCACACTTCTTAAAAGTGGAATTCCCTCACACTCTTGCTCATCCTACTTTTAACTTCTCCGTCCTTCAGTTTATTTATTTCTTGAATCTGGGGGACAACTAGGCAGGAAAGGAGGGGGACACATAGCTTTCAGCAAAGACAGATTTGATGTTACACCATTCAGGCATCTTTTTAAAGTTCAATTTTGGCTTATGTATACAATCAAATACATGGAATAATTTACAGGAAAACTATTATGAAAGAAATCCACAAATGTTCTCTGGTGAGATTTTTTCCGCATGTTTTTGCTGTTTGCATGTAAATAGCTTTTTAATGTCCTATGAGTTGTGTGTATGTGGTGAGTGACTTAGGAAGACAGGCTTCTAAATGGGATCTTTGATCTCAAGCATTTATTTTATCTCTGTAACAAATAAAACTAAACGGAGTTGGTGGCTGAACCAAGTCCTCTTTTTCATCTGTACTGCAGCTGCTGCCTACATCTAGGATGATATCTGAGCCTCTCTCTCTTAGCTACCGCCCACATCTCCAGATGCTGTAATAAGCTGTGAATACCAGGCCTTTTAGCTCTTCTTGAAATTAAATCTTCACATGACGGAAACCTTCACAGCCATTTTCTTTTGTGCTATGCGTAATCTTTCTTTTCTGTAAAACTAAGCCCACCATGTAAGTGGCCTTCATAAATACTGGGAATAGAAAACCTAGTCGTCCATCTGCTTCAGTATATTATTTAGAAGGGCAAACAGTATCTTACTATGAGAGAATTCCTTAAATTAACAGTGCAAATATGGATTACACTATAGGACGCTTCATTATGTTCAGAAGTAATGGGAGATATTGAAACTGGATGGGAAACTGTGGTTTCCTGCTACATGAGCAAGCTGCAACGAGCCTCAGATTCTCTCACTCTCTACTCCTTTTTTGTGTTCAAGAGATTGGAGACAACCATATTTCATTATTATATTACATTTCTAACCCACCACTCCTCCTCCATGTTGTATCCTCATGCTGGGTAGTGATGGGACCAAGTGAGCTTCATGGATGAGTGGGGATTTGAACCCTAGTCTCTGAGGTCCTGGTCCAACACCCTACACCCTATTGACAATACCATTCCTCCCAATGTGGGATTCCCTATAAAGCCCCGGATATTGGTCAAGAATTATGGGAGTTGTAGTTCAACAACTGGAGGGTCACAATCCCAATTTTTGGTTTAAACAAACCACAGTTATTTGCACATTACAGGGAGCTATGGCTTCTTTGAAGTGGCAGTGCTTAATCTTCTCTGATGCACAAAAGAGAAGGAAGCACAGAATCCCAAGGTTTGCTCTCAGAATGGTAACTAGTTTCTTGTTATGGCTGAATCATCCCAATAAGTCACAGCATTCATTTGCTAGATACATCTACAACAAAGTGTTATGGAATTTTATTTGTTTTTAGTAATAATGAGAAAGTTAACTTGTAGGGGGAATGTTGCAGCCCGAGGCTGCACATCTAAGAATAAATACTTGGAAGTGAGTTACAACTGAAAACTATTGTTCTTAATTCATTCAAGTCATAATAAGCCTGGAATGCAGGGCTGTCAAATACTGTTTTTACTCTAAAGCAGGGAAGCCGGAAAGTCTCCAAATCTACCCAAGGAGATGACCCAATGGCTTGGTCGAAAAGCCTGCAGTATGTTTTGAACAGCTTGCTTTTTGGTTTTCAGAGACTCATTAATTATTTCTTTAGTTTTATGGAACAGCAGCACAATCCTATGAGAAGTATTGTTGGGAAATAAGCAGCTAAAACGGGTGGCACAACTCCTGGCCCAGCAGCAAGAAGTGAGTTGTCACCGTATGACTATGACAGTTTGGTGGCCAGGGACTTTTTAGTACCAAATGGACATGGCAAGACCACTAGAAGTAGTTTTAAATCCAAATGACCTCACCCCATAGGCTCACCAAGTTTCAAAGGCATGAGCAGCGAGAAAACAAACCAAGCTTTGGAGAAACAAGCCATGGTGTGTATTTTTGTGGGGACAACTTCTGATTCACTCATGGTTTGCTATCTATGAACTGGTCAGAAACTAGGATTTTCCCATTCGTCTGGGAGTTTCCTGTAGTCATCTGGAAACATATAACAGCTCTCTTACAAGTCTGCTTCCAGACACTTCAGTCAGTACTGGCTCAACACAGAAATTGCTCTTATTCTCCTGGGCACCTTCAAGTGGTTTCCATTACAATTCCAAGATACCCAGTTAACACTGTTTACAGAATGGAGACAAAGCACTGCAACACTTATTCAAACACAATTCTGTTGCTATATACTCTATCATGCTAACCTAGGATAGCGTATCTGCATCGGAATGTGTCTTGGCATGGCTCAATTACAGTTGTGGGTAATAATTGCCACCACCATAGCAGCCACATTTGCACTCAACTGCTCTAGAATGCAAAACTGAGTGGAATTAAAGAGCGTGAATGGTGGAACCTAGAGAGGCCAACTTACTCAAGTAACACTCTGTGACAGGGATGGGAAACCCTTTTCAGCCAGAGGGTGGCATTTCCTCAAGGACAACCTTCCAGAGGCCAGTAGTGGCCAGTAGTGGCTGTGACCACAAGCAAAAGGAGGTGGAGCCAGAGGCAGGTGCAGCAACAGACGTGAGATACATTTTAGCTGTGCAAAGACCAGAGGTTTCTACGCACCCACAGCTCTGAGTCTAAGAAAGAGGTATTATCACTGTTCAGGTGCCAGGCAACAGCACTCAAGGAGGACACAGAGCAAGGCCAAAGAGGGCATGGCTTGGGGAGGGTCCCATGGACCAGACAGAGAAGTCTGGAAGTCTGGATTTGGCTTCCAGGCTTGAGGTTCCCCACCCTTGTTCTATGACATTAGGCCATCAGAGCGGCAGTGACATTGGTATAACTAATCTTTTATGCCTGTGCGTGTTTATGCATGTTGCCAAACCAATTCTACTCTCAGGGCAGCCAGTTTGTTTGCTGTCATAGCTATAGGCTCCGTTTCTGTAGGATGAAGTGTAATTCCACCCAGCCTCACTGGTTGCAAGAGCTGGGTATTGGGTTACAACCATATTGCGTTGGAAACAAACAGTAACAGAGGTGAGATAATCCGAAAGATCCCCCTCCACAAAAGAAAAGGTTATTATGTCATCACATACACCTTTTTCTAAACTTTTTATAGACTTTACTTTTATAGAATGTTTTAGATTTAAACAGAAAATGGGTCAAAACAACTGCATGCATATAAAATCATTCCAGAGAACAAACAATGGCTCTGCTTTGCACATGACCTTTGGGAGAGCCATAGTTCAGTGGAAGTTTAGTGCCAGAAGCTCCCAGTTCCCGGAATCTCTTGATCCAGGATCTCAGGAAGTTGGGCTTCCAAGCCCTTGGAATACATGACCTTGCTACAATCTGTATTGTGTCTACCCACTTCTGAAGTTTAGTGATTATTTTGAAAAGTTCCACCTTGAACCGAAAAGTCAGATACACCTGATGAAAGAGTTGAACCATCTTTTAATTCACAATAAAAGCACTGCATGGAAGAGTACAAAGAATTTGAACACACATGTGTTTTACACAGGAATTTTCAGATCTCAGGTGAAATGAAACTCTCTCCAACTGTGTCAAGATCACGAGATATTCTCCACCTTGAGTATTGAGTCCTAAGAACAAAGACGTGTTGAGCATCCCCATAATTTTTAATCAAGTGCAGGCCTGTCAAGGAGTTTACCAGCTCTTCCAAGACGTAGAGCCTTTTGAAGACTCATTTATAGCCTGGTGAATATAATTATTTCCATTTTTGCCAACTTGTGATTGAACATTTCTCTCCCTTGCCATCCCATACTTCCTCCCCTAAACCCTTCTACTCACAGTGACAGATCCCTAGGGACAAATCTAGTTTTAGCCCTCAGATGCATGCAGATAGGGGAACACATAAAAGAATGATCAGACATGAGATATTGCCAAAGAATGTTTTCAGAGATACACATTTTACCTTCATGGATGTTTCCTGCTCTTTATTATGGTTCTTCGAAGCTTTCTTAGATGCTTTCTTTGCAGTTATTCATAGAGTATAGCTGAATTATATGGTCCCTTTACCTTTGCTGTAGTCACTAATTTACAAAAGGTGACAGGCGGACCACATAAACATACAATACACTAAGAAAGCTCCTAAGCTCAACCGAAATCAGTAGAAGCCACACAAGAGAATGATGTAGATTGAAACTGCATGCTCCATGTTCCATTTCTCATGTAAACATTCAGACTGATTTTCATCTCCTTCACTTATAAGGTTTCATTGGCTTCTGTGTTGCCAACAGACTGACCATCAAACACTCTGTAGTCTATCAAATAGATGTATCCTTATTTGCACATAGTTAATATGTGGTAAACCATAGTTAATATGCCTATCATGCCTGCTTTGTTCCTCTCTGTTAACATGCAGAAAACGCAAATTGAGATCCTTGGTTTAGTGCTGTGCCCAAATCAGGCACAATGGTTTGTTTTGGTGAAACAAACCATTATCACTAAGCTATGAACAATCCTTTCTGCAGATTGTGGTTTGTATGGAAAATCATAATCGACCATTTCATAGGTTTATCTTGAGCTATGAATAGCTTATTTCTTGTGTTAAGATTATGTTTTAAAATCCTTTCCAAAAATCTATAAGAAGATTCTTTTTCAAGGGAAATAAAGTGATTTGTAATGCTTATGTCAGAGCAAGGGCATCAACTATTGCCAAAATAAAATAAGAGACAGTCATACCTTGGTTTTCGAACAGAATACGTTCCAGAAGTCTGTTTGACTTCCTAAATGTGAAACAATAGCGGAAGCCACATCGAATGCTCAGCTTCCAAAAAAAGTTCAAAAACCAGAACACTCACTTTCGGGTTTTGATCATTTGGGAGCCGAAACGTATGTGTACCAAGGCGTTTGAAAACCAAGGTATGACTGTACTCACCATAGTGTAATTTAGCTGAGATTTACCAATCTCACAGGCTCCTCTAAACAAATGTAAATGTAGAAATAATTTACATTGCAGAGGAATTGTCAGTTGCGGAATAACTGCCCCAAAGCCCCTCCCACTTGTAACTCTGCTACAGAACACCTCCAATATGTCACAACACTCCAGTACCCAATTGTTAATAATTGGAACTCATTAGCCCAATAAAGATCTGCTGCAGGGACAGTTTAATAGTATAGATTTATTTCATTTTATTAATACCTGCCCCAGAAAGAAATACACTCCAGTGTAGCTCACAACAAGCAACACAATAAAAAATACAATCAAAATATTAACACAAATACCTTCATTGTAACACTTTTGTGTGTTTTATTGGAGCCCCAATAAAAATATATACTGTACTGTGAAACTTATTTCGATGTAAATTATTACAGGAATCATAAAATAATCATACAATAAAAAAGAAATGCTAAATATAAAAGTATGTCCTGCTGCCTGCCTTTTATTTAATGCAAAGCATTTTGAAATATTAGCTTATGTTTTGTACTGTACGTTACATCTAATTTTAAGTATATTTTAGATTATACTGCAAAGTGGTTTTTAACAGAGTAAAACGGGGCAACAGTAGTGGCAATATTGCTTTTGGACTAGTCAAAATATAATGGCTAATGTAAAATAAAGAACAAAAACGAACAGTACAACATACAACCTAGATGATCAGGGATTGAGACCCCCTTGCCATCAAATTTGCAAGAGACATAAATTCTAACAGCCTCATTTAAACTGTTTATTCCTTCCTCTAGAAATAATTATTCATATCCTAGAATATGATCACAATCTAGTTCTTCTGCTGATATGATGCAACATCATACAGAATTTAGTGCAAATTAGATTTTCTAAGCTATCACTCAAGTTAATTAATAGAAAGTCATCTCTCATTTACCATTAAATAAATCTCTAATTCATTAAAAACAATGTCTGGTCCCTTCTGTGACATCTGATAAACACGGCTACAGAACTGAACATGCAAGGACACTATTTTCCAGTTTCAAAAGGAATATCACATTTAATTAGCTTTTATTGCACACATACAAATATACGGCACACCTAGATCTGTCAAACTTTATAACATAGTTTTCTCAAGAAAAAACAACACATAGACACTAAGGAAACATTTAACATTTGTTAGTGTAACACAAAAGCAAAGCAGTGGATCCAGAATAAGTTCCCCTAACATCAATGGAACCTAAGGCATGACTAGCATCCCAGTGATTTTGATGGGAATTAAGTGTATCTAATGTAATCTAGAAGATGCATCCCACAGAGGAACTTTCCCCAGCCTGATAACCTCCAGACAGCATGGCTGAAAGTCAGGGCTGATAGGAATCATAGTCAAAACCACCTGGGTGGTACTAGGTTGGGAAAGGCAGTCACAGAATATTAATTTTAAAAATGTGTATCATGTTTTTAAATAACCATGTTGCACATTCCTTTTGAAATACTTGCTTTTGGCACAGAACAAATGTATCCTCTTCCACTCAATCCCTGGTAAAAAGAAAATAAATGAACCTTGCACACAATAATTATTCATATACACTACAATAGTGAGCACAGGGAAGTTCAGCTAAACTTTAGTAGGAATAAGACCTGTGAATTGAATATGTGGGTCGGAGGATACCTCATATAGTTAAACATGTAACTATTTGATCTTTTCCAATACTCCAACCCATCAATTTTACATTTGACCCATATAAATTATAGGATCAGTGGTAAACTTGTGTGTGTGTGTGTGTGTGCATAAACACATACCCAGATTTCACTCTCTAGTGGGTACAGAGATTTGCAATGGAAAAGCTGATCAAGATATAAACCAGAAACATATGTGCTGATGAAAACAAACAGCAAATGAAAAACTGCTGAGTCCCAAGGAAATATAGTATGAAAACCCCCAAAACTACACCAGCAGCCCATTCTGAGCTGTGGATGTAGACAATTCTGTATTTCATAAAAGGGGTAAAATAGAATCTGGCACTGTTCAACGTTTCTACAAAGTTGTGCCTAATGTTAGAGAACTTAAAGGCTGTTCTCCCAAAATGAGCCAGTTTATTCACTATCATGTACTTCTTACCCGTTTATTAAATCAAAGTGCTCTTGTAATATGCAATGTCTTCCTTTGAAAAGGCAAGCCCTGAACTAATGTCAACACCTAGATAGCTTATCTGGAATTAAAAGGAACTCTGCTCAAGGAGTTCAAGATGAAGATTATAACGGAATTGCCAGGTTTGGCACAGGTACTTTCAAACTTTGTAAAGGACATCACAGTGGATGGAAAATGTCAATGCTTAACCAGACAATGACTCAGATTGTGTCACAAAGAAGTTGAGCTACGTAGCACACAACGCCTCGGTATTTTACATCAAGTGATCAAGGTACATTTGATTCAACAACTACGATTCGCACAGCACAGAATTTTCAAGTGTAAAATCGTACCAAAATCTTGTTAGGTTGTCATTGACATCATAGGAGAGCAATGGTCTGGGAAAGTCATTGCATGCGTCTTGCGCTGCCAGGACATGTGGTGCAAGCGTGAAAGGTACATCACTGAGAAGTTCCAGCATAGAAGGCTGGCTTTCCACATTCTGATTTTTCTCTGTCCCCATCTCAGGCAACTTTGGTTGATTCTCTGAATTTGTCTAAGGAAACAGAAGAGAGAAAAAGAGAGAAAATGGATATTATGAATGCTGCACTTGTTCACAGTGGCCTTCTTGCGCAGCGTCGTTGTGAACTGGCTTGAATAAAATTGAAACAGTCAATTCATGCCATGATGTGGCCCCAAGCGAAGCCGAAGCAGTAATCGCAGGTGACAAATGAAGTGCCTCCTGTGAATTTTGTGCTTTGGGAAGACAGGGAACATTTGTGTGCGAGGATGGTAACACAGTGTCTACTTCGGCACTGCTGTTAAATGAACATCTCTCTTTAAAAACGCAGCTGCACAAAGCCATTACTTTAACCAGATAGTGATCTAAAGAGACAGGCGTTATTCTAGAGGTTCCAGTATTCATTTACATGACTCAATCCTGTATCAGCAACTCTTAAATCAGATTACAGGGGCCTTTCCACACAAGCAGCTTACTAGACTATAAATGTGTATGTTTGTTTCTCTTTGGTGTACATTGCCTACATGCAAGATTGTCCTTCGGTCACATGTAATACTGCGTTTCTCAAGAGCAAAAAACAATAACATTTTGCAGCTGGATAATCTGATGCTTTCCCCAGACAGTGCATTTATTGCTATTGTGATTAATAAGCAGGGGGAAAGTGGCCTGAAGGAGGAAAGGTCACAAGGCCTCTGTTGTTAGTAGTTTCCCCTGAACAATAAGAGCAACTGTGCATGCTGGATCAGAGCACCGGTCTACTTTCCCCTGTAAGAGAAAACATGCTGTCAGGCATGATGTCCTTGTTTAACGGCATAAGAAAGAATTAAAATCCCTAGAGTCTTGTTTTGTTTGCTAAAACTACACCCCAGGGAACAGCTGCTTGCAGCTTAATTGTTGCACAAATGTAGGACTTCAAATAATGACCCATATTAATATAGCATGTGAGGGAAAATATGTTTAAAGTTAACTGCACTCATTTGAAAAAAAGCTGGAGAAAGGAAGGTAACTTCATATGTTGTCCTGTCCCATTCATTCCTCTTCCTTACAAGTGGAATGAAATGGATTTGGAAGAAATGCCATACTGACAACAATAGAAGTTATTCTTTTATACAGCAGCGCTGCAAGCAGTAATGAATGATTTACAAAAATGCTGTTCTGAATCTTTAGCAGACAAAAGAGAGGTTAAGCTCTTGTTTTCAAATGGCTAAACACCCTAATTATGACAATTTGCAATGTATTGTTTCATTCCATCTCGCTTTTACAGGCACCCTGCTTCTCCTCTTTTGGTGTTGGGTTCCACACCTAGTTCATTTGACTAAAAAAGGATTAACATTTCAGTCTTGTGGGCAATGTATGCAAGAACCACAGCTAATATCTCTGAAAGCCATGGCGTTTGAGAAACCCAACTCTTTTATAAAAGCAGGAAATGAACTTACCAGAAAATTCTATGGTTACCAAGTTAAGGCACTGTGCTCCTACATCTCAGACAGAAGAAAATGCAAGCTAAACTTAAGTAGGGGGAAACATGTGCTTCTATGTGCATCTTCTCAATCCATTAGGTTTTCTGAGGGGCCTTGTTTGGTAGACCACCACTATCAGGCTGGCCATGTCTGTGAAAAGGGTAGCAGGGCCGAATCTTTTCCCCTTAATCACTCAGTAGCATCATGAAAGCAGCAAAGACTGTGTTTCATAAAGGCTATGGAGCAGTATTTAAATGTATCAATGTGCTGGGTTTTATGAATTTATAACCATTTTAATGTCATTTTACTGTGCTTAGTTGTATTTTGTAGTGAATGAGGCCCATCCTAGGACCATCCACTATGGAGAGACATAAATAAACACTCTACCCTACACATATGCAATCTAGCCTGAATATGATGTAAAATGCATTAACTATAAGATTCAGAAGCCTGAAATTGCCATGACCTACAATTGTATATACACCTCCACTACCAATTCTGCATTGTAAGGCATTCATTTTTTCCATATCTCAATTTCCTTCTGTTTTGCTTTCGAATTTGGTCCTTTTCTGACATCTTTTTAAATCATCCTATTAAAGGAAAAGTGCTTCTCTCCTTTTTAGTAACAAATCCCTCTTCATTCTCTCAACTGCATTGCTGCAATACGAGGAAATGGTAAGGCAACAGCAACAACCCAGTTGCGTGAACTTCTTTTCCTCCTTGCAAGAGTTTGCTTTATAAAACCATCAAGAAGCAAAGCTCATTGGAAAGTAGGAGAGGGGGGAGGGTCTCAAAACCCATTGACTTGCTTCCTTGGTTTTCAAACATCAGATGGCTCTAATTAACTGTTTCCGCTTCAGTCTGTGCAAACCTTGCACATTCTAGGAAGAAGCATATTGCTTTTCCCCATCTCTTAATAAGCACATGCACTGTCATGTGCAATCAAAAGTACATCACCAAATATATCTTCTTCCCATATTATGCTATGTTTTCCCTATGAGAGTAACCTGCAGAAACCATGCCATGAAATAAAACCGTAAAGCAGAAAAATGGCTCTTAAGAGATGGGCAATAAAAATTTCAGAAAGAGTTCTGTAGTTGAAAATTTAACAGCTTCAAATGATAAATAAACAACAAACAAACAAATAATAAAAGAGATATGGAGACTTTGTGAAGCTAATGCTACTTCTATTTGGTCTTTTAGTTTATCTCTCTTCAGATTACATCATTCTATTTAAATTTGAACAGTTATGAATGCTCAATCAAATATATTCTAAAAGAAATATTGTGTAGGAAGTTCCATATAAATAAAGGATTTTAGGTATACAATTCCATTAAAAATATATATTTAATGCATATTGCATGGTAAACGTGTGGATTCTTATGTAGGGCAAAGAAGCTGTGTTAACTGCCCCAACGAGATTTAAAACCATGGGTTGTATCCAATCACACTCCTCCAAAGATAGAAGGCTCTTTGAACTAGCAGATTTTTCTGTGAATAGAAAGGGGGGTGATTTCCACAAGTTCTCCTTCTTTCCTGAAGCCCACACCACCCCAGCTGTCAGGAGCAGACTGTGGGGTGATGGAAGGAAGAGGGGACTACAGAAGGAAGAGGGGAACAAGCAAAAATCATTTCCCCTCTTTCCCCTCAGGGAAGTCTCTGCCAGATCAGGGAGCCTTCTGTGAATAAAGGGACACAACTGGATGCATGTATCATTCATTTAGAAACTAGCACACTGTTTCATGTATTTAACTCTCAAAGAAGTTAACAAGTCTGAAAAAGTTATGTGGATAACCTTAGGGGACTTCATGCTGGCATTGGGATGGGCCAAAGGCAAAAATGAGTGGAGCAATTAATGTCATTACACACACACACACCTCTCTGTGCCATCCAGGTAAGCAAAAAGCATTATGACAGCTCAAGCACACATGCCAGCCAGGCAAAACTATTCAAAGAGGGTTGCCGAGCAGGAAAAGTTTGGGAGTGGCCTAGGAAAAGTCCCAAGGGCCTGATATGAGTGTCCTGGAAGCCACATTTTGCTCCCAGCCTGAGGTTCCCCATCCCCGTCCTAGAGATATCCAGGAAGCTTGAACCTTTCTGGACAGTTCTGCACCCATTGCAGCTGTCTGAAAGCCACTGCTATCTTTCTAGAAAAAGAAGTTCCAGAACGCACCATGGACGCCTCCCTTGTTCTCTTATAATGGCAATGGCGCCCACCTGGGAGGTGCTGGAACTCAGTTCCGGTGAGTTCCAGTTGAAAAAAGAAGCCCTGCTGCAAACCCTACTCCTCCAAATATGTCATAAAGATCCAGGTAAACTGCAATCTACAATGAACTCTACCAATGTTTAAAGAAGAAACAAGAACAACAAAGCACTTAAGCAGGCTTCCAAATCCTGGCCAATTAAGTTTGCCACGGGGGTACTGAATTACACACATTAAAAAAAACCACAATGGACAAAATGTGTTATAACTGGATAGTTTAAAACCAGATTTCTTTTTAAACAAAGTGTGGCACCTACACATCAGTACTAGGCTGACTAAAAAGGTATTGTTTTGTATATAAGATCTTATCAAGTTAGGTTAACCTTTACTTCTCAACCATAGCAATTAACTAAGCTTTTCCATGCCTAGCTTCGGACAAACAACATTGGTGACAAGAGCAAGGGCGGTATCTGTCAATCCCAAGATGTTATGCCAACTCTAACAGTACTAAGTATGGAAGCATGGGACAGCACCTTATCAATCCTGTTAACTTGCCAAGCTGGTTTCAACACGCGTATCACAACAAAACAGTGCTGCGCAAAGTGAAGGTTATAAAAATGGCTTAAGCTTCCATGCTTGTCTCTTTCCAGCACATACAGTAATTTACAGCAGTGTGTTTGGAGGAGTTGTTATTCTACTTTAGACATGCTGATTCTGCATAACATTCACCTTTACTCAGCTTGTCCCATTGCGAAGTGTGGGGCGTTCAAAACTTATTCTTCAACAGTTGGCTACACAAAATGCTGTCAGGTATACCATCATCACAATTTCCAAGTAAAGTGGACTGTCAATTCAAATAATTTTGAAGAGCGTCTTTAACATTTTACATTAGAAATTCAGGGACCATATATAGGCTGCAATGACAGCTGATGGTAAACATTTATTTACAAAAACAGGTGCTTTTCTTGTTCAGCAATGTTCACCCATTATCTAAATGCTGTATGTTCACAATTCAAAGAGATGTTCACAATTCAAAGAGATGTTCACAATTCAAAGAGATGAGTAATAGTACAATATCCTACAATGGAAAGCTTGAGCTTGCAGACAGAACTTCAGTGGCAAATGTTAATAACACAGGACACATCAGCTAGCCAAGACTCCATTATTTCTGAGTTTTAACAAATTATATTTAGAAAGGGCAGTCAGCAGAACAAAGCAGCTACAGCAGAGGGTTTAGATCATGGGTGGGCAAACTAAGGCCCAGAGGCCGGATCTGGCCCAATCGCCTTCTAAATCTGGCCCACGGATGGTCTGGGAATCAGCGTGTTTTTACATGAGGAGAATGTGTGCTTTTATTTAAAACGCATCTCTGGGTTATTTGTGGGGCATAGGAATTCATTCATTCCCCCTCCCCAAATATATAGTCCAGCCCCCCACAAGGTCTGAGGAACAGTGGAGCAGCCCCCTGCTGAAAAAGTTTGCTGGCCCCTGGTTTAGATGGAAAACCCAGGTTCAAATCCTTTCCAGTCAATGAAGCCCACTGGAACAGGGCTGGTGCGGTGGGTGACTGTACTCTGAACTAGACTGCCGTGAATGTTCCCCAAACTCATGATTCCTGCAATCAGTTTCAAGAGCTGAAGGCAGACCTTGATCAGCAGCTAGGAAATATAACTTTGCTGACAAAGCCAGGGCATAAGGAGTATCTCTCCCTAGCCAATCTGGAAGTCTCATAATGTCAGCCAATCATGGGGGGAAATAATGCACTGTGCCATAACACACACAATCCTGGCCCTAGCCTCAATAGTCCTTAGTATAAATCTCTGTTCATCTAACATCCCCTGGTCTGGTTCACATGTCACAATAAGCGGCATGATGGCTTACAATGAGCAAGCATGTTGGTACCTTCCTTGTTTCCTGAGAGTAAATGAACCAGAGCACTGATTTAGTATCACATGCAAATCAATGCTTATGGTTTCTTTCTATCCAAGCAAACCAGGAGAGGAAGCCAAATCAGCACGCTCTGGCACGCTTTGCTCAATCATGGTAAGCCATAGTTCAGCTTACCATTATGCACAAACCAAGTCACACACATGTCTTCAGCTGAAATCACAGAGATTTCAGAGCTTGCTAGAATGACCTTGCTCCCCCCCCCCACATGCAGTGAATGTATGAGGTTAATGTGAAAAAGGTTAGCAGCATGCATGGATCTACTTGGGTTAAGTACAGCATCTTGTTTCCACAGCAGCCAACCAGATTGTCCTTGGAAGCCTACAATAGCCTCATCCTATTGTCAAACCCAGAAGTAGCCACCGACAGCCTGAATCACTTGCAGTCATTGATAGGCTTGTCCTACTTCTGGGTGGATAAAGATGACCACTTTACCATATATTCTACCACACACCTGCCCCTAACTGACTGACTAACAAGGAGGAGCAATTTTTATAGCTGTTCCTTTTTGAAAGAAGAGAAGGAACAGTTAAAAATAAAATGAGGATGTCCTTGAGAAGATTTAATTTGAATTGAGATGAATCATGAGAATGGCTGTTCTTTTGGGAATTATGAAGTACAGTCAGCATCCTGTGGGGATGTACAAGGTGTTCCTATAGAGTATAGAGGGTCATCAGTGCCAGGCTGAGGGAGAAATTCTGCACTGGTCTGTAGTAGTTTTCCTTTATTTTTCTCAAATCAGACACAAAGGCTGCAAATCCTAAATTGCCTGAGAAATTTCGGGCTAAATACATGAGTATTCTTCAGAACAACTCATTAAACAGCTGAAGTGAGAAGCCACTACTATGAAAAGGTACTGGTTTTTGGCTGTTCCTCATTTTCAGATTTTGCACAAATGTCTTAACAGGGTTTGTAAAATGAAGCTTATAGGAACATGACGCTAAAGAACATACTTGGGGGTGGTCATGAAACCTCTCAAAGTTATCTCAAGACAAAAGTATATATAAGAACTCATCTACATCTATTGTACAACTCTGAATTGCCCTTCTAATCTCTTTTAAAGAGTTCTGGTAGAGACTTCCTGCATTTTTATATAAACAGGATCTTCTTCAGTAGCAATTTCTCTGAATTGTAGCAAAGAACAGCTCATTCAGCTTTGGCATGACTTCTGCTCCCAAACTATCACTGCTCAGTTCTATTTAGGAACTGGAAAAATCAAACTGAAGCTATCATCCTGTTACCAAATAATTGCAAGGTGTGTTGCAAAAATGGAAAGACATTGTGATGATAGAAATACAAAGTGCTGGAGGAAGAGTGCATGCTCAATAATTCCTTTGCATCAGCTTAATTATTACGAGAAAGGGCAAAAGAGCAAGCATCAGGGATTGATTATAAATGATAGCAACTTTTTCTGCACTCTCTGGATCTTTTAACATTGCTGTACTACAGCTGTTGCCAAGATTCCTTTCAGCTCTGCTCGACCTCATGAGCCAATCATCCAGTTCAAAGATGCAGAAGGCTTTCCATTCTCCTCTGTCTGCCTTGACCAGCCTGAAGTGCATCTTTCTGAAGAGCTTAGTATGCAGGACATATACATGTGTGTATGTAATTCTTCTGTGCTGTGCCACAACACAGACACACCAAAGTCTGGTACTGATCACAGAATCCAACATCTTGAGAATCTCAGCTTTCAATATTTTAAAAGCAAATTTGCAGGACTTACAACTGTGAAGTTAGCCTTCAAAGTGCATGGGCAATCGTTGAAACCCCAGAGGGAGTTCAGCAGGATTTCTAATGGGCTGAGCTCTTTCTACAAATAGAAGATAATGCAAAATTTGCACACAGGCAAATTTGCTAAAGTTGCATGATTTATGTAACTTTCTTTCTGCCTTAGCACACATTTTGTTGGTGGGAGAGTGTTAAAAAAATATCTGCATGTTTCCAGTCCCAACCCACTGCCTCTTCAGAAACAAGCTGACCTCAAACCTTTGGCTCTTTGTGTCAAACCGAGTATGCAAGTGTACTCTGAGATGCACACACTACAAGTTGAGCCACACCTTCTGGTTTCCCCAAATAGCTTTGGACCAAAGCCAGCTCCCAAGCAGAGGAGATGTGAAGCTTGTGTCTTTCATATGAACTATAAAGCACAAACAAGGGTCAATAAAAGACAGCATTTGCCCACTTGCCTATAATGATCACTGGTTCCTTTTGAACAGTAAACCTGAAACTACAAGACTAAAGCCAAGTGTCTGTTTTGAAGATCAAATAGCAAGACAATAAACTGACCACTTGTTAATTTCTTTGCTGGTATAGTACTGGGTAACATATTTGATGACCCAGCTAATGCTAGAATTGTCTCTCACACTGGGGGAAAAGGAAGACAATACTCCCATTCAAAGAGATGCTTTCCTGCACAAGTTATATATTTTGAAGATTACCGGCGTAATGTGGTTGCTGTTAGATTGCAGTTTTCTAGCTGCTGAAGTTTATCCAGGCCCATCTAAATGAAAAAGAAAGCAAGTATGATGTTGACTTTTGGAAAGCAGGGATTAAGTAGACCCTGGAAGATTTATTTTGACCACTAGAAGTATAAGTCACCCAATAAAGCAGGAGAAGAGTACAGTGAAGAATCAGGGCAATGAAAAATAAGGTTGGAGGGCAAATATGTGAATTTGTGATCAGCTTCACAAAACAGTATTTGGATGCTTTTTTATAAATAACTGACAGGAAGCACCAATACATTTGGCATCTGTTGAAGAAAAGCACATCTGGCCATCAGTGCAAAATGCAATGTCAAAGAAGCAAGCATAAGTTACTTTTACAAGGTGACAGTAGACAAATACAAACCACAGCAGTTATTTCTACAACTACCTTCTTTGTTTCTTGCACCAGTCTATTCCCCAGGGCACTCAAACACAGATGTTTGATAAGCTTTACAAATCCTAATTCATGATCATGCCATCTGTCAGAATCAGATGAGGTTTTATTTATTGTTACAGGTATTGCATACTATACTGTTGGTTGCTGCGAAACAAAACAAAGCAACAACGATTCTCTTAATTTTCTTAATGAGTCAAAGAGAGAATTAAAGGGGGATAGGTGAAATGATAGCTGTGGACTCTGGCACTGCAACTCAGTATTCATTCTTAAGGGCAGAACTCTGTATTTTGAAAATAAGATTGCAGCAACCAAAAGACATTTAGACAAGGACTATGATAGCAAAGAACAAAAGGAGGAAATGGCAAGACTATGAGGACTGCACATAGGTGAGCAGTAAATGAAGCAGGAGGGGGTGGGGAGTCAAGAGTATCAGCCAGAGATTCAAGGCCAAACAATTCAGTCAAGTAGCGTTTGGAAAATCATCAACATAAATTATTGTTAATGAAAATTCCTATGGTAGTTTTCCATGCACAAAGTCATTGACAATCTTTACAGCAATTATGTTAAACAAAGTTAAACTATAATCCAGCAAGTTGACCAAGGCAACCCAGCAAACCTGATGACTGACTGGGGCTTGGAACTTGAGTCTCCCAGTCCTAAAAACCACTTTGGCATGCAACCATCCTAATGCAGTACATTTGTCAACCTACAATAACCATATTAGTGATCATAAAGAGTTGACAGTCTCATGATTTAAGAGCAAAGATCAGCATTAGGAGAACAGATGGATTTCTCAGTCCTCTCCCATCATCTTCAAAGGTTAATTTCAAAAGAGACTAATGTTAAAAGGAAATAAACTATGTATATTGCCTCTGCAGACAGGAATGTTTTCCTTTTTTAACCTGAGCCTTTTTTGCAATATAATTTAATTAAAATTATTTTTTTGTTAAGCAAGGAGAATGGATCCAAATGACAAAGGCCATCATCTCTAATAAGCCATACGACTCTGACAGTGAGCTAATTGTAGAATTGTATAGTTTCTTGTTTAACCTTCTTGCCACTCTCCTCTAGGAAGTCTTAGTTCTGGTTCAGCAAACTGCTTTCAGCAGCACATTACTGAAAAGTCAACTTTGCTCCATTACTGGAAATTACAACTCAGAAGACCTTGCCCACTGTCACCCCTTTTAGATGAGCAATACCAGCACCATGGATGCCCCTAAACCCAGGAAAATTACTGTGACCAAGGTTTCACTGCTCATAAATGTCAGCACTGCCTAAAAGCAGTAGAACAGAGTTGAAGTCCAAGGCGGAATTTGAAGCACTTATGTTCAAGGAAGGCATATACAAAAAGAGAACATTTCTTGGGGATACACGATATATTTAATACAATTGTGATTACATAAGATAGGTTCCTTCATATGAAGCAAACCTTCATATATTTATTATTGGGGGAAAAGTTGGAAGTGTTTGCTGCATATCCTTGTGCAATGTTTTCCAAAGAACTTTTTGACATGCAAATACATGAAATATGACTCACTAGTAGCTATGCCCTTCTTGTTTATTCATAACCACACAAGCATTTCTGTCTCCATTTCAATGCATAGCTTAGAACACAAACATCTATCAACTTTACAGTTTGTTCTTTGTAATGCACAGGCATGGAAATAAAGGTTTAAACATCAGTCAATGTCTGCAAACTTCCTAGGAAAAGTGATCTATTTGTTTCATTTTATTCAGCCTGTTTAGAAGCTTGCCTATACACAGCAACCAGAGATGTGAAGACTTAGAAAACATAAAAATGGGGGAGAGCTGTAAAAAAAATTGTTTCCCCCTCCATGACATTACATGTCTAACAGCAACCCATAAAATGATAGAAATAAACAATAAAAGTGGTATCAATAAATGTTTTAAGTTGACAAAAACAGAGAGTTTGATCTTAAATATTTCTATGTGAACACCAATTACATCTTCCTAGGATTTCTGTGAGGCAATGCATGTTAAAATTACTGCTTCGTGGCACCATTTTGCATTTTTCTCCTTGCAAATTTTCCTCACATTTTTTTCTGTCCTTGTAAGGCAGGTGTGGGGAATCTTCGGTCCTCCAGTTATTGGTGAGCTACAACTCCCATCATCCCTGGCCATTGGTCATGTTTGCTGGGGCTCATGGAAGCTGTAGTTGAAAAACACGCTGCAGAGCCAAAGCATGAAAGCAGTCAATTACTTGCGCCTGGAATCCTACCATTCTGCCTCTACTATAAGGCTTGAAGCATCTTCAAAACAAGCCACACAGACAATCAGGATTCTTAGGATAAGAAAAATGCTACCCAAAGCAGTTTTGGTATATACATAGTGTGATTGCACAATAAAGAGTACACACAGTCTTCAGACATAGCCTTATTCTTTTGGTCCCTTGAGAACAAATTCAGGGATCTATCATATTCAAACATGAAAAAGTGATGTGCATGACCAGTCCCAGTATTATATTTTTCACCGATTCACTTCCCTGCAAATAATCTCAAAAGCACTAGCAAAGAGGGCAAATGATATACCAAAAGCTGTTTTCAGAAAGGACTGCAGTGATCAACTAGACTTCCCTCATTCATTGCTGCATTTCATATTTCAATATTTTCCCCTAAGCTCCCCAAATAAAAAATAAATTGGTAGCAGGTAACAAGGTGGCGACAGCTGTCACTCCTTGTGCCATTTAAATAGGTACAGTGGGGGGGGGGGGGGAAACAGCGGCAAGAGTATGGGTAGCAGCAGTCTTGTGATGGGATTCACAGACAGATCAGCTTTTTTGCCTGTAGTTCCTGCTATCCCCAATCACCTATAACTCACTTGAGGCGTTTGTCTTCCTCACTTTTACTATGCTTGAAAACATATTTTATACAAAGAATCCTTCTTCCATGCTTCTAATGCCAATGAGGTTCCTGAATTCTTCTCATCAGCAATGAAATATTTGATCCTTCTAATTTTCCTAGTTTGTTGAATTTGTCCGAGTACACAGTATTGTGTTAGCATTGGCATTTCCCAAAATAACTTTCAGAAATGAACAGCTTTTCTGTCTCCATCTTAATTTGAAAACTATTTCACAGTTTTTTCTCTTGTTTTCTTTTCTTACTACCTAATGGTACTTTACTGAAAATTGAGGCCATTATCTTTTGTCTACTATTTTCAGTATCATTCTTTTCTTAGAAACATGATGTCAAACATTTCTTTATCACTTTCTCCCTAGGTACCTATTCTGTCCATGTTCCCTAATTCCTCCCTACCGTGCAAACTAGGTCTAAAATAAGGACTCTTTATTACTCGGCGAACCTTATGTAAGCAATTAATCTTTTGTAAAAACTTTCTGAAGTGTGATGGACAACACAGTTTGCCATATTTTTGGAACACTTCCTTAGGGTACATCTTATGTAGGTAATTATTTATTTTGTTTTTTATTTATTTTTCAGAGGGAACTGCAACAAAATGTTGCAGTGTACATCACTCCCTGCTTGGAATTCCAGATTCCCTTTAAATCCCCTCCCCCAAGGTTTCCCTGGCAACAGTCATTAGGCATTTCATGCCCACTGGGCATGCTCAGTTCTTTCTAACTGATGAGTTTTTTTGCTCCATTTGGGTTTCCCACTTCATTTTTGAGGGGGGCGGGTTGGATGGGGGGTTGTATAAACTCATGTCCAATTAAATTCTCCATGGGTGTCCATGGGCAGCTCTTTCTTTCTTCCATCTCTGGGGACATTTGCAAATAGTTTCTCAGGGTGAAACAGGAAGTGACCTAGCCAAACAATGAGATGGTCCTTTCTACAAAACACACACACAAATGGTCTGAAAGCACAGGAGCCCATCACCTTGCTGATTTTAATTAATTTTTATAATGAAATGTTTTTAGAATGTTGCACTATTTTATTGTTGTTAGCCGCCCTGAGCCCGGCTTTGGCTGGGGAAGGTGGGATATAAATAAAGATTATTATTATTATTATTATTATTGAAGCTATGCAGGTCTAGGTCTGACCAGTACTCTTCCATCTCTCTCACTAGCCTTTCTATTTTCCCTGTCCGCCTCCCGTGTAAGATTCTGGCCCCTGGTAAATGCAGCAGCAGCCTGTGCCACCAAATTATTATGGGGCTGTTTCCACCTCTCCCAGCCATAGGTAATTTCTGCTATAAAATTCTGATATCTCTCAGAAGTATCTATAATGAGGTTTTGGTTACAAAAGCATGGGAAGATTTGAATCAGTATTAGTATATAGATGACTTGTTTGTTTATTTAAACCATTCATCTCCCATCCATGAGTGTTTCTACTCTGGGGATAGCTTACATTATTAAATCAACAAAGTAAGAAATTTAAAGACACAGAGTTGTATCCAATGAAGTCATTCTATTATGAAAGTTGTTTTAGTTTTAAGTTGCTTTAACAATGGGTTGCCTCCAACCCGAAACAATTAAAATGGTAAATATAAACATAGAACACATTTCAGGATATATTAAACACATATCATTTTTTAAAAAAACTTAAAAGACATCAGAGCAGGTGTCAGAAAAGCCTATCTGGAGATAGTTTTGGAAGCAAAGTAGGTTCTGTTGTTGTTTAGTCGTTTAGTCGTGACCCCATGGACCAGAGCATGCCAGGCACTCCTGTCTTCCACTGCCTCCCGCAGTTTGGTCAAATTCATGCTGGTAGCTTCGAGAACACTGTCCAACCATCTCGTCCTCTGTCATCCCCTTCTCCTTGTGCCCTCCATCTTTCCCAACATCAGGGTCTTTTCCAGGGAGTCTTCTCTTCTCATGAGGTGGCCAAAGTATTGGAGCCTCAGCTTCACAATCTGTCCTTCCAGTGAGCACTCAGGGTTGATTTCCTTAAGAATGGATAGGTTTGTTCTTCTTGCAGTCCATGGGACTCTCAAGAGACTCCTCCAGCACCATAATTCAAAAGCATCAATTCTTCGGCGATCAGCCTTCTTTATGGTCCAGCTCTCACTTCCATACATCACTACTGGGAAAACCACAGTTTTTACTATATGGACCTTTGTTGGCAAGGTGATGTCTCTACTTTTTAAGATGCTGTCTAGGTTTGTCATTGCTTTTCTCCCAAGAAGCAGGCGTCTTTTAATTTCGTGGCTGCTGTCACCATCTGCAGTGATCATGGAGACCAAGAAAGTAAAATCTCTCACTGCCTCCATTTCTTCCCCTTCTATTTTGTCTTCGTTTTTTGATGTTGAGCTTCAGACCATATTTTGCGCTCTCCTCTTTCACCCTCAATAAAAGGTTCTTTAATTCCTCCTCACTTTCTGCCATCAAGGTTCTATGTGTGACCAAAACCTGCTACCTAGAGACAAATTTCACTATACCATAAGCCTTAGCCGCTACAGTAGTGTTTCATCTGTGCTATAAATGTATTTATAAATGTATGTCACCTGAATCTTTATATTCTAATATTTTTCATTGACTATGTCATTATACTTAGCCAAAAGAGACAATATAGTGGACACAATACAAATAAAGACATATATTATGTTTACAGATATGAACAGGAATTAAAGGATATACAGTCATACCTCTTGTTACGTTTGCTTCAGGTTAAATCTTTTCAGGTTGCATCCCGCGGCGACCTGGAAGTACCGGAAGGGGTTACTTCCGGGTTTCGCCGCTCGTGCATGTGCAGACGCTCAAAATGACGTCACGTGCATGCGCAGTAGCGGCGAATCGCGACCCGCAGGTTGCATTCTGCTCATGTTGCGAATGGGGCTCCAGAACGGATCCCGTTTGCCACCAGAGGTACAACTTAGTCATATTCAGAGCAGACCCACTGAGAAGAAAAAACAGCCACACCAATGATTTAAGGAACTTAAATCTATGGATTTCAATGTGTTTATTATGAATGGAACTAACACTGGATACCATCCAATATGTGCAACCACAATTTTCTTTCATATTTTTACTACAGCAATTAATAATGAAGAAACAAGCCATTTTCAAAGTCACTAGCAGCTTGCCTCTTTGGCAGCGAGTGCTACTGCAATGAACTAAAAAGTAAAGTGTTTGCAACAGACACAGTTCCTTTTTCTGAACTCATTAGTTATATTAATTAGCACTACAAATCTGAATAACATAACTTTTTACTGAACCAGGTCTATTATAGGGATATATTGATTACAAGCAATGGACATCATATGTCCATAAAAGTAGATTAGCAACAGTTAGGAAGCAAAGAAAGAACCACCTCTAAATAATCCAATGGTATGCTCCACTATCCTGCAAAATGACTTACAGTTTTGGCCAGTGAAACTGTTTTGACACCAGAAAATCTTGTCATTACCAGTACTACTCGTGCATATTTGTGTCCCTCCCACAAACACACACTCTCATATAAATGCTAGTTTAAAAGGGTTGTCTCCAACTAAGTATACCCAGAGTAGACCTACTAAAATGAATGAAGCTAAGCATGTCATGCCCATTGGATGACTAAGTAAGTTGTGCTCAGTTAATCTACTCTGAGTAGCACTAACATTGGCTACAACATTAAGTATTTAAATAAAGCAATTATCTAAAAATTAAACCAAGTATACTGGCTTGCATATAGCAGTTGTAGCATTTTTTCTTTTACACATTAATTTTCAATGCTTTGTGTACTTTAAATCTTCTAGAAGTCTTTTATGTTTGAGCCTGGTAAGGCTATGTTTCCAGTTTATTCTCATCAGCAGTAAATGTTTAACAGATCACTGTAAGTAAGGGAAGGAGGCTGGCAAGATGAAGTAGGGGGGCATATACCATGTAACTTCATCCACCTAACAGAAAGCGATGATGTCAAGTCATGACGTGGGCTGGACTACAGAAACATAGGAACCTCCTCCCTTTCATAATAAAGTCCTGCCCCCACAATTTTGACAGAGCTATGGTTGGGCTGCATCCCGAGTGTGCCCAGATTTGCAACTTGTGCCAGATGCTTTTGCTGCTCATAGAAAAAGCCAGCCTCCTCTGCATGCCTTACAGTGCTTGAGAAAAAAGAATTACGTTTTTGAAATATTATCTAAATACAGAAAACCACAGCTGATGTTTAGTAACTCCTGCTATCCCCAACCATATCCTTTCTTCAGACAGAGTTAAAAGAGGGATTTCTGACCTGTGTAGTCTGGTCACCCTCAAGTCCTGAAGACTCATTGCTTTCTTCATTCACTGTATTGCCTAGAAGACACAATGCAAGAGATTCATGACTGCAACATCACTTACAATGTAAAAGTTTGCAAATTGCTTCCCCACCAAAACCCAGCCCAAATCAAGACATCTAACACTGAAATTAACAGGCAGTAAAATGTTCAAGAAACAGCTGAAAAAATGAGACGTGTTCCATGTGCTTCAGCAAACTTCTTATTCCGCAAAATGTTTCTCATAAATAGTTTCCTCATCACAAACTACTTCCCTCTCTTCTTATTGGAAACATTTTCAAAATTGGTTATAAAATACAAACTTGTTTATAAAAACATAGGTATTGTTCAACAAAAGGGCACATCATGTCACACTGCATTTCAGTAGAGAGCTGTCGTGTTTGCAAATTTTAACATCAAAGATATTTTGCATTATAATGAAGATACTTCTGATGCACTGAGAAATTCACTGAAAAGGAGAGATCAAGCATTTTGAAATTTTCTGCTCTACTATGTTGAACCACGTTTACGTAATTATTAGTAGAGGTAGCATAGTTGTGGCCGACTGAGACCTCTGAATGGGTTCCTATTTCCTTCCTACTGTGAAATCTCATTTGTACTGTTTCGTTTGTGATCTTGCTATGCTGCCAAACTAGATATCCTTCACAACAACTTCTAAAATTAGGATTCACACAAAGCTAGAAGAGACACCACAACGATAACCAGTGTCAGGGAACTGACATCTAAAGCGCCGGAGGCGCAAAGGCTCACTGAGGGTGAGAGAGCAGTAGCAGCGGAAGAGGGAACCAGTAGAGGGCGAGCAAGAACTCCAAGGGAAAGTGAGTCGGAGGGATGGCTCAGAGACGCTTCAAGCGAAACCAGTGGGGAGGTCTCAGGACCTCCTATAGGGACACCCACACCTCGACGGAAACTGTCACGCCGAGAGGCCAGACGACGTGTTTCCGTTAAGGAGCTTTTATGTTGGAAACGTTTCCGAAAGCAGCCACTTTCGGATTCTACTAGTGATTGACGCAGCCATGCTGGAGGGGCTCCGTCACAGGCAGAGGTTTGAAAGCCTGATCAAACTCTGAGGGACTTGCATTTTACGCACAAGCAGCTCATCGTCCCATCACAGCAATCCGAAAGTCTCCGAAAGCCAGCTTGTGCAGGGAGAAGCATCATGAGCAATCCAGCCGGAACCGGGGAAGCAGGAGCAGCTGGAGGAGGTCCAAGCCTGGAAGAAAGGTACAGGGCGTTGGAGATCCAGTTGGCGCTGCAAACGGCGAGGCTTGAGGAGAGGAGGGCTCAGGATGCAGAAAAGGGAAAGGAGAAAACCACCCCGCTCGCCAGAAAGGTGCCAGGATTGGTGCAGAAATTCGGGGGGGATCCCAGGAACTATCATGCCTTTAGAACAGAGATGCAATACGCTCTAAACTTGCAGTTTGATGACTTCCCCGATGAGGAATCGCGAGTGGCGTATGTGATTGGCCATCTCGAATCCGGGGCGAAAGATTGGGTTAGACCCCTGATGGCAGCGAATAATGAGATCTTAAAGGACACGAGGAAGTTTTTTCGTGCCATGGACCTGATGTTTTCCAGCGATATTGAGCAGGGGGTGGTGCGAAGGCAGTTAATGGCTTGCCAGCAAGGAAGCAGATCTGTCCGTGAGTACTGGACTGAATTTACCATGTTGATTCACAAATTGGGGTGGGACCTATCGGCGGAGCCCATCCAAATGCTTTTCGAAGAGGGGCTTTCTTCAACCGTCAAAGATGAGCTTTCCCGGGGCCCCAGGGCGGAGTCTATGGACCAGTTAACCAAATCTGCGCTGGCCATAGGAGCGCGCCAGGAGGCGAGGGCTATGGAAAAGCGGGAAGGGAAAGGAGACCGTTGGAGGGAGTTCCGCATTCCAGACATTCCAGAGCCACCTTTCCCGCCGGCAGAGCCGATGGAAGTTGGAACAGCGCGGGCGCGCGCAGTTTCAAATCCCAGTGAAGGGCGGAAAAAGGAGGGAAGGAGCGCCAAGAGATGTTATCTCTGCCAACAGCCAGGGCACTTTGCCAGAGTTTGCCCACAAAGAAAGGAATGGCAAGGGATGGCAGGAGCTGTTGGGGGAAAGGAAGAGGAAGGCAAGGAGCAAGTAAAAGCCAACGCCTGGCTGCCACCGTTGGGGCACAGCAGCCAGGCCAAAGAGCAATGAAGGTGCCCATGCCAGAACCCCCCAGACCCGCTTTAGTGATAGAGGTGTTACTAGAACTGCCAAACGGACACCCACTAAAGGTCAAGGCACTTTTGGATTCAGGCAGCTCCTGTAATTTCATGAGTAAGGAGTTTGCAGCTGAGCACCAGATACAGACTATCCCTTTAAGTAACCCCTTGCAGGTGACTACGATTGACGGCAGAGAGCTGTTGGGGGGAGAAGTTAGCCAACAGACTGTCCCGATGATAATGAGAGTGGCAAGGCACACCGAACAGATAGCGTTTAATGTGGCCATCCTGGGAGGAGCGCCCATCATTTTGGGGATGAGCTGGCTGGCGCTACACGATCCGCTAGTGGGCTGGCATCAGAGGGTGGTCTCCTTTGGGTCAGCGCATTGCCTAGAACACTGCAAGGAGGGGAAGGTTTCGGGAGGAGACAGAGTCACCCTAGCGGGGATGGAAGTGATGGACAAAGGGAAGGTGCCCCCGCAATACGCAGATCTGAGCAACGTATTCAGCGAAAGGGAAGCAGACAAACTGCCACCGCATAGACCCTTTGACTGTCAAATCAACCTACTCCCAGGGGCCCAACTCCCAGTAGGCAAGCTGTACGCCATGTCAGACAGGGAGATGCAGGAGCTGAGGGAGTTCATTGACAAAAACTTGAAGCGAGGTTTCATCAGAGAGTCCCGAGCGGTGGGGGGCAGCCCAGTGTTCTTCGTGGACAAAAAGAACATAGACAAACCGAGACTGGTGTGTGACTTCAGGGCCCTCAATGCAGTGTCGGAGCCCCTGGCTTTCCCTATGCCCCGAATTGATGACATTTTGACCAGAGTAAGGAAGGGAAAGATTTTTACAAAACTGGACCTGCGGGGGGCGTACAATCTGATACGCATAAGGAAGGGAGATGAATGGAAGACCACCATGTTTACCCTGTTGGGAGCCTTTGAATACCTCGTTATGCCCTTCGGTCTACAAGGGGGCTCCGCGTGTTTTCAAGCTTTTATAAACCACGTTCTGGGACCTTTGCTCTACAAGAATTGTGTGGCCTTTTTAGACGACGTGTTGGTGTATTCGGAAAATGAGGAACAGCATGTGAGGGACGTTCGAGAAGTGTTGGGCAGGCTGCAAGCCAACCAGCTGTGGGTGAAACTGGAGAAGTGCCAGTTTCATACCAAGGAGGTGGAATTCCTGGGGTACCGCTTGTCAGACAAGGGATTGGCCATGGATCCAGGCAAGGTCCAAGCGGTACTGGAATGGAAGACACCGAAGACCAAGAAGGACGTGCAAAGATTCTTGGGATTTGGGAACTTTTATCGGAAGTTCATCAAGAACTTTGCCCACTTGACGGCGCCCATCACCGACTGTCTCAGCAGCAAGAAGAAATTTGTTTGGACGGCAGAGGCGGATCGAGCCTTTGAAGAACTGAAAAGGGCTTTCGCCTCGGAAGAACAACTTCTGCATGTGGATTTACGAAAACCCATGAGAGTGGAAACAGATGCATCCGACCGGGCGGTAGGGGCGGTCCTTCTTCAACCGGGGAGGAGTGCGTCGGAGTGGAGACCGTGTGCCTTCTTCTCGCGGAAGCTGAATAAGTCCGAGAGGAATTACACGGTGTATGACAGGGAACTACTTGCCATTCACGAAGCATTCCGGAGGTGGAGACATTTATTAATTGGGGCACAACACAAGGTGCAAGTGTGCACCGACCACAAAAATTTAGAGTATTGGAGAACAGCTCGAGTGCTCAACCAACGACAAGTGAGATGGGCACAGGAATTCTCCAAATTTAACTTTGAGATTTGTTATGTGCCAGGCCCAGAAAACGTCAGGGCGGACGCGCTCTCACGCAAACCAGAATATTGGGAAGGGGAGGGGGTGATCGAAGAGAGACATGTCATCCCGGAGGACCGCTGGGTGTGTGGGGCGGCGATGGTGGGGCAACGAGAACTGGTGGAGGAAACGGAAAATGATGAATATGCCCAGGATAAGCTCAGAGGTCTCAGGGGGGAGGGCGAGAGCCCCGGAGGTTTTGAGGAAAGAAATGGGGCATTGTATTACAAAGGGGCATTGTATATACCCGAAGGTGAATTGAGGGGGAGAGTACTCAAGCAGTTGCATGATAGCCCCACGGCGGGACATTTTGGGCAACACAAGACCATGTGGTTGGTTACCAGGGAATTTTGGTGGCCTAAGGTGAGGGAAGATGTAAGGGAGTATGTAAGAGGGTGTGACCAATGTCAGCGAGCCAAAGGGGAAAGAAGGGCGCCGGCAGGGTTATTAGAACCTTTACCCACACCAGAACGGCCTTGGGAAGCGATATCAATAGATTTTATGACGGATCTGCCAAGGTCCAAGGGGAAAACAGCCATCATGGTAGTAGTAGACCTGTTAACTAAGATGTGCCACTTTGTAGCATGCTCACATGCAGTCACAGCGGAAGAAACGGCGAAGTTGTTTGTGGAACATATCTTTAGGTTGCACGGGGCTCCCTCGAGGGTGATCTCAGATCGAGGCAAACAATTTACTTCCAGGTTCTGGAGGAAGCTCATGAGCTTGTTACACGTGGAAGTCAATTTTTCAACTGCCCGGCACCCTGAAACCAACGGGCAGGCGGAAAGGGCAAATGGCATTCTTCAACAATATCTTAGGTGTTATGTCAATGACAGAGAGAACGATTGGGTCGAAAAGTTGGCGTTGGCAGAATTTGCCTACAATAATGCGGAGAATGTGTCCACAGGGATGAGTCCCTTTTTGGCTAATTACGGGTGTCACCCCAGGGCATTTCCAGGGGAAGGAGGGGAGAGATGGAGCGTCCCAGCGGCTGAACATTTTGTAGAAGAGATGGAAGCCATCCATCAGCAGCTCCAGCTCAACTTAGAAAGGGCTAAGGCACAATATAAGAAGCAGGCAGACAAGAACAGAAGGGAAGGTGAAACCATAAGGGTGGGGGATCAAGTGTGGTTGTCAACCCAAGGGTTGCCATTCAAAGGGGGTTGTAAGAAACTGAGGCCCAGAAGATTGGGACCCTTTGAGGTGATTCAGCAGGTCAACCCGGTAGCTTTCAAACTCCGATTACCCAATCACATGAAATTGCACCCAGTGTTCCACAGGTCGTTACTGTCACCATACAGGGGAGGAGGTGAAGGGGAGCACGTCAGGGGACCAGCCTTGGAAGAGAGGGAACGCCGCAACCATGTAGCGGAAATCCTCGATTCCAGGTGGAAGGGAAATCAGGTGGAGTATTTAGTGGCGTGGGAAGGGGAACCGGAGTCAGAAAACACCTGGGTAAGTGCGCAGGAAGTCAATGACGAGGTTTTAACAGAAACGTTCCATCAAAGGTTCCCGAGGAAACCTCAGCCGATAGCAAGGTTTAGGAGGGAGTATTTCGGCACCACCGATGAGGAAGAGGAAATGGAAGGGTTCGCGGAGTCGGAGTTGGAAGAGGGAGTGGACTCTGATGACGAAGAGTACCTAGAGAGTAGGAACAGCAACAAGTGGAAGGAAGTGTTCGCGACGTCGGAAGATGAGGGAGGTTCTTTCAAGGGTTTTACCTCCTCACCGCCAGTAGGAGAGGAGACGGGAGGGGGTGAAGGGGGCCCTGGAGGGGAGGTGGATGTCAGGGAACTGACATCTAAAGCGCCGGAGGCGCAAAGGCTCACTGAGGGTGAGAGAGCAGTAGCAGCGGAAGAGGGAACCAGTAGAGGGCGAGCAAGAACTCCAAGGGAAAGTGAGTCGGAGGGATGGCTCAGAGACGCTTCAAGCGAAACCAGTGGGGAGGTCTCAGGACCTCCTATAGGGACACCCACACCTCGACGGAAACTGTCACGCCGAGAGGCCAGACGACGTGTTTCCGTTAAGGAGCTTTTATGTTGGAAACGTTTCCGAAAGCAGCCACTTTCGGATTCTACTAGTGATTGACGCAGCCATGCTGGAGGGGCTCCGTCACAGGCAGAGGTTTGAAAGCCTGATCAAACTCTGAGGGACTTGCATTTTACGCACAAGCAGCTCATCGTCCCATCACAACCAGCAACTGTTTTTGAATGCAGTTATCGTTACTTTCAACCTTCTCATGCTGCCTGAAAAAAACGTAGGGTTGAATGCTTGTTAATACAGAAGTCACACCTCTTGGGACACTGAAAACACAAAGCCCAAGCTCATCGTGATGATGGCTTTACCTGTTGTACATATACTTGAGGACACACAATGTGGTTAGGATGACACCATCCTTGTAGCTTCAAGTGGAACAGAGGGCTAGCACACAGTCTATCTTTGATTCTGACAAAAGCTGCTTTTGGTGTGATAAAAGCAAGCCAGATGAACATCTGCAGGAGACTGTACTAAACAGGGTGTTCTGAAAAACTGTGTCACCATGAGCCTCCTGAAGGGCAACAGAAACATTTGTTTTCCTGACAAGAGCAGCGAATGCAGGCTATTCTATTGGCCACTTCTTTGGAAGCAAGGCTAGCCAATTAAAGGAAAGGAGTAGGTGCAAAGACATAAAAGCCCACCAGAGGCAGCCACAGGGAAACCAAAAGCTCAAAAATGTCGCAACTATTTGTCTAATGACCGCCCCCCTGACCCAAAGTGACATCTCATGATTAGAGATAACCACCCACCCAGAGTCTTCTCCAGACTTGGAGCTGTATTGTTATGTGTACATGGCAAATTTAGCAAAATATTAAAATTCAGATATGCATGAAGCTTAACAGAGTCAGAATGCTTAGTACCAGCAGGTTCAGGCCTATTTTCTCTCCTTCCTCGCTTGCCCTAAGTTATCATGTTGTTCTGCAACGTATGCTTGGGAGAGCACTCCAGGCTTTATGTGGAAAACAGGCAAGTCTCATAAAATAACACAAAAATACTACATTATCAAGCTGTTTCAAAATCTAGCCATTTGCTCTGTGCAATCCACACACAAGGTTATTTTGACCTCAAAACTCCCAAGGAACTCTACATCTAGAGATCTACCCAACAGTCTCTCCCCTAACTGAAGACAAAAGTCTGGAGCCCAGCAGAATCAAACTAGGGCATGTTTCTCATTAGGATTCTATGTTTCAGTAGGTGAGAAGAGAACAGACACATTGGTCCAAAGCGTTCCATTAAAAAGTACAAATGACATTTTTGCTAATGGACCCATATCCTCAAATGGATCAAAGCAAAACAAAAATAAAATAACATTGATCTTCCAGTTCCATTCCAAAAGCCCTGAAAGTCCCATCTACTGATATAGTGCTATGAGTTAAGAACAGATGGAAGTGAAGGTAAAAGCATTTTAAATATTTCAGATTGTGGTGGCAACCAATCTAAGTATATTTTTAAAGCTGAGTTTGCACCTGGCACCACTGACAAAAAAAATTGAACATGTGGAACAGGCAGCATGATGGCAGCCCAAGGCAGTCCAACAGTTGTGCATATACAAAGAATGTGAAGTTAAGGCCCTGGGCAAGAAGAGGAGACACTCGAGTCAAAAACATTTGTGTTCCAAATCTGAGAGTCAAAAGATACTGCTCCTCATGCAAAAGTGTTCATTTGCAAAGAACAATTTTGGAGGGCAGCTTGTCATGTAAAACAAAAGTTTTTTATTTTTAGCCTGATGAAAGCTAAGCTTAGAAAGATGCCAGACTCCTCCTGCACACACATAAAAGAGAGAGAGAACCTGAACTGTCAATTTACACATGCTTTCTGATATTTGCCAAGTTATTATTCTACAGTACTGGGCAACCTTAATTTCATTACTGAATCCTGTAAAACATAAGAGCCCCAAGTCCAAACAAATTGCAGCTACAAAGACCCAGGGGCTTGAGGAAAAACTGTCAAGTGCAGGCTCCTTTCATGCCCTTCAAACCCATGTGCTGAGTCGCGACAGCCCAGTTACATAGTTGTTTCCTGCGGGGGAAGCACCTGCAGGGCTGTGCTTTCTTCTGGTATGAAAGCACCTGTTTTGCATCAGTTATAAGACTCACTCCGGGCCGTTAGAGAGCAGGGGAGCTTGTGTATGCTTCCATCCCTAATGGGAAGTGGGGAGGAACTGGGGTGCAAGTGGGCTTGTGTGTGTGTAAAGCGGGGCATTGAAAAGCGCTGCACCCAGCACTTCCCATTTCCTATCAGTCCCTTTCACCTCCTTCCTTCCTATCTCTCTCCCCTCTTTCCTTCCTTGCCTGGCAACTTTCAATACTACAACCTTGCTCTCTTTAACCAACTCCTGCTCTTGCAGGTGCTTGTGGGCAGCTGCTGCTGATAGCTGAAAGGCAACAGCGTGGCCGGGAGACAGACTGAGGCCCACCTGAAAGCCATTCCCAGCCCACAGCTTGATAATTCATACGGGTTTCTGCAACTCCAGTTGTAAAGACTTCTGAGCACCTAGAAGAAGTAGGTTTTCTGAAGCAGTGGTTCCCAAACTTTTTCGAGCCACTGCCCCCTTAGTTCCATAATCTCATAATTGCAGTTTGCACAATCCACTAAAGAAGACAGTAACACAGTAAAATTCAAAACATAAATGATTGATTGCACATTTAGTTTAATTCAACAAAATTGATAAACTTGATCCAGTGATACCAGCTTTACAAAACTTGATAGTGATTTGCACCTGCCTACCTCTTAGCGCCTCCCCTAGGTAATCCCACTGCCCCCCATGGTGCCCATTTTGGAAACCCACTGTCTAGCAATACATAAACAAATTGAGAAAAGTGTATCTTTCTCAGATCTTTTTATGCTATTGCATAGGCATCAATTATTTTGCCATAAGACTTCAAACCAATATATTCTGATCTACATATCTAGCCTTTCAAGTTCTGGTTGAGCTTAAAAAGAAGTGTTAAAACCTCCATTCTGCCGCAGAGAATACTTAGCAGCACCCTTTTTTGGAAATAAACAAGGTTTTCATTCTGCCATCTGAATTTGGTTTAGCAACATTAAGGTTGGGCAACATTAAGGGACTACTTCACTTCTCAGAAGTTCCATATTATTATTATTTTAATTTTGCTTTCATGTACATGTTGAATTATGCTGCAGCTGCCTCGCTACTGACCACTTCTGTCCTGAAAAACTGTAGCAGAGGACTGTGAAGGTCTTGATTAAAAAGCAAAATGTTAATGTGAGACAGGACAAACCGGGTGCAGCTGCTCCATTTCACTGAACAAGCACCTCTTCTCCATTCAGCTGTGAAGAATGGCACCGACTGTAAATTGTTCTCTACTGATAGGTTCCACAGGAAACGCAAAACTACACTACTTTCAACTTTTCAAAGCCATTGATATTTTAAAAGAGGGTCCTCAATATACAGGGGATCGGGTGTGTGTGTGTGTGTGCTATGCTTTGTTGGTCTTCAGCCTTCAGTTTTGATCTTAAAATTTCCCCCTCTGCATGCAAAGCCACATCCACACAGAGAGCAACAGTTTGTGATAATTTGCCAGATGTGTTAGACAGGCAGAATCATTCTAATTTCAAGCAGAAAATACCCTTCACCGGTTTAAGTCAAGAGACAGACTAGATGCACACCACAAGATTTGTCTTTCCCGAAACGCAACAGGCGAAACCCCCAACTTTAAATAATTTAACCATATGTAATCCTGCTGCTATAGTGCAACTTAATCGTAAGTCATCACTGGATTATCCTTAAAAGAGAAGATACCCACACCCACTGTAATCATCTGATACGTTTCCCAACCTTGGGCCTCCAGCTGTTTTTGAACTACAATTCCCATCATCCCTGACCACTGGTCTTGTTAGCTAGGGATGATGGGAGTTGTAGTCCAAAAACAGCTGGAGGCCCAAGGTTGGGAAACACTGGATTAGATCCACCTTTTCTGGACATTTGTGCAGGTGGAACTGTGGCATTTGTGATCATGTACACATTTGTGATCACATAAACAGAACCATTTCAAGGGCAGGAAGGGATAAGTCAAAAGGGGCCCTATTTTGCTTGGACTGGCAAAAGGGAGGGGCTGTAGCTTGGTGGTGGAGTATCTGCTTTGCATGCATAAGATCCCATGTTCAATTCCCTGCATCTTCAGGTAGGGCTGGGCGATATCCTTTTCTACTGCTGCCAGTCAGCTAGATTGTCCAATGGCCTGCATATAAAGCAGCTTCCTATATTCTTATACTGGTCCATCGTTGAACTGTGGACATACATTCTATGCTGGTAAATTTATCTGGTTTCTGACATTTCACTGACAATCTTCACTGAACACACTGCATTTTTTATGCTTGCTGATATCACAAGACTCCAGCGATACTTGTAGTTTTTGTTCAGGGCACATTTGGGAAAGGCAGAGGAAGCCCAGGTCAGGACAACACAAGCTTTGCTGTGGATCTGTGAAAGCTGTGAGGCTATCCAGAATATGTTTACATTACTAGTGAGGGTGGAGCGGAAAAAACAGAAGGAAATCTACTGCAGGGTTCAAGATTATTGTTACATAGTTGAGAGCAAGATAGTTCCTCACTATATCATTGTTTTTTATTGTTGATGTTTAAGTGTGTTTTTAATATTTTGTTCCGAGCCGCCCAGATTGGCTGGGGCAATCCAGTCAGATCGGCAGCTTATAAATAATAAAATTATTAATATTCTCATCAATAACCATTATACTGGGGGGGGGTTCCTTCCCCGCTGCCCTAAAACTCCCCCCAACCCCCAATAACAAATGAGATCAGCATTCTGTCTACCTCTTCACTTATGAAATACTTATTCAATGATCCATTAGAGTGTTCTTAATCTGCAGCAGTGGATTGTTCAAGGTCACCTACCTTTTGCTTTACGGAGGAGAAAATCCTGCCCCTATACCAGATCACAATCTCAATTTTGTGCATTCCAGAAATACTTAGCAGAGAGAGAGGGTGTCATGCACAGCATTACCAAGACCCATTGGGGTGGAGTGGTAGAAGGAGACAAACATTAACAAACCAATGTTAAAGTATTGCTTTTTTTCCTACTATGGGCCTTTTTTTGGTGGTGGGGGGTTTCCCCACATTGCTTATCTACTTCAGCCTCCCTTTATCATCACTTCTTTAGCTCTTAATCATGCTCAGCAACAATGCCAGTCCCCTTGGCTGTGATTCAAAGAGCTACATTGGGTGTGCCCGAGGGCTCAGATGAGACCAGTATAATTTTGCAGGAATTTTTTTCTCGTTGAAGAGCTGACCGCCATGCTATATCAGAAATGGCTTTTTAGAATAGCACTTGAGTTTCAGAAGTGGTTTGCCCCATGGCGTGGGGTGAGGCACTGTCTCAGAAAATGCCCAAAGACCCCCTGGAGATACAGAACTGGGTATGCCCTGCTTTGGACCCCAGGCATTATGTACGGAAAGGAACAGATTATTAACCCATTCTTTCCAGGGTTCTGTAATTTCAAAGAGGTCAAAAATAAAGTAAAACCCCTAAGAATTTTAGGTTAACTTTGAGGTTTGCAAGTACTTACTTTTGGGTTCTATCCTAGTTTTACCCCTGCACACTGATCCAGTAGAGGCTTACAGCACTGAAACTGGGAGAGAGGTGGGTTTTGGCAATTCACCTTCCAAATCTGCACTAGAGGGCTGGGGGGCATTCTAAATAGCTTGGGAATTGATGCAGGAGGACAAATGGCTGAAAATCATCCCTGTTCCAGTTGCACCAACAGAAGCCTCTACTGAACTAGAGAGCTTCCATCAACAGAAGGACCTTTTGTATACAGCTTACCATTAGAAATGTTGGCTGGGGCTGGTAGATGTTGTAGTCCAACAACATCTGGAAGGCACAGCATTGGCTAGAGACTAAGAATCATGCTTGATCTCATGGAACTATCTTGACAAATATCAGCAAAGAAAAATGAATCATCTGGCTGTCAGATGTGTCAGCAAGTAAAAACACAAACCAGAATTGGGAAGCAAATGTGGCTTGTTTGCTATGATCTTGAAAGCCAACCAGAATTTGGAATGGTGCGTTTTCCATTCAGGTGGCATTCAGGCTTCTACACTCAAAGGGAGTGGGATATGGAAAGAGATGGGAGATGTTTTTATGTTGCATTTTATGTTGTGAACTGCCCTGAGATCTGCAGATAAAGGGTGGTAGACTAAAATAAAATAAAATAAAATAAAAAAATATTCAGCTCACACCCGGCAGATCCAGCTAACTGACCACAGTTCAATAATGTTTCTTATTTGAGATATACACCAAAACATTGAGAAATTCTTAACAAAGCCCTTTAGACTTTCAGTTGACACAGTCAGCAGAGATGCAAGGTCATGTCACATAAGGTCTTAGCATGTAGGTCATATGCATGATGAAGCAAGAACAGAGCTTTGGACTTGCATGCCCTTTCTCTACACATACAGAGCTTACAATGGGAACAAAAATCCATGAAGCTCAGTGCTTACAAACCTGGACATCACACATGCAATCCACCCTACCACTGTTGTGTGAGTTGGCCTACCTGTGCAGGAATTTCCACTTGTGGCTCCCACTTCACATGCTATTCATTCTATTTGGTGAATGAAGACATGCAACCTTAGCATTTCTCCTGGGTGTAACTGCACTTCTTATGCACTAGAACCACATGTGAAACCAGCACTTAAAATAGTTAAGTATAAATATAAACCGACAAATGGCTGAAATCCATAAACAGCCCAAGGACTTGTGCTCACCCAGTGGCTTTTTAATTTTTACTTCCCGAGTGGCAGATCCCCATCAACAGTCATAAACTGCCTTTGCAGCGCTGAGAACCCACTGTTCAAAAATAAATAAATTAAAAGTCCAAAGTGCCCTTGCATATGAGCCTGGGTGGTATTCCTTTGGATCCTGGCCTAAATAAACACAAGATGTCAATGATACATGTACACGGCTCATGGAAACAGTACACATCAGTTCTGACGTCTTCACAAGGCCATTGCTCCATTTCTTTTTCACCAAGCCTTGAACTCTTTTCTGAGTACTTACCAGAACTAAAAAAAAAAAAAACTTACTGAAAGCCATTTTGGGTGGAGAAACGAGGTTTGTATGTATGTGTGGTTATTTCAACTGATATTACCAGTCTCTTCATTTCATGGACTGATATGAAGCTTTAAACAAAGCAAAAGCAAACCAACTTCAGAGGAACTAGTAAATGGCAGACATGCCAACATCTAATACAGAAGTCACCAACCTTTTTGGACCATTGGGCATATTTCAAATCTTAAGAGTGCTGTGGGTTCTAGTCACAAAATGGCCACTATGGCATATCACAAAGTTAGACAGCCCAGTCATGGTGAAGCTTTTCACATAATTGTATTTCCATGCTAGAAAACGATGGACCTGTTGAATGTCTGCCTACCATACAGCTGTTGAAGACACACGAAATGCCAACCCTAAACCAAAGCCTAAGCTGCTCCATTAAACACAAACAGCAATCTAGGAAAGGTTTATATGCTTGTGTCAGGGAACTGCCATCAGTGCCAGAGGGAGAGAGCAAGCTCCAGAGGGATTCCAGAGTGCGTCCCGGGATGGGGAGTGGCAGCCCATCTTCTGGGGAAGAGAATCAGCGTAGCACCAGTGGAGAAGGGGGGCAAATGGGGGAATTGGCGAGGCGGTCCCTTGACTCCTTGCTGGGGACCAGCGGGAAGAGTAAGGGTCCTCTGCTGCCTACGCCCTCCTTGCGCAGAAGGCTTCCGCGCAGGGAGAGTAGGAGGGGACTAGGCGTCAAAGAGCTTCTTTGCTGGAAGAAGTTTAAGAAACGCCCACTGACGGATTCTGCCAGCGATTGAGACAGCCACGGGTGAGTGGCTGTCCGGACAGAAAAGGTTCACTCAGGCAACCCAGCCAGGTGTTGGCACCGGCTTACGCACGAGAACCATTACAGCTTGCTTCCTCGGGAACTAGATAACCACCAACCAATTCCAAAGGCCAAATATTATAGAAGGGAGGGTCTCTCCCCCCCCCCCCACAAAATCTACATCCAACACTCTTCTTTTGCTGAACCTGATGTCTTAAAAGAGTTGGCAGTAAAGTGCTGCAGTCAGATTAATGCTGTGATCACAAGCCAAATCCATAGAACATCATGTGATAAACCGAAAAACAATCTAGAATCCTAGATGAAAGTGCTCAGCCTTCAGTCAGATGCACTATATACTGATCTTTCCAACCTTATGATTGTATTCATGATTTGAGGGAACAGTAAATAAAATCCTCAATATGGGAAGTATTCCTGATACACTATATCTATAAGAGTAATGAGGTAGGCCAGAAGTCATTTGCTAGCACATAGTCAATAAACAAAGGATCTTTCTTTTTCGAGTTTTCCCACAAAGTGGTTTTCAACATCAACTTCAGCATTCTTGGATCCTTCCCAATATATACTTGCCCTTCACAAATCCTGAAGCAGTCTACGGCCAGTAGTCTTTCACTCTGCTAAAAAACTGAACTGTACAGGTCAAACACCAACACTGCTCAAGCCTGAACAAGAACAAACTAGTGACTTGGGACTGCAGATGGTTAGAACCCAATTCTGTACCTGACAATGCAGTATTTGGCCAAGGTCATAACTCTTGAAGTTACTGTACACTAGCAAAGCAATGCTTACAATGCTAATCCAGGAAGTTTTCAACATTGCTAGTTGCTGCTAGACAGGGATCCAAAACCAGGTGTCTGTGTAGATTGCAGTGACCCCAATGGCTTGAACTTATAGACCTCAGTGCTCTTATTATTAACCTGTGTGAAACCAAAGCTCAGTTGCTATTTAGCAGTGGGGGGAAAGACTGAACTGTCAGAATAGCTTTAAGTTTTGGTGACTTTCAAACAGAAGGTGAGTGCGACCCTCTTAAAATAAAATTCAAGGAAATTGGCCAACGTATAGAGACCTATTAACAGAGGCGGGTAAAGGGTTAAAGTTGAAAGAATATGAGGAAGACCTTTTTACAAAGTTGGCTGCATCATAGACAACTAAATGAACAGTTTAAGGAAGACAATAAGAAAGGTTTCAGTTACACAGTTTCAAACTTTCAAAAGAAGTAATTGAGAATGATACGAAATTACTTTTAAAAATGTATAATCTGCGGCTATATGGGGAAACATTGGATGAAATGGTAAAGTCAGCACAAATAAAATGGGCACAGCATGTAGGTCACAATATACAACTTGAAGACTGGGAAAAGATGTGGAAGGTGAATTTAAAATTTACAGATTGTATTTTACTGAAAGAGAATTATATGAAAATGATGTATAGATGGTATATTACACCAGAGAAAGTGGCTAAAATGTATTAAAAGGGATAAAAACCTTCTTGGACATGTAAAGAAAAAGATGGTACATTTTATCATATGTGGTGGGAATGCAAAAAGGTTAGAAATTATTGGGAAATGATATTTAATGAATTGAAAAAAAGTTTAAAAAAACCAGAAGCATTCTTCCTAGGATTTTTTGAACAAGATATAAAAAAGGAAAATTGGAAATTACTTATGTACGCAACAACAGCGGCAAGAATTACATTAGCACAAGCTTGGGAGACAGAAGAAATACCAATGAAAGAACAATGGCAAGGGAAACTTATGGAATATGCAGAACTGGCAAAACTAACTGATAACTACATGAAAAAGACAACAAAGACTTTAAAAGAGAATGGGTACCATTTACAATATATATGAAGAGACAATATAATGAACTGGAATCATTGGCAGGGTCTGAGTAAATAATCACAATTGTATATAATAAAAAAATAAGATTATATGTATTGGGGAAATTTTGGGGAAACAATATGCAGGGTGAACAATATGGAAATAAAACAAAATGGGAGTATGAGGGAAGTCCAGGGGAGGGGGGAGGAAAATATGGAAAACTGTTAGAGAAATATTGTTAAGAGGATGTATATACAGAAAAACCAATAAATATTTAAAATAAATAAAAAAAATATAATTCATCTCCTCCTGGTAGTGCTTGTTTCATGAGGGCATTTGGAGTGTCAGGCTGAATTTGAAAAATGGAAGGTTCTAGTTCAATATTGGTGAATCCTACATGATTTTATTGCATTATCACAGTAGCACTTTCATAACAGAAAGTTGAGTAATCATTTTTCCAATTACAGTAGTAGGTGTGTCTTCATATTCTATGCCTCAAGACTCTGAAACAGAGAACAAAAAAACCCCTCATCTTATTTTGAAAAACATTAATTAATACAAAGCTGTCTATTTCTTTAAGCATGCCATGTTTCTTTAACCATACCATGCACAAGCAGCATACTGGTGCAGCAGCTTAAGCTCTCCTCCTTTGATCATCCCTAACTTAAATAACAAAACAAACCACAGAGCAGTTGGCTGAGTGTTAGATCTAAACCAGCACCCATAGTTGGCTTCTCCCAAACAAACCATGATCAGTAAGCCAAGATCAGAGTTAAGCCAGAACTGAGGCATTTGCAGCACAGTTGAAATGCCAATTCTCCATCTAAATCAACTACAGCACGATTATCAACAGATTTCAAATAGTCAACTTTTGACCAGGGCCCACAGATTTTGGGTGTCCTTGGTAGGCAACTCAAATGCATAGTCATCAGGACTATTATCTGGTGTCCTGCTGAACTCCAGAGCCTCTGAAGCTCCTGCCCAATTCCAATCTTAGAAGAACTCTTCAGAGGGCAAGACAGCCTGAGCCTCCTGAACTTGAAACTAAGAAGAGGCCACTTCTTTGTTTTTCTCTCCTGTCTCCATCAGTCCCTCTTTGTGGCTGTCGTGGCAGCTATCACTTTCTTCCTCTTCTCACCCACCAACCAGAAGCAAGCTTCTTCCTCGCCTCTGAAACTTCTGAATTCTAGGAAGCACTCAGTGCTTGGCCTGCCTCTGCTGTCCATCCTGGACTAAACATGTACAGTGCAAGGTTGCACTGCTGCCAGGCAGCAGCAGCTCTCCACCAAGAGCTCTCCTTAGCACAGATGTGCAGAGAAACAGGGAGAAGGAGGCGTGCATACTTAGCAATGATTGGTGCTGAGAAGGGAAGGACTGCTCAGTGTACATCCAGCTAAGTAAGTGGATGTCGACTTGTCACATTTTCCAGAGTGGGTAAGGTGTTTTTGCCAGGACTATGTGCAACAAGTAATTAGTTGACTCCTGTCTTTTTGCATGCATGCATGCACGTGCATACACACACGCTTGCTTATCCCAAGCCACAATGTGTCAAAACAGGAAGGGGCACTTTGCTCAAAGGGCCCCAACCTCAAAGCCTCAGATAATTTGGAGTCCTATTACTAAGTTTTGCATTAGCCCATCAAAACACACTTTAAGCACCTGTAACTGTGTTTGTTGGACCAAAGAGTGGTGCAGGTTTACAAGCACAACTGGATTTATGTACCATCAGCAACTTAAAAACCTTTGTGTTCTCGACAACCAGAATAGGAACACTTTGCAAATGACTACAACAACATTATCAACCAAATGTGCCAGATGTTCTTTCATAAAGGCTACACCCACTGTATTTACAGAATTGTAAACTATATGATAAGCTGGACCCATGGACGAAACAGCCAGGGGACAGGCAATTGTGCTTCTGAATGGCGATGCCAACATTCAGATATGGTAATATACAAAGTCCAGAGAAAGCTGTACTTAGCATATTCTACTCTTAAGAAACACACCTGCTTATACTACAAAGCATTATGAAGGTCCATTGTTTGGTAACCTAATTCTGTTAATCTGCATAGGAGATGTTGATTGAGCTCATTCAACCAAAACTCAACTGTACTCTTAAGTTAGCCAACTCTCTCTGTTTCTTTTATAGTATTAATAAAGCATGAAGCTGATAGTTACTCATGTTGTTGCATTCAGTTATTTTCCTCTTGTAAAAATATGCAAATTCACTCCTTTGTGTTTTGGGGCTCTCGTGTGACCCTTCAGACTGTACAAATCAGCTCTAGGGGTTTTGGTCCCATTATTTCAAATTTGCTCTCTGGATGAAAACATTCCATTTATGCTTTATATTAAACTTCAGACATACAGATTCTTAAAAAACAAAAACAAAAACCATAGTAGGAGAAAGAGCTAGCTTGGCAATTAATGCTGTATTCAATTTACTTGAGAAGTGCATGAAGCAAGATGCCACCTAATGATGCAAAAGCAATACTGCACTTTGTTTTTGTGTAAAACCAGAACCCAAGAGGATTAGTTTGACTCCACACTGAATGAAGGGGTAGCAATTATCTCCTTATGCGACTAGAAATCAGTGACACTGGAGAGGGTTGTTTTTCAGGTCTCCCTCATCTTCCTTGCCCAGTGAACTCAAACTACAGTAATCAGACGCATGGAGCTTTTAACCCTGTTATTCACAGAACAGGCAAGAGCAAGATAGGCAAAGAAACTCGCACTTCAAAATATAGCTGTTATTATAAAGAAGTGACAATCGGTAGACAAAAAGTCCCAATCGACTTTTGCATAGAGCAGTTGATTAAGGTGGGATGCTTATTAAAAATCTCTTCCCCCCCAGCAATTTTGCAACAAATGCATACTGAGCAGAAACCTGTTGAACAGCATTTGAAATGCTACAAGGAATGAATGCAAGGTTGCTAGAAAGACAAATCAATAAGAATTACCAATAAATAAAACAGTATACACCAGAGGCAACCAACATGATGCCCTCCAATTGTTGTGGACTACAATTCCCATCAACCTCAATCAACTTGGCCAATGCTCAGGGATGGTGGGAGTCGTAGTTTTCAACACCTAGCAGGCGATACCCCCTTGGCTACCGCTTGTTTACATAATTCCTACCACTTAGAAAGCCACAACCATCTCTAAAAGCCATTCTAACCCCATATGTTCTATACTGCTTACCAAGACTTTGAGGACAACATACTTGATCCGAGTTTATTACATCTTTACACAGCGATCCTTTAAGCCCAGCTAGCAGTGCTTATAGTGGACTTAGGCCATGGTCTTAAGGCATATGATACTGTAACCTTGCGAAATCTAATCCAAGTCTTGATGTGATCATCAGCAGGGAACCCTCTGTGTTGTTGCCTTGAGTGCCATAAGGAAATAAAGGCAGAATATCAATCAATCAATAACCAGAATTCTTCTCAACTAGAGTTTGCTAACTAACTTCAAATCCTGGTAAGCGGGAAACACTGATGAACACCAGTGCAATCATTAAGCCTGGGTATTTTATTATTATTTGTTATTATCATTTTTAAGATTTCCTAACGACTCTTCATCATAAAGTTCCAGGGCTGGTTACAACAACAAAACATACAACTATAAAAACAAATAAAACCATTACAATGATAACACACATGAAACCGTTCCAAATGGAAAAGGGCAGCCAGGGCAGAGCCATTGCAAATATTTCATACACAAAACAGCAGCAGTTACCTATGTGGGGCAGCTGTTATTATGTTGAGAGTACGAACAGGGAGACCCAGGTTCAAATTCCTTCTTAGTCCCAAAGCTCAATGGGTGACCTTGGTCCAGCCTCAGCCTTACCTTCCTCACCTGCACACAGGGTTGTTTTGCAAATAAAGTCTAAGTTGGGAGCAAATTTATGTATGCTGCTCTGAGTACTTTGCAGGAAGGACAGAATGATTATTATTACTAATTATTAATATTGTTGTTATTTATTCATTTTTGAATCACCACCTACATGAGCATCAAGGTGATTTAGAAACATATAATAAAAGCAGCTAAAAGTAATAATAATGAAGCTTGTTGATGCCAGGAGGGCACATCTCTCCTGAATATACATATGATCTTAATATGGTGCCAATTATATAGCATAGGAAAAGTTTTATGGAACTATGGCAAGCAATTTTAGAAGAAGGAACACAATGATAATACACTTGTATAGAATAGTGGTTATTCCTTCTTGCACTAGTCATCCAAGGAAACAGCATTTTTACACACAGTTGCTTCATATTAACATGACACTAATGCCAGGAAACTTAATGGAGGCTCTCTACCACAGCCTTCAACTCTCACCTAAGAAAGGGCTGAAGAGGGTCCTTCTTCACTGCCATGCATTTTGGGTGAGATGGCCAGGAGAATGCACTTCCAACTTCCATAAAAGCATTTTTAAAATTCTTAGTTTAAAAAGCTGCCATGGCAAACCATGACAGGAATGCAGGCATTCTGCTGGCCCCCTCACTCAAAATGCCTGGCTCTAAAAAAGGACCCTCTCAGCCCTTTCTCTAAGCAAAGTAAGACAGTGAGGAGGAAGTAAAGGCAGTGGCAGAAGATCTTTGCCTCACCGAATGTACAATAATGAGGTTGGGGGGAAAGTCCCCAGGACAGGGGCAGTGCCTCTGTACCCACCACCTGAGACAACTGTCTCAATCTGTTTCATTATTGGGCCAGGCCAAGCCACCAACATGGACAATTTCAGTTGTGACTCTCTCTCTTTTGGTATTTTGTGTTTTTAATTCTTACTTGTAAACCACCCAGAGGACTTTTGTCATTAGGTGGCATATAGATATTGGAAACAAAGACGACCCCTGATTCTTCCAGATTATATGAAATTAAATATTATATTTGGGACATCTCAGGAAAACAAAAGGAGAGAAAGATGGGCTCAAGTCAATCTTGTTTGAAGCTTCATTGAATCAGAAAACCCAGTACATTCAAAATACTATTACAAACGTTCAGCAAGCAAAGTTGAACGCAGGCAACCAATGAAGAACAGCAAGCGTTTCATGCACTTAATTTCATTTAACTATATGGGAAGCAATACTGTTTTCCTCCTTTCTCAGCAAACTAATAGATCTGAAAAGTTTCTTCTCCAAGACCATAAACTATTCTGCACACCACCCAGCAGGGTACACATGAGCATATACCCTTGAGCACACATGCTCTGGTACTAAGCAACTCCTACTGAAAAACAACATGCAGCAAGAAATATTACTACTTAATTCCCCCAGGCAAATGATTGGAATAAATTCCACTCGCGCACTCTCAAGAACAAAAAATCCACAGAGAATTTGGGGCATGCATGACGCAGCGCACAAACCCTCATGGGAAAGAATTCTTAGAACTTCTTAAGTTACTAGCTGACAAGTCTCACATCTAGGATATTTATGAAGAAGGTTGTCATTCCCCCAGAGAGATAATGTAATGCACAAACTAAGAGGCAGAAACAACAGAGGAGCTGTTATCCACCCAGGAATGGAAAGACTCACTATCCTGTATCGGTTCCCAATTGCTCCCGATTCTCCTGTGTCCATGACTCAGTTGTCATTCAGGGCTATTGATTAGTCATTTCTATGTCACAAAATCTTTATCGAACCCGGTGTACATTTCCCCATGCACACTATATTTAGGCCTCAAAATAGGATCAAGTAAGCTGAGGGACGCCACAGAAAGACAATAGTCTCATCACAGTAATCCCCCTATGCAAACAGAGGCTCTGCAAAAATCTTATGTCACTCTATTTCTCTTAAGGAGTCAACATTACTGGGATTACACATCCTCCCCCTGACCAGCTGCCCTCCAGGTGTTTTGGACTCCAATTCCCATCACCACCAGCCAAAATGGCCAATGGTTGAAGATGATGAGAGCTGAAGACCAAAAGATCTGGAAGGCACCAAGCTGAAGGAGGCTGCTAACATAACTAGGTCACTCACTGAATGCTGCCTCAGAATAAAGGTCACACCCACTCCATACATTTAAAGCACAAGATTTTCCCTGAAGAATCTTTAAAACTCTAGTTTACCCCTCCCAGAGCTATGATACCCAATACTCTTCGCAAACTACATTTCCCAGAATTCTTTGGGGAAAGCCATGTGCTTTAAATACCACAGCAAACTGTATATTAATGCTGGTTCTAAATGTGTTTGGATGAATATTAACTATTGTTTTTTAGCTAGTTTGTTCGCATTTTATAATGGTATTTTTAAATGTTGTAAGCCACTTTGAATCCCAGCTTGGGAGAAAGGTGAAATAGAAAAAGGAAATAAATGCATTCCATGGTGTAGGTGCCATCAAAGACACCTTAAAAAGTGAATATTTTAAAACCAGCGATTGTACCTTACCCTTAAAAACATTTAATTTTTAAAACTGATATAACCACAGGAAATAGACCTACGACTAAGCTCTTTGTTACTTGTGAGCAGGGAGGGTGGTGCCAAAAATGATGCAAAGGGCCTAAGAGAAATAATGGCAAGGCAGAAACAACATCTATGCTAAGTCTTACAGTTTATATTTTCAGTTCATACATGACCACTCGGGGGGGGGGGGCATGGTTCAAGATTAACTTCTTTGAAATTTCTTAGTGAACTGAATGTACTTTAAATATAAAATGGTAACAACCTGTGAAATACCCAGAAAATTTTGTTCAAAATATATGCTTTTTTTAATAAACTCTTAGAATCACTTACCGAGAAAAACAAATCCATCTGCTTCTTTTTCTGTCACCAATACCTTCTTGGTATCTTGGTTTTTTCGGAAGAAGTTGAACATCTTTTTGAAATACAAGTCTAGAAACAAAAAGGTGAGAAATGGGTCAAGTGATGCTAAAAAAAACTTACACAATTCTGGCATCATCAAAATAAACATTATAAAATGCTCTTAACATCAAGTTCTAAGATTAGAGACTTGAACTGGGGGAGGATCCTGCAGGAGCAAACAGAGAACACCAGAGAGATACAAGTCAGTTGTTCATTATTGCTCAGTTCAAGAAATATGAGTTTATGTACACCCAAGCAGCGGTGGCTTGACTAACTCAAGCACTGGAAAAAGTTAGTCAAGATAATATTATATTTTCCACCATAAAAATATTTTAATCAGCACACTATCTGATTATGTGAAGAGCATTTTTACTGCCAAGCAAAATAATTATGTGTATTACAGAGAAATCAATACTGTGTGATTCCCCAGAGTCAGGAACAGCAGGGCATAACTGACTTTCCATGCTAAACCTAAGGTTGTCTGTGGGGTGGGGTATGGAAGCAAGCAGCAGCAACAACAGCAATGACTGCACTCTTTTCTTTTTGTGTTATGCCACCCACCCCATGGCAGGCATTTTGTGGCTGGGGCCTACAGCACCCTCTCGAAAAAGATTGGCAACCCCTGATTTAACAGGATGACATATTCTAAACTAAGTTAAGTCATGAAATGACCTGTTTTAATTATTTGTTTAAAATCTATCCCACATTATTATAATTATTAAAATTTCAGTACTGCCCTTCATCCAAGGACGTGAGGATGTTTTACAATATAAAGACACAAAAATAGCATAGTAAGAAACAAAACAATACAGTGGTACCTCGGGTTAAGTACTTAATTCGTTCTGAGGTCCGTTCTTAACCTGAAACTGTTCTTAACCTGAAGCACCACTTTAGCTAATGGGGCCTCCCGCTGCTGCCGCACCACTGAAGCACGATTTCTGTTCTCATCCTGAGGCAAAGTTCTTAACCAGAGGTATTATTTCTGGGTTAGCGGAGTCTGTAACCTGAAGCGTATGTAACCCAAAGTACTACTGTAGTTCTTTTATAAGTAAGGGGATCCTTAACCTAATAGCTTTCATTCCATGTAACAGTAAGTACGCCTCCTATCACTGCAAGGATTTCTACTTGCACAATGGAGCTTCCCCATCCCCTTCATCCCCGTGTGCCACCAAAATCTGTTCAGTGGGTTCTCACAACCCTCCAGAGCAGATTTTGAGGGGGTGCACGGGCAGAGCGCATGGGGAAAGTCTTGTTGCACAAACACAAATCCTTGAGCTGATGGAATGAGGGAGTTGGAAATTGCCCCATGACCTTTCACTTCCTATCAGTTTCCAATCTGTTGTGCAGATATGTCTTTCTCTCTTCCTAAATCCTGCAGTACTTGCATTTTCACTTTCAGCAGCTCCAAGCATTGACTTCCTTCCAAATGCTTGACTATGAAGTACTCTTCTTGAACTGCAAAGATGTCCTTCCTTTATACACTAGGCTAAAAGGGAGGAAAACACAGAGTTACTAAAGCTCACATGTTAGTATCAGGATTTCAAAACTTCATCTGCAATCACAAAATTTAGATTATATTTAAGAATGAAAGAAAGAGTTCACACTTTCATTTTGATAAACCAGGCCACTAGACTTCTGCATTAAAGCACACTAAAAGTCCTACCAAAACTCATAAACTGCAATATTTAGATCACAAAGCTTTTTGTTATAGGTCTAGGTGTGTTCCAATGCCCAATGGAAATACTCTGGCTTCTGCCCTTTTAAAATAACGCTGAAAATTATTAACAGTTTACATGTCTGTCCTGGGCCCGTTGTTGTTCAACATCTTGAATGAAGGTATGGGGGGGATGCTCAGTCTTGATTGGTTTTTTCCAATGGGTCTACCCTGAGTAGGGGTAATATTGGATACAACTCATACACACATATACAGTAATACTGAACCTAACTTGTAGGGCTCTTTTAAGGAATAGTGGACTTATGCACATGAAGGTCTTTGAATCCTGAAGGCTGCTTACTGAAACCAACAATTCCTCTAACTTTTGTAGAAGCGTCTTCCTTATCTAGTTAGCAAAGGTTCCTTCAACACTGCACAAAGGGATACAGGTATCTTTGCCTTTGGCAAATAAAAATTGCTTGTAGCCAATCAGCACTGAAGGTTTACAAGAATTGGTTCTTTCTATGGCAAATACAAATGTCTTAGGTAATGGGCATTTTGAGGGCAAATAATTTTTCAAGAAGTAGTTTCTTCAGGTGAACAGTTCATTTACAGGGGCTAACCAGATGCAATAATGTATGACCACCTCCGACACATGATTAAACCTGGCCAGTCCCATAACTCACAGTGATCTACTCACATAAACAATGTAATGTTTCAAGACAGAGCACACAGTTGTCTCCAAAACCTACTTCTGCTGCCCCCCCCCAAGATACATGTTTCTTGGGATGCAACGTTTTAGTTGATTTGCAGATTACAGTATATTAACTAATTATAATTAACAAGCAGCAGCTTTGGAAAACAACCAAAGTTTTTTTTATATACAAGAACTTACAAAAACCACAGATAGCATGTGCCATCTTACAATGAGCATATCCACCCTTGCCTGCTGTGATAAATGAATAAATAATCTAGAAACAGAGAGACTCCATTTCCTGCTTGTTTTGACATATTTGAATTTAACGAATTAATCAATCACCTAAGCAGCAAACTACTAATCAACTAAGTTTCTCTGAATGGGATGCCAACCCTTGTTTTCTTCTTGACACCCCTCTATTCTATGGGTCACCAGTTCAGACGTTAATTTATACACAGAAGACCAGACAGGTAGGCTGTCAAAATTCAACGTCATCCCGTGACTCTACGCCACTATCTATGGGTAGGACGACCCACCAGCCCCATCTCAAGGAGGACCCAGAAGAGCTCTGCCCCATAAGGTGGGAAAAGCAGTAAAGCAAATTTGTTGGCGCGGGTAGCTCCGCCCACCAGACGTGAGCAGCTGACGTAGCAGCTCCACAACACCCCTCCCCAACTGGCGACGCGCATGCGCGTGTTCCAAATCCGCACGCACATTCTGAATGTTAACGGATATAACCGTCGAAGCGCAAAAAAAACAACACCGCCGGCGTTATTCGACGACTGCCCCCGCGCGCTACAAACGAAACGAAGGACGAAATAACCCTCGGCCTCGACTTTCCTGTTTTCGCCACGAGCGAGGCCTCTCTGACAGCCGACCCTACCTGCCTGCCTTGAATACGCACCTCCGGCAGCCTTTTCTCCACAACAACCTCCGGTTCCGGGTTCACGAGGGACACCTCCCGGCGAATGAACTGAAGTAACCTCGTCGGCTGAGGAAAATCAGTCTAAGTTAGCTCGCGTGCGCATGCGCAAATACTCCCTAACGCGCGCTCCGCTACACGGAAATGACGTAGTGGCCGCCTGCGTGTAGAACGTTCTGCGAGCGCATTGGAAGGTTTACACTGGGACCGTCGAACTCTGCGCGCTTCGCCCGTTGCCCTGGTGACCCGCGCGGCGAGCGGAAGTCGAAGTTTCCCGCCAATGTAGCCTGGATAAAAGGCAAAGGGCGGGGGGGAGGCGGCCTTGGTTCAGACGCCCAGTTCCGAAATGGCGGACGTGCTGGAAGGACCCCGGGTACGCGTAGCCACAAGTCAGTTGGCGCAGTACATTGGGAAGCCCGTTTGTTTCGTGGGGCGCCTGGAAAAGGTAAGAGTGGCTCCCTTACTCCTCTTCGTCCGCCGGGGGATTTGCCTTGCAGAGCATTGCAGGCCCCTTGGGGTGGTGCATCCGCAATGCCCATGGTACCCCTCGCTTAGCTCCAGACAAACCTTCGCCAAAGGCTCCTCCTCTTTAATGTTGCCGTTTGTGAGACAGCTGAAGCCGAGGCTCATTTGTCATCCTTTATTTAAAAACAAAACATTTATCTCGTTTGGTTTGCAGTATGAACACATTAAATATTGTATATATATTGTTAGTTTTACATAGTGATTGTTGATTATACACAACAAACATAACAATTCCACAAAAAAGAAAGAGGTTGTCTCGAAGCTTCTGACCTCCCTCACTCCATGAGTTCCATTTCTAAAATTTTGTTCCTGCTTCCTTTATTGTAATGTCATCTATTATAAATCCATAGTATCGAAAGTTTGTGTTACTTTACAAGTGTTAATGTATTCCTGCTAGTGATTTCAACTGTTTACAGTGGGAACACATTAAATATACACAGGAGGGGTGGTATAGAAAATTATTCATAGGATATTTAGCAAATGAAGTTTATTATATTGGTACCCTGCTTTGGATAACTGCAAAAACTCAAGGCAGTTACAACCCCAATACCCCCAAAAAATTATAAGTGAGAGGAAGCAACAGGAGGAGAGCGGAGGTATATATCCTTATTTTGTATATATTACCTTGAATCTTTTTGGTTTTTAGGCTTGCTTGATGTTGCCATTTATTTTCTCCCTCTTAATATTGTTATTGCAGATGTAGCTCCCATGGGGCTCTGTTACGGATATGCAATTCATTTTAGTAGAGGAATTAAATCTCCCCATCACCCTTATTAAATGAGATGGTATTTTACTTATTTTTTTGCTTTCCCTTCCTGGAATGTGACTTGCATTTTTACAGGCTGCCATGTACAGTTTTAAAGCATGCAGTTATGCCCACATGTAGATGGAGTATTACCTGAGTGCTTCAGTATTTCCGACAAAAGACTGACATAGTGGTGTTGATAGGCAGGTGCAGCAGGTTAAAAGTGCCTTTAAAATGAGTGTTTTGAAATTTTATTTAGATTCATCCATCTGGGAAATTTTTCTTCCTATCTGATGGAGAAGGAAAAAATGCAACCGTGGAACTGGACACACCTGTAAGTATGTCTTGTCTTTTGGAAGATTTCATAATTCTTACGCTTAACAGTTTTTGCTGGTGTTGAGCGTAAAAAGGTAAAGGTACCCCTGCCCATACGGGCCAGTCGTGACCGACTCTAGGGTTGCACGCTCATCTCACTCAAGAGGCTGGGAGCCGGCGCCGTCTGAAAACACTTCCAGGTCACGTGGCCAGCGTGACGATGAGCCAGCACCAGCGCTGCAAACGGAAACGCCGTTTACCTTCCCGCTATAAAGCAGTACCTATTTCTACTTGCACTTAAGGGTGCTTTCGAACTGCTAGGTGGGCAGGAGCTGGAACCGAACGATGGGAGCTCACCCCGCCGCGGGGATTCGAACCGCCAGCCTTACGATCAGCAAGTACTATACAGTGGCTTTAATTGTAGAAGCGGAATTGATCTGAACAGTCTTTGTGTTGCTGGTATAGCAGTTCCATATATGAGGGCTTCAGGTTCTAAACCTCAGCTAGAGAAAGGAATTTACGTAGTTCTCGTATTAGCCCAGTAACAAGAATAAGCACTACTGCATTTACAACTGCCCCATTAAGTTACGTACCTGAAGACTATAGAAGCATCTTCTTAGACTGAACAGTGTGTTGATTATATTTTTATATTCTTACTCTTCCGCTTTGCATAACTCCCCTGCCCCATAGGTTTGTCTGGGATTGTTTGTTGCTCACTCCCAAGCCATAAAAATAAGGTTAGAATCAAATGCAGTAGCCTGCTAGTGCTACAGATATTCAGCTAACATAAACTCTGCTTTTCTGTGCTGTATAGTACTGATGCTTCTGCTTGGTGCAACAAAAATAACTTCCACAACAATAAACTCCTTTGTCTTACGTTTGATCTTGCCTATTCTTCGCAGTCATCTGTATATCATTTGTATAGGGTTATCAGTGTGTGCGTGTGCGTGTGTATGCATGCTCACATGAACAGCAAAATTCAGGTGAATTTACTGGGGTGGGTCAGGCAAGACAAAAGGCTTGAATGGGCTGTGTTTGTCACACATTCCCAAAATATGTGATGTAGTTGAGCTAGGTGGATGTTTGAGAGAATAGATAACCTCACCTTTACTTGGAATGAACTTCACTTTCTTGAACATTCTTAAGTAATTCTTAAAAGTGTTTTATGGTAAGGTGTTAATGTAAAATAGAGAGCCAAGTTTAGTGAGTTGTAATTTCAATTCATAAGTGCTGCGTTGGAACATAAAGTGAACTCCCAGAAACGTGGGGGGTGTAAAAATTCTTAATAAAGACATTTACTTGTTCATCTACCATTGCAGCTTGAAGAAGAGATCTCTGGGGTCATTGAGGTAGCAGGAAGAGTTACAAATCAAGTAAACATAATGTGTGCATCATATACCCAGTTCAGAGAAGATAAAAACGCATTTGGTAAGTGAATTATTTCCTCCATCATTGCAAATTGCAGTTTTTCAATACTTTGAATAAGCTTCTGGCACTCTTGATTAACAAGTTTCTTTCAATAATGGTCAGTTCTTATCTACTATTTTCCCCCATGGAAGTTATGTTTGGCATGATACCCAATCAAGTAGATGCACAAAATACATTTTCAGAAATTAAAATCCCATGTGGATACAGTGGTACCTCGGGTTAAGAACTTAATTCATTTTGGAGGTCCATTCTTAACCTGAAACTATTCTTAACTTGAAGCACCACTTTAGTTAATGGGGCCTCCTGCTGCTGCCACTTGCGATGACAGCTTCATGGTCATAGATCAAGTTGTCATTCCTGTCTGTTCAAAACACTGAACTTGGTATATATCTAGCCAGATAGTATAATTCTGTTATTGATGTATTAAATCTGTTATATAGCCTCTTCTATCCAATATAGTTATTGCTCTTACAGAGGGAGAGCTGTTGTGGATACATTTACAAATCTGAGCTTTCGTCAATTGGATTTTTATCAAATTAATCCCTGTTCACATTCAGGCAAGATACTGGTTAAAGCAACTCCTTGAAATATTTTTAGCCTTCCTGACTTTGGAATTGAGTACCGTATTTTTCGCACCATAGGACGCACTTTTTCTTTCCTAAAAAGCAAGGGGAAATGTGTGTGCGTCCTATGGAGCGAATGCAGGGGGGAGGCAGTCAGGAAAAGCCCCCAAGAGCCGCACACAAGCTCCGTGCGCTCTTGCGGGCTTTTCCCCAGGAAGGAGAAGGGACTGACTGGCTGCATCAGTTGCTTCTCCCACCTCCCAGGAAAGCCAGAAGAAGCCGTGCAGCCCTTTTAAAATGTGCGCGGCTTCTCCCGGTTTTGCGAAAGGTGAGGGAATCCCCCCCACCTTCCAGGAAAGCCCTGCGCAGCGTCTCCCGGTAACCCAGGAGGGAGAGGCTGCACGGGGCTAAAGGGGAAGCCAAAACAGCGAGCGGGATCCATCCCGCCCCCTGCCTTGGCTTGCTCCATAGCTGCGCGCAACCCCTCTGGCAAGGAGAGGCTGCACGGGGATAAAGGGGAAGCCAAGACAGCGAGCGGGATCCATCCCGCTTGCTGCCTCGCTTCTTCCATAGCCGCGCACAACCCCTCCGGCAGGGAGAGTTGTGCGCAGCCTGTACGCTGCTCTTTGGGGCTGGGGGGGAAATATTTTTTTTCTTGATTCCCCCCCCCCTAAAAACTGGGTGCGTCCTATGGTGCGAAAAATACGGTATATGTTTAAGAATTGAGATGCACATTATAGTTAGCGTTGTCTCTTAGGTAGTATTGTATAAATAGGATAGTTCACCTGCACTAATGTTTTTTAATGCTATATTCTTGTTTCTTTCAGATTTAGCACTATATAATGAAGCTCTGAAAATTATCCATGAATTTCCTGACTACTACCCTTTTAGTACTAATGCATGATTGGTACTTTTTGTTACAACTTAAGAGTGGACAATTTGGTGATGCTTACTGAACAGAACTGTTCAAGAATCTCTGTATGAAATAATCTTGCTTAAGGTGTACTTGGGACTGTCTGCTATGCCAGCAATATAGTACATAATCTAGAAGTTCATGCATTTGTATCCTAAATGTTAAGCTGTCACTCAGGTAACCATCTTAGGTAAATACATAATACATAACACAGTACTTATTCTTTTATTTTTAGGTGATCTTTTGTACATGAAAAGTATCAGAGAAATCAGTGTATTAAATAAAATGCAAACTATCATAATATTGATGACATCTAAAGTAAAACGTGTTTGGTTTTATTCTAAGACTTAATTGGTGCTTTAGTCGCCTTACCTAACCAGCATGTTATAGCAGTTCAACAATAAACACCATTTATGTAGTAGTTCTTGTCTGAAGAATGATTCGTACCGAATATCTGTTCTTTACAAAGTAGCTGGAATATTTTTGTAAAGCAGGACTCCTGGAGGTTTTTTGGAGTGGGGGGCACCATAAATCAAAGCCTTATTTTTCAATGTAGATTTACTATAAAGGTAAGCACTTTGAATGTTGGAGCTTCCCTGTTTACTTTAACACCCAATACTGCCCGGTGCTGAAATCAGAACACAATACTACAAAATCTGGTACTAGTATCTACCTGGACTATTGCAGCATCACCTGTATGAAGTTCATGAAACATTTAATCAAAATGGGAAGTTAAATCAAGCTTTTATTTTACAATGTCAAAAGGAGAAGCAACTGTATTAACAGAAGTGGTTAAAAACCCTCGGTCTGCAGAAATACATACACAAGCCGAAATGCCTGAGAACTGACTTCAAATCAGAACTACTCTATGCAGTACAGCCCCTGCATCATTGAGCACTGAGTGTTAAGATATTCATACAGAACTTTCATGTGCACAAAAGAATTTGTGCCCTCTCAAAGTCAGCAAATACAACTGCTTTAATTTTACAAGATACTGTTAAGACAACTGGGTAACACATTAATAGCAGTTCCTATTTACATACTCAGTATAATTTTTACAGAAGGGAAGGAGACACCATATTAATATCAGAGCTCTTTTAATACTTTGAATATAAGGGAACAAAAATAAAGGCTATAAGTTGCTCTTAAAGGCTTAAAATTAATTCTAGATATTCTGGAAATGTATTGAAGCAACTACAAAAATACAGGAACTTAGATATTGTGATATGCATCTTAAATATTGATCAATAGTAAAAATGCAATTCTGACAGGAAGTAGACTTTGACTATTAAAAAAATGGTGTACATAGAAATAAATATTTCTGCTTCCATTAAACATTTGTTTCCCCCCTCCCCTTTTAACATCGTATCTTTGTACAAAGACGGAAGCTTGGATCCAAAATGGCCTGCATGCAAGTAGAACTCTCTCCCACTTGCATCTGTGGCCAATTTTTGACCTACCCACTGCACCACACTGCCCTTCATAATGCAGTGAGAAAGTAGGCAAGAAAGCCCAGGGGCATGCACAGAATATTGTGCATGGTTCTTTGCATCCAAGCCAACAGAAGATTGTCAATTAGTCAGCTATAACGTAGGCCAAACAATTACATTGCATTGAAAATGTGCACAAAGGAAGTTCAAGTTTCTAGTTGACTAGTGAAAGTTTGAATGCAACTTACTTGCTGTGTTGCTAATTAACAGTAGAAAAAATGTAAACTAAAATGTAACATACACTACAGTAGGTGTGAGGAATCTTTGGCTCTCCTATCAACCCCAGTATACGTGGCCAATGATAGTGCGAGTTGTAGGTGAGCAAAATCTAAAGTTCCCTACACCAGCACTAGTGTTCTATACCAGTCACTGTATTACCATATTCATTTCATGGCAATGTTACCTTTCTATATTTTACCCTATGGAAGTATATTATATACTATCCACTATCCAAATCTATAAGCTCCTTTTTTATTTTGACAGAGGTTTAAACCAGTTCGATGGGGAGTTTTTTTGGAGGGTGAGATTTATTTGCTCATCAACATCTGATACAAGCAGCCATTGCCACAACTAGGCAGGTGATATTCTATGTCGTCCACATTTTGTAAGTGAACTTTTAACTAATGTCTCAGGCTGTTCTTGATTGTGTATTATATGCTTGTGGTTTTCTGATGCAAATGAATGTCCTCTTGACCCAAAGCAAAATTTGGATGTATGCAATTCACACTATAGTATGTTTCGGGAATACAGGTAAAATGTAGTTTTTTTCAAAGGTTAGGTCTTTCACATCATTGAACTTACACAGCTACAGTCCGGTATTAATTAATCTGAAGCTTTTTAACACTAATTACATTATTTTGGGATGGCCCGCAAAACATGTTACACTGGCACTGAGATACTTACTTGGATATTTACTCATCCAAACCAAAGCAGCTCAACTCACACAAAGATTTGTCTTAGGAGTGTCACAGAAAAGCAATGCAGTGTGAGCTAAGTTATAGATGGGAGCATAAACACTTTAAAATCCAAGCTAGAAAAAATGCTGGTGGAAACATCTGTATATCCAGCATGACTGTCTTTCCAAGAAGAGTTTTCAATGGAATTACCAAAGCACAGCAAATGATGCCACTTCATCTCAGATGGAAGCCTCAAGGTCTGGACAGTGTAGTGCTGAAAGTCTTCCTGAAGGCTGCTTTGAATTTCAATGAAACCTATAAATGCCACTGAAATGAACTGCTTCACAACCCACTGAACGAAGTCCACATGCCAGATTTGAAGAATCAAAATCAACCACACATCAAATTGCTGATGTGATAGGATAATTTATTTTTCTATTGCAGGCAAGTCTACAGTAACACGTTCAGAGGTATGTGTTTGGGCTCTGAGGGAAACCTATTGGAGAAAGCCTCTCATGTGAAGGACCTTATTTAAGCTCTAATGTTTCATGGCTGGATCATCTCTGCCGGGACAAGATTCCCCGTTGTATCCAGCTGCATACATTTGCAGGAGCAGGCAGAAACAGGGCATTCAGTATGGTCCCTGGACAAGAAAGAAGTAGCATTATAACACTGCAAGGCAGCCTTTTTATTTAAAAAAACAACAACAACCCATCAAATTTAATGTGTATTTTTCTCATTAAAAAAGAATAAAGCACTTTGGTATTGGTTAGAAAGAGATTACAGAAAACACAAATGGTTAACATTGTTTAAAATAATAATAATCCAGAGCTGCTCATGTCTATAATCCACTCTACAAGATACGTTTTAAGTGTCCCTGAAATAACTCCCTCCAATTCTTATTTTAAACAATAAATTGAAAGCAGTGTGTTCATGCTCCAAAAGTAAAATTGATTTGATGCTAAAGATTGAACAGTTGGAAGTGGAGGAATGCAGCTTGGAATGTAATACAAGATGATTAGCTACCACAGAATAATGTATGTAACATCCCACCACCCATTTGAGCCTAAATGCACTGCCTGGAAACATCAATTGACTGCAGTTGGAACGTTATGTTCATTCCCCATAGAATCTTTCATGAGTGCATCTGTATAGAGCTCTGGGCTACAGCTAATGTGTTGAAAGAGCTTATAGAACAAAGGGCGATAGCTTTAAAAGGTAATATAACTGCTTTGAGGTCAATACTGAGAAAACCATATGCCTCAAATATCCTACCATGTGTCAGCTAGCATTTACTGTGATAATAATGAACAGCTTTATTATAACATCTGAGGGCATGTAGGCTACAGCAAGACAACAGAGAAAATTCTTGTAAGACCCTGAGAAATAAAAAATGCCCCAAAGTTGTAGAAGTGCAAAAAAGTGCAATTTAGCCTTCACATGTGTAATGAATTCACTCATGCCGACTGCATGTTACTAGGAAGGCATGTTTTGCAAGGCACCATATGCAACTAGTTCCAATGGAGACCTGCTGTTCAGAAGGGGGCGGGAAGGGGGGAAATCCCACCAAGGGGGCATATAAATCCTTGAGCATGCCTGTTGTAGGTATTTAGACTTAGAGCAGTAGTCAACAGTGCTAGTCCAAAAGCAGAACTACAATAAGTTCCCCCTGCGCAATGGAACGTAACTTCCCTCTATGCCTTTGACATCTGCACTGGCAGGTTGGGGGACCTGCCAGAGAAAATTCGGAGGGTAGTAGGAGGACTGCAGGGGAAAGTGGAAGTTCCGTTGTGCAAGCAGAACTCTGATCATGCCGTGTTGGCTGCAGTCCTTATACTGCCACTTTTTAAGAGTCCAAGCAAACATTGAACATTAAACCACTCTTGAACACCACACATGAGAACATCAGAAAGCCTTGTGTTCCCTTAGTCTTCAAATACACTAAATTTGTCTTATGAATTGTTCTACATTATGTGCTACCATGTTCGGTTAATGCTCAAGATGGTGTTGGGTTTTGTAATTTTAAAAAGCTCCTTAATTCTTGTATATTTTGAAGAAATGTGAACAGACTTTCATCAAAGGTATCAAATTCATGAGTATGCTTTCATTTGCTGGGTAATCTTATAATTTCTAGGGCTTTGTCTCAGATTCTCGGTGCTACTGTAGCAGAATTAGTAGTGTGGTAGTATGTGCTGGCCTACAAATCCATATAAGAAGAAGCTCTAAATAGGTGGGATGCAGTCTGGAAGAACCCATGGCTTAAGCAACACATTATTCTTAACTTACCTGAACCAGCTAAGCATGTGTCCAGCATGACCACCGTGCCTACAGTTGTGGCACCAGGAAAACCAGTTGTTGAACTGGGCCAATTTCTTGTCCTTGCTAAGATCCACCTTTTCATCTGACTTTGATCCTCCTATGAATAAGAAAATGTAGTCTGAATTGATTTCTATGGTAATGAGAACAGGTTGTTTAGGGTTCTATCCAATTAAAGCAGTTCAGCAAAATAAGCATTCACAGAATGCTTTCTGGACCACAAAGCTAGAAGCCTATGAATAATAAAATGGAGAAGTTCAACAAATGGGAGGAAGCCATACCTGGACAGCTGGAAACTGGAGTGCCCATATTTATGAGACAAAGTGCACAGCGAGGAAGGGGCTTGCGGCAACCAGGACAACTTGTGACTTTGGACTTGGTTGGGGAGCCACTTACGCCATACTGACTGAATCCTCGGCCCTGATGAGGGATGGTCGAGCAGCTGTACGAAATTGACTTTCCGCAAAAATTGCAACTTACAAACACCTTGCAAATATAAAAAAGGGATACGAGGGTGATTAGATTTGCTTTTATTTATTATTAAGCAACTAGTAGATATATTGCTACCCTATAGGTTTTTCAAGCTGCACCACTTCATACCCACCCATTGGGATGATAGGATTATCAATGGGCCATAATAGCTAAACAGAGCTTACAAGTTCAGAAGCAAAACATTTTTTAAAAAAATTAAAAAGCTTGTATGTTTAGGAAAGAAAAAAAAGGACAGACAGGTGATATGGGGAGAGAGACTGATTTTGAAAAATATAAAAATATATATGCCAATATTGGGTGGACTTTCTGTTTAGAAATAAAGGTTTGTCATTTGTTTATTTTATTTATTAAATTTCTATAACACCCTTCATCCAAGGATCACAGTTTACAATATAAAAACATAAAACAGTACCAAACAAAAACAATAATGTTCACCAGTAGTGCCTCAGACAAGCACCCTGCAAACAACTGGATCTTCCTGTTCTTTGTCAAATGAAGTCTGCTGCTTTATGTCCATTGGCTAAATTGACTCATTACGTGGCCAGGAAAATTAGAAGCACATTTACCTGGGCTAAAGGTTTTGAACTGGGATCCAGCTTGCTCCGATGAATGTCAAATTCTGCTCGCTTATGCCAAAACCGCCATGCATCCAATAGATTCCGGTAGTTCTCAATCCAATACTGAACCCTCTCATCTTTAAGCACATCGGATGGAGAACCCTAAAAAGGTAGGCATAGAGGAGACTGTTTCAAAGGTCTCCCCAAAGATGGTCTGAAACCATCATTACATTATTTTGAACACTAGCTTAAGAAATGTTGTTTTACCCATTTTAAATAATTTTAAAGCTTGTTTATGAACACCACTTAATTGATGATGATGATGTATTTGCCTAGCTTGCAAATAACCCCAATCCAAACTGTGGCTTTCTGTAAACCAACAAGGATGAAAGTGCATGTACCAAAAGTTGCAGTCACTTTGCTTCTCTCACCCCTGCTGCAGCCACGCTACCAAGAACTAAGTCATGAATTGCCCCACAATATCCTATCAGAATTGCTTCACAGTAGCTAACATTTCGTTAGCGCAATAATGAATTGCTTTTATTATTATTAATTAAATTTCTATACCATTCTTCATCCGAAGATCACAGGGTGGTTGATAATATAAAAACACAAAAATACATACAATAATAATGAACAAAAACAATAACCCCATGCACAGTATTATTTAATTAATTTTTTATTTATTAAATATTTATTAAATTATGCATGTTACACAAAAAATAATGATAGTTGTATAGTATTAACACAAATTTTATAAATCAGATTTTTTATGTAAAAAAATACAAACCTGCAGCATACAATAACTCGCTGTTTGAACATCTCCTGTTCTATCAACATAGCTTTCCATCAAATCCACGCCATCTTTTGTGAGTCCTGTCAGAAGAATTCCTTCAAGGTTCCCAGATTCCTTCATTTCATTTGTCAGTTTGTCAATGAACCTATTCAGCTTTTTAAAATAAGAAGATTGGTCAGTGTTTTGCTTATTCCCTGAATTACATCCACACACCTGCACACACACACACACACACACACTCACTCACTCTCGTACACAAATGGGGTGTGGTTGGGCTGGGCTCACTGCAGCATTAAGGTCTTAATTATTATATCTAATCATCAGGGTTTAGCAATAAAAGCAATAAATAATATCCACCTTCAATGTGTACTCAATTTCAAAATATTTCCGAAGGGATACAGAACAAATGCAGTGGCCTAAAAGAATCATGAATTCCAAGCTGACTCTTCTCTGTTAAATATTTACTGCTCAGATGCAGTTCATACTTGCCATGGGCAAATGCTTTACAAGACTGTACAGAGATCATTAGACGAGTTCTCAAAAGCTTATGTCATAATAAATTTTTGGTTTTTAAGGTACAAGAAGACTTAGATTTTACACTTATTTCAAATGGCTATTATACTTCAGGATGGCTATCAAAATTCTTTTGGATGACAAAATTCTTTTCCCAACACCCAGAGAATAGCATGCAAGATTGTGTGCAATTACTTATTCAACCCTTTATGTTATCTAGAAAGAACAAAGGAAGAAAATGATGGCAGATCTGATCATCTCACCTGAGCATCAGTTAGGAATTTACAAGCAAATGCCACTCTGTCTCGTACAGCTACATTACTTTCATACTGAAAGAATACAAAACACATTAGCATTAGCCTGAAAAAAAACAGCCAGTCTCCTGAAAAAAAGGCTGATGTTAAGTTTTATGACAATTCTATATTTACAGTTGTATAAGATGACAAATTAATAAAAACAGCCGTAGTGATTTTGAGAAAACTATTCTTTTTTTCTAGTTGCTTGCCAAGTGAAAGATATGTTGCAACTTCTCAGTTTGGTTTCCAAGCACCACTTCCCAAATCTGGGGGAGTTTTAGAAGCAGTGTACAGTGGTACCTCGGGTTAAGTACTTAATTCGTTCCAGAGTTCTGTTCTTAACCTGAAACTGTTCTTAACCTGAAGCACCGCTTTAGCTAATGGGGCCTCTTGCTGCTGCCGTGCCGCTGGAGCACAATTTCTGTTCTCATCCTGAAGCAAAGTTCTTAACCCGAGGTACTATTTCTGGGTTAGCGGAGTCTGTAACCTGAAGTGTATGTAGCCTGAAGCGTATGTAACCCGAGGTACCACTGTACAATCAATGGCAGGGGTGCAGGCTCTACCTCTGCTGAACAAATCCTATCTCTTTGCAATATCTAAGGAAAATGTTTACATGGAACTGGGGAACCTGTGACCTCCTAGATGTTCTGGATTCCCATCCCATTCCTGTCTCTGCTCACCACTGGCCTCACTAGCTGGGACCGATGGAAGCCAGGAGTGCAGCAACATCTGGAGGACCACAGATTCTACATCCCTGCCCTTAATCTTCAGAATGGGACCTTTAATGTATTTTTGTCAAGCAAGTGAAGCTGGGATCCCACCTCAAAGTTGAGAAGTGGAATCCATCTGGGGAAATTCATTATTTAGGGTTATGTTCCACCTCTTAGATGATGGCCAATGCTCGTAAACCTGAGTTCATTATTTCCTTTTCAATAACATTTTCACAGTGGATTGTTTCACGAAAGCTGCTGAAGACCAAAGTCCTAAGCAGCCCAGGGCCAAATTTTCTAACACACAAAGAACCAGACCAAGTTCTCAGTTTTGCATCTGAATATTTGTGCCTTTGTGAATTTAGTCAACGGAGATTAGCTAACAAAAATAGCTTACCAAAACCCCATCAAAAGAACCCGATTCACTTGTTAGGAAAGCAAACATGGCACAGAGATAAGGGTTGTTGAGCTGTAACCTCAGGGTGCTGCACATTTCCCTCCACAAGGAGTTCTTTTCATCAGTATAGCCTGATAATGCCATGGCCACTACGTTGAGGTTTAGATCACCTGCACAGCAAAAATAAAGGCCACACAATAGCAAACATTTCAAGCCATTTGGTTTCCACTTCTGAAGGACATTTTGAAAATACAGTTAAAATCTTTTGTTTGGGATGACAGAGGGATCTGTACCCCCAAACTCAGCAATCAAGGTGTTCAACAAAAACAACTGCCACTGACCCTGGAACAGAACTCGCTCTGAAAGGCAGAACAAAAGATGCTGGTACAATTTATTGACTATGAGAAGAAATTGACTTCCCGATACTGGGAAAAGTAACACTACAGTGGTACCTTGCTTCTCGAACTTAATCCGTTCTGGGAGTCTGTTTGACTCCCGAAACCGTTGCAAACCTGTGTATTCCTTGCTGAGTTTGTGTACAAACTTTGTATTCCTTTCTATTTTATGTTGACTGTATTTGGAAGTAATCCTGTACATTTAAAAGCCAAAATGTTTTAGCCATGCATGTATAACTGCTGGGCGGGGTGGGATAGGGCACTTGAATAATAAAGAAGTTTTCAGTCAATTCTGGAAAAAAAAGAAAATACCAAGGCACGGCTTCTGATTGGCTGCAGGAGCTTCCTGCAGTCAAGCAGAAGCTGCATCGGATGTTTGGCTTCCAAAAAACGTTCACAAACTGGAACACTTACTTCCTGGTTTGTGGCGTTTGGGAGTTGATTTGTTCGGGAACCAAGCCATTTGAGAACCAAGGTACCACTGTATTGACATGAACTACCTCTTACACCACATTCTATTCATGCATAACTGTTTAGTTTGATCTACCATTCAGAATGGCTGATTCTAGGACATAGTGCAACATCAGATGAAGAAATGGGGACGGGTTGGTACCACTGCTCCTTCAGCCTCTTCATCCATGGAAATGCTTCATCCATGGTACAGTAGAATTGTGATGTCTATCCTTTCCTGTTACTAATGCAATTGGGTATGGGATCCAACCAGGTTTCCCCCCCCCCCCAATATACTGTGTTGGATGCAAAGATCCACGAACATATAGAAAACAGTCACTGGCTACAAACACTTGCACAGTGCTATAATCAATGGGTTCCATTCATGCCTCCTGTTTCTGCCAATGGAAAACATTCAGATTTGGTTTGTTTCTCATGTTCTTTTTAACATAGGGTGTAAAACAGCCCTCCACAAACAGAAGACACCAGCTGTATCTGGCAGAGCACTTACCTGATTCAATCCTTTGTGAAGCGGAAGAGAATATGAAATCTCTATTTTCACTGATAAGCAGGATATTATTAAAGAAAATGCAACAAGGAGCAGCTCACTCTGCCAAAGTGATACCAAATCACAGCAGGTACCTTTTCCAGAAGATGCTCCTTTGTTCAATATCTGTATTGCTCTTCGAATGTCCAAGTTGAATAGAGCTACAGCAGCAGCTCGCTCCCAGTCTCCTTCCTGTTCCAAAGAGTATAAAAAGGGCTCCACATCCAGATCTGTGCCCTTCTTTATCCATCCACAAAGCTGCAAAGCCAGTGACCTCTCCTCACTCAGATATTGAATAATGTCAGCCTGTCTGTCTGATCCACTCCTGCTGTGCCTGAGGTTCTCTGTTGTTCCTAAAGAGCAATTGTTTTTTGAGTTATTTGCATACAAAGATAAATAGAAACTTAGATTCACGAACATGTAAAGCTAAAACCAATACAGTCGTACCTCCGCTTACGTATCCCTCTGGATATGTAAACTTCGGGATGCGTAAGCGCAAACCTGGAAGTATATTTCCGGGTTTTTGCCGTGTGTGCACAGAAGTAGTCCCTCCAGTTGCAGAAACCTTGGGATTCAACCAGAACTCTGGAACAGATCCCGTCCGCAACAGGAGGTACCACTGTATTAACGATAAAAGCATCACAGTTACTGTTAATTAAGTCAGCTCTTCAGCTATTTCTTGCACCTTCTTCAAAACCTGACAAAAATTACTCATTTGGGGAGAAAGGATTTATCTATTTTTAGAAATCTGTGTACAAATAGATTAAGTTGGCTAGGGGTACTAGGAAGTCATGCAGAATGTCATGTGAACCAGAAAAGTGGTTGAGAAAACACACTCAGAAACAGCATGAGTTCAAAAGACATCAGGAAGGTTTCATTTTTGTTATCAGACGTGTTTACATTCCACCCTTCTCTGAAGAACCTCAAAGTGGTGTACATTGGGCCATTAAATTTCCCACTCACATAAACCCTGTGAAGTAGGTGCAGCTGGTACAGAATAGCTGGCCAAAATCACTCATTAAAATAAAATTTAAAAATTAAGTAAGAAATCAGTCAAAATGCACTTACCCATAGAGGATTTCACGATAGATTTGATGCCTGCATAAACTAAAGATCCTTTGTTTCCTGTGCATTTCTGATCCATATCCTCAGTATACTGCTTCATAAGTATTTTCAAGTATAGGAAACTTGGCAAATTAACATTAAAATAAGATGCGGCAAAGATGATGATGGTGCATTGGGTGGCTAGGAAATTCCTATACCCCACTGGGTTTGGTCCTCCTCAGTTCTTGAAGAAACGAACTACAGCTTGGATCCCAAAAGCTACTTAAGGTCCGCAAAGAAAGAGCTTGTGCTATCCCAGTGGAATTTATTACCATTTCCACCCTTCAACAGCTGGTATTTGTGCCATATCATGTGGCCTGAGCACTGCCAGTAATGAGTTTTGGGTTGAAGGTCAGTGGTGACTTTGCTTTTCAGGCCTAAAGTAAATTAATTAAAGTTTTTATCTAAAGTTTTTATCTAATGGCTCATTATCTAATGGGTTGGTTGAATGGGGGAGGGGGACGGCAGAACCTTTTTCTTCTAATGGTTTAAAAAATAATGCTACATATGGTTTGGGGCAGTTTATATGAGTTTGTTCTGGTGTTTGGATTTTTTGTAACTATTGATGTTTGTTCTGTTGAACATATAAATTATTTTCTGCTGGTTGTCATAGCCTAAGGCAATAAATAAACTTCAACAAAGTAACACACATTTGGATGAAGAAGAGTAGCCTTTTAACGAAAAATCAGCCACGTGTCCTATGTAATACACAGACCATAGGTAAAGGTAAAGGGACCCCTGACCATTAGGTCCAGTTGTGGCCGACTCTGGGGTTGCAGCGCTCATCTCGCTTTATTGGCTAAGGGAGCCGGCGTACAGCTTCTGGGTCGTGCGGCCAGCATGACTAAGCCGCTTCTGGTGAACCAGAGCAGCGCACGTAAACGCCATTTACCTTCTCACCAGAGCGGTACCTATTTATCTACTTGCACTTTGACATGCTTTCAAACTGCTAGGTTGGCAGGAGCAGGGACCGAGCAATGGGAGCTCACCCCATCGTGGGGATTCGAACCGCCGGCCTTCTGATCGGCAAGTCCTAGGCTCTGTGGTGTAACCCACAGCGCCACCCGCATCCCTACACAGACTATACTATACTACTGGTTAAATCTGCATCATGTCAGCAGAACTGTTCTGGTTCCTTAAAGGAATTTGAAAGTGGTGAATCACCCTGACCCCACCCTGCTCCATGTGCTCCCTCCCCTACCTTTCCTTCCTACTACCACTGTCTTCTTGGACACCAGTGGATCATCAATACATATTTTGCTCCTGCCAATATGCCCTAAGTCTCAAGTTTCTGTTGCTGCTTATTTCTTTCACCTCCTGTCCTACAACCAATGGACATCTTTGCAGTTGTCTGGCTCTTTTTTGCCTAGATGAAGCTTTGGCCCATCCCACCTACAGTCTTCCCAAGCAGCAGAAATAAATACATCAAAACAATGCTAAGAAGAGAATATCTCATTCATCTGTCACCAGGACAAAAGCATTGCCTAACAATGCAGCAAGCCCTCTATATTAAGACTCCTTCCCGCATACAAGAGTTTTTAAAAGGATATAGTGCAGAGTGTACCAAAGTGACTTCAGTTGTGGGTCTTCATTTCCCGCTAGCACATGGTTTCTCCAGACCTGTTCCGTGTCAAGGCCGTACCTGGATAAAGCTCTAAGACGCATTTTAGTGGCTATGTCTTTTTCCAAAGAACTAGCCTTTCCATCTTCTGTGCACTCATACAAGTGCCTCCCACATGCCCACATTAGAGAGGTAATGGGGCTCCATGCCAGAGAGATCCTTTCAAACACAGTGAAGTCAGACATAGTCCTGTTTGGAGTCACAACCACCATTCGATTTTGATTAGTGGGATGCCATGCAAAGGAAGCAATATAGTGTTCACAGGGCTGCACACTTCTTTCAATGATTGTAGGCTCAGTCTCATCCCCAATAGGTGTAGGAGTGTGCTGCATATCGTAGAGCTTGATTATGTTACTATCCCTAGTCAAAGTAGCTAGCAATCCAGTTCTCGTCGGACACCATGCTACTTTAGTTAGAGGTTTTGGTTGTTCAGTCAGGGTCAATACAGGCTTTTCAAATTTTCTAAGGTCCCATATAGCAACCTGACCTTCATAGAAGGAAGCCACACGATCATGGAAGTAGGGGTCAACCGTTACGCCCTGAACAGCCTTCGTATTCACAAACATCTTTTGGCTTGTATTCCTAAGGTCAAAGATAGCCAGGTTTCGGTGCATTCCAGCTAAAAGAAGTTTCTGATCCCGTGGAAGCCAACAGAGAGAAAGGCAAGCATCGTTCTGGCCTAATTCATAAAGTGGTTTTGTCACAACAAGTCCTGCTTCAGTGTCTCCAGATGGAAGCCTTACTTTCTCAGCAGCAACTGGAGTTTCTGGAGTGTATTTACTACTTATGTCCCAGATCAGTACTGAAAAATCAGCCCGATGTTTATCTAGGCCTGCAGCAAGCCAATTACTGTCCAGTGGATTCCATGCCAGAGTGTTACACTGCCGAGCATGCTTTGGAACAAATTCCTTTCCTATCAGATCCTTGGATTTTGAGTTATGATCTTGGCCAAGGCTGGTAAGGACAACTCGGCCATTGGCCTGCCCAACTGCCAGGAGACATTCAGGATCATATTTAGGATACCAAGCCACACATTTCAGATACGGAGTGTCTGAATTAATGGACAAAAGGGTAGCTGTAGTTTCTTCAGATAAACGCAGTGATCCTGCTTTGAGTTCAGAACTGACAGCAGATTCAATGTGGTAGAGGCTGAGCTCTGAGTCACAGACAACAAATCTATCAACGTGGTGTGGAGCCCACAGAATATCAGGTTTGGAGCCACTCATGTCTGCTGCTGCAAATTGATGTAAGTAGTTTAAAGTGTTGTTGGAAGACTAGAACTGTGTTCGTTCATATGGACACTGGTTTTTTTCAAAAAAAAAAGAAAAAAGAATATTATAGCATGACAAGGCCGTGAATGTCTTCCAGATCTAAATGAGAATCTCTTAATAACATTCAAATTTCTCGTTCCCAAATGCTTTCGGGGGGATCGTGGAACGGGTGACTAAGACTCCAATCCCAACCCCACTTACCTGCCACAAAGCCCCAATGAATTCAGTGGGACCAGTTTCTGAGGAGAAATGGTTAAGATTGCACTATATAACCCACTTAAATTTTTCTGCAGTTTTACCTAGGTTTTAAGTAAAATAATAATAAAAAAGTTCTACTTGGGATCGTTCGCACGCGCGGTCGATACATCCTGCAAAACCCGTGATTCTCAATACGCAGTTTGCACACCCGCCCCGCGTCCCCACCCGTCGTCTGAAGCGCGAACGGGCGTGTCGTACCCGCCTTGAACTCAAAAGGGCGCAGCACCGCGAAGGCGCGCAGAGGCCGCCCCGTCCCCAAAGACCCCACCCCAATTCTGCAGGATGCTGAGCACTGCCGCCCCTGCGGCTCAAGAGGAAAGACAGGCCGAGTCCGCCACCGCCCAAACTGGAGCTGTCTCGCGGGAGGGACTCACCCTGCAGCCCCTCCGCTCCTGGGGTCCCGGAGTTGCGCAGTCAAAATGAAGCGAACCAGTAAAGGTATAAGATATTGGGGAGCGGGGAGTCGCAGTTTCCACTTCCGTCTTCAGGGAGACTTCCGCTTCCGGTGCGAGCGGGAATACATCCGGTGAGGTGGGGGCGAGTCGGAGGAGGAGACCTTATGTAGAATGGATGGGCGTGGCTTTCCTGGGCTTCGGTTCTTTGAACGCGGAGGGGTTGATAAGCGGCTGCCCTTACGTGGCAAGGAGGTTGCGCAGACTTCGGCCGCCCGGGATTCCAGGAGGCTAAGCTGCCCGCCAGCCCGCCTGAACATCACTTTCAGACAGTGCCGGATTTACGTATAAGCTGAACCAGCTATAGCTTAGGGCCCCACTCTCTTGGGGCCCCCCAAAAAAATTTAAGGGGAAAAAACCTGGATGTGCATTTCCAAAATATAAAATAAAAAAATAAAACCAGCACACACCAACGGTGTTTTGTGTTATTTTGTTATGTACCTATTAGGTCGATAAATTACCATATAGCATATATTCAGTACAAAAAAACAGCGACAATTTGTTGTTGACAAAGGACAGCTGGCCATATAAAGGGTCCCATTACCTTCAGGAGCTTAAAGGTAAAAGGTAAAGGGACTCCTGACCATTAGGTCCAGTCGCAGACTACTCTGGGGTTGCGGCGCTCATCTCACTTTACTGGCCGAGGGAGCCGGCGTACAGCTTCCGGGTCATGTGGCCAGCATGACTAAGCCTCTTCTGGCGAACTAGAGCAGCACACAGAAACGCTGTTTACCTTTCCGCCGGAGGGGTACCTATTTATCTACTTGCACTTTGATGTTCTTTCAAACTGCTAGGTGGACAGGAGCTGGGACTGAGCAATGGGAGCTCACCCTGTCACAGGGATTCGAACCGCCAACCTTCTGATCGACAAGTCCTAGGCTCTGTGGTTTAACCCACAGCGCTACCCGCATCCCCTAGGGCCTCATCAAGCCTAAATCTGGCCCTGCTTTCAAAGCTCCCCCTTTGCAAGTGGAAGGCTCAAGCCCACCACCCTGAGATTGAGGGGGTCAGGCTCTGCCAGTTTATTTATTTTTATTAAAGATTTTCTTGGTTTACAAAAGAACATGCCTTCTCTCTCTTTTTTCAAGTAGTACAGTATTCCTTACAAATTAGTTACATTTGTTGTGAGACATTAGTGTTGAGTACAGTATAGGGTTGGGGAAGAAGAGGGGGAGAGGAAGGGTCGGGCTGGTGAGCCTAATACAGTATTCTTTAGTATAGTGTACGGGTGGGGTTTTGTATCAGCGTTGACTGGGTAGGTTCCCTGTCTATTCGTTTACTACATTGCCTTGGCAGTGAGAGGTATTGGAGGGTAGGGTGTGGTTGGTTGGCTGCAGTTGGGTTTGTTTGCATTTGTGGGGGGAGAGGACTTGTTGGGTCAGATAAGCCAGATTGATTTGTATGCTGTCGGTGGATTCTTGTTGTCCTCTTGGGCTGTGTATGTGATAAAGGGGAGCCATACTGGGGTGAAGGCATCCTCTTCTATTTGTCCCCGTCTCAGTTTCAGTTTATTGGTTAGCTTTTCTAGTAAGGCCATTTCCCATACAATTGGATACCATTGGTCCATGTCTATTCCTGACAGGTCTCTCCAGTGTCTAGCTATGAAGCTTCTGGCTGCTGAGAGTAGGTGGGTTATAAACTCTGAATAATGTGAGTGGTCATTATGAACTTGGAAGATGTTCAGTAGGGCCAGTTCTGGGATGAGTTCTAATACCTGTTTAGTTATTTTGCGTATCTCTTGTAGGACTGCTGTCCAGAAGGGTTGGATTTTAGGGCATTCCAACCACATGTGGAGGAATGTCTCAGGCTCTACCAGTTGAGCTATATATGTGAGATCACTGTGCTGCTCTGGTGGACAGTAGCAGACAGTATTTTTGGAAGAACCATTTGCTATGTCAACACCAACATAGCACTGCTATGAGGAAGGGAAAAATCTGAAAGATCCTCTTCCTTCATGCCACTTTTAAGGGTACAATCCTCTTCCCTCTTACCTAATGAGAAACTGGATTGAACTCCCCTCCCCCAAGTAGACACACATAGGATTGCTGTATAAATCAGGCAGAATTTGTTGAAGCCACAAATCCCATTCCTGATACCTTGCAATAATAAACCATTTGAATAGGGTTGCCAGATGAAAAAGAGGGTAGGTCACCTGCACTTTGATAGGTGTGTTGAAAACTCAGTTTTAGCAGGCCATGCAAGTTATGCTTACTGAAATTCCCTCTTCTAAACAACTATTAAAAATGCACCTGATGGTGCCTCTTTACCAATCTGGTCATCCTATCTTTGAGCAGTTTACAGACAAAAAAGTAATAGCATGTAGCGGAGCATGTGAGAGGAAGATTACAACATTCATTAGTCTTGTAAAGGTTGCAGAACCAGCTGTTTAACGGGACTGAATTAAATGATGTGCTCTTATGACCCACAAGGTGGAGCTCAAATCTTCTTTCTTTCTTTCTTTCTTTCTTTCTTTCTTTCTTTCTTTCTTTCTTTCTTTCTTTCTTTCTTTCTTTCTACAAAACTAAGGACTGAGAAGAGTGAGCCCCACATTCAGTGCTGTCAAACAGGCAATGGATATTAACAAAAGTACAAAACTGTCGACACACTTCATGTCAGTTTATTTAGTGTGAAATACCAACTGCTTAATGATTAAAGATACAATAAAATACTGGGACTCAAGTCTGCCTGAAAGCTACGTATAGAGTAACTCTCTGTTGCTTCATCGCAGATCTTTGAGGGGCTAGCAGTTGTGTGTGAAATACTTTGCGAAGAGTTGACTCTGACAATGGAAACAATCTTGGATGGGGGCACCAACATGGTGTCCTCCAGATGTTGTTAGACTCCCAACACCCATCTTCCGCAACCAGCATGGTCAGTGGTCATGGATTATAGGAGTTGTCATCCAGCAACATCTGGAGGGCACCCTTTGGGTTCTCCTGGGAACCTTGTTCGGTTTTGTGAACAGGCAACAAATTGGTCCCAGATTGAAACTAAATACCACACAGGCATCTTGTATCTGTTCAGCTTGTCAAAAGCAAAAATTTTGCTGGACTACAGCTGAAGCTTTTTCCTGTTTGCTGAAAAGCTATAGTTTTTATTCATTCATTTCTGAATTTCTGAATTGCTTACTAAGGTACATTTCAAATTAATGTTGTCAAAGTGATTCACAACATAATTACTGTACATATGTAAAGGTAAAAAAAGGTAAAGGACCCCTGGACGGTTAAGTCCAGTCAAAGGCAACTATGGTGTGTGGCGCTCATCTTGCTTCAGGCTGAGGGAGCCGGCATTTGTCCACAGATGACTTTCCGGGTCATGTGGCCAGCATGACTAAACCGCTTCTGGCACACGGAGGCGCATGGAAACACCGCTTACCTTCCCACCGAAGTGGTACCTATTTATTCATATTTACATATGTAAAACAGTTATATAAATTGTTATATATGTGTTTGTGTATAACAATTTACATTTTACACTTTACATTTTATTATGGAAACAGTTGAAAACAATTGCATTTTTTAAAAGAACAACTATATAAAATATGAAAATATAAATCTAGAATAGCTGCTTCCCTCAAATTGCAATCCAACAATCACAGAGTACAATGCCATCTATTTTTAATCCATTATTTACTCTTTAGATATACAGTTATCTCACAATCAAAGTAGTTAATAAGGAGTAGTTAATCCTTGATTTCTGTGTATGTGATACGGGTAGTAGATCCCTAATTTGATCCTAAATGATTCCCAGTTTAGAAAATAACAGACCAAGATATGTGCATGTTGGTGGATTTGTTTAACCTTTCTCTTTAGGTTTTCAGGGAAAGTGAACTATAAGAGGAAAAAGTTTGGAAGCTGTGAGGCAGTATCCAGCCAGCCTCCACATCAACCTTTTCCCAATATTCCCACACATTCAGGGCTTGCCAGGTTTCCAAGAACATATCCATGAAAAGAGGCTAATGGAAGCAACATTTCCCAGACAGTCTGGAGACCAGCCTGAAGTTGTTACATAACAACTACCAAACGAGAAAAGAACTACTAACTTTCCTATAGCCTTGGGGTGGCTAACCTATAGTTTTCCAAATGTTATTGCATTCCAGCTCCCAAGAGTGCAAGCAAGGCTGGCAAAGATTCAATGGACCTGTCATGTGACTTTCATGAATGCTATGAAAGATAAGAATGCTAATAATAAACTGCTAATGACCCAAAGAAAGAACTATATGATAAACTTGACAATTAATTTATTTCAGATAATTCTGAATTAATAAACATAGTGACATAATATTTGGTCCAATCATATAGGTCCACAAAGGTGGAAAACTGGTTCATTTCTGATTAGATTTTCTGTATAGCTTGAAATAATTCATACCCTTACAGCAGCATATGTTAGTCTGCTCAAATTACTTGGTTTGGGAAATGCTGGAGCTCGTAAGTGCATTTCCTGGATTTTACACTAATGTGTCTATATTTTCTTTGTAAGGTATTCAGAGGCAACAGTTGCCATGTTGATCTCAAAGAAACAAAGTTGCTGGCATCCATCTGTCTCAGGAGACAATGGAAGGTTGCATCGCCTGCTGTGGCTTTAGAGAAACACAGAGACATGTTGATCTCAAAGAAAAGAAGTTACAATTACATTTACATTTACAATAGTGAGTGGAGCCTTCATCCCCTGCTCCTGAGGAAATAAAAAGGTAAAGGTACCCCTGCCCGTACGGGCCAGTCTTGACAGACTCTGGGGTTGTGCGCCCATCTCACTTAAGAGGCCAGGGGCCAGCGCTGTCCGGAGACACTTCCGGGTCACGTGGCCAGCGTGACATCGCTGCTCTGGCGAGCCAGAGCCGCACACGGAAACGCCGTTTACCTTCCCGCTGGTAAGCGGTCCCTATTTATCTACTTGCACCCGGAGGTGCTTTCGAACTGCTAGGTTGGCAGGCGCTGGGACCGAGCAGCGGGAGCGCACCCCGCCGCAGGGATTCGAACCGCCGACCTTTCGATCGGCAAGCCCTAGGCGCTGAGGCTTTAACCCACAGCGCCACCTGCGTCCCCTGAGGAAATAGGTCTGTATAAATGGACTTTGAAGACTCATCCCCAGTACCACCGACAGCCCAGGAGAACCATCTACTACAAAGGGAGGCCCACTCTCTGCATTCCAGTCCACTGAAGCACATGGCTGTGTAACAGAATGCCAGCTTTCTCCAGGGAAGCTAGGATGATGATCAGAATGATAATGATCATTTTATGAATTACTTTCTACAAGTGTATGAAGACAATTTGCAAACACAACTAAAAAAACAACTAAAAAAGTTTCAAAAATAGTACCAAAAATAATAAAAGATCAGTTTACAACCAAAACAAGATAACATGCAAGCCAGAGTCAAGTTGGAAAGGCCTGTTGAAACAAAAGTGTGTTTAGTTGTTTGGGGAAAGTACAAATAGTGGATGTCTGTCATATCTCAACAGGAATCCTGTTCCACACAACAGGGGTATACACACTGAGAGCTTTGCTCCATGTTGCTGTGGAGTGGACTTCTGATATTTTAGGAACTGGGAGGAGAAACTCTCTTGCAGAATGCAGAGGCCTACTGGGCATATCAGAGATAAGGTGTTTTCTCAAGCTGCCCCTGAGCTGTTTATGGTCATAAATGTTAGTACCAAATCCTTGAACTTGACCTGGTAGAGTATTGGCCACCTTGCTCTAAGACAGCTTGCCATCAGTTGGCTCTAAACAGCATAAAGCAACACTCTAAGCTCCGAGTGAACTTGGTATCTGGCTGCTCTCCTGAATCCAGCTTCACAATGAGCTGTCCCTGGTCCTGATCATTTGCTGCCGGGCCTGCACCTTTCCACACACCTAGCCAGAGCATCTCTGTGGGACCCAGCCTGGAATGGGAGACAGACAAAGACTGCAATCCTAATTAGGTCTTCTCAAAATTCAGTGGGACCTTCTCTGGAGTAAGTAGGATTATGACTACAGTCTTAGGCTGCAATCCTGAGCCTATTGAAAAGGAAGTGAATCCTATTGGGCACTGAAGCTTCTGACTAAATGTACTCAGGCTGTGCCACCTCTGTAGTACTTATTGTGCTTGCCACACAGAGGCATAACAAATCTGATGAAGTGGACTGTAATCCATGAGAACTTCTACCATTATCAATGTGTTAGTCTTTAAGGTGCCAGAAGATTACAGTGGTATCTCAGGTTACAGATGCTTCAGGTTATAGACTCCGCTAGCCCAGAAATAGTACCTCAAGTTAAGAACTTTGCTTCAGGATGAGGACAGAAATCGTGCAGCGGCAGCAGGAGGCCCCATTAGGTAAAGTGGTACCTCAGGTTAAGAACAGTTTCAGGTTAAGAACGGACCTCCAGAACGAATTAAGTTCTTAACCTGAGGTACCACTGTATTTGCTTATTTTTTTCTGCAGCAGGCCAACCTTTGGAAAGAAATCTTTAGTAATAATTGGAGTGGTAACAGAATGTGTTGATAACTGCAAATGGTTGTTTGGTAGGTGTTGTCCCCTACCCTTTGCAGGACACGGTGCAGCCTGTTTCATGCCTTAGACTGAATGCATGGAGGGCAATTGTAGGGTGTTGCCCCTGCTTACAACCTCCATGTGTGCAGTTGATTGATAGTGTACAGCTCTATGTGTGTAGAGCTCTCTCCCCTCTGCTTTGGGACCCTGATTTCTCCTGATTGTGAGTACAGATCTTTACATAGATGTAGTCCATAGCAGGGATGGGCAGATCTGGGTCCAGTCGTAGATCCCAGGATGATTTGCAGTAGATGGCCAAGGACTTAGGACACTCCAAAATAGCAGCTACAAAATGACTCCCTAATTTATACTGTTGAAGTGAAAAATGTTGAAGTAGATATGCTTTTGGAAGCACTGTGAACTCTGTTTCTTTTTGGTATTTGAAATAATTCATGGGAGCAGAATTCTTCAGTTCTAATTGCTGAACCAGCTGTTGAAGAATTCACCAAACCCAAGGGAGAGCCTAGAGAAAAAGTACCTTCATAGGTTGTGAAATTCATTGCTGCACAGGTAAGATAATGTGTATCTGAGTAGAGTGGCTGGGAAGTCCACCAAAGCACCTTATGAGCAGTCTGTATCTGCACAGGTGTGCAGGTGGACATGCTCCAATTCTAAGCACAAAAAACAGCTCCGCCTACTTACACCCATCTGCCAGGAGTTCTAGTTTGGCCTATAGGTCAGTTAGCTGATATCACACCCATAGGCAGGTGATGGACAGGGGTGTGGCTTTCAGTTCTGTATTGGCACACACAACCTAGACATCAGGATTTAACACCAGCAGCTGATGAGTGGTGGTTAGATCCTGTTCCGTTTTTGGCAGTGCACGCCAGTTCCCAGCCATTGTGACATCAGGTGATTGACAGGTAGCAGCCCAATCCTGATAATGACCTGGCCCTTGGCACTGAAAAGCTTCCCTGCCTGTGGCATAAAGGTAACTGCTAGCATTCACTGGTGTGTGTGTGTGGTGAATAAACAGGTGTACCTGTTTCCAGATGTTTTCAAAGCTCATCTATAACCTTCCCCAAATTTTGGCCATTCACTGTAATGCACACATAGTATCATGGTTGCTTTCTTATCTCATACAGGAAGCATTATTGAATAATAAGCATGGGTGTGCTTTGGAGGCATGGCAGGGACAGCCACAAATGCCAATAGAAGTTGTTTGTAAGAAGTACCGCTTTCATTTACTGAATAGCAAACAGCAACCAACTCTATAGCAAACTCTCTGAATGGCTGTTCCTTTAAAGTTGTTTATGCTCCCACCCAGATTGCTAGACCTGGCTGCATGCCTAACCACTCTGCATTCAACTTGGACTAATAAAACATGAATAAAGGACCATGAAAAATCCAGATGCAGGGTTCCCTGATTTGCATCAGGACTAATTATTTATTTAAGGACAGCTGTGCTTAAAAGTATTTAAAAACAAACCAAAAAACCCAGCGACCCTAGGAATGCATTTTCTAGTTCATATTTGTTTACAGAATATTTATTCCCAAGCTTGCTGATTTGGTGTTCTATAAGGTAAGATACCAATATTTTAGAAGTTGTTTTTCTTAGCAAAAAATTCAAATGGGACTTGAAACAAAATGACATAATAATTATTGTCATATTGTTAAAATGACATTGTATTGTATTTTTTTTTGGGGGGGGAGAATGAATTAATTAGATCAAAGTACTGGGTGATGTTAAACAATATTCTGTAAGGAGAGTTTGGAACTGGAAAGTGCAGCACATTGTTTAAATGTTTCATATTAGTGATGTATTGTAAATGCATTTCTCTAAGATATTCTTGTAAGTTGCATCTAAGGCTAGAGGTGCTTTTTTACTAGGATAAACTCAGTGGAATTAACTTCTGCGTTGATATGTATAGGATTGCATTGTAAGGCTGCAGTCTAATGCACAATTACCTAAGATTAAGTTCTACTGAGCTCAGCTGGATTTACTTCTGAGTAGACATACATAGAATTTGGCTGTAAGTCACAGTGTAAGTGTGTTCAATCAAGCTGCTCAGCTATCTTGTAAATCTAACCAAATATGCATATGCCAAACAACATCCCGTGGACTATGTTAAATATAATGCTATAATAATGAAAAACTTAGTAGTGGCTTTTTGTTGCTGAATAGTTTTCTTTCTAAAATATGGGGTTACATAAATTAAAATCAATGCCTATGAATTATTATGGACACGCCTGTGTGTTAAAATGAAATTTTGAGGCACGCTCACTTCAGGCACCCAAATGAGCAGCATTGTAATAAAGGGGTGAGGGGGGCTCAAAAGGTTTTCTACACAGAATGGAAAGTTTGAATTTTGCACATATCTCAGAATATAACCTGCGGCATGATCTCATGCATGCCTACTCAGAAGTAGGCCCCATTCACTTCAATGAGACTTGCTTCCAGGGGAGTGTGTGCATAGGATGACAATGCTAATTCCTGCTATTTAAAGTGATTTCTCTGCATCAATTATTTCCAGCGTTTATAATAGCTGGTATTAGACCACGGGGCAGTTTGTAGGAGAATGCCAAGTACAGTATACCTGAGAATATTTCAAAAAAGTGAAAAGGTTGATACGGCTTTGGACAACAGGAACATAGGAAGCTGATGTAAACCAAGTCAGACCAATGGCCTATCTAGTTCAGTATTGGTTACTCTGACTGGCAGCCGCTCTCTGGGGCTTCACGCAGGGATATCTCTCAGCCCTACCAGGAGATGCCATGGGATTGAACCTGGGACCTTCTGCATGCAAAGCAGATGCTCTGTCCCTGAGCTATGGCCCTTTCCCCAAGGGAAACGTTTATAATGGTTTCTGGAAAATATGTGTATCTAATTCATGATCTAGGAGGGCAAAACTGTCTGTCTGTCTGTCTGGAACAGGGGTAGTCAACCTTTTTATACCTAGCGCCCACTAATGCATCTTTCTTGATGGTACAATTTCCTTACCGCCCACCAGCGCTCAATGGAAGGAGGATTCAGCTTGTGCTGCAGAACCCCTTACTGCCCACCTAGAATCCAGAAACGCCCACTAGTGGGTGGTAGGAACCAGGTTGACAACCCCTGGCTGAGAACATTTCCCCACAATTTCCTACCATATACAGTCATACCTCGGCTCCCGAGTTTTCCAGTTTTCAGACGTTCTTTTGGAAGCCGAACATCCGATGGGGCTTCTGCAATGGCAGAGGAAGCCTCTGGGGCACCTGGGGCAAGGCGCCCAGGGGCGGGGCAAACAGCTCATAGGGGCCCATAGGGGCTAGGGATGGGGTGCGCCATGCGGTGCCCCGATGGCACCCGGGGTGCACCGCTCCCATCACACCCACCTAGCTATGCCTCTGGGCTTCTGTGGCTTCTAATTAATTGGCTGCAGGAAGCTCCTGCAGCCAATCAGAAGCCGTGCTTTGGAAGTCGCATGTTTCGGAAGTCGAACAGACTTCCGGAACAGACTCTATTCAACTTCTGAGGTATGACTGTATACACAAGGCAGCTTGCAGTATAAGAGCTTAAAACAAATCGTTTTAAAGCCAATAGGGTTGCAGGGAACCAGACAGAGGGCCTTCTCGGTAGTGGCGCCCACCCTGTGGAACACCCTCCCTTTAGATGTGAAGGAAATAAGCAGCTATCCTATCTTTAAAAGACATCTGAAGGCAGCCCTGTTCAGGGAAGTTTTTAATATTAAACACTGTATTGTTTTTAACACTTGATTGGGAGCCGCCCAGAGTGGCTGGGGAAACTCAGCCAGATGGGTGGGGTATAAATAATAAATTATTATTATTATTATTATTATGATAAAATAAAATTAAGCAAACAAAAACAAAAAGCAAAAAAGGCAGAACAATGGAAGGAACATTGCTTAAAAAGATAATGATCATAACTTAAGCATAATTTTAATTTTAAAAAATGGGAAGTAATTTTATTTTAATTTTTAAGCCTGGGAAATTGGCGGCACGGGGTGTGTGTGGAATGCCCCCGAGCAAGGAGCTTGCTCTCCTTGTGCCCCATTTCTGAATTCATTGAATAATAATATTGTAAAGTTGGAAGCGACCCCAAGGGTCATCTAGTCCAACCCCCTGCAATGCAGGAATCAGAGCTTAAGAATCCCTGACAGATGGCCATTCCATCTCTGCCACTAACATATGCTGCTGTTTTCTTTCTTTCTCGCCCACCCAGAAATATACTATGCCTCTTCTGTTCTTCCCCCAATATTTTTTATCGGGTGCTGGCTGTGGTCTGTGGTAAGGTTGCGTTATATTCATTGAGCAAATGTGTGTTAAGTAGTTACAGATTTATTATTAATATGCACGAGACATTAACAGCTCTTTTTGTTTTTATTAGCAGGAGCAGTAAGTGACCCTTTGATTTTTGAATCCCCGTCACTATGTGGAAAAAACATTCTGTCTTTTGCCTTTTGGTTTTGGCTGTTGCTACAAACTGTGTAGTGTATGGACAAAACAGAAGAAGGGGACAGAAGCCAAGTTCTCTAACAGGAAAAGCGAACCTTCAGGGTAAAGTCATTTTCTTAGAATTTACTATAGGCTGCATGAAATGTTTCCAAGCGCAATGGAATAATCTCCAAGGGAAAGTGGCAAATTATTAATATATGGGGATTTTGAATCATTTTGGTAACAAGTCCTGAGTTCTATGGGAACAGCATGTTTTCCATTAAGACCAGACTACAAGGGACATAATTATTCTATTCTAAAAGGCACGTTCCCTTTCACATAAAGAAACTCTACAGACTTTTTTTCAGGTGGAATGTGCTACTGGAAAACGCATATCGCACACCCACAATTTCAGAATAGATTGGAATATTTATTTCCTTATTGAATAAACAAAATATCTTGTTGCAAGGAAACCTCTAAGCAGTTTACAATAATGGAAAATGAAACATTAGCACTATAAAATTTTTTATTTAAAAAATCCCAGTTGAAACCAGGTATTTAAAAACTTTCAAGAGACGATTCTAGCCAACAGTAGCTAAAAAGAGATAAAGCACATGTGACTTCTACATGTTTGGATTGGCTTGCTGAAACAAAAATGTTTTAAGCAGATGCTGAAAAGAGTATGATGAAACCATCTGTCTGGTGTCAATTGGCAGGGAGTTCCAAAGTATAACTGCTGCTACACTAAAAGCTTGATTTCTTACAACTGCACAGCTAGTATTATGTGGCACCTACAATAGTGTCAGTTCTGCAGATCAAAGTGGTCTAGAAGCATATATGGGATCAGGTGATCCCAAGCTATTAGGGCTATATATTCTAGTTGTGACACCTTGAACTTGGCCCAATAGCAAATGGGCAAACAGTACAGATCTCTGAGCAGGGGTGTTATATGCTGAAAGGCTCTCACTCCTGACAGCAATTATGCTGCAGCATTCTGTACTAACTGCAGCTTCTAGATCAAGCACAAGAGAAGCTCCATATAGAGTACATTGCAGGTATCCAATTTTGCAGTCACCAATGCACAAACTCCTGGCTTCTCCGGACAGCCCTAGATTCAAACTGCATGCCTGCTCCTTCAGGGCAGTGCAGCTCCATCCAGCTCAGGCAATTGACTCATTTCTAGTTGTTGTTGTTTTCATTTTCCCTACAATACACACATAACAGGCAAACTTCTAAGGGTTTTCTTTAATACAGAGCAGAAGAAGCCATTGTCATGTAAATAGATACAGTGCACAAAAGGTTGCCTTCAGCAATATGCCGGCTGTCCTGATTCTATGAAGTGTACGTCATATTAAAGCAGATGTGAGAAACCAATGGCCCTGCAGATGTTGTGGGACTCCAGCTTCCAACAGCTCCAGCCAGCATGACCAATGGTCGGGGTGATGGAGGTCGTAGTCCGACAACATTCAGATGTCTTGCAACAAAAAAATCCCCTGTGTTGCAAAACAGAACAGTCTGATAAACATAAAGCAACACATAGGCTAATAGTATACTAACGATATTTATATAACACAGTTGAACTGTTTCTTAATTCACAATCAGAAAACATACAGTATGTACATGGAGTCACGAACTAATAAGAGAACATTCAGACATCAGCAGGTTTCCCATGCCTATAGTAAAGGACTGCAGCCCTATGTCAATCAACACTTCCAATCCCTAGTGAATGAATATATTTCAGCAATACTATTATGGCGGAGGACCTTAAGGGCCACAAACGACAACATTTTGGAGGTCCCAAGTCTCAAGGTGGTGAGATTGGTCTCAACTAGGGCCAGGGCCTTTTCAGTACTGGCCCCAACTTGGTGGAATGCTCTGTCCCAAGAGACTAGGGCCCTGCAGGACTTGACATCTTTCCGCATGGCCTGCAAGACAGAATTGTTCCACCTGGCCTTTGGTTTGGACTCAGTCTGACCCTTATGTTTCCCTCCCCTTATGGTTTTGATCTATGGGCTACTTTGGCTGCATTTTAAATTGCATTTTAACCTGTATTTTAAATTGTGTTTTTTCCTATTATGTTTTTACTGTAATTTTACTGGTGTTAGCCGCCCTGAGCCCGGCTCTGGCCAGGGAGGGCAGGGTATAAATAAATTTTATTATTACTGTTATATTATTGTTATCATGTGAATTGAGAACATAAGAACTGCCCATCTAGTCCACCGTCCTGTTCTCACAGTGGCAAACCAAATACCTTTGGAAACTCACAAACAGAACCACCACTGACTCCTGTTCCACCATCTAATGAGAAGAACCTAGAATTGGATTGGAATTCCCCTCACCTCTTCCCTTTCTATTTGAAACCACCCCATGTTGTTGTCTTCTCCCACTGCAGCTTTGTTCCCCGTTTTTGAATGATCTCTGTCCCATCTTGCCCTCTGCAGCTTCCGTCTGCTTCATCGATATCATCTTCATCCTGGACAGTTCCGAAAGCGCAAAAGATGTCCTGTTTGATAAGCAGAAGGAGTTTGTCACCACCTTAAGCGACAAGGTTTTCCTCATGAAGCCCACCAGAGTCCGCAGGTACGACTTCAGACTGGCAATCATGCAGTTCAGCAGTTCGGTCAAAATCGACCATCCTTTTACCGAATGGAAAAACTTGCAGACCTTTAAGCAGGAAGTCTCCGGGATGACCTTTATTGGGCACGGCACGTATTCCTATTATGCTATTTCCAACGCTACCCAGTTGTTCAAAACAGAAGGCCGCAAAATAGGTGTCAAAGTGGCTTTGTTGATGACGGATGGGATCGACCACCCAAAGTCTCCTGATGTGCAGAGCATATCTGAAGCAGCCCGGGCCCTTGGAATATCGTTCATCACCATTGGCCTTTCTAAGGTTGCCAATCAAGCCAAACTGCGTTCGATATCTGGCGATTCGCCCGGGAAGCCTGTGATCATCCTCAACGATCCCAACCTGTCAGACAAAATACGGGACCAATTGGTAAGTAACATTTTTTAAAGGGTTCTTCTTCTAGTAATAGTTTCGTAGACTGGTAGAGTTGGAAGGGACCACAAGGCTCACCTAGTCCAACCCCCTGCAATACAGGAATCTTTTTGCCCAACAGAGGGATTGAACCCATAGCCCTGAAATTAAGAGTCTCACACTCTACCAACTGAGCTATACTGCAGCAACAGTAGCCACCAACGACAGGGCCTTTTCAGTAGTGGCATCTTAGTTATGGAACAGCCTTTTAAAAAAAATGATGTGGCCTCTCAGTTTTTAAATCTGAGGGGGTTTTCTTTAACTTTGAGGGTGCAATGATTTCATTTTTTGCTTATTTTGCTTGTATGATTTCATGCCTAATAATAATAATAATAATAATAATAATAATATTTATTTGTACTCCACCCATCTGACTGGGTTGCCCCAGCCACTCTGGGTGACTTCTTCATATCAAAACAGTTTTTCTTACTCATTGATTGTAAGCTATCCAGAGAAGTTAATATTATGAAGTGGCATACAAAGGCTGCAAATAAATGAATAATTAAGAAATAAGGACTTGTAAAGAACCAATTTTTTTAGCATGGCAGCATCAACACTTTGGAACTCCCTGCGTGTTGACATGTGGCTAGCGCTTTCACTGTACTCTTTTCAGCACCTGCTTAAAACATTGTTGTTTAGGCAAGCCTATCCAAACATGCTGAAGTTTCATGCAGCTACCGTTGATTTAAAATAATCTTTTGGATATTTTAAAATGTTTGTTTTAACTGTTTTTTAATTGCTAATTTCAATATTTTTTTCTAAATAGCTTAGAGGATTTAAACACCTACCCCCACCCCCACCCTCACCCCATTAAGTGGTATATAAATTTTATTACATAAAAATCAAACGGTCAATCCATCCATATGTTGACCGCCTAAGAGGCCACAAAGAATGACTTTAGCCATGTAAGTTCTCCATTCCTGCTCAGCTCCTGTGACACGCAATGGCTTGAAACAGTAGCATACCAGCCTTTTGCCTATTCAGATCATACACCACTCTTAAAGAGCTAACTTTAACGTATGAATGGGGCAGCACATGTTATTGGGAACATTCACGTGGGAAAAGAGGGCTTATGTTGGTCAGGTCTTATTTATTTATTTATTCATTTATTTAGAACATTTGTACCCCATTCTTCAGCCAATAATGCTACCAGAGCAGCTTACATGTAATCAAAACATGGCAGACCCTACCCACAGGCTTACAATCTTAAAAATGGAAATGACACACAAGGGAAAGGGAACAGGGAGGGAATAGGAAAACCCAAATCCCAGCTCTGGCACCAATTTCTAAACAGCCGTTTCCATAATGACCAGCTGGCACAGATCAGGGGCAGGAGGTGCCTGATGGCGATGAGACGAGCCCTGCTCCATAACTCTTCCCCCAACTGATGGAAAGTCTGCCCCGGGTTGACTGTTAGGGGAGAGGAGGCCTGATGGAGCTGGCCTGTCACAACAGAGCGGATGTACTTGAGTTCTACTTCCCAGCTCTGCCACTGCTGGAATGGCTGCCTGCAGGTGATGGTTGTAGGCAGAGGAGGCCTGATGGAGCTGGTCTGTCATAGCAGAACCTATGGAGATCTTCCCCCATGGCCAGCAGTGGCCTGTGGCTCAGGTGACTGAAGCCTTGTGGCTGGAAACAGAAGGAGGGAAGAATGCTCTTGTGGTCAGGTTGTGCTTGTGGGCTTCCCAAAGGCAAATGGCTGGCCAGTGTGAGGAGGTTGGATTAGATAGGCCATTGGTGTGTGATCCAGTAGACTCTTGTTATGTTCTTATCTGGAGATGCTGGAGATTGAACCAAGAACTCTTTACAAGCAAGGCAAATGCGCTACTACTGAGCTATGTCCCTTAATTATACCATGGCATAATGAGAAAGATTAGCAGTTTGCTGGCAAATAGAAACACAGAAGAAGAACAGGATGAGGTAAGGTCAGACGGCAAGAAATATTAGACATTGTAGAAGACCGAAGCTCTCAAGGGAGAACTGGATGCGGAAGTTGTGAATACATCCATGACAAATAAGGAAATGAGCCTCTAGTGGCTCATTAGAAGAAAACATATTACGGAAAGGAATAAGTGAGGCGGATGGGATTTTGTTCTGATCTTCTAATAGTCAGCTGGGTTTGAGCCATGCTGTTCCATTGTACATATTCATACTCACCACGAAGTTTGGGTAAACAGAGCTAATGACTCTATCATATCAGGTTTACTTCGGTATTTCCAGAAGTGTTTTTCCTGCTGCACCTTGACTTTTTATGATATTGTTTTAGCAATGCTTATTCTTCCAATATGTAAGCAACTTTGTGAGATTCACCTGAAAAGCGATTCATAAATGCCTGAAATAAATATTGTTGTTAACCAGACTAATCTGAGTTGAAATGGCATGCCATGCTAATATATATATATTTAATTGTTTTATCTTCCAGGCAACTCTATTTGATGAGCGGGTAAGTTGATCAGCTTTTGAGTATTCAGTGGCATATCCACCATCCCTTTCCATTTGTTCAAGTTGTGAGTGCTGTTGCCTTTGTAGTCAAAACAGCACCATTCGCACATTCACTACCGTGAGGTATCAACAGGCATGAGGGGGAAGGTTTGCTGAAGTACAAAAAAAAGAAAAAACCTTTAAGGGGGAAGCTTTAGAATGGAGGAATGAGGGGACACACAAAAAACAGACCAATGACTTGAACATGTTCTGTGACAATGACATGTTAGAATATTGTGGGGGTGAAGAAAACTGGGTGGGAAGAGGAATGAAATGGAGAGTCTGGACTCCTGATCAGCAGCACTGCACACTGCAACGTTTTGTTGCAGGCCCCACTTTTCATGGGTAAATATATGCTGATTCTCAGATAACATTTCCTGCAAAAAGATAACGTCCTCATAAGAAAAAGGGGTGCACATGTGCACAATCATGTGATTCCTCCATGATCCAGCTGGCCCCACCCCCCAAATACACGCCATCGCTACCATCATCATCAACTTGTGCTCTTTCCAACCAACACAACCCAATAGTCCCATTCCACTGAATGGTAGATGCGTTGTTAGAAATTTGCCAGGTGCCAGGCACGTTTTGCTGCTGGTGTGGTTCCAATTGCAACTACGTGGAGATTTCTGGGCGCAAGGTTGGCAGCCACAGTTTAAAAACCTTTGTCCATCATTTATACCATTTCCATTTCCACTTTGTGTGTTTCTCCTCCTTGCATACTGGGACAAGTGAATTGTTGTAAGAGCAGTCAAGCAATGTAGTTGAGATCATAGAATCCTAGAACTGAAGTATTGGAAAGGACCCCGAGGATCATCCACAGATCAGCATAAACATGGAATTCCTCTCCTCCCCCCATGTTATCTTTTGCTGTGTATACACCATATATTTAAAGCACATTCCACACACACCACACAGAATCCCAGGACCTGTAGTTTTTACCTCTCACAGAGCAACAGTTCCCAGCACCCTTAACAAAATAAGCTTTACGTAGAATTTACTGAAAGGAAGGGACCTAACTTAGGCATGTTAATTAACTTTGATGGGTCTGCTGTGAGTAAAATATAGTTCGCATCCACACCATACATTTAAAGTGCTATGATGCCACTTTAAACAGTCATGGCTTCCCCCAAAGAATTCTGGGAGTTGTAGTTTGTTCAGGGTGCTGAGAGTGGTTAGGGAGTATCTATTCCCCTCCCAGAGCTACAGTTCTGAGAGTTCGCTGTGAAGAGGGATTGATTGACCCACATTTCCCAGGATTCCTTGCGGGTGGAGGGAGAGGAAAATGTTCTTTAAATGTATGGTGTGTATGCAGCTTTTATCTCTTTAAGAGGAATAGATCAAACAAAAACAGCATGGAAGTGTTTTTTTCCTCTGAGAGGCCCAAGCAGCTGTGCAAGGACTAAAGGTCAGGAGCATTCCTCCTTTTCAAGGTGGCTGCCTGGGCCTGTGGGACCAGAGGAGCGGATGCAGGGGTGGGAATCGGAGTGACTTGTTCTCAGAAGCAAGAAGCCAACAGAGGCATGAAAGGGAAGTTGCAAGGGAAGGGAATAGAAAAGATTTCATTCCATTGGGGAATCAAGGCCACTTTGGATGCGACAAAACTTCCCACAGGGGAAGCACTTCTTTGTAACTAGGCAAGATGCAGGATGATAAAAGCACATGTGCGTTTTGCCTGCGCATGAGTTTTGCATGTTGAAAGCTGAGCTAGATGTCATGGATCCAGGTGATCTACCAATTTCCTATCAAGTGGGAGAAGGGGTGTGGATTGCTCTGTAAGGTGGGCAGTAGTGTGGTATGCGTGTTAAATTCTTCTCAGCCAGTTTTCTCCCAGTGGGGTTTTGATAGTCATCTGAGAAATTTTTTTTTTTTGGGGGGGGGGAGTATTTTGAGAGAAGATCACATCAAGTAAATGTCTCCTGTCTAGCCCTGCTGGGCTTTAACTTGCCCCAGACTTCAATGGAAATCTGCACTACCTACAATGTGGCACATGGGTTGTGTTGCCATGACATCTAGTCAGTCTCTGAAAAATTGTAATTGCATTTAACTGCCTGGTGCATGGACACTGTGATACCCATAGCTATACCCATACCCAACACATTTTGTGGGCCTCATGTAGGCCAGTCTTTGTGGGTGATTGGCACTTAACTTGTGTGTGTTCCCATAAGGACCAGGGTTCAACTTCGATGCTACCCTTGGCTTCAGAGGCACACAGAAGAAGCAAGACTTTTCACTGTTTCCAAGTGGCTCTGAAACCAAGAGTGAGGACAAGTTGGAGATCATGCTCTTCATCTTAAGTTCCAGGCTAAGGAGAAGCGCAAGCACTTTCTATATGGCCTTGCGCTGAGCCTGACTTTGTGCAGACACCAGAGCTCTACATAATATAATAGATAAGACACTTCCCTTCTCCTGGGGTCCAGTAAGAACTTCTTTCTGATTATGGGAGCCTCCAAAGTCCAGCATTACATCGCCGATGAGACTTAACTCCAGTTCTCCATTTCTGGTGGATAGTATCAGGTTTTCACCAGACTAATGAACCACTAGTATCCTGGGACAATTTGGGACAATTACATTCATAGTTGGAAAGGTGAAATTCTAACATTGCTGTTTCTGTTGAACTTGTAGTGTGAGCAAAAGAGCTGTGAATGCGAGAAGGGAGACCGAGGACCGCCAGGACCACCTGTGAGTATATATGATGGGCAGCAGGATCCTTCAGATTTCCTGCTTATAGTTTATAAGAGCAAACTATCACACACAAATGCTTAAAGGAGAATATAATATGTTTAAGTGTGTCTGAAGGAAAAGGAGGAGGAATTGTTCACTCAAGAAGAAAGTATTATTGGTAAAACCTATTTGGTGTTTCACAACTTTCTGACTAGTTGCAGGACCTTAGCCAGACCTAGCAGAGTACACACAGAATCCATGGAAGCAATTGGCAACTTGGCTGCAGGCAGGATAGATGAAGCAGGAACCAGGAACTTGTAGTTAGGTGTTTATTATATACAGTGGACTATTTACAGGAACAGAACACGGATCTTATGCTAGCTCTCTCTGACACAACTCACAACTCCTACACTGACACAGAACTCTGAACACGAACACCGAATTCCCAGTTAGTAGGCCATTAATTATCACTCTCTTGAGAGAGCTTGACCAATTAGGGAGCGGTCTCCATGTCTCTGTTATCACCAGGCACACTTACTCAATCAGATTGCCTTCTGGCTGTCTGCCAAACCTTAATTGACTCTGTGTGAGTAGCTGCATGTACACAGTTTCTGAACAAGTATAAAAAGCACCAGGTTTAGTTAGGCTGACCATGTGTTCTGCTTTACAGGGTACAGTCCTCTATTTTAAGGAGTTCTCTGTTTGACAGACTGTCTAGTCCAAATGTGGTCTAAAGATAAAGAACTGTAGGAAGGGAGATAAAGCAGGGACCTTGTAGTTATCCATCAACATTTAGGACCCGGACAGCTGTCTGAGCATGGACACAGGTCACCTGGTCACACTCTTCCCCGCTTTGGAGCCATGCATAGCATTTCAGTACCAGTAATGGTTTCTAAAATTGCATCGATTCACAGAAATTGGGATGTGCAAACCTTATGCAATTCTATGTCCTCTCAAAACAAAGAGGGTATATACTCTATTAATGATATTTCTCTCTCCTTGTCCCCTCAAGGGTGGTCATGGTGGCAGAGGGGATAAAGGTGACCGAGGAACTAAAGGAGAAAAGGTAAATCGCCACGAACACCTCCCTTGTTCTCTTACAATGGCAATGGGGCCTGCCTGAGAGGTGCAAGAACTGAGTTCCAGCAAGTTCCAGTTGAAAAATATTGCCCTGGTCTTGACTGTTGTATTTTTAACAAGACTATGGTCAAAGTTGGGTGTAAGTGTAGTATAAAAGGAAATAATATTTCCAAATATTTTCACTGGCTTCTATCTTTTTTTCCAGGGTGAGGCTGAGAAAGGAGAGCCTGGAGAAAAAGGTGCAGAGGTATGTGAATTATTGCTGTTTCCAATAATTCAGTGTGAAGTGTGTTTCTGCTTTCTCACAAGCCCTGTTCTTTAATCTGTCTCCTCTCTAACTGTCCTCTGTTTTGATACGCTGTTTCGTCACAGTGGGACTTTGCAAGCAGAGCCATCACCGTAGCTCCTTTTGCCGCCTTTAACTTATCATCTCAGATGTCACAGCAGCCTATGCAAGACTTAGCTGTTCTGCCCAAGGCTAAGATCAAGGTGGAGTTGTATCTAACCACAGCTGGTAGGACAGAAGGCAGGGAGCCCAACAGTAGGTTAGAGACAGAGCTAATGGTGGGAAGAGACAGTTTTGTCTTCTTCATTGCTGAGTTCTATAGGGGCAATGAGGAGACTAAGGAGGAGGAGGAAGCTGATAGGTAGTTCTTTTCCCGGGGCTGGTACTACCTAAGAAGGAAGGCAGAAGGGGCTGGCTAAAGGCAGACTGAGATTGGTGGGGCAGTGTTTCATTTGCCCTGATGAACCAGCCTCACTGGTTAGAGTGCTGGACTATGACTGGAGAGACTCAGTTTCAAACCCCCACTCAGCCATGAAGTTCACTGGGTAATCTTTGGCCAGTCTCTCTATCTTCCTTACCTACTTTACGGCGTTGGGAGAACCGTGTCAACTGCCTTGACCTGCTTGGAAGAACGGTAGGTCGTAAATGTAATGGCGAGGATATTAATCATAGTATATAGCGAGGTCTACAATCACAGTGTAAATCAAGTTGCCAGTGGTACTGAAACAATGGGTCTTCAAAAGGTGCCTTCAAGAGTTGATGGATTTTGAAATCTTTGGAAGAATGCTTCTATATGTGATGTATAACCATTGCCTCAATATCCTATAGAAATAGCAGCCTGTCTCGCATGTGGAAACACTAATGCTAACACTTCCTTTCTCTCTGCATTTTAATGAAGGGAGCCAATTTGTTAATTCATTTCTTTGCACATGAATACTGCCTTCCTCCAATTAAATGAATGGAGAGAGCTCTGTGTGAAGATCAGAAGCATCTTATTCTCTCTCTCTCTCTCTCTCTCTCTCTCTCTCTCTCTCTCTCACACACACACACACACACACACAATTCTTCAAAGGATGGCATTTCATTCTTTCTCCAACCAGGTTGTTACTTGGCCCTCCATGCTAATTAAATAGCATATCTATTTATCATATTCTTGATATTGTATTAGTCATGTTAAAATAACTTTATTTTGTTCTTTCAATAGGGAGGTGCTGGTTATAAGGGAGACAAGGTGAGATGGTGCACAAATGCTTACTTATATTGCCATATTAAGCAGTTTATAATTAGATGTCTACAAAGACAATGCATTAAAAATATAGGGGACGAGTTGTAAAAGAATCATATTAATAGAACCAGATGAAAGAAGGAAGAGATATGAATACAGTCCATAAAGTTTCACAAGCTAGAGTCTTTTGCAATGTAAGCTTTTTCAGAGTATTAGTATTGTGTTCTTTAGGATCCTGCTCTGGGCTGAAAGAGGCTGGTAAGGACTAGTAGAATAGAAGGCTTAGAGGACACACCGGTCAGGAAACTTCAGAACAACTTAATTCTCTCTCTTTAACAAGAACAGTAGCAGGAAACCCCTGAGTCCAGCCATATACGACAAAATTCAGTGCCACTTAGCAACTAAGTTGCAGAATGACCCTATCAGCACAGGGCAGGCAGATTGAAATTTTGATAATTTAGATCAGGGGCAGCAAACCTCTGGTCTTCCAGGCATTGCTGAATTACAACTCCAGTCAGCCCCACCCAGCATAGTCAGTGGTCTGGGGTGATGGGACTTGTAGTCTAGAGCCACAGGTTCCCAACCCTGATCTAGATTGTCAGAATAACCAGAGAATGTGATGCTTCAACTTCCTATACAAAAACAAATTTGAATGAATCATCACCATGAAATCATGCCAATAATATATACTTTTTGCAGGGTGAGAGAGGGGAATGCGGAACACCAGGACTAAAGGGAGACAGAGTAAGTACCATAAGCAACTTGCCATATGCATACATACAAGCTGTGTCAAAATTCTGTTCAGAACATTGTGTGAAAATGCAAAGAATGTTTTTCTTAAAATGGCAAAAGGCAATTATAACTGTTCTCATTCAACCTACCGGTGTTGGTGGAAGGTTAGTTAATTGTTAGCTTGAAAGCATTTCATCAAGAGAAATGGATCCAATCAGTCAAAGTGGACCAGTTTGATTCTCTGGGAACACTGTGGCAATAGTCACACTGTTTCAGACCTCTATGGGTTGCTTTGAGATTCTGCTGCCTGAACAGGCTTTCCTTGGCCTGATTGAGAATTTCCATACCGCTCTAGATTTGAAATGGCTTATAAAAATAAAGGTGCTTAGCAAACATACATAAATAGAAGAGTGTCATGTTCTGCCCCATGGAGGAGCTCAAGGGGCGCAAGGAAGCAAAGCAGGTTGGTTGTTGCAGCACCACAGAGAGCTCCTGGTGAGCAACTTGCTCCAACTCAGACAGAAAGTGAACTGGGGCCATTAGTGGTCTCCCAAGTCAACAAGTAGTTTAACAACCAGTCCCAGGGAATGGTAGCTTTGTGAAGGGAATAGGGGCCTCCTAACAACTCTCAGCATCCTTAACAAACTACAGATTTCATGATGCTTTGGAGGAAGCCATGACTGTTGAAGTGGTATCACAGTGCTTTAAATATATAGTGCAGTCAGGTCTGTTATTTTCAGTGAGTGTCCTCTGAGCAAAAAATAATTGAATACCACCCTATGTTTTTAATTTTGTAGGCTTTTTTGTTGCTGTAAGAAACATGAGGTATATAAATTTCTTAAATAGATACTCTGCCCCCTTTTGGAGAACTAGGGCTAACTTGCTGAAGACAAGACCTCCTCCTTGGAGTGCTCCCACCTACACCATTGAAGTTGTGAGGAAGGCGCTCAGTTTCTCAGGTCCAGGAGAAGGAACCTGTGGTGGTCCTGGTGTCATGGGGTTTGTTTGATCAGGCCTGTAGCCTCTGGTTCAGTGCTTCACCAGTCACTAGCATCGGGCCTGGAGCCAGGAACCTGGTCCAGCTCCTAGGCCGGTGACACTGTAATCTCCAACCTAATGTCCAAGTCACTACTTCACTTATGGGTCACAACAATGAGCCGGAATAGGGCAACCCAAAAATCAGTACATCCAGTATAAATATAAAACAATTCAAATTCAGCCTGAATTGAGAATGAACTGTGGCTTTCCAGATGTTGCTGCTCTTCTGTCAGCCCTCAAACAGCATAGCCAATCTGCAGGGATGATGGGAGTTCTAGTCCAACAGCATCTGGAGGGCCACAGGTTCCTCTTCCTTGATCCAGACTCAAATTTGATTGGCCTGTTTTGTTTGCTCAGTCTGGTTTTTGTGGTTGATGAGAGAGAAAACTAGTGCTTAATTATTTTAATTTGCTAAGAAGGAATCCATGTGAACTGTCAGATTCTTAGTTCTTATAGCTCCATACAGCAATGTCAGTTTACACGGGTAGCAGGTGAAGACGTTGTAAGGGAGGATGTGAAATGTACACATGTGTGAAGTTAAAAGAAAATTAGTTAGCAGCTGGCAGTTTAAATGGAAAGGGGGGGAAATGGACATAAAGACCATATGTCGAGATTGTAGAAATGTAAGGAAATAGCATTTTAGTTGTTGTTTTTACTGAGGGCAAGGAAGGAGAAGGCATTGAACATCTGTAAAGGATTAAAAGGCCATAATGGATTAAGCACTTGCAGAAACTTCTGAACAGGCCAAAGTTCTCATCACCCACAGGATTCCCACTTACAACAGGAGATGAAGCGGCATTGCCAAAAATGAATGAGGAGGTTTTTTTAAAAAAAGAAAGAAAGAAAAATAAGAGGCAGCAATCATGCCAGTGGAAAATGAGCAGACACGGAGAACACACAGCAGAAGCACAGAGCAAAAGATTGGGACACACAGCACTAATATTCTGGAGTACATTTATGATCTGGAAAGATCAGCACAGTAGTATAATTGACTGTACTGTTGGGTGTCCCAACAAAATGTAAAAAAAGAGAAAGAAATGAGGGAGATTTATTGCATAGTATTCATCAGTGTTTACTGGTGTTTCCCACTGCCCAGAATTCTGGGTTTCCCTAAAGGGCAGTCAGCGGAGGGTACAGCTTTTATATTAGCTGAAAATGCAAATAACTGCTGGCTGTTTGAATTCAGGTTGGGTGTGGATCGTGTGCACAAGTCTGCAGAGGCCAAGCTTAGCTGTAATTATTTCCATTGCTGGTTTTGCTTCCTTGATGCCGGAGCCCACTCCTCCCGCCCAACGGCTCACAAGTTCAAAGGGGACCACTTGAGATAGCAAGCAGCTGGGGCTAAAGCTAAGGACGAGAGGGATGCTCCCAAGAGAGAAGGGCACATATTTTGACCACAGAGTTCCATCCCGGCCCCCATCCCTCCCCTCCTTTAGCCTAGAAAATGATTGATTTTAGGATGGAAGAAAACATGTGCTTGTCTGGGAGCATTTTTATCCTCCTTTTCAGTCCAAGAAGGCTCCCTGAGAAGCTGAGCGATAAGATGGTCCCTGTAATCAGACTTTCAATTTAAAAGATGTGACATGAAAGAAAAGGGGATTGAGAGGAAGAAAAAAAATAGCAAACTCCAGCATTAGTTCTTAGATATGAATGATTGACTTTATAACTTGTTAGTCATTAGCCATACACAAGAGTAGACCCATGGAGGTTAATGGGTGTGACAAACTCAGGTTCATTCATTTCAGTGAGTCTGCTCTGGGTGGGATTTAATTGGCTACCATTCAGAGTTGTGTTTTTTCTTCTAATGACCAGATCAAATAGAAACAGCTGGAGAAAAACAGGAGCCAAAAGCTGCTGGTCTCTCAGCAGGGTGGGTGGCGGGTCCTGCTCCCCTTCCTTCCCCCTGGGGCAGGCTGATGGAATGACTGCTGCCAGGTGACATTTCGTGGATGGAGGTGGCTTCTTTGAAAAGCCCCTGCTTCCTTTCCTCTTCTCTGCTGCAGACCGGTATTCCAGCCATCCAGATACACTTTCTCATTGTCAGAGACTCCATTCCCAAACCAAGGCATTATTGCTAGGAGAAAGAAAATGATCTTGCATGGTCTGAATAGCAACTTAAAAAGAGAGAAGCTTATATTGATGTCTGTTCAAAATATGTTTTGCGATTGATCTGTTTTAAATCGTCATGGCTTCCTCCCAGAAACTTTGAGATTTTTAACTTCTTAAGGGTGCTGAGCAGTCTTTGTTTTCCCCTTCCTTCCCTTCTTAGAGGGTAACAATCCCCAGGAATACTTGCCCTGCTCTGATGGCAACAAACAGGGGAACAATGGAGATGGGAAGGAGCAGAATTGCTCTTGTAGGTCCTTTCACAGCCTATGCCATGTACAATGTTGTGCAGGCTTTGTACATGAGATGAGGAACCCTGCAAAAAACAAAAACACAAAACAGCAGCCTTACCAGCTACATTTTGAGAACCTGAGTGCGTGCAATTGTACAGTTTGGGTTTGGGATTTGCTACCATGCTCCTGTTTTCTCCTTTTCACATTCAGCTAAAGCTGCTTATATTTTGAGTGCAGTGTGCAACATGATGCTGAATATTCCCCAACATAGATCTACTGGACCAGCCTTTGCCAACTTAGTGCCCACCAGATGGTTTGGACTGCAACTCCTATCCATCCCTGGGGCAGAGAGGAGTTGTAGTGCAAACCATTTGGAGATGACTAGCTTGGCCAAGGCTGTGGTAGCCCATTGACAAACCCTAGTTTCAGGTCAGAGATCTGAAATGGACGGAGCATGGAGGAGCAACCAGTAAAGGGGAAATTTAGGCAAATCTGCCTAACACCTATATGTACAGATAACAGCAACCACAGCTGCGGGGAGAGAGCTAAGAAGTGTTTTAGTGAGCCTTGGCTGAATCAGAACTTGCAATTAATCTTTCTATTTTTGTTTTATTTAAACAGGGGCTAGAAGGCCCTTTTGGCCCAAAGGGACCGAGAGGACCTCAGGTGAGTTTGTTTACAACCTAATTCTATGTGAAGATTATTATTTGTTTGCATTATTCAACTCCAGGGGACATTTGGCTTGTGATGTGTGGATTTCTTTGGCTAGAGGTGGTCAATCTGTGCCCGGGCTATACTTCAGCAGAACTAGGTGGCACCTTTTCCTGTTCCATGTGCAAAATATGACTGGACTGATAGCAGTTGAACACTTGTGATAGAACAGCATCTTCCACCACACCACACCCAACTCTGTCTTCCAACATCACACACACACATCACTGTACACACAGGTCTGCCTTACAACAGTTCACCACCACTGCCTGCCCGGCATCATCTGCCACTACATTCTGCTGAATGGTAGAGCCGGCCCTACATTTCAAGATACATGACTGAATTGCCCTTTATGTGAGTTCCTCCCTCTCCAAAGCCTGAAGAGATGCAGCCTCTGTGCACTTATCACCTCACTGTCTTGTCTGTGAATGCATCAGTTGTTGCTTGCTGGCATTCCCTGCTCTGTCTCAGAACTAACTTGAATAGAAATGTCAAGGGGATGAAGTTAGTGGACAATTAAAAATTAGTAAGTCACCAGGGCCAGATGGCTTATGCCCAAGAGCTCTTTGAAAACTCGAAACCAAAATTATTGATCAGCTAACAAAAATATGCAACAGCGCCACAGTGGGCCTCCTTACCAGAAGACTGTAAGATAGGTAGATAAACGCCAGTTTATAAAAGGTAGGCGGAGCAGAGCCAGGAGATTACAGACTTGTCAGCCTAACCCAGGCATAGGCAAACTCGGCCTCCAGATGTTTTGGGACTACAACTCCCATCATCCCTGACCACTGGTCCTGTTAGCTAGGGATGATGAGAGTTGTAGTCCCAAAACATCTGGAGGGCTGAGTTTGCCTGTGCCTGGCCTAACCACATTTCTTGGAAGCAATTGTTAAAGTTCACCCCCCTCTCCCACAATAATAAGTAAATATGAGAAGAACAAGTCATGCTGAAGACAAATCAGCATGGCTTCTACAGCTGGAAAAGTAGAGTTTGGGGGGAGAAGGAGAGTAACAATAAAAAATCCAGTGTCATAGTGTTCTTATATGACTCTATAGCTGTAACAAAAAAAAGGATATTGTGTCATTGAGTGAGGCACATTGTGTGATGATCCAAGATATGATCATTTCCATGACAGCACCGTGAGGCTCCTTCCCTTCTGGAATATGGTTGATGGCATCTATGTCCATCAATTAAAAGCGTTTTTATTCTCCCAGGCTTTTAGTGAAAACTGATGGGAGAAATTCTGTTGGCTATATCTGCTGCTGTAATGCTACTGGAATGATTTTGGTTATTGTTGCTGTACTTTTGTGGGGGAAGGTCTTGTTAATGGCTGTTGACTGCTGTTCTACATTGTGTTTGAGTATACATTCTCTGTGTGTGTTTCTGTCCCACAAACACTGTTAGTAGCTTTTTAAATTGGTTTAAATTTGACTAAGACAGAGCAGACACACTGAAATTAATTAAATAGACCCATTGATTACAATGGGTTTACTTTGAGTAACACTTGGTGAGATATAACCCATTGGCACCTACCATGGAATCATCAAAGTGATGGATGGGATATAAAGGCAAGCAATAAAAATAGATAAAACTTATTTGTATCTGAAGATATATATCTGAATACCAGATATGGGAAACAGGAGGAGAGGGCCATTGCCTTCACACCCTGCTTGTGGGCTTCCTGGAGGCACTTGATTGGCTGTTGCTAAGAAACCAGATGCTGGGCCTCTTAAGTAGGCATCTTATGTTCTTATATGGCTCAGTGGCAGCATATCCTTTGTATCCGAGGAACTCAAGCAGTGGAGAACTTTGTGCTGTTCTGTTCTTGAAATGTACAGCTTTCCTTCTGTGTGCTTATTTTTAAAAGCTGTCATTCTCAAGGGGAACCTGCTATCAATCTCCTCCTTGTCACAGTGTCCTGTTCTGCAGCTACAGTGCTGAGCTTAAAGTAGAACTGTGAGAACATTTTTGACTTCTCAGTGGAACTGCTGAACCCCCTCCCTTGCCAATTCTTCAGCTTTTCTTCCAGTAGAAAAATGTCTAGTATTTCTCCATAAATGCTTTGTTGTGATCAAGAGGAGTTCCCATGGTAGAAAATCAGACTGCTACTGAACAGCACCAGTGATAACGTCAGGCAAGACTTAAGCAGGGATTTCCCGGAAGGTTTGATGAGTTCTTCTTATAGCACTGTTGTATAGCTATGTCCCTGAAATACCGCTGAAATTGAAATTACAGAATCATAGCAAGGCTTGTGTACTTTAGCTGATCTGTACAGCTCAACTACTGTATATCCACATTGTATACTTGTTGAATGTAATGTCTGAACACCCTATATTCTTCCTGGAAATGTCTTCCTGGACATTTGCACGGCAGCTCATTCTGAGACTGCACTTGTTGATGTTAAGCCATGAGAAGTCTCCTCCCACAAACTGATATTTCACCCCAGAATCTGATTCTCTCCCCGCCCACAGGATAGTTCTGACTGACAAGAACATTTCTGACAATGTACATACACAGTTTTCTTCTGTAAATACTGAAATCTTTGAGTGTGCAAGCTCATGTCTTTAGAGATAGAGGAGAGGGTTCATATATATTCTATACATGTCTGCATGTACACATCTTAGTATTGCCTTGACTGTAATATTATTTTGCTCTGGCTTCTTAACTGATCGCATGTTATTGGCTCCTACTCACTTGAAATCCTTCAGGATGTCAATAAGACAAGAAGATAGTAATAAGATATTCCAAGAAGCTGAATGGTTTTTAGCCAGATTCCAGCAATTCCTTCAAATTCACATTGAACTCCTGGGGTTAATTGGCTCTGGATACTATTCTTATTCTTATTACAATCCCCCCCCCATTTTATATTATATTTATTTCATCTCAAATGTAATAGGAAGATTGGGGGTCTGTATTGAAAGGTACTATCAGTGTGTAGACCACTGGCCTGTGAGCACTCCAATTGGAGAATAGCCTCTACCAAAGGCATCATGGACTTGGAAGAAGCATGAACTCTGGACGAAAGGAAGAAACGAGCTAAAAGGAAGGCACGTTTGGCAAATCCTCACCGTGATCAACTCCCACCCAGAAACCTATGTCCCTACTGTGGAAGGATGTGTGGATCCAGAATTGGCTTCCACAGTCACTTACGGACTCACTGTTGAGACTGTATTCATAAAAGACAATCTTACGTGGCTACAAGTGATCACCAAAGAAGAAGGTCAGAGTCAGCTGGAAAGTTCCCCTGAACTAAGAGCAAAGGAATAAAAAAAGTTTTACAATGAAAATGAATATACACAGTTATGAATTCTCTCTTATTGCAAGGATCCACACACATATTTATTTGTGTTTATTACTGAGACTGTGCCTGAGGTTATGCATAACATGCTTATTGGTAAAAGTCAAAATTCTCCTTTCTTTATCTTTCTAAAGGGAATCAGTGGCCCTCCAGGTGAGCCTGGTCCAAAAGGCATTCAAGGAAATAAGGTAAGATGTACCCTTTTGCAAGTGGGATTGGCAACAGAATGTTGCAGAGTGGGAGTACAGGCTGAAACAGTTTTAGGTGCGTCCGATATGTGAATGACTTGAAGCATTTTTTGAAATTTGCACTCCTCTGAAGTGTGCTGTGCAGTTATCTCACCAAGCAACGTGCACAAAAAATGTATCATATAAGGGAAAACTGCTCTGGTAAAAATATGTATATTAGGCAAACTTGAGTGCGAAGATGCGTATATTAGGGGAAATTCACACCAAAATGCTGATGGATTTTCATGAGGACTTGGGTTTGTTTGTATTTCCCCCATGCCCCGTAATTGCCAATCATTGGCATGCCAGCATGTATCAATATATTTATTGTGCTACTTGGGTCTCTTTGAACATTGAATAGCTAAATATTTATAAATGCCAGGACTAGTGTTAACAATACTATTTTGCACTTGACTGTCAAGACGCGGGAGTTTTCATGAATGCGGCCTCTATTACACTGTATGTGGGCGTTCATTATGTGAAACATCCTGGCCTTGTTTCTGAGGCAACCAGAACATTTGAAGATACAGAGGAACTGCTATATGTGGAAAGTATTTGTGACAGTAAAAGATGCTGGAATCTTGGCCTCACACAGGCTTTTTCCTTGCCTTGAATTTTCTCGTTCTTTGTTTGCTGTCTTTCGTACAGATCGCTACTGTGCCATCTCAGCAGACACACAAAAAAGGGGGGGGGGAGAGAATAAATCCCACACGTTATCAGAATCTTAAGCTTTCCCGAAACAGAATGTATTTTGATTATAATATTGATTTGATGTGAGTTTTGGGGAGCAGAGACCACGTGCAGACAGGAGGGGAGGGGAAAAAACACAACTTTTATTGGTTGCGGTCATGATAGCATAGGGCAAAGAGCCTGCTATAAGGCTGCCCAACTGATGGCCCTTGCCTCCAGCTCTCCTGGATGGGGGACCAGAAGGGATTTGCTTGGGGATTAGGGGGCCATCCTGGCACAAGCCATTCTGGAGGGCCATACCCACAACCTGGGTGTGTGGTGACCAGCCTTAGCCCTTGGGTTCTAGCTGATGCCTTGGAATAGCCCCATCCAAGGTAGCTTCAGCATCACCAATTGCCCTTGCGTCTCATTGGCCAATCGTCTGTGATGCTGTGACACACCAACAACCTGTCTCCCGCTCATTGCACCAGTAGCGGGTTTCATTTTAGGGGGTGAAACTTAATTTTTGCAAACTTCTTCATTGAGGGGTCTTTAAAATATGCTTTTCAATGTGGTGAATTCAAACCTGCTATCATTTTTGTGACTGGACAACATTTAGCTTGGCAAATCTACATTTGATTCAAAAGCACATAAACTTGGTCTCGGAAAAAACCAAAGAATTTTAATTTTCTGAAAATGTCAGGTAATGCAATAAATTTTTAGGTTTCTCCGCATAGAACATATCCTACTAAGCATACAACATTATTTTGTTACATCCCCCCCCCCACTTTTTTTATAAATAGGACAAGTTTAAAATTATTTGAAGTTGCATTGTAAGATATAAAAAGGCATTTATCTTTATATAGTTATACACCAAGCAAAACTAAATTTAACCAAAATATCTTTTGAATCCCCAAGTTATGATACAGCTTTTCAGCATCGCTCGTTTTTGGAATCTGAAAGTTGAAAAATTCAACATGCTCTATTGTGCCAGTAGTACTAGCTACCTTAATGAGAAGAGGGAGAAGTGGAGATTAACTGTTTTTTTTTTTTAAACTTATTTCTTGGCTCTGACACATTTATTTGCCTTTTGTACATACAGGGCAAGTTAGACGTGATGTTAATTGTGTGAATGCAGTTACCATGCATATTTTGCAAAGAGCCTCCAAGGACAAGCCTGAGCTGCCTTAGAACCAACCATTAGGGTTGGGGGTGGGCAGGGAGAAATTTTTCTTTCCCTGCCACAGCCCCAACAAACTTCTCCCCTCTGAAACTGCCAACTGTATTTCAAATATAGCCGTTATTGGCACTAGTAGATAAACCCCTCCCTGTGCTGTGATCATGATCCAGGTCGGGGGATGCCACAGCTGCAGTTAGTTGAAAGGGAATCCCAAGAATCCCAACCATGTGATTTAAAGGTGTGTTTAGCATTTTTGAATCTCTCCCTAATAACTTCTTTAGAAGCCACCCTTGGAGAACAAAGTGATGATCAAAAAGGCATTTCTGGGATATTGTATCACAGAGAAGGGAGATCAATTGACTGCATGTACCAAATGTGAATAACTGTAACTCGGGGCCAGTTTCTGTGTGTAGGTTTTATATACATTTTTAAGCAGTTGGGGTTTTTTTTTGGGGGGGGGTAGGTTTATCTAAAATTTTGGGAATTATCAAAGCTGTTCTGAATTACATTCAGGGCCAGATTTAGGTTTGATGAGGCCCTAAGCTACTGAAGGTAATGGGGCCCTTTCTATGTCCAGCTGTCCTTTGTCAACAACAAGTTGTCGCTGTTTTTTCGTGTTGCATATATGCTATATGGTACCCTGTATATAGAAATGAGCAAACTAGTGATATTTTAGGGAGCAGGCTAGCAGGCGGGTCCCATTACTTACACTGTTGCTGTATGTAGGTTTTATTTTATTTGTTTTTTATCTTATATTTTGGAAATGTGCATCCAGTTTTTTCCTTTTTTTTTTTTTTTTGGGTGCCCCAAGAAAGTGGGGCCCTAAGCTATAGCTTGTTTAGCTTATACATACATCTGGCACTGATTACATTCACTACATTTTTATAGCACATGGTTTGTTGTGATCTTTACGCATGTTGGAGCATTCCGAATAATCTCCAGTCACTGGAAAAGTTAACTTGTATTGACTTCACCATGTAAAAAGCTGTAACGGCACTTGCTTCCTGCTTAATTCCATTTAAGAATTGGTCAGTGTTCTCCATCAACAACAATAATATAGAGATGACTCCCTTGTTGTGGAAGCACTACCTTGAAACAGTATATTTTTTATCTTTAAAGCACTTGATTAAAAAGAGTAGTATTGCCAATAATCTGCTCTTTAGTTACATTGTTGTTTTATGGGCTGAAGGGAGATATAGAAAAAAGCTTTTATGAATAAATGCATTTTCAGCAGACAAATCCCGAGAGATCTCTTGCTTTCTGTGTTTGCAAAGTAAATTTGGATCTGAAACATTTCCACCCTTAGCAAAGCCTTGGCAAGTCATTATTTACAACTCCTTTATTAAACAACTCCGTTATTTATCTTCTGGACTGAAAACTGTATACAAAGATACAGAAGCCATCCATTTTTTAATTAGCGGGTTTTAAAGTGGAGTTTGCATCTTGGCACCCTTTGGTTCTCAGACAAATGAGCTTCAGCTAGTAAATGAACTTGCCCAAGAAAGAGTTTTGCCCAGTAAAATGAATGACTGTTTACAGCTCAATAAATACCCATTCAGCCTGTAAAGGTCAGTGCCTTTTTCATGTGAGTACTATGGCAGACAGATACTTAGCAACCTCTCCAAAGTCTGTTATCTTTACAGAAAGATCATTCAGTGCCCCCCTTTTAGGAAAAAAAAAGTTTCCATACACTTATGAATGAATTCAAAGTCTTGCAGTTATTTATATGGTGGACAGCTACTTTTCCCAAGTGTATAAATAATAAGTCTGTTCTCAGGACAATACCCGTGGAGCAATTCAACTGCTGTGGAAGAGGTTTCTGACAAAATTAATGGAGAAGCTACCGATGGCTTTCCAACTGGGACACAAATGTGGCATGCATTTAGGATTGCCACTGCCAAAATTTTCTGTGGGTCTCCTTAAGCACTTGATGAAGGCATTTGTTTAGTTTTGTAGGTTGTCAAGGGGGAAAGAGAATTCCATTCTTGTGAAACAAGACAATATTGATAGCCGTGGATGTTCCCTCTGAGTCATATTCTAGGAAATTTCGATTCTGTGCTAAAAATACATCCTGCGAAGCAATGAAATTAATTCAGATTTTTGGGCAGGGCTAGCCTAACTCTCCAAACCTAGACAGCATCTTAAAAAGTAGAGATATCACCTTGCCAACAAAGGTCCGTATAGTAAAAGCTATGGTTTTCCCAGTAGTGATGTATGGAAGTGAAAGCTGGACCATGAAGAAGGCTGATCGCCGAAGAATTGATGCTTTTGAATTATGATGCTGGAGGAGATTCTTGAGAGTCCCATGGACTGCAAGAAGATTTCCTCCATTCTTAAGGAAATCAGCCCTGAGTGCTCACTGGAAGGACAGATCCTGAAGCTGAGGCTCCAATACTTTGCCCACCTCATGAGAAGAGACGACTCCCTGGAAAAGACCCTGATGTTGGGAAAGATGGAGGACACAAGGAGAAGGGGACAACAGAGGACGAGATGGCTGGATAGTGTTCGCGAAGCTACCAGCATGAGTTTGACCAAACTGCGGGAGGCAGTGGAAGACAGGAGTGCCTGGCGTGCTCTGGTCCATGGGGTCACGAAGAGTCAGACACGACTAAACGACTTAACAACAAAAAGAAAAAGCCTAACTCCCAACCCATTGCAGCAGTGGGGGGTAAAGATATAGCAGAAGTGTCCCTCTGTTTGGCTTTACAAGTTTGGCCTTGAGGTGGGGAGGGGGAAGCACAGGTGAGCAGATGCAGAAGCTACCACTGGTGACCTCTTTACCTGCAGCAGCCAGAGTAAACCTCCTGAAATATGGTGTTAGGTGGGAGAGGGATGGGACAGGTAAGAATTAGTTGGGTCACCTGCCAGTGATGGACCCAATCTGGAGCTCTCTGCTGTGCCAACCTGGGGCTGGTGCTCCTGAAACATAGATGCAACAGGCATCTTCTATACCAACTTTTAAACATTTGCTAAAAACTTTTCTATGCCACCAGGCTTTCTCAGACAATTAAAACAAATATTTTCTGGAATAGTTAGCTGGACAAGGGTGGTGCTGTGGTCTAAATCACTGAACCTCTTGGGCTTGCTGTTCAGAAGGTTGGCGGTTTAAATCCCCGTGATGGTGAGCTCCCCTTGCTCTGTCCCAGTTCCTGCCAACCTAGCAGTTCAGAAGCACATCAAGTGCAAGTAGATAAATAGGTACCACTCTGGCGGGAAGGTAAACACCGTTTCTGTGCACTGCTCTGGTTCGTCAGAAGCGGCTTAGTCATGCTAAGTATTGCCAAAAGTGGCCCTCTGAACTCATCCCTGACTATGCCGTGGCATCTGGATTCCCAGAGTCTAATCTGCTTGCACTGGCTTTGACCTTGCCTGTTTGGTTCATGTCCTTGTCTTGACACCTGACCATGCTGAGGCACAATGGAAACCTTGTGATTCTCAGCATTCTTGTTTTGTACGGGAGGGAAGAAGCACAGAAGTTGCCAGATGTAGCCCCTTCCCTCACACAGATAAAATGGGAGATATTTCTTTTTAAATGGCTTACATAAGAAAAACCCCAGTCTTCACCCTACCCCACCCACAAAAGGCATTGCATGCAGCCTTAGGGCTTTAGCTTAATGCCAGAAAATGTCATGGGTGCATATATGTTAATTGTATTAGCAGCTGCTGAGAATCTGGAAACAATCCAGGAGTTACATGAAAGGGACTAATAAAGTGCATCTTACATAGCCAAGAAGAAGAAAATCCAAACAATTATATGATCTTCATGGGTAGCCTTTTTCATTCCACTTAGGCATACACGCATGGACATACACCTCTGGATAATGCTGGGACAAACAAGTGTTTTAAATTAGGAAACGTTCCATTGTGCTAAATATTCTGGATGATTTCTTGTTGTACAAGCTCTTGGAAGCAGGGATATTTGGAAAGCAGAAAGCCAGCCTTGTAAGAAAACTGCCAGTTCCAGCACAAAGAGAAAACACTGGGTCAGGTTGAGAGATTTCAGATGTTGGCTTTCTGAATCTTTCCACCGAAAGAGGCCTACTGTCAATATTATAGATATTGGAGTTAGGTGGATTCTGGAGGATGTCCTCATAAACAAAACGAGTGTGTAAGCCATGCTTTAAAGTTATGCTGCTAAAAAAAGTTATGGTTCTGCCTGTGCAAGAAAAGTAAATGAGAGATGTTAAAAATTAAACCCCATCTTACTCTTTGTACTAATAATGAACCAAATTCTCTTGAGTGTGGGTCTTTCTGTAGTCAACGGATCCAGACAGAGTAATCGGTAGGCTTCAATGAACCCCAATATTTGAAATGTACAAAATGTCTTTAGGGAAAAGCCTAGCCAGGAGCACACCAGAAGCAACCCACCTGAGGACTGAGCATGTCTGATGGCTGCATGCTGACTGTTTGCTGGTAGAGGGCGGGGAATAAATCAGTGGAAAGATGGAATGGAGTTTCCTAGAAAAGGGCATATCTCATTAGCTGGAACTCTAAACTAGAGTGTACATTTTGTTGCAGGTTCCATTTTGGGGGTGAAACCTATTGTTCTTAAGGGGTGGAGAGGAGAAAGACCTTCTTAAGCCTTCCTCTCTTGACGTGCATTCGGCTGGCTGATACTTGCTATCAGAGATGCCTGACCTAGATACCTGGAAAGGGAGGTTGGGGTTTCTTTTTTTATTTTATTTTCTTGATATCGTTATGGATGCATCTGGACATTAAAGATCCTTGTGCAATTAAGAGTTAATTTGCCTGGGGGGACAGAATCAGATGCTTTTGGAATGGAATATATTTGACCAAATGACAAAAATCTAGATACAATGTCTTCTTTTTTAGAAAGGCTGGTTCTGATGTCCTCATAGGGCTTCCTTGCATGAATCCTGTCATTGTATAGTATTTACGGTAGAAACTCTGCCAAGATCATTAGAAAGCAGACATGTATTAGCTCTCATGTTGTTCTTGGCTTTTCTTCCTTTTCCTGCTGTTGGGAAAAAAGAGATTTCTTGTTGATAATTAACATCGAAAAAGTATTAACTTTTTCACCACCAAAGCATCTCTGTGTAGCAGACTTCTGAAAACCTCACATTTCTTCCTAAGAGATTTTCGTCTAAGAAAGAACAAATCAATGGAAACTTAAGGGTGTGCCTTCTAATTTGAAAGTCAATAGTTTAAGGTTGCAATCCTATACTTGATTTCCACTGGCTGAGGGCTTCAGGATTTGGGGGATGTCTTATTATGCTAACAGGCCACCACCTATGCTGCTGTTACCACAGAAGCCCTGGTAAGGAAAGAGCTAAGTGGGGCTTGCTCCCAAGTAGGGATGCCAGAGACTTCCTTGGAAATGGGAGTGGAAATGGCTGCAATTCATAGAGGTCAGGAACAGAAACTATGCCGATGAATATGAGCAGTATTCACCTTTATTGTTTATTATTGTTTTAGTTTGCAAATGTTGCATAAGCAATTGCATTGTTTTCTGCATTGGCTTTGACATTTGCTTTCCAGTAAAAAGTTTTGAAATTAATGATGTCATTAATGATGTCATTAATTCCATAGCTAACTGTTAGTTTTGGCCAGGGCACGTAGAGAGATGCATAACGTAGGTTTTAGTGGAAGGCGAGCTGGAGCGGAATGGAAACAGTACTGATTGCAGCAAACAGGATAGGACAGAAATTACTGCCTCATTACATTCCTGCTTCCAAGTAAAGCAAGTGTGGCATTGTAGCCTTGGAGTAGTGTATAAATTCTGCTGAACACAGTGGGACTAATTTAATCCATTCCGAGGTACATGTTACTTTAGAAGTAAAATCCATGAGGTTCAATGGGACTTACTCTCAGGGGACTGTGTAAAGGATTGCGCCTTAAATTCCATTGATTTCACTTAGACAATTCAGCACATGCTTAAATCTTCCGCACAGAAATAAATGGGACTGGATCTGTCAGCTTCGAGTCCTTACTTTCTTGTAGATAAGCTGGCATTTTCATGAATTTGACATACACCCGTTTATAAATTCAATTATGTTGTCTGAAGATGGAAAGCCCATATTGCTTCAGATTATCTCATCTGTGCAGTGCTGCTGAACTGTAACCAAACCACAGGAAATCCAGTTTCTTTGCTTTGTTATTTTAACTTCTAGCTAAAGTAAAAGCACTGAAAAAGATTCTCTGTGCTCGTTCACTGCCACATGAAGAGCGAAAGATACAACAAGAGAAACATATGTTTAAAAACAACCCAGTCATAAAGGGATTATTTCCTGGTATGGGAATATGTTAGTGTGTCAGAACACCTGCTATTTACTGTGTTCCGTGGAGTCACACAAGGATAACTTTTGAGCTGAAATGCAGGGCAGCAATAGAGCTTGAGGAAACGCAGCAGTTCCTAGAAGCCATTTTGCTTGATCCTTGTACTCAAAGTCCAATGGGATTGTAAAGGATCAAATCAACACGGTTCTCAACCTGGGTACTGTGGATCACAAATTCATTAAATGGAATTTCTTATTCATATTGTTTGCCACTCTACAGACTAATCATTTGTTTATTTCTGCTTCTTTTAAGGGGGAGCCAGGCCCAGCTGGTCCTTATGGGCCTGCTGGAGCCCAGGGAATTGGATATCCAGGACCTAAGGTAATGTATAAGATCAACATTGGCAATATGCTCATGGAAACATTAATGGTTATTGGACTATGTTCTTATTTAATTTTTATCCTTTAATTTTACAAGGGTGACAGAGGTCAGGAAGGAAGAATCGGGCTTCCAGGACCTATTGGGATTGGTGAGCCAGGCTTAACAGTAAGTAAAGCGGTCAAGTTTTTCAGAAGTTTTTTCTACACTGTTGGAATTTTTGGGTGCAGCTGATTGAAATGCAGTGGCAATGTGTATTGATTCATTATGAAGAGTAATGAACAAAAACAAAAGTAAACCATAGGTTTTCTGCTTCCTGCAAAAGAAAGTTGTGCAAGGGATCAAAGTGAGACTGAGAATTAAAAATAACATACTGTTAAAGAATTTCTGCATTTTAGCTGGAAGCAAGTGGCACAATGCATTGGGCACCTCTCCTGTATAAGTCCCATTCAATTGAATGGAGTCATTTCAAGGGGACTTGTGCAGAACTTTCTAGTTTGGTATATTAAATCCACCCATTTGACATAGCCACTGGAGCTCTGATGTGGAATTCTACCGTCTCCAAGACTGTCCTATGCATTTCAGCAGAGGCAATGTGTTTTCCTTAGGATCATATAATTTGCCCAAAGCATCCCTGATTATAGAACATTTATTCATTTTTTTCACCCCTTGTATTCTTGCTGTATTCAGTGCTGTTTTGTTGCCAGCAGAAAATGGCAAGGGGTTGGCTCAAGGCTTCATCATGCTTAGAGGAGACCTATTGAAAACCCAGGGGTCTTAGGTTGTTTCTTTTGTTAAGGGGCCTTATTTCCCCCACCTCGTCTTCTGATGGCTGCATACTTGAAATATTAACTATAGCTTTAACAGCTTTAATGGAGTGTATATTCTTGACCCCAACCCAAGTCTCTGGCATGCATGCAGGGGATTTAGTGCATACATGAAGTTTTGCAGAGTAGCTTCTTCTAGTGTCTTAAGCATGGAGACCTAACTTCACATGGTGTTGGGCTGGGGAAGAAAGTCAATTCTGTTCACATTGAAAGATAAACCTACCTAATTTGGGGCCACCCAGTCAGATGGGCAGGGTATTATTATTACTTTTTGAAACAATACATTAACTGAAACACAGCCCTCCTTCAAAATTTGCACTCTCCAAATTTTACAGTGCAGCTCCCCAGCCAAGGAATGTATACAAAAATGCCTAGGGTGAAGTGTGCATATAAAAGGTAAAGGTAAAGGACCCTTGACAGTTAAGTCCAGTCGCGAACGACTCTGGGGTTGAGGCGCTCATCTCGCTTTACTGGCCGAGGGAGCTGGCGTTTGTCCTCAGACAGTTTTTCCAGATCATGTAGCCAGCATGACTAAGCCGCTTCTGGCGAAACCAGAGCAGCGCACGGAAACGCTGTTTACCTTCCCGCCGGAGCGGTACCTATTTATCTACTTGCACTTTGATGTGCTTTCGAACTGCTAGGTTGGCAGTTGGTCAAAGCCACATGCAAAAATGCATTATATTAGAGGAAACTGGGTTGCAGAAAAGTGTATGTTAGGCAACAATGACATAGAAAAACATGTATGTTAGGAGTATGCTAAAATGTTGGGGGCTACATGAAGACTACTTAAAGTAAAATCCACAAACTGATATGGAAATGTGAACCGAACTTAAGGTTGGATAAACGAGAAACTGGAAGAAACTGAAGCTGGCAGATGAGCCCATTCCTGCTTAGTTGTTAAAAAGCCAAATGTGATTTGCTAATAGCATCCGGTTAAGCCCCCAATGTGGAAATACAGTTCACACCTCATATCCCTGTGATGCATTTTGTAACACTGAAGAAACTGGAGGGAAGTTCTTTCATGCACTGTGGGATCCAGGTGTGGTTCAGAGACCCATAGGGCTTTGCATCACAGCCTCTAAACACCATTTGTCCAATCAACTCCAGGGTCCACGTGGTCCCGAGGGCGTGCAAGGAGAAAGGGGACCACCGGGAGAAGGAGTTCCAGGACAGAAGGTAAATATTTCAGTCAAAATTTTGAGGATTTCCAGTTCACTCAATTTATTACCTCCCCCTCCACTTCTTTGAGTGAATTACTAGGTGTGCATTTTGTTCTTCTTGCCACAACTTTCCCTTCCTTTGTCTAAAATATGTTAGTATTTCCTCACTTTGTCCCAGGGTTACCATTTAAGGAGGTTGGGAGTGAAGTTTATCTTTTCTGTTCAGGAATACGTGTGAGAATGCCTCAGTAGCCATCAATATCTCTGGTCAACTCTGTGTTGTTAACAAACAACCTTCATAGCGAAAATCTGACAACAGTTTAAACATCCTAAAATAACTAAATTCTAAAAAAATCACTACTGTTTTCTCTTAATCCTTCCTTAAAGAGGGCTTTCCTTGGGTCTTGTCAGATGTTATTGACATTTCCTGCCTCTCAAAACACTCAGTGGTGGTAGCTATTGGAGGTGATGGGGGTAAACAGTGGTGACAAATGTTTTTCCCCCATCCTTCAGTTACTTCTGTTGCTGCCTTGTTGGGTCTGTGGTGATTCCTATTCCCTAGATTTATGTTACCAAACACCAGGCCTGCGTGACTCCTTCGCAGGCAGTTAGCATTCTCCTCCCTCAGGCCAATTAGTATTAACAGCCTGGCGATTGTTACGGACCATTAATTAAATGGATCTCTGTACTAGGCCTGCATCCCAAAGCACCAATCCCTGCTCCAAGTTTATTCAGAAATGGGGATTGTTTGACCTAGCCCAATAATATTCCTGCAGTCGAGGAAGTGCCTACAACAGAGGCTTGGTTCTATTTTTTCTGTAGCAAAGTGGGATAAAAATGTCAGAAGCAAACCAATAAATCAAATGCTCTTTGATTTGTTACACAAAAGGATTTGTGTGTCTGTGGTATATGCAGAGCTTTTGTTCAGTTGGAACTCGCCAGAACTCAGTTCCGGCACCTTTCAGGTGTGTGCCATTGCCATTCTACAAGAACAGGGTGGTGTTCATGGTGAGTTCTGGCACCTCTTTTTCTAGAAAAATGGCACTGGGTATATGGATCAAATTTCGTGGGTTGGTAACATGGCCAACAGCCCAAATCCATAGGAGGGCCCATAGCTGAGTCTCCAGCCAATCCAGAATCCATTTGCAGCCATCTGAGGTCAGTGGTCCTTCCAGCACTTCTTTGGAGCCTGGGTGGCTGTGGCTGGCATCCATTGTTCTAATGCCCCCACAATGTCTCTGGGACCTTGATATGGCATCATGAGCTCTCTGTGTGTAGCATTTAGGTTGTGATTTCCTGTCTGAAGTGATTTCCTTTTGTAACTTCAATGAGACCAGCAGGAACTCAGCTGTCCTTAGCAGCCCCAGCTGTCCTCCTACTCTCAAAGCAGACCTGGTTTCTCAGCATCTTCATGTCACTCATTTTTCACCCTAAAAGACGACACCATTTGCAGTTGTATGTTGGGAAAGCAGGGCCGTCTTTACCTGGGGGTACAAGGGGTGTGGGGCACCTGGGCGCCAAATTCTGGGGGGCGCCAGGCACCCACCGCTGAAGCCACCTAAGCTTCTACCTGTTACGAAATAATAAATAATTTTGATCAAGCTAGAAAGACAAAATACATATATACCTAGTAATTACCGAAATGTATACCTACTGTTTCACTAAAGGACTTCCGCGTTTGTGCACTCATTTACCAAAGACACAGCACGCTTGTCATTCACAACAAGTGATAAGGCGTAAGCATGGTGTCTGACATAAGCATAATATAAATTAATTTGGGGGCTAAACTAAATTTGGGGGCACTGGGTGGATTTTTGCACCCCAGCGGCGCATATGCTAAAAACAGGGCTGTGGGAAAGTCTAACATCAAAGAATGCTAGACTAAATCTCTGTGGAGACTTGCATCTTCATAAACCATTAGCAGTTTCTGGAAAATTAAACAACCTACTCATTAACATACAAGTTTAAAAAGACAAAAGTGCTTAACTGTGGAAATAAAAGCAGTTTTTATTGTCCTGTTCCCACATATATCCTGTCCTAGCAGATATGGACCGGAAGAGCCACAACCTCCTGTGGCTTGAGAGAACTCATTTGTTTTTCTACAATATTTTCCCCTCCAGTATGCAAATATTGCATTCCACGTACTCTAACTGAAAAGTTGCCTGCAACTTTTACAGTGTCTAGACTGAAACTAAATGCTCATCCCACTTTAATATTGCTGTATGTGTCCTACTACTTCAATATTGCTATGCCTGTTTTATTTCACTACTAGCAGACATTTAGCTACTAGAGAGGATACGCATAAATTGGTCGCTGCCTGTATATAAATAATCTAGGGGTTAAAGAACTGAACCTTGCTGTGAAGTAGTCGATGCTTGGCCATATCTTATTCTAATCCGATTTACATGTGTGCAATTGTGGCAGTCTTGAAGGAATGTAAAAAAAGAAGAAGCTTAATTCAATGCTAACGTCCTGTATTTTCAGGGTGACAAAGGTTCTGAAGGGCCAGCAGGACCTGTTGGAGCACCAGGACCCTCCATCAAAGGAGATAAGGTACGATGTGAGGAACAGAGGGTATAAATTGAATGAAAGCTTATATGAAGATGGTGCCCTAGGAGTCTGAAGGACGAAGAAGAAATTCATTGTAAAGAATGCAGGAAAAGTGTAATGAATAGTTGCCTTGATTGTGAGACAGCCTACATAATGTCTGTGTTCAGGTATAATGGTAGACTGTGGTTTGTTGTGAAATGAGCCTAGTTTCCCTGTACCCTCCAGAGTTGCACAGTCCTCCTCTCAACTTCTTTTCTGGCATGGCTGTGGGGAGGAAGCTGAAAGCTTTCACTGATGATTTTGATTAGCCACAAACTGCATGTGTTTAATCACTGTGGTTTGTTTGAAGTCAGATGGCTTCCTAAATCACAATTTGGAGTTGGCTTGATTCAATAAAACCATAGTTGATATTTACCATGGTTTGTCAGATTTGGTTGACACGACAAGGTACGCGGAAGCAAAAGTTCCTGAACTTGTAGGCATGCAAGAGGAATAAGTGAGGAGGTGGAAGTGCTTGAGACTGGTGGGAGGTTAGGTTTGTTCCCAACATGATTTATTGTGACATCCAAATGCGCCCCATGATGTCATGACCACATTTTTTCATATCATTTTGTCCTGACTAGGTCTCATTATTTCCCCAAATGTTCTCTATCCCATGATCTTTCCCCCCGGGAGATGTTCCTCTTGAATAGTTTGTGAGCCAATGTGCAAGAATGTGGGAAAAGCCTTATAAACTTAAAAATAGTATGGTGATGAAGTTGATGAAGAATGCCTTGACTAAAGCAATAACTTATAGGAGAGACCATATTTTCATGCAGGGTGAACGAGGGATGGGTGGACCACAGGGCATAATGGGACCACCTGGAACTGGCATCCAAGGAAAGCAGGTAAATGTACATCAGGGGTCTACCTACTTTTGACCAGGTATTTGGTTGACTTATGAACAAATCTGAGAAGGAATTGTGGATATGTGATTTCTGTTGAGGACGAGAACATTATGCAACCATAGCCAGGAAAAGATTTATTGAGCCCTTTGGAAGTCATTGCCCAGTCCTGATTCACTTCCATGTTTGGATTATGCTTTTAGCATACAAGTCATGTGTGAACAGATCATGTAGAACACATAGCCTTTAAAACAACAACAACAACTGTCACCCTGTTCTTCCAGGTTTATAATACAAAATATGAGATAAAAGAAAGGCTAGAATGTAATAGAAATTTTAATGGGGCGGGAATAACGAAAGTCTTAATGTTGGGTTGAACTTACAAGTTACCCTGCATGCCTGTCGGTGTGCACACAAAATCACAATATGCTTTTGTGACCTACCTTTCCTTGTGACTAAAGCTTGTAAGGTCACTCCCCTTGGCTTTATTTTTAGGATCTCTAGCGTCTAAGGAAGGGCAGTTCTGATTAACTTCATAGTTTTATCTCTTTAGGGTATTCAAGGTCCAAAAGGTGTGCCTGGTGTGAAAGGGTCACGAGGCCTCGGTCTGCCTGGACCAAAGGTATGCATTGAACTTGGAATAAATGTATTGTACAATGGGGGGAAAATCAGATTCAGTTTCAGATTTGTCCATTGCTACACAAAGATACCATACACATGGCTGCCTCATTGTGTTTATTTGACCCTTACAATGACTTGACATAAATCTTAGTAAATTATAGGTTTTGAACCATATCTGTTTTGATAATCCCATTCTTATCCACCTAAGCCATCATAATGGATAGGCTTCTGGGTTGCCATATTTTGAAGAGCAAAAAAAAAGGACACATTTGCCGACATCTACTTTTAACTATGGATGACAACTCTACCCATGAAAAAGAGGATGTGTCCTGGGAAAAGAGGACATATGGCAACCCTACTAGTAGAAAATTACAATTTCTGTGATCTGCTACTACATCTGCATTTCCATGACTGACTGAAAGTCAAGAGCTGGGAAGTGTGTGCACAGATACTCATCAGACCAACTTCCTGGTCAAAGATAAAACATTTCTTGAAGGATGTTATTTGATGGGAGCAATGGAAAGAAAACACAGTTCTCTCTCTTTTGAGCCACATTCCATCCTTGATCTTTGTGGGAAACATCCACAATATCAGTGGGTGATCTCAAAGACATGTACATGACCACATTCTGACCAGCACTTAAAGCTTCCCCTCTGTTGTATTGGAGGAGTGTTCTTGCCTCAAAACGCACAATGCCGTGTTTTAGAAATGGAATGATCACTGCAGCTAGGGATGCATTAAGGCAGCGGTTTCTGTTCTGACCTGTCTCCGCCATAATTAGTTCAGTTTCTGGGAACCACTGCCTTCAGGTATTTGGATTCCAAAGGGTGCAGGCTAAAACCAGCACTTTGATTGGGATGTGGAAATGTATGGGAAGTCAGTGAAGGTGAAAAAGGACCAGTGTTGTGTGCTCATGCTATCTGGACTCAGTTGCCTGCCTGCACCCTTAAGATCTTCAACAGAGGCTGTTCTTCAGTTGACCCCCTTCAGCCGATGGGTATAGCCGAAAGGGCCTACTCAGTGGTAGCACCAAGACTGTGGAATGCTCTCCTGAGAGAAGCTTGGCACCATTTTACCTTCAGTCTCTCTCTTGGGATTTTTAATTCTGTTGACTGCTTTCATCATGCTTTAGTTTGTTTTATTGTAAGTTTAACTTTTTGTTAGGTGCTCTGAGAACCTGTTGAAGGAAGGGCTGTTGAATGAGTACACACACATACACACCCCCTACATTAATAGGAAATTAGGAGAAAACGTTACTTAGCATGCTCAATATAAATACTTTTGTTTTTCTAAGGGACAAGAGGGCGCATCTGGACCAAAAGGAGAAGTTGGACCAACAGGAATTGGACAGCCTGGACCTAAAGTGAGCCTGTTTTGAACACTTGTATCTAAATGCTTTAAAACTGCCTTTTTAAAGGAAATTGAGTTCCAGAGCTTCCTTCCAGTGGTGTGCCCCGCTCCTTGATAGTTCAGCTTTGTAACACTCATGGCTACTTCTTGTGATACTTTTGGAACTCTGGTATAGGTACCAGATATATTCCAGTTGCACCAATTGCTAATAGCTCAACTATTAATAGCAGTGCTATTTTTGACAAAATGTGCAGAAGTATTGGTCCATAAAGCATCAGTGCCTCACTGATTGTTGACATTATCTTTTTTAAAAAAAATAATTTTTAATAGTTTCCACAGAAAAAATACATAACACATCACATTTTCAACTTTAACAAATTTTCCAATTTTGGACTTCCTTCAGCCTCTCTGACAATCATCCAAATTTAATTTTTAAATACACAGTTCTTAAATTCACTATCGCCTTTCGAAAAACCATTTGAAACCTATTTTTCTTTTTTGCAATATTTCTTTAACTTTTACAGAGCTTCTTTAAATGCCACTAACGTTATTTCTCTATCACTTATACTTTCCCAATAGTCCACCAACTTTCTCCAGTCCTCGATAAACTTTTGGTCCCGTAGATTGTTGACATTATCAAGGGAAGTTAAAATAAGGAACAGATATTCAAACAACCTATGCTGAGCCCACTAGACCACATTGTAGGATAAAAAGGAAAAAGCATCCCTCCCCAACTGATCCAATGGTGTGTTCCAACTTGTTTTTGTTTTAAACCTTCTTCCAAAGGGAGAACCAGGAAGACCAGGATTTCCAGGAGAAAGTGGGAAGCCAGGTCTGTCAGGAGGATCTGGGAAAAAGGTAACACCATTTTGTTTGTCAGCTGCTTGTCTAAAACAAAAGGTCCAAGTTCGGTTTGCAGTGTAACTCACCCTTGACAAACCATTCCTCAGCATAAAGACCCGCGGTTTTGGCTTTCGACTTGCAAAATCTTATTTGTGCCCCCTGCAGTGGTATAATGGAAGGGGAATGTGAGGGAGCACAGCTCATGGCCTTTTCTCAGAGCAAGAATGACAATACCCTCAGTAGGGCTGCCATGTAATTGGAGGATAATTTAGGAAATTAACGTACAGTAAGGTAGAGATTGAGGAAAATAATAAAAAAGAGAGGCTTTATACCATGTATTTATTTACTATCTATATCCCACCTTTATCTCCAAGGAACTCAAGGTGGTATACAGGATTCTTCTCCTTATTTAATCCTCACAAGAACCCTGCGAGGTACATTAGACTGAAAGAAGATGGTGACTGGCCCAAGGTCACCAAGTGAGCTTCATAGTCTAGTGGGGATTTGAACCCCGGTCTTTCAGGTCCTAGTCTGACACTCTATCCACTATACCTCACTGGCTCTCAGCTGCTTCCAACGCTACCTAGAGATACCTGTGATTGTGCCTGGGACCATCTACATGCAAAACAGATGCTCTACCCCGGAGCTATGGCTGTCCTCCAGATGTCTTGTGCTGCTGAGATTTTCCTGTTTCAGATTGTTTTGTTTCCCCTTTGTATTTTATTGTATCTATAGGAAGTATTTAAGCTGCACTGGAAATGCAGTTTGCTGAAAGGTGGAGCATAAATCAAAAAGGCAAATAACTGCTGTGTGAAAATTAATACCCTCTTTTTATTATTGTTAGGGGGAACAAGGATTACCTGGCCCAAGAGGCCCAGAGGGAATTCCTGGAAAGGGCGAGGTGGGTCCAAAGGTAAGATTGAATAAATGTGTTTTAGAAGTGTGAGAGTGAGTGAAGTAAAATCTCTCTCTCTCTCAGTGAAGGAAGTTGTAGGACTGACACCTTTTAATCACGAATATTCCATAGTTCAATTGTTTTCAATATTGCTTATGAAAACAAAACTGGATAGAGTTCTTGTGGGCTGCAAGTCTTCTCAACTGTGTAGAGATGCACTTATGCACCGGCACAGATGGGGAATTGAACTTGCGAAGTCCACAGGCAAATGCTTCCACTGCTATGATGTCCCTCTGCATTCCTACCTGCATTTGTTCTACACACAATTCATGTCAGGAAGGGGCTCTAGTTTCAAGTCAGGAAGGGGCTCTAGCTAAAACTACAAGAACTTCCAAGTGTGCACATCCTTCTGAAAGTTTTTTCTTTTTAATAGCAGATTTTATTAATTGAGAAAAGAAGGGGACTCCAAGATTTGAAGAAGTAACACAGAACAGGCAGTTATTAACAAGGCAGGACATTAATAATGAAATTAATATAAGTACACGTTTGTATATATACCAATACCTGTACAATAAAAGATCACATACAGATTGCTGCAATAAAAACATCACAGCACCTTCCTCATCCTTAAAAGTAAGTGGCCCTCATAAAGAAGAAAGATTCCACAGGGCTGATTGTGGCAAGCTCTGATCTGTAGGTTCACTCTATCTGTACTAAAAACAGGAAGAATAAAATTACAAGATAATGAAATATTAATAGTGTATTCTGAAAGTTAACACCAGAATTTTCATTGAAATGAATGTTCGTCCAACTGAAAAATTCGGCTGCTTTTTCCTCCTGGAGACTCATTAATGGAATACTGGGCAAAGGCATTAATCTAGAAGTTTGACCTCACAGTCTGTTGTTTCTGGAGCTCCTTCTATCCTTCTGCTCTTCTCTGGGACCGCTGACACTCATCAGTATGTGACCATTGTGTGGAGACAGCTCAGAAACACTTCACTTGCAGTTGTCCAGCAGCTGACTGGCAGATTTCATATGAAAACCCAAAGGAAACTGTGTTGGCCTATAAGAACCCCACCCCCATTTTGCAGACTTGCCCTAAAAAAAAGAATTCATGGGTAGAATTGATAGTTAACCACTTCAGGGCCCATCAATTATCAATTTTCATTTTAGATATTCTTTAAAAACCCATAAATATATGTTGGATGGAAATAGCTTTGTGCCACAGTTTATTTTATTTATTTTATTAATTAGGGTGAAGAGGGACAAAGAGGAGCAAAAGGAAATGATGGTCAAAGAGGTTTGCCAGGTGATCCGGGACCAAAGGTATGTTACTTTCATTTCTGTATTGCTTCTCTCTGTGTGGGTTCTGTCTGCTAACAGCCTGTCTGTGTGCAGTGCATCAAATGCAATTCATGTAACACACTTGACTACTGTAGTCCACATAGCAGAAGCTAGTGTTCAGCTATCTCGGCCATAGGTGGCAAAGACTTTTCAGCTCAAGGGCTGAACTTCCTAGGGCCACAGGTCATGTACACATTATAACCAGGCAGAAATACTCAGGGAGAATGCAAGTCAGAGCCAGTGAAGGGTGTGGCCTTGGGCAGAGTCCTGAGGATCATATAGAGAGGTCTGAGGGCCTGCGTTCAGCGCTTAGGCCTGAGGCTCCCCATCCCTGGACCAGGCACCTGATTGGTATGAAGGCGGGACAAACGGCGTGGGCAGAGAGATCCCTGGTCTTAGCTGATTTCCAAATGAAGACAAGGAACCTGACTTCTCCACAATCACAAACACCAAAGGGAGAGCACAGGCTACATCACCAAAGACGCATCCCGCTGAAATTAAAATTAGCAGAAAGGAAACAAAACGATAGAATAGTTGCTAGATTGTAGCTATCCTGAAAAACGCTATGATCGAGATGGAGAGCAATTGTTGTGGGTCCAAAACCTTAGTTCAGAAAACTGAGATGACCCTTGAAGTCCTTTCTAATGAATTCAGGAACCAATTACTGGAAATCCAAATCAACATTTTGCAGCTAGGCAAAATGTTTTAGGATGCTCTTGAAAGCCAGTACTTTAGGACTCCTTGTCATCGTCTGAATATGTTGCTGATGATATAGACATGCATTGATTATATATTTCTTCTGCAGGGTGAATCTGGTATCAAAGGTTCAGTTGGAAGCCCTGGACCTTCCATTCGTGGGCTTCCTGGCCCCAAGGTAAATAATGCCCAAAAGCAATGTGGAACACCTGATCCTGGTACTTTCCTCCAAAATTGTGTGATCCTTTAATAAAGATGTGTTCTTTTGTGTGTATGCTTAGGGGGAGCAAGGATATGCAGGACCTCCCGGGAGCGATGGAAACCCTGGAAATTCAGTCATGGGACCTCAGGTGTGCAGTTTAATAAAACAAAATATTGGCAATATGATTCAATATGACCACATACAAAGAAGTAGAAAGAAATACTAAATTGGGTGTTTTTAGGCTTGTTGGGCAGGATCAGGGCTGGTTAAAGACATGCTGAAGCCCTAAGCTTCCATTTAGATTTTGGCAAGCTTCCATTTAGATTTTGGCAAGCTTCCATTTAGATTTTTGGCAAAAAGATGCATCTCTTTATCCTGGCTTTTGACGCCTGGAATGTGTGTTTTCAGGACCCACCTTATTTGTTGCAATACCATTTTTTGTACTTGTACATTTTCGAATTGTTTTTAATTTTGTGTTTTAAATTGTTGTAACCTGTCCTGGGGCCTTAGGGTAAAGGGTAAGTAATAAAATAATAGTAAGTGATATCAAGCTTAAGTGGCCTTCTTTACTGAGTAATTGAGTAATCAATGTTATGATATCAGCAGAATCTGAAGTCATATCCAACCAGGTGCAATGGATTTATAATAGCAAGCTGCCATCTGAGTCTTTCTTGCAATTCATTGTAAAATATTTTGATTACCCAATAAAGTCGTACATCGAAAGACGAACAGAATCCGTCCCGGAAGCCCGTTCGACTTCCAAAACATTCAGAAACCAAAGCGTGGCTTCCGATTGGCTGCAGGAAGCTCCTGGAGCCAATCAGAAGCCGCACTGGACATTCGGCTTCCAAAGGACATTTGCAAACCAGAACACTCACTTCCGGGTTTGCAGCGTTCAGGAGCCAAAACGTCCGAGTGCCAAGGCATTCGGCTTCCAAGGTATGACTGTAAAGTTATTTTTTTAAAAACAACAACAACAACAACAACATTGTAAACACTTGCATTTTAAATACAAAGACACAGGAGGTAGAGGAGTGGAAACAGTTCGGTTAACCACATATTAGGGAGCTAGAGATTGCAGATTTCTTATAGTTGCAGGCACCAGGAAGGAAAAATTTAGGCTGCTATTCCATGGGCCCTGGTCATCCGAACATGCCGAAAGATGGGGACTTGTTTTTATTTAAGTACATTATGTTTTGGGTCAGGAGAAAAGTGTCCATAGTTCAGATGTGGTTTATATTATTTATTTCTAGTAAATATGGGTTGATGTGTTCACTCCAGCGAATGAAAGATAGAAACAGATAAATTATGATGGCAATAATCTTGACATGCTAGTTTTATATGTACACAGATTTATTTATTTATTTATTTTAAACATACTTAGGGGAGCATTCAGACACCCTCAGTCTGAAATGCCACAATCCATCAATTGATGAAAGCCTTTCGATGGTGTGGATGCTAGATTTAGGATATTGTGTAATGAAGATGCAGCAATACTTACGCCTTCTAAAATCAGGAAGAATATGTGGGACAAAATCCTCAGTTCATAAGAGAAGGGTATTGTTATCCTATTTTGTTTGTTCACAAAGTGAGAACATCTGTTTGGCAACTCTTCCCAGTGCAGGAATTTGGAAGTCAAAATAAAGACAAGACCCCTTGCCCCCGATTTCCTTCGTTATTGAAATAATTAATGGGGAAACTACTTGATATTTTAAAACACTGGCAACAAACCAGAGGAATCCTTTAGGCACACCCTGAGGACTCAGACATGTCCAGCATGACTTCTGCTCCTCCCGTCTTCTTGGAAGAGGAGCTTGCCGTGCACTATATTCTATACCACTTCTGAATTTCCCCAAATTCGGTTCATTGTGGCTTATGGTGCAATCCAGTTCTCAAGTATTGCCAGTTCTCAAACTTGCAAATTAGCTGTCAATGTCCAGATCATGAACACTTTCCCTGGTAGTATTCTGCCCGATGAGCAACAGCTTTCACCTTCCTCCCCAAGTCCTTTTCAACCAGAAGTACAACACGAAGGTGAAGCTTCTCTGTCCCGGGCATAATCTGTGCGTGCTGTGACATGGCAGGCTGCCAGTTTTGTCTTCTTGCATGCCGACATCGAAGTCTGGCAACGTTAAGAGTTAATAATATGATGTTTAGATAATTTATATTGACGTTCATTATTTGTCTTCAGGGTTCTCCAGGCTTACCAGGGCCACCTGGACTTCCTGGAGCAAAGGGGGATGGCTTTCCGGGTGCACCAGTAAGTGTAATTTCACCTCTAATTTGTGATAGGTAAGAGGTAAAAGGTAAATGGTTAGAACAGTACACTGTCCTCAGTGCCCTGAAGCGTCACACCTTACCTCCTTCGGGATCTCAAGTGCCTTCAGAGCTCCAGCACGCCTCTTAGGTTCATAGTGACCAGAAGAGTCTCTCCCCCTTTCTTTTCTTTTTAAAATATTTTTTCCTTTATTATACATAAACAATGCGATACAATACATACAATACATACCATACATACCAAACCATACCATACAAAACATGCATACCTGCAAAACATACATTACCTACATACCTACCCAACATAAATACACCATCAGTGTTTGACTTCCAACTGTTCTCATTGTGCTTTTTTCAATTTATTAATCCATACGCATTTCATTTTTGTTTGTTCTATTTTTCTAAATGAATTTTACTATGTGTTTTCTTTGTTTTTTAGTATCATTCTATGTCTGTCAGGAGATCCACCTTATCCGTATAGTTTTTGAGATATTCTTTAAATATCATCCATTCCTTGTTAACTTTTTGTATAGTGTTTCCTCTTAGTCTCCCTGTTAACTTTGCAATATGTAAATATTCAATCGTTTTTGCTAACCAGTCTGTTTTTGTGAGGACATTTTCCAGTCTCTCCTCCTTTCAAGGTTAGTGCTCTTCTCTGCCCTTGACACAATCTTAGGCTGGCTTATTTATGTTTCTGCCACTTAGCCCACCACTGGGGATATGCTGCCCTCAGCTTTAGGTATCTCCTCCCTCTCTTATCTTATGTATTGAAATTGGTTTTATGTTTTGATTAGTTCTTATTGGTGTTTTACTTGCCTTGTTTTTTATGCTGTTTATTTTCTGTTATTGCTGTTTTGTTTTATTAATTGCATTTGTTTTAATATGGTTTTGCCACCCTGATGGAAAGGTAGGATACAATTTTAACAAGAGATTAAAAAAAAAAATGCACGTTGCTGTTTTTTACATGAAAAAATAAAAGCTTCTAGATGGAGGCCAAAATCCCATTATTTGTACATCCTTCGGTTCTGTGAGACTAACCAGCCTGTATTTTTCTGACGTCGTTCTAGGGACCTCAGGGAATGCCTGGCCTTCAGGGACCAAGAGGACTTAAAGGAGCAGGGGACCCTGGCCAAAAGGTACTCATGCTAAAGTAACACCTATAATTTTAATAGATAATTCTGTCATTAAAAGCATTAAAAGAGAGCCAGTGTGGTGTAGTGGTTAAGAGCGATGGACTTGTAATCTGGTGAACCGGGTTCGCATCTCTGCTCCTCCACATGCAGCTGCTGGGTGACCTTGGGCCAGTCACACTTCTCTGAAGTCTCTCAGCCCCACTCACCTCACAGAGTCTTTGTTGTGGGGGAAGAAGGGAAAGGAGAATGTTAGCTGCTTTGAGACTCCTTCGGGTAGTGATAAAGCAGGATATCAAATTCAAACTCTTCTTCTTAAAACAAATTCTATGCACTGTTTCCCTCCATATTGAGGAGAATGTTCTTGTGCTTGGATGCTTGTGGGTTTCCCACAGGCATCTGGTTGACCTCTGTGAGAACAGGACGCTGGACTAGATAGGCCATTGGCTGATCCAGCAGGTTCTTTTTGTATTCTATTTCCTCAGAAATGAACATAAATCACAGTTTCTTCTTGATCGATAACATAACTTTTATAAAGTTGACAGAATCCATCTTGACGTAGCCCTTTAAGTGTTAACAGAAGTTAGACCTCCGGCACGACGTTCGTTTATTAGCTTATGTCAAGCTGCCATTTGGGGTAATGACCCACCCAATGTGACTAGCTTGCATTTCAAAAATAAAAATAAAAATCCATACCAACTCTCAGAAATCAGAAATTTAAAACTAGCAGCAGTACAGCAAGTGTTTTAAAAGCATAGGCCATGTTTTCTTTTTAAAATAGAGAAAACAGAAAAATAAAAATGCTATCCTCTCACCTGTGGGTGTTTAAAGAAAAGCTGAAATTAAGGAAAGGTGGCCCTAAATAAATGGCTTTTTGAATGCTACTTTAAAGTTTGAAGAGTCTATAGAAACTGTGTGAAATATTTATGTGTGCTTGTCTAAATCTGCCAACTTTCAATCAGGCCTCTGCTTTAACAATGTAAAAACTCTGCTGTTGCCTTCTGCTGCCCAATTTACATAGGGAAATCAAAACCTGTCGCAGCTGAGCCATTGGATAAAATGCACATTTCAGTATGTCTTGAGCTCTTTAGTGGCTGCCCTCAAGGCTGCTAAACACTTCTGTCCCCATGTGAACAAAACAGCACAGGAATTTGTCAAAACAAACAGATAAATCACTTATAGTACTCTGGAGCATATTCTGGCAATGGCAAACCAGTTTGGTATTATCCTAGTAAATAGAAGAGAGAGAGAGAGAGAGAGTGCTTCCTACATTCCATGGTTGTCATATGAGCATTCTTATAAAATCATTCCATTTGCGGAATTAGAGCTATTAAAAATTAGATGCAGCAAAAGTTCTGCTGCTTTTTGCTTCTGAGGAATGCAGTGTGCATTTCTGTATACTAGGGACTCTGCCTCTCTGTTTGTTCTGCTCACTGTTCCTCCTTCCTGCTCCTCCTCACTCCACTTCCCTGTGGTAACCCTCTAGACCAGTGATGGCCAAACTTGGCCCTCCAGCTGTTTTGGGACTACAACTCCCATCATCCCTAGCTAACAGGACTAGTGGTCAGGGATTATGGGAATTGTAGTCCCAAAACAGCTGGAGGGCCAAATTTGGCCACCACTGCTCTAGACCATGTGGGGGGGACTTCTTGACTCCATGGGCCAGTTCCTTATCGGGACCCCTGAATATTTGTACCCAAGAAGCTGAAAAAACAATAATCCACATGTTCATTAAATAAGAGACACAACATGTGCTTCAGACAAATCATTGAAGCCGCAGCTATTATGGATCCCTGCACCTGTAAAAAGGAACAGTTTGTGTGGTTGAAAACAATCTCACATATTGGCTTTAATGCAGTTACGCAAATAATACCTTTTACCCCTGTCCAGGGGCTGACACAGGTATAGTTATTGATGCACAAAGCCCACAAGCAGAGCCTGAGCATTCTCCCCAACTATGATTTCTCACAATTTGTACTCAGAGCCATTGTCAGGCGTCAGGGAATCCACCCTGCCCCCCCCCAACAATAGGTTGCCAGGAATAGATAAACAAGGAGAGTTCTTACCAATGTCTTTTATTCAATAGTCACAGAGAGAGGCTTAGAAAAGCTGTCTCTTGGAGTAACGGCATTGCTCCGAGTAATCTCCACCCCACTTCTCTCCTCAATTTTCAATAGTACCACCCAGCTTACGGTGGCTGCTTAGGGCCATTTGTTTCCGAGCCCTTTGCTCTCCTACTTTCAATGTTTGCCTGGTTCTGGGAGAATGGAGGGTGTGGTCTGGAATGCTTTCTAGTGATAACGTGTCAGCCAGCTGCTCCCGCTCTGCTTCCCCCTCTCCCATTACTTCCCAACTTTCCCCCTCATCTGCCTCTGAGCTGTGACCTCCCACAAACCCCTGTTGTAAATCTATACTGTCTTCCTCTTCTCTGGAAGGCCTGGACTGGGGAGGCGGTCTCCACCATTCCTCCTCTGCCCAGTCCCTGACAGCCATATTGCCTCTGCCAGTGGAGGTGAAACACAGCCATTGTGGTTAGAAGCCATTGGTAGCCTTGTCCTCCATGACTCTGCCTAATCTTCTTTTAAAGCCCTCCAAGTTGGTGGCCATTACTGCCTCCTGTGGGAAGGCGTTCCATGAGGAAGCGCTTTCTTTTATCTGTCCCAAATTGTCCCAGATCCAGCTTCATTACTGGTTACTGAGATAATATTTGAAAATGTGGCATAGAAATTGTTCCGGGTATTGTTTTCCTTCTCACAGAGGTTTGGCAGCCACTTTCATTGTCATTTATTTTCCGTATTATTGAGGTATCAAAAACACACACACACAAAGCGACCAGTAGGACTTGGTTTCCCCCTCCGATCCTTCTTCTGTACTGCTCTAATTTCCTCTATTTTTTAATAAAAAAACGAACAGCTTTGTTTAACCGAAGAGCCCCCTATAAACACATTTACATACAAGTTGGAATTCCACTAAGTATCACTCCGTAAGAATGTTCCCTCAATCTCAATTGGAGCTCTGTTCTTTGGGCTTGAGAGATGGCTCACATATGCAGGCAGCAGAAAGGAGGAATTTGGTGAAACAGAGGCCCGATTCACTCAAAACCGCCTGTGGGATGCGGGAACACTATAGGCGTGACTTTCTTGTTGTGTATAGGATAGACATGAAGGGCAAAGGAGCAGGCTGTAATCACAACAACTGAGTATATATATAAAAGGCATGCAAATTGTAAAGCCACAGCCTTGATACCACAGCAGTGGGAATAGCCTACCCTAGCATTTTTACTGAAGAACCAGAGCCAAAGCTTTGGGGGGGGAGGGGAACCCACCAACAGTGGTCTCTGGGGGCAAGGTAGAGCCAGCTGCAGGAAGCGTATCATGTTAAGATCCTGGCCTATCAAACATAGGCTCAACTCCAGTAAAGAGCTGAGTGTCTGTTCCTCGCCCCGGGCTTCTTAATTGATCTCACACACGGTAACTGCCCGTTAGCTCAATTTCAGCTGACTGCATTTTCTTCCTCCCTCGCCCTTTTTAATTAAGAAAAAATAAGCATGCAGAAAAATTCCTGCGGTTCAAAAACAAACAAAAACAAAGCGAAAAGCCCAGCATGGTAACTCTTTGTATATCTTTGGATCCATTTCAACAGATATACATAATACTTCCCTTTTATAGAGTTGTTTCTAACCCATATCATTCCATAAATTTACGATGAATGTGCAGTCGCTTGTAGAACCTTATTCTTGTGTTTCACAGTAGTGGAACAATTTAAAAATAAATGCACCAGAGGTCACAGAGTTAATCGAATGGAGCAGAAAAATAAGACATACACCCCTGTCTATATAATATATATGCAAACTGTTTAATGTTTGATTTCACACCAATTTAGACTACGTATCACATGATAACTATGATTAGCTGCAAAACAAGTCAACTTCAAATCACAGGCTATGAAGCTGTCTTGTTGAAACTTACCATAGTGCTAAACCACAGCCACTGGTTCAAACAACTCCAGAAGGCATTGTTAATTTAAAAAATTGAAAGAAAAGCTTCTGATTCCTCGTCCACCCTGCCATTGGACACACAGGGGAGAAAAGAGGGGTGTGTGAGCCTGGGAGGAGAATAGACCCATTCATGTAGCTCTAAGTCTGTGGTTCTTCAAATGATATAGGTCTCCAGCTCCCCTTATCCTCATCCATCATGGTCAGGAATGATGGGAGCTGCAGTTAAGCAATAGTCCTCCTGTGGCGTAATGGGTCAGTGCTCCTGGCTCTTAACCAAAAGGTTGGTGGTTTGAGCCCACCCAGGGCCGGCTGTGGACAAGATTCTTGCATTAGAGGGGATTGGACTAGATTACCCTTAGAGTTCCTTCCAACGCTGGAAGGTCATGGAATCCCCACCTTTGACCATGCAGCTGTTGTCAAACTACAAATCCCATCATCCCTGACCCTTGGTCATGTTGGCTTCTGGGTGTTGGAGGTAAACAACATTTGGAGGACCATAGAGTCCCCATCTCTGCTCTAAACCGTGGTTTAGCTCCAAACTCCCAGAAGCCCCAGCCGGCACACAGGTCCTGCTTACAGTTTCCCATCTGCTTGACCCGCATTAGAACATAATGCTGGACTAGATAGATCTTTGGCCTGATCCAGAAGAGAGTGCTGGTTTAGCAACATGTCTAAACTGTATCTAAGTATTTACAGTAAATGTTTTGAACAGCCTGTCTTTGAAATGGTTAAGAGGAGAAACATTTGCTTTCAGTAGTCCTGTGAATTAAAGTTAAAGCAGCCTGGTCCTATCTGAAATTAAGTGAGTGAGTTCAGAGGGGCATAATAATAATAATAATAATAATAATAATAATAATAATAATAATAATAATAATAATAATAATAATACAACAACAACAACAACAATTTTATTATTCATACCCCACCCATCTGGCTGGGTTTCCCAAGTAGCCTGCAATCCAGTTAAATCACAATGTTTTAGGTGAATAAATCAGAAAAGCCGGTGGGTGGGGGGAGATACAAATTCAACTCATCCACAAATACCAAAAGGCCCATACAGAAATTGACCCGTCCTTTGGCACCACCTGCTGGTAGCACATGGAATCAATGTGCCTCTCAATGTGCAAATAATAACTGCTCGGGGGATGGGGTTGGAGCAATGCCACCATAAAAAAAAAAAGGATTTGACACTTCATGTGTCAGCTCCCCCTCCCCAGTCCAAATGGGAACATGTCACAGCTGCTTTCAGATGTTTTCCAGTTACAGATCTATAACATGTAGTTTGGCCCCATCTTTAGCATTCAAGATCAACCATGTAAGCCTACACGTGTATGATCCATGGTAAATTCCTCTGAGTTTAATAGGACTTATTCCCAAGTAAGATTGTTGAGTTTTTTTAAGGACTGCTGCAGCTCTAATCTTCATGATCTTTTCACAGTCTGATCCACAAACCAGTCAAACAGGCTTCTCGGATTTAAGCGCTGAAGTCGCAGCATTCCAGCCCTGAAAGCTTCTCCATTAACTAGTTTTTGAAGGTTGGGCTGCCCCCTCTCTAATATCACAGACGTCTCCTCCCCCTAAACAAACCACAGTTGTACGCAAATTGTCAAACAGACCTTTGTCCTTTAGGGATTTCACCAAGATCAAGTTGCTCTCAGCCATCTGTCAACAACTGTCCTATTATTTAAATCTCTGGCAGCTTTGTTAGACATTTCTCCATGATGTGTTTGAATTGTTAAACCTTTAAGTGCTGGGCTGGTTAGAAACTCTGTGGGAGAAGAAGGTTGCTCCAAATAACACTTCCAGCAGCTTTCCCCATCATTTAGAGTGAGAGAGAACTTCGTGAAGAATGAGTTAGGTGAGCTCTCTCCACACTCCTCAATATTTACCTGCTCTGAATTGTCTCCCTCTCTTTCCATAGCAATTGAAAACAGGTTGAGAGATCAAGTGCAACATTCAAAAGCCAGCCCAATGTCTATACAGACATTGTGTTTTGCAACACCAGTAAAAAATGGTCTGTCTTTGAGTTGCCCCAGGCAATTCCTTGGACTTGAGCAAGGATAACCTACTCCAACCCTGATATCTTTATCCCAACGCTTTCTCTGGGTGCCCAAGCCAAATGAGGTGTCTGTTTGTGAAAGGGGCATCTCAGTGGCTGTGTGACTGAACTGCAGAATGCTTTTCCCAAGTAGGGCCACATGTACCTAACTTTAATGCCTTTTTTGCCATTAAATGTATTTTATTTTCCAAGACCTTTTTGAATTTTGTTGTAGCTCCTAATATTCCCCTGGCTCTGTGGCTTTGATTTTCTGCTCTTTGTTTTGGGTGTGCATTTAAATATTCTTTTAAAATAAATTTTAAATAACCTTAACTGGGAAATGCTTTAATGGTGCTTTACATTTTACTGTATTGTGCATTTTCTATTCTATGGGCTGCCCTGAGAATGCACGTAAATAAATTAATAGCACCTGCAATGTGGCCTTTAGCTATTGATATCTATGGGAAGTGCTTGCTGGCTTTTAAGTTGGAACATCCTCTGCTATGATTTGTTTTGAAAGCAAGCAGGCTCATTCATAAAATTCTGTGGATGTAATACCTGTGTTGAACCTCTTCCTTTTTGTCTTTCTTTACTTTAGGGAGAACCAGGAGCAAGAGGATCCCCGGGGCCTCCTGGTCAAAGAGGAATAGGAATACCTGGACCCAAGGTTAGCATGTATCTCTGCACAGTCTAGCAGAGGGATTGGGAATATGCAGTGTGGCCCTCCAGATATTGTTTGACTACAATTCCCATCTTCCCTGACCACTGTCTGTGCTACCTGGGGCTGATGGGAGTTGGAGTCCAACAACATCTTTAGGTACCACAGGTTCTCTTCCCCTGATCTAGAAGTTCCTGCCCCTTATATATTTAAGTTCAACATGATAGCCACCTTTCTTGGAATGCTCTGGAGCTAATTTACATTCAATATCTTAGCAGCTGCTGCTTCTTTTTTGCCTGTTTTAATCTAGACGGGTTTGTGAGTGCCTTGCAAGAGAAGCACTTCTTTCTATAATGTTGCATTTTGTGGCCGAATTGTTAGATGCAGTGCACCCAGCAAAGGAATGCAGTGTTGCCTTTGTTTGGGGGGTTAGTTGCAGAAGAATGCTACTGATCCTAGGCTCTTAATAACGGGGACTGAGTGGTTCATTCCAGCCATCAGGCACTTTTTCGCCCGAGACTTCAGGTGACGGCTGTGGATGTACATTTGCTTACCTTATGGAGCAAAGGATAAGCGCTTGCACACAGAGAATCAGCATGTCAGGGGGAAGGGTTCAGCCTATCTTCTTTCTATGTGCAGGGAGTTGTTTTGTTTTTCAAATGTGTATCCAAAGCCTGAAATGGTGTAGTCAAGGCAGCTTTGCTGGCTGTTGAACGTGACCAAGGGCAGAGAGAAGGGGAAATAGATGGGATTGTGCTATCAGTTTTCTTACTCCCTAAACACTTCCATGGCTGCCCTTACTCTGCTGGCCTCTTACTCCAGCCTTTGAATTACCTGGAGTGACCTCAATAGGAAATATTTCCAAGTTGCGACGAGGGTGAAGAATTGAATTTGTTCGCATTTTAATGAGAAACCATTTAATCCACACTTTTTGAACCAATATGTGAACCGAAACATGGCTATCCTTTGAAATTTGCACTCCTCTGAATTTTTCAATGCAGTTTTCTAACCAACCAATGTGTGCAAGAATACATACATTACTGTATGGCATGCATAAAGAGGCATCTATTCATGAAAATGACTTACAAATGAATTATGTTAGTGGGAATTGCTTTGCAAAAGTGTATACATTAGTCAAAACTGCATGTGAAATTTCATTGATTAGGAGAAATTGCACTAAGATGCCGATGGATTTTCACAAGAATTTCTTTTTTTTAAAAAAAAAGAAAAAAGCCAATTGCCAAAGAACTGAAATTAAGATGGGAAAGAAGGAGAAGCTGCAAGAAACTGAAATTGATCAATTTGTCCATCCCTGTTTCTGAGTAGACATGTATAGGAATGCACTTAAGTGCCCCCAAGCAGTTACAAAGGCTTGTATATGTAATTCTTTTCACAGTTTCCAGCATTTGGAAAAGGCAGAGATGGGCACAAAATTTTACATGACACTATGCAATTCTGACTTCTTCCTGGAGTTGTCTTAAACTACTCCCCTCCCCTTAATCTCAGACAATTTTATTTCTTTTTTTCCCTTTTTAAAAATTAGGGTGTTATTGGACAAAAAGGTCTGCCAGGGCCACAGGGTCCTCCTGGAGATAGTATACAAGGAATTAAGGTAAGAATGTAGGTGCTGACATAAGTTTTTTTGCAAGTGACTCCCCCTGCCCTGTCTTCATTACACAGTTGTTTCATGGAACTATTTATGTTGCAGCTTAAGAGGGGAAAGAAACCCCAAAAACCTAATTTTTAAATGTCCACTTGGTTGACAGTTACAGATAGTAACTTGGTTGACAGTTACAGATAGGTAGCCGTGTTCGTCTGCCATAGTCAAAACAAAAAAAATCCTTCCAGTAGCACCTTAAAGACCAACTAAGTTAGTTCTTGGTATGAGCTTTCGTGTGCATGCACACTTCTTCAGATACACTGAAACAGAAGTTACCAGACCCTTCTATATAGTGAGAAGGTGGGGAGGGGTATTACTCAGAAGGGTGGTGGGAATGGGTGATTGACAGACAGTGGTGTCTTAACTAAGTGCCAGCCCTGTTGGAGTGAAAAGATCAGGCCTTTAAAACTCTATCTTGATCAAGGACAGAAATTTGTTCTGGAAGAACTGATGAACTGTACATGTGCCATACCCTGGACTTTCCCCTTCCATGGAAGTGAAATAACTGAGTAAATACTGTTTGCTCTAACAAATTAAAAGGCCGTCATGTTGTGTCAGGGTGTCCTAGCAGTGACATATCTTTTAAACTAGAATTTAAGTTTTGGCCTTTAGAACCTAATGACTTCACACACAGAGAGAGACACACACCTGCTGTCATCCAGACTAGGCAATTACTTATACCAAAGCTATAAATATCTGGAAAAATGTTGAGCTGGGAGATAACAGAAATCACTGGGTTAAAGTTGACTGAAAGTGCAGAGTTGCCATTATTATCAATTTAGAATGGGGTGGAAGGTTCGCAGGCTATGAAGGACTTGCTCACAGATTTATTGACAGCTGCATGAATTATGATAGCTAGGGAAGTGGAAGGGGCAAGCAGAATATAAAATGGAGGAATGATATAAAGAGGTGTAGCTATTAATGATAAATTGAGATGTGCCATTAAGTTAAGATGGGGAATATGTAGGAGAAATGATTTCGAGGAGATACGGAAGGTGTTTGTAGAATTTGTAAAACGGAAAGGGGTCAAACCATCGCAAGAGGTGTTGAAATTTTGGGAGGTTGAGTAGTCACAATGGAATGGTCTCGGTGGTGGGGTGCACATTTTTATTCTTATTTATTTATGATTATTACTTTGTCAAAATAAAATAAAAAACAAAACAAACGTTGAGCTGGATCCTTCCCACAAGAATCTGACTTAGAGCAATGCATTTTAAAAACACTTTCCCATTTACATGAACCTCAGTGAGGGCACAGAACACGGCTTGTGAGGGGCATGGCCTGGGAAGGGGGTGTGGCCTGGAGGAGAGTCCCAAATGTTGAATGAATGGAGAATCCAGTGGGGACTCCTCTGGGGCAATTCAAAATTTAGAAAGCAAGTGTGTTGTCACCTACAAAATGTCATCACTCCTTATATGGCCACAGAGATGTGACATTTCTTGCGTATGTAAAGCTCCAGGTCTTACGGTTTGGACGGCTAAGAGTAGTGGTTCCAAATATTTTTGGGGGCCACTGTTGCCTTGGCTCCATAAACTCATCCCCGGCGCCCCTTGCCCTATAAAGAGCATTATTCAGAATAGTGGTTGAATCATGATGCACTAAGAAAGGTGATTAGTAAAGGTAAAGGGACCCCTGACCATTAGGTCCAGTCGTGACCAACTCTGGGGTTGTGACGCTCATCTCGCTTTATTGTCCGAGGGAGCTGGCGTACAGCTTCCAGGTCATGTGGCCAGCATGACTAAGCCGCTTCTGGCGAACCAGAGGAAACGCTGTTTACCTTCCCGCCAGAGTGGTACCTATTTATCTACTTGCACTTTGACGTGCTTTCGAACTGCTAGCTTGGCAGAAGCAGGGACTGAGCAACGGGAGCTCACCCCGTCGCGGGGATTCGAACCGCCGACCTTCTGATCAGCAAGTCCTAGGCTCTGTGGTTTAACCCACAGCACCACCCACGTCAAGAAAAGTGATTACACAGCAGCATTAAAAGCTGTAACCATTAGTTGCACATTTATTCAAAATCCAATGTAGCTTGAGTCAACAAAATTGATAAACTTGATACAGCAATGCCAGCTTTTCAAAGCCTGATAGTCATTGACACCTCCAGTGGTCGCTTAGGTTTGGAAACTACTGGCTTAGAGCCATAGAGTAGAAAACTGTTTCCCATCATGTGAAGCTGTCTCACAAGAGGAGCATCTGTGTATTAGGTCTCTGGGTCATGTAAGTAAACCCTGTGGCTGAGAAATATTGGTGGCTGCTTAAGCTGAGCAGCTGAGCCCTGGGGATGCTTTTGGGCCACATTTAACATAACTGTTCCATATGGAAGTGACATGAAAGCTGCTCTGCTCAAAGGGATAAGACGGCTGGGCTAAACATCTGTTAGTGGATTTCCTGCATGCTTGTTTCCTGTATGTTTAATAAATGTCCATATGGGTATAGCCAAATGCAATCCTTGCAGACAGTTCTGCATTCAAACAGAAAACGACCTAAATAACCAAGGGAACAGTACTTTGCTTGCAGCTGCTAAATGTTACGGTCTTTTTACAATGGCTATTTCTAAGCAAATCTCTATGTTGTTTTTAGGGAGACCGGGGTGTTCAAGGTTTACCAGGACAAAAAGGCTCTGTGGGGGTTGGACTACCTGGGTCTAAGGTAAGAGAGTTGCCCATCTATCTCTTTTTAAAAAAATCTGTTTTAATTAAAAGTTTTCAACATAAAATACGATAAAAAGCCAACTAATTTAGAAAGGAGAAAGAGGGGAAACAACTAAGATTAAAGAAATAAAGGAATAAAGAAAAGGAGAAAGAAGGGGGGGAGAGGAATTGGAAATTTAAAAGCCTTCTATCCATAGGAGCCAAGGCTCCTTCAGACACCCCAATAAAATATTTGAGGGGGCTGCCCCCCCAAGTTGAGGGGCATTACCATTCAAATGGTGTCTGTGTGCTGTATCATGTGACCAATTATGTAGGGCCAGGCTTATAGCCATGTTGTATCTTATTATTAGGGGGATTCTGGAGAGAAAGGAGACCAGGGAAAGAGAGGTAACAAAGGAGAGATTGGAGAACCTGGACCTGCAGGACCAAGGGTAACACTTAAAAAACCACAACTACTTTATTTATTCTTTCACAACAGAAAATTGTGCACTTAATAATTTATATTATTATACAATCTTTCAGGGATTTTCAGGACTCAAAGGCGAACCTGGTCTTACTGTAAGTATATCCTGATGTGTTTTATCATAAAAATGTGACTGTTGGTAAAAGCTGCAGCTTGGCACTTTTTATGATCAGAGATAGGGAATCAGTGGCTCACCAGATGTTGTTGGATTACAACTAGGAATGAATCAGTCTTTTCCAGGTCCTGCTTGTGGACTTACTATAAGCTTCTGGTTGGCGGATATGAGAACAATATGCTGGACCAGATGGGCCACCAGGCAGATTCAGCAGGGCTTTTTGTATATTTTATGTTGTGTCAAATAAAAATGACATTTCTGTCACAGATTAAGTATCATTTAACTACGTATTTTGTTGGGAAATGTGTTCCAGCCTGTTCTGAGCCATGTACACAGCGCTGTTTCTAATCTGCTACAGTTCAGCTTTTGGGGGAAACCATGTTGTTTGTCTTGCCATGGCAGACAGAATTTTATGCAATCAATTACATATTGTAGCATTATGCCATACCATTAATTTCAATGCAAAGGCCATTCATTTCAACGCAAAGAACACAAAATACAAATGGCGGCGGGGGCGGGGGGGAGGACAACGATACACATTCTCAATTAAATATTGTTTGCGGACTGTTGTGAAAACAGCAGAAAACACGGATTGCATTTGCTGCACTAATTTCCATTTTGGACATGAGAGAATTGAGCGAACTTTGGCAATTTCCACTCCCATGCAAGTAGACATGATTCTTTCCCCTTTTAGAGATGTTCAGAGAACCATCTGAATATCACTGTAACAATATTTTTTAGTGTTTCAAAACATCCAGTCACTTGCTTTATGCAAAGCAAGCGTCCAATTTTCCATTAGAAAACAAAACAAAACAAAAACAATTAGGCAATGATGCATAACTGATTTCCAAATCTGAAATCACAACTGAACTGGCTCCTCTCTTTCAGAAAGAAGATGTAATCAAACTTATAATGGAGATATGTGGTAAGATCTACCTGAAGGAATGAAACCATTTCATCGTATTAGTTGTTTTCCCTAAAAGAATTCAGAATTGACCTTAGAAGTGTGTATATTTATTGGGTAAGGTTGAAAGAACCATGAATAGAAGGAAAATAGCTGAGAGTGGTGTTTCACAAGTGCTGGCCTATGTCTCTGCAGTGTTAAACAGTTGCACCCTGGAAGTCGAATGGAATCTGTTCCGGCAGTCCGTTCTACTTCCAAAGCATTCGAAAACCAAAGTGCAGCTTCTGATTGGCTGCAGGAAGGTCCTTAACCGTCCAGAGGTCCTTTACCTGTTTTTTACCTTTACTGTCTTGCTGCATCTCTACTTCTGTGTGAGGTGAGGAGCACTATACCAATGAAAAGAAGGGAAAAATCACATGTATAAAGCCACCCTTAGTGGAACAGTTATTCGAAATAGCATGAATGTGCAGTGTTCACCAGTGTTGGGAACAAAAGACTCACATCCACAGAAAACAGGTGGCGTTGTCCACTGTCTTTCCCAATTTTCATCAGCATGTACACACTTATTCCAAGATGCATCTGAAGTTGCTGTCAGAAGGGAATGTAGGGAAGCCTTTCTCATGCACACGGACAGAGGAAGCACCTTGTGTGCACATCAGAACATTTATTTATTTTTTGGACCCCAGTATGCAACTCTTGGGGAATTATTTAAAATCTACATAGCAGATAAGGTAAAGGTAAAGGGACCCCTGACCATTAGGTCCAGTCGTGGCCGACTCTGGGGTTGCAGTGCTCATCTCACTTTACTGGCCAAGGGAGCCGGCGTACAGCTTCCGGGTCATGTGGCCAGGATGACTAAGCCACTTCTGGCAAACCAGAGCAGCACACAGAAACACCATTTACCTTCCCGCTGGAGTGGTACCTATTTATCTACTTGCACTTTGACGTGCTTTCGAACTGCTAGGTGGGCAGGAGCAGGGACCGAGCAACAGGAGCTCACCCCGTCACGGGGATTCAAACTGCCAACCTTCTGACCGGCAAGTCCTAGGCTCTGTGGTTTAACCCACAGCGCCACCTGTGTCCCTACATAGCAGATAGCTGACTTAATTCTAACCCTATCTCATCCCCTTTTTAACAGGCTGCGGTGTTAAGTGCAAAGAAAACCCTCTGGAGCTCGTGTTTGTGATTGACAGTTCGGAAAGCGTCGGGCCCGAGAACTTTGACCGGATCAAACGGTTTGTGAAAACGGTGATTGATGCCGTCACCGTCAACCAAGCTACAGCTCGCGTCGGCATCATCAACTTCAGCCACAAAGTCGAGCTGGTGTCCACTTTGCAGCAGTTCCCCAACAAGGACAGCTTGAAAAGTGCCGTCGATGCCATGCAGTACTTGGGAGAAGGCACATTCACTGCCACAGCTCTCAGCAACGCCATTGATGTGTTCCAGGCCGCCCGGCCAGGGGTGAGGAAGGTGGCTATTGTGATAACGGATGGGCAAGCAGATCGCCGCGATCAGAATTCGCTGGAGGTGGTTGTGAAGAACGCCCACGCTCTCAACATTGAAATCTTTGTCATTGGGGTGGTTCAGAAGAGCGATCCCAATTTTGAAAGTTTCCGGAAAGATCTGGACCTCATCGCTTCAGACCCAGACCTAGAGCACGTCTACCAGATAGATGATTTCATGACCCTGCAAGGTAAGAGGGAGCAACCTCTCTGGAATGTTATTTGCTGGAATATTAGCAATGCATCTTGGTATTATAAATGTTAGTTGCTATAGATAGCAGCGGGAGCTTTTGCATGATGCTAAAGTATAATAAGGAACATCAGCAATGCTTTTTTTTAGTATGTGTATATATTCAGAATACCTATATAGCTATGGAAGCATTTCATCCTGGTATGTTGCTAACTGTTGCATTTGCTGACTTCCTTGTTTTAATGTTTGCATGCAAAATTGTTTTAATCAAGATGATAAGGATAAGGCATCAGTCCTTAAAATGTCCCTAAACAGGGCTGCCTTCAGATGTCTTCTAAAAGCCAGATAGTTGTTTATTTCCCTGACATCTGAAGGGAGGGGGTTCCACAGGGAGGGTGCCACTACCGAGAAGGCCCTCTGCCTGTAGTATGTGAAGGGTGAAGGGAATTGTAGTTCTGAGAGAGAGAAACTTCCGTTCCCTTGATTCTTTGGGGGATGGCATGTGTTTTAAAAGTTTTTAAAGTATGGGGTGTACAAAGCTCTAGCCCAGGCATAGGCAAACTCAGCCCTCCAGATGTTTTGGGACTACAACTCCCATCATCCCTGACCACTGGCCCTATTAGCTAGGGATGGTGGGAGTTGTAGTCCCAAAAATCTGGAGGACCGAGTTTGCCTATGCCTGCTCTAGTCTGTCTGCTCACATCCCAGGTTTTCTCCTCAGCTGAGCTCTACTTCTCAGTTAGCTTAGCTATTTAAAAAGTAGTAGTAGTAGTGTGATATTGCAGAGAGGTAAGTGGCAAGCACTCTTCACTTCTTTATAAAGATTAGATTCTTATCCTGCCTGCTAGGGTGCTCTTACTTCCATGGTGGCTTACAAGTAGTATTAAATCACATTACAGTGGAACCCTGGTTGTTGAACTTAATCCATTCTGGGAGTCGGTTCAACTCCAGGAACCGTTCAAAAACCAATGTGCAGCTTCCGATTGGCTGCAGGAGCTTCCTGCACACAAGTGGAAGCGGTGTTGGAAGTTTGGCTTCCAAAAAACGTTCAGAAACCGGAACACTTACTTTCGGGTTTTTGGCTTTCGGAAGCCAATTTGTTTGTCAACCAAGCCATTCAAGATCCAAGGTTCCACTGTAGAAAGAACCCAACAATGGACAATGTCGACATTGAAAATGTCCTCAGTAGTCTTCCCAAAGGACGGTAGTAGAATGGCCCAGGAGGGATGGAGGTGAAGAGTCCATCTGGCGATGGTCTTCTCCGGAGGGGGCCTTCTCCTGTCTCCTCCTTACTCCTGCAGTCCTTTCCACAAGACAGTTTAATGCCCATAAGTTCACTCTCTTTGCATAAAAAATATACAATCTTAACCCTCCCACAACACATACACATCATACAGCAGAGCGGACCTCAATTTAAACAGGGGTGAGGAGCCTGTGGCCGTCCAAGATGGTGTTGGGACTATAATTCCCATGGGTCAAATTTTGTGGGATTGCTATAAAACGTAGGGAACAAGCTGTCATATCATCTTGATTAAGGTTTTAAATGACAACTTCAGGTTATATTTTAGTGAGCAAGATCTAATTTGTATATTTTAACTGCTGCTATATCTGAACTGTCCCTGTTATACCGAACTGACAATTTAAATGTATACCTATTGTGTTCTGATTTTGTATGTGAGCTGGAACTGGTCTGTGACCAAAATAATAAATTCATTCATATACTTCCCATGGTCCCTGACCACTAGCCATGCCAGCTGGGGCTGCTGGGAGTCCAACAACATCTGGAGGGCCCCTGGTTGAAGCAAACGGGCCTGTCACCATCAGCTCGGTCTCATTCCTGGTCGATGTGTATTTCCATCTAACAGCATTGACTTTTTCAAACCCTTCCAGCTCTTGAGAATAAGATCTTCAAACAAATTTGTGAGAATGATTTCAGTTCCTACATCACCAAAGTGCTCAGCTCAGCCCTTTCTCCAGGACTTGAGACAAGAATGCAGCACACTGGTCAATTTTCTGTAGTTGAGACACATGAGCCTTACGTCCCTCCACGTAAGCCAGAAGATACTGATTTTGTAAGTATTTCTAAAGATTTGTGCTTATATAGGAAGGGCTATAGCTGAGTAGTAAAGCATGTCTTTTTCTTTTTTTGCACTTAGGAGTTCCCAGGTTTCAATTTTTGGCCTTGGTATTTAAGTTCGCCTAGTTTCATCATGAAGGCTGGAACGTTTTGTCATTTTTCCAATTTTCAGTTCGCCAAATTTCTGCAGGAATTTGTATTCAAAAAATCCTCCTAAAAATTCTTCAGCATTTAAGAGCAAATTTTCCCTAACAAATACATTTTTGCATACAATAGATGAATGTACACATTTTTGCAAGCAATTTCTCCTAATACAATGCATCTTTATATGTTATTTTCACTAATACATTAATTTTTGCCATACACATTCATTTTCATACACTTTGGTTGGTTGGAGAACTGCACTGAAAAAACGGATGAATGATGGCTGTGTTTTAAATTTTCATATTGTTTCAGAAAGTGTGAGTTTGATAGATCTGAGATGTGAACTGAATAGAATTTCCCCCTATTCCCATTTGCCACTGACATTTAATTCTTTATTTCCTTTTCTATAGCTATCGCCAGGGGTTCCTAGTGAGAAAGGAGTGTCGTATTCTGAATGGGACCGCTATGTTACTACAGCTCCTCCTAAGCAACTTCCTGATAGTCACAGGCGACCAGCTGCCCCTTCTGTTCATGAGACACAAGAGTTTTTTGAATTCAGAACTCCCAAGCCAGATATAACTCGCATATCTAATGTAACTAGAGATGTGCAACCTCTGCCAGCTGTTCTGCAGCCTCATACGAAAGGTGTGAAAAGATTCTTCTAATGGAAAGTGTTAAGGGATAGAATCCTAGAAGTTGGAAGGCACCATGCGCTTCCTCTGGTACAGCCTCTTGCAATGCAGAAATCTTTCACCCAATATAGGACTTGAACCCACAGCCCTGAGATTAAGAGTCTCAGGATCTACCAACTGAGCTATGTACAAACTTTATGGGCCTTTATGAGTTTGCTTATACAGTCATACCTTGGTTTTCAAACAGCTTAGTTCTCAGACGTTTTGGCTCCCGAACACTGCAAAAGTGAGTGTTCCGGTTTGCGAACTATTTTTGGAACCCGAACGTCTGAGGGGGCTTCCGTGGCTTCCAATTGGCTGCAGGAACTTCCTGCAGCCAATCAGAAGCCGTGCTTTGGTTTCTGAATGTTTTGGAAGTCGAACAGACTTCCAGAACGGATTCCGTTCGATTTCCAAGGTATGACTGTATGGGCCACCTCCCCACAAAGTTGAAGTTATAGAGGTAGCAAAACTGAAGGCTATCACATGGCAACAGAACAAGGCCACCAGTTAAGGGGAAAGCTTTCTTCCTCTTTTCATAGATCACTTCATGGCCTGAAGCAGGTAAAGACAGAATAAAGCACAGGTCTTTAGCATGTCATCAGTGGGTTTGTGGGACATAACAGCCACAAGAGGGGCACATTAACTAGACAGAGTTTTATATGTGCAATCCCAGCCTGGGAGTAAATGCCATTGACATGTTGTCCCAGGTTATGTGTGTGCAAGAGTGCCTAGTCAGTAAATGATAGAACGAAATAAGCCTCTGTAGTTGAATGGAACGCGGACAAACTAGAAGGGCTTCAACACAGAACGTAAAAAGAAAACTATGGTACAATGGCATTACGTCTTCTAGGGTTGGGGAAGAGGGACGATAGCTGTCAGTTAGTGCTGTGTACAGCCCAGCTCTGTAGCAAAACTGGCAGAACCGGCAAACACAGGAGTAAGCTAGGTTTGCCTTGGTTGTAGAAAAGAGGGGAGTGGCTGTTGTTTACAGATACACCCTCCCATTACCAAATACCTCAGGTGCACCTATTCACAGCACCATAGCAGGGGAAGACAAGGCCCAAGATTTTGTGCTTCTGTAGAATTTGAGCAGGTCTCCGTAGATGTAAAAAAAACCAAACACAACCAAAACCAAAATCCAACCCATTTTGTTTCCAGATGACAGATGTTTCGAACCAATGAAAACCGGAGACTGCCGAGACTATACAATGATGTGGTATTATGCCAAGGATGTAAATTCTTGTGCTCGCTTTTGGTATGGAGGCTGCGACGGTAACCAAAATAGGTTTGAGACAGAACAGGAATGCCGGGAAACCTGCGTTCATGACTGAGCAGGTAAGTCATGTTAATAGCAAGACCTCTGCCAAAGAGTGTTTTCCTTATAAGAGTCAGGCACAAATCTTATATGCACAAGAGATCATGCTGACTCTTCTCTGACTTTGCAATTATAGTACCTTAAACAAGTGTTAGTACCTCTAAAATCTATTTATCTCTTGCCTGCCTTTTCTTTAAAAAGTTCAAGGCTGCTTGTTGGAAGTTTGAGCAGGAGGGAGTTAATATTTAGAGCTGCACTAGTTAAGAGCAGAATACTCTTATTACAGAAGTGAAAAGGTTCCATTGACGTATTTCAGGTATGAATGTTGTTTTTGTGTTCTTTTACAGAGAGAACTCGAGCTTTGAGAAGAAAACAAAGTGAACTATTCCTGGAGTTTGTATAAGAATACTAGAGAGTTCCAAATGCTGTGTTAATGCAAGTACTAGTTTTGTACCACGCCTGCTGCTTTTTACAATGCATTCAATGGATTTTATAGAACATATTATCTTCGTAATTGATAGTTTCACTCGCCAAAAAGCATCTTAATACTTCCGTGTTTGTGTTTTAGCTCTAGTACTGCCCATGGCAGCGTTTCAGGAACTTTTAACAAGAAAGATACCAAGGATTTTAATGTTTAGCTTTAGAAGAGCATGACCTTTTGTTATTTGGAAATGAAGAGCAGAACAATGGAGGATACCTGAAACTGGTAAAATCTGTCAAAGCAACAAGTGGAAAAAAGTGCCTTTGAATGGGAACGTCTACATTTAGCAGCCAAGGATCATCAAAAGACGTGGCATTTGCTTTCTTTCCCTTTAGATGTCTACAGTAGCCAAGATCCCGTTGTAGTGGTGGGCAGCTCAACACACAGGACTGGTGGCCCTCTATATGTATCCTCATCACAACAAGAGCCACCAAGTTACTCCAGTTAAGCTCAGACGAATAACAAAAATGGCTTATGGCCAGATCAGGGCTGGTAATTTTGGGATTTTTGTTAAAGCTAAGTCCACACATTTTTGTTTCTCAGGGCTCTTGTACAAATGAGTGCAGTAAAGAGTAGAATCAATTTATAGGGGAATTTTAACAGAAAAAAGCACTGAAAGATGTACATAAGTGTATTTTTTTTTGGACCTTACCACTACGCAAAAGTACTGTACAAGCTAAATGGGTAATGATTAAACTGATTATATGAACAGGAGGGTGTGTGTCTACTCTTTTTACATGAAAATGCTGCAGTTATGCATTTGTGTAATTTTCTACATATTGAACACTAAAACATGGATAATTCAATCACCTTCTTTAGGGATGTCCGCAGCATGTTTCATTTATGCCATGGTTCCTCATTCAGAAAGTGGTGTGATACACAGCAGTGGTAGTTAACTTGTGGTCCTCTAGCTACTGAGCTACAGTTCTGACCTGTAGTCCAGGATGATGAGACACTGTAGTCCAATATCATCTAGAGGACCAGAGGTTAGCCACTTCCACCCCCACAGTAGAAGCTTGCTCATGGACTAGTGGATTAGAATTAATGTACATGCCTGTCATTTGCAATGCCTCCCATTTATACTAATTCTTTACATAGACCTAAGCCAGGTGTATCTGGTAAATGTCATGAATGTGCTTATCATCATTCAGCACACAAGGTCTTGCCTTGTTTTCTCTATTATACTCCAATAAGGTTTTGCCCTTGCACTTTATAAACAGCAGAGCCATCGGGTATGATCACATAGGGGCCTTCCAGTGAAGAAATAAATTGCTACCACACCCCACCTGAATCTTGGCCATAGTTTTATTAGTTCACTCTGACACCACACCGAGTCAGGCTCTTTGTGGTGATTTCTAGCTTAAAATTTAAAAAGTAATAAATCTACAGTACTACAACGTATGTAAACTTTAATTCAGGCACACGGTTAACCTATTGGCGCACAGAGAGATTGTTCTGAAGCTCCAATGAAGAGAGTAGCTGAAGACACAGGATAAAGGGGCTCTCTTGATTTGAGGTAGCAGAACTGGCAGAATAAGTGGGACCTTATAAAGCTTAGTTTAATTTCTTATCCACCCTTCACCACAACATCCAGGGTGGGCTATAGCAATTTTAAAATACAATGTTAAAAAGAGTTTAAAACAAATATATCAGGTGACAATAGTAAAGTAAACATGTCAGCTGTTGCATCAGAATAAAGTTGAGCTACATGAGCCAAAGATCTGACAGCTCTTTGATTCTCTTTATATGATCCATCTTTCCAGGAAGAAGCATCATAAACACAGTATCCATCCACATAAGGGGATTTTAACTAGTGTTACAGTCATGACTAGTATGGGTCCATTTAAATAGGCGTCTACGTAAATAAAAGGGACGTGGGTGGCGCTGTGGGTAAAACCACAGTGCCTAGGACTTGTCAATCGTATGGTCGGCGGTTCGAATCCCCGCGGCGGGGTGAGCTCCCATCTTCGGTCCCAGCTCCTGCCCACCTAGCAGTTCGAAAGCACCCTTAAAAGTGCAAGTAGATAAATAGGTACCGCTTTAAAGCGGGAAGGTAAACAGCGTGCCGTGTGCTGCGCTGGTGCAGGCTCGCCAGAGCAGCAATGTCACACTGGCCATGTGACCCGGAAGTGTCTGCGGACGGCGCCGGCTCCCGGCCTCTAGAGTGAGATGAGCGCACAACCCTAGAGTCTGTCAAGACTGGCCCGTACGGGCAGGGGTACCTTTACCTTTACCTTTTACGTAAGTAAAACTCAGATACAACTCAAACACTTTGTATCTCTTGATCCATTGCTCAGAACACTATAATGGAATTCACAACATATACCATTGAAAGCCACAAGGGAGTTCTTTTTTAATTGAGATAAGTTATTTTTATTTGTGCACTTCATTTAAATTAATTGCTAAAAAATAGAGAAAGGCACTTCAAAGATGATATTTAAAAACAGTGATTTATATTTATCACATGAACAAACCAGTCAGCCACCGTTTGCTGTGAAAAAAACCCTCAGCCTGTCACTTAAAAACTCAATACACTGCTCAGCAGTTAAGTTTATCTTTTCAGATGTGTTTCTAGTAAGATTTGTACAGTTTGTTGTACACAATATACATTGTTAATACACGAAACACAACAAAAAAAGCTTTACAATCCGAGTATGGTATCATTTTACAATATACATCGAGCTCAAGGATGGGACCAGCTTATACTTTCTCCGCAGACAGAAGTCTCACAATCCTAACCTTTATTATTATAGTTAAATGGAAACACAAAGAAGTTAGAAGTGTGATATGTACAGAAGCCATCTCATCACTCTGACAATAAAGTAATTTGAACACTGCTTTAAAAGATGCTTTAAAAATGGTTAAGTGAATTCAACGAAAAGTGATTAAAATAATCTGATTAGGCAACAATCTGCAGAATGTTTTTTCACAAGCTGAACAAGACAAGCACATTTTGTATAACACAAAAGAATACAAAAGCAATGCAGATCAAAACTGACGTTCAGTTCAGCAATGTTCATATCCACACTATACACTGGAACTAAATTTGTAGCACTTTAATAGTTACGGCTTCCCCCAAAGAATCCTGGGATCTGTTGTTTACTCCACCCCCTTAGCTACAATTCCCAGCACCTGTAACAAAATACAGTCCCACAGTTCTTTGGAGAAAGCCATGCTTTAAGTCTATGATGTGGACGTGGCCAACTCAGCTAGCCATTATTTTATGCCAATCCACAAGAGTGTACACCAATACCTAAAGGGATCTCTTGTGCCTTTAGATGCAAACATGCTTTTGTAATTAAGAATACTAGATATTTAATAGAATACTACGATTTCCATCTTTTAGAACCAAGATCAGGGATGCGATGAACGAGGAGTCGTCAAGCGTCAGAATTTGGCAGCTGGGTGCTATTCTGCTTCTCTACACTGAACATACAACACTGAGAGAGAGAAAGTAGTTTAAAGAAAAGGGTGGAAGAAAACTTGAACCCCACAGTAATAAGCTGCTTCCCAGAAGATAACCTGTGCCTCCTTCTGCTAAAGGCACTCCTGATCAAAAAAGTAAATAAATGTTTAGCTGGCTCAGTGGTAGCCTTTGCCCTCCCAATACTGAACAATGGTGGCTCACTCAGACTAAATAACGGTGCACACTCAGACTTCCAGCTACAGCCGCTGCTCTTGAGGGCTGGGGAGGTGGGGATTTTCTAGAATGATGTGTTATGCAACATGTGAAGGTAACTGGCAGAAATAGATCCAAGCCTTTACTTTGAAAATCAGCAAATAAAACAAGTGCCAATGTATGAAGCAAAACATTGCTCCCTACGTGGTACTATTGTTGCTGTGTCAATACAAATGATGGACAGACCCCAACTGAAATAACTTTAGATGTACAAGTGGGACCTGCGGTAAAATGCTGTAGTGCATCCCAGGCCCCCAAAAGGGCCATTCCTGTTGGGACCTCTAAACAGCATGGAACAGGAGCCTTGTAGTGATTTTCGGATGTCATGGGGGAAAGGAAGTTACAGGGGAAAGGAAAGGGATGAGGAATACCCCCACCCACCCTACTAAGGACTTCAGCAAATAAAGTGAAACTGCCTAAGATGCGCTGTGGAACAGAAAGGTCTGTAGAATAATGACTGACAGCAAGGGTGTGTGATGGAAAACTGGAATCAGAACAAGAACAGTTGAGGGGAGAGAGAATAAAGGCATAGGTAAGAGTTATGACAGCTGTAAAAAGAGAAGTCAGGTATGCCAGGTTAGTATAGTAAAACAATTTGTTCTTCTTTATCATTTGGCATACTCTTTTCTATAAATACAGCTGAAGTTCTTAAGTCTTCTGGCTTTGATGATTCTAGGATCAAAGTGTCATGCCACATCTTTGGCTGATCCACACAGGTAGCAGGTTGTTCTGAGAATAGGAAAGTCTAGACTGAGTGAACCAGCTGACAAAACAAGCCTAATAATGCCCAGGGGCCTTCTACAGGACCCCAAGATGTCCCAACTTGGCAGCAAAGTAGTAGCATCCAGATTCGTGGAATTTGGAAATCATGAGATAAAACTGGTGAAGTCCTGAATACCCCAGAATTTTGGTAACCTGGAACTTTAAGAGAAGACCCAGAGCTGTGCAGTCAAGTATTATTTTGGTCTGGAGAGGTAGTAGAGGCTAGATAATGCCTTATAAGAAAGCACCAAATTCAAATGGAGGTAACAAAGACGCTGGGATGAATTCCGATTCCATAGAGGTTTAAAAAATGGTGCTTGAGCTTGAGGGTTCTGTCTGGAAATGAAACAGAGAGCCAAGAATTGGAGTAGAGGGAGAAGGCCCAGAAGAAACATGGATTGAAGCTCAGGGACGTAGAAAGAAGAATGAATTGAAGATTATTACAAGAGAAGTCAGAGAATGTGAGATTGCAGAGTGCATACACAGAACCACCCAGGTAGCCTTGGCCGAGAGGGTTCAGGAGCCACAGCAGTTCAGCTTAGAGACAGCACTCTCCAAAAGCCAACTCATGGTGTTAAGTGGCCTGGGTACAAGTTGTAACTAGGAGGCAGAAAAGTTCGGTTGAGACCTGCACTCTGTTCGCGCTCCTTATGGTGTACCAGGGCAAGTGGCTTGCAGTACTGGTGATTTGGAACCAAAAGAGCATGAACAGTTGCAGAAGTTGATCTTGAGAGGGTTCCAAGTGAGAATTCATCTGCCAAGGAGTAGTGAAATAAAATTCCCTGAATTTGCTGAAGCTTGTGCTAATGTAGTATGGAATTCCCTTTCCACCACTGCTGAGTTAACAGCAAGACTAGACATAGGGAGGAAGTAAAACTTATGGTGTGGTTCTGTAGTGGACCATATTAAGTTTGGTTCTGTTGAGGCAGTAGCTGCATATTCATTCCTGCAAGAGCTTGCAGAAATTGTATGGGGGCTCTTAGAACATCACGAGTCAACATGCCAATACAAATGACTGTCCAACACACTCCACTTGAGAGAACTATGATCTGGACTTGAGTCTGTGGAAAAGTGACTTGGCTGTTGGGAACCAGAAAAAGGCTACTGAATACTCTAAATCTAACATAACAGAGGGGCTTAAGCCCCGGAGAAACAGCTGTGAAGACAACATAAAACTTTGGGGACTTCACCTCAACCAAAAGGAAAAAGAAATGTGAAACCTTGGTAAGTTGGGAACAAGAACTCTATCTTGCTTTAACGTCTAAAACCTGCCAAGATGCAGGGATCAGAAAATAAATTCAACTGACTGTGGATGCAAACGGGCAATTGTATTCATACATTAAACTTGGGGATACAGGTGAATATGCAATTGTCACTGCAGGGGGGCAAGGAACTGCTAACCTTGCTGGAATTTTGAATAATTATTCTGTGACTCCTACAAGAAACATTCTTAGAAATGTATGCTAGATTAAATGTGGGCCTCATTATTGTTTCTGAAGAAACAGATATACTGAAGGAGGCTGAGACTCTGAATTACCAGTTGTGGTTCTTCAAATCAGATTCTTTAAAAGGAACTATCAACATGACACCTGTGACAGTTCAATGGGCATTGTACATATTGGCTCTATTAACTGTGAAGTTTCCATTTGATCCAGGGAAGGGGTTGTTACAAATGAGTTCTGCAAATGGAACACAGACCTGTGGAATTCAGTAGTAGTGTTTAAACTATGATTTATATTCTTTTCTGTTGTCATGGAACGTCAAATTCAGACAATTGTTTGGAAGGGGGGTGTAACAGAAGAGGGAGAATGATTAACAGCAGGGGCGTGTGACGAAACATTTGGGTGGATTCCGACTGACAGATTTTTTAAATGACATGTTGAGGGGAGAGTTAGAAGCGCTGAAAGAGTGTATGGGGGGAGGGAATGAGATGAGAGAGAGAATAGAGGCATTGATAAGAGTGTTCAGATAGGTATAAACAAGGGGAGAGCAAAATGCCAGGTTTGAGTAGAACACTGATCTTCTTCATGGATTGACTATTTGTTCTGCTGTTATTTCCATAAACAAAAAAGTTTCAATATTTTAAAATTAAGGTGTTTTAGTTTGGGTGTTTTCTAGGATTTAAAAGTCTCATCCCATGCATCTTGTAACAATATACACAACTAAGCATATAGAGGGAGAGTCTTATACTATTCACAATAACTCAGTAGTTGTGGCAACAAATTAGGGAAGTCTGGACTCAATGGACCAGCTGAGTTATTGATCTATTGAATTCCCAGGAGCCAGCATCTTGTCTCCTTGGAATGCCAGGAGCGGCCATGTCAATACAAATGATTGTCAAGCACACCCCAGATGAAAGAATATATTAAGCATACAAGTGCCACCTGCAAGAAAATGCTGCTGTGTTTCCCAGCACACGAAAAATAACTGCTCCTGTTCAGGGCTCCCACCAGCCCAGAACGGTAGCCTTCTATTGTTTTTCAGATCTCACAGGGGAAAGCAGGGGCAAAGTCCCCTCCTCCAAGGCCTTTGGATGCTTAAAAGTATCCGGTAGAAAGTGATGGGAAAGTCCTCTGCCTGAGATCCTGGAGAGTTTCTGCTGGTTCGAGGAGACAATAAAGGGCTAGGTGGACAAGCAGTCTGGCTATAAGGCTGATTTCTGTGTTTTCTATGTTCCTATGGTGCTAGAAGGCTCAGATTCCAAACCAGAATGCATATACATATATCTATATTTTCCTTTATTTCTAAAACATCTCTGTATAATGCAGAGAGAAGAGGTTTTTTTAATCAGATGCAACATATCCCATCATACTTCCTGTAAGCTGTTAGGGGCCCAAGAAGGTCAATTCCTTCTAATCCCACCCCGATATCTGGTTTGCTTTATCTTCACTCAACTGACATCAATATTCCATGCACCTTGAGGAGAGTTTAATTTTAATTTCTTATTTTAGTTTCTGTACCCTTTTGCTGCCAAACTGACAGCAATTCAACTACCTAAACTCATGAATAGAAAGGGTCTAATAATTAACAGATGCTTTAATGCAAAATGACTTAGAATAGTTCACTCTCCCCATCCAAAGATTAGCCACTTCACTAAAGCAGTGGCAATTTATACCAGGTGCTTGGAAAATACTTTGAGGTAGATTGCCATGTGACATGGGTCGGACAGATGAATGCCACTAAAGTCGAAACGAGCAAAAGAAGAGACGGGTATAAACAAGCTGGAGACTAAAAAGATGTTATATATCACATAAGCAAAAATTTATTCTACTACTGAGCAATAGCTTAACATTTGTCTCAGCAATGCATCTGTCACCAGAGATGCTCTGAGAATTTGGCATGCCTATTATTTTTTGCACTTTCCCCTTTTGATGGATGTAACAGAGAAGCAGCACGTCTAAAAGCCAAGATCTGAACCATTCTGGAAATCTCAGTTTTCAAAACTTCTCCACAGACAGTTCTATAGTATAAATTTTTAAAATCTAGTCTGTTATTTTCATGTGAGGTAAAGCCTACTTAGTTAAGAAGAAACATTAAGATTGTACTGAGCATTCATTAAGAGCAACAGTGGCAACAGAACAATACTATTATCCCATGCCTAAACAATGGAGAGAGGCAGAGGTGTACTGCATATGGAAACCTCGAAGTAAACAATCTTATAAGACAGTGGTAATTCTCCAGTGCTCCATTTCAATTAAAAAGCACATAGTAATGAGTTCAGGAAACTTGGTGATGATTTCTAACCAGCAAACACCATCAAGTACAAAATCTCACTGTTATCATCAATATGATGAATTTAAGGCAAACATAAAACAAGCCTTGGTAGATCACTTTAGCAGGACTATAGAGCGAGAAAGTCTAAATTTGAAGGTGGGGGGGGGGGGAACTAGTATATTTCAGTACACAGTATCTAGAGTGTGAGTGCATGATGGCTACAGGAAAACCGCACTACTGTTAAGTTTAGCACAAAGTACACAGCTCCTTCATGTGTGGATAAAGATCTATGTTTTAAAACAGCCTAACACAACAACACAACCATCTGAAACACTCAAGGGAAATCATGTTTTAGACTGACCAAAAGGATGTCACACAAGAAATAGGAATATACTATTAAAGTTGAACTAAATAATAACAGCCATCTAACCCTAAATGGAAACTAACAAACACTTTACATTCTAGACAGGCAACAAAATATCACATTATGTTGCAAGTCCAGCTCTATAAACAAAGAAAGATTTTTCTTCTTTTTTAAAAAAGGAATCAATAGCATTAAACCAGAATGGAGCTATGGACAGTTTGCTGCTTCCTATAATACTATCATTGTAGTTCTTATAGTAATCAACTTTCTGGATGAAGCATGATAAATATATGTGGATATGTTTTTAATTTATCTAGTGAAACTGTGCCCATTATAATACTACAGAACTCAAGATTCTCATTCAAGTTTCTACCTAACCTTCTGCCACATCTCAAACACTCTCAGACTTCCTTCCAATGTATGAAACTAAAACCCAACATATTCACCAACATTTCAAAAATTAGATCTAAATGTTAAACTTTGGCATCTAAGCAGGAGGCTTATTTCTTGACTGCTAACTTTGTCAGGATAAGCTTCTGTTTAAATACTCCACATTTGAATCCTTTAGCAAAGAATGCAACAGTATCTAATGTAATTAATCGAAGGTGTCCAAGAATTGACACAAAGCATTGTTTCATGATAAAAACAACTAAAATACTGCATATTGTGGGTCAATGTGGAAAACAGATATTTGTTTCAATATAAGATTTGTGTGCATACATTACTGAATCAAGATTAAAGACATTTAATTCCTCACTACAAAGTTTTATAGACTTGACCTTGCAGTCCTCGTGGCATGTGAAACGACCTTGCTAACAGCATGATTAGAAAAGAATCTGCTGGCTGCAGCCACATGAAGAAACACTTGTAATTATTTAAGAAATCCATCTAGCTCCACTGTAAGCTAAATGTTTTAGTTCAGCATTCCATAAGGCGCCTTCAGTGCAGTACCAAACATTTTATTTAGAGGATTTCAAAGGCTTTTCCATTTCAGCTTTGGCTTTTATATCACCCTTTGCTGCATCACTTAAATTTTGCTTTCCTTGATCCTTAGGAGCATCAGGATTGTACCTGAACTGGTACCCATAAGGACGGAGATGATAAAACAAATACTCCAGCTGATACATAGTGGTGGCGTCAACATAATGAAAAGAAACTGCCAGGTCAGAGCAGCAGCCAGGACCCTGCCGTGAAAGAGAAAAAACAGGATGAACAGGCAAGATAAAGAAACAAATGTTTTAAATATATTTCAAGTGTTAATATGGACTATGGTTTGTCACTTAACAATCAGTGCTCAGGATGTGTTTTTTTGTTACGTAACAGCAAAAAAAGTTTTATTTTGAAATGTACTTTTTTCAGAGTTGGTCATAAAAGTACCAAACTATAGCAGAATCACTTTGTGGGACATAAGAAAAAGACTGTTTCAAACTCTTCCCCCACCTGCCCAGTTTTATTTGGCAAGATAGCCATAAAGCTTAAGTGTTAGAAAAAATAGATTCAATATAGAAAGGCTCATCCGAGTGTGTGTGTGTGTGTGTGTGTGTGTGTGTGTGTGTGTGTATAAAGAGCTATTAGCAGATGTAAGAATTTGGAAATCAATCAATCAGAATACAATTCTCAATTGGATGGGCCAACAATGTGACAGTATATGGCAGCTATACATAGACAAAGTTAAAAGGTATTTTCTAGTGGCCTATTTAGACTGTGAAAAGCACTGCAAAAATCTTACCTCTATGGGAGGGTAGTAGTTATAATTCCAGTACCAAAAAGTTTTGGGTAGGTATCCCTTAATTAAGTGGTGCTCTGGAACAAATGGATGAAAAGTTTCTTTGCCAGTTGTATCCCTGGAATCTCCAGCTTCTACATTAATACCCTCCATGCATTTGCCTAATGCCAAGTCTTCAATAGAAGAGCTATGAGTACATTTGTTGGTTTTAAAAGCATCCACAAATCTCTTCAGAGCTTCTTTGCTGAGCACATAACCTGCGCCTCCGCTCATGTAGCCCTGTTTCACAAAAGGCTTAAATTTCCTTCCAAAATAAATTGGTTTTTCAGGACTGTGTTTTGAAAGAAGCCACCTCAAGTTGTCCAGTGCAACATACGTGTCATCATCTGCCTTCATGAACCAGTCCGCTTCATCAAGATGGTGATCGTGTACATACTGGAAAGCTTTGATGGTTTTCCAGTACAACTGATCCCTGCCTTCTTTGGTTTTTAATCCCACTGCTGGGAAGTCTTTGTTCTCCTCAGAGCTCATAAATAGCACTCTGTTGCAATGCTGGGCCCAAGTAGCTTTGACATGTTTGGCTTTCGTTTCCAGATTTTGAGGTCCAGTCATCACCCAACAAAGTATTCTTACTTTCTGGTACAGTTCTTCAGCAATATTTTTATTTTCATCTGGGGTGCAGGGAAGCAAAATTGCAAAATACCATCAGTGTGTTAGAATTTTCACACAAGTAGAACACCACATATTTATTTATGCACTTCTAAGTACTTATATGCCACTTTTTAGAGCTACACCCTCAAAAAACAAAGTATGTTGAACTAAATGACAGATACAATACCTTAGTTGGCACATCAGAAAGGTGTATACTGTACTTCTAAAGAAAGCTCAAAACAAACACGGTTTTGCCATAGCTCTGGCAGCCACAATAACAGGACAGCTGCTCCTGCAGTGTTTATGGTGCAAGATTCTACAAACTTGGAATGTTGAGGGAGGGATGATACTGAGCAAGGCTAATGGAATAAAGATTTGTAAAAGTATGCTGAAAGCTTTGAACTATCCTTGTCTACACTGTAAATGAACATCACCTCAGTTAAAGTTGATCATGACATCCACTCTCCTTTAAATGATGTTATGTTAAGATATTCTCCATCCCCTTTAAACAGGATAAGAAAACTATTTCAAGTTCCCAGGCCCTTTTACAATATGAGTGCCAGAGTTGGGAAGATGGAGAAATTATCAAATTCCTAGATATCAGCACTATGGGGGTTTTTTTTGGGGGGGGGGAGGCAGAGCCACCAGCAACAAGTTTTCAGCTTTACAAACTTAAACACAATCATATGTACACTTCCATAAGAATAAGCCACATTTAATGCAATGTAACTCACTTCAAAGTAGATGTGATAATGACCTGCTGGCTTCTTAAGGCATGTGGTTTCGCTTGGCATTTAATTGTGGACTCAGAACATTTAAATTTTACAAAACAATTTAGGGAAAAACTTAAGCCTGTATCCTAAAAGATACATGGATTATTTATTTAGTTTGAATACTTATAACATGGGATATGTGTACAATCCATTTTCGAGGGATGTACAAGGTTATATATTGTAAAGAAAACTGAACTGTAATGCTCTGTACAGCTGCATAAATATACCTTTATGTTGCCCGGCATCTGCATTGAAATTCATTTGTCCTTTCAGCTGATGGCTTTCATCATCACCATCTGAGTGATGGCCATGAGGATTGTTGTAAAGAAGATGAGGCTCAACTTTAACTTGTTCTTCCAACACTAAACTAAATAGCAAATAACATAAGAAAAATCCAATTGCTGATCCAAATGTAAAGGTCAAAAAATGCGTTAAGGATTTAGGAGATGCCATTTCCTGAAGAGATTTCTGCCGAGAGAGAGAGAAAGAACACTAATTATGTTATGCTTGAAAACATAAGATAAAAATGCAGAAAAACACTGACCATATGAACATACTGTTTCTTTCCCTGGAATTAGTTTGTGATTATACCTCATGTTGAAGATGCCTCATACTTAAGATAATATTTTACTATGTTTTGAACTAGTATAAAAACATTTTCTTTTTCTAAACATAGTAAAATATAAATCTTGGCCATTTCATAAGAAAGTATAACAATAAAGTAATAGCCAACAACGGCCACATCCATAATTTTATGTTTAAAATTTTCCATTTGTAAACTTGCTTTAAAAATGAGGAAGCGTGTAATAAAAGGCATCCAAGAAATCTGAAGACTGACAAGTAATATTGGTCAACAACTTACACTGAAAAAAATATGTTGTGTGTTTCATCTTCTAACAGCACAAATTCAGTGTGCATGCTGGGAGAATAGTGGGAGCACCAGTATGCTATAGTTAGAGTGTTGGATCTAGGAGACCAGGGTTCAAATCTCCACTCAAGTCATAAAGCTCACTGGGTCAGTCTCTCATTACCTTTTAGCCTAACCTTAATCTCCTAGCCTGCCACCATGTAATTTGCTTTACGTACACCTTTCCAGTTCTGCAGTGAAACTTGACAAAGGTAGGTGGTTTTGTCAGTTTCACCAATACTATGTCACTTTTCTTTTTTTATATATACACACCAGTGTTTATACCCTTTTTATCCCACTCCTATCCCGGGAGCAGCAACAGCAAAGAACTAGAACACGTTTTCTCAGAGTTGGTGCAAATTACATGGCTCCCTCCTTCCCACATATTCCCATACTGGGAGAAGTGGTTAACATACAAAAAAAAAAAAAGCATTCCCTAATATTTAAAACTCCACAAGAAAAAGATATGTGCTGGAGGACTAGAACTGCTATAGAAAAGAATACATTTCATAGATGGTGTGATACAAAAAAACTACAGGAAAGTTAAAACATTTGCAACCACCTTCCTGTAGGACCACAGGTGGTTTTGTAAAAAAACCATCCCTTTTTGTCTTTCAGGCTTCTGCACCAAGTGCAGCAGAGAGGTACGAAACCATCTAACGAGAGAATCCAATGCATGTTTAAGCGAAAGTAAGTCTCACTGCATTCAATGGGGTTTTCTCTCAGGTAAACGTACCTCGGACTGCAGCCAAACAGATCTATCCTTTGCAAGCAGAAGTACCATGTCCTCTGCTTTAAATGGGATTTGCTCCTATGTTGCAGCTCATGCAAGATCTGCTTTTCAAAATGTTCACAGAAATACTCCCTCGGGGCGACACCTCGACACAGCAGAGACGTCAGAAACTTCCTGTTTCTGACAACTGGTTTCCTCAGATAGTGGTATCTAGTGTTATCAAGGCCCAGCACCTGCCACTCGTGGCCTTTACAACCCTGCCAAGCTGCCTCCCCACTTCCTCTTGTGAAATACTCAGCTTTCAGTCCTTCCAGCAAGCTCAAGCAGTAGGCTGGTATAGAGGTAGTTAACCTAGAAGATCTCCTTACACTCCCAGATGCCCACTGAACTTTGATCTGCGGAACTGGCACTGTTGCAGGCGCCACATGATCTCCGTTCCGCACTTGTAAGAACTCACATGTTTTAAGGCGGCAGCACCTACACTTTGGAACTCCCTGCCTAGTGATGATAACCAGGCAGGCGCCTTCGCTGTACTCCTTTCGACACCTTCTAAAAACATGTTTGTTTAGACAGGCTTACCCGGAAATTCAGAAAGTCGATGTGTGTTTTATCTGTGGCTTCCCACTGTTTTTGAAGGTTTTAAGCTATGGTTGCCAATTCTCCTATTTATTTATTTTTTGCTTTATTATTTCCGCAGGCCGCTTGGAAGTTGTTTTGTTTAAACCAAAATCAAGCATTGTGTATATAAATTCCACGAAATAAAATGATTTCTACCGCTCCCTCCCAGCACTTATATGGAATCCTCTGCTTCCAAGTACGGAGCTGAGAGCCCGCGGATCCTGGGATGCAACCCAGAAAAGCCGCCCCAGCCCCGCTTTCCACCAATGGCGACGGTGTGGATCCATCGCTATTATAAGATGTAGTAAGCGAGCCCAGCTGCGTTGGGGGGGGGGCGGGGAGCCGATCTGCGCTTAGTGGGGACTCTGAGCTTCTGCCCATGGGCGCAGCTAAGGGGGCCTCCCCCCCCCAAAAAACAGTAAAAATCAATACAAATCTGAGGTCCCCCCCCCTCTGGCTACGCCCATGTTTCTGGTCCCAGGGCGCCCGGCTAAAAGGGGAGTTGACACCTCTCCCTCCTTGGGAGGCTTCGCTGCCGTCGTACCAGGCCGAAATCTCCCACCCGCGACACGGTTTCCACACGACACTTGTGACCCCGACCTCGGGTTTCGCCACGCCGCCCTCCCCGCCTCCTCCGGGGCGAGCCCACCTCCCTCTCTTCCCCTCACCTTGCCCCGGGCCTCGGCCAGGACAGCCGAGGTGGGCGGCGCGGGGCGGTGGAAGAAGGCGCCTCCTCCTGGTCGTCCTCCTCCTCTCAGGCGCCCCGGAGCCACGAGAGGCTTCCAGGCGGCGGCGGCGGCGGAAGCGGCGCTCGGGAGCGAGGCCCTGTCACGGCCATCGCGCGAGGGCTCCTCGGAGCAGGCCGGCGCCTACTCGACGCCCATCCTGCTACCCTCGGGCCGCCCGACCTGAGGGAGGAGGCGGAGGAGGGCCTAGGCCGGCCCGCCCCGGAGCCAGCTGCCTCATGAGGCCCGAGGACGGAGCCAACCAGCCCGGCCCGCGGCCCTGCGATGGGGCGGCGCCTGGCCGGCCTCGCTTCCCGCCCACCTGGTGACAGAGCTGAGGGAGGAGGAGCAGCCCGGCGCCGGCAGTTGCCTTCTCTCTCCAGGGCCGTTTTCCGAGGATGGCTGACTGTCAGCTTCTGGGGTGGAAATGCCCTTTAATCCCCGAGGGCTTCATTTCCTCGTGACTCCGCTGCAGCCCGAGGAGTTGTCGCTTAAGGGAGTCGCGCCCTTTGACTAAACAAGCAAACAAATAATAAAAGTTCTTACTAGGCAACCATAGCCTCGGCCGGCATTTCACCCGCAAAGACAGCTTGCTTTGGGGAACAATAAGCATGCCCAGCCCATTTGCTTTTTGCTCTTTGCCCTGGGTGCAGAGCACTCCCTGTGTGTTTTATAGGGCTGTTGCAAAAGATCGAATATAAATTATAAGATTAATTTGGCAGAGCAGGAGTGAGGAAATTCAATCCTGGGGTTCAATGTGGCCCTGTCAAGGGCATAGCCCCCCATCAAAATCAGTACATATCTGAGGTTCTGTGCTTCCCCAACAAACATCCTGACTGTGCCCCTGTTAAAACTCGGGGCATGAAGTTTACCCCATAATACAGGTCAGCACAGTGTGTGCTGCCATGCAACAGAAGTTGCATTACCTCTTCAGGCTCAGATATAAGTAGCATTTCCTGTAGCAGCCAGAAACAGCTATGCTTGTAGAATGCATGAACAGCCCCAGGGACATGGGCACTCAAGTTAGTTTTTCAAACAGTTTTCCATGCAGGCGCACCACATCGTACTACATACATGTACCAAGGGGATGCTTAGGATGATTAAAAGAAAGGAGAGAGAGAGAGAGAGAGAGAGAGAGAGAGAGAGAGAGAGAGAGAGAGATCTACTGTTAGGGAGGAAGACATGGGTGTAGTCAAGGATGCGGCAGATCAAGTAAAACAACTAAGTGACCAATCACATAGGTTCTGCCCTCCAAACAAAAGTCCCCCCCCCAAAAAAATCCTGCCCCCACTAACAAAAATCCTGGCTACGCCCATGGAGGTAAACAACAGTTTGTCTGTCATGCGTAATGTTTTCACCTGTGCATTTTAAAATGGCCCTTAACAGTCTGACGTTTGGATAGAGTGAACTCAACTACAACCACCAACACACTTCTTTGAGACTGGCCACTATGCATTTATTTTATCTCTCGTTGTGTTAGTGAAATAAGTGGCAGGATACCCAGATATTATTAAACACACACAGTTATTTCCCTCATCCAGTATAGGCTTTATGGAGCCCACACCAGAAATGTCTAGGTTCATCTAAACCTGATAGCCATCAAGTCATATGCAAAACCAACCAACCAATTTTTGCATAAATACTCAGCGCACACAAAATGTTTCAAAAGAAAATGTTCCTAGGCAAGAATGTCACAGCTGATTTAAGATAAGTGATGTCAATGGTATTACAATCAGATAAAAGCTGCATACACACTAACCTGTTTGTAGCACACAAATGTAGTTTTTATTCATCTGGAATAATTTATCTTCATCAACATGTTGCTTTCAGTCTAAATTTCTTCTCGATCCTGCTGTCCACAAGGATGTTTGAAAACTCCTTGATTAGGTGGTCCATGCCTTTTCCACATTGCACGTGCCTGGCCCCCTTGAACGTAGTGGCGATTGCAGTCTTGGTACACACTCACCCACAATGTCAGGTGTGAGGATACATCACACACTCCACGGCTACATCTGTTTTTAAATGGACACACTGCAGGCAGTGCAGGGTCATGCAAAACTTACCTCAATGTGATGAGGATAAAAGTATTTGGAAAACTGGAATAGTCCCGTGAGCCTTGATCTGTTTATGCGCATAGCAGGAAGTAACTGCAAGCTTATGGTAAAACAGAAGTGTATTTAGCAGTGTGTTTGGCTTCATCTGTTTAATTAACCTCTGGTGCCACTTTTAAACAGCTTTTTTATTACTTTATCTAGATCCTGTTTGTTTTTCTGGCAAATGAGGAAGAATCATTGTTAGGAACAAGCCTGCTCTATAGAGCAAGGTCTAATATCCTGGTAGCCCTTCCTGGAGTCCAACTCAGCATGAGTTCAACTCACAAAAATATCTTTGTGAAACATAAAGGCTTTAATGAAAGGCTTGACTGAAATTATAGTTCATGAAATGCTTATTCATCTTTGCAAGTGTGCATGTTAGCACCTGTGTGTGTGCCTAAAGGTATCCTGCAGAGTTGCTTCTTTCAAATATGTTCAGTGTCTTACATAGGATTGCATATGCTTATTCAGCTAACATACTCCATGCGCCTGCCATCTGTCCTTTCAAGATATTCATCGTCAGCATTTACAACTTGCTCCATTCCCAGCATTTTCAGGATGGGCTGTAAAAAACAAGCATAAGCAATACTGAGCTAAATGGACTACTGTTCTGACTTTAAAAGATGCTTTTTGAAATGGACACAGTATAATTGCTTTGTGGCGACTATAGTATATAAAAGGCTGTGTGATAAATGGGCATTTGCCTCTTCAGCATTGTGGAATGATCAATCGTTTTAAAATATTATTTATTTAGAAGAGTTTTAGATTGCTTTTCACCAAAGGACCTGTAAGCTGTTTCCAGCAATAAAAATACAGATTAAAACCATATACAATTTATTTTATTATTATTATTATTTGTTTAAAATGATGTTCTTTGCTTTTTCTTTTTGTAACTCTTAAAATTTCAATAAATATCTTATAAAAAAACACCATATACAATTTAAAATAAAAACGAAGATGTAAAAACAATGCAAAATACGGCAGGCCTACAACCTCAGGGCAAACTAAACAAGCCATCTGAAAGCCTGGGACAACATGTGCAGGTGTCAGAAGGCCAGCAACGATGTTAACATCTATGCCTCTAGAGGAGAATACAGTGGTACCTTGGGTTAAGTACTTAATTCGTTCCGGAGGTCCATACTTAACCTGAAACTGTTCTTAACCTGAAGCACCACTTTAGCTAATGGGGCCTCCTGCTGCCGCCGCGCAGCCAGAGCACGATTTCTGTTCTCATCCTGAAGCAAAGTTCTTAACCTGAAGCACTATTTCTGGGTTAGTGGAGTCTGTAACCTGAAGCGTATGTAACCTGAAGCGTATGTAACCTGAAGTGTATGTAACCTGAGCTACCACTGTATTGCCAAAGTTAGGTTGCTGTTGCAGAGAAAACCCCGTCCAGCATTCCAGCAGGATGAGTTACAGTTGCCAACAGCACTGCAAACCCCACCCCACCCACTGGCCTGCCTCTGGTTGTTTCAGGGTCCAGGCTGGCTGATGTGGAGAGAAACACTCCATCAGATATCTAAGTCCCAAGTTGCTCAGGGCTTTATATGCTAACATCTTGAATTGGACTCCAGTAACATATAGGCTGCTCCTGAGTATCTTGGTATACTATTTCAGATCTTTTATCTTTTCCAGTATCGTTTAGCAATGCTCTTTTGATGCTATTCCTCTGCCCCATTCTAGGGCATGCCTTCTCCCAGGGAGAGTTATGCAGTGTAGCTGGAGTGTATGCCCTGTGTACTGAAAAATAAATCCCATTGAATTCAGCAGGGCTGAATTTCCAGTAACACCCATTTCCTTTTCTTTCCCCTTTGAAAATGGGGATGTGAAATCTGAGTTGGGCTCTGACCTGGAATGAAGAATTGTGTTGAATGTGCACAGCAAAGGTTTTAATACTATCTCAATGTTTGAAGCAGATACTCCATTACAAACACATTTTCAGAGAATTCGAACCTGTTGGATTAATCTGTAGGTATCACTTTGCTTAGCTGAAACCTATGTCTCATCTATTTCAGTACACACCTATAAGGCACTAAGAAGAAATATTCCCATTTATTATATTTGGTACTTGTAAATACTTGATTATTATGCCAAATATACTGTAATGTGGTGTCTGAGTATATGCTAGTAAATGTAACATGTAATTTGGTCCTCAGATTCAAAACTGCCTGGAAAAACTGACCTAATTCTGGCAAGCTTCTTATTGAAGGATATTGCCAAATACAGGTCATTTTTATAAGTGTTTTGTAAATGTTCGCACACAATAGCTTTTTTTCATTCAGCTGAAGCTGAGTTGATTTGGATGTCAAAGCAACAGCTCTACCTTGTGACAAAAAAGGGTACTGATTCTTTTGACCTTGGCTTAAATTTTCAAATTCAGATTGAACAATTAAAGTGGATTTGTAGAAAGGACTTTTGAGGTAAGAAAAGTGATGGGGAAATGCAGTGGAAAGTGTAGGATAACAATTTTTGGCAGAATATAACCTGCCTGCAAACAAACTGGGATGAATGCTCAATAAACAAGATGCCTAGAAGCGTTCAAAGAGTAGCTGTGTAAATCTTACGGCTTCATTCAGCGCATCCCCCCAAAAAGTTTCTTCTCATTCTCTCCCCTCTCCCCCTGTCTATAAAATCTAGTTTGATGAAGAGTTCTGCTGAACTTTAAATTTTGCTCTGTGTTTTGTGATGACTCCCTGTGGTTTGTATGGGCAGCGTATGTAAATTGAGTTCTCTCAAAATACTAGTGTTAAATAGTGGGTAGACATGGCAGACGACACAGCGATTTCTCCAAGCAGCTCTTTATTTTGTAAGCTGGAATAGAAACTGAACAGCAAACAGCTCAGCCGGCCTGCTTTTATAGGCAGCTGGCTGTCAACATTGTAGCAACAACAACCCAGGGTTTCCCGCCTAAAATAACTGACGTGGACCTGAGTGAAAACTACATACACAATACTCCTGGTGGCCAGGGTGAGAACTTCAATACATAACAACTAGAATGTAGGGTCATCCAGTAAAATTGATTGGCAGTAAGTAGCCGCACAACACAAAATTAACTTACTGCAAGATAGTAATAGCTTAGGATAGATGAGATAATGACTATCAGCTATGTGTAGCTAAAATGGAACTGTGATTGGAGACAATCAGCAGAGGTTGGTGCTTGGTAGGAACTGAGATGCGAGGGGTTGAATTTGCGGGGAGGGTTGTGTGAATGTGGTCTCAGGGTGTACAGTGCTATAAACAAAACATTTCAATAATAATCACAGCCATGAAGTTATGTACGGTACATAGCAAGCAGGTGTTTTGGCGTAAATTAAGATCTGGGTTCAAACCCACTAATTAGCCAGTGAAGCCAGCTGGATGCCTTATGCCAGTGGGAGGCAGATTAAGAAGAATACTTGAGCTGGTTGCTGCTATTGGGGGGGGGCATAGGGCCACCTACCACCAGCTGCTCTTTGAGAAGGATTCGGAGAAAGAGAATCACAGGCAAAGCCAATCCCACCTTGCTGCAGCTGCCTACTCATTCAACCACCAGGTGCCCTTGGGGAAAGAGCCTGGTGATGTCTTAATATGTCAATATTGCTTTTCCCCATTTTTAAAACAGTGGAAGGATTTGGATACCCACATGTGGGAACTCAGTAACAGTAAACATTAAATAAACACCAGTTATTATTCTCTCTCCCCCACTCCCTGCCTCGCAGGGTTGATGTGGGATGGAAATAGTTGCAAGAAATCAGTATCCATGACTTTCTCTCCTTGACCAACCTCCAGGGCTGGATTTAGGTTTGATGAGGTTCTAAGCTCCTGAAGGTAATGGGGCCCTTTATACGTCCAGCTGTCCTTTGTCAACAACAAATTGTCGCTTTTTTGTGTTGAATATGTGTTATATGGTAATTTATGGACCTAATAGGTATCTAAAGCCATTTGCACATAACAAAATATGTATTTTATCAAAGTAATTGTTGAACTGAAATACAATTAAGAAGAATGCAGGCACCCTATATATAAAAATGAGCAAACCAGTGATGTTTTAGGGAGCATAGCAGGCGGAGCCCATTACTTACATCATAGGAGCCTACACAACACAAAACACTCTTGCTGTATGTAGCTTTTATTTTGTTTTTTATCTTATATTTTGGAAATGTACATCCAGTTGTTTTTTCTTTACAATTTTTTGGGGGCCCCCAAGAAAGTGGGGCCCTAAGCTACAGCTTGTTTAGCGTATACGCAAATCAGTCACTGCCAACCTCTCAGGGTTGTTGTGCGGGGTGACAAAACTGGGGGGTGGTAGGCCGGATATATACACAGCCTCGTGAGAAGAGCGGGACTAAAAAGCAAGCTACAGGTGATAAGAATAGCGGGCGGCCACCCCCTTGACACGCCGCTAGCCAACCCGCCCAGACTGATCTGCATCGCCTCCGCCCAGCGGGACCGGGAAGCCCGCGCAGGAGGCGGGGCGTAGCGCGGGGCTGATGAAATCCGCCTGTGTGTTACACGAGGCCGGCGCAGGCAGCGGCGGCTTCCGCTTGCCTCCTTCCCGTTCAAGTCCCGTTTAAGGCAGCACGAGGTTGAGCGGCGGAGCTGGCCGGTGGGTGCAATCTCTTCTGGCTTGCTGCGGAGCTGTCATTTCATTTCCCGGTGCAGGATCACCGGCAGGTAACGGGCGAAGCGAGGAGGGGAGACTTTCTTGGAGTCCGGATTGTACCTGGTCCTTCCTTGCTATTCTCGCCCCACCCCGGCACACTTTCTGCAAAAAGAGCTCAGGTGCGTGGCAGGGCGAGATCCAGCATTCAGACGGAGTGTATGGTAGCTATTGTGGGGTGGGGGGGAGGAAGGAAGGAAGGAAGGAAGGAAGGAAGGAAGGAGAGAAGGAGAGAGGCAGGTTCAATGCTTTGGGGTCGTAAGGAAACGAGTTTGTGGGGCGTGTCATAATGCCGTTATACCGATCTGTGATGTGAGCACGTTAGCAATTATGTGTCCGGTCTGTGGTCTCCTCTGCTCCCTTGCCGAGAAAAGGACAACCAAGCCGCTTGACAGGAAAGGTTGCAACATTTGGGACTATTTCGTTTAGCTGCACCTGTTGAATGTCTGGTTGTCATGCAGTTCTTACAGGTACTTGGGTATGTTGCCAGGCAAAAAGAAAAAGGCGCGGTTTTTTCTTTCTTTGATTATGTTAGGCATTGTCTTCTGATAGCTACCCTTGAGTTATAACTAACTTGTGGGCCTCCATATGTTGTTGGAGGACAGCTGCAATCATCCCTGGGTGGCCGAGGCTGATGGGAGTTGTAGTCAAACAACATCAGGAAGAGCCCCTTCTCAACTTCTATGAGTAATATGTGCTGAACTGCAAAATGGCTAGAATCTTTTCTCTGTAGTTTGGGGAAAGAGTATAAAATGTAAGAGTGTAGAAGTCTGCCCTAGGGATACTCTCTTGTCTTCTCCCCTCCCCTTATGTTAGCCTTTCTTGTCTTCAGAAATTAAGACTTATTGCAAATCTTGTCATTCACTGCCGACCAAGTCCTTAGCGTAATTATTATTTGTTTAAGATGAGTGCCAGTATGATAGTCCTTTTAACAGTGCAATCCTATAAACATAGAGTGGGTGGTATTCAACTAAGTTTTATTCAGAGTTGAAAGTAGTGGACCTACAGTTAGTCACGTTCATTTATTTCAGTGGGCCTGCTCTGAGTAAAACTTACAACTGCTCCAGAAGTAAATCCCATTGACTTCAGTGGAACATACTCCCAGACTGGAGTTACAAAGTGATATACCTAGTGTTAGTCATACTTTGCATGGGTCTGTTCTGAGTATGAGTAAATGTTGGCTATCACCCTTCATTCTATGAAGAGTAAAACTCTGGATAGTGTGAATAGTTGTGTAATACTTTCAGACCCTCCAAGTGTTTCCTGTTGGCTTAGCTGGCAAGTGTCCATGAATCTTGCTTTCCTGGATGAAGGACAAAGAAGGGTGTGTGTGTGTAGAAATTTTACAAAGGTTAAATGTACATTTATTGTTCTGCCCCCTTGACTCTGGTGCTCCCCATCACTGGCACAAAGCACCTGGAAGCTTGTCTAGAAGGCAGTGCAGTCACTGGGCAGAACATTGTGCTACCCACCTTGCTCTGGAGATCATTGGCTTGTAACTGAACTCAGGAACGTTGCTACTTTCCCCCAACAGCCTTGAGCAGATACCACCATGTGTGGCATTTGGGCCCTTTTCGGAAGTGACGAATGCCTCTCTGCTCAATGTCTTTGTGCAATGAAAATAGCCCACAGAGGTCCAGATGCGTTTCGGTTTGAGAACGTCAATGGATTCACCAACTGCTGTTTTGGCTTCCACCGTCTTGCGATTGTTGACCAGCTCTATGGAATGCAACCCATACGGGTGAAGAAATTCCCTTACTTGTGGCTGTGTTACAATGGAGAAATCTATAACTTCAAAAAGGTAAACGACAACAACCACCTCAACGCTTGCTTCAATGATCTCTTTAGAACTAGCTTTGCATGTTCAAAATATTTATTTGTTGTTTTAACGAGTTTTTGTAAGCTGCTTTGGAAGGACTTGAGCCAAAATGCAGCATATAAATAAAAATTGTTTATAAACAACACCCCCCCCCATTTGAGCTTCTTGGAAGCAAGGTGGCATACAAATATAATAATAAATAAAAATATAAGTTTGTGCTACAAAATATTTTTTGCTTTGGCTCCGTGTTTAAAATGCTCAGTAGAAATATTTGATAGGATCCCTCCTTTTTAACCTTCACGAGTGCACTTCTCTGAACGCATTCAAAGCATTTTGTCGTGAAAGGTGTAGGATGAGGGGAAAAAACTTTATCCCAAGCTTAATTCATGAGATTGGATATTCTGAGACAGCAGCCCCTTAGTTTACTTTTTGAATCATTCAGATGGTTTAGTTGCATTCTGAAGAGACAACTGCACATCTTTCCAGCACTTATTGACAAAACTAATCTACGGCATTTGAACGTTAATGTATAATTATTTCCCTTTTAGGGTGTAAAAATGCCTTCCTTTCATGTGTGCCTGACAACATGCATTGGTTTCATTCTTAAAAAAACTCATTTCTTTCTCTTTTGAAGCTGCAAAAGAAGTTTGAATTTGATTACCAGACCTTGGTCGATGGAGAAGTAATCCTTCATCTTTACAACAAGGGAGGAATAGAGCAAACAGCCTCCCTGCTGGATGGTGTGTTTGCATTCATTTTGCTTGACACAGCAAATAGAAAAGTGTTTCTGGGAAGAGATACATACGGAGTCAGACCGTTGTTCAAGGTCCTGACAGATGATGGATTCCTGGGCGTCTGCTCTGAGGCCAAAGGTAACCTCAAACTCTGAATCTCTTTTGAAATTGCCTTCATGTGGTACAGATATTGCTGCAACTTGATCCTGCCACAATAAACCTAATTGTTTAATCTCTTCTCTTTATGAAAGATGTTGCTTCATCTCACTTTTATGGAAGTATGTTTGCCCTGAATGAAGTAGTGTCTACTTGACACCTTGCTTTGACCAAATTTGTGACAGCTTTCAGCAGTACTTGCAGTAATTATTTGGTGCCTTGTTTTGGTGTGCACCTTAGCTTTCTGTTTGTTTTATCCCATGATAGAAATATGTAGGATGTGATCAAGTTTAAGATGGGTGTAATGGCTTCCAGACCAGTTTTCGCTCTGTCTCCCTCTGCCCCCATTCCTCAAATTCTTTATGGTGTGTATGCATTTTCACACTAAGCAGTATAAATAATGGAAGACCCATCTCTCTGTCCAGCGCCACCCCTACACGGTTGCACTTATTCACTCAGCGTAGTGGGATACGTCTAGACAGAGATAAGGAGTTACTCAGAAGCCTCCTCTTGCCTGTACTAGCCTAGCACACACAGTATCCATGCACACACACACTGCAGAAGATGGAGATAGGTTTGTCTATACTCTACGGCAGGTGTGGGGAACCTTCGGTCCTCCATATGTTGCTGAACTACAACCTTCATCATCCCTGGCCTTTGGCCACACTTGCTGATGCAGATGGGAGTTGTAGTTCAGCAACATCTGGAAGGCCAAAACTTTCCCTCCCCTGGTTCTATAGAGATCTCTCTGTGCTTGAGTGTTACACCTGTAGCAAACTGAATTGAGCTTCTAGTACTAATAAGAGGAAAATATGCCTCTCCTGGTATGTCCCATGGAGGACTTTACAGTCTTCAAACAAAAACATCTTGGAGGTCCCAGGCCACAGAGAGGTTAGGCTGGCCTCAACCAGAGCCAGGGCTTTTTCAGCTGTGGCTCCGATCTGGTGGAACGCTCTGTCACAAGAGACTAGGGCCCTGTGGGACTTGACATCTTTCCACAGGGCCTGCAAGACAGAGCTGTTCCACCAGGCCTTTGGCCAAGGCACAGCCTGACCCCCTCCTTTGGTAATTCTTCACAGAGCTCTAGCCCAATGGTTGCCATCAATTTGATTTGAACTGATTTTATAATGAATTGATTTTAGAATGCTGTATTATTTTACTGTTGTTAGCCGCTCTGAGCCCAGCTTTGGCTGGGGAGAGCAGGATATATATAATAATCTAAGTGTACAGTTTATTGTGAACAAGCAAGATTTGTTAGTGCAGGTTGTTAAAAAAATAAGAGATAAGTTTGCATGGGCATTTGTCAAGCTGGCCCAGCCATTGTCTGCTTAAACCGAAGGGGCAGTAGAGGCAGGAGGAATTCATTGAGGAGGGAGGCTGCACGGCAGGGCCGGTTTAGAGAGGGAAGGTAGAATGTGTTACATTTCCTTGCTGAGAAGCAGCAGGGGTATCTGCATCAGAGCTGAAGGGAGAAAGAGAAATTCTGAAGCACAAGTGTGAGCTATTCTAATGCAGGAAAAGCAGAGAGCAGCTCTTCTTCAGCAAGCTGTGCCTGTTGAGGAGGCTGTCCTCTAAACCAGGGCAATAGAAGGAGAGGGGGCTGTTACTGGGGACTCTTGGGGATCAGCCCCCTGGCTCATATGGATAACAAGGTCCTCTTGTTGCAAGCAAGCAACCAGAGGAAACACAATGAGTGGAGGCTGGGCCATTGTAAATACCCCTGAGCCCTGCATTGCATGGAGCTATTGTTGTGACAAAGGGGGCTGTGTGCCTCTCGTGGAGCTCCGGTTGATCAGAGTATGAAAACAACAAAGCCATGCCGACTTGAATTGGCACCATCTAGGCAAGGGCTGAACCACAAATATTGGGGGAAATAACTCCTTCAGGTTCGGGTCATGTGAAGAAAGTGGAGGTTTTTGTTTTTATTAATAGAACATGAGACAGGGGTATCTAGTATACTGAGGGACCAATGCATCTCAGCTTGTGCGTCACTGGGTTCTGTTTCTCTGCAAAGATGGCGAGTTCAGAGGGTACCGTCTACAAAAGTGTAGTGAGGTGCTCTAACTCCTGGGGATGGGGAAGATGCTGTCGGACCCCATCAGCCCCCAGCCAACATGGCCAGTGGTCAGGAACGATGGGAGTTGGAACGTAGCAACACTGAGAGAGCCACAAGCCTTGACTAATGAGTGCTGATTCACTTACTGACAGTGATCGTGCCTCCGGCATGGACTTTCTCCAGCAGGGCTCTCAGCAGGTCGGATGTGTGCAGGGTTTGATTAGATTTGAGGTCAGGCGAGAGAGAAAGACGTTTGCATTTACTAGAGTCATCACACTGATATGTGTACTTGTCTCCTTTATTGATAGACAAAAAAATTGTGTGCCCTCCTTTTGCTTTGCACGTTTCCCCCTTCATAAACTGTTCAAAATACAGTGGTACCTCTGGATGCGAATGGGATCCGTTCCAGAGCCCTGTTCGCATCCTGAAGCGAACGCAACTCGCATCTGTGCGGGTCGCGATTCGCCGCTTCCGCGCATGCACTGACGCCATTTTGAGCGTCTGCGCATGCGCGAGCGGCAAAACCCGGAAGTAGCGCATTCTCTCACTTCCGGGTTGTCACAGAGCACAACCCGAAAACGCTCAACCCAAAGCTACTTCAACCCGAGCTATGACTGTAGATATAAGTCATCTGCATCTGGCCATGCTAAAAGAAGAGAAAGGGGTATATGTGTAGTAGTAGCTTTCAGCACCCTGGTGCCTTCCAGATGTTATGGATTACAATTCCCATAGTCACACACTCTTTCATGTTATATTAGACAGACAGACAGACAGACAGACAGATATAGATATAGATGATATAGATGATATAGATATAGATATAGGGTGTGTGTGTGTTGCAGTTTGGTCTTGTAGGTGGCTCCTTTATTTGCAAAGGTTGAAAGCTACTGTCTCCCTATATATCTTTTTCCTAACCATGTGCTGGCCCAGGGTTAGATTTGCCACATTTCTTATAATGCTGTAGTTAGCTGTTACAGTTCTGAAAATTTCTGATGCTTTGACAGTGCATATTTTATGTTACGTGGGCAAAAGCTAACACCATTTCTGCCTTCTCTCCCCCTGTACCCCATAATGTCTTGTTACATATTTAGGTCTTATCAACTTGAAGCACAGCATGTCCCTTGATCCCAGAGTGGACCCTTTCCTTCCAGGACACTATGAAGTGTTGGATTTAAAGCCAAATGGCAAAGTTACCTCAGTGGAAGTGGTGAAATTTCACAGCCCTAAAGATGAACCTCTGCATGCTGCCTACAGCGCTGTACAAAATCTCCCCTCGGGTAACAGCAAATCTAAAATAGTCTTCTTCCTGCCTTAGTAAAGGTGCAAATTTACTGTTCTAGGGATATGATGCCTTGAGGCTTCGTACATTGCTGTTGGGGAATAGACTACGAATTATCAAACCATGATTAAATTATGTGTTTCTGATGGAGAACTTTATGTTCTGTCTAAACAGTCTGATTTTGAAAAGCCAATGTGTGGGTAGAGTGCTGGGTTCAAATACTTGGAAGGTTCTGCTTTAAACAAGCCATAGTTCCCTGTGACGTGCTAACCCAGGGAACTGCGGCTTGGAAACACCTCACCCTCCAAATGTTGTTGGATTACAAGTCTCGTAATCCTTGACCATTGGCCACGTCTGAGGCTGATTGGAGTTGGAGCCCAACAACTTCTTGAGAGCCACATCACTGGTATGGAGAGCCAGGATGGTGTCATGGATAAGGTCTTGGTCCACTATCAGGGAGACCATGGCTCAGCCATGAAAGCTCACCTTGGGCCAGTGGCTATCTTTCATCTTAACCTACCTTGTAAGAAAATTAAAAACAGAGGGTGAGGAATACTTACATGCCACCACCAGCTTCTTGGTTAAAAAGTGGAGTATTAATAAATGAATCTTTTTTTCTCTTGATAGGTTTTGATGTTGAAACAGTTAAAAGCAACATTCGGCTTTTGTTTGAAAATGCTGTCAGAAAACGTTTGATGGCTCACAGAAGAATTGGCTGTCTCTTGTCAGGTAAAAAATAATGTGTTTTATGATTACCATTGCCTTTCACTAATACAGCCACAACCTTACCGTAGGTGCATGGGTCCCCATCCCCCCAATATAGAAACAATTTAATGGAAACCATTAAACCAGACCATAAAATGCAGGCAACACTTTTTCTTGGCAAGTAATTCTGACTGGCAGGTGGCTGGATACAGCACAGAAAGCTACATGTTCCTGGTTAGGCATAACTGCTAATGATGTTTTGACAGGCGGCCTGGATTCTAGCTTGGTTGCTTCAATGCTAATCAAATTGATGAAAGAAGGAAACACTCGCTACCCATTACAAACCTTTGCAATTGGCATGGAAGATGCTCCTGACCTGCTGGCTGCAAGAAAGGTATAGTACTATTTTAGTTCAGAAGGCACAGGCTCCACATTCACCTGTATCACACTCTATAGAGAACCAGCAACCTCAAACCTGACACTGATCAAAGAAACCAATAAATTAGTGCAGTTTTGAAATCCATGGTTAAAACCAGCACAGCTTTGAAAGGTTTGGTCTGCCATTGTGATTCAAAATGGTGTGCGGTCGTACTCAAACATAGGTGAAAACTTGCTCCTTTATCTCAGGATCCATATTGAAATGTTGGTTACAATATGTTTGGAAGTGTGTCTAAACACACAGCAAACAAACATCTTTCCAAAATGTGTAGTAGATGACACAGGATAAGTCATGTTGAGAATCTAGACTTTTTTAAATGAGCAGGTTTGTAGCCCATTACACTGAAGGCATGATTCCTTGTTGACGTGAGCTGGGATTCTGATCTATGGGTGATTCACTCATAGTGCTGCCCCAGATGATTTCAATGCTAGACCTGGGACATAGGAGAGTAAGGTGGTTGTTAAGGTATCCTGAGCCTAAGTTGTTCATGCCTTCGTACAGTTAGATTCAGGACAGGCAAAACAGAGAGCTTCTTCACACAATGCATAATTTAATTGATGGAACTCACTGCTACAAGATGCAGTGATGGTCTTTTTTAAAATGAGGATTAGACGTGTTTGTGAAGGCTACCCAATTAAACATGAAACCTCCATCTTCAGAAGATACCACTGAATGACATTCGCAGGAAGGCGGCTTTAATGCCCTGCCTGTGAGCGTCTCAGAAATATACAGTTGGCCACCCTGGGATGCTGGACTACAAAGGCCTTTTGGTTGGATCCTGCAGGGCTTTTCTTTTTGCACCAGCGCTTTGCATAACTCATTGCTCTACCCCATAATTAGCAGGAGCAAATTATATTGTACATAATTAAATAGGTTGGTTTGCAAAAGGAAAATAGTAGAATTCAGCTTTTCTTGACCTGGACTTGAGATTATTTGGGGGTGTAGATTTTTTTAAAAAGAAATAAATAGATTGGTGTATATACAGTTGTATCTCAGAAGTCAAACACATTGCGCCTCAAACGTTTTGGCTCCAGAATGCTGCAAACCGGTTTGCGAATGTTCTTTGGAATCCGAACATCCGGCGCAGCTTCTGTGGCTTCTGATTGGCTGCAGGAAGCTCCTGCAGCCAATCAGAAGCCGTGCCTTCGTTTCCAAACATTTTGGAAGCCTAACGGACTTCCGGAACGGATTCCATTCAACTTCCGAGGTACGACTGTGCTGCCTTGCCTAACCATAAGCTGCTTCTTCATTCTAGATGCAGCTTAACTTTGGCCTTGAATCCCAGGTGAGCTACTTCGCAGGTCACTTAATATAAATTCTTATTAACAGGTAGCAGCTTACATTGGGAGTGAACACCATGAGGTCATTTTTAATTCTGAAGAAGGTATTCAGGTACTAGAAGACGTTATCCTTTCCTTGGAAACCTACGACATTACAACTGTACGAGCTTCAGTGGGTAAGATACATATTTTTCCCCCTTCTTCCCCTGAGAGGAAGGTGCTGTTGAAGCAGGTCCATCCTTACAGGCCCATTTTGACACATGGGCGGGGTTTCCCACCTGTCAGTCACCTGATGTCACCCCTCCAGAATGGGCCTTCTATTCCTGCTATAAAGTGAAGCTTACAAAGATAGGAGCGCCTGTCTTTATCTACGCCTTTCTTCAGACGATACTGCTTAAGTGGCATGTTAGGGGAAGCCTTGGCCTAAGGATGTAGTTTGGGAAAACAAACAAAGTTGTTTTTTGAAATGGTCTCTCCATGACTAGGCATGTATCTGGTCTCCAAATACATACGGGAGAAAACGGACAGCGCCGTCATTTTCTCAGGAGAAGGCTCAGATGAGTTGACACAAGGATACATCTATTTTCATAAGGTAAGATGCTTGTTGCGTTTCTCAAATAATGCTCATTCTTGCCTGCGGATGAACACACCACAATAAGAGAGCAAAAGGCGAAAGATCTATACGATCTGAGGTGAAACCAGAGTACACCTGAAGGTGTATAATGAAGGCGCCAGGTGAACGTCCCTGGGGAGAGCATTCCACAGACGGGGAGCCACTGCAGAGAAGGCCCTGCTAGGGATGATGCGAGTTGTAGTCCAAAAACAGCTGGAGACCCAAGTTTGGGAAAACACAGGTGTACACGGACTGGCAGCAGCTCTCTGCCTAGTGCTCTCCTAGCTCTGCCTGAAAATGCCAGGGATTGGAACTGGAGCTTTCTGCATACAAGGCAACCTCTGTGCTACCGACGTCACATCCATAGCATCCATTTAAAGCACGTAACTTTCCCCCAAAGAATTCTGGGGACTGTAGTCTGTTGAGGGTGCTGGGAATTGTAGCTCTGTGCAGGGTAAGTTACAGTTTCCAGGATTCTTTGGTGGATGCTATGAGTTTTAAATGGATGCTGCAGCCCTGTATCCTCTGCTGATTTACGTTTGCACGTGTTAGCCCAAGTTCCTTGCCCAGGAAGGTCATCTTTCTCCTATGTCCTTGATGCAGGCACCCACCCCAGAAGAAGCTGCAGAGGAAAGCGAGAGGCTCCTCCGAGAACTCTACCTCTTCGATGTCCTCCGTGCAGACAGGACAACAGCTGCCCATGGGTAGGTCTGCTTTGTAACGCTATATTGCAGTGTCAATGGGACAAAAGTAAAAATGCATTGCCATTGCTTCTAAGGTAGACGTCAAACTTGGGGTACCTTTTAGTTTTTCAGTAATCTGCAACGAGTCTCCAGGAAGAACTAAAAACAAACTACGGTCCTTATTTAAAGTTAAATTGAAATCAATTCTTTAACACTGATTCTCTATGGTGGTTTGGGGTTTTTTCAAGAAAGAGACGAGAGAGCCTGTTGTCCGGTAGGTGGCGCTGTTTATAGCCTAGCACAGTGAGAAGCTTTTGAAATGTATAGACGTTGCACAAGGAAAAATATTGCATTTAGAGCTCTGTGCAAGTGTCTGACTACAAATGGCTTTAGGATTTCTTAGTTGTTACTGTAAGTCTCTTAGATATATTCTCGTACAAAAACAACATCTACTTATAAGTTTAATAAGTAGCTATTGATGTTTTCTCTTTTTCAGTCTGGAAATGAGAGTTCCATTTTTGGACCACCAGTTTACTGCTTATTACCTGTCTTTGCCAGCAGAACTCAGAACACCAAAGGTAAACTATGCACATATAACCAAGCTAGGAAATTTATACTGTAATCCCAGACAGGTTTACTGAGAGGTTAGCCCTATTAAATTCAGCGAGGCGCCTTCCTTATTAAGCATGTTCAGAAGTTCAGGCTTAGGCTATGATCACCAGCACATTGATGAAAGGTTGAGTCTCACCTGGGAGTCTATTTAGAATTCCAGCTTAATACACCAAACCGTATGATTGACTTTGGCATTTACCTCTCTAACTTCATTCTTAAAATGCTGTGTTGTGTCTGGCACTGTCTAACGGAGCTGCTTCTGAAACAACGGATTGTGTTTCTAGTCTAAATCTTTTTTATATTTTAATGTCAGTCTTTTGGTGGCTGATATTTGTGGTATCTCTTAACAGAATGGAATTGAGAAACACCTTTTAAGAGAGGCCTTTGAAGATACCAACTTATTGCCTAAAGAGATACTCTGGAGACCCAAAGAAGCCTTCAGCGATGGCTTAACTTCTGTCAAGAAATCATGGTTCTCAATCCTCCAAGACTATATTGATACTCAGGTACACTGTTACATCTTTTATAGTCTTCTACAAGTCTGAAACTTATAGAAGTTGCTTTTTGTGTGTGTCTTTCAGGTGAGTTCACATATTTATATAGGTGACTCTCCATTTACATGGGGGTTATGTTATGCCTCCATGAAATCCACATAAATGGGGAACACCTCGCTGTGCCTACAGCTCGCAAGGAGACCCTCTGTGGAGCCTGAAGGAGACACCCTCTTTTGGCTCCGGAGAGGGTCTTCTCACAAGCTGGAGGGGCAGTGTGGTGTAATGGTTAAGAGTGGTAGACTCATAATCTGGTGAACCAGGTTCGATTCCCCGCTCCTCCACATGCAGCTGCTGGGTGACCTTGGGCCAGTCACACTTCTCTGATGTCTCTCAGCCTCACTCACCTCACAGAGTGTTTGTTGTGGGGGAGGAAGGGAAAGGAGAATGTTAGCCGCTTTGAGACTCCTTCGGGTAGTGATAAAGCGGGATATCAAATCCAAACCCTTCTTCTTCTTTGCTGAGATGCTTCAGGTCTCTCCCCCCACTTCGAGGGTTAGTGGTTCTGGAGCCAAAAAATAGACCAGAGGCAATTGTACTTCATCCAGCAGAGCTTTACTGCTACTGAAGGCAATTGAGCATAATGTTCACAAATCCAATACATTCAGGATTGGCAGAGTCCATAAGAAATCTAGTTGCAGCAGACTGAATTTAAACTTACAATAAGGAAGTGGCGCCCGCCCTGTAGAACGCCATCCTGTCAGATGTCAAAGAGATAAACAACTATCTGATGTTTAGAAGACATCTGAAGGCAGCCCTATTTAGGGGAGTTTTTAATGACTGATGTTTTAATGTATTTTTTTATCTTTTTTGGAAGCCGCCCAGAGTGGCTGGTGAAACCCAGCCAGATGGGCGGGGTACAAATAAATAATAATAATAATTAATATTATAACTTATAATAAGACTAAACCTTAAAACTATATTATACCGAACACTACACCAGAACAAAGAGATAGAAAGAGAAAGTGAGAAACCCAGGCTCCTCCTGGCCTGACTATTATAGTCAGCATGACCTTGACAGAAAGGATAACAGAACCAGTTTAAACCAGTTGTACTCAGCTTCCCAGAAGGAATAACCCAAACATCAGAAACCTTCTGCCTGCTTCTTACACATAGAAAGAAACCTTCCAGAACACTCTTGAACTCAGTAGAATAGGAAAGATCTCTACACATCAGACCAGTACTTTTTGTACTAAGAAACACGTGTGAATTGAATGTGTGTAAATTGGGGTGGTGATGCCTGTATAACACTTTGTACATTGCACACCACGCTGACTTCCTAATAAAGAAAAACCAAGTTCTCTTCCCTCTCCCATTTTATCCTTGCAACAACTGTGTGAGGTACTTAGTCTGGGATATAGCAACTGGCCCAAGTCACTTGCTGAGAGCTCTACAACTGAGGAGGGATTTGAACCCAGCTTCAGACCCCCATGTTTACTTGAAAACTGCTAAACTAGCACTCTTACACTTGTGAATGAAAATGCAGATGTGCCAATCACTTGTAATAAGTGAAGTGGTAGCTGTGAGATTATACCCAAGGATGTTTCGCTCAGCTGCAGTGCTGGCTTGCGAAACAAACTCCATGGCCTGTTGTGTTAAAGAATTTCAATAGGGTGGGGAACCTGTGGACCTTGAGTAGTTGTTGGCCTCCAAAACTGATCATTGCAATGTTCAGAAATGATGGGAGTTGGGCTTCAGCAGTCTCTGGAGGGCCACAGGTTCCCCATCCTTTTCACAAGTGAAAATCGATCGGGTCTTGCTTTGCTGACAGGTAACTTTTGTACCGGCAGCCTCTCATACCCAGTGTTACTCGGGAGTGCTAAGAAACCAAAAGTTCAGTGCAGTTTTGAAAGTCCCAAGCCACCATCTTGGTGTCCTGTTGTATCCAGACATAGGCCAAAGCCTGCTCCTTGATCTTGGGAATCCCTCATGCATCCCTCAGTATCTTCAGAGGTGTCCAAATGCATTTCAAACAAGCAGATTTTCCAAAATATGTAACAGATCTGTCAGGAAGACATGGACTCATTTGCGCAGGGGGAGTCGTAAACTTGGATAGCTAGTCAAAAACTGGGATTTATGTTTGCAGTTCTCACGGTTTCAATTTTCTTTCCCTTTTGTGCCCATAGGTTGATGATCTTCTGCTGGAGAAGGCGGCGGAGAAATTCCCCTTCAACCCCCCTAAAACAAAAGAAGGCTATTACTACCGCCAGATCTTTGAGAAGCATTTTCCAGGCCGCTCCGATTGGCTCCCTCACTACTGGATGCCAAAGTGGATCAAGGCCACAGATCCGTCTGCTCGCACTTTGAAACATTACAAATCGGCTACGAAAGAATAGACGTTTCTAACCTGTTTTGAAGTTGCTCTGTGCGTGGTGGCTTGTGAGCCTATAATTGTCCTTAGCCTAAAAGAGAAAGCAAAAAACCCAAAGCATTTTTTTTTAAAAAAAGAAAGCACTGTGCAAATTGGGATAAAATGGGACTGTACTACTGATTTAAATGACAGCACAGTTTAAATGACAGTTTCCGTTTATGCTTAAGCTGCATTTTACAGCTAATACACTCCAAAGTAATTATTAAAACCTGTGGGATCACTCACTGACTGCTTTTCTTACTCCTGGGAAGAGGCCCTTGTGGATTGATTCTGCCTCTGTGGCGGAAATAACTTGATTGTCATTGGATATTAACGTACCTTGATTTGGAATTGGATGGGGGGCAGGGATCATTTTCTGCTCAGGCCCTGCCAGCAAAATATAATAATAATAATTTATTATTTATTCCCTGCCCATCTGGCTGGGTTTCCCCAGCCACTCTGGGTGACTTCCAACAGAATATTAAAAACATGATAAAACATCAAACGTTAAAAACTTCCCTAAACAGGGTTGCCTTCAGATGTCTTCTAAAAGTCAGATACAGTGGTACCTCAGGTTACATAAGCTTCAGGTTACATACGCTTCAGGTTACAGACTCTTCTAACCCAGAAATAGTACCTCGGGTTAAGAACTTTGCTTCAGGATGAGAACAGAAATCGTGCTCTGGCAGCGTGGCAGCAGCGGGAGGCCCCATTAGCTAAAGTGGTGCTTCAGGTTAAGAACAGTTTCAGGTTAAGAACGGACCTCCGGAACAAATTAAGTACTTAACCCGAGGTACCACTGTAGCTGTTTATTTCCTTGACATTTGATGGGAGGCTGTTTTACAAGGCGGGCGCCACCACCACTGAGAACACCCTCTGCCTTGTTCCCTGTGGTTTCGCTTCTTGCAGGGAGGGAACTCCCAGAAGGCCCTCGCAGCTGAACTTCAGTGTCTGGGCTGAACGTTGGGGGTGGAGACAATCCTTCAGGTATACTGGGCCGAGGCCGTTTAGGGTTGGGCTGAACCTGATGGTGATTTTCTTGCTGGTTTTGCTTTCCTTGATCAAGTATTTGCAGGCAAGGAAGAGGTGTTGCTTTGTATTCGGGTCTAGTTCATGTGTGTCCCAAGCCATCGACATCTCTGTATACTTGTTAAACCCCTGGAAAGATGTAACATGATCCTCTACATACAAGAGCGGCTTCCAGCCGCGACGTGTATGACTGCGATAGCATCCCCACCCCCACCGGCTGAGATTGAAGGAATCATTGTGGCTGTTCTGGTCAACCTTGTGGGTATTGCATTGTCTTCCATAGCATTTCAACAACTGGCAAGAGTAGCACTCTGATGGTGACCCCATCACCAAGATGGAGCTGGGTGGTCTGATGTGGTGAGAGAACTGGGCATCAGGTTGATGGTTTCCCTGCATTGGTAAAAACCAAGGGCTGCCACCATAGAGATGATGGGAGTTGGAGTCATAGGTGCTGGGGCACTGGGTGCCCGAGCACCCACAAAATTCCCCATGAAGGGACCAGGCACCCACAAATTTCAGTGTTGAGGCCACGCACGTTGCAAAGGTAAAAAAAGGTAAAGGACCCCTGGATGGTTAAGTCCAGTCAAAGGTGACTATGGGGCTGTGGCGCTCATCTCGCTCTCAGGCCGAGGGAGCTGGCGTTTGTCCACAGACAGCTGTGGTCAGCATGACTAAACCACTTCTGGTGCAACATGACACCATGACAAACCAGACCTCATGGGAACACTGTTTACCTTTCTGCCACAGTGGTACCTATTTATCTACTTGCACTGGCAAGCCCAAGAGGCTCAGTGGTTTAGACCACAGCGCCACCCGCATCCCTATGCACGCTGCATGGCACCCACGGCCTCAGGCACCCACGGTCACAGGGCCAAGCCTACAGACCTGGTTGCTCAACAACATCCAGAAGGCCCAAAGACTCTTGTTTCAGGAAGGCCTGAAGAATCAGGCTGCAATCCTATACCTACTTAACTGGGAGTAAGCTGCAATGAGCTCGGGGGGGGGGGGTTGTTACTTAATAGAAATGGAAAGAGTTGTACTCCTTATCAGTTTGAATCAGATGGTTATGTTTTCCCTTAGCAATAACCATTGTAACTTCAGTACAAAAAATACCATGTTTTTTTTTCTTTTTCCAGATTTCCAAATTCTGGTGGCAATAATAATAATAATAATAGGTAATTGTTGTACAAAAGCATTCACAGTCTAATATAAGCACCCTAAACATTAAGAGTTTGAGGACAGTTTTACACAAGCTGGCAAACAAGCCATAGCATATTTTTATTAAAATGTTTAGAAACAATTGAATTCAATTCTCGTTAATAAAATAAGAGTTTCCCCCACCCTCTTTTTTAAACGTATGATTTTCTCTATTCTATCTTTTCCTGATTTAAAAGCAATTTTGAAACCACAAGGTGGCACCCTAGAACTTTCGGATAATATTTAAAGAGTGGCATTTGTACAAACTTGGTTACAAGAAAATTTGCACAGCTGTATAATTTACTAGTGGCTAGATTCATTTATTTAATACATTCATACTCTAACTTCATTTAGGCCTACTGTCTTTGCAAGGCTGCCACCAGTAGATAAGACTAATATGAATAGAAAATACAAATTAAAACAAAGTATTTTTCTGTATTTAATAAAAATAAAAACAAATTCATTATTTATATGCCACCCATCTGACTGGTTTGCCCCACCCACTATGGGCGGCTTCCAGCAAATTGAAACATGTACAATAGGGTTTGGCAAATCTGTCAGTTTTGGTTTCTGTCATTTTTCCAGTCTTCAGGTCAGTTCTCCACATTTCTGCTTCAGTTGGTGAATTTAAAGATAAAATCAGAAGTCCTAATTCATCCGTGTCTTTCTACAGATTTCTCCTAATAAATACATTTTTTCAAAATATTTTCTCTTAATACAATACATTTTAATATTTATTATTTTTTCCTAATATATGAATTTATATCTTCACTTTACCCTAGTATATGCATTTTTGCACACATGACTTGACTGGAGAACTGCTCTGCAAAATTCAGAGACATGCAAATTTTGAAGGATAGCTGTGTTTTGATTTGGGCATTGTTTTGGAATGAATCAGTTTTGCCTCGAAATGCAAACTCAAGTCGGATTTTTCCTGCTATCCCTAGCCGTGTGATGATAGAGAATGCTTTTCCTTAATTGCCATTTGTTAGCCTTGCTAACGAATGTTGCATCATTTCAGGGGAAAGAGTTTCAGACCTAGGAACATGTGCAAAAAAAGAGGGGGTTCTATCAACAACAGCATATCTTGGAGAAACTTCATGGGCCCCCAAACCTTTGGAGTTGCATACATGCTTATTTTTAAAATATTTGCCTGAGCAACCCCTCCTGCACCTCACTGCATGCTGTGCTCTTTTACCATTAACTGGAAGTGTGAGAAAAAAGTCTACAGTAGTCTGTTCTGAACCTGCTAGTATTTGGTCTAGTCTACTGCTTGGGCCAGTGAGGGAGGATTTTTTTGGCAGTGTCTCTGGGTACTGTGAAGGCGGTTCGAATCCCTGCTGCGGGGTGCGCTCCTGCTGCTCGGTCCCAGCGCCTGCCAACCTAGCAGTTCGAAAGCACCTCCGGGTGCAAGTAGATAAATAGGGACCGCTTACCAGCGGGAAGGTAAACGGCGTTTCCGTGTGCAGCTCTGGCTCGCCAGAGCAGCGATGTCACACTGGCCATGTGACCCGGAAGTGTCTCCGGACAGCGCTGGCCCCTGGCCTCTTAAGTGAGATGGGCGCACAACCCCAGAGTCTGTCAAGACTGGCCCGTACGGGCAGGGGTACCTTTACCTTTACCTGGGTACTGTGAAGATGCCAAGTGTGTTGTTCTAGCACACTTTAGCTTGAGAAATCCTCCTTTGCAAATCATACAGAACATTTAATTTCCTCTCTTCTCACCCTCCCCTGGTTGCACACAATTTCTTCTTTTCACCTGCAGGTGGCAGTATCTGTTCCATCATACCTTGTTTTTCTTGTTTTAAAATGAAACATTGGGTTTAGAGAACCAATTTTGTTCATATTTTTAACCACACCAAACCAAATCTTGCTAGCCTCTGAGTTAGATGATAGCCCCGTCTTTAACAAAGGGGGGGGGGGAATATCTTAGGTATTGTACAAATGCTATGTGCAATATGGGATATTTTTTAAAAACCAAGCCGAAAAATAAAAGCTTATTCAATTAACTGTGGGGGCGCAATTATTATGCAAGACTATATGCCTTGTGCCAGAGATATTTTGCAAAGGGTGATGAGTCGGTGTTATTATTCTACATCATTATTCAGTGATGAAAATAATTTAAATAAGTAATCCCTGATAATGGAAACTAGGGAGATCTTACAGTCTTATTACTTTACTATATTGAGTTGTTGTGGTCGTCCCCCCCCCCCCCGCGCTCTGCATTGCCTTGAATTCTTTAAAAAAGCAAAACCAGAAAGGTAGATGAAGAAGCATGGAAAGAAAAGAAGAGGAAGATAGTTCGTTTGATATCCTGCTCTCAGAAAGCAAGATGTGGGGCAGGGGGAAATAGGGCACAGGTTACAATGAACCAGGGTTGGTGCTTTTTGGGGGGAAGAGGTTTGGAGTGTGGAATGTTAAGTGGGAGGGAGGTACTGAAAGGACCATTGAACAACATTTGGGGTAATGGGGGGAAATCGGTCTATTGAAAGAGGAGGAGGAAGGACAACATGAGCGTCCAGGGTCTAGAGTGTGGTTCATTTGATGAACCACAACCCCCGGTTCCCCTTTGTTAATGAAGATCACGTTTCTAGAATTTGTGGAACCTGAGATGTGAGGCAAAATGTTAGTACATAGGAATAACCTCCTGGACCAGGTTAATGGCCCCTCCTGTTCTCACAGTGGACAACCAGATGCTCATGGGAAGTCTTCAAGCAAGATATGAGCTCAACAGCAGTCTGCACACCTGTGATTCCAAACAGCTGGTATTCAGAGGCAAAAGGTAAAGGACCCCTGGACAGTTAAGTCAAAGATAACTATGGGGTGTGGCGCTCATTTCGCTTTCAGGCCGAGGGAGCCGGCATTTGTCCACAGACAGCTTTCAGGGTCATGTGGCCAGCATGACTAAGCCACTTCTGGCGCAACAGAACACCGTGATGGAAACCAGAGCACACGGAAACACCGTTTACCTTCCCGCCACAGTGGTACCTATTTATCTACTGGCACTGGTGTGCTTTGAAACTGCTAGATTGCCAGGAGGTGGGACAGAGCAACAGGAGCTCACTTCGTCGCCGGGATCCAACTGCCAACTTTCTGATTGGCAAGCCCAAGAGGCTCAGTGATTTATACCACAGCGCCACCCTCATCTCTTTTTATTCAGAGGCATACTGTCTCCAAAAGTGGAGGTAGGCCATAACATTCATCACCAGTAGCTGTTGATAGCCTTGTCCTCTGTGAATTTATCTAATCCTCTTCAAGTTGGCGCCGTTCTCCTCCTTTGTTTTGAGAGAAACTTGCCTGCTCTTTATAACAACAACAATAATTTTATTATTTATACCCCACCCATCTGGCTGGATTTCCCCAGTCACTCTGGGTGGCTTACAGCACATATAAAAACATAGTAAAACATCCAACATTAAAAGCTTTTCAATACCTTTCAGTTATGCATTCTCATTTATTTGAAGCCCCTTTACTTACCCCTGGAAAAATTACCGTAGACTCCCATGGCAGAGGGTGCACAGCAGATAAGATGGAAAGAAGTAGGCTTAGGAGTACTATTTCCGGGTTTTGTTTTCCTTCAGCCTCAGCTAAAGACTTCAGGGTTCATCCTGGGCGATTGTCAGCAAAGCTCATCCCTTTGTACCTCACCCTAATGAAATACCTTTCCCTACACTCACAGCGTTGTTGTTTGCCTAGCTCATCCTGTGAAAAGTTCCTCTTAGCTTAAATGTTGGGTTTTTTTTAGCTTATGCAACAAATTAACCTTGGAGCTTTTTGAGAGAAAACGGCAGTTCTGTCCTTACAGTTATAATAATGTGGAAGGCCAGGACATTTTCAAGAACTGGCAGTTAACACCTTTCTCTGTTCAAATGGCCTTGGCTGTTCGAAAGAAGCAAAAAGCTTTCCACATACAATGACAGCATTAGTACGAGAGAGACAAAAAATAATAAATAAAGGCTTTCTGCATCTTTCAAGAGTGCATTTTTGCCATTCTGCTTTACCTTCTTAAGCAACTTCAGTTTTTATGGTTCTGGTGGTTTTTCTTCTCTTGGGGAGGCGAGGGCGGGGAGAAGCTGGGTAAGTGTGCGCACACACTATGCATTTAAGGCACATTTAAAGAACTTTCCCCAGAAGAAACTCATTTGTTAAGGGTGCTAGAGTAAGCTACAGTTCCCAGGATTCTTTGGGAGAATTGGCAGCCATGTTTTTTCTGAAATGGAAGTACTAGTCCTTTGAGTACCAATTAGGTTTTTCTCCTTTCCATCAAAAGGCTTAAAGAATCTGTGTTTGCATGCATTTGGCAATGTAAAGATGTATTGAAGTGGTAGTATTTGCATTTTTTATTTTGCATGTGTGCAAGACCTCCAACATTTCTCCAGTGAAAATAGGGACGTCCCCTTCCATAATGATAATTTTACTATTTATACCCCACACATCTTACTGGGTTGCTCCAGCCACTGTGGGCAGCTTCCAACATATATAAAAAGATAATAAAACATTAAACGTTTAAAAAAACAACCCTTCCTTATACAGGATTGCCTTCAGTCGGCACAGGGGTCAGATAACTCCATACCCTCCAACATTTCTCCAATGAAAACAGGGACATCCTAAAGAAAAGGGGGACATTCTGGGATCAAATCAGAAACCAGGATGGCTTCTCTAAATCAGGGATGTCCCTGGAAAATAGGGACACTTGGATAGTCTCTGTGTGTTGTTGTTGTTTTAAAATGTGAAATCACATGTACAGGCAAACAAAAAAAGGAAACGTAATCAAAGCTACAAAATGCAAGAGCAGTGGAGGGGTTGTATTTTCTGAAGAAACAGAGTTGATAAGGTAGAAAAATAAAAGCTGCAAAGCACACCATGAAAGCCAAATTTTGCAATTTCGTGGGGGAAAGAGAGCTTTGTATATCTGCATTCGACATGTCAGAAATGAAACCCCACCAAATGGCGTATAAATGTTCTGTGTCTTCCTTACCCTTAGAAGAGTGTAATTTATATTTATTTATTTAAACAATTTATGTGTGCTTAGCTAGACTCGAAGCGGTTTAAAAGATACAATACAAAAACGTCAATCAAAATGCCTGTGGGGTTTTGTTTTGCTTTTGTTTTTTGGGTAAAGTTCCTCAGAAGACGCCAGAAGTTCAGTAGGGAGAGGACCTATCTGGCCTCAACTGAAAGGTGCTGGGTTGGCAGAGCAAGGTGTGACAAGACTCAAAGCTTTTGAGCATGATTTGTCTATTTAATTCCTGACAATTCGGCTCCTGACTCCTTCAGCCCTCTCCTCTCCTGGACACAGCCCCTCCGATGCCTTGTCACTTAGCTCCCTGCTGCCTTCTCCATTTTGCAGGTGCCCAGGGATGTGAATTGACACAGCTGGAGGTGAGGTTACCTGTCAGTAGTTAACAGATGGTGCTGTCTCTGTAGATGATAGTGGAAGAAGGAATGTCAGCAGGGTGTGAAACTTTTTCAATTCCCCCCCCCCTTCCGCAGGTCTTCGCAAAACATCAAACACACATGCACAATGAAATCATGATGTTACCCATGTTAACAGAAGGGCGAGAGAGAACAGTGAGTGAGGAATGTGTTTGGTGAGCATTCAAGCGCATGCCAACATCTCAGAGGAAAGCTGACTGAGTCATTCATTGCCCGGAGTCTAAAAATCAATGTGGAATGGAAAGAGCTTCAAAAGATACTGGGGAAAGTACTGTTGAGGGAGGGTGGGAGTGGGTGGGGGGTGGATGGCTTAAATGATGTCATGTTCCAATTTCTAAGTAATATAAAATCATAGAAATGTAGAGCTGGAAGGGACCACAAGTGTCTTTTTGCTCAATGTGGGGTTCAAACCAACGACCATGAGATTAAGAGTCTCATGCTCTACCAACTGAGCCAACTCCAAGATGCAAACTTGTTTTGCATGAATAAATGAAACACTGGAAGCTGCTTTTTACTGCATCAGACCATTGATCGAGTTTGATAATGTTGACACTGACTGACATTGGGCTCCTCTATCCTTTCACTTGACACATTTTTGGGATAGTATTCCTCTGGGCTGGAGAGCTTTCCCCGTTGTTCTGTGCCTTGCAAAAATCTAATTTTAACTGCTGTACTGGATCTTATCAGACGCGTGGAAAACCTGAAGAGAGATTTTGCTTAACTGAGTTTCAGTTCTGCGGGTAAGTCTGCATTTATGCAAGGGGTAGCCATGTAGCAAGAGAAAAGCTCTCAGACCTGGGGGAATTAATCAGGATGCAATACAATCAAAATACAAGTCAAACGAATGTGTGGATGAGCCCAGTGTCCCTCCACTGTTTTAGGCACGAGTCTCTCCCCGCCCTACCTGGAGATGCTAGGGATTGAACCCAGGGCTGTCTGCATGCAAAGCAGATGCTGTTATGTATAATTGTTTCATTGCACACTGAAATGGAGAATGCCTGTATGTATATTGCTGAAGTGTTCAACACTGGAAAATTCCATTGACGCATACTGAAGCTCTCTGAGCTCTTAACAGGTTGATTATAGAATCACAGAATTGTAGAGTTGGAAGGGACCGCAAGGATCATTTAGTCCAACCCCCATGATATGCATGAATCTTTAGCTCAACATGGGGCTCAAACCCACAACCCTGAGATTAAAAATCTCACTGAGCTATCTCCATGTTATTAATTAACAGTGTGATAATTAGCTGTTGCTGTTCTCCGCTAGCTCTCACATGGTGTTTATCTTTAGATCATGTGAAGGTTATTCAGTTACAAATCTTCATCTTGAATGTAGTTGCCTGTTAGTCTATCTCTGGAAGTCACAGAGAACAAAGAATGTGATAATTATACCTCTTCAGGAGCAGTGGCGTAGCGTGGGGGTGCAGGGGGGCCCGGCCGCACCGGGCGCAACATCTGGGGGTTAGGGTTAGGGGGCGCAAATCCACGGGTTAGGGGGCACAAATTACTTGCCTTGCCCCGGGTGCTGACAACCCACGCTACGCCACTGTTCAGGAGTACATAGTCTTAAGCTGGAATGCAAACTATTGGGAGAGACAGAGCTTTGATTTTTGCTCTGGTCATACTTATGTTAGGTATTTCAAAAGAAGAACCTATGCTTGGACAAGCATATGCTTTATATAACTTTCTGGGTGTATCATTGATTGTTTTGTACCTGTTTTGAATAAGTTGAATGGTTAGTAAAGCTTTGAATAATATTCATGGGTCTGGACAATGTTTTATTCCAAGAAGAGTTTTTATGTATCCAACTGCTTCAAACTGTGCAATATTAATATCTGCAATAGATGCTCTACTGTTGAGCTGCAATCCTTCCCTTTGAGCCGTAGCAGCTACCCAGATGCAGTGAAATGATGGTGTAGTATGGTTTCGGATTCTTTGCAAACTAATTCCCAGATCTCCATATTCAAAATGTATGAGAACAGTAGCAACCTGTGTCAATCACATCATATCCTATCAGCAAAGAATGTGGCTGTCCTTGTGACACATGGAGAAACAGCTGGGTAGCAATAGTTGAGTTTTGCATGCATGCATGTAAGTGTGTGTGTGTTTGTGTGTGTGTGTGTGTGTGTGTGTGTGTGAGAGAGAGAGAGAGAGAGAGAGAAATGGGAACAGACAAAAGGCAATAAATGGCTCAAATTGAATCCTATCTCATGCAACTGAGTTATTGGAGAGGCAAGAATGAAACTCTTATCCACTTAGAAAGGCCTGCTGAGAAATGACCTTTAATTAAAAGTCCTCCATTAAACTGGGGCCTTATGAAATCCTTTATTCCTTAGAACAAAACAATCATGGAGAAGCAGCGAACATAAAGCAATCTAAGCTGGCAATGCAATGTGGAAGAAATGCCAGGGCAAGTCACACGGGTGAGAAACAAAGAGCATAATTGATCAGGAACGTCTACAGTACAATTGGGGAGCTCCTTCTGTGTGCATGTTACATGATAGCCTAAGGGCCCCTCCAGGTTTGTATTCTGCAACATGTCTCTGCTGAAATAATTGTGCATGTAGCAGTGGGTTTATTACACTAACCATTCACACACAAACCATTCTGCTTTATTAGCTGTTCTGCAATGGCTCCCCAGTGTCACTGCATAATTGCCAACTGGAGGGGTGCTCTTGTGTTAACAAAACTGGGACAAAAAACCAAAACAACCCTGAACACTGGTGATAGAAAAATAGTTGGTTGCTTTTTACAGGTTGGCTCTGAGCAGCCAATCACAGGAGTTACACTTAGCCTGGGGGTTAGAGGTGATCTACGTGTTCATGGCAGGAAGATGAGGCCTGTCAAAGTAATAAAATACTACAAGAATTGTTCTGCTTCCCCGCTAGACAACCATCTTCCCTCAGGTTGAAATAAGAAAATTAAAATAAAAAATTGCCCAGTAGCACCTTATAGACCAACTAAGTTTGTTCTGGTACAGTGGTACCTCAGGTTAAGTACTTAATTCGTTCCGGAGGTCCGTACTTAACCTGAAACTGTTCTTAACCTGAAGCACCACTTTAGCTAATGGGGCCTCCTGTTGCTGCCGGGCCGCTGGAGCCCGATTTCTGTTCTCATCCTGAAGCAAAGTTCTTAATCTGAAGCACAATTTCTGTAACCTGAAGCATATGTAACCTGAAGTGTATGTAACCTGAGGTACCACTGTATAAGCTTTCGTGTGCATGCACACTTTTTCAGATACACTTCCCTTAGGTTGTGTATTGAAGGGGAGACTTGATCTCTACACTTAAATATGATGAAGGATTTAGGAAACTAGGAGATCTTGAAGGGAGAGGCTAGGCAGGGTAGGAACCAAGGCTTTTTTCAGCCCTAACTCACAGGAACCCAGTTCTGGCACCTCTCAAGTGGGCGCCATTGCCATTCTAAGAGAACAAAGGAGGCATTCATGTTGAGTTCCAATACCCCTTTTTCTAGAAAAAAATAGCACTGGCAGAAACACACTACAGGATGCATATAGGTGAATATTTACTGGTGGAATATAATCAGTAGGACAAAAGACTGCAAGATGTGCAATTTGTGATAGCTGTTTGTAAAGCTGGAATGCACTCTTATCTCTACATTCTTACCCAAACTACAGTCAACCTTTGCTCCTGAATGTTCCATTAAAAATCCATCATGGTAAGAAGTTTTGCTTCTAAATTTGTAGTATCCTTGAATCTATATTGAGGTACACAAAACAAACAAGTATTCATAATAGTCCAAAGCTATGCATGCACTTAGTGAATAAATCTCTGTACCCATGAAGGACACGCGCTAAAATGTCTTTTAAACATCCACTCGTTTTCCCCCGTAGTCGTTGAAGTGTTTCCACTTCACTGGTTTGAGAGGATGGGTAATTGCTTCAGCTCTCATGTAGCTTTCTGGAAGTTCCAACCCCCAATCCCCCGCTTTGTGCAAAAATAACCTATATTATTAAAAGCAAAACTTTTCACAGCTGAACGTTGGAGGTAATCCAGGTTAGGGAATGTGCATCTATGTTCCATCAGTGCTTATGTGCTCTCTATAGAAAGCAACAAGTTTGTTTGTTAAACTCTTGTCAAATACCTCCCTCCCACCCTCTTTTATAACACTTAGGTGAGGACTTGGCAGCAATTCCTCCCCAGGCATCTATGCAGGAACCCACCCCCTTCTCAACCTGTTCAGTGATTTCACCAGTTCTACAGGTATGCTGATCAACTAGCAAGTAACAGGGCTGATGAACAGGAGAAGCTGCAGCTGCCCTCAACTCTCATTGTTTTAAAGGAAAATCAATGCGAAGGGCCCCTCCAGGACAGGTGTTGGGTTCAGAGTTTTTTGCTGGTGTTTTGTGCAACATATCATTGCTGCCATTCTAGTTCATGAGTTGTGGATTTATGCTGGACCATCCACACATTGCTCCGCTTTAGTTATTCTGCAATGCTTCCCCAGTTTTACTGCATTATTGCAATCTGGAAGGGCTTTCTTGGGCTATACAGTGGTACCTCAGGTTAAGTACTTAATTTGTTCTGGAGATCCGTTCTTAACCTGAAACTGTTCTTAACCTGAGGCCTCCTGCTGCTGCTGCGCCGCCGGAGCACGATTTCTGCTCTCATCCTGAAGCAAAGTTCTTAACCTGAAGCACTATTTCTGGGTTAGCGGAGTCTGTAACCTGAAGTGTAAGTAACCTGAAGCGTATGTAACCCGAGGTACCACTGTAGTGGAATGAAAGCAGAATAATGACCAGGAGTGCCAAACTGAATACAATACTTTTTTGTAGGGGAAGCAGGTAAACTCTGTTTCACAGAATCAATCACATCACATGACACATGCAAACCATTTGAATGGCAATGCCTGTCAACTCGGGGGAGGGGCTCAAATATTTGGGGGGGGCTGAAGGGACCTGTGCCCCTAGGAGTTGCTTCGTATGGTGATGATACTCTTCCTCAGGAATATTTGTGATATGAAAGGTTACAGGATTCCAGCAAGGAACTATGGGACACACATACTTCTATGGCAAACGTCAGAGACAAAGGCACAACAGAGAGTTCCTAACCAAGGTAATGCAGAAGCACTCATTCCTTGGAAGTCACACAACCAGAGAGGTACATTGGTAAAACCGGTGGCGGGTAGTTCCAAGGGTGGAACTGAAACAACAGGGGAATGTTATAAGTATAACAACTGTTTGTTTTCTTCTCTGGATGACGCTTTGCTCGCAGCACGCATTGATACTTTAGGGGGAGTATGTTATCATAAAGCACCAATGCAGCAGCAAGCAAAGGCTCTAGCAGCTCAGTCAGCTGCTTGTGGCTGGAAAGCCAGACAGGATGTTTGTGACTGTTGCCATGGGAACAAAGGGGCAGTCCATTCTGTACTGAGCACCGGATGTTAGCTCAGAGTGTGTGTCATGTGACCCGTACTGGAAGTACATGGGTGGAGTTTATTCTTACTGCTGTTGAGTGCAGACATGTTTCTCTGTACTGATGTAAGAGACAGAAATAAAGAATGTAAATAGTTTTCTGTCTGCTTCTTTCCCCTCCCTGGGGGACACCAAAGGGGAGAGAAGAAGAACAGTGTGTTCCTCTCACATCTGGGAAGAATCGCCGAGACCTCGCCTGCTTATCAGCAGAGTGAAGCAGCGGGGAAGTCGCCAAGGAATATCTGCCGGTGCCTACGCTGTGGCACATTCCTCTGACCCAGGCAGAATTCCAACATAACTGCCCCAAAATGCTTACAGGTGTGAGTGGTATTGAAAATACGATTGCGTAGAACCACCCCAATAACATCACAATGAATGTTTAATAAAAAGGACATCTAGCAACTCTTATTCACTGGAGGGAAGAGCTCATGGCTCTGCGCTCTTGAGCTATCTTGTTCCAGCCCTATTATTAACATATTAACAGCAAACTCTGCCCATTGACTTGCTGGGGGCTTCAGAGCATTGGCTTCCTCCCCCCGTGGCAGCAAATAAGCCAGGCTTCCTCAACCTCGGTCCTCCATATGTTTTTGGCCTACAACTCCCATGATCCCTAGCTAGCAAGACCAGTGGTCAGGGATGATGGGAACTGTGGTCTCAAAACATCTGGAGGGCCGAGGTTGAGGAAGCCTGAAATAAGCAGATCAAACGAAAGGAAAGTCGAGAGACAAAAGAAAGTGTCTCCCTAGAATGACGGTGCTCCCAATTAAGGCTAACCCACCTCCATCCCTATTAATCTATGTCACTCGTACATCTTGTAATCTGAGTTTGTACCCTCTGTGCTTTCTGGTCTAACACTCTCTGGGCTCTCCAGAGAGTGGGGTGGGAATACTGTCCAGAGACTGTGACTCTGTTAACCCTCTCTCTTCCAGTGTTTCTTCTCCTAGCTGCTCCCACCATTCCTTCTCAGTTCAGCCCTCCTCACCACAGTCCCCAACACCTAACACACGCTTCTCCCATATTTGATAGGCACCAGCTGTGCATTCTCAGGCCCCCTTTTGGACCCATTGATTGTGCTATGGAGATTATGAACTAACTCTCATTGAAAACAATGGGATCGACTTCTGAGTATACCTGTGTAGGATAGTGCTATTAGCTACTTAGATCAGCGATGTGGAATCTGTCGCCCTCCAGATATTTTTGGACTCCAACTCCTATGCCAGCAAGCAAAGTCAATGGTCAAGGATCATGGGAAATGGAGTCCAACAACCTCTGTAGGGTCATAGGTTCCCCCACCCCGGACTTGGATTAGAGTGAAGAGAAGGTAGAAAACACAACTAATACCTAATTTGTCCATCTCCATCCTGCCTGCACGCCTACTCTGCTTTGTGTATGTGTGTGTTTACATCCAGTGCCTTTCTGTTTGAAATAATTACATCATTCCCTGCAAGTTGCAAAATCTCCAGAGTAGATTTTTCTTTTATTTAAAGTGTTAACTGCTGTAAAATGCCAGATAATGAAACAAAGACTTCTAGATTCACATTTAAAGCTCTCTTTTTAAAATATATGTGTGTGCATGAAACAAACAAACAAAAAAAAACATGCTGCAATGATACAAATATATTTGAGCTACAGAAATTACAGTACATTTCCCCCCCTTTTGGCTATGAACACAAATCGAGGCACTAGACACCAGAGCAAGTTGGCGTTGGTAGTGAAGCTGATACAATTGCTATAAATTAACAAAGGTTTATTATTATTATTATTATTATTATTTCTTTACCACTTTTTTAAACATTTGGTGAACATTTCTTTCACAGAACATATCAAATAATGTGCTTTGTTGTGAAACACCATGGATTTCTTTATTCCGTACAGAGTCGCCATAGTAGAATCCATCTTTCGCATACCACTTTACTGTATGTATCAATGCCACAATAGGAAGGGGTGGGGGGAAATAATTGTGTTTTGTTTTTTTAATTAAATTTACAACGTTAAAAAAAGAAAGACCAGTCTTAAATAAATAATTCCTTGCAATGGCTCTTCTATATTACACTAACTTGGCCATTTAAACAAACAAATCTCAACATATAACAGACAGGGAAGTCTCATTTACGTCTCCTTTCGTACATCTGCGCTGCATTCCATTCAGAAGATCCTGGGAGGGAAACAAAACAACAACAAAGCATGACATGTTAATTTGAATGCCGTTCAGCTATCGGACATTGTATGAATCATGGTAAATTGGTCTAGAAGCATAAACTTATTCCACTATAGCCTGTATTTGGACTTCCAGGCACAGTTCGGGTACCACATGTTAAGGAAGCCATTGACACTGAAGAAGGATGGAGAAGGACTGTCCATAGCAGAACATCTGATTTGCATGCAGAAGGTCCCCGGTTCAGTCCCTAGCATCTTCTAGGTAGGACTGGCAAAACCACTGCTGCTCAGTGTGAACATTACTGACTGTGACTCTGTATGAGGCTGCTTATGAGAAATGGTTGAAAGAGCTGCATATGTTTACCATGGAGAAGAGAACAAAGGACCATAAGAATAACCTTTTTGACAAGAGAAAGGGTGGGCTCTCCTTTGATGGAGGTATTGAAGCAGAGGCTAGGCAGTCATTGACCAGGAATGCTGTAGTCACAAGATCCTGCCTTGTCAATTCTGAATATGGAGTTAAGTCTATAGGACCTTCTACCTCTGTGCCCAAAAGTACCAAAAAGTAAAACCAGAGAAAATGGTGGCATCCTAAGGTTTCACATTACTTTTCTGCCTCTCCTTTCATCCCTTCCCTCCACAGTAGTGCTGACAGCATTCGCTACAATAACTTTTGGACTGGCACATATCTTTAAGGATGAGGGCTGCTCATGTTAAGCTGCTAAATAAGAAGCCCAGTTGGTAGCCTCATCTCATGTACCTGTTGCTGGGCTAAGCCACATCAGATTACATGTGTGGGAGGATCAAATGAACGTTCCCACATGTTAAATGTTCCTGCGCATTCCCTAGCTTGTCAGAACAGAAAGCAGGAGTCTCTCACATGTTCATTTTCTGTGCAGATTCTTGTTAACTTTTAACATGGTAGAGCATCCAAATTTATGACATCCTCCCTGGCCCCAAATCTCCCTGGCAGTTGATCAAGACCAGGGAAAAGCTGTGCAAATGGCTGTTGCGATCAGGTGTTTTGCAGCCAAGAGTGTCCTTCCTTCCAGTATAGTTTTGGTTTCAATGTGTGAAATGTACTGTGCTTTGCATTCCCCACCTGTCTGATGTTGCCTCTGTAGGTCTCAAGTTGTGTTTGTGCATCCCAACTGAAGTGTGTGCCTTTGCCAGTGCATTAATTTCCCTATAAATCAGTCATGGTTACTATACCAACTATGGGCCCCAGATGCTGTCGGTCTCCAACTCCCATGATCCCTGACTATTGGCCATGCTGACTGAGGCTGATGGGAGTTGGAATCCAACAGCATCTCAAGGGTCCTACAGGGTCTTCACCCCTGGTCTTCTGCTCCTAGTGGTTTTAGAACACAAGCTGGCAAAGAAGAGGGGCTCAGAATGGTGAGGAAAGAAAGTGGAAGTCCTTCGAAGAACTGTTGGTGCAGGATGTTGAGGAGGAAAGATAAGAGAGACTAAGGAAAGCAGTTAACTAGGGATGGGCAAATCTCTCAATTTCAATTTCTCATCCCCCCCCCAATCTTCACTTCAGTTCTTCAGATTTCCATATCTGTTTGTGATTTTTTAAACAGTCCTCATAAAAATGTGAATTTCTCCTAATATATGCCCCTTTGTGAATTAGGTAGGTTTGACTTTAAATGCAAATAGAATCAAATTTATTCACCATCCTTAGACACATTATAAATAACATCACTGACTCATTTATTCAAGAAATGCCCCGTTGGCACAGTAGCCAGCATTGGTTTGGGGCTGGGATGAAGTGAGGTGTTTAATTGTTCATTTGTGGCTACAGTTGCTCATTTACTGGTTAACTTACCGGATGTCAAATGAGATGCCACTCATTTCTGATAGCAAAAAATTCTGAAGCATTGCAATACCCTATGATCAAGGCCAGCCCAAGGTATTTTGGCACCTGAGGTGAACCACAAAATGGCACCTCTGCTGCCAGTTGAGATGAGAGGGAGGAGTGAAAACCAACACTGGAATGAAAGGGGAAAGTGGAGAGAAGCATTGGGATGAGAGGAGGAGGCATGGTGGTGGAGAAGGAGAAGGCAGCAGAGGTGGCAGCAGGTGGTTCTGCTACTCCACCCAGGTCTGCTGCCCGAGGCGGCTGCCTCACCCTGCTTCATAGGCGAGGTGGCCCTGCCTATGGTGTTGGAAGAGCAGCTAAGACCCCTTCACACCGGCTTTTTATATCATCAGCTGCTGTGAAAATTCACATCATCCAATAAGGAGAAGGAGAAAAAAACACAGCATGCAACAGGCTAAATGTGGAAGTCAACTGCTCTGCTCTCTCTGCCCCTTCTATTTGAATTTCACTATTATGGGGTGGATTTTTAAAATGTCAGTCGAACCAAGGAAGCAGAGAAAGGTCCACACCGGCACACTTTTCCTTAAACATGAATTCTCCTGCCTTCAGCATTTGCTGCAAGATAAGAACCAGGGCTCCATCAGGGCCTGTACATTCAAGATTTAGTTTAATCGCCCATTTGCTCTTACAGTTGGAGTGGTTTTTCAAGTGGGGCTTTTCTAATCCACACTTGCGACAGATTACATATACAGAACTGGAAGCAGTTGTAGTAAAAGATGCCTCTAGTTAAAACTTGCTCTTCATTATGTTAAGAGGTTGGAATTAGAGGGGGTGTAGCAAACGAAGTGCTTTGTATACTTTATATGACCGCTCTGATCTGTGGAACTGGCACTGCTACATGCGCTGCATAATGCTCATTCCGCGCTTGTAAGAAATTGATCTTTCAGTGTGGCAGGTTGAGTCTTCATTTGCCTGTGACATCAGCTGACGGTCTCCATGCAGTTGGGTCAGCTGGCAATATTCAGGGCAGGCCTGAAGCCTGGAGTGTGTCTCTGACTCACAAAGCCTAGGCGGTCTGGCTGGCTGAAAGACTTGGGAGAACTGGTGGCATATGAAGCAGTGTGACAGAGGCTGGCTACATTCCCCTGGTGCCTCAGAGGGGCTAGACTGAGGAGACGAGAGAGGCTGAAAAATTATCTTAGCTACCTGTGAAAAGGGAAGGGCACCACATATTAGTAGCAAAAATCACTTCCAGAACTTTGACCACCCCAAAGACTTGTGAACAACCCCTTCCTGTACAAGATATGTTCCTAACTCGGTATCATCCTGGCTGATTGATGGATTCTACCAGTCATCTACTCTAAAAAGAAGTCCTGAAATCCTAAATGCATAAGGAAGCAGCAGAAGGATGTCACCAGGTTTGCTGAACAATAGGCCAAGACCTCAGTCTAGATTAATGCCTGCTCAGAGGTTCATAGCTCACTGATAGAGTAGTTGACTTGCATACCTTCAAAAGTTGCCAGATTCAATCCTATGTATCTCCATTTATAAAGGATTACATAGTAGGCAATAGGAATGACCTCTGTCTGAGAACCTGGATACTTACTGTCAGGGAAGACATTGCTGCATGAAATGGACCCAAACAGTAACTTAGTTTAAAGTAGCTCCACACAATCACTGAGAGTTTCTATCTGCCCTTCCTCTTAGTTAGAACAGCATACCCTCCATTTTTTCTCTGATGAAAACAGGACAACCTATTCCATAATAGTAATTATACTATATATACCCTGTCTATCTGATTTGGTTGCCCTACCGTAACTACTCTGAGTAGCTTCCAGCATATATATAAAACATAACAAAACATTAAACATTTGAATCATAGAATTGTAGAGTTGGAAGGGACCACAAGGATCATCTAGTCCAACCCCCTGAAATGTAGGGATCTTTTTGCCTAACGTGGGATCGAACCCACGACCCTGAGATTAAAAGTCTCATGCTCAACCAACTGAGCTTTGAAAAACTTCCCTATACAGGGCTGCCTTCAGGTGGCTCAGGGTCAGATTACTCCCCTCCAACATTTCTTCCATGAAAATAGGGATGCTAAGGAAAAGTGGATATTCTGGGATCAAATTAGAAACCGGGACGGGTTCTCTAAATCAGGGACTGTCCCTGGAAAATAGGGACACTTGGATGGTCTGGAACAGGCCTAGTCCCCATAGACTTGGTTCAATTCTCCTAGAGGCAGAGCCTTTCAATAAGAGCTTATTTAACAAAGGAAGATACACCCAAAGAAAATGATATTATGCGATTACTAATGTTTGCACAGTGCTGTCATTCCGTATAACAGCAGACTCAGGTGGCTGAGTGTCGACAGGACTGGACGCTGGAGAAGTGAAGCGAGGTATCAACATACTTGTGTGAACCCCAAGGAAGGCAGATGTACAAAACCTTTTTTTAAAAAAGAGCAAAACAAAATGAGGCTACCCTTTCCTCACTAACAAACAAAAAAACCCTAATAAGGATTGAGCATGCTCAGTAGTTTATACAAACCATATATTCCCAGTTGGGAAACTGGGAGGCAATGACTTGCTTGACTCCCTTACAGCTCAAAATATCTCAAAAGCTGTCCATCTGCTTGGAACCCTGGTGTCATCTCTAATGTCTACACAATATCTTTCAGAAAGGAGACTTCTTAATTTCAGGTTACTGTTACATAATTTCCAGTAGGTGACTAATCCCAGAGCTCTGGTGTTGCACAGTGAATTTGGAGCTAGGTCACAATCTTGCTCGGACACTTTGAAACAGCCCCACTGAATTTAAAAGGACCGCTCTAAAGTGAATAAATTACAGGGTATGTCAGTACTACTTTAGCGTCAACATTTGATTGAACTAAAGTGTGGAAAACGTCTCTTTAAAAAGAAACGACTTCCCATTTTTTGGTTTGTTTTTCTGCAGCACACTAAAATGCAGTCAGAGGGGGGGGTTGTACATAAAACTCTGGTATATATCTCTAGCAAAGAAAGACCTACTGTCCTTCTTTCATTTCTGCAATCAGATCTATATATTTCATTGTCTTCAGCCACTCAGGCTCTGTGGGTGACACCAGAGTAGAAGAGAAGAACAATGAATACTGAGATGATTGAAATTGGAACTTAATCTTCCAGGCTAGAATATTTGCTCACTTTAGGCAACTAGCTGTAAATTATTCTATACATTACAGCAATTCTGAAAGAATAAGATATTTTTTAAAAACATGGTTATTCGTACTTCTTGTATTTTCAGATCACAATAGGAACAGAATCTCAACTCGAGCTTGAATCGGTCAATTGGTATTTGCAAGTGCCTTAGTATCTAATGGCTACTCTACCCAGAGATAAACCCTACACTCAATTGCTCATGATTCATAGCAATTTGTAAAACTAAACAGAGTACCAACATAATATTGCAGTGATGAACGCTACTGGGTTGGAAATAAAGCAACCCACAATTGGAATTTCAGAAAAATAGTTTGCAACGCAAGCTTAAATAATTGCTAAACATGTTAGGCAGTTTGGTTTCCTACGCCACTTAAGAAAATAGCAGAGGGTGTTCCTTTAAAACCTTTCAATAGTCTATAGAGCACATTTAAACTAACCATGGTCTCTTTTTCCCCTGTTATTCAGTAATTACATGTCTTGTGGACCCAGTAGCAGACATCACATTTTCAGTGGGTAAATGAAGCCTTGATAAACCATCAGCAACAGAATGACAGCTTAATGTGAAGATAGGTTTGGCTGGAGAGATATGGCATGGTGCCTTTCCCCTCCACGAAGCAGTTTTGCCACTCAAAAATATGCAACTGGTTGTTACTTCAGCCAAGAGCTGTTTGACTAAGGGAGGTACTGAAACTCAATGGCAGAGCTCAGGTTTGGCATGCACGAAGTCTCAGCTTCCAGGTGCAAGATGAGCCAATGGCGGGAGGCAACTTCCTATGTGAAGATGGATATGTTATGAACATACTTATTATTATTACTATTTAAAATAGTAGGTAAGAGAGGTTGTGCTTGCAGGCTTCGCTGTAGTTTATACATACCAGAATCTAAAGATCTTTTGCCCATGAGTCCAACAAATGAATCTGTTTTATGTCCTGAAAAATATATATTTGGGGGTGTTTCAGTACATTTGAAATACAGCTTTCTCTCTCTCTCTTGTGGCAATGCGTGTTCATGGTGAATACACAGTAGAAACAAACTGCAAATGATTAAATGTGGCACCTCACTAGGTCTTAGTTTAAGAAAAGACAGGAGTACCCCTCATCTATTACTTCTGTGTCCTACTCAAATAATTGCCAATGTTTATTCATTCAATATGGGTTTGGATTAGCAGTTAAATAGTGGTCACTGAGCTACCAGCCTCGTTTGAAAGCTACAGTTGTTCTTGAGCTGTCTTTAATGATGGAACATGTGCTGGGAAGAATCATGGCTTAATTCTTTCTTTTAAAATACCTTGAGGTTTCTTGGGGCTTAGCTTCAGTTACAGTTCCTTGGTTTTTGTAGCCACAAGTCCCAGTCCAATGAGCTCAAATAGGGGATGATGACACATTTTAGAGTGCATTTACTAAGTTCTGTAAGAAAATGTTGCCTTGCAAAAATACTTTTTTTAGGACGAGGCTAACACCCTTTGGTGCATGTAGGGAAAGTGAATTTTAGAGAGTCACACTAACTGGTCGGAGCACTGAGTTTGACTTTGCACCAGGGCTTACTGCAAAGCTTACTGCAGGGCCTTGGGCAAATTGTGACCCCCAGTGTAGCTGTTCTTATTGAATTGTTGCAAGGATAAATAATAGAATCTGTCAAGTTGGAAGGGACCACAAGGGCCATCTAGTCCAACCTCCTGCAATGCAGTAATCTTTTTGCCCAAAGCTGGGCTCCAACCCATGACCCTAAGACCCTAGGTTTAGTCTTATGCTGTAATGAATAAACTATCTTGAACTGAAAGACACTTTTGCAAGAATATTGAGAGTCGTAGTTAAGTAACTTCTGGAGGGCAGCAGGTACATTACACCGGCTGTGCACCGAGAAGTGCTATAGAAAGGACTGGTTACTAGAAATGTGCAATCAAGGTGCATCACAGACAACTTTCCCAGCCCAAAGTAGAAGATGCTGGCAGAATCTTTCACTCCCCCTCCACACACTCTTCCTGATGTTACCTGTATCCTGTCCATTCTGTTTGCCAGCTATTGCTCTACCTGTTTCTTTCAACTTATCTGTTTTTCCTTTGTGTTTCTTTCATGCCACTTCCCCCTTCTTCCTTTCTAAGCTTCAGAAGAATGATGCTGGATTAGATCAAAGCTCTGGCATCTGCTCACCAAAAGTCTCTATTTCTTTTTCCTCCCAAAGGGAACATACATTGTAAAGGCTCACCTGGGCTCCACTGCTTACAGAAAGAAGAGAGCTGCAATAGGCTAACTTGACCAAAGACTTCCCCATTCTTTAATTCCCCAAAACCGAGTGGCAGCTATAAATTCTCCCTTTGGAAAGAGTTTTGTCTAGTTAAAACTATTGATCAAGATAAAACAAATGGCAAAGCTTTCAGAAGCCAGACATCTGCGTATATAAAAGATTTGTCTCCCAAGCTGAGACAGCCTTGCTCAGCACACTATAATTTTGAAAGCAGCCACTAAGTACAGCTAGATGAGTTTTGGCTGGAAGAGTTTTAATTGTCATTCAAATGGGTAATCCTGGTGATTTAATATAGCCACCAGCCCGGATGGCTAGGAGTCTTATTAATTTGTGGCAAAATACAACTCCCCTCCCCCCCAAAAAAACTCTTAGCATTGGTCTTATTGAAATCAAAGCATCTGGATTTGTATGGCTTTGGGCAGTTTTGGGGAAAATATGTTTCTCTGTTGATATGCTTTTTCTCTAACAAAATGCAACCTGCAGTTTTTGTTGCCTAGGCTTATTTATAATGTATCGCATGGAACAACCTAAATCAAATGACACATTCAAGCTAGTGCTGGAATTAGATTTAGGCTGTAATACTATAAACCCTTACTTCGGAGTAAGTCCCATTGACCACAGTGGGGCTTACTTCTGAGTAGACATGTGCAAAGTTGTACTGTTTGACCCAAAATCACCATTGGTACAGTTTGCATTAATGTGTTAACAATTGTAACAATCATTTATGGTTGCAAGATGTTTGGAGAACAAGACACCCCCACTCCAGAAGTAATAATGTACTATTTTGTGTACGTGTCTGCAAACTCTAAAACCCCCCTGAGACCTTGGGCTATGAAGTTCGCATCACAATGCAATCCCATGCAAACCTACTCAGGAGCAGGGGCATAGGAAGGGGGGGGGGCGGGTCCCCCCAGGTTCCATCATGGAGGGGGGTGTGACAAATTAGCAAGGAACGATTACTGCCCTACTAGGGTGGTTCATAATATTATTATTATTTTTTAAAAAAATGCCTGCTCCAAAAGTCTTATCTTACTACACTAGGGATTATATAGCTATATATTAAATTTCATGCATATCAGTTAATATATTGACCCTCCTCCACGAAAATAGCTGTTTACTTGGCCATTTTCCTATGTCGTGAAGGCTGAAATTTCAATTCAGTAGAGCACTTACTGTTCCCAACCCTAACCCTGCGGAAAGCCATCTAATTAGACTTTAATTTGATTTTGACATGATTTTAGGAGGTAATTTAGTTATTGTTTGATTTTATACCAGTGCTATGTATCTGATGTTAGCCGCCCTGAGCCCGACTTCGGCCGCGGAGGGTGGGATATAAATAAAAGGGTTTTTTTATTATTATTCCTTTGTAAGAAAATATGAAATAATGTAAAACCATTTTTTCCTACAAAAATAAAATTCAATGTGTAGGGGGGTGACAAGAAATTTTCTGCACCGCGTACCACCTGACCTTCCTACGCCTCTGCTCAGGAGTTAGTCTCACTGAGTTCAATTAGACTTTTACTAGGTAAATCTGTTTATGATTGCACCTTAAACCAAATTGATTTAAGAAAAAGAAAAAAGCAACCATAGGAGCCTAGGTAAGGAGGCCTGGTTTTACTCTCACCTCTGGGTAGATTTGCACATTTAAAGTTTTGCTACTGTTCCCAGAGTTAAAGCCACAACTTTCTGAGTGCTGGTGAAATAATGTCAGTAATGCTGCATGTTGGGTGGTCAGGTACATAAGTGAGCAGGGCTCCTGAACCTTAAATAGTTGTGCGTAGAGGCCTGAACTTCAGCAGGTGTACTTTGTCATGCAAATCACATCTGGGAAAATTCCCTCTTCTACATAACTATTAAAGGTGCTAGAGCCCTGTCCCTTTTCTTTGCATCTGGTCACCTTAGCTCAGGAATAGGCAAACTCAGCCCTCCAGATGTTTTGGGACTACAACTCCCATCATCCCTGACCACTGGTCCTGTTCGCTAGGGATGATGGGAGTTGTAGTCCCAAAACATCTGGAGGGCCGAGTTTGCCTATGCCTGCCCTAGCTGCACAGCTAAGCTGGGTCTGTGTATGTAGCCCTCCAGATGTTGATGGACTCCAAGTCCCATCAGCCCCGGCCAGCATGGCCAGTGGCCAAGGATGCTGGGAATTGTAGTCCAACAGCGTCTGGAGGGCCTATGCATGCCCTTTGTGCATAACCATAAGCTAGGGTTGCCAGATTTCAAAAAGTGAAAGTCCGAACACTGGGGGGGGGGGGCAAAGATGCTGAGGGTTTTTTTCCTTTTGTTTTGCAAAATCTCCGAATGAAGTTTTTACCTTTTTTTTTTTTTAAAAAAAAACAGAAATCACAAAAAACCAACACTTCCTATATGGGCTGCCTTCCCTCCCCCCCCAGGTTTTCCTGGATATTGTAGCCACTTTTCAAAATTCTGCACGGAAGCCATTTTTGACAGATGAATGCCAGCTATGTCAGGGAAATTCTGGATATATGGCAGCCCTACTATAACCAGCCCTGACTATAAGTGATACTGTTATTACTTTCACAAAGTGGCCGTCATCCAATGACACACTGAGGCACATTTGTGCCCCTATCAATAGTAGATAGTCATGGCTAGGTCCCATTGAAATCAAAAGTTAGTATGAATTCATGTTGCCTTCAGGGGAACCAAAGCTGGACTCTCACCCCTCTTACTTGGGAGTAAACCCCAATTCATTTGGACTTACTTCTGAGTAAGCAAGCTGTTGCCACAATGGAAATTCAGAGCAACCCTATGTGTGTTTACTTAGAAGTAAGTGTCACTGTGTTCAGAAGTGCTGACTCCCACTTAAGAGTCAGATTGGAGCCACGCAGTGATCACCTGATTCCCTCCAGTTGGCAAAAATTATCCGTGAATTATATTGTTTGCAATTACACGAAGTCCCCTGTACAGACAATCACAGAGCAGCTTTTCTTCCTATGAAGCTCCAGAATGTACATCAGCATTTCCCTGTTTCTGGTTTGGAAGCAATGAGAAACAGGTGTACACTTGCAGTCTTGGATATCAGTTGCATTGAAATCAGCCGGAAAGGGCACACTGGGGAATTATTGTAGGGGAGGGAATCAGCGTTATTTCCAGAAAAACCAGCATTAACTTACTTTTATGGGAGAGAGGGCTGTATCCTGGAAAACAATAAAAAAAGAAACAATTAGCTGAAGTAGTAGAGATGGCATTTCATTGTGTCGCGTTCATGAAAAGAACAAAAGCGTTTAGCACCAGCTCAGTAGCGTTACATTGCAGTTAATGCACTGATTATTTTCCGAATAATTCATGGCCACGAAATACAGGCACAATACACCAGGATTGCTTCCTGCACGAGCTTCCTTTAAAAAAAAGAACATGCCTTTATGCATTCCCCAACTTCCCCACTAAATCCCTCTGCGGGGGATGTTCCGGATGCAAAATACAGCAATAAAACGAAATGGATTTTGTTAACTACTGGTTTTATATGCAGTGTAATTTAGCAGATTTACTGGTATTGTTGCAACTACTCTGTGTGTGTGTGTGTGTGTGCATTGGTGGGTGGGGAGAGATCTTTTTACCTGAGGACCAACTTTCCTTTTGGGTAACTCCCAGAGGCTGTATGTAAGTGGTGGAGGGGGACAGAGAAATGAGTGGATGGAAGAAGAAATGTATATTGGTGAGCTAAGCTCAACAACGGAAGAACCAGACTGAAATACCCCTGAACATATGAGAAAGTAATATCTGGGATACAGCAGTGTCTGAGCGTCTCACCAGTCACAGGAGGACAATTAAAGACATAACGAACAGAGACACCTTCCAAGAAACATGGGCCCCTTTCTTTAACCATATTAATGATCAAAATCAAGACCTTGTTATTCCAAAAGCTCAATATTCTCAGTGGAGAGGTCACATTAAGTTATATGTTTGAACACTGAATGTGTAAGTTTCTGTCTAGAGTCCATGGATAGAACATACACCATTAGATGTACTGCTGGAAAAGCGTTTAACAGTTCTTGTATTTGTTTAAAAACCAATAACAATTCGTTTCTTTAAAAATAAAGAAGAAGAAATGCATATTTAACCTTTATACAGTTAGATACTTTGTATGTACCCCTCTCTGTCCATTCAGGCAAGCAAAGGGCATTCTCAAAGCTCAAAGACATATTTTAGTCAGGCAAAAACTCTCAAGAAGGATGGGAAGCAGGGCTGGTGAGGGGTGTGGCCTGAGGAGAGGTGTGGCTGCTGAGGGGGTGTGGCCTGGGGAGGGGTGTGGCCTGAGTTGGAGGGCTGCATTCAGCATCTGAGTTTGAGGCTCCTCACCATGGCCTGCCTTGATATTATGCACAGTGAGGCTGCAACCCTAACCCTCAACTTGTGTAGCAACAGTTGGGTTTCGGTGGTTAGGTTAGGTTAGAGGCAGTTAGGTTTCATTGGACATCCCTGTCTGCCAGTAGAGGAGGTGAGGTGGTCCTGCTACTGCAGAGACCCCAATGCTATTTGGATGTTCCTCCCTCCTCCAAGATTAACTCCATATTTCCAAATGATGAAGAATCACTGGGTGAAATTCTTTAGCCCAGCACTAGAAAATACTTTGATTGCATGCAGCAGGGGGGTTTATTTCCATGGGACTTTTCAGGATGGGAATGTAAACGTTTTGGTGTTTTGCTAAATGCATTGTGTCCAATTCTAAATGTTAGTTGCGGTGGCTTTTAATTTTAAACTGATTCCAAAGAAAGGGAAGTTTAAACAATTCCGGTAAAAGAGCCGACAGTTTTAGCTGAAATCATCTTGCATGTAAATCAGTGAGCTGCATGAAAGAGTGAGTTCGGAAAAGGGTTCTCACCAGAATCTCGTTTGCCCATTAAGCCGTAGAATTGCTGAGGTCTTGGTCGCCTGGCAATTCTCTGGAGGAAATGCTCGAAGGGTAAAGGCAACTCCTCCTGAAACAGAGATATTGTATCATTAGCGGAGCACTCGGTGTGCGATACTGACAGCGCAATGTTGGGTGAACAAAAAAAGAAGCCCCTTCAGTATTACGTATCACTCAGCATATGGTGCCTTGGTTTCCTCACTTTTCTTGTCTGCCTTTTCCCAAAGTCTCCAGGGAGAAATGATCCTGTTGCAAAGGAAAATGTCTTTTCCTCTAAGGCCAGATTATGAACTAAACAGAATCCAGACAGAACTGCAATAAAAATCCAATCTGGAATCAAGTTACCCTATGTTCTGTCACAAGGAGGCCACGAGGGGGCAGTGGAAATACAAAGTCAGAAAATACCAAAACTAGGGGCAAACTACACCTGATGCTGAAGATCCGTGATGAGCATTTTGAAACAGGTATGAAGAGGTAAACATTTAGATCAGAGGAATGTATATGTTTGGAAGTGTAAGATGCAATTTCCTCCAGTGCTCCAGTGTTGCAGTTAAATTTAGAATCTCATGAAAATATCCAACTATTAGCATCATTATCCTTATCATCACACAGTGTTGCATTGTTTTAAATTTGCAGCACATTTTAAATTTGCTTTAGAACATCAGGTGAGTCACATGTGGTTTGGCCCTATGGGGATGCATTCATTAAGGGATGTGCTAATCGTTCTCTTAAGGAGCTTTCACATGAGAAGCTTATGTGTGCTTTTGAACCTTTCTGGCACTGTTTGTGGCAGGTGCAAATGTGCTTATGTATGTGAGAGTTGACATGGAAGGGAAATTAAATGGGTGTGGTAAGCAATGGAGCTTTCATATTCCCATGTCATGTGGATTTAAACTTGTCACATGGGACACATAAAAGCCACCACTGTTTTATATTTAGGAAGTTTGGTTATGCTAGGCCAAAAGCTGAGCCCAACATACAATGGACGATACAGAAAACATGTTTCCTGGACGGAAGCTGTTGGCAGTCAAGACTTGTGCACATTAAAGCATATTAAAAGTACATTCTTTCCTTTGAAGAATTCTGGTCCCTGTAGTTTAAGGGTTGCTAGGAACTCGAACTCTAGAAAGCTGCTGTCAACCATTGTAGACATTACTATGACGATGATGATTACTATTCATTACCAGCCCTTCACCTCAGGTCCCAGGGCAGTTAAAACACAATATTAAAACAGTTTAAATTAACTTTAAAATACAGAAATAAAGTGGTCCCCAAAATATACATCTCAAGTGTCAAAAGCCAGAGGTAAAGAGGTGCATCTTCAGTGTTTACCCAAATCTGTATAATAAAGGTGCCAGATGCAGTGCTGTGGGGTGGCAGTCTCACAATTTAGGGGCAGCCACAGAGAATGCCCTCTCTAGGGCCACTACCCCACCACCAAGAGGGCTCCCTCTGCTGATTTTAGCACCTGAGAGGGTCTGCAGGGAAGGAGGCCATTTTTCAGGCATTTGAGACCTGAGTCGTCTCAGTTAATGTGGACCCCTTGAACTGGGCCTGAAAACGAACTGGCAACCAGAGCAACTGTTTTCAAAATAGTGTTATATGAAATCTGAAGGGTATAGCCAGTAATCCAGCTGCTGAATTTTGGACCCACTGACGTTTCCAAGTCATCTTTCAAGAGCAGCCCCACGTAGAGCACATTACAATGATCCAGTTTGGAAGTTACCAGACCATGGAGTCCAGCAGTCCAGTAGTTTCTATCCAAAGAGGGCTGCAGCTAGCGAACCAACCAGAGCTGGAAAAAGGCACTGAGGCCACCTGAGGCTTCAATGACACTGTTGAATCCAGAAAAAAACCCCAAACTCCAAACTTGCCCCTTCCAGGGCAGGCCACCTCCCAAATGTAAGGACTCAGAACACGTAACATCTCTGTCTTTTCAAGATTCAGCTTCAGTTTACTGGCCCATATCTGACCCATCACTGCCTGCAAGCATTGGTCTAACACCTCAGTTGCTTCTCTTCATTCAGTTGGAGCAGAGAGATAATGCTGGGTGTAACCTGTATATTGATGGCAATGCATTCCAGATCTCCTGATGGCAGCTCCCAAAGGCTTCATATAGATGTTGAACAGCATGGCGGAGACTACATAACAACTCCCATGGCACTGAATCAAAGTCTCCCATGACTACTTTCTGGAAATGGCTCTGGAGATAGTAGTGGAAACACTGAAGCACAGCCCCCCCCCTTGAGATGCTCTAGTCTAAACTAGGCAGCTTCCTATGTTCTTCTGTGTGAGCTCACATGCAACATAGCTCACCACTGCACACCAAATATACACAAAACCATCCCTGCTGGGTCTTTGGTTTTTAAAAAGTAGGAGCGTGCTGGATGTAGTGTGTTTTCTAGCCTGAAACCAAAATATATTGCTGCTCGGGGTTTTGGGAGAGGCACTCTAGACATGCACAGAGGAGCTTTTTCATAATTAATCCAGATGTTCCCCAAATCAATCAATTCAAAGCAAGTGCTGGAAGGAAGGTGTGACTCACATGCGGCACTCAACCCACAATTTAGATTTGCGTTACTTCTCATACGCAGTGGTTAGGCATGTATTAACACTTACTTTAAAAAAGAATTAAATAAAATCAACACCAACACAGCATTCTGTGCCACCATGATCCCAATGTTGCTAATTTTTAATTTATTAAAAACTATTTGCTTATTTTAGCATGACTCCCTCTATTCCCAAAGTTCAGAGGAGAGTGCCGCTGTTCATGTGGCCAAAATACTACCACCCGTACACAAGAGGGAGGCAACAGCAGGCTCTGGGGAACCCCAAGATTTTCAGATGATGGGAAACTCCAAAAGTAGTCCAGTGTGGATTGATTATTAGCATCTTGGTATGCTGACTGATTTGGGAGAAAAACAAACAAAAAAACAAACTAATGTTGGAGAGGGGAGGGAATGGAATGGAATAACAAGGGGAAATGGCATGGCTGGCTGACCAGAACTGTGAGCAGAGGGCTCATCCACATGGTGTTTTGCTACCTGAGGCAAATGAGACAATAGCATCCCCTCCCTTTCCACGTACCAAAGGCAGGCAGATTGGTGAATGACGCTTATTCAGCACTGACAATGGAACAGCACCTTCTAACAGCACCTAAGAGCAGCAGGATAGGTGAGGGGCAACTGGGCAAGCTGTGCAGGATGCGCAGCTCTGTTTTCCAACATCTTGCCACTGCTTCCCACTTTTCAGGCAGCCAGCTCACTCTGCCTGGTGATGGGGGCCAGCCCTGACACACCGCACACTGCAACACTTCATGGCAAGTCACACGTTAATTCTTTTACGGAGAGGGGCACAGCAACAAAGACTTTCTTCCTCCAGCCACTGGAAATGTATCAAACCCTTAGGCACCCACTAACTGCTGAGGTTATATTGAAAACCTGCCTGTCTGTCAGTGTAGACTGTGGTCCTTTAGGAGAAATGGTGGGATATAAACAAACAAACAAACAAACTAGACCAGACCAGACAGAGAATTTCTTAAAATTCAAGATTCTCAGAAAGTTGAATGCTGCAGCTAGTATCAAATTCCTCAGTTTTGATCATCCACCAGATTTTAAAAGTGGATGTTCTGGATGTTGAGACAGAGAGAACCGAAGGAATAGGTAGAATGTCCCTTGCTTACTGAACTACTTCAAATTAACTTAAAACATTTTCTTTAAGCCTTCAGACACCACAAGGGGTTGTTAATGGTTCAGAGCAAGACCTAACAACAATCTATTTCTGCTCAGTTGTGCTGCCCAACCATTTCTAATCAACCCAGGTGGCTTTTGGTCAGGATGAAGCCGGGTCCATACATGCACATAGCTTGATTTCTCATCCCTCAGTCAACTGTCACTTGATGTCTGTCAGCTGATTCTATTGAGCCCCATACTTAAGGTTTTGTGGGGTATGATATGAAAGCTGTTGTATCTGGTCTGTGGTGGTTGTTTCAGCAGTCACTTGGTGTGTAAGCTCACTTTAAATATGATAACATTTGAATGTGTGTTGGCTAGTTAAGGAAAAAGATAATTGAGGATTAAGGATCCTGTGAAAATGGACAATGGATGCTATGTTTCTCTAGGAGCTCCATCTCTTCAAATCTTTGGGAGACTCCCCCCTCCAGCAACTTTTTGTCTTTATCTTTAGTCATCTTTATTTTTGATGACTATGTAATAATGATGTACTGAAGAAGTGTGCATGCACACGAAAGCTCATACCAAGAACTAACTTAGTTGGTCTTTAAGGTGCTACTGGAAGGAATTTTTTTGTTTTGACTATGTAATAATGATGTACTTTTGCTGCCCTGAAATTAGTAGGCATTTACTCAAGGTGTAGCAGAATCCTTAGCATTTCCTCATCAGCACTAAAAAAAAACCCACACTAAACTGAAGCATGATTCTGAGTCTTAACTTCTGTGTTGGTGCCATCTTCCCTGTCCAGCCCAAGCAACCTAACCAACTGGCAGAAGATGGTCTTATTCCATGGGTGAGGAAGCTGTGGCTCTCCAGATGTTGCTGGACTCCAACTCCAGCCAGCATGGCCAATGGTCAGAGATGATGGGAGTTGTAGTACAAGAATGCCTGGAGAGTTACCTAGAATCATAGAATTGTAGAGTTGGAAGGGACCACGAGAGTCATCTAGTCCAGCCTCTTGCAACACAGGAATCTTTTGCCCAATGTGGGGCTCCAACCCACAACCTATGCTCTACCAACTGAGCTAGGCTTCTACCCCCCCCCCCCCATTGTAGGGAGGTAAAAGAGATTCAATTTCCCTGTTCTAAACCATTGGGGAACAAATAGCAAGCAAACACTGGCGTTTAGTCCAGATCCCACATCATTGCGTTTTGAAGGGTGAAGAACCCTGGAGTGATCTGCACTATGGATGCACTCAATTTCACATTCTAAAACTGTATTATTTGAGCAAACTGCAGAGGAAGTCTTGAAACTGACAAAATCTTACACTGTCTCACTTTACTTGCTTAAGAAACATGCCTTTGGAGAACAGCACTGCAGAGCAAACTTAAGAGCCCATTGCAATTCACCTATTGCCTATATCCAGAGACAAATAGAATCAGTTGTGCGTGTTCTTTTGCACTGCCCCTGCTATCAGATAATTCAAACTAAGTTTATTAATCAGTTGGTTGTTAGTAGGGAATGGCATGCAGACAAACGTAAGGTAGCCTTCCTTATGTTTACTCAGAATGGGGATAAGATAGAGTTAGTTGCGTGGTTTCTGCAACACATAGTGAGGATTCATGGATGTTATCCAACATTAACTTAAGTATTAGATGCAGGTTTTTGATGAGTGATTTTATGGTATTGAACCCTACTGGAACCCTGTATATACATGCCAATAAAGATCTGAAAATTCCATTGCTATGGAAGTTTTCGCAGAACCCAGTATGACAAGGTAAAACAACATAGTTCAGAGAAACTGACAGCTGCAGCTCAGCCTACATATTGTATTTATTAAGAAATATATACAGTAGCTTGCCCTTGAGCTTTTCCTCTTTTATCCTGTGCCCACTGGTAATCATTCCCTATTTCTCATCCCGTTATAATTTGCATTACAGTTCAGGAGCACTTTGCTGTTATTTGTGTTAGTGCGTTAGTGAATAGCTGCCCATCGGTATGCAGATAGAGAAGAATCCTTGTCATTGCCTCCCATCACCCTTGAAGACCCCCAAAGACTGATGTTGTATCCAGTACTGGAAAAAAGAAGGGGGAAATGAAAGCAAGAGAAAACCACCACTGCCACCACTCCAATCTGAAACAGAGCAGGGCATGGAGGGAATTGACCTGAAAGGATGGAAAGGACCTTGGAGTCTTTAAATAATTTGGATGCATGTCTGCCCAGAAGCCTCCTGCTTCAAATTTTCTGGTGCAAAGTTGGAAGCAAGACCAGGAACTGTTGCAGGAGGACACGTTTCATAGGCTCCGAAGCATCTTTCCATTTTATGGGCACCGTGCTACCGGCATGGTCTAGATCAGGAATAGATGGGACTCCAACTCCCATCAGCCCCAGCCAGAAGACCAATGATTGAGGATGGTGGGATTTGGAGTTCAGCAACCTCTGTCTACCCTGGTCTAGATACTGTGTTTTCCCACATCCTGCTGTTTCAGGCAACCCTGAATGTGGGGAATGCACTCTAACCTTCACAAACACACAACCAACCAATACATTTAGTACAAAAGTAACGCAATACAAAATAGACACTCAGGGCAAAGACCCGCCTTTCTGGCTGGGAAAGGCTGTTGGGGCAAATGCATCTTTCTAGAAGGTAAAGATAGTGGGCACCTCTGGAGCTTGACAGAAATGTTATTCCACAGTAGAGGAGCGCTTTAGAGCTGACTTTTCTCTACAGTGGTACCTCTGATTAAGAACTTAATTCGTTCTGGAGGTCTGTTCTTAACCTGAAACTGTTCTTAACCTGAGACACCACTTTAGCTAGTGGGACCTCCCGCTGCTGCCGCACCGCCACCGCACGATTTCTGTTCTCATCCTGAGGTAAAGTTCTTAACCTGAGGTAAAGTTCTCATCCTGAGGTAAAGTTGTTAACCCGGGGTACTATTTCTGGGTTAGTGGAGTCTGTAACCTGAAGTGCCTGTAACCTGAAGCATCTGTAACCTGATGTATTTCTATCCCTCTACCCTATACCTGGAACCTGTGTGACACTTTTGCCCCATGAGCTAATGTAACCAGTCTTGGGAGGGTGAGGAAGGAAGTTCAAATCTCAAAGAAGTAGCCTCTCAACTTTGTTATCTATTATCTCTGGCAGGGAAAGAAATGGGAATTTTTAAGGATCAAACTCCAAACGACCCCTGCGCCCCGCTTCCCAGTGCAATCCGCTCAGAAGTTAAGTTCCACTAGGATGGTATAGGAGTTCTTATAAAACACACTGCATCTTCGGTGTCCGAAACGAATAAAAATTTCCCATTTTCTCAGCTCTGGCTGCGCAGCCAGCCCGATCCAAAACACGCCTAACTCCGAAGTAAACTCCCACCCTCTTGGCTCGGATTTACTCTCAGATTACCCCACCTGCGTTCATCGGGGCTTGACCGTTTGCAAGGAAAGGACGGCAGCCTTAATATGAAAGAAGAAATAAGAAGCAAGAGCACTGGGTGGCGTCCAACTAAGCCCTACTCAGAGTAGATCCGTTGAAATTAATGTACATACGGGAGCCATGCCCGTTACTTTTAAGGGATCTGCTCTGAGTAGAGATAGCGATGAAAAAAATACATCTTTCTCTCTCGGTCTCCTTTGCTTCTAATCTTTAACGGGGCATCCACAGAACCGCAGTTTCTCCGACGACGCTGTGAATTCCTTTGCTGGGGAGAAACATGTTGGCAAGTTGCATGGACAGACGAGGGTTTTGAGAAAAACCCAACCCTGTGGATTTGCCTCCCTCTCACTGTCTAATAAACACACACACAGACACCCCCCCGAGAAAATCGCTGTGCACCCGTGAAGTCCAGGACTTTCCCCAGACGTGATCTCTGGTTTTAGAACCAGTTCAAACTCAACAGCAAAAACCAGCACGATCCCAGTAACGCCCCACCGCCCGTGCGCCACCGTCGAAAAAAAAAAAGCCACCACCGGACTTAGCCGTCGGGGCTTGAAAAGCTTCTTTCGCTCACCTTGTTTTGGTCGCCATCGGACCAGTCCGACCAGTAATTCAGCTCCTCGTTGTCTCCCAGCTCTTCCGCAAAGGCTTGAGCCGAGACTAGGAACAGCACGGTCAAAACCGCCAGGAATTTCATCGTCGCTGCCGCCCGCTTTCCTCCACGTCGAGGAGCAGCCCGAGGAACCCTTGGTGGGGACGGCAGGAGGTGGAGAGGATGCCGTCGAGGAAAAGCCCGGACCGTCGTCCCCTCCTCTCGCCCTGCGGCTGCTGAAAAGTTCTGAGAAGCTGTAGCAAAGAGACAGAGACAGAGAGAGAGAAAAGTGAGGGGTGGGCGTGTGTTGAATACAGGCTTTCCCCTCCTTGCCAGCGCATCTCAGCCTAGACGAGATGAAAAGAAAGCAAAGGCGCCTGGTCCTCCCGCTGGATGCTGCGGAGAGATGCAGGAACCTGGATGCAAGTGATGCCTAAGGCAAGGAGCCAACGCTGAAGCAGGGAGAGGGCACTTACTGAGAGAGGACGCTGCTGCTTTCCTGGGTGTGGGGCTCAATGAATGCACACCAAGCCAACCCTCTCCACTTTATATTCCTGGCGGTGGGGAGGGCCAGAGAGCTTCCTCTGCCTCAGCCTAATTGCTCCCTGGTATTTATCATGTGAGTCACATGAGAAGACCCCACCCGCACAGGCCGCCCCAAGGCATGATGGAGACGGATCAGCATCCAGTCACCTCAGGGCTCGCTCGCTTCCTTCCTTCCTTCTTTTGGGGAGGGGGTGGCCCCCTACTTGAGAGTCCGCACGCAGAGAGACGTCTTCCGTGTGGTTTTTCCAGATGATGCAATCTGGGGTTTGTATCTACGTAGGAAGGAGCCCTCTCCTTCCAGGCCTCCCCAAGATGCCTCTTGTGCCATTGTCCCAGGAGGCCCCCGATGAATCATCAAAGCAGATCTCAGTGACTCATCCGGGGTGACTTTGTGAAGACGTTTTTGGATGCCAGGCCCTGCTTGGTTTGAAGATGAGGGGCCTCAAGGCCTCGCTTCAAGGAGTGGAAGGATGACTTCTTCTTTACAAAGCCCTAAATAAATCGCTAGATCAGGAGATGATAGATAGATGCAACATGGGATTGATAGAGACATCAAGATAGATAGATAGAGACATCAAATTTGCAAATGATTGCACAAGCTGTGTGACTTGGCTGCACGAAATGCTTATGCCATTGATAATGCAGATGCAGAGAAATCAATCTTGGGTTGCTGGTCTGCAAACTTTTTCTTTGCTTTCTCCATCATGTACTATTTCCAGGCTCAGTTGCTAAATGCCACAGAGATGGACAAGGACATTCATTTGCTAGGCAGTAGGATTGCTAACGTCCCTGTTTCAACACCCCCCTCCACCTCTGCTTCAGAACTTGAACTGCAGTGAGAAGGAAGTCTGCTCTGTCTCCTGCCCAGTTGTACATCAAGGCACAACCCAATTGCATTGTGGTACTTAGATTTCATATATTTTGGCACTTTGAAGGATATGAATGGCTCTCACTCATGTTATATGGGTAATGAGGAATGTAGAAAACTTTGACCTACTTGGTTAGAAGCCAGGGGAGTGGAGCTGCAGAATGAATCCATCTAGTGTCATTTCAAGATCTCATGTTAGGATCTTGGTGCTAGGGCAGGATCCAAGTTTAGGTTCCTCTACTGTAATCAGTAACGGCTACCTCAGGAACAAAGAGATAATCATGTCTGAAGGAGAAAGGCTTTCCTCTGTTTCTGCTGACCCAGAAAGGTGAATTCAGTGGGCAATATCTCTTAAATTCTGCTTGTGCAACAGTGCAATCCAAGACCTAAGATTGCAGCTCTATGTTTGAGGGTGGCTCACACAAAACAGCCATTGCAATTCCCAGTTACTGCTAATGAAATGCTGTGGGGGTTATTGTTTCTGTTTGTGACTATGTTATGTACATTCCCCCCTTTTTATATTGTAACCCCCCCCGGGGGGGATCCTCAGATGAAGGAATTTAATACAGTGGTACCTCGGGTTAAGAACTTAATTTGTTCTGGAGGTCCATTCTTAACCTGAAACTGTTCTTAACCCGAAGCACCACTTTAGCGAATGGGGCCTCCCACTGCTGCCGTGCCACCGCTGCATGATTTCTGTTCTCATCCTGAAGCAAAGTTCTTAACCGGAGGTACTATTTCTGGGTTAGTGGAGTCTGTAACCTGAAGCGTCTGTAACCCGAGGTACCACTGTAAATGAAATGAAATAAATGAACATGAAGTACAGCTGCTTAGATTAACTCACATCAGCCCCAGTCAGACCAATAGTCAGGGATAATGAGAATCCAACAATATCTGGAAGATCACAGGTGAGCCACCCCTGCTATACCCATGTCTCTAAAAGCAACCTTATTTTCAAGGGGAACCATATGATTCCAGACTGATAGGCACTCAGCCACTGGAGTTGGCTGTTAGAGGGAATGATCAATCCATCTTAGTTTGATGAACTTTCTTGGACAGTTTACAAAACTCATCATAAGATTTTAGCTCTGTGTACTTTGTTGTTGTGGTTGTTTTAAAAAAATAACCCATGTATTTTATTCTTTTGTGTTTTTACCCTGCTGATTGATGATGGACAGAAAATAACCCTCATTTGATTCAACCTATGAGTCAGATATGATATCAGGTACTCATCCAAAAGGTTTTCTGGCAGGTGGTACCAGCGTGATGGAAACTGAACTGGTCTACTTGCCTTTACCTGTAGATTCCCCCATTCCTTTTTGTTCTCTTTGTGGCTAGAAAGAAAGTTGTCCTGACAGTAATTTCCACTTAATGGCTCAGGGTGTGATTAGTGGCAAGAGAGGATTATTTGAACAAAACAGTCCAATTAGGAGAAATCTTTACTCTCATGTGGGAAGAAAAAAAAAATTCTGGACAGAAAGTTCCTGCTCACTTTGTATTCCGATCCTTGAATAGTTTTGCACATGCTTTAGAGACGTTTGCAGATTCGCTGCCTGGGAGAAATATATATTAGTGTCCTTTTCTAATTTTTATGCTCAGGGAGCTTTAAAATATAGTTTGGGGTCTTAACCTGGGTGCCAGCCCACTCTAATCACTGGATCCGGCAGGTGTTAGAATTTAATCAAAATTCCTAACTCTTGGAATAGCCAGGCTAGCCTCCTGGTGAGCTCATAGAATCATAGAGCTGGAAGGAACCCCAAGGGTCATCTAGTCCAACCCCCTGCAATGCAGAAATCTCAGCTAAAGCATAGATGACAGATGGCCATCCTACCCCTGCTTAAAACCTTAAAGGAAGGAGAGTCCCCAACTTCTCCTGTCAAACAGTTCTCACTGGCAGGTGATAGCCTGGGTGGGCGATGAGACATTAAGGGTGTTTAAGGGACTCGGTGTGAGACAGCAAATATGTGGGGCCCCTCCCTCAACAGATAAAACCAGAGTTTAGAGTTAACAGGAGCAGTGATGTGACCTAGCAAGGAAAGAAGCAATATGGAGAAAGAGAGGGAGAGCAATATCCGAGAGCAATGTTTGATTTCTGTTTGAATCCAAGGTTGCAGCTATGGGAGAAACAAGGCCCTTTTGGGGTGTTTACGCTGTGAGCCCGTCCATTGTAGGCTCAGGTTGTATATAGGTGGAAATAAACCATATATTATAAAGACACCACAGTCTCCACTATGCTTCATTTCCCAGAGGAATCATCAACCCTCCGCAGGCACCCGGAACCCCAGTCAGAGATTGGAGTGGCATGCAACAATAGATATGCGTGAAACCCCCAACCCCAGCTAAAGTGGTTCAATCTGGAACAGTTTCGCCCTGTTTGTCTATAAAACCTCTCATATTATATTCCTGTGGTTTACATCTCAAAAGGCACTCCTGTGCCATGTTCCCTGTGGCTGGATTTATCATAGAAAATTACATTCAGTCTGCTAATGAACATTTATTTGTGCATAACAATATGCCTGAATCATCTCCAGCCTCCTTCCATGATGGTCCTTTTTTCCCACCAGGGTCTTCTCTAAGGGACAGAAGAACATAAAAAGAGCCCTGTTGGATCGGATGGGAGACTCATCAAAGTCCAGCCAACCAGGTAACCAAGGGAAGCTCCTAAGACATGAATGCAGTGGCACTCTCCCCATTTTGGATTCCCAGCAGCTGATAGTCAGAAGCATCATACCTTTGAAAGCTCAGTCAGAACATAATCTGACACTCTAACCTAGCGGTTCTCAACCTGTGGGACCCCAGATGTTGTTCGACTACAACTCCCATCAGCTCTGAGCTCTGGCCTTGCTAGCTAGGGGTGATGGGAGTTGTAGTTCAAAAACATCTGGGGACTAAGGCTGCTCTAACCCCTATATCTCACTGACCTTTTTCAAGCAAATGTCTGGTGTATCCTGTGTTGGAACCTGCCCAGAGTGGCTAGGGCAACCCAGTCAGACGGGTGGGGTACAAACAGTGCTTTTTTTTAAGAAAAAAAGGTGCTGGTGATCACCATGAAGTCATTCTAATAAATGTCACACTTTTAACATTTGTGGGGGGAAAGGTGCTGGTACCCCCAGAAAAAAGCACTGTGTACAATTAATAAATTATTATTATTATTATTATGAGGAGAGAGAGCACTCACGCACTGCTGATGTTAAATAAATGTAAAATAAGAAGAGCATATAAAGTAAAATGTAGCTCAAGGCTGATGTACACATTCACAAACCTTACTCAGTGATTTGCAGCTGAATACATGAATTGCCTCCAATGGAAAGTACAGTCCAATGTGGTGTCAGGGCACCTGAACTTTCCCTCTGTCTTGTTTAATCAGTGGTGGCCATCTCACACAGTGATGAATGTGTCCACGTGTGAATTCACTCTCAGCGTCAACAGTTTTTTTTGGCATGGTGGATCTCATTTTGTGTGTGAATGTAAAGCGAACATTCGTTGTGACAGAGAAGGTTGCTTGTGATCTACATTCCCTCCCCAGGATGACAGCCCCACGTGAATTATGGCATTCCATTTGCATAACAACTTAAGTTCCTGTAACAGATCTTGGAGCTGTTTTGTTTTATTAGATTCAAGGTTACTTAGGCATGATTGTGCTCATTTAACCTTGGCCCTTTCCCAGTAGGCACATTGTCAGGATGTTGAATATTCTCTAGACAAGCCATTTCATTCAAAGTTTGGCACTAGCTGCTAACCATTTTTAAAAAGAAAAGGCATGTAAGAGAAAATAGTATTCATGTAAGACAGAGTTGTTCTGCCTGGCCTTTGGCTTGGAATCAACATGATCCCCTTCCCCTCTTTCCTTTTTCCTTTCTCCTTCTGTGATGGAACTCTTATTTGGGGACTTCCCTGGCTTTTTTCTGGCCCACGTAGGACCAGTCTGGATAGTTGGCCTTGGTGAAGATTTGATGTTTTTAAGTTGTATTTTAATCAATTGTTTTTATACCTGGTGTTAGCCTCCCTGAGCCTGATCTTGGCTGGGAAGGGTCGGGTATAAATAAAACAACAACTTCTTCTTCTTCTTCTTCTTCTTCTTCTTCTTCTTCTTCTTCTTCTTCTTCTTCCTCACCAAGTCTTTGCCAACCTGGTGCCTAAGGGAAGCTCATAAACAAGACCCAAGCAGATCTGTGGTTTCCAGCCACGAGTATTCAGAAGAATATATCATGGAATGTGTGGGGTGTTAGGGGAGGGGTAGTACCACGGGTGCTAGGGACACGGGTGGCACTGTGGGTTAAACCACAGATCCTAGGACTTGCAGATCAGAATGTCGGCGGTTCAAATCCCTGTGACGGGGTGAGCTCCCGTTTCTCAGTCCCTGCTCCTGCCATAGCAGTTCAAAAGCATGTCAAAGTGCAAGTAGATAAATAGGTACCACTCCGGCAGGAAGGTAAACGGCGTTTCCGTGCGCTGCTCTGGTTTGCCAGAAGCGGCTTAGTCATGTTGGCCACATGACCCGGAAGCTGTACGCCGGCTCCCTCGGCCAGTAAAGTGAGATGAGTGCCTCAACCCCAGAGTCGGTCACAACTGGACCTAATGGTCAGAGTCCCTTTACCTTTACTAGTACCACGGGTGGGGACACATCATGCTCCTTCTGGGGTAGTTTGTCCACCTTTGGTCCCCACCCTGAACTCAGAGCTCACCTGTGGCTCATAGAAGTTGTCAGCATGCGACAGTGGCCACACCCCAGGAATGGCTTTGACGGACCAGTTAAAGCACTCAGACATGCATTCAAAACAATCCAAGGATTCTCAGATTTGATCATTGCCACCCCCCACCCCAGAAGTAAAAGCCCCAGTTTAGAGCTCTAATCCTATGTACCTGGAAGTGATCCTCACTGAACCTCAATGAACTCACTTCTGAGCAAAAATGCATTGGATTCATACACAGCATTCTGTTAACTTAAGCAACGCTATGATCCTTGGAAGGAAGGCCCACTAAACACAGTGGATCTTCCTTCTTATTAAGCATGAGTAGTGATATGGACATGCTTGATGCAGAATATATGCTACCTGCAAGAAACAATAGCAATCACATCAAAAAGAATTGCATTGATATGCTTATTAAAATGATTGGTTCTTTCCTGCTGATGACAACAGAGCAGCTTTTGTAAAACGACAGATGCCAGCTGCTTGCTCTGTGCTAGTTTCAAGCAGACTGGGAAATGTACATCAGAGAAGGGCAATGCATTGGGAACTGACTTGGTATTCTTTGGACCACTGAAATGAATGATGAAATATTTGGCACCAATTCTCCCCTTCCCACATGCCTATATATGATATGCATCAGAGAATACTGGGAAATTTACATTTGATTTTTCCCCCCCATTTGCATCTTCTAGAATTCATTTTGATGTTACGGATGAAAGGCTTGATGGTGCTTTTGAAGGATTCAGGAGGAAGCAATTAGGTCTCCCTGTTGCAAAAAAGGCTTGCTCTGATCCCATGGTTGTGTTCCAGCTGCAGTGATGAAACTGTGACTTGCAGTGATATAGCTAAAATCTCATCCTAGAAGTGTTTTTTTGTTTAAAAGGTGACTTGCTCTGTGCTATAAGCAATAAAACAACGAACAGGGTGGTGATACAATGACACAAGATAATATCACAACGGCAACTATCTGCAAACCAACAATAAATGTCCGAAAAAATGGCAAAAGTAGTGAGAGAGGTTTCTTGAGATATGTCACTTCATGAGCTAATAACTTCAAGCTAGTAGCAAACAATGTGGTGGGCTGGAGGTGCTTACCTGTTCTCCTGGCAGGTGAGTCCCTCCTGCTTACCTGGCAGGTGCTTACCTGTTCTCCTGGCAGGTGAGTCCCTCCTGCTCATCTGCTGCCTCTGCTGGTGTGTTTGCACCGCACTTCCCTCCTCACCATCTCAACCCTGCCCTTCTCCCTCCAGGTAAGCAGCAATGACTCACCTGCTGGGAGGTCAGACAATGACATTACCATGTTGCCTTCTACTGCTTTAGATACAAGTGTAGTTTTTGAAATATACTCTCCACCGGGGGAGTATTTATGGAATATATTGTCAATGCTAATACAAATGTACTATGTATATAGATCAGAGATGAGGAGTCTGTGTCCTTCTCCTCCCCCCCCCCCGCCCCGAGTTGTTGCTGCGCTACAACTCCTATCACCCCCAGACCAATGGCCATGCTACCAGGGGCTGATGGGAGTTGGAGTTTAACAACATCAAGAAAGCTGCAGCTTCCCCAGCCCTGCTATGGATGACCCTTCTTTCATTGCCAGTCAAAGGCCTTGACTGTTTAATGAAGGAATTAGATCTTCCTTTATCAATGTCCTCATATATAATTTACATGCTAAAGGGAAGGGGATATTCCTTTCATGAGCGGAGGAATTTATGCACCAAACAAGCATACTAAATGATCTATACACTTCATGTCGAACCACATCAAAGGAGAAAAAGGGTATTCCTAGAATTTAGGTCTACAAACCAAGGATATATAATGCAGCCTGTTTTTCTCTTGTTCTACTTCATTAAAACTAGAACATTTTTTATCATTCACCTTCCAAACCTTTTTCTTAGAAGAGAAAAATCCTTCCTGCATCTCAGATAATAAATAATTGTGCGTGCTTATAGGTTTTTATAGTGGCAGATGGTCTTCTTTCATCATCTGTGCCGCAAAAAACGAGCAATTTTAGAATGTATGATTATGGTGTGATTACTTTCAATATAGCCATTTGGTCATAATAACCCAACAATTGTATTGGTAGGTCAGATCAAAGTCCATGCAATTCAGCAGGTAGCATAGCAAGAAGATTGCAATTCTGTGTTCCCAGGATCTCTTCTTCAGAGCTATACTGTACCTGAACATGGATGATTCATTTACAGAAACACACGCGCGCGCACACACACACACACACACACACACTTACCTTGCTTAAAAATCCTAAATGCTTATCATTAGACATATTAGAATGACACAGACTGTAAGGATAAAATAGCATAGCCCAATTAAAAAGCCATATCTATATATCTTAGACTATATATAATCAGGAAAAGCTGAGCAAAAACACCCTATGTTGGCTGGCTTATGGCTTATGAAAAAAATAAATCTTAGAATTTTATGAGAAGCAGGTTCCATATTAAGGGAGCAACTACTGAAGTGGTGCCCCAAATGTTCTCTTATTTTGATGTAGTGTTTTCCCCAATACTAGAGTACTTGCAAAAACATTCTCTGTTCCCCTATCCTGTTTGCTCCCATTCTTCCCACCGCCGCAATTTTTTTGGGGAGCCTCATATTCCATCTTCTCATCACTGCATTTTTGTCTTCCTTGATTAGCCACATGAGTAATCCTGGCCAATTAGGGTTCACGCAGTGAAGGGAATAACATCCGATGCTGCATTGCCAGTTTACTATACTATCACATTATCAAGGGCAAAAGGCCAGTGGAGAGATAGGGCCAAGCTTCCGGGGTCCACTAGATAGATGATGCTAGCCAATCAGGGATCATGGAATGCTGTGACAAAGCTATCGTGCAACCAATCATATTTCAGTATGGGCTGGTGTCACTGAAGGCAAACAAAGCCTTCACTCTTGATAGGTGAACATCTTCACATTCTTTTCAAATAATAATAATAATAATAATAATAATAATAATAATAATAATAAATGCTTAAAAAGAGGCCCCTTTTGATGCTCTTGGAAATGTTTGAAAAGTGTCTCCCTTCGGCTCATCCCCTATTCCTTGCAGCTGCCTAACTTAACTTCAGAAGGCAGGGGCACTCTGAGCAGTGCAATGGACTTCCTTTAGATTGAATCTATGAGTGTGGCACCTTTAACAAATAACGCACAACCACAAATGACAACTGCTAATTCTTTTACAGAACTGATGTCCATTTCCCTCCTTGTTTAAACATTGCAGTGGTTTCTATATATTAACAGCAACACTAAATTTATTATAGCACCCCTATAGTTCCCCTGGTCCCAATAACTCCTACAGAGTACTTTTACCATGAGGAACCAAGATAAGAAAGCTGTTTCATCTACCAGACTTTGCTGAGGGAAGCACCACCTGTGGTGGCATGCATATGGGAGACAGTATCCCTTAAATAGACCACTAATAGATGTAGCTTCCTTCTTTATAGCCTGAGGAAGAATGGACTCTGGAGGATACAGCTATTACTACAACTTTAACTTTGCTGTTCTCTCAAGGTGTCTCGGATAAATGCTAAGCTGCTGTGCTGTCATCCAGGATACAAGGAAATCATCACCTGCAAATTCAAGACTGGTTCTTTTTGCCCCCAGGGTGTCAACACCTGCCCAGTATAGATGCTAATTTGCCTTAAATGAATATGCTGCCTAGAGGTAGGTTTGAGGCTGCCGAGAAGAGGATACAGCCCACAACAAGCAATGTTGTACACAATGTGTACAGAGAAGCTTTCAACCAAATGCAGGAGAACCAGGGGCAAAAGTTTCATTGACTGTAATGAATAAGAATGGTGTTCATAAGATGTAATTTCCTTTTGAGCTTCCTGTCTATCATTCTGTACACTGGATGCAGGCTGGAATTTTAAAAGGCTCTTCTCCACAGCATCTATGACAACCTTTTTTCAAATTTGACCTGCCAGGCTTCTACCAGGGCATTATCTTTTCTTTCTTTTTTTGAAAAAGAAAAGAGTAATGTCAACATGAATAACTTCACAGCTTGACACTGTTGACTATGGGGGGGGGAGGGGAAATAATTCACCGCTTTGCCAACTAGCCACGAGAGCATGTGGGTGAATCAATTAATTTTTCAAACTTGAGAAATGCAAAAGGTTAGTAATGACCACAAACTCTTCCCAGGCTTTCAAAGAGAGGAATGATTGTCAGTTTTAGCCTGTATTCCTTTGGCTATGTCTTTTGTACAAATATTCTATTTGATCTTTTTTGTGGTTCAATGTTAAATGACAATGTATGCCCTTGTGCCTCCGAGCTACTCTGTTAATATATATATATATATATGGGGGCATTGATGGGAATATTTCTGGCAAGTTTGTTTTGCATCACCTAGAATCATTCTATACACAGTCAACAGGGATCTGAATCAAGTATCACTTGTTTTAACAATGCAGTGTTGGGCAAATCATGGTTTCAAAAGACATTTTCCATGGCATATACCTTGAACCATTAGGCAGAAAATCACACACTGCCTAGAAGTCTTATGCTTTTAGTGGCAAATCATATTCAGTATCAGGCATTCAGTTTATAATGAAAACAACCTCCTCCTTTGCATAACTCCAGTGTGATTTTAAAAAGTTTCACAGTAGAAGTTTCAAGCAGATCGTGCAAAGTTTACGTGCAAAGTGGATGGCACTGTTTCGTTCATTTTCAATCATGCCATGTATTGCATTTATTGTAGAAAATGTTCATATTTACATAAAATGGCTTGGGTTTTTTATTATTCCTTTGCAATGTATACTGTTTCCACTTTGAAGTGGCTCATCATTGCCACATACAGAATGACTCCAGTCCAACTAAACAAGGTTTCCAAGAAGTATATGGCTTCTAGGAGAGCCAGAGTGGGGCTAGAACCTGGAACATCAGGAAGCTCCACCACTGGGCAACCCTAACCTTAAAAGGTAAAGGTAAAGGGACCCCTGACCATTAGGTCCAGTTGTGGCCGACTCTGGGGTTGCGGCACTCATCTTGCTTTATTGGCCGAGGGAGCCGGCGTACAGCTTCCGGGTCATGTGGCCAGCATGACTAAGCTGCTTCTGGCGAACCAGAGCAGCGCACGGAAATGCTGTTTACCTTCCCGCTGGAGCAGAACCTATTTATCTACTTGCACTTTGATGTGCTTTCGAACTGCTAGGTTGGCAGGAGCAGGGACCGAGCAATGGGAGCTCACCCCGTCGCGGGGATTCGAACCGCCGACCTTCTGATTGGCAAGTCCTAGGTTCTGTGGTTTAACCCACAGCGCCACCCGCGTCCCACCCTAACCTTAGGAAACCATTTAACACTCAATTTATTAGAAATATGAAGTGGGTATATTAAATGCTAAGTTCTTTGTGAAATATTAATCTTTTGGCATTTGAAAATATCTTGAATGTGTGTTTGAAACAAGGCAATGGTTAGCTAAAAATATGAAGTCTTCGCCCCCCCCCTCCAGCGGCTCTTGGATCATTTCAAATCAAACTACACTGAGTTCCGATTTCTGAATCATCCTGCATTCCGTTATGCTGTTAAGAGACCATCATACATACATACATACATACATACATACATACATACATACATACAGGAACTGCTCCAGGCAGTGAATATTCTCATTGAAGAATGAGCAACAGATCTAAAAATAAGAAGGGTTCTTTACGATTTTGACATCTAGAACTATAATGGTGAGTTGTCTTATGTAACACAGAGTAGGGAAGTGTAACATTTCCTTCCTGGATCAGTAGCTTTGAAAAGTTTACTTTTCAGCCACTGCTGAAGAGACAAATCAAAATCCTCACCAGAGGTTGTTTCAAAGCTGGAAGAGAGACAGAGCTTTGATTTTTTAGCTCTGGGTGTAAGAAATCAATAATCTAAGATATTTTACCTGTGCTGGGATCAGCGTAAGATATTATGCATCTTTCTGAAAGTAACTTTATTTGTTTCAAGTTGTTTTGGAGTAAAGTTCTGTACTAACGCTTTTGAACCATATTTTTGTGCTAAACAATTTTTAAAAGTCAGCTTTTATTCATCCAATTTGCTTCCATATGTGCAGTATTAATAACCTCAATAGAGTTGTCAAAGCAAAGCACCAAAAATTGCTTAGTGCTGAACAGCAACAGCAAAATAACTTTCCCTCTGCACCATCAGTGCAATCTTACACTATAAAGTTAAAACCAACAAAACATATTCAGTAAAGTAAAAGGGAAGGAGGGCAAGATGGGTTGGAAGAAAGGAAATAATTGTAAAGTACAAAACTTCCAATGGATTAATATTAATGACTTTAGCTGGGTAACGCCTCTTTAAATATAACAGTTGACTCATGATTTCACTGGATCAGATAGGCAGCAAAATGTTTAAGGAAGAAAGATGGAAATGTCAAAAAATGGGGAAATGAAGCAATCATGATACAGATCTATCTGTTTTTATTATTTTCTTTTTCTGTTTTCATTGATAGCTGTATGTTATTTGAGTGGTTTTTTGTACACTATCTCCAATAAATACGTGTTTAAAACAAATATTACCTCTGAAGAAGGGGAAATTATTCAATGGATGTGTGCAGAAGAAGAGAAATATTACTAATTTCATTTTTATCTCCTTCTTGCTCAAGCACTCTGGGAAGTGTACATGGTTTGAGCATATGAAATTACCCCACACTGTCAAACCTTTTGTCCACCTGGCTCAACTTTGTCTACTCCAGAGATGGGGAACCTGTGACATCCCACCAAATGTTGAAGGACCACAACTCCCATCTTCCCCAGCTGTTGGCTAATAGGAGATGAGGCTGATGGGAGATCACACCAAGGGATGCTCATTTATTTAGTCCTACTCCAAGCAAACCTACTGAAATCAGTGGAGTTAAGTTCATTGATTTTGATGGGTCTGCTGTTAGCATAACTTGCTTTGAGACAACCCCTCATTTATTACTCTGGTTTCTCTTCAGATCATATAAATCTTTCTTATTTATTTTCAAAAACCCACATCCTGCTTTTCTTCCATCATGAAAACCAAAGGCAGCAACTCTGTGGTCTTCAAGCACTGACCAGACCCAGACCTGCTTAGAATTAGCAAGGCTGTGGCTTCGTCTCTGCCATCAGACCATATCCTGAGACCTCATGTATCCCTACCTGAACCTATCTTAAATTTTGTTAAGCTATATAAAAATTTAATTTCACCGCTATCTACAGTATATTAGTCAGCCAACTATATGGTAATTTTCCCTATAAATGACCAGCTGTTTCTTTTACTTAGGCTATAATCTTATTTGCACTCCATTGGGAATAAATACCATTGAATTCAGTTAGATTTCCATCTGAGTAGATATGCATGTGTTTGTTTTGTTAACTGTAGCATTATTTCTTCCGTATTTCAGGAAGAATTTACTGATTTCATGACTGACTTCTGCATGGTGCTGTCCATTTTCTTATATCATTATAAACTATCCAAAGGACTGACCCACATGAAAACAAATTTGAATACTGTTAAAATCTGATTTTCTGATGAAAATCAGAACCACAGCCAACTTGTTATATTGTACTCCACAAGTGCCCCATTTTAAGTGTGGCATACCGGAAAAAAGAAGCCAAGACCAGCTTCTGCCTGGATCCTGGAATGTCCTGTTTTTGGGTCCCCCAATATGGTGTAGTGGTTAAGAGCGGTGGACTTGTAATCTGGTGAACCGGGTTCGCTTCCCTGCTCCTCCTCCACATGCAGCTGCTGGGTGACCTTGGGCTAGTCATACTTCTCTGAAGTCTCTCAGCCTCACTCACCTCACAGAGTGTTTGTTGGGGAGGAAGGAAAAAGGAGATTGTTTGCCGCTTTGAGACTCCTTAGGGTAGTGATAAAGCGGGATATCAAGTCCAAACTCCTCCTCCTCCTCTTCTTCTTCTTGTTCCTCCTCTTCTTCTTCTACTTCTTGCCTACTTATTCCATGCTACTGTCAACTGAGGGCCACTGTGGTGTCGTAGTTAGAATGTTGGACTAGGACCTGAGAGACCAGAGTTCATAATCCCCATTCAGCCATTAGGCTCACTGGGTGACTTTGGGACAGACACTGCTAATCTACCTTACAGGGCTGTTGTGGGAATTAAATGAGGAGGGAAAGAATCAGGGCTTTTTTTTTTTTAGCTAAAACTTGCCAGAACTCCATTCCGGTACCTCTCAGGTGATTGCCATTGCCATTCTAAGAGAAAATGTTCGTGGTGATTTCCGGCACCTCTTTTTTCTAGGAAAAATAGCATTAGCACCAATAACTTAGTATGCCACCTGGTGTTCCTTGAAAAAGAATGTGAGGGAAATAAATGCAATAAATAAATAATTTATGGAGGGTTTGGTCAGGGCTCAGCCTGAATCCCCTTCCCTTTTAGTATAAGAACTAGTACTAGTACGAAAGACGCCTCCCAGCATTTTCACAGGCCCATATAAGATCAGCATACACAGTTGGGCCTGATGAGCATTTACTGTTCCCAACCCAAATCCTGAGGAAAGCCTTCTAATTCAGATTTTAATTTTATCCTGACTTGTTTTTAAGATGTGATTTAATTATTGTTTAATTTTTATATCAATGTTTATATTTGATGTTAGCCGCCCTGAGCCTGGTCTCGGCCACGGAGGGTGGGATACAAATAAAAGTTGTTATTATTATTGTTGTTGTTGTTGTTGTTGTTGTTGTTACTTATTCGCAAATACTTATGAGGAATGTAATGAAACTAGAGATTTGCTTTATGCATTATTCTCTGTCCCCCTCCCTCTTATTACCTATTTGTTTTCTTATGATGCCTTAATTGCTCTTCTCCTGATGCTTCGTTTTTTCATGCCCTTACATTTCATCAGTTTAATTTCCTGTATTTACTTTTAAAGTAATGATGACGTTGCTGCGTTCTCACCCAGTCAGCTTAGTTCCACCTCCACATTTCCCTGTTCATGATTAATCCCCCTCCCCCTGGGGGAGAAAGCCAATGAGTGTAACTTTCTGCTTTCTCTCCATTATTCGAATGAAGTTGGGACAAATTTGATTGTCAACTACTTATATTGATTTCCTGTGCCTTCAAACAGGGTTGCCTCCTGTCATTCTTCAGAGCTCAAGGGCAAGGAGATTTAATAAGCTTGATGGTGTCTACAGTCCCATGGCGATCCCAGTATGTGATGAGTCCAAATGCTTATGGAATTGCTCATGCATTATCAAAGAATGACGATAGGGAGATGCTACAGGGTTCACCTGACATGTGCTCTCAATGCATTTCCTATGTGAGGAGTAGATGGAGCTTGGGATGGAGCTTTGTATGCAGAAGGCATGAGAATAAATTGAGGGATACATGCATGGGTGAAAGTGGCAAAGTGATATAATGATGCATGTTAGCTTTTACTCTGCCTCCATGGTCAAAGGCCAGAAGATCTCTGAATAGCAGTTGCTAGAAGTCCCAAGGGAGGAGATGTCAGGCTTCTGGGACTTGGCGTCCTCCCCCCAATTGGCTGTAGATAAGCAGACCAAAACGAAAGGGGTCTCTTACCAGTTAGAACTTTAATGGTTACAGTGAGAGAACAAAGAATCCATTTCTAGGAATGAAGGTGCTCCTAATTAAGGTTTCCACTCACTCCCCCCCAGTCTCCCCTGTCACTTCCGCGTTTTGCAACCTGATCTCGCAACCATTGTGCTTTCTGTGCAGCCACCTTATCTGCTCTCCTTGACCTTCGACTGAGTGGATGGACACTTTCCAGCAAAAGGGAGTCTGTTAACTCACTCTCTCCCAGTTATTCTTCTCCTAGCTGTTCCCCACCCAGTACTTCCCAGCTTCTGTCTTCTGAACTATGTCCCTCTGCAAACCACTGTTCCAAATCTATACTGTCCTCCTGCTCCTGGGAAGATTCAGGATCCTGATCAGGAGCAAGGAGGAGGCTCCCACCATTCCTCCTCAGTGCAGCCCTTCTCAGCATGGTCTCTGACAGGAGAGCTCTTGTGCTTGGGTCCTTTGTGCCAGTTTTCCGCAGGCATCTGTTAGAACACTGTGAGAATGGGCCATTGTTTTTGCCTTGTGCCCAGGCTCCAAAAGTGTATCTTCCACATTAAGGAAAGTCAGTGGTGGATCCTAGGAGTAGCCATAAATGCCAACTCCTGTGGGCCGAGATCCCTTCAGCCCCCCCAATAAAATATTTGAGGAGCCCAGGAAAGTCAGTGGTGGATCCTAGGAGTAGCCATAAATGCCAACTCCTGTGGGCCGAGATCCCTTCAGCCCCCCCAATAAAATATTTGAGGGGCACAGGCCCCCCCAAAGTTGATGGAAAATGTCATTCAAATGGTGTGCATGTGCCATGTCATGTGATCAATTATGTGGGGTGGGGCTTACCTGCCCTCCCCTCAATATTTTATTCAAGTTGGCGCCCTTTGGAGTAGCTATGCTCCTGTCTCTAATTGTCTCACAAATAGTCATACTAACACAGAAACCCAACCTGGAACACTCAACGCAACCACAGCCAATTGCACTCATGCATCGCTGCTGCCGTAAATAGCCCACCCAATTGCTGCAGCCACAGCCAATCATCAGCAGGCCTTGCTGCAGCAACCAATCACACACCCAATCACCACTGCAAATCTCCTGCTGGCTGCTGACATCAATCGCCCGTTCCCCCATGGCTATCTGTGTATAAAACGACCCATGATTTCTGCCAATCATTTCTAAGGAAAATATATCGTCTTACACATGGAAAAATACGGTATGTGCCTTTCGTTGACCAAACAATGCCTACACTCCAAGCCACGCAATGCGAGGAGCTTGGGGTCAGTCTGGAAATATGGTTGCTTGTGTACATGCTTGCTATTACTTTCAATCACTTCTCTGTATCTACGTTCTCCTCCTCCATTTTACTGCTTCGGGGTTCACTTTCCAAAATACAGTAAGTGCTTCTCCCTCTGACCCAGAACGCTTGCCACATAATTGTGGCACACCTTTATGTTTTTAGATATGCTGTAAGCTGCTCAGAGTGGCTGGGGAAACGCAGCTAGATGGGTGGGGTATAAAGAATAAAATCATCATCATCATTTTTAGAGGCACATTAGCCAAGGAACACTTTGTATACTCAGTAAACAAAGGTATTACCATTCTCAAAGTTTGTTTTTGTTTCTTATTCCCCCAGCAAAAGGAGACAAAGGCCCCAGAAGCCATTTACAGAACCACTGCAATGTTAATCCTGGATGCTTTTAAGAAATATGAAAAGCGCTAAGTATGGCAGGTCAGAAAAGAGTGCCCTCAGCTTGTTTCATAGATGTGGCTGCTTGCTGTTATGAGTGACACTATTATAAAGATGAGGCAATGTGTTTTTGTTCCTGTTCCTGACCTGCCAGTTCTCCTCATTACGCCTAGTTTTCCCCCATTGGTGTAATGCTGCAATTGTTGATAACACTGGAATTCAAGATTCCATATAGCTCTGAACTGAAACTCAGAAGCTTTCTTGAATACACTTGCCTTCCTGTGAGAAGAGCACACAGCGATAGATGTAAACTCGGTACTGCTATCATTGAATAAAACATGTATATCTATATATATATTCTCAGAGCATACAGGATGAAAATAGGATAAAATGCACAACTGAATTACTTAGTTTTGGTTCTTTTCCACCTGGGATGGATGAAAACAATCACCTCCTAAGAGGAAGGAATGCTTCTGTTAAAGCATTTCTTTCTTTGTGTTCAGAGAGCACAGTTAAGCTATAAAACCTGCTCTCCGATAGGAAAGTGATGGCCAGCAAACTTGTAGACAAATCTACGGAGGATTGTCAATGGCTGCTAGCCATGATGGCTATGTTCTGCCTCCACTGTCAGAGGCATCATGTCTCTGAATAAAGGAAAAGGAAAAGGACCCCTGGACAGTTAAGTCCAGTCAGAGGCAACATGGGGTGTGCCAACCTAGCAGTTTGAATGCATACCCGTGCAAGTAGATAAATAGGTACTGCTGCAGTGGGAAGGTAAACGGTATTTCTGTGTGCTCAGGTCTCTAAATACCAGTTGCTGGTAACCTCAGGTGGACAGAGTGTTCTTGCACTCAGGTCCTGCTTGCAGGTTTCCACAGGCATCTGGTTAGCCACTGTGAGAACAGGATGCTAAACTAGGTGGGATTCAGCAGACTCTTACATTTTCCAAAGGATGTCCCCTGAGTGTCTCTCATTAGGAGTTGGCAATAGTACCTGTGGATGAAGAACTCACCTTTTGGCGGCTGATAGTACAATCAAGTCTATAATCTCAAATGAAATGCCTTTCAGTTGTGGAAGGCTGAGACCCAATGGCCGTGCCTCCATCACTGAGATGCATGTAGGGATGTAGGGACATGGGTGGTGCTGTGGTCTAAACCACTGAGCCTCTTGGGCTTGCCGATCAGAAGGTCAGCAGTTGGAATCCCCGCGACGGGATGAACTCCCATTGCTCTGTCCCAGCTCCTGCCAACCTAGCAGTTCGAAAGCATGCCAGTGCAAGTAGATAAATAGGTGCGAAGGTAAACAGAGTTTCCATGCGCTTTGGTTTCCGTCATGGTGTTCCATTGTGACAGAAGCGGTTTAGTCATGCTGGCCACATGACCCAGAAAACTGTCTGTGGACAAACGCCAGCTCCCTCAGCCTGAAAGCGAGATGAGCGCCGCAACCCCATAGTCGACTTGGGCTGGACTTAACCATCCAGGGGTCCTTTACCTTTTTTATGTAGGGATGCCCCCACTATCAGGGTGCAGGAAGCTGTGAGCCAAGGATTCTTGACTTTTGTATTAGTTTTGCTTCTCATTCATGGAGTTGCAGACCAATGAAGCAACAAATAAACCAATCTCAATGTTAACCATCAGACTCTTTTTTGTTTGTTTACTATGCTCACTGCCTTTAATACATGGATGAAATGCCTTCCAAGCCTCTCTGCCTGGCTCATTGCACACTCCCCAGACCAAATCCTTCATCAGTTCTGATTCGTACCTTCCTTGAGTGTTTTCGCCTGGCTGGAATTTGCCTTGAACTCTGATCATGCCTTTTGCTAACTTGAATGTTGGATGGAGAAGTGTGTGTCGGTTTCTGTAGAAACCAGCCTATTGTAGAAAGGTAACATTATTGATGCCATTGACTTTTGACTCTGGCCCCGTCCTCCACAGGCATGTGGTCCATCAGGCTGAAAAAAGTTCCTCACCCCTGCAGTGGGAAGATTCCATACAGGTAGTGTTAGGACATATACAGTATCTCTGTTTTTGTTTTGTCTTGTTGGGAGCTCCATGGAGGTCAGGTGGTAAAAGGCTCTGAAAGCTGCTTCTCTTTGCTTACAGAACAACTGCCACAAAAATAAGTGTTCAGGCTGCTAGAAGCAAATAAATCTGTGCTGTTACATGAAAACCTCTAAGCATCTCTTGAATGCTTTGCCTGCGTTGCTGCCATAGTAATGGCTGCGGTGAATGGAAAATATATCTCCATTTATCTCTCCAAACTGACAACACTCTGATTTCTTTTTGTACAAGTGTTTTTCAGCAATTCTGACGGTGGCAATTAGCACCTATTAAAAGGATGCCAAGGCTAACCTCTGCATCTTGATGCGAATGTCTGAATGGGGGAGATGAGGACTAGAACTAGTTGAATTCAAGCGCAATGTGCACCCTTGTTATTTCTCAATCCACTTTAATTAAATTTAGGGTGGGTGATGATGCGATGATGGATGGATGGATGGGGTTACTGAAGATGAAATGTTTCTGGGTAGGTAAATGAATTGAACTGATTTTGGGTAATCTGTACTGGAGTGAAAATGAATTGAAATGTTTATGGGAGGGGGCGGTTGGGGAAGAAAGTTGGTTTACCTTCTGTGAAATGCAAATCCTGGTCATCATTTCTAAATGTCAGGAGCTGGACTGAGGAGGAACCTTCCCGATAGTACAGATTTAGAACAGTGGTTTGCAGAAGGTAGTAGTTCAGAGGCTGAAGAGGGGAGAAGCTGAGAAATATTAGGAGAGGACGGGCAGGAAGAAGAAACACCAAGAGAGAGACAACTAACAGACTCAGTGCTCAGTGTCTTTGTAGAGCATTCTGCACCCACCCCCAAGACCAGGTGATCATTAAAGTTGGGAGAACAGAAGGCTCAGAGGCAGAAAGCTCAGATAAGCCATCATAATGGTGATGTAGAATAGGAGGGATGGAGGGGGTTGGACTTCATTCAGATCAACACCATTATTTCAGGGAGGCTGCATTCCTTCATCTCTCTCTGTGATCTATAGAATAAATTACTTGGTAAGAACTCCTCTTGTTTGTCTGCTTACTGGCTGCCACCAGGCGAGGGATCGGATTCCCTGAAGCCTGACACTAAATTTGCACGTGTGAATATATGTTAGCACATATAAATCTGTGTTTCTGGATCCAGCCCTTGGGTCTTTCAAGTACGTAGCAATGCCTCTGCTCAGAGGATCCAAGTTCCTCACATTCTGAAACACCTGCCTTATGGGGAAGTGAGGAAATGTCATAACCCTGGAGTTCAGCAGTGACCAGAACACAGACGCTACAGAGCCATTGGCTGAGGAGCTGGACTAGGTTCCTGACTTTGAGCCTTGATCATGGGCCCCTGAGACTGGTAGGCATGAGGCTACTGAACCAGATCCCCCAGTTCCAGGCCAATAAAAGCAGAGGTGGGATCCACACAGGTTCCTTCACCTGGGCTTGAGGCAGTCAGCACACCAGGTGGGAAGCCCTGGAGGAGAAATTAACACAGAACAAAGGCTATACTCATGTAATTCCAGTTGTGTGGTGGGGGATGAAATGAGCTACACAAGGGATGGTCAAATCTGTCAATTTTGGTTTCTCTCAGTCTTTACACTCTTCAGTACAGTTCTCCAAAATTTCTACGTCAGTTTGTGATTTTCCCCCCAGAAAAAAATCCTCTTGAAAATTCACCAGCAAATCTCTGCCTATTACACATTTTCACAAAGCCGTTTCCCCTAAAACAATGCATTTTTGTATGTTATTTTCACTAGTATATTTATGCAGGGCTCTTTTAAAAAAATGTTTAGGGGTACTCTCATTTTGACTCAAGAAAATCACCATTTTATCAGGAAAAAGAAATACAATAATTGGAGAAAAGTACAAAGATTCACAAAATGTTTAAGGGTATGCATACCCCTGTGCCCCCCCCGAGAAAAAGCACTGTAATTATGAACATTTTACCCCAGTATATGCATCTTTGCACACATTACTTGGCTGGAGATCTGCACTGCACAATTTGGAGAAGTGAACATTTTGAAGCATGGTTGTGTTTTGGCTTGTGTATGCTTTCGAATAACATGAATCGCATAGGTTCCCCTTTCAATGCAGTCTGAATCTAATTTCTCCCCATTTCCTAGCCTGCCCTTACTGGCCCAGCCCCATGAGCTGCATCTCTGCCACAGCATCTGACACGTGTTTAGCAGGGAGTCTGAAGGGGGTGAGTCTGCTGTGTACATATAGGCTGCCCTCTAAATTGCACAGAGAGACCGCAGATGTAAGAAATGCGTTTAAACATACAAACAGAGCAAATGATGCCGGTTAATCATTTCATCACTCTCTGTTTTACAAAATGAAGAAATGGAAGTAAGTTCCTAAGGTGCATTGGCTATGCCGAGTGAGAATCGCAAGAAGCTGTAGGGCTGGAAATGGCCTTCATCTAGCTTGAATCAGAGTAAATTCAGAGGAGGTATGTTGAAGCCAGTGATGTCCCACTAATGTAACAAGTAGAAAGGAAGTGAACAAGACAAGGACTAGACCTAGGGATTCAAGAGATGCAGTGATATTTCACTCTAGCACTGATAAAAAATTCATAATCCACCCACGAACCTAAGTGGGAAAGTGGGTTATTTGAGGTCAAGAAACTTCTGCGAGATAAATCTCTGAGAAAGTTTTTGGGAGCCCTGATGTCATTCTCTGAGATGCTGGGATTCTTTTCTTTCCCTCCTTAAGAAGTGGCCACAAATGCAAACAGACTAACAGAAGAGGTAAGTTGGGGGTAATGTGATCTCAGCATTTCCTCGCTTCGCTGGATGAACTTTGCTCTCCTGATCAGGCCATCACTGATTGCCAGATGTGAAACCGGAAAGGAACTTCCTCCAGATCAAATAGTGGCATTTGTTCACCGTCCTTTTTCTTTGCTTTTGCTGGTTATAAAGCTTCTGCCTTCCAAGGCATTGCTTCCAAAAATATGAAGAAGGAGAAGTAGTTAATTAGACAGAGGCACTCTGATCCAACAGCTGCAAATTAAGCATGGAAGCGAAATTTCCATGCAGAGATCAACTATTGGGGTATAGTTGGTGTTTCTTCTGCAACCTGTCTGCCTGATGCTCCTGTGTGTGTTTGTTAATTCTCACCCCCACCTCAAACAGAAGATGGGTGCTGTGAAATCCTTCTGAATAGAACCAGTTTACAATTCTGCGGGACATGTCTAATGAACTATTGACCTGTTATTAGCAAATCTCCTTGTTCATAACCTTTTTTTTTTACTGTACTTGCATTAACACAAACGTATGTATCAGATGAAGCTGCTTTATCAGACTACTTGCCTTTCGTTCTCTTATTCTTGGAAACTTTCAGATTCATATTGATTCTCCTTTGGATTTCTCTATTAGGCCAGTGCCTTCTATTCCTACTCAATTCTTCGGCTTTTATGTCTGTGCCTAACATTGCTTGCTGTATCATCATTTCTCAGCAGCACAGAGTTGGAAGGAGCTCAAAGTTAATCTATTCCACCCCACTTCCACTGCAGAAAACCTGCAACTACAACATCTATGATAGTTGAGGATCCAGCTTCTGCTTAAAGACCTCTAATGATGGAGAGCCTACCACCTTCTGTGACAGCTTGTCCCACTCTCAAACAGCTTGTACTACCAAGATGACTTGTTTATTGAGCATTTATCCTAATTTGCTTGTGTGAAGCTTATGTGGAGATTAGACAATGTCTGTCTTCACTGAGCATTCATTCTGTTTGTGGGGAGGTTATTCAGCAATGGACAGTCATCTTGACTTATTTGTGGGGTGTTTATACATCTTCTCATTAATCCCATGCTTATCAGTGCATTTCACTGTCACTTTCCTAACAGCAAACAGTCCATTAAAATAAGTGGGTTTGCTGCACTAGGGCAACAGAGCACTTTAATCCACTTGAATTTTCCAATATGTGCTTGAATCCCTCCCAAATGTCACAGCCCAATGGATAATTGAATATGGATATCATATTGACTCTTAATCAGCCTCTTCAAACTATTAGAATTTGGTCTCCAGATCTTTTACCATCATTTCAATGGCCTGGTTTTGATGTGGTCTCATATAACGCTATCTAGCTTGTTCTTAACGTTTTCCCTTCCTTTAATTCCCCTCCTCTCCCTTAAAGCCATATGTTTATTTACTTTACACCAGTGCATAGGAATCATTGCTTGGAATAGCATCCTCCCTATGTTTCCTTCCTTCCTTCCTTCCTTCCTTCCTTCCTTCCTTCCTTCCTTCCTTCCTTCCTTCCTTCCTTCCTTCCAATGTAACCAAAGAACAAAGCCTTCTCTGTGTTGCTAGGTCACATATTCAACAAACCTCAACATATTTCACAAGCTCTGAACTATAAATAAGTGCCTGGTTCGGGACTTCTTATGTGTCTGAAAGCAAGAAGCAGATGTTTAAAAGCACTCAGCTTCTGCCATCTCTGCTAGAGCTAGATTTTTAGAACATACAGGGATGTCAGGGAACAGAACCCTTTAGAAAATCATCTGATAACAAGGATTCTTTGTTGTTCAAAATTGGTCACTACAGCCCATGGACAAGAAACAGATGATATAGTTTACCAAGTTATTATTTTCTATTAGGTCTAGCAGTATTCTGGCCAAATGTTAGTTGCTGTTTCCCTGACAAAAAAACCCCACACATTTTCTCTTTCCCTCCCTACCTTACCATTTAGCCACTGGCTAAAATGGGGCTTGAAGTTTGGGGAGGAGATGCCCAGTCATTTCACTAAAAGCTTCCAGATTGCCTTGTGAGTACCTTGTGTGCTTGGTCTCATAAACAGAGGAGAGAAAATTCCCTGGAGGATTAATAAAATGATTCACTTTACAACTTTTTTACTGTTTTATTTCACTTGCTTTTCTGGAACAACAGTGGAGTCGTGAAGTTTATGCCATCATACTTTATCCTAGATGTAGGAAAGAGTGTTGTAGGGGGCAGAATGTTCTTAAGGGTAACACTGTAGGTTTCGCCATACTAAAAGCTGTGTTGTTATGGACTCCAATAGGTTATTGTCTCTGCCATTGCCCATTAATGAATGGTATTTAAAGACTGAGCAATAGAAGCTGTAAAATAGTGAATTACTTTTAACGGAGGAGACTGTCCAAATGCATTCTAGGAGAAGACGCCTTGTGCAGGACATTAATGACCAAAGAAATGAAAATATCAAATGACACTGATTTTCCCCCCTCCCCCCCATTAAAAACATTGCTCTTGAGTCACTTGGTTATGTTAATTTCCACTTAGGGATAGTTTTCACATTTTAAAAGGCTGCAGTTCCATGGAGATACATGTAGATACATGGAGATTTTGAAGACCCATGTTGCAATCTCCATTAGTTTAATGGGTTGACCTTGGACCACTCGCCATCTTGCAAGCCCACTTGAGGTGTTCAAGAATTACACAATGAGAAGGGGAGGGGAAGCAATCTCGTTGGTCCACTCCCTTTCCCATATCCCCTTTCCTGGCTTCATCAACTTCTCTGTGTTGATGGAAAATTAAAGATCACGGCCAGCAGTGGTAAGGTTCTAGGATAGGCATAGGCAAACACGGCCCTCCAGATGTTTTGGGGCTACAACTCTAATAATAATAATAATAATAATAATAATAATAATAATAATAATAATAATTTATTATTTATACCCCACCCATCTGGCTGGGCCTCCCCAGCCACTCTGGGCGGCTTCCATAAAAACCAAAAATACAGTAAAACCACTGTTCCTGTTAGCTAGGGATGATGGGAGTTGTAGTCCCAAAACATGTGGAGGGCCGAGTTTGCCTATGCCTGTTCTAGGAGGAGCACTGGTGTGTTTTATATCCCTCCCCTCAAAATGTGTTCCTCCCCCTGGAAGTAAGTAAAATCCCACCTGTGTCTTGCCCCATGCAAATGAGTCAGTGAAATAAGGTATGTTAACTCTACATGGAAGGAAGGAATTTTCATTATGTTCAGTGGGGCTTATTCCCTTGTTAGAGTGTTCAGGACTACATCCTGTGTATATATAGAATTACATTGTACAAGAATAATTTATTTCTTGCTAGAAAACAAGATATTAAACTGTGTCCCCCAGCAGACTGATTAAAGTTATTGCTTTATTATTAGCTGGCAGAACCCTGGGAGCTCTTATGTTATTCCCTGCAACAAGAAAAGACTGAGAATAAAACAATCCCCAAGGCAGAAGACATTGAGGAAGTGTTATCTGACAAAGGAAACTGTACATAAAAAGTAAGCAGACAGCACATTCCATTTCTATAATTCATTTGTTTTGTAGTACCAAAAAATAGGTATTATTTTCTTATTAAGGCCAATCTTATTCAGAAATAGACAGCAATGGAGCACCAGCTATTCTTGAGAAACTACATTCACATAGCAGTTTATTCTGCTCTCATATGTTCCCCTGACTGTTAATTTCTGCATTATTTTTTAGCTTTTAACACAATGTAAAAGCCACTTCCAGAAATAGAGCGAGTATACATACATACATAATTTTATTTGTATGCTGCCTTTCCACAGTTCAAACCATGTTCCAGGCGGCTTACAATATGAATATATATATATATATATATATAAACTACAACATAACAATAGTAGTCAGTTTAGCACTCATTTCCATCCTAATTGCTCCCAGAAAAAAAAATGTTTTTGCAACCTTATTAACCCAGAAAAGTACAGGAGTAAAGTGATTTAATTTGTGGTGCTCTGCTGACATACAGTTATATCCTGTCATTTTCATGTGTGAATCATGGGGGAGCAGAAGCAAGGATGCACAGAAAGGGTGGGGGAGTAGCAACATGGACCACTGGTATCAAATACAACCCTCAGGTCCTCCCCATTGGGTGCTTGAGACTCTTCCTAAGTCATGCACACTCCACTGGCCACCCCCACTCACTAGTCCTGTTCTGCACCACCTTCCCCCATGTATGGTTTGGCTTGGCTAGAATATGTACCTGAGTTGTGATAATGCCTCAAGCTTGTTGGGAATCTCAGGTGAGATACCCTTGCAGTGAAAATTGCTCCTAGTACCAGTCACCACACAGAAGTAGAGAAGGTTTCAGCTAGTTTACTGTTGCAGAAGATAAGGCTCAGTAAAACCATTCTGGATGTAGATAGATACAGCTTGTAGGCTTTTGCAGATACAGATAAAGTGGTACTTCAGTTTAAGAACAGCTCTGTTTACGAACTATTCAGTTTATGAACTCTGTAAAACCGGAAGTAGTGTCCCGGTTTGCAAACTTCACCTCAGTCTAAGAATGGAAGCCGAATGGTGGAAGGGCACCGGCAGCAGGAGGCCTCATTAGGGAAAGCGCACCTCGGTTTAAGAATGGTTTCAGTTTAAGAACAGACTTCCAGAAGAAATTAAGTTTGTAAACTGAGGTACCACATACAGATACATACAAGTACATACATGCCTATTGCTCTTAATAAGTTCAGTAAGTCTTTCATAACACTGGACAAGTAACACTGACTGATTAACAGGCAGACAGACTAATAGACAGACTACTGGCATGCACTAATTGCAGATATAGTCAGGGAACTGGGCTATTACAATAGCAACTGGCTTTAATCATTTTGCTCCTGCGAATAGCTCATCCATGGGGTGATTTACACTCCTGAAGGAAATTAACCCCATCTCATGTCTAGTTACTCCAACAATGCTTGCTTGGATGTGTGTGTGTGTTTTGTGGGGGTGTACAGCAACCTCTGACATTTGTGGAATGTAGAATGATGCACAATATTAATAAGCACATTCAGTGTTCCATCCACTTTTGCCTCTGCCCACTCACGCCCCCCACACTAACATGAGGCCTCTGGAAGATTGCCTGTGAGGAAATGTGGCCCTCAGATTATTAGATCATAGGAAAGGTCCACTATTCAGAGTACAGGGGATTTGAAACTGGGCTAAGGAAGGACAATATCCCAGGTGACACCTGACCTTATCTGAGCGTTCTGAAGAATGACCTTCAATAATAAATCACAGATGTGGCATATAGTGAGAAACAAGCCTGCTTCTCTTATCTAATCTACCACTAACCGAAAATCTGCCACAGCAAAGTGTACCACTTCTAACCTCCTTGCTGTACAAGCTATGCCAATGACTCATTATTATTATTTTTACTATTATGGGGAACATGATCATCATTTACCCCACTCTATGGCACAAGTAAATGTTCTGAACAGCAGTAACTTTTTAAACAAAGCAAGAACTGTAGATGGGAAAGAGGCATTCCCAGATATGTACTTTACGGAAGGAGACTAGGCCTGGGCGATACTGTATATCAATATATTTCCCAGGACTGGTTTGAGGAGCAGACTGTGATGTTGGCTTCACTCAGCAATAAATCGATGGTGAAGCCACCACTGCTCCTGAGTCCCTCAGCTAGTGACTTCCTCCAGCGAGCATTGCTAGCAGAGGGACTCAGGAGCAGGAGTGGTTTCATCAGCGATACATCACTGAGTGAAACCTCCATCCCACTCTGCCCTCAAACTGCACAGAGGAAGAAAAAAGCTACATCGGCGAGGTACTGGTGCAGCTTGTTCCTCCCTCTGCATCTTTAAATTGCTTGGCTGAGGAGTGGGCGGTTGCCGCTGCCCTCAGCCGAGCAGTTAAAGGATCCCCCGAGCCCGGTGCTGGCTCCCGCCCAAGCAGGGAGAGCACTGGGGATGGCTCTGCCTGGGATGGGGAGCTCTCCTGCGCTCCAGCTGAGCTGTACAAACAAGTTGCATTGTCCCAGCCTGCTAGGTGCTGGGGTGAAACTTCCTCAGCTCCCGTGGTGCGAGCTGGTGCAATTTCACCCAGCAATGCAGGCTGATGCCAATGCAGCTTGCTTTTTCAACATCACGGTATATCGTCAGACCGCCATGTTTGGCTGGTGATATACCGCAATGTTGAAAAGCTGATATCGCCCAGTCCTAAAGGAGACCCAAATTGATGGCCCATTTAGGATCACTTCTCCTACATTATTTTGTGCAGGAGAGAGATTCTGTGAGTCACACTTGTGACTCCAACAGTTAAGGTCCCAGGTAACAGTAGCAGGGGAGGCAGGTGTGTGTGTGCTTGTGTGTGTGCGTGTACGCAATCCCACTTTCCTCCCTCTTTATAGAGAGACCTATGAGTTCTGGATTCAAACAGTAGTGGGATGGATGGGAGTGGAATACTAGGGCCACAAAATAGTGTCTGGTGCTGACAGTCCTATGTCCCCTGTCAGGAGGCAAAGCAAATAATTGGTGGATAACTTAACAGAACTGTCAAACCAGGAGTTAATATTTAATAAACAGGGAGGGGGAAAGAGAAGAGGAAGCAAACAGGTATACAATTGAAAGTCAGCCTCTAAGCCGCTCAACAATACAGGACTGATTCCGAGAACTGAGTTTGACACAAGTGAATATACAGATTCCCTCAGACTCAAGATTCAGCTGTAGGCTTACGGCCACAAACTTTGATGGCTTTAAAAGAGAATTAGATGCGTGCATTTCTGTAACCCAGTAATATGTTCTGAAATGCAGGTGCTTGGGGGAAGTGCATATAAAAATACATATATTATGGAAAATAACATACAAAAATGCATTACATTAAGGGAACTTGCTTTGCAATCACATATATACGTATACTATATAAAACTGCATACAAAATGTGTATACTGGGAGAAAATCACACTATAATGCTGATGAATTTTTACAATGACTTTCTCTTTTTAAAAAATTACAATCCAGTGTGGAAATGTGAATTTAAGATTTTTAAAAACTGAGATAAACGGGAAGAAATTGCACATCCACCTGGTGAGCAGGGAACAGGAGCAGGAAAGACAATGTGGATGTGCAGGTGTGTGAGAGGAAACATGCATGTTTGTGAGGACTCCTCCTGATGACCCATTTAGTGAACATTCATCCTGAGTCCCTTGTGCAAAGCTTACACAGAAGTCAAATGATGTGCTGTCTTTGCTGAGCATTCATTCAGGTTTCCAGGAAGGTTATACCACGATGAGCACTGATCCAGATTTAATCTTGACTTGTTTGCATGGTTATTCCATCCTGAGACTTGACAACGGTGGTTATATGTCTTTCCATTAATCATTTGCTCACCCCACACTTTTCACTAGATTTCCCTACCACTTTCCTAAGAGCAAAAAGTCCATTTTTTTATTTTTTAAGGGAAGTGGGTTTGTTGTGCTAGGCCAGCAGAGCTCTTTAATCCATTGTAACTGCACAAAGCTAAATTTCCAGTACATGCTTGAATTCCCTCCTGCAAAATATTGACTGTCTGGAGGCAACCAACAAACTGGAACGTGTCCAGAGGAGGGCAACCAAAATGGTCAAAGGCCTGGAAACGATGCCTTATGAGGAACGGCTAAGGGAGCTGGGCATGTTTAGCCTGGAGAAGAGGAGGTTAAGGGGTGATATGATAGCCATGTTCAAATATATAAAAGGATGTCACACAGAGGAGGGAGAAAGGTTGTTTTCTGCTGCTCCAGAGAAGCGGACATGGAGCAATGGATCCAAACTACAAGAAAGAAGATTCCACCTAAACATTAGGAAGAACTTCCTGACAGTAAGAGCTGTTCGACAGTGGAATTTGCTGCCAAGGAGTGTGGTGCAGTCTCCTTCTTTGGAGGTCTTTAAGCAGAGGCTTGACAACCATATGTCAGGAGTGCTCTGATGGTGTTTCCTGCTTGGCAGGGGGTTGGACTCAATGGCCCTTGTGGTCTCTCCCAACTCTATGATTCTATGATTCTATGAACCGGAGAGACAGAGAAGAGTACAAGGGAAGGAGGCAAAAGGGTGGGGATGCCTCTTTATCCTGCTTCCCCCTCGCCACCCACACATTCTTCTTGGTTCCCACTTCTAATTTTTAATTTTTTTAATGACACCTTTAATGAGGATTCTGTCAACTCCCGCTGGAAGCTGTGCTGCCACCTAACATTTTGCTTGTTCTTCACCGATACAGTCTTTAGTCAACGTCACATTTTCCCTTGTTTAAGTTTCAGTTCATTACACCTAGGAGCTTTTCGCATGAAAATGGCTGGCAATTTTCCATGAGAAAATTACAAGCCACCACATAGGGGAAATGCCCCTTTTATTTTCTGTAAAGAATCCCATGTTGTTAGGCAGTTCCAAATGAGGCTTCTGGAGGAACAAACGTCCGCATTTTGCTATGATAGACCACACACTGCATCTCGCGACAAATTTAATGCCTGGTGGGACAAATAAAACAGAAGAAAATTGCACGATTCACAGCCTTACTCCTGTGCTTAAGAACTCCTTTGGATGCTATGATATGTGAACCGCTTTCATATTGCAAAACTGCCAGAAGCTGCAGTAATTGCAGATGAATGCAAATTACCTCACCTTCCCTTTCTCTGATTGTGTCCCTTAATGCAATGAACAGTGCCGGTGGGAATATCCGCACAGCAGCTTTTTTGACAGAGCTGTTTTGCTCCTGAATCTCTTGCCAATGAATCAGCACAGAGATGACACCAAAATACCGTGGCTTAGATCCAATGGAAGCTCATGTGTTAAAATCCCATCAAAATTAATGAACTTCATAACAAACTTGTCTTGCTGATTTCAGCGGGACTTTAAAACGACTAAGTTTCTCGGGATCTGGGCCACAGTTTCTCATAATCTCACCTTGTGGATTTGTATACTCAGTGGACTGAAGAGGAAAAGGGAGAGGGTAAAATGCTACTTGCAATTCCTCCCCCCCCCCCCCCGGCTGCTCCTGTCACATCTCATTTCGGTCCTACCTCAAAGCACACACTGTGCTGGGACAAGATGCACCAGTGACGTAATTCAGTATAATGCAGGTTCATTTCTACATGCACAGATTACAGTGATCCGTGCCCATGCCATTACATGACCATAGAGAATGGGCCAACTGACTCACACGCCATAAGTAAAACCTGCTATTTTTATAGACCACTGCAAACTTCTTCTGTGGTCCTCAGCCAGACAGCCATCCCAACTGTCAGTTTCATTTATGTCAGGAGTACTTATGTCCATCTTCTGGGTCACAATATAAGATACACCCTGTGTATGTATGCATGTTGTTAAGCTACTTGTGGGTTCCCTTGCAAAATATAAAGAAAAAGAAGAACTCTCTTAAGTGGCTTTTTTAAAAAAAACCAAACCAAAAAACTGTCCAATAGTAGAATAGTTTCAACAGATGAAGGAATACAATTCCAGTGGTTGACATACAGGGACCTTAATCAGCAGAAGAGAAACACAACAGAACAGAATTCAGTTAATGAAAAGTAAATATATTTGTGGTTAAGTAGCTCACATTCCTTCAAGGGGTGGTTTTGGAAGAACTAGATTGAGGGAGCAAAGGTGTAGGAAAGGTTATTATTAGTGGAGTGTGGATTTAATGAGTGAAAGCTGGGGGAGCAGAGAAGGTGGGGAACCCTCTGCTAGACTAATGACTGGAACGTTGATGTCCCACATGCTTGTTGAGTTTCCATCTATGGTTTGGCTGGCCCTGAACATGGTAGTTCAGCATCATCACCAATGCAATCATTGTCCTGGAGTACACATGATTTAAGACTGGTGACAACCGTTCCTTATAGGGAGCTACAAAAGGCATGTTGAAAGTTCCTTGCAGGGCAAGTGCTGAGATGGAAATTTTCAGAATAATTCTGGCTGCATCCACAATAAGCATGACTGTACCACTTTGGATCATAGCCTAATAGAGTGATTGATAGAAAGCTGATTAAGAAATCCTAGCCAAATAGGCATCTGATTTATTTGATGGGCTGCCCCAGCGTACCGAGCTGGATGTTCTGCCAAGTTCACAGACATCCTGGAAAGTTATTACACACAAATGCCAGTGCAGACAGTTGAGGGACAAGTCAAGGGGATGGAAGTGGAGAATGGACCAGGGTGGGCCTATGCATGTCCTCTGGTGGGCCAACCAGATGCAAGGGGAGAAGGGGCTTCTGTATCTCCCCTTTTGTGTAGACTAAGGGATATCTGCAAGTGGAGCATTTTCAGTCCCTCATGATGAGCTAAGCTTGACAAGTTCTCTCTTCTTCATGCATATTAAGCATGTATTTTGCTACATTAATATTTGCCTTTCCTTCAGAGATCTCAAGGTGGTATACCTGCATCTTTCCTACATTTTATCCTCACAAGATGGGTGGGTTGGCCCAAGAGACACAGAGAGAAACTCAAGATCATCCAGTGAGGCTGAATGGGGATTTGAGGACTCCCCAGTCCTCCTCTAACCCAGAGGTGGGGAGCCTTCTTCAGCTTGAGGGTGTCATGGGCCAGGAGTCAGTTTTGCCTGCTGAACAGCACCCTGAAGGCGGAGAAGGCAGAGTGACTCCATCTGCAGCTGATCAGCCTTCAAGGACTCAGAGGAGAAGGCGCTGATGAGAACCAGCTGGATTCAGCCTTCGTAAGCAGAGCTTCCAGCAGAAGTCAGATGCTGGTAACAATGCTTGTAGTTCCTGGTCCTATCTTGCTGCTTCCTGCTCATCTTGATCCCATGATCATCAGATTCCCAGACCCCTGGATCACCCAACCATGCAGATTGCTGTTCACCCAACCCTAGGACTGGACCTGACTTTGGATGCTGCCTCTGGGCAAGTACACTTCATAGACTCTTCTGGTTGGCTGGTCTCCCACTCCACTGAGCTCTGCCGGTTGTTGTTCAGCAATGAGACTACAACAGGGGGCCCCATTCCATAATAGTAGTAGTAGTAGTAGTAGTAGTAGTAATAATAATAATAATAATAATAATAATAATAATAATAATAATAATAATAATTTATTTATACCCCACCCATCTGGCTGAGTTTCCCCAGCCACTCTGGGTGGCTCCCAACAGAATATTAAAAGCATGATGAAACATCAAACATTTAAAACTTCCCTAAACAGGGCTGCCTTCAGATGCCTTCTAAACGTCAGACAGTTGTTTATTTCCTTGAAATCTGGTGGGAGGGCGTTCCCCAGGCTGGGTGCCACTAGCGAGAAGGCTCTCTGCCTGGTTCCCTGCCACCTCCCTTCTCACAGTGAGGGAACCGCCAGAAGGCCCTTGATGCTGACCTCAGTGTCTGGGCTGAACGATGGGGGTGGAGACACTCCTTCAGGCTAAAGGGCCAAAGCCATTTAGGGCTTTAAAGGTCAGCACCCAGGCTTTGAATTGTGCTGAGAAACATACTTCTGGGAAACCTTCCAAGGATCACCTAACAGCGGTGGGCAAAGCCAGAGGCAAAAGGGGATAGAGATATGTTACCCTTGTGCAGCGGCGTTTCTACACAAGCTCACACACCTTTCTCTGTCTTCTATTCATAACAAGCAAGAGCCATTATCCGAGTTTGAGGGCAAAAACACTTTGGGTTGTGAAGCAGGGCCAGTAAGAGGAGAACTCTGAGGGCCAAATGGGGAGGCCTGGAGGTTGCCTACCCCTGATCTAAAAACTGCAGCACACTGATTCAGCTAACAATTCAGAAGTCCCTCTTCTTTGCATCTTATCATCCTATTCCTCCAAGCAATGGACTGTCACCACGGCATGGCATTTCTCTAATCATCTTGCCCTGATGTTAGGGTTTTTCACCCTCCCAATATACCCATATTCGCCGCCTCCTCGCTTTTCTGCATTGGCCGCACTTTGGAGAACATTTCCCACTAATTATCAGCCTGCTTATCAGGTACACAAGTTATGAAAAAAAATGATAATATTCTGAAGACAACATTAATTGTCAAGGAAACTGAGACTATTAATAGCATGACTTGCTGTTCACAAAGGAAGACTGATAGCTAGAAATGCAATATAAGGATCCCGGTTAATTCATTTAGCAGAAAAAGTGTTGAAAGATCATCACAATGCCACCCCAAGCATGTATTAGAAATTTAGTATGGTATAGTGTGAAATTTATACTTGTCCTGTTTGCAGAGGGAACACAACTAATAGAGGACAAAAACAAAAGTAGATGACCAGGAATAAGTAATTGCAGCCAATTTATTACTTTCCTAATTGTTTTCATTAGTTTTGTCAATATTACTCACAAACGTATATGGGAGACTGGCTGCAAATATTTGTCAGAGGCTCTGCTGTTATTGTGCCTTTATTAATGATGGTGATGATGATTGGGGGAACTCTGAATCGATGGTTTTATAGTATCATTAATCCTTTTCTGATTTTATTACATTTGCTGTTTTGTCATGAATAAGATGTCACATGGCTCCTGAAGCAAACACTTTACTAGACCATACATGAAAGCAGGGCTGAACATGCAAAGAAGTGCGCACACAAATGATTCTAGCTGCTGAACTGTGGATATAACATAACATGGATGTAACATGCTGGCTCCTGAGAGCTGAAATGCCACAGTGAATCGTAAAGGATGTCATCTGTTCACTCGCTAGTGGAATGCATTTGTGAGCATGAAATATTTAGAATATACCTTGAAGCAAGTAGTGCTTTTCTTCTCCAGCCTCCCTCCTTCTCCTGGATCTGGGGAGATGCTAAAAGCCAATGTGAGTGAAACAGCTTTACAGCACAAATGAACTCCCGTGGGTCATGCAAGAGTCAGTGTGGTATATGTGTGTTATGTAGTGTGGCCACAACAGGACCAAGGAGGCCTGTGTTCAAATCCTCCCTCAGCTACGTAGTATCATATTGGTCTACTTCATGCCAATTGCTCTCTTGACCCAACCAACCTCACAGAATGGTAAATACAGTGGACACTTGGGTTGCGAAAGTGATATGTGCGGGAAGCACGTTTGCAACCCGCAGAGTCCGCAACCAGTAGCAGCAATTCGGCACTTCTGCGCATGTGCAAGAACTGAAACCCAGAAGTAACCCGTTCCGGTACTTCCAGGTTCGGCGCGGTGTGCAACCCGAAATCTCACAACTCGAAGCATCTGTACCCCGAGGTATGACTGTAAATGGATAAAATGGAGGGAAGGACCATGTACACCATCTTAAACTTCTGGGGTTGGTGCTGGTGGTGGGGAGGTGTGATTAGTGTAAAAAGTAACTAACCCCACAATCCAATAGAGCAGGAACGTGAAAGTCCCACTGATTTCAGTTGGAGTTAAGTGTGCATCAAAATGTGGTTGCTATCTTCATGATCATAAGTTGGGTGCTGAAAGTCGCACGCTTGTGTTCTGCTGCTCCAGAGGATATGACTCGAACCAACGGATTAAAATTACAAGAAAGAAAATTTCCAACTAAACATGAGGAAGACCTTTATGATGGCAAGAGCTATTTGGCAGTGGAATGGACTCAGAAGACTCTCCTTCACTGGTGGTTTTTAACAGAGGTTGGATCTGATGGGGATTCTTTAATTGTGATTTCTGCATTGAAGCAGGTTGCAATAGGTGATCCATGCGGTCCCTCCCCACTCTACAAATCTATGATTCTATGGAACCTTGAGCTATATTAAAAGACCCTCCTTTTTCTATAGGGCCGGTGTCCAAATGCTTCTGGTGTAGTTTTCCAAACTTAAAAATAGATTATATTCTTTTAAAAAAAACTGGAGGGTGGGTGGGAATGCAATAGTTTTCATGAAAGTTGGTGCATTTCTGAACTTGACACTCCACACTCATATGTTTGGGCTTTGCTGCTTAGCGATATATACTTCCAAACACCAACTCTTCTTCCAAGAGGCTACTGAGAAGAACTCATGGATGAAAGTAGACGGGGTGATTAAACATACATTAAAACACAATTGAAGCTATCCAGAAGCAAACTACAAACTAAGTGTACTAATATGGAAACCATTAAGTAGTTTATTAGAGACTGCCAGCTTTGTGCTTTGCTCATCTAAGAATCACATCTAGTGTTTGCTTATCTCATTGTAGCCTAAATCTACTTTATTTCACCTAGGCTCAGAGCAGCTGTTCTTAATTTAGTCTGCTATAGTCATCCATCAATATCCGTTTAAAGAACAGTATCAAACTCATTATCTTTTACTTCTTCAGTAAATTGTTAGAGCTATATTTTCAGATAATTTTTCTGCTAGAGATGAACATGGGGAACATATACGGAGATGAGTAGTGTCCCTGTTGTGAATGTTTTTGTTTTACTCCAATTCAAGATTTATTATTTTTGTTTAGTTTTCTTCGTATTTGTGTTCTGAGGAATCCATACAGATGATTAACCACTAACTGGACTGTTGCTGTCTGACAACTGTGAATAGGTTATGCTATCACTATCTTCTAAAGCGTTACTCAATTAGAGTCTGTGATTTGCTGAAATAGTCTCCTGAATGGGAAATTCACTTGCATGGGTAGGATTTGTGATGAGCACTCGGGAAGCTGTGTGTGAGAAGCAGGTTTATATAATATATATGGAACTGTTGTGTTCTGGTCAGATGTTGGAGGCCATGCTGGAGGCAAGGCTGGAGTGGAGGCAAAGCTAGTAGAAGGTTGCTGGAAACTAACAGCTAGAAGAAGTCCCAGCAAAAGAAGAATGTATGCAAAAACTTATGGAATATGCAGAAATGGCAAAACTTACCGGAAAAATAAGAAAGCAAGATAACAAACTTTTTATAAAAGAATGGAAATGGTTTATTGAATATTTACAAACAAACTGTAAACAGATAAGAACATTGGCAGGATTATTGTAATAACCTGCAGTTGTGTTGAAGTAGATGAATAAATGAACAAATTAAGTTAATTTGGATATGCGAAAAATATTAAAAAATTAAGGAACGGCAGAAAGAAGGGGAAGGAAGTCAAGTTTTGAAATGTTAAAATGGCTGTAAAATTATTGAAATGTATAAAACTGAAAATCTTAAATAAAATATGTAAAAAATAAAGAAATTAACAGCTAGGGAAACGTCAGGAAAATGGAATAAACTGCTGTGTGAATGCAGCTATATTCTAACTTCCATAGAAGCTTTGTGCAAGCAAATCAGATTGAATGCTCAATAAATACATCATCTGGAGTGTTCCTAAAACTCTTCCACCCCTTGACTGTGTGCTGATTTCCCTGGAGCCCTCCACAGGCATTAGGCTTCCCTGCAATTAACATTGTTGGAGGGAAGAGGGTGTGAGAATGTGCTCTCCGAAATTACACCCTTCCCATTGCTTGGTCCTGTAACCCTCCATGCTCTGGAGGAGGAGGACTGCACTAGGGAGCCTGATGTACTCAAATAAATTTACCGCCTGGTTAAGAACCCTGCATGATCAGGGTTCTAGATTGCCTATGGAAGCCTATGCATGTAGAGAAGTCTTCCCCCCCACATATCTTTGGTGTGGGTAATGGAGTTGAACACTGGGAATGCAACAGAAGGGATAGAGCCATGGCCCCCATTCTCCCTCAAATGCATTTAGCACTGGACATTTGAATAGGGGTTAGGTAATTCAGCCATTAGCCCTAGCCGGTGAGGTAGTGTTCAGCAGGCCTCTAGGGAACTGTGAAGGATGAACACCAGCTATTCCAGCTCATTTTCTTGGCTGCTCATAACACACAGGCATCCGTCCTGAAAGTCAGTGTGACACTGAGAAAGCGCAGCACTTACAATCACTTAACGCTGGGTGTGAATTTCAAGAACAAGACTCTTGTCAGGCAGCATAAATTATTTCATTCACCACAACAAGCTATTATGGAAGTCGTTTTTTTGGCCTGGATCAACGCGTAAAAATTAAATATGCCAGAGCTTTTAGCAGGAAGATGGAGCTTTGAGTGTGTGAGAGAACCACGCTGATGCTTTCATGTGACCTCAGCTAGAAATGACTGACTTACAGACTGGAAAATGGAGAAGTCCAAATAATGTAGTTTCTGTTATATAAGACTTGAACCTCAAGTCAATATAAGAAAACTGCTGTCGGCTGACTTTCCTTCATTGTGTCCAAGGGCTGAATATTTCAGAGCTGAACTGAAATTTCTCAGAAAATGTTCTGTTAACATTTTTAACCATTTCCTTCCTTCCTTGTGTTTTTCAGTTTCCCTAGCCTAGAGAATATTTAGCAAAATAGCTTGTCTAACTTCCCTGTCCAAAAATATGTTGAAGAAATTTAAGCGCAACTGTGGATCTATTGTTAGTAAAATTGAAATTAAATTTCTTCAAATCACAACATAAATAAAAGCATATCTCTTTATACCTCCCCAATGCTCATCAATGCACAATGGAGATCAAACCTCTCCATTCTGAAAGAAATCAGCCCTGAGTACTCACTGGAAGGACAGATCGTGAAGCTGAGGCTCCAATACTTTGGCCACCTCATGAGAAGAGAAGACTCCCTGGAAAAGACCCTGATGTTGGGAAAGATGGAGGGCACAAGGAGAAGGGGACGACAGAGGACGAGATGGTTGGATAGTGTTCTCGAAGCTACCAGCATGAATTTGACCAAACTGCGGGAGGCAGTGGAAGACAGAAGTGCCTGGCGTGCTCTGGTCCATGGGGTCACGAAGAGTCGGACACGACTAAACAACTCAACAACAACAATAATGCACATCCATGAAGATTTATTCTATAACCAACCCAATGAAACGATCAACACAACAAATATAATCATGAGCCCACTTTTAACAACAATCACTCAAATAATCAAGGAAGCGGGAAATGGTGAGGAGAAGAGGAAGGATGAAAAGGAAAACACATTATGTTATTTTAATATAGTTTTATTTTATTTTATCAGTAGACAAAATATACCAAAGATAAAGAACATAAAGAAATACTGTTACAGAAAGTCGAAAGTAGTATAAGACTGGGCATTATCATTGAACTTCTTGTTCCAAAACACTACAAAAAAATACCAACTTTTCCATAAAATTGATGGGCTGGTATGTATGTAATAATATAATAATTTAATATTTTTGAATTAAACAATGACTTTGGCTACTCCTTCCAGTTCCCCTCTCTTAGACATTTCTTCCTTCCTCCACAGTGAACTAACAGCAGAGTTCCACTGTTCTAGGACAAAATTTTTGTGTGAGCTCCCAAACAGCTCTTTAGATCCAGCAAGTAAAAGAACTAACTTAAATGAAGTAACACTGATATATTGCCTTAATGCCACATGAATAAAAAACATCTATTGGCATTCTTGGCAAATATGTCATTGATTTTAAGGCCTCTAATCATGCGGTACTTGTGCCTCTGGCCTTTAAAACATCCACCACTTTTATTACTGATGAAACAAAGGATGATTTAGAGTTTTGGTGCCTGTGTTTACTCTATAATATGCAGGGGAGGAAATTCCTGTCTGTAACTTCTACAACTGAGCCCGCCTCCTCTCTGTGTTGGGAATATTAGAAACCCAATATGAATCAAGTCAAACTCACTTTTCTATTGCAACTCGAAAGTATCATGTCTTAGATAGCCGTTCTTGATATGAAGACACAGCAAAGAGGTATTTGATTTAGAGACCTGAGGGAAGCTCTGTTTGAATAACAATGACTTCTTTTCTGGCACAATCAATAACAATTTTTTGAAGATTATGGTTCTATAGTGAGAAAATACAAAAGAATGCTCCAATAAAGAACGAACCCAGCAGTTCCCCATAATTGATCTCTTCACCTCTGCATGGGAATTCATCTAAATGATTGCAAATGTATGCCATTTTAATTAACGCCTTTATGAGAATTCTTCAAGGTTAATGCCGCAAAGCAAGCAAACTGCTGAAAACCCAATCCATAAAATAAGATAACCGAGATACATCTATAAATAAATAAATAAATAAATAGATGGTTTGTACTGTGCAGTTTTATGCATTTTTCTTGTAAACCACTTGGATGTTTTTAATGAAACAGTAATATATAAGTATCATTTAATAAATAAGTAAATAAAAATACAATGACTTTCGCAAGCTCAACTGGTCCTGATCCAGGGCCCCTCTTCTTCAGATGGCAAAGATAGCGAGATTTCCCCCTTCTCTGATGTGTATGCTCCAGCGCATGAATTTACTGCTTTCAAGAATGAAAGGAAATGCATGTAGGAATGCGCAGAAGTTGTTGCTTGATTAGTTTCTGTTTTGTTTCTGATTTGTTTTGACAGCTGATAAGCAGAAGATTATTTGTTAGCTCTAATATTGCTACCATAAGAACATGCTGGGAATAGTTGTAGCTCTGCAGCAGCAGGAGCATTTTTGCTTGCTGGGGATTTTATTTGCTTTCTTCTCGTTGTTTTTAATCTTCCTTTTATATTCTTCTACCCGGCCCTGTGGCATTTCCCTCCCACCCTCAATATCCTTGGAAAGCCAGAGAGAATTTGAAGCTGTAATAAGAACCTAAGAAACTCCTGCTGGATTAAGCCAATGGCCAATCTAATCCAACCTCTTCTTCTCTCAGGGGCCAGACAGATCCCTGTAGGGATTCCATGCATTTAGTCAATCGATTTCAACTGTTGATACTCCTCTCTCTCTCTCTCTCTCTCTCTCTCTCTCTCTCTCTCTCTCTCTGTGTTTATGTATGTGTATGTATGTTACATATGCTTCATATGCTTCAGGTTACATACGCTTCAGGTTAAAGACTCTGCTAACCCAGAAATAGTGCTTCAGGTTAAGAACTTTGCTTCAGGATGAGAACAGAAATCGTGCTCTGGTGGCACAGCAGCAGCGGAAGGCCCCATTAGCTAAAATGGTGCTTCAGGTTAAGAACAGTTTCAGGTTAATTACGGATCTCCGGAACGAATTAAGTACTTAACCTGAGGTACCACTGTATGTATGTATGTATGTATGTATGTATGTATGAAAGTATGAAATCATCAGTGCACAAGGTAAAATAAGACATGAAAAGAAAAGAGAGAAGAAATAATGGCAATATAATATATTTACACGTACATGTACATGTCATGAAATTCTACTCAATATTGATCCAGAGCAGAATTCCGACGTATGGTTAGCAGAGTAAAAACTTAAACGCGTTGCAGGATTCCCCCCCAAAATAGACCAGAGGCAATTATATTTCACCCAGCAGAGTTTTACTGCTACTGAAGGCAAATGAGCATAATGGTCACAAATCCAATACATTCAGGATTGGCACAATACATAAGAAATCCAGTTGCAGCACACTTAACCTAAATTTACAGTAACTTATTATAAGACTAAACCTTAATACTATGGACAGAACACCACACCAGATGAAAGAAAGAAAGAAAGAAAGAAAGAAAGAAAGAAAGAAAGAAAGAAAGAAAGAAAGAAAGAAAGAAAGAAAGAAAGAAGAAAGAAAGAAAGAGAAAGTGAAACCCAGGCTCCTTCTGGCCTCTTATTATAGTCAGCATGACCTTGGCAGAAGACAAAACAGAACCAGTTTAAGCCAGCTGTACTCGGCTTCTCTGAAGGAATAACCCAAGCATCATGAACCTTCTGCTTGCTTCTTTCACACAGAACCCTCTTGAATTAATTAGAATAGGAAAGATCTCTACACATCAGATCAATAATTTCTGCACTAAGAAATGCAAACAGACAATACGCACACACATTATATGATTGTTATTGTAGATGACCTAAACTTAACCCAATACTGTACAGTGTTTATAAAAATGAATTCCAAATATCATTCAATTTGTCTACATTTGTACACAACTTGTTCATGTGCTGCGAGTTTATACCTAGCTTCTGTGCATTCATCGAGGGAGCCACATTTGATACCATGTTTTGAGCTTGCATTGTCAGCTCCTGAACCTGAACTTCCACATCTGGGATGTAACGATGGTGTGACCTTTTTGTTTTAACTATTATTACTCATCTCCCTTCAGAAAGGAAACACCTATAATTTTGTCCTGGGTGTGGATTGCTTGTTGAGTTGGATGTGAATAATGCACAGTAACATATAAAATGTTATTAAAGGGAAAAAATAACAAATTGAGATTAAAGGATTTTGAGGATATTCGTATATGTCTGTCGGATTGGCTCCAATATGTCCAACTTAATGAAAGATTAAGTAAAGACAAACAAAAAGGGTCCACCGGAGAAATATCAAAACTAGAGGAAAATTTAATCCAGCCGAAGGGGAAATATCTATCTAAGATGTATTATCTCCTCCTTGACTGGGAAGTCAAGGAAGTAGAGGTAAAATCGATTATGTTCCATTGGGCCCAGGATTTTGGACATAATATCTATATAAATGAATGGGAAAGGCTCTGGAGAGAAGATATAAAGTTCACCGCATGTTATAACTTGAAAGAAAATGTGATGAAAATGTTTTACTGATTGTATCTGACCCTGGCCAAACTGGCCAAGATGTAAAAAAACCACACCCAAACATTTGCTGGAGATGCAAAAAAGGGGTAGGTACTTTCATGCACATGTGGTGAGACTATGTGAAGATATGAGAATTCTGGGACATAATATATAACAAACTCAAAAAGATCTTTAAAATCTCAAAAAGATCTTTCAAAAAATAATCCAGAAGCCTTTCTGTTAGGCATTATGTCCATCAAAATACAAAAAAAAAACACTTTAGAACCTTTATGTACACAAACACAGTGGCTAGAATTTTAACAGCAAAAAACTGGAAAGGTGACTCGATCCCCACAAAAAATGACTGGCAAACGAAGATGATAGAATATTTAGAACTTGCAAAAATGACTGGGAGAATAAGAGGAAACTCAAATCAGAAAGTGAGTAAAGATTGGACAATATTTAAATAATATCTAAAAATGTACTGAGACAACGCAAATCTCCTGACAGATCTCCTGAATTTTGAATATCAAGAAAATTATAAAAGCAAAAATCTCTCTTGATATGTAACAAGGGGGAAAACCAAAGAAGTGCATATAGACCAATAATGTGTAAAAAGTACAATGAGGGGCATCGGAAGTCAAAAGTGTGTGTGATGTTAAATAATATGTTGTTAGTTAGTGTCTAGTTGTTATGTGGGTATGGTAATGGTCTGTTTGTGTTTTTTTTTATGTAAATTGTTTTGCAATAAAGGTACAGTGGACCCTCTGGATAAAAACTTAATTCATTCCGGGGATCCGTACGTACCACGAAAAATCTGCAACATGAGGCGCTGCTTCTGTGGATGTGCGTGGCGCGATAGAGTGCTTCTGCGCATGACTGAAGAGCACAGAGCGCTTCTGTGCATGCACATGCAGCGAAACCTAGAAGTATACAACCTGAAAGTTACATTACCTAAAGATAATGTAACCCGAGGGTCCACTGTGTGTGTGTGTGTGTATGTATGAATGCACAGTAGGGTGCTCATTTAACACATCGCCAAAATAAGACCAAAGCGGGTATACAAGTGCACAAAATTTGCATGTGCTAATTTATACATATACATGCAAATTAAGAACCAATTGCTATAGCATAAATAACAGTGCAACAGGCCTCGCCTTAGTGGGGAAGACTATGATCAGGTCACCTGTGTGTTAGTGGACAACTTCAAGTCCCCACCTGCTTCTACCTGTTCGTTAACCTTAATCTGTCTTCAGGCTGGAGAGTCCTTCAGACAGAGGATGTCATTACACAAAGGGCCGTCCCATGTAGAGTGTATATAGCCACCTAAATATACAGTCATATAATAAGACTAATATGTGGAGCCCTAACAGAGTTTGTCTTCTGATTAGTGATAAGCCAGAAACATTAGTGGACTCTGTTTTCTGGCTGGTGACAAGCAAATTTGCCCTTGTAGATAAGTTTGTTGGCAGACCACATCTGGTACGGAAATGAGCGGCCTTAATGTTGCATTCATTTGTGCGCTCAATTGAATTATCTGAGTTTGTATTATCAGCCATTTTAACCTTTATTTACTAGTGGACAACCAAAACGTATTTCCTTTCCATAGATAGAGGATCTCCATAAAGAGGCAGGAAATTAGTAAAAAAAGAGGGGGGGGGGCAGTTAATCTGTCCCATTGAAATGGCATTGTAATGCATCTGTATGCAAAACGTTTGGACTTTGAGCAATGTTTTCCAGGAGAATGAATGAAACTGAAAGTTGGCTATAAGGAGAGTGGCATTCTTTTAAACAGTAACAGTTAGTTGATTATGTAGGACCTGCATGCATACTTCTCATAGGTGCATGCATAGCTGTATAAACAGTGAACATGAATATTTATATACCGTATTGGCCTGAATATGCCTCACTTTTTCCTCCCCAAATTCCAAACATGAGAAGTTAAAGTGCGGCTTAAATTCGTGACCTTACAAAAATTGGCTTTTACGATATCGCTGCTGAAACTGACATATGGTAAAACGGAATGGGTGTGAGTGCCTGAGGAATTTTAAGGGACCGGCTTATATTCAGATATAGTCTCTCTCTCTCTCTCTCTCTCTCTCTCTCTCTCTCTCTCTCTCTCTCTCCCTCTCTCGAATTTTAAAGGTGCGGCTTATATTCAGGCCAATATGGTATTTAGCCTGCCAGCCAATACAATGGAGCCACAAGGCAACTAACCTCTTTTTCTTTTAATTATAACAGCAACCAAAGCAACCCAGTTAACATAAGCAAATGGCAGTATTCATCAAAAACCTGGGCCACACAACACTTTCCTAACTGACTGTCTAAATCAATGGAATTCAAATTATAATACAGTAAAAAATAAGATAATATATAAGAAAAAAAGAAGCCATAAAAATACAATTTAATAATAATTACAGCATCTAGCACAGCGCAGTTGCTACAGCAGGTAGAGAAATCAAGTGATTGGCCAAGACCTTCAGGAATTTCCAGGGGTTCTTGGGCAGGGGCCAGGAGTTTGGAAACGAATGATCTAGAACTAGCGCTCGTGAATAGCCAATACATAATGGGAATATTTTCTGGTATCTCCTAACAAAAATGAAATTTTAGAGCTGGTATAATGTGCTGTTGTGGCTAACATTGTGAAGTTTCTGATTTAGCTTGCTGGGTGATGTGGAAATATCTAATTTTGAAAGGATGCTGTGGATCCCAATGAGCCAGTCATCCAGCCTATCCTGGCATACTCTTGCCTTGAAATTTATGGCTTGCCTGAACGTCTGCTTCATGGTACACAGATATAAAACAAAAGGATGTTGAATCCTTCTCAAAAGCAAGGGGAGTCATTTGTGCAGTTCTTGGAAAATATATGGCCAGCACAATACAGTACTACCTGATGCTTCTCCTGAAAGCTGCCTCTTCTAGATTTGATTTGCTTTCAATGTCTTTTTAATGAGCCTTATACAGGAAGAACCAGTCAGGTGCCTGCTGTGAACACATATATTTCACATTTCATATGTCCCGAAATTTTAACCAAATTGTTATTTCATTAAAACTGTAAACCATACAAGGTAACTGTCAATTTGAACTTGGTAGCTGTATTTGTGTAATTGAATAAGTCAAATAGCATGACATTTATTTAGTCTAAGACTACAGTTTCCTGTATTGGCAATCATTGATGTAAGTGCTTTACTGTAATTGAATTTGAACAGATTTTACTCCTTTGGTAGTAAAATAGCAGATCTTTATTTTGTTTTGTTTGTACAAGACAGGTCTGGAGAACAGTGGAGTAAGAAGTGATGTGGGAGAGGGTTTTGGATGGTTTTTTATGTTGCAGCATGATCCTGTTTTGGTCTACTCAGAAGTAAGCCTCAGGCAAGTGTGAGTATAGGATTGCAACCTAAATTACTAGAGTCCTTTGTATCACCATCACTCCAATCTTTTTTCATGGCTGGCCCATAGTCTCATGATACAGCATACATTTTGCATGTCAAAGTTTCCAACTTCAATTCCCCATATCTCCAAGTCAGGCTGGTAAAGATTCCAGTCTGAAACCATGGAAAGGCAGTGTCAACAACCTTCAACTAGATGGGTCATGTCCGATTTGAAATAAGACAGCTTCCTAGGTTCCTAAAGCTCTGAGTTCAATGTGAATCCATTGCTACCATCAAAAATATTGCACTACTGCAGCTGGGTTAGTTTTCTTTGGTGCTACTTAAGCACTAATGTGAGGAGGATCTGAAAAGGCCTTTAAACTAACCCCGAGACAACTGTTAAAAACTGGGCTTCTTACAAGTCGACCTTCAAAATTATGTCCTACAAAGGTGGCATTGTACCCAGGCTCAAACCTGGAAAAATCCAACTCAACAAGGACCAAAAAGTTGTAGCTGACAATCTAGCCCTGAGTAAGGATTAAGACCTGGGACTCGGCTGTATTAGAAAAGAAAAAGTGTTTTATATGCATTATGACACTGGCACCAGATGGTGGTGTGGAGCCCCGTCTTTCCCTAATGTGATTTCCCATTATGAAGTTTACAACGCATTTTCCTGAAACGCTTTTTTGATGTGTCTAGATCCAGCCCTGATCTACATGTTCAGAGTAATCATGAGCTACAATGCTCATTCATATGAAGGATTGTGTGGTGAATACATCTCATGAAACCTCCCTTCATGAGATAATTTATTCTAGGGGTAGCTCATATGGTGGTCTCCAGATGTTGTCGGATTGCAACAACTCCCGTCATTCATGGCATTTAGCCCTGCTACCTGGGCCTGGTGGGAGTCATGGTCAAAGAAATTTTGGTGGTGTGTCCCTGATTTCTGCATTCAACTCCTCACTATCTCACCAAGCAGTGGTAGCATCCCCAACAGGGCTGTACCTCTCAACTGAATGTGCTGAATGTGCATGGTAGCGCATTGCTTGCACTCATTGGAGAGCAAAGAACTCAGCAGGTAGCACAATCTTTTATTCTACATAGGGTAACAATTATGCAAATTACACCACTATAGAAAAAGGCTTTATAAAGAGATTAGAAGTCATTAGAATGAGACTCTCTCTGGAATATATAACCAGGGTTTCTTTTGTTTCACAAGTAAAATGCCATTAAAAGTTTAGACTTCTAAAAGCCATTTTATTGTCTTTCTTTCTCAGGGCAAAGCAGGAGGTATTCATTTATGGCTTTAGTCATAACTTCCCATTATGAAGTATTTATGCCCATAACCATCATTTAAGACTTTGGAGAGAAGTGGGGTAGAATTATTAAATAATATGTTTTGCTTCTTCTTAAATGATGATGAAAGGGCTGCACGCCGTACTTAAAAGTGCATAGCTGGGAAGATAAGTGTGGTTTAGGAAGAAGACATTCTGCTGTCTTAAAGGTTATGGAAGTCTTTCAAAGAGGAAAACATTGCCATCCCCTTTAGAGCTTTGCTTACGTAAGCCAACTGTGAAATAGCTTGTGTCAACAATAAAGTCAATCTATTTTCTCTCCGAACACCCTGCTCAGCAACTCTGGGTCCAATAGGGGAAGAAGCCATAACTCAGAGGCAGAGAATCTACTTTGTGTGCAGAAGGTCCGAGGTTCAAACTCTGGCATCTACAGGTAGGGCTGTACCCTGTCTGAATTCATGGAAAGTCACAGCCAATTAGTGTGGACAATACTGAGCTAGATGGATCAATGGTCTGACTCAGAATAAGGCAGCTTCCTGCATTCCATTGTGTGCTTCTGTCTAATTAACCAAGACAATGTTTCCATTCTTGCATCTCATGAAGAAATGACCAAGTCACTGTGGGGAGTGGAGATGACCCAGAAACTGGAATTTCATCTGTTCTTGATGGAGTTGCCCCATTTGCTCCCTCCAAGAAGCAGGTCCGGGATTGTGAGTAGATGCAGGACTGGCCCAAGACATTTTGCTGCCTGAGGCAGACCCCCAAATTGGTGTACTCCTACCCACCAGGGAAGAAGGGGTGAGAAAAGAGCTACACCAGGAACAAGGGGAGAAAGAAAGGTTGACATTGGGTTCTTGTGCCCCGGTGGATCCTGCTGCCTGAAGCAGTCATTTCATCTTGCCTCTTGGTTGAGCCGGCCTTGGGTGGATGGGCGGTCATGAATCTTCAGTAGGCATTCTTCTAAAAATGGCACCTGGCTTGGAAACACAAAAAAATAGGACTCAGCGATTGTATGCTTGTCTTTCCCAGGACACATGGATGCATCCTGCACAGCAGCTAACAGAGCTTCAGTTGAATGCCTAGTATCTCCTCTTACACTCTATCTTAATACTCCTAAGAGATGCAAGTACAGTTTCATCACCAGCCAATCCCACCTGACTCAACTCACTTTGTTTACCATCCAGCACAATCATGAGTTCTGCAGAACTTGAAAGCTCTCACACTAGCTCTTTGGTTCTGCAGAGAACGGTCTATATATCCTCTATATCATATACAAGATGCATCAAAAGCCATCACCCAACACCCCCAAAAGGATAAAGCATAGGGAATTTGTCATGTTATCTAAAGCCTTTCTTTATTGAAAAATCCTCATTAACTAGCACTAGATGCAGATTTATTAGCAAAGTTGGGCAGCAGCCTAGGCCTTTGCATTGAGGATAATGAAGGCAGATGCTCACCTTGATAAATGAAAGCTAGGTTGACGTGCTTCTTTTGCCAGTGGTAGGGGTGCAGGTATAACTGTACACTTTCCAGCATTCTCCATCACACAGGAAGGCAATGACGGCATGGCCTGAAGCATTTAGTTAATGAGAACATCCTTCTAGGATGGTGATCAATATGCAAACTGTATTGAATCATGGAATCAATTTGGTGCGTTACACATAGAAGAAGCCAGCTTGCTCTCTTATAAACAATCATATCAGTGTGAAGGCTTTGATCTCATTTCTTGTTAAACCCTGAAACCTCCAGCCCAAGAGGTGGCTGGTTAGTACAAACCAACATGCCCATTTCATCCCATCCCATCCTCTTGGACCAAACTGCTCCTTTAGGGTTGCAGCTTCCTCAGAGTTTTTACCCAGCTTCAGAATAGCTTGGTTTTATGTCTGTATCATGACCCCAAGCACATCATGCTTTCTTCCAGCAATAAATATTATTTGTAATACTGTGGGATTTTTTTTTAATGTAATTTCTCCCTCCGATGTCTCACTTCTCTTAAAAATGGCCCCTTATCTGGGTCAAGGGTGGGCAGCGGTTGCACCCTGGCACGACGGCTCCCTCGCCCCACAGAGCATCGCCATTTCCTCTGCGGCCCTTGTTCCTTCCCCCGGCTGCTGTGAAGCATCTTGAGTTCAAACCAGACCCAGCTTGAATCCTTGGCCTATCCATGGCGGTCTGGTGGGTGGGATTCAGGGAGCAGACCTTGGAGTGACGCTCCAATCTGCTTCTCACCCATATAAACAGGGGGGTGGCTTTTGTATGTAATTCCCCCCTCTGATTTCTCATTTCTCTTAAAAATTGTTTTCGCTGCTTCTGTCTCTGTTTATTCAAGACCACGGCTGAATTTATGAATGTACCATGTTTACACTTTGTTAGGCTGAAATAGTGACTAGTCCAAAGTCACCATGTGAGCCTCATGGCTGAGTGGGGATTTAAAATGGGAACTTTCCAGTTCAATCTGACACTTTCACCATTATGCCACATTGGCTCTCTCACCTTTGCTATTTAGGTGGCTTGAAGGCTTCTGTTTAGTGCCTCATCGTGATTTTACTGCTTCATTGATAAATAGTTCTTTATTTTATGCATTAATTTTGTTGCATTAACATTTAGTGATTTTGAGTCCCTTAGGTAATGTTTTCATTAGAAAGGCAGGCTGTAAATGTGAATATGCGGGGGGAGGGGATCATCAGCTTTGGCCAAAGATCAGACCATTAATCTGATTAAAAAGCAGCAACAGCAACCTTGAGTGATACGCTTTGTCTCCCAATCCCTGCATACCACTCATATGTACCATGCAGTGTTTATTGCACCACTCCTGCAGGTATGAAAATGGGTTTTTCCAGCTCGTAGGAGCCATGGAGCCAGCAGCATACTTTTGGACAAAACGAGAAGCCTAGCTTATGATCTGTCAGGTTCAAAGCAACTCACAAGCCAACCAGCAGTGTTCAGTATTCTGATTTTTCAGCCTATCTTGAGCTGCATAAATATGAGGAGTTATGAAACCACAAAGCCCACCTGATGGGCTAACATTGAACATGGTGGGTCACAAATTGTATGGCTCACAAAGGCTTTGTGAATATTCAGAACCCTAGGAATATAGGAAGCTGTGTTATAACGCATCAGACCCTTAGTCCAACTAGATCAGTATTGTCCACATTGACTATCAGTGGCTCACGAGAGTTTTAGACAGGGAACATTCCCAGCCCTACGTGGAGGTGCCAAGGATTGAACTTGGGCCCTTTTGCATTCAAATTGTGCACTTTATCATTGTACTACAACCCTTCTAATCAACGTGTATCTGTAATAACAAATTGTGCCAGCAACTGCAGGGCACTGTGTTTGATGGGTCAACAAATCATTGTACCCCTAAATGAACTTTCCGCATTGGGGTTGTGTACCCAATGCAAAATTCAATAATTTATTCGTTTGGAAGCTGAAAGATGGGAGGCCCCATTAGTCTTCCCTGAGGCTTTTATTTCCTTTGCCACTTGGACAGGATATAAGACAGTTGAAAGACTAGCAGATATTTCTCATCAACATCAGACCTTTGATTTTAATTGGTGACTGGCTTTGAATTTTAATGGGTTGATCTATATACTTTCTCTCCCTCAACTTGTCGACCTCACTTATCTTCTCTTATTTCTTCCTGCCAACATCTTCTGCAGAAGAAAGAAGGGAAGAAAAACCGCTCTTCCCAAAACCTGTTTAGTCACATGCTTTCATAGTATTTGATTTCCATAATTTCATGTAATTCTGTAGTATTGTTTGTTTCAGGGTTCACCCTCAGTATCTGGGCATGCATGTTGCTGAAATAATCTGTGGGACAACAACTGTTCATTTAGAAAGCTAATGGGCACACCATTTATCACAATGGGAGAGGATGGCATGACAGCCAGCCTGAAGCTATAGCCCCATGTTGCCAGTGTCATTGTATTCATACAACAGTTTTTCTGGGAAACAGGAGATGTGAGAACAACTGCGTGGCTCTATTGCTACATTAGAATATTTCAAAAATTGCTCTCATGATTCTTTCTCAAAGGAGAGGATACAAAAGTAACAAAAGTTTGCAATACAAAATACAAAAATTCTCTCAACCCCCCCCCCCGGACCACTAGGTTTATTAAAAAGTTCCAAAATATAAGCATTCTGTCATTCTAATGTGCATCCAATCACTTACTGGAATAGTGGCACTTTTACAGAAATCCCAAGAGGTTGTTCCAACCTTTTTGTGAGTCTCATGTGATTTCAAAAAGCTAACTTTTCTGCAAGAATATGTGAGTCATTTAACAAATAAGAGACTCAACACAGGTCCTGCTTAATTCTATCGTGTATTTTTCGTAGTTGAAGTGGATTTTTTCCCCACCATGTGTTGTTGCTGATGATGTTGTTGTTTTTTACCTGAGGCAAGGAGCCTAGCCAATCCTGGTTCTTGTCAGCGTGTGCATTTTCTGGACATGTTGCTGAAGTGTTTTCAGACATTTGTCTGGACACCCATAGGGGGGAAATGAATTGCACCTGTTGGTCTTGCCCCTGACTCCTCCTGGTAGGACAATGATGGTTATTCCTGGATCATGATAGCTTGACCACAGTTGCCCATGCATTGGTAACCTCATGCTCATATTACTGCAATGTACTGTATGTGGGGCTGCCTTTGAGGTTGGTATGGAGACTGCAACTGGTGCGCCATGCTTGCAGGCAGCAAACTACAGTCACCTTCCTTGCAGAATCTGCTCTGTCCACCAATCTGCTACCAGATCAAGTTCAAGATCTTGATATTAACATATAAGGCCATATACCGCTCAGGACCAAGTTACTTGTGAGACCACCTTATCCCTTATATGCTTATAGAACACTGTGGGACAGTTTCTTCTGCAAGCTCCAAAAATATCAGAAGCTCACTCCGCAGTAACTCAGAGCAGGGATTTCAGTGTGGCTGCCCTTGCTCTGTGAAACCAGGACCGGATTAAGACCTTTATAGGCTCTAAGCACTTAAAAAATTTTGGTGCCTCCATATATATCTAATTGAAAATATAAACAATAATATAAACAATAATAAACCCTATATCATAACTTGACAAGTGCCCACTACCTGCACCTTCTGAAACAAATTGAAGACATTTTTGATCTGACAGGTTTTCTCAACTGGATGACTGGGTCTCTGCCATGGGTGTCTCTTCTAGACTGTATTGTTATTGTTTTGTTTTTCAAACATATTTGTTGATTTTTTGCATTTTTTAACTGCTTTTCGCTGTTTTTATGAGCACCTTGTGTGGAAGGCAATAAGAATAATAATAATGATTCCCCAGAAATTCATGCTGCTCTGATTACGGTGTGGAAAATGGTTGCCTACTGTGTGTGATAGGCGCCTACTGACTTCTTTCAAAATGATTTGCAATAAATGATGCAACAGCCATGCAGGCATCACTTTGCAAATATTTAAAAATACTGAGTGGTTAATGAAGGCGACTCCATCCACACTCATTCATTGCTCACAACTTTCATTTTGTATCTGTAAATTTTGATCATTTAAATAATATCGCCTTGTGTGTGTGCTCCAGAAATGAACCTAATGGGTCTCGTCCAGTTCAATTTCCATTCATTACGACATGGACATGCCCATGGATGGGCTTAGAGGGAATATTGTGTGAACCTTAATTGTGAGTGGCACATACTGTGACTGATCATACTAAAAGCTGCCTTGTTTTCAGCTCCTCTAAACACCCCAATCCACTGGCTGATATATAAGCAATATATTTCATTCTGTCTCACACACGAGCTTAATTCTTAATATCCGATGCTGTGTATCAATCTCCTGTGCACAGATATAAAAGGATCTGGTTTACACTGGAACAATTGTTTTCCCCAGGAAACATAAAATATTGCTTCTGTTATTTCTCAGTGCTTTTTGGCTCTCTTGCTGTTTAAACAAATAAAGGAAGAGATTATGGGGCATTTCTGTGATGAGCGTACCTGTAGAGAGGAGCACTTCCATGCTTTCACTGATAAATATTTAGATGCTGTGAATTTGTGGTGTTCGTGGTACAGAATACAAATGTATCCCGTGTGTAACATAGAGCTGTGTTACAAATCAAGCAGCACTGTCCCCGAACATTCTGCTCCAGCTCAAAATACTAAATGCCCTATGTGTCAGTGTCACAACCACAGCTCTCCAAACAAAGATGTACAAAAAATTATTTAATGATCATTGGTTGCTGTGAAGCTATGTGAGGCCTTAAGATCAGCTTCTTTGGAGGTTCAAATGCACACTTCATTTAATAGTAAGTCCAGCTTCTCATTGTTTGCTGCAAACTCTATAGCCAGACTTGGTTTTATCGTGCACATGGCTGTTCTGCACCATCCCCTTCCTTCTTTCATCAGAGAAACAAAAAACCAAGCTGTCTGGGGTGAAAAACCTAGAGAGGGCAAAGGTAGAGAGGTTGGAGGCAATAGTTTGTTTTGATGGACAGGACTAGCTTTTAATCACAGTGAATTCTCTTCCAAGGGCGCTCCAGTCAGAGTGATTTGGGAAAGTTCTCATTTCCCTCCAAAGTTAGGCTGTGAGACCAGGGAGTAAGCAGAGGAATTAAATAATTAGGGTGGTCTCCTTCTTTCCCATTCATTCTTTTTTCCTCAGAGAATATTTTAAGTAATAGCATTCTCTTTTTCTTATTATTCACAGAGGGTGTCTCCAGGAAGGGAGAGCAGCGAGAGAAAAAGCTGAGTGTTTTCTTTTGTTCACTATAGCTAAGGTAAAATCACCTAGCATGATAGCCCTTCATTCTATGCATGTGAGCTTTGGTGGGATTCTTACCCTTCTGTTTCTTCCTTATTTTACCAGTTCTCATGCTAATCTCACTCACCCCCAGTAAAAAATAAAACTGATGGAAGAAAAGTTATATCTATTTTCACTTCCCCAAATGGTAAAGTCTGAGAGAACGTGTACACCTTTCTTTTGGCATGCGCCATTCCTTCAGACGGGGAAGCTACGCTTACAATTTGCATGCAGTTGTGGCAGAAAAGAACAAATTTAGAAGCTCAGCAGAGGGGCCCCCCTTGGTAGTTCCACTATTCTCAGAAGTTATGGGGTGGCAGCCCCTCGGTTGTGGCATGTGAAGACCCCTCTCTTTACCCTCACCTTTGACCCCTCAGGTGTATGTATTTAGGACTCGCCCTTTTCTTGTGACTGCCATTTGTTTTAATTCTGTTTGAATCATGTCTTTTAAATTGTTCTAAGCTGCCCTCGGACCTTACGATGCAAGATGGGTAATTGTCATCAACATGATTATAATCACCATCCTTTAATGTTTTCTACCTGAAAACTCCTGGATGGAAGTGCCTGAAATTTAGTAGGCTTAATTCACTCTGCAAGGAAATCCTTAGCATGCAAATTTCACCCATGTATGTGAAAAGAAAGAAAAAGCTTAGCCATTTTTTAGATTCCTAATTAGATTGATGAGGGCAAAACAGAGTTTCAGATGTAACGTACCAGGTTTGGACTTGAATAACAAATCAAATACAAATACAAATACAGAGCAGATCCAAAACAGACTGAGCTGCTTCCAAATGCTACTGATACCAGTGCAAGGCAAATTGTGTAGTCACTACACACCTCTTAAGACTCTCTCTTAATCCCAGGTGTGTTTGGGGAAGACAACAGGCAGTTTCAGAAATTCCCAGAGGGAATTTGTACAGTTGCCTAGTTTCTACACTTATTGAAAGATCCCCCTCCATCCAGGGAAGAAGATGCATCATCACAGGTCAAGGACACATTTCAGCCAGGCAAAACCACTCAAGAAGGATGTGAAGCAGGGGCAGGGAGAGGTATGCCCAAGGACCAGATAAGCTTGAATGATTGTATGTGGGTCTTTGAACCTGAGGTTCACCAGCCCTGTTCTGGACTGATACATGGGTCAGAGCATAATTACACCTTGGATTTTACACTTCTACCAATTTTGCAGTAGAGATTTTAGCACAAACAAGCAGCAAAATGATGAACCATTTGTGCGATTTGGGATAAAATGTATTTAAATATGTATTTTGTGATTTTAAAAAAGTCTTCAAATAGGGATTTAAATAATGAATTGTCATGGGGGCTTCTTCTATGGATCAAGGTGCAAAATACACTCTCTACAGATGCAATGGTGGCAGAAAAATGCCTAGTAGAGGAAAAGATTTACTAGGCTGCACATAATCTATCACTTCCTCTCCACCAACATGACCTACTGTCAGGCTTCAGGGAATTGGCTCTTCCCCCCCCCCCACCCTTTAGCAGTAGATAAGCAGAACAAAAGGAAAGGAATCTTCTTACCAGTTAGAACTTTAATGGTCACAGCGAGACAACAAAGAAAACATTTCCTAGTTGCTCCCAATTAAGGGTTCCACCCACTTCCTCCCTTGTGCTGCCACCTTATTTGCTCTTCTTGACCTTGGGCTGAGCTGATGAATGCTTTCCAGTGACAGTGAGTCTGTTAACTCACTCTCCCAGTTCTTCTCCTCCTAGCTGTTCCCCATCCAGTACTTCCCAGCTTCTGCCTTCTGAACTATGTCCCTCCGCAAACCACTGTTCCAAATCTATACTATTCCTCTGTTCCTGAGAATATTTAGGATCCTGATCAGGAGCAGGGGGAGGCTCCCACCATTCTTCTTCAGTGCAGCCCTTGTCAGCACAGTCACTGACATCTACAGTGTGTTATAGCTATCAGCCAGCCAAATGTGCATCTTAATGGCCAGAGTCTAGTGGCAGAAGGAAGGGAGATTGGTCAACCTGGCTTTGCCAGCCTTCTGGAAGTCTTACTGTTCTAGTCAACTAGTGAACACTGGTTTCAAAAAAGACATATAGTAGTTGAGCTATTAAAGTTTCACTGAAGTCTGGCTCTTGAAGGGTATGTGAGAGTATGATGGAATGCCTAATCTAAACAGAGTGTGTGTCAGACTCTCAGTGGCTCGTTTTCTGGTTACAGCATCAGCCTTCAAATGCATTAAGGCTGGTCTTTGATGTATGAGTATTTCTGTGTTGGAACACTTTCATGTTCTTTTTCCAATCAGGCATCAGTTTGTCAATCCCTAAATCATGTATACAGTCCTATGTTGCTTTTGGACTGAAAGAGTATGCTGTGAGACCAATTAAAGTAAATTATGGCACTTAAACCCCACTGCTGATAAAGAAATGTAATAGTTACTTTGATAACTATATCCCTTCTTGAGATGTGGTGTGATATGAAGCCTTGTTGCTGGTTGAGTTTCATGCATCAAATTCATTAGGCTCCAGAGAATGGAGAAGAGACCCTATATTTTTATTATTCGAAGGAATCCATTTTATATATATATAAAAGGCTTCCAACATTTTGTAGTTTATTTCTTTGCTGGGACCCCAGCAAAGTCGTGCTAACTGAAATGTTCTCCAGGTAGTTTTACAGCATCTTCCAGAGACAGAAATTTAGATCTGTAATTTTCAGCAATGGTAAAAAAGATGTAAAATAAAATCTAAAGGCTCTACCTTTATACAAAGTAACCCTGTGTGTTTAGAGTGACGTTCTTCTTCATATGAATATTTCATATGGTTGCATGAGCACACAGGACCAAACTAAATGTGTGAACATCTTCCTAGTTCTTCATTATATATATTTTCCATGAAAACTTTATTTGTGGGCTGTAGTCAAGAGCTGCTGCTGAGGGAGAAGAAGGGCTGCTTAACCATTTCCTTTCCCACCATTTGTCCACTTCAAACTACCGCTATCCCTGGTGGAAAAGATACTGGGTCCCCATCTTTCCCCCCACAGAGACAAAACTGGCTTGGGCAGGGCCATTTTGAGCACACACATTGATGTGTGGGGCTGAACCTGTGACTCTTCAGATGTTGTTGCACTACGAATCCCATAATCTTTAACCATTGGCAACATTGGATGGACCTGATGGGATCTGGAGTCCAGCAACACTTGGAGAACCACAGGGCTCCTGTCCCTGGGTTGAACACCCCCCCCCCATTCCTCTAATCAAACAGATATTTTCCATTAAAACAACAACAACAACCAAACCATCCTCTTAGACACAAGGGACCACCTCAACCCAAATATCTCTGCCCAGCAACTACATTCCTCAGATGGGGCACTGCTGAGAATACCGCATGCCCCAACATAGTATATGTTGGTGGAAAAACTTGATTGGAAATATGCAGTAGGTAACAGAAATGTAGGGCAAAGCAGGTATTTTGCCCAAATCACTATCTCACAGTGTTTCTTGGATCAAAACAATGTATGATTTTATGTATTATGAATTTGTGGGTGCCTTGACTCCAGTGCCGTAGCTTCGGGGGAGCTAGCCAGGGTTTTTTGGCCCTGGGTGAAGCCTTCATAGGATTCGTTGATGTTCTGCATGTTCACATTTCTGGATCTTTCCTTCATTTGGAACTGCAAGAGATGGGAAATCACGTGAATCCTATACATTCATTAGCTATTTTAATTGCCGACTCTAAAATTGGCAGCGCTTCCACTTTAATGGAAGTTAATGATACTGTAATTGCAGAGACGTATCACAGTGAATTGTACCCTGATTACATTCAGGATTATTACTGTATGTAAACTAATCACCAAGTGCAACAACATTTCTATAAACACTCAACATTGCGACATATCGTTTCTTGATATTATTGTTGAGAATGTACAATAGAAACTACCATTGCTGCATGAACATTTTACTTCTTAAGCAACTGCTTGCTTAGTTTCCCCCGTTAATAAATGAACTGCATAATCCTATTCATGTTTACTCAGAAGTCCCATTTTGTTCAATGAAGCCTGCTCCCAATTAAGTGGCCATAGGTTGGTAAGCATAATTTAATATATGATATCTGAGAATTACAGCTACAGGTCTGTAAAATTATTTGCGTATTAAGAAATCAAAGCCACTTGTTAAGGCATTTACATTCCTATTTCTTTCGTTCACCTGCTGCAAGGAGGAATTTATATGGCTGCACGGAGTTTAAGTAGGTGCTTATGGGAAGTTTTCTTTTACGAAGTCAAGTCATTAGCCAGCACTGGTGATGGGAACTGTACTCCAAAACATCCAGCCTAAGTTGGATTAGCCCCATATTGTCCACACTGACTGACAGCAGTTCTGCAGGGTTTTAGATAGGCGTCTTCCCCAGACAGCAGTAGCAGAATATATAATGAAGATTTTTCCAGCAGAGCAGGTGGCCAGTGCTATGAGCTCTTATCTAGGTTTTCTTCTTTGCTAGCAAATATACAACTAGTACATGTGAGATGAAAAGGTATTAGTAGTGTGTGTCCTTACCATTCTGGTAGACTTCTATGTAACTCAGTGGATGTGCCTTTAAAAAATGCAAAGCTTTTGTCTTCAATGTCAAAACATCTGTCTGACATACAACTGTGATTCCATAAGAATAAGGGCCTTTATAAATGGCCATTTCCCTCACACCCACTCAGTTAACCTGCAGCTGACTGGATAGCTCAGTTGGTTAGAGTGTGGTGCTAATATTATCAAGGTTGCAGGTTTGATCCCCATATGGAACACCTGCATATTCCTGCATTGCAGGGGGTTAGACTATATGATCCTCAGGGTCCCTTCCAACTTTATGATTCTATCTCATTTCAAACACTGCAGCCCTATGCACACTAACCTAAGAGTCCCACTGAACACACTAGGACTTGCTTCTTAGTAGAGCTGTGTAGGATTGTATGGTGTGTGCCTTAAGGTATCTTGGCATGCCATATAGTTGGAGAAGCAGGAAGTACGTATGTCGGGATGGGTAAATCTGTCTATTTCAGTTTATCATTTTTCCAGTTTTAAGTACACTACGACACCACTTTAAAAGAGCCATGGCTTCCCCCCAAAGTATTCTGGGAACTGTAGTTTTTGAAGGGTGCTGAGAGGTATTAGGAGGTTCCCTATTCCCTTCACTGGGCTACAACTGTCAGAGTAGTTTAACATTCAATTAGTAGTTTTAACAGGGAACACTGCAAATTGTAGTTCTGGGAGAGGACTTAGGGGTCTCCTAACAACTCTCAGGACCCTTAACTCACTACAGTTCCCAGGATTCTTTGGAGGAAGCCATGACGGCTTAAAGTGGTATGATTTAAAGTGGCATGGTGGGAATGTGGCCTAAATATTCAGTCACTGCCCTGTCTAAATAAAACATTTCCTTCCCCCTCCCACCAATTCTGCTAAAATTTAAGTTACCTATTCCAAGATATAACATGCTATTTCCTTTCATTTCTTCTAAAAGCCTCGATTCAGCCCAGATAGAGTGGGATTCTGTGATACTAATTTCACTGAGGGCAACATCCAGTTTGATATTATTTGATCTGGGAAATGCATCTTCTACAGAGAGCTTCTATAATGCCAAGAGAGCCTTTATGCTATTTGATGTGCCTGTGTTGAAGCAAATTGAAAGGCCAATAAATTTGGCAGCTTGCCCAGCTCCCCCTTTTTTTTATGACTAATGAAGCTGTTCATTGGGCAATATTGTTTCATTCGGCAAGTGGTCCTTGTGTGATTCCAAGATGTCACTTATGCTTATTAACCCACTAAATCTTTCCATCCCAGCAGGAACACTTCCATACATCAGCCAGCGGAGGTGAAGGACGCAGAGAATATCCTCTGAGAAAATGGTCTCATTTGTATTAGAAGCATGCTATGGTTGTGTCCCAGAGGCTTTATATCTCAAAGGCACAGAGAAGAAACAGGAAAATAGAAAGAAGCCTGTGGCATCTTCTCATAAATTTTGAAGGAAGGTGCCACAATATCCTCCCTTTCCTATTTCTTTCCCAGAGTCACTGAGAAAAAAATCAATGCACTAAAGCTTTCGCTACCTTAAGCGGGCAGGCCGCGCAGGCCTGGGCAGGCTGGGTCTTCCTCTTATATACCTGCTGGGATTAGCAAGGCACCTGACCCTCACCTGAATTTCATAGCTCTCCTAACAAGTGCTTAGGTCTGCCCAGGCACTCTACTATTCAAATTAGAACCCAGTGTTTTTGTTACAATCCCCTTCTCAATTAAGTAATCAATTTTAATCTAGAATTTAAATTCTCAAAACTTTCTTATTTGTTAATTCGAGCAAGTAAACTACTGCTCTCACTTCATTAGAAACAGTATTTTTACCTGCAACACACCTGAGCAAACCTGCTTCTCTTCCTTTCACAGATATTTTGTTTCCATTTGCAACTGTAGCTGCCTCTGATTAGTTATCATTTAACTCTTTGGGGAAATAATTAGTATCACACGTCATGTGCATGGAAGTTGCCGAACCAATTATCCAACAAGAAAGATTGCTGTTAATAGCACCAGTTTTCCTATAACTTGATATTCCTGGATAGTTTTGATGAACTGCAAAAGCATTTTTAGTTTGCTTTCTGTTGTCACCCTGGAACTTTTCTTTATTAGTGTCACTTTGTTTTGTACGATTCCTTGCAAATGAAGGGAAACAACTTTTCTGCTTGTATATGTTGATAATACAATTTTGGTTACTGAGGACAAACAAGATTGTACAAAAACAAGACTGGATGCAGGCCTGGCCAGGACATAGGCGTCCTGACTGTGACAAAGGTAACCTGTGTGCTTGCTTGCTTGCTTGCTTGCTTGCTTGATTAACTGCTGTTGGGAACTTCAAGGTCCCTGCTCTCCCTTCTTATGGTTTTTGTGCTGGACCTGGAAACTCCAATAGAGAGCATTCCAAGTCAAGAAGGAGGGCAAGTGGGCACCCTATCAAATGACAGGGCAGGAGCTACACGGAGCAGGGCCTTTTCACTGGTGGTGCCCATTGTATGCTTCACTCTTCCCAGACCTGCTCTCTTTTGGCCTGTATTTTGGAGCTTTATAATTTAGGAAGACTTTGGAAGAACTGGTTGACAAGTCTTATCAGTCACTGACGTATGAGCGGATTTTATTTGCTGCTATTCTGGGCTTCTGGTGCACCAGCATTTACACCAGTGTAATAGAGCTGGCCAGGATGCCAGAAGGGATACAATTTATGAGCTTTCTCCATTATCTGCACAGCAGGGGGTGTTCAGTCAACAGTGCAAAGGCTGAGCTGAAGCATTCCCTGCTGGCTACCTGCTTTCAGCAATAGGGGTCGCTGTTTGGTAGTACACAATTGTTTAGCTGTCAGATTCTAGAGCTCCCTATTGGTGGCTCTTAGGTAATTCACAAAATCCATTCAAAAAGTCCATTCATAAAACAGTGTTCATTCATAAAGAAGTAACATTAATCTCCATTGCTACATATTGGGTGTATATTTCAGTGGTTGGACGTACAGGTTTATGACCATGCTGTAGTGTAGTGCTTATGTGACTGTGAATAAAAGGTGTTGGGCTCATTGTCTCAGGGCTTGGGTGAGGGGGAAGAGGTGACAAAACTGATTTCCAATAGGTGCCCCCCCTTTATTTCCATAACAAGTCCTTGAGTCTGTACTCTGAATGGTGACACCAGGGACCTAGAAGGTTCAGGGCTTGTCAGTCCAACCCCTGCACAGTCTCATCAGGGCTGACCTTAAGGCAATTGGAGCAATTGGGCCAAATTGGGCCCTGTGGGCCGCTCTTAAGGGGGCCCCTGCACCAGGGCAATCTAGATGGATTTTATTTATATCTATAAGATTTTGCAGACTTTGGCTGTGAACTGGGGCCCTACCAAAAAATTAAAAAATAAAATAAAATTCAAGTTGTGCCCCACTGCTTCAAATTGGGCCCCACTGGCTAGCCCTGAATCTCATAGTTGCTGGGCCTGAGTTGCCCTGCTCTTGGATGAAGTCTTGGGTTGACAATTTTGGGAGAGGGGAGACTGCAGCACTGGGGAGAGGGCAGTCTAGTGAGGCCCACTAGACTTAGAGGCCCGAATTGCCCTGCCCTCGCCTGAAGTATTGGGTTTGCAATTTTAGGAGAGGGGAGAGTGCCTGCTGGGGAGTGGGTGGGCTGGGGAGGCCCCCTAGATTTAGAGGCCCCAGGCTTCAGCCTACTTAGCCCTATACATAAATCTGGCACTGCTCTTAGGCTTGGTTAACCTAGGTACTTTTCTACATAAGAGCAGGAAAGAAGCAGTTTTTGCAAGGCAATTCCATGCTTAATGACATCACCAGGGCCCCACCCTCTGTGACTTCACTGGGGTGGTCCCCCCCCGTGACATCACCATGCACCTGCCCATAGGTCTCAGGTTTGGACTTTGCAATCTCAGGGTCTTGGATGCTCCTGAGCTGGCAACCCTAAACACAGATTAGCAACTGAGATTCTTTTAGATTAAAGGATGAGAGATGTCTGGAGACTAAAGTGCACTTACAGAGAGTGCTGAGGTCATTCACTGGGTCTGAAGATAGTGCACTTTAAAACATCAGGGTTTTTTTTTAAATAACTTATTCAGAATTTGCAACTGTACAATTCAGTTATGAGGCAGTCACCAACACTGAAATCTTGGGGTGAGACAAAGGTCTTCAGGAAATAGCTGGGTTTTTTCCCTGTCACATCACTGCAAGAGAGACAAGCCACCATTTTTTTTTATATAATAATATTTTATTAAGTTTTAACAATAAAGAAATTCCAGAGCAACAAACAGGAAAGGAAAAAAAAGAAAAACGCAAGAAAAATACAAAAACACAAAAATACAAAATTACAAAATACAAAAATACAAACATTTAACATAAAAAGGAAAAAGAAAAAAGCACCAAAAAACCCAAAAATCCCTCTTTTTAAATTTCTCCTCTTTGATTAACTTATTTTCCTGACTTCCTCACGCCTCCCTTTTTTGTATCCCTTTTAAAAATTGGTTCAGCAGATTCATATCTTATTAGTTTATCCTTAATTGTTTTTCCTCACATATTATAACTTCAAATTTTCATCTATTATCAATCCAATCTTACATTTTACCTTGTTGCTAGAACTCCTTCATTTCATTTCAATGTCATCAACATTCAGAAATTTTACAATGTTTCTGTAAATAAATTTTAAATTTCCTCCAATCTTCTTCCACCAACTCTTCTCCCTGGTCTCGGATTCTGCCAGTCATTTCCGCCATTTCCATGTAGTCCATTACATGCACCTGCCATTCTTCCAGAGTGGGTAGGTCTTGTGTCTTCCAATGCTTTGCGATGAGTATTCTTGCTGCTGCTGTAGCGTACATAAAGAAAGTTCTATCCTTCTTTGGCACCAATTGTCCAACTATGCCCAGGAGAAAGGCCTCTGGTTTCTTCAGGAAAGTGTATTTAAATATCTTTTTCATTTTATTATAGATCATCTCCCAGAAAGCCTTAATCCTTGGGCACGTCCACCAAAGGTGAAATAATGTACCTTCAGTTTCTTTACATTTCCAACATTTATTATCAGGCAAATGATAGATTTTTGCAAGCTTGACTGGGGTCATGTACCACCTGTACATCATTTTCATAATATTCTCTCTTAGGGCATTACATGCCGTAAATTTAATCCCAGTGGTCCACAACTGCTCCCAATCAGCAAACATAATATTATATCCTATATCTTGTGCCCATTTAATCATAACAGATTTTACCGTTTCTTCCTCAGTGTTCCATTTCAACAGCAAATTGTACATTCTTGATAATATCTTAGCATTGGGTTCTAACAGTTCTGTTTCTAATTTTGATTTTTCCACCTGGAAACCAATTTTTTTATCTAAGTTATAAACCTCTCTTATTTGAAAGTAATGTAACCAGTCTTGCACCTTCTCTTTAAGCTTCTCATAACTCTGCAATTTCAGCTTGTCACCTTCCTGTTCTAAAATTTCCCAGTATTTTGGCCATTTGGCCTCCATATTAAGTTTTTTCAAAGCTTTCGCTTCCATGGGTGATAACCACCTTGGGGTTTTACTCTCCAAAAAGTCTTTATATCTTATCCAAAGCCACCATTTAAACACAATAGTAGCATAGCACTTCTGCAGTGGAGACTACTCGGGCAAGCGAGGAGAGCAAGGAAGCTCATCTGGTGTGATGATACTGCTTTTGTTCCCCTATAAGGCCAATAAGATGTTCTTAGTTGACCTAAAACAACCCACTCGCAGAAACAAAATGTTAGCAGAATTGACAGATACATGAGAAGCGGCTTTCATCACATCCTCCTCATTCTGGAGAAGTGTGTCTCCTGTCTCCATTTCTCTTCTACCAAAGGCGGAATTCCCAGTGTGCACCACATTGAGAAAGATGTGGACCACAGAGGGAATGCTCCCTCTTTGTTAAAAGAGAACTGAAACAGGAAATCCTGCCCAGCCATCTGTCATTCTGCCTAGAAATTCCATTGATCTTGGTAGAAGCTACATATGCAGATCAAATGGACTGAGGATGCGTAGTGAAGATGAAAGGAGCAAACAAATGGGGTTAGCAAAGGATTAGCAAGATGACTTCTTGCATGTTCCATAAGCTTCTCAGCGAATGCACCCTGGCTTCAAAACCTCCCCCCAGCCTTGCCTAACCCACTAGCTTTCTTTCAAAGCCAGCTAAAGACCTTCATCTTCTGTTAAGCCCATGGGTAATAAAATCTTTGACCTACAAAGTACAGTGGAATTGTTTTGATGAGGATATTTAGACTGATTCAGGGACCTGAGAAGCTTCCTTATATCAAGTCAGACCATTCGTCTGTCTATCTATCTCAATACTGCCCGCACTGACTCTCTATAACAGGCATCCTTGGGGACTACAACTCCCATCATCCCTAGCTAACAGGACCAGTGGTCAAGGATGATGGGATTTGTAGTCCCAAAACACCTGGAGGGCCGAGTTTGGGGGTGCCTGCTCTATAATTTCTGCCAGGGGTCTCTTCCACTCCTGTCTAGACATTCCAGGGACTAAACCTGGGACTTTCTGCAAAGAATTAGTATTGGAGCCCTGTAATTTCTGTCCTAGAAAAGGGGGCTTTTTCAATAAATTGTGCAAATAATTGGGTAGCTGAAAAAGACTAATATGTTTATGTTAAATAGCTCACTGCTGGCATCTGGTACAACTAATGGATAATTGACATTCAATACAGTGAAGTTCTCCAAATTTCACCCTGCTGACATCTCCACTTTTAATTATGACATGACTCCACAGTTTACTTACAAGTACTGTGTAATGAGCTGGCGTCAGAGGTTACAAAACAAACATGATGTGTCTGGAATACTATAGCCATTGCCATCTATTACGGTGTGTTATGTTAGTGTCAGGGGACTCATAGTCTTAAAAAGGAGGTGATTCAGAAGATTTTCATTTGCTCTCTTTTACTTCTGTCCCAACTAGACTCTTGAGGCAAAGACTCTTAAGGCAACTCACAACTTTTAAAGATAATAAACATAATAAAATGTCCACCACCGCCCTCCTCAAAGTTAAACTAGAATCAATAGTCATAAATAAGCCTAGTTGTATTGTCCATATGAGGGGATGCCCTTGAATCTGCCTTGTAGCATCTGTTGTAGCATCTTTCCAGATGTTGCTGAACTACAACTCCCATCGACTTTGCAGGCATAACCAAAGAGCAGACATATGGGAGATGTAGTTCACCTTGCCTAAGATGTGAAGCTGATGCTGAAACCTATTTGCTTTAGTTGCTGGATGCAGCAGTCCTTTGAACAGGTATCTGAACATCCCGAAGTCTGAAGAAGTGACCTGCTAACCTGTTGGGCTTCAGGGAATCCTATCCCTCCCACAGTGGGATGCCAAGAAGCAGAAAAACAAGAAGAGTTCTTACTAAGTCGTTTATTCAATATTCACAGAGAGAGATGAAGGAATAGATAATGGTGTTGCTCCAAGTAAAGTCTCATCCCTTCAGTCCTTCCTATTTTACATCACCCTTGCACTGGCTGATCTCTGCTTTCTGCCTCTGAGCTTTCTGTTCTACTACCCTCAAGGCTCGCCTGGTCTTGGTGTGTGTGTGTGTGTGTGTGTGTGTCAAGAACACTTTCTAGAGACACGTCTCTTCCCTAATGCTTCTTTTTCCTGCTGCTCTCCCAATATTTCCCAGCTTCTCCCCTCTGCAACCTCTGCAAACCACTGTTCTAAATCTATACTGTCCTCTTCTCAGGAAGGTGCAGGAAGAGGGTGGGAGGCAGTCCCCACTATTCCTCCTCAGTCCATAACCCAACTTTGATGCAGGTAGGAGTTACCGCTCAGCCTATGAACAATAACTGCATATAAACAATGAAGGCTTCATCGAAAAGACTGATTTGAGCGCCTTGGATGCCTTCCCTTCTCACTTTTTTAAAATAAAAATATAAGCTGCTTTTTGATGTATGAGGAAAAAGTTATTTTTCAATACTAGTCACATCTGACTGTGGTGGGAGCAAAGAGCTGATATGCAGAACATATATAATTTAATTGTAAGAGGAAGTAACCTGAAGAGGAATTAACCTGATGTTATTCTTAAGGCATGGCCAGAGAAAGTGGACTGCTCACATAAGACATGAATGGAGATGAGAACCCATTTGTGGGTTTCCCATAGGTATCTGGTTAGCCACAATGAGAACAGGATGCTAGGCTTAGATGGGCCATTGGTCTGGTCCAGCAGAACTCTTCTTAGGTCCTTATGTTCCTACATTCAGTTCTTAGCATCTCATAGGACTTCTGTCTGAAAGCCTAGACAGACAGTGCCAGCCAAGCTGGAACTGAGCTAAATGGATCTGTGGCCTGACTCAGTATAAAGCATTTTGTTTTGTGTGACTTCATGCCTTTTGGAAGCCTTCCCAACCTCCCCTCTAATTCTGTTACTACTCAACAATCACTAGATATGTAACATTATAGCACTTTGATGCCCTTACCATAAAGAAAACCTAGCTACATACACTACATTAAAACTGCCAAGGTAATTCTGAACTTCTTCCATTAATTGCTGTTGTCTCTCATGTTAACCATTATTTTTCTCAACCCCACACACTTTTCTCGGTCGGTGGGAAGACAATGTTGCCACATTGTTCTTTTGTGAATCATGCCCTCCCACAAAACTGTCTCCCTGATTGGCATTTCTGGTTGACAAGAGTCGTTTTCAGGAAATGTGAGCGGCAATTATCCAGATGCTTCCCTGCTCTCCCCCTCCCATCTGGAACTCGGAGGGTGTTCGTTTTCTTGAGCTCCAATCTCCACTTTTGATTTTTTCCATGGAGGACATCTTGTGATCAAGAGCTTGGTTGGAGGAAGATCGCATTCTGGAGCCTGTGTGTGTGTGCTTGTGTATTTTTGGCAGATGTCAAAAGCATCTACCCTGTGTGCTCAGTTTTCCCTCCTCATTAACGTCTTCTTCAACTTGACAAAAGTAGACTCCTCTCTTATGGACACCCAGACTGAAATGAAAAGTAGCGGAGAGGTGGGAGCATAGCTGTCAACTTACAGATTTGAAAATAAGGGACCAGCAGCCTTGAAAATAAGGGGCCAGCAGCCAAAATAAGGGACCTGCAGCCTCACCTGTTCCAGGCACTCCAGTCTTCCTGTCCTCCTGCAGTCTGGTCAAACTCATGCTGGTAGCTTCGAGAACACTGTCCAACCAACTTTGTAACCAGAGGTTCAACTGAATAGAATCTGAATCACATGCACCACAAGGTCTATGCAGCCTCAACTTAAGATAGCTCTCCGGCCTGGCTTTGCACTGCAAAGTTTGCAGCAGCACGTGCAACAAAATGGCGTCCAGCATTCAAAAACCCCCTCACCTTGCATTAACTAGCCACCCACAAGGCATGCAAGCTCCACCCCCCAGTCGTTCTTAGACTTTTTATTGGGTGAGCAACACAGCCAAGCAACACAGTTGGAGCCTCCCTCCTCCCTGGCCGGCAGGGAGGGAGGGAGAGGAGCTGCTTCCTTTGAAATTTAAGGGACATCCATCAATAAGGGACAGCAGCGGGACATGGTGCTGGAATAAGGGACTGTCCCTTCAAATAAGGGACACTTGACAGCTATGGGTGGGAGTTGTGATGGTGGAGGAAGGGTTTAAGAAAGTGAAAAAATGATGGTAGTGGTAGTTGATTTCTCAGGGTGCTCAGCAGTATAGAGTACCAGCACTTTTTTTAAAAAAAAACAGCAACATCATGTCCCCATCTCTTAAAGGAGGGCTTAGTGGGGTTTACTACTGAGTAAGCATGCAAGTGAAAGCTGGACTATAAAGAAGGCTGATCGTCGAAGAATTGATACTTTTGAATTATAGTGCTGGAGGAGACTCTTGAGAGTGCCATGGACTGCAAGAATATCAAACCTCTCCATTCTGAAGGAAATCAGCCCTGAGTGTTCACTGGCAGGACAGATCCTGAAGCTGAGGCTCCAATACTTTGGCCACCTCATGAGAAGAGAAGACTCCCTGGAAAAGACCCTGATGTTGGGGAAGATGGAAGACACAAGGAGAAGGGGACGACAGAGGACGAGATGGTTGGATAGTGTTTGTGAAGCTACCAGCATGAGTTTGACCAAACTGCGGGAGGCAGTGGAAGACAGAAGTGCCTGGTGTGCTCTGGTCCATGGGGTCATGAAGAGTCGGACACGACTAAATGACTAAACAACAACAACAAGCATGCATAGTATTATACTCTTGAGGTATATAGGGTAGATGTAAAAGAGAAGCTCAGTGAGGTTGACTCCCTCCCTTCTACATGTGTTTAGGCTGTCCCCTGACCAGTCGTATTTTAACAGTTGGGTTTGAGGGCTCATGCTGCTCCTGATTGCCCTGGTAACTTGCCATGAACTCAAATGAATCCTATTACCTGTCAGTCAGCAGCTAACTAAATTCGTAAATAATTTCCCCCAACTCCATGATTTAATATGGCTGCCAATTTGTTTTAAATTGTTTTATTGGTGGCTTCTAGAAACCATACTGGTTTTGATTTCTCATATTATTGCACAACTAGAGTTGACAATGTCAAAACTGGGTTGTTTTTTTTAATTAATGGAAGAGATCGCAGATATTGGGAAATAAAGACATCCCACCAAAGATTGTGTGCACATCAGGATGGTCGATGATTTAGACAATCTAGTGTGCAGTCACTTCTAATTTGTTACCTTGATATCATTTGCTAGCAGATTTCAGATTGCAGTTCAGTCCATTTAGCCTTGACTGATGTGCATTTGAGCAGGCAACGATGCCAGCATGTGGCACTACACTGACATCAGAATCATGTGAAGAGGAGAACAAATTAAAGAATTTAAAGAATCATAGCAGCTTACTAGTGACCCCATTCAAAGGATAGACCAAGCTCACAAAGAGCGGTTGTGCCCACTGCCACCACTCTGGAAGTCCACAAAAAGATATTGTGATCACAAGAAAATAAGTGGCATGTAACAATTATCTCCTTGATGCCATGTTTAGGGCCTGTGTAGGCGTCTGAATCTTTTAGGCTAAGTCCTTTAAGGAGATAATTATCTACAAGAATGTATTATATGAGAATGTATTCTGTCATAAAATGGTTGTGGGCTTACATGTCAAAAAGCCACGGCCATTTTTAAAGGTTCAGTCCACTGTTTTGATTCAAAATAGCATCCAATTGTGTCCAAATATAGATGAAAACCTGCTCCTTGAACTCAAGGTTTATCGGGAAAGAGGGATTGGTTGTTAAACCACCCTGGAGACTGTAGCTCTGTGAGGGGAATAGGAGTCTCCTAACAACTCTGAACCCCCCTAGCAAACTACAGTTCCCAAGATTCTCTGGAGGAAACCATGACTAGTTGAAGTGATATGTTAATGCAAAACAGTATCTAAAAGATCAGAGGTAAAACCAAGATATGGTCAGAGGTAAAACCAAGATATGGGTATCATCCAAAGTTTTGCTATAAATGCAAAAGGCAAACAAACAAATGTTTCTTTCTTCTGAATGAAATAACGTCTCCCTTTTGCCTGGAAATGTTAATAAAGATAAGTGCTTTTCCCCAGCCATATGTAAAACAAAGTCTGAAAGATCGTTAACAGACCTCAGTCTCTGCATTTGACTTTTGCTAGAGAAAATAATAATTATTATTATTGCATCAAGAGCTTAAATGGTATCCATTAGGTTTTTAAACTTGCATACATAATGTTCCTTGTCTTAGTTTTCAATTATTGCCTTTGTTTGCTTTGTTTTGCTGGAGTTTAAGCCAACAGTAGCACACATTCCAATCTTCCTGGACACCATTTTTCTGTTTTTTAATTGCGAGGGAACAGCAGCCATTTTGGTCACCATGATCTCATGTGATTTCACACCACAATCTTCCCTAGAAAAAACACTTCTCAGGCATGGCACCCCAAATGTGAGTTTTGAGGCACTGCACAAGATCACAGCCCCAAATAAAGCATTTTTTTCTGGAGGGAAATATTGAAATTTCACAAGACCATGGCAACCAAAATGGCCGTCCTTCTCTCGCGATAAAAAACAAGATGTCCTGGTTTTTCCGGGACACTTGCTGGGTATGCAGTAGCTCAGGGACAGAGGAAGTGGTGCCCTATGAGTGGAAGCAGAGTTGGGCTCATCAGGACATGGGTGGAATGAGACAGTGGTGAGATTAGGAGAGCTCCAGTGCAGCCAGCAATTTAAAGCTCCCCCAGCCTCCCTCACCTCATGCCAACCTGATCCAGACATCATCATCATCACCATCATTTTATTATCTATCGCCCACCCATCTGGCTGTATTTTCCCAGCCACTCTGTCTGTCCAGTGCTACCATAACTGAGAGAACACCACTGCCTCTACCCTGTCCCTCCCACAAGCCACTACTGCTTTATATCAGAGCCAGTATGGTGTAGTGGTTAAGAGCAGTAGACTTGTAATCTGGTGAACCGGGTTCGCTTCCCCGCTCCTCCACATGCAGCTGGTCACACTTCTTTGAAGACTCTCAGCCCCACTCACCTCACAGAGTGTTTGTTGTGGGGGAGGAAGGGAAAAGATATTGTTAGCCACGTTGAGACTCCTTAATGGTAAAGGGACCCCTAACCATTAGGTCCAGTCATGACCGACTCTGGAGTTGCAGTGCTCATCTCGCTTTATTGGCTGAGGGAGCCAGCGTACAGTTTCCGGGTCATGTGGCCAGCATGACTTAAGCCGCTTCTGGTGAACCAGAGCAGCGCATGGAAACGCCGTTTACCTTCCCGCCGGAGCAGTACCTATTTATCTACTTGCACTTTGATGTGCTTTCGAACTGCTAGGTTGGCAGGCGCAGGGACCAAGCAATGGGAGCTCACCCCTTAGGGTAGTGATAAAGCAAGATATCAAATACAAACTTTTCTTCTTCTTCATATCACGTGCCGTGTGCACACCATACTTTTAAATAATAATAATAATAATAATAATAATAATAATAATAATAATAAATTTTATTTATATCCCGCCCTCCCCAGCCGAAGCCGGGCTCAGGGCGGCTAACAACAATAAAACAGTACAAAAGCACAAAGAATCCTGGGAACTGTAGTTAATTAAGGGTGCTGGGTATTGTAGCTCTCTGAGGGGCATACTACCATTCCTGACATTCTCTAGGGGGAAGCCATGCACTTTAAATGTATTATATGTATGCAGCCACAGTCAAATTGATTCCCCCTGTCCTGTTTAATATCAGCATCTGGCAGAAGCTGTACTATTTTTCACATTCCCCATGTGTTCCAAATAAATGTCCCTACTGATAGCTTAGCACATCTGTTCTTTCAATCAACATGCAGCTCCAAATTCACTTAAGGCCAAGTGGGCCCAGAAACAAAATCTTGCAAAGTGGAGTATTGCACTCCTGTACAAAGTTTCAGCCAGCCAGCCCACATCCTTTTCCAGAACGCTAACAGTCAGTCAGCATCCCATGGCCATTGAGCTTGCTTAGTCCTCATTGGGCTGTTTTGGAGGTCTCCTCCGCCATACAACACTTAGGTTTTTCCACTTTAAAAATGTTTTTGTATGTCTGTAAACCTGGGGTTCCTTTCCCCGGTCCCTCTTTGTCTTAAGTGGTACATGTTTTAGCTACATAAAGATCTACACTCAGAGAATTTCTAGTTCCATTTATTCAGTTCAGTCAGCTGCTTTATCTTGCTAATTTCTTTATTTTACCAATTTCTCTATTAGTATACAGCAGGGATGGGGAACCTATTTCAGCCTGCGGGTCACATTCTCTTTTGGTCAACCATTGGGGGCCCACATGTTGGTGGTGTGCAGGGCCTAGGGTGAGTACCAAGGACCAGAGAGAGAGGTCTGGAGGACCTTGTGTGATTGGTATACTTGGACTTAAGGGGGGGGGGGAATTTCACATGGACCAAATGAAGGCCCACAGAGCATTCAACGATTGGCTTTTCTTTATTGATATATCTATTGCAGAGACTGGTTAAAAGATGATGTTGTATTCTTAGGTATATAGTAGTGTTTTTATATGAGAGACCTGAAGCACTGCTTGCTAGGAAATAGCCTAACAGCAAAGAAAGGAAGGGATTTGATCTGTCCCTAGACTGAGGTACTGAGTGTGCCTGTTTTATTTGTAGAGATAAAGATTGTTGAGCTTAAATTTTAGTTCAGTTGCAGGACCCTACAGATGGGTGCCGCCATGTTTTTGTTAGGTACGGCAGCCATTTTGATACATGCAGCATAACTGCTGAGGCAGGATGGTAGGTACATGGCCTGTAAAGAAATAATTACAGATCAGGGCACTCGTTGAAGAGGATGTATTCAAGAGCAACTTTGGAGGTTCAGCTCCAAGGCTGAATCTGGACTACCTTCAGCAAAAATGGCATGCTGACTTCAACACAAACTAATTTAGAGAGGGAATGTCACCAAAACCCAGTAAATTATCATATCACACAACTACCACTTCTTGTTAATTTTCATAATAATAGTAGTTTTCTAAAACTTTAGTTCTTCTGCATGTGTGTTTTCTTGATTCAGTACAATGCTGTTAAGAACATTAACTTCGAATCTGGTAGATCTGAGTTGTCTCATTAACGTTTCCAATTTGCCGGGGAAATTATCTATAAATTTCTCAGTTTTTAATTACTCCGAGAAAAGAGCATGTGAGAAGTCCTCGTTCACTTAATTGCTCCAACTTTTCTTTTTCTTTTTGAATACATAACAGCTTTTTGCTGGTGAGAAAGATTTGCCTAATCAAATGCAGCAACACCTCGGATAATTTTTGGCTATTTACTAAGCATATGAGGCCCATAAGGTCTCTGTCATTCTTTGAGGCTCTTGGCTGCCTTGTTTGCATCCTTATTTGTACATGTATTTTAGTGAAAGTGGGAATGTGAGCAAGAAAATTAAGGGAGAATAAGGGGAAGATAGAAACTCAGTTGGAAGCAGGCGATCCTGCAATCACAAATTTATTATACCACAAAACACACACAGTGTGTGTGTTGTGTAGTGTCAAACCTGAAGATAGATTGGCCCATTTCAACTTTTTAGAGATGTTATTGAAATTCATAATATTTTTAGAGGACATTTCACAGGAAGGGTTGTAGCTCAGTAGTAGAGTATCTGCTTTAAAAGAAGAAGATTGCAGGTTCAGTCCTCACGGTCTTGGTGAAACTGCTACCTCAAACCCTGACAGTCAGTGTAGATAATACTGAGCTAGGTGGACCAGTGTTTTGACTTTGATAATCAGAAAGCTGCCTTATACCAATTCAGTGTGAGAATTCAGGGCCAACACTGGTGGCTGGCGTCTTCAAGCATCTGCTAAGGCCCCTGGCTCTATCAAGGTCCCCACAGTCAACCTCCAGAGCCCCTACTACTCCTCTGCCTGCTGTTTCTGTGGCTTCTGTTCATCTTGGCCTCTCGCTCCAGGTAGTGGTGCTGATCAGCAGTCAGAGTGTGAGAGAGGACCAGCAGATGGGCAGCAGTAAGAACAGTGAGGAAGAGGGAGTCCACTCAGGGCCTCTTGGCCAAGAATCCCTCTCCTGCAAAAAATAATAATAAACTTGAGCTGGCACACTGTGACACTGTCCACTTTGCAGTGCTTAAATGCATTATGAATTGAGCACCATTCCCCACCTCAAATGTTCTTCTACAGTTTGGAATATAAAATTATTTAAGCTTAGCCTCTCACTCTCAGTGAAACTCTGGTTGCTTGCTGTGAAATGCTGTGGTCTACCAGGCCAGATGCTTTGTTGGCACACAAGCAGAAGAACATCTTGACTGCTACCCTCTTACATCTGCTGAAGCTGCCATGGGCGTAGCCAAGGGGTGATGGGGGGCAGCTCCCCCCCATCAAGTAAAACAATAGAAATACTTAACAAACTGACCAATCATGTCGGTTCTGCCCCACCCCTAACAAAAGGCCTGCGCCCCCCCCCGACAAAAATCCTGGCTACACCCATGGAAGCTGCCATTGATTGCTGTCAACTGTGTGGCCAACAAAACAACCTTTCATGTGATTTGGCTGCTCTCAGTTTGCATTTGTTGGTTGCCTTGATTGTTCCTTTCAAATTGCTTTATGGGGTTGCTATCTCCCACCCGGATCTAAAAATCTTCTCTTCCTCTGATGAGTTGGCAGCTGAATTTCCAGCTCTTTCTCTGTCGTAGCTGGCAAAAATACAGAGATTGTAGACAGTGGAAACTGTGCGCCAATTCCCATTGGGCACTATGAAAATGCACATGTGGACAGTATCAGGACAGTATCAGGCATCAAAATAAGCAGCTGGGAAAGAATTCTTAGAAAGCTCATAAATACCAAGCCAATTCTAGATTGAGCCAAGCAGAGTTTGCCCATTGGAATTAGTAATTTGATTTCCGGGTCTGAAGACTAATTCTCTTTTCAAAGAGTCCCCAATGTGGTGCTGCACAGATATTTCGGACTGCAACTCCCATCAGCTGTACTCAGCAAGACGAGCTAGGGTTGATGGGAGTTTTGGTCTAAAATGTCTGAAGGACACCAGGTTAGGGGAGGCTGTTCTAATTCACACAGTACAAAAACAGTCTATACAGTGGTACCTCGGGTTACATACGCTTCAGGTTACAGACGCCACTAACCCAGAAATATTACCTCAGGTTAAGAACTTTGCTTCATTAGCTAAAGTGGTGCTTCAGGTTAAGTACAGTTTCAGGTTAAGAACAGACATCCAGAATGAATTAAGTTCTTAACCCGAGGTACCACTGTAGTGTGTGCCAAAATAGCTCCAAGTAACAGCTCTTTATTTTGCCTGGAAAACTGATAAAGAATACCCCTGCCCTCAGTTCTCTATGTATTCAGTTATTTTTGCATGATCCAGAACTTAGGGACTGCATAGAGTTATCCTGTTTGTTGACAGTCTGATGCTTCTTTCCTTGCACTGCTCTTTTAATTAATATTGCTTTATAAAAGGATTAAGAAGCTACAGTTTCAGCCTGGCTTTCATGCTCATCAAAGCAAGGAGAGGAAAATTAAACAAGAAGAGTGGGCATAAACACTGAGCATAACAACTAGACATGTATCTTGGGCAATTAGAGCAATGGCATGTGAGAAGGAGGCTGTGAAGAAGATGAATCCATTGCCTTCCATGTTGCTTAATGAGCTGCACTTTCCCTTAAAGCTGCAACTTAAGATGGAAGAAAGCCAGAGGCTGACACCTGAAAATCATAAACTAAAGAATAAATCAAAATGAAGGCTTAAGAGCCACAATGAGTGAAATAAACATATGGTTCCTTGCCATTTCCCTTAGTGTATTACAGAGAACAGTTGTACATACCCACCGACATTTCTCCGAAGAAAATAGGGATCTCCCACCAATCCATAATGATAATTTTACTATTTATACCCTACACATCTTACTGGGTTGCTCCTGCCACTGTGGGCAGCTTCCAACTTATATAAAAACATAACAAAACTTTAAACTTTTTTTTAAAAAAACAAAACTTCCCTATACAGGATTGCCTTCAGGCAGCTCAGGGGTTGGATAACAACATTTATCCAATGAAAATAGGGACATCCTAAGGAAAAGTGGGACATTCCAGGATCAAATCAGAAACCGGGATGGCTTCTCTAAGTCAGAAACGTCCCTGGAAAATAAGGACACTTGGAGTGTCTGGTTGTATGGAGGAGCAAAGTGATTCTGGTAGCTTGTTAGGCCTATAGAGAATGTAAACCACTGCTGCTAACAGTGCTACTAAGTTAACTAAAATTAATCTTTGCAGGTAAGTGAAACAAAACAATTAGTGTGTCCCTCCAGCTATACAGTAGTACCTCGGGTTAAGTAGTTAATTCATTCCGGAGGTCCGTTCTTAACCTGAACTGTTCTTAACCTGAGGCACCACTTTAGCTAATGGGGCCTCTGCTGCTGCCGCGCCGCCGGAACACGATTTCTGTTCTCATCCTGAAGCAAAGTTTCATTCTGGGTTAGCGGAGTCTGTAACCTGAAACATATGTAACCTGAAGCGTATGTAACCTGAGGTACCACTGTACTGGTCCTGATGGCTTTCTGTTGGCTGGCACTTCATCGCCATCTGTTTTCTTTTTTTTTTTTATAAATATTTATTAAGATTTTTTGAGTACAAATACATAAATAATAAACAACTTTACTTATATAACACACTTTCTTCACTTCTTTGGACTCCCTCACGTCTCCCGCTCCCACTTACATTGTGGAAAAGTTTATACTTTCTTTAATCTCACTTATTGTCAAATTCAAATCTAAATTAGTGGAGGGCGATTATTTATGATCTAGCATCCTTCTTAACCTTCAACCAAATTACAATATTTTTGTAAATAAATCTTAAATTTCTTCCAGTCTTCTTCAACCCTCTCTTCTCCCAGGTCTCGGATTCTGCCAGTCATCTCGGCTAGTTGCATATAATCCATCAGCTGCATCTGCCACTCTTCCAATGTGGGTAAATCTTGAGTTTCCCAGTTCTTAGCGATGAGTATTCTTGCTGCCGTTGTTGCATACATGAAAAATGTTCGGTCCTTCTTTAACACCTTCTGGCCAACAATACCCAGAAGGAAAGCCTCTGGTTTCTTGGTGAAGGTATACTTAAATACCTTTTTCAGCTCATTATATATCATTTCCCAGAAGGCCTTCACTTTAGGGCAAGTCCACCAGAGGTGAAATAATGTTCCTTCATTTTCTTTACATTTCCAACATTTATTATCAGACAAATGGTATATTTTGGCAAGTTTAACTGGGGTCATGTACCATCTATATATCATTTTCATTACATTTTCCTTCAGAGCATTACATGCAGTGAAGTTCAGCCCAGTGGTCCACAACCTTTCCCAATCCTCAAACATAATGTTATGCCCAATATCCTGTGCCCACTTTATCATAGCCGATTTAACCATTTCGTCTTGTGTATTCCATTTCAGCAGCAAGTTATACATTCTTGAAAGTACCTTAGTCTTAGGTTCTAACAGTTCTGTTTCCAACTTCTATTTCTCCACCTGGAACCCTAACTTTTTATCATTTTTAAAGACTTCTTTAATCTGAGCATAATGTAACCAGTCTCGCACTTTATTCTTCATTTTCTCCAAACTCTGCAATTTCCAATTGTCTCATCGCCATCTGTTTTCATGCATCAGATCAGATCAGAAACTCACCACTATCACCAATTCAATATCAAAAGCAGGTACTTGTAAATCTCATTGCAGAGCATGTGTGTGGCATTCAGATTTCATTCTGCACAGATTTCATCAGGCATCTCAGCATGAGTAAGACTGTGAGCCCCTTCTTTGCTTGACCCCACAGCAACAGAGTTTCAGAAGCTTTCATACCCTCTGAAATTTCTACTTCTTCTGGATCATTTTCAGCTCGGGAGGAATCATTAGCCGAGTTCAGCTTTCAGCTTCAAAGGAAAATACTGCAGCTTGGTAAACCCAGTGTAGATTTCTTCCACACCAGGTGAATTGACAATCTTTGCCCTATGAAAAGTGAGCAGATATTTACATGACAGAAGATAGCAGCAGCATGCCTGTTGATGCTTGGAAAAGTTGTGTAGCTTGTAGTGGGAGAACAATGAGTGGAAGCAACTAGTCATCACCACATCCAATAACCCAAGAAGCTGAAATTCTGTCTGCTACTTTACATGCTACAAGACAGTGGCACTTCTTTGTAGGAATTAATGTGAGCCTATGTGCAGATCATAACACCATATATGTAAACCACTCTTACACCACTTTAACAGTCATGGCTTCCTCCAAAGTATCCTGGGAACTGTAGATATCTAAGGGTGCTGAGGGTTGTTAGGAGACCCTTGTTCTCCTCACAGAACTATAAAGTGGTTCAACAATCAATACGTCTTCCAGGTGACTCTCTGAGGGGAATAGGGTCTCCTAACATCGCTGAGCACTCATAGCAAACTACAGTTCCCAAGATTCTTTGGGTTAAGCTGTGACTGTTTAAAGTGGCATGACACTTTATTGTAAAGAACTAGACTAGACTTGAGTAAAATAGAATGTGGTAGATGTTGAAGAATGATGCGGAAATAAACAAGTATAGTATGGGATTTAAATGGTTTGGTATAAAAAATTTGGAAGAAAACAGAGTAGAATATGCAGAATGATTAGAATATGCAGAATGAGAAAACATTAGAAAGAACCGGAAGGGGAAGTTGAGGGAAGTCTTTAGGTGGGGGGAGGGGGAGGGGGAAAGGGGATGTATGCTTATTTCTCTATGTGGTTTATGTTAATGGATTATGTTGGTTAAATTGTAAAATTCAATTAAAATAATTAAAATAAAAAATAAAGTGGCATGACACTGCTTTAAAGGTATCGTGCAGGTGGGGTCTAAGTTGAATTGTGTTTGGTGAGGCTTATTCGCAGCTAGGTGTGCATAAGACCATATAACCTTAGATGAAACTGCATCATATTACTTTCAGATCCTCGGATGAAATCGTCCCTCTCACCCTTTTGATGTGCTTATTGTTATTCATTAGCTTATCAAAGTACTTTAAACTCACTCAGTCACAAACATCGTCTTTCAAATGAGTAATGAGAACAGCCTCATAAATCATTTGTGAAGAGATAATTGTTTGTTTTAGAGCAAACAATGCGGGCATTAAAATGGAGCTGCCTGGATCTGTTCTAATGCCCAGTGATGCTAATAGCTTTCCAAACATTTGTAGTGACATTTTGATTAGGAAGGGCAAACATGAAACACAGTAATCAAACAAGCAAACAAACAAAAAAACAAAAACCCATTTTGGAATGACAGTGTTCAAGACTTGCAAATTATACAATGAGAACATAACTTTCAAGATGTCCAGGACAAAACCCAGGCTGTGCATCTTGTGGGCTGTGCTCCCAGCTGAATCACATGACACAATCTTGTCCAGTCCCAAAAGACATGTCTTTCAAGGCCGCAGTGCTCCAAAACATGTGGTTTTATCAGGGCAGTTGAGGGGTATGTAAGTAAATCTTAAAACCTATATTTTGAGCCTATTTTGGTGCACTATGCCGCAAGGCCATTTGACCAATCAACTCCCTCCCCCCCCCCAAAAAAATGAAGAAACAACTGCAGAATAATAAAAAGTATTAAAGTGGTAATGAAGCCTCAAAGCAGTTTACAAAAAGAATAAAGCAAGAATATTAACAGTGAAAAACAACTATTGAAATAATAAAAAATAATTAAAATCAACAATAAGCGGAAAACCAGATTAAAACTCACATTAACATTCAACATGTCTGGGTAGCATTGCCTAAACAGGAATGGATAGGTTTCCCTAAATGAAAAGAGTGCAGTGAAGGCACCTGTCTGGTGACAATAGGCAGGCAGTTCCAAAGTTTGGGACCTGCCGCTCTGAAAGATCACTTTCTTACAATACGGAACAAGTGTGCATATAGGGGGTAAGGTGATCTTCCACTGCCATTTGTGGCTTCCCATTGTACAAAAAAGTAGAGACATCACCTTGCCAGGAAGGGTCCGTTTAGTAAAAGCTATGGTTTTTCCCAGTAGTGATGTATGGAAGTGAGAGCTGGACCATAAAGAAGGCTGATAGCTGAAGAATTGATGCTTTTGAATTCTGGTGCTGGAGGAGACTCCTGAGAGTCCCATGGACTGCAAGAAGATCAAACCTCTCCATTCTGAAGGAAAGCAGCCCTGAGTGCTCACTGGAAGGACAGATCCTGAAGCTGAGGCTCCAGTACTTGGCCACCTCATGAGAAGAGAAGACTCCCTGGAAAAGACCCTGGTGTTGGGAAAGATGGAGGACACAAGGAGAAGGGGACGACAGAGGACAAGATGGTTGGACAGTGTTCTCGAAGCTACCAGCATGAGTTTGACCAAACTGCGGGAGGCAGTAGAGGACAGGAGTGCCTGGCGTGCTCTGGTCCATGGGGTCACGAAGAGTCGGACACAACTAAACGACTAAACAACAACAACAACAACAATTGTACAAGCACCATATGTATCCATATGTATCCATGATGGCCCATATATTATTTATTTAGAGCATTTGTGACCCACTCTTCAGTCAAAAGGGGATTGGAGCCACCTGATGTCCTGCAGCAGAGTGGGAAAATGCCCCCCCCCAAGTCTCTCCATCTTGCCCTTGGGACTCTTGATAGTTGCCAACGATGTTGCAAAATTGCCAGCCATGTGATCTGTGCACCTCCACACCTTGACCCAGTTGCGGGGAGGGAATCAGTGTGTGTCTTTCAAAGAAAAGAATTGTTGCATAGCTTAATTTGCTCAAAGAACATGTTACTTAACAACTGCTCCCATGGCTGTTGCAATGAAGAAAACAGAAAGTATAGATCACATGATGGATAGTTCTGGATTACCGTTTTCAAGGGAGATGGCATCGTTTGAGAACCAGGTATTTAGAAAGAAGAGATATTGATTTTCTTCCCATTTGCTTCCTTTTCAAGCCTTTTGGGCTGATAGAGATATGTGCTAACACAAGAAAAAAGGCCATCAAAGTCTTGTGCCAAACTCCGTAATTAACCCATAGCTGTGTTTATTATCTCCTTTGTTTCTTATCCAGCCCTGTACAGATCATTTCATGCAGCAAAGGCGAGTCGACTCACAGCACGAAGTGGCTGTTACATATTTTATCAGTCCCCCAATCGCATCGTGGAGAATTGCTCATTTGCAAGTGGAAGACCAAGAAGTGACAAGATGTCTCAGGTGGATATTTTGCTTGCCTCAAATTAACATAATTAGTTTTCAGATGAGCAGTTTTGGATCTGAGATGCTTGAATTCATGCTTTGCATTTGAGTGCTATAGGGACCGCTTCTGCTCCACAAACTCTCCCGAGTTCCTCACTACTGCGAAGCATTTCCATTGAGAAAAAGAAAGAACGTAGCTATTACCCAGAGCAATAGAAGACTTACACTTTCTTACGCTTGATACGAATCTGCAGTAAGAGGTACTTAGACTACTGCAATGGGCTACATTTGAGGCTGCCTCTGAAGACATTTCAGAAATATCTGCTAATGTGCAACTGAAGTAGCCAACTTTATTTATTTATTTATTTATTTATTTATAAATATTTTGGACTGCTTTTTTCATTAAAAAAAATATCAGAGTGCTTTACCAAAAAAAGATCAAACCATACAGTGCTAAGGGTAGAATTGGATATCTCTCACTTTTACAGCAGTTAAGATTTTGCAGTACATACAATTTCTGCAGGTTTGTGCAATATTTGAAGAGCAAATGTCTGTCCGTGCTGCAATAGCTGGAGCTGATTCATAGGCTGCCCATCACCATGGTCTTGACCCATCCAACGTATGATTAATGACATCGATTGACTTGAGTGGGAGTAAGACATCAGCCGCTGCCATCTGAGATTCCCACTCTTGATAAATGGATCTTGATGTTCTTTTACAAGCTGAGGAAGATGAAATATGTGTACGACAGATGTAAGGGTTGCAGAGTTTGCGCTGGCAAAGCAAGGATCAGTAAAGTGAGTGGTTTCTGAAGATGAAAAGAATTAGGGAAACGGAGGAGCTTAATAAATTAAGATTTGCATTAGAAGGTGCAATCTTTCATCAAATTAAGTACAGTTAGAAAGCCGTGTCAGAGAAGTCTGTAGGCTATCCTCTTTCAGAAAAGAAAGGCATTTCGAGCACTTTTAACAAACCTGTGGCTGAAAATAAGCATAATAAACTATGAAGTCTGCATTTACTTTCCTAAACTAATCTGCATGGAAATTAGTTTCAAAAATAGACCAACTTTTTTAAAACTACATTAACCAAACTCATTAAAAGTAGCCTTCTCAACATCTTCCTTTAATTTTAATATTTTGCTAATTGGAATATATTTAAAATAATTTAAAATTATCCTCCCCCCCAAAAAATCCCCCACACCCTCTGCTGAATAGGATCTTCCACTTTTGAATGTATAGCTGTGTGCAGACGAATGCTGCACATACAGTGATCATGCATTTGGGGTAGAGGAGTGGAGTGGGATTGTGTCGCTATGCTCTGCCCCTCCATACATCTATTGCACCATCTGTGAAGTCCCTACATGCTTACAAAATGAATGCATGGATGTTCTGTAGGCAAAGGTTGAGGGTCCTTTATTCTGCAATATAATGAATATATATATATACACACATATATCAGAAGGTGGGACTTGCTGCTGTCACCGCCTCCCTGCACCACACCATAGGGCTTGCTGCTGAGATTTCCCCCAGCACTTATATATGTAATTGTTTTCTGAGCATTGTTCATGTCCTTACAATGGTAGTTCATAGAACGATATCAATTTCCTTTAGGCCCAGTTTTCCTTTAGTTTCCAATTTCCTTTAGGTTTTTTTTTTAAATAACGTCTGAACCTTAGAAACAGTTATTTCTCATTGGCTCCACTCCTTAACCTGAAGCCCAGAATCCCACATGAATACTCTTTATGAGAAAGGGCAGAATGTGTCTAGGTATCTAGAAACAGCACATGTCCATTTCTCCTTTTCTCTTCATACATGATCCTTGGGACTTCTCTGGCCTCATAAGTAAGTCTGACAGACCACGTGGTTGAGCCTTAGCATCTGCTGCAGTTTCACTGAATGAGAGAACATCAGTCTACTGCATCAAATCTCTTGTTTCCATAACAATGAATATTTTTTAATTAAAAAAAGAAAATAACAGTCCTGCATCTTCTACTGTGTATTTATCTGCCCCCATATTTCAGGATTTACATTTGCTGAAATCGAGCTCATTGCATTTAGGGTATTTAACCAAAATAGTGTCTGTGGAGACCAACTCGCCATGAGCCACCGCAGCAATATCAAATCAGTATAGTCAGACAGACATCATTCAACATGACAACACGCAGCCATGCCCTCATGCAGCAGCGCTAAGCTCACTGGTAAGTTTGGACAGTGAGAGTCAAGCCTATTACAAGTTTGATCTGAACTTCAGAAGGCTTAGCTTCCATTGGGCTGGGGTGTACAAAATTATTTTATGTATTTATTTATCCTTCACTGTCCCTCTGTGTCACCCAATGACCCTAGGAAATTTGCAATAAAGGACCCTCAACCTGAGGGCCTGCCACAACTGGGGTGCACCACTGGAGATGGAGGAGAATTTGAGTTCATCTCCATTTTTCAGCACCTCATTCACATCCCCTGGACTTACACATTTATTGGAAAGTATTAATACATAATTTTTATTGTTTTAAATCATAACAAACAAAAAAGAACAGCAATTTACACCTTGTTATCACAAATTTCTTTCTATAAGACTTCCTTCAGTTTCCCCTCAAATCTTCCATACCTTAATTTAGTAAATTCACACAAATCCTAGCTTATATTGACATTATTTTCTCTTTCCTTCTTTTTCTCTTTAGACAATATTCCAGCCTTTTCACAGAGCTCTTTTAAACCCAACTAGCGTTATCTGACCTTCACTTATATTTTCCAGATATTCCACGAATTTCCCCCAATCCTCAATGAACCTTTGGTCTTTTAAATATCTAATTTTCCCCGTCAATCTATCCATCTCCGCGTATTCTAGTAGTTTTCCTCTCCATTCCTCAAGCGTCGGTATGTTCTGTTGTTTCCAGTTTTGGGCCAAGAGGACCCTTGCGGCCGTTGTTGCATATTGAAAGAATTTACTATCATTGTTCTGTATATCACTTCCTCCTAGGCCTAACAGAAAAGCCTCCGGCTTTTTCCCAAAGCTGTATCTTAATATACTCTTCATTTCATTATATACACTTTCCCAAAAACCTTTGATCTTTCTGCAGTCCCACCACATATGGAAGAAGGATCCCTCTTTTTCCCTGCATTTCCAGCATTTATTGCAGGTTTTATATATTTTTGCTAATTTTGCAGGTGTTGTATACCAACGGTAGAACATCTTCATAAGGTTCTCTTTTAACGTTGTGCAAGCTGTGAATTTAAGATTTTTTTTCCAGAGTTTCTCCCATTCTTCATAGTATATATTATGGCCGATGTCCCTTGCCCAATGAATCATCACCGACTTCACTTCCTCATCTATCAAGTTATACTCTAATAGCATGTTATATGTTTTAGAAAGAATTTTATAATCATTATTTATTATTTCAGTCTGGAATTTAGATTCTTTATCCGCGTATCCTCTCTCTTTAACGTCTTGTCTAAACATTTCGTTTATTTGGAAATAGTGTAACCAATCATTAACTTTTTCTTTAACCTGGTCATAAGGTTTCAGTTTCCATGTCCCCCCTACTTTTGTTAACAGTTGTTCATAAGTTATCCAATCGCCTCTCATGTTTACTTTTTTCACGCTCATAACTTCCAATGGGGATAGCCAGTGTGGGACTTTGGGTTCTAGTAGAAATTTATTCCTCTCCCAAACTTCTATTAGAGGGCCTTTAAAGATATGCGTTGCGAAACCCTTATGTTTCCTCTTCCCCTGCCATAAGTATGCGTGCCATCCTGCTCTGTTATCGAACCCCTCCAGATCTAATAATTCCTTATTTTCCAATTTTATCCACGTTTTCACCCAGCAAAGGCACGATGCCTCGTAATATAATTTCAAATCTGGCAGAGCAAATCCCCCTCTTTCTTTAGCTTCTGTTAACAGTTTAAACTTAATCCTTGGTTTTTTGCCCTGCCAGACATATTTTGAGATTCCTCTTTGCCACTCTTTAAATATCTTAGTGCCCTTAATTATCGGTAGGTTCTGGAACAGAAATAGCATTCTCGGAAGAACGTTCATCTTAATTAAAGCTATCCTACCCCAGAATGACAGTCTCAGCTTCCCCCACCTCTCCAAGTCCTTTTTTATCTCTTTCCATACCTGCTCATAGTTATTCTTAAATAGATCTATATTTTTCGGGGTTATCCATATTCCTAGATATTTCACCTTTTTGGCCACTTCTATTTCTGTTTGTTGTTGTAATTCCTCGGTTGCCTTCGAATCTAAATTCTTCACCATTATTTTAGTCTTTCTTTTATTTAACTTGAAGCCAGCCACCTTACCAAATTGTTCCAGTTCTTCCAGTATCTCTTTTATTGAGTTCAGCGGATCTTCTGTTGTTATTACTAAATCGTCTGCGAACGCCTTAACTTTGTATTCATTTTGACCAATTCTAATCCCTTTTATTTTCTTATTTTGTCTTATTGAATTCAGAAGTACTTCCAATACTATTATAAATAGCAACGGGGAGCGTGGGCAACCCTGTCTTGTACCCTTTGCTACCGTTATTTCTTCTGACACCACGTTGTTTATGATCAATTTGGCCTTTTGCTCCGTATATATTGCCTTTATTCCGTTGAAAAAATTCATACCGACCTCCATATATTCTAACTGTTTTAGTAGAAAGTCCCAAACTATATTATCGAATGCTTTCTCTGCATCCACGAACATCATTATGGCTTGCTTATCATACCTGGCAGACAAGTATTCTATGGAATTTATAATACTTCTAATATTATCTTTCATTTGCCTGCCCGGCAGAAAGCCCGCCTGGTCTCCATGGATATATTCTGACCATATGTTTTTAACTCTACTTGCCAGTATTCCTGCGAAGATTTTATAATCAACATTTAACAGCGAGATCGGCCTGTAGTTCTTAACTTGCGACAGATCTGAGTCTTGTTTTGGAATTAAAGTAATGAAAGCATCCTTCCATGTGTCTGGTATTTCTTTTTCTTTCAGAATATTGTTCATTACTTCTCTCAGTGGTGCCAATACAATATTTTCCATTTCTTTATAGTAGCTTGCCGTAAAGCCGTCTGGGCCCGGAGCTTTCCCTCTTTTTAATTCTTTAATTGCTAATTTTATTTCTTCTGTCTCTATTGGGGTGTTTAATTGTTCTTTTTTCTCTATTGGAATCTTCTGAACCTGCTTATCTTTCAAAAATCTTTCTATTTTTCTCTGGTTGTATCTCTCTCTATTTTTATATAATCCTCTATAATAGTCTAGAAAAACTTTCCTTATTTCCTTGGGGTTAGTTATTTCTTCTCCATTTGCAACGATTTTATTTATTGTGCTTTGTTCCTTTCTTTTCTTGGTTTGCCATGCCAGAAGCTTCCCTGACTTATTCGCAAACTCAAACGTTCTTTGTCTTAGTTTTTTTATATTCCATTCTACTTCCCTATTTATTATTGTTGCATACTGGGCTTGCAATACTTTAATATTTTCTTTTATTCTCTTATTGTTGGGTTTTTTAACTAATTTCCCCTCCAAGTCCGTTATCTGTTTTAGAATGTCCTTTTCCCCTTTATCTCTTACTTTATTTTTAATGGCATTCTGCTGAATAAAGAAGCCCCGCATCACTGCCTTACCCGCATCCCATACCACCTTAGTTTTGGTGCCTTTATTCATATTATCCTTGAAGAATTCTTCCATCCTTTTCTGCGCTTTTTCAACTATATCTTGGTCATCTAAGAGGTAATCCTTCAGTCTCCATCTAAAAGTACCTTCTTCCAAACCTTTCAGTTCCATCTTTATTGGGTTGTGGTCCGATATTGTTTTGGCCTGAATCTCTACCCGTATAATTCTTGGTGTTAGTTCGTTCGAGACCCAGATCTGATCTATTCGGGACAGTGATTGGTTAGGCTCAGAGTGGTACGTAAATTGCTTTTCCAGCGGATGTCTAAGTCTCCAGGCATCTATTAGGTTACAATTTTTAGATTTATTGGAAAGTAATTTATCCTTTAGATTTTGCACTTCCTCAACTTTTACAACACATTTCTCAGCTCAGAAAGAAATGTACATATTTTTAGAATAAAATACATTTGGAAATGCAGGTGCAGTCTATGGCCCATGAGAGTTTTGCAATAACTGAGACCAGGTCTTTAGTGAAAATCGGGCCAAATCTTTATCAGAAAGTGAATGGATTTGGCATGGCAGTAGAGCAAAGAGGAGTTTCTCGTTCCACTCAGTCCCTGCCGATGGAGTAGCTTTCTGTCAGGGCTGGGGAGTGCCCAAACCACTCCATCAGAGTCACCCAGTAATGAATGCTGCCATGAAACAACCAAGGTCACCCTAGGCAGAGATTTCAGCCAGGCAAAGACTTTAACCCAAGCTTAGGGTGTGCCATGGCTAATCCTGCCCCAGGTCGTTCTTGGGGGCTCCCTTTGCTATGCTAATCCTTCCCAATGTCATCTCCATTGCTTATTTTCAAAGAAAAATTGAGGCTAGCATGCCAACAATTGTCTATGCTAAGCACTGTTCTCTCTGTTGCAATGGGACCAGAGGCACACTTCTCTGAAACTTAACAATTGTTCAAGAAAGCATTTACTTAACTTCCCCACCTTCTGCCTTTTCTAAAAATAGGGTTGAGCTCTTAATGATCAAGCCAAATTTCTTTCTCCCAAAGGAGAGATTCCTTCCAGAAGTGCTTCTGAACAAGTTGAAATGTGACATTTTGTTACAGAAGTTTGTCACCTGAGAAAGAGGCATCAACTATCCGACTACCATAGAAACTTGATATGAAGTCCCACATAACTGATTAAAATAGCTCACTAATTATAGCATGTGTGTATATATGGATGTATGTGCATTATGCATCCCCCAGTTGTGGAGCAGTGAGAGGTTTTTGTAAAATTTTGTAATTTTGTAAAAATATTTAATAATTCTGTAATAACTCTTTTGTTTACACACACACATTTAGGATGAACATAAGAGCATGAAGAACACAGCATTAACTCCAAGAGGTATTGCTTCCTAAAAAAGGGGGGGGGAATCTCCCAATAGTATAGTGTTGGATTCTCAAAGAGAAACAATCTTTTTAAGTCTTAGCATGGCCAGTTTGTTGTCCTCTTTCACACACAGAGAGGCACTATGACAACAACACCTTGAACTGGGTGGTGGTATGACAACAAATCACCTGTACTTGACCATCTCGTTTGTTATGCAACAAAAGTGAACCTTCCAGTCTAAGCTTATTAAACCAACCTGACCTCTTTAGTAAGTGGGGGTGGGCCCCTGCTACCCCACAACCCCTCTGGTGTCGCCTGTGCCCTTTTCCATCCTACAAAAGGGTGAGAGAGCTGCTTAAAGGTAAAGGTAAAGGGACCCCTGACCATTAGGTCCAGTCGTGGCTGACTCTGGGGTTGCAGCGCTCATCTCGCTTTATTGCCGTACTGGGTTCTGGGTCAGCATGACTAAGCCGCTTCTGGCGAACCAGAGCAGTGCACAGAAACACCGTTTACCTTCCCACCGGAGCAGTACCTATTTATCTACTTGCACTTTGATGTGCTTTCGAACTGCTAGGTTGGCAGGAGCAGGGACCAAGTAACGGGAACTCACCCTGTCCCGGGGATTTGAACTGCCAACCTTCTGATTGGCAAGTCCTAGGCTCTGTGGTTTAACCCACAGCACCACCTGCATCCCTGGAGAGCTGTTTAGGGGGAGTCAAAACCAGCAGCACTGGATTAGGGTAAGAATCAGTATTACACATTTAGCATATCACGCTCTGCTTCACTGAAAATTAGTCTAAAAGTTTCAGAAAACTCCAATTTGCCACATAAAAAGTTGAAAGAGAACTTTCATTTTAATGGATATTTATGAAGATGTTTCTCCCCCACATAATTTGTATTCCGAAATCTTCACAATTGAATGGCATCACACACACACACTATTATTATTATTATCTCATTTTCTTTGCTCGGATCTATGAGTACTACAGAAAGCACTGCTAAAAGAGGCAGTTTTGTGTATTAAAAATACAGCATGGGCAAAGAATGGAAAAATGCAGCCCTAATAATAGAGCTCCCAGAAATTTAGTTAAAGACACCCCTCTGCACCGATAATGATGGCATTTTATTGAACAGGATAATGACTATTTTTGTTAAATGGCAAACGTAATCACTTCATTGTATCTTAATACAGAAAATAGATCCTGATTATAGATTCAAACCAGTCTTATGATAAGAGTCTTTCTGAACTAGAACATGAATCATCTTACATTGCCTTGAACACTCTTTTTCGCGGGGGTTTTGATGCACAACTGTACAGGACTTGATGGTTTTAAACAATGATGTTAGCAGCAAGCTATGAAGGTAAAAAAAGGTAAAGGGAAAGACTTAGGAGACTTTGAAAGCGGATTCAACACTTCCATGGAGGATGGATCTTTCACTGGCTACTAACCATAATGACTCTATGGATCCTCCAGCGTCAGAAACATTGTCACCTGAATCCCTACACTGAGAGGTGCTTTTTGTCTCATGCGCTGCTTGTAGACTTCCTGGAGACATTTGGCTGGCTACCATAAAGAAGTAAGATGCTGAACTAGATCGACCTTTGGTCTGATCTAGTGGGGCTTTGGTATTGTTTTTCATTATTACTCAGTACTCCTATCCGAGGCAAACTACATTTATGACTCAGGAGGAATGCAAAACTGAGAGTTACATTGTCAGGGGAAAGGGAATTATAAACCGTCAAGGAAACAAACTATGGATTTGTAGACAGGTCATGTGTATGCTTAGGGCTGGCATGACCACCTGGCGTCATTGGGCAGTTGCTGGGGCCCTAATGTCCTGGCAGTACCCACCAGCGACAACTGCCCTGAGCTCAGGGCTCTAACAGGATTGGTCAAGATGCCATTTTACTCTTCCACAAGGCCTCCAATGTAAAATCATTCTGCAGCATTATGGGAACTTAAAATGAGATCACCCCTCTTCCCTATGTCCGGTCTTTCTTCAGCATCTTCCTTTGCTTGGGAAATGTTTATAATAATTTATTAACCCCACACTTTAAAGTGCATTTCCCTGCCAGTTTCCGGACTGAAAACCTTTTCCTAACCACTTTCTAAAATCTGGATTTTTGTTTGTGTGCTAGGGCAATGGAGTGCTTTATCCTGTTTAATTGTGCAAAGCTAATTTCTGGTATGCGCTTGAATCTTGCCCATAAAATAGTGACAGTCTGGAGGTCACTAAAGACCACAGGGAAAAGACAGGCTTTGGAGCTAGACCCCTTAAGTCACAGGTTGGTTGCTACAAGGTGAAACCATGGCTGAGAGTAGGGCTGGGGAGAAATTTGATGCAGTCTGCATTTAAAAGTGAACCTCTTGAAAACCATCCTTTCTGAAACAACGTACCAGCTGAAATACAACCATCTGTCAAAATTCGCACTTTCTCAAATTTTGCAATGCAGTTCTCCAGCCAAGTAATGTGTACCAAAAAAAAAAAAACCAAAACCCTGGAGAAACTAAAATTAAGACAGAAAAGAATGAGAAACCAATAGAAACTGAAATTGACAGATTTGCCTATCCCTAGCTGAGAGACAATGACTTGCTCAAAGCCATTCATCTGTGTGGGGGGGGAGGGGTTTAATAACAGTGGAAGGTCGGTGGTTTGAATCTGCGCAACGGGGTGAGCTCGCGTTGCTCTGTCCCTGCTTCTGCCAACCTAGCAGTTTGAAAGCACACCAGTGTGAGTAGATAAATAGGTAACGCTGTGGTGGGAAGGTAAACGGCATTCCTGTGTGCTCTGGTTTCTGTCACGGTGTTCTGTTGTGCCAGAAGCAGTTTAGTCATGCTGGCCACACGACCCAGAAAGTTGTCTGTGGACAAACACCGGCTCCCTCAGCCTGAAAGCGAGATGAGCTTTGCAACCCCATAGTCGCCTTTGACTGGACTTAACCGTCCAGGGATCCTTTACTCTTGAGATCTGTTGCACAGTATTAACTAACAAAAAAGCTGCTTCAACTAATTTGTAGATGAATCTGATTCTCAGTTATGGCATACTCTATCATAATTGACAAAATAAGTAACTTGGAACCCAAGTTATCATACTTGTTTCTTTTCTTTATTATAATAAATGAAGGATACTTTATCATAATGAATGCCTCAAGAGCAACCTGTACAATGTTTATGATTTCATCAGTAACCCTTCAAACCCTTGCACTCAGAAAATCTCATACAGACTGCTAATACCCACAATAATGAAAGTCCAAATCAAACCCACTCCTGCTAATGGGCAAATCCTCTTCTTCCCCATTGCTGCTGGGTGTGATTCCTCTTGCTGATGCTAAACAACTCTTCTGCATTCACTTGCAGCCTGGAAAAACGATTAAATAAGAAAACTGCTACTCCCAGTAAAAGTTTGCAGCATGGAGTGTTCATGTTCAGTATACTCCATTTTATTTCTTTTCCGTCTTTGTTTTGCTTTCCCTGTACAAGAGTATCTCAACTTTCCTCAGCAACTGAGCATGCTCAGTTCTCATTAGGCTGTTTTTTGTGGTTTTCCGCTTCCCGCAGTCTCTTCCTCACCTCCATTAGAATTTTCTGTACTTCTGCAAATCTCTGGGTTTTCTGAAGCCTACCAATACCTTCCTCTTGTGCATGGTTGACTCTGTTTCAGCCACATAAGCAATGACACACACTGCTGAACATCAGAAAGAGGAGGCATGAATGAGGCCAGTCAAGAGGTATTCTCTCTACAATATCTCTAACAATATTCTGTGCTACTAGCTGGGCTGACTGAGGAATCTCCTTCTTCCCTTTGTAATGTGGAAGTGGCTTAAATGTTGCCCGTGCTTCCAGATGCAGACGAGTGAGATTCATCGCCCACAAAGTTCACATGTGCCACAACTGCAGATTTTCTCTCAACTTCCTTAAGTGAAAACAACAACAGATAGCCCTGTCCCCATCTTAAAGAAACAGTGACATGCACTGGGGTACATGTGCTGGAATTAGAGTCTATATACATCCAACATCCAATAAGATCAGCTTATGGGGTCATTTTTTTATTTTAAAATCAAATTTTATATGCAATATAAATATAATATAATACAGAAGTATAATTCCTCTCTAAAGTGAGACAACTGAAATGAAATTGATTTGAAAACTGGCTTTTTCTTCTTTTTTAAGAAACCTAATTTTCTTCTCTCTCTCTTCCCCACCAAAGAAATCAAATTAATAATATGTACATGAACAGCAAGCCATGACAACTGACACTATGGATATTGGTGCTGCTGTTTTGAAATCTTCTGTGCCCTCAGCATAGGTTGCTGCTGCCCAGGTAGGCAGGATTCCATCTGCCTAAGCCTGGTTCTTATTATCATAATTAGAAGAAGCTGCCACTAACATTTCTAAGGAAGAGATGATGCAGCTCAGATTGGATTTATTTTATGCCCAGCTCTTCCCCCACCCTTTCCACACACACACACACACATACACACACACACACACACAGTGACAGATCATTAGCACACCGCAGTGGACCGCAAAGATGAGATTTCACTGTGCTGTGAGCCATACAAAGAAGCAGTAATTGAAATTACAGGTTTGTATCAAGAGCTATTTGTTGAAGTAGACAGTTGGAGGGATTCATAAATGGAGAAAATAGAGTGTAGCTGAGTACAGGGATGATTTGGGCTTGCTCCAAAGTTCACGAGTCTTTTGACGATGGGGTGGAGTATGTTTTTCAGCCCAAGGTATGCATAGCCTAATGGGGGGCAGTGCATGTGTTGGGGGGGGTCGTGCAGTGCCAGAAATATAAGTGGTTGGGACAATGGATGGAACTGCTCCCTTTATATAGTAGGCTACATTCCAGCCATTCAAAAGTCAATGGGTTTCCACACAGAGAGAGAAAGAGAGAGAGAGAAGCAGGAACCACGAACATGGCTTAAGGGCATATTTGAGCCAGGCAAGAGCACTTGGGGAAGACAAGAAACAGGACTGATGAGGAGCGTGGCCAAAAAAGAGGAAGTAATGTGGCATCTGAATATAGACTGCATTTTTAATCAAGACTTATATTGGCTTATATCTTGATCAGGTTCCTAAATTAAATGGGCTTAGATTTTCAAAGGTTTCATGCCAGGCAGAAAAAAACCTTGGCAAGAGGTTTTCTCCTAAGACAAGAGGGCCCCATTGATGGGAAATTACATATGCTGCCCCAAGGCTGAAAAAACACTATTAAGAATGGGTAAATAGTAAAATAATACCAATGTGCCTCCCAGTAAAATGAGCCATATCTTCTTCCTAAGGTTGAAAGGCTAAGAGCAAATGGTTTTGAAAAACAACTGGCTGGAGAAGGGGGGGAGTGTAAACAGGGGAAGAGACTTTTTCTTCACTTTTTATTTTGAGGCTGTAAACTGTTCCTTCCTTTTACTTTGAGGAGATTTATCCTTCTAAAAAGCTATATATGATAATGTATGAAATATATTAGCTTAAATATATTGGCTTAAATGTAATTATGCAAAGGATTTAAGAAATGCTAGATTCATAGAGTCATATTGCAATAGGAGACCAGAGGGGCAAATGAGCCTAGCCCCCCCTTGCCAGACAGGAGACGCCATCGAACACTTCTGATATATAGTTGTCAGGCATTTGTTTAAAAGACCCTCAAATGAAGGAGATCTTTCAATGTTGATGTGAACTCAAGATCCTTGACATCTGTTGAACATAAAAATGTAAGATTAAACATTTGTTTTAGAAGGCAATAGGGCAAGAGGTGAGCTGGTAATTAAGATTCCATGTAAGATATATTATTACTTATATGTCAAATATATAGCTCTTTGTCTCCCTTATAAGGATAGGAGGATATGGGTGTATCTTTTTGTGATTAGTTATAGCAATCAGCCAATAGGAAATCCAACCAGGCTGATTGAACAGAGGCAGCCCCAGGAGGAGCAAAGGGGGCTGGATTAAGGGAATATAAGTGCTGGCCATAATGGCAGGAGGCAGGCCAGAGCTTGGTAACCATATACCACTGAGCCTCTCATTTATTTGTCTGACAAATAAATTATTATTTTAATTTCTCTGTTGCTGCGTTGAATATTTCATTCCAGCTAAGCGTTAACCACAAGCAGGGTGCTACATTTTATGGTGCCTGCGACTCGGATAAGTGGTCTGCTGGAACGCAGCCCCTTCGCCCTATTGGACAGGGTACAAGAGAGAGGATCTCTAAACTGCTTCCCAGCGCGCACTGGTAAATTTTTCCAGGGGGAACGCAGAAGTCTCGTCTGTCTGATACCCTGCCCACTGACGGCGACGGACCGGGGGGGACCAGAGAAATAAACAGGCAACCAGCTAAGGGTAAGTGCACTAAGGGGTTTTGGCCCTCCAATTAATTGGGAGGAAGAGAAGTCCTGATCAAACTTCTGCGTCTCAGTAAAGGGGAACTGAGTACGCTAGGTGGCTGGGTACATCAGATGGTGATCTGGTGTAGGGCAAAGGGAAGATTGGGAGGTAGAGTGTGGTTGAAGTATCTAGTGCATTGCATGTGTGAGAAAGTACAATGTGTAGCTGACCTAAGTGTGGAGTGAGTACTACTTCGTTTCCCAGTAAGGCGTGTGTGTGAGTGACTGAGTGGATACTTCACAGGGCCATACAATGGGAGTTGGGGGTTCAAAGGGGGAAATACACCTCTTGAATGTATGTTAAATAATTTTAAGAAAGCCTTCTCAGGGGCATATGGAGTCAAAATGACGCCAGAGCGCTTGAGAACGTTATGTGAATTAGGGTAGCCAAAACAAAGTACTGGATGGCCATCCCAGGGAACCTTTGATATAAATTTAGTAAGCAAACTTTGGTCTAACATCACCAAAGAAACTGGAGGGTGCCCAGAACAATTTTCATATATAGATTCCTGGCTGAGCACATTAAATAAAAAAAAAATCCTCCATGGATAAGGGAATGCAAAGTCCAACGATGCAAATTATTGGCTGTAAAAGCCGAAGCTAGGAAAGGAATCTTGCCAAATAAACTTAAACCCATTTTTGAGGGACCAGAGGAAGAGGTGCTTCCACCTCCACCCTATGCTCCACAACGAAGGGAGTCTAATCCAAACACTCCACCAGTTGTAACCCCAAGGCAAGAAACTGGAATGAATAATGGGAGTGGAGTCACAGAGCTTGATTCCTTGATAGATTATGATAAATATCTTCAGGAGGCATTGGAGTCCTATAATGAAGCCCAAGCAGAAGTGGTTATTCCACCTGTGAGTCCCAGTAGAACTCCATCTACAGTCTCTTTTAGTGGAACAACTGATTGCCTACCCCAAACCCCTGTACATCCAAGTCCTAGAGAATTATTACAGAAGTTACAGGGAGACCTTAATCGGTCAGCAAGCAATACAGCCAGGCGTATAAAGCTGCTAAAAGAACGCCTTGGGACAAATACCATCCCCTATGATTTGAGGCCCCTAGAGCAAAGTGAAGAAAAAGGTCACGTAGTAGCCCCTCTTAGAAGAGTATTTGATGCACTTGAGGAGCCTGTGCTGGTTAATGGGCAACCTGGACCACGGCCACCTCGAACTTCGACCCTGCAATGTATTCCATTCACAACTACAGATCTGATGAATTGGAAAACACCCCATCTTTCGCAGAAAAACCTCAGGCTATGATGGACTTGGTGACCTCAATAGTAATAGTCCTATTTGGACAGATTGTCGCCAGCTCCTGAATACTCTTTTCACCACTGAAGAAAGGAGAGACATAATTGAAAAGGCACAGATATATTTGCGTGAGCAGGCCAGAGTGGGAAATATTTATAATATTGACCATCATCTCCAGGACAACTTTCCCTTGGAAGATCCTAATTGGGATCCAAACAATGCAATTCACCTGGCCAGGCTTACTACCTACCGCCAGACACTTGTGCAAGGCATCTGCAGGGCATGCCAGAAGCCCACTAATATGTCTAAAGCAGGGGTGTCAAACTCAAATTCATCGGGGGGCCGCATCAACAGTTTGGTCACCCTCAAAGGGTCGGTTGTATCTGTAGGACTATGTGTCCACTCTTTATTTGTATGGTGCATGTATGGGGACATATTTATACTACTGCTGGCATTATATCACTCCGTTTCTCCTCTCTTCTACAATGGGAATAACCATGGCCTACCTCCTAGGATTGTTGTGAGATCACATTAAGTGTGTGCAGTCGGGTACTGCTGCTGCAAGGCTGAAAACAAGAAACCAGCTCCCTAAAATACAAGCTGGCAATAGCCCATTATGTGGGTCAGAGGCGGCTCTGGTGCAAGTTCAGCTTTTCTGCGGAGCTCAGAGAGGCATTTGCCACCCTAACCCACCACGCTCCGTTGGCCCCAGTGTCTGTTGCGTGTGCCCCCGGGGGGGGGGGATGATTGCCACGAGGCTTCCGGCAGGTGCTTCACCCAGGAGGGAGAGGGCCCAGCCTGCCTCCATCTCTTACGGCCCTGCACCCCAGGGACCAGGCCGGGCTGTGCCAAGCCTACAAAGGAAAAGCACAGGCTGCTTTAATATCCCCATGTGCTTGCTGACCCATAACACTGTTTCGTGTTCGGTGCGCACCCACAAAAAGACTTAAGTTGTCACCTTTTGAGCTCCTGTATGGGAGGCCGCCCTCCTTTGTTCAGGATATTCCAACTGACCTCAAACAAATAGGAGACCATGTGACACAGGGACAAGTGCAATCTCTCCCGTGTTTTTGTCTCTCTCCCGTGTTTGTTTGTTTTTTTTTCTTAACAGGTGGGCCCTCAAGCACACGCCGTGCAGCATTGCCAAGCCGATTCATCAGCTCCAGACTGGCATAGCATATGGGTGAAAGAGTGGAAACGTGATCCACTTGCACCTAAGTGGCGTGGACCTTACACCGTCCTGCTCTCTATTCTAACAGCGGTGAAGGTAGCTGAGGTGACCCCCTGGATTCATCACTCTCGTTTGAAAGAAGTCTGAAGGCAGTTGGACATGCAAAGGTGACCCCTCTAATCCTTTAAAACTGACTCTCTCCAAAAACCCCTGTATCTAGCCCTACCGGGAGCGGGTTAGGTCACGGGCAACATTTGACGACCGGCCTGCTGCAGCCACAACCTGGAAGCTGGCTGACCTGCGCACGCCTGAAGCTTGAGGAGCGTCTAAACCAGCAATTGTGAACGGGAAGATTCTCTTATACAATTGATTGACTGCCCCCTTGTGGAACAATTATAAGTGATATTACACATTGGGGATCCTTGGGATATATGTTTTGGTCTTGGTGGTTCCCCATTTCTGTCACTGGGGGAATTATATTGGGACTAATAATTATTTGCTATCACAATAAGGTAATCTTTTGTGGAAGGAATGCATATGCTAGACATCAACATGATTTTATTATTAATCCTGATCCCTTGGGAAGGGGAAGGGTCCATGAATCTGACCAAATTTGCTAAATATGGATTCCGCCATGACCACAATATGTGGGTAGGCTTAGCTGAGATGATAGCCAATGTTGCAAATAGGACTAATTGCCTTGTTTGCTCTCTTGGGCCAGATGATTCAGAGGGAGGTATGCCCTTATTACCAATACCATTAAGTGCCATTGGTATGGTAAGCGAAATGCCACACCAAACAGAAGTACAGAATTTCCCCGGTTGGAACTCAACTAAACCAATACGAGTTATACCTGTGCAAGGGGAAATCTGTGTGCATAAATCATCAGATGCAGCTGACCCTACCATGATAGGCTCTTCTCATTGTCACTATACTTGGGATTATATTAAGAATAGTCAAACCTGGGCAAACGGTACTACGTATCGAACTCGGAATACCTTGCCCTGTGCACCTCCTTTTATTTATGCATGGAAAGTGGTGTGGAACATAACTGTGACAGAAAAAGGCAATCTAACATACTGCACTGTGAACTCTCTACCTCTTTTGATATTTTCGCCTTCTGTACTCCAAGTACCAAAAACCTCAGACCCGATGGTTGTGGTGGATATGTGGAGAATGGGCATACAAGAAACTCCCTTCCAAATGGAGTGGGACTTGTTTCCTGGGATGGGTATTACCACCAATGTGGATTATGCCCACTAGTTCAGCTAAGCGAACACGAAGGAATGCTGATATTTCTCGTATAGCAGGAGGAAGTACCCAAAGTTGGAGCGGTACTGATGATTGGCCGCCAGAGCGCATTATAGCCTATTATGATCCTGCCTCCTGGAATCCTGGTGAGCTCATACAAGGGGCACGGGATCCTATTTATAAACTAAACAGAATAATTCGATTGCAAGCAGTAGTGGAACTTGTAACCAATGCAACGGCCCAGAGTTTGAGACTTATTGCACAACAGTTGGATGAAAGTAGAGCCGCCATTATGCAGCTGAAAATGGGAATGGATTATGTACTTGCCAGGCAGGGAGGCCTATGTGGAGTCTTGAACTTGACAGGGAATGCCTGTTGCTTTAACATTTCTGATAATGGTGAGGCAATCCGTGTGTTGGCTACAAAGATGGAGAATATAGCACATGTCCAAGTATAAACATGGGAAGGATGGGATATGGGATGGCTCACCAATTGGTTACCTAATGTTGCGGGACTCAAAGGGATATTATTGTCTTGCTTGTTTTTCTTGACGGTAGTAATAATGGTTTTATGTATGGTGCCATGTATCATCTCATGTTTTAGAAGTACAATTAGCAAGATGATTTCGAATGAAACTCTACCTCATATCATGGCCCTATACAGAACCATACCTCAGGAATATGATGAAGATCAAGCTATCAAGGACGCTTGGTGAGCAAGGTCCTTGAGCTTGAAAGGGGGGAATGTGGCATCTGAATATAGACTGCATTTTTAATCAAGACTTATATTGGCTTATATCTTGATCAGGTTCCTAAATTAAATGGGCTTAGATTTTCAAAGGTTTCATGCCAGGCAGAAAAAAACCTTGGCAAGAGGTTTTCTCCTAAGACAAGAGGGCCCCATTGATGGGAAATTACATATGCTGCCCCAAGGCTGAAAAAACACTATTAAGAATGGGTAAATAGTAAAATAATACCAATGTGCCTCCCAGTAAAATGAGCCATATCTTCTTCCTAAGGTTGAAAGGCTAAGAGCAAATGGTTTTGAAAAACAACTGGCTGGAGAAGGGGGGGAGTGTAAACAGGGGAAGAGACTTTTTCTTCACTTTTTATTTTGAGGCTGTAAACTGTTCCTTCCTTTTACTTTGAGGAGATTTATCCTTCTAAAAAGCTATATATGATAATGTATGAAATATATTAGCTTAAATATATTGGCTTAAATGTAATTATGCAAAGGATTTAAGAAATGCTAGATTCATAGAGTCATATTGCAATAGGAGACCAGAGGGGCAAATGAGCCTAGCCCCCCCTTGCCAGACAGGAGACGCCATCGAACACTTCTGATATATAGTTGTCAGGCATTTGTTTAAAAGACCCTCAAATGAAGGAGATCTTTCAATGTTGATGTGAACTCAAGATCCTTGACATCTGTTGAACATAAAAATGTAAGATTAAACATTTGTTTTAGAAGGCAATAGGGCAAGAGGTGAGCTGGTAATTAAGATTCCATGTAAGATATATTATTACTTATATGTCAAATATATAGCTCTTTGTCTCCCTTATAAGGATAGGAGGATATGGGTGTATCTTTTTGTGATTAGTTATAGCAATCAGCCAATAGGAAATCCAACCAGGCTGATTGAACAGAGGCAGCCCCAGGAGGAGCAAAGGGGGCTGGATTAAGGGAATATAAGTGCTGGCCATAATGGCAGGAGGCAGGCCAGAGCTTGGTAACCATATACCACTGAGCCTCTCATTTATTTGTCTGACAAATAAATTATTATTTTAATTTCTCTGTTGCTGCGTTGAATATTTCATTCCAGCTAAGCGTTAACCACAAGCAGGGTGCTACAGTAAGACCTGGGGGGGTGGCCTAGAGAGACCCCAATAAGAATACTGAATTTGACCCCATGGCCTGAGGATTCCCATCCCTGTCTTAAGTGAGAAGGAGTCTGTGTGATGCAGCAGTTAGAGTGAACTAGGCAAGCACATGCTTAGGAATGTATGAAGCTGTCTTATACCGAATTGAAGCATTGCTCCATATTGTCTGCAATCATTTTGAAGTCTTGGCTCAGTGTTCCCTACACTGACTGGCAGCGTCACTCCAGGGGATATTCCCGGCTCTACCTGTCTTTACTGTTCTGGAGGAGGGCATTCATCATCGGTCTGAAACAGCTTTTTGAGAGTCTCAGGGCAATTGACAGGGAAGGTAGCAAACATTGGGGTCCTGTCTTGCACAAGAACAGGTGTTTTCCATTTAGCGCTACCCATTGTTTGTTGTTTAATTGCCTTGATTTTGTTTCACAATTATTGGCACTGAAATGATTGCTAGCATTCCTGGAGGTCCAGAAGAGCAGGATGTCCTTTTTAAATGAACAAACCTTCTTTTTTAAGCAGCTTCTCTTGAGGAAAATGTAAACCTTTATTACTTTTGCATACATATTTTTTCTCTTTAGCCCACACAACCATAACATTTATGAAGGAGCTGCAAATCGTCATGAGGCAAAGCAATTTCCATGCCAGAAGATACATTACTGTGTTTTAAATTTTATCTAGCTACCCACTTGAACCAAATTCTGTGTCCCTTGGAAACCTATTTAAGCACATTTGAATGTCGTTCTTTTGCAGCAATCATAAAGATGGAAATGGCCAGCATGCAGCGCCTGGCATTTTATGTTTACAGCAATCTTTGGAAATCTGTGGTGAAAAGAGCACACAAGCAATTGTGGTGCATATGGAATATATGAACTTAGTATCTTATATATGACCAAGTGACTGAGAAAGGTGGTACATGGATAGTGTCATTATATAGTTAAATCACATGGTGGCGCTGGAGTTTCCTGTTATTATTCTGTTCTAGTTTGAGAAAGAGGGTAAAGTTACAGTGGTACCTCATGTTATGGACGGGATCCATTCCGGAGGCCTGTGCATAACATGAAATGCCCGCAACTCAAAGCGCTGCGTCTGCATAGGTGCGCAGCGCGATTTAGCATTTCTGCGCATGCGCAAGCGGCAGAACCTGGAAGTAACCCATTCCAGTACTTCTGGGTTGCCATGGGACGTAACGCGAAAAGAAGCAACATGAAGCAGACGCAACACGAGGTATGACTATTGTCTAGCTTCCTGACTGCTGTGTCCTATAGATGGCATATCAAACAGCAAACTGGTATTTCAAGCAGAAAAGGGGAAGCCTCTAACAAGGGCCTAGGCTTCCCATATGGGAAAATCATGGGGGTTTGGGATTGGAGAGAAGCCCGAACAATAAAACAGGCAGAGGTTTCTGTTTCTGCTTCCTACAAACTGCTGGAAAATAACTCCAGCAGTTCCAAAAAGCCCTCAGGTGGAAGCGGAGGGCCTCAATGGACAAAGAGGACTTGAAGGAAAACCTTAGCTCAGTGGTAGTGCAACTTTCAAAAGATGGCTGCATTCGGGCACACATATTGTTTTGGGAGGTGCACAATTGGTAGATTCACTTTTAAAGACAAAGTAATCCAATTTCCTTACCCTGGAACCTGGAGCCAGTTCTGGGCAATAATCCACTGGTAATATAGCAAGGGCTCATTTTCAAAGGATTACATTACCATGGACTTGAGCAACTCTGCCTGTATCAACTGCTTAGTGACATTTAGCCATTACTTTACTTCTGCTGTGCAGAAACCAAAGCACTGTGTGATAGTTGTAGCCACAAAGGAGAGATGAGCATAAAATAAACATCAATAAAACAAAAAATGAGTAATACATCCTATTCCCAGAAGAGCTGTTGGTGGCACAGCCTGGAAGAAAAATCTTGTTACGGTTTTCTTTCTTTTTCTTTGTTCCTTATCTGCCATATGTGGATTTCCGATATCCAGGAAGCAGGAGCCCTGATTATGGATTCTAAATGTGTTCCCGAACATCGTGCTTACACACGTAGTTTTATCACGCTGCCCATTGCATAAATGTGACCCAGACGCCGCCATGAAATTTAGCACTCAGTTACACACGCTTCCCCTTTTTAGCTCAATCGGGAGTTGCCAAATGAATTGGCCCCAGTCCCACAGAGGCAAATGAGATCGTAAGTAATTGTTTGCTGGATTGTGGCCATGAAGTGCATAAATGAATGAACTCAGCTCTCTGGGTGAAGTCCTCAAGCAAGATATCCTGTGAGTCCTCACTTTGCCCTCTCAGGGCCAAAGTAGGTAATAGGAAAGGCCATAGTTCAGTGGTAGACTTATCTGTTTTGTTTGCAGAAGGTCTACCTTCCTACATTAGGAAGACCTTTCTGACAATAAGAGCTGTTTTGGCTGCCTCAGAAGGTGGTGGACTGCTATTTTTGAATACTCCCCCATATATTGAGGTAGATAACTTAGGGAAGTGGGTGGCGCTGTTGTCTAAACTACTGAGCCTCTTGGGCTTGCTGATCAAAGGTTGGCAGTTTGAATCTCCGTGACAGGGTGAGCTCCCATTGCTCTGTCCCAGCTTCTGCCAACCTAGCAGTTTGAAAGCACATCAGTGCAAGTAGATAAAAAGATACTGCTATGGCGGGGAGGTAAACGGCTTTTCCATGCACTCTGGCTTCCATCATGGTGTTCCATGGTGCCAGAAGTGGTTTAGTCATGCTGGCCACATGACCCAGAAAGGACAAACACCGGCTCCCTCGGCCTGAAAGCAAGATGAGCAGTGCAACCCCATCGTCGCCTTTGACTGGACTTAACTGCCCGGGGCCGTTTACCATTTTACCTTTTAGATGACTTAGGCCAGCCCTCTTCTTATTGTGAGAGATTTCTACTTTTAGCAAAGCATTATATGGGGGAATATTAAAAAATGTGGTCCTGCATCTACCTTTAATGTACTGGTAGAGTCCATTCTTCTCTCCTGATTCTACCAGCTTATTCTATACTACACAGGTAGATAACTTCTTAAGAAAGGGATTCAAAATGTGTAGTGGTATCATACAGTTTTACGCTATGCCTCCGGTTCCCTAGAGTAACATAGGCAGAATAGACAAAGCTGAATCCTGGTGTGCAAGAATTCTCCAATAAATCTCCATAACACCAGTAAGATTAATGCACAAAAGTCTTTTGCTGTGGAAATGTTCCATCACGGCTTAAGCAAAGCAAGCTACAGTGTGCAAAGAAATTACTCTGTGTAATTTCTTATTATGCCCTATTGGAAAATAATTCTTGCTTGCCACACTGTGGGAGCAGAAGTGATTTAGGTGTATACAATGCAGTGATATTTTTCACCTCTTATTGCAACAAGCTATGAATACAAAATCAAGTGAATTCATGAATACCAGGAAGGAACTTCTGTAAGCTACATCGTTTGCTGCCATAGTAACACTTCATCTTACAGGAAGTGTATACATTTTGCTCAAAGCATTTTTTATGCAGCTCAGTAGCCAGTCAATCATACAAATGATATGTAGCTAGAGAGTGTGTTCTGTAATTATACTTCATTGTCCATGCCGCAATATGACCTCCAGTAGAAACCATAAAGAATCTTTAGGAGTGGTTCTGCTAGTGCTAATTTAATAAAACTATTGTATCGCTTTGGGGGAAATGATCCACTGTTAACGATAAAAACCAGTATTTGATCATAGTAAGACACATGTAGGGACAGCCCTCAGTCCACTATTCCTGCTATGTTACACCTAAGAACATAAGAAAATCTCGACCTCTCTCATAATACTAGAACTCTGGGCCGTCCAATGCAGCTGAACGCTGCAAGATTCAGGAGAGTCAAAAGGTATACTAGTTGCGCTAGGGGAATGGCATGTGCAAGAGGGCCAGTGTGGTGTAGTGGTTAGAGTGCTGGACTAGAACCTGGGAGATATGGGTTCAAATTCCGTCTCAGTGACCTTGGACCATTCACTGCCTCTCAGCCTAAGCTACCTTACAGGGTTTTGTGGGAATTAAATGATGAGGAGGGGAGAACTATATATGCCATCTTGAGGTCCTTGGAGGGAAAGGTAGGGTATAGACACAATATATAAAAATAAATAAAGAGAAGACATAAGAAGCCAAAATGGCTGCCGTGTCTGGTTGCACAACTGTCAGGTTTGGGGAATTTGCTCCCTCCCCCAGTGGCAGCAAGAAGCAGAGAAAAACAAAGAAGAGTTCTTACTAATGAGTTTATTCAATCATCACATTGAGAGACAAAGGAATGCAGTCTGTATCCGTTAATGGCGTTGCTCCAACTGAGCTCCACTCCACTCCTTCCCTAGCAACAGCATTTCCCTTTACAGTGGCAGCCAGAGGCTAATAGTCTCTGAATCCTTTGCTCTTGCACTCTCAATGAACGCTGAGTTCTGGGAGAAGGTGGGTCAGAAATACTCTCCAGTGATGATGTGTCAGCTGGCTGCTCTGTCACTGTCTCTGCCCTCTCTTCTCCCAATACCTCCCAACTCTTTTGTTCGCCCAACTCTTTTGAGCTGTGACCTTCCTCAAACCACTGCTGCAATTCAATACTGCCTTCATCTTCTCCAGAAACTTCAGGAATAGGAGGGGGTGTGTGATCTCCATCATTCCTCCTCCTCAGCCTCGTCCCCTTCAGTCCAGTCCCTGACAACAACAAATTGTTGTAGCCCCAATACTTCCTGCTGTGCAACACGCTTCCGCTAGCACAACTGTTGCACTGGGTTTTATATTGCATAATAATTATTCTTGCCCTTGTACTAGTGTGACAGGTCTTGCCCTGCCGGTCAGAGAACTGGGCCGTTGCAAAGTCGATTGTTAGTACCGTAATTAGATGGATAATGTGCTTTAGTTTTTCAAAACACAGACATTGCAGAAAGTCATGTTAAAGGTAAATACTGATAACATACAGGGCTAATTGGCTTTAGTTGTGTATGTGATTGCCTGCTCTATGCATTGTGGCTAATAATGCAGGCAAAAAGCAAATATAGCCATGCTGCTCTTTGAGTAAACAGATCCATAGTAGGACAACACCTACAAGAATGTCACAAAAGAGTGAGCATGTTTTTTGACTTGCCTTAAAAACTTTGCTTGGAGTAATTAAAATACCTATTTATATTTAAATGTTCAATTGGTTTGTCATCATAGAGCAGACAGTCCTTCGTTCACCATTATTCTTAGTGGCAAGTGTAAATAAGAACCGGGTTTAAAAGAATGCCTCAATATACAATATACTAGGGTTTTGCCATATTTCAAACAGTGAAAATCAGTGAGCTTTTCTTTTTTGACCAAAGTTGTTGAGCTTTTTGGGCAAAATCGCAAAAAATGATGTTTTTGAGCTATTTTTTATGGGGAAATGGCACTGCCAACATGGGCTGCCATACATCCAGATTTTCCCTTATATTTTTACCGAATTCTACCCAGACACAGCTGCTGACTGCAGTATTCCGGATTTATCCGGGAAAATCCAGACGTATGGCAACCCTACAATATACACATTATGGGCTCAGGTGAGCCTCAGCCTCAGCCTCATAATGCCCCCCTCCCCACTCCTCCAGCACAGCTATGAGGAGATTAGAATTTCAGTTAACTGCAATTAAGAGTTATGCTTCAATTCTGACAAACTGTTGTTAGTCTTAATCAGGGGTCAGCAAACTTTTTCAGCAGGGGGCCGGTCCACTGCCACTCAGACCTTGTGGGGAGCTGGACTATATTTTTGGGGGGGGGATGAACGAATTCCTATGCCCCATAAATAACCCAGAGATGCATTTTAAATAAAAGCACAGATTCTACTCATGTAAAAACACACTGATTCCCAGATCGTCCACGGGCCGGATTTAGAAGGCGATTGGGCCGCATCCGGCCCCCGGGCCTTAGTTTGCCTACCCATGGTCTTAATGAAGGTATCCTGAAACAAACCTACTCCAGATCTTGGCTTATGAAGCTGGCTTGTTTTAATAAACCCTATATTGTTTTAATAAGCCACTATCATAATCATTCTCTGCTGTTTAGTATTTGGATGTAATGCAATATTGGGATTAACTGAAAATGTTGAAAGCTTCTGATATGTATTTCAAAGCTGTGCTTGAGGAGAAGTGGGGGGGGTGCACAAGCCTGAGACTTGGTTATGTAATGATAAACCATAGGTTATAGTGAAAGCCAAATACAGTGTAAAAGTGCAATCCTACATACATACATACATACATACATACATACATACCTGGGAATAAGTCCCACTGGCTGCAGTGGAGTTTACAACAGTTTACAGGGTCTTTGAAAAGCCATCCTTTGTTGTATATGCTGCAAGAGACTTACCTAACGTACCCCTCTGGGAGTTATCATTACTTCAGAAATCGGATAAGGGAAGTATTTTAATATCTGTCTGCTGCTTGAGACATAGGAATGCAATAATTTATTCTCTTCAACTTTATTAAATATGTCCCCAGTACTCCCATCCTGCAGGTTACTTAATTGTCTTCGTGCAATTAAGTTAAAACAAAATATGATCCAAGTATGCATTTTCAAGGATGCCAAAGCCATTGTCATTGTAATATTTTAGAAGTGGCTTCACATACGGTAATCTCTTTTAACAGGGCGGGGGGAGTCGAAGAGCAACCTTATATATTCACAGAATTGGTTATATGAGTGGACCTGTAGCAGAATATTCCTTAGGCATTCTTAAAGAAACCACCTGGTCTATGGGAACTAGCACTGGATTTTAAAATAAAATAGTAGGAGGTGCAATTTGAAAGTGCTGGATAGCAGCTTCTCCCCAGGAATAGTAGGAATAAAGTACACAAGCTGTTGGCTACATTAGGATTCCAGACAGGTCTGCAAAGCTTCCTTGACTTAACTGATAGATTGATCAGATATATAATCTAAACATTTTTCCCACTTTAAATTGCTTAGGATAGCAGAATGAAATCATTTTTAAAGAGGAGAGGTTCAGTGCCACTGGAATTTCTCTTACTTGAAATTTGTACCTTGCATTTTGCAGAAACATCTCAACATTTCACTATAAGATAGAAGTTCCAATGCATCAGCCTGGCTATCAGTGATTTCCCATGTGTTTGTGTGTGGTTCGTGTCTTTGTGTTCCTGCATTATACACACAAACACACACACACACACACAGTAGTCACAGATGTCTCCTACAGAGATTCTTCTGCGCTCCCTGTAACAATAAACTCATCTATACATATCAGCCAGCATGCCTCTATGCATTTTGCAATAGCTTCTCGTGTATTTTTCTATGCACTTAATCACAAAAAAGTCATAAAAAGCAGGGAAGAAAACAAGGGAGATGGAAATGAAGGGGATTATTCTATCAGCCAATTAACTAAATTTTAAAAATATCCAGTTTTGGAAACAGAAAGGGGGTTTAATTTTCCCAACTCATTTCTTATCAGACCAGAAAAAAGAGTCATTTCATTATAGGACTTATCCAAAGCTTATCAAGGGCAGCCTTCCAGATTGACATGGTTTTTCACAAGATGAAAAACCACTGCTCACATTCTCTACCAGCTCGTGATTTTCTCTACGTTTAACGTGCCTCTCATTTTCTTTTGTAATGCTCTGTTTGCATTTACTTTGCTCCTTTGCTCCACTGCACCCTAGCCTACAAAAACAGAAGCTCTTTCTTTTGAAGGCAACTTTTGTTTGGCTTAATCTCAGAAGTGAATTACTGACAATCCCATGCAGATCTGACAAGAAAAATGTCAGAGGTTTATAACAAGATATGTAGATAGCCTGTCAGTTTTGCCATAGATAAGGATCAATAACAGAGATCCATAGCAACCTCTTCTCTCTTGGATTTCCAGGTCACGAGCATCCCAGACCCTGAGATTTCAGGGCCCAAACTTGGGAAGGTCACCTGAGGCAGCCCCTGGAGATGGAGGTTTATTGGGAGAGAGGAGTGGATGGCGACAGTCCCCACCACCTCAGAGTGCCTGTGCTATAATTTGCAGCCAGCTCTTCCTGGGTTGTAGCTTGCAAGCTACATGGGACTCAGCTACACAGCTGCAAATAAAACGTTTTAAATGTGCTGTAAAGTACAATATACAAATGTGACACTAGATGGCGAAAGTGAGTTATGCAAAATTCAATGCATTTTTCAAAACGTTTTAAAATAAAGCATTTTCACAGCTTTTTAAAATATGTGTGTAGATTCCAGCTATCATCCCCCCCACACACACCTGGAGATTCAAGCTCTCCACCTGCCACCTGGAGTCTTCAGGTCACACTTGGAGGTTTGCCACCCCTACTTCCCTCACGAGGTTGAAAATTACACGTCTTGAGGCAAATATCAAGAGGTTGCATTAATCAAGAGGTTGCATTAATCAAGAGGTTGCCTTGCTCAGAGCAAAATGTGACACATTTTGTTAACTTGATTTAGCTTTACCTTTGGAAGGACAATTGCAATATTGTCACACATACTTTGGGGAGATGTAAAGGAAATAAGAGAAGTCTGACCTTATTTGTGTATCTTCTTCATAATCATTCTGTGTTTAGATGTTTCAGTGAGTTGTGACTTGTAAACAGCATTGGGTTATACCCACCTCATATCTACTCAAAGTAGACTAATTGAAATTAATGAGGCCTCATTTAACAGTCATGGTTTGCCCCCCAAAATTCTGGGGCCGATAGTTTGCCAAAGGTGCTGAGAGTTGTTAGAAGACCCCTATTCCCTTCACAGAACTAGTTTCTAGAGGTCCCTGGGAAAAGGGATTGTTTGTTAAACAGCTCTGAGAATTATAGCTTAATGTGAGGAACAGGGGCCCCTGAACAGCTCTCAACTGCCATAAAAAAACTACAGTTCTCTGGATTCTTTTTTTAAAAAATAATTTTTATTAAGTTTCATATTACCAAATTAAGCACATCAAACCAATTAATCCAAATTATATCAATACATATCATGTAATCCAATTGTTTTCCAAATTATAATTTTTTGTGGGGGGGGGGGTACCCATGCTTCTTGATCGGCAGGAGTCCAATCCTCGAATATTTGTGCTGCTTTCATCTTAAGAATGATATTTCCAGTCCCCTCTTCTCAATCCTTGTCGTTACTCATCTTCCTTTTCATTCACCTCCGAGTTGCTCTGCAAGTGGGTTGAAAAAAACAGTCTTTTTTGTGTTACTGTGTGGGCTTTGTACTGCTCTCTCGTAAATCACTCTCATCCAATAGTCCAGGCATTTCCGCTCGAGCAAGCAATCGCCATTTTGTCGTTCCGATGAAATACAGTCTAAAAGCTCGCTCTTTAACTTTCCCGACCTGTTGCATCGTAAATTAGTCTTTTTCCAGGAGGGCTGCCCCTTCCAGATCACAATCACCTCGAAAATAATAAATCTTCGGCTCACCCTCCCTAAGACCTAACCTCCTGCAACACAGGTCTCGTATCACATCTCCATTCTAACTGCGTCACAAAGAGAGCCCTTCTTCTTTCCAAATCCTTCACAAAGTAAAACCTTTAAGTTCATATTATTCCCACCCAATTCATTTTTAATCCCATTTGCAATTAGTTGCTGTGACAGATCTTCTAAGAGGGAGGGTTATTAGTTAATCACATAGAGCAAAAAAATAAAAAGTCGTTTCCCCCCCCTTCAGTTCCATTGCATTCCATACCACATACCATGTCTGTAGTACTTTGATGTAATCTTCCGTCTCAGTCTTCTTCATTTCAGTGGTAAAATTGTTAGCAGATAAAAACCTCCTGCCTCTCTTGAAGCATGTGCGTTATCTTTCACCAATTTTTTCCCTTTTAAGTAACTCAACTAGTTTCGCACCTGGAAGCAGCTTCGGGGGAGTTCTGAGGCCCGCCGAGGGTTGTGCACCCAGTGCCTCACCCCCTCCTTCTTCCGAACTCGGGGTTGAGAGAGATGAAGGGAGACTGATTTACTCCCCATAATCAGCCTCTAATTACCTCATGTGGGCTGGATAGATGTTAATATCCACCATCTTCCAAGGCGCCCCTAGTGGCCCCTCCCCAGTTCTCAGGATTCTTTGTGGGTAAACTATGATCGTTTAAAGTGATATAATATGCTTTGCATGCACAGTACAGATGAAGTCTTTTGTCATGTCCATCACTTTCAATGGGTCTACTCTGAGTATGAGTAACATTGGCTGCAACCCACTAACTAAAATGTGCATGCATATTTGATAAAGATGATGTTTGGGATGGTGGAAAAGTGTGTTTGGTCTGCATTTTGAAGCAAACCAACCTAATTAATGAGTCCCCTACTAGAACACACCTAACTGATTGAATTACACACTTCTCCAAATCTTGAGCTGAAATTCAGTTTTAGAAATGCACACAAAAATGCATTTCTTCAAATCGAAGAAAATCATACAATATTTTATGCATCGAAAATCATACAATATTTTAGAGGGGAAAGGTATACAATCTTTACAAATGCATGCAAGATTGTGCTTTTTGTTTTAAAATGTGCAACAACAACAACAAAAACAGCCCTGGATGGAACAAGTCGATGATTCAGTGCATCCCAAACTGGCATGGAACAGAAATAGGCTAATCTATCCATCATATATGCATGTGTATGTAAGGGGGAAAATGAGATGAAAAAGGACTATTAGTTGCAAATGCAGAAGCTACTATAATTCCTTCCTGCCTGGGAGAGTAATTTGCTTGCAAATCAAAACTAGTGTGAAAGGTACCTGGCAACAAAGGTGGTTGATTAAATTAGATTAACCTAAGATTATTTTAGACACATTCCTGTTATTTGCATGCAAATCACTCTGTACACCTGCTCAGTCATGCTGTGTTTAATTGCCTGTGAAATAGTTTTATATTGCTTCAGAGAAAAGCAATGAAATGAAAAGAAGAAGGTGATTTTGAAAATACCGTTACGCAGTGGAAGATTTGGGGAAAAGAGAGTATAACTGTAGTTTCTAGAATTAATTCCTGCATCAAACACAACATATCCTATTTGTTCCTGTCCAGTGAGCACTGATCAAAAGTTGATATCTTAACTCTTTTCCTGGGGGTAACAAATTAGAGCTTGTCTATCACCATTTTATTTTGTAGATTAAATCAGTACATTGTGTGCAAGTTCTACAGTTCTTGGTCACTGTATGACTTGCACTAGAGAATTTCCCAGTAGATTGTGTCCATCTACCATCACCATTTAAGTTCTTCCATCTTCAGGTAGGCTTTGATGGGTTGAACACTGACATAAGTGCTATTGGGGGGGAAGTTGCCAATGTAGAGGTAGTTTATAGTTTAGAGACTTTCCCTGATATGGGATACTAGTCAACCCTTTATTAAAAACTGATCATCTGTGGACATGCCCCAATGGGTGGATCACCAACTTTCTTTATTTACTTAGTACCGCCCTTTATCCAAAGGCCCAGGGTGGTTTACTACACAATATGAAAAACAGTTCAAAACAACTTACAATCACGGAAATAAGGTGGGTCCTAAATATATGTCCCTCGATTGTCAAAAGTCAGGGCAAAGAAATGTGTCTTCAGCAATTGTTGGAAGCTATTTGTTGAAGATGCCAAAAGTACCTCTATGGGGAGGGAGTTCCACAAATTAGGGGCTGCCACAGAGAATGTCTTCTCCCATGCCTTCCCCCAAGCTCCTGAACTACCAAGAGGGCTGTCTATGCTGGACTCCCATTCAAACCTTGTGAATGTGTTTTCCAGTGGTCCAGGATAGCTAGATATGCATCAGTCTCTGCTTTTCTGGCTTTGGTCAAACCTTTTTGACGACTGATTCAATTTTGCCACTGCCCTGGGGATAGGCAGGTGAATCAAATTCCTGCTGCTTTTGGAATGTTCTGACACAAATTGTGGTCCATTATCATAGAATACAATGTCTGCTATTCCATAGCAGGCAAAATGCATCTATAGCCTCTTTATGATCTCATATCTAGCAGTAGGTCTAGCTTCCTAAAGTTGGAGTAGCAGTCTACTGTCATGAGATAAGCTTTCTCTTCTCATGTGAAAAAAATCTACCCCCACTTTCTTCCAGGGTCAGCTTGGCACCTCAGGTAAGTGGAAAGTCTCCTTTGGTTGTCTGTCTCCATGTGAGTCACATGGATGCTTTCAGCTGGACATTCATGCCAGACCAGTACACACATTCCCTTCCTCTTCAGAGACAATTCTCAATTCCCGTGCGAGGAGTGTGCTCTTTTCATTATGTCTAAGTGCAATGCTGCAGAAATGATAGCTCTGTTGCCTCTGAAAATAACCCTGTCTTGTACACTGAGCTCCTCCCTCACTGAAAAATAGGGGGCAGCTTCCACTCAGGGTCTGGCCAATCTTCATTTGGCTCTCTGTAGACTCCTGCCCTGAGCTGTACTTTCCTGTGTTGTTTGTAGGCAGGGCCAAGAAGTTGGTGGCTACTGCCACATATTTATTGATTCTTTTCTACTGAGCTCTCTTCATGGGGTTTGGTGAGGTAAGCTCTGCTTAAGGTGGACACCTTAAGCAGAGCTTACCGTACCTCACCAAACCTCATGAAGAAGAGAGTAGGAGATCTTTGCCAAACACCATGCTGTCTCCTGTGGTAAAAGGTCTGTGGTAAAAGGTAAAGGCAAAAGGTAAGGGACCCCTTGAAGGTTAAGTCCAGTCAAAGGCGACTATGGGGTTGCGGCCCTCATCTTGCTTTCAGTCCAAGGAAGCTGGCATTTGTCCACAGACAGCTTTCCGGGTCATGTGGCCAGCATGACTAAACTGCATCTGGTGCAATGAGACACCGTAACTGAAACCAGAGTGCAGGGAAACACTGTTGACCTTCCTGCCGCAGCAGTACCTATTTATCTACTTGCACTGGCATGCTTTTGAACTACTAGGTTGGCAGGTGCTGGGACAGAGCAAGGGGAGCTCAACTCCATTGTGGGGATTCGAACCACCGGCCTTCTGATTGGGAAGACCAAGAGGCTCAGTGGTTTAGACCTGTGTCCCTGTATTGTCTGTGGTGAAGCAAGGGGGGCTGAAGTGAGAGGCAAACAGCCATGCTGCACAATGTAGGGGGTTGTGTTTGGTGGGTGGGGCAGCAGAAGTGTCACTGACATTGGGGGGGCTCATGGTGGTGCCAGACTGGGACCCATCTGCAACCTCATGCCAAAAGTCTGGTGCTGGGGTGTCAATTGAATAAAATATGAGGGGCAAGTAAGCTGCGCCCCACATAATCAATAACATTATGCTGCATGCACGCACACACACACACACATACCATATGAATGGCAATACCCACCAATTTTTTTTGGGGGGAGGGATGATCTGTTATTGGAGGAGCTGAAGGGACCTTAGCCCCTAGGAATTGGCTCCTATGACTGCTGCTGACCCTGTTAATAAACTTTGTTCAGAGGCCTGCAATTTCATGAGAAAGGATGAAAACATGAGGAACGCAGAAAGATTAGTACCAGGAAAGGGAGAATCGAAACTAAAATTTCATGAGAAGGAATGGCGTTGGTCTGGACGCGTGTCCTTTGTGTGATCACACACTGAAACATTTTCTGTGCGGGGAAAGTCATTTTATGGTTCAGCTGTTACAACAAATGCAGTTCATTTGAATGGGGCTTGGGCTTAATTTGAAGGTCTTGGATAACAACAGTGGCTTCAGAAGTTGCTCTTTGTGGGGGCTATTTGAATGCTAATAGTTATTCTGTTGCACTCTCAAGTAATTCATAAGCATGGGCCTCACATTTCACAGATGAAAGTAGCTTGTTGAGGCTTGGGATTCAGGAAAGAACAGGGTAACTAGCTGAATGATACCATCCACAGAGAATGTAGCCTTGGAATTCCAGAAGCAATCTGCTCAAGAAAGAATTATCCCATCTTATTCAGAAACAACAATGGAATATTAACACTTCTCTTTTGTAGATAAATAGGATATGTGTGTGTTTATGTTGATTCAAGGATAATTGCTACTTCTGGGTGATTAATTCACATTCAGCAAGAGCGAGAAGCAATCCTGAGGTGCATTAATTGCAGCAAAGGGGCCCCAGTTGCCCTGGTGATGGGTCAGAATAAAAATATCTGCATGCTGGTGATTATTTTGTTTCCTTGACAGCTTTCAGCTCCCAATAGCACCATCCCTTCTTCTGTTTACTTCACTTCACATTTATAGGTAAGTCTATTAATTTTGCACCTTCCAGTACAATATGTGAACTGAAACACAGCCATCTTTCAAAATGTGTGTGTATCCAAATTTTGCAACCCAGTGTTTACCAAAATGCATGTATTAGTATAGGCATAAAAATGAGTATATCAGTGAAAATAACAAAAAAAGAAAGAAAAACTGTTAGGGGGAAATGCTTGCAAAAATATGTACATTAGTTACTAAGTTACATAAGCATGTGTTTGGGAGAAGTTCACACTAAAGTGCTAATGAATTATGGGGATTTTTTTAAAATGGCAAATTCATGTGTAAACACAGAAAACAGAATCTAAGACTGGAAAACTGAGAAAAACGAAATTGACCATTGACCATCAATTGACAATTGATCTTGTCTTCCATTGGGCCCACCTGACTGCTGCCACAAGAATGAAAATTCTGCTTTATTACAGCCCTACCAGATGTCCCCCCCCCACCAAATTCCCTCAAAAAATCTTTTTATACACCATCATAGCCTGGATACTCAGAAATATGCACATATTAGAACAGACTGTTGGGAGGCACTGCCCTTGGATCGTTGGAATATATCAAATTTCATATTTTAATAGCATGCTTTTGTAGTGAGCACGATCCTGCTGCACTTAAATACCTTTAAGTTCCATTTATTTCAGAGGGTGAGTGTTAGACATATGTTAAGAAGCATATGTTTGTTTGCCAGTGAATTATATATCTGCTACTAATTATAAACTGCCCTGGGAAGTCTGTCGTCTTGAAAGGCAGCTTATAAATAACTGAAATATATACATTATTGAAGGATCTAATGGTATCGCAGCAGTGTATATTCAGTCCTGAAATTTGCAATAGGGGGCAATCCATCAGTGCTCTTGGGGTGTAATCTTAGCCCTCAGATACTGACGGCCAGTGGAGGACTTAGGGTGGCATGCAGAACATTATCTGCCAGCTTCTGGGAAGGGGGCCCTCTGCCATGGCAGGCAGGAATCTATCACAAGTGGTTCTGCTGCAAGCAGTAGCCCGTGGGAAACCCCAAAATGGGGCAGTTTCGGGAGGATCACCAGAGATTCTTCAAGGGGCCCAAAACCCCCTCTTGTAAGGGACTGGGCAGAGGAGGAATGGTGGAGAGCTCCTCCCCAGCCTGACCCTTCCAGAGAAGAGGAAGACAGTTCAGAATTACAACAGGAGTTTGAGGGAGGTCGCAGCTCAGAAGCAGATGAGGGGGAAAGCTGGGGAATAATGGGAGGGGAGGTGGAAGAAGAAGAAGAAGCACCAGGAGGACGACAGCTGACGGACACAGTTTCTTTTAAAAGCATTCAAGACACACACACACCCCAAGAACCTGGCGAGCCTTGAAAGTAGGAGAGCAAAGAGCTTAGAGATAAATGGCCCTAAGCGGCACCCGTACAGGGGGTGATGATGATGATGACGAATGAGGAAGTGGGAGAGAAGGAGGTGGAGATTCTCTCGGGACAATGCCATTACCCAAGAGGCTGTGTTCCAAAGACTCTCTCTGTGAATATTGAATAAAAACCGGATGGTAAGAAACATTCCTTGTCTTTGTGATTTCCTGGGCAACCAGCTGTGGGAGATGCTGGCATCCACCTGACACCTCTGTTTGCCCACCCAGGAGCTGGTGCAGCAAAAAAGGATAAACAACAGCCACTGTCTGCTGAATTTGCCAGGGCATCAGATGCAGCAGAGTATTCACCACCCTGTGCCATCCCCAACCCCTATTAGAATTGATACCTTGTTGTGTTTGTTTGTTTTTTAAAAAAGAATTTATGAGGCCACCATCTTTCTTTTTCATTCCTTTCTACTTCCTGTAGCATTCTGTTAAAAGGGAGAACAAGCAAAAATTGTCAGTGGTTTGTTTTGTGTGTGTGTGTGTGTTTAAGGCCAAGGACTTGCCCACCCCCACAAACTGCCATAAAAATAAAATAAAATAAAATGAGGTGACAGAGTTCACTTGATCTAATTCCCAGCACAAGCACAGCGCCAGTCACAAATTGCTTTGGACAGCGAAACTGAAGAGAATAATGGAAAAGGGGTCAGACTCCTCTCACAGAAATGAGCACTGAATTCAAATTGTAGCAGCTCAGCACACCTGGCTGCTGCAGCTGCTCTCTTTAGAGGGGCAGAATTAATGGTTTGCTAAAAAGTGGTCCAAAGTCTCTTTGATCCAACAGAGATTGGCGCTACCTCTGTGTGGGCCACAGGTGTTGAGGTCAAGCACTGATTTGGTATGCCTGACATTCATATGGCCCTTTGCTGGAAGAGCCTCCAAGTTAAATGTCATAGATGTTCCATTTCACCTCCTTGGAGGTACACTCTGTACACAAGCTGGGCTTGAGCTCGTATTACTCAGAATTGTTCTATTGTCCATCTGATAGATTCCCATAGATTCATACCTTCACTGGACTGCTGTTACTCAGCTATTTTAAGACGATCTAACCATGGTTTGAAGTAGTAGTAATAATAATAATAATAATAATAATAATAATAATAATAATAATAATAATAATTTATTTGTACCCTGCCCATCTGGCTGGGTTTCCCCAGCCACTCTGGGCGGCTTCCATAGAAACCAAAAAACACTAAAATATCACACATTAAAAACTTCCCTGAACAGGGCTGCCTTAAGATGTCTTCTGAATGTCAGGTAGTTGTTTATCGCTTTGTCATCTGATGGGAGTGCGTTCCACAGGGCGGGTGCCACTACCGAGAAGGCCCTCAGCCTGGTTCCCTGTAGCTTTGCTTCTCGCAATGAGGGAACTGCCAGAAGGCCCTTGGCGCTGGACCTCAGCGTCCGGGCAGAACGATGGGGGTGGAGATGCTCCTTCAGGTAAAAAGTGTAAGGCAGGGGTAGCCAATCTGGTGCCCTCTGACTTGTTGTATTACAACTCCCATCATCCTTGACTGCCTGGGGCTGATGGGAGTTATAGTCCAACAACATCTGGAAGGCACTAGAATTGGATATCAAAAGGATTTCCTAGAGAGTGGGCATCTGTACAGCAGCTTTTTCCTCTGTCTTTGCGAATGCACACACACAGAGAGAGAAGCCAAATATAGGCTGAAATCAGCTCAGAGGGATTTATCCCCCCCCCTTTTACGCTGTGATAAGTGATAAGTAGATGCTATATAATATAAGTAGATGCTATATAAATATAATAAATAACAATCATCATTCCCAATATCTATGCATTTTGCTTCACTCCAGGATGAGCCTTGCATTTACGAACACAGCCAGAAGCTACTTTAAATGGCAGGAGCACTGAAATATTAAACTGGGGCATGAATTGTGAATGTGCGTGTGCTATGCAAGGAGAGGGGGGGTTCATTGTAGGAATGCCCAGCAGCGGAACCTTAATCTGCAGATCACTCTCCTATTAAAGTTACAGGATACGTGTGTGTGTGTTTACTTTCACATTCATATATATACAGCCCTTTTGGTAAAGTCTCCCCTGGGGCATCACACCTAGTACAGTGGTACCTCTGGTTATGAACTTAATTCGTTCCGTAGGTCCGTTCTTAACCTGAAACTGTTCTTAACCTGAGGTACCACTTTAGCTAATGGGGCCTCCCGCTGCCACTGCGCCACTGGCACACGATTTCTGTTCTCATCCTGAGGTAAAGTTCTTCACCCGGGGTACTACTTCTGGGTTAGCAGAGTCTGTAACTTGAAGTGTTTGTAACCTGAGGTGTTTGTAACCCAAGGTACCACTGTAATCTACCTTTATTTCAACTTGAGCACCAGCAAAAGGCACAAGTAACTCTCTGCTCTCAAATTGCTGCTGGCAACTGAATCATGCAGCCTGCCTAATAACCATATGCCCAAGAGTCAGAAAGAAAATCAAAGCCTATTCTCCAGCATCGAGGAGGAACTCCCTGAGCATTAATATTTGTATAATCCCCACCCCAAACACACACTTCTGTTCTGACCTTTCTGAATAGTAGCTAATAGAGGATGCTTGAGGCATTCAATTTTTGTGAATTCCACTATTATGTACATTACTTGCAGATGAATGCATTTTAGAATTGCTTAATTTTATGAATTTTCTGATGCAGTTCTTGGCTCATACTCCCACCACCACCAATTAAAATGCATCTAAACATGGATATTTTGAGCGAAAACACATTCAACTGTACATATTTAAAACTGTATTTAAATGCAAATTTTCATTTACTTGTTTTTAAATGCAGCTCAACAGAGAAATGGGGCAGAACAAATCTGTGTGAATGAATGGGGCATGGACTGGAAAGAAACTGGTCCATTCATCCCTATTTTCTCCTAAGGATACAGTCCCTCTTATTTCATTGGCACATGCTCAGCCACATCTGATTTGATGGTAAGCAAATCTAGACAAGTATAATTTCAAATACCCCGGATACTGAAAGCAGATGGTTTTGTTATATAGTATTTTACTATGTGGGCCAGTGGTGAAGAATAGTGATGAATTTACTGCTTGAGCAAATGAAATGAAAGGCCAAAGGGGACATACGAAGTGGGAAATAGAAATGGAAATGAGAAAGTGCATGGGAGAATATCCTTTGGATCTAGCGTAGTATCATGTAATATTTGTATTTATGTTGATGTTTGCATGCATGTGTGTTTTAATGCATTAATAGAATTCCACATTTGAGTGTAGCTTTATTATGTTTTATGAACTACCTAGAGCAGGCACAGGCAAACCCCGGCCCTCCAGATGTTTGGGACTACAATTCCCATCATCCCTAGCTAACAGGACCAGTGGTCAGGGATGATGGGAATTGTAGTCCCAAACATCTGGAGGGCTGGCGTTTGCCTATGCCTGACCTAGAGGACTCTGTTGAATGGACACAAATAAATAAATCCTAATTGTATGGGCCAGTGAATCTACTAGACTATATAGCATGGGTAGGCAAACTATGGACCGGGGGCCAGATCTGGCCCAATCACCTTCTAAATCCGGCCCACAGATGGTCTGTGAATCAGCATGTTTTTACATGAGTAGAATGTGTCCTTTTATTTAAAATGCATCTCTGGGTTATTTGTGGGGCATAGGAATTCGTGTGGTTTTTTCTCTCTCCAAAATATAGTCCAGCCCCCCACAAGGTCTGAGGAACGGTGGACTGGCCCCCTGCTGAAAAAGTTTGCTGACCCCTGCTATATAGTGTATGTACATGTCTTCAGCATGAGGATGGGTAACTACATCAATTTTTTAATTTTTCCTATCTTAAATTCATTTTGACAGATTGGCACATCCATTTGCATTTTTAAAATAATAATAATAAATCCTTGTGAAAATTCACCAGCGTTTAATATTAATTTCTCCTAATATGCCGTTTGTATGCGTACACATTTTTTGAAACTCCCCCCCCCCCAATATAATGCACTCCAATAATATGTGTGTTTATATGCCCACTTCACCCAATAATGTGCATTTCTGAACACATTACTTTGCTGGAGAACTTCATTGCAAAATTCAGAGAAGTACAACTTGCAAAGGAGGACTGTATTTCGGGTTTGCATATTGTTTTGGAAAGAGCAAATTAGTTAAGTTCACGATTAACGTGAATGGAATCAGATCCCTCCCCCATCCCTATGCCAGCATGCCTACATAGGATGGAGAATGTCTCACCTCCTGCCATCTCTCAACGCTGATACTCCTGAGAAGAGATCTTTTGCCCCTCTTTGGCCCTCCTTGCATACAGTGCTTTCTTCCAGAGGAGCATCTCTGAATCATCCATGCAGATGGTTTCAGCTTCTCCAGGCAAGAAATTATGACTCAAGTCTAAACTTAGCAAAACTGGTGATTAACCAGTAAAACAATAACTCCAACACTGTTTTTAATACATTTTTGTCTTTCACCAGAGAGGCAAGTGAAACTTGCTATTATCAGATCACAGCAGAGAACAGAGATTGTTCAGAAGAGACAAATAATTTCATGTTACTTCTCCATAAAATGGCAAAATGAGCTGCCTCTGATCATTAACTGACTTTCTCGTCCATAAGAGTGCTCTGAATAATCATTACTTATCTTCGTGTACGTACATTGAGTAATAAAATAATTGCAGGCTTTATGTGAGCAGATTTGAAAAGACTTCACTCCGTACAATCCTGAGTTTCTGATGAGAAGGTTGGCATGAATGCAGCATGACATTTCATCAGCATGTCATCTCCATGCTGAATTGATTGATTTTGGTACAGATGGTGAACAATACACATATATTATTGACTGCACTCAGAAATTAAACTCTGGAATTAGCGAAGACAGCTTTTCAATTTCCCCACCCCAATGTTCTATGTGAAGAAGGAAGATGAAGCAGTGAATCTCCCCAATAATTTTTATCTCATCTTCTCTTCTCTTCGTCTATATATGGTGGGGGTAGGCCGTATGCCTGAGTCCTTTTTAATTCCTGGCTCCAGCAAGGATTTGAGTGCTGGAATAGCCAGGCAGGTTTCCTGCTTATAGCCTAAATGTGAATCATTAAGTTTGCTTATTCTTGGGAGAAAAGCAATGGCAAACCTAGACAGCATCTTAAAAAGCAAAGACATCACCTTGCCAACAAAGGTCTGTATAGTTAAAGCCATGGTTTTCCCAGTAGTGATGTATGGAAGTGAGAGCTGGACCATAAAGAAGGCCAATCGCCAAAGAATTGATACTTTTGAATTACGGTGCTGGAGCAGACTCTTGAGAGTCCCATGGACTGCAAGAAGATCAAACCTCTCCATTCTTAAGGAAATCAGCCCTGAGTGCTCACTGGAAGGACAGATCTTGAAGCTGAGGCTCCAGTACTTTGGCCACCTCACGAAAAGAGAAGACTCCCTGGAAAAGACCCTGGTGTTGGGAAAGATGGAGGGCACAAGGAGAAGGGGACGAGAGAGGACGAGATGGTTGGACAGTGTTCTCGAAGCTACCAGCATGAGTTTGGCCAAACTGCGGGAGGCAGTGAAAGACAGGAGTGCCTGAGCACGCCAGTGGGTGGAGCTAATGGGACCTCCCTCTCTCAACTGTCTGTTAGATAGAGAGACAAATTCTAGAGCAGAGTTGAGGTTTGTGTGAATTAGAAGGTAGAAGCAGGTTGGGCAGATGAGAGACAGAGCCATGCCTGATTGCTGTTTGAATCCAAGGCTGTGGCTATGGAAGAAGCAAGACACTCGGGGTGTTAATGCTGTGAGCCTCTCCGTTGCAGGTTCAACTTGTACACGTGTGTGAATGAACCACATATCATAAAGACTCTCTGCACCTTGGAACATCCATGTTTGTAAGGAAGTACTGGAGTTCAGCAAATGCACTTATGAGCTTATGAGCATTTCTGAATTTCACTGAATTGCAGCATGACCAAAAGTCCTTCAGGGAGGGAAAACACCATGTGATCTTTCATGTGATATGACAATATTTCTCTAACAATCCTATTTTACAGCGCAGATGGTTGCCAGGGAGGGGCGCCCATCACAGTACAGATCCTGTGAGTTGGATGTACAGTGGTACCTCGGTTCACAGACGCTTCAGGTTACAGACTCCGCTAACCCAGAAATAGTACCTTGGGTTAAGAACTTTGCTTCAGGATGAGAACAGAAATCGTGCGGCAGCAGGGGGAGGCCCCATTAGCTAAAGTGATACCTCAGCTTAAGAACAGTTTCAGGTTAAGAACAGACCTCCAGAACAAATTAAGTTCTTAACCCGAGGTACCACTGCACATCTGAAACAGGGCCAACTTGTAGTAAAAATGTGTATTAGGTGTTTATGAGGAAGGAATACTTTAATTGCTCTGTCTTGTCATCTTCAGTTGATTAGCTGGAGGAAGTCACTCTTAATTGGCTGTGTTGATTGTTAAAGGCACTTGTAAACACTTGGAGGCTATTCTTGTTCTGGTATGTTGCTGTAATGAGGAATGCAAATGTGAAAGAGCATAACAAGTGTGGTATTTTCCGCTAAGAATGGGTGGTAGTTTTGTTTTATTAAAGTCTAAGTTATCTCATACGTTCTTCAGTACATCAGAAAAGGGGACTTGTATTACAATTCTGTTGTTTACTAGTTAAAAGGCCATTATTTAATCTATCAAAAAGTCTTTAATCAGTTGAGAGTCTCTGTTATATCTCCATTTAGATATTTAGCCTGCTGCAATGCTAGTTGTGTTTCCTGGCCTTACATACAAAATATAAGTACAGTATAGTCTGAAAGTAGAGCCAAGGGACAAATCAAAGTAAAGTAGAAAAAAATGAAATAGAACAAGAGGTTATGTGGAAGATGTAACCTTATACTTTATGTTCTTTCCTCCACCAGAGTCCTTGGAACAGTTGATGGTCTTTATTACTCAGCAGTTCCTATTGAGTCATGAAAATTCAAAATGAGTGAACTTCAGCTGAGCTTCCTTTAATGGGCATCTCGATACTTCTGTACAATAGCAGGGCCAACCCAAGGCATTTTGTTCCCTGAAGCAAAATTGCAAATGGTGCCCCTCTCCCTCAAGATGGGTCAAGTTATGATGGCATCCAAGACAGAAAATCCCATAAGCGTTACACACTGAGAGTAAAACTACAGCAATAAAACTAGCTAACTAAACAAATTGCTGTTCTTTAATGGCACTCAATATTATCAGCCTGAGGCAGCCAGCTCACTCTGCCTAATAGTAGGAATGGCCCCCTTCCTATAAGAAGGTATAGTCTGTCATATGCAAACTTTTATCTAATGCATCAAATGAGTTTAGAATCCAAATAAAGTGACGCAAACATCATCTTATTTGGGTGAATGAAGAGGAACTGTTTCCCCTCAGTATTACCAATTCAAAAACAAAATGACAAGCGAATGGTAGCATATGAGATACTCATACTCAAAATGAGAGATACTCGTTTTGCCATGTGGTGAGCTGTGAAGCTAATTAGTTTACATAATTTCATTACAGTGTTGCCAAAGTAAATAACCTCTGGCCCACCAGAAAATGACTCAAATTGATTAAAAAAACAAAACCTTGGACCATGTGCAGATGGAGTCTTGATTTGTGGAAGGAGTGCGATAACGGCTATGAATTGAAATAGGTATTTGTGAATACTGGTTTCCTGTAAATAAAGGAAAATTGAGGGGGTCAGAATACTGCTTCAATAAAGTGACTTAATTTATAGCCCACAATCAAAGAATGGTTTTGTTTCCTCCATTAAAGCTAATGGAATGAAGTCGAGACAGAAGTCCAGTTATCTAAATGACGGTTTAAAAAGTGTTGTTGTTTTTTAACCTTAAACCATGGCTGTGGTCCTAAAGAGATTTTCTTAGATGTAATGACCGCTCCACATGGGACTGAATGTCCAAAGGAAATCCAGACTGCGAAATCCTGAAAGAGCAAGTTGCCTTCCATTGCCACAGCTGACACCTATCCCTAGCAGCCCTTGTAGGAAGACAGGAGAAATTGAAATGAATAAATTCATTGTCTACCTCCTCTGTTTCGTCATCTGCCTCCTTCAGTTTTTATTTTTAATTCGCCTGTTATATTTATTAAGTGCTTATAAAATAATTTATATTCTGCCCTCACACAAAATGTCAGGGTGGTGTACAGTGATCTAAAAGACATTAAAAGCAATACAAAACTATAATCAAAATGGCTGGCTACTCAATAAAATTATAAACAGCTACATGGGCCTGCCAGCATTAAAAATATGATTTTATTGTTGTTGGATTTTATACTAGGGTTGCTATATCTTGAAGAGCAAAAAAGAGCGCTGGCTGTGGCCGTGGTGTGGAAAGCAGCCCGAGCCCCAAAAATCCCCCCAAACCCAGACATTTCCTTTAAAATGAAAACATCCGCCCAGATTGGCATGTTGGTCCTCCAAAAGAGGACATGTCCTAGTTTTCCGGGACAAATGGCAACCCTGTTTTATACTGTAATCCACCCTGGGAACATTACTTCGAAGAAAGACGGGTTTGAAATCAAAACGCACCCGCAGAAACCTGTTGATGTTTATTTCTGCTATTAAGATTTTGCCTGCTCACTTTTTAAAGGCAACAAATTAAAACATGTGAAGACACTTTTTCAAATATTGATGCTCTGGAATCTTGGGGAAAGAGAAGGGAAAGAAACGGTAAATAAAATATGAGACATTTAAAATAAAACTCAGTAATAGGAAAGAATAAACCATAAATAAATCAACCATTGCAACAGGGCCTGTGTCACAGGCTTCATACCACAGGCTTCATACCCAGAGGAGGCAGTGATGGTTGGTGCCCTTTGGGATTGGTGGGGCAGAGCAATGGTGTTCCTGTTTGTGCTCACCACAAACAAGTTTAATCTTCAAATTAGACACTGTTTTCATTCAGTTTTGTCAGTAAAGTGTTATTTTTTTCTCTGGACATTTGCATTATTTAAGTGACTTTGCTAACAGTGATTACCTTAGGACCATATCTTATTAAGCAAATCAACCCACTGGGCACCTGCAAGATACTTAGTTTCCTACACCTTTCTTCTGTCAAAGGACCCAAGTCCAACCCCAGACCTGCAGCAAGATTCTGGGCTCCTATGCCTTCAGATTTAGATAGATATGCTGACATGTGCAAGAATTTTGGCCAGCCAGATAAATTTTACCGAGAGAGACTATATATCCAAATGAAGTGCCAGAAAAATCATCCCAGAATTTGCAAGTCTTCGAATTGGATCCAGACAAAGTTAGTTATTCTTTAGTAACATCAAAATCAGTAGGATTTCAATTAATCATGATTAATATGTCCCACTGGTGTTGGAGGAGACTCTTGAGAGTCCCATGGACTGCAAGAAGATCATACCTATCCATTCTTAAGGAAATCAGCCCTGAGTGCTCACTGGAAGGACAGATCCTGAAGCTGAGGCTCCAGTACTTTGGCCACCTCACGAAAAGAGAAGACTCCCTGGCAAAGACCCTGGTGTTGGGAAAGATGGAGGGCACAAGGAGAAGGGGACGAGAGAGGACGAGATGGTTGGACAGTGTTCTTGTAGCTACCAGCATGAGTTTGACCAAACTGCGGGAGGCAGTGGAAGACAGGAGTGCCTGGTGTGCTCTGGTCCATGGGGTCACAAAGAGTTGGACATGACTAAACGACTAAACAACAACAACAGATACGTCCCATTGATTTCAGTGTGACTAAGCTGCAGTCCTAATCCTATTTGCCTGGGAGTAAAACTCATTGATCTCAGCGTGATTTACATTTAAGTAGACATATTTAGGATTGCACTCTTAAGTCAGCATCCTATCTTTAGTTTTCCATAATAAAAGGAAAGACTAGGTATTCTTTGAAACATTGCTGGTTTCATATTCTGTCCTCTGGAAAGACTGGGTGGGGTTGGGGGTGTCACTAACAATTGTAATGGATGAAAAACATAAATATCCTACCAGAGGTATCTTACAGATTATTTTACCTTAGTTAATTGCACTGTATTCAATTTACTATCAGTGTTGCTGTAGGTGGATTTATCAAGTGTGTGTAAAGATGCATCCTAGCAAATCAGGTCAAGCTGACCTGAGCCGCAAGCAAATATGCCCTCAGAAATTCTAATCCTATAATGTCTCACAAGAAATTAAAAAGAAATGAAACTGATCTGTAGAAAACACAACTTGAAAAAAGAACAATGCACATATTTTTGTAAACTAAGAAATCTTTAATAGAAATATATTTTAAAAAGAAAAAAGAATGTGCAATAAACAGATCTTTTGCATGTCATTCTGAACTTGTGGCAATATAAAGTACGGAATGTCCTAATGATGACAGAGCATTCCCTGGTCACTTCTGCCTGGTGGTGAAGGAATGGGTTTCCCAAATCTAAAATCTGAATGTGCAGTCAGTCTGAAACGGGCCCCAAAATCCCATTTTTCCTTCTCCAAGGGTGCATTAGCTAAAAACCATTAACTTGAGCTCTTGAGCAAATGTATGACAAGAACACAGCTGTATAAACAAAGCTCTCTCCTTTATCAGTCCATGATGCCTAATGAATGGCCTTGTCAGTTCCAAAGTGGAGCAGGAATGACACATCTGGGTCTTATCTTACATCCTGACCACAATGATGCACAGACCTTGTCAGCCCCCCCCCCGGGAACGGCGCCAGGAGTACTCTTAGAGTTGGTGACCTTCTTACCCCAAGATAAGGAATACAGGAACAGGAACACCCTTTTATGGTCAAGAGTACAGGAACAGGAACACCCTTTTATGGTTAAGAGTACAGGAGCAGGAAAATCTGTGATGTCAACTTACGTGTATAAGCTTACATGGCTGGATTCCTGGGGAAGGGGGAGGGTGCCTGGAGGATATATATACTGCATGGAATCTCTCATTTCTTTGGACTTGCTGTGAACTGACCACGCAAGTGCCTTCTGCGATACGGAAAGCAGAATAAACTCTTTCTCTGAATCAACCTCGGTGTCATTTGACTTCCTTTCTCCCTCCCGGGAGCAACGCAGACCCCACCAGTCGGTAAAGTCTAAGAAGGCTACAGAAGTCATGGAGGAATCTAGGAATCTATATTCCTTGGATTTGTATAATATTGGTATAGACTTATAGGCATGACTAGTTCAGTGCCCTTGGGAGGACTTTTGGACTTATGTTTCAAGAATAGCCCCACCTGTCACAATTAAAATTGCTTTTTTAAAAACAGGGTGGGAAAATCAAAAGCTGTTTGTGACATGCTGTGGATGGCCAACACTTCAAACAATAAGAATACAACAAGCCCCTGACAATACCTAATGTACTTCTGCCAGCCTTCGAAGTGGCAGTGAGGAACAGGATGAATTTTTTTTATACAGAATTTTCTTTATACACTTGGTTGTGGGTGCAGAAATGTGCCTATTTCACTTAAAGGTGAAAAGAAAAGAAATACTAATACTACTAATAATTTCATATTAAAAACACCTAAACACCTATATTTTGGGGCCTGCAAGCTTACAACCTACTAGGCACAACACAAAATTAAAAGGAAGCGGCAGGGGGACAAGAAGTAAACGTAGGCAAATAAATGTAAGCAAATATTAGGCTTACATAATTGTTTGTATAATGACCAGCTGGAATGGAGACAGCTCTGTCTGTTGGCCTAAATGCACAATATTTTATTTGAGGCACTGATGTGTCCAATAAAATAATGTGTAGCTGGGCCAACAGACAGAGCTGTCTCCATTCCAGCTGGTCATTATTATTATTTTCCCTGTCAATGCCTCAAAATTGCTTTTGGTTAGACTTTTTTTCTTTCCGCCTCTTCCTTATCTCAATATGTTGCTGCATATCATAGGAATACAACCGCTCTTTCAGATCATGTGCTCTGGTTTCCCTTGTGATGCAGATGCCTAATGTGGTTAAATCCTCTGGCACATGGTGCTTGAACATTTCCCTGTTGAAAGATGAGACTTTCAAAATGCAGGTGAGCTCTGAACTTCATTGTTTTCAAAATATTCCTGAAGGTTGGACCATGGGCCGGTCTCAAAGGATATATACATAAAATATTACTCCAGCAGGACCTGGGTGCAGCTAATGGGCTGTGACTTATCTGGTAGTCGGACTGGCAATCTTCTATCCAAGAGGCAGACTGGGCTGCCATGTGGGGCAAGTTCCCCTTCAAATCAGCATCAGCCTCGATGAAAGAGAGGGCATGGAAAATTCTGCAGAAGGGGCACCTCAACTCCAGATTGTCTGACCCACTCACCCTGCAATTTCATGGAGTGGGTGCATGTGGTGGACCTGTGAAAAGGTAGCCACATTCAGGGAGGCAGCATTCAAAGAAATTAGAGAGATACCTGAATAAAATATAACAAAAGGCTCGGAGTTGGCTTTACCTTAATCTTTACTTATGGACAATATGACCCTGCATTTTCAGCATTTTGCCAGCTTTTATTAGCAACCAGGTTATAATAGTTAGATAACTGGAAATCCTTAAGAGGATGTGACATGGACCACATTATTAAAAACTCTGGTACTGATACAAATAATGTGCTCAGGGCCCTACGTGGAAATAGTGGGCATTGGACCTGGTCCTTCTGTGTGGAACTCAGCTCTACCACTGAGCTACAGCTTTCTGCTAATATCTGCTTTGCTATTATTGCTTCTAGGATATTATGCCAGTGTCTGTTTTTATGGGTGCCTGGAGCTGACAAGTGTCATGTGAGCCTCATATATGTCTATAGTTTGGACATATAACATTATACAGTCTAGATGTTTTAGACTACAATTTCCAGACCATCATCCCTGGTCGTTGGTCATGCCAGTTGAGGCTGATGAAAGTTCTAGTCAGTGCTATTTTTCTAGAAAAAGAGGTGCCAGAACTCACCATGAATACTTTCCTGAGAGGTGCCAAAACTGAGTTCCAATGAGTTCTGGCTGGAAAAAAGCCCTAGTTATAGTCTACCAGAGGGTACAAGGTTGGCTACACCGGTAAAGACTTAATATGAAAAATATAAGGTACTTTCTGTACGGTGAACACTCAAAACATACCATGAAGACCTTGGTTAAATCTTCACACAGGTGGACTCACCACCGAAGTGTCAGGGAAGTAAAGGGCAATTGGAAGGTGGAGAAGTACAATTTGTGGAGCTCTCAAAATAAAATAAAGGCAGCCACGCAGCAAAGTTGCAGTCATCATGACCGAAAATGCGCCAGCCCACACCAGCTTTTCATTTTCAGCACAGTGAGTGGGAGAGTTCATCTTGCCTCATCTGTCAATCTTAAAAACGTTCGATGAGGACCTTGATCTGTTCACGCCTGATGCCAAAGACTGTCATCAAAATAATAGAGATGCTGTATTTACGCACCTTTAACGTCATTGTCGTCTATGCTCTTTAACAAAGAACGCGACTGCAGGCAAAGGTTTGAAGAATGATTAACAAAGAAACATCTTTCTTATTCATAATGGCAAATAAATGCTGTAGTCTGGATCCAGTCCGAGTACCTGCTGTTGGGCTCTAAGTTATCCTACAGAACATACTGACTCACTCATTGTTTGCCTGAGAAGGAACTGGGGCAAGAGCAACAACAGAAGGACTTGGGGAAGCATCACATTATCCAAATATTAGTCATCCTCAGAGTAGCCCCACTGAAAAGAGTGGAGATGACTAACTTAAGTCCATTAAGTTCAATGGGTTATGAGTTAAGTTCAATAACTAGAACTTAGTTGGATACAACCTTCTGTTCTGGGTAGACGCAATACTGTACGACAGAAATGGGGATCTTGAGGGAAGGCACATTTACTGCAAAACATTGTAGCAGATATATCATCCATATATCATGTGTGTCCAGTCTACTAGGCCTCCCTGCATGGGGCTGGGAACCCAGACTGACTCGGTTTCCTATCCTGATATATGTATGTATGCAGATCCCCTTCAGACTGGAGCCAATCACACACCTCCTAGACGAGGCACAGGCCTCTGGGGCTCATTCTCACTGGCTACTTCATGCATTCGGTACCTGCACATGCGGAATGCCTGAAAGGGGCTCATGTTCTGCTGCGCTACAAATTTAGGAGGCAGAAAGTGTAGTCAAACTGAACATAAATAAATGAAAAATGTCGTTTGCCGCCATCCAAAAAGGGCATTAACAGCAGTCAATGGCATGTGAAAGTTAATTAGTACAAAAATAAGAGGTTAATTAAATACAGATGTAATGATTTTTGTAATTAGGAAAGAGAGAAAAATTAATACCAACATTAGCTGCCATGACATAAAACTTCAGCAGAATAATGACGACCCAAAGATTCTTCCTTCCAAATGTTGATATTGGAGTCTTAGCTACTCCAGAAGATGAAGATTTAAAATGCCATAGAATGAAAGAATTGTTGTTGGAATTTCAGCCAGCTTCACCAAAGAATTCTGGGAGTTGCAGTTTGTTAAATGTTCTGAGAGATGATAGGAGACCCCTAGTCCCCTCCCTAAGCAACAATTCCCAGAGTTCCCTGAGAAGGGCTGTTCAACCATTTGGGGAATATACACTAATGGGTTTTTCACCCAGAAAATCCAGTCTTAGCACAAAGACATTAGTTTTAATTCCTGCACTATTACCACCGCCCCAGGATCTGACAAATTTAACACAACCAAAATGTTCCTTTATTCTAAATACTAGCTAGGCTGTAATTAATATAAATGGGGCCATGTGTATTTCTAAATATTTGTCATACATATCCCTGGAGGCTGAAATAAAACAGAAAGGGTGAACATCAGTTTCATTTATTCTTTGGGCAGAAAATCTCTTCCAAAACAGAGCTAAAGAGGCACCAAAAACAAAACAAAAACACCCCACCACCCTACTTAAAGCATATCCAAAGTAATATGTCAATTTTTGTGATCTGTGTCATCCAAAATATTAAACTGTCTCTTGGGTTTGGTAGCTTCTTGCATCAGTTCCTGGAGCTGCCCAACTTGTTCATCTCGTAGGGCATGAAGCTTTTCTTCTGGGAGGTGGGACCCAAAACGAGGATGACTTGTAGAGTTCTGTGCCTTTGGGTTAGTTTGTTGCGACAGCGTCGCTGCATAGTTCTAAAAAGAAAGAAAAAGAGGAAACACTTCAGGGATTGTGGATTGGACCCACGTTAAGGAAGTTTACGAAGAATGAAAGCTCCTTGCTCGTCTCTTCCTTGAGCCCCCCTAAAAAAACACTCTCTTAAAGGGCAGGGACTCTTTTGAACAACCTGGGAGCTGCTGGAAGGAGGTGGTGATGGAAATTCTTTTCCCTTTTATTTGTAAAGGATTTTTAATTTCATTTTAGAATATATACAAAGCTGAAGGAACAATTTTAATAACCAGTGAAAATTAAAACATAAAATAGCAGAACTATAAAACAGGCACATAAAATAAATACAGTTGCATATGGGTTAGGTAACAAAGTGCGGTCGTGAAAGAAAGCAAGAAAAGCAAGGATAAGAGTTAAATAAATAGTGTTAGTGTTATTTGGTTGCCAAGTATAGTTCCAGATTTGTCAGGCTTGTGCTGATGGTTGTCTTGAAAATGATGGTTCTGGTGTATATGTAACTAAAGGAATTCCAAATCATGTAAAACGTGTCTGAGGGCTCTAGTCCATGTCAAAATATCAGATTCTGTGTAAATTTCTCCATCACAGTTATATTCCAGAGGGAGTAGAACCAAGAGTCCAGTGTAAGATTTGGGGCTGTTTTCCACTGAGTTGTGATCACTTTTCATGCTGTCAAGATCATATATAACGGCAGGAAAATGGGTCTCAGAATCTATAAACTCGATCAACAGGATCCCCTAACAATGTAAGAAACAGTAAATATTGATGGTGAAAATAACAATGTAGGTCAATTTTTTTTTTAAAGAATATGAAATGAACCCATATTGTAGTCAAATAACACTGGATAGATGAAAAGCAAAATTTCCCCCTTGAAGCTGAACCTAGAATGAATGTATTATAGCAACATTGCCGAGATCTGTGGATTGTTTCATTAGTTTCCCAAAGCCAAAGTAGAAATGAAACTTCTCATGAGTGGAAAATGGGGCCTTAAAGATGCAGGGCTTGAGCAAGCCATTATGGTCCTGCAATTCAGAAATAGCTTTTCAATTTAGCACTGGAAATCCAAGAACATGCATCACGTTAGGTTTTTTGTTTTGTTTTGTTTTAAATGGCTCTATGCATTCAACATCCTTTCCACACATACAACCTATAGCGTTGCGGTGGTACCAATCCTACTGGATTGTCGTTCCCAGAGAGTGTTGCTTGGGGAATGTTTTTCATTCAATGTGCGGTTCCACAGGGCTCAGTGGACGTGCTAGACCAGTGTCTTGCCTCGATAATGGACTAGATAAGAGCCAACAAACTGAAGCTCAAACCAGATAAGACTGGGGCACTGTTAGTGGGTGGTTCCCTGGACCAGATGGGTGGAAGATTGCCTGCTCTCAATGGGGTTACACTTCCTCTGAAGGAGCAGGTTCGTAGCTTCGGGGTACTCCTGGATCCTTTGCTGCCGCTCGAGGCTCAGGTGGCCTCAGTGGCCCACAGTGCCTTCCATCAGCTATGTTCCTATCTGGACAGGGACTGTTATCTATGCTCTGGTAACCTCAAGGTTGGTGTTGTATGAAGGGCTGCCTCTGAATATGGTTTGGAAACTTCAGCTATTGCAGAATTCAGCAGCCAGGATGCTCACCAGAGCAAGACATTTTGAGCATATTACACTGATCCTGGTCCGACTGCACTGGCTACCAATTAGTTTCTGGGCCCAATTCAAAGTGCTGGTTTTGACTTATAAAAAGGCTCAGGACCACAATACCTCAAGGACTGCCTCTTTCCATATGCACCTATCCAGACCGTGAGATCATCTTCTCAGGACCTTCTTCGTGAGCCTCCTCCTCGAGAGGTCTGGAGAGTGGCAACACGAGAACGGGCCTTCTCTGCAATGGCTCCCCATCTGTGGAATGCTCTCCCCAGGGAAGTTTGCCTGGCGCCTTCATTATACACCTTTAGGCACCAGGCAAAAATGCTCCTTTTTAACCAGGCCTTTCTTGATTTGATTGACATCCTATGCCCTTTTAAAATGTGGTGGGTTGGGTTGTTTTTTTGGGGGGGGCGTTATTGGGTTGTTTTATTTTGATTATATATTTTGTGGTTTTATATTTTGATTTTGTTCTGTGAACCGCCCTGAGACCTCCGGGTATAGGGCAGTATATAATTCAATAAAAAACCAGATAGCTGGCTTTAAAAAAATAAGAATAAACCCTTTAGGTTCCCAAACTGGTCTGTGGACCTCTGTTTTATTTAGATGATCTGCAACGTGTCTATGGATTTGTGGACAAAGACGGGAGACGGCACATTCCTTGCATTAAATATTCATATTGATATTTAATTGCACTTTTACTGGTTCTTTTATTTGTTATATTGCATTTTATTGTGCTATAATTTGAAGTCTGAGGAATTAAAATGGTAATACAATAAAGTACAATATACAATCAATAAAAGAAGCAATATAAATACAATTGAAAGTCATGCAGGCTCTTGCCCAGCGCATTACAATTTGCTACAACAGGCAGAAAAATCATTTAAGTAGTCCGTCAAGTCCCTCAGCAATTTTCAAGTGGTCCATGAAGGAGAAGAAAGTCTTAACAACCACTACTTTTGTACTCAGTGCTTGACGGTCACGATGCCAGCCAATTAAGTTTATTTATAAGTGTGGGGGAGTGTAACATCTTTTGCATTACCTGATATTCTCTCCTCCTATCTTGAGGTCAATTAGGCAAGATCTGACCTTTGTCCATATGATTCTTTATTTCCTTGGTGATAATTGTGTCCTATACACAGAAGCAGTTGTGTATTTTGCTCCAGCAGCTTCTAATATTAGAGAAGAATTTATTAAGGGGGATATGTAAGGGTGGCATTGAACAGACATGGCGTTATAATTGCAGTATGGCAGGGTCTTCTGTTTATATTCCTGTTTGTTGCCATGGTAGCCATGAAGGAATTGAGGTAACGAGGGACTTGTTTTATTTATTTTATTTTATTTTCACAGATAACTTATTGAAAGTTTGTAATGGTTTATCCCCCCCCCCCCCTTATATATTTATTTATCTGCTGCTGTTTCCGATGTTGAAAACAGCTTCACACTTCAGGTAGTTAAAACATGATGGGTGGTCGAGAAGCATCAATGTTTATAGAAACCTGTAGTTGGCCATCGGCTGCCAACTACATTTTGGTATGTTCAGTTTGATTCCCGAAGTATTCTATCCAAATCCATTCTGGATCAGTCTTAAATCCCTAGTCATGATGTGCCTATTTTTCGCTCTATAAGTCGCACCAGACCACAAGACGCACCTAGTTTGTGGAGGAGGAAAGCAAGACAAAAAATATTCTGAATCTCAGAAGCCAGAACCGCAAGAGGGATCGCTGCGCAGTGAAAGCAGCAATCCCTCTTGCTGTTCTGGCTTCTGGGATAGCTGCGCAGCCTGCATTCGCTCCATAAGATGCACACACATTTCCCCTTACTTTTTAGGAGGGAAAAAGTGAGTCTTATAGAGCAAAAAATACGGTATATATTTACCAATAAACCCCATTAACTCACACGCAGTTATGCACACTTACGTCCCATTGCTTCTTTATTTTCTATTCTGTGCATGTGTGTGTAACTAACTGTGGTCTGAATTTTGGCTAACTTACTTACTACAGTGGTACCTCGGGTTACATACGCTTCAGGTTACATACGCTTCAGGTTACAACCTCTGCTAACCCAGAAATATTACCTTGGGTTAAGAACTTTGCTTCAGGATGAGAACAGAAATCGTGCTCTGGCAGCGCAGCGGCTGCAGGAGGCCCCATTAGTTAAAGTGGTGCTTCAGATTAAGAACAGTTTCAGGTTAAGAACAGACCTCCGGAACGAATTAAGTACTTAACCCGAGGTACCACTGTAACTTAAGTATGTGAAGCGGGAGAAGATAATAAAGATACATCCTTCCTATCAACGCAAATAAAAAATACCAGCATACAGACTACAGCAGAGGTTGGGAACCTCAGGCCTGGGGCCAAATGTGGCCATCCAGTCCTTTTTAAACTGATCTATGTGACTCTCTTATGGCCACACCGTTTCCCAGCCCTCCTCCACTCCCTTTATCCAATGGCTTTGCCTGGCTCTGGCCTTGAACAATGATAATGCGTCCTGCTTGTCTAGACAGAGAGATTTGAGGGTGGAGTGGATAATGGTCCTATTCATTGCCCCACATTAATTTTGCCAGTGCTATCACCCACCATGGTCATGTGGTTCTCAGAGGCTTGTCCTCACCCTGAAAATTCTTACCCATCCCAGTCATAATAATAATAATAATATTTATACCCTGCCCATTGGCTGGGTTTCCCCAGCCACTATAAGACACCAGAAATTTTAAGAATACATTCATCATATCCTTTATATAATTGTCTGCTTGGCTAATACTTTCTTAAGATGCACCTTTAAGAAATTTTATTAGCAGCTTTCTTTCCAACAATGTTGATTCTCTTATCTTTTTAGCCTAATCATATATCCTGTCAATGGATGCATTCTGAAGCAATTGTTTCAAACAAAGTTATTCCTCTGTAATCTTCATAAGCCTCATTGCCCTTCATCTTACTGATGTATTTTGATAACCGAAAACGCTAGAAACATTACCAGCCCATCAGGTTAACTTGCTATATTTTCTTTTCACTTTTGCAATGGCTACAACTTCACAGCAGCCCACACTCCGTAAGAAATTTAAAAGGATGTATTAAGATTTCAAAAGAAACACTTAAGTAGATCAAATTATAGAATCAATTAATGAAGCTAATTTGAACTGACAGTTACTTTGCTTTTCAATTTGAACTCCTGTACCAAGTCACCAACAGCAATTTATCATCAGGTTATTTCAGGCTGCCTTTGTTAGTGAAATGAATCTATTAAACGTATCACAGGGTGAGTGGGTTTTTCCCCCCTTTTGGCAAAGGATAGAATGTTTTTCTGTGTGTTTATTTCCTTTGCTTTTAAGTAAACAAGGACCACACTCCATCCACCCACTATGGATATTTGCCAATCACGTTGATTGTCTCGTCACATTTAGACAGTCTTTATCAAACCATGTCACAAGTGTCGTTGTTGATTCCCTGATCCTTAGCAGCATCAGTCAACACCGCATGGGAAACTATGTGGACAAGATTTACTTATGAGAATCAGCAATGAGGCATGATGAGAAGGGGGAGCCTACTTAAGACCACTTTCTCATTCAACACAAATAAGGGTATAGAAGAGATGAGCTCCAGGCTCCCTCACTGCTCTTGCCTTTAGAAAATCAAATTACTGTATTGTTTGTGTTTGGATTTCTTAGTGGAAAGAAGTCTAGCCTCCTGCCAAGCTCATGTACTCCATCCTAGTTCCTCTTTGTCCAATGCAGATCATTTTGCTTCCAGTTTTGATTAAACGAGCCCAACAAGTTATGGTTAATCGGCATCATGAGTACAGATAAAATTATCACAAGTACTGCTGTGCCACTTTTCTGACAGATGGGTAGCTACTGCTTACTAGGAGAGACATGGGGCATGGAAATGGCAGGAGGTCAGTGCAGTGCAAATGAATTGGCAGGGACAAAAATAGATGGTCCCATGCCCAGCATCTTGTGCCTCCCGGTAAGTAACAGTGTTTCAGCTGCTTCTGAAAATTGTGAATAAAATCATAGATGATTTTGAAAAATGAGCATTAACCTTGCAACCGCAAGCTGGCGTAAATTGAGGTATTATTTCATTTTCTGGCACCTATGGATTCCATTACTTATGGGAGCCTTTCAGACAACCTAACTCCACTTGATTCCTGCCCATAGGAAACTACAGAAATCAGTATGTATTGGGGAAGTGGGGAAGGTTGTCTGAATCCACCAATACCTCCAAGGAGTCGGGTGAGAAAAAATGTGTGGATCTGCCCAGAAATTCAAGTATCAAACAAATTCTCGTTCCACTGCTTGTAAAGGATTGCTGGTGCCTAGAAGGGTTATGCTCAGGTTTCTTACTTTCAGTCTTTGAGCAGCTGAAGTCAATGACAACTAAGTACTGAAGGAAACTTAGTTCTCAGTGTTCCATAGTCAAGAAGTAAGGCCAGTTATGAAGATCTCCAACCTTAAACAGCAAGAATGGCATCCTTGTAGGCTGGGATGTTCAAAGAAACCAAAAGGGAATTGGATGCTCCCAGTCCATTGGGGGGGGGGAATGAATCTAGTACTGTACTAATTTGGGGATCCTTTTAAAAATTCAATTGATAGAAAGGCTTGCGCAGTTCAAAGACATTTGGAGCTTTGAAAAGCATCACTTCCGCACTCTGGGTATTTCAAAGTACTCCACATGCTAATGGCAAAGAACACACAGCAGCTGAGTTGTATCTCGCCAGAATACTGAACAAGTCAGACAGAAAACCCTGTGGGAGTGTTCACCCAAAGAAATAAGCACATGCTCATTGGGTAAAAGAACTTTCCCAAATCATGTGAAAATATTTCTACTGTACACAACAAGCACTGGCAAAAAGAATAGGAGAGCTTCCTTTAAAACTTAACTTGGGATCTACTGAAACTGACCACCTTGTTTTGAGCTGAAGTCTAACTACACGTTTCATGCAAATATACGTACTGTTTTAATATCGCGTGATGGTCTTTTGCTTGAGAAGGGGAGGAATGTAGAGCATCCCACAGCTTCCTGTGGTAAGGAAGACAATTTCTGCATCTCCTGTGTAAAATCTTGTTTTGAACTGAGTCTTCCTGTTGGTTGGTTGTTTGTTTGTTCATACCACACATTTCAATGGATTTCCCCATCACTTTCCTAACCGCAAAAAGATGGTTTCTTTTTTCCCCAAGTAGGTTTCTTGCACTAGAATACCTGAACTGGGCAAACTTAAATTTATCAGTATGCACTTGGACCCCTCGCTCCTATTCCAGTATGTTTTTAAATGTGCCAAGAAAAGACAGTTTCCAAGCCAACACCACTGGCTTCCCAGTTGCCAGATCCAAAATATAAACATTACTGATTCCAGATGGCACTTTCAACTCATATAATCCATACATTGCTTTGACTCAGTATTCAGTCTCGCTCTTGTCAAGAACAAATCTTTTATTTCCACAGAGAACTGCGTTCTGCTTTTACTGTCACAAAGATTCATTGCAGGGAGAGGCCAGATGCATGAGAAATGATCGCAGGGAAGGATATCTAATCAAATTGCAACACAGACTTCTTCTTTTTAGGACAGTATGAAAAAAATAAATCCTACTGACTACAGAAACCCAGTAAGTGTGTTACATTTTTGTTGCAACGTGCACATCCAAGGGATTGCCCCTAAGCAGAGCTTTCCAAATTCGGTGTCACGACACGTTAGTGTGTCAGCTGCATTAGGTGTGTTGCACAAATGCTCCCCGTGCTCCTCCCGGGGCTGGAAAGGAGTTAAGTTTAACCTCCGGTTTGCTAGTAAAACTGAATTACTATGTTGCAAAATGATGCATGTGGAAAAAAGTGTGTCATCACCATGAACAACTTGCAAAGCTTTGGACTAAAGTATTCTTAAAGCATTGTATTAAAGAAAAATAGGATTGCCAAATATTTTGAGCTTTGTATAGCATGCCTACCTAGGCACCTGTAGATGTCTGATGCTGGAGGATATGAGCTGCTGTAGCAACTCCTATGTACTCCCTCTTTGGGCTTGCTACCTGTCCCTCTGCCTAACTTGCCAAGAGACACAAAGTAGATGAAGATGAAAGAGACAGATGAATGGACCAGGGAGGGGCCAGGTGGAAGCAGGTGCAGCTATCTCATCTACTGCATCACTGGCTGTATGTCCAGCACCCTGGTTGTTATGTGGCAACCCTACTTATATACCCCAAGGATGGGGAATATGTGACCGTCCAGCTTGTGTGGAATGCCAACTCCCTTTAGTCCCCCAACCAATGTAGGCAATGGGCAGGGATGATGGGAGTTGTCATCCAACATCTGGAGAGATTATCCATCTCTGCTATACACCCAGAAATAGCAATTCAAAACATCATTTGCTTTTCCAAGCATCCTGCACTTTCCCAATAGATTTCCCCTTGGGGAAGCAAAGCAGCATTCTTCTCCATGCGTTATTTATTTATTATTAGATTTATAGCCCACCTTCCCTGCAAGGAGCCCCACCGAACATTTCCAAGTGAAACACACACAAATTATGCTGTTAAATACTGAATATTTCTAATTTCCAACTCAATATACAGGAAACACAATAATGACTACTCGTTAGGAAGAAGCACAGAAGAGCTCAAAAGAGATAAAATGTTATGCAAATGTTAATTCATTTATATGCAGGAGGCTATTTGTCATGCCAGGATTTCAATACAAAGTTGTAAGGTTAAGCCTGCCCCCCCCCTTTAAGTTTCGAAAAAGGAAAAGCTTTCAAATACTCTTTAAGCTCTTGACAGCAATCAAACAATGTGCGAGCCCTGCCTCCTGAAAAACTATGTAGCTCTGGAAGCTGCAAATAAAGGAGTGTTTAAAATGAATACACCTTCTTAGAAATAAAACAGAAATCTCAGCTTCTTCTCCTCTGCCTTAGCTGCCATAGCAACGTGACTTGCTCTCATACAATGAAGCATTCTCTACCTTTGCAGCCCTGAACCAAGAAAAGTTAAGCACGGCGTGTCATATTAATGAGTTTTGCTTCACTTAGATACACCAACATTTTGGTTATAGCCTATAGAAAGGGTATAACCTAGTTGGTTTGCAGCCTAGTTGGCCCAGCACATAAACCATGCCCACCTGCCCCACACACCCCATACCTGACATCAGGTGACACTGGGTGTGGGGCAGGTACAGGCACAGCTACAGTTAAAGGGAGGTCCTGATTGTTCCTTTGAAAACAGAGCTCCCTGGCAGCGCCGACAGGGAGCCCCTTGGGATTGGCTGCACTAAGAACTTCCCCATCGGGGAACGTGCTTCTTCCAGCACTTTAAACCACTTCTTCTTACTTCAAAGTAAATGTGCATAGGATTGATGGGGTGTTAGGGACTGACTCCAAGCACAGATCCTTGAAAGACTGTGATCAGTCTTTCCACTGTGATCAATGGCTCTTACTTCCAAGGAAACAAATTCTACATACCCCCTTGCGCAAATTAATTGAAACAATGTAGTTTTTTGTACAAAACTCACATATACATACATTATTAACCAGTATGACCTCTGCTATTTTTCAGCAGCATTTTAACACGGTTTGGCACAGAGTCTACTAGTTTAAAACAGTCACTGTTGGTTTTCGGATCCCTGTACCACACTTGAATCAGCGCCTGAACGAGCTTCTCCACTGTCATACAGTCTACAGCACGGAGACGACTTTTGCATATAGCCCACAAATTCTCAATGGGATTTATATCCAGGGAATTCCCTGGCCAATCAAGTACCTGTATTTGCTGCTCTGTCATGAATTTCTTCACCACTTTTGATGTGTGACAGGAGGGTAGGTCCTGCTGCAATATCCCAATACCGTCAGGATATTTCTCTCTTTCGTAGAACCTCAATATATTGTGGCGAGTGCATCATTCCTTCCATTGGCTGCAGGCTTCCGACACCATAATGCTCAACTGACTTTTCGTGTTTGTTTTGAGTACAGGATTAGGAGTAAGATAGAAAACATGCTTTGTTTCAATTAATTTGCACAAGGGGGTATGTGTGTGTTTATTTAAAGTGCCTCGGAATGCTGCAGACCTAGTCCTTTGGGTTACTCCTTTATGCACAAGAAATTAGTTATTACTTTTGTCTTTTCTGTTTTATCTATATATATATCTACTCACACACAGTTGCAGGGAATTAATTTTAGTAATGTATTCACACATACACAAGCAGAAATATGACTACTGTTTTTTCTTGCGCACAATATCTGCAAAACAATTTTATCTAAAAAGCCGAAGTGTCATCAATTTGGAATTTCATTATCTTCCTGGAGAAATGTTTACCGCTACCGCTCTCAGAATTACCTCCTTCGTTCCAGTTTCTAAGGAACTGTTTCGATGCTATCTGGACAGAAATGCAAACAAATGCATACATCGGGGGGGGGGGCGTACCTGGTATGTTGATAGAGGCTGGCAGGCACTGCAAGGCATACTATACTCTGGGAAGCTTTAATTAACCAATGGGATAGACTAATTAGGAGAAGAGCATGATGACACCAACAGCGGAGCTGACTCTGAACACATTTGATGGGGCAAAAGAACAAAGGCACTAAGCAGAGACCACAAACCAAATCCTAAGCACCTATTCACACAGCAATTAAAACCCATTACAAGCTATTATCGGTTTTCCACCAATTAAGCTCACATGCAGTTCTTTGTTATTAATTCAGCTGCTAATGGATTCTATAAAGCAACATCTACAAAATATCTCCCCTGATAGATGCATGTCCAGATCCGAAGAGTTATGCACATAGGAAAATAGCAGCCATGAACCACACAGAAATCTAACACGTGTATACATAGACTCAGATCAGAAGATGAGAAAGATGGCAGGTCATTGTTTCATTAAGTGAGAACTAAGCAGGCTTGTCTTTAAATGTGAACTGAACTTCTCTTGTTCCTGTACCAGGGTCAGGATCAGGGAAAACAGGCACAATCCTGGTCCTGGTACAACTTCTAACAAGGGTACATATGACATATCTGTTTTCAGTTCATAGAGTCCTTTCTACAGGTCAGTGTGAGAAGCTGCTGTCACAGACACTGTTAGGTTGGCGGGGAGAAAATCAGGGGAGAGGGGTGAGGGAAGAAAGAAGTGGGCAGTGGTCTTTCATTCTTTTGCTTAGTGTACTTAGAGCCAGTGTGGTGTAGTGGTTAAGAGCGGCAGTCTCGTAATCTGGTGAACCGGGTTCGATTCCCCGCTCCTCCACATGCAGCTGCTGAGTGACCTTGGGCTAGTCACACTTCTCTGAAGTCTCTCAGCCCCACTCACCTCACAGAGTGTTTGTTGTGGGGGAGGAAGGGAAAAGGAGATTGTTAGCCACTTTGAGACTCCTTAAAAGGTAAAGGTAAGGTAAAGGGACCCCTGACCACTAGGTTCAGTTGTGGCCGACTCTGGGGTTGCGGCGCTCATCTCGCTTTATTGGCCGAGGGAGCCGGCGTACAGCTTCCGGGTCATGTGGCCAGCATGACTAAGCTGCCTCTGGCGAACCAGAGCAGTGCACGGAAACGCCGTTTACCTTCCCGCCGGAACGGTACCTATATATCTACTTGCACTTTGACGTGCTTTCGAACTGCTAGGTGGGCAGGAGCTGGGACCGAGCAACGGGAGCTCACCCCGTCGCGGGGATTCGAACCGCTGACCTTCTGATTGGCAAGTCCTAGGCTCTGTGGTTTAACCCACAGCGCCACCCACATCCCTTGAGACTCCTTGGGGTAGTGATAAAGTGGGATATCAAGTCCAAATTCTTCTTCCTCTTCTTCTTCTACTACGTGCAGAGTTTTTGTGTCAGTGTTGCGAGGATAGGTTCTTGAATGAAGACCTCGTTCCCCCCCCCAAAAAAAAAATCCCAGAGGGGAGCAGTGGGAGGGAACTGGCGGCCATTTAGATGCTGCCAGAACTACAGAGCCCATCATCCCTGACCCCTGGCCATGCTGCGAGTCGGAGTCCAAAAACATCTTGAGGAACACGGGTTGCCCTCACCTGAACAAGTGTAGGCAATCAGTGTTGCATAAACTGCATCAGATTGGGGGGGAGGGTGTCTGTGTGGTGTTGCTGTGATCTTGCCTTTTGCTACTTACCTTTGTAGCACAGGCGATTCCTCGCTTACAGGAGGGTTACATTCCGGGTCTCTGTATGCATAAGTGATATGCGTGTTAAGCGTGCAGCTTCCCGCCCAACAGCTGTTGAGCGGGGTAGTGTGGCAGCCACAAGAGCTCCTGCACACCATTGGGGAGGCCTTGCGAGTCTTTTTTGCCTCACTGGCGTCGTCTTCGGGCCCTGAGGAGGGTCTCCTCGCAAGCCACAAGGCCTTCCCAGCCCTCTCCCGCCATTTCAGCTCGAAATTTGTGTATTTATTTCCCAGCGCCGCATGTATGCGTGAGTCAACCGCGCACAAGTGGGGGGGGTGTGTGCCTGTACAAGCTATTTCTGTCAAACACACAGCGATATAATGCTATTCTTTATCTTTTAAAAAAATTGCAAACACGTTCAAACCTATGAATTAAACCCAAAATGAATAATATCCAACATGGCATCATCTATTTCAAAGTGCCAAGCGAGAGAAAATGTGTTTAATTCTCTATCAAATTAAATATTTATTCTCCGCCAAGGGAACAATTAACGTGTCAATCCATTATGTCTTTCTCTAGTCTAATAAGGAATTGCCAAGTTTTTATATATGGGGTTTTTTAAAGTGTTTTTTTTTTAAAGAAAAGATTTCTCTGTTCCAGTTTGGCAAGAGACAAATTCAAGGACGATAAGGCGATCAATCAGTGCAAGTGGCTATTTTCTACCTTACTCTTGGAAGCAGCATGCCTCTGCATACTAGGTGTTGGCCAACCTATGTGCTGTTACTTCCCATAGGCATCTACTTGGCCATTGTGAGACCAGGCACCTTCATGTATTCATATGGAATAGATCGGACTTCCTGCAACTTTGGGTCCCTAAATGTTGTTGGGACTATAATCCCCAACCAGCATGACCAAGAGTGATGGGGACTGAAGTCCAAAAACAACTGCGGAACTCTATGTTCTTCTCCCATGTTGTAGCCAATGATGGGGAAGCTTGGCTGGATGGACCACTGGTCTAATAATGTCTTCCTCGTCCAAATAATGTTATTTTTCATCCAAAATATAATCTCGGCGTATACTAGGCTTCCTTTCCCATTGACCTCCCTGCCATGCAGTAGTACCATGTTGGGCGTCTGAATTTAATGCAACTGAAGTGAAACTCGACGGTTCAAATTAAATGCTCTCCCATTACATTTACTTGTCACCAGAAGCAATTGGGAAGGTTTCTGATGCTGCACAGAACACATGAATTCTCTTGAAAAGAGCAATTCAATCACAGTCCTTAATACGGTGGTGAGGAAGAGTGGGGAGCAGCTGTCTCTATGGAATAGTCAAGAGTTATTCTCTTTGTAATAGCTAGACTGCCCTGCTCGGAGATCCTCTTATTTTTTTATTTTTTTTGCTAAGGTAATGGCTCACAGGGCTACTTCTCTAACAGTCAGGAAACAGCCTGACACCAGAGGAGGAAGTTCAGAAAGAGGTATCTATTAAAGCTTTTAGAACTGCGTTCAGATTCCACAGAGAGCACTCCCTAATCTGAAGACGGCTACGTAAAAGTGACAGCTCTTGAGAACATGATAGCGCAAGGCAAGGAAGAGAATAGATAGGAGCATCTGAGAAAATGGGATACAGAGCCGACAACTAAATTCTCATACCATCACTGAAGCCTAGTTGTGACACTGATTGTGGGGAGGGGGGGTCCAATTTTGGCAGAGCGGTTGCCTTTGAATCAGAAGCCTTTTTCTTCCCTAAGCGCTTGCATATTACTAAGACTCTGGTACAGACACAAGAACTGAAGCATTCTCATAAACACATCAGAGGTGAAGGATTGAAGCAATTATCCTTTAATGCTCAGATAAGAAAATAGTTCGTCTTTGGATCGTAATATGTTTCACCAGTAGTTTACACCAACTTGGACCCAGACCACTAAATCAGGATCATGCCCCTGCTTAGAGGAAGGATGTTGAGGGCCGGGTAGGGGAGGGGGTGATTTCTGACAATTCATCATCATTTATAATAATATCCCGCCCTTCCTTCTGAAGAGGGCACAGGAAAGCAAACACATAAGCATAAAAAGGATTCAATTAAAAATAAAATAACGTATTTATTTTATTTTTAAAAAAGTTCAAGTATGTCTTCTCCCTGAAAAGCTGCTTCAGAGAGTTGGGCAGGGGGCACCAAAGCAGTATTAGAGGTGCTGCAAGGGGGGCGGCTATCAGAGGAAGGAGAATCTGCAAAAAAATGGCTCCCTGACTCTCCAATGGGTGTCTTCCTACACTCTGGATCCCACCTATAGACCACACACCCATGTCCCCAGCTTTGAGTTTTCAAGACCACTAGAATCACTTTTTGCAATAAAATATATTAGCTAGGTAGATAGCAATTGTTTTCTTCTAAAGTGCAAGACTTGTCCCATGTCCGCATTCACCCCCTTATTGTCTTTATTTTGACCAAAGGCATGCAAATCCTTCAGCAATATATCAAGGAAAACTGTACTTAGTGTTCCTTCATGCTCACTATGGGGCTGAGAGGAATCATTTTTGAGTTCTAGACTCTTAGTCAATAGGTGCGTGTGTAAAGAAAAGAAAACTGAACCAAACATCTCTTTTCGTAAATGATAAAGTAACTGAACACTGACAGATTATTATTATTATTTTTTTAAAAAAATGTAATTGGCTAAATTATTTAATTGCATTCATTTTCTCTCTCCCTCTCTCTCTGAAACTGCAAATTAAGCAATACAGGTCTGATCCTAAATAAATAAAAAGTTTTCTTTCATGAAGTGTAATGATATAAGCCCAGCTCAAAACTGATTTAAATCAAGAAGACTCATTCCCAAGAGACTAGCTTGGATCATTATTTTAATAATGGCAAAATCAGAAAAAGGGAGAGGTGATACAAAGGAAATAATGATGAAAGTTACCGCAGCAAAATGGAGCCCATGCTGCGTAAAGAAACTTATTGTATCCTAAGTACTGTATATATTAGGCATGTACACTCAGAGGAGCAACCGAATTTCCCACCACATCAGTGAAATCACAATGAGACCTTTTCGTGATGCCTTGGAGCTTTTTATATCAGAAAGCTTTTTAAAAACATCACCCAGAGGGAAAATCCTTTCACACACACACACACACTAGCAACATGGTAAAGCTATGGTGGCTATTATTTAGCCTCCAAAGTGCTTAGGAAAAGCCATATGTTGAAACCCTAGCTTTGTTGCTTCCATCCTAATTCCTATTATAACGAACTGTATTCAAATTAAAAGACTGTTGCAGTTACAGTGATACCTCGGGTTACAGATGCTTCAGATTACAGACGCTTCAGGTTACGGACTCCACTAACCCAGAAATATTACCTTGGGTTAAGAACTTTGCTTCAGGATGAGAACAGAGATCGTGTGGCGGCGGCAGCGTGAGGCCACATTAGCTAAAGTGGTACCTCAGGTTAAGAACAGTTTCAGGTTAAGAACGGACCTCTGGAACGAATTAAGTTCTTAACCCGAGGCGTCACTGTATAAGGGAAAAAACTATAGTTCAGAGGAAGAACACATGCTTGCATACAGAAGCCTATACTAAGAGCCAATTCTTTATTTATTTATTTTAAAGGGCATCTAAAAATCACAGAAACCAAGAAATGTTGAGTTGGAAGGGACCCAAAGAGTCATCCAGTTCAACTCCCTATAATGCAGGAATCACAGCTGAAAGGTATAGGGATGGGCCATAGCTCAGTAGCACAGCATATGCCTGGCACGCAGAAGGTCTCAGGTTCAATCCCCAGCGTCTCCTGTTAAAAGGATCAAATAGCACAGAGGTGAGGAACTACAACTCCCACCACTGGCCATGTTGGCTGGGGCAGATGGGAATTGGGAGTCCACAAGCATCTGGACTGCTACAGGTTCCTCACTCAGCTCTGTGCCACCTGTCAATGCAACAGGTTCTCTGCTCCTGGCATCATAGATAATGGGAAAGGCTCTCTGCCTGAGAGAGAGTCCCTGCCGATCAGAGGAGACAACACTGACAGACAGGAAGTCTGATCTGGTCGAAGGCAGATCCCAGTGTTTCCGCGTTTATGGAAGCCTTTGGGTGATGCTGGAACAACAAAGCATCTGGCGATGCTTGCTTCTCAGGTCAAAAGCAGCACTAATCAACCCCACCGTGCTACGGATCATGATGACAGGCCAGAGCAGCTGTTGCCTGACCCGCCTTGGCCACATCTGTAGCCAATTCATGAGCGCTGTGAAACACCTGGCAAAGGCCGTTGGTGCCACCGTGTGGAAAGCTCCACGAACTGCACACTGATAGGACAACATCACCACAAAAGACCCATTAGCAGAAACCGGTCAATTGGTTGTGGTGGCATAGCTGCCATTTTAAAAAGCCCACTCTCCTGTTGTTCTGGAGCTGGGGTTGTCATCTCCCAGGGCCGGTCCTAAAGGCCCTACCTAATCTAAGTCCTTTTCTTTAATCTCTTGGGACCTTGCAACACCCACTGCCTTGGGAACAGACCGTAGTTCAGTGGTAAAGGATCTGCCTGTCAAGCAGAAGGTCTCAGGTTCAATCCCCAGTGGCATCTGCAGGTAAATCTGGGTGCTTGAAACCCTGGAAAGCCACTGTCAGTGTAGGCACTACTGAGCAAGATAGACCAATAGCATGACTCATTATAAGGCAGCTTCTTATGTTTGTCTAAGACAGGTCTTCCCAAACTTGGCTCTCCAGCTGTTTTTGAACTAGTTGGAGACCTAAGTTTGGGAAACCCTGGCCTAAGGAAACAGAAAGTGGTCACTCCCGGAACAGGACCACAAGAAAAAATACTCCCATGCCTTTCCAGTGTTTTGCTCCCTTGCTTTGACCCCCTGTGCTCTTCAACCTTGGGACCTCAGATGTTATTAGACTAAGGTAAAGGTAAAGGGACCCTTGACCATTAGGTCCAGTCGTGGTCGACTCTGGAGTTGCGGCGCTCATCTTGCTTTATTGGTCAAGGGAGCCAGCGTACAGCTTCCAGGTCATGTGGCCAGCATGACTAAGCCGCTTCTGGCGAACCAGAGCAGCGCACGGAAACACCATTTACCTTCCCACCACAGCGGTACCTATTTATCTACTTGCACTTTGGTGTGCTTTTGAACTGCTAGGTTGGCAGGAGCAGGGACTGAGCAACGGGAGCTCACCCCGTCGCGGGGATTCGAACTGCTGACCTCCAATCAGCAAGCCCTAGGCTCTCCTAGGGGTGTTGGGGTTTGCAGCGCAGCAAACACTGACCTTCAACAGGTGGGTCAGGATCTACTTACTTGGGTGTCACAGCCTGATTGCAACAGCAGCACTACAACTATTCATATATAGAGAGTAAAAATAATAATTAAGTAGTGGCTTCCCAAATGCATCTTTGAGTCAAAGGCAAGTCCTGGATTTGAAAAAGTTGAAGACTACTGCAGTAAAGCATGATGACTGATAGCCTCAATGGCAGGAGAAGCCAATGTGAGAAGGCACACAGATGTTGCTGGACTCCAACTCCCAACAGTCTCAGCTCGAATGGCCACCAGCCAAGGAAGATGGGAGTTGGAGTCCATAACATTTGGAGGGTACCACATTGGTTCCCCCCTGCTATCTTGACAGATACTCCATCTGCCGGTGTAACACCTCCCTCCCCCCCCCTTCAGGAATCTCTCTTGGGCCTATGATCCAGAAACAAATAAAGTATTCTCATTTCCAGCATTTAATGCTGAGTAAGAGAGCAAGAATAACATAATTACTTGTAGGTGTACAATAAAGTGTCTAAAGATAGCCTCCACGACAAGAGATCTGAGACTATTTTAAAAGTTGGGGATTGTATAACTTATTGTTTCATAGAAAACCACGGAAATATGTGTCCAGTTTCATAAAGTTCTTAGAAACAAAAGGAAACCTGAGCAATGCTTCTTGTCTTTAGTGGGGCTGGTATTTCTTCACTCAGCACAAATCTTGGAGTATATTAAGTAACTCCCAGTTTCTTTTGCAAAGGAAATAATGCATAGAACCTACAGTGGTACCTCAGGTTACATACGCTTCAGATTACAGACTCCGCTAACCCAGAAATAGTGCGTCAGGTTAAGAACTTTGCTTCAGGATGAGAACAGAAATCGTGCTCCGGCGGCGTGGAGGCAGCAGGAGGCCCCATTAGCTAAAGTGGTGCTTCAGGTTAAGAACAGCTTCAGGCTAAGTACGGACCTCCGGAACGAATTAAGTACTTAACCTGAGGTACCACTGTATATGGATGCACATGGACTAATGGACCAGTCAGCATAATTTCTATTAAATATGTAAGTTGAGGCTCTGGCTACAGAATTCCAGGCAGTACACTCACTTTTGCACCATGCCTACTTTAGCCAACTCTATCTTACATAGTGTCCTTTTTCTGCAAAACAATTGAATTTTCAGCTTGGAGTGGGTAAGAAACAAAAGTATGCAGGCAAAAAAGCAATCTAACTTTCTTACGCTGTAAAGCAGTGATGGCCAAACCTAGCCCTCCAGCTGTTTTAGGACTACAAATCCCATCATCCCTGACCACTGGTACTGTTAGCTAGGGGTGATGGGAGTTGTAGTCCCAAAACAGCTGGAGGGCCGAATTTGGCCATCACTGCTGTAAAGGCTTGCACGGATGAAGAAATGTTGACTCAGAAATCAAGCCGGGGCAGATCACTATAGCAACGACCGCACAATCTCCCCTTTGAACTTCAAAATGGTGATGCACATTCTTTGGTTAGCCATGTCTTCCAAATTTGCCAAGCTACGGTTTATGAACCACAGTTAACAACCAACCACAATCTAGGGATCAAAAGCAATGCTAAACCGTGGCTGGTCAAAAATGGAAGCGAAAGTGGCCATGCCAGAAAAATGGGGAGAAGGGGAAGTGCACAAGTCCAAGTCTTGCCTGTGTTCATCTCTTGTCACGATAAACCAGAGCCATAGAGAATTAAGTATTACCTTTAATCGTTATCATTAATTTCTCAACCAAACGCAGTTATCACACACAAGGCTTTGCATGACTTATGGGCTGTATGACTTATCAACGTGAATTCAATAACACTCTTGGGTAATAGCCACGATCAAGCCACGCATGCCAACTGCCTCTTTGTTAAGAGTGCCAATTATTTTAATTAAAAAGTAAGCATGTATTATATCGGAAGAAGGATGTGCTAATAATAGATGCCGCTGATTGGATCTACCTGAAGAGCTGTATTTCCACATAAACAAACAATACTTTGTTTGTACACCTCACTCTGGCATGAATACTTCCCTGTGGCTTTCAAGATAGGACCCATTAATCTGAAAGCAAGTCTGAAAACATAAAAAATTAGCCTGCTAACCAAGACTCCCAGCTATTTCAAAGCTAAAAACAACCACACACCAAAAAAAAAATCAAGGCTGGGAGGAAGGGAATGCAATGCTTTGTGCCCTCTGCAAGTGTCTTTGCCTAGCCAGAATGTGTCTTTGAACTATAAAAATGTCCTTTGCTTGCCGGGCTAGAGGGCAGTGTTCAAAACTCCCGTTGTTCTATGCACATTTTGCGACAGGAAATTTCATTAGTGTGAGCAGTTTCTGAGCTCTGGGCACAGTACTGTGCCTAAGTTTTCAGATTAAAACTGCAGAGTGGAAGGAAAGGAGGACCTTTTTCTGCCTCCCCACTTCCAGCTACACTCTGAAGACTGGAGAAGAGACCTTCTTAAGAATATTAGCACGGTGGGAAAGGGAAGGACTTGACCATGTGAAAAATGAACATAATATTTTTGCTGCAGTTCATTCCTTTTCAGCTTTGTATTCTCGTTATAAAAAAAGCACGTCTAGACATTCCGTTGTTGCACCCATAACCTAGGTTTAAGGTGCCATTTAGCTCCTAGCTTTCATATCTCTTTCATGATGGGACGCGGGTGGCGCAGTGGGTAAAACCTCAGCGCCTAGGACTTGCCGATCACATGGGCGGCGGTTCAAATCCCCGCGGTGGGGTGCGCTCCCGTCGTTCGGTCCCAGCGCCTGCTAACCTAGCAGTTCGAAAGCACCCCCCGGGTGCAAGTAGATAAATAGGGACCGCTTTATAGCGGGAAGGTAAACGGCATTCCGTGTGCTGCGCTGGCTCGCCAGATGCAGCTTGTCACGCTGGCCACGTGACCCGGAAGTGTCTGCGGACAGCGCTGGCTCCCGGCCTATAGAGTGAGATGAGCGCACAACCCTAGAGTCTGGCAAGACTGGCCCGTTCAGGCAGGGGTACCTTTACCTTTACCTTTCATATCTCTGTTTCCAACACTGCTAGACCTCTAACATTCATATGGCAAAACCAAAGGAAACAAAGCACTGGGCTTGGAGATCTGAGTTCAAATCTCACCCACCGCCATAAACTCCCTAGCTGGCCTGGATAAGTTCAACAGGATAAGCAGTGACTAAAAATGAGAAGGAGAAATGGGGGGGGGGACTAGTTTTCCCTTATTTTTCTGGGTTTCTTTCCAGGACTTTGCGTCTTTAGTAGTGACGTATCTGAAAATGAATAGTGCTCCTACAGCTTTCTGCACACCTGTAGTGGAAAACGCAGAAGGGAAAAAATTGAAGATGTGTAGGTTTGGCCCTAATCGACACAGGTAGCGGCTGTGGAGACATCCAGCCCCACCTGATTGAGGCAGGTACAAATAGCGCAGGACAATGTGGTGAAGTAGGAAGAAGATGATGGATCAAATGCTGTTGAGGCTGTCTATGGCGTTGTATGTGGATGAAGGTCTGATGGGGAATTGTTCCTTTGGGGTTATTTCTCATTGTAGGAAGGTTTACTATTGAGGGTTTTTTGTTGTTGCTGATGTTGAAGGAGGTTTTCCTAGCACATTCAAATAAAAATATTTTTTCCCTCCTATACTACCAAATATCCTTTTAAGGAACCTGCAGTTAATTGGCAAAACAACACCTAAAGTGTATAATGTCAGCAGATGCACTTCTAACACAGGAGTATCCAAAAGGCCAGCAGACACTGGCCTGGTTCAAATGACACGGTAAGCTTTGTCTACAGCTCGCGGTTAAAGAGGAGAGTGCTTAACAATGGGTGCGTTCAGATGATGAACTAAGCTGGGCCTTGGCTTAGTTGCAACATCACAGTTTGCTAAAAGGACTGCCGGGGTAGCAAAACAAGTGCAACCTCCTCTGTGGGAGCCTGCATGTTTAAGCATTCACACTAAACCATGGTTTGGCTTAACTTTATGTGTGAAAAAAGGCCAATAAGATATACATTTACAGTGAGTAAGACAGACCCTAATCACATCCCCATAAACTGAAGCAGGGCAGAGTAAGATGAAAAGATACTTGCCTCCCATTCCCGCAGGAAGCACTGAGCCTCTTCCGGACCAACAGATCTGTGTCTCCTGAACTCATCTTTCACATACTGGTCTCCAAGGGTCTTCAACTCCAGTGGCAACGCTCGGTGCAACTGCAGGATCTTCCTGTACAAAGTCCTTACCCGGGAGACATGATGGTTTAGGCTGCCTGGCATAACCGCTGAGAAATGCCACCAGGCTAAACAGGACTATGGGGGGTGTGGCTGGCTGCGTCTGGGCCAGTGTTCGCCCTGGGGAAATAATTTCAAAGGCCAGTAAGTTGGATGAAGGAGAGAAAAGGGGCAGCTTTGTTAAATGCCTGCTGCTGAACTTGGGGGTGAAAGTGTTAAAGGTACAATTGGGAGAAATTAGATTTGAATTTGCATTTAAAAGGTAAATCTAAGTTGCACTTTCCGAAAAAACATCCAAACTGAAACGCAGCCATCCTTTTGAAAAACTCTCCGGGCTTTCAGACAGGGATCTTTCCCCAGCTCTAATTGGAGATGTGGAAGATTGAATCTAGAAAAAAGCAGATGCTCTCTCACTAAGCCAGGGACCTCACCTTTCCACTACTCTGGGAAATGGCTTGACCGTTGAACCATTATGGGAATTGCAGCTCTGTAAGGGGAATAGGGCGACGCGGGTGGCGCTGTGGGTTAAAACACAGAGCTAGGGCTTGCCGATCAGAAGGTCAGTGGTTCAAATCCCCGCGACGGGGTGAGCTCCCATTGCTCGGTCCCTGCTCCTGCCAACCTAGCAGTTTGGAAGCACGTCAAAGTGCAAGTAGATAAATAGGTACCGCTCCGGTGGGAAGGTAAACGGCATTTCCGTGCGCTGCTCTGGTTCACCAGAAGCGGCTTTGTCATGCTGGCCACATGACCCGGAAGCTGTACGCCGGCTCCCTCGGCCAATAAAGCAAGATGAGCGCTGCAACCCCAGACTCAGTCACGACTGGACCTAATTGTAAGGGGTCCCTTTACCTTTACCTTTAAGGGGAATAGGAGTCTCCTGACAACTCTCAGCACCTTTAACAAACTACAGTCCCCAGGATTATTGGGGGGGGGGGGTCATGGCTGCTTAAAGTGATAAGATACTGCTATCTACTTTCTCTCCAAAATGCTCAGGGAATCCCCCAGATGCAAGAGGTTTGCCACTTCAGAATGTGATTAAAATGGAGGAACCGGAGCTCGTGCCCATAACTGCATTGTCCTCGCATGGTTATTCCCCCACATTCCTAATGCTTGGAGAGGCCTAGGGATGATGTGGAAACCTGTGTCGGGACTGGAGCACTTCAGGCTGTCAGTGGGGTGGAGAGAGAGAAAGAAGGGGCTGAAGTGTTTGACTGTTTGTCTCTGCACAAAATTAAAACAAAATCCCTGTACACAGAAAGCTAGCATGTTAGGGAGAAGCATCAGGCTGGTTCACTGTGTATAGGAGGCGGTTTGGCTTTGTTTTTAAGTGAAGGGTTTTTCCAGCCGCAGTTTGTTGAAAGATGTGGAGTGTTGTTGGGGGACCCCTATTCCCCTCTCAGAGCTACAATTCCCAGAGCTCTCTGTGCAGTGGGATGGCTTGTTAAACTAGACTGAGAAATATAGCTGAGGGGAATAGAGGCTTCGTAACAACTGTCAGCGCCCTTAACAATCCACATTCCCCAGAATTCTTTGAGGGAGGCCAAGACTGTTTCAAATGGCACCATAGTGCTTTAAAAGTATGGTGTGAATGTGGCCTAGTACAGAGCAGATGCACACATTTTGCTAGTCAAATCTCGGTTGTCAAAATTATCGGTTCCTGCACTCAAGCGGAAGCTGCGACGGATGTTCGGCTTCTGAAAAACGTTTGAAAACCAGAGCATTTACTTCTGGGTTTTCAGCATTCAGGAGCTGAAACGTTCCAAAACGTTTCAACTTGTTATTCCTGAGAACTAGGTTTTCGAGTGGTCTGAACAGTTTCTCACAAAACCCTGTGAAATAAGTGCCTTGGTTTGCTGTGTGCCAACCCAGTCACATTTGAGAGGTTTCAGGGTGGCAATGCTATATATGTCTCCTCAGAAGTAAGCCCCAGTTTTATTCAAGGGAACTTACTCAGCATAGTCGGTACCAAGTTTGTTCCTGCCAATCATCTGGCTCCATATAAGGCAGTTTCCTATGTACAGAATGGGAACTCTAACCACACTTTCGTATATATAATATTTAAGCAGAGTTTGATCAAACAGTGGTGGAAGCTTGTCCTTTGCTGAGTTTTAACTGTAGCTTGGATGAATTAAATCACAATTAATACCACCCCTAGTGGAAGGACAGGAGACCTGCAGCTTACCAGATGTTGCTGGACTACAACTCCCAGCATCCCACACCACTGGCCACGCTGGGAGGGGCTAATGGGACTTGGAGTCCAACATCACCTGGAGGCCCTTCAGAGAAACCCATGCTTCCCTCTCACTCTACCTGCTGACACCCGGGTCAATGGAAGGCTGTGATCCTGCACACCCCCAGTGGGACTTACTCCCAAGCAAGCGTGCGGCAAGAGGGCTGCGTAACGAGGGGCGGCCGATTCGGGAGTGAGCCCTACGGATCACAGTGGGGCTTACTCCCGAGCAAACATATCGAAAACCACGGGTGGACTGCGGGAGAGCGTTTCCAAGGAGCCCCTGGAGCAGCAGACTGAACTGTGGGGCGCTTACTCCGGATCAGACGCCGCTATGGACACCAAATGGCGGGGATCCAGAAGAGATCGGAAGGCGTGCAGCCGGGGGGGGGGGAACAATCCTAAAACGCGCGCAAGGAAAGGGCGGGCGTCGGAGACTCGCAGCCCCAGATCCTGAGGCCTCCGGGTCTGGGAAGGCGACGTCGGGGGGGATCCCGGGGCCGCGAGTTCGTTACCCGCAAGGCGCTTCCCAAGGACAGGCCGGAGAAGTAGCAGCCGAGTCGGGTGGCTCGCAGCCGGCGCAGTCAGGCTGGAGCACCGGGGGGCGGCATCGCGCCTTAGCTCCGCCTCGGAGGAGGGCAGGGCTGAGCAGGACTTCTCCGCCCCTGCGTTGCGCTTTGAGGGACAGAGGTGGTGGGGAGACCGAGGGAGTTGCGATTAAGTTTCTTTTTTTAAAGAGAGAAGGACCTGTCCTAAAGCTCTGTGCCCCGATGGGTATCAGGACGCTTGCTCCTTATTGCGTTTCCCAAAGGGCACCATCCGCTCACGCCTGCAAGAGGGAGGTGCCAGGCTTTTTTGCGCCCTAGGCAAGGCTAACTACTTGCTCTCATGTTGTTGTTTAGTCGTGTCCGAGTCCGACTCTTCGTGACCCCATGGACCAGAGCACGCCAGGTACTCCTGTCTTCCTCTGCCTCCCGCAGTTTGGTCAAACTCATGCTGGTAGCTTCGAGAACACTGTCCAGCCATCTCGTCCTCTATCTTCACCTTCTCCTTGTGCCCTCCATCTTTCCCAGCATTAAGGTCTTTTCCAGGGAGTCTTCTCTTCTCATGAGGTGGCCAAAGTATTGGAGCCTCAGCTTCAGGATCTGTTCTTCCAGGGCTTATTTCCTTCAGAATGGAGAGGTTTGATCTTCTTGCAGTCCATGGGACTCTCAGGAGTCTCCTCCAGCACCATAATTCAAAAGCATCAATCCTTCGGCGATCAGCCTTCTTTATGGTCCAGCTCTCACTTCCATACATCACTACTGGGAAAACCATAGCTTTAATAAGCTCTCGCGCACACACCCAAAATTGCTATTCATTTAAACAACCTTAAATCAATGATCTTCTCTTTCCGTGGTTCATTCTGCATACTACACATCCCTGCATATTTTACATGAACTAAACCATTCAGTAATCCATTGTTAACGCCATCAAAACTTATTTACACTGTTGAATTTATCTTAATGCTAGCTTCAGTTTTCGAGATCGGATGTAGAAAAAAACGAAGAGCATAAAACTTGGAACTGCTAAATTTATTTTAAATGGCAAGAGCAAGTAATATAACCCTCTTTGATTATCTTTCTCAAATACAAAAGAAAACATTTTTAGCACCCAAAATGATTTTGGATAACCTTGTGAATTCTGGTGTTCAAATAAAAGTCTCTTAAAAGTTTCAAGTTCAGGCACATCAAAATCTCACTTAGTGTGTGTTTTCCATTGCAAATTTTGTCACTAATTCCTTCAGGTCATGTGTCGAAGCTTGGGGATATTCAGTTGATAAGCCAACTGGTCTCTTTTGGAGCATTGTTGAGCTTATGTAAGTTTTTATAAGTCTAAGCTTTGAGAAGCTGTGTTCAAAATATGAAATAAAAGTAAAATACCAGAAATTTATAGATATAACAAAAACGAATGTGTATAAAGCTGCCCCTCAAATGTCACTATTTACATCCCTCTGAGGTTTCCAGCCCAGTGAGGACCTGGTATGCTGGCTGACAGGCGGGGGAATGGAGTGCCATTAAGGGGCATGGAGGCTGAACAGAAGCCACACTGCAGGTGCATGCCTTTTAAATGAACAACTTCCTCCAAATAATCCTAAGAACTCTCATTTACCCCTCACAGAACTACAGTTCCCAGCACCTACACTTCCTAGGATTCTTTGGGGGAAAGACCTGTGCTTTAAATATGTTGCAGGTCCAATTTGTAAATCTTTTAAGAACAAAAACTTTGGCTGCAATGCTGTATCAGTTTGCCTGGAAATAAGTACCAATGAAAGCAAGACCCTATCAGCCTGTCCATGTATTAAGATAAGCGGGGAGACCCTACATGCAATCCTACCACCAAATGAAGTTTGGGGTTGGGTGGGCACATGACAGGGCCTTCTCTGTGGCTGCCCCCAGTCTATGGAATGTTCTCTGCCAAGTCTATGGAATGTTCTCTGCCTCACACTGACATTTTATGCTTTTTTGTCAGCAGATTAAAAACACACATTTTTGCCTTGCGGAGAAGGATGGGGTTGTGGCAATACGTGTTCCTTCTGCACAATGTTGTTCTGGTTACATTTCCATTTATCTAGATTATTTAGATTCAGATATCCCAAATGAAAAAAGAGAATATTCTTAGATGCTACAACTGCAGCAAGAATGTTAATAGCTAGAAACTGGAAAAGTGAATTAGTACCAACAAAAATGTAATGGAAGGGTAAATTATTTCAATATCTCAAACTGGCAAAAAAAAAAAAAAGCCGGAGAAAATTAGGAGACAGCCTAACCAAAAGTTCCAAAAGTAATGGGAAATTTATAGAGATTACTTTAAAAAAAGTGCCCCCAAGTCAAAACCTGGATTTGCTTTGATTAATTTTCGCAAACCGTAATATGGATTATAAGTATAGTATGTGGAAAACAGTGGAAATGATGAAATGATAAAAGAAACAGTTTAACAAATAGACAAAACAGACCCGCTTTGAGGAAGACGGAAGTCTATTAGAGAAGAAAAGGAATTTGGGATAAAGATTATGGTGACATAATGCTGTGTGTAAGAATTTATAGATTTATGGTTTTATGTGTTTTTTTGTTTTTGTTGTCATGTTATTATTTTGGTTACTTTATTGTATGTATTTGTTTATCAAGTAAGAAAACTAATAAAAAGCATGAAAAAACCACATCTCCAGTTATCTAACTTGCATATTACTTTTATATTTCAATAGAAATCACTCATAACGTTTTACAATGCTGTGCATTTTAGATCTGATATGAAATTGTTTTATTTATGGATGTACTTCCACCCTGTTTGGGGAAAAGTGGATTTTAAATGTTGCAAGGAAATTTAATAGCTATCAATTGCCACATCTTGAGGCAGTGAGTTCCACAAATTAATGAGGCAATGTATGAAGTATTCCTACATCTGCCCCCCCCCCACATCATTTCATAGATTCTCTTCCCTTCACACACACACACACACACACACACACACTTTTTTAAACAAAAGAAAACTGAATTCTGCACTTAGTTATTTGAATTCTGTATGCTCCACTTACTCCAGCAATGCAACACTCATCTCCACTGAGTGGAGAGATGCAAGATAATAATTTTGTCCATTTCACTTTGCATCTTTTGAAATGGACAGAAATGAGCAAGAGAATATCCTCTCCTCCCTAAAAGCTCTACCTTCCCTCTGCCTGGCACATGGGATTGGATATGGAAGAAGGTATGGTGAAACATTTGCACAAAGCAGCAGGGTGAAGTTGGGTACTCTACATAAGCTTAAAACCACCACCATGAGACATTTGGTCATTTATGGTGCCAGCAGTATACTTCTACCTGCACAATTCATTTCCCATTTTGACATGTGACTTTTAATCACATGCTAACTAGGTAATTTTTTGCAAGAGCACGGGAGCACTGTGTGTTTAGTATAAACATGGTGTTTTATCTGGCAACATCAGAGGGCGTAACCTGAATTTGAAGTTTCTCTGCATCAGATTCTCGCTCTAAGCCCTTTGTATGGATCAGTGTGACAATGTTGGCTACACAAAAGGAGGCCTGATAGATAGATGATAGATATAGATAGATAGATAGATAGATAGATAGATAGATGATAGATAGATAGATAGATAGATAGATAGATGATAGATAGATAGATAGATAGATAGATAGATAGATAGATAGATAGATAGATATAGATGATAGATTAGATAGATGATAGATAGATAGATAGATAGATAGATAGATAGATAGATAGATAGATGATAGATAGATAGATAGATAGATAGATGATAGATAGATGATAGATAGATAGAGATGATAGATATAGATAGATAGATGATAGATAGATAGATAGATGATAGATAGATAGATAGATAGATAGATAGATAGATAGATAGATAGATGATAGATAGATAGAGAGAGATAGATGATAGATAGATAGATAGATAGATAGATAGATAGATAGATAGATAGATAGATAGATGATAGATAGATAGAATGAATGAGATCTCTTGGCACACCAAGATTATGTCCTGCTGTCACTTGGGGGCAGCAGAATGTCTTGACCCAGATTTACAAAGAACGTGACACATGAAAACCCTCTTCTGTTATTCTGAAGACTAACCAGTCGCCCTCTCTCTTTTCCCCCTCAGACTCTTCATGTCCAGCTTCTGTACAAGGCTTGCACTGTATAGTACCGTATTGGCCTGAATATAAGCCTCACTCCCCCCCCCCAATTCTGACCGTGAAACGTTAAAGTGCGGCTTATATTCATGACCTTATGGTGTGCAGCCAGGAGCGCAGGGCAAACAGCGCCAGGAGCGCGGCAAAGCGGCGCCCGCCCCGCACATAGTCCTCTATCCTCTTCCTCAAGGCCAGGAAGGGGGAGAGCAAAGACTGAGAACGGCTGCCGGCAACGCAGCATGCCCCCCCCCCCAGTATGCAGCCAGGAGCAGCAAGGAATGGAGCGGCTTATATTCGGGTATTTTTTCCTTTTTTTCCCCCGCCCTTGCATTTTACACGTGTGACTTATATTCGCGTGCGGCTTATATTCAGACCAATGTGGTAAATATCAGAAGTTACGGTTATGGTTTGATTTTAATTATTTTACTGCCAGTAGCCAGAAGAGTGCTTGTACTGTGACACCAGGGAACAATGTGGAATGCTGGCTTTGCATTTTCATGCAGCTGACACTTCTATATTTACATTTCATTTATTTACCTTTCGGGGCAGATGGAAACTGGATCTGGCTTGTTTTGCCCACCGCATTGCCCTTGCATTCGGCGGGCCTCCCACACGCCGCCCTCAGCTGAACTCCGCTCCACCAAATACAATTTGCTTCAGTGATCAAACGGCACATCCAGCCTGCACACATTTTCAAAGGCCATGGATGCGAACCTGAAAATTTACCCTGATCCGTTTGTAAACAAGAGTCATGCTTAACACCCACCTATTCTCAGCACACGCACCGATGTTCAATTCAAAGCGAACCCTGCGTTTGCCCAGCAATTTGTCACCCTGTGCCAAAAATTCATCACAACCATCCTAAAACTATTTTCAGCTGTTTTCATTATATGTTTGCAGATCGCGTTGACACGTATGGAGAAGACGCCTCGCATATTCATAAAGCATAAAATATAATATTGCATACCCTCTGTTTCTCCTCTGATGAAAATAGGGATCTCCCATTCCATAATGATAATTTTACTATTTATAACCCTGCACGTCTTACTGGGTTGCTCCAGCCACTCTGAGCAGCTTCCAACATATATGCAAACATAATAAAGCATTAAACATTTTTTTAAAATCTTCCCTAAACAGGATTGCCTTCAGACGGCTTGGGGGTCAGATTATTCCATGCCCTCCAAAATTTCTCCAGTGAAAATAGGGACATCCTAAGGAAAAGTGGGACATTCCAGGATCACATCAGAAACCGGGACGGCTTCTCTATATCAGGGATGTCCCTGGAAAATAGGGACACTTTGATGGTCTGATATTATACATTTTATCATTTGGCGAAATGTTGGGTCTAGGCTATAAAAGGCCTCACCCCACACCTTCTGGCCATCTTAAAGCATAATATAGAGGTAGCCAATGTGGGGCCCTCTTGATGTTGGACGACAGTTCCCATCATCCCTTATGCTGTCTGGGAGTGATGGGATTTTGAGACGCAAACATCGTCAGTGGAAAGAGGGAGGACATAAGAACAGGCTAACCTTTCCTTTGCACAGCCAACTATGAGACATTTAGGTTCCCTTTGTTTCTATATTTGCTCACCCATTTATTGCATTGCCTTAAATTTTAGCAGAGCCTTAGTCTCTCTCGTCAGTACAGCATTGTATGAGTTAAAGGTAAAGGTACCCCTGTCCGTACGGGCCAGTCGTGACCGACTCTAGGGTTGCGTGCTCATCTCGCTCTAGACGGCGTGAGCCGACGCCGTCCGAAGACACTTCCGGGTCATGTGGCCAGCGTGACGAAGCTGCAGCTGGCGAGCCAGCACCAGCGCAGCACACGGAAACGCTGTTTACCTTCCCACTATAAAGCGGTACCTACTTATCTACTTGCACTTAAGGGTGCTTTCGAACTGCTGGGTGGGCAGGAGCTGGGACCGAAAGACAGGAGCTCACCCCGCCACGGAGATTCGAACCGCCGACCATACGATCGGCAAGTCCTAGGCACTGAGGTTTCACCCACAGCGCCACCCGGGTCCCTATATGTATGAGTTAGGCCAGTACAATTTCAGCTGTTCCCTGCACCAATCCTCTATAGAGTTTATCAAGATCAGTAGCACCTTAAAGGCTTAACAGGCTTAGCCATTGCATCTCATGACAGTGGAATCCAATGCATGAAAGCTGCTGCGGGGATAAATCTTGTTATTCTGTAACTTGCCGCAAAACTCTTGGTTGAGTTTAAAGGTCAGCCGTGAGATGGATCAAAAGTCAACTTAGCAGCTTCCTATCATCAGGATACATTTCCAGTGCAGACAAGTGCCGATGTTTATATAACAACAAAAGCATTCAAAAGACTTATTTCCTGGGAAGAAAGCCATTCTTTCTCTGCAGAACCACTTTTGCCCCCTAGTGGACATTCTTTATTATATCAGCAAAAGAGTATTTTGTTGATTTTTAACTGGAACTTGTCAATGTTCCTCATAATTCTGGATGTTTGGATGGACAGCTTTACATGGAAGGGCCTCCTGGAGCATACAGTGTGCTTTTTTTGTTGTTGTTTTTTTGGTGCTGGCCATAGATCATAGTGCAGTGCCTTTAGAACAACATTTACAAAACCTGGTGATCCTATTGTCAAGAAAGAGTTCCGTTTTACTTCCTTTCAGTTCATCCCAGATTGCAGCCTGCATATAGCTCTGTCTTAAACAACATTTCTTGGCCACCCTAGAGCAGGGATAGGGAAACTCAGACTTGGAGGCCAAATGCAGCCCTCCAGACCGGCTCTCCCCCTCTGACATCATAGCTCTCCCAGTGACATCAGTGCTTCAAGATATAGTGCAGGATTGGTACTGTTCATGCATGTACATTATACAGTGGTACCTTGGGTTAAGAACTTAATTCATTCTGGAGGTCCGTTCTTAACCTGAAACTGTTCTTAACCTGAGGTACCACTTTAGCTAATGGGGCCTCCCGATGCCGCCACACCACCGCCACGCGATTTCTGTTCTCATCCTGAAGCAAAGTTCTTAACCTGAGGTACTATTTCTGGGTTAGCGGAGTCTGTAACCTGAAGCGTCTGTAACCTGAGGTACCACTGTACTTTTGCGCCAGACACACAACGTCATTGGCATCAAACTGCCATTCCATGTCCCTGCCCCCCACATTATCCAGATTTATCCTTTCTGGAGGAAACCCAATAATTTTTTAGAAATCTGTAACCGGAAGAACAGAGATACGATTCGCCTTAAATCAATGGCTTGACATCATGACAACACTGGCAACATATGAACAGACAACTTATAGATCCAGGCTTTCTTTGGGTAAAGACAGTGCTATCTGGAATGACTTGGCCCAGAATATATTAGGTTATTGAAAAGTATATGTATATTAGGATAATAGGAATATGTGTATCTGTATATTAAGTATTGGGGGGTTTTCTGTCTCATTCACTCTTTTCTTTCTTTCTTCTCACTCTACTTATAAATGAAACTTTCTTAATAAAATATTAATTCAAAATGGTAATTTAAAAGAAATCTGTGGCCAAAAACTCTCTGAACTACGCATTGATAGTATTATCAATATCTGAACTACGCACTGATAGTATTAAGCCTCCATCTGGAAGCCCAGTTGATCATTCTTCCTTATGATCCTGGAACCTTAGGGTTTTTTTAACCACTCAAATGTCTTTTTAGCTGGAGTGTCTTTAGTTGCATCCTGTATTGTGAGGGCTATGTAGCTGCAGTAACACACCAGAAGCAGCATAACCTCAAAAAATGAGGTTGCCCTCAAATGTGCCTTTATCTCCTCTTCCCCACAGATTAAAATTGACCCTTTGAAATCATCTTGACCTTTGCAGCACAGTCTAATGCACATTTCCCTGAAAGTAAATCTCCACTTAGTGTGAAATGTATTTAGAAAGGGGTGGGCAAGGCCGGATTTAGGTTTGATGAGGCCCTAAGCAGATATCCCCAAACTCAGTCCTCCAGCTGTTTGGGGACTACAACTCCCATCATCCCTGGCCACTGGTCCTGTTAGCTAGGGATGATGGGAGTTGTAGTCCCAAAACAGCTGGAGGGCTGAATTTGGGTAGCCTGCTCTAAACTACTGAAGGTAATGGGGCCCTTTATATGTCCATCTGTCCTTTGTCAACAACAAATTGTCTCTGTTTTTTGTGTTGAATATATGCTATATGGTAACTTATGGAACTACAGTGGTACCTCAGGTTAAGTACTTAATTCGTTCCAGAGGTCCGTTCTTAACCTGAAACTGTTCTTAACCTGAATCACCACTTTAGCCAATGGGGCTTCCCGCTGCCACCGCGCCACCGCTGCACGATCTCTGTTCTTGTCCTGAAGCAAAGTTCTTAACCCGAGGCAATATTTCTGGGTTAGTGGAGTCTGTAACCTGAAGCGTATGTAACCCGAGGTACCACTGTAATAGGTATCTAAAGCCATTTGCACATGAAGAATGTAGGCACCCTATATATAGAAATGAGCAAACCAGTGATATTTTAGGGAGCAGGCTAGCAGGCAGGGCCCATTACTTACATCATAGGAGCCTACACAACACAAAACACTGTTGCTGTATGTAGGTTTTCTTTTATTTGTTTTTTATCTTATATTTTTGAAATGTACATCCAGTTTTTTCCCCTTTATTTATTTTTTTTTTTTGTGGGCCCAAGAATGTGGGACCCTAAGCTATAGCTTGTTTAGCTTATATGTAAATCCAGCACTGGGGGTGGAGAGGCAGGAAGGGCCAGTTCAGTAAGAGAGCATATGCTTGGCATGCAGAAGGTCTCAGATTCAATTCCTCACGTCTCTAGGAAAGACTCCTGACCTGAAACATTGGAGAGTCACCGCTAGTCAGTATTTGACAGTACTGAGCCAGCTGGATCAGTGATCTGACTTGGGATAAGGCAGCTTCCTCTGTTCCTATGAATGCAGCCTTACGGCGTTGTCCTGTGCATTTTTACTCAGAAGTAAGTCCTACTGTGTTAAATGGGACTTTCTCCCAGCTCAGCATCCTCAGAATTGCAGCTGTGGTTGGTTAATCTCCCTATGCAACCAATTACAGCTTGCATCCCTAGCTTTAAGATTAAAGATCAACTTTATGTTACTCCAGAGGGAAATTGAACAAAACAGTTACATGCATTTAAAAGTAAAATTAAAAGAAAGCTCGCTGCCCGGCTTCTCGTTTTAATTAAACGTCTGCTCATATAAGACATGCATAAGTGCAAGTTGTGTGGTTTCCTTGGCATGGTCGCTGCTCTGAGTAAATACACCGTAATATTATTTTGTTTACTTTCCCTTCCTTTCCAGATTTTTGTATTTTCCTTACCACTCTGTGTGGCTTGCTTCAGTTTTGGCAACTAGACAAATGACAGGAGGGTTGAAGAAGTTCAGGATATATATATATATCACAGATAAGTCATCATGGTTCAACTTTTAGCAACCAGGAAACACACACAAATGTGAGAGCCACTGAAATAAATACCATCAAGGCCTTATTGTACTGCTGCTGACGCCTTCACCTACCAGGTGAGTAACATCGTGTTACAAAAGTTGGGTCCCACCCCCTATTCACTGCCAAGCAATAGCAAGATCCCAGGGAGATCCAGGCACTCGCCCAGGATCTGTGTTCCTTTGGAGAATTGAGGCACGATGGAGACCGTCTTAACTTGAAGAACTATGGTTTATTCCCTTATTTACACCTTCAGTCTGCTTGGAGGGAGATTTTGTTTATCTATTTATGCCCCACATTTTCCCCTGACAGGGACTCAAGGTGGCTTACAAATTAAAAATAAGGAAAATATAGGAAAAGCCATCATTTAAGAAAAAACACCAATTAAACATGGATAGAATTAAAAGATGCAAGACTACTTATAGAAACAGGTCCCTGAAACTGGGATTATATACCATTACATTCTGCTACATGTTTTCTTCATAAAGGGGGGGCTTATACCTACCCTTTTACCCTAGGAATGCTTCCTGTATCCATTCATTTATGGTAGGTCATTATCTGGGGGGGGGGGATAAATAGAAATTTATAAAAGCAAAATTTTCATAGAGCTCTTTTGTGTGGTCTTCTACTAGAACTGTAGAATATTGCACTCATTTATCACGATTACTACAATAACAGGGAAATTTCTCAGGATACAGGCAAGGAAGTTACCGTACAAAGATATACATACTGTCAGGTAGGGTGGTTAACTTTAAGATGTCTCAATTATTTTGTTTTAAAAGTCTGCATGAAAGACAATGCAGATTGTAACATATCTGCATTGTAAAAATAAAAAGGTAAAATACCCCTGGATGGTTAAGTCCAGTCAAAGGCGACTATGGGGTTGTGGCGCTCATCTCGCTTTCAGGATGAGGGAGCCGGCATTTGTCCACAGACTGCTTTCCGGGTCATGTGGCCAGCATGACTAAACCGCTTCTGGCTCAACAGAGCACCATGATGGAAGCCAGAGTGCATGGAAACGCCGTTTACCTTCCTACCGCAGTGGTACCTATTTATCTACTAGCACTGGTAGGCTTTCAAACTGCTAGGTTGGCAGAAGCTGGGACAGAGCAATTGGAGCTCACCCCGTGAAGGGGATCCGAACCACTGACCTTCTCATCGGCAAGCCCAAGAGGCTCAGTGGTTTAGACCACAGTGCCACCCACACCTGCATTATAACACATGCAGAGATCACATCTTACAACAAGAGGGGCTTGTCTGTGACTGCGCTGAGCCCTCTGCTGCCTCTCTTTACGCCTCTCAGTAACCCCTACCACCCAGCCAGCAACAGAGTTTGCTAGATCAGGCCAATGACCCATCTAACCCAGCATCCTGCTCTCATGCTGGCCAACCAAATGCCACTAGGAAACCCGCAAGCAGAATGTGAGCACAGGAACACCATCTCCTCCTGTGGTTTTCCAGCAACTGGTATTCAGAAGCCTTTCTGCCTCCAGCCAAGAGGGAGAGCATAGCTATCAAGGCTAACCATTGAGAAAATAATTTCATTTTGACTGAGATTTGCTTAATGCTGCTGCTGCTTCTTTGCTTTTTAAAAAAGTAATTAGAAAAAGACTTCTGGCCCTTTAATTCAAAGTTTGCATAGGGTCTGTTCTGAGTCACCAAGTCTCTGCAACAACCTCGCTGTAGCCTCTTTATTGGCATTTGCTGACATGCCACCCACCTTGAACTCCAAATGTGGATCCAAAGATTGCTGAGCTGTGAACACGGTATTTGTGTAACTCTGCCAGTATTGTAACCGCCCATATAACCTCAGGAGAATCAAAGCAAAACCATGCTGAAACGTTCAAAAATAGCTTGAACACCACCATTGAATAAGAGGATGTTCACTGGCTTCTGAATCCAGACCTTTAGAAACACATTTCCTAGAAAAGCCAAGGAAACTTTTCTTGCTTGGCCTCTAGATGGAAGATTTAGTACTTTTAAGAGGAAATTGTCGTTGTCATCATCGATTAAATAGATATTGCTCTTCATCAGAAGGCCACAGGACAGTTTACAACAAACAACACAAATGTCATAATACCTCTGCATCATAGAAATCAAAACTATTATATAAATATAATAAGGAATACATAATAAAATAGAAATTCTTGTAACAGCAGCAGCATAAAAAGAAGAGAAATTTGTTGTTTTTGTTTATTAAATTTGTTTACTGCCCTATACCCGCAGGTCTCAGAGTAGTTCACGGGATAAAATCACAGCATAAAAACACAAAATACGCAATCAAAATAAAAACAAAGATCAGAAACCTGGTATCAAAAGACAGCACACAAATACAGGACAGTGGTACCTCGGGTTAAGTACTTCATTCGTTCCGGAGGTCTGTTCTTAACCTGAAACTGTTCTTAACCTGAAGCACCACTTTAGCTAATGTGGCCACCTGCTGCTGCCACGCTGCAGGAGCACGATTTCTGTTCTTATCCTGAAGCAAAGTTCTTAACCTGAAGCACTATTTATGGGTTAGCGGAGTCTGTAACCTGAAGCGTATGTAACCTGAAGCATATGTAACCTGAGGTACCACTGTATCTTCTCTCAAAGGTAGCTGGCTATCCTGGCCACCCACAGAAAATGGCAGACCCTCCCAGATCTCACCTGGGTTCTTTCCTTTTTTCTTCCTGTCCTTCACCCTGGGAGATCTTTGCTTCCCTGCCTCTCACTCAGGGTCCTTCGCTAAATTAAAGACTGTCATGTTTGTCTTTGCTTCATCTCTCTGGAGCATGTCTGTTTGCTTTTAAAGTTTGAGACAAATCTGGTTTACAAACTAGGCTTTAATTTCACAGAGATGGAGAGCGCCCGCTGTTTCTTTGTCCCAGAATCCTTAAATGTGTGGCCTGATATCCACAGCATTTGGGAGGTCCTCTGTCAGCCTGCAATCTACAAAGTGACCTCGTGGAATCAATAAAGGTATTTCCCAGCTGTGGATTCTGCAGTTCTGCTATAATTCTGCCATTTTCTTTTGCATTCCTCAATGCATGGAGTGGCCCTTTGGATTTTACCATTGGAACCTGCAACAAAATGTTACAGTGAGGAGTGATCCCTGCCCAAGACTCCATCCCATTCACACACACCATTCTGTGGCCACTGCACACACTCCGCCGTTATTGTGCTGTGTTGTTTTCTTCACCTCTCCCTTTACGGTTACCCCCCAATGCTATTTTTGTACTTCTGCAAACATCAGAGGCCCTACCCACCCAAGCCTCCCTTCTCTGAGTGGGTCGTACCATGGTGGTGCCATAGGAGAACGGCACTCACAGGCAGAACATCAGAAAGAGATTATTTCTTTCTCCACTACATCGGCTGTCGCCATCTGATAGGTCAGGCTAAGAGCAATAGATTTTTCCAAAGCCACCGAGTGAGTTTCATGGCTGAAAGGGGACTTAGCCTTGAGTCTTCTATATTCCACACTGGATGGCCCATGTCCTGCCACAGTACATCACGTCAGATGAATGTCATTGTCCTCCAGAGTTACAGGAAGTTCCTGCAGCCAGTCAGATGTTGCAGAAGCCCCGGTGGATATTCAGCTTCCAAAAATAGTTCGCAAACTGGAACAGTCACTTTACAACATTCATGAGCCAAAACGTTAGGGAACTTACTGTAAGCTGTTCAACTTCCAAGGTACGACTGCATCTGTTTCCATCCTTTTCCCCCAGAGTTGCTGAAAAAATTGTGATGGTGTGAGTCCAAGTGTGTATCTGCCTCTGTTCGGGTACCACTCTGTGTTTCCAGGACAATGGCTATGAGCAGCTGCCTGCCTGGTGCTACTCTTTGCAGAACACTGGGGAAGGAAAAACCATTCATCCTTTCAGATGTCTTTGAACACATGGCATGCCTGCCATGTATTTCATGAGAGAATTCCTATCCCCTAACTTTTGTTCTTTCCAAAAAACCAAAAAACCTTCCACATTTCTGGAATATGACAGGCCGCGAAGGCTTATTCAATCCTCTGACATACAATACAGCCATTCAACACCAAAATATCAAGAGGCCATGTTCCTCTCCCTTCCCCCACAAATAAATACATGCATGCACACATTCCTGCAGCTTTCAGAAGGCAGTTGGTAAAGGAATCAGAGTGTTCAGCGTCTTTGAAGGGATTCACATTTTCCCAGCTGTTTGTGCTGTTGCAGCTACAAACAGGATTTCCTGTTCTGTTCCAAGCCTGAGGCTGAAGGGACCCTCACATGCACCATCCTTTGCTAACTCCTTATACTACGCTGGGCAGGGGTTATTGCTCAGTGATAGAGCATCTGCCTTGAATGCAGAAGGTCTCAAGTTCAATCCCTGGCATCTCCAGGTAATGCTGGGAATGCCCCCCCACACACACACACACTTGAAAGCATGGAGAGGTGCTTCCAGTCCATGTGGACAATACTGAGCTAGATGGACCAATGGTCTGACTGGGTATAAGGCAGCTTCCTAGGTTCCTATAGCTGTCAGCTGATCCTAATGGGTTTTATACTGTGTACTGTTGCTCTTGGGTGGGGGTTATATGCCATAGAGGGAGGGTCTGCATCAAGAGGGCCAGGTCCCTGCCCTATGACGATCCTACCATTTACACAAAACTATGAACCATAAGGAGACAGGTCATGTTGCCACTTGGCCCAGCAGAGGCCACCATGTTGCTTATCTGTGGTGTAGTGGTTCAGAGCGGCAGTCTTGTAATCTGGTGAACCGGGTTCGATTCCTCGCTCCTCCACATGCAGCTGCTGGGTGACCTTGGGCTAGTCACACTTCTCTGACGTCCCTCAGCCTCACTCACCTCACAGAGTGTTTGTTGTGGGGGAGGAAGGGAAAGGAGAATGTTAGCCGCTTTGAGACTCCTTTGGGTAGTGATAAAGCGGGATATCAAATCCAAACTCTTCTTCTTCTATTTGGTATTTACGGTTTTGTACAGTAAAATCATGTTGCCTTATGAGAGCAACATTTTGCAGTACATTTCTTTTGTCCTGCTGCCCTACCATTTCTGTACACGTCAGACAAAAGGGTAAAACATGGCTGTCAAGGGGCGTAGCTAGCTGCTCCGGCACCTGGAGCATCGGGGTCAGGGCGAGCCACCCAGGGGGGGCGCTGTGGTGATCCGCCGGGGGGGGCACCGCGTCAAGCTGCCCACAGAGTCTGCCTGGCAGATGCAAGCCCCACGCTGCCATTTTTGGCAGCGCTGGGCCCCGAGCCACCGCATCACTCCCAGGAGAGACATGTGGCTCAGGCGTGCTGCCGGTCAGGCCCCACGGTTATTGCCGCTCATGCGGTGTGCCATTTTGTCACCCCCTCAAGGATGACAGCTGGGGCGGACCACACACCCCCACACCCCTTCCTATGCCCCTGATGCTAACTCCTCTACGTATAGGCAGCAATTCCAAAGGCCACGTAGACCCTTGGAAATATATTTCAATGCCAATGGATTGAAAAGAAATGAGATGGGGTGATGGATTCCACCCCAGCATGGATTGCAGCTACTGTTAGTAAATGTACGAGTACTGTTAGACATGCACTCAGCCCCTGCTATAAAGATTTCTTCCAGAATCTTCTGTATTCTTCTCTTAGCAGATCTAGGTTTTCCTGCTTCACAAAATCCAATGGGGGGGGTTACTCTCAGGAGTACTCTTATAGTTCTGCCAGATGGCCTGTTTAGTCAACACTCATTGTGTGCACAAAGCTTATGCAGTGGTTAGATAATACCTGGTTTTTGTTGTGCATCCGCTCTGATTTGTTCACAGGGCAGCCATTCGACAATTCTTTCTCCACCTCCTCCTCCTCCTCCTCCTTATTCTTATTAATAATTGCATTAATATCCCAACTTTTTCTCCAAAAAGCTACATGGTTTCCCCATTCCTCATTTAATCTCCACAACAACCCTGTGAGGTAGATCAGACTAAGAGGCAGAGGCTGGCCCAAGGTCACAGTCTAACCATTACACCACAGACCTTCTCATGAGTCATTTGGACATCGATGCGTTTTTTCTGTCAGTTTGAAAACCGTAACAAGCCCAAGCTTTTGTTTTTAAGTAGATTTGTTGTGCTAGGGTGACACAGAGCTTGGGTCCACAAAACTAAAGTTCTGGTATGCTCTTGAGACTCCTCAGAAAACACTGGCAGAGGCACCCTTTAGTCAAAATAGAGCATGTGGAGGTTTTTCCTAGTCACCAGGAAACGTCCCAAGTGACTCATATGAGAGTGACGCAAATAATTGAAATGGTCCTTCATTTTAACAAATACCGAGCCACCTATCATATAATATAATGGCCCAGAAACTGCCATTATTAACAATTACAACCAAAAGAAATGTCAAGGGGAAAGCTCTCTGTCATAGAACTGCCATGAGACTTCCTTGAAAAATAATTTATGGCCATCATTTTAATCAAGTTTATTGAGAAGTTATGATTTAAAGTGTGTTTTTAAAGCAATTTAACTGAAAGCTTGAAAGTCGAAGGGGTTTCTTATTATTATTTTTCCCCATGATCATATCTCAAAGAATGTTATAGCTTTCCCAATATACAGTATATAATTGTATTTATAATATATCTAACCCATTTCGGTGAAGGTCGAAATGTATGATGACTCAAGAGCAAACACCTGGCAGTAATCCCAGATTTAGGTTTTATAAAATGATTCAACTTTCTGGCTCCTATGGCTAGAAGCAAAGCAGCAAGCCAGGAAGAGAGAGAGAGAGAGAGAGAGAGAGAGAGAGAGAGAGAGAGAGAGAGAGAGAGAGAGAGATGTTTAATTTCTGATTGACTCCAAGGCTGCTGCTATGGGGGTGTTAACATAACACTTCTAACACTTCTTGAGGTGTTAATACTGTGAACCCCTCCATCAGAGGCTCAGGTTGTATATATGTGTAAATAAACTATATATTATAAAGACACCACAGTCTCCACTGCACCATTCCCAAAGGAAACACAGACCTCCGAAATGTTGCACCGCTCAGAGACTGGGGTAGCATGCAACGTTATGTTTCCAGTGTGACCCTGACTGCCAGTGGTCAATAGTAATTGTTGTTGTTGTTGTTGTTTCAGAAGTTGTCTGAACTACTCCAGAAAACTGAGTATGTGGGAACCATTAATTTCTGCAAGATTTTGTTCTGTAATCATGATTGCCCATGTTTTTCAACTGGTGCTTTCTGTATTACTATCACAACACACTCCTGGGATTCTCAGTGCACAAAAAAACCTCACCGAGGTAATATAATGATGTCAAGATGAAACGCTGTCAGTGCCTAGCTATAAAGATGACATAAGGGTGTCAGAAATGAAAGGGAATTATATCAATGTGTGTTGTACAGCCACTCAACAAATTGTAAAAATAGGAAAGGCTCCACAATTTAGGGCACTGCTTTGTTATGACAGACATGCTCAAACATCTTTAGAGAGAGAGAGAGAGAGAGAGAGAATGCCATTTTCCAGCAGCCAAATAGTTCTCTTTCCCACCCCTTGCAAATAGATCCATCAAAAAAAAATCATATCTCAAATGGATATATTTTTTGGCACAGGACAGTAGAGTGCATTTTTAAATTTTCTTAAAGAATATCTCACCCAATTTTCAGCCTGTTCGTGCCTTTTTGTTTCTTCCTCAAGATGTCCTTTTAAGGTCTGTGATTCATTTTGAAGATAATGGTCACCTTTCCTTTGGGGCTAGATGAAAAGATGCATAAAGCAAAAGCCCCACCACATTCAGTTTCTTCTGTGAAAGGCGCGGAAGTTGCCTTTCACAGAGATAAAATGACACTCTATCCTTAGCGAAAGACGATATTGGCATTGTTGGCAGGATCAATCTCCGCCTGTCATTCCTCTAGTGTTCTCCTTACCGGTGTTCACAAATACTTAGAAAAACTGACACCCTCGGAGGGGTGGGGGGTGGGGAATCTCAGTGTGCTTCAATCACCCAATTATAGATTTCAGCACAATACCAAACATCATGGATGATCAGTATTGTTCAGCGGCAGAAAAGAATTCTGACAGGATGATTTATAAATATGGAGGCCTCAACCTCCCCAGTGTATTTAAATGGTCTAACTCCTTGGAAACATGCTAAAATGAATAAAAATTATGTGTCTCTTGCAAAATCGTTTAAAGGGGGTTGGGTTGGGTTGTAGCCTTCAGTTTTTGAAGAACAATCTGCTTTCAAGAAGTTTCCCAAACCATGCTGAATAGATCAGAATCAATAGGATCGTTCAACTTTATTTGCCGCACGTATGCGATTCTGCTGACTCCCTTGATAAAGTATGAACATTTACAAAATGTTGTTTAAGTACGACTTGTTGCTTATATGCCTGTATCTAGGAGAGGTGGGTGAAGGCCCAAAACACTGAAGCTCAATTCCAGCAAGATGGAGGGATAAGGTCAATAGGAGGTGTCCAATCTGTTCTGGAAAGGGTTCTATCCCCACTAAAGCAAGGCTGAGGACCTCCAGGTGTGTCCTCCAGGTCCTCCAGGTGGATTTGCAGCTCTCCTCATCCTCATCCATAACTGCTGGTGATCAGGGATGGTGGGTGGTTGAAGTTCAACATCATTTGGAGGGTACCAGGGTGGCTATCCTTGGATTACACTGGCCACATCCAGATGTTCCACTAAACCAAGGGTAACCAACATGGTGCCTTTTGGATGCTGCTGGACTGCAAACCCCATCACCACCAGCCAGCTTGGCCAATGGCTAAGTATGATAGGAGTTGTAGTCTGACATCTGGAAGGCAGTCTTGGGGGTGATCAGATGCAAAGGAAGTTGGGGAGCTTGTACCTAATATATGCTGTTGTGTTGTTTTGCCATTTATTTTTTATTGCTTTTCCCATTTTTATAAAATGAATTAACATCAAATTAATTCGAATTTAGTACAAATTTTACAGTTGACTTCCCACCCTACTGCCACAATGCTTTACTACCCAGCCTTATTTGCAGCTCAATATTACACACATTTCCAAATTACATTTTTAAATAAAAAACAACAACATATTTTAGCATGTTTAGGGAAGTTTTAATATTTAATGTTGTATTGTTTTTAACACTCAATTGGGGGCCGCCCAGAGTGGCTGAGGCAACTCAGCCAGATGGGTGGGGTATAAATAAATTATTATTATTATTATTATTATTATTATTATTATTATTATTATTATCCTTAATTTTTTATATTTTCCTCTTATTGCTGTTGTGTTTTTGTATACTCTGTTGGAAGCCACCAAGAGTGGTTGGATGTCACAGGAGGAATGGTGGAGACTGTCTCCCCAACCTGACCCTTCCATAGAAGAAGACAGTTCAGAATTACAACAGGGGTTTGAGGGAGATCACAGCTCAGAGGCAGATGAGGGGGAAAGCTGGGTAATAATGGGAGAGGAGGCGGAGGAAGAAGAAGAAGCACCAGGAGGATGACAGCTGATGGACACAGTGTCTTTAGAAAGCATTCAAGACCCCCCCCCAGAACCCAGTGAGCCTTGAAAGTAGGAGAACAAAGGGCTAAGAGGCAAAAGGCCCTCAGCGCCACCCATAGGGGAGAAGTTGACAAATGAGAAAGTGGGAGGGGGTGGAGAGTCACTCAGGGCAACGCCATTATTCCAAGGGGTTACATTCCAAGCCTCTCTCTCTAAATACTGAATAAAAAGCAGTTGGTAAGGACTTTTCCTTGACTTATCCGCAGAGGCGGAGCTAGCCATTCCAGCACCCAGAGTGGCGCACATGCTGTGCACCCGGGGGCAGGACTAGCGTCCCAGGGGGGCGGGACAACGATGTCACCCCCCTCAGGGATGACCCCCAGGGCAGGACGCACCCACTGCACTCCCTTCCTTCGCCAGTGCTTATCTGGTCCTGGTAACCTGCAATGGGGGTTGTTTCCACTGCCACCCTGGCACTGGGGCAACCCAGCCAGATGGGCAGCGTATAAATATTATTATTATTATTATTATTATTATTATTATTATTATTATTATTATCACTTCTATATGTACAGCATGCAGCATTTTGTTCTTAAGCTATAGACCATGGGTAGGCAAATAAGGACCAGGGGCTGGATCCGGCCCAATCACCTTCTAAATCTAGCCCATGGACGGTCCGGGAATCAGCATGTTTTTACATGAGTAGAATGTGTCCTTTTATTTAAAATGCATCTCTGGGTTATTTGTGGGACATAGGAATTCGTTCTTCTTCTTTTTTCAAAATATAGTCTGGCACCCCACAAGGTCTGAGGGACGGTGAACCGGCCCCCTGCAGAAAAAGTTTGCTGACCCCTGCTATAGACTGTCTGCATCCTGTTCCCACATTCCCCACCCAGCAGTTCCACTCAGAACCAGACCTATGATCAAAGGACTAAGAAACAAAAAAGGTTCTGACTGCGGGTCACCTAGGATGTTACTCCATGCTGGTAGGGTAGAAGGCAGGGAGCCCGACAGTAGGTGGCGCCAGAGGCCAATGACAGGGAAAGCCAGGTAATTCGAGTTCTGTCCCCTTCTCCCTCCTGTGGAGTTCTACAAGGGCGACATCGAGGCTAAGGAGGAGGAAGTTGGCAGGCAACATCACCCCTGGGACCCTTCAGAAGGCAAGCAGATGGGGCTGGCTGAGGTCAGACTGAGGCTGGCAGAGCAGCGCCCCATTTGCCCTAATGGACCCGCCTCCCCTGGTGTCACTCAAGGAGATCCGTTCAAACAGTCCGAGACTCTCTTACATTGATTAGCAATGTGTTTCACTAAATGATCTGCAATTCACAACCCATTTGTTGCTGAATAGTTTTATTAAAGCCGTTGAAGAGACAAGCTGCTCTGGACGAAATGGGAGAGTGGATTGAAGATGAAAGATACTTTCTGTTGAAATATGACTCTTCAGTTCACACTTGGATTATTTCCATTTCCAGCCATTATATATACAATAGCGTGAGTTGACCCTTTCATTGCTAATTGGAAATTCAGCCTTCTGGGTTCTCATCATAGGAGAATGGAGAATCGCGTGTTAGAAAGATTGTCTCCCTGTTAGGAGGTAATGTAATGATTCGGGGGTGATTTAAATCTCTTTTCTACAAATTAGTCAATTGTGACTAACCATATTCAATTATATTCAGATAAGGGAGAAATAGGGGAGCTCATTTAGTTTTGTTACCTTGACCAAAGTACATTACCCAGGTCAGCCAGAAATAAGGCAGTTTATTCAGACAGTGTCTACTGTAAAAACCTGGGGATATTCTAATACTAGGGCAGCACCTCTGCTCACTGCTCACCAACCACACGACCATTTCCCCCACTTTAACCCTCTTTCCCCATGCAACTGAGCTCATTTTTATGCTTCCCAACTACATTTCTTTTTTTCATTGGGGGGGCATAATTAAAATTTTAAAATATTTATACTTCTCAAATCCATACATTTCACTAATTTTACAATCATTTTGACATTTCAAAACTTGACTTCCTTCCCCCTCTTTCTGCTGCTCCTTAAAATTATTTTTAATGTCTTATGCATATCCAAATTAACTTAATTTGCTCATTTAGTCATCTTCTTTAAATATATACTCTTATGAAACTGCAGGTTATTACAATAATCCTGCCAATGTTATTACCTGTTTACAATTTATCTGTAAATATTCAATAAACCATTTCCATTCTTTTATGAAAATTTTGTTATCTTGATTTCTTATTCTTCCAGTAAGTCTCGCCATTTCTGCATATTCCGTATGTTTTTGTATCCATTCTTCCTTTGCTGGGACTTCTGCTTCTTAACATTCTTCCTGCTGTAGTAGCATACATAAATAAGTTTCTATACAGTTTAGGTCGTTCTTTCCCTATAATTCCCAAAAGAAAAGCTTCTGGGTTTGTTTGTTTTTTACAAAGGTTATTTTAAACATCCTTTTCATTTCATTATATATCATTTCCCAATAAGCTTTAACCTTACTACAAGACCACCACATATGATAAAAAGAACCTTCATTCTCTTTACATTTCCATCACTTATTTGATTTAGATTTATACATTTTTGCCAATTTCCTTGGTGTTAGATACCATCGATATATCATTTTCATATAATTTCCCCTTAAACCATAACACGCTGTAAAATTTATATCCATATTCCACAACTGTTCCCATTTCTCAACTCCATTTCTAAGGTCACTTCTCTCGTCTAATCTGAAGCCCCAATGAAGCCCCTGAAGCCCCTTTAAGATGAATGGGATTTAAGAGCAAGCCTGTCAGCTTGTTCAATGAGAGAAGGTAAAATTCAGTTGATGGATGCTGTGCATATATGGGTGTTTGCTTGTTAATACTGTAAAATATTTCTTCTAAATTACAACACTGAATCTGGAACATCATGTTGAATACAACAGGTGGTACCAGGAGTGACATACACTGCAGAAAGGTACTATAGGATATTTGAGGCTCTGTATCCTTTATCTTACACGAGGCAACTGAGGAACAGAAGAAAGTGAAGTTTCTTTCAGTGCTGCTCCCTTCTTGCTGTACTCAAAGAACAGTGGATGTTGACTTAAATCTGGGGTGGGAAGGACATGGAGGTGAAAATTGTGGTTTAAAAACAACAACAGATGTTTGAGTAAAGCAGGGATAGATAGATGATAGATAGATAGATAGATGATAGATAGATAGATAGATAGATAGATAGATAGATAGATAGATAGATATAGATGATAGATAGATAGATATAGATAGATAGATAGATAGATAGATAGATAGATAGATGATAGATAGATAGATAGATAGATAGATAGATAGATAGATAGATAGATATAGATAGATATAGATAGATGATAGATGATAGATAGATAGATAGATAGATAGATGATAGATAGATAGATAGATAGATAGATAGATAGATAGATAGATAGATAGATATAGATAGATAGATGATAGATATAGATAGATAGATAGATAGATAGATAGATAGATAGATAGATAGATGATAGATATAGATGATAGATAGATAGATAGATAGATAGATAGATAGATAGATAGATAGATAGATAGATGATAGATAGATGATAGATGATAGATAGATAGATAGATAGATAGATAGATAGATAGATAGATAGATAGATAGATAGATAGATATAGATAGATAGATGATAGATAGATAGATAGATATAGATGATATAGATAGATAGATAGATAGATAGATAGATAGATAGATAGATAGATAGATAGATAGATATAGATAGATAGATGATAGATGATGTATGTGATTATACGGTTTGATAATTTGTTATGTTGAAATTGCTTAATAAAAATATTTATATATAAAAAACAAGGTGAAATAGCAGAGATGGGTACAACACAGAAGCTGGCACTAACAAGCTAACACAACAGAGCCTTTTCCCAACTTCCCTTCCCAATTTAAATATTTAAATAATTTAAATAATCCTCAGTTTAAATAATCACATAACAGGCTGGAGAACTGCATTGCAAAATTCAGAGAGCTGAGAATTTTGAAGGTTGGTGATGTTCTGGTTCCTGCATTGTTTCAGAAAGCATTAAGTAAGGAAATTCACTTTTAATGTGATCAGGATTGACCTTCTATCCCCTCCCTACTCAGAAGTAAGTGCAATTAAGTTCAATGGGACTGAGTTTCAGAAACGTGAATGTGAGATTGCAGCTTGTTCATCTGAAGCCGATCAGGCTTTTTATTGTTATTTAGGTTTATATCCCACCTTTCGTCACTTTTGTCATCTCAAGAGCAGATCCTGCAACTCCCAAGCTCATCTCTGGAACTTCTGCTTTGTGGAACAAGCAATTCCTTATTGTGCTCCAAGCCATTTCTCTTCCAAAGGGGTCGGCTTTAAATCATGAAGAAATATTATTTATGCAGGTAGGGTTGAAAGAAAGAAAGAAAGAAAGAAAGAAAGAAAGAAAGAAAGAAAGAAAGAAAGAAAGAAAGAAAGAAAGAAAGAATTTAAGTTAGTTTTGCTCCTAACCCATCTAGAATTTCAGTGAAGGATGAGTATGTAATTTGTTAGAGGCTTCTGAAAATTTTAGCCTGAACCACTAAGGAATAAAAACAAGCTGGGAAGAAGGATTTTTGGACCAAAAGGAGAGAGTTAAAGACCAGGCTTTAAAATAAAATAAAATGGGGGGGGGGTCCCATTCCAGGAAATGTGTTCTGCTTTCACCTTATGATCCAAACATCAGTAATGTCAAAAAGGTCCACAGTGTGGAACTCATTAAAACTAGTTCATTAACCTCTGTATTTATTAAAACTGGTTTTTTAAAATCTTATTTTCCTCCTCCATCAAGAAAAAGTAGCTGAGGATTTTTCTTGTGCACAGAAAAGGTATGTTTAAAAAACACAAAATATTCGAAATGTCAATGTTATGACAACATATTTCCCAAGTTGAATTATATGGTGCCTTGAGTCATCCACTCTGCAAATGCCAAATTCTCATACAAAGGAACAACAAAGCCTGACGTTATTATTCAGGTCACAGATGTATTAAGAAACAGATGTGATTTCTTTAAAGAGTTGATCACCCATTTCTTTATTTCCTGTATAATCAAGACTCCCACAGAAAACTGACACTTCAAGGTCTTTCGTGCATTTATATCTTTAAAGAAACAAGCGTGTCTGTCGCCCTGTTAGTTGGCCCTTCTTGGAAAAACTATTGACTTTTCCATTCTGCTGCTTCTGCGTTCTGCAGGGCTTAAGAATACGCCAGGTGATTCCTGCCTGCGCAACTGATTATTCTGTGTTACACAGCAGGGATGCCTCTTATCAAAGTCTGGTTGCCCTGCTCAGAAACAGGCACATGTAAGGTAGTAAACACAGCTGCAGAAGAATTTGTTGTTGTCATTTCATTTCCATGCTCCAAAAATAATACAAATGCAGAAATAGGGAGGGCTGGGGAAGATTCCCTAGATGCAAAACACATTCTTATATACAGACTCTGACAATAGCTGATATCCAATAGTGGTCACACTCAGAGTGGGTCCAACGAAATCAGTGGACTTAAGTAACTTGCATCTATTAATTTCAAAGGGTTTAGTCTAAGTATGGCAATAGATGTATATCACCCAGTAAGTCCAATCTAACAGAGTTGGGGAACCTGTGGCCTTTCAGGGTTTTGTTGGACTACAACTCCCATCATCTGGAGAGTCACATATTCCCCACTTGTTTTAGCAGCCAATTCAGAAGTTGAAATTGCTTTTTTTTTTAATGGCTGCAATTCTATGCTGGTCAGTGGGACTGACCTCTGCGTAGGATTCTGCCATTGTAGTCCACACATGTCTCCTCAGAAGTAGGCACTCCTGTACCTTTAATAGTTGTATAACAGGGAGGTTCGAATCCCCACAATGGAGTGAGCTCCTGTTGCTCTGTCCCAGCTCCTGCCAACCTAGCAGTTCAAAAGCACACCCGTGCAAGTAGATAAATAGGTACCACTGTGGCGGGAAGGTAAACAGTGTTTCCATGCTTTCTGTCCCGTTGCGCCAGAAGTGGTTTAGTCATACTTGCCACATGACCTGGAAAGCTGTCTGTGGACAAATGCCGGCTCCCTCAGCCTGAAAGTGAGATGAGCACTGCAACCCCATAGTCGCCTTTGACTGGACTTAACCATCCAGGGGTCTTTTACCTTTTACCTTTTTTTAGCAGAGAGGATTTGCATGCCAAGCAATGCCGGCTGGAATTTCCTCTTCACACACAACTATTAATGGCTTTCTTTTGTAGCTGGCCAACTTCAGATTGAGGCAAGGCAACTAGGATGAGGAATGTACCAGCTGAGTGGAGGCTGGGTCTACTAGAGCAAATGGGGTGCTGCCCCACCAACTTCAGTCAACCCCATCTGGCTGTCTTCTTACTATGTCAAGCCTGGGGGTGACCCTAGCTATCAGCTTTCTTCTCCTTATTCTTAGTGTTGCCCTTATAAAACTGAGGACAGGGACAGAACTAGAATTAGTTGGCTGTGTTCGACATTGTCTCTGGCTCCACCTACTGTTGGTCTCCCTGCTCTCCACCCTACCTGCCCCAATGGGCATCAGTCACCACTGTACCAATCTGATTGTGGGCAGGGGTTGCATGATGAGAGTGGCAGCAAGCTTAGCCACTCAGATGCAGGCTTTCAGTTTGTGGCGCCAATGAGCATGCCTTCATGGAGAAGGGGTAAATGGCACCTGAGTGGCTGAGCTCACTGTCACTCTCTTTGCACTCTCTTTGTGGATGTTTTAAACTTGATGTAAAATGACTATAGCCTCAGTTTCTGGCCACAGTACATATTGCAGTGTGCTGCTGCCAGACTCGTGTGTGTGTGTGTGTGTGTGTGTGTGTGTAAAAGAGAGAGAAGAGAGAGATTCTTTTTATTTAATTTCAGATTATATATCCTACCTGCTAAACAATCCCCTTGTTCTTTTGACAGCATTTGTTCCTCTATTTCATTCTGGGAGAACATCTTTCGCAACACGCAGTGATTGATTTAACTGACAAATTTTTCTCTGCACTATTATTTTTAAAACAAAATATGATCTATTCTCTCCTCCCCAAAAAAGAACTTGTTATAATCCATATTAATAATAATAATAAATAATAATAATAATAAAAATAAAGTCACTTTAAGGAGAAAAGAAATCACATTCTCAACCCAAATGCTTTTATGAAAGCAAAGTAAACTGCAAATAAATTCTAATATGCTCTATCAAGCCTGGCAAACTCATGTAAGTTATGCAAAGGCCACATCATAAAATGAGGAAGATGATTTGTCAAAATAAACCACACACACTCACACACACACACTTTAACAAATTATATAATGTATCAAAAATGTAAAAGAAAATATGGAAAGAGCTCTCTTATAATTATGATGCTGCACTTCATGTTTATATTTCCTTCTATTCTGAAGACTCTACAGCCCTACTCAGGTGTTCCAAATCCCTTACATCAAGAGTGTGGAACCATTTACAGGCTGAGGGACAAATTCCTTTCTGGGCTATCTTCACACAGACAGGCCGGCGGTGGTCATGGTCGGAGACAAAAGTGAGCAGATGAATGAATGAATGAATGAAAATTGTACAGTTGGCTGGTTGTACACACCCCTCTGTGTCCTCCGTCCAACAGAGCAAGCAAGAAGCATTGCTCAGTGATGCATCGCAGACCAAAAACATTCAAGGTGCCAAATATAGGCCGGTGAGGGCTGGGGCCTGTGGAAAATCCCAAAGGACACATTTGGTCCCAGCCCTGAGGTTCCCCCATTATGTGAGGAGGAAAAGTGAGGATGAGCATACTAGCTTTCCTCCCCTGTCCCGAAAGCCCTCCATGAGTTGGAGGATAGCTTCTGAAGCAGAAAGCCCGGCCTACTCATATAGCTTCTGTGGGTGATATAGACATAGCTGTCAACTTACAGATTTGAAAATAAGGGACCAGCAGCCTCGAAAATAAGGGATCAGCAGCCAAAATAAGGGATTTTAGTCAACCAGCTCCTTTCCTTTCCCCCATAACAGTCAATGGAAGGAGCCTCCAAAACAAATCCAAAAGCCCCCACTCCCATGAGATCGCCGCCCGCCATTGTACTCAATCATCTCCTTTCCTTTTCTCCCACCATGTACCCCCGCTCCAGACAGACATTTCCCCGGCAAGGGTGAGTGGGCCATCGATGACGTATCCATCCACTTCCGAGCACAGGTATGTTCAACTTCTGAGCCCCTCCGAGCCAAAGGCAGAAAGCCCAGCCAGCAGCCAAACGAAGCCTCAAGTGGTGGTTCCCACAGCGCAGCAACCGGGCAAAGAGGATGCAGCAAGGAAAACCACAGTCACTTCTCTGCTTGGAAGCGCTGAGCAAAGGCGAGTCCCCAGGCAATGCTGCCGATTTGATTGGCACAAAGCATGCAAGCTCCACCCCCCAGTCATTCTTAGACTCCTTATTGGGTGAGCAACGCAGCCAAGCAAAACAGTTGGAGCCTCCCTCCTCCCTGGCCGGCAAGGAGGGAGGGAGGGAGAGGAGCTGCTTCCTTTGAAAACCGGGAAATTTAAGGGACATCATCAATAAGGGACAGCAGCGGGGCACGGCGCTGGGATAAGGGAGTTTCCCCCCAAATAAGGGACGGTTGACAGCTATGGATATAGAATCCTGGAAAATTAGGATTTGAAATTGCCTGGAGAGCTGCCGTGAGTACCGAAGGCTCTGAACTGAAGAAGCTGGTCCTTCAACTCGTGGAGTGAGGTAAACAAGGGGAAAGCAATGTACCCAAAGTGTTGGGGCTCTCCAGCATGCCCCACTCTCCTTCGTGTGAAGAAAAAGAACACCCAAATAAGGCTGCTGTTGTATTCATATTGAATGTTCCTTATTTTCACAAGCCAGACAGGGTCTGATCATTTCTAGACACACAGAGCAACCTCCAATAGTCAAATGTAGGCCTGTAATCCTCTACAAGTTCTATTGGAATCAAAGGACTGGTTTCAGAGTAGGCAAGAATAAAAATGTGCCGGTACTCTTTTAGCCAAATAGTTAAGCTTCCCAGAGCCCTCATGGAGCCTTATGGTATTCTAATGAAGTCTAAATACCATGTAGGAATGAGGTCAGGAAAATAAAAAGGGTGCTGTGATACAGACCGAGAAGGAAGCAGTCTGGCGGAGAACGTTAAAAAGTTCAAAAGCTCTATAAGAATAAAAGAAAATTATTATAAATTAGTTTGGAGATGGTATTTAACACCAGTCAGATTAAATCAAATAAAGAAGGAATATTTGGTGTTATGTTGGAGGGGATGCCAGGAAACCAGAAATTATGTTCACATGTGCTGGGGGTGTAAATATGTTCAATTTTTCTGGCAAATGGTAATTAAGGAGATAACAGAAATCACTGGGTTAAAGCTGACCGAAAGTCCAGAGGTAGCATTACAGTGGTACCTCGGGTTACATACGCTTCAGGTTACAGACTCTGCTAACCCAGAAATACTACCTCGGGTTAAGAACTTTGCTTCAGGATGAGAACAGAAATCATGCTCCAGCGGCGGCGCGGCGGCAGGAGGCCCCATTAGCTAAAGTGGTGCTTCAGGTTAAGAACAGTTTCAGGTTAAGAACAGACCTCCGGAACAAATTAAATACTTAACCTGAGGTGTTGTTGTTTAGTCGTTTAGTCGTGTCTGACTCTTCATGACCCCATGGACCAGAGCACGCCAGGCACTTCTGTCTTCCACTGCCTCCCACAGTTTGGTCAAACTCATGCTGGTAGCTTCGTGAACACTATCCAACCATCTTGTCCTCTGTCGTCCCCTTTTCCTTGTGCCCTCCATCTTTCCCAACATCAGGGCCTTTTCCAGGGAGTCTTCTCTTCTCATGAGGTGGCCAAAGTATTGGAGCCTCAGCTTCACGATCTGTCCTTTCACTGAGCACTCAGGGCTGATTTCCTTAAGAATCAATAGGTTTGACCTTCTTGAGGTACATAGGACTCTCAAGAGTCTCCTCCAGCACCATAATTCAAAAGCATCAATTCTTCGGCGATCAGCCTTCTTTATGGTCCAGCTCTCACTTCCATACATCACTACTGGGAAAACCATAGCTTTTACTATACGGACCTTTGTTGGCAAGGTGATGTCTCTACTTTTTAAGATGCTGTCTAGGTTTGCCATTGCTTTTCTCCCAAGAAGCAGGTGTCTTTTAATTTCGTGGCTGCTGTCACCATCTGCAGTGATCATGGAGCCCAAGAAAGTAAAATCTGTCATTGCCTCCATTTCTTCCCCTTCTATCTGCCATGAGGTGATGGGACCAGTGGCCATGATCTTCATTTTTTTGATGTTGAGCTTCAGACCATATTTTGCACTCTCCTCTTTCACCCTCAATAAATGGTTCTTTAATTCCTCTTCACTTTCTGCCATCAAGGTTGTGTCATCTGCATATCTGAGGTTGTTGATATTTCTTCCAGCAATCTTAATTCCAGCTAGTGATTCATCCAGCCCAGCCTTTCGCATGATGAATTCTGCATATAAGTTAAATAAGCAGGGAGACAATATACAGCCTTGTCGTACTCCTTTCCCAATTTCGAACCAATCAGTTGTTCCATATCCAGTTCTAACTGTAGCTTCTTGTCCCACATGGAGATTTCTCAGGAGACAGATGAGGTGATCAGGCACTCTCATTTCTTTAAGAACTTGCCATAGTTTGCTGTGGCCAACACAGTCAAAGGCTTTTGCATAGTCAATGAAGCAGAAGTAGGTGTCTTTCTGGAACTCTCTAGCTTTCTCCATAATCCAGGGCATGTTTGCAATTTGGTCTCTGGTTCCTCTGCCTCTTCTAAATCCAGCTTGCACTTCTGGGAGTTCTCGGTCCACATACTACTTGAGCCTGCCTTGTAGAATTTTAAGCATAACCTTGCTAGCGTGTGAAATGAGTGCAATTGTGTGGTAGTTGGAGCATTCTTTGGCACTGCCCTTCTTTGGAATTGGCATGTAGACTGATCTTCTCCAATCCTCTGGCCACTGCTGAGTTTTCCAAACTTGCTGGCATATTGAATGTAGCACCTTAACAGCATCCTCTTTTAAAATTTTAACCTGAGGTACCACTGTATTAATTTACGATGGGGTGGAAGGTTCACAGGCTATGAAGGACTTACTCACAGATTTACAAATACTTTTCATATGATTAGATTAGATATACAGTAAATAAGTTAATAAAAGGAATCTCCATTGATGTGGATGGAAAGGTGTGTCCTCCTTAAGCTTAGTATTAAGGTCAACACACTTAAGATTAATGAACTGCCAGAAGTAATATATGTACTGGATCGTATTTGACTACACATTCCCTGAGCATATTTTCAAAAGATTTGTGTGTTATTTTCAGAAGTTTATTTGGGATAATTCTCCACCTTGTATATCATTTGAATCTATTGGTATCTCCTTTTTGGTCTGAAGTTGTTGTATGTGTTAATCTTGATTTGGCAGAATCTTTGGTATTTGTGGGTGTTGATGTACAGTAGTGTGGGGACTGACAGCTGGGCAACAAAAATGGGTTTTACTTATGGTCACTAAGAGACTTCCACTTCGAGCCTGGAAAGGTACTCACCATCAATTAAGTTTGGATCCTATCTGGACATTTAAATTGCATATATCCAACTATACGTGTAAATTGGGTACTGTATTGTAAATGTGAGCTTTTTTTATTTTGCTTTTATTCAGCTTTCCCCCCTTTTGTGTGTTTTTTCTCTTTAAAAATATCGCCCTCTAACAGAATAGGAAATCCCCACAAATCCAAAGACGCAAGAGGACAACACATAGCTCACTGACTGGGGGAGTTCCTTAATTTGCACTAAGGATTTACCCCAGAACCTGATACTATCCTTTAAAAAGAGGTGGGCAGACACCAGGTTTGCAGAATCTGTGTTGGGTCGTCCCCCCCCCCCCCCCATCTCCAAGATCTACCAACTGGAGCCGGGTGTGAAGTACATAGGCTTAGAATTAGAGAAATGTGAGCCTAGGAATTTAGAAGGTCGGCAATTCGAATCCCTGCGACAGAGTGTGCTCCCGTTGCTCGGTCCCAGCTCCTGCTCACCTAGCAGTTTGAAAGCACGTCGAAGTGCAAGTAGTTACCTTCCAGTGGGAAGGCAAAAGGCATTTCAGTGCGCTGCTCTGGTTCGCCAAAAGCGGCTTAGTCATGCTGGCCACATGACCTGGAAGCTGTCTGCAGACAAACGCCGGCTCCCTCTGCCTATAGAGCAAGATGAGCGCCGCAACCCCAGAGTCGTCTGTGACTGAACCTAATGGTCAGGGGTACCTTTACCTTACCAAAATTGAACGAAGCTCTTTGTTCTGTCACCTGGCAAACCACTGCCAAGTTTTCATCATTTCAGCAAGGTAAGTTAGTGTGAAAGGGGGAATTGTTTTTGCAATTGTTAAAACTATCAGGAGTCAGAAATCCTTGTGGCTCTAGTGCAAATCACCCAGAGATCAACCAGGATGTCCATTTCCACCTTTTCTGCCCATCCTTCTCCTAAAAGCCATAGTCTGTCACATTAGAGTGTGGAGGGCTACCAAATTCAAAAAGAAGTGACTTCCAGGGGTGCCCATTCTTTACCAATTAAATATTGCTGAACAAAGGGAGGGCTCCTTCAAGGGTCATTTACCTTTTACTGTTTTTATGCTTGTCTCCACTCCAGCACCTGCTTTGCCTCAGTATCTCCAGCTCTCATCTGAAGCCTGTTGCTCAGTGACCAGACTCTCTTCCCTTCCCTTTGGTTTATACCTTCCTTCACTGGCTCCTGGGGACGGGAGAGAGATTCATTTCTTTCATTTTAACAAGAAATTGCCTAATTTGGGTGTCTCAAACCAATGTAAGAAAATAATAATAATAATAATAATAATAATAATAATAATAATAATAATAATTTATACTCCGCCCATCTGGCTGGGTTTCCCCAGCCACTCTGGGTAGCTCCCAACATAATAACAAAGCGATCAAACATTAAAAACTTCCCTAAACAGGGCTGCCTTCAGATGTTTTATAAAAGTCAGATAGTTGTTCATTTCCTTGACATCTGATGGGAGGGCGTTCCACAGGGCAGGCGCCACCACCGAGAAGGCCCTTGAGGTCTGGTCGTTATTGAGCATGTGTTTCAGTTCATTTGTGGAGAGGTTAGGTGAGCATTCACACCCTGATTTCGCTGGCAGGGTGCTTATACATCTTTGCATTCATCATCCATTCATTCCACACTTTTCAATGCATTTCCTGCCACAAAAAGGCAGTTTTGTTGCAGAAGGGCAACAGTATGATTTAACTGCACATATGTAACTTTCTCAGTATCCCCTCCCTGCCTTGCCTCATTTCCCCCTCCCATTGTCTAGTTTAAATGGTAAGCTCCTTGGAGGCAGGGACCTGCCCACTTTTGGCCAGTATGTAACTTGGTCTGTTGGCATCTCTGTGCCTTGGAAGACAATGGAGGAGTGCGCCTTTGGCAGTGAAGTCAAACTGTTGGAAGGTTACAGTGCCTGCTGTGGCTGTCGAGACCGATACGGGAGAGACATGTTTTGTGGCAGCAGTTTCTTCTCTCTGCCCTCCTCGCACAGTCATTCCTCCTCTGGTCGCTGATATGGATCCTGTCTCCAAGTACTGCAGTCATCGGCAAGGGATTCCCACATGACAGGGTTGATGTTGCCAGCCCCTTCACATCATGGTTACAGACATCTTTGACATGCAGAGTTGGTCTGCCAACAGGATGGGTGCCGGAAAAGTGCCATGTCCAGCTGTCCAGGTGAGTGTTGTTGCCAGAGGAGCCAACTCTGAGGGGCCGAGGTCCCTTTGGCCTCTCCCCAATCAAATATTTGAGGGGCCTGGGGCCTCCCGAAGTTGATAGGCATTGCCGTTCAAATGGGGTGAATATGCCATGTCATGTGGTAATGTGGGGTGGAGCTTACCTACCCCGCCCCCCAATACTTTATTCAAGCTGGCACCCAGTGCCAGATTTACATATAAGCTAATCAAGCTATAGCTTAGGGCCCCACTTTCTTCGGGGTCCCCAAAAAAATTAAAGGGGGAAAACTGGGTGTACATTTCCAAAATATAAGATAAAGAACAAATAAACCCTACATACAGTTAGAGTTTAATAATTATTTCACTATTAATATACTTCTTTATTGCCACTGGTCCCATCACCTCCTGGCAAATAGAAGAGGAAGAAATGGAGGCAGTGAGAGATTTTACTTTGTTGGGCTCCATGATCACTTCAGATGGTGACAGCAGTCACAAAATTAAAAGATGTCTGCTTCTTGGGAGAAAAGCAATGACAAACCTAGACAGCATCTTAAAAAGCACCTTGCCGACAAAGGTCCTTATAGTTAAAGCTATGGTTTTCCCAGTAGTGATGTATGAAAGTGAGAGCTGGACCATAAAGCAGGCTGATCGCCCAAGAATCAGTGCTTTTGAATTATGGTGCTGGAGGAGACTCCTGAGAGTCCCATGGACTGCAAGAAGATCAAACCTATCCATTCTGAAGGAAATCAGCTCTGAGGGCTCACTGAAAGGACGGATCATGAAGCTGAGGCTCCAATACATTGGCCACCTCGTGAGAAGAGAAGACTCCCTGGAAAAGACCCTGATGTTGGGAAAGATTGAGGGCACAAGGAGAAGGGGATGACAGAGGACAGACAGTGTTCTCAAAGCTACCAGCATGAGTTTGACCAAACTGCGGGAGGCAGTGGAAGACAGGAGTGCCTGGCGTGCTCTGGTCCATTGGGTCACGAAGAGTTGGACACGACTAAATGACTAAACAACAAATTAATATACTTCTTAATTGTATTTCAGTTCAACAATTACTTTGATAAAATACATAGTTTGTTATGTGCAAATGGCTTTAGATACCTATTTGGTCCATAAATTACCATATAGCACATATTCGACACAAAAAACAGCAACAATTTGTTGCTGACAAAGGACAGCTGGACCTAAAAAGGGCCCCATTACCTTCAGTCGCTTAGGGCCTCATCAGACCTAAATCCGGCCCTGCTGGCACCCCTGATGTTGCTTCTGTAGCCAAAATAGCACTACCCACCCACAACTGCGGGCAGACAGCAGCAGCCTTGGAAATGCCCATGGTTTGCAGGTGTGTGTGTGTTGCCAGGATGGGGGACTTGAAACCAGGAGCAGCTTCGTGAAAAATGAGCAGGCTCAGAGACTACAGAAAGCTGACTGACTGGTGCGGGTGGGTGAGAGATGGGGGAGGCAGCTGCACAGAGAGGGGGCATAATGGAGTGGCTGAAACCTCGCTCCACGTTACAGCATCTTCTCTGGTGTCCCATGTATTTTTGTTGCTGTTCCTGGGAGTTGATGGTTTGCGTCCTGCCTTTCTAGGGAAGAAGGATAAGCTGAAGTGGCCTTTCCTATGGCTCTGCTGGTCCATGCAATTGCGCGAGGTTCTGTTTAACCTGACCAGGCCGTCACCCGGTCCTGCGGATCCGACCTGCAACACTTGCGCGCAGAGCACGGCTGCGAGGGTCTCCTTGGGCTACTTTAAACCTGCGCTCGGATTGAGTCCTCAACTTCCGGCCCCTTCTCCAGACCCCTTCGCGGAGCAGCGCGCCTCTCAGCCACAAGATGGCACTCCTAGTAAAGACTTCAGCCGCTCCTCGCTGCCTTTGGTGATGCTGGAAATCAGTTCTCCAAAAAAAGAAGACCAAGGAAAAGAATGACTCCCATTCTTCCTACGTGTCATGCCGCTGGGATGGCACCGAGGTTCCTTCCTGCCCCGCGCGGCATCCTTATTTGTAGCAAGGAGAGGCGGCTGCTGCAAGAAACTCCAAACTCAGCAGAACACGAGGTTGAGGTTGGGGTTGAGCTGAAGGCTTTTTCCAACCCGAGTGCCGCCGCCACAGGCTCCTGCCGTGACCACTTCAGCCAGCCAGCCGACCGCCCCCACCCCCACCTCCCTGGTCCCGGATCCCCGAGCCCTAAACAATGAGCAGATTGTGCACGGACCAAACCGGCTCCGGCTTTCTTGCTGAACGCTCCCTGGACTCTCCGCTCCGGATGTGCCAAATATAAACCAGCGAAGGAGAGAGTCCAGAAATCGGGTGGGGAGAATGGAGAGAGACTGGGACAGGGAAGGGTGGCTTACACGTGTCAAATCAAGCATCTCATCATCATCGCTTGATGGGCTCCGCGCTTTCATTCAATCTAAAAACCAAATCAAACTTCTAATCCTTACACAGGAATCCCCGTCCAAGTAATTTATGGCAAATGACTACACTTAATCCGGAGTAGCTCCAAATGAAACTCCCAGACCGTGCTCCTTCTCGACGAAAATTCAGCCCCACCGAGTTCAACGGGGTTTACTTTCCAAGAAAGTGTGTGCAGAATTGCAGCCTACTTCTACGGCGTAACCAAAGCACCACGCTCTTCTGAATCGGTACACGATTCAGTACAATGTTTTACGTGGAAGGAAGTCCTCTTTTATCAATGGGGGTTTACTGCTCCAGTAAGGTTGCAGGTTTAATCTGAAATTGATTTGGGACTGGCATGCTAAAACCATAAATCGGTGGGGCTTATCTCCAAGCAGATGTGTCTGAAGGTGGGGTGCATTGAAACGATCGACAGGACCGAAGCTCCAGTCCTTGGGAGTGAAGTAGCCAGAGATGCTGTGCTTTGAATCGATTGGATTAAACGAGGCACGTCTCGCAAAGACGACGAACGCTCGGGTAGAACAGTAACTTTTCCCAGGTCTATGTAGGCTGTTATCCCGCACTGTGCATTTAAAGCACGTCCAATCCCACCTCAATGGTCCTGGGAATTGTAGTTTGTTAAGGGTCCTGGAAACTGTAGATTCTTGGGGTGGGTGTCTCTTCGATCTGTCTCTCTTGTCTCAGGCTTCCCATATGGCAGCTCTCCTCCAGGCCTCTTCAAATACACATCACTTGGAGAGGTGACAGGAATGGCGGGAGCTGGAGTCTAGCAAGGGGCCTCCTCTCGGCCTTGATTTATGGTCTTGGCGATTTTCTTGACCCTTCTCCTGCCTACACGCACCCTTTCAAAAGACCATCGTTCCTACTCAACACTGACAAGTGGGCATTTTCATACAACACCGTCGCCACCAAACCAGTCGTGAATGGGCCCCGCTTCCACCCATCAGTGTGTGTGTGTGTTATAAAAAAAAGTTATTTGCCATTGATTTGGGTAAAGTGATTCCTATAATTAAACTGTAAGGGATTTGCTTAATGTGATTTTATAAGAGCTGCGGCCATTTCCAAAGCAAACAGACACGCTGGAAGCCAACACACTCACACACACACACGGTAGAGTCGCAAGAGTTACCCAGCTGGCTACGAGATCTTGAGTGAGCAAACAGTCTAAATCTGGAGGGTAAACAGCCTGGAGGAAAAGCGACAACTCCAGGCCACTGAAAAACAGCCTTGGATTTGTCTGCCTGCCTGATGCCTAGTGAAAAAAAAGAAAACCCTCATCCCTTCCTACCTTCATCCGTTCTGTCTCCCACCCCTCCGCAAGAGACTCTGAAAGGCGTTCGGGGTTATGTCTGGGGGAAAGAGATGCTCCTTGGGTTTGTCCCCTCCAGACGAGAAACTCGGGGAGAAGCATGATGCGGCCCTCCAGACCTCACCATCCGGCCCTGGGACTCAGCCTCACTGGATCTGCTCTGCACCCTACCTGTCTGGCCTATGTCCTTATATTATGACGATCCCTCTAGCTAGCCTAGATGGCAGGTGGAGAGTGCTGTGTGTTTGGCCACGCCCACCTTGGTCACACTGGAATCCGGCCCCCCAAAGGGTTGCCCAGGAGAGAATGTGGCCCTTCCAGCCGAACAAATGGCCTGAGCGTGCCATCCCTGTCCTAAACGAATGAAGGAGACTATGAACATGAATCGGAGGTGGGGGATCCTGAGGCCCTCCAGATGTTGATAGACTCCAACTCCCGTCGTCCCTGACCATTGGCCGTACTGGCTGGGGCTGATGGGAGTTGGAGTCCACCGACGTTTAGAAGGTCACAATTTCCCCATCACTGGGTTTAACACGTATTCTTCAGAGATACATCCAGCCCTGCTGGGATATTCAGTTCACGGTGTGGTGTGCGGGAGGCAGTAAAAAAAGTATGAATCTGAGGGGGGTGGGCTGGAGGAGAGAAAGAATATTGGGATAATTAGCCCGAAGTCCCGGATCAACATACAGTATTTCTCAAAGGAACGTTCCCACTGAATGCGCAGGCGCACTCGCATAGGTTTCCTGGGGGACACACCTCTTAGTTCAGCAGTCTTGCTTAAACCATAGCGAAAGGATGGTTATGTTGTGGGTCGTCTTGTGCATTTCACTTGTTGGAAGAGGGTTGAGAAGGTCCTGAATGGTTCCCTTCCTCTCCCGGTGTTCGATTACTGTGTCAAAGTGGGCGATTCAAGGACTGTAGGGGGTATTTCATATATGGGTCGCTTTTAGCCACTTCCTCACGGGCCGCATGTTATCAGTTGGCCTGCCAATACACACACTTTTTCCCAGCACTGTAAGCTATTCGGGGCTTGTATATTCTGAGGAGGGATCCCGAAGTACGTTACATCACATATTGCCAGGTTCCATGCGTGCTTCCTTCAGAAATAAGTCCCACCTAAGTAAATGGTGCTTACTGTACTTCCAAGACAACGCGCATGTTGTATTCTAAGGCACAGACTAGTATAGCAGAGCATTCTGTTCAGAACACGGTCTCCATCTAGCCTTGATTTCATTTCAGAAGTTTCCCTGTATTTATGAAGATCACTCCGGATTAAGGAGTGGAAATCCGGAGCACTCGTCCCAAAGACAGTGGGGTCTGCATCCCCAGTATGTTGTCATGATTATTTGTCACTAACTGTCGTCTGTTGAGCGTTTGTAGGCTAAAGAGCTCCTTGATCTGGAAGAGATATGCAAGGTTTCTTATCCCCATTTTGCAGACGGGAAAACTGAGGGACAGGTTCAAAAGCTTTCACCAGTGTTATCCATGGCTGAGTACGAACCAGGATTCAGTCCTATTTGCATTCTACAGCCATTATATCCTGGCACATGCGTTATTGAAAAGCTGCAACCTTCCTATTTAACAATTGCCCATAAATTCCCTGATCAGGGGACGCTGGTTGTCTGAGAAGTTTGGGACTTTCCTAGAACATCCGACATCTTTCCACCCCTGGACTAAGCCACCTTTTGTCAGCCTTCCTCTGCATCTGCATCTTGAAACACGAGTGTCACGCGTTCACACATATAGACGCTTGGTGCACCACCGTCTTCCTATTGCACAAACTTCGACGGTTCTTTTCTTTTTCCCTAACGCCCAAAATTCCCATCCTTGCTGGCTAGGAGAAGAGAACCCCGAGATAATGGTGCTGCTCGTATTGCTTTTTTTTTTTTAAGGAGCTTGAATGGAACTTAAAAAAAAGGGAAAGAATGAAAAAAGCAGAGCGCTTTGTTGTACTAAACTAGTTGGACGAGTTAGGGTGTCGCTGCTGCTCCGGAGTGCTCTGGCCAATGGAACCCAATCCACCCCGCTGTGCGTAAGAGCGCAATTAAGGATTTAACCAAGCCTCTCCGCTCCCTGCGAGCAGTCTGCCAGAGCCAGAGCCAGCCCCAGAGAGCTCCCAGCCGCCGCCGCCTCCTCCGCCTCCTCCCTCGGTCCCTCCCCCCCGCCATGGCTGCCTAGAAGACCCAGCCGCCCGCCCGCCCGCCTGCTTGCTGCCTCGCCAACTACTATGACCGGAGTGTTTGACAGAAGAGTGCCAGCCATCCGATCCGGAGACTTCCAAGGTCCTTTTCAGACGGCTGCAGCCACCATGCACGGGCACCCGCCGCAGGAGTCGCCCACTTTGCCCGAGTCGTCCGCCACGGACCCCGACTATTACAATTCCCCCGGAGGAGCCCCGCACGGCTATTGCTCGCCTTCGTCGGCTTCCTACGGCAAAGCGCTCCATCCTTACCAGTACCAGTACCAGGGCATGAACGGAACCGCCGCCAGCTACCCAGCCAAAGCCTATGCAGACTACAGCTACGCCAGCCCTTACCACCAGTACGGCGGCGCGTACAACCGGGCGCAGAGCGCAGCCAGCCAGCCAGGTGAGAGGCGCCGACGGGGAGAGGGCTGGAGGCGGGGGCGGGGGACTAGGAAGATGACCGAGGAGGGGTCTCCTCCTCGCGATCTGGGGGTCACCGAGGACCCTTTTGGTGACTCGGACAGTTTGACCCCCAGCCCACCCGATTTTTTCCTCCCCAATCTGGGCTGGGGGGCGACGAAGGAGGTTCACAGCCTCTCCTTCCACCGCCGTGCAAAAAAATTGCCTCGTTCCCGGTTGAAAAGCCAGAGAGAGACGGAAAGAGAAACAATTCAATCTGGATTCTTTGTTGTCTCCAACTCCGGATTGGGAGGCAATACATTGAGGGGAATGGGAACAGGGGCTCCGACATTGTGTGTGTGTAATAGAAAGCCACGGTAAGTAGCTGTGGCGGGAAGGGGGGGTAGGTACTGGCAAGATTTCTGCCCTCCTGCACACAAGATTTTATTGCAAAGGACTGGGCGACGTCGGCGGCACCCCGCGAAGACAGGCCGAGTTTTTTGGGGGGGACACAGCAAACTTGTGGGGAGAGGGAAGGGGAAGGATCTGATCTCGTGCCTTCTTTCTTTCCCCCCACCCCTCCCCCACCAAAACAGCCCTCGCCCGAAGAGTCTTGCTAATATTAGCTTCCAAAATGGAATGAGGGATTAATCCCACACACGGAGACGCGCGGTTAAACTGTTTCCGTGTGGGTTCCACAAGAAGCAAACTCAGGGAAATCCAGGGCTAGGCAGGAACAGCTCAAATCCTCGTCTCTCCTCCATGCCCCCCCTTCATTTAAAAAACAAAACAAAAACACCGTTGTGGAACACGCTTATCCAATGCGATCCCGGAACAATTTCAGCTGAATTCACGAAGCCTCTCAAATTCATGTTTTGCTGTGTTTCAAACTCTCTAATTTTTCAGACTATATATATATGTAGTCTGAATATATATGAATGAGAAACGTTTTTTGCTTCCACCCCTCGCCCTATTGCCTCTCCTACTTGCGCGTGAGTGTACATTTCTTGAGATACGTTGTTTGTCGCTCCCATCAAAGGCGAGGGGAAATGCCAGTGGCGCGTTAAGTATTTGTAAAAGGAACCAGACGCATCTGTGCCGCTTCTCTCTCTCTCTCCCACCAACCCCCGATCGGCGGCGAGATTATTCTGAATAATCGGCTCTCTGTCTGGGCCGGATTTGGCTACTTTCGGCTGAAACGGAGGAGAACCGTTTTCTTGTGGCGATGCGGCCTTTGAACTCCCTAGACCTCAAAATTGCGTGTCCCTAGTCTGCAGAGCTTGGGCTGGGCTGAATTCATGAGGCTTCCATTCAAATGGAGAGAGGAAGAGGGAGACTGTCTGCTTGTTCCATGCATGAAAAATCAATAGACACTGGATTGTGACCTAAAAACGCCCGGGAGGTTTTTTAATTACGGGAAGACAAAATGGTAAAATCTAACCTGGGTCCCTTCTTCTCTCTTTTACGAAAACCGAGGAGCCAAATACCCCTTGGGGAAATAAAATATAAAATAATATTTCGGTGGAAACCTGGGTGCTGCTTATATCCTCTCTCAAACTCCCTCACTCCCAAACACATACAGTCTTCCCTTTGCAAGAAATAGTCACGACGGCTGTTCCTACCATGTCAGTTTCCCTCTCCCCCCCCCCCTCCCACGTCCCAATTTTCCAGGGTCTCTCGCGCTTGTTTGTCAGCTTCGCGGCCGCCACGTCGGGGTCAGGGCTGCGATCCTGGTCTGTCCACCTAGGTGCGGGCTCCTTCCTGTATTCTGCCGCTGGCGTCCTCTGCCCCAGTTCTAAGCTTCCTTTCTGATTTCCTCCCCGCTCCGATTGTTTAGAAAAAGAGGTGGCTGAGCCGGAGGTGAGGATGGTGAACGGCAAACCAAAGAAAGTGCGCAAACCAAGGACTATTTACTCCAGTTTTCAGCTGGCGGCCTTGCAGAGGAGGTTCCAGAAAACCCAGTACTTAGCCCTGCCGGAAAGAGCCGAGCTGGCCGCGTCTTTAGGCCTGACGCAGACACAGGTAAGGCCACGGTGGGAAGGAAGGGCGACCCTGAACATAAAAAAAACTATCCAGATCCTTCGCAATAATTCCTACTTGAGCGGGATCCACCCGTTCACTGGACATAAATACTATGTAAATTCTTTGCAAGAATTCCTGCTGGAAGAAGAGTCTAAAGTATGTTTCTGAGGGGCCTTATTTCCCTGGTCTTGTATACAGAATGTATAGATATACACACTCAAATTCGGGTTATTTCTCCTTTTCTACCTTGGGGTAAGGCCAAGAGGGCGCACCGCGCAGGAGTTTTTCGCTGCTGCTTTTTGCTCTGCGGTGCCTTCTCTTCAGCTCTCTCCCCAAATCTTGCTTGCAAGATTGCAATGGCCTTTAACTTCCACGCAAGCATTTGCTTACATTTTAGAAAAGTTAATGAGATTGAATCCGATGGGGCCGGGTTGGGCGGGGTGGGGTGGCGGGGTCAGTTGTTTTGGTGAGGATCGGGGGAGAGAGATCTTCAAGGGCGCACCAGCCTCGCGGATTGCGAAAGCGCACTGGCTTGCGGCGGAGAAGACCGTGAGCCTGCCTTGCATCTCGCCCTGTGGACGACGCGCAGTATTTTTGTTTTGTGTCTAGTTTAACTGTAGCTGGAGGCTTTCGCTCTCTCTCTCTCGATCTTGCCGCACAAAAGATTGGAGCGGGGGGGGGGCGGAAACCGCACGTGGGTGGATCTCCTGCGTTAGGAGCTTGCAAAGTGCAGCTGGACCCGGGAGGGGCTGCTTGTCAGACCATTTCGGTGCAAAGGGGGGAAAGAGTCTTTTGTGTGAAAGCGGGTTATCTCGGGATTGGGCTGGTATTGTTGCGCTGGGGCGGGTGTGGGGAGGCTGTTGCGTTGGGAACACAAAACCGACTGCAGCGAGAACAAAAGCACTCGTGCGCGCACTCACCCACTGAGTAATGTAGGAGTTAGGATCTGCTGCTGGTCCTTGGCAGACCATAATCAAGACAGCCATCGTGTCTTCTAGGCTCCCCGCCCCGCTTTAGCCTTTGTTTCTTTTGCTTTTCTTTAATTGAGAATAATATTCATTTTTAAAAAAGAAATCCCTTAGGCAGCTGCCGCAGGGTTGGGGGTGGGGGAGGGAGGCAGGCCTGATGTCCAAAAAATCAGAGGCCAAGGAGTGTCTGGGTTTTAGCATCCTCAGAGTCCAGATCCTGCTTTTAGGATGGCCCGAGAGAGGCCCGATCTAGCACGTGAGCGCATGATTATCACTACGGTAAATATTAAAGTAGATGGGGCAACTAGACTCTGGGATCTTCCTTGATTCCATTGCTGGCGGCTCCCCTCTAGGATCGCCTTGCAAGTGCCACTTGAATCCTCGGGGCCTGTTTCACCGTCCCTGCCGTTTCCATGGAAATCGTTTCCTTGGGAGTCCAACACATAGCAGCCCCCTGGACTGACCTGCGCGCACGGGGCACGCATAGATTTAGAGTGAGACCTCCTTGTGCTTTTGAAGCAAAAACGAGAATGAAATCAAGGCGTCCAAATAAACGTCCGTGGGTTGTGTGTTTTTTTTTAAAGGGTTTATTTCCTTCTTTCTTGTCACCCATTTATTTATTTTATTTACCTCTTTTTCTTTCTTTCCTTCACTTCCCTCTTCTCCCCCCCTCCTCTTCCTTCAGGTGAAAATCTGGTTTCAGAACAAAAGATCGAAGATCAAAAAGATCATGAAGAATGGCGAGATGCCCCCGGAGCACAGCCCTAGCGCCAGCGACCCCATGGCTTGCAATTCCCCGCAGTCTCCCGCCGTGTGGGAACCGCAGGGCAGCGCCAGGTCTCTGAGCCACCATCCCCACGCCCACGGGGCCAACTCCAACCCGTCGCCCGCCGCCACTTACCTGGAGAACTCCTCGTCCTGGTATTCCAGCGGTAACGCTCTCAGTGGTCACCTGCAGCCCCACGGCTCTCTACAGCACCCCTTAGCTCTGGCTTCTGGGACAATCTACTAGAATAAGATTCTTTTTTAAAACAAACAAAAAAAACCCTCTTTCCTCGTTTTAAAACTCTTTACCTTTTTTTGGACACTTGGCGTTTTGTTGATAAAAGGAAAAAAATGCATATGGTTGACTCTCTTTTTTGTTTTGTTTTTTGTTTGGGTTTTACTTTTTTTTCAGGGAAAGGGGGGAAAAAACACTATACAGGATGAAATGTGTACAGCTCCTGCATGTAACTTATTGCATTTCAAAGGAAATTTTCTCCCGCCCTCTTTTTGATTTTGATTTTTTAACCAAAAAAAAAAAAAGACACAGACGGACTTTGGGGTTGTTTTTGGGGGGGAGGGAGGGGGAAATGAATGGTGGCTTATTTTTTACTTCATCAACTGTGGACACTTTCAAAGGTGCCTTGAGAAATCTGATGACCTCAACCTTTTCTCCCCAGAGACTTTCATTTTTTCCCTCCCAACAATGTCATTTTAACCCTGTACATAAGTGTAGATAGAAGGAATTAAACTGTATATTCTGAATAAATAAAATTATTTCCACCATGAGAACAGGAGAAGAGAAAGAGGAAAAATATGACGCGTTTCCCCTCTTTCCGTTTGTCAAAGGGACTAGCTGGGGGGCGGGCAGGTTGTGTGTTATCTCAGACTCCTTGCTCCATCTTTTAGATCCATTTTATTTGTGGGGAGGGGGGAAGATTGCCCCGTATGGCCCGATCCTCGGCTCACCAATTTACCTGTAAGGCTGGGTAGTCGTTTAACATGCTGGACTGGGCTTATGGAACCCGGCACGTACAAAATAACTCCCCCCTAAAGCATCCCTATTTTAAAGCCTCCATCATAACCTCCCCCTCCCCCACCCCAGCTATACAAAAAGCGACTAACCCTCGAACGAAAATGATCTGGAGATGAAAAGAAGCGCTGGGAAGTGGCGGGGGGGGTTGCAAATCGCTCTGTGTGCTTCTCTCTACTATAAAAGCAATTATCTGGGAGAAAGCCAGCATCCCATCGTCTAATTATACAAATTACATTTGCTTTTTTTTAAAAAAAAAGCTGCTAAACAGGGCAGAAGACTAAAATGTGGACCATCCCCTCCCATCTCGATTCCTTCTCTCTTTTTCCCCGGGTTGGGAACACAAAGGCGATCTGCAAAACGGGGCCTGGGTGGTTGTTAGCCGAGGAGCCTTTTCAAAGGCGAAGGCGAAGGCGATCATTATCTTTTCCTTCGCTCCTGACGTCCTCCTCCTCTTCGCCGAAACTCCGCACCCTCCTCCAACCCAATCCCGAAATTAAATTCCGGGCGAGCCACCCGAGGGCGACCGGAGAATGGGGAGCGAAAGGAAGAGGGACCCCGTGTGGCCATGCGCACGTGGCATCGCAGCCCTCTGTGTCCCCGCGTTGCGGGATGGAAGCAAAATGCTCTAAGGGAGTGAGACCAGATAGCTGGCTTCTCTCCCCAACCCCCGTACGGCCTGGAAAACAAAAAGAACCCCCTGTTTCCCCACCCAAAAATTATTTTGTCTTTCCGGATCTCCGCTTGGCCCAGGAGAAAAGGGTTCCGAGCAGGCTTGGAATAAGCACCTTTTGGTTTTTAAAAACATTTTAAAATGCATTGGGAACCCTGACCCCGTCTGTAAGTAGAAAGTAATACATCAGGAGATACAGCACCGAAGAATAACAGTTGGGTTGTATTTTTTTTTTAATGTTGTTGTTGTTAAAAAAGAGAGAGGGTTAGAACTTTAAAAAAAACCAAAACACCACCATAAAAATTACATCCTGTCATCTGCTGATTTCAGTAAGAGATGTTCCAGGGTTTGGAGACAAAAACCTGAAAAGGCACGCTTTGTAGCCTCGGGCGAATTTACCTGTCTCTGGTAGTCTCTGCCTTTCTCTCCCATCCCCCACGTTTCTTTCTCCTCTTTCGGTTTTGGTCTCCCCTTCTAATTTAATTTGGAGACAGAGAGAGAGAGAGAGCTAAGCCGTTTTTTTTGGAGGGGGGCAGTAATAGGTTTTGTGGAACATTATCTTGTGCACATATATATTAGAATAAGATATTTGTTCGTTTGGAACGCGCGCGACTCGGTGTCTGTGCGCGTGTAAACGGAGCTCCAAGCCACACGCGCCTTGCCCCATTGTTCTCCCCCCTCCGCAGCCGAACCTTTCCTTTCTTGTGGGGGGGAAGGGGGAGAGAAGAAGAGAGCTTGTTCCAGATCACCCTCCCCTCCCCCATAAAAAAATCTCGTTCAATATGCACTCACGCACTCTTTTTGCAGTGCTTTTCATGAGTATTATTTTAGTAGAACAGGTATATATATATATATATGCAGGTTTTGAAAATCTACGAAAGCATATATATATATATATATATATATATATATATATATATATATATATATATATATATATATATATATATATATATATATATATATATATATATATATACATCTCCTGCACCGTTTGATCTGTTCAGCATTCAGTGTGGGATTTCCCTGTTTCTACTACTGTTCAACTCTGGCCTGTTCTGTGGCCTACTTTCCATTAAAATAACCCTTCCTACGGCTCGGCAGTCTTTTTCTTTCCTTTGCAACAGAACCACCCCCTTGCAAATATCACCTTCTCCTCTCAGAGTTTGCCTTTGCTCTCAACGTGCCTGGCTCATTAACCTGCTACGCGTTAAGCCCTGGTTCAGGGGACAGAAGGATTTTTATAGACAAATCTGGCTGTGTCTCCTGGGGTTTTTTTTGGGGGGGGGTGAGGTTTTTACAATGGAAAAACCTTTTCTCTCTTTCTTTATGGTCCGGTCCATCTTATCCTCGTGGACATTAATCCGCTCGGTTTCAATAGTATCCACGGCTGGGATTTCATTACCGCCTCACGTCTAAAAATGGCGCTAGTCCTCATGATCTCTCTCCCCCTCTTTCCTTGGAGCAGACAGTGGTGTCACGATGTGGAGACTATCTAGAAGGAACTGAACTCTTCCCAGTCCCCAATGTCAAGCTCTGGGGAAGTCGACTCCCCATAATCTATTGTTGCTGTGGGCACAAACGTAATCATGTAGGGCACTGCACTCAGGCGTGCATATGTAGGCTTGTATATACGTGTGTGTGTGCACACTGTATCCACATATACTTTTTGGGAGAGTAGGAATCGCTCCGTCGTGCCTTCCCACCCTAAGGCAAGGATATAATCAAGTGTCCTCGGTAGTTTTTAACCTTTGAAGAAGTTTTTCTTCCCTTCTCCTTCCTCGCCCTCGCTTCCAAGTGGAGCTGGGGAGCCACAGCGGGGCGGGCGGAGAGGGAGAGAGAGCCGAGAAGGAGACGCATTCCTGTGGGTGCCGGATGGCTCCAGGGCTGCGCCGCAAGGGCCTACGAGAGGGACACAGACCGGAGAGAGAGAGCAGCCCGCAAACTTCGCCTGCCTTGATCTGGTTCCTCTGGGCTCCAGCTCCACCCAGGGGTTCACCCACCAAACCACCCACAGGAGCACCCACCCTCGCGCGCTCTCTCCCTCCCTTTCTCTGGGCAAGGGAAGGTCAGGCGCGCTCCACCAACGCTACCCACCGCGCAGCTGGGCAAGACCGAGGCGATGGGAGTTTGAGAACCTCTTTGGAGCTCAAGACCTTCGGGTCTGCAGAAGCTGTTTGTCCTTCTGCCTCTTTCTCTGAGACGCGGGCGCGCGCTTGCTTTGCGATTTCTCTCTGCCACCCTCCGCCCTCGGTCACGTCTCCCACCCTAGCGCGCTTTCAGGCTGGCATGGCGGGGATGAGTTTCCTGACCTGTGACTCTCCTTTAGAAACTCTTTTTTGGCTTTTGTTGTTGTTGCACAGTTTGTTTCTTTTCCCCTCCACCTCCTCCGCGGGAGACCTTAATTAAACCCCCTCTATAACCCCGCAGCGAAAGCGTAGTCTCCGTCGAACATCGCTTTTAATTTAAACCAAAGAGCTCCGCGCAGAGCCCAGCCAGACGAACGCGAGCCGTTTCCTCCCAGGAGCGCAACTGAAGCAAAAGTTTTCGGGTGAAAGCTGGCAGCAGTTGAGTTATCCCTGGATTTGCTTCGGTTGGGAGATTTAAAATCGGTTTGGATGCGATGCTTCACTCGGGAACTTCCTCCTGCCTTCTTCACCTCTAACGCGGAGCTCTGTGTCTTTGGAATAGACCCGCACACCGCTTCACTTCTGCTCCTTGTTTTTCTGGCGTGGGCAGTTGGGCCCCTCAATATAGAAGTAAATATCTGGCACAACCCTCTATCACGTTGCAGTGGTGGTGCCTTAAATGGAAGGACTGCTATTAGAGCACGAAGGTACATTTCCACAGAGCAGCAGTACACGTGTGCGTGTGTAAAAAGAGCCATCCGTATGAACGCAACAACCTGCTTTTATAGGTAATTCCTGGAGAGGTGGATGGATCGTGCGCGGGGCGTATTTTGAAAAATCCACTGTCGCCGCAGATCATCATCATTTTGCATTTATTTGCTTGTTTATTGGGGCCTAAAACATCTTTCCCAGCTCTGCAAGCCTTCGGGGGTCCAATCCCCAATCCCGAGGCGCGTTTTTTATTGCCAGCCGCCAAATGCCAGATATTACGACCTTTAACCAAATGAAAACACCTTTAACAAGCTCGGAGCCTTTTAATGCTTTTGCTGGGCTGAGAGGCTCATTCTATACACACACACAACCCCTTGCCAGCTTCCTCCAGCTTTCGTGGTCTGCAATATATGTGGGTTCTCTGGCGGGCGGCGGGTTTTCTTTTTAACCCTTCATTCTCCGGAACCTGATCGCAGGAAGAGTAGGAGGGGTGGAAAAGCGAGACAAAATTGTGCTGGGGAGGGGGGGACATCACTGGGTGGTGTATTTTTTTTAATGGTGGGAGGAGAAGGAACACACCAGCTCTGGCATTCTTGAAAATCAATGCAGTAGAAGCGCGTTTCCTTTTTCTGGCCTCCCCGGGACTTCTCTGTGGCTGTGATCCTGTACACGCTCGCTTTGCTGGGGAGCAAGTCCTGGCTGAACTCGGCCGGTCTTCCGCCTGAGAAGACAAGTACAGGTTGGCTCGCTGCTTCTCCATCTCCCGCAGCTGCACCGCTTCTTCCTTCTTCCGCAGGATTGCAGGCCGCTTCTCTCTACCCCAAACACTCCAGCATCGCGAGGAACCTCCTCTCCGACATCCGAGAATGAAGGCAGCTCAAAGAGCGGGCCAGTTGGGGGAAAGGACACAAGGAAACTCCTCGGACCCGGGACTTTGCAGTCCATGAAGCACAAAGGAGGGCCTAGGAGTCATTGCCAGTTTTGTTCCTCACCTCCCGGGCTACCGATCGCCCACGTTCAAACCCAAAAACTAGTTTTGCGGGGAGGGATACCGATTCTCCGGCAGAACCCTCTGCCCTTTCCCCCAAACCTAGCCTTTTGACCTTTCCACAAATCAGTTCCACGACTCACGATGCTGTGATATATCCACTTTCTTCTGCCCGTTTTACTGCCATGCCTGCGTCCATCGCCATCAGTTTATAACTGCCGTGCAATCCCACTCATGTTTACTCAGAGTAGGCACCGTTGGATTCCATGGGGCTTACTCCCAGGGAAATGAGCATAGATAGGATGGTCAATTTGCTTGGAAAGGGGCCTATTGATTTCAACCTTGTTTCGCTTCCTTAGTAGATACGAAATGCGTTTTACTGGCTAGGAAACTGTTCAGGAACACTAAGCGAGTCTACAGCCCCGATTAGAAATTTCTAAATAATCCTCCCCCCCCCACACACACTTTATTTCTCTCCAGCCGTTTCTACGTCTAAGTGGCTTAGGATCGCTGTGTATGTGTGAATATGCATAAGAGCGCGTGTATCAAGTACCTCCTTTGATGGTTCCAATACGGAACGGCCAAAGCAAACTCTGTTTGCATTGTGCATTTATCAGACACCAGAGACAATAGACGAGAGCATTAATCTGCGACAGGCTGCTTGGTTTAATTAATTGCAATTAAAAACCTGCCCGGCTAATTGCCTTTGGGGTTCCCAAGGGCTTGTCCAATGAGTAAATGCGAACGAGGAAAATAAAGGAATATTCATTCACTATGTGGAGACAGCGCGCAATGAAATCGAATTTGGTCTTCTAAGAACAACAAGAGCAACAACGGCTACTACTGCTCTCTCTTATTTTTAAACAAAGAGCATAACCTCAGAGGTTCACAGCCGCATCCTAGCCACTTTCCCTCGGAGTAAACCTGGGATCTCCGTAGAGATATTCTCTTGGAAGCAAAGGTCCCTTTTCAAATAAATGGGTCCACAATCCAGTGTGCTTGGGATCTGGTTATAAATAAATAAAAATCAGTGGGTTGAGGGAATTCCCTTGTGGTCTGTAGCAAACCCTGATGCCTAACCGGAAAAAGAGAGCTATACCTCTGGAAATCAAGGTATTGAAGGCCAAACAGCCGTGGTAAGCGAATACTTCCATGGCCTGCTCCTGCGCTTCCCGGAGGCGTGTCTGGCCGTCCGCTGTTGGAAACAGAATAGTGGCCTTGATGAGCGCTTGGTCTGATCCTGCAGGGATCTTTCTCTCTTTAAACAAAAAACGGAACCAGGGACATTTGGCTCCACGTATGGTTCAGTCTGTGCCACTTCCAGCATGGGACTTGTACGCCCTCTTCCCTTTCCTTCTCGCTAACCGGCGGAGGGTCCGGGGGAGAGAAAGGGGGGGGGGACGGTGCAGCGAAATAGAGAGGAGGATTTCATGCACACGCGCGCGCGCTTACACACAAACACACAAACGGGGGGTGGGGGGCGGACCAGCAGCCCTTGAATACACAACGAAGCCTCCTCTGGCTCGCCTCAGTCCCCTGATTTGCTCTGTTCTTAATTCCCGCTCTTCTTATTCCCCCTTCCCTCCCTCCACCAGAATCAACCCAGGCTCTCTCTCTCTCTTTCTCGCTCTTTCCCCCTCCCCCTCCCGATTTTGATTTGATCGCTCCCGTTCACATTTCACTTTTGTATTTCTCCCCCCCTCTTCCTCTATCATTACTCATTGAGTGCCCCGTGAAATTACAATCGTACATTTTCAGCTCAGCAACCCATTTGTAGTGGAAGAGAGAAGGAGGAGAGAGAAAAAAAAGAGAGAGAGAGGTCTAAATAATGGCCGAATTAGCCCTACTGGACAGTTTCAGATGTAACACTCTGTAATAATTATATTGCAGGCTGGATTAGGATGCTATTATCATAATCTGGACGTTTACAATTATCTGTAATTTGCAAAGATGCGCCAGGTCTTGATTACAGCGGTGTTTTTTTTTATCAAGCTAACCATCACTAAACAGTGACAGTAATAACAGCTAATTTTGCTGGCAATATAAGAGGTGCTGGGGTGTGCAAACAATTTCACACCTGGATATGCTCAGTCAACCAAGAATATAGAGAAAGAGCTTCTGCCCTGAGACTCAGAAAAATATTCTCCTCTGCTTCTCTCTCCACTATAGATTTCCTTAGACCCTCATCTCTGCTTAACAGGTTTTGCACGGGGGTAAGTTTTTTTTTGTTTTGTTTTAAACCTCCTCGACTGCTGCCGCATATCCCATCAGCTGTACCTCTTCACCTTTTAATGATGGTTACTTTTATTATTATTATTTTTATTATTGCAAAAAAGAAAGAAAGAAAAAGAAAAGAAAAAGGAAACCCTGATCATTCTAATTTCTCGATTTTCCTTACTTAGACCTTTCGATAAGCGAGTTACACGGACGCACATTTATTTACTTGTTTGTTTGTTTGCCTGCTTTTATAGTAGCTTTTATTGGGGGGGCGCTCTGCGGTTTGGGTGGGCGGCTCAGGATTCCCACATTTTCAGTGACTCACGTAGAGGTTCAGAAATAAGGGGGGTGTATATTGGAAGGGGGTGTTGTCTCGAAAACGAACCGGTGAACGTGTGTTGCGAGGCGGGGGGGGGGGGTTGGACTCGCTATGTTGTCAACATCAGTGAAGTGCCATTTGGGAACTCCCGGTTGAGAATGACAAAGAAATACTCCACGGTGTTTTCCCTTCGAAATCTGGGTTTCCATGTTTAATGCAGAGTCGTCCCATTGCTTGAAAGTGGTCTGATTCACTGTGTTAGCTGGTGTGCGTGTGTGCTCCATCTTCCCTAAGTCTGAATGGATATTGCACGCTTACTTACAAGTAAATCCCATTCGTGGGACGTTTCGGAGCAGACAAGTAAAGAATAGGGCTGTGAAACCCCCTTCGGGATTTCCCCTAGGTAAATGTTCTTAAAAGCAAGTGTGTTCCCCCCCTTTTGTTTTTAAGAGGGGTATGTCGATTACAGCTTAGCTAGACACCCAGCCCAGCAATCAGGCTGTCGAAATACCGATTTTACTTTCCGCTCCTACTTTATCCGAGACACACCAAACTGGGAAAGAAATCCCATGTATTTCAATGGCGCACCGCCCTGCTTCTACTTTGGCCTCCTCTGCGAGCCTTTTCAGGGTCTCATCTCGCAAAGCAACCCGTTCATTCTAATGGAGCTGAGAATCGGATGTGTGTTGCGGGGGGGGGGAGTGAGGGGGTTAAAATCCAGGTTGCTTGAACCGACTGGAGAACCTCTTCTCGGTTTAAAGGGGCTGTAAATTTGGCCTGGCTGAGTTCCGCCAGTTTCTTTCCCTGTTCTACTTCAGAACATTTACACACACACAAACAAACACTCCAGTTCTGCGTGGGTTGTTTATTGCTTTTGAGGCTCCGCTTCCTCAGGAACAATCCGGATCTACACGGGCCTTTTGGCTTGGATTTCAATGGAAGAGGGATTATCCACACGCACAAGCCAGTGCGCGCGCCCCATATTACCTCCCCAGGTACCCCTTCCTCTTTATCTGGAAGTGGGATCATTACTATTAGAAATGTGAGGAATTTAAGGGACTTTACGGGTCTGGGGGTGTCCTCTGTTTAGCTGCAAAGAGTTTTCTGGTGAAGCCCTAAAAGGAACCCCTTTTTGAGAAGCCTTCTCAAATCTGGCACAATTGTCCCACTCTTATCTATAGATGACGCTGTTTCTCGAGCGCCTCGGCCTCGGCGTCCCTCACCCTCAGCAGCAGACAGGTAAACCTTTCTGGCTCCCCAGCTAGCCGCCAGCCAGGCCCTTCCTGCAAGCACCTTCCACGATCCCTGCTTTATCTAAACGTCCCTTGAAAAACCAGCAAATCGTCCTTCCGGCTCTTAACACGGACAGGGCGCGCGCGATTCCTTATACACTGCTCAGAGGAAGTCGGAGAAAACCGATTGTCCCAATCCTGAAAGTCAGTCCCATTTGAAAGCGATGGAACTGACTTCTGAGTAGAGCCCGCTAGAGGATTGCGCTGCTGCACAACAGAGAGAAGAATGGGGAGGGGGAAGACGAGACAGATGAAGACCCTTCTCATCAACTCCCACCAAGAACCGGATTTTGATGGTAGACTAAAAGTGGACCAAGCCCTCGAGATCTAGTGAAATGGGAGGAACTAACCCGTGAAAGGTTAACATGTCATCCTGGATGCACTGCTCGTGTGTATGGGGGTGGGGAGTTTGAGAGATGTATGTGTGCTGTGCAGGGGTAGAGGCGATGCGTAAGGCCGGATAAATAAAACAAGCCCCTCCAGTTAAGCCAACATACTAGAAATTCAGCGGATTTCAATCTGCCGTCCAAGATACTCAAAATCACGACAGCTCTGTCCCAGCATGAGCCCTGCCATCCTCTAACTCTGCCCTGATCCTGAACATATTTACTCCCTTGGCACTGAAGGCCGCATTCATCTCAATGGTACTCACTTCCCAGGAAGCGTTGCTGAGAACTGGGATCTGCATCCTATCTGACGGGCTTTCTGGCTTCGCTCGTAGCATCCCCATTTTTCCTGTGGTTCCACTGGTTTGGGGAGGATTATCCTTCATCAGAAAGTCTTGGGGGCTCTTCCTACAAAGGGAAGGGGCTACCCCTCGGTTTAAATGTATGATAGCTTTCTCACTCCCTAACACGAATCTGAATAATTCAGTGAACCCCACAACCAGCTGTACCTCAGAAGCCTCTTCCATTCTTCATAGCATTATAATTTTGGTTAATTTTCAATTTTAGGTCCTACGTCTCTGCAATTTGTGTATGAATAACAGAATAATTTCCCTCTTTTGTTTCGCCTTTCCTGTTCCTGAATCTAAATAAAGATGGCTTTTTAGTATTAAAAGTGGAAGAAAATTACAGGTAATTATCTTTGACGGTAAAAACGCTGTAATCAGCGGGCTACATGAAAAATTACTCTAATTATGGCTGCATTTAAGAGAATGGGGGGAAAAACCTTCTTATGGATAAAAACCTTAAATTGTCCCCAATGTCTGCCTCAAATTGGATGGCACTGCAGCTGGGGGCTTTGTTCACAATTGATCCTGGGGAGAGCTGAACCCAAAGTTTCACAGTGGGAACGAGGAGGGGGGGAGAGAAAAGAAAACATTTTTTCCTCCTAATGTAACAATGCGAATGGTAGAAAATGACAAGACTTGATCGGTTTTAAGCCATTCTGAAGACTGACTGAGCGTGGAAGTTGCTCAACAAAAAACCGGCGCTGGTATATTGGTAAGTAGTCTTGGCTTTTGTGTCTAATTATAGTGACTGTCCTTTTGCACGACTGTATGTAGCTGTCATTATACGGAGCACTCTGAGGATCTCCATTGACTTCTGATAAATGGCTCAGTGGTTTCAAGGTTCATAATTTGAAGGATGCCCAGGGCTCTAGCCATTAATTCTCGCAGTATGGGGCATCCTGCTTGTGTGACGAAAGGGGCTTTTCGTGGTGCATGATTTCTCGCCTTTGCACCACCCTAAGAAGGATATGATTCGTCCTGGACTCGGCAACGGGGACCAGGGAGCGCTGAGAGAAAGAGAGAGAGACCTGGGGAACATTATTACGCAGCGTTAGGTAGTCTTTTTGGCGGAGGAGTGTGTGAGAGAGCTGGTGGGGTTGGGGGGGGGGGTTTGAGAGACCATCACCCTCTGCCACCTACAAAAGCAGGCAACCTCTTGACTTTTTGCCAAATCTTCCAAAAGGCAGTTCGAGGGCAGCTTTCACGCCGCCAGGGTTGAAAACGGAAAAGAAAATTCCGCGGGATTCTGGAAATCCACGAATTCTCTCTGCGAAGCAGAGAATCCGGAGGGGACCCAAGTCGATTAAGAGAAAGCCAGTTTGATGCTGTTGGTTTCAGAGGGTGCAAATTGGCTTGCAGATCCAAAGCAATTCTCCTTTGCATAAAATAATTTTTACTGGTTAGCCGGGCAGATAGGTAGGTCGCAAAACAGATGCGATGTTACGACTGGTGCCCGCGCGTGTGTTATGTCATAAGCATCTATCTAGCTACTGATGTGATACATCTATGGCATAGATAACTACATGGGCACACATCTCTGACCATTACTATATTATATTCTGTCTGTATAAATCTTAGGCAGGCAGGCCATGCAGAACACGTCTACTCTAGAGCAGCCCTGCTAAAGTCAGTGGTACTCTGTATGTGAACTATACAGGCTTGCCATCCTAAGCACGATTACTGAGGAGGACAGTTCCGCCGAGTAATAAATCTCAAACGACTACATTTAAGATTTAAATCGTGGGTGGTTCCTGGGAAGGCGGGGGAAGATAACCTTTCCAAAGCTGTAGAGTAACGCAGGACTCTTTTGACATTTTGTGGCTTTTACTCTATATATGAAAGGAGACAAAACATACAAAGTATATATACAACTAAAATTCAACAATATGTACAACAAGGTTGCTGGGTAGGCAGCTGAGAGACCGAGAGAGAGAAAGAGAGAGCTGCCAGCCAGCCAGGGAGGGAGGGCAGGTGGGTGAAAGAGATTTTAGCCTCAGGGTGGGGTGCGGTTTTGTTTTGTTTTGGGGTTTGTTTGGGGTTTTTTTGTATGTATGTTACTCTCCCCCCCAAATCTCTTTCTCCTGCGGCAATAATACATAGGGGGTGGGGAGTTTTCTTCTGCAAGCTCCGCCGAAATGAATGAGGGCACAGCTCCAATTCATTACAGGGGGGGGCATGCGCAGGAGAACTTCTGGTCAGTTTTCAGGTGCTTCCTTAGTTTCAAGTGACTTATGGATGTGGGAGAGAATATAGTGGATTCGCCCTCACAGCTGCCGGTTCCACTCCGAGAAAGCATGCAGATTTTACTTCGTGGAAGTGTCCTAATTAAACTAGAAAAAAAGTTTTTCCGCCCGCCCGCCCCCGCCCCAAACGGTATTATCTTCTCCCTTTTAAAAAAAAATCCCTTTCTCCGCCCCTCCCTTTCCAATCTTTTTGTTGTTGCTGTTCTCAATCTCGGTTTAGTGAATAAAAATAGGATCGCTTCTTTTTCATTGAATGAGTTTTGTTATTTTTGTCGTGTGCTGTTGTTTTAAAGTTGCTGCGTGGACTTGGTGGGAAAAGTCTGTAAATTTTTTTTGCTTTTCGACTTGTACTCCCAGAGAGGTTTGGTGCCTCCGAGTCCCAAAGGAAATATCCCAAAGAGGAGCATCTGACGTGGGCCAGGACGCAAATGGTCTCTTTCTGCTCAAGATCAATCGCTGAGGTTTAAAGAGAAGGCGAAGGCGAAGCCGCCCCAAGTCTGTCTTCCTTTGCCACACACTCCAGATTCACCCAGCGCCCCGCGAGCTGCGCTGCTCCCCCCACCCCCGCCCAGCTTGGCAAGGCCGCGCTGGAGACAGCGGCTCCTCCGGCGAGCTGTTTCTCTTGGCCCCGTTCACATCATTTGTGGTCTCTGCATTGTGTCTTGATGTGGAGAAGAGTACCAGTGAGAATAACCAGGCATGTAGCTATTGGGAGGCATGTTGACTCCTTTGGCAGAGGCTGAAACGTCCCAGACAGGAGGCAAACCTGGAGACCGCGGAGACAGGGTGGCAGAGCCCGGCAGGGGGTCGCTCTCGTGAGGGTTGCCGCCTTGCTTGAGCAGTTTCTTGAACTTGGAGCGCTTGTTCTGGAACCAGATCTTCACCTGCAACCCAAAGGCAGAAGGCATGAGAGGTCTGCTGGGGGAGGAGGGGTGGGGTGAGGTGGGGGACTTAAGGCAAATAGTTTCAAATCCATCCATGTATCTACTATATCTGTCTGTCTATCCAATCTTCCTTCCTTCTTCTCCCTCCGTGGCATGAACTTCATGATCTCCCCTCCCCGCTTCCATGGCCATTGTTTGAATCACCCACAATTAGGACTTGCTTAAGTAAACTGCGCTGAGACTGTTTGGAAAGGCCATTTCCTTCTGGGGGGGGGGGCAGTTACAATGCGTGAGTCTCCTTCATTTTTCCTTCTTCACGCGTTCATTGAAGGCAACCTACGCAGACTGAGAACCTGCGTGCGTGTATGGCTATGATACCCATCGCCGGCCTATATAATGTATTACTGCATAATTGTCAAGACGCGGCTACCGTTTTAGGACCCCGAGTGGGGAGGGGAACCAGGGCAGAGGAGGCAATCTATCCTACCCATAGCCTCCCTCTGTATTATGAGACCCCCCCTCCACCCCCCCGTCCTTTTGGAGAGGGCCACAACGCTAAAGCCCTGAGCCATCACCGGCGCCATTGATCTCGATGGGACCGAGGCGAGATCCTAACCACACATACTCAGAAGTTTTTCACCGAAATCAGTTGGACTTACTTCCAAGTAAATGTGCTTAGGAAGGGGTGCCACTTCCACTTTTACGAGTTTTAAGATCAGGCTCTAAAACCGTCTGCAGCTGCACCTTCAAGGGGGGTCTAAATTGGCTTAAATCCCAAAACGCGTCAGTTTTGTTGGATTCCAGCTTTGCCTACAAAGAAGTAATACGTGAGTCAAAAGAAAAAGGAAGAGAGAGAGAGCAGCCCAATTCGTAGAGTGAGGGTGGGGGTGGGGGTGGGAGAGGAGAGGGCCAGTAGAGTAGATCTATTTCCCTGAGCAAGATGGTGATCTGTAGCTTATCGCGGAAATTATCCCAGTGGCGTAAAACCAACAAAACTGAGCCTTACATACATTGAAAATTTAATAAAACAAAAACAGTAGATGAAAGTTTAAAAGAGCAAAACAAAAAAGCAGCAGCAGCAGCAGCAGCAAGAACAAGAACAACAAGCCTTCTGCAGCAATGTAAGAGAGCTAGGTGTCATTCAAATAAGAGCGTTTTGCAAACATCCCAGCTGGGAAGGTGACAGTGTCCTTTCTCTGTACCACACTTTAGGTGCTCTAAAAGCTCGGATTGCCATTAAATATGTGTGGTGGTGGTGATATGCTGCTCTTTAAAGACACCTCCTGTCTTCTTTTGCCTTCAAGGTCGCCCCTATATCACAATAAGGCACCAAATCCAAAATGCCCCTCTTTGCCTACATTCCTGGCAACCACCAGCGGATCAAATGAACATGGTTTATCCCTGTTGTTTTTGTTTTTTTCTGTCCGGAAGATTACAAACTGCCACAAAAAATGTTTGGTTTTTTAAATTATTATTTCTTTCTGCATTCATGAATTCAAATTATTCGTTTTCCTTCTAACCTCGTGTGTCATTCAGGTTTAAATCTGCAGGGAAAGCCAGAACGCACCAACCACATTTAACTGTGGCTTAACTCGCTCTAATTTTGTACACGCTTCCCTTTGATCGTCAGCTCTATCATCACCTTTTGTACATTTCGCCTAAGGGCAAGCACTGGATTTCAGTTACTCATCCAGGATAATTTACTATTGAATATTACTAGGGAAGGTGCGCTTTCTTCGGGCCTAGAGGCTGTGCACCGTATGAAATAGATTTCCATTTCTATCAGCAAAGGATGGGGAGGAGGTTTCTCTGGGCCCCCAACAACCTTTTTTTGTTTTATGTATAAATTTATTTCCACCTCAGTGCTTATTATCCCCTTCAGATTTGAGCTGTAACTAAGTAGATGCATTCCCAGATTCTGGAGTGGTGAACTCAAACCTTTCTCAATGCACCATCAAAACAGACTGAATTTGAAAAATAATAATAATAGAGAATGATATTTCACCAACGCATACTTGGCCATGTTTTTGCAGTCCACCGACATGGGTAGCTGAGCTTCGCTTTTATTCCTAGCCTTTGGCCAATGGAAATAGTGGTTTGTCTGCTTGATTTTGGCCTGGCCTGGCCTTCTCTCGGAGCCCAGGATCTCAGGGATCTCTCTGGACTTCCCCGGGAATTACCTGTGTCTGAGTTAGTCCTAATGATGCCGCCAGCTCTGCTCTCTCGGGAAGCGCCAGGTACTGGGTCTGCTGGAAGCGGTGGTTTAAAGCCTGCAGCTGGAGACTCGAGTAAATGGTTCGGGGCTTCCGGATCTTCTTCCCTTTCCCATTAAATCTTATCTCCCCGTTTTCGATAACTGTGGTTTTCTGTTGATCTGCAATAAAAAGAAAGCACATTTGAAGGGGGGTGTCCAGCACAGCGAAGCCCTTCTATGAGACACCCCGGGTTTTGTTTTGGGTGCTTTTCATGTTGGGGAGGTGGGGGTGGGGTGGGAAATCAGAGACAAAGCCATTTCCATGCCATTACTAACAGAGTAGAAAATGCACGGGGTGATACATAAGAAGGTCAGGCCGCCGACAAATCCTCCAGGCAACCTTCTGTGGCGGATGATTCACTTTGACCTGCTAGATCTACCCGCTTTCCTGACAGTTTTGCTACCCAGGCGTGCTAGGAAATTCATGACGCTCTCTTAATACAAGCAGTACTTGTATTACTCAAACAAAAACTACTGCTATTTCCAGAGATCCCTGGCCCATGGCAAAACTGCTTAATTTTAACCGAGAACCTGAAATGCACCCTGTTGCCTAGTTTGTGGCCACTGCATTGATCTCTCTTACCAAAACCTGTCGTCGTTTTTTTACACACAAAGACGCGCGCAGAGTTCATGCTACCTGAGCGTCTCATTTAATATTGGAATGTGTTCGAACTGCACACACAATTTGTATCTCCTAAATATGAATCTGTCTCCAATCTCAGCATTTTCTCAAGGAATAAGCAAACAAGCAGGGTAGCATTTCTCCGCAGCCAACGTGCAGGTGCAAATGATTTTAGGAAGGGACGCAGAGGTGCGTCTTCCCTCGGCGACTTGCCATTTGTTTCCCGAGACGTTTACTGCAGATTAGCCATCCGATGGGTGCACGGACGGGATTTATAATGTCATTCTAGGCACAGTGACGGGGGGCTAAAGATGTGTTAAAATCGCGCAGGCAAAAAAACAACACACCACACACCTCTTCTCTGCAATATATGCCCAACACAACAAGTCACAGGAGTCACCAGCGTCTGACCTGGCTCTCTCGGGCACTATCCCTGCTTTAGATTCTCTTTTCTCTCTCTCTGATCACCCTGCGTCAAAAGCAACAAAGAGGGAATAATCGTAGCAGAGCAATTCCTTCCCCAAAGAAGCCTGCAGTGCTATGGCAGTAGCCCGCCGTAGCAGGAGATGGGCTACGGCCTGGGCGCTCTTTCTAAGCGCATTTCTTCGTCGTGCACAGACCACCGTCGTGGAGAGGGCATCCGCGGGCTAGGCAAACAACATCCTAGGAAGAAGCAAAATCACTCCTGTTCCTCTGGACGGCTACATTATCGCAGAAGAAAGGCAGCACGGTCTTCGCTTAAGGTTTTCAATCCACACAGTCCATGGGCAGCTTCCAAGTGGAGGGCAGCGCCTCGGAGTCCCCGAAACACGACACACGTGCCTGAGCATCCCCACGCGCGTCGGCCGGCGGCCTGCGTCCAGGCACGCGTGTGGATGGATCCCAGAGGGAAACTCAGGATCCGGAGCACGCAAAGGGAAGGCAGGAAAGAGTTGCCGAAATCCGAGCCACGCTTACAGGAAAGCAAGTCCTCTGGAAGCGAATTGTTGTTGTTATTATTATTTGGGGGGGGGTTACCCTCCCAATGAAACCTGCACGGGATCGGGGTGAGGAGATGTCATTTCAAACAGAGATCTGAGCGGGAGAGAGCCAAGGGATCCCCATGCAAAGTAGCAACACCCCCCCCCGCCCAAGAAATCCTGCGTATTGATTTGTAAACTTACTTCCGAGGGAAGGTTAAAAGTGGCGAGAGAAGGAGGAAGAAGAGGCAGGCGATGGAGGGAAAGCGAGGGAAGTGCAGCAGGAAAAGGAGACAAAGGGAGAGGAAGGGCATGCGGGAAAGAGAGACAAAGGAAGCCGGGAGCCAGCGGGCCGGCCGCGGGGGCTCGGCCCGGGCATCTCCGCGCCCGTCTCGTGGGAACGCTCCGTCACGCGTTGCCTCCCGTGTCACCCACCTGCGTCGTCCGGCCTCGCCGTCCCGCCCGCGCCTCCTCCTCCTCCTCCTCCGCCTCCTCCTCCGCCGCCGCCGGCGTGGTAGGGCTGCAGGTAGGGGCTGTGCTGCGCGTGGCTCACGTAGGGGTAGGCGGCGGCGGCGGCGGCGGCGGCGGCCAGCGAGCGGTGGCTGTACGAGTTGGCGGCGGCGGCGGCGGGGCCGGCCGGGTAGGGCGCGGCGTGGTGGTGGTGGTGGTGGTGATGGTGGTGCGGGTGCTGGTGGTGCGGGTGCGAGTGCGAGGCGGGCGCCGCCGAGTGCAGGCAGTGCAGCGGGTAGTGCGCGCCCGCCATGGCCGCCGCCGGCGAGCTCTGCTGCTGCTGCTGCTGCTGCTGCTGCGCCGAGTGCGAGGAGCCGCCGCCGCCGCCGCCGCCGCCGCCGGGCGCCTGAGCCCCTGGAGGAGGCGGCGGCTGAGGCGGCGGCGGCTGAGGCGGCTGCTGAGGCGCCGGCGGCGGAGGCGGCTGCTGCTGCTGCTGCTGCCCGAACTCCATGAAGGCGGATTTGGACGAGTCCGGCGCCTCCAGCCCGTCAGCCATCGTAGTCATGGTCATCATCCAAGTTGGGCAGCCAGCGACGAGCGCCTCAGCCCGGCTACTCGGCGTCGTCGTCGTCGTCGTCGTCGCCCCCCTCGCGCTCCCGCCACCTTCGAGGGAGCCTATTAGCCTGCGCCGGGCGGGAATTAGCGACGGGGCTCGCGCGCTATTCCCCCCCCCCCGGCGCGCTTTTTCTTCTTCTTCTTCTTCTTTTTTAGCGAAAGCTGAGGGGGGGGGGAGAGAAAGAGAGAGAGAGAGGTGGGAGAGGGGGGAAAGAGAGAGGGGGAGAAAGAGAGAGAGAGAGAGAAAGAGAGAGAGAGGGAGCAATAGGGGGAGAGGGGCCTTGTTAACTGAGGGAGGGGTGGAGGGGAGGAGTGTGAGAGGCGCTGGGGAGGGAGAGAGAGAGAGGGAAAAGGAAGGAGGAGGAGGGGGGCCAGAAAGAGAGAGAGAAAGAGAACGGCAGACTTAGTCCTTCCCGGGGCTTTTTCCCTCACGCTTCTTCTTTCCCTCCATTTGGGGGCTTTTTTTTATATACCTCAGACACACACGTTCCCTCTTTCTCTCTCGCACCCTCCCCTTCTCTCTCCCTCTCTCCGGTTGGGGTTTGCTATTAGGTTTTTGGTTTGGTAATTTCTTTCCCCCTCATTAAGGGGGGGGGAACCTTGAGGGAGTTTAAGGCAAAAGGAGAGAGAGAGAGAGAGAGAGAGAGAGAGAGAGAGAGAGAGAGAGAGAGAGAGAGAGAGAGAACCCCCTTTCTCTTTAAGGTGGATTCTCTTTCATAAAGTTGTGCTTCTGCTTTTCGACTTGAGGCAGCAGGGGGAGGGGAAGGCGCACGACAACACACAACAACAGCGGGAGCGGGAAGAGGGGGGGGCGAGGTGGAAAGAGAGAAAACGCCACAAGTCGAATGGTTGGTCTCCAAAGGGCAGCGCCTCCCCATTGGTCACTCCGCCCGTGACGTCACCCAGCCCGGGCACTTCTACTGGCGTCAGCGCGAGCCCACCTTCTGCACAACTTCAGAGCTCGCAGCGAGCGAGAAGCAGCCAGCCAGCTAGCTAGCTAGGCAGGCGCTTGGGGGGCATGTGTGTGTGTGTGCGCGGGCGCGCGCGCGCTTGTTTTGCGCCGCACACAACCACAACAAAGCTGCGCTCTGAAGTAGCACCCTCGCTTTTACAAAGCCAAGCACCCTTCCAATGAGCTATGGGGGGTGGGTGGGGGTGGCTTCCCAATTAAAAAGAAGAATGTGCATTTATTTTCCGTACTGTCGTTGCATCGCAGGCTATCGCTGCCTCGCACGTGTCGGTTAGGATTCACAACAACACTGTGCAGCCTTGGCATTCAGAGCCAAAGCGGTGCCCAGTAAAGAACTGTAAATTATGGTCTAGAATCCTGGATGGTAACTCAGAGTTCTTCTGGACAAAATTAGCAGGGTTCCTTCCTGAGGTATTTTCCTGGTGATGCAATGTGCCCAGGGGAAGGATTCATTTAAAACACACAAACACCCACTACGCGCGCGCGCGCGAACTCGTTTTTCGGAGCGCTGTCCTTGGATCAGTACAATAGTGTCTGCTTTTTCCGCATCCTGCTCCGAGGGCGAATCCTCAGAGATCTGTCAGTAATACATTCCCCCCCCCCTATTGAAAACAGAAGCTCCTGTAATGCTTTCAAATATATGCAAATGAGACATGCGGTTAGTGGTTTGGCAAATCTTGATTGCAATATAAACTACCCGAGGAAAAGTGCCTTCACCCTAAATTTGCCTTTCGATTACAATTCCAGTTGATTTTATTTTATTGTCAACATTGTTAATGATAAAAATAGAGTCGCTTCGCAGTTATTTTTACTTTCCGAAAGGAGGCAATTAGACTTCTAATCAGGAATACACAAAAAGGAGAGAGAGAAAAATCTCCCATGATTAACTGCACTACTTTGTTCAAATTGCAGCTATAAAATTCAGAACAATTTGCCTGTAATGATTATGGACTGGGTTTATTTTGGGAGGTGGAATAAAAGTGGATATAGCATAAATTATCCTCTAATTATACACCAGTGTCGCCTCAATTATCCTCTTATCAAAATGGTTGTCTAACTGCCGCATTTAGTTTCAATTCTCTCCCATTTTTTTCTATAAAAAGAACCTCATACCTTGTTATTATTAATCCATTTATTATTTGCTAGGGGATTTATAACAGAACATCCAGGTGGTATCGCCACATCTCTCGCAAAGATGGACTGGGGAAAGACATTAAGTTGGAACCAACACGCCAGCGGATCTATCTCGTTCTCGTTCTGGGGGACAAGTCAGCCTGTGCATTCTTTTTTTTAGGCAAAAAAAAATCTGTCGTCCACTGAGCAGAGAAACATTAGGATCTTTGGAGATTTACGGAAGAGGAGTCAGGTAGGGGGGAAAAACCAGACCGCTTTCAAGGGTGGGGGAGAGAAGAAGCTAGAGAAAGTTGGAGAGGCTGATAAACCTGCCGGCTTTCCCTACATCGGCAACTTTTCTCCTGGAGGTGGGGGGGGGGGATTTATCCAGACCAAGGGGACGTGTGATATGACATTGCTACGAGATTTGTTTGTTGCAGATCTGGCAAATATTTATTTTTTAAATATAAGGCCTGGCATTGAGAAGGATCAAGAAGAGGTTCTCTCTCTCTCTCTCTCTCTCTCTCTCTCTCTCTCTCTCTCTCTCTCTCTCTCTCTCTCTCTCTCTCTCTCTCTCTCTCTTTCTCCTCCCCCCCCCCCCGCCTTCCTTCTCGCCAGGTCATGACAAACCTTAAGCAATTAGTTGGCTCTTAAGAATCCCACGGATCTTGCCATTTTGCGCGTTGCGCTTTGCGTTCAAAAGGTTTGGTTGCGCTTTGAGATGGGTAAGGCAGAGAGATCACCGCTCTGTTGTTGGGTAACTTGTTCACGGGACAGGGAGTGTGTGCGGTGGGGGGGGGGATGTTTGCCTCTTTCAGAGATGATGGGCTCTTTCCCCCCTCCCCCCTCTTTCTCGGCGTTTAACTCCTGGAGCCTCTGGAGTCGGTTCAGTAACTCTGAATGCAGCTCTAAGTGTCTTGCCTTGTTCGCGGAGTTCTTAACAAGAGTCATACTCCGACACTCGAATAGGGTAACCCGAGACGGGCATTTACAAATCTCCAATGCCCTTTTTTAAAAAAAATAAAAAATGTTCCTAGTCCTATGGAAGAACTGGGTTGTGGTGGTGGAGAGAAAGAGAGGGGGGGGCTATGGAGTGGCGCGATTTTTAATATTTAAGAGAGCTGAGCGAAGGTCCAACTAGCGTTCTGCTGCCAGTTTCCTGAGAGACTTTCTTCCTAGGGTGTAACTAACGCGCAGGTAGATTTGGCAGGTTTATTGCTTTATACCCTCCAGCTTCTTATTAACAACCGTCGGGGAAGCGGTTTTCTGCAGGTGCCAAGAACAGTCGCGTTTCTCTTTTGCTTTTCGGAAAACACTGGGGAGTGGAGAGAGGACTAGGTTAGGGAGAGTTTCTGTTGTCGGTGTTATTTATTTTTCTTTCTCTCTCTCTCTCTGAAAAGCTCTGCCCGGTGCGTTTCTAGGATTGCAATTCCTATGCACGCTTACCTGAGGGTAAGTCCGCATTTGAACTCACTGGCAATGAATTCGGAGTGAACTCGCACAGGATCCGTCTGTGCCTATATATATGTTTGTGTCCTGCCACACCTCTGTTAAAGCAGATGATATGAGAGTGAAATCGTCAAGCGGTTTTATTTTCAAGGAAATAAAATCAGGAGAGAAACGCGCGCGCGTGGAGCGGGGCGGGGGAAGAGGCTGCGAGATCCATAAGCAGCTCACCAGGCAAATATGTTGGTGGATAAACTGCCCCCCCCCTTTCTTTGAGAGTTTGTGATATCCAAGGGAACGAATCCCTATATAGAAATGTGTATAGAATTATCGTTGTATCCATCTATTCATTCGCCTCTTTTGAATGGGAACCTTTTTGTATTTGTTCTAAAATGCTCGGCAAGATGTATATCCTTTATCTGTTCTGTTCCATCACTGACGTAACAGACACATACACGCGCTATGCACACACATACACATAGTAAGGTGATCTCTTTTATTGGTCCGACTCTGTTGATATAGAAATACGCCAACTTCTAAGCTACACACCAGGCGGAAGAACTCGGTGCAGCTCGAAAGCTTGCATACCCACCCACCTGCGGTGGAATTGCCCCAAATACAAGATATCATTCTACCTATGTTGCTATCCCTGTTCTGAGCGTCTTTGGCACCCAGCCTACAGCATCAAGGTGTCGAGGCAACACCTAGCATGGTTGTGAGCACGAATCTCTTACCTCAAAGCAGACCGGTTGCTATTATTTTGGCTCTGTTGATGTTTCGGTTCTCTTGTGAACATTACGCAGCTCTACCTATAGACAAACACAACTCTTGGCAAAATCTGCCTGGCGATTTTTAATACATCCGCACAGGTGGCGCCGACCTCTCTTTAATGTGTCTAGGATGGATGGATAAATGATAGAGCGACAAACTCCCCGAACGATTTTTCTCACCGGGGTTTTCCTCTCGCCACCCCTAACTGGTTGAACTCCCCGGGTCTCATCCTGGCAATTGCTCCATTATCCAAATCCATCAGGCTGGCGGTAACTTTCCGAGGCTCCCATTGGCTGGTGTGAATGGCTCTTGACTTCGAGGAGCCTCGCTGCTGCTCGTAAATATTTATTGTTTTCAGGATCCTGTTGGGAAAGAGGCTCTCACACCTTTAGGGAGCGGCGCTTGCGGGGACGCAGCTAAAATGTGCCTCCTGCCCGTTTCGAACTTCAATTCCCCTAGCCTGTGTGGGAGATCTCTTGCTGCTGATCTCCCCAGCCACCCTCGGATCGATCCCTTAGTCCCCGCTTCCCACAGGGTGCCAGTTCTCCAGCGGAGAAGGAAGGGCGAGGCCTATCCCGGAGGGATACCTGGTTCAACCTCTCGTTACCTTCCAGGGAGGGTGCGGAGGAAGCCCCTGGGGAATCTGAAGGCGAAGTCGTTCTCGGGGAGAAGTGGCGGTAGGTGGAGCTGTCCTCGCTGGTCCCGAAGTTGAGGAACCCCGGGCCTAGCTGTGGAGGGGGGGGGTGAAGTAGTGACAGCGAGGGGTGGGTGGTTTCCCCCCTCCCCTCCTTCTTCACCCACATGGAAAACCGCGATTTTTCCACAAAAGACGCACGCTGTGCATTTATGGCCTATACAGAAAGCAACGTTTCCCTGTTACTTCTTATCTCCTCCTCCCCCCATCCCGTTCCTTAAGTTCCGTCTTTCTGTTCTAGCCAGATCCGAAGGGAAACGTTTCGGTTTAGCAGGCCAGAATGTAAAGGGCCCAGAAGCCGAGAGATTCTCTGTCTTCCCCACCTGAAATCAAGGATTTAGTATGACATACTCAAGCTTCCTTGGAAGTAAGCTCTTCCTAAATAAATAAGGGTTTGTTTCCCAATCGAGGCTATCACCCTTTAAAGTACGGTTGCTAGGGGAGAGCCCACACCGCGGCGGGGACTTATTTCAGATCCTGTACTTGTTCAGGATATGGCCCCGCAAGCACTGCACTTTCACTGGGTGAGATTGGCCTGTGGTTCTGTTACATTCAGACCCGCCGGATGGCATTCAACTAAGTTTTTACTTCACAGTAGACCTACAGAATTTCCTGGACACAGCTTAGGCATGTTCACTCACCTCGCTGGGTCTACGCTGAGTAAAACTTAGTTGCGAACCACTCGCTAGTTCAGCGAAGTTGAAGAGATAAAGCCATTAAGCGGAATTGCACACAGAATAAGCACAGAGATACTATTCTAAACCATTTCCTTTCCTTCTCCGCTCATCCCACCACTAGGAAAAGCTCATGGCCTTGGCTTCCTCAGCGGCTTTCCTCAGGCCTCATTGCAAGGAAAAGCCTGACTTGGGGAGGGTGTTTGGTTGCTAAGACGAGCTCAGTTACAAGGTTCATTCTAAGGAAATTAGACCTGTATAAGTAGCCTTTGAATCCGCAGGAATAACTTGGTGTTCGTTTACACGGGTCTCGAAATAAATCGCACCGTGTGAGAAAGCCGGCAACTTTCTCTCCCGTGGATTTTTTATTTTTTTAATTTTTTTGAGGGGTAGTGGCTGTAAGGAACTGAACATAAACTGTCAAAAGCGAGGCCCTCAAACCTGTAAAATATAAGATCTACACACACACACAACCCCCCTTGCACATTTGCTTGGAAGGTCTTTCTGGCTTTAAGGACGCAAGAATATTCTTTAAGTTGGAGATAGGCTATTAGTCCATTGAGCTCCTTATAGTCTAAGCTGGCAGGCTCTACGGGAAACCATCTAATAAAATGGTGTGGCAAAGTTACTTCTACAGGCCTTTCTTGTTTTGCGGAAATTGATTCAACATCTCGGTGGCTCCCCCCTCCCCAAATTGCTTCGCGGTCCTTCAAATGAGATTCCTCTAGAATTAAGATATTGAAGCGTGAGAGGCCATTTCGTAGGAGTAGTCTCCAAACCAGTAGAACCCCGCCTAAAACACATGCACACAAAGACAGCCGTGGTTTCTTCCTCTCGTCTCTCTGTAACTAAGAGAGTTGTCCCCCTTTCCTTGTAGAAAATCCGGAATCAAAGCCGAACGGTGTTTGCTTTGGGTTACGGACCTCCTACTGCAGCCAAATCCTCTGGCTCCCTTATATTTAAGCAGCCTGGTGCTGGATACAGCATGGGGCTTCTTAGGGCCGCAATCCAAAGCACGCTTTCTCTCCTCGGGCGTAAGTAACTCTCTTAGGACTTATTTTGGATGGGAAGTGGTTAGGATCGCGCTGCGCGCCTCTCCTCGTGGGTCGCGAGGGAACTTTCGCAGCGGGTCCAGTACATCGCGAACATATTTATCTTGGGAGCAACAGTCGGTTTCAAAGAGTGGGACTGCACACACACACACACACACGCACACACACAACCCAGTGAAAAATGGGAAAGGTCTACATGATGTGTGTCAGATCGAGGGTGTAAAACTGTTGTGATCCACGCACACTGCGCTCTTTGAAACCAGTGATGGGCCTCCCTTCCACGCAAACGTTCGCCATGAATTTTTCACCTAAAGCACACTCAGAGAGACACTCCCGCGCACATATCCCGCTCGCTCCTGATACTGCAAGGAGCTACCGAGAAAAGGTTTCTTTCCCAACTCCTAAGAGTGAATTTGTTGGAAGAGAAACAATATATTTCCGCCCTTCCCCTCGTCCTCCGCCAGATGCGCGCAGGATATTGACAGATGCAATCAGTGGGTCTTTTAAGTTATTTATTTCTCCTGCGCATAGCATATTTCATACCGGGAGCTTAAGACCCGGTGGATCCTGAATATGAGAAAGAGAGAGGGTTGGAAGTATTTGATGACGAAGAAATCGACCTCGATGGCCGCGAAATTTGGAAGTAAATAGATGTCCCGATCTACAACCCAGGGAAATGAGTGTGTCTTTGAACAGAATCTGCCTGGCAGCCGCCGACCACAAAGCTCTATTTAATGGGTCCCACTGATGCCAATGGAAGGACCTTTCCAAACCAGCCTAGCTCCTGATGCAACTCGGACCCCAACGCATTTTCCTAACCCCGGAGAGACCGCTTTGTACTTAGGAAAAGTAGGCGCAGAACCGAAACCACTTGCGCACATACTGTCGCGTGTGAACACTCGGTAGTAGGGACGGTCCCTGTGTTCCCTTTTCTCCGCCTCCTCCCCTTCCCGAGTTTTTGTTAATAGATACATTCCGAGAACAACAGGAAACGGGGGTCCTATTTTTAGAGTGATTTATGCGGAGTCGGTAGAAAGTCAATCAGACACACTTCCAAAACGCCTGGTAGCATCGACTGGGTCGCTCATATAATTCATTCCACTGTCAAACGCGACATCTTACACAGTATATTTTATTCCTTTGCTTAAAGGGTTTTTGACCAGAGTTTGGGGGGAGGGGGACGCTTGAACTTATCTCATATAAGGTTTTTTGGGGCATGGGGTGGTGGAGGATGAGAAACCCACCAAAACGTGCGTCCTGAAATGAATGGAAGCAGCTCCCTTTGCATGCAACTTGATCGCATTATTTTATGTTGAATTGTTGTTAGCCGCCCTGGGGACCGATTGTGGAAAGGCGGGGTGTAAAGTGAAATAAGCAAATAAATAAATCCCCGCAGCGCGGATGGCGCTCTGCATTCTTTGAGGGCATCTATACATATATTCTTTAAAAGGTAACAGTGTACTGCAAAAACAATGGAGTCTTGCGAGCCTTCAAATATCCCAAATTGTATTATGATAAAAGCTTCATGGGCTAGAATAATGTTGATGTGGACATATGGTTTACGGAAGCTTACACTGTAGGTACTACCAAGAGATACATGGGATAGGGTTTTTTCAGTCATGGCTTCACATCTGGCAGATTCACTCCCGCAAAAAAAAAAATATGTGTGGCCCCCACATTGTTGTTGACTTCTATGCATTAATTGCTACTGCCTATTTTCTGAGAGCCTGTGATATGGTTTTTACTGCGACAGCGTTCTGCTTTGTTAACACAATTTTGTACACCGCCTTGCAAGGCAATGCGCCCTGAGAGGCGGGTTAGAAAGAGCGTTTTCAATATAGAAATCATTTGTTCCTCCTTAACGGTTCCACCAGATTCCTGGTGATGGTGGTGGCTTTTCAGAAACCCATGCGTGCAATGTAGTTATGTATTTAACTTTTTAGTTTTGGGGGGGTGTGTGTCAATTTAAAACCAAGCAAAATATGTTTGAAAACATTTCAAGGTTGTGTGTGTGTGTATTATTTATATATATATGCACCGGGAAAGTAGGGGTTGCAGGGCTGCTACCAAAGTCTTGTTCACGAATTTTTAGAACAGCTGGCACTGTCTACAGTGGATCTATCCAGTCCCTCGTGACAGCCCCCCCCCAAAAAAAACCCCGACATGAACAAGCAAACAGTTTACTTGAGTATTTGAGCGCTTTGTAAACTGAGCCCGGTCATATTTGATGGGAATTAAACATGGCTTATGTTGAACGGGACTCGCAATAAACACGGATAGGACTGGGCTGTGAGATAGCAGTCCTTTGCACTCTTACTCATATGTAAGTCCCCTGAGGTTACTTCCAGGTAACAGGCTTGGAGCCCCAGTGTCTGGAAGAAAGAGAGAAAAGAGGCTTAAACTGCTGTCCTCTATGAACTCACTGGAATTTACTTCTGATTAAGACATGTGCAGGATTGTTAATATATATATATATATTTATATGTATTTAGGGATATAGAATATACACAGCACACACACACGCACACCATGTTAAAATGGGCTCAAAAAGAGGAAAAGTTTCTTTTGTTTTCCTTTAAAATAATGAGAGAGGGGGAGTAAGGAACTCTATGCTTTCTGATCTTATTCTGATTTAATCCGTTATATGCGTGAGAGAGAGCGAGGGAGAGCGCGCGCGAATACATGAAACTGATCCCTTTAAGCTGACCCCTAAAGTTTGGCTTGTGTGTACACAGATAACTGATATCTGTTTTCTCCCTTCCTTCGTTTGGTTTACAGCTCGCCCTATGCCACAGGCTCAGAGCAGATAAGATTGTGACACAATGTCTTGTTCTCAAGGAAAAATCCCCTAAAGAGTCAGACCTCAAACGCAGGAAAATAACGAAATGGGTATCACCTAAAAAATTTTCAGAATCCATTGAATCTGGAAGAGTCCCAGTCTGAGCTGGAGACAGGTTTGAGGGGAACGGATAATATACTGTAAGTCAATTCACACACAAAGACGCGATTCCTGGGACATAGCCCACTCTGTAGGTAGGTTGATAGAGAGATAAGGATGGATGGATGGATGGATACCTCTGGGGATATTAACGTATGCATGGTGTATTTGCTCCGCCATCCTAAGGACGTTCACTCAGAAGTAATTCCTGTAGTACAGTACTCAGTGGAGCTTACTTCATAGTAAGAGTGCTTTACCAGGATACACACTTCTCAGTGCTTGGGATTATATAGCAAAACTTGCGCCATCTCATCCATGGAAATAAGTCCCATCGATCCCAACGGGACTTCCATCTCAGCAGACCTCTATAGGATCGCAGTGCACGTGTACAGCTCACTTGTTAGGCGCAAGATCCCTGAACGTGTGTGTCTTTCTTAACCCGTGCCCAGCTTCTGAGATGCCTCAGAGACATCTCTCTGTCCTGCGGAGAAAAAGCGCTGGAATCGCGAGTCCTTCTGGCGCGATGGTCTAGAAAGGCAGCTCTCCCTCTACCAACCTTTAATATCCATCCGAGCAAGCCACTTTCTTGACATCAGTAGGAGAGAGCTAATTAGGAAAGAATGAGAAGTGCGAGCTGAATGAAAAGGCACCTGCCTAAATCCTTCGTCGTCGTCATCATCGTTGTTGTTGTTGTTGTTGTTGTTGTTGTTGTTGTTATTATTATTTTGCCCATCTCCTAAAATTTGACACTTTCTCAAATATAAGCATTTGCTTAAAAGTTTTTCTCCTTCCTTCCTTCCTTCCTTCCTTCCTTCCTTCCTTCCTTCCTTCCTTCCTTCCTTCCTTCCTTCCCTCCCTCTCAGGCTAACCTCCCGCCCCCCAAACCCCCCTCTCCATCTGCTGATCACATTTCCAGCGCTTCCCCCAACCCTGTTTACCCCCAAACACATTTGCTCTTCGTCTTCTGCCGGGATGTCATATTGTCATCTCCTTAATAGCGAGCGAGTGGGAAGCAAAAGATCCCACAAAAAGAGGTCACCTCCTCTAGATGAAAGCGAGCTATTTTAAGGAGAAGCCAGGGAGTTAAACGCTGCCAGTCCGAGAATGGATGGAGGGGAGAAGACGCTCTCCACCGCGCGCACACCCCCCCGCACCCCCGCGGCACACACACTTTCTTTTCTCCTCCTCCTCCTCCTTCCTCGCTTTCTGGATTGTAAACCCACGAGCATTATAACAGACTGGCAGGCGTCAAGGGCTTTCCATACCGCTAGTGTGAAGGAAGTGGCGGAGAGCGTGCGGGAGGGGGGGGGAGCAAACGGAGAAGGGAGGGGGGAGGGAGGAAAGCCTACACAGATGGATCACACACGCAGCGTTTGCTGCACAGCACCCTGGGTCAAAATAATGGAAGGCAGACGGGAACGATCCACAGAGACCCAGCCACTGTCTCTTGTACAGATTTGTCCTGTAATTTAAACCGGATCCTTCTTCCAGATGGGTTCAATGTGTGCTGCTGGGGAGGCGATCGAGCGCTTTCAAAGCCCTGCGGGAGAGGGGGGCGGGGTTAGGAACAATGACTTTCCCTGGGGTGGGGGTGTAAAAGCCGGTGGGTGAGGAACTAAACTGGGGATGTGGGATGATCAGGGTGCAGAGTCTCGGGAGTTTAGCAGTAGGTGGTGGATTGTTTTGATGCGCATGTTCTGGTGGAATCCGAGGCAGCGTCCTGTCCTCACAACATCTGCCAAGCACGGTGCTGCTGCCCTTCATCTGGATCCTGAAGGCACCTCAGGCCGCCCCCAATCCTCAGCATACTCACTAAGAAATCAATTGGCCTTATTCCCCCCGTTGCAGTGCTGCTTAGGATAACAGCCTGCTAAGATCCTCGCTTTCCTTGCTTCTATTTAAACCACCACCACCTTGTCTTAATTCGAGATACTGTTTCAGAACGGTTTCTTCTGGCTTCAGAGGCAAACGCCTTAAAAGCTGAGCGATTCCTTAACTGGGGACTGTTTGGTACCTTCCAATCTTTACTCCAAACCTCAATAGTCTCTGGCCGGGATCCACACTCCTCCTTCTCCTCTTCCTACTTATGAGGGCTGACTTTCTAGGAGCATGCCCAGGATGTGGTTCAAATCCAGCACCCCTTCTCCCTCCACGGATCAGTTTTTCGGCTGCTGCTCTCCTCCACATCAGTTTAATTCCAAACATTTTAGCTTCTCCAAGTTACGGATCGCTCCAAGGGCGATGGCTGCTGCTGCTGCTCTTCTGTTGATAATATTAAATACTGCTACTAAACATTAAATACTGCTACTAATAAATCACTACCACCAACTGTATTTATATTTTAATCCTGCCTTTAAGCGCTGGGATTGTGTGCCTGGCATTCCTCCATTATGCCCTCACAACAACCCTGTGAGGTGGGTTAGAACCCAGAGGGAGCGTCTGGACCAAAGTCTCCCTCTGAGCCCACGTTGGAACTCAGGACTCCGTGGAAATTAAAATCAGGGCCGCAGCAGCAATTCAGAGGCCAATTCACCAACAAGACGTTTTCCACGATGATTTATTGGCCCCATTATTCTGGCTGTGTCGTACTTCTTGATGTGCTTTTACAAATCTTGTCTTATTCCTCTTATTTTATATGGGAGAAGGTCGGCCCGTTTCCAAGTTCGGAATGTGCCAAGGGGATCAGGCGCTTGGGTGGATTCCTGTCTGCCCACAAGTTTGCTTTGGCTTTGCTGAAATGAGAAAGGGAAAGAGGAGAGGAGGAAGTGGAGTGGGGGCGGCGGGGTCGATTCAACCTACAACCCCATCGGAACCTGTGGGGTTTACTTCTGAGGGGGGAAAAGACCTCGGATCGAGCGCCCCGGCCCTAGCCAGAGAATTGCGTCCGCGCGCAAAAGCGCAACCACCAGCACCCATGGAATTTTCTTCCGTATTTTGTTTTCTAATCCCTCTAAAGCGGGGCGGCGAGCGAAGGCTGCAATTTCTCAGAGCTGGCTCCTTAAGCAGAGACGCGGCGCTCTCCTGCCTGTATCTCCGATCGAGTTGCAGCCCCGTCCATCAATATTTCAGAAGGTCCAGCAGCGAACTCCTTCTCGCTGCAAGGAACCGACCCACCGGCCGGATCTTCTCTCTCTCTCGTCACATCTCCAAGGGCATTTCCGAGAGCCAGAGAGAGCGAGGATCGCCTCGGCAAATGAAGGCAGACACTTTAATTGCATCAAATTATCGCGATGGCCTCCTTCCCTATTTCTCCTCCACCTTCAGCTTTTTCGCTTTCTCTTGTAGCTTATTTTTAGCGAGCTTCAAAAAGCCTCCGCGTCGCTTCCCCTTGTTGCGCTAAAGGCAATTATTTACTCTTACCTTCAAATAATACATTTACCAAGCGTGGCATGGGCTGGTAGTAAACACACGAGACAGAGACAGAGGCAGAAGTTTTCATGTTTCTGTTGGAGTTGATTTAATTAACGAAGTTGCCCTGGCTTCTCCCCCCACTTTCGCCCCTGCATTTCTTTACCCAGGAAATTCTAATTATCTAACTATACAGTACTGGACAAAACTCGCTGGCTTTCCCCTCCCTGGCGGCTTCCGTCCCTATAAACTGAGCGGCTTCTTCATCAAGTTCTCGGTAGACAACGAAACATAAGTGAAAATTAATTACGCATAAGCGATCCACTGAGAGATCCATTATCTATTAACTCTGGGGAGAGACGTAAGACACAGACAGATACACACACAGAGAGGGAGGGAGGCGGGAGGGAGGCCTACCACTATGTTGAAAGTAGCATCTTTCTGTCACGCACATTTAATTAAAAAATTGCAAATTAATAGAGCCGCTCCATAATTCAATGAAGGACCATTCCGCCTCCAATGACTTCAACAGGACTCAACCTATCGCGCTGGCTTTAGTTACACTGATGGGTTTAATTCCTCTTCTAGGGAACTATTTCATTTTGATGGCAGAATAATTCATTCCTGGTCTGGTTGTCCGTCCGTCTGTCCATGTATTCATTCTTCCTTCTTTTATGGCAAATGAATAGGAAACTGAGGCCCAAGCGTAGTAACGCCTCCAAGGTCACATAGACAGTCGTGTCCGACACGTGCAATGAGCGAGGGGTTATCCTTTTACGTATTGTTAATGAACAGCTCCAACCCCACCCCTAGACCCTATGAAGCCAGTCGCAGAATTGGGGTGACACATAGAGCGGTCGATGGTGATGAAATCGTCCCCCTCTTTCCCCCCACAAATGCAAGGAAGAAAGGAGTAGCTTTCCATGTGTACCACGCGGGAATACATTTTGCGCTACGTCCTCTTCTGTAACTGTGCTAAGCCGGAAGGCATGTAATTAAAGCCACACGTTACGGACGGCGACAGTCAAGGTCTGCCCCTGCGCCCCGTTTCCCTCCGCAGATCTGCCGGCCGGCCCTTTTGCAGCCACTCTGAGAGCGACTGGTTTCGAACTTCCGGTCACTTCCTGGAGGAATTCTGAGCTTGGGGCTGGTCAGCGCGGGGTGGGAGGCCGCCCTAGAAGTCTGTGTAAGTCAGCTCGAGTTCCCGGGAGGTAAGGAAGGGCGTAATGAACTTAAGAAAGTGCCTGGTCAATGTTGTTCAGTCATTGATCTATGCTCCATCATTTCTTAATTATTAATAATAATAATAATAATAATAATAATAATAATAATAATAATAAGACATGGATCTGCCGGATAAATGTAGACGACAACTGAGCATTATCCTTTGGGCCAGGTAGGGGTTGGTGTAAATATATACAGCTGCGTGGACTTGCGACTTACACAGCACTCTTCTTCCCAAACCACAGAAGACGTGGAGGACTTTGCTAAAGATCTCATATTCTATCCCCGCGTCAGTTCCATGTCTACTCGGAAGTCAGTCCTACTGAAATCAGTGGGGCTTACTCCCAGGCAAGAGGGGTTGGGGTTGCAGCCTTAAGTATTTTATTCCTTAGTCGAGGCTCCCTGTCTCTTTCTCAAGACCCAAATGCATCCACATTTGACTGGACGCAAGCATTTAGAAATGGCTGATCTGTCGAGGTTATAATCTAAACTAGCGTTGTAAATCCGACTCATGAGCTCCTTAGGTGGGGAGTGGGGAGGTCTGTTTTATGTGACATTCCTGTGTCAGTGCGGTTCTCCCCCCAAAAAAGAAAGAAAGAATGAAGGAAAGAAAGAAAGACTATAATCGAGGATTGACGAACCTGCCAAGGCATTGGTTTGGGGCGGAAGTTTGTGCTTTAAAGGGCAATAGAGGAAATCTAGCTCAACTGTAATCTGTCCCATTTCGAAGCGAATTTATGGCACTGCTTCCTTGCGATTCTCTGGAAAGGGAGCCGCTCAGTTCTACCGCGAATTTGTGCAGAGTGATCCTACGTAATATTCCCCGTTGGGACTTGCCATCAGACATAGGAGCCAACTCCATAAAATATTTGTGGGGGCCGAACAAGGTGTGCATGCACCGCGTCGTGCGATCGATTATGCGCTGTGGGGCTTATCTGCCCCCCCCCCAATATTTTATTCAAGTTGGAACCCTTGCCACCAGATAGAAATGTATAGCCGAGCATGGCCTTAGCACGCAAGCCCACGTGGCCGTGACGGCGCCCCGATGTGCAGTCCAAGGGAAAGGGGCAGAGCACGTGCTCTGTGTGCCAAAAGGGTCCCCGGGTTCAGTGCCTGAAACTCTTAATTAAGAGCCATTTCCCAGCCAGGATCCACAATACAGAACTAGGCAGACCAATGACCTGCCTTTTCTAATCTAAAGCATCCTCTTGTGTCCCGATCCTATGAGTCATGAAAGTAGAGATAGTCATGTTATTGTTGAACTACGATTTCCAGCAGTCCTGGCGGCTGGTCGGGGCTGATGAGAGTTTTAATCCAACAGCATATGGAGGGCACCACGTTGCAAGGGTGCCAATTTGAATAAAATACGGGGTTAAGCCCCGCTCCTCAAAATCTATCACAAGACAAGGCACACACCATTTGAATGACAATGCCCATCAACTTAGGGGGGCTGGACCCCTCAAATATTTTATTGGGGGGACCGAAGGGACCTGGGGCCCTAGGAGTTGGCTTCTTTACCACATTGGCTACCCCGGAATTAAGTCCACCCCACTGGCTCCTCTGGGGTTTAGTCCTAAGACAGTACTCAGGAGAATGCAAGAACCACAGCCCCAAGTTCTGTATCTTCATCGCTTCTTCCTTCTGTAGGGTTTACACACCACCCTCCGTTGAGTTGTGTAGAAAGCATCTTCCAAGCCTTTCCGTGGGCTAGAATGAGCGACGGTGATCCCGGGTTTAAGCCGCCTTTCGCCTGATTTCCGCAAACCGCCCTAAACCAGCGGCGCTGCTCGAGCGAGGTTGCACGAAAATTGATAAATCTCCTTCTCCACACCCTGTTCTTTTAAAAAGCGTGAAAAGCAGACAGTCGTCACCACCAGCGGGTTTATGTTGCGCAGACGTCGGCCGGGTCCCGTCCTTACCGCCGCAGCTCCAAATTACAGCAGTCAAAATCCAATCAAGAAGGATCTGGTTAGTCTCCACCAAGGGGTAATTAGTAGTATTAATTTGCCGGTGTCGACAGCTTCAGGAGAGAGAGAGAGAGGGGGGGGGGAGAGAGAGAGAGAGAGAGAGAGAGAGAGAGAGAGAGAGAAGGCCTATCAATCTTCCAAGCACAGAGGTTGGAGGAGAGAAGACCCGCGAGCGAGCGAACTTGGCGAGGGATTTCCAACCAGGCAAATAAGTCAATAACAACAGAGAATAGCAAAATTGCTCTCCCAAGCTGTGCCTTTGGGGAAGGACTTGTAGCTCAGCATGTAAAGACCCCAGGTTCATTTTGGTCTCAGGCTCTGGAGAGACGCTACCCGTCAGTGCAGAAAACATGGAGATGGATGGATCAAGGTTCTGATCCCCTTTCCCGTAACTCAAGCAGTGATCTAGGGTTGGCACGACAGCATCCCTGGCAGGTGCTTAAATGTCCCCAGCAAAGGAGAGTCTCCTCCACAGCCTGTTCTACGGTCCAAGAGCTCTAACCTAACCTTAGGGAAGTTTCTCCTAATGTTTAGGCAAAATCTGCCTCCCTGCACTTGCTCACCCACTGATTCGGTTCCTGCCCTCCGAAGCAGCAAGGAGCAAACCAGCTCCATCTTTTGCACGAGGACCCTTCAGATACTAGAAGACAAGCCTTATAAAGTGGCTAGCAAGGTGTCTGATCCAAAGGATAGAACCCATTCCTTAGAACAACTTGTGATAACCATTGAAAATAGGAAGGGGAATCAGGGGGTATGTATGGAGTCACTTAGCAATGCCTGTTGTTCAAGAGGGACTGCTGTGTGGAAAGTTAAGAGTTCCTCAAGTCCAGCCAGCTAAGAGAAAAATGGCAGGGCTGGAAGAAGGAGGAGGAAGAGGAGGAGGGCAAGGTGAGAACACAGGTGCATAGGAAGTTGCCTTTTTCCAACTAAGATCATTGGCCAATCTGGCTTAGTATTGTCTACAGTAAACTGACTGGTGGTGACTCTCCAGCGCCTCAAGCAAGGGCCTCTCTTTCTGTCCTATCCAGAGATGCTTGGGATTGAGCCTGGGACCTTCTGCATGCATGGCAGATGCTCTGCCACTGACCTTATGGTGCTTCCGGCTTCTGCAGGCACTGCTCCAAATGATACATTGCAAAGTTATGCAAGAGAGACAGAGATGCTCCCAGGAGTATTCCTTCCACCCCTTTCCTATTTGTCTCCCACTAGCACAGGGTCGTTTCTAGTAGAATCCCAATACTCTTGACCCTCCCCAGTCCTCCTGCAGTTGGCCAGCATCCTTACCATGTTATTATTATTATTACTATATGAGAGCACCCCACAGTTCGAACATCTCAGCCATGGGTAGGCAAACTAAGGCCTGGGGGCTGGATCCGGCCCAATCGCCTTCTAAATCTGGCCCGTGGACGGTCCGGGAATCAGCATATTTTTACATGAGTAGAATGTGTGCTTTTATTTAAAATGCATTTCTGGGTTGTTTGTGGGACATAGGAATTTATTCATTATTCCCCCCAAAAAATATAGTCCGGCCCCCCACAAGGTCTGAGGGACAGCGGACCGGCCCCACGCTGAAAAAGTTTGCTGACCCCTGATCTCAGCAGTACAATCAGTAATTTCAGGGGGAACCCCTCTCGGGCCTAGATATACTTTAACTACTAAAAAAAAATGCATTTAAAAAGCAGCAGGGACCAAAACAGCAACCACTTCATCTCTAGAAAGCAGCCATAGCTTCCACACGTTAGTACCTGCCTGCTGCAGCAGCTGAGAGAAAGTGAGAAAAGGGAGCAGATGAGTCCTGGGGTGGGTCAAGGCAGGCAAAGAGGACCAGAGTGGGGACACTTCCTCTTCTGGGGTCCATGTGCCAGTAGTGGATGGCACCCAGAGGTGCCAACTTGAATAAAATATTGTAAGCCCTGCCCTACGTAATTGATCACATGACACAGTGCACAGACACCATTTGAACGGCAATGCCCATGAACTGGGGGTGGGGAAGAGACCCCTCAAATATTTTATGGGTGTGTGTGAAGACCACTCGGCTCCACCCTCTAGGAGTTGGCTCCTATGATGGCGCCATACGCAAAAGCAGAAGGAGTAATAAATGCAAAGTTGTCTGCGCAGTAGACACTCACACAGCTCTCACTAGGCTCCATCCAGACAAGTCAGAGGCATGATCAGAGTTCAAAGATATATTTCAGCCAGCTGAAAGCATGGGAAATGTCCCAAGGGCCAGAGAGAAAGAACTGGAGGGCCACATCTGGCCTCTGAGTCCAAGGTTCGCCATCCCTGAATTAGGAATTATTTCCTGTCAGGTTAGTAGCAATATGTTCCTCACTGACTGATTGTGGTTTTGTGTTCATGTTTGTGTGTGTGTTTGGTGAGGCATTCATGGACAATTCCCTAAGATCTATAGCTCAGTCATTAGAGCATGAGACTTTTAATCTCAGGGCCATGGGTTTTAGCCCAACATCGGGCAAAACATTTCTGTGCTGCAGAGGGTTGGACTAAGATGACCCTCGTGGTCCCTCCTAACTCTACAATTCTTTGACCCTATGGGTGAGCTCATCACAGGAGGCAATGTTTAACTCAGTGCGGTAACATGCAGGAGAACAGGGGGGATAATGCTGAGATGGTAGAGTGGGCTACACTACTATTTCAGACTGCAGGTGTGTTTGTGTGGCGGGGGTGTGTGTGTCAGGTTTCTACATACTTCCTTATGTCAAGCTCTCCATCCTACCACCCCAGCATGGTGCCATCTCGTTCTGCTACAAATGCGTAGACCAGGGCAATAGCACTTGAACATTCAAGAGGTCACTTTGTTTTAGGAAACAAAACAAAAGAATCCAAAGCAGTCGTCTTTGTGCTTTTGAAGAACAGCAGCTGCCTAGCCAAAACTGTCAATAAATTAAAGCTGTGATGCTAAGCCCTTACTTGAAAATAGGTTAGGGTTGCAACCCATCAAGAATTTCCCTGAACACTTTGTGGATGGCATCGTGTCACTCATTTGATCCCTGGACCCAGATGACACCCAGAAATATAGGCCTTATGCTGATTCAGACCATCAATCCATCTAAGCTCCGTACTGTCCACATCACTGGTCTTCAACTGGTGGGTCTCAGCCTGATCCAAGGTGGGTTGCAACAGGAGCTCTACCACCATGCAAATATATGGTAAAAGGTTGAGAAAAGGGTGCATGTTTGCATGAAAAGTGGGTCCTGAGTCTGAAAAGGTGGTCTACACCGACAGACCATGGCTCTTCCCCAGCCTTTCCTGGAGATGCCAGGAACTGAATTTGGTACATTCTGCATGTGCTCTGCTGTTAAGCTACAACCTTTCCCCAGGGTTCAGGGTTGTATATTATTTTGGAAGTGGGAGTATCTTTTCACCTTTAATATAGAATAGCATAACAGGGTGGTTTTCGTTTCTCAAGCATAAGGGTTAGGTTAAAGAAAGAGAAATAGGTAGAGCTCCATGAACAAACGGAGAGGGAATGCAGTGTGACTACAAATGTCCAGATTGGTGGCTCTTTGAAAAAGCATCTATTCTGTCGGAGCAAATCACTCAGCATTGTCGCTGCTGAGCCACTACCAAAGATAGACCAGGCAAGTAATTCTGCTTACAGCAATAGGCAATAGTGCTAGGGGAGAGCAACCCAACCTTATTTTTTTATTGCTGTATCCATTGCCCTGCCATTTTGTCATACTGTTCTGCTGATCCATTGGGCATGTTCAGGGAATGTATGGGGGTGGGGGGAGCTTTGAACCTGGTGGAACCATACCTACACCCTGACATGCTTCCAATTCACCGTTGACATAGGAAGTTACCATATACCGAGAGAGACCTTTGGTCCATCTATAGCCCACCATTGCCAATACAGACTGGCAGTAGCTCTCCAGGGTTTCAGGCATGAGTCTCTCCCAGACCCACCTGAGGATACCAGGAATTGAACATGGACCTTTTGCATGCAAAGCATGTGCTCTGTCACTAAGCCCTTCGCTTCATGCCTAGCTTCCCCCAGTAGTTTTCCATGTGTTGTCCCACCAGCAGACCTCCTTCACAGCTAGTCCATAAGTCCCTGCAGCCTCCATCCTGGGGAGCACTGAGACTTGGGAATAAACTCTATGGGACACATGCATAGGATCACACTGTTAATTGGCCTCTGGGTTTCTTGGTGGTGGTAAGATCTGGGTGGACTTCAAAAATGCCTTTAAAACCACAACAATGTTGTGCATTTTTCTGTTTTTATATGGTGAACTGCCCTGCGATCCTTGGACAAAGGGCAGTATATAAATTTAATAAAGAACAGTACTTCTTGTTACTACATTAGTACCATATTCTTCATCATCCAAGGAGCTCAGAGCATTGTGTATGTGTGTGGTTCCCTGGTAGTCTCCCCATTCAGGAATAACCAAGGCTACCCTTGCTTAGCTTGAGTAACATAAGTGTGCCACGTGACTTCTGTGCATTCTCTGGGGGAATAATATAAAATGAAACCTCCCATCACTTCTATAGTATTGGAATCTTGGCAAATGGCATTTAAGAATATGCGTGCTGAAATATTGCACACTTTTGGTGGGCTTCCTCACATGAAGTGTGAAGAATTACCATACTTCATATATAGATTTCCTCATTCTAATAAATCATAAAGGTTGGAGAAATCATATACACATTAAAAAACAATAGGCGCTTGTGTCTATGCAGCTTTTCTCACTTGGAAAACTGGCAAAGCAAATTCTCACTAAGATCTCACTAGAACTCTGTCCTAGAAAATGTGCTTCAGATGCTGGTGTTTAGATTTTTGGTGAATTTTAATGGAGGCAGCTGCCCAGAGTGGCTGGGGAAACTCAGCCAGATGGGCGGGGTATAAATAATAAATTATTATTATTATTATTAAAATGCCCTGTAACTCCCACTTCACTGGTCCTCACAGCAAGCCTCTGAGAGCCAGTGTGGTATAGCTTCCAGAGTGTCTGGGAAAACCTAGTTTCAAATCCCTATTCGTGCCCAGCTGTTCCTATGTGTTATTGGGCCAGTCACTAGCTGTCCACCTATCCTACTTCACAGAGCTGTTATGAGCATAAAGGGGGAGACATGGATGTCCCAAGCTCCTCTGCAGAAGAGCAGGGTGAAATGTAAGGACTAGAAATCTTCCAGTTCACAGACACGGTCTGCAACTGAGGCTTGCATAACTTGTTCCACACAGCTCACTAGCCATGCATCCTGGCCTGATGGGCACTTGTCCTTCTCCCTTCCCCCCCTGCAATTCCAAGCAGGTAACAAAAACACATACCCTACTTATTGAGTCTCTAGGAAGGTGTGTTTGAATTGACAGTTCACAAATTCTGTAGATTTGGTTGAAGCTGAACCGTGTCCTATTGACTTCAAAGGGACTAGCAGCTAGATTGAATGTGTTATCTCAAAAGTAGATTCCATTGATTTCATTGGCGTTTGCTCACACATAGATGTGATGGGACTACAGGATTCCTACTTACTTGGGAGTCCTGCTGAAATAAACTGAACTTGCATTTGAGCAGTTGAAATAATGATTGGATTATCGCAGTGTTTGTTTACTGCATAATTGTTGTTTTATTCAGTTGCTGGCTTGTTGATTGTTTATTATGTGTTCTTTTTGTGTGTGTAATCTACCTTGATTCCTTCTTAGGGAAAAGGGTGTGAAATAAATGTATACATATATACGTGTTTTGCATAGAACTGGAGATCCTAGTTAGCTATATTAGGTAATAATCCAGTCCCAGAAAATAATTGTTTTACTTTTCAAGAGTTAGAGGCATTAAGACAGTCAACTGTATTTCTGGTTTACCAAGTGAATTAAATTGAGAGCCAAGACTAAGTATTCAGGTTTCATAGTCAAAAGCATCGTTTTAAAATTTTGTTTATTTATTAAATTTGTACACCTCCCTTCATCCGTAGACCTCAGGGCTGTTTTTGTTCACAACACAAAAATACAATATTAAAAAGCACAAAATACATAATAAAAACAAGAACAGCCCCCCCAACAAACCAACAAACCACCTTCCATTCCAACAGCTGAACAAAACTCCTTATCAATAAGTTTAGTTCATTTATTTCCCCATATGAACTGAGCTGGAACTTGTGATCATCACTGGAGGCCCTTCTTCATGTGCCTTATCCATGAGAGGTCCGGAGGGTGGCAACACCAAAACAGGCTTTTTCTGCAGTGGCTCCCTGTTTGTGGAATGCTCTCCCCAGGGAGGCTTACCTGGCACCTTCATTAAATATCTTTAGGCACCAGGAGGAAAAAAAAGTTTCTCTCCGACCAGGCCTGTGGCTGATTAGCACCCTATATCCCTTTAAATGTGTTGGGGTGTGTTATTGGTTTGTTCTTGTTCTTGCTATACAGTGGTACTTTGGGTTAAGTACTTAATTCATTCCGGAGGTCCATACTTAACCTGAAACTATTCTTAACCTGAAGCACCACTTTAGCTAATGGGGCCTCCTGCTGCTGCCGCACCACCAGAGCACGATTTCTGTTCTCATCCTGAAGCAAAGTTCTTAACCTGAAGCACTATTTCTGGGTTAGCAGAGTCTGTAACCTGAAGTGTAACCTGAGGTACCACTGTATTAAGTATTTTGTGTTTTGATCTTGTAGTTTTATGCTGTGATCTTTGGATGAAGGGTGATAAACAAATTTAATAAATTATTATTTGAGGCCCAGACAGAGGCAATGCTAAGGCGACTGTGTCAACCACGGCTTTTGTGAGAGGCCACTGTCCTTATTTTGCATTCACTGAAGCTCTAGTTGAATTGATTGTTCTGCATGCATTTAAGCACTAATTGAATTGCCACAGATGGTAGGATTTGCATTTCACTGCCATTGAACTCCAACTTGCTCATGTCTCCAGCGCCAACTGCATTGGATGAAGTGGACTTTAGCTTAAGGTTCCACAAGACTCTCTATTGTTCTCCTTGCAATAGACTAACTCAGCCACCTCTCTTGGAAACCTTAACTCCAGAAGGTTGCTCTTATGTCAGCTACAGCAGGCGCCCTAAACAAATGGAAACAAAAGGATTCCATGCAACTTAAACTCTTGCACCCTGGGTGTTACATTAGCATAGCAAAGCTGGGGAGAATGTGTTATCTGCCAAGGAGTCTGTGCTTGCTTTGTATACATAGGAGCTCTGAAAAGAAAATTCAGTGGCATTTCATGCTCATCTGGCCACACATGGTGTGTGCATGTGTGCATTGTTGGTTTTTCTTCAGCAATAGGCTAATACCGCTTCTCTTCTTTAATGAAAGCCATTGAGGCCAGTGAAGGTAAACAAGTTGGATCTTTTATTCTAAGTTCCAACCTGCTTAATTTGTAACATGCTTAGTCCTGGCTTGTGTGAAGACAATGGGAATCCCTCCTCTCTCCATTCACTTCTATGGGTTATTAAGAATGCAGTCCTAGATTCTCCTTGCATCTTGCCATTATTTGGGCTGGAGAGCCAATGCAGCATAACCTGTGACATATTTTATCTCAACAATCTGTAGACTACTCTTCACCAAATTTGCGCTCCAGCCACAACTTTTTGTGTTGATAACTTGGCAGCTGGACACACTTTTGTGTCATTTTGATGGGTCCCTATGTCCCCTCACTCCCCCATTTATGGACCAACTTTTATTTTTTAAAGACCTCTTTATTGTTTAAATTTGAAGTCCAGTTGGATGGAGACGCCCTCCCCAGCATAAAATTACCAGCGAACATTAATTTCAGTGGAACTCGCATAACAACCCTGAACTGCCTTAGTATGCATTTTTGAGAATGAGTCCCATTGGGAAAAAACATTAGCATCCCATCCATGGGGGAATGTAGTTAGAGCCACGTGAAATGAATGAGACTAGCAGCCTGGTCTACAGAACTGTTAGTTGGACCGACCCTTTTTCATTAATACCCGGGTCCCATCCAGCGAGGAAGTGCTAAGCTCGACTGATTCCTCTGGAACGTGCCAATAACTTGCCTGGAGGCGCTTGCCTGGAATCCTGCACTTTACTCGGGAGCAAGAATCCAACTAAGACCGGTTTCCGTCTTCCCACTTGCACTCCACACAATCGAGTTACCAGTATGTTTCATTCCGGAACGCATCCCGGACTAAACGCTTGGCGAATGAGTCTCCAGCACGACTATCTCAGTATATACATCAGTCCAACGGGGTTTAGGGCCCAGGAACTGCGGAGAATCTGCTTTAGGGACATTGAAACAGTCCATTACCGAATTAGTATGGAATCCTGGACTATCCTTATGGACGCTCACCTTGCGCGCTGTGAGAGGCCCCGACCAATTGCGCACCAGCAAAAACCGGGGCAGAGGATCATCTTATCCTAAAGGCACTCGCAACCTTTTCTCCCCACATTTATTTCCCCATGCATTTCCCTGATGCATTTAAACAGCCACCACCACCACCATTTTTTTTTATTATTATTATTATTATTATTATTATTATTATTATTATTATTATTATTATCCTATAGATTTTTTTTTTTTACAGCCTGAGCCTGAAAGTCCGTTGTGGAGGGCTTGATGTTTTGCTGTGGGTGGGCGCATCTTGCAACTTCCTCCTTTGGGGTTTTTTTAAAAAAATTTCCAAGCCAACCGAAGAAGGCTATACTGTATACAGTATATATATTTGCAAAATTTGTGTCCCTTTCTTTTGAAAGGAGAAGGGAGCTGGGGAGGGGTAGAGGGGGGTGGGAAGGAGCTCTATGTCATAAATGGGAACATTGTGCCTGAATGCTATTTCTCTCTCGCTCTCCCCCACCGCCCCTCTTCTTTCGAAGACATTATTAGCTCTGACAGCATGCGGCTCAGGTTTGGAGGAGAGGGTTTTGTAAAGGGATGACGGACAGGAAGGGCAGCAATCATGGTCTTCTCGGGCTAAAGCTCCCCCTCCTCCCCGCTCGCTCTCCCCTCCTCTCCCCCCCTCTCTTTTTTTTATCAGAATGTTCTGTTCGATGCCATTTATCCTTGATGATAGAAAATTGCTCTGTTGCCAGGACGCTGCTGCTGCTGCTGAAATAGAGGGCAGGCGCTACATTTCCATTTTGCAGCTTGAAAGCTATTCAAATGAATTCCTAGGAAAAGGAAAAGAAGAAGAAGAAAGGGGGGGTCGCTGGTTTGGAAATCTAGAGATAAACAAATGAGAGGAGGAGAAAAATCGAGGTCCCCTCTCCTCTTTCCACTTCCATTTTTAAATTTGGTCCCCCCCCTACGTGTGTGTGTCTTATGGAGGCGGCGGTTTGCATTGTTTCCTTATGCACGTTAGAGGGTTTTTGTCACCCGCGTTGGAAAAATAAGAGGATATCCCATATACATCAGGGGTGAAATTCTTCAAGGAGGAGGGGCTTCCAAGCTTAACAAATAAAAATAAAATACACGATTGGGGTATGCTTGTGCCGACACTCAGTTTCCCCCTGTTTGTTCCATACACGTATACAGTAATACCATATCCAGGCTACGGTCCTTCTTTCTTTAGTCAGTTTCATTGCAGAAATCAGTTTAACACGCGTTGTGACCGAAGGAAGGGGAAGTATACTTGGTTTATAAATCAACTGCGCCGAACGCTTTCTTGTCGATGTTGGAAATATCTGCAATCCAGTTAAATTTAAGTTTTGGACTGCTTGGCCCACCGTTTTGGTTTTTTGAAATGGTGAGAATAAAGACCCTTTTGGTTTGAGTCAGGTCCCCCGATGTGGGTTAGGATTGCAGCCTTACCTGCTCTCCAGTCCCCTAAAAATCAGTGGGTTTTACTTCCGAGGAAACAGGTTCTTGCATACACAGGGGTTTGAGAACGATGCTTGTGTTCGTGTGCGGAGAGGGTCTCTTTAACGTTGTTTAGCCTTAACTGAGCTGTGTGGATCGTGTTGGAAATTCGGGCGCAACTAAGCTTGCAGAAGAGATTCTGGCTCTGTAGCCTAAAGGGCTTCCAAAAGCTAATTGACCCAGTGATCCCCATAGATCGACATGTGAATCAGCAGGTCTGAAGCCTCCCGGCTTACGTGAGTTGTGGATGCCTGCAGAAGGCTGCAATTCTACGCGCACTTACCCAAGAGCAGTGCTCTCCCCCCAAAAATGTTTAGGGGTACTCTCATTTTGACTCAAGAAAATCACCATTTTACAGTTCACACCGGGGAAAATAAATGCAGTAAATGGACAAAAGTACAAAGATTCACAAAATATTTAAGGGTACGCGTCCCCCCAGAAAAAAGCACCGCCTAAGAGTAAACCCCGATAAACACATAAGGGAGGTTGTTTTCAGTCTGTGGCACGAAAGGAAAATGGACCAAATATTGCCTTCTCACAAACTCCACATTAGCACGGGGCTCTAGGCTTCCAGCAACTCACAAAGCGCTCCCAGCACCCCAAAAGGGTGGAATCTTTCCTGTCGGTTGGTAATTGTGAAACTCGCATCCCCCCCCCGCACCCAGCCGCGCGTTCTGAGCATAACGTGTGAATGGCTCTGACCCAATCAAGGCAGCTTTGCTTGGAGGCAAGCTTCATCGACAGCACGTTTAGAGTCCAAGAAAGTAAGCCTGCACAAAATCTCAGCCTTAGATCGCAGTTCTATGCATGTTTACTCACGGGCAGCGGGGTGTGTGTGTCTTCTCCCCCCAATAAAATATTTGAGAGCCCCCCAATTTGATGGGCATTGCCATTCAAATGGTGTTCATGTACAGTGTCATGTGATCGATTCTGCAGGGCGGGGCTTACCTGTCCCCCCCAATATTTTTTTCAAGTTGGAACCATGTCCCCTAGTAAAGTGTGTGTGTGTGTGTGTGTGTGTGTGTGTGTGTGTGTGTGAGAGAGAGAGAGAGAGAGAGAGAGAGAGAGAGAGAGAGAGAAGAGGGAGCATAAAGGCAGAGGCGTGGCTTGGCCATTTTTTTGCACAGGTCCTTCCCCAGTAGGCAATTGTAGACTCTAGTCTTTATGGGGAGGGCTAACTTATTTCAAAATGTGATAAGCCAGTCCTGCTGTATTTTGGGGACCCCTTCTCTTCATCAGTTCATGAACTGAGCTGGACCCCTTAATCCGAGGCCCTTCCTTTAAAGCTGGAACATCTTGCTATAGATTTATTCATTTTTATTCTGGTTTATTTGAGTATTAAAACAAAATACCCAAGGAGTTCTCTATTGATACTTCATTGCTGCTTTTTTGATTTAGAGTTTTTGTTACCTGTGTAATGCACTATGGCAAGAGCTTGGGCTCAAAGAACCTGCAGGGGGATTTGGAATTTGTGCCATGAGGCCAAAGTGACTCTGAGCATGTTCTGGGTGCTGAATGCACCTGTGTGTAATAGTGGGAATGAGGAACAGGGGATTTGCAAATCCTAACCAGAACATCAACAACAACCACCCACACCTGTCAGCTCCTGGAAATTAGAACTGAATAATGAAAAGGAAAGTAAAAGACAGCAGCAGTCCTAAACATAGTCTCTTGAAAGTTAGCTCAAAGTCAAAATCAAGAGGACTTCGTTTTAAGGAAGACAAGTTTTGGATAGGAGCATTCTAGAGGAGTATATAATTTTTTCTTTTTCAGAAATTTGACATGATGGGACTCTTCCACCCAAGAAATGCACTTGTGTGCCCACCAATACTTTTTAAAATGCCAATTTAGGCGATCTAAAGTGGGGCAAATTTTGGAGTAGTGGGGAGGGGTGTATGATCTAGGGTAGCCAAAAGCTTATTTGTGGGTGCAAAGCCCAGGTCTTTATTCCTATGTGGCTGTAGGAATAATATATTAAAGTGTGTTGGGTGAAACCAATGCTTTCAACCAGAGTCAGTGCTGGAGCATCCAAGGGGGTTAGACTCCTGGTCATGGGGATGTAGGATTTGGGGTGATTCGAAGTTTACTTTAGGATGCAGAGGTACATCGGCTTGTGCTGCTCTTGAGGCTCTTATCTTGTATAAGCAACATAAGGACCAACTAGTAACTGTAAGACCCTCCCCCCTGACATCCTTTTAAACTGTGCATTTGTGGTGATTTGTGATCATGATGGCATCCAGGTGGTTACGGGCTACTCCACTGCCGATGCTGTTTGCCCCTGCTAGAATTGAACATAAGAACATAAGGTGAGCTTGCTGGATCAGGCCAATGGCCTGTCCAGTCCAGCATCCTGTTCTCACAGTGGCCAACCAGATGCCTGTGGGAGGCCTGCAAGCTGAACCTGAGCACAAAAGCACTCTGCCCACCTGTGACTCCCAGCTGCTGCTATTCTTAGCATGATGCCTCCCTTGTCAATTGCATGATCCTGATTAAGCGCTCCAAAAAAGAAAAGCTCAAGAACTTTGGCTCACCCAAAAAAGCTCAACAAGAGTTTGGTCAATCCAATGGGTAGATCACTGCCAGTTTTGTTTTTATTATAGTGGGAGTAGATCGCAGTCTCTTGGGAGTTGGATATGCCTGTTATATAGCTTAACTAAGGGCTCAGTCACACTTTTCCTCTAAGCCTGGGACGCCCAACTCTCAATAGACTGTGATCTACTCACAGTATAAAAAAAACTGGCAGTGATCTACCCATTGTCGTAAAAAGACTGGCAGTGATCTACCCAAGGCTGTGGAGCTTTTTTTAGGAAGCCAAAGTTGGGTTGTTTTGTGTTTGTGTGCTTTTTTTTGCTTTTTTGTAAGGAGATCACAGAGGGACCAGACACTGGCAGAGGTCACGATCTACCTGTTGGACATGCCTGCTCTAGGCTTTCCAGATCTGGTTGGGTTTTCTTTTTCTTGTTTTGTCCTGTTGCTTTCCCCGGGAAAACCCTCATTTGAATCAGAGCAAGACCTGTGTCTAGAAACATAGCACAAAAGGAAGTATGGATGAGCCCTATGTAAAGTAGTATGTACTTTTACCTGTCCTGAATTTTCAAATATTCAACTTCATTGGATATCCTTGCATTCTAGGGTTGTAAGTGAGGTATAACAACTTCCCTCTCTCCACTTCCTCCAAACCATGCATAATACTATGCATCCCCATCATGTCTCTCTTAGGTTAGAGGTGACCCATCTTCAAATATCACAATGAGGTGATAATGCTGCAGAAGCTTCCAACCTCAGTGGGAGATGGGCCATGGATTGCAGCAGGTTTGCACCCACAGCTCAGTGAAACTGACTACAGCAACCACAGCTTTAGGTGGAGCACGTCCCACAATAATTTCCCCCCAGCTCCTCCTACTACGGTGGAGGGGAAAGGCACTTCACACACGCACACGCATGGTTTTGGAATGAACATCTATTTCATTGCACTTAGAAGAAGGAACCTGTCTTTCGTTTGGTTCCATTTTGGAACAGATGCATGCCTCCCTCCTTCCACCATCTCCAGGCCAGGTCAGCCACTCTCCTTGTCTCCCCCACCCAATTCAAAGGCCTAATAGAATTGTTTTCAGTTGATGCCAGAAGTTCATCAGTGTCAATGGGCTTTGCTCCTCATCTTCCCCAGTCAATGGGTGTGAGACTGCAGCCTGAAAGTCTTCCACCTTGGTAAAATAAACAGCTGTTCTCCTTTTGCTGGAAGAAAGCAAAAGTTGCACTGTTGACATTTGCTTGAGGTCTCTTATGTGGGAGACTGGAAAACCCCAACCATTGGATTTGGGGGGCTTTAATGGGAGATTTTGCCTCTCACTCTAATGACTGTTCAAGTAACCTCCTCCCCTTTCTTGCCATGGAATAGGCTGGTGTTAGAAATACTATAAGGCATTTCCCTATGACACCAGGGCACAGGGAGTTAGTGGGATGCAATGTGGCACCAGAACAACAAAGTGGATTGTTTTGCTTTGAAGGGATACTCTTGCATTAGAGCAAAACACAAGTGGGACAAAAAGGCCCCCCAAACAGAACATTTGTGGTATAAAAAGATTTATTCAGGAAGCTGAGGGGAACACACTTGTTGGAAATGTAGTCTCCCCTATTGGGAAAGGTGGCATGATTAAAAAGTTCCACTAAACTAAACTGCTACATGTCATGGTCACAGAATCATAGAGTTGGAAGGGACCCTGAGGATTATCTAGTCCAACCCCCTGCAATGTAAGAATATGCATCTGTCCCTTTTGGGGATCAGACCTGAAACCTTGGCTTTTTCAGCCTCCTACTCTAACCAGCTGAGTTATCCATACGGAGTGAAGGAGAAATGTCACTTAGACTTGCTGCACACAAATTTGCTTAGAAGTAAGTAGGGCTTCCTCCCAGGTAAATGTACATAGGATTTCAGCCAAACAGCAGGACTGTATGCATGTTTACTCAGAAGTAAGCCTCACTGTATTCAGTGGGGCTTAGTGTGCATGAGATTGGTACCTAGTTTGTGCTGGTGGAAGAAGATCTCCAAAGTGAGTCAAGGAAGCAATGCCTGCTCTCCTTTTGAAAATATAAAAGCCATTATTTAAGATCCATCTTCTGGGCTCATTGAAATCCTGCTCTTCCATAAGTTGGAGAGTCGAAGTGATGGAAAGGATGAGTCTTTTCATTAGCAATCCTGGGAAATAATTTTAGGTGGCACATTAGGCAAAGAGTCACTAGAAGCAAGTTGTACCATATTATCCCAGTCCAGGCGGCTGAACATATCACCAGCCCCAAATTGGCTTCGAGAATATTGCTTTGTTAGTCAGTTTGTCTAAAACAAATTAAGCTATATGCATTTCTATACATCACTGGGAATTATTCTGCTGGTGGGAAATATATTTCAGCATGTATTCTTTGTCTGTCCTCAGCAAAGGTTCCCAGAGATGTATTTTGTGTGTGTGTGTATGTGCTGCTCTTCATTTCCATTCTATTTCTAGAGGTTTGCAATGCACCAGGAAAACACACACACAAATTACCCCAGTCCTTCTTTGATCTGTAAAGGGTGATCACAGCAGTAATCCGGTCACCACGCTGCAGGGAAATAAGCTTTTGGTGAGCTCTAACCCTTGGTTTCCGGGGCCTCCATTGCCAGGTGGTAACTGGGGAAATGTCAGCATAGAAGAATAACTGGTCATTTGCAATGAGAGATTAAAGCGGACCATGGTCAAAGCATAGACAATTAGACGGATGAAGGGCATTGTGACTGCACCTTGCAGTCCCCCAACATGAAATAGGTTTACTAGCTCCCCCTCTCTGTGTGTGTGAGCGTGCATGTGTGTATCTACACATTAAATGCGATGTTAGCATCCTACATTTGTGCATGGGCTCCTCAGGACATTTTGAAATGTACCCCTCCTTAATATACTCTATAATATGTTAGAAATGTAGACCACATTCACTTAAAGCACCGTGATGCCATTTAAAACAGTCATGGCTTGCTACCAAAATTCTGGGAGCTATAGCTGTAGCTTGTTAAGGATTCTGAGAGTAATTAAAAGACCCCTAGTCTACAGTTCCCAGAGTTCCCTGTGGGGTTGATTGTTAATCCACTCTGGAAACCGTAGGTCTGTTTTTATATAAGTAACTCTCGAATATATATGTTATTACACTGTAAATCACTTCAGAATGCCTCCTGGGAAGTGATTCATCAATGAAACAAACAAACAACAGAAATATTAACATAACAAGTTTTGTTTTATAAACTGCCCGTGAGGCAATGCACAAAACTGGCAAACTGATGTGGAAATTAGGACAAAGCAGGGGGAGCTGCAATAAAATGTTGCAGTGTGGGGTTGCTGCTGTTCAGCATTCAAGCTACTTGCTTCCATTTCTCCTCTTTCTGTTCTTATCCCTCCTGGCGACAGTCAGCATTCTGTCATCACTGAACATGCTCAGTTCCCACTGGGCTGTTTATGGAAGTTTCTCCTTTCATGGATGGCCATCTGTTATGGATGCTTAAGCTGAGATTGCTGCATTGCAGGGGGCTGGACTAGATGACCCTTGGGTCCCTTCCAATTCTACTATTCTATGTCTTTATTGTAAATATTCTTTGCATTTTGTCACCCCCCCTTCCTCTGCCCCAGGTGAGGGAACTGCCAGAAGGCCCTCGGTGCTGGATCTCAGTGTCTGGGCTGAATGGTGGGGGTGGAGAAGCTCCTTCAGGTATACAGAACTGAGGTGAAGTGTCCAGAAGGTGAAAAAACAGGACCAGAATTAAATTCTCATTGTAAATACTCTAACTCTCCCTGTTTTGGCCATTGAGAATGGCTTGCTTTTATTTTGTTGCTAGATTTACTATCCTTCACGTTAACTAGTTTTTCCCTTACCTAGTTTTACAGAAGTTAAAGCTGTGGAGGAGGGGAGATAAATATTCTTTATCTAGGTAAAGGCAAAGGACCCCTGACCGTTAGGTCCAATCGCGGACGACTCTGGGGTTGCGGCACTCATCTCGCTTTATTGGCCAAGTGAGCCGGCGTACAGCTTATGGGTCATGTGGCCAGCATGACTAAGCCACTTCTGGCGAACCAGAGCAGCGCACAGAAATGCCGTTTACCTTCCCACCACAGCCATACCTATTTATCTACTTGCACTGTTGTGCTTTTGAACTGCTAGGTTGGCAGGAGCAGGGACCGAGCAACGGGAGCTCACCCCATCGCGGGGATTCAAACCACTGACCTTCTGATTGGCAAGCCCTAGGCTCTGAGGTTTAGACCACAGTGCCACCCCTGTCCCATTCTTTAGCTATGGTACATGCAAAATGCAGATGAATGACTACTAATGCACCATGTAACGCACAGCCTGCCAATTCACACACCAGTCAAGATCATTTTCAGCAGTTAATAACAAATTGCAAGACTGTTGTCTTTCACCAGCATATCTTCAGACCAGGGATGGGAAATCTGTGGCATTCTGGACTCCAGTTCCCATCAGCTCCAGCCAGCATGGCCAGTGGCCAGGGATGATGGGAACTGTAGTCTAATAACACTTGGAGCCACAGGTTCCCCATCCCTGCTTTAACTTGAAGATAAGCAACTATTTGTTGTTGTTGTTTTTTTAAAAAAAGACAGTGTTGCACAGGTTACCACAGTGTAAATGAATGCGGCATACAGCAGGTGGATTAGAACAGTTAGCAGTATGTAATGGGAAAGGGAAGGGTAGGATACTTGTCATTTTAAAAGGGACGCATAATAGTGACATATTTACTCCTGTGAAGCATTGTAACATATCACTTCCAGTTAATACCTGTATGCAATGAAGTAGAGATGGACCCTATATATTTCCCCCTCCATTTCCAGTAGCCACCAAAGGGCAAATTATTTAGACATACAATAAAGCCAGATGATATCGGTCACACACATTATTTTTTATTAAGCACAGTTTGTTTTTATTCCTGAAAATAATGCATGCACTTTCCTCAAATATTATTAACAGGTGCACAATTTAAATTTCAGTGCAATGGCGATAGGGACAGTCAGTGAAGTCTGTTACACAATCTCAAATAATTTATCGTGGAATTGTGAAAGAAAGAGGTAGGTTTGCTGCTATTGTTTTCTGTGTAGCCAATACAGTGGAACCTCAGATTACATATGCTTCAGGTTACATACGCTTCAGGTTACAGACTCCGCTAACCCAGAAATAGTACCTCGGGTTAAGAACTGTGCTTCAGGATGAGAACAGAAATTGTGCTCCGGCGGCGTGGCAGCAGCGGGGAGCCCCATTAGCTAAAGTGGTGCTTCAGGTTAAGAACTGTTTCAGGTTAAGTACGGACCTCCGGAACGAATTAAGTACTTAACCCGAGGTATCACTGTACTCGGGACCAACATGGACGCCAGAGAGAAACGGTCATGAAATACAACCCCATTCCATCTAAAACAGGGAGTAGGAGAAGGTGGGTTTTATGGAACCTCGAGTTTAATCATGTGGCGAAAGCTGGGCACTGACTTTAATAGTCATGTTTTACTTGGAAAGATCAAATGGCATTTCCATTATGAGCATACATTTCAAGGCAATGATATAACCTAAAACACACTTTGATGAATGCTCCAGTTGTCAGAGTTTGCTTCATGAGAACGGATTCATTATGGATTCTTTTGGCAGTTCCCTTGGACTAATCAGTTGTCCCCCAGTCAAGTTCTCTATAAAAGCCTTGAGGCTTGCTTGGAGCTGATATTTATGCACCACACCTGGATGCAGCGAGGTAGCTAGCCGCTTGAGCCTCTCCGATGCTTGGAGCCACTCTGCTGCCTCCTCCTCAGCTGTAGGGCAGCTGAGGGAGAAGCAGTAGGCAGACACAAGTCCCACGCTGCCATTTCAGGCAGCACGGAACCTGCAGGTGCCTAAGCCACCACGTCACTCCTAAAAAGTTTTGTGAGCCCATTTTTTTAAAAAAAAACCTAATTTTGTCAACCTCCGCTCAGTGATGACACCTGGGGCAGACCGCCCCCCCCCCGCCCCCTTCCTCTGCCTGGATGATCCATTTTATCATTTTTAGAGAAGAGAATAAAGCTCACTTGGTGACCAACCAATATTTCCCTCCTTAGACGGGCAAAATCACTGAGCTTAATTTTTAGTGACTTCATGAGCAGAAGAGGGGAAGTTGACTGTGCTGAGCTTGGGGAAATCCAAGGATTCAAGAAGGAACAGGATCCTAGCCAGGTTACCACCGTGCTTTGTTATAAACAGAGTTGTACAACTATAGGCATTGTCTGAACCAGTAATTAGAGTGCAAACCTACCAAAGGGGCCCATGCAAAGTCACTGGAATTTAATTTCAGATTCATTTGTCAGTCCCACTTAGCCTCTGCATCCTTTGTTCCTGGTGTTTACTTTGTTTATTTTAATGTGATTCAAGACATTTCCATACTGTTGATTATTCACATACATAAAAACAATCCAAAGAAAGCAGGGCAACGAAACAATAGCGTGTTATCATAAAACCAAATGCCGAGCACAATTCAAAGTGTTGGTGTTGACATTTAAAGCCCTAAGTGGCCTCGGCTCAGTATACCTGAAGGAGCGTCTCCACCCCCGTTGTGAAGCCCAGATGCTGAGATCCAGTTCTGAGGGCCTTCTGGAGGTTCCCTCAAGGCGAAAAGTGAAGTTACAGGGAACCAGGCAGAGGCCCTTCTCGGTCATGGCACCCACCCGGTGGAGCACCCTCCCACCAGGTGTCAATGAGATAAATAACTATACAACTTTTAGAAGACATCTGAAGGCAGCCCCATATTGGGAAGTTTTAAATGTTTGATGTTTTATTTTGCTTTGATATCTGTTGGAAGCTGCCCAGTGTGGCTGGGGCAAACCAGTCAGAGACACGGGCTACAAATAAGATCATCATCATCATCATTGGTGGGTGGGGGGGATGTGCACATCCCTAGTAGGTGGTTAAACACATAGGAAGATGCCTTATACCAAGTCAGACCTCAAGCTATGTATTGTTTACAGCAGGAGCAGGCAACGCTTCATATGTCCCTAGACTCCAACTCCCATCATCCCTGACCATTAGCCATGCTGACTGGGGCTGATGGGAGTTGGAGTCTAACGACACTGGCAGAGCATGCAGTTGGCTACCCATGATGTATGCTGAGAGACAATAGCTTTCCAGGGTTTTGAGTCTTCCTCTCTCTCTCTCTCTCTCTCTCTCTCTCTCTCTCCTACCTAGAGGATGCCAGGGATTGGATCTATGTTCTTCTGCATGCAAAACAGATGCTCTTCCTCTGAGCTCTGGCCCTTCCCTTGTTCCTGCACTGCAAGCTAAGCATGCACAGCGTTGAGAAGAGAACAGAGCTCTTTGTCTCCTAATTGAAGTTTACACAGCTTGCAGAAAGCAATTTCCTTAACTTTTAGATCCCATTGCTCCACTATTTCATTTTTATATTTCTTCAATGAGCCCCTGCCCTCTTTTCAAAGCACTAGAGTGGTGCGGTAATAAAAGCTATGTATTGCTTAGCACCAACATTCCAGGAAGAAAAGGAAACACATTTATTTGTACTGTGCCTGCAGGGAAGGACAAAGGATCTTGGCTTGTGAAATTGATGTCCTGCCACAAGTGGACCATCTTTGCTGGCTAGGATGCTCCTTAATGTGACACAACCCTTGCTCATTTCCCCCTTTATTTCTCAGTGCACCTGGTTTTCATTTTCCATGTAATTTTATAGCAGTCAAGAGCTTATGCAGTATCAGAAGAACTCTAAGCTACAAATTCCCTGGCACCCAATGAGTTCTCTCCACTGTGTTCCAGACATCCTGGGTGAGATGATACAGCAATCAGAACTGCCTGTTACCTTCAGATGGAAATCAAGATATACCCTGTCTATCTGTGTTCCTTATCATGGTTAAATCCCCAATAAAATAACATGTAAATTATGCGATGTAGCTCAGGGTACAGAGTCCCAGGACACATCTGCAGAGGAATTATTAGTATGAGGGGAGCAGTTGCATTCATTCCGGTTATCTGATCCCTGAAAAGCATATACAGCAATCAGACTGGTGCCAGCACCCTGCAGGGTGGGGCAAATGCCAAGTCCCCGGCAGGACCCCATGTCTCCACTGCCAAGGCTGCCACTACAGCTGATGTGGCTCAGCTGAGTGGCAGCAGCACTGCATGGAGCTCAAAGCCCACTTGGCATGTGCGTAGTGACTAGCATCACCCTGTGACTAGTGACTAGCATCACATGCATACATTGGGGGCAAGGACAGCATCATGAACAGGGTGGTGCTGGCCATTAAATGTTTTCCAAGTGGACCTGGAGGTCCCATCCCAATGCATGTGCTCTGGCAGACTCTACCCTTTGGAGAATGCCAACTTCACAACAATATAATGCATACCTAGGTCAGGGTCTGAACCATTACTGGGGTGCACTTGCCCATATATATACCCTCCAACATTTCTCTGATGAAAATAGGGACATCCTATTTCACTACTGCTGCTGCTGCTACTACTACTACTACTATTCCCCACCCATCTGACTGGGTTATAATAATAATAATTTTACTATTTACACCCCACCCATCTGGCTAGATTGCCCCAGTCACTCTGGGTGGCTTCCAGCACATATAAAAACATCAAACCTTAAAACATCCCCGATACAGGGCTGCCTTCAGATGTCTTCTAAAAGTTGTGTAGCTCTTTATCTCCTTGGCATTTGATGGGAGGGTGTTCTACAGGGTGGGCGCCACTATCGAGAAGGCCCTCTTCCTGGTTCTCTGTAACTTCTCATGGTGAGGGAACCACCAGAAGGCTGGGTTGGCCCAGCCATTCTGGGTGGCTTCCAACACATATAAAAACATAACAAAACATTAGACATTTAAAAACTTCCCTATAAAGGGCTGCCTTCAGATGTCTTCCAAAGGTTGTATAGTCACTTACAGTATCTCTTTGCATCAGGGGTAACATAACTCCACACCCTCCAACATTTCTCTGATGAAAATAGGGATGTCTGAAGGACAAGTGGGACATTCTGTGATCATATCAGAAAGTGAGATGATTTCTGTAAATCCGGGGCTGTCCCTGGAAAATAGGGACACTTGGAGTGTCTGCATATACACATGTAAAGTGAGCCTGAAACTCCACTTGGCAATGTAGCCCACCCTACCAACTAGAATCTGGCAAGGGGGGCAGCATGCTGCTGGGGGAGAGCACTATGGGCAACTCCCCCCCCCCCGGTGGGATCTAGGCTTGCTAGTCGTCATCATCATCATCATGCAGTGTTGGACTATTAAAATATACCGCAAGTCTTTTCATTTGGTGCTAGAGATGCCACAGACTTCTATTGGGGGGGGGGAGAATGAAAAACATATAGTCCTGGGTGTTACTCTCTCTCTCCCTCCCCAAAATGGCAGGTTTTACACAAGAATAGCATTTCCCCAACACCTTCATTGTCAAAAATCATAATCATAGTTATTGTTTATGCATTAGGAAAATCTTATCCTACATGGGGCACAATGTGGGAAAGATCAGAATCTGACACTTCAAAATAATCATTATCATTTAGCTGCTGTTCTACATTCTCTGTGACAAGCTTGACTTGGGAGAGGGAACGTAACATGCTAAGAGCCACGGACAGGTTTTTTAAATGTCACGTCAAGATGCCCACCCTTTTGTATTTCCAAGGGAAGAGGAGATCACACAATTCTGTGGCTGTATGTTTGAAGGAGACTAAACGCCCCCTTTCATATGCAATCGACAAAGGCAAAAGAAAGGGGAAACTCTGGGAGCTAAAATTGCGGCAGCCCAAGAAGATCAGATATTACTGTTTAATTTCATTATCTCCAAATAATGTTGCCATATGTGTTCTAGGCCTAAGATGCTGTGAGATAAAAGCAAACTTCCTGTATTGTTAGTGATTCAATTCTTCTCTGAACACATCTCTTGATTTGCTGATAGACTGAGGTATAACCAGGGCACTGAGTTACAGTACAATTGTGCATGTTTACTCATAAGTAATTCCCACTTTGTTCAACGGGGCTTCCTCCCTAGCAAGTGTGCTTACAGCCCCAACCTTATTCTCACTCATAGCACCCATTTGCTTCTGGAGGACAGTCATCAAATGTGTGTTGTGCCCATTAATAAAACAACAAGGCTGTAGTTCCAGAATGGAATGTAGAAATTATCTAGCTTGGGGAGATCTCTATGTTCAGCAAAGTCACATGATAGAGGTCTTTCTCTCCCATAGCAAGCTGGAGTTTTAGAAGTGGGTTTCTGCCACAGGCATGCTATAGATCTGGCTGGTGCACAGATTTAAGGAGTTTGTGTTTATAGTATGATTTTCAAAGATATAAACCCAATTCCTTTAATAAAAGAAGAAGAAGAATAAAAGGTAGCATATATGCCCTATGTTAAAACCAACAAGAAACAACCACAATAATTGTTCTAAGAATACTTTGCTTTTGCAGCCTCAAATGTTTCCACAGTGGACCTTAGGGCTTCAATGAATCTATGCGAGTTTCCATACTCTCCGAGTGAAATCTGAAATGTTTTTTTCTGGAAGGATTATGGGGGAACCTCGATATCTACAGTATACAACTTACTTCTCAGTGGCAGACCAACTCCTCTTGACCCTCTCTCAGTCACCAGCCAGTATGACCAAGAGGAAAATTGCAGCTATCTGTTTGGAAGTAAACAGAACCCCCCAAACTACAAAAGAGAGGAGGATAATTGCTTTCACCAGCCATGTAAATGCCCTATGAAGACTCAAACAGATAGGCGTTATTGTTGAATAGAGTACAGCTGGCAATACCTTGATATAGAATTTCAGCAACAGAGGCAATGTGCAAGGATTGCGAGAGGAATTGCCATGGAATTTGGGTGTGATATTTTAATCCTTCTATTGTACAATTGTACAGTCTTTTTGTTTAAAAAAAGGTGCACGCAGAAGCATATATAGATATGCCCAACCCTGTGCCTGTCCAGAGGTGTCCCCCAATCTGTCTCTGTGGCCCAATACCAGATGCAATACCTCTAAGCCCATGCTAAATTAAGAGGCTTCTTGGAAACAGAGATGACAATGGCACCACACAGACCCCCTTGGCCCTCCAGGCTGGCCTGATGTTGTACCCAGTGCTTTTTTCCTAAAAAAATAATAATGTTTAGGGGTACTCACATTTTGACTCAAGAAAAATCACTGTTTTATAGTTCAAATTGGGAAAAATAAATACAGTAAATGGACAAAAGTACAAAGAGTCACAAAATGTTTAGGGGGATGTATACCCCTGCGTCCCACTAGAAAAAAGCACTGGTTGTACCCAACACATTGCTGAGTTTCAAGGTCATCACCACTGATCGTCCAGAGCTATGATGTTCTAAGGTAGGCCTTCAATGCCTAGTTTATGTTCTGAATTTATCTGAGGTGTAGTAGAGGATCATTCATTAGGATGAAAGGGACACTGCCCTACTCAATGGCTACTAACTCTGATGGCTATGCTCTACCTCCACAGCAATGCTTCTGAATACCAGTTGCTGGAAACCAGAGGAGGAGAGAGGTAAAAGGTAAAGGTAAAGGTACCCCTGCCCGTACGGGCCAGTCTTGCCAGACTCTGGGGTTGTGCGCCCACCTCACTCAAGAGGCCAGGGGCCAGCGCTGTCCGAAGACACTTCCGGGTCACGTGGCCAGCGTGACATCGCTGCTCTGGCGAGCCAGAGCTGCACACGGAAACGCCGTTTACCTTCCCGCTAGAAAGCGGTCCCTATTTATCTACTTGCACCCGGAGGTGCTTTCGAACTGCTAGGTTGGCAGGCGCTGGGACCGAGCAGCGGGAGCGCACCCCGCAGCAGGGATTCGAACCGCCAACCTTTCGATCGGCAAGTCCTAGGCGCTGAGGCTTTAACCCACAGCGCCACCTGTGGAGAGAGGGCTCTTGGGCTAATGTTCTGCTCTCTGGCTTCCCATAGGCATCTGGTTAGCCAGTGAGAACCAGATGCTGGACTAGATGGGCTATTCCTATGTTCTTAACTTCCATCTGTCCTCAGTCAGTTCCACCTGTCTGTCGTCTCACATCCAGTCCAGGTGGCTTTAGGGTGGTATATAAAATCAATCAATCAATCAATCAATGCTGTAGAATGGAGCATGAGCAGTGGGGGTGGTGTTGAACTTCAGCATCACCCAGAGCACCGCTGAAATTTGAGCGCCCAAAGTCCACCACTGGTATCACCATTCCCAATGGGCACCAGCCACCATTGCGTGCAGGGAGATTTCTGATCATCCCCAGAGATGCATTTGCCTAGAGAATGTCATGCAGAATGCTCAATGCCATCTAAAGAGGTGCTGTTCTCTTTGAGAATGCGAGGCCCAGAGTCTTAAATTACCCAACCACCACTGACCTTGGTGGACCCAGCCAAAACAGAAGAGAAGCAAACCAGGGTAAGCAAAGACAAGTGGCAAGTACTGGCAGAATTAACCCCAGCGCTGTTCCCCTTAGTGAGCAAACCCCATTGCCATGGCAACAGACACACAGCCAGAAAAAAGCAGAGGAGGAGGGGGTGGAACAGGCTAGAAAGAGAGCATATTCATTATTTTCTAAATTAATATTGATTCCTTCCACTTAAATTATATATCTATAGTTTCAAAGACGAAAATGAATTAGACGCTTCTCACTCTTTTATACTGTATACCGTTGTTGCCTTTTTAAGCGCCTGAAAAACCTGCTTATTTCCACTGACCCCCTCCGGGTGAGATTATACTGAGAAAACCCTCCTCCCTCTTGAAAGCAGATTTGAGTGAGTGATTGTGTAGAACCAAGTGTGTAGGCTAAATCTGCGACTATCCTGCGAAAAAAGTTGACGAACCACCGTCTCACTTTCAGCAAGTCATTTGTTTTGACAAGAGAGGAAAATATCTTATCATTAATCATTTCTAAGATTAAATTATTCTTTTAAGTACTTGTTACGCATTCTTGTAATGTGAAGAATCTCTATTAACAGACTATAATTTAGCAGTGATTACCTACCACTGATCGGGTACAATAGTTTTGGTTACTACTTTGAAAGAGAGCACACAGTGAAGAAATGATGGCATGAGGGGCTGACAGCGACCTCACATTTGTAGACATTTATAGTGGCTTCATGTAGTAGGAGGTATCTGATACTCTGACATTTTCATGCTGGACATTTGGCCATTCCTGTTCCATATTGTTGAGCAGGGGTGGCGAACCTTTGACTAGGGTTGGTGCAACTATTGGGCAAAGGGAGGCAACTGCCTTCAGGTGGCAGAAGAAGAGGAGTGGCTGCAGCACCACCTCCTTGGCTATTTCCCTATGTTGGAGGGCAGAAGCAGGAGTGTCCTGCGCCTCCTAAACTCGACCACAGCCCTCAGGTGTGCCAGGGGATTCTGCTATTCTCTTGCCAGCTTTGAAGTTTGAGTCAGCTCTCAATCCAACCACCTTCTGGACATGGAAGGTGGGCACCATTTTGTGCTTTGCCTCAGGCAGCAAAATGTATTGGACCACTAATAATAATAATAATAATAATAATAATAATAATAATAATAATAATTTATTATTTATACCCTGCCCATCTGGCTGGGCCTCCCCAGCCACTCTGGGCGGCTTCCATAGAAACCAAAAGTACAGTAAAATATCGCACGTTAAAAACGTCCCTGAACAGGGCTGCCTTAAGATGTCTTCTGAATGTCAGGTAGTTGTTTATCTCTTTGACATCTGCTGGAAGGGCGTTCCACAGGGCGGGTGCCACTACCGAGAAGGCCCTCTGCCTGGTTCCCTGTAGCTTTGCTTCTCGCAATGAGGGAACCGCCAGAAGGCCCTCGGCGCTGGACCTCAGCATCCGGGCGTCCGGACATTAGAAGCTGGACATTAGATTGAGCAGGCATGGGTCACCTGATCCCAGTAATCCCAGTTTTCTCCATTGTGATGAGACATACTGCATTTCTATTTAAATTACTTCTAAATTTTCATCTGTACATATAAATTATGCAAAGTGTATGCATATATTTGCCCACTTTTTTTGGTGTAAGTGGACGCCTTATTTGAGGGCAAAATTGCTTTTCTCCATGCTGACTTGAATGCTGCTGTTATTAGGGAGTCAGGTTGGATGTCTTGTATAACATCTAACCTGATTTTGAGGGACCAGTTTCAGTTGATGAGGTCTGAGGATGTGGATGAGGTGCTTATAGCAGCTGAACTCATGACATGCTCTCTTGTTTTTTGCCCATCACGGCTTCTTCAAGCTAGCTGATGGGGTTGGCTGGGTGGGTCCAGGGAGTGGTCAACACATCTCTGCATAAGGGAGCAGTGCGGCCACATTGAAGGAGGCAATAATACAGACCCTCCTAAAATAAGCCTTCCTAGACCTTGAGGTATTTGACAGCTGTCACCTGAACATAAATATTCCCATTTTCTGGGTAAGGTGTTAAAGAGAGCAGTGACGGTTCAGTTGCAGATATGCCTGGAGGAGCACAATGACTGAGCATTTTTAAGTCTGGATTCAGGTCCTGTCTAGGAACAGAACTGGCCTTGGTCACTCCTCAGTGCAGCTCTTTCCAGAACTGATAAACTCCTCAGCTCCTGGATCTGGAAACCAGACACATAATGCTTCACAGCCATTACTGGATACAGCCCTACAAGAAGGAATAAAGGTAAAGGTAAAGGTACCCCTGCCCATATGGGCCAGTCGTGTCCGACTCTAGGGTTGTGCGCCCATCTCACTTAAGAGGCCGGGGGCCAGCGCTGTCCGGAGACACTTCTGGGTCACGTGGCCAGAGTGACGAAGCTGCTCTGGTGAACTGGCACCAGAGCAACACACGGAAACGCCGTTTACCTTCCCGCTATAAAGCGGTACCTATTTATCTACTTGCACTTAGGGGTGCTTTCGAACTGCTAGGTGGGCAGGAGCTAGGACCGTAAGATGGGAGCTCACCCCGCCGCGGGGTTTCGAACCACCAACCATACAATCGGCAAGTCCTAGGCACTGAGGTTTTACCCACAGCGCCACCCGTGTCCCTACAAGAAGGAATAGGAGCACTGTAAAACAGTGCCTTCACGGCAACAGTCCTAGGAGGTTATAATGGTCCATTGTATTGAAAGCTGCTGAGAGATCAAGCAAGAGCAACAAGGTTGCACTTCCGTCCTTCTCCAGAAAAAGGAGTGACCAAGGCCAGTTCTGTCCCTAGACAGGACCTGAATCCAGACTGAAAATGCTCAAAATCATTGTGCTCCTCCAGGCATATCAGGTATAAGATTTTGGGAAGTTTCTACCTAGAACCTTCTCTTCACTGGAGGGTTAAGAAGCCTCTGTGGTGAAGAATGCCTATGATCAACATAGGCTGATACTCTCCCTCTGACCTTTCCAGGACATGGATAGCTTGGCCACTGTAACTCATGACTACTTCAATGGGCTCTTGTGGGGTTTCCCCTGAGACTTACTCTTTCTAAGCCAAATTATCGGGGCTTACAGCAATAACTTTACTTTACTTCTTTTAAAAACCCACTGACTGATTCACACATGCACATGTCTCAGCCATCAATTGTTCAATATTTAATCCTCAGTGACTCACGGGCAGTTGTGTCTGAAATGCTGTCAGGCAGTATGGAAAACTTGCTAAATAAATATATTCATAAGTTATGGTGCCTTCCTTGCCCACATGCAACTCTGACATGATAGCCAAGATGCCTGAGACTTCCACCCCTTGCTAGCTCTTAAAGATTGTACCATGTACACAGTGGCTCCTACATTGACTTGGCGAGGTCAGAAGACATCAGCCATCTGAAGGATCTTTGTGAGTGAAAGGTTTTGCCAGTTGAATGTGATTTGACTTAAGAGTTGTTTCGAAAAGATCGTGCAGCTGATAGCTTCTCATTTGGGTGCACAGCTGAGGAAGAGGTGAGGAGGAATACATTATTTCATCAAAGCCTGCTGCTTTTAAATGAGGTGAAATCCCTCCAGCAGGAAGAGAGATGCCATCGATTCAGAGTCTGTGTCAGTTAATATTTCTCTTTCCTTAGCAGCACCCTTCTTATTGGTGTCTTCACCAATCAGTGTTGACATCAACAATGTAATGTGCTCCTTTATTTGTGAGAGGGGATATTCTTCAAAAGACCAAGCAGAGAGAGGCTGCTTTTGCAAAAAAAGAAGAGCAAGAAACCCCTGAGGCTCCTCCATTTGGTGCTGCATCTATAGCAGCAGCAAGTCCCAGATACTACAAGGTTCCTGCTGTGCTCTTGAACCACACACTGCAGTTAGGGTCAGTTATGGAGACGGCACCACAAGACACTTGTGCCCTTGTGCTGTAGCTCCTATTGACAAAGGGCTGGTCCACATAACACAGGCATTCAGGGAACAGGTCCTCGCTCAATGGGAGAGCACTTTCTGCACAGGTAGAAGGTCCCAGATCAGGTCCCTGACATCTTCACACAGCACATGGTTAAACTGATGGCTTTAAAAGGGATTGGACGAATTCATGAAGGAAAAGCTTGTCGATGGCTACTAGTCATGATAGCTATGCTGTGCCTCCATGATCCGAGGCAGTAATGCTTTTGAATACCAGTTACTGGAAGCCACAGAAGGAGAAAATGCTCTTGTTCTCAGATCCTGCTTGTGGGTTTCCCACAGGCATCAAATTGAACAGGCTCTTCTTATCTCTGGTTGAAGTTGGGGAAGACTTCTCTTTGGAACTCTGGAGAGCCTCTGTCAGCCAAGAGTTGTCAAGGCTCAGCTAGATGGACCAAAACTCTGACTTGGTGGTTGGTAGCTTCATGTATTCTTCCCACTTCAGCTATAACCAGACCAATGGAAACTTTGTGCTTACAAAAGATCCCCATGCCGTGATGAATTCTGTAACCTGTATACATTCTGCAAAAAAAGCAAGTGTGTGTGTGTGTTATCTTGGTTTGCAGAAATGATTTTGCATGGCAGAGGGAGCCTTTGCTATAGGACAAACAACCTCTCCTGTACTCTAACTTCTGAGATTTAGAATGACAGGGTGCAGCTTGACACAGAGTCGCGTCACTGGTCCTTCAAACACAGCATTGTCGAAAAATGTTGGGCATAGCTCTCCAGGGTATCAGAGTGCCCATCACAAGAAAAATGGCAGTAGCTTTGTCAAACAAACTCAGGCTCATTATACCTGGTCTATGTAAACAGCGTGTAGGAGGACAAATTGTGACAGCTTAAGTCTTTTATCACATCATGTCGTGGTGGGGTGGGAGTAGAGTTTCATTTTCAAAAAATCACACACACACACACACAGGCCAGAAAATTAGCCTCTCCAGGAGAAATCTATATCAGAATCTTTGTCCCTGACACCTAGTTTTGTACATGCAGGTAGTTTTATATTATGTAGAAATGCATTCTAGCCCAGGAATGTCCACAAACTCTTTTGACATCTCGTCTTCTGCTCATGTAGACCAGGCAAATGATTCTCTGGATGGTGAATCCTGTACCAAACATGGTGCCTTAAAGTGGGATGGGGACTGAGAAATACACCTGGAAGTGCTGATAACACCTTGTAGGGGAAGCCTATATCAGAGTTATTTTGAGTAACCAATGCGCTTATATAGCACATCATCTGGTATCAGCCTCCTCTGATCTTCTGCTGCCCCATGACAAGGCTTCTATGAGTGACAGGCCATGTTATCCACAGTGCTCCTTTTGCTGGCACTGGTGTGTCCACCAGGGAGGGATATCTGCTTCTTGTGTGCAAAAGCAACAGACCAAAGGTACAATCTTCAGCAGAAGTCGCTTCAGATGACTGGGAATTGAATGAGAGCAGGGGCCAGGGATGATTGGAGCTGTACCTGGAGAGTCACAGTTCCTTCATCCCTGCTCTAACCATTACACTGTACTTGCACCATTAAAAATCTACAAGTCAGATGACAGAAAAACAGAAGATCCATTAAAGAGCATTAATTTTTTTTGAAAGGCAATCTGATTGGACCAAGTATTTTGATCTACCTGTAATAACCAATGGGTTTCAAACATTCACATCAGGACAGAGTAAGAATTAAAAAACTAATTTAACACAATGGGTGAATTAGCTTGCAAATGTATCAAGCTCTCTGAATTGCACTCACCAATAACAGATTAATCTCAAATTCGTTTTATTATTATTATTTTATTTTAGAGCTGCTGAAGAAGAAATTCCCGTTCCTGGACAGCACATCCTTAATCTTTGAGCATCCTTCCATCATGTTCTTTTTATCTGCTGCTCCCAGTGTCTCAGCAGAGGAAAGTCAATTCCTTGGATATTTTAAAGTCCTCTAAGTAATGAGGAGTGTGTTGGACTCCCATTTCTTTGTGCATCTAATGTGTCGGCCAAGGTAACTGCATTGATTTCAAAATACCCACCTTGATGCTTGCGCAAGTCACCTGAAATGAAATGGGCCATGCAATTTGAAATGTCAATATATCTTACGTCCTGATTCAAACATGATTGATGCTGCCTTGCCGACATCACTTATCAGGGTAGCTGGAGTATCATATACATGGGAAGGATTTGTGCGCAGTCAGTGCATTCCTTTGGGCCACGGATCTTTGAAGCGCAAATAATGCTGCATAACATGGGCTGCTTCATGTGAGAAGTGCCTTTTACCCATGGTGTGGGTCAGGGGCATTGTTAAGGGGAGCCTCAGGGGGACATCAACATATGCAAATATTATGCAAATTTGTATCATGGGCCTGTGCCCCAAACCTTTTAAGGACTTCTAGCAATGGCCCTGGTAAGATGCCAATACAGATAACTGCTTTTTGTATAACAGCATTTAAGCTGTGTTCACACCATATATTTAAAACACAATTAAAGCACATAGCTCCCACCAATGAACCCTGGGAGCTGTGGTTTGTTAAGGGTGCTGGGAACTGTAGTGGTGTGAGGGGTAAACTACAGTTCCCAGGGTTCTTGGGGGGAAATCCACATGCTTTGACTGTATTTTAAGTGTACTGTGTGCATATAGTCCATGTTTAAACTGGGTCACTGGATGAGGCAATGGAGATCCATGTGAAGCAATTCCAGTGACTCAGACCATAAATGAATCTATGTGGAGAACACCCCTGGAAAAATGTTTGCATGATGACAACACCATCCCCCATGCTCCCCTTCAGCAGGGGAACTGAGCTCTTTCATTCTGTCAGCATAGCTGGGTTGACACAAGTCCATGCCTGAAGAGACCACTGTGGTCTAGAAGGTTCTAGAATCTGCCTTTGCAAAAGAAGCCATCGGTTTGTTCTCCTTCCCATGGTGGGATTGGTTTTGGCAGAGAATGTGCACACATTCCTTCCCTGCTGGCGATTCCTTTATATATCTTGTGTGTTCTCCGAGTTGGGCCTGTTTAACTCTACTCTTGGGCCCAGCTAACTGGCTGAAGAAGTTTCTTCTTCTTCTTTGCTATGGTTTAACTCTTTTGGACAAAACCATCTGTCAGCAGCTGTGAAAGGACCAAGTTTTTCCCAGATGTGACAGGGAGCTGATTCAGAGCCAGCATTTATTAACAGGCAGAGTGTTTGACTTTGACCTGGGATTGGTTTGGGTGGTGAGACCACACTACAGTCCAGATTGGTTTAATATCCATTACCTCTCCCTAGAGTTATGAAAGAGCAGGGAATTGCCAAACTACAGATCATAGGATTCATGGGATGGTAGGGAGAGTCAGGACACTCACATTCATGTAGGTTGTGAGATAGAGTTATCTCAGTCACATATCAGCCAGGAATCCTCAGTTCAGACTGGACTTAAGAATCTGCTAAACTGAGCAACAGGTCCATCTAGCCCTGTATTGTCTATCATCCAGAGTCTCCTCAGAGACTCAGGTAGAGTAGAAGTCATTCTTACCTCCTGCTCCTTGCCAAGGGATTGAACGTTGGCATGATTTCTATGTAACGTATGTGCTCTGCCACACAGCTCTGGGCCCCAACTACAAAAATACAGCCACTCTACCCCCCTAGCTGAATTTGAAGTTGTGGGAATGTTCAGGGAGGCAGGAGAGGATATATTGTTTAATTATATCCTTCCCAATTTGTGTTAACAAGTTCTACAATTTAGCAGAGTAACATTCCCATTTTTAAACTTGCACAGCAGATAATGTTTTTGCCAGGCTTGTTTAAGCCTCTAAAATAAGTTTCCTGGTAATTCCCCTTTTATTCCCTCCTAAAAAGATAGACGCAACACAGTCTTGTATAAAATAGTTTACTCACAGTTTCATTCAGTTCACAAAAGGATCCCTGAAGGCAGGCTTAAGTTACAAAATATATACACTTGGAATCCATCCCATAAGGAGATAGTTCCTTTGTCCTCTTTGGCTAAGAGAGCATCTCAGGCTGATGCTTCTTCAATGAAAGCAAAATGGAGGAGAGAGAGATGTGGTGGCCAGTCCTGTCCTTTTGTTACCTGCACAGGTAAAGTCACACTCACCTCTAGTCACATGTAGAGGAAGTTTGTCCCGGCACAGGAGGAAACAGGAAGTTTATCTACTGGCTGGACAAACATCCCTCTTCATGTCTAAACATGTCCACTCTAGGAATGTTGTATTTAACTGCTCTGTGTTTCACACCCCACAGAAGTCAGGACCTCTTATACTCAAAGGACACTTATATCGCCATTTATTTGTCTGCATACTGTGAAGTAGGTTAGGCTGAAAGATAGTGATTGGCCCAAGGCCATCCAGCGTGGATTTGAAACCTGGTTCCTCAGGCCCTAGTTCAGTGCTTCAATCATTGTATCACAGTGACATGTCTAGACCAGAGTTGGGCAAACTTTTTCTGTTATACGATCAACATTCTAGACTAGGCTATGGCGGGAGGATAATCATGTTCTTGATAGCTTCCCCTGTCTTCTTCACCACAAATATGCCTTTTTCTCCATTCACCACCTTTCTGCATCATATACTGGCATCATATCCCCCACTCAGTCCTTTCAAGATGAAGGTCATAATGCTTGAATGCCAGAAATTTTCTTCTGTCTGCTAACACTGCACTGGACACCAAGTAATCTGTGGGTAGCCAAAATCTGTAACATTCTCAATCCCCAATGCTTCTGAATCCCATATCCCACAGTGATAGAACCGCAGGGAGAATTAACGCTGCTGTAATGCTTGGCACCTACGGGATGACATTTGGAGATGATCCCAGAATACATACATGGGGCGGGATGATATTCTTACTGGTTATACACACACTTTTTCTCAAAAGGGACCTTCTGGAATAAGCGTTTGCATTCCTACTAGGCTGTGTCTATGACACTGTCCTCAGAAAATATATATGGGAATTAAATAGATGTGGCTGCGTTATATTGGAGTAAAATCACTGGTCCATCATTACTAATATTGCCAATGGTTCTCAGGTATCTTCGGAGAGTCACTCCCAGCCAGCCAGTGTATTCAAAACTTGGTTAGATTTACATTTACAGTTACATATACATACTACATACTACACACACACACAAAAATAATTTCTTATTTATACCCCACCCATCTGGCTGGTTTTCCCCAGCCACTTTGGGTGGCTCCCAATGGAATATTAAAAACATGACAAAACATCAAATATTAAAAACTTCCCTAAACAGGGCTGCCTTCAGATGTCTTCTGAAAGCCAGATAGTTGTTTATTTCCTTAATATCTGATGGAAGGGTGTTCCACAGGGCGGGCACCACTACTGAGAAGGCCCTCTGCCTGGTCCCCGTAACCTCACTTCTTGCAGTGAGGGAACTGCCAGAAGGCCCTCAGAGCTGGACCTCAGTGTCCGGGCTGAACGATGGGGGTGGAGACGCTCATTCAGGTATACAGGGTCAAGGTTGTTTGGGGCTTTAAAGGGCAGCATCAACACTTTGAATTGTGCTTGGAAACATACTGGGAGCCAATGTAGGTCTTTCAGGACCGGTGTTATATGGTCTCAGTGGCCACTCCCAGTCACCAGTCTGGCTGCCACATTGTTGATTAGTTGTAGTGTGTGTGTGTGTGTGTGTGTGTGTGCTGTGATCACCACACACATGCAGCAGTCAGGCACACACCACAGCCTGTTCTGTTGCCTGAGATCCAATCCTTCATTGAAGCCTAATTTCAGCAGTCAGAGAAGACTTTGTGGGTGCCAAGGGTGTCTCTGTGGGATCCTGAGCACCAGGTTGGCAGCTCCTGCCCTAAACTGCAACAGCCATGCACCAAATAATTTCCCTCTTTCGTTCCACAAAGTGAAAGGCTTCATATACAGAACAGGACACAGAATTGGGCATTAGAAGAGCAGGGTCACTTCAGGGAAATCCTCAGGTCCAATGTGTACCAGCATTTTGTACAATAATCCATGTTTTCTTCTTCTCTCTTCCCAAGGCAGAGCCATGAGGGAAGTTCACGCCGACTGAAAGCAAGTTGGAGATGCACAGATATGTATGTATTAACATGCAATAAATCATGCAGAAATGCTAAATCACAACTGTAACCTTCTGATACTCTATGACATGATATCAACCAGCAGGCTTCTGTGTAAATATCTCTTTCTTGTGGGGTGCCTGCTAATCTACCCGGACTTCATCATTGGCACCATGCTAATTAATAGGCACGATTCATAATAAATAAATTATTTTCACCAGCTAAAACATGGAACTTTGTTTATTTGCTTATTTGAAAGTAAACATGCTACCCACCGACATCTGCTGAGAATGTGGCAACAAATGGATGACAGCAATGGTAATGAACAGTGTCTGCTTTATTTATGTAACTGCAAACAGTTGTACACCCATTCATAATTCTTCCAGTAAGACGGAAGCCCACACAGAGCAGAGAGAAATGGAATCCAGACACCAGTTTGTGCAAATGAGGGACAGATTTGGTTGCACCATTCAAGCTTTCAGTTGTTATATTCTGTGACTGAAGCCACTGCAATTAGTGCTGGATTATAGCTACTGTAAAACCAGATTAACAATGTGCATTCATAAATTCCTAGTATGAACTAAAATCATTTAAATGTGAAAACGGAGGGGGATATTATTATTACTGTTATTACTATTATTATTATTATTATTGCTTACATCTCACTTTTACAGTTTGGGCTTCTGAAAGCGGCTTGCAACAAACAAGAAAAACAATTACCACCAAACAAAATAAAAGAAACCTCAATTAATAAACAACACACACACAACAAATAAACAGATAGCAAAGAGGGATATTATTGCATTATAGTAGCACAAAAGCAGGAGAAACACACACACACTTCCAACTGTAGCATTTGTGAAGTGAAATATCCCAGGATTTTTGCAGGAAGCTATGGGGCATGCACCCACAGCAATAGGAAGCAACATGTCCACTCGGAAACTTTTGCAGGTGAAAAGAGAATTGAAGGTATATAACCACCTTGTTATAAGAGCCAGGTCCTGGGAAACCAGGGTTCAAATTCCCCCAAAGGCCTTGAAGCTCACTGGATGCCTCTCAGCCTAACCTACCTCACAGGGTTGTTGTGGGGATTAAATGAGGAGGGGAAGAACAATGTATGCCACCTTGAGCTCTTTGGAGAAAAAGGTGGGACATGAACATAATAAATAAAAATATATTGAGCACAAATCATCATGAATACAATCAGAAAGGATATCAGGGAGGTGGGAGGTGGAAGAGGGGACGGCGACCTTGAGTTTCCAGATCTGAGTCCCCCAAAGCTTGGTATGGACCGACGTCCTATAAATATGTAGCAGCACCTCAGATGGGTTTAGCTGGTGTTCGGAGCCCTGCCATCTCCACATCTCTGGGAGAGGCCACTGAAAATATACAATCCCCAGCCGGGAGTGATTTAGGGAAATGAAAAACAGAGAGCAGAGCTGGAGGAGGTGTCAAATGTTTCTCCTCGCCTCCAGTTTGATGTGACCACTTGCTTTCCCTCAACCCCCCCCCCACCTGTCTACCTTTCCTCCTTGGCTGCTGTCTACTTTTGAAAGCTAAAATGTCCAACGTCAATAAAAATTGCAGGAGGGACAGTGGGGGGGGTGCACACACATTTTAATTGGTGTGTTATTATCAGTTGATTGCAGTACATTCAAGGAAAGGAAGAAATGAAATGTCAGCTTTCTTCGGTCTGGTGATCCAGATGTTTTGATCTTCACCCCCCCACCAGCCCCAGTCCGAATGGTCAGGGGTGATGGAAGTTGTAGTCATACAATATCTGGAGGGCACCGAGTTGCAGAAACCTGGCTTAGACTCCACAGTTTTCTCTGAAGCCCACAAATAGCTACAAACTTTTGGTGAATTTCCCCTGCCTTGGCTCTCCTTTTCCAGAGAAGCCTCTTTTCCTTTACTTCAAAAGACAGCTGCATTAAGCAGATGGCAACCAATGTGGAAGAGACCAATCAATGAATAGGGCTGGGGTGGGTTTTGAAAGACATAGAGGTTCAAAGCATAAACAAGACATACTTTGGGCCTGTTCACTCTTAACACTTGGGGGAGAGACCTCAGCTGGGTGCCACTGAAAAGCTATCAGCACACCAAATCAGATCATTTATTCACCTGGTCCTGTATTGCCTATTAGAGTGTCCTACCATGCAGTGGACAGTCCTCTATTTGAAGGGCTGCCCAGCCAAAGTCCATTTTGGAGATGAAGAACCATACTGAGGGAGAGCAGGAGGGCTCTTGAAGTTGCCCGCCAACAGTCAGCAGACTGAGAAAGCACACAGCCCTATTCAGTATTCTCTGCCACAGTGTAGTACACTTCTGTTTCAATTACAGGGCCCTTCCAGAGTTGAGTTTTATTGACGGTGCATTCTGTAACATTTTCTGGATACGATAATAGTGTATAATAGTTCATTGATGAGTCCCCAGTGCTACCACAGGATTGCTGTCCAGAGAGGCTAAAGCACAACAAAAGCAGGGCCGAAAGAAACTTGAAGATCTGTGGTATAAAAAGGGATGGGGTTTCAGCAGGAAGTTATGGGATATGCACCAATTAGACAGGAAGCTGTGTGACCGCCCCAAAATATTTGCAGACACAAACAGTATTGAAAGTTGGATTGCACCCCCCCCCAAAGTGTCATGAGTACAGATCCTAATAAACGTATGAAAAATTAAAATATGTCTGGAGGGGGCCTTAGTCATTCTTATCAAATTTGCATATATTTTATTAACATAACATTCCGGCCTGGTCTAAGGACCTATGCTCCTGTGATTGTGCAAAAAAGCCCTTAGAGCTATAGTACATCCCTGACACGCCCCCTGCCCTTTCTGTGACAACTTATGCTAATTGAGGTGGGAGCTGAATCATAAAGTAAGGAACCTCAGGTCATGAGAGCATAAGGAGAGTCCTGCTGGATCGACCAAAGGCCCATCTAATCCAGCACCCTGTTCTCACAGGGACCAACCAAATGCTGATAAGAAGCCTGCAATCTGGGTCTGAGTGCAACATACTCTGCCTCCTTGCAATTCCAGGCATCCAGTACTCCAAGGCTTAAAGCCCCCGACAGCGAAGACAGAGCCCAGCCATTGTGGCTAGTAGCCCCCAATAGCTTTCTCCTCCATGAATACTCCTTCTAAGTTCCACTGGGCAACATCCTTACAGGTATTCAGAGGTGTACAGGTCCTCCAGAAGTTGTTGGACTCCAACTCCCATCAGATGCCCGCAGTAGTCAGGGATGATGGCAGTTGTTGCCTAGCAGCATCTAGAAGGGCCTCAGGCTTCCCCATCTCTGGCATGAAGTTCCTAAGGGCAACACAGGCCTACTGTGATGAAATAGCCGACTGACACAGGGATGAGTCACGTACATACACAGCATTTCAGGCACCACATGAAGCCATCTCTCCCCGCACAGGCAAGCCTGCCAGACATGTGGCACTCATCTGCTATGATGGAGCTGAAAGTAACCGAACAATCTTCTCCCTTGTTGCCTCGGCCCACAAGGCTTCCGCAGTGGCATGAGTGGATGCCACTCTGTGTGACATAGACATATCTGCATATTGTTCAGATGGAGGGTGTTAATCTCTCCTCCTACGTGGTATTCTAAAACACACAGAGAGAGACCACAAGCCAGGCAGGGAGGATGTTCAGTATCTTTCATTTCGCTGCCCTCCCCCCTTCCTTCCTTCTTCCTCCTTCTTCCGAAAATGGCCTATGTTTAAAAAGTACTACCCCCGTGGTTTCTGACTATTGCTCAGGGCAATTTTGCTTAGCCTAGCGGAATGTCCTGGAAACTGCTGGCAATAACTTTTAGCCCCCAAGACTGGAACATGTTGAGCAGAGACAGAAAGCCTATGAACAACTAATGGCCGGGAGCCAGAGTAAACAAGTGCGGTTCGTCGGGTTGCGGTCAGAAATGTCTCCCTTTTCAGTATGCAGCGCAAAATCCTCTGCCAACAGTTGCCATAAAGTTATTACACAAAGCTGTTTTTCCTCTCAGTAAGACAAACCCAATGAAAGGCTGCTTCTCGTCCAGCCCCTTGCTGACATTAGGCCTCCAAGATAGTCTGTCATGCCAAGAGAGACCTGTGTGAGCTGCGGTCTCCCTTCCAGGCTGCGTTTTTCATTAGGCTAGTTAGGGCTTCTGCACAGAAGCAAGTGAGAGGGGGTGGAAGGAGGGGAGAGAGCAGAGAAGGAGAGCAGAAGATTACACACACACACACACACTTCTCTTTCAGGATAGCATGACAAACCACAGAGCAGCAAATTCTGTCCTCCCTTTTCAAACGCCATCCTAGCTGGCCTGGACTTGCGAGGGGAATTGGAGCATAAGCTGCTAGCTTGTACCAAGCCAGACCATTTGAGCCTTCAGCAGTGTGTCTATACTGGGGTAGGGAACTGCAGACCCAGAGGCTAGAAGTGGCCTTCCTCTCCCCTAGCTACCAGAACCCACCAGAGCACCATTTCTGACACATTAAAGCTCCTTAGGAAGCTGCTACTTGCCCCAATGTGCCTTTAAGCTCTTTGAAAGAATTTGTGCAAGTCTGATTTGAATTAGTTATAAAACTCTACCTCTTATGTCCACATTTCCTCCCTGATTATAGGTGCCTACCCCCTGGGGCCATCATACGAAGCAATGGTTTTGATAGTGAGGCTTCTTCATTCTTACTGATGTCAGAGTCGGCTAGCACCTTGGATTTCAGTAGTAGAGACTCACCCCTTAGGATGATTGGGGCACTGCCTCACGAACCTCAGTTCACCCTGAGCCAGCCCCTGCCTGCCTGCCGTCTTACATCCATTAAAGGGAGCGGGTGGCACTGTGGTCTAAACCACTGAGCCTCTTGGGCTTGCTAATCAGAAGGTCAGCGGTTCGAATCCCCATGACAGGGTGAGCTCCCATTGCTCTGTCCCAGCTCCTGTCAACCTAGCAGTTCAAAAGCACAACAGTGCAAGTAGATAAATAGGTACCACTGTGGCGGGAAGGTAAACAGCATTCCCGTGCGCTCTGGTTTCTGTCACGGTGTTCCGTTGCACCTGAAGCGGTTTAGTCCTGCTTGCCACATGACCCAGAAAGCTGTCTGTGGACAAACGCCAGCTCCCTCGGCCTGAAAGTGAGATGAGCGCCACAACCCCATAGTCGCATTTGACTTGACTTAACGGTCCAGTGGTCCTTTACTTTTTTACTTTACCTTACTTCCATTGTAGGAGGTAGCTCTGCCTGGTCACCTTCCTCCTTCTTAGTCTCATTGTTGCCCCTTGTCAAACTCAGCAGGGAGGTCGATGGGAACAAGACTAGAATTAGTTGGCTCCAGCTGCTATTGGCACTGTCTCTATGTACTGCCAGCCTCCCTGCCTTCCACTGCACCATTTCCAATGGTGCCACTGGGTGGTGTTAGCTGGAAAAAGTGAATCCATCCTCTCCTTCCCCTTTCTTTTTTTACAGTACTAAACTCTCCTCCGGTGCCTCCAGGCCCCCGGCTTCCCTGACAACAGCCGAATGCATTTCCTCCATGCTTCCTCTGCCTCTTAATAAGCATGCATTATTGTGTGCTCTCTGTGCTGCGCCCAGCAGATATAATAATAACACCGTCTGCTGAGCTTTTCACAAGGCACCCTGCAATAACAGCACCTTCTCCTCTCCTCTGAGTTAAAAAGAGAACAGGCTGACATGCATTCCGAATGCACCATACCAGTGTAATGATAGCAATGATTACATGGGAAAGTAAAAGGTTCCATGGCATCCGTGTTATTTCAATCCACTCTGACAAGGAAGCGCTTGAGCGGCATCATTTGTGTTCCTCTTGTGCCTCCCTTTGAAATGACCAGTTTGGCACAGCAGGTCGGTAGGAGAAGCTCTGATGGAAGGACATGAAAAGCAGGTACCAGGTGCAATTATTCCGTATATGCACAATTCACCCACGGGGCTAATATTATTTTTTACCAGATTAAGAGTGAATGTGAGAAGTATGGATAGCTTTTGGAACCATTCCTAGTGGTGCAGCAATAAAACTGCTAGCACATTTGCAAAGCTGAGCAGGGTCTGGGATGGTTTCAAATTGGATGGGAGACCACATGTGTATGGCCCTTGGGGTCTCTTATGATTCTACAGGTTCAAATTCCTCTGTCCTTCTCTTCTTCCTGACCATGCAATGTGTCATGTTGTCACTCTGTATTGGGGCAAACTTATTTAATCTGCTCCTAACAGGTGGCAGGAGACTCAGGGCCCTTCACCAATATCAACTGCCCCAATTTAAGTTGGATATTCTGGAATTAAAGAAGCCATCCCAGCTTCTGATTGGATCCTGGAATGTCCCATCTTTTGGTCCGGTGCTCTGGTGGGAATCAGCTGGCTTGTGCAGAGCCCCAGACCCAAAAGTAAGCATCCCAGTTTGGGGCTGCCAGATATTGGAAAGTATGCAACATACATGCTGATCTTTCATGAAATTCTTGGCAAGCAGCATCACGTGGTGCAGAGACGCTGTGCTAGATGCAAAGGATGCTTGCCAACCACTAACTGAAGGGACATTTCTGAAAGCCAGAGTTTCCAGTTCTGAAGTCATTGAAGAGCACTTCTCATGCTCATCCTAGATGTGAATCCAGCTCCACCCTGATGCCTACGGTGGAATAACAATGAGCAAATACGGTAGGTTATAAGATTGTGTCTCCCCTGTGGGCTGTTAGCTACAGATACAGTAGTATAATAGTATATGCTATAGGTCACACAGGATGAGCCACAGAAACCCCACACTATAAGTGACGCCATCACCTCCAACCCTATTTGTAGCTCCTATGGATGCAAGTCAGATGCCTGAGGCATGGCATAAATTGCAAAGAACCCTAAACACATTTGGAATTGGACCACTTTTGACTTGCACAAAAAAGCAAAAGGTCCTCTCTCTGTGTGTTTTAAATAAACTCATATTCATTGACACAGCAACTAGGCTTTATTTAAATTGGGGGGGGAGGAATAGTCACCATCATTTCCTTCATTTTTGCAATAATGGACAGAATGGCAAGCCATTTCTCCAAAAGCATATCCAGAATGGGCAACACAAATCCTGTTGTTGTTGTTTTTGTTGTTATTGTTGAACTATCTACTAAAAGACACCCATATTTTTTAAAAGTTAATCTTTTGCGGTATGCCTTCAGTGTTTGATAAAAGTTTGAAATCAGTTCTACAGAAATCTGACACTACTGATCCAAAAAGTAACTGAAGGCAAGGATCTAGGCATACAGTAAAAATAGTGAAACAAGATTGCAATTAGTAAACAATATATCCACTCCTTTTCTTTACTGTTAACCTAACATTCTCTAGGTGTAAAACAGTGGGATCTTTATAAAACTGATGGATGGTTATATATTTTATTTTCAACACACCTTTTCATCAAGACTTGATTTTAAGGCATCCCTTCCATCATGTATGCATCAATGTACGAAGCTGACCATCTATTCCTCAGCAATTCCCCAGAGTGGTACTTAGGCTGCAACCCCATGCACACCTGCTTGAGAATAAGCTCCGTTGAACATAAAGGGACATACATCTGAGTAAATGTAGGATTTCCTCTTTAATCCTCAGAGTATTAGGTAACCCCTCTAAATATTATTTTACAGTGTGATTCCTTTATGTTTGTATACTGATGAAAGACAGAACCTGGAATTCAGGTATGCTACCAATCTAATTATGTTAAACAAACCTTTAAGACACTTTCCACTATATAAATAATTTTAAAAACACACACACACACAGATGGTTTTTAAGTACAATATAGTTATTGCCAGGGTTTCAAACCTGGGACTGTGTCTGGGGAGCCATCATTCAGTGTAAAAGCCTGACGGTTCCGTATTTTTTGTTTCATCCTTATTCTTCAGTCCAAGTAGCTGAATTAGCCAGAGGTAAGAAACCCTCTCAGTCCCATTTGTAAATAAACAATAAAAATCTAATCCACACAATGTTACTTATTTAATTATTAAGATGACCAAGGGTTGCAGGACAATGTACATTAAAAAAATTTGTTGTTGTTTAGTTGTGTCCGACTCTTCGTGACCCCATGGACCAGAGCACGCCAGGCACTCCTGTCTTCCACTGCCTCCCGCAGTTTGGTCAGGCTCATGCTGGTAGCTTCGAGAACACTGTCCAACCATCTCGTCCTCTGTCATCCCCTTCTCCTTGTGCTCTCAATCTTTCCCAACATCAGGGTCTTTTCCAGGGAGTCTTCTCTTCTCATGAGGTGGCCAAAGTATTGGAGCCTCAACTTCATGATCTGTCCTTCCAGTGAGCACTCAGGGCTGATTTCCTTAAGATTTTTTTAAAAATTACAATACAATAAAACATCTCACAACAAAATAGAGGCAAAACAAAACCAGGAGTCACAAGCATTTGCATCTTTGGCAAATATTCCTTGTGCGCTACTGTTTTTTTGTCAGGAACCAGCACAGCAAGAATCAGGAACTGTGTGGAACTGAACTCTGACGCTGCTTATAAGGAGCGATTATGGGCAGCTGTGGATGGGAAAGCTTGCAGGAGTATGATGGCCTCTCTCAGCCCAGCCTCCAGGGTGGATCCACCTATCCAGAGGGCCACCTGGCTTCCCTTGACCTAGAAGGACTATAAAAGCTTCCAGCTCAGGAATGAGCTTTGCTTTAGCAACTGTTAACCTTGAGCTTGCTTGGGTCTGTTATCCCTGGTGCATCTTTCCCTGCCTGCCTCTCTGGTCGTGGTCCCAGGGACTTTGTACCTTCTGTTCTCTACCTACAGTGCCAGTTCTGTGAGGCCTCAAGCCAGATGTCCATGGTGGGTCCCCTACCACTTGTGCTTTGCCCCAGAAAATAGCCACCATAGGCGCCGACTCCATGGGGCTTGAGGGGGCCCGAGCCCCCTCAAAAATTCGTTTGGGGGGGCTCTGCCCCCCCAATAATCTCCGGCGCCCCTCCAGCAGAGCGCCATCGCCGCCCCTCCCCCAGCCCAAAATGCACAGGGAGGGGCGGGCTGCATGCCTCCTGCCCTCCCTCCCGAGCAAAAGCTCCACCCAATTTCCTTTGGAGCTGATCACGAGGAGGCGGCGCCACTTTATTTGCATATTCATGAGCTTATTTATTATTCATGAGCTTTCCCGGGGCCCCCCAATATTTTTTATAAGTCCGCGTCCCTGATAGCCACTAGGGATAAAAGAGAAGCAAGCAACCCCTCCGGACTGGTGTGTGTGTGTGTGTTTGTTTATGTGTGTGTGTGTGTGTGTGTGTGTGTGTGTGTGTGTTTGTGTGTGTGTGTGCATTCCACAACAAACCATTGATACAATAATAGTGCATTTGTGGGGGATTTATACTGGGCTGTCCGCATATCATTTCCCTTTATTCTGGGATGCTTCCCCAGTGCTACCACATTATTGCCATCTTGATGAGTGCTCATATACTGTAGCACAATAAAAGAGGGACAATAAATAAACCAGAATGCCCCTGGTATAAAAAGTTACAGAAAGAAGGAATGGGACATGCACTGATTGGAAATGAAGCAGTATGCCAGCCCTGAATTTTTGCAGGAGCAAACAGTCTTGAAAGTGGAATTATGTTTAACACACCAATACCATCATGAGCACAAATTGACATGAATGCACCATAAAAGGACCTGAGGTGAGCATCAAGCAGTCAGTAATGGCAAACAGTTGGTAAGGGCAAGAGGGGGTGAGCATGAGGAGCAGAATCAGCGACTTGTGGGCAGTTGTGGGTCCCCTGCTAAGGTGTGGGCCTTGGCATATGCCCGGTGAAGCCAACCTCTGACGTTGGCCCAGTTTTGTTTTCAGGCTGCCTCCAACTGTCAGGAGCTGGTTTGGATCGGAAGATTGGGGAATGCAATCACAGGGAGATCAGCTCCTAACAGAAAAGGAGGGGAAATATTCGCGTGCCCCCCCCCCCAGTCAAGTGTTTCCAGAAGCAGAGAGATGGGCAGACACAGAAGCTGCACAGTTGAGAGAGGAGCTACTCAGCTATGAGATAGTAGCTAGGCAACCAGAAGGGAGGGAGAAGCTGGGCGATACATAATTGAGAGGAGGGCGTGTCAGGAAACAAAGGAGATGCAGGGGGAGGAACTTCCTGTTGGTGCGCTTCTTGGCTACAGAAGTGGGGAGGAGTCAGAGTAGGCAACTGATATCCTTGTGGAGAGTTGCCTGTGTGTGCTTCTAACATAATGCTGGAATAAAAGGACTATAAATCTGCCAGATGCATTTTAATCCTTAACGGTGAGCCACCCGAAGGGAGAGGGGAACTCCCGTACTTGACACAAGCCCAGCATCTTGACACACCTAGGCTAGCAAATGCAGATCCACCCTATGACTTCTCCCCAGCCTTGCTTTCTGTACTATGGTGAGGAACCTCCAGCCCAGTGGCCTAACTAGTCCACCCAGGGCCGGATTTAGGTTTGATGAGGCCCTAAGCTACTGAAGGTAATGGGGCCCTTTATATGTGATATTTTAGGGAGCAGGCTAGGAGGCGGGGCCCATTACTTATATCACAGGAGCCTACACAACACAAAACACTGTTGCTGTACGTAGATTTTATTTTATTTGTTTTTTTATCTTATATTTTGGAAATGTATATCCAGTTTTTTCCCTTTAATTTTTTGGGGGGCCCCAAGAGAGTGGGGCCCTAAGCTATAGCTTGTTTAGCTTATTCATAAATCCGGCACTGAGTCCACCCCATTTTTCCTTTGAAGAAGAAATACCAAAGATGCAGTCATCTCAGAATGCACTTCTTAACTATCTGCAAAGACTTCCTGGCACCCTGACCCTGCCAAGAGTATGTGATAACCTGTCCTATCCTTGCCCAAGGCCCCAACTGGAGCTTCTTTAGTGGATACAGTGCATCGGCGGCAGAACTATGCACAAAGAAGTTTTGGTCTCTGGTTAGGATGGGAAAGACATCTACCTGAGGAGCTGTAGATGGGTGAATGGTTTTGATCTGATACGAGACAGCTTCCTACAGACTTAGATAAGAGTTCAGATATATATAATACGCAGGGGGGTGTCCTCTGTAAGCAAGCAATATTGGGGGCGAGAAAATTACCATGGAAGTTGTGAGTCCCTCTTACCCTTGTAGAAATGAAATTTAAAAACTCAATCTCTTGAGGTCATATTAAGCAACGAGTGTTTTGTGACTGTACCGGATTTCATCCATGAAAAATAGGTCTGTGCTAAAGAAGAAGATGAAGAAATCTGACAAATGCTGAACTTTCCCTCTCTGCCAATAATAGTTAGGTCTACTGTGGAGGGTTTTTTCCCCCAGAGCCGGGAGCAGACATTTGTTAAAAGGAGAATGAAAGAGGGCTTCTCCACCCTTTCTTGCATCCTCTTTATGTCCTTAGGAAGATTGCTTTTTAAAATGACAGGCCTCTTTATTATGGTTATTATTAATATCGCTTATTTTCCTGACCAATTTGAAGAAGGATGTCTTGTAGCCTCAAAAACCAAACTCCTTTTGAATATGCCAAATTGTGGGCTGTCAAGTTTGGCCGCCGGAGCTATCAAAGAGAATGAGCGAGATTATTTTGTCCCGATTGCTTGATTGGATTGACTGCATTCTTCTCTCCTATATCCCCTTTTCGCTGCCCCTTTGGGTGTATTTGTGTGTGTGGCTTGCAGTTGAAGTCTCTCTTTATTTATTTTTCTTTCCTTCTTTCTTTTTAAATCACGCGCTTAATCCCCCTTCTTTCACACACCTCCTTTCTCCCTCCCCCCTTTTAAAAAAGAGCCATAACAGAAGTTGCATTTCAGAAGTAGTGAAGTTTGTGCTTCCCATCTGTTTTGATACCAAAAAAAAAAAAAAAGGAAAGGAAAGGGAAAAAGTTGCCGGGCAGTATCTGGACACTGTCAGGGTGTTGTAGTGCATATCTCAAAGTGACTTTGTTATAAAAAAGGCGTTTAGTCTCACCTTCCCCCCACCCCAACGTAACCTTGTGAAATTTCCACATTAAAAAGCAATCACATCTTTCAAACCAGAAATGATTGTATTTGGCAACGTGGCTCTAACTCCCATGGGTGTCAGTCAGGGCTTGTTTTTCGCTAAAACAAAACCAACTTTCAAAATAAATCAGCTGCAACAATATTATAGTCCTCAAATCTTATAATCCTATTAACAGGGGTTGGATGTTTTCGTTGGGTCCTCCTCTGCACCTCCCTGCTCTCGTTGCCACCGGGCTGACATAATTGGCCAGGTTTCAGTGGTAGAAAGAAGCAGATAAATCTGAAGAAGAAAGTAGCCAAAACATGCAGTCAGGGCCCTGGCTTCTGCCCAGCCTGGCCCTGTGGTTAAAGAGCTCTTAATGACTATTGTAAGCCCTTAAATATCATCATCTGTATTTCACCTCCATCTAATGCGCCGCCTGTGTAACATGTTTATGTCCTCAGACAGTGGCGTGAGAGACTCAACAAATAACTCTGTGAGAAGAACGGGAGGGCAGCGAGGTCGCCATGGCGATTCCTGTGAATGAGGCCTCTATCGAAATTGCAGAAGGGTGCCAATGTGCTGGGGGAGGCCGTGCCCAAAACTAACCTCAGCAAAGTCCCCTTTGCCAGAAGTGGAAATGATGTGGTAATATCAAAAAGTAAATGGACTTACATATAATTCTAGATTTCTCTACATATATTTTTATTGGAAAAACGACAGGAAGGCTAAATCTTGCAAGTCTTTTTTCTGGCTCGCTCTCACAAACCCTTAGGCGTTTGAGTACTCCTGGTGGGAATCTGCACATAAATGACTACTAAGGGCTTATATAGGAACTGGCACTCGGTCCTTCGCAGAGACAAAATGCTCTCTGAACTAAATGAGAGAGGCAGTGATTTAGAAGTCCTGAGGTAGGCAAGGTATTGAGCCGCTTCTGTGCAACTCGTAGTCACTTAGCAGAGCCCTAACAATTCCAACTTTCACTTTCCCAGCTTTCACAAAAGCAAGCTACTAGTCCCTCAGGATAGTGGATTTGTGCCAAAGATGAAGGTTAAAGACTGGCAATTGTTTTTTAAGTGGTGAATATTTTGGACAGAAGCCACACCTAACGGTGTACTGTATAGTCTAACATTTTTATTTACCTTGATGTTTAGGTCAAGTAGGCTTTGTAAGTTTTTGAAACAACATGAAAGTCTGCAAAATTTGCTTAGCAGAGATGAAAGTGGAAAATATACTTAGCACAAGGGATCCAACAATCTTCAGTTATCTGGAAAAACTATCATATTTTTTTTTAGCAGAATGAAAAATAACTTAATTTGCTGGCATGTGACTGAATCTCACCCTCAAAACAGTGCGTTTGGAAGCACTCCTGCTTGCCTCTGTGAGAATGGGATGCTGGACTGGTCTGATCTGTCAGAGCTCTTATGTTCCAATGCTCTTAATTTTAAACCTTCCATTACAGATGGCTGTCCACTTATATTTTGCTTCTGATTATTTGTACTACTATATTATACCGGGCATTTAGCTCCATATTGAAACACCGATTTATTTAAGCAAGCCAATACAATGAAAGCAAGGCCAGCCCTACCGTTAGACAGAGTGAAGTCACATGTGTGTAGGAGAGCCTTGATTGCTGCTATATGAGGATAGGACAACAGACACCTGTGCATTGATGTGGGTGCCTATCCACTGGCGTAAATACGCATGCAGATTACCATGCACATGGCCATTTTCATGTACACCCAACAAGTACAATACAGTGACACAGATGTTAGTGAGTTTATCCCACAGCTGAGAGAATGTGCCTATAAACTTTGACTGATGTCACTGCAAGTAGCTGTTCCTCATGTGATGATCATCACACACAACATCCCATCATCCATGATTATTGCTGGATCATGATGACGGAACCCTTTGCCATTGCTTTTGTCTACCAGACAATGGTACTAGTTCCAGAGTGGGGAGGGAGACTTAAAGTGATGTCTGGTTTATCAGAGGTTCTACTGTAGTTTTGTAAAGTGTCATATTGGCAGAAGCTGGACTGGGTGATATCACTGCACCCCAATCTTAAGTCTAATTTTTTGCTATATTGGAAACGTGTGAACAAGCTGAGATGATAACTCTTAATTTCAATCATGGGGTACATGTATCCAGCATGGTGTGTGTGTGATAACTGTGATTCTTTGGAAGAAGAGCATCCAGTTGTGGAATTTCAGTCTCTTCTCCTAAGCTTGGGGAATGTGATCAGCATAGCAGAGACTACAGGATCGCCTCTGTATGTCCCTCACAGACCACACTGTTGGGTCAAATGAGGCAGTGGCTTTGGAAAAAAAATTCAGAGAGCACTGTACATGCTTTTTTGATGAGTAAAAGGTCACTCTGACCCCTTTTTTTGAAGCAGTAAAGTCCCAGAATAAATAGCAAAATGCTGAAGGAAGCCACTTTTCTGCCTCTCTGTCTTCTCGCTAAAATTCATGCATAGTTTTACACAGGATTTGGGGTATCAGAGCAACAATGGCTAGAACTGAAATCTTCCCTAACAATCATTGTAATATACCAGCTACTGAAATAAAAGGTAGCTGTACATTTGCATGAAAAAACACTGTGCCACTTTTCTTGGGCAGAATAAATTCCCGGAGGACAGTATCTTAGGTAGTGTTGCATGCATGCAGACTTGCATAATTATTAAAAATACAAGAACTGAGAAACTGAGATGCAATCATTATTTTTCTCTTTCACAGGGCAAACAAATCTCCAGATACAGCTATAGATACGACAATTTACACCTTTGAGTCATAGAATCACAGAGTTGTAAGGGACTCCAAGGTTCATTCTAGTCTAACCCCCTACAATGTAGGAATCACAGCTGAAGAATCCCTGAGAGATAGTCATCCAACGTCTATTTAAAAACCTCCAGTGAAGTCAACCACTTTATGAGGTATTCCATTCTATTGTTGAAAGCCTCCTATCCATAACTCAGAACCCAGTGAATGGCTAAGAAAGTTAGCTAGGAACCCAGAGGTCCAAACGCCACCTCCTCAGAGATGAACTTACCAGAAATCCTTATGCAAGTCACTCTCTCTTTCAGCCTCAACGTCTCCATCTGCAATATGGGAATAATAACAATGCTGTTCTACTTTACAGGTTTGGTAACAACTCAGAGATAAGTACACAAAACCCTATAAGAATGCTAGGTTTCTGTAGCTTATCTTCCATCACTGCAAAATCAACAAAGAGTGCTCACCATGTCCTATATTTTGTTTAAAAGAAAGAAAGAAAAAATTGCAAGCAGAGGCATGGATTTCCCATTGCAGAAATATTACTCTTCCCCAGAAAGGTCAACTCCCACATTACCGTTGCAAGATCAGATGTTGCAAGAGTATAATGCTAAACATGTAATAAAGCTAGGGCATGCTTTTCTGATATTAGGGAAAGTATGCCCATGAATGCTCTTGTCTAAAAGCAAACACAAAAGTAAGTTAGAAATCACAGGTTAATCCCCATTTCAGGTAAGATTGCCCAAACCCTGATGAAGCCACCATTTCCCTAATGCTTCCTATCAGCAGAATCTGAATGGAGTAAAGAGATAATTGAGTAGAGGTACATAAATGAAAGTCACTGTTCTATCTCCTTGCCATTCTTTGCACCATCAGTGCCAAATTCATTAAAGGCTCTAAATGCAGAAATGAATTAAAACTAAATCGCTCAAACGATCACAAAAAAAGAACATCAATTTCCAGGTCATCCCAAACCAACCAATTGCCTCTCCTAGTTCTATCAGATTTTTGTACAAAAGCTCGTTTCTCTTTCAGGCACTCTAAAAGTGACTTAGAATTTATTTTCCGGTGAACGCGTAGCTGTATGCAGCACCGGCAGCGATTCAATTTAGGCAAAATTGTAGTCAAAACTAAACTGATTACATTACTATAAATGGGAAAGAGTTAAACCCAGAAAGGGAATAAAAAAAGAGAGGAAACTAGCCTCCCCTTTTCTTTTATAACATTCCCCTCGGTGAATTTCCTCGTAGTCTCTTCTGACTCTTCCAAGAGATGTTATTTTCCCTTCCAGTACCAATTTCAGCAGTGATGGCCTAAAAGGTTCTGGTGCCCCAGGCGAGACTAGATTATAGGACTCCATATGGGGTCAAAAATAGGAGAGTCCTTACATGTGTTCGCCAAGAAAATAAAAGCCGTAGGATTTCACTGCACTTCAAAGGCAAGATACCCAGCCAAGCCAATCCCATTCTAGTCACTCAGGCAGTGAAAATGTTGCAAGCCTGCTTTGTGCGCCAACTGCACACTTAAAAGTCTAGAACATTTTGTGCGTGGCTGGTATCACAGTTCCTTGCTTGCCTCTCTCCCTTTTGCCTGCTGAATGGGACTGATGCAAAAGGTGGGCTGGTTCGTGGTCTTTCAGCAAAATGTTTGTTGCTTCCCTCTGTCCAAGGGCATGGTTGAGAACTTCTGCATATGCAGTGACAGAGGAAGTGGTGTGGTGGGGGTGCGGTCCACCTTGGGTATCATTACTGAGGGGGGGGGGGTTTGGCAAAATGAGTTTGTTTGTTTTTTTAAAAAGGGCTCACGAAACTTTTTAGGAGTGACGTGGTGGCTTAGGTGCCTGCAGGTTCCGCGCTGCCTGAAATGACAGCGTGGGACTTGTGTCTGCCTACCGCCTCTCCCTCAGCCGCCCTACAGCTGAGGGGGTGGTGGTGGAGAAGCTCCAAACATTGGAGAGGCTTGCCCCGCCCCCATGGGTGGATCACCCTGCCCCCGGCTGCAGGACATGCCCCTGTACCAGGCACCCAAGCACCTAGCTACGCCACTGTGCATATGTCACTACCACTCAGGTTGCCTTTTCTTTGACCACAACTGATTATGCTAAGCAAGAGTCAGGGTGTCTTCAAGTGTTTTGCATGACTGTATGTGGATGCACAAATCACATGTTCACTCGCTCCTCTCGTTCCTGCTATAGCAGCAGCAGGGAAACCTTTGCCAACCGCATTTCCACATTGACAACTTTTCCGGTGTGTGTGGCGCATTCTGGTGGAGGACAGAACCAGAAGCAAAAGAGTGGGAGAAGCAATGGATGTGCTCTCACTTTTGTAAAGAGGCTACAATACAGTCGGGGGGAGTTACACACCCATGCCTCCCTCCTCATGCCAGGCATACAAGAGACACTATCCCAGTTCTAGGGCACATTCCAACGAGGCATAAGCACTTGAGTGAGGAAGGCTCAGTGACTTGTGTAACCTGGCGAGAAGAGGGGGTTCTGGAGAGTCCCAAGAGGCCTGGAGGGCCATACGTGCTGCCTGGGCCTCAGCTTCTTCACCACTAAGCCAAAGTAAAATAGGAAGCTGCCTTAAACAGAACCAGGCTATTGGTCCATCTAGGTCTGCATTGTCTATACTGACTGGCAGTGGCTGTGCACGGTTTCAGGCAGGAGGCCTTCCGAGTCCTACCTAGAGTCAAAAGGACAATGCACCCAACTACCCTCAAGGAAGGTGAGGAAGCTCTACTTGCAATGCTGCACCCATAGACAGACGGGTATTGTTTATTTAGTTATAGCTTGCCCTTCACACAAAGGTCCCAGGGTGGGATGAAACATTAAAACATATTTAATACTGAAATAATAGCTATTGCAATATTGAAAACAGTTTAAAACATGTCACAAGATGATAGAGAAGTAGATCTTATCTGCATGCATGTGTAATAGTGTATATTATGTTATTGGCACCGTCCCCTTGAGTAAGACTCAGGCGAATGAATGAGATAGGGTTGCATCACGTTAACAGGTCAATGTCCATATAATAAATGATAGATTGGTTGTTTGCACTGCATATGAGTCACCTGCTACAGCTGTTCCTGGCCAAGGATAGTCTAGCCTTACTTGTCAATGTGCATTTGTAAGATACGTACAATGTTCTGCAAAAGTGTCTTCATGTCCCTGTTACTGAGGCAAGGATGAAGTATTCCAATCTTAATATCTTAGAGATCCCATAATTGGTAAAAAAAATAAAAAATAAAACCCTATAAAAGACCCTGATGTTTTCATCCACCACATAGGGAAAGATTATCTGATGCTCATTTAAGTCCTCAGCAGATCAGATTTGACTATCTTTTGACCTTCTATGTCTATGGTATCCATCCCCTCCAGATGTATGTAGATGCTTGCTGTGGAAAGCTGTTGTGAATTCTTCTTGACAAGACCTGGGATGGACGAAGCTGTCAACTGGGAAAATGTTCCATTTATTCCAGCTCTCTGCTTCCTGTTACTTAACCAGTTCCTGATTCCCAAGAAGACCTCTCCTCTTATTTCTTGGTTGCTAAGCTTACATGGAAGTCTCTAGTGAGGTACTTTGTTTAAAGCTTTTTGGAAGTTCGCACCCACGTGTTCTCGCAGGCTGCAACCTGCTTGCGGCCTCAACAAGGACAGCTGAGGCAAGGATCAGCAACCATAGCCATTTGTAAATTTTATTCTCTCCTACTAAACTTTATGACATCCAGAACAATATCTCCATGGATGGATTGCAGCGTTATTTCTATACCTCCACCTCTATTCCCCTCTCCCCGCTTTGCTGCATATTTCTGCCTTGTAAAAAGAGTTAATGTATGTTATAATTATAAATCTCGAAGGGTGTTTCCTCTAAGAACATCCTTCAAGCATGTAATATTCCCTAAGGGAGTTGGAACAGGATGGGTAGAGCTGTTCTGGAAATTCTCATTTGGTAGAACGTGGCTAGAATGCAGAGCTCAGCAAAACTGGGTCTATGGGTTTTTTTAAAAAATAAAAAAATAAAGATTTTCTTGGTTTACAAAAGTATATGCCTTGTCTCTTTTTTCAGGCTGTATAGTATTCCTTACAAATCAGTTGCATTTGTTGAGTATAGTATAGGGTTGGGAAAGAAGAGGGGAGAGAGGAAGGGTTGGGCTGGTGAGCCTTATATTCTTTTGTACAGTGTACGTGTGGGGTTTTGTGTCAGCGTCGACTGGGTAGGTCAAGCATTTCTATTCATTTATTACATTGCCTTGGCAGTGAGAGGTAATGAAGGGCAGGGTGTGGTTGGTTGGCTGCAGTGGGGTTTGTTTGCATTTGTTGTGGGGAGAGCTTGTTGGGTGAGGTAAACCAGATTGATTTGTATGCTGTCGGTGGATTCTTGTTGTTGTCCTGTTGGGCTGTGTATGTGATAAAAGGGAGCCATACTGGGGTGAAGGCGTCCTCTTCTATTTGTCCCCGTGTCAGTTTCAGTTTATTGGTTAGCTTTTCTAGTAAGGCCATTTCCCATACAATTGGATACCATTGGTCCATGTCTACTCCTGACAGGTCTCTCCAGTGTCTAGCTATGAAGCTTCTGGCTGCTGAGAGTAGATGGGTTATAAACTCTGAATAATGTGAGTGGTCATTATGAACTTGGAAGATGTTCAGTAGGGCCAGTTCTGGGATGAGTTCTAATACCTGTTTAGTTATTTTTCCTATCTCTTGTAGGACTGCTGTCCAGAAGGGTTGGATTTTAGGGCATTCCCACCACATGTGGAGGTATGTGCCTGTGAAGGTGCAGCCTCTCCAACATCTTGGTGAGGTTCCTGGGCATATCAGTGCCAGTTTCTGTGGTGTTAAGTACCACCTGTAGGTGAGTTTCATTGTGAGTTCCCTTCTTTTGGAAGATATGGACTTAAAGGGAGGTTTAGACCACATTCTAGTCCATTGGGTGGGGTTAATTTCATAGCCTATGTCATGCTCCCATTGTTCCTTGATTGCGTCAAGGGCTCTGTGGGATTTTGGAGCAGTATTTTGTATATTGTGGATATTATCCCTTTGCTGTGTAGCTCTGCTGTCAGGAGAAGGTTTTTGAAGGTGTTCAAGGGCTTAGTGGCTGCTGATTTTACTGCTGGATTGTTTAAGAAGGCATGTTGTTGATGGTGTGTTAGCCAAGGTATTTGGGTGTCCCCTAGTTTGTCTTGGATTTCATGTGTTGGTATGGGTTTGTTGTTTTTGCAGAAGTCTTTTCGACACTGTAGGCCTTGGGTGTGCCAGATTTTTATCTGGAAGTTTTGTGCTGCGTGTTGAAATAGTGGGTGATAGGCCTGGGGGGTTAGTAGAGATGGGGATAGTTTGCCTACTTTTCCCTTCCATGCTTTAAGCATGGACTGTGTGAACCTGTCAGTGTTGTGGGGATTTTCTTTTGTTTGTTTTGGAGAAAACTTTGCCTGTGTTGATAGCAAAGCCAGTGAACATCTTGGGCCCAGGTTTTGTAGGCACTCACCGTACTTGAGCCATATTGAAAGGGACGGGAGTTAAATAAGGGCATGGACTAAGATTCAGTACTTTTAAAGTAGGGGAGCAGCTGCCCCGGGCCTCACATATAAAAGGGGAATTTACCAGAAGGGAGCTGCTTACAAACTCACTGTGGGACAGATGTAATGGCTCGAAGAGCTGGTAATCTGCAGCATCCAGTCATACAGCAAAGCGATTCATACCACGCTTTTGCAACCAAACGGAAATGTGGGGCGAGCCGGGATGAGGTCACATTTGCCTCACCATTTGGCAAGACACTTTGGTGACTGAAGCCGAATAACCCCAAACGGCTCCAGTCTGCATATGACGGAAAGACTCACAATATCACATCTGCTGCAGCACTAAGCAATGTGTAACTTGTTAAAAGCGTGATGAAGTATATTAACTATAAATCTTTACTGTTCCTCCATTTGTTTACACACAAATTGGAGTCTCTCTTCATGATGAAATGTGCATAATCCACAACATACATACAGCAAAGACATAATAGCATGCTATTATCTGTTATACATACCACATATAAATAAATGTAATCAGTATCCAACACAACTCAGTACATAAGTTTAATTGTAGACTCATCTGCATTTTACCCAGGGACTAAACTAAGATGAATCATGATGGCATTTTTGAAACAGGATGACAGAGACCCTATGAACACGTACCTGGGAATAAGGCATGCTGAAAACAATGAAACTTACTGTAAATAACAAGCAAACACCATCCAATGCTTAGTGCGCAATGCACATTTAGCTTGTATATAGCTCATTAAAGACTGTTCATCTCACCCTTTATATACCCAATTGACAACTTTGTTATGCAAGAGAGGGCTTCCTGCATTTGCTATTTCATGATGATGGGAGTGAGATTCAAACATGGGATGTCCCAATCTGTCTCTTAGGGCCCATCTGCTGCCCAAGATCGATGACTGGAGATATATATACACACACACACACACACACACACACACACACACACACACACACATATATATATATATATATATATATATATATATATATATATATATATATACAGATACATAGGACTCAATTTTTCGTTGATGCAGCAGAATTAAAGGCTGAAGCATTTAAGTCAGCCTTCTAAAAATGCTCCAAAAAGTCACTAGCTCACAAAAATCCTCACTGTTATTTATTAATTAAATGCATATTTCGTCTTTCCTCCCGAAGGGATGGTAAAGGAGAGATGGAGAACTCTGCAGAGAGAAGGCCTCAGGGCCAACCCCTAGTGGATCCAGTTTAAAGGACCAAGCAGTTAGCGATGGAGAAGACTTTTGATCAGGTCCCTTGTGGCCAGAGTATGCAATGGTGAGTCAGCTGGCTAAATTGCCTGGCACAAGGTAGCTTCTTAGGAGTGAATACATACATCTATTTACATTCGCAATTCCACTCCCCACCCCCAATGTCATTGTCCCCCCCCCCATACTATATATAATAAGCAACTCATTGGGCTACAGAGCCTAAATGTTTACATTCACGGGAGGAGGGCTGCGCCCCCTTCCCTCCCCCCCCCCCGAAAAGAGCCCTTGCCCATTTCTGAACCAGTCAAAATATAGACATGCATAAAATTACCCATTGACTATCACTAAGGCTGAGTTAGGCCAGGGATGCCTTCAGACTATTTTGCAAGAGGGATTCAATGGCAAACCAGAACTTTAAATCAAAGTGGATTAAAGCTGTCTACTCTGCCACCCTAGCACAACAAATCCATTCTAAGAAGAAATGGGGGTGGCTTTTAAAAAAAAAAACCTTCGGAAAGTGACTGGGAAATGCATTGAAAAATGTGGGCTTAATGAATGATTAATGGGAAGAGATATAAACATCCTTCAAGCAAATCAGGATGAGTGTAGGTTGAATGCTTGTTGTTGTATAACCACCCTGAAAACAAATTAAAACAAATGTTCAGTAAAAACAGAACATGATATACCGTAATCTCCACATAAGCGTTGTGCAAGCAGATCAGAATGAATGCTCAGTAAATAGGTTGCCTGAAGTAACAGCAGGAGTCAAGGCTGGTCTTTAAACCAGGGGGGTGACAGCATCCAACAGGCGTACCTAGTACACATTTTCTAGCTATTGCCACTATACTTTTGACCATCCTGGTGACTTCCCGCCATTTCACAGCAGAATTTTAATCTCACGATCATTTGCTTTAAGTGCCTCACCAAGTGGTTAGGTTGGTGTGTTTCGGACTGGAGTCTAACCTCTTCTGTGCCACCATCTATGAAGGCCAAATTGCTCTTAAAACGTTGTGGGAACTTGACTAAATGATCCAAGAGCTTTATATAAATTACTCCTTTGGGGCACAATGTTATGCACAGCAGTCTCTCTGGAGACACTCTGGTGCGGCTGTGCTTCTGAGAAAAGGGAAAGGACTGCGAAGATGATGGGTGGGGCTTTCACAGCCACCGCCTTTGCAGAAGGTTGTTGCCAGGCACTGTAAGAAATGGAGGAGAAGAAAGTAAAAGTGGGAGCATATAATTAACCCTTTGCTGAACGGCTGCTGGTTTCACAGAAAAACAGTAGAGGTGAAGCCTGCATTAGATAGTAGCTAAAAGGAACAATCTGTTGGTAGGGATGGAGGAGAAATTTTATTTTGCTTGCTTTTGAAGAACAAACTACCTATTTGCACTTTTTGAATACCAGGGTGGCTTTAAGCAAACCAGTATTCCTGCTTTAGGATCTTGCCATCTGTGATAATTTCCAGCCAACTCTTGTTACTTTGTAGAAGCAACAAAGAGGCTTGTAACACCTTAAAGACTAATGCAAATATTATGGCACTAGAGTCTTTAGACCCCTGTTTTCACCTTCACTCCCATGGCCATGCCTCTCTCACTCCTTCGGTGGAACGCCCCCTTGCACACAAACCACCCCATGGTAACTTCCTGAATCTTGCCCCTCCCCCAACATTGGCTCTACTAAGCACCCTTTTCATCTTCTGCCCAGTAACAAAGCCACCTTCCCCTCCAATTCTTCAAACCCTTTCATTCCTCTGCTTTCATCTTCAAACCCAATCCCATGCCTCCTACTCCCTCCTTTTTTGCAACCCCCTTTTGCACTCCGATTTTCACCTTCACTCCCTTTCCCCCTCCACCCTCCTCTTTACTTTTCTCATCTCTCCCTTGCAAACAGACCACCCTCCATTTCCATGTCTGATTCTCACTCCTATTGTAGAGCCTCCTTTTCCTTCTCTTGTGCTCCCCTTCCCCACAGACATCATGCAAATCCAGTGACGTGGCACTACAAATCCTCCAGTGGGGTCTGAGCGATGACAACTTTACTTTTTTATGTACCGTATTTTTTGCTCTATAAGACTCACTTTTCCCCTCCTAAAAAGTAAGGGGAAATGTGTGTGCGTCTTATGGAGCGAATGCAGGCTGCGCAGCTATCCCAGAAGCCAGAACAGCAAGAGGGATCGCTGCTTTCACTGCACAGCAATCCCTCTTGCTGTTCTGGCTTCTGAGATTCAGAATATTTTTTTTCTTGTTTTCCTCCTCCAAAAACTTGTGGTCTGGTGCGTCTTATAGAGCGAAAAATATGGTATATAGGAAGATAAGAAAAACCAGGGGTGTGGAACCTCAGGCCTGGGACCTGAATGTGGTCTTTCAGGCCTCTCTAATGAGCTCATGAACAAGGCTACACCCCTTCTGACTTTCAATTTCGAATTACAATCAGCAGCTTGCTTCTCTCAAACTGTTTTGCATAAAATGTTATTGCTATGTGTCCTCTGGGTAGCCTCTTCGTGGTACTTTTCACTGACAATGGGAATGGGAAACCTTGGAGAAACACAAAGTGGTTTGTTTTCTTCACGCAGAAGGAGAGAAGTTCTCCTAAGACTGGATTAAGCAACCATCTTGGACCTTCTGGAAGTCACTGCAAAGCACCCTAGGTCAGCGTGTATATTGTATGGCTAGGCAGCAAGACTGTATAGGAGGAGACTGGTGCTGGACCAGTTTTTCTGCTCCTTTGTCCTTCTCTTCAGCCAGCCCTCAACAGGGAGTCATGGCTCCACTTTGACCCTTTCTCCTGCAGCATCGCACATCTGCCTCCCTTTCCAGGGCAGGAGCAGCATCACTAATTCATCCCTGGAGGATGAAGGCATGAAAGGGAGGAGAGCATCCTTGCTGCCACTGCTGCCACTGCTGCTGCCACAGCCTAAGAAGAAGCAGGGGGAAAGGGCTGTGTTTGGCATGCTACTTGAGGTGTTATTGAGGAGTTGAAACCAGCAAGTGGGAAGGTTATGCAGCCAGGAGGGAAAATACATCGCACTGATTCTTACTCCAATGTATCATGAAGCAGTAATGCAGCTTAGGACAACCTGGCACCCTCTAGATGTTTAGCAATACCACTTCCATCAGCTCTGGGCTGCAGCTAACCGGAGTTGCAGTCCAAAACATCTGGTGGGCACCAGGTTGGCAAAGGCTGGTGTAATGTTTGGAAACATTACAGCTTCATGGAGTGCTACAAGATAAGAGCCCACGTCTCTGCCGTGCCCCTTAGTTTTGAAATGTTGGCCCCCAACATCCTCTTGCAACATTCAAATCCTGTCCAGAAGAGGTAAAACAAAATACTTCTGGAAGAAAGGGGAGTTGGGGGGGATGGGGGGGAGAGAGAGTGAAGGGAAGAAAGGGAAGATAATAAGGCAGAGATGAGCACATAATGCACTTTCAAACTGGAAATTAATTAGATTCTCAGAGTGTCAACTAATTCTGTTGTAATAATGAATTAATGAATCATTTTGAAATGAATTACTGCAGTAATCTCAGCACACACAGAGAGACGCACAAGAGCCAATTAGGTCCTATAGTGGCAGCAGGAGAGTTGAGATTATTAACTACAATTAATTGGGGCTTTCTTTCTAAACATAAGAATGTCGAGGACTGGAGAGACTTGAACATCTTCTTTCAGAGCCACCTATGAGCTGAGGCAAAATCCTCTGCACATCAGATACCACAAAACGTTGATAACTCAAAACAATAGTAAGGGGTTGTGAGCATCCTTCTCACCAAATCATTATAACTACCCCATTCTCTGCACCTGCTTTCAGTTGCAGCATCTTTGTATTTAATGTCTGTATTAGCAACATCCTTAAAAATGGTCTTTGCCACCCCTTGGCAGTTCTTTGGTGGGTGTCAACCCCATCTCAATCAGAGTAGTCAGAGCAGAGGTTTTCAACCTTTTTGAGTCCACGGCTCCCTTGACCAACCACATTCTTTCTACAGCTCCCCCACTTTTTCTTTTTTCTTTTTGCCTTGGAGGACTTCCAGGGACTAAGTCTGTACCTACTGATTTTCTTGGCTTCTGATTTACAGTGGAACCTTCTGTTACGTACTGTCCTCCTTGCGAACGCTGCAGGTTACGAAGAAGAGTTTGAAGAGTTTGGATTTGATATCCCACTTTATCACTACCCGAAGGAGTCTCAAAGTGGCTAACATTCTCCTTTCCCTTCCTACCCCACAACAAACACTCTGTGAGGTGAGTGGGGCTGAGAGACTTCAGAGAAGTGTGACTAGCCCATAATAATATAATAATAATTTATTATTTATACCCCGCCCATCTGGCTGGGCTTCCCCAGCCACTCTGGGTGGCTTCCAGAAAAATATTAAAATACTGTATTACATCAAACATTAAAAGCTTCCCTATACAGGGCTGCCTTCAAATGTCTTCTAAAAGTCTGGTAGTTGTTGTTGTCTTTGACATCTGATGGGAGGGCGTTCCACAGGGAGGTTACCCAGCAGCTGTATGTGGAGGAGGAGCGGGGAAGCGAACCCGGTTCAGCAGATTACGAGTTTACCACTCTTAAGCACTACACCACACTGGCTCTAACCTGGAAGTAGATGCCCCTTGTTGCAAACTTTGCCCCAGGATGTGAGTGGAAGTCGCACGCTGGCAGCGCGACAGCAACAAGAGGCCCCATTAGCGAAAGCGTGCCTCATGCCACGAGCAGTTTTGGGTTACAAATGGACCTCTGGAACGAATTAAGTTCGTAACCAGGGGTACCACTGTATTTATTGTATTTACTTATAAGAAGATTTTTAAACTGCCAACTCATTAAAAAATAAATAAAAAGGTATGCAAGAGTAAATAATTACACACTGAACAAATGACCAACACTGTGTCAAATTAATTCTCTAAATATGCTTGGTGAAACAGAAACAATATCAGCAGGTGATGAAATATCAAAATGGTAGGCAACTGGCTGATTTCAGAAGGAACAGTGTTCCAAAGAACTGGCGCCGCAACACTAAAAACAAATGAGTGATAACTGTGGGGCCGTCATAAAGACAAATGGGTGGATCTTTTACTATCTCACCTGGTTGGATGCCATGTCATGCTAGGATGGAGAACAATGCTTCAAGGGGGGCTGGGTGTGTGAGAGAGTTTGGGCTGATGCTGGAAACTGAAGATTCAGGGACCTGTCTTGCTCTGTGCTGGTCCCAAAGTTGTAGCTTGGAGCTTCCCTGGAAACCTAATGGGGAAGCAAGATCTGCTGGAGGGTTAATGTTATGAGCCCCTACATCCTGTGCTCAGGTTGTATATATGTGTTAAAAACCAACCAACCACCATACACCCACACTCTCCATTCCAAGGAAACTGAGCTGTTGAAAGGTGCGGGCAGCCCTGAAGTCTCTCCCCCTTGGGAGACTGGGTTTTACGCATCAATATTAAACAGTCGCATTGCGAAGCAGGCAAAAAAAGGTGTTTGGGATTTTCTTCCAACTATGTGAAGTTTCTAATGGAGGCCATCAGCCTCCTGAATAATTAATAACAATAAAGTGGACCATACAGAGCTTCAATTGTAGAGTTCGGGACTATTAAGGCTCTTAACCTTTGAGTTTCCTACTTGATTTTAAATGAATGTGATACTCAAGAAGAGAGAGCCCACACTCTTCGGTCTTTATTAAGGAGACATATGATTGTTAATGTGCCGAATGGATCTCATTATACTAATAAAGAGTGGCAAAAATGTTCAAAGCAAATAGGAGGATTGACTTGTCTTTTCATAGCACCGGTTCCAGTTTCAGGTTCTAATTTTCCATTTCAAGGTGACAGAGGGAATATTCAGCAATAGGGAACCTATTAACAGGTTCTTTGCAGCTGCTGTTCTATTTACAATCCATGGGTGGGTAGGAATATTCAGCCCATCCACTTCTGTGACGTTTCCACAAGTTGGTACTGAGAAAACCGCAACAATAACACTCTTGAGTTTTGTCTGACAAGAAGAAGGGATCTAGCGGCTGCTGCAAGAATTTGTTTTGTTCTCCGTCTCCCACAAAAAAAGCCAGTGCTGGTTTTTGGCAAGCATTAACATTTCCTCCAAACTGTTTATTACCGGTACTTTTAAGGTGGAAAAACTGACACATTATGGAACAAAAGAGTTTAGATATGTGTGATATCAACAGATCTATACTGGGTCGGATTGTTAAGTGAAGGGCCATAGAATCTGCTTTAGCTTCAATCTTCAGCATCTCCAGGTACGACTGGAAGAGAGTCCCCCGTCTGAAACCTTGGAGAGTCACTGCCAGTCAATTTACGAGACCCTTAACCGTTTGGGTCCAGGATACCTCAAGGACCACCTAATCCCTTATATCCCTGCTGGGTCACTGAGGTTTTTGAGGGATTCACTGTCAGTGCCCCCCCCCATGTTTTCCAGAAAATGTGTATCAAGAGGAGGTTTTGGAGGAAAGATACGCATGGCAACAATCCAAATGCACCGTTTCATGCATCCTTCTGCCTCTCATAAGTGTGACCCACCTCTTGTGACAACCAAAGGAAATGCAATTTGAACTCAGTTCAAGGAGAGGTAACATATCTGGCTAAAGAGGTAATGAGTATTTTGTGGGTTTGCTAACAACTATTACATCAACTTATTTATTTCCAGGTGCTTCGCCGCAAGTAGACACAGCATGATGCTTTTGTGCAGTCCCATAACTCTCTTCTTAAAGTAGATGTATTTAAAGTAATCATCCATTTATAGCATTTATGTCTGGCAGATAAGTGTGAACACCCAGCAACGCTCTGTACTTGCCTGACAAAATTTGATAGGAAATAGAAAGATTCTATAGAAATAGGATTTCAATGATATTTATGGAAAAACACTGCAGCTTTATACCTACTACTAGTGCAAAATAAAATAAAGGTCCATTCTAAAGTATTACGCTTTGTCACACACACACACACACACACACACACACACACGGGAGAGAGAGAGAAGTAACCATCCTTTCTTTTTCTTAGTCAACTTCTTGAGACAAGTCTTGATTGTCTTATAAGCTTATAAGTAGCCAAGATTCTGTTCTGCATGACCCAGGCTAATGCTACATAGGCCCAAACAATCTTGCACAAATGGCTCTTCAAGCATTTCTACACTGAGGTAGAACAACCAACAGAGTAGGGGCCCACTGAGAGACCTGAGTATTGTTCACTCCATTGACCAAAGCAGACCTCCTCCATGCGGTAATCAATGGCTTCCTTTCTGTACTATCTGCAAAGCAATTGGTAATGATGGACAGTGTTGTGTCTATGAAGCCGTTGATGCAGTTAGTGAGACAGGTTTCTTTTCTGGAGTCCAGCTTGGAACCTGGCTTGTCAACATGTTTTTCCCAGCAGACCTCCATGAAGTTGTGAACATGGGTGGTGAGGCGGGCTTGTTGCTGCTTGGCAGCCACGAGGCGCTGTAGCTCCGAGACGTCGACCTCCCTCTCGGAGTCCTCCCTGGCGGAGCCTCTACCCTGAGGCCTCCCCAAACTGGAAGTGCTAGGAGAAAAGCTCCCTTGCCACAAGGTCAGGTAAAGAGGAGGACCAGCCTCCCTGCGCATTCAATGGCTGACCGGAAGCATCTCCAGAAGTAACCATTCTTGTACCATTTTCACATCCATAGCCACAACCCAGATGTACCGTAATAACATGGTCCAGGAAATGTCTGTGTTCCTGCCTAAGTGTTTTAGTACCAAACTAGAAGTTTGGGAGATAATCCTTTAAAAAAATCAGGCCTTTTCATGCAAAGCAAGTGCTCTACAATGAGCTAGGGCCCTTCCCTCCAACAAGACTCCATCCCAGGAAGATAAGTGGCAAACTATGTGGTGCATTGAGGGGGCGGTGGGGGGGGGCTGAAAGCTGAAGAATGGCACCTCTAGGAATTCACAATATATAATAAACAGTTTGAAAGAAACAGCCAGAAATCTCCGCAAGAGATAAAATGGAGATAGAGATCTATCAAGGATGGGTACCAGAAAATCAGAGCTGTCCCTGGAAAGTTAGAAGTATAAATAAATTTACAAACAATAATTATATAATAAATGTTCATCTTGCAAGCAACCATGTTTACAATGGTGTCACTAGGCAAGTAAGAAAACTATTCCTCTTTTGTTCTGGTTGAAAACTATGCCTAATTGAAAATCAAGGGTATTAAAATAACCAGTCAGTGCTATTTCTTGGGGACAAGGTTCAGATTTAAATGTGGAGTTGCATTTTTACTCTATTTGCAGACAGCAAACAATTCAAAATTTAGCCACTTGGAAACTGAATATGGCTGGGCATTCGCTCAGCCATTCCTGATTGTGAGTTTTGCCATGTTAAATTTGTACAAACAGATTAAGTGTGTTTTAAGCTGTTTCCTAAATAGCCTGGGAACTAAGAATTAAGTACAGATCCAGCCCAACCCCTCCAAAACCAACCCACCCTTTCCCTAGCCCAACACCTGCTGTTCAAAACACATCACACAATGGCCTTCATCATATCCCCCAGCAGATGTGAGGAGATGCCCAGAGGTCTCTCAGATGTTTGTTTTCCTGGGTCACGTGAGGGCACCAGGAAGGGGAGGGAAAATTATTCTGGAATTCCAAAGGTCACTGCTGGACAAAAATAGTGAAAATTGCACACATGTTGGGGAAAAACAAAGGCTTTGAGAGGTCTGGCAATCAGACGGGGAAAAATTAACTAGGCTAACATTTCATATCTCTGTTCAAAATAAAGGAATAGAAAACTGGAGGGGAGGGAAGCGGGTGAGAGGAAGAAAGTTCTTGGTTTGATTTTATTTTTTAAAAAGCTGCCACCAAGAGATAGAAATTATTATATTATCTTGCCCTAGGGCTAAAATAATTAAGGGGTTCAAACAAAAGAAAAAGAGAGAGCTGCTATTACCGAATGCTCTTTGTCTTTGAATATATGTACATACCGTTACAAATGTTTTAGTTATTTGCAGCGTCCTCCCAAGCAAAATGTTCGCATATGTATATATGGGAATGCGATTGAGATAGGGTCAGGGTGGCATTGAGGGAAACGGAGGAGACACCATTAATTTTTGATATCAAGATGTTCCATAAACAACAGGGTAATTCATGTCTTCTACTTCCCTAGCACTTAATAAAATGACTTGCGTAACCCAAACAATTACCACAAGCTTTTGCTTTGTGCATTGAGAACCTTGAGGTTAGTTAGCAGAACCTTTATTTGCATACATAGTAAGGGCTGGAAAATAGTGGAATCCGCTAGATCGGAGGTTCCAAACTGTGGTCTGCAGATCACTAATGTTCCACAAGCTTCTTTCAAGTGGTCCATGGTGGGTCTGTGGATTTGGGGCTGAAGACGGAAGGCAGCCGCACACTGATTGCTTTTAATATACGTATTGGTTTTAACTGTATGTTATTGCTTCTTTCATTTCTTATAGCACAAGTAAAATCCGACAGCATCTAGCACAGCACAGCACAATTGCTGCTGCAGTAAGATAAACCATTAAGTGGTTTAACAAGATCCTCAACAACTTGCAAGTTGTTCATGGAGCAGGGAGAGAGTTTGGTAAGCACTGTACTAGACAGATTAGATGTAGGCCCTATTTTCATATTTTTGTGTAGTCTTCAACTTTTTGGGTGGTCTAAGGTAATATACTGGCTGCCTAGCATCACTTGACCATATGTAGAATGGAGATTATTGCAGCCTTGTTCACATCAAGTCCAAACCACGTAAGAACGACAGCCTCCAGCATCGCAGGACAAATCCCTTGATCAGTTCAGGTTTCTCGGCTGTACAAAGGAGCAGTGTTAGAAACTCAGATATATGAGCTAATAGCAAAATGGCACCTTAAACCTATGTTACAGTCGTCATCATGGAATGTCTATGTGCTTCCCCAGCCACTCTGGACGGCTCCCAATAGAATTAAAAGCACAATAAAACATCAGACATCAAAAACTTCCCCAAACAGGGCTGCCTTCAGATGTCTTCTAAAAGTCAGGTAGTTGTTTCTTTCCTTGACATCTGATGGGAGGACGTTCCACAGGGCGGGTGCTACTACGGAGAAGGTCCTCTGCCTGGTTCCCTGTAGCTTTGCTTCTCGCAGTGAGGGAACTACCAGAAGACCCTCAGTGCTGGACCTCAGTGTCAGAGCAGAATGATGGGGGTGGATACGCTCCTTCAGGTATACAGGACCGAGGCCGTTTAGGGCTTTGAAGGTCAGCACCAACACTTTGAATTGTGCTTGGAAACGTACTGGGAGCCAATGTAGGTCTTTCAGGACCGGTGTTATATGGTCTCGGCTGCCGCTCCCTGTCACCAGTCTAGCTGCCGCATTCTGGATTAGTTGCAGCTTCCGGGTCACCTTCAAAGGTAGCCCCATGTAGAGCACATCTATATTTTAAAGAAAAAAATCTCAAAGCTGTTTACAACACATTAAAACATCAAAGGAAACAATCCAGAATAAAGCAAATTCAAGCTTCAAGGAAAAAATTCAGACCCTTCTCTACGTGACATTGTGCTTGCCCCTTATTTATTTACCTACTTAATTTATTTAGCTGCCCCATAGCAGAAGTACTCTAAGAAAATCCAGCATGGTGTAGTGGTTAGAGTGTCAGACTAGGACCCTGGAGATCAGGGTTCAAATCCCCACTCAGACTTGAAGCTCACTGGGTGACCTTGGGCCGATCACAGCCTCTTAATCTACCTTGCAGGGTCATTGTAGGGATTAACTGAGGAAGGGATGAACCATGCACTCCTTGGAGAAAAAGATGGGATATAAATGCAATAAATAAGCTATTCCGTTTACCTGCCTAAGAAAACTGGAGGGGCCAGCCAGATGGAGATATCAGTCGCCAACCAAAAAGCCTATTCAATATGTTTGTCCCATAGAGAGCAGAGCAGAATTGCCACCATCCTCTTATTCACAGCCTGCAAAGCCCCCAGTGTGATACACCTGCAACGTGAAATTGTGTGAAGAAAGCTCTGGGATATATATATATATTTTAAATCAGCTGAGTGGGAATCCAAAAAGGACTGCAGAAACAAACCGATGTACATTCTGGGCATCAGACTTCAAGGAAGAACACTGGCAAAACAAAAGTGTTCTGTGGAGAAACCGGAGGATGATAAATTGATCAAATGGCACTGCAGAACCGTTGAATTCTTTGGGCAGCACAGCAGTGGCTTCAAAGAGGCGTACAAAAAAATGTATGTATCTCCTTGCAGTTGCACGTTGAGCATTTTTAAAAAGCTAGAATCCCTTAAAACAGTCTCCCCATCCTAGATCCTTCAAGTGTCCCTATTTTCCAAGGAGATCGCTGATTTAGAGAAGCTGTCCCGGTTTCTTATTTGTTCCCAGAACGGCCCACTTTTCCTTAGAGAAATGTTGGAGGGTATGGAATTATCCAACCCTTGAGCTGTCTGAAGGCAATCCTGTATAGGGAAGTTTTCTTAAAATGTTTAATGTTTAATTATGTTTTTATATATGTTGGAAGCTGCCCAGAGTAGCTGAGGCAACCCAGTAAGATGTGTGGGGTATAAATAGTAAAATTATCATTATGGAATAGGACGTCCCTATTTTCATTGGAGAAATGTTGGAGGGTATGCCATCCCATCCCTATCCCTGCTGTATAATGTTTTTCCAGCGGGGTCTGTTGGAAGACCCAAGAGGTAGGAAGGCTTGGGTCACAGTGGGTGTCCTGCATCAAAGCTTGGGCAGGGCTAGGCATTAACCCTGCAGCAGCTCATCAGCCCGATAAGCATCTATGAGCATTTAAATGAAAAATACTCTAGTGTTTTCTTTATTTCCTTCTCTCTCCCCCCCCCCCCACCATGAAGGCATGTCTATTTATCAATATATCTATCTGCATTTATACCCTGGTATTCCACCTCAAAGAGATCTGAGTGGCATATTTTAAAAAACAGTAGAACAACATAAACAACATAATACAGCAGTCAAAATACGGGGGGGGGGCACAGTGACTAAAAAAGTCTTGTTTTGTTTTTTTTAAAAAAAGAAGAAGTTTTAACTACTCCAGGCACTGGCAATTCAAAGGCAGACTCCTTCTGACAGTAGAAACAGAATGGAGCTGTCATGGAATGGAAATAGCCACACACATACACTTTTCTCCTTCATGCAATACATTATTGCCCATAGCTGGATGGTCAGCATATAAATGCAATGGATGGGATCGTTTGTGTGGGTTTGAAAATTCAAATCTTCATTTGACGCCAGCCTTGATAAGTCTCTCTCTCTCTCCCCCGCTCCCCACATGCCAACGGAAGAAGCCTCTGGTAAAGGTAAGAGCCCCATTTTTAAAAAAAGAAAAAAGTATGAACCTTTTACCTCAGACACCTTTTGTACCTTGTGCACAAAGCACTGTATGTGGCCATTTAAGGCTGAACAAAAGCTCATTATGCAAATGTTTTGTAAAGGGCAGTGCTGAGCTGCCTTCTCCTTCTGACACTTGGCTTTTGTTTGTTAATAGGGTGAATTGTGGAGAGTGAAAACGTGAATTCCTCCATCCCTGGGCCTGAGGTTACTTCCATTCTTCCACCCATGCCTTCAGCAAGGGCTGAACACAACCATTGCGGGCTTCACATTTATCTTGCCTAAAAACATTTGGGAACAATAAACCAAGCCAACCACTCTTACCAACAGTGTAACTTGATCAATTTTTGTCAGTTTAGGGCCTTACCACCTGACCTGTCCTGATCCACACTGTTCTAGTGAGAAACCTGTGTATGCTGCTCATATATAGATTCAGGCTCTAGATTATCAGCAAATGTTATAACCTTCAGCCAAGCCAGAAATATTAGTTTGTGCCTTAAAGCTGCAGTCCTAAGCATCTTTCTTGGATGTTACCTTTTCCTTCTTTATTTTTCACTTCTTGTCATCCTCTTAATGCTCTGGGTGTCCACATCTCCAAATTCCCTTCTCCCTCAATGCACTTCACCGCTTTTCATTAAAACCTAACATTTAAGTATTTGGGGGGTTTCTTGCAAGCAACATACATTTACTTTCCTCGTTGTTAACAGCTTCTTTGTTGATTCCCATGATTTAACATCTTGTCAAGAAGCGGCATAAACCAGTACCTGTCACCTCAGTATTGTGTTTATCAAGTTTTGCACTTCCATATCAAATTGTGCAACTAGTAGTTTTTGTTGCTTTTCTTGTTGCTCTATTTTATTTATATCTTTCTCCGTCTCTCTCTCACTCTGTGTGTGCGTGCAATATTAGTGATGCATTCTGGTCCCAAGTTGGCCCATTAAGCTTCACGAAGCTACTAATCTTCTCTGAGCTTTGAGGGCGGATTAAATTAGCACTGAATAATGGGATATTATATGGAATTATGAACATCCATCTTGTTTAACCCCTCATTTGGGGAAACACATCTTGCCTCCATACTCCGTTTACTTCTCTGTGAATGTGTGACATGATTTTTACAATTTAATGTAACATTGTATGTCTGTACCATCAAAAACCTACTATGTCTGGGCCATCTGTGAAATAGTTTAAAGAAAAGCAGTGGAAACATGGCAGTCTTACAATATGATTCATAAAGTATGTGGCAGCCCTATAAGAGTATCAGTAGGATGGTTGTATTATAAAATGTGCCGCTGGATTCTCCTAGCATAACTTTGCAAGGATTGTATCATTGTGGATTATATATAAATGTACTGCTGGATTCTTTATGGACTGATCCTGAAACACTTATTCCTCAACCCTTTCTGAGTTTTGCCTTTTTCAATATTGAAATACGATGGAAATATCCAATTAAGTCATACACATTGAACCCAATTTAAGTAAATTAAATCCATTTATTTGAATAGGTCTGCTCTGAGCATGAATTGGACTGTGTGCACACTCCCATTTACTTTGTAATGTGCACACAATGTTAGCCACACTCTATATCTATCCCATCGTTCCATATGAAGTACTGTTTTTTGGTGTGTTTCCTTCCTCAAAATGAGCTTCAATCCAAACTGAGGAACAGAATGACCTCATTGTGTTTTAAGCCAGTAATGTGTACATATCATGTGTGGATATCACTCTATTAATGCTAAATGTGAGTATGAAAACAAAAGCTCAGAAAGGAAGTACCAAACATAATGACTGGAAACTATGCTTTGAAATCAATGGCAAAACTTCCCTTGATTTTGATGGCTCTGGATGGCACCCAATATTTTCACTCAGCTCCCTTGTGGTCCATCCAGGCACTTGACATCTTAGCAAATCTGTACTTCATTTCAGGTCTGTTGCAGATTTTCATTCTGACCTTTGGCAACAGATATTAAAATGCTTCACTGCGATAGTCAGTTGGGAAAAGAGGGTCTTAGAATAACATATGCCCAGTTAAGTTTAAAGTGCAGGTTAACTGACAGTGCAATCCAATACATATTTACTCAGAGGAAGGCCATGTTGAGTTCAATGGGGCTTAATTTCTGCATAAGTGGGTTTAGGATTGTAGCTACTTACCTGGGAGTAACTCTCTGGGACTCACTTATGAATATATATATATATATATATATATATATTTGCTTTCGTAGATTTTCACGGGTACAGGAATGCAGGTTTTGGTGTCCTCGGGTGTCTTCCCGTGTAAAAGTTGGGGTGTCTAGGCGACGTTTCGACGAGGTCTCACTCGTCATCTTCAGGCTGGTGCTTTCGGCTTCTTGTTACTGGAACAGAGCAGGATCTCAGTGTTTGAGTTCCTATAAATACTGTTGAGGGGGTGTGGTGTATAGCCTCCAATGTTCTGGGCAGAGAGGAAGTTCCCAGGCTAGTGTGCCTTTTCTTCTTTTGTTCCTTAATTACTTGAGGGATATCTTGAGTGATTTCTTGAGTGATATCCTGAGTACCACTTAGGTGGGTCATTAGGTGTGGATTAGTTGCTAAAGTCTTTGTGTCTTGACCTCTTGAACTTTGTGAAGAGTTTTTCTGAGAAGATGGCTGTACTGCACTTAGTTGTGCTCTGGCTTGGCTTCGTGTATAGGGGCGAGCTGTGGTTTTGTGGCCTGTGTCAGCCAGATCTGTGTAGGGATTGCAGGGGGGTGCAGCATCCGGAGGTGCCACCATGGTTTGGCTACTGGATGGTGTCTGTAATTTATCTGTGGAGAGGGTCTGGGTTTGGGTCTGGTGTGGTTGATTGGTGATGGCGTTCTGTGTGCCTCTGGATCTGGTGTCAGTTTTTGTGGGGAGGGCTAATTTCCAGATGTCTGGCAAGCGGGATGTGTCGTCACGCTTGTTCATGTTGTGAGGGTGTTTCTCTATCTCGATGGCTTCCATGATTATTCTCTTGTGGTGATGTTCCATGTTAAAGATGGCTCCCTAGGACACACTATCTACCGGAAAAAAACACACACCAACCGCTACTTACATGCACAATCACACCACCACCCTGCACAAATAAACTCCGTAGCCAAGACTCTCATCTCCAGAACCAAACGCCTGGCTGACAAAGACCACTTGACAACTGAGTTACAGAATCTCTCAAATGTGTTAATTGCCAATGGATACCAGCAAAACAGGGTTACGAAGCTAATCCAAAAAGAAACACCCCCCAAAAACCAAGACACAGAAGAAAACAATGGCATGGCCCTCCTTCCTTATATCAAGGGCACTACAGATAAAATTAGCAAAATCCTCCATAAACACAATATCAAAACAGCCTTTTGCACCAACCAAAAAATAGCCAATATCCTCAGAAACCCCAAGGATAAAATCCAGTTGGAAAACCAAGGGGTCTATGAAATACCCTGCAAAGTCTGCCCAGCCACGTACATTGGACAAACAAACAGACGAATAAATGCACGTATCGCAGAACACAAGAATGCCGTCAAAAAAGAAGAAAAAACTTCCTCTCTTTTCCAACACATGAAAGAAACAGGACACGAAATTAATTTTGCAGATTCCAAATTGCTCTTTAACATGGAACATCACCACAAGAGAATAATCATGGAAGCCATCGAGATAGAGAAACACCCTCACAACATGAACAAGCGTGACGACACATCCCGCTTGCCAGACATCTGGAAATTAGCCCTCCCCACAAAAACTGACACCAGATCCAGAGGCACACAGAACGCCATCACCAATCAACCACACCAGACCCAAACCCAGACCCTCTCCACAGATAAATTACAGACACCATCCAGTAGCCAAACCATGGTGGCACCTCCGGATGCTGCACCCCCCTGCAATCCCTACACAGATCTGGCTGACACAGGCCACAAAACCACAGCTCGCCCCTATACACGAAGCCAAGCCAGAGCACAACTAAGTGCAGTACAGCCATCTTCTCAGAAAAACTCTTCACAAAGTTCAAGAGGTCAAGACACAAAGACTTTAGCAACTAATCCACACCTAATGACCCACCTAAGTGGTACTCAGGATATCACTCAAGAAATCACTCAAGATATCCCTCAAGTAATTAAGGAACAAAAGAAGAAAAGGCACACTAGCCTGGGAACTTCCTCTCTGCCCAGAACATTGGAGGCTATACACCACACCCCCTCAACAGTATTTATAGGAACTCAAACACTGAGATCCTGCTCTGTTCCAGTAACAAGAAGCCGAAAGCACCAGCCTGAAGATGACGAGTGAGACCTCGTCGAAACGTCGCCTAGACACCCCAACTTTTACACGGGAAGACACCCGAGGACACCAAAACCTGCATATATATATATATATATATATATATATATATATATATATATATATAGAATATATATACAGTGGTACCTCTGGTTACGAACTTAATTCGTTCTGGAGGTCCGTTCTTAACCTGAAACTGTTCTTAACCTGAAGTATCACTAATGGGGCCTCCCGCTGCCATCACGCAATTTCTGTTCTCATCCTGAGGTAAAGTTTTTAACCTGAGGTACTACTTCCGGGTTAGCGGAGCCTGTAACCTGAAGTGTTTGCAACCCGAGGTACCACTGTATAATTTGTTGGTACATACTTTATCACTGGTACTCAGGTATCTATCTAGCTCACTGAAGTAAGTACCTTTAAATGATCTGCAAGAAGATCAATTGACATACTAGGTGAAAATGTCAGATTTAGCTCCTGAGATGTCAGATTAAGCAGAAAGTGCTGCAGAGTCAGAAGGGCAGAAGACTGGGATCTACGGGAAGAATGGCAGTAAGATCAGTCCGCAGCTTTTCGATAATCAGTTATTTATCAACAGCAGCTTCAAAAACGCTTTTAAAGAAGGACCTAAATTAGGAGGTTGAGATCTTTTAGCAGGCAGGGACCAAGAATGGATCTGTGCGTGAAAGGATTGTCAGCTGGGGCTGCATACACACTGCACATTCAAAGCATGTGTCGTCGTCCCCCCCCCAAAGAATCCTGGGAACTGTAGTTTGTAAAGGGTCCTGGGAATTGTGGCTCGGGGTGGGGGGGACACACAGTTCCCAGGATAATTTGGAGAAAGCTGTCGTGCAAACACCATTTCCTGGGCCAGACCTGTGCTGTATCTGCTTCCATTCCTAGGGCCAGTGTTTTACACCTGACTCTTAATTGGAACTTGGGGCACTGTACTAGTAAAAATAAACCCCCAAACTGGATCCTAAAGCCTGAAGTCTGCCTCCTTGCTCCTGCTACAGAGTTCATATGTTTGTCTGGAGTTAGGGGGATGCTCATTTGGTTCTGTATCAATCTGGCATTCTCAAGAGTGTCTCCATTTAAGGGGACATCTGGCAAACTTGAACGGGAGTCCGAGCTGCATTAATGCAAAAGACTGATGCAGTCGCTTCTAAGCACAGCCAGCTGGTTGGGCATCTCAATGCACGGGGGTCAGATAGGAATAAGACTTTAATCACTGACATAAACACAGCTGCTCAGTATTTCTGGCACACTCATTTCTCCTTCAAGGGAATCCCTTTGAAGAGCTCGATTAATATTAACTATGTATGGAAACAGAAAACGACACACACACACACCTGCCTCTAGCATTGAATGTGACATGACAAAAGTTTCCATCGGTGCTCATGTTGTGTGCACTCATTCCTGTTCAAATAGGTCTGCCAGGATTTTGTAGTACTTCAAAAACCTGCAAAACCTGTTTCAGCAGAAGTAACCGTGCACTAAAATCGAATGGAGTTTTTGCATAGTGTGGGCAATGATAACTCCATCGTATCACCCTGAATGCCCTTAAATGTTACTTTCTTTCACTCCTAGCTGTTTCTGAGATGTCCAGGGAAGTGCAAAAAAATAAAAAATAACATCCTGTTTCTTCTCTTTCTCCTTCTTCATCTGAAACAGTGCTTTGCCTCTTCGTGAAAAGTTGGCCCCGGGGCCAGTCCTCTCGTTAGGTAGAGTGAGGCAGCTGCATCAGACAGCTGCCTTTGAGGGTCATGAAAGGGCAGAAAATGGGAGAAGCACTTTCTTGTGCTGTCCTTGGTGGCTACCTGCAGCAAAATGTTGCAGCATAGAACAGTGCCACTGTCAGCAGGTTCAGGCCTCTGGATGGGTGGGGGATTGGACCTCCCAACAGGGGTAGACCAGCTTAGGGTTGCCACCTTTGTTTTGGCAAAATACAACACAAAGTGGGGTGGGGCGGTTGGGGGTCAATCCCCCCCTCAAATCTGGTGCAGAAGTGACTTCAAAGCAATCCATTACAATCTATGGCAGCCTAAAAGGATGGCCCCTGTTATTTAACTTTAAGACTTTAGAGCCATCTTGCCCCAAAATGGCAACTAGATATTTTGTTTTGGCAACCGTAACCTTGGTTTAAGGAGCCATTTGGCACCCAGCTTGCATAGCTGGATTTCTAACACTGTCCTTGTCCCTTTAAAGCACCAAAGTTGTTGTAAAGTGAAGAGTGATAATATTAATAAAAGCAGCTTCTTTGTACAAAGGCAATCATTAAGTGAAACCTCCCCACCCACACCTGCTTTGGTTGCCTAAACTCTGGACAAAATGCTGTTGAGATTTGATCATTTCTATATTTTTCTTGTGTCAAGAGAAACGGACTGCATTTCTGAACGTGCCTCTGTTTTGTCCCATTTACACCACGGAAGAAAAACATTGTATTGATCTCTGCAAAGAAATCAAGAAGGGTAACTCCAAAGGGTGTCCAGTTTCAGTGCAAATCTGTAGTAATTGGAAGCTTCAGACAGACCTGAAGTGACCCTCATTCTTTCCTGAACAGAAAATAGTTTTTGTCTAACTTGGACAGAAACCAGACAAACTCTCGCAAGGTTATGTGTAACAGCAATACCCTTCTTAGAATTACCATATGCTGGGAACAGGCCTGCTTGCCTATCTAGGATGTGAAGTCTGATGGACTTTGTTATGGCTCTTATACTTGGCATATCTTAGACCTATTTAGAACATCAACACCATCAATCACGTAACTACGTAGTAGAGCAGCTGGATGGACCTTCAGTATCCCGCAGAGCTATTTGTCATCTGGGCATTTCTGTCTGGCTTGTAACACTCAGCCAGTCCCAGAACAATTTTCCCTCTCCCAAAATATTCTCTGATTCAGGAAACACGTGACTAATAAAAGGACAAGGGTTTGAAGATGGAGGTCAAGGCTAGAGCCTTAACCAAACAAGTGCGCCACTTACGCATGTTTGCCTCATACCTTCCACTGAATATCTCATTCACAGGGGGTGGGGGGGTTAATATACAAGATGAAGTCTGTTCTAAAATGTCCCAGGTTTCAAGAAGCTGGCTAAATCACATTCCTAAAGCATCTTTCTTCCATTCTAGTTTTGTTGTCCTTAACAAACACCAACACAACCAGGGCCGTCTTTACCTGTGGGTGCAAGGGGTGCAGGACACTCGGTCACCAAATTCGGGGGGGGGGCACCAAAAGCATACCTGCTGTATACCAGTCCCTCTCAATCGGCAGAAGTGAAAAGCAATGGAGCAAAAGCCTGCCCTCCTCCTCTGTCGCTCTGTTACTCTGTAGCACTCCCAACGAGTCAGGAAACAAAAGCAGTTTGTCTTTGGCTTCCCCCCTCCTCAAAAAAGCTCAATAAAAGTTAATTTGGGGGCGCTGGGCAGATCTTTGCACCCCGGTGGTGCATATGCTAAAGACGGCCCTGCACAACGTGGCTCAGCAGTACTCTGCGGCCATCTTAATTAGCAGCTGTATAATGTGCAAATGGCACTGTGTTCACCCAAACGTCTGGTGACCAGGAGTCATATTTGAGAACAGAATACTAGATAAGGATGCATTCTTGAATCCATTTACCTGCGGTTAAGTCCCATTGAGGGCCATCTCATGAGAAGAGAAGACTCCCTGGAAAAGACCCTGAATTTGGGAAAAATGGAGGGCACAAGGAGAAGGGGACGACAGAGGATGAGATGGTTGGACAGTGTTCTTGAAGCTACAAACATGAGTCTGACCAAACTGCGGGAGGCAGTGGAAGACAGGATTGCCTGGCGTGCTCTGGTCCATGGGGTCATGAAGAGTCGGACACAACTAAACAACTAAACAACAACAAACAAGTCCCACTAAAGTCTTCTGAGCAGATGGACATTGGATTGTGCTGTAAAATGCCGTAACAAGTTTTGCTGCATGCTTAAAGATACACGGTAAGAAACAGACACCAATGGCATTTTGTCGGCATGTGCCTAAAAATATTAGGGCGCTCCCAGCCAAAGTTAAGCACTTCTCAGTCCAAAGAGGAAAGTTAAATAATGTTCAAATGATTGTAAAATTACTGAAATGTATAAAATTGGAAATCATAAAAAAGAGGAAAGTTAAGCACAAGGTGGGATCTCTCCTGCCAGGGGAACCTTTTTCAGTCTGAGGGCCAAACTACCATTTGGGCAGCCTTCCAGGGGCCGTATGCCAGAGGTGGGTGGGGCCAGAGGCAAAATGTAAATTCCACATCCAGTAGAAGCAGAAGGCATTATCCCAGTTCAAGGTCACCCTGGCAAAAACACTTGGCATGAAAGCAGGCTTCAGTTTTCCCACATTTGATTTACTGTGTGCCAGCAGTAATTTCTCAATGTCTTAGGTGCAGAGGTTTCTCATAGCACTGCAGAGTGGAACTTTTTTAACTGGGCTTGCAGAAAATGTAAATAACTGAACATGGGGGGGGGGTGTCCTACCGTAAAGTATCTGCATCACCACTTAGCTTCCCTTCCCATTTGAAGTTAACAAGGTCCAAATGATATCAGAGTTCTTGACACTCGGACTTCAGCCAATTTATTCTTCATGATTTGGGGCTCAGTTTAAATTCGAATAACCTGAGTATAGCCACAAGGACTGATGAGAGGAATTGTGTGTGGGAGCAGGAATGCTTTGCTCCCGCTTTAAATCTCCGAATTTCAAAGCTGAAGTGCGTGGTTTTGTCAGCGCACGTTCCTCAGCAAGAAATGCTTAACAATGTCACATTACCTCGTACGTCCTCTTCCAGCTCTCCGTCGGGGCTTCCACAAATGAATCAGAAAATTGCTCCCGTATGTTAAGCCCTGTGTCTGCACCTGTGTCAAATTCATGTCTAAAGCAGGGCCGCATCAGCAAGCCAAGAGGGAGAGGAGTCCAGCTTGGGATTTTAAATATGTCTGGCACAACACCTCCAAGTTTCTTTCAACTGTGTTTCTGTGGTACTGCCAGGGGGTGGGGGGGAAACATATCAGTGGTACCTTGTGGTGATCTCTGCAGGAACAATACAGCACAAATAGTTTGCCATCTTTTCCCAATCATATCAGCCTCTCAGATGGTTGACTGCTTTTAGTGCCATCTACAATTTAGAACAGATAACATCTTTACATGTTAATTGCTTTTCATTGCTTACAGTCAAGGCCTTAAGACTGCTTGAATAACACAGGTATTTAGTAACCTGTTAGGCCTTAGTATAGGAACATGGCCTTGTCCTGAGTCGGCCCATTGGTCTGTCTAACTTAGTATTGTGGCAGCATCAATCTAGGGTTTCAAACAGAGGTTCCAGTGCAATCTGGGGATAACTGGGATTGAACTTCGTACCTTCTGCTTGCTCTACCTCTAAGGCCTCCCGCAGGCTGTCAGTTTAAGGAGAAAGTGGAAACAGGAACATGTTGATTCTAACAAAAAAGGCAAGGAGTTTTGTTCCTCCCAATCCTGTGCAGAATATTGTTCCACCCTAAGTGACCCAAAGCATGTACAAGCTTTGTCACGTCAACTTCCTTCCTAGCAATTCTTCCGCTTTTGCTTTATTCTGCAGATTTGGCAAAGGAAAACCTCTCAGTGGCTTGAGTGCAATGGCATGACTTTTTAATATTATTTTTTTAAATCCCTTGCTTTGCTATATATACAGATCCCATTGTTTCTGCTTAATGCTAAATGGTACCTTTCTCTGCAGATTTGAATAATCAAGGCCAAACTAACAAAAACACAACACCTTTCTTAACTGACTTCTGTCTAGATGGGATTAGGAGCCAAAAGTGTATGGATTTTCCTTTTTAAATTTTCCTTTTAGGAAATGGACATTTTGGCAGCAATGCTCAGAATTGTTCATGTTAAGATGGTAGCATGGAGTTCCTCGGCTTTCTGTGGTCTGCTGCACCATCTGATACTTTTGATATATGAGAAAACCAAGGAATATGTCTAGGGCCTTTGGAAAGAAGCATCTTTTTATAAGATGAAAGAAATACACACTCGGATGAAATATGACTTGCATATTACCACGAAAGCCAGTTAAAATCCAGGCAATTACCTCCAGATGTTGGTTTTTGCTGCAACTCAAAACTTAGCACTACTGTAACTAGGTGTGGTGCCAAGGCAAGCTCCTTTGGCGCTTTATGGTACTTGGAAACTGCACAACAGTTAAATGAAAATACGCATTACAAGAATCTGGTTTCTTTAAGCTTTGCAAGAGGAAGGATTTAATATATACTCTACCCATCTTCATTTGGGGATGAGGAAAGAAAGTTATTATTTGCCTGCACCTAATTATGTGTGCATATACAAAGCCAAATCGGCGTCAAAGTGCCATACACAGTGCGGTGCTCAAACCGCTTAAGTATTTGCACACAAGTAGTCTTAAGTTCCGTTGAAGACAATATCACTAAGCTTCTGCTAGAAAACAAAACATGCCAGTTTAAGTGGCCTGTGGTTTGTTGACATGATTGCCAAGCTCTTCCTGGTGGAGAAAAACAGAATGGAAGGTTTGTTTTTCACTTATTTTAGCTTTGCTGAGTTTTATTAACTTTGATTTTGTTTTGTCATAAAACTATGAATGGCCTTTCAGTGGAAAACGTATAAGCATTCAAAATTTAAAAAACAAAACAAATGAAATCTTCACACTAGAAATGTCAGCAGAAAAATCTCTCCAACCCCCCCCCCGCCCCCAGACCTCTGTATCTTAGACCAAGGGACATTCTCATTGCTGTGAGGGCAAGGTGTTGGAGGCGGGTGTGGAAAACCATTTTGAAGTTCAAAATGACAGTCGTTCCCAGATGCACAATAAAAACACAAGCTCAGTTGACTCAGAATTTCAAGAGGAGGATAATTGTTAGTGAAATGCCCAAAGTTTCTGTCACATTTCACCCCCCCCCCCACTGTTCTTTGTCATTCAATGAGAAAATAAATTTATAAATTTATATTTTGCTTGATTGCAAAAAAAAATTACCCCTCAAGGCTTTTACAAAAATAATAAAATAATTAGATTATTGGCGGCGGGGGGGGGGGGTGAGTCAAAGACAATTATTTTAAACCTTCAAAACATAATTAAAATCAACCCTAAGCTTTCTCCTCTCTCTCTCTCTCTCTCTCTCTCTCTTTAAAAAAGAGATTTAAATGTATGTCAAAATTCTACATGTCTGGGCATAGCTAAACATAGCTACATAGTTACATAGCTAAACAAAAAAAAGTTTTTAGCAGGCACTGAAAAGGGTATAAGTGAAGGCACATGCCTAATGTCAATAGGCATGGAGTTCCAAAGTGCCATGCCAAAAGATCGATCTCTTATAATTGCAGAATGAGTATAAGGTGGTACCTTTAACAGTAGCAGTTCCACAGAGTGGGCATGTATGGGGTAAAGCAGCCTCGCAGGTAAATTGCATCTGATATTTAGCAAAGGGGAGAGAAAAGTTTGGTGAAATCCTCATGGGGGTTTGTTGCATTTACCTTTCTTCAAAGGCTGCTGAAGGGTTCACTAACTGTCCTTCCTCATCAAATTATTACTTCAGTGGTTGATATTCTGAAGCCTTCCTAGGTATCTGCTCTTCTTGAAAACCTGTGTCAGGCTTTTCTGAGTGGGAATTCCAGAAACTGTGTATTATGAGTATAAGACTGTAAGAAGAGCTTCATAGACTAGGTTAATGGCCCATCTAGTCAAGCATCCTGTTCTCACAGGGGCTAACTAGAAGTCTGTGGGAAACCCTACGCAGGACCTTAGCACAGCATCACTCTCCCACCACCACCTCAGGGCTCCCACCATTAGACAACCATTTGCTGCTGCTGCTGCTTTTAAACAAAGTCTTTAGTGCAGAACATTATTTTAACAAAAGAGGTAAAAGGACCTCTCTTAAAAAGAAAAGCAGCAGGAACACAAATCTCAGGCATGCAGAAGGCAGACTTCCCAGTGTCCTACCCAGGGGAAGATGTCATGAGGTAACTCCTCCCAGAGCTCTGTAAAGATGTTTTATGGAAAGGAGAGCACGCTTACCACCCTCACCCGCCCACCAAAATTCTGGAGAATTTTTTTAGAGCCCTGAGAATGAGAGAGAGAGAAATGGCAGCCCCATTTTGCAAGGGAAGAAGACTTTCAGGAAACTGGAGGCACAGTGCCAGTAATTGCTAAGGCTTCTGCCGGCGGACTCAGAGTCAAATGTATTCTCTCTCAATTGGGTGTCCTAGGAGAGTTGCTTCTGCCTCCTCAACCTTGACCTTCCTTCTGACCTCTCCACTTCCTCTACATGGTTAACACATGTCAGTTCGGGTTAAAAATAGCAGTCGGCTAGTGTGCAGCAGCCCTCTGTTGTTTTATAAAAGACTCTCAGTTATATACACATCTAGAGAAGTCAAAAAGATCCAGCCGCTTCCTCTGTCTCCATGCTGTCTCCATGTCCCTGGGTGTGTGGCAGACTCCCCATCAGAAAACAGACTTTTTATTGCCCAACGATGGAAGGAAACCAGTAATATACCAAAAGAGGGTTGGGTTAATAACATCTGGAGCATTGCTCTATCGGAATACCTCACATATCATCATAGAATCATAGAATCATAGAGCTGGAAGAGACCACAAGGGCCATCGAGTCCAACCCCCTGCCAAGCAGGAAATACCATCTTCGGTGAATAATCAAAGGCATCTCCCAAAAAGATATCTTTGACACAATTTGGTCTTCTTAATAATAATAATAAATAAATAATAATACAGTAATAATTATTGAATAGTTACAGATAGGTAGCCGTGTTGGTCTGCCATAGTCAAAACAAAAAAAATTCCTTCCAGTAGCACCTTAAAGACCAACTAAGTTGGTATGAGCTTTCGTGTGCATGCATGTTCTGAAGAAGTGTGCATGCACACGAAAGCTCATACCAAGAACTAACTTAGTTGGTCTTTAAGGTGCTACTGGAAGGAATTTTTTTTGTTTTAATTATTGAATAGTATATTTTAATGCTATCACCATTGCAGAGGGGAATGACTGAAAATGTCCAGTAAACCAGATCAGTAGTCAGTTTCCTGTGGAGGGTATTTGGCAAGCCAAAATGACAGTGATGAGGGACTGAGGGTTGGAGTGATCATTCCGTGGCATTTATTGTAAATGCTTTGAACTCCCCCTCCATAAAACTCAGTCAATAAACCATATTTCTTAAAGACACTAGTCTCTGCTGCACTTGGATTTCCCAATGGAAACACAACCCTGGTTCAAGTGCCAATACCCCTCACATATTTTGCCACCACTCGGCAGAAATTGGGAGTCCCGGTAACAATAGAATTTCAGTAACTGGTGATGTTGGAAACTATAGCCGAATCCTATGCATCTCTGTTGTGTCTGAGACACTGCATACAGCACACCCTAAACAGCCATGCTAATCTGCCATGTAAAAATGAGCCCATTCTGCTGCCTGTGTATCTAATGTCTTCTTAAGAAGGACCCCTTTTAATAGTATAAAGGCTTTGTTAACAATACGTAAACATGAATGAATAAAGGATCAGTCATCTTTCAGTATGTGGCTTGATTTATTAGTTTTGCTCCATTCCAGGATCCATATATATATATATATATATATATATATATATATATATATATGCTTTCGTAGATTTTCACGGGTACAGGAATGCAGGTTTTGGTGTCCTCGGGTGTCTTCCCGTGTAAAAGTTGGGGTGTCTAGGCGACGTTTCGACGAGGTCTCACTCGTCATCTTCAGGCTGGTGCTTTCGGCTTCTTGTTACTGGAACTGGAACTTCCAGTAACAAGAAGCCGAAAGCACCAGCCTGAAGATGACGAGTGAGACCTCGTCGAAACGTCGCCTAGACACCCCAACTTTTACACGGGAAGACACCCGAGGACACCAAAACCTGCATATATATATATATATATATATACAAAATGTTAATATACGGGGGTGTTTGGAGAAGAAGGAAAAACCCTATTCCTGTTGTCACGTACTAAAGACCACACAGCTAGAATAAACAAAAACACAACACACATTATCTGTAAACTTTCAACTGGGACTCCCTCATTACAATTATTTAATTCCCATTCACAAGAAATATGAGAAAGGATAATGTATTTAATCCTCAGCACAGCAGAAAGACGTTGATACTAATTTAAGATCTTCTTGTAAGGGTTAATTGGTTAATTCTTGCCTTTGTGTTACAATTTCACTTAATCACATAAAAGAGCAACATAATTAATTGCAAAAACTAAAGGGGAATTTCAAGAGAGAATGAATCCTTTCATTCAGCTTACAAAAATACAATTAGTAATTATTACCGATTTCCTGGAGATAGTCCAGAGCAGAATTAAAAATATCTTCAATCAATGGGAAATTCATTTGTCCCTGGGGGGGGGGGGGAATTGCTTGCTGCGCAGTGTTTTTATTTCTTCCCGCAGCAAAGTAATACTCTCACATTACTCTAGGTCTTGTTTGCTGCTAATGTTCCCTCTGGATTACCAAAGGTTTAGATGTGACACCAGCAAAACTCAGATTAAATCACCCAATCAGTCTTCATATTTGCGCCACTGAATATGAGAGATATTAGCAAACTTGCATTTTATCCCAAGACTCTCAACGTTAAAGTTTTCTTGCCCAATTAACTGTCTTCATGATTCATGCACAGACAGGGATATTCCTACATTTGTAGTATAACGACAAACTAATGGCCTAATAGGTCTTTTCCATTTCAAATCTTTACAGCTGATTATATGATTCATGCTAATTGTTCATGGGAAATCACTTAGTGTCAGTAATTAACGTGACATACACACACACATTTCCGTTTAAGCGCTACATGTGTATTCTATCTGGAGTAAAAAGAAATGATTTCTTTTTGTTTCCAGAGGCATGTTTGCATTTCATGAATAAATTGACTATCTTCCCGTAATCTAATCCACATGACATGACTATATGCTACTGTACATGTCAGCTAAAACTTTTAGCCCCAAATATAAAATAATCCACAGTTACCTCACTTTCTCAAGTCTTTGATTTTCTTCATCATGTATTACCAAACATGCATTATATTAATATTAATAATGATTAGACCCTTTTCTCACAGTGACCCAAAGTTACTTATATTAGAAAAATTGAAGATAACAACAAAACCCCCTTAAAAACACAATTATACAATCAAAAGAAAAGACTAATAAATCCTGCCACACAAAAAGAAGGCTTCATGACACCATTCAAATTAAGGACCAAAAACCTGGGTGAAGAGAAAAGTCTTTGCATTGTGCCTGAAGATAGATAAACATGTCTCCAGGTGTGCCTACCTGAGAAATATTTTGAAAGGCAAGTTCTTGTGTTGCCACTCACCATGGAAGGGAGCATGAGAAGGGCCTCAGGGGATGATCGAAGACTAGGGTTCCATTCACTGGGGGAATAAGTGGTCCTTGAGGCACTGGGGTCCTGAGTCCCATAAGGCTTTGCAGATCAAAACCGTTGAGCTCAGAAGCTAATTGCTAGCCAGGGCAGTTGTGTCAGAATTGGTACGATATGTTCAGACTATCCTATCGTGGTCAACAGTCTGGCTACTGAATTTTGCATCAGCTGCAGTCGCCAAACACTCTTCAAAGGCAGCCCAACATATAATACATCACAGTAGTCCAATCTACAGGTTACCAGAGTACAGACCAAAGAAGTTAGGTTGTCCCTGTCCACAAAGGGGTGTAGCTGGGCCAACAGTCAAAGCTGAAGGAAGGTGCCAAGGTCATCAAGTGATAGTCATAGATTCAGAAGTATCCCCAAGTATGTGCCTGCTCCTTATGAGGGAGCGTAACTCCATCAAAAGCAGACCACATCCCAGCCATCTGGTCTAGGGACCCACCCACTCACAGTGCTTTAGTCTTGTCTAGATTAAATTTGTGGTATTGAACCCATGGATTTACTTTTGAGCACTGGTGATAGCACAGTGGGTTGCAGCAGCACAGTTTTACTCAGAGTAGACCCATTGGGTTAACAGACTGGCAGGAGCCATTTCTATTCCTTTCAGTGAGTCTACTCTGAGTATGGCTTGCCCAGTATATTGTGTTAGATTGTGAGGAAATCGGGCCCTCGAGGCTGCAAAAACACAGAAATTCCTCTCCACATATTCTAATATGAAAATAAAATGAGGGAAATGAAGGTTAAATACCACACTTCAAATGGTTCTGTAACCTGGGAGTCAACCCTTTAAAATGTGGCTAAAATGATTCAGTGGGAGGCAAGTATACATCTACTGCTCTTTAACCTGACATTCAATTCTAATTGTTCAATCTTGTGTAATTTTTTTCCTTTTCCTTTTTTTCTTTTTGCTAAGAAAGGAAAAAGCATTATCTATGTGCAGGATCAATTTGTTGCCTAAGACAAAGAAGGAGCAAAGTGCAAGAGAGAGAGAGAGAGAGAGAGAGAGAGAGAGAGAGAGAGAGAGAGAGAGAGAGAGAATACTTTTACTTTAAGATCACTTCAATTGCAAGACTAATGAAACCCTGATCTGAAGCTCTTTCCCAGATTCAGTTACATCCTTCTGCTTCAGATATGCAGTGGATTGAATTATTTCATAACTATCAAAAGCTATGCACTTGGGTCCTGGTGTGGGGAACCTCTGTGGGCAAAAAAGTCTCTTTATCTGGCCCTTGCAACTCTCCCTAAGGCACATGACCATTTTCCCAGGACACACCCATTGCTGCCTCTGCACTGAACCCTCCCTGGGCTCTTTTGCCCAGTTGGTATGTCTCATGGAACCTGATAATGTGTTTGTGTGTGTCTGTAGAAACCTGTGGCTTTTTGTATAGCTGGGATGCAGATGACTATACAAAGATAAGAGCTACATCTCTTGCTCCACCCAATTTTTTTTCTGGCCACACCCACCAGTGGGCTGCGCAGTCTACAGAAGGTTGGCCAAGAGGGGGGGGGAGGTGTCCCCACAACTACTATATACTTTGGATTGTGTTCCATGATAGTCATACTCAGAGAAGTCCCATTCACATTAATGGACATGGCTAACATAGGTCCATAAACTTCAATGAGTCCACTCTGAGCAGACGTTTGTTGGCTACAATGCTATGAGCCAGGGCGGACTTGCCTTTTTGAAGTTCTCAGGTACCTAAGTTCAAATGGCAAAATACACATTTAGAACTATCGGAGCTTGGAAAGTTTGCTTCAGAAAGAAACAAGTTCTAGTCCAGGTTCAACATGTCAAAAATGAACAATTCCCAGTTCAGGGTTGTCCCTTTACAAAACAAACCAGTTCAGTTCACAGTTCAATTCAAGTTTCTCATCTCTACTTTAAATCAACAGAACTCATTTTCACATAATTGTGAAAAAGTTAGATTTTATAATGTGCCTATTATAGATCTCATGTGTATTGCTTGGATTCCAAGGCAAGTTAACTTAAGGAAGTCCACAGGAAGCAAGTTCTGTGTCCTCTCCTTCCTTTTGTGGCAACCCACTAGGAATCTCTCAGGAGATTTGGGGTGCTCACCTGAACAATGTAGTGTGGGGGGTACTCCCTGCCCCCAGCCTTTTGAAGAGCATATGAATGGCCCTTCTGTGAAATTCCTTAGCTTATTTTAGGAGCCTGTGGGTTCCTAAAATCCCACAAAGTCATTGCATGAGTGGAACAACTTCTGCTTGCACAACAGAACATCCCTTCCCTCTCCTCCTGCCTGCCTGCCCCCTGTATCTGCCAAATATGCTCTGGGCTTTTCCTCAGCCTTCTGGAGTAGATTTGGAGAGACACTGAGAAAGATGGAACTCTCATTCTGCTTGTGCATTGACTGCTGGATTTAAACATATGCATTTTTAAAATTTATTTTATGGTTTTGAGCAATTGATCAGAGAGCTTGGGTTGCTGAGTGATATGAAATGCTGTAGACAGACAAGGAAGGATTTGAAAGGCCCAAGAACTTGAAGCTGCTGAGAGGAATATGGTACAAAATGTCAGTATTTCCTTGATATACTATGAGCCTCTTTGTCTCTGTATTTTGAGAGCAGGATAATTGCAATGGCTTTTGCCTAAACAGACACAAGTCAAAGGTGTCTTTGCTCAATCGGATGTCCTAAGAGAGTGGCTTCTACCATCTCAACCTTGACCTCTCCTTCTGACCTCCCCACTTCCTCTACAGAGTTAACATATGTCAACTGAGGTTATAAATAGAGAGACGGGATCAACAAAAGGGTTTGGCTGCACCAGGACAATGTTGGGCAAGTCTCTACAAAAGAGCTACACTCAAAAATATAATATAATGGTTCCCCCCATATGTGATTCAAAATAAAAACAATACTAAAACATAAAATTACATTTTAAAATAAAAAACTGAAATAAAACATAGATTTATTGCAATGCATGATAGAATTTCCTTGCGTTATTTCAATCTATGTTAGTAGGACAACCCTTGGTTTAGGTGGGGCTAAGTAATTGAAAGAGAACAGAAAAATGGGGCAAGAGTGTGGAGCATGAGGAAGTCTAACAAAGTCTTGATTTTTCCTACAATGGCTACTTAGATGCTCTTTTAAATGTTTAATTCTCTGTTCTGTAATATATCTATGTGACGCATTCGCCATCAGAAGACAGGAATTCCACCACAGTTTAGGCTACCACAGCGAAGGGTGAGATTTTTGTTGCTCATCCAGGACAGGTCAAATATCAGCAACTAGATCTGAGTTACAGTCATATCCCCACCTGTCAAACTTTACCTGCCAAACTGGGTGAGGGAGATAACAATCTGGCCCACTGGGCTAAAAATGTTCCCCATCCCTGTGCTAGCGCAGCAGAGCCACATCACCCACTTTAATTACCCAGACTTAAAGTTCTGGTATGAGCTTGGATTTCTCCCCCAAAATACTGACAGGTCAAGCACCCACAGAGGAGTAGGAAGTCATTTCAGCCCATCATTGTCCAAGGCCATAAGTCCTTTTCTTCAGCTGGGTCGCCTTCAGGTGACACCTGCCTGGCCTCCAGCCCTATTTGGAAGCAGTCATGTTATATAATAGGGTTAGGGAAACCACTGGCCCACTGGCCCTGGATACGGCTTGCTCTGCCATCTGTCCGAGGCTTCTTCCTCTCCCCCAACTTAGCCATGTTCATTAGTTTCCGTGGATCTACTTTGAATAAAGCTAACTTGAATACCACCCAATGAGTTGGTGAACACAACACTAAATTATTGTTGAGCACAACCCTTCAGCCCCACTCCCCACATCTCCTCCTCCTCTGGCCTGACCATGAGGAGGAAATTAGAAACATGGTTTGTTGCTACATCCAAATCAGGGTAAACCAAGGTTAGCTTTAACTATACTTTCTGAAGAAGCTACTGTGTCAAACAGACATTTCCTGGGTGGGGTTCTGACCATCTTGTAATTATTTCCCCCCACAAATACTCTGACCTTTTTTTGATCCTGGTTAATTTAATACTCTCTTGAATGATTGTCAACTAATGCTTTTATGTGCATGCTTTTACATCACATTTCCACATCCTTTCTTTGCAAGATAAAAATATTTTAATACAGTATGTTTAATTCTGTTTCCTTTCCAAGAGTAGAGAGAAAAGCCTTTTTTATAATTTTCTTGGATGGAACTCTATCCAATGTTATTTGCTTAAAGCTAATACACAGTTGACAAGAGATTCAGATATGTTGAAAGACATCAATAAATCTACTGATTAGGAGTGGGAGAAACTTGCTTTAAAAAATCTGGAGCAAAGGAAGACTATTCTAATTATCTGAGACATGTGAAGTCAATTGTCCTTAATACTTTAAGAATGACAGATTACAAATGAATAGATATTAGGGCTTTCTGCTCTATTGCTCGCTGAAGAATTGATGAAGGACAAGCACTTGGATATGTCACCTTGTGTCTTAGGGGGGAAAGGAGAAGAATGAAAGGATGATGATGGGAAAAGATACAGATTATCTGAGGGTTACATTCTTTGCAAAGTGATTCTCCAAAGGAAAACAATGAGGTCTACATTTGAAAAAAACAAGACAAAAACCACTTGACCCTATGTGTAAGAAGTTAAACCCTGTTAATATCTGGCATTCTTTAGAACTCTGTTTGATCCTCAGCGGCATTCTGTTACACGTTTTAAAACAATTAGCAGTTTTCTGTTTCTACATTTGCAAAGTAGCACTCCTTCCAGTAGCCACCTCAGCCAATGAGTCCACCAGGACTATAGCCAAAACAAAACCACTGAGCATCAAAAGGCAGGTACCAGCATATTCAGCGCAATCCCGAGATTTGCAGGAGTGCAAAAAAAAAAAAATCAAAACAGTCCAATGTGGACTAAGTATTCTCAGTGGGCACAGGAAGTAGAGTACCTATTGGTAGGGGGGAGGTGTGAATGGAGAAGTGAAAGGAAGGGGGAATGGAATTGACTATATTGGGAAAGTGTGTGGCTGGCTGCAGCCCTGATCAGAGAACTCCATATGGCCACTTTTTGTTGTAGGCCCAATGCCCCGCCAACTTCAGTCTGCCCCTAGCCAGTCCCTACCTGCCTGCCTTCTTACTTACAACCAGTTCTGTGCTTCAAGTGTGCTTTAAAAGTATGGTAGTAGGCAGCCACAGAGGAAGGACCAAATGCAGCTCTTTGCACAGTGGCAGGGGCAAAGAGGCAAGCCACATTATCATCATTCTTTTAGAGAGGTTTGTCTCTTTGACAGAGAGCAGGAACTATTTGTGGGAAGACAGTGTCTGGAGCCCGAGCTTCGCTCATGGAGAATTCTCTTGCCTGCTTGCATGTCTCTTCTTTGGATCCATGCCAGGATCTAAGCAATTAAGCCATCAAATGAATTTTAGAGAGTGTGTTGAATACCAAAGAAAACATTATGTAGCATAACAACAACCCAACACTAGGATTGTTGCATATTATTTGGTCAAAACGGTGATTTTTATCTCTGATGAAGACACAATTTCCCTTCCCTCTTCCCTACCCTCCTTCCCCTTTTAGTCAAAGACAGGGGTGCCAACTTGAATAAAATATTGGGGCGCCCAAGTAAGCCCTACCCTACATAATCAATCTCATGTCACAGTGCACATACACTATTTGAATAGCAATACCCCTTAACTTTGGGGGGCCAGCCCCCTCAAATATTTTATTGGGGGAAGCAAAGCCCTCTCTGCCTCTAGAAGGTGGCTCCTATGGTCAAAGACAAGCAGCAAGCAATAAATAACATGGTGGCATACTTATGGTCTCCTTCCTAGATCTATATCCATTTCTGGAAAGCAAAAACCCAAATGGGCATGGAAAGCTGGTGGCAATTATCTGGGAAGAGGCAGCCCACAAATAATTGATTTGATAATGTTCAGATGCAACTCTGAAGATAGATGTCTTGTATACTAGTAGGTGGCTTGTATCTGGGAGGAATCCTTCAGGGAATGAAAATATACTTTACTCTGCATTAACAACAACAGAGAGCAAAAGTATTTTGTGTGTTTCAGACTTTGCATTTGTTTTCAGGGATTTTAAGGTGGGGGAGGGCACCCTTCCAAGAACCATTTTCCAGCTATACAATTCTGCAGGCCATCCTAAGCTGTGTTTTCTTCTTGGTTAGGTCAAAGACCAGGTGGCTGGAATAAAAGATTTGTGTTTATCTCCCAGAAAATCAGAGCTGATTCTTTCTCATTAAAGCTGCAACAGCCTCACCTGTGTGGTTTTGTAGATGCCTTGGGGGAAAGCTCAGCAGGGGTTAACTTCTTGAGGGGGAAGAAAGAAGAGGTGAGGTTTTATTTTTAATTGGCGTAAGGGGAAATCCCTTTTCTTTTCTAAAGGTGTCTCATGGAGGGGGGGAAGCCACCACAGATTTTTTTTTTAAAAAAAATACCTCTTTAGAATGAATTACATTAAACTCAGTTCTCTAAGCCTTTCCAGGTCAACTGGCAGATGAGGGAATATAGCTGGAGTTATCAGTACAGCAGTTTTCCCTGAATAGACCATAATGAGTGTTGGAAATATATTACCATTTGTGTGCATAGGACTTTTTTGCTTATTTCTCTATCTGCCCCCAGAGAAGTGAAATATACCAATGGTGTATTTCACATGACCCAAAGTATTTTGAAGATTTTAAAGCCAGCATTTGAATGATCTGCTTCCTGTGAGATTCATGGGTATGGCTTATCCAGTACTTTAGATGTAAGCCACACACACAAAAAGTCAATCACTTTATTTATTTCTGCATCTGTGAATTGGTTCCAAACTGCATCTCGTTTGGGATAAATAGTTTGACATTTCCAATTTGAATATTTACTCAGAATCAGGAAAACAGACCCAAACCAAGGCGTAAAACTCTATAGATGTGGACTAATATTCAAACTGGAAATGTCAAGCTATTTATTCCCAAAACCCCACATCTATAGAGTTTTATGCCTTGATTTTACTTGGTTTTCCTGATTGCATACAAATGTAGAACCTATTAGTTGGATCTAGATGTACATGCCAATCGTATGCATAGATGAGTGCTACTCAATGGTCCCCTGGCTTGAGCATCAGAAATGGCTTAGAAGACACAAGACCAGTGTCTGGATGCAATGGTGGGCTGGACAAGGGCCAATAAACCGAGTCTGAACCCTAGCAAGACAGGCTCTGTGTGAAGAAGGTCTGGAAAGTGGGTAAATTGCTGGCCCTACAGTCCCAGAATTAAACTCTGTGGAGGCCCCTAGGCAGTCGAGATCTCGGGGTGAGGGGGCTCGCAAATTATATCTGATATGTTTTTTTCTTTCAAGATCAAATCAATATTATTTTGCATTGGTAACTTCACAGCTTGATTACTGCAATACACTCTATGTGGAGCTGCCTTTGAGGCTGGCCTGGAGGCTGTAGCTGATGCAGAATGTGGGGGCCAAGCTGATTGTGGGGGCAAATCACCACCAGCATATGACATCCTGCTTTCAGGATTTGCACTCGCTGTTAATCTGCTACCAGGCCAAATTTAAAGTGTTGGTACTAACATATAAGGTCAGGGGTCCCTTTACCTTTACCTTACTAACATATAAAGCCCTCTACAGCTTGGGACCAGGTACTCAAGAGACCACCATATCCTGTGACCCAGTAGGTTCACACAGTCTGCAAAAGAGCTTCTCCTGCAAGTTCCAAAGATCTCAGAAGTCCACTCTGCAGTAAATCAGAGCAGGGCTTTTAGTATGGGTGCCCTTGTTGAGAGCAACAGTATTTCTGCCAAGATACAACAGCTACCAACCATCTGCACTTTCCATTTTTGTTCTGACAGTCTTTCCTAGGTGGATAAATTGGGTTTTGCCATCAGCACCTATTTTATATGGTTTTCATTTTGTTTTAAATGTAGCTGCTTTTTCCTTTTTTTACTTTTTAAGTGGGTTTTAAAAATGTTTTTATTGTACACCACCTTGAGATGACTGTCTAAAAAGCTATTAATAAATTAATGACAGTAAAATAATAAGAATACGAATAAGAATGCTTACTCAGGAGGCAGTCCCACTATGTTCAGTGGGGTTTGCTCCCTAGTAAATTTGCTTAGGATTGCAGTCTAAGTTAGCTGCACTTAGTTTCCTTTGAAATCAATGGAATTTAAGCTACTACCAGCTTTCACATTGATTTCAGTAGGACCCAAATGCAACTAACTTAGAGCTGTATCCAATGTTCTTTGCTAAAGTAGCAGGCAGATGAGTTTCAATGTTGCTCAATGGAGGAATCCAATGCAACAGTTGTACTACTGGCAATTTGTTGCACAACGAATTGCCCAATCTATCATGCAACAAATTCACTGGTAATTTGTTTGCGCATTCTCTGCAGGTGCAAATCAGTGCACTAGTGGAGCAAGTATACCTCTAAGTGACTTAGCACCACTTAGGATACAACTCACTGTCTGAATTCAACCCTATATTTATAAATACAAGCAAATGACAGCACCCTTAACAAATTGAAGCTCCAGAATTCTTTGTGGAAAGCCAAAACTGTTTAAAGTGGTATCATACTGCTTTAAATGCGCAGTGCAGACAGGGCCCTAGCCTCAACCAAATCATCACAGTTGAACATTTGACATAACAAAATTAGAAGCAGTTACTGGACTAGTCAAACTTAATGCTGCAGTCAGTATGTGCTGATTGGCTGAGCTTCCGTGATGTCATGAAACTCACCTCCCATCCTCCATAGGGCAGATTTTCAGTTGAAAAATAAGCAATTGCTTTTAAAATATAAAATGGTGTCACCAACCACTGTCAGATTATTTAAATATATCATGTAAAATGTAGAAGAGGGGAGGTAGGGGGAGGAAAAATATCAAGTGAAAGTAAGCGTTGACAGAAGAGAGGTCATTTTGAAGAAGGCCCCAAACCATGTGGACTCCTGTTCATGTTTTGAATAGGTGAGGCATGCCAGTGGCTAAGTATTATCCACACTAACCGGCGGCAGCGGCTTTCCAGGGTTTCTGACAGGGGACATCCTGCGGCCTACCAGGAGATGCCAGAGATTGAATGTGGGACCTACTGCAAGCCAAACAGATGCTCTAACCACTGAACTACAGCACCATCCCTGTTCATACACAGCCCTGAAGTCTATTGCCTGTACATAGCAGTTTATAACATCCCAAGAGTCTTGTGTAAGCAATCACATGACATTTCTGATGACTGCATCATTAAAATCCATTATTCATTTTTAAATTTTGTTTTGCCTTTTTTAAAGAAACCTGACCATCGTTTACAAGATACTAGGAATATTTAACAATTAAAGGCCTATGGTTTTAATTCCTATTCATGTGCTATAATTTAACAACTCCCTACCGCTTATTTAATTGTACACTTGCAGTTTATAAATAAATCCTTTCCAAATGAAATGAACCTGTAGCTTTTCCAGAGGTGGATAGTTGAAATAGTGTAAATAAACACTGATTTAAATGGGAAAGAAGTCTCAAGATGTGGTATTTATTGAGTTAGAAAATGAGAGTGTAATTATAATTACAGAAGAAACATAGCAATGTTGCTGAGCCCAGGTAAACATAAGCAGCTCTCATATATTGCTGGATTCTTAAAAGAGGACTTGATTGAGTGAGAACTGTAGCAAACAGGTTTTTGGCCTTATTACAAAAAACACATGTTTACTGAATTTGAATATACGGTAACTGCAGATTGTGTCCCGCCCCAAACAAAAGCTTTATTCTAACAGGGTAAGGGCATCTAGGCTGGAGTCCAAAATAATACTTTTGGCATTTGTAGCAGCTATAAATTTTATCAGTAGGAAAATCCATGCACTATTCTAGCAAAAGCATGCAGTGTGGATGGAGTTGTTCGGAATTCCTAAGCGCTCTGGGAGTGTGTGTGGAGCAGGGGAGTCTATGTCAAATTTCCTTAGCAGGAGCTCCATGCCTTTACAGCCAAGGAAAAAAACAAGACACCCAGCTCATCTTAGGTGTGACAGCAGCACAAAATGCCGTAAACCTCCATCTGGTACAGATGGCAAGAAGTTGCTAAAAGCTTCCAAAAGAGAAAGGGAGATATTCTTGCTCTCCCTTACTTTTGTAGTGCTACCAGAGAGGCCTTGCATCTGTTTTGCCATGCCTCATCAATATGTAATCATTATTCATCAACTGTAAGCAGGTTCAGTCTAATCTGGACAGTGGGCCTCCCATCCATGGTTGCACTAGCCTATACAATGAAGAAAACATTAGATAGATGATGATGATGATGATGAAGATAGATAGATGATAGATGATAAATAGATCTATCTATCATCTATCTATCTATCATCTATCTATCTATCAGATAGATAGATAGATAGATAGATAGATAGATAGATAGATGATAGATAGATAGATGATAGATAGATAGATGATAGATAGATAGATGATAGATAGATAGATAGATAGATAGATAGATAGATAGATAGATGATTGATAGATAGATAGATAGATAGATAGATAGATAGATAGATGATAGATAGATAGATAGATAGATAGATAGATAGATAGATAGATAGATATAGATAGATGATAGATGATTGAAAGAAAGATGAGAGAATATATATCAAGCAGGGTTGTACAACATCTTCAGCACTGGACAAAGGAAAGAGGGGTGGGAAGCAATTTGAAGATGATTAATATTATATTTATTTATATCCAAATTTCCCCTTAGGCCAGGACTCAAGGTGGCTTGCCAATAAAACAGAAGAAGCTAAAAACATAGAGAAGATAGTCATTAAAAAGTATTTAAGCACTAACGGAATGAAAGCAATTATTAAACAACATAAAAAGAGCTATTGAAAAATACAGATAACAACAACGATCACAGCACTAACCCTTTCCAATCAGTTCCTAAAGGCCTTTTGGAATAAGGAGAGCTTCACCTTGGTCAAAAGATTGAACTATACGGTTCAAGGGATTTCAAAGTGCCAAGCACGTGTTCTGATAAGCGTATAAAACTTACAGTTCCTTGTACGTATTCTATGCTGCATCCCACAACAATATCTGGCACTAGAATCAGGAACCCGGATAAATCTGTTAACTTTTGAAAACCAGCTTAAAATGAACTCTGAACTGGAAGCCTCCTCTTCCAGACTGACTTCTGGAACTTTCCCAGGAGAAGAGGCTACTGAATACTGCTCCGCTAATGGAATTTCTTCCCCATCCCTACTTGATACTACTGGATTCTTTTTCAGGGATTGACCCTGACACCTTCTGCTTGCAAAGGATGTGCTCTACTACAGAGCTCCCATCACTCCCGCAAAATGGAATTGCAATGGAGGAATCTATTTAAAAAATTGACATGTATTAAAAATAATCACGTGTCTAGTCTGGAAGGTTATGGTTACTCCCCCTTTTTTATCACCATCACAGAGAAATTGAGAGTCCTATTTTAAAAGCACACTTTGCAAAGCCCCATAAAGACTCATTGACTTTCACAAAAGGGATATGATTTAAAAACCCAAATGATGCATTGTGTATTGTTACGTTCCCTTATATATGAGAACATAAATCTGGTGAAGGAAACACACTGGGGAAACGGCCATTAAAAAATTAAGAATTCCCATTTATATATTTATTTACACGCTTGTCTGTTTTGGACTTGGCAAAATGACAAAGGTAGATAAAAGAGAATATTTGCATTCCTGGTTTTTCGTTTCTGGGAATATAGGCATTAAACTGTTTAATATGAATACTGTCTCTATAGAACATAGAAATGTCTCCAGCCAGGTCTGGTCTGGTAACAAGAGCTAAACTTGGCTGTATTTCATTTCATTCCCGCTGATAGCATTTATCAGCAAAATCTGGATAAAAACCTCCCGAAATATGCAACTTAAGCCTGATCATAACTGGGGTGCTGAGGAGGAAAGTGAGAGGATTATCTGGAGCCTGGAAGCACAAATATAAGATTGTATTGTCACTCTGGGCTATAGGCCTCTTGGCAAAGTATAGTGTAAGGCTCAGCTGACAGGCCTTTTTGACAACTGACAGACGAAAATATGAAACTTAAATTCTTCTTGACAGATAACTTTGTTGAATGAAAAGACCACTAGAGAACCACTATAGGAGGGGGAGTGCACACACACACACATATGTAAAGGGTTTCCTTTTCCCTGCTTTTCCTTTAAACATAAAATATCAACACTAAAACCTTTGTCAGCAGATAAGTATCTCCTGAAGGGTATTTGATTTGTCTGACTCCCACAAACAATTTAATTTTTTAGCAAATAAACTCATATATATATATATATATATATATATATATATATATATATATATATATTCCTGCAACAAAGAAACAAAAAGTCTTAAAAACAGGTGTAACAAACTAAATACAATAAACAGTCATGAAACCGATTTCTCTTTGAGGGTCTAAATAAAGAATGTGTTGTGAGGGGTAGAGAGATTTGTTCACAGTCAGCCCAAGGCCACATTCACACCATACATTTCAATCCCTAAGATAACACTGTAAACAGTCATGGCTTCACCCAAGGCATTCTGGGAGCTATTGGTTGTTAAACATGCTGAGAGTTGTTTTGAGCCACCTATTCCCAGAGCTACAATTCCCAGATTTCCCTGAGAAGTGCAATTGATTGTTGAACCACTCTGAACATTGCAACTCTTTGAGGGAAATCGTGTTTCCCTAATAACTATCACCACCCTCACAAACTACAGCTCCCAGAATCATTTAGGGGGAACCATGAATGTTTAAAGGGGCATCATAGTGCTTTAAATGTGTGTGGTTATGAATGCAGCCCAACATAGTTTGCTGCTTGAGCCAAAGGACAAAATGGTACCCTGCACCTCATTCCACATACAGAAACTGACCGTAATGGATGCTGAATCTTACTTCAGCATTGGTGATGGTAGAATATTCTTTACCACACCTAAGGACAGCAAGCTACATAAAGGGATGCAGGCCGCTTGTCTCGTAGAGCTTTTTTCCTTCAACTCCACATCACCATTCCCAGCATCAGCTGCCTAAGGCAACCACCTCAGGCTGCCTAAGGGCAGGGCCGGTGCTGGGGTTGTTAATTCTTTAAACCCTAGTTGACATGCCACTTCCCTTTTGTAGAACACTTATTAATATGCTTGTAATTCATCCATTGGGACGCAGGTGGGGCTGTGGTCTAAATCACAGAGCCTAGGGCTTGCCGATCGGAAGGTCGGTGGTATGAATCCCCGCGACAGGGTGAGCTCCTGTTGCTCGGTCCCTGCTCCTGCCAACCTAGCAGTTCGAAAGCACGTCAAAGTGCAAGTAGATTAATAGGTACCGCTCCGGCAGGAAGGTAAATGGCATTTCCGTGCGCTGCTCTGGTTCGCCAGAAGTGGCTTAGTCATGCTGGCCACATGACCCGGAAGCTGTCTGCGGACAAACACCAGCTCCATCGGCCTATAGAACAAGATGAGTGTGCAACCCAGAGTCGTCCGCAACTGAACCTAACAGTCAGGGGTACCTTTACCTTTACCTAATTCATCCATTAAAAGGGGGCAAATGTTTAATGCATATCTTTTAAGCTTTGTGTATAGATTATTACATTAGTATAACTTTTTAAAAAGTCACTTGTAATAAGATGAAGAAGGTTTAAAATTGGATTATTAAGAATATAAAGCCTTAAGGATGTGCATGAATGAGTATTAAACAATGGAACCAAGAGGGGGAGTGGAGGGAAGTCAAGCAAAATCATGGTGTTGTGGTTGTTGTTGTTGTTTTAAAAAATGGTTTTTTTGTTCTTTTCTTTTATGCATTAGTGTTGTTATTTTTAATTCTGTTGTTGTTATTTTTGGGAAATTAATAAAATGTTACCCAAGAAATATGTGCTCATAATTCATCTTAATCCTTAGAGGTTCTTCTTTTCCAAGCTAAAAGAAATAAATAAAAAGGGCTTCCATAAATAACTATTCTGCTCTTTCTTGAGGGTTTCTGCCTCCCCATCTCTCTAAAACCACATGGGATATCACTAGACACCTTACATCATTGAGTAAAATGGAGCCAGAAAAGCTTGCTGAGGTATGCTTATAGAAACAGAGCTCCAGGTAAATTAGGACATAATTACCAAGTGCATTATTAATGTAATTATTGTGTGTGTGCTTTATAAATGTAATCATTGTCTAATTATTAGCATAATTATTGAAGGCCAAAACTGGCAAGACACAGGACACCTGTGGTCAGCCATTTTCACTTTCACATAAAATAAACTTAAGGGAAGTGCAAATAGCAACTTTGAAGTCAACTAGCCATGAGTGGGGTGGATGGAGGTGTTACTTAGCAACCAATCAGTGGTATGTGTTCCTATTGGCTGTGTAGTTCACAGGGAGTTTTCTTCTGTGTGTTTGGTTAACCGGTAAAAGTTTCCCTGATATTTAGAAAGCCTAAATTAGGAAAGCCGAGACTTCTCTGTTCCTTTCTCCTTTAATTATACCCTGTATTTTGTTCAGTTTGCTCAGTAAACTGTTATCAATACTTTTCTCTCTGGACTCCATCTGTGTCATTTAAGTGACTTTGCTGACATGAATTGGGCATAGAGAAGAATTATGTAGATCACCTACATGAACCTAAATAAATAAATAAAAATGCTGGTTTATTTATTGCAAAAATTCATATATCGCCCTTGAAATAAAAACACTGACATACACCGCCACTGAAATAAAAACTGTCGTTTCTACCCAGCGGATCTACCTCACCTCACCAAACTTTCCCTGCTAGGAAACTGAGATGGATTCATGAAATACATTGAGCCCTTGTCTTAATTAATGGAGACTGGCAGGTCAAGTTGACAATTGTCTGTTGATGGAGCCAGAAGGCAAGGATCAAGCCTTAGGCACTAGAAAAGAACAAGAAAAGAAGAGGAAGGGAGTGGGGGTGGCGAGAAAGGTATGCTTAGTTTGCCCCTGTCACTTTCTCCAGTTGCCATGGCGATGCCTAATCTCAATCAGAAATCAAAAAAGAGAGAGAAAGAAAGAAAGAAAAGATAAGAGTGATGACTGTTGGGTTATTCTAAAGCCTCCAGGCCGGGGCCAGCTTGTGATCATCACCCAGGTAGACAGCGCTTGAATGCCAGACTGTAAGACTAGGCTGCGATCCCAGGAGCATGGGAAGGCTGGAATGAAGATCCCTTGAAAAGGCAAAAAAAAGGAAAGATTTGTGGGGCAGAGCGAGGGAGGAGAAAGATGAGGGGAGCCAGCGCTGTGTCTGAGAAAGAAGAATCCAGGCGCCAACAGGGTAACAGCTGCCTCAGGTATGTAGCCAGTTTCAGCTCGTTTCCAGCTCTGCCAAGCCCTAAACATGCACTCTCCTCTCCTCTCTCTCTCTCTCTCTCTCTCTCTCTCTCTCTCTCTCACTCACACACACACACTTACCTAAAGAGGCAGCCGTTTTACTAGATACCATCTATCCTGCAGACCAAAAATGGGAGTCTTGACTTCTGGGCACTTCTCCCAACAATTGTTTGTGGTTAAATCATTTTCAGGTCCCTGTAAAAAAAAAAAGTGCAATATGTATAATCATGTCTTGAAATACAGGCAGACAAGTGCTTTGTTAACACACCGGTGCCAGCCTGAGGATTTGCCACATCAAAATGTCCAGGATTATAAGGGACATGATGCTTTTTTATCTTACCACTGCTGGGTTTTCATGGAAAAGCAACCTTCAATGGATGCCCAAGGCAGGTCTTTGATCTAGCAGCAGCTGAAGCAAAACAAAACAAAGATTCTCTCTCTCTCTCTGTTTCAGCATTACTTTGGTGCTTCTGCTTTTTCTGTTCAGGAACAGCAGGACTGAACGAAGGCAGAGCCACAGCTCAGATGTCCCGGGCATTTTTCAAGTATGTTTTGGAGTGCCCCTTGCCTGAGGTGTAGGAAATATTAAGCTAGATGGGCCAACTGCCTGACTCAGTATAATGCAACTTCCAGAGCTGACCTGAGACATTTTGCTGCCTGAGGCAAAGGATAAGATGGTGTCCCTAATTCCATGGTGATTGGGCTGAGGGCAGACTCAAGTTTCAACACTGGCAACAGGGTAGCAGCATCCCCCAGCACGCTATTTTGGGAGGGGGTGCGCAGGGTATTCCTGCTTCTGCCCTCCAACAGAAGGGAACAGCCAAGGAGGTGATGGTGGTGCTGTCCCTCAGCTTCTGCTGCCCAAGGCTACTGCCTCCCTCTGCTCGATGGTCATGTCAACCCTGGTAGTTGCCTATGTTCCTAAGACATAAAGGCTATTTTATCCTCTCCTGTGGTTCATGTCCAAAAACAGGACCAGCCTGCCCATGAGGCAGACTGAGGCAATTGCCTTGGGTGGCAAAATTCTGTGAGGTGACCCACACCTTCCATTGGAGAAGTGAGAAAAACACTGGGGTGGCTTCTGGTGAGATTTCACATGATCTTGTGGGGCTCCCATGAGATCTCACCACTGCTGCCACTTCTCCTGTGGCAGGGTGCCCCCCTGCTCACCCCCACTGCCACCATGCAACTCCAAAAACAAGGTACCATCCCATTTCACCTCAGGCAGCGGGACAGGATGGGCCCATCCCTGTCCAAAAAGCAACCATTTTCATTGATATTCCCCAGGAGCCAGTATATCTCAAGAAATCCACAGATGGAGAGACAGTGGCCAAGGACTTCCCAAAAGCATCAGGAGAAGAAGGTGATGAGCAAGGAAATGTAGCCACAATTATGGCAAAGGCACTGTGGCAAAAGAATTAATAGACAGATCAAAAGGAAAGGTGGTAAGTTGGAGACTCCAACAAGTGTCTACTGATGTGCATGTTTTGTCTCTTGACAGATGAATGATCTATTGCCCTCTCTCTTTATATAGATCTAAAATGGGCAAGGTGTTGGTGGATGACCCATATGATTCAGGGTTGGGTCATCTTGACTCAGTGCTTCTGTTAAGATATACAGGTAGCATTTAGTGGTGAGGAGTGCATTTTTCCAGCTTTTTCCATGACATTTTCCATGACAGTCTTTCCTGATAAAATCAGCTGTTGCTACAGTTATTCATGCCCCTGTTACTTTCTGATTAGACTACTCTCGTGCACCCTTTAAGGGGCTGCCCTTGAAATGTATTCAGAAACAGCAATTGGTGCAAAATGCTACTGCCAATGAGTTGACTGGAACTAGATGTTGAGAACATGTGCTGCCCATTTTGTTTTATCTACACTGGTTACTAGTTTGTTTCTAGGCTCAATTCAAGTTGCTGATTTGGGCTTTTAAAGCCCTAAATGACTTGAGAACTAGGTACCTTAAAAAGACCACTTTCTTCCATACATTTCCCCCCCTCAGCATCTGAGGCCTTGATGCACATTCCATGGCAATTAGCCCATCAAAAAACGTGACTGCATTCAAAGAGGTCTGTGCCCAGTCAGAAATCTGTACACTGTTGAGTGAACTCCATCCTTCATTCTGAGACTCCATGCCATTAGTTATAGGAACACAGTTTTGGAAACATAGGACTCTGTCTTGCACCAAGGCTATTTAGCCCAGCATTCTCTACAGGGACTAGCAGCCGTTCTCCAGGGTTTCTCTCCCTTTCCTACCTCTGAGATACCAAGGACCTTCTGCATGCAAGGCAGGTGCTCTCCTGCCGAGCCATAGTCCTTTTAAAACCACTGGTCCACAGATTTGACGCAACCATAATTTATGAATTGGCAAAGGAGTACCACAGACTGCTTTCTGCGCATCCTCCCCAAATGGGCTTGGCTCACAAATGGAGCACCGGTAATTGAGAAGATTCTCTGCGGTTCTAAAAGCCCGCAACAGCTCCTGCCATAATGGAGGAGGTGGTCTCTAACCAATGTATCCAAAATGCACAGAATGAAAGTCTGCAATATATTCTTCATCGCCCGATCTACGACTGAGTTACATTGCACTGTGGTAGTTTAATTCCAGCAACTACTGTCCCCATTTACACGCACCAGTGGAAGCAAATTAGCTTAAATCCAAGAACTCCAACTTAAGTGGGTTGTGCATTGGGCTGCCCAGGTTATAATTTACTTTTTCATCCAGCTCAAATACTACCAAAGTGAAACACCATCCTTCGGTGGTTGCAGAACATCCTGCTGTGTAATGTTTTCCGCTACAGTTGCTGTCTGGTAAGGAAACTACAAATATTTGGAATTAATGCCTGCCTTTTGATGCCAATTCTCTGATTGCTACCAAATATGTTCACAGTGTAAACCAGTCACTTTCCTTTAAATTCCAAGTCTAAACATCACTGGGCACCAACAGCAGAGCTTGCTGGCTGCCCAGTTTGCATTGTTTGCCCTCCTTAAAAATGCATTTGGTTCCGCTACATGGAGTTGGACCAGTAATAAAACTTATTGTTCCACATTTAAGTATTTCTTTTCACTGCTTTGGTGAAACCACTTGGGTAATGCTTTGTTTGTTTGTTTGTTTGGTAAGTAGGAGAAAATGTGTGTGAAGCCTTAATATAGATTTTATACATTTTTTCCACTGTGCTTTAAGCTGCATTATTGTGATTCTTACAAGGGGATAATTTTGAATAAATAAATAAATAATAAAGTGTTTGGTCAATCTCATCATCATTCTCTAGGCAATAAAAGCTGCTCCCCTAAACCTGTAACCGCTTGAATAAAGACTTTGGGGTATGTGTTGGGGGGGTGGATGTGGTCACTTGCACATTTGGCAATTATCAATAAAAATAAGACCAAAAGGTAATGGGCTAATTTTCACCAGGTATACTATTGGTACCCTCTTTCCATCGTGAAGTAGAAGCCTAGCAGGACTGAAATGTCACAACAGACATTTACTCAAATACCTGGGGGAAATGTAACAAAAAAGGTGTTAGTGGAAAAATCATCTTTCAGCAAAATTACCTAATATATTTGCTAATGGTATCTTATTTAAAAGCCATAAAAATACTGGGATAAAAGCACATTCAACGAGGTGTTGTATTTATAAGTGTTTGTCACCTTGGCAACAAAAGCTATATTCGAAATCTAACACTAGCTATGATGGGCCAAGACCTTTTAAAATTGGTAAATACTTCTTTATGGCAACGATCTGCTTTTAGCTGAAGAACGCAAGAGCTGTAAAAGGCAAGTTCTTCATTGCATAACAAGTCTTTACTAGCGCTCAGCTCTGATTCGCTCTGTCTCCCTACTGTACCTGCAACCTTTTCTTCATAACAAAGAAAATAGTGCATTTTCAAATACTGCGAAACACTGGTTTCTTTCCCCTTCTTCCAGAAACAAGAATAATAATATCTGCCTATGGTTTTATTTTTTATTTTTTTATTTTGCATTGGAATCCTGATATAAAACACATTTATTGGGGGGAGGGGAAATATGTATCAAGGGATTTCAGGAGAAACCGTTCCTCAATAATTGTGTGTAAAATCATACGATCAGTTTTATTCTCAAGCATAGATGTTACCATTAACCCATAGATCTATTTTTTCTGTTTAGATTTTGTGCCTGCCTACCAAAAGCAGGTTGTGTGATCTTAAAAACCAAAGGAAAAGCACAGGGGCAAGCCTATGAAAAGCCAGGACAAAACCCCTCACAGACAGCATGTCAATATATCTCCAGGACTAGATTAAGCTGAAATAAATTAACATTATTATTATTATTATTATTATTATTATTATTATTTGTACCCCACCCATCTGGCTGGGTTTCCCCAGCCACTCTGGGTGGCTTCCAGCAAAGACCAAAAATACACTAAAATGTCACACATTAATTAATTAATATAATGTAATTAATAAAATAAGGAAATAAGAACTTTTGACTGCTGGAAAATATTGTGGAATGATTGGTTAAGTAGCGTTAGCAGCAGCAAATCAAAAATTTATTATTATAATTCTTATTAGTGCTATTTTTCTAGAAAACGAGGTGCTGGAGCTCACAGCGAACTTCTCCCTTGTTCTCTTGCAATGGCAATGGCGCCTACCTGAGTGGTGCTGGAGCTGAGCCCCAGTGAGCTCCAGCTGAAAAAAAGCCATGATGATGATGACGACGATGATGATTGGAACCCTATACCCCAGTTCTGTGTTTCTATCTTGTAACGAAATTGGATTCATTTCCACGCCCTGATCCAGCAAAGGAACTCCACTGGCAGAAGCAGGCTTTGACCTATGCAACCATTGTAGCTGCATCTGCCTTTTTTGATTACTCACACATCGAAATGTCCATCTGGGCCACACAGAAGTGGCAAGCAAGCTTTATGGCTTTGGAAGGGGATTAGATAAGCTCATGGAGGATAAAGCCGTCAGTGGCTGCTACTAGTCGTGATGGGTACATACTGGCGTTGAGGTTCAGATAGGCACCATGCCTCTGAAGCTGGGGAGAGCATGACTGCCCCTTGACTGCCCCTATATCTTGCTTCTGGGCTTATCACAAGCATCTGTTTGGCCACTGTGGGAGACAGGATGCTGAGCTAGACAGCTCTGATGCAGCAGGGCTCTTTGTTGATGGTCTTCAGCCTTCTGGCAGGGAGGAAATAGTCAACCTGTTGCGTATCTTGTAGCCCTTTTTGGTCCAAAAATTACAATGAGGCTAGTGGAAGTTAGGATTTGTTTATTTAAACAATCAGATCTATGATTAAACCATGGAGAAGGAATGAGCATGTAAAGAGTGAGGCAACTGCTGGAGGAGATTATGATTGCAGAAAACACCATTGGTGTACATGTACTTTAGAGCAGGGGGTCAGCAAACTTTTTCAGCAGGGGGCCGGTCCACTGTCCCTCAGACCTTGTGGGGGGCCGAACTATATTTCTTTGGGGGAGGGATGAATGAATTCCTATGCCCCACAAATAACCCAGAGATGCATTTTAAATAAAAGCACACATTCTACTCATGTAAAAACACCAGGCAGGCCCCACAAATAACCCAGAGATGCATTTTAAATAAAAGGACACTGTGTGGTGTTGTGGTTAAGAGCAGTAGATTCATAATCTGGGGAACCGGGTTTGCGTTTCCGCTCCTCCACATGCAGCTGCTGGGTGACCTTGGGCCAGTCACACTTCTCTGAAGTCTCTCAGCCCCACTCACCTCACAGAGTGTTTGTTGTGGGGGAGGAAGGGAAAGGAGAATGTTAGCCGCTTTGAGACTCTTGAAGGGGAGTGATAAAGCGGGATATCAAATCCAAACTCCTCCTCCTCTTCTTCTTCTTCTTCTTCTTCTTCTTCTTCTTCTTCTTCTTCTTCTTCTCATGTAAAAACACCAGGCAGGCCCCACAAATAACCCAGAGATGCATTTTAAATAAAAGGACACATTCTACTCATGTAAAAACATGCTGATTCCCAGACTGTCCGTGGGCCGGATTGAGAAGGCGATTGGGCTGCATCCGGCCCCTGGGCCTTAGTTTGCCTACCCATGCTTTAGTGTTTCAAGAGAGAGAAAGGAAAAGGGCAGAGTGAAAAGGGGTGGGACAATCCAGCAAACATTGTTAGTATGGAACCTTCATTTATTTCAATAAGGGGGCTTTCTGGGAGGGAATGATGAATTCTGACGTGGTTGGTAGTTGGCTCTCTTGAGAAATTCCCCATAGATATTTTTTTCCTGCCTCCTTTGCAGACCAGTTTCCCATAATTTAGTATGCAACATAACTTGATCAAGAGATACAGTCCTGCCAAGCTTATTATTGGCATAATTTATGCTATGTTTTTAACAGACAGAAGAGATTTGCGCTCATTATCTTCCTTACAGATCCAAGAGGCACGACTGGCTGGAGCGTTTTCAGACACACACATCCTACACCTTGGTGGGTTTGGGCTGCTCTTCAGCCAGATGCTTGTAGTTCTCATAGCGCCTGCAAAGGGAAATAGCGACATTATATGGTGTGGTTCAGACAGCATTGTTCAAGGGTGGATAACAGGATGGAGAAAATGATTTCCAATTAACCCAGCTGGAGTGGATCACATGGTAGCCAATGGGTCTTTTATTCAAGAGCATAATTTTTACTTGATTGATAAACCTAACACGACACTTGAGAATACATTCTGGTTACATCTTAACCATTAAACTCTTCATTTACCCCAAAATGAATAGATTAATATTAAATAAACTCTACTGAAAAATGTGTCCAATTCAACCATGTACTAGTACAAATTTGTAAGAGTCTTGAAAGAAAATTACATGATGAGTCGTCTGAAGAATTTGAGAATATAATATATACTGGTTTTATTCCATACATGCTTCCACTATGTTTCTTTTCTCATCTATATAGTTATCAGGAATCTTGCTGCTAGGGTGGATTTATCTAAATGACCCATAGATTTGCTTGCAACTAGAATTCTTCAGTTCTAAGCAGATGTGGCAACCAAACGTCTTAGATAAACTCCATCTACCACCCCAAGTGGGACGCGGGTGGCGCTGTGGGTTAAATCACAGAGCCTAGGAGTTGCCGATCAGAAGGTTGGCAGTTCGAATCCCTGTGGCGGGGTGAGCTCCCATTCCTCGGTCCCTGCTCCTGCCAACCTAGCAGTTCAAAAGCACGTCAAAGTGCAAGTAGATAAATAGGTACCACTCCAGCGGCAAGGTAAACGGTGTTTCCGTGCGCTGCTCTGGTTCGCCAGAAGTGGCTTAGTCATGCTGGCCACATGACCCGGAAGCTGTACACCAGCTCCCTCAGCCAATAAAGCGAGATGAGTGCCGCAACTCCAGAGTCGGTCTACCACCCCAAAGTGGTGTACTAACAAGTACAAGACTTTTTAAATAATAATAATAATAATAATAATAATAATAATAATAATAATAATAAATCATTTCCCTCCCTATTTGCTGTCTGAGCCATTGGGGTCAATGGTACAGAAAGGTCTTTGGGAGAACAGTGCTCAATTTGGGGGGGGTGTCCCCCACAGAGCAAGGCTGGTTTGTTTAATGAAAGCTTTTAGAGGGAGGAGCTTGGCTGAAGTTGGTGGTAGCAGGCCCATGCAGGGCAGCCAGGTACACTTGCCCCAGGCCTCAGAGGGCTAGGTTGGCCAGGGACCCCTAGCAGGGGCTGTCAGACTTATACGCTGTAATGCCAATAACAATACTCCCACCCCAGGCCTCAGACAAGCTTTGCACAGGGCTGGGTGGGAATCAGGGCTTTTGCATTTCATTAAAGGTCCCCCTACCATTTATCCCATGGTTCAAAGTTGTGATTGTGAACCCCATGAAATCAGAACATCTGCAGTTGGGACATCTGCAGCTGCTTACATGGCTCTATGGATGCCTGCACTCAGTATGTGGATTATAAAATGCAGGGTTGATGGGACTATTGAGAAACAACTGTACATCAATTATTTATTGGCCAACAAGTTTATGACCCAACAAAGATTTGAAATTAAGTTTTGAGTTCAATACTCTATCCTAGGTGCAGCGGCAGTGCAAGCCGATCGGGCACCTGGGGCAGCGTGCGTGCCCTGTGCCCACAGGGGCGGGGCCAGAACACTCTGTGGGGCCTCTGAGGAGTCCGCCTGCCTCCTTCCACTCAGTCGCCCTACAGCTGAGGTGGAGGCGGCGGGTGGACCATATGGGGCAGCGCAGAGCCTGCGGGCGCCCAAGCCACTGTGTCACTCCCAGGAGAGACACGTGGCTCGGGCGCGCTGTAGGTCCCACGGTGAGTGTCACCCGGCATTTTGTCACCCACCTCAGTGGTGACACCCAGGGAGACCTGCCCCCACCATCCCCTTTCTTCTGCCCCTGCCCAGGTGTGGGGGAGCTGTGGTCTCCAGATGTAGCAGAATTATAACTCCCATCATGCCTGGCCATTGGTCATGCTTGCTGGGGCTGATGGGGTTTCTGGTTCAGCAACATCTGGTGAGACAAAGGTTCCCCGCTCCTGCTCTTTCCAATGGACCACGTTGTCAAACTCTAATACCTTTGCAGTTTATTTCTTGGTATTAATACACTATTGGGCAGAAGTAGTGGGGAAGAGTAATATGGGGCTCATTGCTGGCTGTTCTGTCTCATAAAATTAACTTATGTCCACAGTTATTCAAATCTTCCAGAAATTACAAAGCTCAAACAGGTTTGATGCCCTTATTTCCTTTCCCACCATTGCCTAGCCTCTGATTATATAGGGAACACACAGGAGCAAGTCTGAAACGTTATCAGTGTGGGTCTTGCATATCCCCCCCACTTCAAAACCAGGACACAGAGCAAGCCAGCTGTGCAAGTCATTGACTCATGAATCAACCTCTTGGTGTTCAAGGAAAAGAACTGGCAACCTGGCAGCTCTGTTATAAGGCAAGGGAAGTAACTGCCTAGCGAGAACACATCAGAGCCTCCACAGGCACAAACTTGTTCTGCCATGTACACACTGCACTCTGTGTTACTCTGACTCACCAGCAGAATACAGAATTAACCTGAATAAATGTGACTTTACAGTCTTCTTTAGGTGTTATGTGCCTTTAAAAATAATAACAATGAATAAATAAAGTAATAAACAACAGATGACATTCAGCTGAATAACATTGAACTGATAAATGCATTTTGTGTGTGTTAAAAAGAAAACAAATGATTATATGTATATATCAAGTCATTCTAGGCACTCCAAAGGGTTTGTGTTGACTGACATAATACCTTTAAGTTCACACAATTCTATGTGAATTCCATGTGTCCTTGATGCCTTTGATCAGGGATGGGCAGAAAGTAAATTGGGATTCACTGGTAGATGTCTGGGTGATTTGAAGTAAATTAGCAAGAATTTCTGACACACTTTTTTAAAAAAACAAACAAACAATGGCAACAACAAAATGAGTTTCCCCGCCATAAAGCATATTGCCAAATGAAAAAACAAACAAACCCACTGCTGGTTCTGGGGAGGTATCCAAGTGTGTATTTTTTATGGAAGAACTATGAGCTCAGTTCAGATACTCAAATTCCTGAGCCAAGGGCTATTTAATTCTAAGTGTATGTATTTAGTAAAGTTTTAAAAAAGGAAGAAACTAGAGTAGATCTTACAAGTCTGAAGTCTACCCATCCCTGCCTTAGATCATATTCTTCAAGGCTGCTAGCAAAATATATCCTGGAATCGGAGTTTTAAGGGCTTTTTATATTAATAAATTTTGAGTATTAGTACCCTAAGCCAAGGTCTTTATGCTGCATGCTTGTGCACAGATTTAACTCTTCTGTTTTACCAATCAAAACCTTCTCACCTTTGGTTCTCAATGTACACAGCTGACGCTGTACAGTTAGAAGATCCCAGGTCCTATTCAGTTTAATCAGTGGTGCAGAATTTGAAGAAGAAACAAAAGCTATAATGTATGTCCCCTGCTGGAAAATGCAAGGCATGTTTCTTTATGAAGTAGTATGGAGAGTGTCAATTATTTCCGAAGCAAGCATTCACTTTAAGCGCCTTCAATCATATAGAAAGTTGTTGCAAAATATGATTCCTTTCTTCAGCGCTCCAATTCAACAAACTCCTGCAGAATCCAACTTCATTTTAAAGTGATAAATCTCACTCACTGCAGGCACCACAAGTAGGTAGCTGACCAGACCCAATCAGTTACCCTCTGGTTTTGTAACTGTAGAATACATTTATGAAAAGTGAGAGGGATGCGGCGACAGATACATTTGACATCTGATGACCCCTTCTGTTGCTAACCTCTTGGGTGGATTTAGCTCATGCTCCCTGGCAAGCACTGTGATTGCAGAAGCCAAAAATAAAATTAGGCATCATGGCTTAACTTCACATTGTAGCAGATTGGCATTAGGATACAGAACCAGGGCAACAAAGGGAAGTAACTCGCAACCAAATAAAACCAGGAAACAATGTAAAAGCCGAGAAATAGCAATTATATTACAATATGAAGGTCATTTACTATCACAAAACTTTTAAAAGCAGCAGTGGCTTGTGATGTGAGTCTCTCAATTGACTTGTTGGGGTGGGGTGGGGCAAGGCAGCAAGGTTTGGGGTGTTCAGAGTTATAGGGGCAAACACTGCAAACCTGGAGATTCTCTAACTTTGCCCTATGCCCTCCCAAAAATAAAGTTCCATCACTGCAGGAAAGATGCCACTGCCCACCCACACTTAACAAGCCACAGCCACCACCGTTCAAAGACAAATGGTTTTAACAAAAATGATATTCTGATGGTGAGACCGAGAGCAATAAGTCTAGGGTGATTCCAGATGGTGGCTTTATACTCCAAAATACTCATTTAAAAATTGGCTTTCCCAGCTATGCATTTTAAACATATTGCTTGCCATATTCTTTTTTAGACATGGATATTCTTTCTTTTTTAAAATAATTTCTATTGAATTTTCCAAATTGTAACAAAAAAATTCTACAAATCTTAACTGAACAATTTATAATTCCATATTTCTCCCCTCCCCCCTCTTTGGCTTCCCCCGTATTTCCGTACTAATTTATTAAACAAATTCTATACCCTGCTGGTTTTTACCTCTTATATAGTTGTGAAAGTTTAGTCAAAGCCTGCCAATGGGTCCAAGACTTATACTGTCTTTTTATATACAGTGGTACCTATGGTTACGTACTTAATTCGTTCCGGAGGTCCATTCTTAACCTGAAACTGTTCTTAACCTGAAGCACCACTTTAGCTAATGGGGGCCTCCCGCTGCTGCTGCCACACCACTGCTGCACGATTTCTGTTCTCATCCTGAAGCAAAGTTCTTAATCCGAAGAACTATTTCCAGGTTAGCGGAGTCTGTAACCTGAAGCGTATGTAACCTGAGGTACCACTGTAGTTTATAGATGGTTCCCCCTCCTTTTTGAAATAGATGTTGTCTCTCTCATGTATCCTCTCTGTCAGCTTAGCCAGTTCCCCATAAGCTTGACTTGCCACTCTTCCTTTGTTGGCGTTTTCTCTGTTTTCCAGACATGGGTATTCAATGCTATTGAGTTTTGTGGGGCTGGGCTGTATGCCAAGGTCCTTCTAATTCCTAGATTCAGCAAGTGTTAAAATCTAAGCAATTCCTGGAATAGCCAAGCTAGCTTCCTGGTGAGGAACTGGACTAAGTGTGGGTTGTTAAGGTAACAAAGAAAGCGGTTCTGTGCCAGAGGTCAAAAGGCTGGGCCTCCCTTCCTTAATTATCTGGTAGTTAGAAGGACAAAGGGCAGAGGGGAGAGTTGAGATGTGTCAGCTGGAAGCAAGGTTGGGAAGCCATGCCTGATTTCTGATAGAATCCAAAGCTGTGGCCCTAACAACAACAGCAACAATTTATTTGTATCCCGCCTTCCCCAGCCAAAGCTGGGCTCAGAGCAGCTAACATCATATCAATCAGACAATATGCATAATACAATATACACTATGCAAATAAAATAACATTCCACATTCATTAAAATAATATAGAATATTAAATATGGCAAATCAAAATGAAGGATTTTGCAACACTGAACAAGATATCTTTGATTTTATGGCTATAGCAGGAAGGAGAAAACTTTTAAAGGATTCAAACAAGAATGAGCTTCTTTTTTTAAAAAAAAGGAATGAAAAATAATGGGAGATAATTTATAATGTTAACCATTTTCGGGGTCTCTAAGAATTGCAATTAAGAAAATTAGCAAAAATAAATAAAATCATTCTGTCCAATGACAGTTCTCATCTTGTGAGTTCTTTTCTTTTCTTTTTGGTATGTCTTTTAATCTTGATGATTTCATTTTTGTTTATCTGGTCTACTATATTCCTTAATATTACAAGGATGTTCCTTGCTGTTTTCCCCGCCTCTTTATATTGTAAACTCTTTTGTAAACTAATTTTGAAAGCAATAATTATAGTAATAATATGAAGGAAAAGGCACTTTGTAAAACATGTGCCCTACAGGCTGCCTGTTGCAAATCAGAAAGAGCTTTGCCAGCAAACCATGAAATCCAGCAGGAAATAATTGAACCTTCCAACAGCCTTTGGACCTCTCCTGGCAAAGGAGGATGGGAGCACAAGATTTTACATAGATTATAGAAAATTAAAGTCATCATAAAAGATTACATTTACAGATTACTGTAAATGCTGTGGGAGAGTCAGTATGGTTTTCCAAAAAGAGCCTTAAAAGTGGGTATTTGAGGGTGGAAATGAACCCAAGATACAAGGGAAAGCTGGGTGCCCTTTGAGGCTGTAATCCAACCTAAACACACTTTCTGAGTACTAAGTCCCATAATATTTCTGAGCAAAAATGCTTAGGATTGCTCTGCTCCAAAAGCTCTGTGGACCAGACCCTCTTTAAGAAGGGGATAGTGTTGTGAGCGTGCTATCTAATTACTGTTAAAAGGCCATCTGAAGCCATCCTTTATTCCCCTATATTTTGGCAACACATGTTCATTGTGTCATGCCAACAGAGAGAGAGAGAAAAAACTCACTTGTGTGGGATGCAGAAAAATCTTCAAGGAAAATGTTTTGCTTTGCTGTGTTATGTGGCTTGTATACATAATCAGGTACTTGAATAGCAGTTACATTTTAGTACAATGTTCTTCAACTGATGTAGATCCACATCGTTGTTGCAACTAAATCTTCAGAAATACATCAGTCGTAGTGAAACTGTTTCATTGTTGTTGTTCAGGATTCTTTCTAAAGTGATAAGAAGAAGGGGGAAAACAAAGGGGGTGACTACATGCAAAAGAGGACTGGATTCTTTTATCCTGAATAGCTATAAGCATATATTTTCAGAGATGCACAGAATTGTAGAATTAGCAGGCAGTCCGAATATCATCTAGTCCAGCTCCCTGCAATGCTGGAATCTCAACTAAAGCATCCACGACTGATGGTCATCCAACTTCTGTTTAGAAATCTCCAATGAAAGAGTCAATCACCTTCTGAGGGAGTCCATTTCACTGTCAAACAGCTCTTCCTGTCAGAAAAGTTCTTCCTGATGTTTAGTCGGAATCTTCCTTCCCCACCCCCTGAGAGTGAACTGTGTACTGTAATGGAGACACATTGGCAAACTTGCAAGGTTTTCACATATTACATTACAATACAGGTGTACCAAAGCCAACACCATTTCCTCCCCATCCCCCCATACATTTACATTTCTATTTCCTCAATCCATCATATTATTCTTCATATTATTCTTTTCTCCTTCCTCCCACTTCCTTCCGCCCCCACTCGATTTCCTCCACATTATACAATTTACAATAATCTTTGCATTCTACAATCTTCTCAAATCATCTATATATTCTGATTATCTTTCCTTACTAATTTTTTCTATCCAGTACTTCACATTTTAATCTAGGCATATTAGCATATCTTTTTTTGAGCAATATTCCTTTCTTGTAACTTGGAGCCCTTGATTCGAGTCCTACCCTCTGGAGCAGGAGAAAACAAGTTTGATTCACCGGCCCTTAAAGTGATTTGGAAACGGCTATTATTATATCTCCTCTTTTCCAGGCTAAACATACCCAACTCCTTCAAAAATTGCACACAACCCAACCAACAATTAAATTTGTTGTTGTTGTTGTTTAGTCGTGTCCGACTCTTTGTGACCCCATGGACCAGAGCACGCCAGACACTCCTATCTTCCACTGCCTCCTGCAGCTTGGTCAAACTCATGCTGGTAGCTTCAAGAACACTATCCAACCATCTCGACCTCTGTCGTCCCCTTCTCCTTGTGCCCTCCATCTTTCCCAACATCAGGGTCTTTTCCAGGGAGTCTTCTCTTCTCATGAGGTGGCCAAAGTATTGGAGCCTCAACTTCAGGATCTGTCCTTCCAGTGAGCACTCAGGGTTGATTTCCTTAAGAATGGAGAGGTTTGATCTTCTTGCAGTCCATGGGACTCTCAAGGGTCTCCTCCAGCACCATAATTCAAAAGCATCAATTCTTCGGCGATCAGCCTTCTTTATGGTCTAGCTCTCACTTCCATATATCACTACTGGGAAAACCATAGCTTTAACTATACAGACCTTTGTTGGCAAGGTGATGTCTCTGCTTTTTAAGATGCAACAATTAAATAGTAAGGTCTAAAAATCAGGATACAAAGAAATTAATATCAGGTAACAGCAACAACCCCTGCTTCCAAACACACCTCTCCCAAACAACACCCCAGCCCAAGAGTCTGCTCAGCAGCATCAACTTTTGTAGCTGGAGTCATTCAAGGCCTTTCTGGGCTATGTGGGGAAAGGCCTGCAAGCTCTTCCAGGACTCACAGCCAAGATGGGTTAGCCAGCATCTTCCTACCTCACAGGGTTGTTGTGAGGATGGAAGTGGGGAGCAATGGGCACCACCCCATCTTGTTTGGCAGAAAGGCGGGATACGAATGGCACAAACAAATAGCACTATTGATGTAGGATGTACTTTATTGTATTGCGTGCTTTTGTTGCTTACGCCCCATTGCCTCTGCCCCCTCCCTCCGAAAAGAAAAGCGCCGAAACTCCCTCCCTGCACATCCCCGCCGAGGTAACTAAACACAAAGAACGAGCTGGACGCGAAATAAACCGCCGTGACGCGGGACCAAGAGCGTGCAGCGGGTGGTTGTGGGGGTGGGGATGACGCCGATACGCTCTCGCGAGCGACGTCGGCGGCTAGAGCGGCCAGGCCGCGCGGCAGAGGGCGCATGCGCCTTCCGCCCGCCCGCTCGCTCGCTCGCTTGCCGGCCGGCCTCCCGGTTCCGTCGCCGTCCCGTCATTCCCAGCGGGGAACAATAGAGTGGGAGTCGCTGGCGGGCTCTAGAGCGGCGCAAGGCCGATGATGTCGGAGAAGAAACAGCCCGTCGACTTGGGGCTCTTGGAGGAGGACGACGAGTTCGAGGAGTTCCCGGCCGAAGGTAGCCTCGAACCCAGGAGGGGAGGGCTGAGGAACGAGGACGGTGACTGTGCGCTGTTGCCTAGTGGGGGGCGGGGAGGCTTTTGGAGAGGCTGAAAACTAGGCCTCAAATACGCCTCTGTGTGTGCGCGCGCGCGCTCTTCCCGCGAGAGGGGCCCCCTCACAGTTGGGGCTTGGTTGCTCCCGAGTAGGAGCCTCTGCGGCCTCGGGGCCTTATCTCCCAGCATCCCTTTCGCGCCTGAGGCTGCCCACGCGCCACACATGACTCCTCAGACCTGCAGTTCCCAGCATCGAACTATAGTTCCCAGGATGCTTTGCCCCGCGGGGTGGGAGTGTAAGAATGCCACGTGCTTTAGATGTGCGGTGTGTTTGCGCAGCGCGAGTTCCTGGCTGGCTGTCTCACCCGCATCATCCCCCCCATTTCGTGTGGAAGAAACATCAGGGGTAGGCTTGAGGCGTGACAGGTGGCTGGCCAGGTTTTGGACCGCTTTAAAACGCGTCTACCGTTCGGAGGATTTCTCTCCGCTTGTGCACTTTGGGCTAAACAGGGATGTGACCCGACTGTTTTCCTGGGTACAGTTGGTAGGACCAAGATCTCTCACCTGGTGAACAAAGATGCTATCCTTGATCAATAGACGTGATGGCATGTACAGAAAGCCAGTCAATGTGTGTTAAACATTTAGCAGCAGCTGTTTAATAATTGTCACTCTTGCGTATTCAGAACACCATGTTTACTATCCCCTTTAATAGCCAGGAAGAAAGCCCTGTTCATTTATAGAACTTGCCTCCAGTAAATTGTGGCAGACTCAGACTTTGCTGAATGACCAGAAATACAGATTCTGGTTTCAGACAGTACTTGCTCAACTTTATTATGTTTCTATTACATTTGAATATGATTGGTTGATTCATTGCTGTTGCTGATCTGCTGTGGTGGTGGTGGTGCTTTTTCAACAGTAAAACAGGATTGCACAAACAGTAGATACTGCTGACCTTAAATAAGGCTTCTGTATTATTGTATAGCTCAGCAAAACTATGTAGCGGATTTTTAAAAAGTCTGTTTCATACAATTTATTGGCAGTATTATGTTTTTAAACATCTCTGCTTTGAGGCTGAACTTGGTTATATATTTTAAAGCTTGATGCCATGCACATTGTGCTAAAAGCAGTGCTGCTACCATTTTGCTTTAATTGCATTTGCTGTGGTCATTTGCTCAGCACTGAGAAGTGCAAAGTTTTTTTGTATAAAAATCTTGAGCTCCTGATTTGTCATATTATTTCAGCAGTCTAACTGAAAGAACCTTTAGAATTTTAGTAGTATAGGTATGAATAATAATAGCATGGGTATCAGTAAACTTCTGTGTTAAATAAACTTCAGAAGTGCACCTTCCCGTTACAGAGTTTCACAATGCAAAGTTATATTGACATATGAGAGAGAAACATTCCACAAAGAATGTTTTTATTAAAGCACCCTACATTTCAAGGGTGATTTTATTCTTACCTTTCAAATTCAACCATCTGAAATCAATTTGTTCTATTTTTGTTAAGCATTCCATTGTGGTACAGTATTAGTATTCCTTATAAGAATTCATCACATGCTAAATTTTTTTTGGAAATTGTACAGAAGTGTGAAAAATAAGTTACTTAGGTATGTTAGAGCACTAAACAAAGTATACGTTGGCTTTTAAGTGTAGAAGAATTTAACAACTGTGTTATACAAGTAGTTTTAAGATCTTTGAAACATGGGCATGTTGTAGTTAATTAATGATACAGTACTTTCAAATCCCCATAGTGCTTTATATTTTTTCATTTTATCTGGTGAAAGGAAAATAATACCACTGGATGATAATTTTACATTTGCAAGTGTGCAAATAACATCCTTTAGCTGCATGAATAATGTATAGTTACAGGCTTTCTGTCCCAGTTTTTGTGAAGATGACTGCTGCTTATAGTGCAGCAAGTTTAATCAGAAGGGAACACAAAGCGAGGTGATCATTTTATCAGCTAATGTTTCAAATCCTGCAAGTTGCACAGAACTTTGATGTGAAAACTAGTTGTCTGTTTGGAATGTTTGAGGGTGGGGAGAAGCCTCCTACCCACCACCCCCATCAGTACCTATTGTGTTACCCGGAGCTGCTGCACAGCTGGATGCACTTGGGGTTTTGCATTTTACACCGTATTAATTTTAGTGAGCATGTCTTTCAGCCCAACCCATTTGCTTTCAAGAAATTATGGTAGCCACAATGATACCAGTGATCCATATAATTTCAGTTACTGAAATAAGAATGTGTTGCAAGTTATGTTTTGCATTGCTATGTTTAGTGTTTCAACAGAGATTGATCTGTTAGAACAGGGGCTGTTGTGATCTAAAATGAATTAATGCACTCTGCTGACATTATTGTGTTCATTAATATTATAGTAATGTCAGTTGCAAGAAGCTTTTTATCAAAAACCTGGTTAAAACAAAGCAGGTCTACTCCTTGGTTAAAAACATGCTAGGCAGTAAGTTTCATTCATTCATTCATTCATTCATTTATGAAAAATAAATAAGCAACTTACACAAAACAAAAACTTGCAATGTGCAAAATTTAAAACATAGAATAAAACATCAGAGATATGTCTAAGTACCCTGGGTTTTTCCATTCCTAAATCGTAGTATGTATGTTTAGAATTTGACAGTGGTTAACATAAGTGCCAACAAACCCCTCAGCCATGATTAAGTGGAGTGAGTGGTATTTACTCCAGGGAGAGGAAAGACTGTAAGATGAGAGTCTGCTCATCTCAAGGCTGGTTAGCAGGGAGCATTACTTATTTGTTTCAGAATCATCAAAAGATTAACTTGATTCATATTTTTAATGCATGAAAGCTCAATGTGCTATATAGTAAACAAGAATGCCAAAGCCCTGAAATGCTCATATCTTGTGTCTTTTGAAAAAACACCACCTAAATGCGAAACTTATACAGTAGTATTTTGGTTACAAAGCCAGTGAACTGTCATAGCATAGTTACTGTGTTTTTGCATCAGGTTGCCACAGTATTGTTTAAGCACAGGACTGGTTTACTTATTGTCGTGGGTTAGAGTTCTAGAGATCAGAAATGTATTTGAAAAGCCAGTTTTTACTTTGGAAAACAGTAGAAAGACACTGCTGGAACGGGTCGCTTTTATGTCCTGAAGGATGGCATTAGAAATGTACGGCAATACATGGTCTTTGATCGCTGCCTCTATTATTGTGTGTCTCAAATCTTACACATTTGTGCCAATGGTTTGAAAGCCTGTTAGGAGAAAAGCCTATGGTTTAATAGCCTGAGTTCCCACTTGTTTTGCAGTGATGAAATCTGATGTGCAACTTATTCACATGTCATTTTTCAAATTCCCTGGTATTAGGGTCCCAACTGGTATTGAAGTAGTATCCATGGAGTTTAAATATATGAATAGGGACTGACCTCTCAATACTCCTTACTAGCAGGACAGAACTCTGGGCCCTTTCCCTAATAGGGTTCAACCTCTCTCTTTTTTTAAAAGCTTCCTGGGCCAGTACCTGATCTTTGGCCAGACAGCATCTAGTTTGCTGCTCTCTTATCTCTTTGCCTCATTTCCTCACCCTAGCGTGTTGTCTAGGTTGCCTGATACTGACTCACCTTACTCGTTTCCTCCACCTTGAACAGAGCTGTTCAGCCTTACAAATTTGGAATATCTGTGACTAGAAATTACCAGCCAGACCTTTTAAGGGGATCAGTCTGTGAAGTGCTTCTATCATTTGACTCCAATCATGCATTTACAAACCACGAGTCTTGGCTTTGGTCCAGATCTAACCGTTAAAATACTCTCAGTTCATACCAATGGAGCTCTGTCATTTTATAAAGTGTGTATAAGATACTGGGAAAGTGGTAGATACAAGATACATGTTTTAGCCACTGTTCACTTTCAGTTTTTACCTTTGTCATTAATATTACTGCATGAACTGCAGTAAATATTGCATACTTACAGAAGAGTGGCATGAAATTACATTGTGCTCTGAATTGTATCCTTAAAGTTGCATTTATTTATTTCATTTCATAAAATTGATACACTGTTTAATTGTAAAAAAAACCCCTCAAAGCAGCCTCCCAAACTACAAAGCAGTAATATTATTGTTAAAATAGTTAAAAACAACTATTTATAACACAATTAAAGGGAATGAAGCTTTCTGATATTCAAGTTACTGAAATGTTTTGCTCATAGTTTAACTATATATAAACTAAACTTGTCCTGTGTCCTTTTTTCAGACTGGGCTGGTTTAGATGAAGATGAAGATGCACATGTGTGGGAAGACAATTGGGATGATGACAATGTGGAAGATGATTTCTCCAATCAGCTAAGGTCATCTAAAAGTTTTCATTATATACAAATAGTGAAAAAATTCCAGGCTAGAATCCCTCAAACAAGAATCAGATCCGACATGCTGGACAAAATCACATTTTGTAGCGGCTCCCATACGTAACATGGAACTTTGTGCACATCAGCAGTTGCTTTAAGTCAGTGTTTCCCAACCGGTGTTCCGCGGCACACTAGTGTGCCGCGAGACGTTGCCTGGTGTGCCGCGGGAAAAATTAAAAAATTCGAAAGATATCCGGAGAGGCGGCCTTCAGGCGAGTTTTAATTTTAATTTTCCTTCTCCCACTTAATGCCCCACGCTCGCCCGAGCAGCTTGCAGTCCTCGGTAACCACGGCGACCCGAGGGAGGGGAGGGAACAGGGAAGTTGAGGGCGGCGGCGAGCTGCGATGACATCAGTGGGCCGCGCCGCCGCGCCCTGGCACGGTGTGAGAGCCCCGGCTAGTGGCGCGAGCTTCGGAATAAGTGGGATCCGCGTGCGCGAGACCGAGATCGCGGGTAAGGAGCTCAGCCCTGGGCAGGAGGAAGCGGGGCCGCGCGTGCGGGCCACATCCCCACAGAGAGCGAGCCTCCCCCGGCCCACCACTCCGGGCAGGTCCACTCGCATGAGGGGGCGGCGATGGCGACGGCCCGCAGCTTGCCTGCAATGCCATCCCTCGAGCAGGCGAGGAGCCCGGAGGCTACCAGATGAGAGTCCTCTTTCCCACCCTGCTCGGGAGTCCAGAGCACTTGGTCGCATTCAGGATCTAGAGTGGGGAAGCGGGGCTTGTGTCTGGGCTGGACACATTGGGCTGCCTGTGCCGCTCGACCTGCGGGGAGAAATCAGGGTGGGAGTCACGACCGTGAGGCAGGGCTGCCAAGTGTGGCAGAAGAGGACACGGCCATCGCACCTGTCCTTAGGTAGGAGCTTCTTCCGTGTCGACCTGCTGCCCTAAAGCCTTGGCTTTTTTCTTGGCTTTTTGGCGGTTGGCACAGAAGGAAGGCAAGGGGGAGGGGGAAAAATTGAAACTTACACTTTCATGCATCCCTCCCGGCGTGACGCTGCGCGCTGACGTCACGGGGCTGTAATGGTGGTGTGCCTCGAGATTTTTTTCATGAAACAAGTGTGCCTTTGCCCAAAAAAGGTTGGGAAACACTGCTTTAAGTTTCAAGCTGCGTCACTTTACTGATATTTAGCCATATTGTGCACATAATAAAATAGCTGCAGTGTCAACTAGTATTAATCACTATTGAGGTACTAGCAGCTCTAAATGGGTTAAGCTCAATATCTCCAGCTGAATTTTGAGATGAAAATTGTGTTGCTGTCACTTATTGTCAGTCTGAAAAAGCAGTTTTAAGTTAATTGCAGGACTGACTATTATTTCTTATACAGCAGATATCAATAAAATAGCCAAAACTAAAGAACCATGCCAGATACATCAGAAAGAAGAGGAGGAGAAAGCATTTAATGATTGGATCATATTTCAGTTGCTTCATCTGTTTTCCTTTATCTACTGTATCTGCAAAATAACGCTTCCTGTTCTGAGATTGTTTTTTCTCTGCATATAGCTTATTTTTGTTACCTTGGCTGCATGCTTAGCAATGCCTTGCTTCCCTTTGGCCTTGAGGGGTTTGTGGCTTCCTCAGGCAAAGAAGATGGAGATACATGCACACTGAAACAACATAATTCAAAGGCTTGTGCTGCTTGTGTCTGCTTTAGCAACTCAGTGGGGACAGGGGTGGGTGGCGAATGGATGCAACCACAGGTAGAGGGGAGAGGAAAGTTTTTGAGGAAGTAGCATAGGAGAGCTGAAGCAAGATACATATTTCATTGAACTGTTTACAACAACCTTTTACTATTGATTGGTGCAGGTGGAAATATGATAAACAGCTGGATCTAGACTAAGTTAGTTGCACATGGGTCCTGCTTAAATGAGTGTGAAAAGTTAGTTATAACTGACAGTGCAGTCATGAAGCTTCCTTCTAGGTAAGTGGGTATAGGATTGTAGCTTGAATGAAGTCATTTCAGTGGGAACATAGTGCAGCTTACTTTAATCTGGATCCAATATAAAAATTATTTTATATAATGTGATTAGACTTTTCATCAGAATACTAATTGTTTTGGAAGCAAAAGGAGGAGTAATTAGAATATGTTTTGAGAGATTATATACATACATGTTGGGTTGAGCTCAGACACTTCCTGGCACTTGGGTCTCATTGATACTCAATAGAAACTTAGTCTGGTTCCAATCAAGTGTTTTTTTAATGTAAGCAAGAATTGAGTGTCTAACATTTCGCAGGATTTAAATAATTTGTGTGCTTTGTTTTTACTTTACAGAGCTGAATTAGAAAAACACGGCTACAAGATGGAAACCTCATAGCTTTCAGTGATGCTGCGGTCTGGGATGGGACTGCTGTATATTGAACAGAGAAATGTTACAGAATGCTAGCTGGAAGCAGAAATACTAGAATGTCCTTTATTACCCCCCAAATTTGTTTTTGTTTTGTATGAATAAAAAATTGAATCTTAAAGGGTTTTGTATTGTCAGTATTGTTCAACTTTATTTCTGAATTACTAGTATATACAAAAATAATATTGTCAGCTATACTAAGTCTGGGTTCATTATAATGTTGACTTCCTTTACATGATACTTGAAGTCCACTGAAGCAGAGTGAATTGAAGGTTTACGACATTTTATCACTTTAGATCACAACTAGAGAAAAACTGCTGTGGTTATTGTTTACCACTTTGGGAGGAAGGGCAGGACAGAAGTTTAATAAACAAGTCTTATACTGAAATACTTCATCTACTTTTCTTTGCTTAAACAAGTGAAACATACAAGTTAAATGCCTCTGAAGAAGGAAGTTGCATGTGAGAGACAACCTGGGTGGTTGTAAGTGGAAGCTTCTTAGTCCAATCTGCATGCTTAGTCATAGCTGTAGATGTGCTCCTGATGGAAAGCTTACCTTCCCTGCTTAGTGATTTGCCAGTTCTAGAATTGTCAGCTTAATGACAGTTGAAGCCCCATTGTCCAAACTTTACAGCAATGAAACAAAAGTATTCCTTAGTTAACCTTGAAGTGAAGTGCAATAAAACACACAGCTGATGTTGAATGAACATACCATCCAATGCTATTTTTTTTATGAGTGCGAAGAGGGACAAACATTTATTCTATCTTGTCTTACAGGGCCAGCTCAGTTTAAGAGTAGAGCATGGAAAGTGGTGGGAGTAACCTAATATTAGTACTAGAAACACTTTCTTTAACCTTGTTTAGCTAAATAACCTTGAGTATATCGTGATGCAATTGGGTAAATATGATAATGGTACATTGCCAGCTTCTGGGGAAACACTTGGGCGGGTTTGTTGAGTCAGCCAACTCATGGTGAGTTCTGGCTAGGGTTATTTGCAGGACACCATGACTTCTGCCCTAAGCCAGTTCTGGGGGAAAAAATGCCCATAGGCCACATTGGTTGTTTTGCAAAACTAGATAGTTCACCTTTAAGCAGTGCTATGCCTTTATCCAATTTTGCATGGTTTGGAGAAAGAAAGCAAATGACTACTTGAATAGCTTAGTCATACATTTATTACTCAAGCTACATGAGTCATTTAATAAGTATAGAGCAAAATTCACTATCGCACAAACTGACTCAAGAACATATAAATGCTTTAAGCTTTTTTCGTTCTCTTCCTCGCACAGTATTTTGGCATTGTACTGGGAGTTGCAAAGAAAGCAAAATGTTGGCTATAAATAACAGAAAGTAAAAGTTGGAATGAAAATCTGAGCTGACCCTTTTCGGTTTCATTACATAAAGTAAAGTCAACTAGAAGATATAGAACTTTGACTGACTAAAGCACTTCTTAGTCATCTCAAATGAATGTGTGGAAGTCACATAGAAGTTGGCACAAGCTTGCTTTCTCCTGCTCCAGAGGGTAGGACCCAAACTAATGGCTTCAAGTTAAAAGAAAAGAGATTCTGACTAAACATCAGGAAGAACTTTCTGACAGTAAGAACTGTAGCAACATATATGACTAAATGCTGGAACGCTCCCTTCTGACTGCCTTCAACTCCTCTAAAAATCACCTTAATCCTAAATATGTTTGCTCTGAATGAAACTCCATGGATTTCTGTAGAATTGGTTTCCAGGTAAGCAGGCTGTATTTGTAGTGCACACACATGTCATTGACATCTGATTGCTTCCCCTGCAGCAAAACACACTCCGAATTTGCTGGATCAAAATATATCAGCGTGCAGCAGTAGTGATGAAAGGAAGAGGTGGAGATTAAAATAATACTGTATGTAGAATGAAGAATGAACAATTTATGACTTCTCTATATTCCTGGGCTCCATCAAGGATACTATGGTACATACCAGACAAGCAAAAACTCTTAAGGAGGATAGAAAGCAGTGCCATTGAGGTGCATGCCCTGGGGAGCAGAGGTGCGGCTGGGGAGTGGTGCAAAGAGCCCAGAACCAAATGTAGAGGTTTTGAGGGTGTGAGGGAAGGAAAATGTGAATACATTTCAATGGACTGTATAACTCCAATTGCCCGCATTTGCAGTGCTCTTAGATACATCGATGATGCAGCCATACAGTGGTACCTCTGGTTAAGAACTTAATTCGTTCCGGAGGTCCATTCTTAACCTGAAACTGTTCTTAACCTGTGGTACCACTTTAGCTAATGGGGCCTCCTGCTGTCACCGCACAATTTCTGTTCTCATCCTGAAGTAAAGTTCTTAACCCGAGGTACTGCTCCCAGGTTAGCGGAGGCTGTAACCTGTAGCATTTGTAACCCGAAGCGTTTGTAACCCGAGGTACCACTGTACTTCAAATACTGTGTGATTATAGTTAGGTGATCTCAGAAAGATATTACAGAGGTGGAAAAGTGATCCAAGGGCTGGAACACCAATGGGAAAAAGGGTACATAATTTTGTTGTTGTTTTTCAAGGGTGATAAACTGGGGGCAAGATAATACAGTTAGAGCCTACTTTTTATTTTAAGCATTGAGTCATAGTGTCATCTGGTGAAGAAAGCTGAGGATTCCTTGCAAGCTGCAAGAAAAAACCTGGATGTGCATATGAGAATATGAGAAGAGCCCTGCTGGCTCAGGATAAAGGCCCATCTAGTCCAGCATCATCTTCTTACATTGGCCAACCAGATGCCCTATGGATGCCCAGCAGGACCTGAGCATAGCAGCTCCCTTCTCACCTGGGATTCCCAGCAGCAGGCATTCAGACACACAGTGGATGCAGAGAACAGAGAACATCATGTCTTGTAGTCATTGCTGGCAGGGGTGGATCTGCTATGAAACTAACAAAGCTTAAAGCTTCAGGGCCTCTAATCCTGGAGGGGCCCCGGGAAGCAACTTCAGTCCAAAATGCTTTTAGAAAAATGGGTCTACTAGACTCAATTTGAGGCGCACAACTCAAAATTGGACAATTTTTGTTGTTGCATATATTTCAACAATCCTGAAGTTTTGAGAGTCAGTAACACAGATGTTGTAAAGGTTGTTGTAAACAACCCCATTGAAGAAGGTAACAGTGGTTATCCAGACCTCGTCGCTGGTCATGAAGGGACCCCCCCATAACAGTTCTAGCTTCAGGGCCCCCAAAATGTAGATCTGCCCCTGATTGCTAGTCTTATCTGCCTTGCATTTGTCTTTAAAGCCTTCTAAGTTGTTGGCCATCGCTACCTCTTCCATAGCTTAACTACATGCTGTGTGAATGCATTTTACCATTTCCCCCTTTTTGCCTGTCCTGAATCTCAGTTGTTAAGTGTCACTGGTTGTGTTGATGTATTGATTCCTTGGAGCCGAATCTTAAAATACTGATCACTGGTGCGCCAGATAAGAGCCCTGGGTCATAAGGCTTATCATTTTGCCTGATGCTAGTTTAGCAGATGTCTTGTAGTTTTCACCAAAGATATTCCCCCACCCCTTTCTTACACACACTGTCATGGAAGATGAATTGGCTTGAGATTGGCAACGCTGTCTGTTATCTGTCATATAAGCTGTACAGAAGCTTCAATCTCAGCGCAAACACCATCTCTCACTGGACTTAGACCCAGATGTTTTTGGGGTTTTATTACACCTCCCTTGGTTTACCTGACTCTCTGAACTGCAATTCCCTGCTATCTGTCAATATACCCAGCAAAAGGGATTGAGTAAGTATGATTGTCAATTGTTGTAGTATTTCCACCCCCACCCCTGCACAACCTTTTTAGTGTCTGTTGCTTTTCTTTAAACACACACATACACACACCCCTCTACACATACACACAGCAGGTGTAAAATACCTGTCTCTTAGTATTGATTCTAGATTTACCACTCTGTGTTTCCTGAAGGTTCTGACAATTTAAAGACTGTAAAACAACCTATGCCTTCAGTCACACCTGTATCATCTGACTAAAATCAACTGGGCCACAGGGAAGTGGGCAATTAAGGGTGGGATGCCAGGCTTTGTGCTTGATAGCATTGCCAATATTTACATCTCCCGCACATCGTCAAAACAACCTCGTCCTCTTGCTTCAAGGAGCACAGAGGAATAGAAACATGGGGTCATCATTATACATCCTCCAAGCAGGTGACCTCCAGATTTGGACTACATTCCCATCATCCCTGACTGTTGGTCATGCTAGCCGGGGCTGCTGGGAGTTGGAGTCCAACAATATCTGGAGGGCACCAGGTTGAGGAAGGCTGCTCTGGCAGTTGATAGAAGGGGTAGGGGTGGTAGGTTTCTCCCCCCTTCCCCCACAATCAGTCTCTTGGAGAATTGGCCAGTTTTGTAGTGGTTTATAATCTGGGGACCAGTCAAGAAACACAGGGACCAGCCTTATCCAGTGGTTCTTCAGGATTTCAAACTGGGGACATACCCAGCCCTGTCTGGAGATGCCAGGCATTTAACCTGGGACTTTCTGCATTCAAAACAGGTGCTCTGTCACTGAGTGGCAACCCTTCCCCGTGCTTTCTCAATCTCTCTCTCTCAGGGTGCTTTCCAAAAAGCGTGCTTTTCTAGATAGGCCCCCAAATGAAGACAGAACTCATTTGAACTATGTGGAAAGTAATGAGGTTAAGTAAGTTGACATCTGAGCATTAGTCCTACAGCAGCTGCCTGGCTTTTTCCAGAATGGCTGGCTAGTGACCAGCTTGTGAGTTTCAACAGTGCTTAAAGTTTCCCTGTTTTAATCCTGATGTTTAAAAATGAGTTTTAAAGTTACTCTAAAAAGAGGCTGGGGTTTGGAAGGCAAGATTTGTACTCATTCCTTCAGAGGCAGTGCTGTAACGTGGGGGGAGCCAAAGGCTTTAAATTTGGGGTCTCCAACATGATGCCTGTGGGTGCCATGGCACCCACCAACACCTCTCCTGGCACCTGCCCAGACCCCCTGTCCCCCTACCTCCTGCCTTACTCTTCTGTGGGTTTGGGGGGGGGTTGGTCATCCCACCCCCCTTTTCCTGTCTGTCATGAGAGTTCTGAGAGAGAGCCAACTTAGGTATGAAAAAGGCAGCTCTAACAGGCCCCACCCCACTGAAAGAGGCAGCAAATAACAGTAGACCTGTCCTCTAAAACAAGAGAGTTTCCACAATACTACCTGGCATCTGCATGATTTCAGGGAAACCGTGACATATCTGTTGCCCGGGGAATAACTATTTTAGTACAATGCAAATGGTGAGCAGCATTTCAATTTGTCCAAAGTGATAAAAAGCCTAAGTGGTGAAAATAAGCCAGAGCTGCTAGAAGACCTGCTTTTCCATCTAATTTCCACCCTGCCGTTACAAACTAGCAAAGTTTTAAATAATGAGCTGGACATTGAAGGGAATCGCTCATACACTCCAGAGGTGTGTAGTTCTCTATTACAGCAAGGGCCATTGAATCATACACATAATGGAGGAGCTGACACCGCTGATTTGGTTGGAGGTGCAGCTATTTGAATAGACCCTAATCAAGTACCATAACTGATTGCATGTTCATCATGGGAGGACCATAGCTCAGTAGTAACCACAGAGCATCTGCTTTGCATGCAGAAGACCCCAGGATCCGTCCCCCGGCATCTCTAGGTAGAGCCAGGAGAAATCCCTGCCTGAAGTCCTGGATTGCCTCTGCCAGTCAGTGCAGACAATTCTGGCCTAGATGAACCAGTGGTCTGATTCTGTTTACAGCAGCTTCCTATGTTCCTATTCCTTCTCTTGATCATTGGAACATAGCTGTCAACTTTTTCCTTTTTTTAAGGGAAATTCCCTTATTCTGAATAGGATTCCTCGCAAGAAAAGGGAAAAGTTGACAGCTATGTGTTGGAAGCGCCAAAAACTGGCTTTAAAAGCAAACAAACACTGCTTTATATGAGTGGATTGCATTGCTGGGTATGTTGTAGCATTGCTAGCAGTGCCGTCACCTGATCAGACGGACAAATTTAAGAACACAAAAAGAGCCTGCTGGACCAGGCCAATGGCCCATCTAGTCCAGCATCCTGTTCTCACAGTTGCTGGCCTGTGGGACACCCGCAAGTTGGATTCGGGCACAAGAGCATTCTCCCCTCCTGTGGTTTTGCTTCCAGCGACTGTTTTTCAGAAGCACTGCTGCCTTCAATTGTGGAGGCAGAGCATAGTCCTCATGGCTAGTAGCAACTGTTAGGAACCTTAAGAAGGGAGAATAAGAGGGGCCTTGAAGTTTCCCATCCACAGTTAGAACCTCGGTCACCTGGTCTCCCCCACTTCAATGAGATGTACAGTGGTACCTCGGGTTAAGAACGTAATTCGTTCCGGAGGTCCGTTCTTAACCTGAAACTGTTCTTAACCTGAAGCACCATTTTAGCTAATGGTGCATCCTGCTGCTGCCGTGCCGCCACCTCACGATTTCTGTTCTTGTCCTGAAGCAAAGTTCTTAACCTGATGTAATATTTCTGGGTTAGTGTGGTCTGTAACCTGAAGCATATGTAACCTGAAGCGTATGTAACCCGAGGTATCACTGTACTGTAAAGGGACCCCTGAACGTTAGGTCCGGTCGTGGACGACTCTGGGGTTGTGGTGCTCATCTCGCTTTATTGGCTGAGGGAGCCAGCGTACAGCTTCTGGGTCATGTGGCCAGCATGACTAAGCCGCTTCTGGTGAAACCAGAGCAGTGCATGGAAACAGCGTTTACCTTCCTGCTGGAGCGGTACCTATTTATCTACTTGCACTTTGACGTGCTTTCGAACTGCTAGGTTGGCAGGAGCAGGGACTGAGCAACGGTAGCTCACCTTGTTGCAGGGATTCGAACCGCTGACCTTCTGATTGGCAAGCCCTAGGCCCTGTGGTTTAGACCACAGGGCCACCCGTACTGTACTTTTCTTTATTTCTAAACATCTATACATGTTAGCCCATGCAAATTTTGTGCAAACAGGTACCCACTTTTTTGCGATGCATTTCCTGTGTGCGTGTGTCTGCGATGTTTAAGTGGTCACCCCAATTGCTTCCTATAAGCAGGGGAACATTTTCTTAGGCACAGTGGATAATTCTAATGTATGGGGAGCCATTCCTTTTACAGAGAACCAGGAAATCCTCGTACATATTAATCTTGGGGGTGGGGTCACAAACCTCTTTTCAGCAATTCATGACACAATCACTTGGAAATACATTCTGCTGAAATCAAAAGGGCCTATTTTCAAGCAAATGTGCCCTGAGTGGATAGACCATTCAGAGATACACCACAGGCTTTGAGCAAATGCCTTTTCTCTATGACTGGAAAAGTTCAACCACCCAAAATGTCTAAGTATATTACTGTACTTTCTCAATTTGCCCCCACACCCCACCCACTGCATTTGCCTAGCTTCCCATCAAACCCTTCTCTGGTTGGCGATATGCTCTTTCTGACTACTGTGGCTAAAGTATGCTCCCTGACAAATGATTTCACAAACTGTGCATGTCGTTCCCCCCACCACTCCAAATAGGCCCCTTTAGACAATAACCACAATGGCTTTTTATGTGAATATGTAAATAGGTTAAAAAGTGGATGCATCCACTATCATAGAGAATATTATTCCAGTGTTACACTTCAGAGCCTTTCAGAACAATTTGCCAACACTTTGTGCTCCTACCCAAAGTGCCAAAATTGCTCTGTTCATGCAATTTTTCAAACATTTCACCTGAGCAAGAAATAAAAAGGTCTGCCAATGGGACAGTCATTTAGGCTGCTTTAAGGAGTAAAAGGGAGCCTTCCCCACAGCTATTTTGGAGAAGGAAGAGCATGTTCTATGCTATCCCACTGTATGTTAGCATCTCTCCCAATTCCATTATAGCATTGACATGATAGCACGTTAATTGGTTGTAGCTGTTCCAACTATTCCTTTCAAACTGTTGTATATTTTGAGAGAACTTCTGGGTATTAACCTTTTATTGAAATATTCATATTTTCTATTCAGAGTAAGTTTCCAATAAAAATGTGTTTTTATTGTTTCTTTTTGTGCATGGTTGAACACTTTTCCTGGTTACACGCAGGAAAAGGGTTCCGCTACACAACTTCAGAAATATTTGAAGCAATACAAATTATGCCATAGGTAGGGATAGTCAACATGGTCCCCTCCAAGTCAACTCCCATCATCCCTGACAATTGGCCATGTTGATTGAGACTGATGTGAATAGGATTCCAACAACATCTGGAGGACACCACACTGGCACCCCCTGCCAAACTCATGTTGTTTAAATGCACAAATTCTGTGCAGTTCCTAATGTTCTAATCAGTGTGCCATTTTAATTGAAAGGGTTGGAACTTACATAACCTCCAAGTGCCCCTATTTTCCAGGGATGTCTCATATTTAGAGAAGCTATCTCAGTTTCTGATTTGATCCTGGAATGTCCCACTTTTCCTTAGGACATCCCCATTTTCATTGGAGAAATGTTGGAGGGTATGGAGTTATCCAACCCCTATTTCATAAGGGTTATTTTACTATTTATACCCCATACATCTTACTGGGGTATAAATTCATATCCTAATTTAGATGTGAAGGTTGGTTGTATTGCTTATGCTGAGGTGAAGAAAAGGCACTGTGGAGATCCAGATAGTTTCCCCTCCCCACAATTGCTTCTTATGTTGCAGGCTTCAGCCTGACATTCAGATAGATAATGGTTTCTCTCTGTTACTCATTTTTCCATTCTTTGCCTCATTTCTGTAGCAGTTTGCAGTTATTTTTTTATTATAAAAAACCACAAAAATTCTTAATCTCAGCAATTTCTCCTGATAAACACATTTCTTATGTAGTTTTGACTAATATACTGAGTATATGGAATTTTGTAAACACCTTTTCCAAAATATAATGCACTTTTGTACATTATTCACTCATAGTCACTCATATTCACATTTTCTCCTAATATATGATATATATTTTTGTACACATTGTATTGGTTGGAGAACTGCATCATAAAGTTAAGAGAATTGCAGTTTCTTGTTAAAACACAAACATCTTTCTCCCCCATCACAACACTTGAACAGATTTGGGCCTAAGCCTGGGGACCATTTACCAAATTAATTCTTGTATATATCCTGTGCTTGCCATGACTGCAGTGTCGTTAATAGTCTTGGAAAATCCCCTGAGGACAATGGTGTCCGTATAGCTCTGCGTTCTCTCAAGGCATTTGCTCTGGCAACAGAAGCTGGCTAGCTTCCTGTTTTTATTGCACATTAAACCTCCCACCATTCGTAGCCTCCAGAAGGAAGAGAAATTGTCTGGATGGCTCCTGGAAGCAGAGTGGCAGCAGCACATTTAGGTGACACAAAAGCCATCAGTCTCTTGCTTTATACGGTGTTTATAACAAAGCCATTCTGCTCCAATTCCACCTCCCTTATCATGCCATCATTCTTTATGGGAGTGATAGGTGTCCCCCCCCCCCTCTCTCTCTCTCTCTCTCTCTCTCTCTGCAATATGTCCCTGAAACTGATATTAGCACTTCCTGGTATTGGCCACTGTTGCCACGGAAAAGTCTTATGGATGACATTCAAGGGTATATGTGGGAACAGCTGCATTGTACAATTGGTGAACTGTGTGCAAACTCTGAATCATCTTGGATCTTGATTTTAAAGGGTTCTTCCCAATAGTCTGTTAGTTAACCGAATAGACGGTATTGCAAACCACTTGTTATTGCAACTGGTATATAACTTTGTTAATTAAATAAAAACAGAAACCAATGTCGACAATCATATCAGTCTCACAGATGTGCATCCCTGTGAATGGTCTTCTGAGACATGCAAAGAATGGCTAACAACTTCAGTCGGTTTCTGACTGGAGCAACTGGGAAAATAAATTTTGGTAGAGGGCCTGGGAGAAAGGTTGTACAGAAAGGAGTGACAGTCCAGAGGGCCAAGCAAACTAAGCCATGCTGAGAGATGCTGGGGGGAAAAATGAATATACCCAGCTCTGACTTCTGGACTAAGGACTAGGTGTCTGTCTGTGTGTGTGTGTGTGTGTGTGTTTAATAAATTACAATATTGCATAACTACTGAGCTGCACTCATAACCTGGCTTAATAAGCCTTTCAATCCATTAGAAACAGCAAGCATATATGTTTTGTTTTCAAAAAGAAAGTATATCAATGTGAGTTTTCTTTTCCCACTTTTGTGCTTTCTTACCAGTCCTGTGGGCACAGTCCACATTTGCTCACTACTGCATTGAGAGCACGTATACACACACACACACACACACACACACACCCTTTGGGTACCCAAAGCACTCTTGAAACTCTCCAGCCTGCCTGTCTCTTTAGCAGGGAAAGCACCCAATATGTATTTTGTGTGGATAACCTAAGGTTAGAGAATTGTCCAGTAAGCATCCCCTTGGGTTGCCCCCTGCCTTGTAAAACACTGTGAGCAGGAGCGGGGGTGGGGGGGGAGGCACAAAGAGGTGGGTGGAGAGCTGTTCACTTGGACACTGTTCCTCTAGGAATCACTTCCCTTGGAGTCACGATTAAGCTCATCTGTTCCTTGTCCTGCCTGTATACCAGGCAATTTTCTTATTTGTGACGGTGGGAGGGAAGCGACAGTAGCCTTGGAAATAGCTTCAGATGCAACTGTAGACAGACAAACACCCAAACATTTATTTGGCATTTACCTCAGATGCTAGCTACCTAGCTGTCTACCCTACCCACTTGGAATATAACCCTTTGAAACCCCACAAGCTAGCACCTAAATTCAGCAATGTCACCAGGTCATTTTAGATTCTGGATCTTACAAGGGAGGGACTCTTTAGATCAGGGCCAGAAACCTTTTTCAGCCTCAGGGCTGCCTCATTTCCTCTTGGGTAGCCTTGTGGGTACTGAATATCAGTGGTAGGCAAAAGTGGGCATCCTGTACCCATGGTACCTCTTGCATTTGCCGCCTAGTGATGATTGCTTCATACATGGCATCTGCTGTGTGGCATCCGCTGATTTAGGACATTGTCACATTTTCCTAGAAGAGGTCAGAGAGTAACGGCCACCATTTTGTGATCAGGTGCTGCGAGTCTCTGAGGAGGCAACAGCTAGGCCTTGCCCTCTGGAGCTCTGAGGCAGCTTTGTCATTTGACTTTGCTTGCACTCAACATTTGAAGCAAGATATTCCCTTCCTTTCTTCTTCCTCCTTCAACCCAGTCCTCCCCCTCCCACGGCTGAAAACAGAAGCTTGATATTGTGACAAGATGGCCTCCGTCTCTTCCTTTATGCCACTCTGCCTAGTTTAGCTCTCTGTGGAGCCACACAAATGGGCACAGAAGAGTGGGGCTGGCCAAGCACACAGTAGTCTCCATACTCCATTCAGGAAAGCAAGATGTATTGTCACAGTTCAAGGACACACGCAACATCACCAGAGGGGAGGTGCAGAGCAGGACCAGAGAGTAAGACAGCCTGATAGGTGAGAGCTGATCAGATAGATAAGCATTCCAGAATATATAGGAAGCAAAAATTGTATCAACACACCTGGATCCAAATTCAATATTTTAAAATGTTGTTTTTTAATGTCGGTCAGTTAACCAATCAAGCAACCAATCAGTGAATGTATATATATATATATATATACAAGCATAACAAGCATAAAAACAACCCAAACCTGACTTGGAGGACAAACATGCAAGTCCTGATATATATATATATATATATGCTTTCGTAGATTTTCACGGGTACAGGAATGCAGGTTTTGGTGTCCTCGGGTGTCTTCCCGTGTAAAAGTTGGGGTGTCTAGGCGACGTTTCGACGAGGTCTCACTCGTCATCTTCAGGCTGGTGCTTTCGGCTTCTTGTTACTGGAACAGAGCAGGATCTCAGTGTTTGAGTTCCTATAAATACTGTTGAGGGGGTGTGGTGTATAGCCTCCAATGTTCTGGGCAGAGAGGAAGTTCCCAGGCTAGTGTGCCTTTTCTTCTTTTGTTCCTTAATTACTTGAGGGATATCTTGAGTGATTTCTTGAGTGATATCCTGAGTACCACTTAGGTGGGTCATTAGGTGTGGATTAGTTGCTAAAGTCTTTGTGTCTTGACCTCTTGAACTTTGTGAAGAGTTTTTCTGAGAAGATGGCTGTACTGCACTTAGTTGTGCTCTGGCTTGGCTTCGTGTATAGGGGCGAGCTGTGGTTTTGTGGCCTGTGTCAGCCAGATCTGTGTAGGGATTGCAGGGGGGTGCAGCATCCGGAGGTGCCACCATGGTTTGGCTACTGGATGGTGTCTGTAATTTATCTGTGGAGAGGGTCTGGGTTTGGGTCTGGTGTGGTTGATTGGTGATAGCGTTCTGTGTGCCTCTGGATCTGGTGTCAGTTTTTGTGGGGAGGGCTAATTTCCAGATGTCTGGCAAGCGGGATGTGTCGTCACGCTTGTTCATGTTGTGAGGGTGTTTCTCTATCTCGATGGCTTCCATGATTATTCTCTTGTGGTGATGTTCCATGTTAAAGAGCGATTTGGAATCTGCAAAATTAATTTCGTGTCCTGTTTCTTTCATGTGTTGGAAAAGAGAGGAAGTATTTTCTTCTTTTTTGACGGCATTCTTGTGTTCTGCGATACGTGCATTTATTCGTCTGTTTGTTTGTCCAATGTACGTGGCTGGGCAGACTTTGCAGGGTATTTCATAGACCCCTTGGTTTTCCAACTGGATTTTATCCTTGGGGTTTCTGAGGATATTGGCTATTTTTTGGTTGGTGCAAAAGGCTGTTTTGATATTGTGTTTATGGAGGATTTTGCTAATTTTATCTGTAGTGCCCTTGATATAAGGAAGGAGGGCCATGCCATTGTTTTCTTCTGTGTCTTGGTTTTTGGGGGGTGTTTCTTTTTGGATTAGCTTCGTAACCCTGTTTTGCTGGTATCCATTGGCAATTAACACATTTGAGAGATTCTGTAACTCAGTTGTCAAGTGGTCTTTGTCAGCCAGGCGTTTGGTTCTGGAGATGAGAGTCTTGGCTACGGAGTTTATTTGTGCAGGGTGGTGGTGTGATTGTGCATGTAAGTAGCGGTTGGTGTGTGTTTTTTTCCGGTAGATAGTGTGTCCTAGGGAGCCATCAGGTTTTTTGTAGATTAGGACGTCAAGGAAGGGAAGTTGGTTGTTGGCTTCTATTTCCATAGTGAATTGTATTTTGGGGTGTAGGCTGTTGAGATGTGTGAGGAAGCTATCCAGTTTTTCCTTCCCGTGTGGCCAAATTACATGAAAGAAACAGGACACGAAATTAATTTTGCAGATTCCAAATTGCTCTTTAACATGGAACATCACCACAAGAGAATAATCATGGAAGCCATCGAGATAGAGAAACACCCTCACAACATGAACAAGCGTGACGACACATCCCGCTTGCCAGACATCTGGAAATTAGCCCTCCCCACAAAAACTGACACCAGATCCAGAGGCACACAGAACGCTATCACCAATCAACCACACCAGACCCAAACCCAGACCCTCTCCACAGATAAATTACAGACACCATCCAGTAGCCAAACCATGGTGGCACCTCCGGATGCTGCACCCCCCTGCAATCCCTACACAGATCTGGCTGACACAGGCCACAAAACCACAGCTCGCCCCTATACACGAAGCCAAGCCAGAGCACAACTAAGTGCAGTACAGCCATCTTCTCAGAAAAACTCTTCACAAAGTTCAAGAGGTCAAGACACAAAGACTTTAGCAACTAATCCACACCTAATGACCCACCTAAGTGGTACTCAGGATATCACTCAAGAAATCACTCAAGATATCCCTCAAGTAATTAAGGAACAAAAGAAGAAAAGGCACACTAGCCTGGGAACTTCCTCTCTGCCCAGAACATTGGAGGCTATACACCACACCCCCTCAACAGTATTTATAGGAACTCAAACACTGAGATCCTGCTCTGTTCCAGTAACAAGAAGCCGAAAGCACCAGCCTGAAGATGACGAGTGAGACCTCGTCGAAACGTCGCCTAGACACCCCAACTTTTACACGGGAAGACACCCGAGGACACCAAAACCTGCATTCCTGTACCCGTGAAAATCTACGAAAGCATATATATACACATATATATATATATATATATATATATATATATATATATATATATGCAGGTTTTGGTGTCCTCGGGTGTCTTCCCGTGTAAAAGTTGGGGTGTCTAGGCGACGTTTCGACGAGGTCGAAACGTCGCCTAGACACCCCAACTTTTACACGGGAAGACAACTTTTACACGGGAAGACGTTTCGACGAGGTCGCCTAGACACCCCAACTTTTACACGGGAAGACACCCGAGGACACCAAAACCTGCATTCCTGTACCCGTGAAAATCTACGAAAGCAAATATATATATATATATATATATATATATATATATATATATATATATCAGGACTTGCATGTTTGTCCTCCAAGTCAGGTTTGGGTTGTTTTTATGCTCTAACTCAGGGGAAACCTATGACCCACTAGATGTTGTTGGACTCGAACTACCCTCAGCCTCTGTCAGCATGGCCAATGGTCAGGGATGATGGGACCTGTAGTCTAGCAACATTTAGAGGGCCACAGATTCCTCATTCCTGCTTTAACCTATACAGATATGAGTAATTTATTTAAAAATAGGAAAATATTCCTGTGAGAAATTCCCAGAGTGGTTTGGCACTCAATTTTTCTTCTTGGGAACTCTGGGAATTGTCATTCTGTGAGGGGAAAAGGGGTGTCCTAACAAGTCCCATTATTCAGCTCCCATTATTCTTTGAGGGAAGCCATGACTGTTGGAAGTGATACGATACTATTTTAAATGTATGTATTTTAAATGTATAGAGCAGGTGGGACCTAACAGGTTAAACTAGAGCAAGAAAATGAGAAATAAAAACTTTGAAACTACTTGAGAAAGCAAGGGGGCTGTAAAATGGCAACTGAAGAGGGAAATGGTGAGGCAAATTACAAACCGTTTATAATACTGTAAATTACATCCTGATTATGATCAATTCTCTATGCTACAATTACATTTGGCCTATTTGTACCTAGTAAGTACATTTAAGTATGGTAACATATTGATAGCACAATATGCCAGAGCACCCCAAATTAATGGTATTACCTTAAACAACCTTCTTTAAATAAGCCACTTGGAAAAAAATTACACCAGTTTATGGTGAAAACATGAACTTTGTGTCAAGTGACAGAAATAATTGCATTTTGGAAGAAGATACCCATTTAAGAAACAGAAGATTAAAGTCACCAAAGGAGCAAATAGTACATAACATTTGTTGGGTGTTTTTATATATATATAAAAAACAAACTTATTTGATCAGTTCTGCTGAAACTCTTGTAAGTTTTTCATAAACTCACAGATCCTAGGAATTGATGTCATATGCTGAAGAAACTACTGAGGGAAAACATTTCCCCTTGTTGATGTAATCCTCACCTCAGATGGAGCAGGTATTATCCAGAGAAGGGCATCAGCCAATGACCTGAGCCATACAGACAAATTGGTATGGAAGCAGTTGCTTTTTCATGGTTCCTCTTACAGTTTTGTTACTCTTGTTCTGGAAATATTGTTTTCCACTTAGGGATGACTGAATGTATCCATTTTGGTTCCTCTCATTTCTCATTTTTCCAGTCTTAAAGTCCAGTTCTCCACATTTCCAAATCAGCCTGTATTTAGTTTATTTTTTAAAGTCCTTGTGAAAATTTGTCAGCATTCAAATACAAATTTATTTGCACGGGTTTGTATGCAGTTTTACTTAATATACACATTTCTGCAAAGCATTTCCCCCCTAACATAATGTATTTTTGTATGCTCCTTTCATTAATACATGCATTTTTATGTACCCTTTACCGTAGTATACACATTTCCCCACACACATTACATGGCTGGAGAACAGCATCGCAAAATTCAGAGAAGGACGCTTGTTGTAGGATGCCTGTGTTTTGGATCATGTATTGTTTCAGAAAGTGCAAATTAGGTGGGTTCTCCTTTAAATGTGAACTGAATTTAATTTATTCTCCTTTTTTAACCCGTATGCAAATTAAACAAATAGATTGCTCAACTGCAGTTCATCTGATTAATCAATGGGGAAAAAATAAGAAGAAGAAGCCCTAACAACTATAACAAACTTTCTGAGAAGCCTATGCTTTAAAAGAAGGGAGCAAACATTAGAAGTGTGCTAAATGAAAAACCCTGGAGCAAAATGCTATTCCATTGCATGTCGGCTGCTCCACTGAAAAACCATCTTTGTCAGCTTTCATCAGAATGAAAATAAATGACCATTTTCTTCCCCATGTCTAAACAAAAGACCTGGGGGAGTGGGGAAAACCTGTGCTCCTCATGAGTAACTTCAACAAAAGAAAGCCTGCAGATTGACAAATGACTTTCAGATCCCTACATCAAGTATAATTTGGCACTAAGTACTAACATTTGAAAACCTGGATTCCTTGCAGTAGTTGGTCTGTGCAACAACAGACCCTTGGCAGGTTTGAAAAACTGCAGCGACCTTTAATTTAGAGAAATTATTACCAGTAAGAGAAAGCAGGTTGGTCATGTGCACGCCTCAAACTAAAGAGAGGGAAAAGAAAGAAAGAAAGAAAATAGAACCCAAAGTACATATTCTCCAGACCTGGCTCTGCTCTGAAGTTGATTTGTACCTCTCTAGCAGCTGTTCAAATAAGTAACTGCCCAGAGGAAACATGTATAATGCCTCAATAGTTTAATTTCTCGCTGCATCTCTCCAAAGTCCAAATGCAGACTCTTAGTAGAATGAACAAATAATGGATCGTTTACATGATGATTGGGAAACAATCCTTAGACTCTGAAGATCAGCAGAGTGAGGACATGGCAAAATTATTTGCAAATGGTTCCACGGTTTTGTGATTTGTAAGGATTTGCAGTCCTTATATTTCACTAGATGCTGTAGAGAGGCTTCAGATCACTGGCATGTCTGCAGAATGTGAAATGAAAATGCATTACCTCTTCATGGCTGCCTATGTAGCCCCATAAGTTCCATGATGGAAGAAGGATCAGATATAAATGAACTAACTAATGGGGAGGAAGCAAGAGTAAGAGACAAAAAAGAGAAAATGTACAGAGTTCAGATTTGCTCAGGGAATCTTGGGCTTCCATCCTATGTACTAACTTTATTGGGATTAAGCCAGGGTGGTGTAGTGGTTAGAGTGTTGGACTAAGACCCGGGAGACTAGGGTTCAAATCCCTACAAAGCCATCCAATATATATCTCTTGTGGAACTGCCAAAACCTTCCAATATTGGAAAATAGACCCTTTGCGCAGAATGTTATTGACATCATTTGAAGGAGGACGGAGACCAAGGTGTGTTTCGAAAGGAGTCAGGTCCCCATAACGTGAACCACTTTGCTTTCTTTTGGGTGTGTTTCTTTATGCCTTTTGCTCCTGCGTTAGACTGAATCGGCTTCTACTATTGCTTGCCTGCCTTAATTTTCTCCTGGTGGCAATGCCTTGCCTGGGCCTTGCTGCAATCAGATGGATACATTGGTGACATGGTGACGGCGGCTTGAAAAATGCATTCTCTATGCCTAGGAAAAACCTGTATAAATATTCTCAATAAATAAATAACAGTTGTCATTTCCCAAATATGACAGTCTCCGGTTGCCTGTGCTTAAATTGAACGACATGTCATTTACCCTAATAGATGGGAATGCATGTACGGCCTGTCTGAGTGAGTTGCCTAATTCTTATTCACCTCAGCTGTGATCTCAGTCAGGGGGCTCCCGCTCTAGCAGGGTTTGGATGGATCAAATCGCAAGTAGAAAAATCTTGGTCAATTATAGAACCCTTAGGCTAAAAGGAAGGTGTCTTTCTTCTTTTTTGTCTTTCTTTCCTTCTTTCTTAAACCTCACAAAACATTGAATGCTCCTCCTATTCCTAAGCTTACTGAAGAAGCAAATCAATCTCCCATCTGTGGAATTTCTGGGAATATCTCTTCCCCCTGTAATTTAGCATGTCTCAGCCCCCCCCCCCATCCTGATAATACAAGTGGTTGAGAATGGCTCCTAATCCTACCGGCATCCCCCCTTGTCAGCACCTCTTTATTTCACTGCTTTAAAGGCTCAACATGTTTTGATTTACAATAAGCACTAAGATAACTGCAGGTGCCCTCTAAAAGCAAGGTTAACTCACCTGAGATGAATTTCTTTTCTTCCCCACAAAGCAACACAAAAGCAGGAAACACAATTAATACAGGTGCTTCCCTGAAATGTAGGAAATGTCACTTACCCTTGATATGACACAAATCCTCATTAAATAAGCAGGCCCCAGTGCTTCGCTTTATATTTTCCTCTGTAGAGGAAAGGATTTAAGTTTTAAAAAACATACGAGAAGGGACCGAGAGCTCAATGATTAGAAAAGTTGTATTTCCCCCCCTCCATTTCAGAAGTCCCCAGTGAGATTATTTTGGTTTTATTCCAGTACTGGAATCCATATGCAATGATTATTTCAAGAATGGACTTGAGGAGACTGTGGATCACAGATTCTACATAATAAACAAGATGTTAAATATATAGTAATTAACTGAATTCTGTCCGGATAAACTCCACCCTTCCCCCAACTGAGTTTATCATATGCAAACTGTAATGTCATGCATGAATATACTAAGCTAAGAGTCCTATGTCTGCCTAGATGTTTGGTTCTTTACTGTCTGAGCATGGGCATAGCTAGGGGGAGGCACGGGGCAGCTGCCCCCCCAATCAAGTAAATCACTAAAAATACTTAACTAACTGAAGTTCTTCCCCCCCCCCAACATGAAGCCTGCCCCCTCCCTAAATCCTGGCTATGCCATGCGTCTGAGAAAGGAGGGCCTTCTCAGTGGTGGTGCCCCAACTTTGTGATGCTCTCTCCAGAACATTCATATATCATTTTGGCACTACATAAATGTCATTCCCACCCCCACCCCCTTTGCTTTTTAACTTTTCACCAGTGACAACCAGGCTTAGGGTTCTGACTCCCCCACCAAATTATGGAACCAGTGGAGGAACACTTCAGTCTCCCGGGACATTCCACTTTTTATGTTAAAATTGAGTCTCCCACAAAGGGGGCTCTAACCTACAAAATGCTGTAATAAATGTGCTCTGGAAATCTCCACCAGGCAGACATTTCTTGTAATCAGACATGCAACCCAAGAAGCATTTACTATCTTATGTTTTGTTCTAAATTATCTTACCCAGAAAGAGACATCAGGGATCCTGGGCTGCGAAACCTGCATCTCAAGTCTGTATTTGATGATGATGATGATGATGATATTTATATCCTACTTTTCCTCCAAGGAACTCAAGGCAGTGCACCCAAGACATCTCTTGTCTTAACCTCACAACAACCCTATGAGGTAGGGTAGGCTGAGAAATAGTGGTTGGCCCAAGGTGAGCTTTATGGTGAGGATTTGAACCTTGCTTTCCCAGGTCCCAATCCACTGCTCTACACCACACTGCCTGCCATTCCAGCAGCCTGATCCCCAGGTATCACACATGGGTGGCACTGAGCCTTCTGTTGCCCTTTTCTAGGGCGCAAGCGGGCAGCAAACAAATATCCCCTCCTCTTCCTGTGCACGTGAGTGACAAGGAATGAAAGAGCTGAACGTGTGTGTATGTGGTCCCTCAAAGTCCCCTGAAGGCACCCAGGCTTCATTTAACAATCCTAAGCATATTTCACTTGGCTACATATTCCATTGAAACTGGGATTGTAGTATAAGAGGAGGAAGCACCAGGGCCATCATCTCATCCTGCTAAGAATAACCTGCTTCTGCAAGATGTACCAGGGCACGGCCTAACGTAATGAGAAACAGATCTTGGGATTCATAATTAAACTTTGGATTAGGCTTTAATTGCTTCCATCAGAACGGCAAGCAAGGAGGAATGCCAGGGCTCTCTTCTTTCAGGTGACAACATAATTTTCGTTGATGTGCAGCATATCTTGGTGTGCATGTTAATCCTCTCTATCCTTCTTTTCTCATAACCGGCATAAAAAACCCCCCAAAATAAATAGAATTTTCAGTTTAAGAAGAGAACCCTTGCTAGCTGGAACCATGTAATTAGCATATATGAATGAAGAATGAGCTCCTGCTGGTTTGGCCTGTTGTTCATCTGTATCAATGGAGTAAAAATAAAACCCCACAAAAAAAACCCTACAATGTTATATAATACTTAAAAAGAATATTTTCCATGTTAAAATATTCACATTATTTATATGCATTCCAGGAGCTTTGAAAATTGATAGGTATACAAATGATACAGAACCAGACCTTTCTCTGCATATGAATCCACTTAAGTGAATTTAAACATTCATTCTCATTCTCTCTCTTTCCCCCTCTCTCCACAAACACACACGTGCACACACGCACACAACAAACCTGTGTGTGTTCGTGTTAATAATAATTTTATTATTAGTTTTCAAATACAGTCCAATAATAGCATCATTATAACAATACCATTTATGAAACAATTATTGATACCAAACATTCAAATACCGAATTATATAATTTAGATAAAGTGGCCCCCATGTGCTAGATTTGATGATTTGATTATTTTCTTTATTTCTGTGTTCCCAAATCTTATTAATTTCAATTACATTCTGGTCATAATAACAATCCCTCATACAACAACTGCAAGATTAATAACTTCTACAGTGGAACCTCAGGTTAAGAACTTAATTTGTTCCGGAGGTCCGTTCTTAACCTGAAGCTGTTCTTAACCTGAGGTACCATTTTAGCTAATGGGGCCTCCCGCTGCCGCCTTGAGATTTCTGTTCTCATCCTGAAGCAAAGTTCTTAACCCGAGGTACTATTTCTGGGTCAGAGGAGTCTGTAACCTGAAGTGTCTGTAACCCAAGGTACCACTGTATTTGTGTTGACACATTAACTGATTTATAAAACTACAAGGAAGGAACACAAACTATATCTTTGTTCTTCCTGTGTGTGACATTTATTCTGTCTGTGGTGTTTCTTCCTGTCCTTGTAAGATGTTATGTCTTTCTTTCCCCCGGTTGTTGCTGTTATCTGTCAGGCCTTGGGTGGAGTTGATATCCCATTGTTGTTCTAGAAATTTCTCCTTCACTCTATCCCGTGCTTTGTTGTTTTGCAACTTTAACAACAGCTGCAAAAGTCACTCTGTCCCAGTAAATATTACCTGTTGTCACAATTTTTCCTCTCAGCCTGGGAAGAAGAGAAGTCTGTCAAACTGTAGATGACTCAATAAAGAACCTTATCAGTTCCTTGGCAGTCCACAGACTACTTTCATCCTTCCTTTCAACTGAAGATATATGAGCAATTATACTTCCAATTAAATTAAATTCCAAGTCCTCTTAGCATTATTCAGTTCACTATGTAAATAATAAAGGATGGGGAAGAGTCAGTGCTAAGTTTCCATTGTAAATATTTTGCAAAATAGAACTTCCCTCCCTTTCCCCCCTTTTACATACACAGTTCCTTTTGATGTTATATTCCATATTTATAATCCAATTTCTTCCATCCTCGCTTATACAAATATAATTTGAAGTAACATTCAGAGGAGGGTTGCCGAATCATAAATGTAGAGAAGAAAACCTTAAATAAAGAAACCACAGGCTCCCCTCCTCCCCACCATCTTTTGCACCAAATGAAGTCTTATCTCAAATTCAAACCTTAAAGTCCTTGCAGTTGCTTTGTTCCACAGTTTGTGATCTCATCACTTCTAGCGAGCACCTGTACTTTTGTCCAATTAAGTTCTAATTAACAGAAGAACCTCTGCTTCTTAATGGCGTCGTTGGAGGGTTTTTGGTAGGCGAAGTGCTTATACACTCAGTGCCTCCCTGCCCCCTGCATTCCATGCTGGAGTGAGAGCCAGGTACTGAGACAAATTGCGAGTGAAGACCCCCCCGGGGGGGGGGGAATTTGCAAGCATAATAACCCTCAGTCATCCTTGTTTTTCCTTTGCCAATGATCTCCCACTGTCATGGGGGCTGCCTTCATTAAGGCAGAGTGGAACCAGAAGTCCTGTGTGTGTTTGCATTACGTGCATAACAACTGGCCAATGTGCACATTTCCCTGCCCTCATGGTGAATGTGCAAATACTCCTACCATGAAGGGGGAATTATGCACATTTCCCAGTCAATATACATGATCCCCAACAGGTTTTGGGAAATGTGCACATCTCAACTGAATTTTGTACATTTCCTAGGCAATATACACATTCTCAGGTCAGTAGGAACAGTTTCCAAGAAACATGCATTGTTATTTATTGTTCAGAAATGTGCAATCTGATCCCTCATAATGTTTCTGGGCCACTGTCTTTTCTTATTTGGCCCACTACATACTCTCCCATTGATCAGCCAAGCAGAGGAAAAAGGAATAGGGCTGCAGATAAGGACAAACTTTTCTCTGCTATCCAGCCCCATTTCCACCACTCTCAGCTGTTCCCTAGTCACCAGTTCCCCAGTAGAAGGGGATTGGAGGGAGAGGAACAATTTCCTTTCCCCACCCTATTCTCCCAGTTTCCATGGCACCATTCTCATTTGTCTGGGTTGTCTGCCAGATATCTCAGCTTTAACTATAGTTCAGAGTTTAGCATTAATCTGTGACCTAGACCAGTGGTTCCCAATTAGCTAATTACCGGGGACCCCCTATTTTTCAAAAGCCAAGCCACGGACCCCCTACTTTTGAAAATTTTGATAACTCTATGGTAGTTACCTGTGCAAAGCAGTGGGAAAGTCCTCTAAACTTAGTCATTGAAAGCAATTGGAAATTCTTTTCAGTTAAAAAGTAGAGAGCAAAGGGAAAGGGATCCCTTACATTTTTTTATATGAAAAGCATGTGAACCCACCTAGTGGAGCAAGCTGTTTGCGCTCTCTCTCTCTCTCTCTCTCTCTCTCTCTCTCTCTCTCTCTCTCTCTCTCTCTGTCTCCCTCCCCCCTCCAAGAGCCCAAAGAAACTGTGTCTGAGTTTTTTGCCCAATTCCAGCTCACTTGCCATGCAGCAACTCTTTCACAAGCTTTTCCCCTGCCAGCAAGCAGGCCCTGGTTGCGAGCAGAGGCTGGGTGATCTGTGGACCATCATTGTGGCTTTCACTGTGCAGTTAACTAGATAAGTGAGTCCCTGGCAGGGGGTACTGCTGCGGACCCCCAGGTGTGTTCTGTGGACCCCCAGGGGTCCCCAGACCCCCCTTTGTTCTATTACGTTTTGTTGTAATTTATATATGGTGTTAGCCGCCCTGAGCCTGGCTCTGGCCGGGGAGGGCAGGGTATAAATAAATTATTATTATTTTTATTATTATTACTATAACTGGGAACCACTGAATGAGACTAATGACTGGCAGCAACTCACTGGAGTTTTAGGGTATCTCTCAGTCCTACCTCGAAATGCCAAGGTTTGGACTTAGGAAGGTAGGGAACGTAGAAGTAGCTCCCCAGATAGGGTGGCTGGGGCAACCCAGTAAGGTGGGCAGGGTACAAGTAAAATAATAATAACAACAACAACAATAATGATAATTGCCAGTGCCACAGCTAGGGGGGCTAGCTGGGGGTTAAACCACAGAGCCTAGGACTTGCCGATCAGAAGGTTGGCGGTTCAAATCCCCGCAATGGGGTGAGCTCCCGTTGCTCGGTCCCTGCTCCTGCCAACCTAGCAGTTTGAAAGCACGTCAAAATGCAAGTAGATAAATAGGTTCCGCTCTGGCGGGAAGGTAAACGACGTTTCTGTGCGCTGCTCTGGTTCACCAGAAGTGGCTAAGCCATGCTGGCCACATGACCTGGAAGCTGTACACCAGCTCCCTCAGCCAATAAAGCGAGATGAGCACCACAACCCCAGAGTCGGTCACGACTGGACCTAATGGTCAGGGGTCCCTTTACCTTTAAAGCCTCCAGAGGGGCACCATTGAGCCTTCTGGCATGTGTGTGTATACACAAATGTGTGTGTGCCAAACTGGGTCTTTGACCCAGGTGAAATAAAGCCTGGTTTCGCCCCGATTATACCTGCAAGGTTGGGTTGCTGTTGCTTACTAGGATGGGAAGAGACAAGGCAGTGGAGAGGTTGGTGCGGTGAAAATACTGTAGTGCCAGGAGTACCAGATTGGGTAAGCTGGCGTGTTTGCACTGCACCAACCTCCCCAGGATTTCACATCTCACCTTCACAGTAAGCAAGTTCAACCCACCTGCCAGGATGCTGACGTATGTAGGTCTGGTGAACTTCTTCTAGGAAAGAGGCAGCAGTGGCTTCTCTTTCACTCTGTGTGTGTATGTGTGATCAAAAACTTTCCAATAGTTGGGTAGCCCTCAGAGGCAGAGGGCGGGGGCTACCATCACACGGCAAGTACAATGTGCAGCCAAGTCATTAAGACCACCTCGGATCATCTGTGGAATGTCATGCGAAGCAAAGACACCATTTCTCACAAGCTGCACTTATGCAAAGAATTGCAGCCCACAGATTATTGACATTTCATAATGTCATCTTTAAGGCCATTCTGATTTATCTAATATGTACTTTTCAACCTCAAGTAAAGATGCGCCTCTTTTGCAGCATGTTGAAAACCTTGGCTTTTAAGTTCAGCTCAGCACAGACAGTCCCATTAAAAAGCCAAAGCCATTAACATACCAAGCAAAATTGCAAGTGTCAAAATGTCATTCTAAAAAACCAAATCCATTTTGGAGTTACTGGTGTAAAGTAAATGGGGGACAAACAACTAAGTGATAATTAGAGTAGACCTGTGGAAATCAGTGAACATGAAGGTCCCTCTGTGCATTGATTTCAATGAGTCTAGTTTTAATATGTCTAAAATCAGGCGTCAGCTATAGTATCACAAATTATACCACCATTTCCCCCAGTTTGTTTTGCTGTCTGTGTTCCCAGAACATTTGAAGCAATTGTCTTGCAAAATCTTAACAGCCATGAAACCCACCACTGCAACCATAGTTCTCTGTTTACAATGGATGCCTAGTGGTCAAAAGTCCAGAATTTGGGTCTCCTTGAGAAACTGACTCAATTTAACTGACTCAGTTTAACAGGCTATGCAGAGAACTGATTAAATCAGACAAGTCTGTGGTGGCCACTGTTAACACAGACTACTAGAGAAGGCTGTGTTACTCATCCTCTGGACAGTGATCTTTCTTGTAATACAGAGATGTTAGCCTATGAACATTTCAAGATTTCATGTGGCATTATGCAGAGCAGTAAACTTTGTGTCCTCTGGCCATGTACGCCATACCCTCCAACATTTCTCCAGTGAAAATAGGGACATCCCCTTACATAATGATAACTTTACTATTTATACCCCACACATCTTACTGGATTGCCCCAGCCACTGTGGGCAGCTTCCAACATATATAAAAAACATAAAAGTTTCCCTATACAGGATTGCCTTCAGACGGCTTGGGGGTCGGATAACTCCATACCCTCCAATATTTCTCCAATGAAAATAGGGACATCCTAAGGAAAAGGAGAACATTCTGGGATCAAAACAGGAACCAGGACAGTTTTTCTAAATCAGGGACATCCCTGGAAAATACGAACACTTAGAGGGTCTGTGTACACTGGTGTTTTTTGTCCTTTGATGTGTGGCAATGTTATTTTTTGTTTGTATGCTTAATGAGAAAAGTTAAATAAAAATTATTTTTCAAGAAATAATAACCCTTGCTTTGCTGTGTAGCCTTCCTTGGGCAAGCAACAATTTCTTGGCCTAACACAATGCAGAACATTGAAATGCTGCAGCAAGTTACTTGAAGTAAAGGTGAGACGAAGTAAAGGTGAGACGCAAGAGTAACGCATCTATTTCTCAGTGGTTTCTCTGCCACTGTTGCCTTTTGGGAAGCAGAAAATGCTGAAGGGGAGGATCTTTCTTTGGAGCTGCAACTATTTTCTGTGTCGCTATAGCAACCCACAGTGGTTGCTTCCTTACTGTAATATGTGCTAACAATGCTGCCGGGGTCCTTCCACTGAGCAGGAAGAATAAACCATGGGAGTAGTGATTATATTTGTGGAAATTTCTTGTTGTGTTCAGGCACAGTGAATCAGCTGTTCACTTGTCCCTTTGGGCACAGCCCAACTTCCAGACTTCCCTCTTCCCCTTGGCCTAAGCGAAACCTTGTCACTGGTCTGCGTTAAGAGTCCTGCCAGGGAGTTGTAGCATAAGCATGCTTAAGGTGCTGATCGTCGATTGCTAGAGTCAAGGTACAGCATCCAATATGAAAAATGGTGTGTGCCAAAGTTTTTAATTTACAAAAACCAGGTGGCATCCTTACTTTCTGAGCTTCATTATTTTCTATGATATTTCTCCCATGGCTACCATAATGAAATATTCACAAACCTGTGCACAGCATTCCACACCCTCCAACACTCCCAAATGAAAACGGGGGTATTTCACACTCCCCACCAACTGACCCTCTTTGACCCCCCATTTTTTGTCTCTTCCCTGCGCTGTAGTGCATTTCCTAACAGAAGAAGGGAGAAAACCCCTTAATCCTGGGGGCTGGACTAGATTACCCCCTGATCACTTTCAACTCTACATTTCTATGATTCCATTATACACACAGCACCCATGTTTTTGCTGTTGTTTGTTCATTTTATCATGGCGCAGTTGACTGGTGAGCAAAGCCAAGCATGAAAAGTGGACCGGTGAAATTTTACCTTCAGTCTCGGTTGTACCCAAGAGGCTGTAGAGTAGAATAGTTGCCCCATATGGGCCCTACACACCCATTTCAAATAAATGTGTAAGCTCCATGAAGAACTGTGTCTGTAGTGTCACTCTTCGACATACACCCGGAAAGACATGCTATATAAAAACATACTCCACTATAAAATCGACTTGGATTTTATTAATGGAAAATGGGACCACTTAAAACGACGCTGCTAAATTCTGCATTAGTAACTTTTAATTCATTGTGGTCAGGTGATAAACTTCTGCTATTTGGATACATTAAATACATCTTAGAGCTGGGAATAATTTTACGCTACACTATAAAGTAAATGATTGTTTTATGTTCCTACTAGGAAATGCTCCAGCTGTTTACCCTAAAATAAAACCGTTTTGTGGATATTAAAGAACTAGCTCTGGGAAACCCACCAAAACTGAGTCAATCTGGCACTTGCAAGTGATTAAGCCACTTGCCAGAACAGTAACATTTCTTACAGACCAAGCCTATTTCTGTTTACTCAAAAGTAAGTGCTAATGATTTCAGTGGAACTTACTCCCTGAGAAGTATGTGTAGGATTGCTACCTTTGCCTTTCAGGAAAACGGTTTAAAAAGTAGAGTGTTGTTCAGCAAAGCTACATTAAGAAACATTCACTCTGTTCAGAAGTTATAACGAACCTTCATAGAGGAACAGAGGATCCAATCAAATCCCCCCTACCCCCCAAACATGCCGTAAGTCAGGCATAGGCAAACTCTGGCCCTCCAGATGTTTGGGACTACAATTCCCACCATCCGTGTCCACTGGTCCTGTTAGCTAGGGATGATGGAAATTGTAGTCCCAAACATCTGGAGGGCTGGAGTTTGCCTATGTCTGCTGTAAGTCAACACAAATATTTTGTCTGAAGAAGCCTTGAGAGAACAACCTAGAAGACTGAGGGATCCTGAAGATGTCAATTTTTATTGCACATTAAAGAAAAATTGGCCTAATGGTTTATGATGCTATTGGGACAGTCCTTCACTGCTAATCGGTGCATATCCTGTAACTTCCTGCTGAAATATCAAAACTTTGCATGCCACAAATGCTCTGGGAGGAGATGTGCTGTCCAGCTTTTGTTCCTCCATAGCCCTCCCAGACAGCAACAATGTGGTAGAATTGGGGAGGCATTGCAGAGCAACTAATAAAGCAGAATAAATCCACCACTAATCCAGTATTATTCTATGAAGAACATGCTGTATAATGCACCCAGAGTAAAACACCAGAGAGGGCCATGGTTATCCTACTGTTCTGGATTCCAACCACTCCATACCAACCCTGCCCAGTTTTTCAGTTTTCTACCTACACTCTGAGGCCATTGAGCACCTTCAGTATTCATTGGAGCTGGAGAGGCCTGAAAGAAGGAGGCAAGAATAGGAACCAACTCAGGGGGGCTGAGGTCCCTTTGCCCCCCATAAAATATTTGAGGGGACCAGGGCCCCCCCAGGTTGATGTGCATTGCCATTCAAATGGTGTGCATGTGCCATGTCTTGTGATCAATTATATGGGGCAGGCCCAACCTAGCCACCCCCCAATATTTTATTCATGTTGGCACCCCTGGAGGCAAGCAATGTCTTCCTCAGCAATAACTTGGGATCCCTCAATGGATGACCAGGCTACCAAGAGTACCATTATGTGGAGCAATGGGAGGGCAACCGAAGTGAGTAACTTGCCCTGGGGGGTTCTGCCAGGGACTGGCTACTTTTTTGTTTGCGTTCACAACTTTATTCCAACCAACAGGACAGACCCGGAGGTTAAGATTGCTCTAGAAGAAGAGAGTAGGCCCTCCCAAGCCCTTTTTTTCAGCTGCTGCCTCCTCTCATTCTGCTGAGATGCAGTGAGAACAACGAACCATCCACAGTCGAAGGAAATCTTGGGGGCAGGGAAGGACTTCCAGACGGTTGGATCTGGAGCTGAAAGAAATCTCCGCAACTAATTTTTGACACATGATAACTAATTGCCAGGGCTGAATTTATCGTTTTCACCTTTGACTCCCAAGCGTTATTTACGATAAGCCGTAAGGTATCTCGAGGTGATACCAGAGCAGAAACAAATCTTGCTATCATGACAAGGCTATTTACTGTAGCATGAAACAGCTTCTCCCCCGCCCCCCCGGCCACATTTATAATTGGGTTGCAAGAAACAGCATTAAGAGAGGGAATGAGTCAGGGAGAGAATCATATTTGTGAGAGACTCCTGGCCCAATGCAGATCGACCAGATACGGCTTTAACGACTCCAGTCATCAAATCAACAGAACCACAACAGGCTGTGCTATGAGCCGAGGTGGAGTGGGCCGGGGTGGGGGGAAAGGAGGGAGGGGGAACTCCATTGTAAAAGTGAATACAGCTGCTTCGATAATAGAACTAATTGCATATTGCATCGCAGAGCTAAATTACTAGTGAAAACAGTTGTAAAACCGACAGACAGTGGAACATAACTCACCGAGGAATGGCTGCCAATTCTAGAAATGCACATTGGCCGGGATTCAATAGCCCACACCTGCATTTTCTGAATGGTAAATATATAATAAGGCATAATTACTAGGAAAAATATGCAGCACTTCAAATGTGACAACACACTTCTTGTTTATTGGGATAGTGAATAGTATGTAATAAGTTTGACCCGCACTACTTCGGAGCCACCTGGGGTCAAGGCGGATGGAGCTGTAAACTAAAAAAAAAGTTTAATCCACAAGAGGGTTCCTCCCCCCCCCCCCAGTCCCTTGGCAGTATAACATAGTGGTGCTTGGAGGCTGGCACATTAACAAGATGAAAAGTTATTGCTACTAAATCTTAAGGAAGTGAAAAGGAAGACAGTATGCACAATAATTGCTATTTTAAAAAAATTAAAGCAAATCACATATTTATAGCTCAGCCTAAGTTATAGTTAGTTGGGATGTTTTTAGGTAACCTTATTCAAGCTAATAATAAAATAAACAGATGTAGACAAAGGACTTCATCTCTTTTTTTATAGCCTAATATCCATTTCCTCCTCGCCATAAAGACTATAAATTCTATTTGCAATTAGGGTTAGATATTATCCATATGTTTCTTAAAAGAGATTCATCATATTTGAGGCTCTGATTCCAGCCATGTCTTTGGGATCTAAGGACTTAACTAAAGCGCCTGTCATCTGCATGAAAGAAGAGTTCATACTGGTGAAATCTGAAAAAAACACCTTTACAAGAATGGCTACGTAAAATGGTATGCAGTGAACTTAACTAAGGGCTCAGTCTCAAAACGCAGTCCGCCATATGGAGGGATGAAGATAACACAGTGGTCTAATGTGGCCCTCTGTTCGCCACACACCAAAAGTGTGGGCAGAAATACTGTCATCAGGCTCTCTACCAATGGCAGCCCACACAAAGTTCCAAAATGGGGACATGGGGACCGCGAGAGGAAGGGGCTGAAGTGGTACATTAGGGTAGAGCAGGGTGGAAAACCTTTCTGGCCTGCTGGGCCAGATCTTTATTTTACAAATTGTTCTGTGGATTTCCCTCCAAATAGATGCTTTTCAATGCATTTTTTAAAATATACATGTCTACTCAGAAGCAAGTCCTTCTTACTCAGTGGGGCTTACTTCTGAGAAGGTACATAGGACAGAGCTATCTGCAGAAGGCACTATATGGCATTTTCACTTTGCTGGCATCACAAAAAAAATCGCGATGTGCAGCTATTGTAGCATCCCTTTTATCTTGTTATTCGGAGAACGTGAGCCCGCGGCTCTGGGCGGCTTTTCCATTCTTACGTCTTCCCTTCCCAAGGATCCTGGTTACACTGGACAGAGGCAGTTCTAGGGTAGCACAACCAGTGAGGCTGGTTCCAGGGGAGCCACAACAATGCTGTAGAATGGAGTGCAAGAGGCAGAGGAGAGCCACCCACTGTCACTGAGGGCACTGCGGAAATTTGAGAGCCCAAAGTCTGTCACTGGTTTCACCATTCCCAATGGACACCAACCACCACTGCATGCAGAATGTACTGCATTTCCACTGTGTCTAAGAGATGCATGAAGAGTTCTCTTTGTCACAGTGGGCCAACCCCATTTGATGCTTCCCAGGCTTGTTTGCCGATCAGAACACAGCTTCTAATTGGATTATGCACTTTTCCAGTTTCTGCAGTGTAGTTCTGGTGCACAAAACAATAATAATACTATTTTATGGTTAAACTGTGCATAAAAAGTTGTACGACTGAGCTGTCAACTCTCTCTGCCCTGTTTTTATTTTTGGCTAACTCAGGTGCTAAGCCATTGGTGTGATTAACTGAAAACTCCAGAGTGCAAAGCTGAAATGTTTGCTTTACTCTTTCCGTTTTAATCGACACATGTTAAACATTAATATTTTCCCTGTATGTGTTAACCATTCAAATGGCCCTGCTGTTACATATGCATGCGTTAACGCCACTCTTCTTCGGGGGCGGGGAGGAAAGTTAAGGGTTTAAGTGTAAAACATTAAGAAAGTAAGCAGCCCTGCCAAGGCTTGGAAGATATTCAGAAAGTCATGTTATCAGCTTCTAGTTGGCAGAGCAAAAGGAATACTTCACATCCCTTGCCAGCCAGAGCTCACAAACAACCTTTTATTGCTGGCCCTCATCAGTCCCTCTTTGCTGAATAATTTTGTTCATCTAGCAATATTTTAGTAAGCTGTTGAGTTTAACCACTGTTTCTGAAGGGACTAAAAGCTGCTCTTTCTCAGGAGCCAAATATGTTTAAGTAAAGTAACAGTGATTATTCTAGGCAAAGATTTCCTCCGTTTAATCCCCTCATAACCCCAAAATGCTAGTGACATTACCACTCATTTAAGAAAACTAATGAATTTCCAAAGGAAATTAGAGAATGAGCACTAAAGTATTTGGATTATGAGAGTAATTCTGCAGGCCGTTTGCACATGAGGGGAAAGTGCAGAGAGAGGCGCCAACTCTGGCACTGTTCTCCTGTGTTCCTTCAGAGGTTGAGTGGAACAGCTCCTCTGGCTCCTCTGGTGCAGTGATTGCCACCTAAATATCGCATCCAGAAAGGGAAAAAAATCCTGGTAACATTTTACAAAGGGAAGCAAACAAAGCCAGTGTATAACTTGAGGAAAAAATAAACAGACATTTTGTTTTTCCTACCTCAGGAAGGGAGACCGTCAACCAAACATACAGGGGGGAAACTCCCTCGGAACTACGCAACCAATCAACACATGTGCTACCTTAGCAAAACTCATACCATCGTCCCTGTTTGCTATGCAACATCCCCTCCCGGCCAGTGGACTTACTGACAAGAGAGTTAACCCCTAACTTACAAACTGAATGATCCCTGCTGTTGCACTTTCAACAGGTAGTAGTAAGCACAGTGTTTGCAAGCTGAGTGACCTCAAGATGTTTTAGACTATAGTGCTGGCTAGCTGAGGCTAATGAGACTTGTAGTCCAAAACTTCTAGCGGGCACCAGGTAGGGTTGGGAGCACTGGGCTAGGATAGGAGGGAGATTCTGAACTCATTTATCCTTGAAGCTCCCAGGATCGCCCTGAAGCAGCCACACTGTCATCCTAACCTACCACACAGGGTTGTTGTGAGGATAACATGTTGCAGGAGAGCCATGCAGCCAACCTTCAGCTCCTTGGAAGAAAGACGGGATTCAGGTGGCTGCTAACACACCAACAAAAAAAGGGAACACAGATTTTCATGCACTCTGTGGGAATTTAGAAATAATTCACAGAATCACAGAATTGGAAAGGACCACAAGTGCCATCTAGGACAACCCACTGCAATGCAGGAATACTTTTGCCTAACACGGGGCTCGAACCCATGACCTCATGCTCTACTAATGCAAACAGAAATACGTCTCACCACAGTAGGCAAGATTGTAACCAGGGGACCTGTGTGCCTGCTGCGCCTGCTGTCTGGGGGCTGTTGATGGGCTGCTTGAGGACCCCTGTTGTTCTCTCTTCTGGTGGTTCTTAATCTTTAAACTGGACTAGGCCTGGACAGCTTTTCAAATGGAGGATGGTCCTTTCAGTGGCAGAGCTTCATGCTCCGGCACTGGGGGGCAGAGAGCAGGCGGGGGCATGGCTGGCGCGTGTCCTGGGGGGCATGGCGCACTGCCCCTAGGGGCATGGCACGCATCTTGGGGGTGTGGTGTGCTGCCCGTAGGGGCGTGGTGCCCAGTGCGGGCAGGGGGGCAGCCGCGATGGCACCCCACCAGGATCGTGCTGCCGGGGGCAGTGCATTCCCCCCGCATGCCTCTTCCTCCGCCAGTGGGTCCTCTGCCCTGAGAGTCATTGAAATAGAAGACTGTTGCAATGCGGCAGATGTCCACCTTAGGTGTGATATAATTTAGTGAGAAATAAACCACACACTGCATAATCTGCCCACCCGAAAGCATCATAAGGTACAGGATATATGATTATAAGGTACAGGAGACAGATGATATAGATGATATAGATATAGATATAGATATAGATGATATAGATAAGGTCTCAAAGTTCATGCAAATGTATTGCCTTTGCTCTAACTAGTTTTCAAAGCACAGCAGCAGCAAACGAGGCCCTCAAATGAACTGAATCCGCTCTCTTCATTCAGAAGTAGAAACAACTTCCCGGCCTCAAGACAAGCTTCCAGCTACCAAACACCATGAATTCGAGAAGAAACTGTATCTTTCATACATGTTGCCATCTCCTTTGGACTGCAAAGCGTTCTCAAATAAAATCAATAAACCAAGAACAGATGTTTCTACTGTGGCAAAGTTAGAGGGTGTCACTGAGGCTGCTGAAATTACTGACGCCTTGAAATTTCTTAAAAATAAAATAACACCTAGGAATGCTGAATACACTGCCAGTGTCTGGAAATTCTTAGTCCATGGCAGAAAGCATGGTCCTGCTTGGAAAATCTGATGCAGTAGAAATGACTAGCTCAGTCAGAATTACAAGGCTCGACACCTCCATTCAGTGGATAAGGCAGGAGTTGCGAAAATGTGGCTTTTAGTGTCACGCCCTGCAATTCTTGGCATCTCTACTCAGAAGTAAGCCCCATTGGGCTCAATAGGACTTATGCCCCATCTGCACTTTAAAGCACTGTATTATCTCTTCAAACAATCATGGCTTCCTCCAAAGAATTCTGGGAGCTGTAGTTTGTTAAGGGTGCTGGGAGTAGTTAGAAGACCCTCTTTTCCCTATCCAGAGCTACAGTTCCCAGGAGAATCAACCCCTCTTCTCAGGGAACTCTGGAAATGTTATCTCTGTGGGGGAAACAGGGGCTCCTATTAACTTTCAGAACCCTTAATAAACAACAGAATAAATTACAGCTCCCAGGATTCTTTGGGAAAAGCCACAACTGTTTAAGTAGTATGGCAACTGCTTTACGTGTATGCTGCAGAAGGGGCCTCACTCCCACAAAGGTGTATATAGGATTGCAGCTTCATTCTAAACTCTGTGGTACTGTATTTGCTTTGTGGTGTGTGTTTTTAACATTTGCAAACTACAAGAAGTAAAGTCTTCAACAGGAAAGGGGAGATAACTTTTAAATTAAGTAAGACTGTCAAAGAAGCATGAGGCCCATTTCTGAGGTCAAATGACATAAATGGAAATGGCTAATTACCACCTTGTTCCAATCCTCAAGACCCCTGTATCAGAACAAAAATTCATAACCTTCCCATTAAATGTGTGCTAATTGTAAGTGCACACACACACACAATGAATGGGCTTTAACTCCTGTTCTTTCTGGCAACTGCTCTGCGAATTCATGCTGATGTTTGGATCACATGTGATGAGATAAGTCTGCTTTCAGTAGGCATTTAAATGCGGTTATAAATTGCTGTGAAATACTGTCCATTTTCTTTTAGGTATTCCCCCACCCTCTTTTTGATACTGATGACTCTATGGCAGAAATCTCTGCAGATGTTCATCCTCTGCAACACATCTGTCTTAACATTCAGAAGCCTGAGTCACACAGTGCTTTTTGGACCAATAAAACGAAAGTGGTCAAAAAGCCAGTTCACACTCCAGGGAGCACAATCATGCTGTCAATCTGAATATTCATTCAGCATGGAGAAAGTATATGCATTCTGGCATGGAAGTCCCTGTTCCATTTTCCATAGTGGCTTGGCTTTTGCAAGAAAAATCTAGGGAGGAGCCAACTAGGCAGTTTGTTTCTACCTAGGCCTTCCCACAGCAGTGAGCAGTTGGAACAAGCTTTGGGGTGAAGGGTGTATGTAAGTGGGGGTGCCAATACGTCCCTTCCTGCAACTTGATTCTTCCTGAAGCCTAATTATTTTCTCCTCAACTGGGCTCCAACTCCAGAAGAAATCACACAAGGATGGCCCTACCACAATGCATGGCATTTAAAAAGTGGGCAGGGGGAAATTCTCCTTCCCCCATAACACTAGAAATTATGGACATCCAATGAATGTTGAAAGATCCAGGACACATAAAGGAAAGGATGTCTTCATGCACCACATAGTTAGACTATGGCGCTTACTCCCACAGGAGGCCGTGATGGCCACCGACCTAGAAGGCTTTATAAGATTAGACAGATTCATGGGGGAGAAGGCTATCAATGAGTATTAGCCACAATGGCTATGTTTTTTCTCCACATCCAGGGACAGTATGCTTCTGAGGACCAGTAGCCATGGAAACCAGAGGTGGGAAGTTCTTGTGCCCTGCTTTTGGGCTTCCCATTGGCATCTGGTTGGCTACTGTGAGAACAGGATGCTGGACTAGATGGGCCATTGGCCTGATCCAGCAGACTCTTCTCATGTTCACCTCAAATGGTACACACTAATGAGGTGAGGAGAGCAGCAGTGAGGTATTGGAGGTCAGAGCTGAATGTGCCACAGGGCCTGTCCTCTGCTCCCTCAGTTGGCCTGCTTCCCTCAGGCACAGTGAAGAACAAGGCTGCTTCACCAGCATGGAAGGAAGACTTGACTGCTACTCTGGTCAGCTCCTGTATGTGGAATGGAGAGGGCATCTTCTCTTTCACCTCAGGCAGCAAAATGCCTTGGGTCAGTCCTTATTATCTCAGCTGAGAGAAAAGAGATTAGTGACAGAAGGGCGAGGAACCTGTAGTTCCCTAGTTATTGTTGGAATCCAACTCCAGTCAGCCCCAACCAGAATGGTCAATGGTCAGGAATTATGGGAGTGGCAGTTCAACAACATCTGGAGGGCGACATGTTCCTCACCCCTGATTTACTGGGGGGGGAAAGCAGGTGGAGTTCACTTCACTTCATCCATATGCCCATTCTACTCCCAAAATACAGTCTCTCCACGCCCCACTTTCAATGTGATTGAAAGAGTGTCGTTTGGCCCCAAATTTAGTTTTGACTAGAACACTGGCGCATGTTCTGGGAATAAATAATAGTGAAATTAGCTTGAGTGGAGATCTATGTATGTATTCAAGGTTTGGCAGTTCCAGTGTCTTCCTTTACGACCTTTGGAAACTCATTAACGTCTTTAAGGTCCTGCACACCTAAGAAAATACCATCAGTAACTCTCTTTTCAGAACCACTTGTGATTTGTTTTCAGAGGCAATTGTGACTACTCAGCAGTTACAGGACCTAAAACCTCGGGGACCTGGGACTGCAACTCTATTTCCCACTCCTTTCAATCCCAATGTCTGTGTTGGTTTAGGACTCTTGTTCCTTTTTCCCCTTCCAAAAAACCAGAAGTACATTTTGCTTGGGTTTTCTACAGTAAGAGTATTTTGTTTAAAAACAATGGCAATTGATGGCCTCTCAGCAGGCTAAAAATCAAATGTTACTGGGGAGGCTCAGAACAGGGTCCTGGAGCAGGGGAACATGACACATCCTTTCAAACAGAGGTGGCCACCTGGCAGCTTGTCTTCTGGATAGGACTTGAGTGGCAGATTTCGGGTGCTTCGCATCACTACCAAATTTTAATCAGGCAGTGCGGTTCAAAAAAAGTAAAGAAAGAATGTTAGCGTGCTTTGAAAAGGTCTGAGAATCTTCTACTTTTCTTTGAAGACCTGGCATAGTGTGACTACTTCTTCTTCTTCTTCTTCTTCTTCTTCTTCTTCTTCTTCTTCTTCTTCTTCTTCTTCTTCTTCATTCCTGTTCTTCACCAGCAGGTCACAGGGTGGGTAACAACAACAACAACAACTTATTATTTATACCCCACCCGTTTGGCTGGGTTTTCCCAGCCACTCTGGACAGCTTCTAGCAAAATATTAAAATACAATAATTAAACAACAATTAAAAATTCTGAATTAAAAACAGTTAAAACATATCAGTCAGGTTTTTGAGCAGACAACAAGTGAAACTGATGTGTAGAAAATATAACTTGAAAAAAGAGACATTGCACATACTTTTGTAAACCAAGAAATCTTTAATAAAAATGTTATATAAAAAAGGAGCGTCTCCAGCATTTGCTGTAAAACTGCAAAGAGAAGAAGCCAGATACACCTCAGTGGGGATGGAATTCCACAACTCAGAGGCTGTGACAGAGAATCCCAAAACTTCTGAGGGAGATGGAACTACCAATCTACTAATCAGGCGACGGCCCTTCCTGTCAGCATCTTCCTCCATAGTCTAAATGTTGCCCTTGGAGAACTCAGCAGAGAAGGGGATGGGGACAAAACTATAATTAATTGGCTTTTTCTCTCACTGGTTCTGGGTCCACTTTCTTTTTGGGCCCCCTGTTTTCTGCCCTACCGGTTACAGTGGGCACCATCCACCACTGGCCACAGACCTCGCCCTCCCCACCATGAATGACGAGTCAAAGTCATTCCAGAAACTTGGGCAAAGCCCAGGAGTGAGAGCAAATAAAATTTAATAATGTCTGATCATTGGGTTGTATCTTTAATAAATGTTTCTCTAAAGCTAAATGTAATTAACATATAACATAATGCAGTTTGCCTCATTCAGCTCTTCAGCGGGCTTATAAACAAATTCTGTCAGTTGTTAAGAAGGCCTGACTTGCTAAGCAGATGCTCTCTTCTCTCTCTCTCTCTCTCTCTCTCTCTCTCTCTCTCTCTCTCTCTGCTCCTACTAAAATGTACAAAACACCCCACACACATTAAACTGGAGCAGGTGCAAGGATTTTAATAGAATGAAAAATTTGCCAATTTACCTTCTCTAAATGTTGACAACGGTGAATGTGTTTTCAATAAAACACTCCACAGTGAAAAGTGCTCGCTGCTTCCCCACCCTCTATCCACCCACCCCTCAAAAAACCCAGCTGAGGAGCTAAGACAGAATGAACATCACAACACAGTTTTGCAGTCAGTGTTAATCGCTTCCTTGACATGCTAGCACAAAAGATGCCCAAGTGACATATTCATATGCTTGGCTTTACGTTACGTAGAAAACAGGAATCGTGTTTAAACAACTGTGTCTCCCCACTTCTTCTTCCTTTTGCCATTTTTTTGTCGTCTCCTCCTCCTCCACCTCTTCTTCTTCTTCTTCTTCTTGCATCATTTAGGGAGAAAACTTTGCTTGTCAAGCCATTGTTCTTTGCAAGTGTTAGCTGTGATGTTCATGGTCAGAAGACTCCTGCTGAAAACCCAGACTCAGGCCCTAAGCACTTCTAAAAATGGTGGTCAGCCTGGAATGCTTCAGTATAAATCCATTCATTCATTTGTAATTTTATTTCTATGCCGCTTTCCGACAGAAAGAATCATGCTCAAAGTGGCTTACAACAATGAGAACAGGAATACGTCTCGGAATCAGCCATCGCAAAACAATTCCGTAAGAACACACTAAAACAACAACATAACAGCAAATATAACAACAACAACCCTACACAACATTTCAGTGCTATGAATGTGACAGCGTTACATGGGCAGCATTACACTTTCTGGCAATAGCAAAAATAACAAGGGAGCTCAACAGTTTCACCTTGGTTCTAGAAAGACCCCTCCCACGATGATGCTCACAGGTCCTCTCTTGCAGCCACTTCTGGCAAGGCTTCCGCAAAGGCAAGGAGTGGATTGCTGGAAATAAATAAGGTAACTATGGAGAGAACCATGCCTTCTCATTCGCAACCAGCTATAAGTAGTGAGGAGTTTGGTGGGTTGGGGTAGAGTGGAAGGGAGAAAACACGAAGAAGTATCTTGTCTAACAGATCCATCCACCGTCAACTCATGTAAACACGGTGTGCTGTGGAGGCTCCAGACATTATAATTAGTGGTCACTTAATTTCTCCAACTTGTACTGCTTAGCTACATTATAAATCATCCACCATCTCCCTGATGGCTCAGAATACTGGCTTAATTTCTCAGCATACACAAGCCAGCAAGGAGTCTTCAGACATGTAGTTCTTCAAGCCACATCTTGGGTCTGAGGCATGATCATGCTTGTTCTGTGCTCCTCCTTTTCCAAATTTTGGGGAGCCCAGTGGAACTTTCCTAGATTCAGCTTTATTTAAAGAGAAGAGAGCTGGAGATTTCAGTTGTGTAAAAATCTGCTGGTCACAAAGGTGTACAGGTGGCTAACAGATTTGCGGTGTCATGTGACCAAGTATAAAGGAGGGCTGGTTGAGAAAATAGTTCAATCCCCTCTAACAGTCTAAATAAACAGTCACTTCTCTTCACCTGAAAATCACCTCCAAAAATTGCTCCTGTTCAGCTTTCATCGGTTGTGTGTATATTTCAGCCTTTGCAGTGCTGCAGTTTGGGGTTTTCTAAAAGCACTTTTGTAGACATCACTTTGCAAGTGTCTGTACCTGCATGGTATGAATGGAAAACTGAACTCCAGTCTGGGATCAGCTCCATGAGGAGCGTGGCATAACACAAAATTAGAGGGACAGCCACTCCCGACAACCTTTTGCTTACCATAGAAAGTCCGCTGTCTGGCTGGTCGTGATTGTGGAGCTCACACAATATTGATTTTACACAAAGATATGCTTTTGCTGTGTATAGCAACAGGGATCATTCCTACGTACCAGGAAAAAAATATACATGGTGACCACATCAAACTCATTCTCAATTCACAGAAGTTGGTTAGAAGATACCTACACATTTTGTCCCATAACTTTCTTTCTAGGTAGGAGTTTATACTTATTTTTTTAAAAAAACTGGAAGTTCAGGTTGTGGGGCACCTGCCCATAGGTACCAGAGAAAGCCTTTGTGGGCCCCAGAGTGCCATTTTAGTAAGTGTTTGTATCTTGCCTTGTTGGCAGGCAGCAACCATTACAGGCTCTGGAGGCGAACATCTCAGTTCACGCCATAATCTTCTGTATTCAGCAGACTTCCAGAACTTAACTTCCAGGTTTATGTTTGAGAGGTTTTGAGCAAATCTCCTTTTAGAAGAGGAGTAGAGAAGTAACAGTCAAATGCCAGGATGATTTCCTGTATCAGAAATGAGGAACCCGTGGCATGGCCAAAAGACAGGGACATTGCAGGCTGGACTCCTAAAATACCTGGATGGCCACGGGTTCCTCAGCACTGTTCCACATGAAGCCCTTTAAAAATGTATGGCTTCTTGGAAGAGACAATCAGTTGACACAGTTCCCTGCGGGCCATGAAATTTCATACAAGGCAATGCCAGTTCCAAGGCTGCTATGCCATGTAAGAGTTTTATACCTATGCTTGGATCCAGGCTAATTATGGAAAGAGACAGCAACAGCTCCATAAAATGTCAGCCTTTCAAACACAAAGGTGACATTTTCAGTTGTCTCAGACCGTAGCTGCATTTCATTTACATTGGACAAGTGAGTTACTGCATATCATTTAAATACTAATAGACACTCATCCACCTGTGTATTGACATTTAATAGCTCCATTACTGTGACACCGTGGTCTCCCTGCCTTCAGGAGTGATTCGGTGGCTTTTGATCCAGCATATTGGCAAGGATAAATGTCCTTTGAGAAGTTTAATCTGCAATCCTATACATTAGAAGAAGTCCAATTGCAATGTCAAAGAGGCAGTTCTGTGCAACTCTGTACATATCTACTCAGAAATGAGCCCCATGGGCTTCAGTGGGACTTACTCCCATGTATGAGCACAGAGGATTGCAGCCTCAATATTTTTGTAGACATTGTAGATCAAGCTCATTGGGAAATGGGAAGAGCTAACCAGGAACCTGCTTGCATCTGGCTGGTTGCTGTGGGAACAGAATGCTGGACTAGATGGGTCACCGGCCTAATCCTGTAGGCTCTTCTTATATTCTTGACATGCTCTCAGGACTTATGTTCTCAGCATTCCAAAATGAAGCCCATATCTGTCTTGTAAGAAGCATGCCTGTGCTGTCAAATAGCTGTTATGAAACTACAGGTATTCCACACGCACAACGCTGCACACACATGATCAGACTTTTAATGCTGAAGTGAAAATTGTCATTGATTTAAAGCATTTTAAAATGTTGATGCAACATTATGACTACCAGAGTTATTTTCTGTTTATAGTTAATAGGCTGATAGCTATAAGCAATTATACAAACACAGTAAAATGTTTAACTCAAAGTCAAAAGGCAGAAGAATGGCATTTACCAGAACAAATATTTGCATTTGAATAATGCGACTTTGGTTCTAAGAGAACTGACCAATCGGAAGCTCAAAATGCATTTTCCTTCATCCCCAGGAGAGGCAGTTACAGGGACCTGAGTATTTCATGCAGTCTCTACCCAAAATACCAGTCACTTATGTTCCATGACAGGATCAAATGCTGCCTTACTGTCGACTGAAGTAGTTTACCTACAAAACTGATTGACACTAGCTCAGAATCTAACTTACTATCACTCCCTTTAACAGTGAATTCAAGTGGTGAGTGCTCACAGCCCTGCAGATCAATGTTGAGGAACCTGTGGCTCTCCAGAGGTTGTTAAACTAGAACTCCCATCAGCCCCAGCGAGCATGGCAAATGGCCAGGGCTGAAGGGAACTGTAGTCTAGGGTTGTAGTCAACCTTGTGTCCTGAATTTTACATCTAGAAATATGGCAGCCCTACTGTAGTCCAGCAACATCTGGAGGGTCAAAGGTGCTCCACACCTCTGAGAAACAAAGAAATCTTAAGGGGAAATATAACAAATCCTAAGGGGGGAAACCATCCAAAACCAGCCCAAGGAGGACTGAGCATGCTCAGTAGGTCTGGAATGTTAATGGTCAATTGAAAGGAAAAATGGAGTTGGTGAGGAAGGTGTGTGGCATGCCCAAGGATACTCCTGTTGGAAAGAGGGTGTACTGTAACATTTTGTTGCAGGCCCACTTGTTTACCCTTGAAGTCAGCTCCCTAAAGTGATGTCTCAACATCACTAACAAAGTGTGTGGGGAGAGATAAGAAATGGGAAGCAAACCGCTTTTTAACTGAATTGGTCAACTTCCACTTAGTGCATCCTCTGATATTTTCAAACAATCCATTCAGTATTTCCTATTAGAAAAGGAGAAACATGTTTTCCTTTTCAGCTTGCGAGAGCCTCTGTTATTTTTCTGCTTACTTCATTCATTTCTTGTAATGGTGAAACCCCTGAGGCAAAGAACAGAGTGATTCATTTGTACATGGGCTACAAAGATTTAACAGACTGATTTTTTCCTCTCTTTTTTTTTGGTATGCTTAATTGGGACTGTTCTCAAAGCTGAGTCATAAATCTAAGGGCGGCTTGAGCATGCTACAATATTCCTATATAGAAGGCGTTTCTGTGTTAAACCATGAGTAGATTGTATCACATGATATTTACACACTTACTGGCACAGGTCAAACACAACAACCTGCAGTCAGTAAACTGTAGCTTCCTGGACCAAGTTCAATAAACATTGTGCTCCCATATTACCTCTTCCTTCCTAACGGTCCCTTCATAGAGAAGAAGAAGAGTTAGGATTTGATATCCCGCTTTATCACTACCCGTTGGAGTCTCAAAGCGGCTAACATTCTCCTTTCCCTTCCTCCCCCAAAACAAACACTCTGTGGGGTGAGTGGGGCTGAGAGACTGCAGAGAGAAGTGTGACTAGCCCAAGGTCACCCAGCAGCTGCATGTGGAGGAGCAGAGACGCGAACCCGGTTCACCAGATTTTGAGTCTTCCGCTCTTAACCACTACACCACACTACCACAGCGTGTATTGGAAAAGTACCAGGGTTTGTAAAACCATGGTTTTCTGTTCCATCAGCTGTGGCCTGCTCTGAATTGAGATAACTATAAAAAGCCCAACAACTTAGTATGGAGGTTCATTAGTTTACCAAAATGCCGGGATGCTTGTGTTACCAACAGCACTGCTTTGTTAGCTATAATGGTTTTACGTACATTTCTAGCTTTAATGTACAGGTTACAATCCAACATGTCTGCATTTTTCTTCCTCTGACCTGATTGCATACAACCATCCCCTCCGCAACCATGTGCAACTCATACATGCACCAATTTAGGATTTTCAGAGTGGATTAACAATCAATTTCTCTGCACAGGGAGCTCTGAGAACCGTAGCTCCGGAAGGAGAATAGGGAATGCCTAACAACTCTCAGCCCCCTTAGAAAACTGCAGCTCCCAGAATTCTGTGGGGTGGGAGCCATGACAGTTTAAAGTAGTATCATAGCACTTTAAATGTGTGATGTGAATATGGCCTCAGGTGGGAGGCAGCTTTCTATGTTCCATTCTGGAGGTGACCTTGAAAAGTGAAGAACAATTGGGGAGGAAGGCTGTGAGGAAGGTGGGTATTGGACAGGGGAAGGGTCCAGATCTCCTCATCTGTGTGGCCCATTGCTGTTAAAACCAGACCAGACCACTATTCTCCTCTTTACTTGTGCTGTGGCAGTTCCACCTTCAAACCCACAGAACTGTCAATGGCACAGCTGCTTTGCCTCTGGCTTTCTCTAGAAGGATATTTCTTCTGATAGTGGCATTTATGCTACTGCTAATGTTTCAAATGTAAACTCCCTCCCTCACCCCCCCAAAAAACCCCATCTTTTCAATCTTGCTTCCCCTCTGTTCTTTCTAAACTTCCCAGTGGATGTTGATTAACATTGGGTGTTTTCAAATGGGCTTATTCAGTAAAATGCCAGCAGTTTACGTGGGCACAGCCATTTTCACGAATAGCAGATAATGTTCTAACGATTTAAAGCCACACTGAGACTGAGTTATTCAGAGCACACCCAGATCCCATAACACCTGTTTTGATTTCGCCAGCGACAATCTGACAGATGAGGGTTTGCAGGACCTTAAAAAAAAGCACTTTGTTCCCTCCTCCCCTCTCTTTCCCAGTGACAGACCAAAATGAGAAATATTGACTGGTGCTCTTGATGGGATTAAATAAAATGAGATGTGAAGCCAAAGCACCCCTGGTTTGGGCCATATTTTTGAAAGCATGTGTGTGTGTGTGAGAGAGAGAGAGAGAGAGAGAGAGAGAGAGAGCGAGAGCGAGAGAGAGAGAGCGCTTTGAATGACATCATGCGTTGCAAAGCCCCAACAGCCTCTGTTTGTCATCTCTGCTTAGGGCTAATTAATTTGCATACCTAATAACTCACTTCCAGCTATTGAAAAAAATGTGTATGAGAAAATCAAGGCAACAGAAACCAAGACAAAAAACAAAACCCAAACCCCACACGTTAAGCTGCTTATGATATAATTTAATTTAATTAGGACTCCACTGCACTTTCTCTCCCAGATTCCAAATTACAAGGATTGAATTGCTTAGGTGCATTTTTCACATTGAGGTTCCAAAAAGTTTATTTTTACCTGGCAAATGATTTTAAAGCTGAGGAAAAGCAGGTCGGTTGTGGGGGGGAGAGGGCTGAGAGGAAGTAGGCACCCGGCCTGTTATCTGTGCGACTCCAGTGTACAAAAGAGCTGGTGTGAATTTCAAGACCTGGACCTGCGTTAAATCAACCAAACTGTAGAAATGAGAAATGACATGGTTTACCCCAGTGGCCTTAGCTAAGGAGCGTATCTTTGAAACTGCTGTATCAGATTCTCATAACCTATTGGCTCCACTCAAGTCACATGTTTCATTGAGTTAGGAAGGAAGGAAGAAACTTATTAGTTTGCTCTTTCCTCTCATGACATATGGCCTTTTTTTTAGGCCACTGTTGCCTAAAGGGACTTCCTTTCTTGCATCCCAAAGAATGAAGTGTTTCTTTAAACCAGGCTTTGCCAACGCGGTGCCCTCCAGATTAGGGTTGCCAGGTCAGGAGCATCCCAGAGCCTGAGATTTCAGCGACCAAACCTGAAACCTAGGAGCTGTCCCTGGTGATGTCATGGGGCGCCCGGTGGTGATGTCATTAAACATGGCACATAAAGCATTAACCACAGTCGCTGAGACCATGCTGTTCAAATAAAAACCACAAAGTGTAACAAATGAGCAATATTTCATTGGTTGGAAATTAAGAGAGGAACCAGAACTAAAGGGGGTGTTCCTATGACCCCCCCCCCCAGTGAGTCTATGCAATAGTTTTCAGCCAGTAAAATTAAGGTGCTGTTGCCTGCCTGGGGATTCAAGATCTCCACCTGCCACCTGGAGGGGGGCAGGCAAACCTGGAGGCTCCAGGTCAGCCCTCCAAGTCTGATCCTTTGGACTACAACTTCCATCAACTCATCCGGGGCTGGTATGGGAGTTGTAGTCCAACGTATCTGAAGGGCACCAGGTTGGCAAAATATATTCATTGATTTAAAACCCTCTCTGAGTTGATGGACAGGCTGCCACCATTCAACTCCTCCATCACTAGAATGTAAGTTTTCTCACCACCCCCCACTGTAATGTGCCCCCACTCCGCCCCGCATACACCCCCTCCTCTTCCCCCCTCCCCCCACTTGCTTTCAGAAACTGAGTTTTCTGAGATGGAGACGATCATGAGAAATAATGTTTTTGGTGTGTGTTTTTTAAAAAAGGCAGTGATTGTCACTGAAACCGATATGTCTGTCCGATAACAAAAACTGTCATTGCCTCACATGGAACATGCACTCCAGGGAGCTGGAAGAACAAAGGCATCCTCAGTGAAGAGCTCTGGGCCATGCGCCTTCCTCTGATCCCTGTGGCACCAGTCCGAACCCACAAGCTACCCCCCCCCAGCCGCCGCCTCCACCCCTGGTACGCCACTTGAGCGGATAAATGGGGGAAGTATGTGAAAAGTTTTTATGGCTTAACTACTTAAGTCATCTGGGGACTGGGCTGAGGTCTTTCTTCTTCTTTTACATCCGTTTTCTAAAAGTAGAATTACTGCAAGGGATGAACACCCACCCCACCTTTTTTTTAAAAAAAAACCAATAAGCTGAGACTTCCCTGGTGCAGATGTATCTTTTTCCCCATTTGCAAATTGCTTCCCACAAGACAACCTGAAGCGATTCACAACATGATAAAAGCATATACAGTGGTACCTCAGGTTAAGTACTTAATTCGTTCCGGAGGTCTGTTCTTAACCTGAAACTGTTCTTAACCTGAAGCACCACTTTAGCTAATGGGGCCTCCCGCTACTGCCGCGCCGCCGGAGCACGATTTCTGTTCTCAACCTGAAGTAAAGTTCTTAACCTGAAGCACTATTTCTGGGTTAGCGGAGTGTGTAACCTGAAGCGTATGTAACCTGAAGCGTATGGTACCACTGTATAGAACAGTTATGTATATATTTAAAAGTTAAATCGATTGCATATATACAAAATTCCAAATATGTAAGTAAATGAGTGGTGGGAAACCTCAGGCCCAGGGTCCAAATGGGATTTTCTCCAGGCTACGCTTCTCTTCCCTTCTCACCAGGCCCATTTCATGGGCTCCTCAAGTTGTTTTGCCTCATGATAATAATAATAATAATGCCTTTATGCTTGCCTGGGTGAAGTGTGTGTGTGTATGTGTGGGAGAGAGAGATTTGTAGAAACCTCTTACTCTTGCATGGCTGGAATGCAGCCTACTGTACAAAGGTAACAGTCACACCTGTCTCCCTGCCCACTTTTGCATCTGGCCACACCCACTTGACAGGAGCAAGACAGCAGTAAATCACACTGAGCACGTTGGATTTAACTCTTTATTAGCAGAAACAAGATCTGCAAAGGAGTGTCTGGCCCAATGAGCCCAGCAACTCCTGTCCAGCAGGTCTTGCTCCTAGTCTCTTGCTGAGACTGAAGGTCCTTGTCTCCCCACAGCTGCCCAAGTCCCCTCTTCTCCAGGGTTACCCCCAAGCAATCTGAGACTATGTGAAGCTCCTCCACCCTCTTCATGCCTCTTCTGGAGAGAGGATCTTGTCATAGCAGGAGAGGGAGACACCCGTGCCTCTTCACCAGCTGGACTTCCCTCTGCCTCTTTTCCTCCCTCTTCTCCTACATCAGCTTCTGCCTCTGATTCCGAACTTCTCTCTGTCACAGAGTTTCTCTGCTCACTAAGCCTTGTTACCTCCTCAGCTACCACCACTTCTTCCTCCCAAGATTCTCCCTCTTCTCCCTCTGTCTACTCATTGTCATCCCACCATCACTCCCCCTGGCTGGTTCCTCCCACCATTCTTCTACGTTGACCAGTCCATGCCACCACCATGTCCCGTCCCCCCGGAAGGTTACCCATACAGTGGTACCTCCGGTTAAGAACTTAATTTGTTCTGGAGGTCCGTTCTTAACCTGAAACTGTTCTTAACCTGAGGTACCACTTTAGCTAATGGGGCCTCCTGCTGCTGCCGCACTGCCGCCGCACGATTTTTGTTCTCATCCTGAAGCAAAGTTCTTAAGCCGAGGTACTATTCCTGGATTAGTGTAGTCTGTAACCTGAAGCGTCTGTAACCCGAGGTACCACTGTAATAGAAAATGTAGTCCTTGTGCTGAGGGAAAGTTTCCCATCCTTGCTTGTTGAAAACACATCAGTCCTACCTCTTCTTCCCCCAGTTGTGTGGATCAATGGTTGGACATGTGTAGCCTAGGATAGGATTAATAGTAATACTATACTAATACTCTTAAAGATCCCAGCAAAGTGTGCCTGATCTTACCAGCACCACCTCACCCTTGGTCCTGCCTGGTACAGAACAGAAAATGAATTTGTAAACAAGAACAAAACCACCTTGCCGAAGTATATAATGGGCGCACAAACTCTTACATACTTTCTTCTCTGGCCATCACTCATTTGCAGAAGAAAAGGCATCTTGAAATATATGTATTCCTCAGTCTGCCTTCTATTAAAATAATGAATTTTACAAGTGAATAATCATCTTTTAGAGATGAATCTCTTTGTAATCACATCCTTCAAAGCCAGGTAATTGTTTACATATTTGTACGGAATAATAAAAAGGAGATGGGGGGCATACGCTTGCATCATTTAAAGTTTAAAAATGAAATCCCCTAATATAATTTCCAGAGGAATGCCCGTGTTAGCCTACTGCAGCAAACAAAGATTCTTGCGGCACTTTAAAGACTAACAAATTTCTCATAGCATAAGCTTTCGTGGATGGCAGATGAATACATCTGATTAATCCACTGAAGTGGGCTGCAGTCCCTGAAAACCCGTGCCCTCATAAATCTGTTAGTCTTTAAGTATTATTATTATTATTATTATTATTATTAATTTTTTATTATTTATTCCCTGCCCATCTGGCTGGGTGCTAGAAAATTCTTCATTATAAAGTAGCTATCGACACACATTAAATTTGTGTTCTTTTTCAGCATTTTCTATTGTTCATTGCCAATTAATTTATTTCACATCATGAATATTTTCTAATGCCCCTCGTCAATTAATTTAGTTCACCTGTGGCTCAGATAGCTCAGCCATTTGACCCTTATATGCACAATAGGTGGAGAATACAATAGATTAGTTGAGATCTGATCTGGATAGATATGGGGCGTGTATGTTCTTTATTAAGGGTAATAATATTCAACCTAGGACTTAGGGGAATGTTTGATTCCAGTCAGTTCAATCTTAGGGACATCTTTCTGATGGCCAGGCCCATGTGACATTTCCAAAAGGAAATTGGGGAAAACTCAAACAGGAGTGATCTCAGATTAAGAAACAACACAGACATCTCCAAGACTCCTGGCCTGCAGAATGAGATGACAGCAAGCAGAGCTCCCCCAGGCACTTTTGCAAGATGGCTCCTCTCTCTGTGCCAGCCATCTGGGTTCATTTAAAGGCTCTGCCTCTGTGTATGTGTGTTAGGTAGTAGGTGGGGGTGGGTGGGTGGGGAGGGAGGGAGGGAAGGAAGGAATCCAGCCTCTCATATTTCAGGACTGAGTGTGGGCTGGACTGTGGACTAAAACCTTCTGCCTGGACCTTCTCAAAGGAGGCAACCTCATCTTTCGTCCCTCCAGAGGAGCAATTTGACCAGCAACAGCTGCAGGGAGTGTGCTTAGTGTACCCTTGATTCAATGTGAAAGATGTTAAAAGGGGAAATTTCAGAAGCTCTATTGTTCAGAGGATCGGAACAGGAGATCAGGGGAGGGAATGGGGGTGGGTGGGACTGGAAAACATCCGTGAAATTAGCTCCAAATCGTTGCTGATCATGGGCATTTTCCAAACGAGCTGTCCATCTTCTATCGGGAGCGAGACAGGTTTTCCCAAGGCTAGTGTGATGCAAATCACCCAGTAGCACATCTAAAAGAATAACATGTGCAAAATCTACTTCCAGTTTTGGAGGAGGGTGGGATGGGAATGGAGGTACCACATCTGTTTTGGTTTAGGTAACATTGATTTTGGTGGGAATGCAATTTTAGGGGGGTGTTTTAATGCGATCAAATGAATGTGGCACTATGCAACAGGGAAGCAGATTCATGATCCAGAAGTCTTTGCTTCTTCCCCGCAACTTTGCCTGCAACCACTTTCTTTCTTTTCAAATCTAGGTGCATTTTTGTGACTGTGTTTGTTTCCCCCTCGGTAGAAAACAGAATACGGTTGGTTCTCTTCCTCTCTTTTTGTTCTCTGCACACTCTGAGAGCTGTGAGGAATCCTCTTCAGCAGAAGTGAGGACCTCATTTTTCTTGGGAGTTTCTCCAAGCCATGTCTCCATCCCAGAGCACACCCTCATTCCCAGGCTGCATCCACTCACAGAACCTGTTCCTCTGTCTCATCAGTAAATTTTTGCGTGGCTGAACTATGATGGGGCGACTTGTTTTCTGGGACGGTGTCTGTGTGTGTTTGTGTGTGAGAGACTATGTATAAACCTCTGACTTTTGCGTGGCTGGAATGGCACCAACTCTTCAGACCTCACATCCATTAACACATCTGCCCATTTTTATTTTTTTCTTGCCTCTGGCGCCACCTACTATTGGCACATCCCTCCCACAAGTCCTATTTTCTCCCCAGGCCATGCCCCTGTTCCTTGGACATCCCAACCCAACCCTGGTCACTGGCCCTTTTCTAGAACACAAGATGAGCCTGATGGATGAGGCCAATGGCCCACCTGGTCCAGCATCCTGTTCTCTCAGTGGCCGACCAGAAGCCTGTGGGAAGCCTGCAAGCAAGACCTGAGCACAACAGCACTCTGCCCACCTCTGAGTCCCAGAAACTGGAATTCAGGGACATGGTACCTCTGACAGTGGAGGTAGCATATAACTTTCATAGTCAGTGATAGCCTTGTCCTCCATGAATCTGTCTAGTCGTCTTTTAAATCCATCCAAGCTAATGACCAACAGTGCCTCCTGCAGGTGTGAGTTCCATAGTTTAACAATGTGCTAATAATACATTCATCACTTCACCCACTTTTGCCTCTGGCCCTGCCCACTACTGACATGTGGCCCCTGGAAGGTTGTAAGAGGCTCCTCAAGCTGTAAGAGGCTCCCCGCTTCTGCTCTGCAAGGAGCAGGATCTTCTTGGTGGCTGCTCCAATGAACAGGAACTCTCTCCCAAGAGAGGTAAATTTTGTCTCCTCCCTAGTATATATTTTTGGAGACAATAGAGTACCTTTTCTCTCCCCACGCCTCTATTTTTCTTTCTTCCAACTTTTCTCTCTGTATTCGGTTCTAATTGTTGTTGTGCGAGCTTTGCAGCAGCAATACTGTTTTATGGATTTGTCTGGTCTGTTTTATTGGCTGGTGTTTTTGTTGCTTTATTTTGTAAACTGCAATGAAATTCAAGAGGATGGCGACGAACCTTTAGCAGTCAGCAGCCTTTTTGAGTTAAGATTGATTTAAGGATAGCACGACCACCCCAAACTATGGGGACTCGCCTTTCAGTCTCTATCTTGGATTGCCTTGGGGGAAGCCAGCAGGCTCCCGTCACAGAAAGAGGGATGCTCCTTCCTTTGTAACCGAGCACAACAGGGCTCCATCTTCCAAGTTAACAGAAATGCCATAAAGGCCTCTCAGAGGAATCTAACCCCATCAGATTGTTTCCTGCTCATAATCAGCAGTATTATTTATTCATTGGCTCCCAGCAGAGGAGGATCAAAGACAGATGAAGCAAGTAAGTAAATGCTCTATTGGGGGAAAAATGCATTAGCACCATGTTTATGTATGTTTATTGCATGCATGAGTGAAAAGTAAAACCTTGTGGAACATAGCGCAGGGAACGGCAGCCTGTTGTCTTAGCTGAATGCGCAAGGGTAGAGATTTAGCCAGCTGTGCAGCGGTACAGAGGAAGAGAAGCAGAAACATGATTGTGTTGTGGGGGACCTGCCCTCCCATGTAATTACATGTCACATTTTATGGAGAGAAAGGAGTTAATAGCGCTATGTTGCTCGTGATACCACCACAGACAAAATGCCTAGATTGCGAGAGGCCAGTAGGCATTGGTGTTCCACAGCTTTGTGTTATTTCCTCGCACAATGAACATTCGAAGCATTTTTCCAGCCCCAGGAATGAGTAGAAGGAGCATACATGCAGGCTTGTAGATGGTGGTCTTGCTTCTCCCAGCTATATCCCTCAGGGTCCAACATCAGTTCCTGGCATCTCTGGGCAGCTGCCATAACCAGGGGACCCAGCAACATGTCAAGGTCCACCAACCTGGCCCACTGTTTAACATTTTCCACAAGGTACCCGATGGAGCATCATTCTAGGATATTCTGGGAAACTCAAGTGGTGGCTCAGAGGTGCTCCTGAGGGAAGCCCAAGGCTCAGGGATGAATGCAGCAGGAGGCCCCCTGAGAGGACACTTTGCTAAGGGCCCCTTCAAATGCTACAGCAGGAAGTTGGACCCTCTGCGCTTAGACCATTGTATGTGGCCCTTTGGATCCCAGCCCAAGGCTGGCTCTCATTCAGCCAAGGCTGCACTTCCATAGGCATGGCACTGGATTCCAGAAGTGCATCAGTGGCTGCAATGGGCCTCGTGGTGGTGGTGGAAGCCTCGGCCTTGCCACTGCGGCAGAGGTAGTGGTGGCCTCTCAGAGGAGGATGCCTTGTTGCGTCCACAGAGCAGAAGGAGAGCCAGCAAAGGTAAGTTACTGGGGTGACATCTTGAACTCAAACGGCTGCAGGAGGTCTTTGCCATGTGCTTCTTCTGAACGTGTAGATCAGTCCATGACAGCCTTTCCATCTAGCTCTCCTTTCCTTCATTCTGAAGAGCAGAACGCCTGTGCTGAACACCCACAGCACCCTCCCATGGCCTGTTACTAGCGTGTTCCAGTCCCACGGCGCCTTGATTCAGAAGAACGGTGCCGCCAGTGTCAAGGAATGATGAATGGTTGTGTACCAACCCAGCAAAGAGGAAAGTCATGAGGTGTCACCTCCTTCTCGGGCGAATCCCTCCTTGGAAAGGGCAACCTTTCCAAAGAGAGGATATTACTCTTGGGACAGCTTTTGCTTTGGCTGAAGGCAAGGATACAGTCACTAACTGATCTAGTCCAACAGGAATATATATATATATATATATATATATATATATATATATATATATATATATATGAATGATGAGCAAATTCTGCAGCTACACCCTCTTCAGGAAAGCCTTGTTTGTTTTCACTTACAAATGGGTGGCCCTTCTATGACAATGTTATATTCCTTATATTATTTGCCCTGAGGGCTAATACAACCTTCAGGGAAATAGCCGCCTGGAGGAAACTGCTTGAAAATTCGTCCCGTGCTAATTTCCCAGGTCCTGGCTGCCCACTTGTTTGTGTCCACTGCCAGGTTCAGACTTCAAGTTTCAGCACATTTTGCTTACAAATCAACAGGATTCCCCTCCCCCCTGCCACTCCGTTCTACCTAGAATATTCTGCTTTAGCTGAATGTTATACAGCTGAGCCTTGAAAAACTGATATGATGATACATTTAACATTACAATGCTATATATGTCAACTCAGAAATAAGTTCTACTAAGTTAAATGGTACTTACATGTATAAGCTTGCAGCCTAAATAAATGAGTATTTTATTTACACAACTTAAATATAGCAGGGGGAATGGTAGCGGATATTTGAGAGTTTATTTTTACATTTTCACATTGAGAGTGATGGGAATCCTAAAAAAACCCAAAAAACCTAGTGAAGAAGTATTGTGAGGATCTTCGCGTGTAACAGAGCTGGATTTTATAATAACCTTGAAAAACATCCAAATGGATAAATCATCTGTTGCAATAACTCACCTGGGAATAATATGTCGTAATGAGAGTGAAGGGAGGAAGTAAACGGAGATGTCCATAAATCATCACTAAAGGTTTGTTAACATGGCAAGGACTCAAGACTGACAGCAGCCTGATCTCCACCCAGAAGCCACCAAGGAAGAGATGTTTTATTTAAGTGGCTAAAGCAAGATCACCATGGATAAATACAAGAGCTGGACAGAGCAGCATTTGGGCTGCAATCCTACACCCACTTACCTGGGAGTAAGACCCATTGAAGTCAGTGGGGCTTGACGTGCACAGCCAGAGTGCACGAGAGAAAACATAAAATTGCACTTGCAAAAAGAAGCAAGCTTTGGGCCTCATGCCTAGGTGACATCTGGATTATTGATTGATTTGAGCAGCCACATTGACCCTGGTGGTAGATGATACGTCTCAAAGTGTGTGTGACCAGCCCACATTCTTGCATGCACACCACACACAGGCAGGCAGCCCCTTTTCTCAACTCAACACAGGATTGATCGGATGACCAGGGAGGGAGCAATCTGCACCTGAGCCCTGGGCTCTGCCCACCCCATTCCAATCCGGCATTTATTGATTGATTGATTGATTGATTGATTGATTGCTACTTACTGCCACCAAAATCTGTGGAGTCTTGGGGGAGCAGAATAAATTGGTGGGTGGGCTGGTTCAGCCCCTCCCCCAACTGGGGGGTTGCTGCCCACCGTTTATTTAGAAGGTGTATAGCCCACATTCCAAAGATTATCCAAAAGGCTTACAAGTAACAGGCAATAGCCATGATTCTTGTATTCCAGTGCATTGGGCTAGACAACCCTTGGCATCCCTTCCAACTCTAAAGTTCTATGATTCTGTGAATTATACGACCACCACCCAGGAGTCCTTAGTCTTTTGTCTGGTGGATGGAGCCAGAACATGCTTCCCACTTCTCTTCAGTCCTAGATCAACCGGCAGTTGGAACATCAAGTTGTTTCTTGCAAGGAGGAGAGAAGCAAATTCCCTGGAGCTTCTCCTTCATTGGCCCTTGAAATGGATCAGGCCAATGACCCATCTAGTCCAGCATCTTGTTCTCACGGGGCCCACCAAGATGTCACCCAATGGATGGGCTGAGGCTGGTCTTCTCCTTGCCATGATGTTCTTCCTGGGAGCCGCTGTGGGGATGCAACTCTCATAGCCAGATCTATTGATACATGTGTTACAATCTTCCCGGTCATAAATTCTGATGTTCTTTTGTTTATTGGGATGGATTTTCAGCCTCTGCAGCCCACCTGTATTGAGGGTTGGAACTCCCTTATCTGGTGGTCCTCATCTGTCACTTTACCTGTACAGTAACTTTAACCTTCCCTTCCACCTTGGTTTATTTTTCTTTCTAGGGTGTTCAGGTAAAAAACAGGGTGGGGTGTGTGTCAGGACCTGGAACCTTTGACACTTGTGTAGAAGAAAGAAATTCAGATGGAGTAGCTTGTCTTGATGTTCTGGCCGTTAATTGTTTTGTTAGATATTTATTTATTTCTTCTACTGTATTTTATCATGGGTTGCTTTAAGATTATAGTGGACTTTATATCCACCTTGCATATCAATCCCTGGGCAAGCAAATTATTTAAGGCAAGATTTGTTTACCACCTTGTTATATATACTGTAAAAAGTTTTTCCCTTCCCCTTGCTATAATGCATCCATTTCCTCTTCACCTTGTTCTCTTTCTGTGTGTGCGCCATATCTGCTCCTAAAGGAATCTCTTGTCAAGAACCCTTGTCTTTAATGATAAGGGATGATAAGAATATGCCCTCATTTAAGCGTAAATTGAAAATGAGGTTATGTGACTATTGCTTCCTCCTTAAGCAGGCTTGCCTCTTGATACATGGTAACCGGAATTCGCTTAGAGGTTTTTCACATTAAAGAAGTTGGCATGTATGTATACGATTATGTTTTTAAAAACTAAAAGCATCCAGTTCTGCTTTACAGCGCAGTTCCGTTATGATGGACAGCGCTAATCCTTTAACTCATGTTGTTACTCATCCGGTGGTAGAATGAAATGATTGTCAGTATTGGTACAGCTGCATGTTTTCAGAGGTTCTTAAGAAGCTTGTTTCAAGAGCGTGTTAAATAGGAAACAAATGACTCCAGGCCATTTACGTTTCAGCTTGAAATATGAGGCAAAATTCCACTCGGTACTCAGTTTGGGGAAGGGGTGGAGAGAGTGAAACTGCACTTCAATACAGTATTGCATTACTGCAGTGCACTCTATAGGGGCCTTCCTTTGTCTGGAAACTGCAGTTAATGCAGAACGCTGCAGCACAATTGCTAATGGAGGTAAGACCCCATCAGTGTGCGACACCCCATAATCACCTTTGACTGAACTTAACCATCCAGGGGTCCTTTACCATTTTTACTTTACTGCTACACCTCTGCTCAAAGACCAGTACTGGGCCAAATTCAAGGGACCAGTTTACCTGAAGGATTGTGCCATAAGTGCCTGCTTGACTTCTGTGATCTTTAGGGCTGGCACATAATGTTTGTTCCACACTCGCAAGAAATTGATCTTTTAGAGTGGCAGCACTGATGCTTTGGAACTCCCCGCCTGTTGATATTAAGCAGGCACTTTCTCTATACTGTTTTTGCTGCCAGCGAAAATCATTTTTGCTTAGGCAAGTCTACTTTAATTATGTATATTTGTGTTTAAATTTTGTTGGTTTTATCTCTATATATGTTTTGTGAAATATTTTTATTGGTTTTAACCAGGGCCTCCCCCCCCCAGCAGGAACTAACCAGAAATCAGTTCCAGCACCTCTCAGATGAGCACCATTGCCATTCTCAGAGAGCAAGGGAGACGTTCATGGTGAGTTCCGGCAACCCCTTTTTCAAGAAAAAGAGCGTATGCAAATAGGAATACTGCTGTTACTTTCTGAAAGGGATTGTCACTTTGCAGCCTATGGAATGTGTCTTACCCCAACACAGCAGGAAATAAGTCAACCATAGCTCCCCCTTTCTTCAAACCCGTATTTATGCTTTTGTATCAGCTCTGAGGGCCAGTGTGGTGTAGTGGTTAAGAGCGGTAGATTCGTAATCTGGTGAACCGGATTAGCGTCTCCGCTCCTCCACTTGCAGCTGCTGGGTGACCTTGCCCTAGTAACACTTCTCTGAAGTCTCTCAGCCCCACTCACCTCACAGAGTGTTTGTTGTGGGGGAGGAAGGGAAAGGAGAATGTTAGCCACTTTGAGACTCCTTCAGGTAGTGATAAAGCAGGATATCAAATCCAAACTCTTCTTCTCTTCTCTATGCATGTCCATAAAAAAAATGTCCCACTGAGTTCAAGGGGACACCCTCCTACATTAGGCATAGGATTGCATTTATTTATATTTCTTTATTAACGTACTTATATACCACCCTCTCACAAAACATTAGGATGGTGAAGAGCAGGCTTCCTCAACCTCAGCCCTCCAGTTGTTTTTGGCCTACAACTCCCATGATCCCTAGCTAGCAGGACCAGTGGTCAGGGATGATGGGAATTGTAGTCTCAAAACATCTGGAGGGCCAAGTTCGAGGAAGCCTGGCATACAGCAACAGCAAGACCCTTTAAAATCAATACAGGAGAATCATTAAAATGACTGGCATTAAAATTTGTATTGCAGCCTTCAGGGCTGGCATGAGCACCAGGAATCCTTAATCCAGCTGCTGGAGCCCATTGATGCCTGTCGAAGAGGAGCCCTTATAGTGTGCAATGACAAGATGTCATTTAAATTTCCCACAATGCACTGCAGATCACAACACAGCATCACTCAGGGTGGGGAATTAAAATGGCACCCATTTGGCTCTAACTGTAGGTTGATTATTGCTGTCATGTAAGCCGGCTAGGTGAGGGGGCCATGATTGGTGGGCATTATACCATGGCCCTTCTCCAGCATAGAGGCAGCCCTGACACCCTATTGCATTTAAAGCTCTTGCCGACAGTCATGATTAAACTCTGGGCCTCCGCATTATGCTTCTCTGTGAGCTCATTAACTCCTCCCGCCCGCCATGCTCAAGAGATCAAAAGCAGCTTCAAACTTAATTGGCTAACCTGTTGCCGCTTTGTCTTATTTCTCCTTTTTAAACCCCCATCCGCCTGATGATTCTGTGCCTTGCGTAGGCCGGCATGCCCCTTGTCCTTTCAGCGGCCTCAGATGGCTCATGGTTCTAGTTAACTTTGCCAGAATACAGGGTGATGTCAGGAGGATTGGAGGCCTGTGGGTCTCAAATGTGCTAGCATCCACACAGAGTATGGTCTCCAAAAGACCAGCCAGAGAAGGTTCCACCTGTTCAGATTTTTATCATCGTTCTTACAGGCAAGATAAAAAGTGGCCACTCTAGAGGGTGAAGGCAGACTGATCTGACAGACTCTTCTTATGTTCTCCAGATATTGTAGGACTGTAGTCCAAACTGGAATGCCCAGTGGTCACGTATGAAGGGAGCTGAGCAACATCTAGAGGGCCACATGATTCCTACACACATCCCAGGTTCACCTTGATTCCTACCCTGATCTTTCACCCTGCCTTCAGGGTGTGTTATCCTGATCTTTACATCCTCTTCCAGCCTCTACCCATCTCTGTGTTCCATCTCGCTGCCTCACTGTGTGCTTTGACATGTCCTTCCAGTTCCTGACCTCCTAACCTGGACCATGACACAGCACCTGCCTACACCCTCTGAGAGGATCCTTGCTGGTCTATGGTCACTGGAAACCTGGTCCTAGTCATACCACACACACCCTTGTTCCTCACACTTGAGCAGGAGTAGCACCTCGATGATCTGCTTATGACTGGGAATGAATCCTCCCTATATATAAACTTCATGTAGCAATTAGTTATGAACGGGTGCTTTGCAATCGTAGGAGGCTGCCTAATTTCCTTTGGATGATGGTTTGTGGAGAGTGAATCCACACCAGCCCGTTCACTTCTCTACATCAGATGTCCTCAAATGGACCACTCATCTGTGAGCTCCATTCAGGAGGCCCCATGGAAAGGTTGCAAAACAGAAAAATTTGGACCTGATTTGTTTTTTCTAATGATTGAAATCAAAGCAGATTTGACCAGGGTTGGATTACCAAGCAAGACATTGAGGCTTTGGACCGGGACCCATGATTTTCACAATGATGTGCTGCTTTTAAAAAATGATGCTGGCACTGAATTGTTTTTTAAAAAAATCTTTGAGTTATGGTCGTGCTTTTTTTTGTAGAAGAAATGAAAATTTAAATGGTCTGCTGAGACCCCCAGCAATTTTAATGCTCTGTGCAAGAATGGGGAGCTTGAGAACTTCTACTCTGTTCAATAGCAACAATAACACAGTTCAAAGATGGAGTTAGCAAAAAATATGATTTCCACAGACTCGATGGAGTGTTAGGTCTAGTGAGCAGAGCAGCTGATTCCCAGTGGTCTTCTTCCATGAAAATCAGCTGCCAAGACTGAAAGTCCCCACCTCCTCTGGGGAGGAGCAGTTGGAGACCGAGCCTGCATGCAGCTAACTTCTCTGTACTTTTCATGCCTCTTCTGGTTCTGGAAGACCGGGGGGAGGGGAACTTGCCTCAGCAGGAGGGGGAGACAACTGTGCCTCTTCACCAGCCTGACTCATCTCTGCCTCTTGATCTCCCACCTCTCCTGCTTCAGTTTCAGCCTCTGATTATGCACTTCTCTCCACCACCGACTCTCCTAGCTGCCTAAGCTCTGCTACCTCTTCAGCGTCTGACACCTCCTCCTCCCAGTCTTCCCCTTCTTCCCTCTGACCACTCACTGTTGCCCCACCACCACCACCACTACTGGGCCTCTGAGCCTTCTTCCCTTGAGGGTTCCCCAACTGATTCCTCCTACAATTCCTCTGCATCCAACCAGTCCATGACAACTTATCAGTCTGCATTTTTTTTCTTTTATAAAGTCCTCACGGAAATTCGTCAGCATTTTAGTGCAAATTTCACCTAACATTTGTGTGCAGTTACACAAATCTTTTGAGCAATTCCCCATTTCCCCCCGTTTTGTATGTTCTTTTCATCAATATATGCATCTCATGTGCAATTTCCCCTAGTACGCACACTTTTGTACACGGTATTTGCTTGGGAAACTGCATTGCAAAATTCAGAGAAAAGCGAAGGCTAAAGGACAGCTGTGATTTGGTTCAGACATATTGTTTCAGAAAGTATGAATTGGGCTGTTTCATATATACATATATTAAAAAAACCCAACTAAATGAAAAAATCACCTCCATCCCTTTGGATAGAATAAATTGCTTCTGGAGTATAGAGTTTGTTGGGATGCACTTAAGGGAGCTTCACCACTACAGAAAATCCACACACATCACGCAGCACATGGGACATGGAGAACAGAGGAAGACAAAGTTCTGATCTGTCACAAAGGAGGCCAAGTATCTTGGTAAAGGACTTTAATAAGATCTACATATGCATATAAAGCAGCCAAGCTACCATATAAACAGACTCGGTTCTCTTTTTCCAGTACTCTGCAGCTTTCCTAGCTTTGAAATGCCATTCATAATTATTTTAAGGACAGGAAGTGAGTAAGCCCTGTTTGTGAATGAACCACACCCGGCACCTTTATTAAAAAGGAAAGCAGCTTTATAACCGAGAAGTTATAAAGTTCCAAAACAGACCTTGAGAAGCTGAAAGCAAACTTCATAAAATGGCCAATATCTTCTTTAGCAGAGGTGACACAATGAGACGCTTTTATAAAAAAGAAGCAAGATCATGAGAAATTCAATAAATGAGCTTGGAGTTCTTTTTAAAATATGTTGCTTTAATAGGTTCCTAGTAAAAGGCACACTCCTCCATTGTCTCCTGAGACAGATGGATGCCAACAACGACTATGTTCCTAGTAAATGCGAATATGCCTTTAATTTGGATAAAAATGAGTAATTACTGTGGAACAGATACAGGCTTTCTGAAGTGAGAGCTCAGAGAAGCAGGCTCCTGCACCTTTAATAGGTATGTAGAGGAGGGAATTTCAGCAAGGAAACCATAACTGCCAACTGTGCAGAAGCCACCCTCTTTAAGATCTAGCCATCTTAGTGAGAGCACAGTTCTTTTTGGTCATGGGACAGATGGAAGAAGATTGAGGCTTGGGGGTAGGTCCCGTTGAAATCAGTGGTGTCTACTGTTAAAACTCCAAAGGCTATGAACACTTTCTGAAGTCCTTCCGCATACTACTAGGACCAGTCTCTTCACCTCTAAACTTCTTCAATGATGCACACCTTCCCAGAGTAGTGCAGCTTTTCCTAGGCAACGATCGGGACTGCTCAGTCAGGAACAAAGCTGAAGACTAGTAACGTGATTTTGTAGTTTATTATATACGGCCGTAAACTCACAAGCGATATATAAGTTACTATATACAGACACGAACTTCATCACTCTCCAAGCACTCTGGATTACTCCTAACTAGCCGAGCAATGTCTTAGGTCATGCTGCCTATATGAGAAACCTCAGCCAATCACCGCACTGTTACTAGGTCCTCTTATCTCCCGGCAAATTTCTCCTGTGCTCTGTCTCCCTAGCCTGTAGTCAAAACACTAATTGCTCACTTGCCAAGTTGCACGTAGACTATGAACTCCAACAGTTACTTCTGAGTAGACATGCACAAAATTGTAAAGCATTGCAGACATGCCTTGGATTCATTTTGACCAGCTCGCTTGGCATTTTTCATTTATCTTTTTTGTGCAATTCTTTCTGCCTTTCCTATCCCTCCTTCTGGAATTGTGGCCTCATGTAAATGCACCTATGCATCGTCCCATAAAATTGAGGCTGTATAGAAACATGTTTTAGAGGTAAACATTTTGAAATGAGATTGCAAAGTGTCTTGTTTTTTAAGGGCCCATTTTTGCACCTGGCAGCAAACACAGAACCGGGAACTCATGCTTTCCTTCCGAGCAATCATTGTGGGGAGATGATTTGTAAGAGAGAAGCAGCAGGTGGAGGGTGGAATCAAACATTCCCCCCCCCACATGCTTTTCCTTTGCAACCCCGCCACCCGCATATTGCTCCATTTGATATAGCCAGTGGGTATCTGAGATCCTCTGACTGGAAAAATGAAAAGGGGTCTACTTGGTTCCAAAACGACATCAAGTTAGGTGCCAGGTGAGCCTGTTTGAAGACAACATTCCATAGGAAGCCACCACCGAGCAGGCCCTTTCCCTTGCAGCCGTCCACCACACCTCAGAAGCGTAGCCCTAGTTGAGCTTGCAGGGGTTTTTTTTGTGACCAACAGATTTCTCAAAAAGCAGCCACTGTGTATCATCAAGCTATTGATTTTGCTCAACACTGAAAACTGAATATTTTGCTATTTGTGAACAATCAACGCATCACATGTGTCAGCCAAAGGTGAAAGAGCTCTATGGCTCCTTTCTGTCTAGCTTTGGTTGCTAAGTAACTTTTGCTATTCTCAGTTACTGCAGGTTACCTCCTCAAAAGTTTTTGAACAGGAGATAGATCAATCCATCAATCTTTATTATTATGATCACAGATCAGCCACTAAGTTGTAGTCAATCGAATACAATTTGCAATTTGCACTTTTATAGGCCAGCAGAAGACTTACTAGAAAATAACAACATAGCAAAGGTGTAATATGTCTTTGTGTGTGTGTTGTTGTTGCACATTCACAATATACCTAGTTCAGTAATCTTCTAGGACACAGATGGGGAGTCTGTGGCCCTTTCAATGTTGCTGGACTCCAATTCCCATCAGCCCTGGCCAGTGTAGGCAATCATCAGGATGACGGCCACCTGGTGGGCCACAGGTCTCCCTTTCGTGGGAGGTCCATAGCTTCGTGACATTGACATTTCTCCCCTTCACAAATTCTTCTTTGACCTATTAGGATTTTTGCTCCCGCATTTGTGTGGTTTTTTTTAAAAGAATGCATTGAATTCCTGCAGCCTGTTCAGTTAATAATGGCAACTAGTTGGGGTTGGTTTCATTTCTGTGATTCACTAATGAATTTATATTAGGTTAGATCTTAAAAGGTCTTGAAAATGAGCAATCATGACAAACAGGCTAATAGAGAAGGGTTTGCTTAATTAGGGGAAAAAAAGAGCAATTAGCTTGTCAGTGTTTAAGCTCCAGAAGTCTCTGGTGGGAAGCTGCATAAGGGGAGCCTATCAAAGTAGTTATTGACCTTTTAAACTCTCCAACTCTTCTGTCATTGATGTTTAATGGGGAGTCACTTAGTCTGTCAAGCTAATAACTAAGGTAATGAAGTAGTCTAGGACCATGGTTAACTACTCTGTTATCTTTACACTAATTTTAGAAAGTTAAAAATAGATGATCTAAAAATAAAATAAAAAATGTGGGTGGGTTTATTTTTCCTCCTGGAAAACAATTGAGCTTCTGTTCCTGACCTCCCAAATCTGTTTGGGTTTCTTTCTAGTTTAAGCTAACCAACAGTATGGTAGGTAAGCAACATTGTTAACCAATTTAGCATGATTGTTGGAGCTCAGAAATCAAGAGTGATGGGATCTGCAGCTCTGCAAAGCTAAACAGATTTTTAGATGATGATAGATAGATGATATATAGATAGATGATAGATAGATAGATAGATAGATGATAGATAGATAGATAGATAGATAGATAGATAGATAGATAGATAGATAGATAGATATAGATAGATGATAGATAGATGATAGTCTTTAAGAGCAATTCTAAACATGTTTAAGTTTCCCTAGGTTCAATGGGACTTCTACTTCAGTCCTAGCATTACTTACGTGGGAGTAAATCCCATTAAGCACAGCAGAATTTACTGCTAAGTAAACTAGCATAGGATTGTGCTGTTAGTCTCTACCAAGTGAATTTTGGATTGCTGCCTTAACACTGGCTCCTTTACAGTAAATCCTATACATGGGTATAAGGTTACAACTGTTGGCTGTATCTTTATAAATACGGTAAATATTCCTGTGAGTTTGATGGCAATCAGTGGGACTTACTACTAGGTAGATATATATTGGTTTGCCCCATTAGAAATTTAACCTTAGTCAAGATAAACCCTATAGTACTTCTTAAATTCCAACGATGTCATGGATTGTGATTATGGAACATGAATATATTTCCTATTTGGATCTAAATATCTGTTTTTAATACATGATAGCTAAAATGAATAATTTTTAAAAAATTATCTATGCATTTCTCAGTATACATTTTACATACATTTTCCCATCCTATCAAATCTAATACAGACTTCCCAACCTATCTTCCATTGATTCTTTGCTACATCTCCACTGGTTATCTATTCCTTTCTCTTTCTATTCATAACACTTTATTTTGTCTGCTGCTGATCATAGATTTATTCCTGCTTGTAGATTTATATTAATACCACTTCATTTTAAATACCCTTCAAATTGTTCCCACTCACTTGTTGTTATCTTTCCATCTATATTTCTTATTTTGGCTGCCATACTTGCTGGTTCGACATATTCTATTAGTTTATCACAACCATTGATACTTTGTTGGGATAGCCTTCTCTTTCCACATTTTTGGGTACAGTATTCTTGTGGCTGCTGTTGCGTAAAGAAATAAGTTTTTAACTTTTTTTGTATTTCCTGACCTACTATTGCTAACAGAAATGCTTCTGGTTTTTTGAGGAAAGTGCACGTAAGCATCTTTAAAAAATTCGTCATATATCATTTCCCAGATTTCTTTTTGCAAATTTGCACTGCCACTACATGTGAATTAAAGAGTTCTCTTCATCTGAACATTTCCAACACAAATTTGATCCTTTTTAAAATACATTTTAGTGAGTTTACTGGGCATCAAGTACCATCTGTACATCATTTTTTAAATATTTTCCCTAATTGTGTAACATGCCAAAAAAATTATTGTGTTATTCCACTCCCCCCCCCAATGCTGAGATTTCTATATTGTATCTGAAATCTGACACCCAGTGAACCATCACTGCCTTCACAAACTCATCCTTTGTTTCCCATTCTAATAGGGTACTATATATTTTAGAGGGGGGGAATTGTTCTTTCCCAAAATTATTTTTTCAAATTGCATCTTAAGCCCATCAAGAGGTCTCCAACTAGATGCTAAATTTTTATTTATTTTTTAATTCCCCTGCAAAGCCTTTGATGTAAAAGTCACTAAGGGAACAGGATCATTCCATGCAGGTTATGTTAATTTTTAAAAACAACCTATTTACAACATTTCATGGAACACCAATGATGTGTCTTGAATAACAACCACAGTCTCTCCACTGGTTTTAGTGTCCTTTGATGAACATAGCAAAAGGCTGCTGACAAGGCCCCCCTAAGAAAACTAAAGGCCATTCTCCCTGCTACTTCCCGTTCTTTCTAAAAGCTAAACATGGCCATCCATGTGGGGGGCCTCTGCTTGTGGTTTTCACATCTGAGGCCAGGCAAAACACACACACATCACAGTCACATTCTGTGAGACTTAAGGGGTGTGCAGAAGCATCCATCGCTTGATATTGGCTGCACTTAAAAACACGAAAACAGGTCCAATGCCAGGTTAGCCATAAACTTCCTCAGCAGGGTTGTTTTGTAGCATTTTTGGCTTGTGGGAAATGGCCAGGCCAACAGGGTAGTGATACACATAGGAAGTCAGAGCAAGGAATGTACACCCAACACATTCACATTTGGTCTTCTCAATCAGCTTAGTCAGTTATGCTCCACCAATGCTGCCCTTACAGTGTTTTCTCCACAAACTTTCCTCTGCCAAAGATCCTCAGTTTATTTCCTTTTCAGCCATCTATTGCATTTCTTTTTCCTGGGGCTGTATCCAACTAAAGGCAGGTCCACGCTATGCATTCAAAGCACATTCAGCGCACAATTAAAACACATTACTGTCCCCCAAAAACTCTGGAAACTGTAGATTGTTAAAAGATGCTGCTTTGTGAGGGGAAAACTATTGTTCCCATGATTCTCTTGGAGAAAGTTGTGAGAGTTGAATATGTGAGAGTTGAAATGTATAGTGTAGATCTGCCTTAAATGGGTAAAAACCATTGGAACTAAATGTTTCATGTCCATTACTTTCCGTGAGTCTGAGTATGACCAAGTTAAGATACAGGTTGTTCTTCCTGTTTATAAAGTTGATCTGTAAGTGGGGAAGCTCCAAGCTTTCAAGTTCTCCACAGCTCTTCATGAGGCAAGATGTTATATAAAGGTGGTAGAGGTGATGGAAGACATACAAAAATCAGACTGATGATGTATCCATGAGGTCTACTAGCAGGCTCAATTCCAAGATGGAGGTTGCAGACTGATTAAATCCCTCACAGGTGTCAGAGATCCTGGCTGCTCCCCATCCCAGAGAAAATGAAGTCTGTTTGTTAAGGGTTGCTGGGAATTGTAATTCTGTGAACTACAGTTCCCAGAAAACAGGCCCAGAACTCTTTGAGGGAAAGAATGTGCTCCAAATATGCTTTAAAGGCATAGTGTGCATGCAGCTAAGGCAAAATCCTCCACTGTTTCTTTAGAAATGCTGGAAAGTTATCCACCCTCAAAATCCCTATTCCTGAATATCAAATATTCAATTTCAATGGCAATATTTGACTTTTAAAATTGATTTTTCTTTGTTCAAAGGTGTTGTCTGATGACTTGAAGGAGTTGTGTATATATTATACCGCTTTAACGAAACACACTATTTTGACATTTAAGCACCTAAATTCCCAGTTGTTGTTGTTTTTAAATGGGTCATATCGCAGCAGCTTTCTAGGCCTCTACTTTCAGAGTCTAAAGACTGCATAGATAAGTAAGCATTTCTCCCCATAAGAATAAGAAAACTGCACTCCAAGAATGAACCACTTAAACAAATGGAAAGATGGTTCCAAGAGATGGTTTGGGAACGCTTTTAAAGTAAGTGCACTCTAGGATGGAGAAACATAGCATTATATGTCCCTAGCATGCTGCTTAAGGGAGTTGAGTGAGCACCCGGGATACCACCCAAACTAGAAGAATTAAAAATCATGCAACATCCATCCATCTGTTAATTTACATTTCTGTCTTTTGCCAACAACAACTCTTTACCAGAGGCCTGAAGCCAAAGAGTTGAATACTAAATGGCTGGCAATGGACTTCTCCAGCCTAGGTGCGTGAAATATACTTGGAGGCGAGTGTGAATTCAGCTCATAGTAGCAGTGAATGAAACTTCCCCGAAAATGTCTAGCTATACATACATTATTTACACCATGGGCCCCGCGTGATTGGCTAATTCCGGGTTGCTCCTGTAGGTGAATCAGGTCGTGGATTCACCTCCTTGAGAAGCCTGATTGGCTGCTCCTGCAGGCCAATCAGGTTGCTGATTCACTTCATCCAGGAGCCTGATTGGCTGCTCCTGCAGGCCAATCAGGTCACTTCCACCTGGAGCTGGATTGGGTGGCTCCTGCGGACCAATCAGACTGCTGCATTCTGGATCCTATCGTTCTAGGATTCAGCTCAGTACATAACAGTGTGGTTGTTTTCTGTGACATGTCATTGATGCAATAAACAGTGCACATCAGTGATGGATTTATGCCGCATTATCCACACAACATTCCATGTTATTAGTTATTCTGTGATGCTTCCTGAAGATTACTGCATTATTGCTGTCCGGAGGGCACTGAAGCACAAAAATAATGTTGGACAGAAAAAGCAACACTGCACCATTTGTGGTATGACAACTTGCAACATACCACAGGAAGTTACAGGTATATAAACGTAATAAATAAATAGATAATTGATTGATTCGGACACACCCATACATTCTTACCTGCACAATACTCTCACCTGTATGGTCTTTCTACTTCTTATACTCATACTGTAGTCACATATGTTCTCATTCAGTTTCACCTGTGCCTCAGCATCAGTCCAGATTCTTCCTTTCACTTGCATGTGCTCACATGCATTCTTTATCCCATGAACCCCTGCATGTTTTCTCTTCCTTACTGACATGTTCTGCTCCCAATCTTGTCAGCCTGAACCTGCAATCTGTCGTGGGCCATTTAAGGCACAAGTTTATAACCTCTGAAGCGGAGGACCGTGAATCCTGCTTAATGGGCACTTGCAGATTGTGACCGTTTTTGAGGGGCAAATTCAGGTTTGGGTTGTTTTATTCTGCTTTTACCCTATATGCTGCTTCGATGGCTTTTTGCAGTCTAATAATAATAATAATAATAATAATAATAATAATAATAATCTGCCTTCTTACTGAAGTCAAAAGAAAACAACAATGGCTTTTGTCTTGACACATAGTGATTGTGTCCTTTTTAAACAACAACCATTTCATCACTGTATTTATTCAGCAAGACCCAGCTGAATATAGGGGCGATGAAGGAGCTTTGCTTAGAGTATCTGAAACAGACGAGACCTGGAATCTTGCTTAATGTGAAAACCTTAGTCTTCACAACGCCAGAGGATATAATGTAATCTGAACGGCAAACTAACTGATTTATTTCCATAAAGTCTGCAAAATCAAGTTAAACTGTGATGTAACTATAGCAATTTAGCTGGTCATTACCTTCTAAGCCTTACCAGATTCTTATCGCAATCTTAGCATAATAGCTATTAGCGCAATGATCAATAACAGGTCAAGGCAACTAACAAGGTACGGCTCATAATCTACCTTTTCCATTGCTACACGAGCTCCGGGATCTGCATATTAACTTTACCTTCATCACGGACTCCTGCTGTCTGCAACTTTTAACTTTCCAGAGATCAAAGAAGTTCCCTTCGCTGTGTTGCCACTGTGAGTGACAGCCTAGACATGTGTAATTCAGTAGATCGTTCCCTAGAACAAAAATAATAATACCTCTTCCTTAGTTAGATCGGTATAATCAAAGGGATGGTCTAAAGTGCCTTCATATTGTCCCATATGGAAAGGTCATTCTTGAGCTTACTGTAACTATTGGGGTCTTTTTAATATATATCGTTTGAAATAACGATGTCTTAGTCAACCAATTCCCTGATAGAGCCTTCATTCAGGTTTTGAAAATAATTTTTAACAATTTGGCTGCAATCCAGAGATCCACATTAGCACGCCTAGCTCAGAAGGATTTTTCTTTAAAAAACTTGGAACATTTTGCAGGATCTATTCTGGCTACAAACAAGTATTTTGTATGCAGGAGGCCCAATCCTGGCATTTCCATTCTAACAGATAAAATAACAGGTGTTGGGACAGATCTCTGACTGAAACCTGGGGAGCTCAGCTGCCAGTCAGTGCAAGCAATACTGGACTAGACTGACCAATGTCTGATTCGGTATAAGGCAGCTTTGATGGTTAAACCCATTGGCACAGCTACCACATGCATTGAATCCCAAGTTTGGGCCTAGTCCTGGGTACTCAGTGTTCAACTACAGGAGTGGTTTCAGTGGGTGCTACAGTGGTACCTCGGGTTACAGATGCTTCAAGTTACATACGCTTCAGGTTACAGACTCCGCTAACCCAGAAATAGTACCTCAGGTTAAGAACTTTGCTTCAGGATGAGAACAGAAATTGTGCTGCAGCAGTGTGAGGTACCACTGTAGCTAGAAAGGCTTCACTGCAGAGTCCAATCTCTTGCTTTGCTGGCCTATTTCCTCGTGGCCCTGAACCCAGCTACAAAACTGCCTACCGCACAATGGTCCCATTTTAAGTGGGACATCCCAGATTGACAGAAGCTGGCCCGGCTTCTCATCTCAATCCTGTGCTCTTGTCATGTCCGAGCATGGGACCAAAAGACAGGCATTTTTTTGCCCCAATCCATGACATGAGTCCCTGCCAACCTAGCAGTTCAAAGGCACGTCAAAGTGCAAGTAGATAAATAGGTACTGCTCTGGCGGGAAGGTAAACGGCATTTCCGTGCGCTGCTCTGGTTCGCCAGAAGCGGCTTAGTCATGCTGGCCACATGACCCGGAAGCAGTACACCGGCTTCCTCGGCCAGTAAAGCGAGATGAGCGCTGCAACCCCAGAGTCGGCCACAAGTGGACCTAATGGTCAGGGATCCCTTTACCTTTACCTTTATGGCATGAGTCAGTTGGCTCACACCAGAGTGAGGTGGGGTAGGGTTGGAAGAAGCAATACCTACCTTGGCCCAAGGCTTCACCACTCTTCTTCCTCCTTCTATCACTGCACTTCCGGAAACAGGACGTGGTGCAGGTGGAGCAGCAGGAGGAGGCAGAGGTTGCGAAAAAAGCTATGAGATGGGGAGGGGGCGAGTGGGTGTGCAAGCAGGTGAGGGAGGGGGTGAGAGAGCAAGTGAGTGGTGGGATAGAGGGTGCCCTGATTTGCCCTCCTGGATATTTTTTTTGGAGGGGCACATAAACTGTAACTGTTAAAGGACTCTTACTGTGAGTCTAGAAAAACTCTGGGTCCCTAGAAATATCAGAGTGGGGAGTCACTTAGGGGCTTTTGTTGCGGTCAATATTTAATTTTGGAGTTGGGGTTTTTTGCTATTCTTGGGGTGGTGTTTTGTATTTTATTGTTCGGCATTACGAATCATAAGGGGATTTCTCAATTAGATGTTTTCATTGCCTTCTTGTTTAAGTGGTAAAATTTTGTTATATTTTCAAGCACAGGCCCCATCTGTACAGTATCATACACAGTACAGTGGTACCTCAGTTTCTGAGCATCTCGGAAATCAAATGTTTTGGTTTTCGAATGCCGAAAACCCAGAAGTAAATGCTTCTGTTTTCGAACGTGCCTCAGAAGTCGAACGGCTTCCGCTGAGGTACCACTGTATTTTTCTCTGTAAATTTGCAGACTGCCCTTTGCGCCTCAGTTTCCGAACGTTTTGGAAGTCAAACGGTCTTCTGGAATGGATCACGTTTGAAAACTGAGGTGCCACTGTATTGAGCAGTCATTGCCTCCCCCAAGAATCCTGGGAACTTTAGTTTCTTAAGGGGGCTGAGAATTGTTGGGGGAGCCTCCTATTTTTTAAATTGTAGGCTACCTTGAGCATGGTTTATTTTGGAAAGGCAGCATGCAAGCACGTTATGATGATGAATGCTTCCTGAACAGGCTGGGACTTTTCTCATACAATAAATCTCTCATCTTGTTGGCTCTCATCTTGTTCTAATGTCTTCAGCTCCAACTCCCAATTTGACCCCCTCAGGACGGAAATCTGTTTTTAGCTCAAGGGTGGCATTCCCTTCTGGGCCACCTCCTGGGCTTCACATACCAGTGGTGGGCAAGGCCAGGGGCAAAAGTGGGCACAGGATAGTTTCTGCCCTCCCAGAGCCTCCATCAAGAAAGTGAGAAGCTGGATAACAGTTCAAGGACTCTTCACAGGCAGGCAAAAACACCCAAAGAGACTGCAAAGCAGTGCCAGGGAGGGATGTGGCCTGGAAAATGTTCTGTGGCCAAATGGAGAGGCCTGGAAAGGTGAATTTGGCCCCCTAGGCTGAGGTTCCCCATCCCTGCCCTCAGTTGTGACCTCCTGGTATGATTCCTGACTGCCACATGATGATCTGGCTTTGTAAGATTCAGATCTGTCAGCAGCAAACTCCATATTATATCAAAAATTACTTAAAAAAAAAAAGATTTCCCATGTGGTTTTGTGTTAAGAAACACACAGCTTCATAGGGGGATGGAACTGGTCTTGAGGTCCGTCTGATCCAGGCACTAGAAAAAAACCCAAAACCCCCACTGTATTCTGGGGGGAAATATGTACTGAAGTCAGCACTAAGTTACACAGAATAAATTTGCAAGCCAACGGCAATGGCTAGATCTGGATTAGGTCATTGAATTTGGAAAACAGGAGTAATGAGGGCATCAGGGAACATTGCAGACTCTCTCTTGGCAGCAGAGGCCGGAAAATTGAGCTTCTGTGAGGTTAGGCACATTGGTAATCAAATTCCTTCAGAGTATTTTGTATAGGGCACTGAGCTATGGACCGAGCTAGATGGTAGGAATGAATCTGCATTATTAATACTGCTAAACTGCAGGAGATTTGAGCACATTATTGAAGAATGTTTTGAAATGAGAAAAAAATGCCTTTTCTGACAGTTATTTCAAAGGAATTTCCATATTTCTGTTCCTTTAACCTCTTCTTGTTTTATATCCATCTTTCCAACTTTCTTGAAATTTATAAAAAGTTGCTTCAACTTGGCAGAGGAAGATATCGGCGGTGTATTTTCCTGAGCAATCGTACCCTGATGATTTTACTGTTACCACAGCTTGTAACAGTATTGGTAAAAATGGTATTGCACATAACACCATCAGCTGGTGCTAGAGATGCTTTGTAAAATATGACAAAACGCGGTTGAATTCAAGGTATTTTTAAACCTTAGCGAAATGCCTATCATTGTGGCAGATTGAATATGTATAGAGAGAGACCTTGTGTATCGCAAGGATCCCAGAAGGGTGTCTCTGCTCAGAAACACTTTATATCTACTTCTTATCCAGTTCTTATCACCTCCCTATTAGCAATATAGAAATAATACACGTGATCTACCTTTAAAGGTTGTTGTAAGTGCAGATTTATGAGGTAACATAGGCACACTTGAATTCTCTGCACCTATAATTATTTTCCAGTGAGGATCTTTAAATCAAAATGTAAAAAGCTAACATCAGCAATTAGGTAAAGGTGCTGATATTCTCAGGTTAGCTTCAACATTTCTGGTCTTTTCTTCTTCTTCTTTAACCGACAAACTCCCATGTGGCCTCTCTCCTCCATTAATCTTCAAGATTTCCAAGTGATAACCCTTGTAGTGCCTCATGGAAAGGAGCACAGACTCTAGCGTTTCCTCTCTTCAACCTCTTGAGGAAGTTTCTTAAATCATACTGTATCCAGGGTCTGTCATGTACTGTCATGTAGGATAACAAAGTGCCACTATACAACCGGAGGCGAGGCAAAGAGATGTTTTTCTTAATGCTTGGATGCCATCTATTCCCTGGTTTCTGCAGGTCAAAACATGTGCAGAAACTGGAAAACAAACTTTAAAATACATACCGTGTGAAACATGCGGCTAGCTCAAATTAGAGCCATGTTCGGGAATTTGAGTTTAATTAATAACACGCGGGCATTGATATTTCCTCTAACGATTAATTTCTGACTCATTTACAGTGTTGTGTTCCTGTGTTTAAATCCACCCCTAGTTACTTTCTGAACAGAACCACTCTTCCACACCTCCATCCCATCTTCCATATTAGAACAAGAGATCATTTAATGTCACAGTGCTAGGCTTGTTTAATTGGCCTTGAATGAAGGGTAGCATCTTGTTTTTTTGAAACAGTCAAAATGCAATTTATTAACTGCTAGGAGAAAACAAAAACAAAAAAGCTCTACTATAAGCCTTCATTTGTGCTTCTTTAGGAGGAATGAAAAACCTCTGAAAACTTTGAAGTGTTTCGTAAACTTTTTTTAAAAAAAAGTTTCAAAGACTATACCAGGTGAAGCATTGAATGAATAACCTTTGGAATGGCAAGGTATAATGGCCGATGATTTCATGTGGGAATCAAGGGGTGGGAGCAGGAAGCAAAGCCCTAGAATTGGAAAAGATTTAATTATAGAAACCAACTTACTGCTTTTGCCTGTTTTGTGATTATATCAGCCGGCTAAGAGGCTGAGCAGACTCCATACGCCTACAAGAAATTAAACCCCTTTCAAAGGGTACAGTCACAATGCAAGGATTTTAAGACCTTTCCTGTTCATTAAAATATATTTGAAGACTGATAAATCTCCCCGAGTTGTCAAACAGCCATCTTTTATGCCTTACTTTAGAAGCTGGATTGGAGAGATCTGAGAAGAGTAAACAACCATATATAGGAGCCCCAGAACTTTCATGCGCCCTCTCCCCATCCCCCTTTAATAAAATAAGGCTGTATATAGCATATATAATGGATTCAAAGGGAAATAATAGGAGGGCAAAGAAATAATGGCAATGCAAAATTCGTAAACAAATAGATTCAGTAGAGGAAAAATTCAGGACTTGTAAATCTTCCCGTCCTTGGTAAGGTGGCCATTGACACAGCAGGAAGACACAAATTTACATAAGCTAATTTATTCCTATACAGTGGTACCTCAGGTTACAAACACTTCGGGTTACAGACTCTGCTAACCTGGAAGTAGTACCTCAGGTTAAGAACTTTACCTCAGGATGAGAACAGAAATCGCGTGGCGGTAGCGAGAGGCCCCATTAGCTAAAGTGGTACCTCAAGTTAAGAACGGTCTCAGGTTAAGAACGGACCTCTGGAACGAATTAAGTTCGTAACCAGAGGTACCAGTGTATATGTACTTTTAGAACCATTGCTATAATTTAAATAGAAATAGATCTTGCCATGGTGGAGGAAGACTGTGACCAGGTGCCTGCATAGTCCTGGGCCACGTTCACACCACACCTTTAAGGCACGATGACATACCCTCCAATATTTATCTGATGAAAATAAGGATGTCCCATTCCATAATGATAATTTTACTATTTATACCCCAAACATCTTATTGGGTTGCCCCAGCCACTCTGGGCAGCTTCCAACATATATAAAAACATAACAAAACATTAAACATTTTTTTTAAAAAACACCTTCCCTATACAGGATTGCCTTCAGATGGCTCAGAGGTCAGATAACTCTGTACCCTCCAACATTACTCCAATGAAAATAAGGATGTCCTAAGGAAAAGCTATGGTTTTCCCAGTAGTGATGTATGGAAGTGAGAGCTGGACCATAAAGAAGGCTGAACGCTGAAGAATTGATGCTTTTGAATTATGGTGCTGGAGGAGATTCTTGAGAGTCCCATGGATTGCAAGAAGATCAAACCTCTCCATTCTTAAGGAAATCAGCCCTGAGTGCTCACTGGAAGAACAGATCCTGAAGCTGAGGCTCCAATACTTTGGCCACCTCGTGAAAAGAGAAGACTCCCTGGAAAAGACCCTGGTGTTGGGAAAGATTGAGGGCACAAGGAGAAGGAAACGACAGAGGACGAGATGGTTGGACAGTGTTCTTGAAGCTACCAGCATGAGTTTGACTAAACTGCGGGAGGCAGTGGAAGACAGGAGTGCCTGGTGTCCATGGGGTCATGAAGAGTCGGACACAATAAATGACTAAACAACAACAAGGAAAAGCAAGACATTCTGGGATCAAATCAGAAACTGGGACCACTTCTCTAAATCAGAGATGTCCCTGGAAAATAGGGCACTTGGAGGGTCTGCTATGATACCACTTTGAACAGGCTTCGCTTCCCCAAATAATTATGGGAGCTGTAGTTTGTGTAGGCTCCTGGGAATTGTTAAGAGACCCGTTTCCCTCATGGAGCAACAATTAATGCCTCCTAACAACTCTTGGCACTGTTAGCAAACCACAGCTCCTAGAATTCTTTGGGGGAAGCCATGATGGTTTGAAATGGTCTCATAGTGCTTTAAAAGCTATGGTGCGAATGCGGTCCAGTTGCTAACTGCTGACAGGCAACTTCTAAGGCCTCAGCTTTCCTTTCTTATGGTTCTTTATCTTTAAGCTGGTCTTGGACAGGGCAGCCCTTCCGATTTAATCAGAAGACTGTCCACTGGAAAACAGGACAAGTAGACACCTCAAGTGAAGAAGAAAATTAAGTGCTTGCTTAACTCTCTCCTTTCGGCTGCAGTGGCTGGTTCACTTTCCAGGCCTGTCATATCGGCAACAAGCCTAGCCTTCTTTAATTGGTACTGCCAGTCTATAGAAACCAATGTACAAATAAGAAGTGTTTTATCGCCATTCTGCTGCACAACAGCAGACTAATCCTGGCTGTATCAAATGTTAGTGTGGTTTTCTTCTTGATTCTGCAAGCGTAGATACTTTTAGAAATAATGTTCTAGTGACAGGGATTAAAATATTATTTTCAGTGTTGTGAAATGACTTTCATCTGTTTTTAGATGGAAAGCTACAAAACATGGCTGGTTTTGTTTGTTTCTTTTTAAGTGCTGATATGAAATTTTGTCATGGATGCTTTAGCTGAGATTCCTGCATTGCAGAGGGTTGGACTAGATGACCACTGGGTGCCTTCCAACTAAGATTCTATGATATTTTTATGAACTGGGAAACCTCAGTGTTTGCTTCGACATGTGAATGCATCATTCTGTTTGTGGACCAAAATTTGTCACCCAGTAGCCATTTTACTCAAGCACTTTCAAGTCCATTATTTTACACCCAGTAAAGTTCAGTATTTCTACATTTCTTGCTGTGGCAGGTGCAATGTAATGCAATGTGCCTAGGCACACCTGATTTTTTAAAAGCTGTTTTTAACAGGACAAGCATCAAATTGAACGCCAAGCTAGCCAATGCCAATGCATTTAATGTGCCTTATTTATTTATTTATTTATTTATTTATTTATTTATTTATTTATTTATTTATTTATTTATTGTTACAAAAAAGGTGGGGAGCAATCAGGATTGGGACCATGGCACGAACAGAGTTAGCACGAAGTTCCCCAGGAAAAGTTACATTACTTTTTCATTTATTTAAAATATTTGTAGGCTGATTTTTAGGGTCAGCCCTACCCAGGCAACTTCCAACATACAAATTCACACTATAAAATTCATACAAATCTAAAACCATAAAGCATCATAAAACATAACTATTGGGCAGGAGAATGAGAACCAAGAATTACACTAAACCACACATAAGGTGGTCACATTTAAATGCAAATCTACCTAAGTTATGCTTTCCAAAACTACAAATGAACCAAAGTGCAGCCATGCTTCCAAATTCTCACCTCTACGAATTTTGCAAAAATGCATGTGCTGTGGTAAAGTGTGCATAAAAATGTATATATTGGTAGGTAAGAACAGCATAGAAAATGAATGTGTTGAGCAGCACTGCAAAATTTGGAGAAGTGCAAATTTTGAAGGATGGTTGTTTCAGTTTGCCAATTATTTCAGAAAATGAGGCAGGTTCATGTTCAAATTTGAACTGAAACAAATTTCTCCTTCATCCTTAGCAGTAATGCCAGCTTCTTTCCCAGAACAGAAAGCATAGCTAGGAAGGTAACTTGCTTCAAGACCACCCCTCCCATGATTCTTCCCGAAATGAACCAACAGTCTTCACTAGTTATTGCTTCTGAATCACCTCCACATTTTATACACGTGTAGGACTTTGTTCATAATGTTGGACACTTACTTTGCAGGGAAGTATTGGGGAAACAAGGGACTTTGATTTAAAAAGTGCCTTTCTATAGATTGAAAAATATTGAATAAGGAGCAGCAGTAATATAGTACTTCATGCCAGCAAACTGTGGTAAATTTATGAAAATAAAAAGCATTCTGAAAATCCTCAAAGGTTTGAGGGGCGGAAATCTCATAGGACTACATCATTATACTTTGAATTTAAAGTACATTTTCATGTATCACTTTTCTAGCATTTGAAAAGCCTCCCAAGACTTTAAAATGTACATTGGACCTTAACCTAAAAGGAACTGCCAAAAGAAGGATGTAAGGGAATTTTATTTGATTTATATGGGGTGATAATAATATGTCAAGGCAAGTTAGTCCAGGTTCTAACTCTGGCGCTGTTCAAGTGTATTTTGGCAACTACGCGTCGCCGAAAACTTTGTGCCAGCTGGAATGGTTTGCTCATAATATTGCACACATTTGACTGGGGTTTCTTAGGAATGGACAGTGTGCTGCAACAGTTAGAATGTCGAACTAGGATGGAGGAGCACCAGATTTTAATCCCCCCTCAGCCCTGAAGCTCACAGAATAACTCTGGACCAGTCACTATGACATACGGTTGTTGTAGAGGTGGGGGTGCTGGAGATATATAAAAGGCAAGATATACATGTAATACATATAAATCACAGTATTTGCTCAAAGGCACCGGGGACAACTCGCAAACTGTAAAAATCACAAATCTGAGGATTGTAATTACTGTGAGTTCAATGCATTGAGTGGAGACGGAGACCCAGGTAACTCTTTTCTATTTCCTCGCATTTACACAACATCTTTATGTTCGGTACCTACACATTTCCATGGAAGGAAGGCTCTTTGTTGGAATAGAGGTAAGCAATTTTCGCCAACTCTTCTTCCCCTTGCAGCCCCCCAGGCTACCTCTCGTTGTGAGGGTCTCCAACCCTCTGAAGCAGATCTGAGGTTCATGTGTATCAGCAAAAATCACCTCTTTCCCTATTACACTGAGGGAGGCCTCCATAGGATGTAAGCCCCTTCCATCAGCAGAGGAACACAATTGGGCAGAACTTTTCCCCTTTACAAAGCCTGCAAATTTGCCACTTACTAAACTGCATTGGCTTTGTAAACATACTTTTAATAATCTAGTCTGTCTTGACCTTTTGAATCTGACGTGTCAATTTTCTCACACTTAATTCCTAAATTATTCAATAAAGGTAAAGGTACCCCTGACCATTAGGTCCAGTTGCAGAAGACTCTGGGGTTGTGGTGCTCATCTCGCTTTACTGGCCGAGGGAACCAGCGTTTGTCCGCTGACAACTTCCGGGTCATGTCGCCAGGATGACAAAGCCGCTTCTGGTGAACCACAGCAGCGCATGGAAACACCGTTTACCTTCCCGCCGGAGCACTACCTATTTATCTACTTGCACTTGACGTGCTTTCGAACTGCTAGGTTGGCAGGAGGAGGGACCGAGCAACGAGAGCTCACCCCGTCGTGGGGATTCGAATCGGCGAGCCCTAGGTTCTGTGGCGGTCAAGGATTATTGTTGCTGTGTTTGGTAAATACAGGCCTTGATTTATACTGGGCTATATGATCAAATCACTAATGCCTTATTACTGTTAACAAGTGTCTCACAAAAAAGATCTCTCTTTATAAAGATTCCTTTATTTATTTGTTTAAATATTTACAAACCACTTTCATATAAAATATCGCAAGGCAGTGTAAAACTGGAAAAAACTACAGTAAAAGCAATTAAAACATGTACAACACACCAGGAAAGCTGGTGAACCCTTTTTTCCCCTAAAGGAAGATCTGATGTATTGCTCCTCATAAAACAGGCATGTTATAAGATCACTCCCCGACTGGGAGTTGTGCCCAACTGCTCTTTTCTACTCAGATTGGCGTACCTTAGGACTCATCGGAATTAGGCATTTGAAGAAGTATCATAACACTTTGAACAGTCATGGCCTCCTGCAAAGAATACTGGGAATGTACTTTGTTAAGGGTCCTGAGAGTTGTTGCGAAATCCCTGTCCCCTCACAGAGCTGCAATTCCCAGAGTGGATTAACCACCAATGCCTCTTCCTAAGAAACTCTGGAAATTGTAACTGTGAGAGGAAAAGGAGTCTCCTAACAACCTTAAAAAAATGTGTTGCCCCTTTTCACTTTGGTTGCGTGTTTATAATTTGTAGCGCAGCGGGCAATATCAGCACTTGCAAATGTTCCCTTTGTCTTGGGTCTGTCTTCAGACACATGTGATCTCTGGAAATTTGAGAGAGGTTCCTACATTTACATCATGTTCCCTGCAGCTCCACGCACCTTTCCAATAAGTTTCTTTTCTCTGTGGAAGCAACAAGGAAAAGATTTGAGCCTCTGGAGTTGTTGTCTTCCCCTGTTGTAAATTGGAAGGAAATAGATCTGGAAAGCATTGGAAGACAATAAACACAATTGTGCTGTATCACATTTTTACAGTTGCTTTTCATAGCTGATTTGCTCTCAAGACATCATGCTTGCTTCTGATGCATGAAACCACAGAACCACAATCAGCTGATTTCATAATTTACTTCTTCCTGTCTCTCTGGATAGTCAAACTAAAAGAGGGGAGGAAAACCCCCAAAGCCCACCATTCCTAATTCAAACCACCTGTCCTAGATACATGGATACAGACGCTGTGGGTGTAACCGACTTCCATTAAAATCAATTGGAGATCGGCTGTTGACTTCTATGAGAGGCTGATTGCACCCTTTATCTTGGAAAAGTAGTCATGTTTTCTTAAATATGCAAACTTTGTGGCTTTCCCAACATCAACCTCAATTTTCATTAAGGCAATATATGGTCATTAGTGCACAACAAAATGACAAAACTAATCTTTTATTTACTTTGAGTATTACTCCGTAGGCAGACTAAACGATTTTATTTGTTCATTGTAATTCACTCTGTGATTTTCTATAACAAAAATATTTGTCTAGATATCAAGATACTTAATGGCTATGGAAAACAAATGGACAGATTGTTAGTCCAGATGAACTCAGTGGGACTTGCAATCACACAGTTAAGGCAGGGCTTGTCATCTGAGATTTTTAAATTATATGTATCAAATAAAAACTTTCTGATTAATTGGGGGACTGTTTTATTTGACCATTTTTTTAAAAAAAGATTAATCAATTAATTGATTGAATATTGATTGTATAACTGTAGCCATATTTTCTTTTTGTAATGTTTTAATCCAGTACTAATACTTATTTCTTCTTCTTTGGAGATCACTTGCGGCCGAGTAAGGTTGTCTTCCATGAACATGGTCTTAACAGTGAGTCTGTAAGTGACTGTGGAGACTACTTCTGGATCCACACATCCTTCCACAGTGGGGACATAGGTTTCCAGGCGGGAGTTGATCACGGTGAGGGTTTGACAAACATGCCTTCCTCTTAGCATGTTTCTCCCTTTTGTCCTGAGTTTGAGTGTCTTCAAAGCCCATGACACCTTTGGTAAAGGCTGCTCTCCATTTGGAGAGCTCACAGGTCAGTGTTTCCCAATTGCTGGTGTTTATACTACATTTTTTTAGATTTGCCCTGGGAGAGTCTTTAAACCTCTTTTGTTGACCACCAGCATTACACTTTCCATTTTATGTTGGTAGTACAATAGCTTTGTAAACAAGCATTTTGGTTTCCCTGAGAATATCCCGGTCCTCAAACACTCTGCGCTTGAATTGGGAGAAAGCTGCACCTGCAGAGTTCAGGCGATGCTGGATTTCGGCATCAATATCTTTCCTTGTGGAAAGATAACTGCCCAGGTAGGAGAAGTGATTGACACTTTCCAATGTTGCACCATTGAACTGGGTTTGTGGTGCTGCAGAGGGGTTGTTTTGTGCTTGTTGATGCACTTTGGTTTTTTGGATGTTGAGCGACAGGCCAGCTCTTCATAAGCTTCTGTGAAGATATTTAGGATGGTTTGGAGGTCATCCTCTCAGTGTGCACACACTAGATGGTCATCAACATACTGAAGTTCTATGATGGAAGTTATGGTAACCTTACTCTTTGATTTCAACCTATACAGGGATTGGTTTTGCTCTCTGCATTGTTCTTGAAGTTGTTGAGTGGTGAAAGTCATGTTCACTGTCACCTATGAAGGTTGAAAACCATTTGGGATATTGTTAGGAGATGGTTTGCAAAGATCCTTGCAAGAATTTTGCCGGCCACAGCTAATAAAGAGTTGCCTTGATAGTTTCTATAATCCGTTCTATCACCTTTTAAAAAGAGAGATTAATAATTTTGGCATCCCTAACGTCTGTTGGGATCTCCTCTCTCCCCCAGATTTTTTCGATGAGCTTGTGAAGTTATGTAAGTTCAATTCCTCCCGCTTTGAAGGTCCGTTGGCTTTGTTGTTTTTCAGTTGGTTAATAGCTGTACACAACTCTCCCAGATTTGGAAATACTGCAAGCTCATCTCTAATTTGTTTTTGCGGAATTTGTGAGTGCACCTCAGCAGCTATGGGGGAGTTGCAGTTAAGGAGTGGAGTTGCAGTTAAGGTAGTGGAGTGGCCGGCCATACCTCTTAGGGCAGGCATAGGCAAACTTGGCCCTCCAGATGTTTTGGGACTGCAACTCTCATCATCCCTGACCACTGGTCCTGTTAGCTAGGGATGATGGGAGTTGTAGTCCCCAAGCATCTGGAGGACCGAGTTTGCCTATGCCTGTCTTAGGGGATAGATTCCAAAGTTGTGGTGCTATGTCAAAGAAACTAAAGTATAGGATTTTATTTTTTGTAACCAAGGCTGCAACCATATGCAGAATAAGTCCCATGTGGGAGTAAGTCCTACTGAATTCAAACAGATTTAGTTCTGAGGTCATGTACTGAGTTCATTTAAAGGACTGAACTGTAAATATTTAGTTATGCTTAGAGCAAACAACTGGAAGTCTCACTGATTTCACTGAGTCCATTCAAAGCATGACTAAACCTAGATTCAACCATACACCTCTATCCTGTTTATGTCTGAATGGAAATTACGGACATCAGATATGCAGTCTTTCTAGCACTCAGTGTTTCATTGGCTATTAGTTTAAAACTATTTTGATAGTATTTTCATTTCTCTTTTGTCATTGGCATCTTGCATTTATGCAAATCTTTTACCAGCTCAGAATAACAATGATTTAACTCAGGGGACAGAAATTGCTTAATGGTTGAATGCGATTAATCATGTACAAATGATTGAATAATATTTCCTCTCTCTTGATTGCTAAAATCCTACAGGGGGAAAAACCTCAATTCATTGTCTCTGGAGAGTTATTGATGGTCACTGACTAATTGTGGACAAAAAAATAATATTAGTAGTCCATTACAGTCTGATAAATATTCCAAGCATATATGACACATTTGAGTTATGTATTCTGAGCATGTACTCCAATAATTCTCTCATCAGAGCTGCCTTGTTACCCTAACGCTCTGCAGATACTGATAATTAATCAACTGCATCGAATCTTTACAGAGTAAACAAATCTGCCACATGTGAGGGATGATTATGTTTCGTGTAGTTGGGAAGATTTCCCCGCTTAATATATTCATGCCAAAGGCATCCTCAGTTACAAAGTATTTTTGTCACTCATGGGGAAAAATTACTTTCTTTTTATTTAGAATAGATGTTCTCCGCGTGTTATAGGAAAACTCTCAACTGGTGTAAATTGGAATGGTGTCCTTGAAATCTGCAGACCTGTGCTGATTTAGGCCAGCTGAGGATCTAGCAAGCTGAATATTTATGGGACAGTTTGCAAAATGTAAGATTGTTAAACATATCTATTTTTGGTATTTTCTCTCTCTCCCCCCCCCTTTCCTTTCCCCTTTTTTTGCATTGTACTTGGGGATGATTGAAAAGGCTTTTTTCCCTTGACTAGAGGAAACTCATCTGAGAAAGATTATTTTCAAAGTAGTTTGACAGCCTTCGTACAAACTTGTTCCACAAGAACAGTTCCTCCTTAAGTGCCAAACTCTGCATGCAAGCGTGTAAATCCAAGGACAATGTGGTGCTGACAGACTTCCTGGAATAATTGTGGTGGAATCGGGGGGGAGGGGGGCATTTGCATTATTCCATGTGGAGTGCAGACCCACATTGACAGACACTCTGGCATCATGTAATCCTGTGAAGTGCCGGCCCTACTATTAGGCAGGAAGCTGAATCGGGCAGCAGATTCTGGGGCAACTGCAATCCCCCTCCCCCTCCCCCCCGAGTTGTCTAAGCCAGCCTGCTTTGCACCTCTTAAGCCAGCCAGCTTCCCTTAAGTACCCTGAGGAAGAAGGATGCTGTCCTGTTACCAGTGCTGAAGTAAGATTAAACTCTACCTGGAATCTTGTCTTTGCCTCAGGCAGCAAAATGTATTGGCCTGGCCTTTAGCCTATGTTTCACCTAATGCTACAAGTTATGTGGGTTTAAACATATTAAATTCAGTGGGTTTAATTCTGCCCTGGATATGGTTGCACAATGGCTGTTACAGGGAATCCTACTTGTGCCAACGGAAGCTGCTCATTCTATTAGAGGCCAAAGCACCACACATCAAGCTGTATTTCTCTGTATTCCAGAATACTCTGGGGCAAGTGGATGGAAAAAACGAATTAATCACAGTTTTAGGTTCAGACAGTTCAGTCTTTTGGCACAACCCTTATGCATGTTAACTCAGAAGTTAGTCTCATCAAGGTCAGAGGTAAGTGTGCATGGGATTGCAGCCACTGGTACAACTTTGAACATAGAATCATAGAGTTGGAAGAGACCACAAGGGCCATCGAGTCCAACCCCCTGCCAAGCAGGAAACACCATCAGAGCACTCCTGACATATGGTTGTCAAGCCTCTGCTTAAAGACCTCCAAAGAAGGAGACTGCACCACACTCCTTGGCAGCAAATTCCACTGTCGAACAGCTCTTACTGTCAGGAACTTCTTCCTAATGTTTAGGTGGAATCTTCTTTCTTGTAGTTTGGATCCATTGCTCCGTGTCCGCTTCTCTGGAGCAGCAGAAAACAACCTTTCTCCCTCCTCTATGTGACATCCTTTTATATATTTGAACATGGCTATCATATCACCCCTTAACCTCCTCTTCTCCAGGCTAAACATGCCCAGCTCCCTTAGCCGTTCCTCATAAGGCATCGTTTCCAGGCCTTTGACCATTTTTGTTGCCCTCCTCTGGACATGTTCCAGTTTGTCAGTGTCCTTCTTGAACTGTGGTTCCCAGAACTGGACACAGTACTCCAGGTGAGGTCTGACCAGAGCAGAATACAGTGGCACTATTACTTCCCTTGATCTAGATGCTATACTCCTATTGATGCAGCCCAGAATTGCATTGGCTTTTTTAGCTGCCGCGTCACACTGTTGGCTCATGTCAAGTTTGTGGTCAACCAAGACTCCTAGATCCTTTTCACATGTACTGCTCTCAAGCCAAGTGTCACCCATCTTATATTTGTGCCTCTCATTTTTTTTGCCCAAGTGCAATACTTTACATTTCTCCCTGTTAAAATTCATCTTGTTTGTTTTGGCCCAGTTCTCTAATCTGTCAAAGTCGTTTTGAAGTGTGATCCTGTCCTCTGGGGTGTTAGCCACCCCTCCCAGTTTGGTGTCATCTGCAAATTTGATCAGGATGCCCTTGAGTCCATCATCCAAGTCGTTGATAAAGATGTTGAATAAGACCGGGCCCAAGACAGAACCCTGTGGCACCCCACTAGTCACTCTTCTCCAGGATGAAGAGGAACCATTGATGAGCACCCTTTGGGTTCGGTCAGTCAGCCAGTTACAAATCCACTGAGTGGTAGCATAGTCAAGTCCGCATTTTACCAGTTTCTTTACAAGAATATAATGGGGCACCTTGTCAAATGCTTTGCTGAAATCAAGGTAGGCTACATCCACTGCGTTCCCTTAAACATCAATGTTTAATCTTGGGACATCTGAAGTTATAAGAAATATGTAATTTCTCTAAGCATGTGCAGTGTCTTTTATATCCATAGCACTGAATGGATCCATCTGCCCTTTGGATAACCTTAGCCAAGAACAGAACAAGGGGACAAGGGGAGTGTGACCTTGCTGCAGCTTTTGGTATCATAGTCCATGGCATCTTTCAGGACCATTTCTGTGGGATGGGTTTGGAGGAACTTCTTCTTCTTTGGCAATCACTCATGGCCAAGTAAGATTGTCTTCCATAAACAAGGTTTTAACAGTAAGTCTGTAAGTGACTGCGGTGGCCAATTCTGGATCCACACATCCTTCCACAATGGGACATAGGTTTCCAGGTGGGCATTGATCACAGTGAGGGTTTGACGAACATGCCTTCCTCTTAGCACGTTTCTTCCTTTCGCCCTGAGTTCGAGCGTCTTCAAAGCCCATGACACTTTTGATAAAAGGCTGTTCTCCATTTGGAGCACTCACAGGCCAGTGTTTCCCAGTTGTTGGTGTTTATACTACATTTTTTAAAGATTTGCTTTGAGAGAGTCTTTAAACTTCTTTTGCTGACCACCTTTGGTTGGTTTCAGATGGCATGTGGTTGCTCCTGGCCTGAGAGAACTTGATCACAGCAGTCCAGGTAGTAGGGACTTCATGTCTGGATTACCGCAATACATCCCATGCAGGACTCCCCTCCTGCTTGGTCCAGAAACCGAAGCTAGTGCAGCATGCTGCAGCACAACTGCTGACTGGAGGGATATTTGCACTGGCTGCCAATTAGTTACGGGACCAAATTCAAGATATTGCTATTAGTGTATAAACCCCTTAACAGCTCTGGACTATTTCACTTGAAGGACTGACTCAGATCACTGCCCACTCAACCACTTTGATTTGCAGAACCGGTCCCTTCAGTCTCAACCATTCCAAAATGCAGAGATCCACGATCTCACGGCTCTTGAGGATTCCTCAACCTCATCTAGCGCCGGCAGGCATGCAGAACAACTTCCGGGGCTTAACCCATGGCAACCACTGGAATCTGCGCCTGCTTTGAGGCTGCAATCCTATATACCACTCCCTTACCCCGGCACACATCCCATTCAAAGTTGATGGGCTTTACTTATGATAAGGCGCAGGCAGGAATACGCCACCCCCACCCGTATACATATGCAGCAGGCAGCATTTCCTCTCCACGGGTTGCAGCTGCAGGAGGTTAAAGTACGAATTACCAAAAAATAAAATAAAAAAATCCTAAAGCCTCTCCATGCCGCGACCTCCGGGATGGCTTTGCCCGCCGGAGCGGCTACATTTCACCTTATTGGCTGGACAAGGGACCACGGGGACCCGGGGAGTCGACACGCGCCGCCCGGGCGGCCAGGCCGGAGGACACAGACGGATCACGCGCGCCGCAGCGGGTTCCCGGGGGCCGCCGGCAGCCAATGGGCGGGCGGCGGCGGCGCTTCCTCTCTCCTGGTTGGCGCGTCTGCGAGGACGCCGCTCGCCGCTGCCGCCGCCTCCGCTCGCCTCGCCAGGGGGAAAGGGCCGGCTGCGCAAGGTAAAGCATGGCTGCCAAGGTAAGTCACGGAGCTCCGGCGGCGCGCGCAGAAGAGCTGCGGCTGCTGCTGCTTCTGCCCCGGTAGCCGCCGCGCCACTTGCTCCCCGGTCCTCCAGGCGGCTGCCGCTGGGAGGGGAGAAGCGGGGAGGCTGCCAGAGTTGACCTAGGGCCTGTCCTTGGCGCAGCTTGGCCCGCTTTCGGGGGTGAGGGGACATCCCTCCCCCTTCGGGGGAAGGGCCAAGCCGAGGCCAGCAGGTCGTGCGGCTTCTCAGAGAAGAGTCTTTTGGCTAGCATGCAGATGCACCAGCAAGCGCCCCCCCCAAACAGAGGTTCCGGGGCTGAGGGCTGCTTCCTAAAAGCATAGCCCCCAGGCCCATTTTGCTCGCCCAGCGTCCCGTTTCCCAACAGGGGCCGGGCAGATGCTTCTAGGAACTCCAGGTTCCCTGCTGGCAGCTGCCTCTCCTCTCTTGCTGCCTTCCCCGACATGCGTAGGTACACTGCCCTTGTGCATGGAGGTTCTCTTTCGTTGTCAAGCTCCAGAGTCATGGATGGAAGCTGGTCCTGTAGGAGCTGGAAGCTTGCTTCCCTCTGGCAGCGCTCATGGAGGCGTTGAAACTTCCTGTGCTGAAAGGAGAATGCTTTGGGTGTGTTCAAAGACAGCTTTGTATGGTTGGTTCATTGGCACTTAACACTAGAAAGTGGGTCCTGGGGCTAAGGCCTAGCACAGTAAGTCTTGACTGGCAGCACTAGTTAGATAAACACTTGGTATCTGCCTTCAGTGTGGTGTTTGCTACATAATTAGGATAAGCCTTGAGATTTCTGTAAAATGCCTCTGTGTTACAATGAAGTGACTTTGAAGGCCCATTTCCACCTGCAGTCCTTTTCAGTTTGCAAATCACACTTACCTCAGAAACAGGACTTATTATTTACCAATATATAAATCCATTATGCACATTTATGGGAGCTATGCAATATAGCTTTGCAGTTTTCTTTTTTTAAAAAAAAATACTGTCCTAGCTATAGTGCCTGTACAATTTGGAGCATTGAGACCAACACAAAGGTCACATTTATGTAAGGACTTTGGTTTGAACAGTGATAGTCACCTGACTTTCATTGACAGTTTTCCAAGTTCAGATAGTTAAGAGGCTGAAGGCTGCCTGTCAGCCAGAAGGAGAAATGTCTTAAAGTTACCTTGAAAAACCGAACACAAACGTTCTGGCAAGATGGTGGCAGTTTGTGCAAAGCTACAATAGAATGCTAGGAAAATCCTATGCTTAAAGACGCCTTATATCTTCTGCAGCCGTACAAACCCTACAAACAGAATGGTGTTTGACTACGCTGAACATGCTGTGCATTATAGACAGCCAAACAAGCAGAATGAATGAGTGAATTAAATCAAAGGCCTTGCATCACTTTGTAGCCCATTCACACATATAAACTATACATGCAAATCGTCATTCACACAATATACCATAGACAGAAGTTCTCTACAGTTCAGGACATGTTCAGCTGCTGTCCATCAAGCATATTCTAAGCAAAAATAGAGAAATCTTAAGTTCATACTTGAACCACACATTGTTCTCATGTAAATGTAGTTAGAACCCTAGTTAAAAACAATTTTAAGTTTTCCAGAAGCAGTTATGTGAGTGCTTAAAAAGAATATTTAAACATTTTTTTAAAAAAGTAAAAGGTTGCTAGCACTGTTTTTGGCAATAGCTGACAAACATCTGCCTATTAAACCACATTAAAGCCATCCCTGTTCAGAACCCTGATCCTTAATGTTGTCATAGCTGCCTGCGGTGCTATGATAAAGTGAACACACCCTAAGAGAAGCCACTGTGTTGATTGATTATAGCCTGCTTATGGGTGTAGAGCAGCCTTCTCCACTGTTATTCTCCAGACGTTTTGGACTTCAACTCCCATCAGCCCCAGCCATCTCCCAGGTTGGAGAAGACTGGTGAACAGGTTTCAAAGCCAAAACCCTAATCATAGCTATGTGGAGGTAGGTCCTGTTGAATGCAGTAGACTTGCTTCAAGTTTAGCAAGTTTAAGGGTGTGGATCTGCTTGCAGAGCAAAAGTTTGGGGTAAGACTTGAAACAGAAGTATTTAGTTTGAGAGATGGGCAATTTGTTCAGTACGGAGGAGCTTCCTTCAGTCTTGTCATGGAAAACCACACAGTCTAAAGGCTGAAAGGAATATCGAGGATCAGTCCTGTACAACCATCTACTCTGACACATTTGCTCTAGAGTTGACCATCTCGTATTTATCCATTTTTTTTAAAAAAAGCTAGTAAAAATCCATAGTTACCTTTGGTAGATTGACAAGACAGGTTATGTTTCATGTTACAACATGCCTGGAGAAATATGTGGTAGAAACGCTCTCAGTAGATGTTTATATCAAAGTGTGTTTATTTTGCATTGCATGTAGTGATTTGATTGCAGGAAAACAGTATACAAATGCGCGAGGAAGCCTTGGTTGACTGTAGCTCCTCACCATAGTTGTACACAGTGAACTGTACATATGCGGTGGGACTATCGAAATTATGTGGACTTAAAATCGTGAACATTATCAGCTTTGAATGTTTTCCTTTCCTTAAGATGGTATCTAAACCTTATGCACTTCTGGCATTACAGTAAGTCAAACACAGTTGCCATTCTGAGTTCCAGTGCTAGGCTTGTAGCTTTGTGCTGTAGAGATGTAGGGTAGAGTGAAGCCCCTCTTTGAATCTGTAGAGCTTCCTGGACACTTGCAGTTTTCAATTCAGTACTGCAAGTTCAGGCTGCGTATCATCCCAGTCTTTTCTTAGCTCCATGTTTCCCCCTTCCATCACAAATTCTAGAAACTTTGGAATGAAAGCTAAGCTTTTCTATGTTCTTGGAAGAGCGTTCTGACTTCTCTCTTAAATGCAAAGCATGTGTGTTTTTAAATGGGCCCTGGACAATCGACATGCTTACAGGTGACATGGTATATAGTGTTTTCTAAACATAGCATTCCATAGAGATCTGAATTATTTCTTAGTATGTATAGGCGCTGGGGGTGGGGGGAGAGGAAAGGAAGGCAGTGTTTTCCTTGCAAAAGGGTCAGAGGTTTAATGAACTGAAGTGTTAAATTATGGTGGAAGTTGCAGAAGGATGCTGAAATAAGTAGAATCAGATTGTAGTACAGCAGAGCAGGAGTTTGATCCTGCATGCAAACTGCTAGAGGGGCTGCCTAATTTATTACATTTATTTAATATGTGGTCCCAGGATGGATTACGTGGACAATACGTACTGCACAATAAAATATGCAAAACTTAAGCATTACTAGAGTATAAATTAAACTGTAGCAACAGCAGTCAGAAATGGCAAAAACACTACAATGAAAGGCATATTCTGATCTCATCTTCCACCACCAGAAGTCTGTGCAAAAAGGGTGCATCTTGACCACACATCATGGGCCAGGATTTTTGTTGGGGGGAGCAGAACCTCAATTAGTTATGTATTTTTATTGATGGGGGGGCAGCTGCCCCTCCCTGCCCGACCCCCGGCTACATCCATGCCAGACATCAAAATTTGTACAGTGTTATATCTTGGAGGGGAGAGCATTCCCTAACCTGGGGGCCACCACACCAAAGCTCAAATGTGTGCCTAAGGTTCAGGCTGAGTTGTGTGAAAATACTCTTCTGATCTAGCCCAATAATGTTCCATTTGATTTTTCTCTTCAGCCAAACAATGGATTGGTGAGTCGTGGGTATTTTTCTGAGTCGTTGATATATATTTTTTCCTGCATTTGCCTGATACCTGTCCTGTGCCAGCATCCTGCATGACAGCTTTTTAAAATTAATTTTATTCATTTTTGTATACCCTCAAACTCATGCACCCTTTTGTATCCTGTTGCATTGTTCTTTAAATGATGTGTTTAAGGTTTTCAGGTTGTTTTCTCCCACCTCCCTTGCAAAAGAACACAACCCACTTTGATGCATAGGGTATTTGAGAGTGAATAGGGCTTAAAAAAAATAATAATTGCAGTATACTAATATAAGTATTCTTTTTTATGGCCTAGTACAGAAAGATTGGATCAGGCTGCAGGTCCTAACCCACCAGTTGAAAACCACTGCACAGACTTGTAAAGTTAACTAGCCTGCAAAAAAACAAAGTACTTGCCTGTTAAGGGGCAACTAGCCTGTTTCAGGCAGTTTGCAGGGGATGGACTCCTCTTTCTCCAACCTGCACGGAAGAATGTGCATGGTATCCCAGTAATACCAAAAAAGCCTGGCTGGGGCCAAGATTGGCTACATTTTAGTCCTGTGTTAAAACCTGGCTTCTTACTCAGGCGTTTGGACCATGTTGAGTGGCATGCTTGTGTTGTTGGTTGGTATTGCATATTTTAAGATTCCATGCCAAATATTATTAATTGATTGTTATGTTTTATGGTTTTATGTGTTCCCAAGAATGGTTTTATTGTTGTTTTCTGCCCCCCGATCAACTGATAAATATACATAGTGGATTAGAAGTGTTTTAATTAAATACTAGCCTCTTAGGTAAAGGTAAAGGGACCCCTGACCATTAGGTCCAGTCGTGACCGACTCTGGGGTTGCGGCTCTCATCTCACTTTATTGGCCGAGGGAGCCAGCGTACAGCTTCCGGGTCATGAGGCCAGCATCACTAAGCCGCTTCTGGCAAACCAGAGCAGTGCACAGAAACACCGTTTACCTTCCCGCCGGAGCGGTACCTATTTATCTACTTGCACTTTGCTGTGCTTTCGAACTGCTAGGTTGGCAGGAGCAGGCACCGAGCCACGGGAGCTCACCCCGTCGCAGGGATTCGAACCGCCGACCTTCTGATCGGCAAGCCCTAGGCTCTGTGGTTTAACCCACAGCACCACCTGCACCCCTCCTAGCCTCTTAGCTTGCCAGTAAAATAATAACGCCAAATGCACTGATGGTAGAGACTTGTGTCTCCCCTTTCCACCAGTGTTTCTGTCCTTGTTTCGGAAGCAGAGACTTTATCAGTTCATCTGTAGCTAGCATGGAAACTAAATGAGTTGGCAGCCTCCTCCATCAGCTCTCTCACTTGCATAGAATTCCTGGTCACCTGTGGCAATCAGGCAAGTTTTTGAATGCAAGGATGGTTTTGCACAAAGTCCAGCGAAACGAATAGGAGTTACATTCTGCTCTGACCAGCTTCCTCGGAGGAAAGGAGAGAGTAAAAGCCGGGTGCAGCTGTGGTGTGTCATTTATAGCACAGGCATTGTGCAGGAGAATTTCCTTGTTAATTGCGTCCTTAATCCTCCAGATTAAGCGAGACATTCCAAAACTGTGCTGTATTTATACTGGATACTAAAAACATATATCCCTCTTTTATCCAAATACAAACTCAAGGCAACTTGACAACAATTTAAGAACAAAACAAATACAGGAAAAAAGTAGCAGATAACAAAAAACACAAACTGTATTTGGGAAATGCCTCCTGAAACAAAGGCTGCATATACACCATAGATCTAAGGCGCATTTAAACCTCAGTCCCGGAGAATCATCGTAACTGTAGCTTGTTATAGGTGCTGGGAATTGTAGCTCTGCGATGGGTAAACTACAGTTTCCAGATCCTTTATGGGGGGGGGGGAGAAAAGGGAATGTGCTTTAAATGTGTACACAACCAAACCCATCTTAAGAGAGCAGTTTTAAAAAGTGAGCTGTGAAAAGGCCAGGCACATTTCTAGGAAGATTCCACCACCATATAGACCTTTTCAGTTGTTCCCAGCAGTTGAACGCTTATGAGAAGGAGGCAAGGGGAAGCAAAAAGAGCAGAGTTCTCAAGCAGAGATCTTAAACTAGTTCATATGGTAGAGTCATGGAATTTTTAAGAGTTTGGAAGGGACTTTTGAGGTTATCCAAGCTAACCCCTTGCTCAGTGCAGGAGGCAACTGCAGAATCCCTGGCCGATGACCATCCAGCCTCTGCCTGAATACCTCCTGTGAAGGAGAGCCCACCACTTCCTGATTATAAGTTTGTGAAACCTGTCCCATTAAGTACTCAGAATGCTTTGTGCAGAAGGTACACCAAAGGCATGTACATCACAGTGAACCTTTGTTTTTATACTGTTGACCTGCACAGATTATGATGGTACATTTCAAAAATTTACAACTTGCTGGACAACAGAGGCTGTTAAAAGGGGTAGAGAAGGAGGAGGAGGAGGAGGAGGAGGAGGAGGAGGAAGAAGAAGAGGAAGAAGAAGAAGAAGAAGAAGAAGAAGAAGAAGAAGAAGAAGAAGAAGAAGAGAGGGAACTTGCCAGCCCTTTTTGCACATTGAGCTGGCTCTAAAACAGAGATCTGAGAGCCCAGCTGCATGTTCTCCACTGTGCTTGTGGAACGTTCTCAGACTAAAAACGCGAACTTTCTGCTAACACCCAAGTTCCTGTCCTCCGGGTAATAGTCTTGTTTTGTGAGTTAATGCTACTGTTCATATAACGATCCTGATTTGGGCCACGGTACAAAATTCACAATAACAGATCCAGCGATGTGGTGACTAAGAATAGATTTATGCACCTGACTTTTTCCTATCACACTGTGATTCCAAGAACACATTGTGAAAAGAATGACACGCCAAAATGCTTGTTTTTATAGCTGATAAGACCTGCTGTGCTACCTCTGAAAAGCCTTGACTTGCGTGTGAATATATAGCATTGGCTATTAAGTAAGTAATTCTTTTTCTTCCAGCTTCGGGTAGGAATTCTTAGTACTTTATATTAATTTGTTTATCATGCACAGAACAGGAAAATGATGGGGCTGCTTCACAGATTATGTGACAGAGAGCTATGGCCCATGTCATTTCCTAGCAGTGTTAACACTGTAGCTTGAACACTTGACTCATGCATGTATATATTGTTCTTCTGTGTATATATCAAATATGATACACAAGTCATAATCACACTTACCAGTTAAGGAAAATGTGTGATGCATGATTGTGTGAAGATTTCAGCCCTGAGTCCTGGGGGGAGGGGGAGGCAGGTTATAAATAATAATGTCAAAGAAAAGATGCTCTGTAACACAGATAAATGTATTTCAATAGGTGTTCAACAACCAGCCATTTGCACGGAACTGACACTTCTCATTGATAGCATCCACCCTCTGGAATGCCATCCCTTAGTTAATTTTTGAGATGGCAATAGTAGCAACCTTTGAACATGTCTTCACTTCCTGTGACCCAAACTTTCCTGGACACTGAGGAAATTTTATTTCTGTGTTTGTTACACTCCCCAGTTTCATTTGTGAGATACAGCCGTATTTGGTTTGTACCTAGTTTTTAAAATATTTAATCAGAGGTTGTTTTAATTTATATGTAAACAGAAAGTTTTTTATTGTGTCAAACCATATATAACTTTTAAAAAATAAGTAGATAAAAGCTGATGCAGTCTTGCTTTGGTGTAAGCCACTCTTCTGTTCCAACTGGATTAATTCTCAGTCTTGGAGGTTGGCTGGCGCAAGAGCACACATAAAGGTCCACTGCAACCTCAGGTCTAAAACAAAATAGCACCAAGCAGTAATAAAGAGAGCCCCCAAACAAGCTCCAGGTGAAGCTCCTATGTTCAGCATAGGAGAGTAGCTCTGTATCAGGCAGAATCCTAAGGCTGAGGTGTAGAGGTCAACAGCTAGGAAGATCAGGATAAATGCAAATCAGATTGCCAGAGTAAGAAGCATAAACGTATATTAGTTCTAGTAACTATCATACTTCAGTGTAACAACAACAACTGATTTATATGCTGCCCATCTGAATGGGTTGCCCTTGCCACTCTAGGCGGCTTCCAACATCAAACACAGTACAACAGGGGTCAGCAAACTTTTTAAGCAGGGGGTCGGTCCACTGTCCCTCAGACCTCGTGGGGGGGGGGTCCGGACTATATTTTGAAGGAAAAAAAATGAACGAATTCCTTTGCCCCACAAATAACCCAGAGATGCATTTTAAATAAAAGCACACATTCTACTCATGTAAAAACACGCTGATTCCTGGACCGTCCGTGGGCCAGATTTAGAAGGCGATTGGGACGGATCTGGCCCCTGGGCCTTAGTTTGCCTTCCCATGCAGTACACCATCAAACATTAAAAACTTCCCTATACATGTGGTTTATAAGACTGGCTTCCCACACTCTGCCCCAAATCATCTGCTTCACGAGCTACCTCTCCAGGAACCCCTTACTGTTGAGGAGTTATTTCCAAGGAGCACTTTACTCTTGAGTAGCACAGTGACTTTGGGCTTTCAGGTGTATTCCCCTTTGTTGACCTGCTGCTGCTTTCAAGGTCTGAGGATGACTTAACCTCCTCCTCTGCTTCAGACAGAGAGACCTCTCCAAGAGTTCTTGAGCGTCACCCCATGGAGGCCAGTCTGGCAAGGTCTCTCTCCAGCTCCCTGCATATCATGGGCTTCAGGATCAGTGCTGTAGATCTTTGACCTGCAGATTCCAATGCGTTTTCTGAATGCATCCTCCCAGGCAAGCACTGTTGTCTTATGCTGCTAATATCACATCTGGGATAGTCTAGAACAGGGATGGGGAACCTTTGGACCTCCAGATGTTTTTTTTACTCAGGCCTGGTCAGGGATGATGGGCCATGTAGTCCAGCAATATCTGAGGGCTCCCTGTCCCTGTTCAGAGCACATGATAAGCCTTTGTGCTCCTTGCTGGGAACCCAGGCTCTAAAATGGGAGCAATGTTCTCTTGTACTGCTGCAAGGGAATGCTTACTATGTCCTGAGCATTGGGGCATCGAAGAGCGCTAGGCCTGCCCCTGCCTCACAATAGAATTTCACTTGGATAATTACATTATCTTGCATTACAGCAAGAGACCTAATTGGCTTGGGCCATGATCTGCAGGTCTCTGAGTAGCATAATGCCTAATCCTGTCCAGGTGCTGGAGTTCGTTGCAGATTAAGCGTCAGAGATTAATCACTTAACATTGCAGGCCTCAAGAGACACTGATTTTTTTTTAAAGGGACACTATAATAACCTTTTATTTTGGCAGAAGTAATTCAGTATAAATAGTGTTGGGGGGGATCCTTGCCAAAAAGCAATTGAACGGGGTGTGCGGATTTTGTGACAAATTTTAGGGCGTTTTTAAAAGTTTGGTGTGGTAAAATGAGTATATTATGTGACTATAAAAAACACCAAAACCCTGTTATCCTGTGGAGGTTGGTTGATTTGGAAGAATGAGGCCTTGACCCACCCACCTCACTCTGCCCTCAGCCACCTGTCTATTTTGTTATTTATAACTTATAACCCACTTGGGGCTTGTCCACACTTCCTCTTGTGCCTAGAGAGCAGTTTTCGATTTCCCCCGCTTCTCTTCAGTGCTAAATCACAGCAAACGTCAATCCGTGCTGTGGTTCAGCAGTAAAGATTGGATATTCCCAGGGGAAAGCGGTGGGATAAGTCTGGATGAGCCCTTAATCTCAGTGTTGTTGCCCCTTGTAGAACTCGGCAGGGAGTAAGATGGCGACAAAATCGTCTGCCGTTGACGCAAGAAGCGTGATTGGAGAACAAGGATGCATTTAAGCCAGCCAGAAACATTCAAGGAGGATGCAAAGCTGGGTTTTTGAGAAGGGTGGCTCAGGTGGGTGTGTGGCCTGGGGGTGGGGAGAGTCCGGAGGACCACCTAGAGAGGCCCGAAGGGGCCTGAGGCTCCCCATTTCCGAAGTAGCTGGTGATGTGGAGACCCTGGAGAGCTGCCTCCTGTCAGATTAGTCCGTATTGGGCTAAACAAATAGTCAGGGCCAGCCTATGTAAGGCATCTTATTGTATTCCTATATTCCATTAGAAACACCGCAACGACTTCAAGATAATGTGTTTAGTAATGTAGTGTTGGGACGGTGTTTTCAAGGCAAAGAAATGCAATTTAAATTTCTTCTGTATACTTTGCAAAGTATCCAATCCATCTCAGCCATTTCCTGCAATATCAAGCTGCCCTGGTAGAAGCAGTTTATTTTGGAATAAAAGAAATTGAAACTGTAGCTTTGTTAAGACACTAAGAAGAATGCTGCCGATACAATTTTCATAACATTTTAAAATAATCCCATGCTTTTTACATGCTTTTAGAAGCACGCAGCTGAGTCATATACTTTACCAAAAATGTTACTCTGGCCTGCATAAATGGTGGTGAAGTAGGATAATATTGCTCATAAGAAGTAGGCAGCTGGCATTTTCCTTTTTAAAAAAGAAAACAAGAAAATAACACTTGGAAGTGGAGGTGGACATGTAAAAAGGATGAATTTTTGAGAAGATATACAAAGGAGAAAAATGGATTATTTCGACTGCCTGAGTAGTGTCCGTTTAAGTTACGACTGACAAGTAGATTATAAATCTTGGAAGAGGTTTAGCTGTTGCACTTGCTCACAGGGATGAGAAACATTTGTCCAGATTTGATAACCAGGTTCATCTATACTGGAACTTTAAACGTGCTTTATTTGGAAAGGAGAAGTAGAACACTTTTTGCCCATGACTGAGTCCGACCTGAAAGGTTTTCACATCACAAGACAGGAAGCTCAGATCACAACTCCCATTTCCATTTAAATCTGTTTTTGCTGTTATTTTTGGTGGTGTGTCCTTAACATGTCATTGGTTGGCTTATTTACATGCTAAAGTGTGGACTGGTTTTGGTAACAGAGTTTAGCCAACTTTTATAAACAAATTTTACAGTTTGGCTTACCTTTGTTAGTTTCCCAGTTGGCTACATACTCCTATAACATCTAAGCAGCTCAGAGTCCATTTTTCCTCCACCACCAAACTGAGAGGAGGAGGAAGATTTGATTAACTTCCATTGTGAATATCACTTAGTGTTTCCTTAATCCTTTCGTAATTTTATTTGCATGCCACCTTTCCACACACAAAGTGACACAAACATTCTCAAAGTGGTTTTCAACAAAGAGAACAGCAGTACACCTAAAAATCAACAACAAGATAACAATAACAATAATAGGAATACTAAAACAACAACATAATCTCTCTCTCTCTCTCTCTCTCTCTCTCTCTCTCTCTCTCTCTCTCTCTCACACACACACACACACACATTTATAGTATTGAAATGTTATTTTTTGTAACAACATTAGATTAGCAGCAACATTAGATTAGCAGCAACATTAATGAGAAATCTGCAATTGTAAAATGCATTTTGTGTCTCGAACCTCAGTCAAACGTGGCAGAATGTCTGAAGCCATTTGAAATGATTACTACAAGTAGGAATTATTTGCCTAGTCCCAGCACGCTGCACAACCTAAATTCAATTTTGGTTTTCACAACTGAGATGTACTGAATTTTGAATAATTTTCACCTTTCCATTAATGTAGTCATTTGTCACTGACATTAAGTCAGGCTGCTTGTCAGTTCACTATTTTATAGTACAATCTGCCATGGCATGTCAGCTTAGATAGAAGGCATCTTTTAGTGATTGTGAATTAGTCCCTTGTTGATATGAAGTAAATTTTCTTGTTTCAGAGATAAACATAATGATAATTGGATTTCCATTTGACCATTATTGGTAGTTTGATGCCCAGTATAACAATTTCCTGCACATTTGTTTTTCCATGAGAGTGCAACATAACTTCTGCTAAATATTAGGATTGCAGTTACTATGTTTAGGAATACTGCTGTGTATAATCTGCTGATGTTTCTCTCTTGTGCTTGGACCTAGCTAGTGCTATTTTGGCTATGAAAGCATTCTCACTCAGAGAAGCAAGTTGACTGTTAGTATATAGGATTATACTTACATTTCTATGTTGACTTTTATACTAGTATCTAAAGTCCCCAGCCCTTGGATTTCTCAGTAATTTTAGGCTATTTGCTCTTATAAAAATGCTTCTGCTTTTTCAGTCAAAATAAAACACAATTCACTTCTTTTCCCCTGAACCCTTCCTACTATTGCAGTGGAAATGGTCTGTCTGAGAGTTGCCCTGGATCTTTGCACTTCATTTTAAATCTGATTGAGTGCCAGGCTTGACCGGCTTGACGTCATACGTTGTTTCTATGGCAACCAGTTGATCTCATAAAAAAAGGGTATAAAGCCGGATCTGGAAAGAGAAGTAAATATATCATTTTAACCAACCAATCAACCAAAATTCTTATGTGCCTGAGAATTCAGTTAATAAAGTATTTATTTAACAAAAGGAAACCAAATCTACAGACACAATTGTTTCTGAACCAAGTTTGTGTTTCGAAGCTTTCAGTGCACGAGTGGATTTTAATTGCTATCAACAGACATGTCAATTTTTTGGGGGGGGGGTGGCAGTTATAATTAAGTCTTCCTAACAGCTGTTTCTGCTGTTCTTTCGGCCATCCAGCACCGGGCTTGCTGCCACCTAGTCTATCTCTTCTAAATCCATAAATAATTCTTACTTTGTATAAGCTGAAGACACTCAAGGCACACTATAATCCCACTGGGGGAAAAATACATTCATGCTTTTTATTCTTGTGCCTCGGAACTAGGTAACCTGTGGCCCTCCCAGTGTTGTTCATCTCTCCTCAAGCCCATGGCCAACACCTGGAGGCCCATAGCATCCTCATTCCTGCTGTGTTGTGTTTGTGAAGGAAAGCTTTATACCAGTCGCTGAAAATTTGACGCTACCTTGCAAGCAAGCATACAGAAGTTTCCAGCCTACAAAATGTATTATGAGTCTGTTGGATGGAGAGCTCCATCTTTTCTCCAGCAGCTCATTGCATTTCTCTGCTGGATTCAGAGTCCCGCTGTCTAGCACCCTTTTTGGTTTCTGTACTGAGCACCGAGATGGGATAGAAAATTGAGTTGCTAGCCTGATCACTTGTCTCCTATGGATACCTGGCAAGTCCTGAAATGCATGGCCTGTAGACACACTGTTTGCATGCCTGACACTGTTCATTTATTTATTTTGAATAGTTCTTAGCTTCACCTTCATCCAAAACATAGATTGTAGACAAGTGTACATCCTATGCCCTTTTAAAATGTGGTGGGGTCGTTTTTTGGGGGGGGGCAGGGAGGTAGTTATTGGGTTGTTGTTTTAATTTTGATTATGTATTTTGTGGTTTTATATTTTGATTTTATTCTGTGAACTGCCTTGAGACCTCCGGGTATAGGGCGGTGTGTAAATTCAAATAAAAATAATCAGTGTTCCCCCCACCCTAAAAATGTTTAGGAGTACGCTCATTTTCCTACTCATATTGAAATACTGCCCCTCAATGAGGCCAAACTTAGATTCATAAAATGTTTAGGGGTATGTGTACCCCTGTGTACCCCCTCCTACCGAAAAAGCACTGATCATCATCATCAGTACAAAGCCTGGGCAAATAAAAATGCTTTAAATTAGTGCTAAAAAGAATACAGTATTATCACCAGTCTTAGTTTTGGGGGGGGGGGGAGGTTATTACATGGCTGGAGCATAATGCATCTGGTTCAGAGGTAGAAGAAAGAGAAGAGCCTCCTTTGTAGATCTTGATGCACTCACTAGTCACAAAATTCAATTTAAATGCCACTTACTTTTAAAATAGATAGCTCCCAACTAGTTTTTACCATTCATGGCCTTGAGAACTGTTGCTACCCTTGGGTGCAATTCATATCCTACTGAGTCCAATGGCAAAACTTTCATGAAGTCAGCTTTCATGTTCTTCAGTATGGCTGCAAATGGAGAGTTCAGATGTTGTTGGACTGCAATTCCCATTGGCTTTGCTGGCTGGATCAGACAGTAGTGTACCTATATTCTCGTGGCATATATAGTGGTACCTTGGTTCTCGAACTTAATCCGTTCCGGGAGTCCGTTCGACTCCCGAAACCGTTTGAAAACCAAGGTGCAGCTTCCGATTGGCTGCAGGAGCTTCCTGCACTCAATTGGAAGCCGCGTTGGATGTTCAGCTTCCGGAAAACATTCGCAAACTGGAACACTTACTTCCTGGTTTGCGGCGTTTGGAAGCCAAGCTGTTTGGGAACCAAGGTATCACTGTACATAATTTGCTGTAGCATGTTTACAAAGAGAGAGTGGCTTTCTAAATAAGTCCTGATTTTATTTTCCAGTAGCATAATACCTCGAGTTACATCTGCTTCAGGTTACAGACTCTGCTAACCCAGAAATAGTGCTTCAGGTTAAGAACTTTGCTTCAGGATGAGAACAGAAATTGTGCTCCGGCGGCGCGGCAGCAGCAGGAGGCCCCATTAGCTAAAGTGGTGCTTCAGGTTAAGAACAGTTTCAGGTTAAGAACGGACCTCCGGAACGAAATAAGTACTTAACCCGAGGAACCACTGTACATTCGAAACAGAGTGGTACTGTACTGGTGTTCATTTTGATTTTTTAATTCTAAAGAAAGATTCTTGACTTTGAGACTTTCCCCTCTTTACTATTTATAATACAGAGAAATATGGTTACTTGAAGGTGATGTTGTCTGTTTCCATTATGCATATGCATTTTAGTCCCCTGCCCCTCTTTTTAAGATCCGAGAAATGGATTCATGCATGCACATGGATTTGTACCCACTCACACACTCAGCTACTGAGGTGTAGCATTTTGAATAGACAGGAACAGACAGATCTGATTATAAATGCAATCTTTAAAAGTTAACTTATGTGCTCAGTCAAAAAAGAAAACATTGCACTGAAACAAAATGCATTTACCTGTCAGTTATTTTTACATAGTTCCTGTCACACAATTATTAGGTGGGACACTTTATCTATAGGATTTTATTTTCTCCAGCCCAGTTCCTCCTCCTGCTTATTCATGACAAGGGTTCCACAAATAGGGCAGTCTTGCTAGCAAATTAGTGCAGCAAACTTTTGTAGTAAATACCCTCCACTCCTGCATATTTTACCCAACTTGCCTTGCTGAGGTGATCTGCATAAGCCAACTGTGATGACTTTGAAACCGAACCTTGACAAGTTGGAACAGATTGGGTGGGTTGTCCCCAATGGTGGATTGTCATTAGCAGAAAGCTCTTATGCTCATGTGAAGTAGGATACCTAATTTTCACTGGTCTGCCCCATCCCAATCATATGTTGGTGATGATTGGAAGATCTTCCAGAACAAGCTTTGGTGAAGAAGGTTGGAGTAGGCAGATGGGATTGTTGAAAATTGGATTATGAGTGAAAGCACTTTTCCACCAAGGCAGCCTTTCCCAACCTGGTGTCCTCCCAATATTTTGGACTCCAGTTGACCTTCTCTCCAGCCAGATGCTGAATGTCTTATCTGGAATTCAGTTGCCACCCAGAACATCTGAGGGCACTAGGTTGGGGAAAACTGCACGTGCATTGTGTCTGCTTTTCAATGATTGTCTTATCGCGTGATTTTAAATTTTGTATGTGTTTTTACTATATTTGGAGATTATTGTTTTCCATGATATACTGGCATATAAATATTTTTATACATAAATAAAATTGGTGGCTGTCATGTTGCTAGCCATGAATCATAACAGCCTTTCTTTCCATTCCATACTTTTGGCCATCCCTTTACAGTGACACCATCAATAACTTTGGGGAATTCCTTACCCACAGAGGTGCGTGTGGTTTCTTCACTTTCGGTGAATGCTGAAGATGCACCTGTTTTCCCTGGCTATTGGCACCTGAGACATGTGTTTTCAGGTCCCACCCTATTCCTGTAATTGTAATCTGTTTTAACTGTTATAAATTTTAAGTTGTTGTAACCCACCCTGAAACCTGCCACAGAAGGGAGGGTAACAAACCTCTGGCTTTCTACCTACATAGAACATACAAATCGGCCTCCTGCAAGGCTAGTAAATACTTGCTTTTCTAGCCTAGCACTGTCTATTCTGACAGATTGGCAGTAGATCTCCAAGGTCTCATTCCATAAAAGTTTTTGATGAGCTCAAAACACACGTTTTTTTGCAAGCCGTAGCAATAGCCAAGCATGCTACTGGTACCAATTACTGGGAGAAATTCAAAGTCTTTGTCTATTGCATGCTTTTATTAATACATGTTTTTATAAATGAAAAGTTGCATTTTTATTTTGTTTGTGTTTGCGTATATAGGACATCAATACACACAGATTAGTCTCCAAAAACAAACAGTAAAACAGCATGCTTACTGAGAAACAGAACTATACAAATTTCAAGACTTCGTAGCAAAATGGGACCAACTCAAAATCTACCCACCTTTCTATTATATTTGCTTGTTAATGGTCTTGAGGGCCTTTTTTTTTAGGGTTGAAAGGCAATCTAAAATATTTTTGCAAATAAGTACCATGTGCTGTAGGACTATCAACTAACTGACACTCACTTTTAAATTAAAACACCCTCATGCTGTGGATGTGAAATGAAGATAGAGGTGAAATGAAGGCATATGTCAAGTGTGGGGAACCTTTGGGTCACCCAGATGTTGCTGAACTACAACTCCCATCAGCCTCAGCAGACGTGGTCAGTGGCCACAGAAGCTGAGAGTTGCCATCAGCAAATTCTGGAGGGTCAAAGACTCCCAGTGTATGATGGTGGCATGCTGTCTGCTCTGCCTTCAAAGTTGTAGGAGAATAAAAAAAAGCCTGCTGCAATATTGCAGGCTTGGGGAGCTCTCAGAAGAGAGAGCTTTAATAAAATAGTGGCAGTCCTAGCTAAAATTTGCTAAGCAGAGCTGGTCAGTTCTCAAGGGGACGGCTGGTTGCATTTCCCTTAGGTTGTATGCAGCTCAGCCCAGTTCGCTCAGCTGCTGTTTTGTAAAGGAAATGTGAAATCATCCAAAGTTTTGTTAAATGGGCACTGTGTATGCCAGTCCGGCTTGCCAGTAAAGGCCACCGAACAAGAACAAGCCTAAAATCATGCATGTTAGTGTTACAGACAGACTTGGAACACAATCCTTGTTCCAAGATGTCCCTTGTATCAGTCTGATATCTTGGAGGACAAAACCGCCACCAGCTACAATAGGCACAAACTGCTGCTTCCCCTGCAGTACAAGAAACTTAGGAGCACCGGCGTGTGTTTCTAGGAGGCTAGTGAGTGAGAAGCATATTGTCTGTCTCTTATTGCTTTGTTGGTATGCTTCGCAGTGAGAGCAGCAGAGTGGGCGGTGGACTCTACCTAATGTGTTTCATCAGTTCAGCATTTGAAGGTTAAACTTCCATTTTCTTCAAGTACAAGAAATAACAGGCGTAGAAAGATGATGGATGCCCATGTTGTTATGCTGCAGTCATAGTGGAAGGTGTGTGGGAGGAGGAAGACATGGGGCTCGAAAAGATCGATGGATTGGAAGGCTTCCAGTTTTGATGAAAAGCTGCCAGGCAGGTGTTGCAGCTCGTTCCTTGGGCTTAGCAAAATATGTCATTTCCTTGGCTTTTTAATGTGGTTCTTGTTTTTTTGATTTAATTAGATGATAAGATTGTTCCTAAGCTCCATCATGATAGTAAATATTCTGCGGTATATATATGTAATGCCATTCTTTAGCAGATGCATACCCTGCTGGCCAGCCTCCTTTTGCAGATGGCATGGTGGGAGGTGTGTATTATACCTGTGCTCTTGCATCTGCATTAGCTTCCAGTTAGATAGTAAAAATGCAACTTTCCCCCTATAAAGCCCCAAATGTCCTACCATGATCCCTCAGCTAGCAAATCTGTGACTTATACAACTACCTAGTATCCCCATGTCTTTCCCCTTTCTCTGCTGCCCCTCCTTTGCCAAATTTTACATTGTATTAATTGTGAATTCAAAGTTGTCTTTTATGGTTTTGTTTTATTGCAATTTGTTTTGAATATTAAAAAAGGAGTTTTTTAATTTTAAAAAATTACATTGTAAGTTCCTTGGGGCAGAGACTCGTCATCTTGTAATTTGGGGCGTTGATTATGATTAAAAACCTTGGAAGGTGTTCTTAGTGGCTACCTAAAATGTGTATTATCCCCCTTTCCCAGTGTTGCTATAAGGATAGGGTCCAGGTTTTCACTCTGACCTGTATTCTGAATAAACACCAAAAGTCCTCTTTTAAAATAAATAACTAAACAAACAAACAAACAAACAAACAAACTTTTACCTGTGGTGCAGAGAATCATAAACCCTTGCTAGGATTTGTTTCTTTTTGTTCCTTAATGAATACCCTGCCTGCTGATCCACTTTCCCCTTTCAGCCATTTCACTAGTCCCTACCATCTGATGTCCGCTTAGTAGTGTTTCAGGTTCATTGTAGCTGAACCTGAGCACTTCACTATATTTGAAGGACTGGACTTTGATTTACTAGTACAGTGAGGGAAATGCCTAGTTAGCCATTAATAAGGCCAGATTATTGATTCCCACCTGCCCAACTCCCCCTTTCTGGACTTGTTGTTGTTTTCTAGCACTGCTACCTATTCTCTGCCCTGTTTGTCTGATCAGACAGTTGGGAATATTGCACCCTTGTTGCAATCTGCTTGTAAACCTGCTGATTGCATTTTGCGGCACGCCGTAGTGGCCGTATCGGTTCATCATTCTATACCACAATCAAGGTTCTTAACTTGGATTCTGACAGTGCTGGAAAAGCACAAGTGCCATTCATCCAGAAGAGGATGCTGACAACCAGGTGTACTGGGTCACGGACTGTGGGGGGGGGGGAGGAGGGAGAGGATAAATAAAATCTGGGGTGTAAGAGGATGGCTTTTGCACAGCTGTTTGTCTTTTGAACCCCTCTGGAAACTCAATAATGAAATAATCCTTCTTTAGGTCAAGTTAGTTTGTCTAATACAGCTGAGTTTGTTTGTTCTGGCAGCCTGGATTTAGGAACATTTGCAGGACCTGAAACAAAAGTGTGCTGTTGTTCAACACGAAAGCCAGCCACTCCATTTTCTCAGGTACTCCATTCCATTCCTCTCCCCTCAGTTTTCTTCCAACAGCCAGCCAGTATTTCATGTCTACTGAGCTATCCCCTTGCATTTAGGATTATTATTATTTTTGTACTTCTGCAAAACATGGGGTTCCACAAAGCCTGCCAATACCTCTTGCTTTGTGTATGGATGGTGCTACTTTGGTTTCAGAAGGAGAATATGTTCACTGCTAATATGCTAAAAAGAACATAGTGTTCAATATCCCAAACTACCATGTGAAAAGCAATTTGAAGACCATTTCTGAGATATACTTTGAAAGCTAGCTCTCTACTCTTAGGCTCTTGTGCAGTTGATGGTGAAGTAGGTTCAGGTAAGGACAGGCCTTTATTTTCTATAATAACTGTTGGGAATCTGCATTAGGAGCTGTCCCAGGTCCTGTCTTGCCTGACCCAGCCTAGCCATCTGGATACCTGTAGATTGCTGTCTTGAGTTGGACCTGGGGTGCAGTTTAGCCACCTGCTAGGGCTAGGCTTTGTTCCTCACGTTGAGGGCTTGCAGTTTTGCTCAAGCAAGGTAGCTGTATTGCTCATACTACATGAACTATGGTTTGGCTACAGCTTCTGTTTCCATTCCCAAGGAATGACCATTTTGCTCACGCTCAAAGCACACACAACTGTGTATGCATGCACCATTTTTGGACCCAGAAGAGGGTGGAACAGGGTGGTCTGGGCTTAGGCATGTTCCGTCGATGTGCGCAGTGACCCGGAACACAACCCCCGTGCAAACTGGGGGTTGCCTGTAGTTGCAGGTGCTGTGGTTGAAATATGAATCAAGTATTGTATGTTAGCATGGCGCAATGATGTGATCTTGACTAGTAGCGTAACTAGCCAGGTGGGGGGGGGGTGGTCCGCACCGGGCAGTGGGTCTGTAGTGCGGCATGACTGCATGTGCTGTGCGCTGCCCGTGGGCTGGCCAAGAGGGAGGGAGGGCGAGTGGGCTGAGGGCTGCTGGACTCTATGTTGCACAATGGCCTGGTGCTGCCAAGCTGAGCAGTCCTGGGTCAAAGCTTACCACGGGATGGAAGCGATGGAGAGGAAAGGCAGCAGCCAAAGCACTGGAAGACACAAAATCTACCCACATTGGAAGAATGGCAGACGCAGCTGATGGACTATATGGAGTTGGCTGAAATGACTGGCAGAATTCGAGACTCGGGAGAAGAAGAAACGGAGGAAGTTTGGAAAAATTTTAAGGACTATTTGAAAAAGCATTATAAGTTGTATGAATGTTAAAAAATGCTCCTTTCTAGGAAGGTATAGCTTCAGTATCGGCAAATTTCTGAATTGATAAATAAGACACTATAAGACAGAAGCGAGGTAACGAAATATTTTTATTGTGTGGAAATTAAAAATTAATGCAATTGTATCGAAATGTTTACATCAGATAACACGATAAAATGGAAGATATATTGTTATGTACAAAACAAGTCAACAAATTGCTGAGGTTTTGGTTACACAGGGAATGCAGTGCTCGGGAGATGGGGGAAGTCCATTGGATTCATGGAAGTATGTATTTGAAAGTGGAAATTTGTTTATTAAAAACCTAATAAAATATTTATAAAAAAAAAAAAGAAAGGCAGCAGCAACATCCCTTTCCCGCTGCCCCCTCCCCAGCTGGGCTCCTGCGTGCGAGGGAGCTCCGGAGACCCGTGTTCCAATAATAATAATAATAATAATAATAGTTTTATTTGTATCCCGTCCTCCCCAGCCGAGGCCAGGCTCAGAGCGGCTAACATCATAAAAACAACATAATATGCTTAATTGATTAATTATTTTACATCAATTAATTGAAATACATCTTAAAATTAATTCAGGCAAGTTAAAATCTGGGCAGGTTGCAATTATCAGGTTGGAGTTGAGAGTGGTTAATACTTGCCAGGACCAACTGTTTCTGCTGATCATACAAGGACCTGTGAGCGGGTTGGTGGCCTCCTTCGGGCTTGTTTTATACAATTTATTAGCAGGTGAATGTGTGCCCTACAGAGCTCATGAAGTCACACATTAAAAAGAATAGAACTACAATTTCAAAGAAAAATTACTGATCATAGCATTACTATCAGGGCATCCCATAAGGGGTCTTCTCCTAGGAAGCTCAATGGTAGTTTAGCAACATACCAGAAAAGTGATGTGATACATCTCAGCTCCCCTACGTGCTTTTAGAAATTTAGTATTTTTGGGGAGTGAGGGCGAGGAGAGAGTTTGGCCCCAAAGCATTTTGCAGAATTCTGGACTGCTCCTTAAATGCTGTTGTCCTTTTGTAGGTGAAGGAGTGATGGATAGGGTGGCATGCTCCTTTTGTACTGGGGAAAGATTTCTTGTGGAGGTTGTGGAATTCATTGAATTTGGGTCCAGTCTGCCACAGAGAGCACAAAGCCTTGTGAATGGGCTCTCAAGTAAATAACTGTCTTAGCACAAGATTATGACACTTAGGACAGCATGTACACTTGGATAACACACATTTTCTGGCTATCTACCCCACAATTGCTCATGTCGTTTCGGTGAGTTTTGGAAGGAAAAAGCAACCAAACATCATTAACCCCCAAACAGCTAGCATCTAAAAGCATGCACTTTCTTCCTAATGCATTAATGTATCTTGCTGTGCGGTGTTTAGTTCTAATGAGAGGCATGGGCTAAAGTGAGAGGACACACCTTGATTTAGGGTGGGGGTTTGTTTCCATAAAAGATGTTTTGGATGGGTGGGCTATAAATAATAAAATTATTATTATTATTATTAGGTACTGGGAGATTGCATTGTGTTGATCTGCATTATGTATATAAACGTTCACATATCTCCACTCTTGGCTATGCTGTGCCCATTTATTTCTAGGGACCATATTCTCAGGAGGGCAGCTCAGATGTTTTGTCTCTTTCTTATAACCACTATGATAGACACCAAAGAATGTATCTCCTTATTGATGTGTGTTTATGGGAGTAGGACAACATCCCCCCCCCCCGATCATTCAAAGTCAATAGCCATCTTAATATAGAGGATGTTGCCTGAATATAAAAAGGATTCTTCTAGTATCACGTATCATATGCTCTTAGAGTTTTTTTAAAGCTTACATTAGATTACATTAATTTTAAGTTTAATTTGTTTATATTTCCCACACTGAACTGTGCCCAAAGCAACTCAACAACAAGCACCCGCTTATTAGTGAAATGCAAAACATTTGCACACACAAAGATGTGGTAGGAAATACATAAATAAATTCAAATAAGACCCCCCCAAAAAAATCAATAAACATAGGAAAAATTAAAGAATACAAAGAAATAATACAGACGTAATTATATTTAATTTTGCTCAGCATCTGCATGTCAGCAGACAAAAATAAATAAGCAGATGAATAAAGCCAGTTCATATTACCAATTCTAGTCTTTCCACACTGCAAGGAGGTAGAGCAGCCTGGTTTAGATACAGTTCAGAGAGAGCAGAGTTTTCTTACCAAGGTGAGATACCTCTAGCTAACTCCCTTATCTCTCCTCTAGAGGAGGCTGGGGAAGTTCTGCGGAGGGCAATCACGGAAGAAGGGTTGTAGGTTAGAGAGGTAGAACATTTGCTGTGCATGCAGAAGGTGCCACTTCCAATCTCTGGCATTTCCAGGTAAGGCTGGGAAAAGATCTCATGACTAAAACCCAGTTTGTGAGAGTTGGGTGCTACGTTCTCCCAGCAGAGGTGGCCACATGCTCTGGCCAGCCAAGCTGTGCTCCTGCGCTTAAAGAGCCAGTGTGGTGTAGTGGTTAAGAGCGGTGGACTTGTAATCTGGTGAACCGGGTTCGCGTCTCCGCTCCTCCACATGCAGCTGCTGGGTGACCTTGGGCCAGTCACACTTCTCTGAAGTCTCTCAGCCTCATTCACCTCACAGAGTGTTTGTTGTGGGGGAGGAAGGGAAAGGAGAATGTTAGCCGCTTTGAGACTCCTTCGGGTAGTGATAAAGCGGGATATCAAATCCAAACTCTTCTTATGGGTCAGGAAAGGGAGGTACCTTGTGACTGTAGCGACTCCAGTGACACTGTGCTTTGCTTCCCAAACTCTGGAAGTGAAACTTGGTACTAGAGGGGGTTGCAGCTGGGCAAGTGTGCTTTGCTGCAGGTGTAGTTGCTACTCATTGTAGCCCCATAGCAAACTGCATGGCTGGAATATTATTTGCAGAAGGGTGGTTGTTGGGTCATCAAGTACAGCTACCCTCCACCATTGACAAAGATAGCCCCTTCCCTTATTTTGTAATCATGATCCACAAGTCTGTCTGGGAGTATCTTCAACTCTCAACCTTGTATCATTTCTGCCCCAGCTTTGAACAGCAGGTGAGTGCAAAGAGTCATTCTTGACAGCTGCCTTTCAGACTGATCAAAACCATAGAGTTTTTCTAGAAGTGATGGAAGACTTCTTGTTAGGACTGGTTTTAATTGCTAAGTATTTACTATTAAATACTTTATATTTTAATGGCATCCCTCTCTCCCTTTCCCTCTCTCTCTTTTAAAAATGTGTTATTGCATGTCCTTAGTACTCAGGATTGGGCACTCATGTTATAAAAATAAAATCAGTTCCTGTGGTTGATGGCTCTATGTGGGCAAAGTCAGAGTGCACTCGTTTAAGATTTGGCAGGTTCAGAGGAACAACACCAGCAAAAATATCAAATAATTAAGTGTAAATGTTAAAACAAGTATTTATTTATTAATTTCTTGCATAAACCGCTGTCTAATTTATTTGAGGGGAACATTTATTTTTCATCGCTCATTCTTTTGTTTGAATTATCCTCTTTCTTTTTTTTTAAAGGACATTTTGACATCCTTTGTATAGACTATGCATATTAATATAATTGTATTTACTTGTAGGTGGCTCTAACCAAGAGAGCTGATCCAACTGAGTTGAAAACAATATTTTTGAAGGTATGTTAAAAGTAAATATTTTATCCGTTAAAGCCTGAATTTTTCATTTCTTTAGCTCTTATTGCATTATTCATCTCTTGATAGTCTTCTAACCATTAATCATTCACTGTATTATTACCATGTTAGATTTAAATACCACTATCAAAAATTGAACAATGCTCTCCAAGAAGTCAAATATGTTCTTGAATGATTATTGTATAGACTCGGGGAAATATAGCTATCCCCCCAAATAGAATAGAAATTTCAGTGTTTCCTACATGGAGCTGTGTGTGTGTGTGTGTGTGTGAGAGAGAGAGAGAGAGAGAGAGAGAGAGAGAGAGAGAGACTCTCTTTGAAGATCTGTGAATTAGAAATGCAGTCTATAACTATTTTCATTAGCATTTCCCTATCTCTCCCAAATCATTGGACTGCTAACTAATGGTGGGAGCGAATGCAGATAGAGTCACCCTGCCCTTACAAGAGAGTAAGAGGGAATAACTTGAAGATTGTTTCTGCAAACATTTTATTGGAGGTAACTGCAGATGTAACTTCACCTGAATGCTAATCATTGATAAAGGACCAGTAGCGGGTCACATAATTGTTTTTATGCCCTGCGTTGTGTGCTGTGTTTTCCATTGCTACTTGCAGCGTTGATTTAGCACCCGTCTTTCAATTGTTAACCAAAGTTTAGGGCTGTGGCTTGGAAAGCTGGCTTCTAAATCTGAGTTTGGAAATGCTCTTAGCCATGGTTAGAGAGGCCAAATCATTGTTCAGGGAGACATTCAGCAGCAAGATGGAAAGAATGCAAACCTGCAGCTTGCTCCTGATTTCTAGATAGTGATGGAAGCCTGATGGTTTTCCATTTGCATTTCTGCTTTTGGCTCCTGGAATATGCTAGGTAAGGAAAACCATCAGGTTTATAATGAGGACTTCCAAAAATGGGCTTAGGCTGTTGTTTCTGCAATGGGGAAGAAGAGGGTGCAACAGAAACCAAGTAGAGGTGGGGAGCAGTTAAATGTTCCAGCAAACTTATTATTTCCAGCAAACTTATTATTTGGGAATATATGGCATGGTTTCATTCAAATGCCTTTCTGGGTCTCTTGTTTTGTTTGTACCTGGAAACAACAGCTGCTTGAAAGTCTCCCTCCACCCTCTGCCTGGCGAGATACAAACATAATAATAATAATAATAATAATAATAATAATAATAATAATAATAATACCACCTCACCCTATAACAGTGAGAATTGGGGCCTCTGAAAAGCCAGTGGACTTGCTGCATAAAGTAGAAGCTGTTCTAAAAGCTGGATTAAGGAAAAATAATAATAATTTGAAATGAGAGATCTGTCTCTCAGCTACTTCAATATCAGAAAAGCCAACAATAGCAAGAGAGCCAGTAGCTATGAACTGGTATAAATGAGAAGGCAAAAAGGTCGCTCCAAACCTGTATATTTTATGCTACTTTAACAGGCTTATCATATAAAATGGGATAAGCCTGCAAAGTCTTCTCGATGGCACACTTTTTGAGAAATTCGCATGTGCTGCTCTGAGAGTCTTGGTAGGAGGATGATACATAAGTACATATTTAATTCTAACCTGACGTGTATTTATGAATATAAATTATTTTTTCCTTTGTGGATTGTGCATTTGCAAAAATGGCATACATTCCTAATAGTGCCTTTATTTCTAGACCATCCTCACACCAAGTTTATTCAGGACACTTCAGAGTCATAACACAGACTAGCTGAAATTGGCAATAAAATTTCTATTAAAAACAAACAAACAAACAACTCACACATACCAAGGAAACCAAAACACAACACCATTAGAATGGGATTTTTATCATATCATTTTCCATTTCAGTTAAATGCATTGCAATCAGTGTGAAATTCCTTGGTTAGTTACATATTTTCTCTGGAGTTACTTTAAAAAAAAAAAATTCCTCTGTTGTATTTGTAAGGACTTAAATGGGCTTGAAATAGTTAATGCTCGAGTATTTAAAATATATGATTATCCAGTGTGAATTTTGAAGGAACTTACCAAAAAGCCATTAGGCATTATTGTGTAATATCAAATTCTCCATAGGTATAATTACCAAAGTGGAGGGAAAATACATGACTGCAGAGTACCACCTTTTCGAAAGTCTTTATTCCCAAACTAATAGAATTGATGTGTGTCCCCCCCCCCTCGCTTTTGTCATGATAATTTCCTCAGAGTAACTCTACTTCTTGTAACTCTCCTACCATAACCTAAGAGATTAGGCTTCAGTCAAAATGAGCAAGCTGACATTTTCAAGGTCATTTTCTATATGTAGTGTGGGGGGTACGTGATTGGATTTCAAATACACAAGAATAAATCGCTGTGGGTAGGAACAGGGGGACATCGAAACCTTGTACTGCTTTCTATTATTGAATGTCTTAGCAGGGGGGCTAGCCTGGAAAAAAAAATGAAATGTAGAAGCAGAAAACGGCTGACTTATTTGATTTGTTTCTCGATAACTGTTGTGTTAAAAAGTTTTCAAGCTTGAGACTTGGAAAGATTTTCTGGCAGGTGATTGCAATGAGATCGATTTGGTCTGTGTGCTGGTTATAAAAGTGTGCAGCTGGGTGGGTGGGTGTGTTTGTGTGTGTGACATATCACCTATTAATCAGGTTGCTGATTTTATGTTGCTGCTGTGTTTTAAATTGCTTTTAATTGTGTGTGCATGCATGCATAAGCGCATGCGTTGATTTTGATTTGATTCTTTAATGTGTTTTAATGTGATAGTTTCGTTGGCCGGGCCGTCGGAAGGATTGTAAATATGAGAAACAAACACACTAAGCTTGCTCCTAAACATAGAATACGTTGCAGATGAAACACAAACAATTAATTTGAAATGATAGAAATGCAACATTATTAAATAATTGGGCTATATAGTTTTCTGTTTCGGTCTTTGCTTCAATAAAACACTTGCCTGAAGGAAATTACTTTACCTATATATGGTTTAAATCTAGACAGCTAAAAAAACAAAAAACCACGTACATTTTAACTCTCGGAGGGAAGCCAAGAGTTATGTACTTACAGAAAATGTAAGGGTACTTGTCAGGCGCAACAACGGCTTTATTCAATGGGATCTGGCAGCAGGCTTTGCTCTGCAAGAGCTATTGCAACGTAAAACAAAACCCAAGTCTTTGAAGTTGGTTGCAAAATTGTAGTAGACACCTAACTTACTTGTTACTTCATGTGGATAATGTTCTGTGGAGAATCGCAGCAAATGTTTTTATCAGGCCACCTCAGAAAAGAAACATACCACAGTAATTAGCAATTTGGCTTTCCTGCTCAGAACATGTTGCTTGCTGCGATACAGATCTTTCTTTTTAAGGTGACACGTGGCGACTTATGTGCTCTTGTAATTCATTTACAGCTGCGTTTTAATGTCCCTTCGCTCACCGCCCAAGGAGTTTGGTAGTATTTATGGTGCATTTGCAAAGTAGCTATTTTGCATTCCCGCCCCCCAATTGGATTTTTACTGACCTCAATATATGCAGAGTTGTGGCTTTTAAAAGAATGCAGTGGTGATAAGGAATGGGAAGTCGACTTTAATATGGCTGGGATCCAGAGAACTACTTTAGGGGCACCCAAGAGCTTGGCCATGGCCAATGGATTTGTTTTGTTTTTATAAATAAAATTAAGCCTCTTCCCTTTGAATTAAATATCCTTTGAATATCACTGTTTTCTCCGTCTCCAAGATGTTTGCCCTAAGACATTGAGGGGGGAATTGTTAGAGTAGCACAAGTCCATGGTTGCCTTCAGTATGCTGAAATAGTCACATGGATCTTCAGGTGTCCCAGCCAGTCTGCTTTTCAGATATGGCTGTGCACATTAAAAGAAAGAAAGAAAGAAAGAAAGAAAGAAAGAAAGAAAGAAAGAAAGAAGCATTGCAAAAAAGGGGGAGGGGGACCGCAAATTTGCATAATATTTACATCCGCTAATTTTAATGTGCAGATGCAAATTTATAAATATTTATAAGAATCCAAATAGCAATACAGTATATTTCACCGTAGTGGTAAATGCTGGGCCCAGGTGTACTTGCTCAGTCTGCTGTCCAGGTGCAAAGCACTGAGAGGCGATGTCATGGCGCTCCCTGCTCTCCTGTCTTCTGGGTTCTTGGACTGGATACCCCCTCCAATGAAAGACTATCCTCTATAAAGTGGGACACATTGCCACCCTTCTCATAAGTGCAGCATATCGAAAGACAGACCGCCAAGTGGCCTGTGGTAGTCGCGAGGTGAAACATTTTAATAACAAGAATACCCTTTGTAATAAGCAGGAGGTTATCAGCATACGTTAAAAGACTCATGGACAAATGTGCAGCTGAGCAGTTGGGGAGTGTTGGATACCATTACATAAGAAGCTGTGAAAACGTTTCCTTCTGGCCTGCCATCCAGTTGAAATAATAGTAATAATAATAATAATAATAATAATAATAATAATAGTAATAATATTTCTACCCCGCCCATGTGGCTGTGTTTCCACAGCCACTCTGGGTGGCTTCCAACAAAATATTAAAATACAATAGTCTGTCAAACATTAAATGCTTCCCTAAACAGGGCTGCCTTCAGATGTCTTCTAAAAGTCTGGTAGTTGTTTTTCTCTTTGACATCTGGAGGCAGGGCATTCCACAGGGCAGGTGCTACTACCAAGAAGGCCCTCTGCCTGGTTCCCTGTAACTTGGCTTCTTGCAACGAGGGAACCGCCAGAAGGCCCTCGGCACTGGACCTCAGTGTCCAGACAGAACGATGGGGGTAGAGATGCTGAGTTGTGGCTGGAAATGAAGTGGCCACAAGAGGCGAATGGGTGGTGTATTGCCTCATCCTAAAATCACTCACCTGTTGGCGAAGCATGCTTTAGGAATTCGAACCAATGTTCAATTGGTTCAATATTTTTAATATTTTTAGGACGCACCCTATTTTTTGTGATTTCACGTTGTTCTGAATGGTTTTCAATGCATTTTTATTTGTTGCAGCCTGCCCTGGGGGCTAAAGATGAGGGATAGGCAGCAAATTAAAATAATAATAAAAACAGCAGCAACAACAACCCACAATGTTAAGCTGAAAGCCCAAATAATGCCTACCAGCTCCTGTAATAAATGCTGCTCTTAAAAACCTCAGAGGTACACACAATCTTTTCCCCCAATCCCTGTACTCCCCCCTTTTTTCTATCAGTTTATGGACTTAGCTCTATACTTGTGGGGGAGGGGGGAGAGAATAGAAATGCCAATTCTATTGTGTGCTTCTCTCCCCCATCCCCTCTTCCTGTGTAATACTATATGATTTCATGGGGTTTAGGCCAGTATAGCGTATTGAGGGCATTTTTATTACTGTTCTTCATATTGCTTTCTTTCCTTTCTGGAGTAATTTCAGTTTTCAAATAAAATTTGTTTTACTTCTGCTTTCACTTCTGTTTCTTTTCTTCTTTTACTCCCAAGAGGTAGATATTTGGGAGTAAAATCTGGAAAAAAAATGTTGTCAGAGTCATGCAACTGTAATGTTTTGCACATGGCTGATAAGTATGAATGCATATGAATGGGCACAATCATGGGTTTGTTAAGTTCATATAGGAGAGAGTAGTGATCATATTTCATATTCTGCAAGCTGTTCCACTGGCATTTGCTGGCAGCAGTAAGCAAGAGATTGCTCAGTGATCAAAGACTCAAAATACAGGCTCAATTCATAGGATGTTCTGAACCATGGTTTAGAGCAAAGGGTAGGCTGCGTGATGCCCTCCAGATGTTGCTGGACTTCAACTCCCATCAACCCTAGCCAGCATGGCCAATGTCGTCCAACCACATCTGGAAGGTCCCACGTTGTCTACCCTTGGTTCAGTGGGATGGAAACAAGCTATTGATAAGCATACCCTCTTCCTTTTTAATGCTAACCATGGTTTGCTGCAACAACCAAGCTAGCAAAATGTTGTTACCATTTGGAGTGCCCTCCAAAATATGATTAGCGTTCAGTATTGTATCGAGTCGCGGTGTTCTACAACAAACCTTTTGTGTCTTATGGGTTGCGAATCCACTCATGAGTTCAGCAATAGCAGAAAAGGGAGTATATAAATCAACTTCAAACCATAGCTTCTGATTCCTGTTTTGAAGGGCATACACTAACCATAATGTGGGTGTCTTGGCAAGCTATAGTTAGCACTCAGAGAGGATAAGGAAAGGCGGCTGGCGGGGGGGGGGGGACGGACACACACTCATCTTGAGAAACAGAGAAGGGAGCGTGTGCAAACCCACAGCCGTTTTATGACGCACCACATGGGGCAGCACTGTGTCGGCTGTACGAGTGATGCAATGATACCTTGTAATTTAAGAACCAAATTCTTCTTCTTTTTTACAGTATGCAAGTGTTGAGAAAAATGGTGAATTTTACATGTCCCCCAGTGACTTTGTCACGCGGTTCCTGAAGATAATAGGAGATGGGGTTCCCAATCCCAGAACCATTCAGCTGCTCGGAGGTGTGGTAGATCAGACGAAAGATGGGTAAGTACTGTGACATTCATTTGAATTACTTATATGGTGGTAGCATTGGAGATTCACAGAATAAGCTGCTCTTCACTTTTAAAGTATATGAAAAAGATACTGTACTGCCATGAAATTTTGCTTTCAGCAGCAATTGGTTCTTCAGTGTCTCTGTGAATCACAGAGAGAGAGAGAACAGGGTATTCTGTCTTAAAATGCTTTCCACTAGACACTGGGCCAGATACATAAAGGGTTAAAAATGCATGCACTTTGTACCAAACTCAATGACAACAATTTTAAACTTGATGTGCCACATTCAGAAGTTACAATTATTAAGTAATGCACACAAAATGAATTTTATAGAGCAAGTTTCGGAACAGTAGAGGTGAATATTTAAATGTACGACACAAGGGGAAACGGGCTTTGTTCTTACCCATAAGCCTTAGGTAGTAGCACGAAGGACACTGAAAAAGGCCTACTTTTGATTTATTGTAACAGTTTCCAGCAAAAAAACAAGACCCCGTGACACCTCAAGAGCCAAGAAAATATTTTATGGCATAACCTTTCATGGGCTAGAGTACGTCTGACTCTAATCCACAAAAAATAGGCTATCATAAATTGTTATGCTTTAAGCTGCTGCAAAACTCTTTGTTATTCTCAGTTTACAAAGCCTTCTCAGAATACTGAAACCCCCCAAAACTTAAGGAATAATGTATCGTCCTATGCTGTTGTGAACAAAGTGAGATGCAAGTAAATTACTTAACTATAAATTAGAATTGTGTATGATCCCTTTTTTTTCTTTTGCGAGTGCCAGCATGAGCATGCATGCTTTTACAGGAGGGCTTTGGAAGCTTGTATTTATGCTAGCCTTACTCATCCTGGCACCCTACAAATGTTTTGGACCACATCTCACACCACCCTTGTACATTAGTGATGCTAGCTGAGGGGAGCTGGAGTCGAAAACCTCTGGAGGGCACCCAGTTGGGGAAGGCTGATTTATGCTGAGTAATTCAGATTTGAGATCCAAGTCCTATATATAGAAATGAGTTCCCTATTGAAAATCTCTTCTCTGCCCCCACCAGCCCCTGTTTCAGTCTACCTGTGGTTATTCTTTAGGAGCAACTAAGTTTTAGGTCCTCATGTTACCTCATCTGTTTTACCTGCAAAACTGCTCCAAGCGGTTCACAACATATCAGGTGAACAATGACAATTAAAACAAACTCAAAACCATTATAAATCACAATATCAGTAAGTAACAACATTGCATACGAAGAAGCTACGCCAATTAAATAACTGAAACGAAATGGAAGAGAAAATAATACCAATTCAAAATAGAGTAAAAGGTAAAGGTAAAGGTACCCCTGCCCGTACGAGCCAGTCTTGACAGACTCTGGGGTTGTGCGCCCATCTCACTTAAGAGGCCAGGGGCCAGCGCTGTCCGGAGACACTTCCAGGTGACGTGGCCAGCGTGACATCGCTGCTCTGGCGAGCCAGAGCCGCACACGGAAACGCCGTTTACCTTCCCGCTGGTAAGCGGTCCCTATTTATCTACTTGCACCCGGAGGTGCTTTCAAACTGCTAGGTTGGCAGGCGCTGGGACCGAGCAGCGGGAGCGCACCCCGCCGCAGGGATTCGAACCGCCGACCTTTCGATCGGCAAGTCCTAGGCGCTGAGGCTTTAACCCACAGCGCCACCTGCGTCCCTCAAAATAGAGTAGTAGCATGCAAAACATCGCCATATGATGCATTTGTGACCAGTGGTTTGGTTCTGAGACACCATCTTCATCATTCAAGGACGCCACCCCATTTTCTCACCTTGGATAGTGCAAGCACTCCCACCTTGGTTCTCACCTAGAGGGGACTTATGCCCACCATTATCATGGGGCCTTACCCCACATGGTGGCCAATAGCTTTCCTTTCACATTCTCCTACCAAACGATATGCCTTCAGCCAGGATGGGGGCCCTAAATAAGGTCTTGTGAAGTGACCCTCGACATGGCAACCTCAAAAGGATTTTTCATTTCTTCCCTTTGGTTGTTATGAGGTATAAAAAGTCGCAACAGTGATTCTTTTGAATGGCCAAAGGTACATGTTAACCTGAGTTTATCCAAGAACAGTATTTTTGCCTCATACAGTGTCTCATGCTCTTGCTACAGTAAGCTGAAATGGTGCCTCTGCCCCACCCCATTCCCATCCAAGAGATTCTTGCGTGGCATTTTCTCGTGATTATGATCGAGACATTACTGAGATTTTTCGTGTGTACACACACACAGTATGTAAAATCCCCTTCATTATCTTTTTCTGCATGGCTGCTATGTTCATAATATTTCAGAAAAACGACCCAACTATCCACGACCTTTTCTCTTGCTATTGTGTGGCCATCTTGTTAGTCCTTGTGTCCCAGTATCTCAGTACCATTAAGGTAATGACTGAAACTCCAGAGCAACCTTTGTGAGCACCTGAATGCACATCTGTATGACTTTCTCTGTACAGTGCATGCGTGAATCCCCTGCTCTGTTTCCCCCCGTGCTGATCCATTGTTCAGCCTCGCAAAGACAGGAGTGTTTTTTGCCTGGCTGTTTTCTTGCTAGGTGGATGCACTGCAAAACCTTTAGTGAGAGGAGGCTTCCAGAGGGTTAGGTGGGAGGTCTGAGACCTGTTGTTTAGCTTCAGGAGGCCATTCAGGGTGCCTGTTACCCTCCCACAGATGAGCATGTAAAGAAATGTTTTACTGCAAATTGCACTCTTTAAAAATCCAACTGGCTTCCTCTAACAATCCATACTTTTTTTTGCTGCTACAATTAAATTCTGCCCAATAAAATATGCCTGTTCTGCCAATCATAGCTTGGTTTCCAGTAAGCAACTCAAAATACTATATGGCTTTTATTTTTAGAAAGTGTAAACAATTCAAAATAATGCTTTGAAATGCCAGCTTTTCCCATTATTATTGATTTATCTCTAATCTACCATTTTTCAGAACAAGTTGTTTATCTAAGATTGAAACATTAAATAATAGGCATAGCTTACCCTGTGCCCCATTATGCTATTATGGTTAAATTGCTGATTTTAGTAAAGCATTGTAGCTTTTGTATTTATTATACAATGATGAGGATAATCATTAGTATTGCTAAACATGCAAAAGAATGGATGTTGCAGGAATACACACACACACACACACACACACACACAAGAATTTCAGACGTGTGTGCCTTGGGTACTTTTTCATATAGCAGAAGTTAATAATTAGCCAATTTAAAGGTACCATTGCAAAATTGCCCTGATTTTGCTGGAAAAGATGTCGCTGAGGGTAGATCTCTTGATATTGAAGTCTGCGAACATTGGGCAGTTGTGGATGGCTGAATTCTCTGCAAATGGGCACAAATGACTTTATCCCATTCCCACTGACATTTCACCCCATAACACAAAATTGCTTCCATGGGACGTGGCATAAAATGGCTGCCATGTCTTAAAGGAGCAGAAAGAGGCAGAGACCCAAAATGGTATATAGGCATGGTCCCTACATCAGCCCCCCTCCCCAAAATGAATGGGAATAAAGGCACCTACTTCAACCACAGAGAGAAACTCTTTACACTTTCCTCTGAACATGCACTGAAATGTGGCCCCTACATAAGGGGAAGTGCTCACCATAGGAGAGGCTGGTCCAGAATTGAGAAAGCAAAGCAAACAAATCTCTCATGCACTGTGAATTTTTGAGGGCATATTAACTGAAACATTTCACTGGCACCATAGAAGCAACTGGTGTGCACAAGTCCTGCGTTGACAACTCCTCTGTATAGTTTTCCAGGAATTAAAGCAAGGCTTAAGGAGTTTATAAAGCCACTCTTGGCTGTTCTTCATTGACGGACAGTGTGTAAGAGGAATATCCGCGCTACACATCTAAACCCATTTGAAACTGGTTTCACCGCCTTGACTTCTCCCAAAGGCACCTGGCAGCTGTAGTCCTTGGGAGCTGCGGGAGCTAACCAGGTTTTAAAACTGGTGCAAATATGAATGGTAGACACCATCCTTTTTCCCATGTAAGTTATCACATGTAACTCCTCTTAATAAACACCTCATAGTTCTTAAGTTAGAACCCAAGTGACCAAAGTTCATAGGGCAAAAAGCCTAGCTTCAGTCATCAGTCTGGGTCTCCACAAACCCCACAAGAGCTGTTCTCTTGGCTAGCCTAAGCCTCACTAAATGTTTACAACTGAAACAACTCCATATTGCTTCCCTGTGCATCTTGGCCTCCATTTCCCTCCCCTTGTCCCCTGTGCCAAATTTTATACTGTTAGCTTCCTGCATAAGGGACCTGATGGCACTATATAAATCACATGACTATTAATAACTGATAACATGCTACCCATTGCCCAGGAGATAATGGGTTTGCCATCAGCATTTGGGCATTGTGGTCAGTATGGATAAAGAAGTGTTGGTGACCTATAGATGGCCTCTCTGGATTTGGTGAGTCCTAGCAACTATTTCCCAGGCTTCTTTGTGTTCCAAAGTACTAAAGCAGAAGGGGGGAAGCTCCTCTGCAGATGTATTTTTCAAAAACAACGGGCTTGTAGGGATTTCATTTACATAATACTAATATGCTTGATTTCAAAATCAAATCAAATGGGGGATTTGACTAAAATTGGCTAGAGTTGTTTCTTTTCTTTGTCCTTTCTTATTTTGGCTCGCCTTTCATTCTTTGATTGATTGATTGATTGATTGATTAAATAAATAAATAAATAAATGGTTGCAATATACTGTTTTTGCCAAGACTGAAGCAAAATACACATTCGGCAGCTTTGATCTTTTTTTTAAAAAAATCTCATTTTCCTTACCGAGTGGTTCATTTCTCTGCTATTTCTAATATATTTTAAGTTTCTGAAATGTAAGTTGCAGGCCAATTTATAACTGAACACTTGGAGCACAGTCTTCTAGGAGCTTCTCCTGCACAGTCCTCAGTATGCTGCTGTCACATAATGCACCTCTTGCAAGCTGAGGTTCAGCTTGCTTTATGGTAATCTAAATTTCTGAAACCAACAAATCACTTTCTATTTTCATTTTTTTTAAAAAAATAAACATTCTTTGTATTCTCCATGAATGTTAGTTTATTCTCTGATCAGTACAAAATATTCTTGAAGAGAGAAATTGTAGGGATATTCTGGGTGAGCAAATAATGACCATGTAGGGCTGTGCCCTGCTCCCAATTTAGAAATTTCAGAATTTTTGGATCAAAGCTGCCTGACTCAGCCACTGAGAAACCAAGTGAATTTCATGAGAACACCTCACACGTAAACGGTCGAAAGCATGGAGCTTTCAGCTGTTCTTTCAAACAGTGTTTTCCAAACTTCTTTGCCAAACCCTGATTCTAGTGGCGCACCTTCTCACATCTCCCACTGGCCAAATGGAAAGCTGCTACCCATCTAGCAAGAATCTGTTAATATCTTTTGCCATCTTGCTTTGTGATGGTGAACTGTGTTCTCTCAAGCTACATCTTTGTTATGCAGGAGATCTCCAAATTTGTGATAAGCCCATCCTTGTTCTCTGCACTTCCTTCCAACTTTCTCTGCCTCCTCTAAAGGTTCAGTTGTCCTGTAATATGAAAATAAGAATCCTAGACCCTTCAGAACCCACCTTCAAAACCAATTCGTATCACAGGCCCTTCTGTTTGCTGCCACCTCTACCTTTTCTGAATGGGGAAAGCTAACAGAGCAACCTGTCGCTTGGTGCTTGAGATGAAACAATGGGAGCAGCCTTATCCAAAGTCAGTCTCCAAGTCAGTATTGTCTGCACTGATGTGCAGAAGCTGCCCAAGATATCACTGAGGGCATTACTTATTAATGCAAGAGATTGAATCTGGGCCCTTCTGCATGCAAAGCAGATGGGGAGATGCTGACTCATTTTCACCTCACATTCGAGATGGGGGAGAAATTTGATTCAGTTTGCATTTTTAAAGGTGAACTTACTTGTGCTTTCTGAATCAAGATGTGAATCAAAATTCACCCATCCTTTGACATTCACACTTCTCCGGTTAAAAATCCGTATATTAAAAATGTGTTTATAAGGCAAAATTGCAAGCAAAATTTACGTTAGGAAGATTCACACTAGAACGCTGGTGAATTTTCATGGGAACTCCCCCCCACAAAAAAACGGTTGTGGAAATGTGGATAACTGAAGTTAAGGTTGGGAAAATGAGAAACTGTGTGAAACAGAAATTGATATTTATTCCCTACCTCAGACACCTGACTTAACCTCTACCCTCCCTCCCCAAAAAAAACCCTGTGCCATGCTGGTGGAAGTTAGCAGCCATAAGGGAGCAAGAGGGAGCGGCAAAAAATGACTGCTCAAACCAGTCTTGAGTTTGCTGGTAAGCTTGTGGAGAAATTGGCCTCAAAGCACAACTGAAGAATGCAGGGCAAACTCTCTTTTTTTGCCCCCTTTATTTTTTCCTTCTGTTAAACATGTCTTTGCCACCTCATTCGCTTTTGAAGAAGTGATGGCACTTCCCTTTTTTCTCCCGTTAAAATGGGGAAGATAGTACCAAAGTAGAGAACCTCTTACTTAGAAGGCATCTTTCTGCTTGATTTATAATTCATCCATCTCCTCCTAGTTTCACATCGTTAAAACGCAGGGTCATTAGGCTTTACTCAGCCGGGCTTTTAAGTTAGACAAGGCCTTGCTTATGTAGGCAAAATTATTCTTAAGTAGCATATTGAGGTTCATGTTAATATGTGCTGTTTAATGAAACCTAATGATATTCAATGAAGGGTTGCACTATGCCAGAGAGAAAACTTGTTACCTAGGCAACTGCCCTTGTGCCGTATAGAGCTTGGAACATATGGCTATGTAACATGCATTATTTCAGCATCTTTAACCATTAGGAACCACATGTGTAATTGACTGTGAAAAATTACTGCTCAGTTACTGTATTGTATGGGCATAATAGAAGTAAATGAGTGCGTCATTGTTGTCGGAGTCGATCTGTTGGGAATCACTTGCAGGCCAGTCTATTTAAGGAGCAAAAATACAATAAGAAGAAAATAGCTGGTTTAATTAACATGTAAAAATTGGGTTAATTTGAATTCAGCTGGCACAGCAGATATTCATGTTTCCTCTGCAGTAGTCTGATGGGAGCCTCACATTTGTAGGCTTTCTCCCTTTTTCCATTAAAAAAAAACCCCAGCCCATTGCTTTTGTTAAACTCTCTTAATTAAATATCTGACTCTTTGAGGTGTTTGGGTTACTCGACTGAGAAGAGCTTGATGTAGCCAAAAGAATCTTTCCCAATCTGGTGCCCTCCAGATATTTTGGATTACCACATGCTAGCTGTGACCTAATGGAAGCTGAAGTCCAAAACATCTGGAAAGTACCAGGTTGCCAAAGGCTGCTTTAAAGACAACAAATTTCATTTTGGCATGAGATCTGTAGGCTAAAGTTCACTTCATCGGACCACTTAATGTATCTGAAGCTGGTTCTGCCTTATGAATAATGATTTTAGTCTTGTTAATTGAACATCCCAACTGAAATATCACAAATCTGCATTGCAAAGGCTCTGGGACCTGCATCTTCATTAATCAAATTCTACCCAAACCTGCATAAATATGATTTTTATCCATGACAGCAGATGTCAGCTGTTGAAGCTCTCACATACATTCCAACAACTCAAGGAACTTTCATAGGAAATAGATGCTAGCATCTTGTTTTTATTGCTTAAAATGATGGTGTGAATTGTTATCGTAACGCAGCATTGTATCACTTACCTTATTTATGTAATTTATATACTGACCTTAATCAAGAGAACACAGGGTGGTTTACAGCATAAAATTACTTCAGGTAAGATGATGTGCTTCACGTGTGTGGACAAGTAATGACGCTGTGATCCATCTGGTCAGTGGCAGAACCTTTCCCCACGTTGCCTCAAATCAGAGGAGCTACTGCCATGTCCATCTATTTTGCAAATGATTAATCTGATGGGCAACTTTCGGAACACTTTTTTGGTTGCTAAAATGTGGTTCCACCCCATTTGTGTTTTTTTTTAAATTTATTACTCCATGACAATTGGATTGGGATAATTTGCATTTGAATTACTAACTTGGCAACTTTCAAACTTGCAATTTCAATTGTGCCACCATTGAAGATGCTAGTAGGATAATAGGAAGCTGCATTTATGGTGAGTCAGACTATTGGTCCGTCTAGCTCATCACTTTTTTATACTGGCTGCCATTGGCTCCTCAGGGTTTGAGGCAGGGGTGCCTCTCAGCCCTAAACGGCTTAGGACCTGGGCATCTGAAGAAGTGTCTCTCGCCTAGGATTTGAGGTTGTCTACAGAAACTCTTCTGATGGTGCAATTGTTGCAGGAGACTAGACAATCTGTTGCTTTTCATGACTAGCAATAACACCCCAGTTATGGAACGCTCTCCTCCGAGCTTTGACTGGCAGGAACCTTGGTTATTTTTCAGTGCAAGCTGAAGGCTCTCTTATTCCATGTTTTCTGAGTCGGCCATGACGTGTCCAAGTTTCATGGCTATTCTGATACGTTTATTAGATTGAGAACGGCTATACAGTCGTACTTTGGTTGCCGTATGCCTTGGAACTCGTACGTTTTGGCTCCCATACGATCGAAAACCGGAAGTAAGTCTTCTGGTTTTGAATTATTTTTGGAAGCCGAATGTCCGGCGCGGCTTCCGATTGGCTGCAGCTTTGGTTTCCAAACATTTTGAAAGTCAAACGGACTTCCAGAATGGATTCCGTTTGACTTCCAAGGTACAAGTGCATTTTATAGATTATTCTGTTTTGTTTTTACCGTATTATACTTTAAATTCTTGTGATATTTGTGGAGGGGTCACATATAATGAGGGATAGTAAGTAAATTCTTTACCTGCGAAATGTTCTTCTGGTGATCGCACCTGGAAAAAATGGCTTTCTTTTTCCTTTCGTAGGTTGATATCCTTTCAAGAATTTGTAGCGTTTGAATCTGTCCTCTGTGCTCCAGATGCTCTGTTCATGGTGGCATTTCAGCTTTTTGACAAAACTGGGAAAGGAGAAGTTACTTTTGGTAAGACCTGCTTTTTCCTTCCTTTCCTCACCCTTCTTCCTCTCCCTCCTATGTGAGAAATATTGCTAAATTAATATTTCTTTATGAGTCTACAGCTATCTGGTTTCTTAAGTGTTATATTGTTAATGGACTTTTAAATGTTGCTATTGCATATCGGTGTTACTGGAGAATGCTATACCCAGGCATTGCCCCAAACCTCTACATTTTAGACATGTTAAAATCTTGCTGGTTGCTTTGTTTTATTCTGCTGGTTTTTGTGTTTTGACATTTTTAGTGGGTGAACTGGCTTGGAACCAGTTTTGATGAAGGGCAATATATAAACTTTAAATAAAACAAATTAATAAGTTGGGAAATGCAATATACTGTCACTATTTAAAAAATGAAAAGGAAAAACTTTAATGAAACACTTCCAGAAATTCTTCATAGGCTTGTAATTTGTGCATGTTCTTCCAGACACAAGACACGTGACTAGGCAGGTGGCAATTCAGTCCTACAGATGTCAAGCACTTGTCTAAATTGTTTTCTAAGAATAATACCTCAGTGCCCACAGTTTAAGTGACACGTCTTGGATTCATGGAGCTGATGTTGTAAAACACTTTTAATTTTTTAAAAATGTATATTTTGTGTGTGTAAAGAAATGTCTCAAAGAGAAACCCAGCTTTTGTTTTTGTTTCATAACCCTTTTTGGTTTAACTTAGGGCCTACATCTTTCTGCTCTTTCCTGAAAATATACGTGTGTATTTCCTCCTCACACGCAAAGCTTAGTTCTTTTGCTGCAGAATAAATGTCTTGCACATAAATATTCTGAAGTGTCTGCTTTCCTTTCAGTGGGAATATTGCGCAGGAAATATTCTTAACAGATTATGCTAATTTAGTGATCTAATCAGGGCTCGATCCCAGTGAGTCAGAGAATAAAGTATAACCAGTGATAAAGTCCACAGAGTCAAGATTGTCACTGAAGTCAATCTCATTTGGTTTTTCGGTGTATAATGCTTAATTCAAAGCATATTATTATCTTTATGTGGAAGATAATATCCTGAACTTTGAGGCAAAACATAGCAACATAAAGCAACTTGTAGATGATAACAAGACAGAATTTAGGGAATAATATGGATTAAGAATGGCATAAGAATTGCAATAGAATTGAATTGACAAAAGTAATGCACCAGTCATTTAACAGGAGATCTTATCTCTATCTTCCTCCAGTACACCTAGTTGTCAAACAGTTTTCCCAGTAGCATATTTCCAATTTTCTACCATACCTTGCCTTTGGAAGAAAATCCATAGTTAGCTAGATTGGGGCGGGGTGGGGCGGGGCAGCATGCACATTTTTGAGAGCTGTGTCCTAGAAAACAGAAGAAGGAGGCAGCTGGGGTCCAGAGGCATGTGTGGGACTGGCACACACACAAACAACACTGAGAGCCAGTGTTGCATAGTGGTCAGAGTGTTGGACTAGGACCTGGGAGACCAGGATGCAAATCCCCTACTCAGCCATGAAGGTCACTGGGTGACCTTGGTCCAGCCACCGACTCTCAGCCTAACCTCTCTCACAGGACAGTTGTGAGGGATTAATTGAGGAGGGCAAGATTGATGTAGTCCACCTTGAGCTCCTTGGAGAGAAAGGTGGGATAGAAATACAAAAAATAATTTAATATGTAGGCAGATGAGGTTGTTTTATTAGGATGACTGAGGCACCATCCTGGAGGAATTGCAAAAGTAAATACTTTTAACCCCCCCTCCCCCCCAAAAAAAATCTCAAGTGGCACTCACTTCTCTCCCCCCTACCCCCACTCATATCCTTCCATTTTTACTCACGGAGACTCCTTAAGAAGCTTATGTCAGTCTCCCTTTCTGTGACCAATCTTTTGGTTTGTATAGTATCCAATCATGAAACACCACTATGTTCAGGTTTCTGCCACCCATCTGTAGGTCAAAAAGCATATACAGTGGTATCTTGGTTGTTGAATGGCCTTGCTCCCAAACAAATTGGCTCCCGAATGCAACAAACCTGGAAGTAAGTGTTCTGGTTTGCGAACATTTTTCGGAAGCTAAACTTCTGAAGTAGCTTCCGATTGAGTGCAGGAAGCTCCTACAGCCAATTGGAAGCCGTGCCTTGGTTTTCTAACTGTTCCGGGAGTCGAAAGGACTCCCAGAATGGATTAAGTTCGACAATCAAGGTACCATTGTAGTGTTTAAAACTAATGTTTCCTTAATGGATACCTATTGGAATTAATTACCATGACTAAATTTGGTCCATTAATTTCAGTGAGTCTGCTCTGTGTAAAAGTTAGTTGGCTACAGCAGTGAGATATAGATATATATGCTGTTTCCCCTGGGAGTTCAGACACTACAGTTGTTCTGCTCTGCAGTTTGCTAAAGTTACTGGTTCTTCAGATCTAGCAGGGCCCAGATTAACAGATGGTTCCCAGTAACGTAGGTTTTTTATGCAGTATAAGAACAATTTATTTCAAATTCTCATGTGAGAATTATGCTTTGTATCCCCTGTAGCATTTATATAAGTGTAATATCTTAGAAATAATAATAGCTCAGTGAGTGAGACATGCTTCGTATACAAAAGATCCCAAGCTTCTCCATGTAAGGTGGGGGAAAAAACCTTCCTGTAACCCTCTCAAGCCCCTGCCAATCAGTACAGCCAATACTGAACTAGTTGGACCAATGGTCTGCCTTGATATTGGCAACCTCCCATGTTCCTTTTAGGCTTTGTTTAGTAAGTCTGTTGGATTTGTGCCATACCACTGAAATCCAGCTTCTGGCTATAACCTGGCTACACTTTTAGGTTGCTATGCTGGTCACTGTAAATATTTTCATAATCTGTTAAATATTTGCAGTATACTGCTTAGCATTAGATTGTGTTAATCCCAAATAGGGCCAGCCTACCCCTTTTTCTCTTTTCTCAGCAATCTCTTTTAAATCTGCATTATCTTTAGAAGTTCCTTTTTAATTTTAGTCCTAGTTTTAGGACTTTTGATTTACCCAAACTACTGTTTAGGAACACAGAGAATCAAGGACTTTCCATCCTAGCCTTCCCAGCCCCCCTTCAGCAAAATTACCCGCTACATATATTGTTTAAAATAAGGAAGGCTTAGTTGTTTGTTCCTAGAGACAGCATGAAACAGGAGATGGTAGTGTGCTTTTGGCTTGCAACGGATAGAGATTGCCTTAGCCTTTTGTATCACATTGTACATGGAGCTGCTGCTCTTTGCCAGGAGTTAAAGATCTCAGCAGGAAGGTGGAAGGAAGTTTAGTTGGCTTTTAAATTTGAGACAGAGAATAAACCATTGCTTCTTACTCCTGAGTGTTGACAGGCACATAAAAGCTGATAATGTAAGTCCAGGGGTTTAAGAGGCTTAACAGTTTTGCCTTTTTTTGTATTACTGTATTTTAATGCCTCATTAAAGAGGTAAGAGTTCTTTGATATCCTTTATTAGATGGTTTAATAAAGAAAAGTTTAGATGCTTGGGTCTAAATGTCAACATTTTAAAAATTAACAGTCCTTTTAAATAACCTTTATCTTTAATTCCAAGGGCTGCACTTGCGCAGGGGCAAAGCAAATTTAACAACTTCTGGCCTTGCGTACATCAGAAGTAATTGCTTGGAACTTGCATTGTCTTTTTTGCAGACGCTGCAGCGCTGGTGCAAGGCAGACAAAGTCTCCATTTTACAAACAGAGTAAATAAAAGCCTGTCGGGTTACCTTAATTTTTAAGGCGGTTAAGTCGCCGGCTGTAGAACGACCCTTGTTGGCCTATTTGGATATCCGTGAATATAGACAGAAGAGATCTGGGAACCAGCTGGAAATGCTTGCAAATGGAAAATGATAGCTAAATGAGAAATAGGATTTTTACCCCACCATCCAAAAAAAGCATACAGAGATCATTAATAAGACAATCCCTGCCCTCAGGCTTACAATCAGAAAAGCATAACACAAAAGGAAAAAGGATTGTAAGGGAGGCGGGGGGAAGCAAACTCAGGCACTAGTCCCTGCTTATGATGTTCTTATAATAACCAGCTGGAATAGAAAATAGTTCAGTACTGCAGAAACCATAAAGATTATTTTGGCAGCTTAAGCAAATGTATTACGGGATAAACTTTTGTGGATAGATACATGGAGTGTCACCCTGAGTTTTGTGTTGCCCTTCTCCTCATTGGAAAACGAGGCCACTTACAGAATGTCGCCATTTTGCAGGTAGGATTCAATTGCGTAACGGCAAACTCAAGTTGCACAATTAAATTGGATTTGGTGCCCTTGTGCGACAACTCCCGTTCCTGCCACAAAATGATCCCACTTTTTGCAGGAAGGAAAATGGCAGGGGAATGTACTGGAGCGTGTGGGATAACAGTTGCTTCACTTGGGATTGTATAACCTTCCTGAAAACAAATTAGGATGATTGCCGTAGAAGCAGGTTATCTTTATGCGACCTGAGATCTGTGTCACACACGACAAAATTTCCTTCATGGAGGTTTTAACTTGTAGGAAATACAGTGACTTCCGCTTGTAGCTGATGTCCTGTGTTTCATGGGCGCATGCAGCAACGTTGAGTTGCGTGCATTTTGCCACGTGTTGTGAGATATTGCATGCAGTTTCTAGCAGGAGAGGACTTTATTATTATTATTATTATAATAATAATAGGAAATTATTATTATTATTATTTATGTGCAAGGAACTCCATCTTGTGTGAAGCAACTCACACGTGTTACCTCATTCTCTCTTAACACCATTTAGAGTGTAATGCTGATGCTTTGGGAGAGAGGGAGAGCTGGAAGGGGGCAAATACTTTACCTCTAATCTCCCCCCTGAATGGCAGAAATAATGTAAGATCTGGTTAGGTCATTTGTTAGTTTTAGTGTCATTTTTTAAACTGCTGTGATTAGTTTTGAGAATAGAAATCCAATTTCTATTTATTCAACTGTTGTTGAGTAAATATAGACATCTACTCCTGGCCAGTAGAGAATGGATATGGAATGCATGATGGCCAGGTTCACTCTCAGCCTTTACCAGGTATAGAATTGGCAGCTCGAAAGAACTATCCTTCTTCTAAACTGGTTGTAAGCCAATCCTAAGGAAGCATGTTGGACAACTCAGGTGATCAACGCTAAATTGTAGTTCACACTAGTGAGTTAGCAGTTGCAGACATCCACCACGGACATCCACTACAGAAAAATACTTTTTTTTTTTTAATGCACCAGGAGCCAAAAAGGAGTAGCAGATTAAATGATCAGCCAAAATCATATGGACTAGCATTCTGGAGTGAAGAAGTATTGCACAAATAGGCCCCAGTCATGGGCACTCTTCCTCATACCTGTATTGTACTACCCAGTTTATTTTTTGCATTGTCTGTGGAAATTGCCAATTGGTCAACTTCGAATCTTGTTTAAGGGCTGGAGTTACCTGGAGCTATCCAATTAGGAGCGCTTCTTCTGTACACCTAGTAAGCACAGAATTTCTCCCAGTCTTGGAGAAAGGGAATCGTAGGAGAGAATGAAAACCTTCCCTTTTGCTTAGCACCAGTAGGCTGCTCTTATACCTGAGGCGGAGGTGATCATCTGAGTTTCCTATTGATTGCTGCAACAGTCTCCCCTGGCCCAATTAGAAAATGTGCACAAACACAACTCCACAGGGTCAAGGAGGAGTTCACCGTGCCCAGGTCAATTTCCCCCTCCTCCTTGGGCAGGCCCCTCTCAGTAACAATAAGTGGGCTTAGTGCAGTCGGGTATTTGGGTTTCTCGTACGGCTTTGTTGCAGCCATTCAGAATCATCAGAGTGCAGGCTATCAGGAGCAGAATTACCACTCGTGAGCATCCAGAGTTTAACAACGGAATACAAATTCACACCAGCAAGAAATTGTCTTCTCTGTTGTTGTGGGCTATCTTGTCAAAGATCAGGAGAACAGCGCAGAAGCTCTTCCAGTTCAATGGGTCAAAAATCCACTCTTTTATGAAAGGCTAAATGTGGATTTGCACGAATGACTATAATGGCTCCAATTTTGAAAGATAGAGGTAACGGAGAGCACTTCCAGGTAGCAGGACTGATTTCAGAATGCAGCTTGTTCAAATGGCTAAAATATTGTGCTTTCTTCTTTCTTCATTTCTACTTAAAAAAAGAGAGAGAGAGAGAGAGAGAGAAGGAAAAAATAGGTATGGAGAAGGTGGGAGAGAACCAATTTGAGAGTAAATTCAAACAGTATAAGGTCACTGTCTGGTTAACTGAGAGCTGAAATATAACCATCCTTCATAAGACGACGGTGTGGAAGAAAAGGCCCATTTACTAAGCTGCAATTTTGGAAGGAATTTGACCTGCCTCTACTGGGGGGAATAAACCCCACCACTGCTGTTGTGCAGCAACATTGCTACAGTCTTGAATCTCAGGCTGGTTCAGTTGCAAATAGACACGTGTTGCGTCCAAAAGATAAATGTCATTAGAACCATGTTTGTTTAACTCTGGATTCTTTCATGTGTAATGCTTATTAATCTCGAGAGTTGTCTTGCTGAAATCAGTAAAATCTTTATTGCCCGATAGGTAGAGAATCTGTTTTCATGTTTGCAAAGGATAAAATAAATTTGGGGTAACAGTACTATGAAATGGTCAATTCTGGAAGCGGAATTGAGACAAGAACTGTTTCTTTACTTCTATCAGCTCATATGCCATTAAGGGGGGCGGGGAACAAGACAGTAAAGGAAAGACAACATTTTGACTTTTTGCATGTTAAATGCATGTCAAATAGATGCATTAAATTAATGTCAACATGTAGCATGTGATGAAATGAATTTAAAACCAGCTCTGTACAAATGAGCATTATGCCTGCTGAGTATGCTCCCATTTTGACAATTTGCAACCCAATTTTCAGTGCTTGAATTATGTGTAACTACTAGTTTAAGACAGCCAGAAAAGGGTGTGGTTTTGCTTAAAATCGGGAGGAGTCGGGGGGGGGGTTGCATTTCAATATGGGACCTTCTGTCTGTTTGCCCATAGTTCTGGACACTGCCCCAGAGGGAGTCCAAATTCCTATTTTTTGTGTGGACCTTTGTGGTGATGCTAAGGATGCAATCCTATACTCAGATACCTGGGAGTAAATCCCACTGATCTCAGTAGGGGCTGTTTCTGAATAGACATATATAGAATTTGGTGCAAGTTTCCCTAAAGCCCACAGAAATATGGATGGAGATGCAAGAATTCTTGTATGACTGCGTCCAAATTGGTCCTCTGTTCTGTGGATGCAGAAGTGTTATTGCTGTCACAGTCCTGCTTGCAGGCTTTCCAGAACTATCTGGTTGGCCACTGCAGAACAGGATGCTAGTCTAGAAAGGCCAGGATTTCTCTTGCTTATCTAGCAGGGCTCTTAGGATGTCCATATACTAGAACAATTGGGGCTTTCATAAAAAGGTGCCTACAGAAGATCATGATAGGGGTTTATAAAATGCATACATGATGCAGAGAAAGTGGATACAGAGACAACGCGCTCTCTCTCTCTCTCTCTCTCTCTCTCACACACACACACACACACACAAATATTTGCAACCACTCAGTGAATCAGGACTAATGGAAGAAAATACTTTTCTACACAACTTACGATTTTCGGAATTCACTGCGTCAAGATGTGAGAATCGCTGCTAGATTTAGAAGGCTTAAGAAGGCAATCAGACAAATTCATGGACAATAAGTCTGTCAATGGATATGAGTCATGCTGACTGCATGGACCTTTCAGGTTCAGAATCTGTGTTGTTCCCTCTATTTCCAGTGCTTATGTATGTGTGCCATTGCTTATGTAGCCAAAACAGCATCACTGCCACCAGCAAAAAAAGAAGATATCATTAGGCTCTCCAAGTGAGAGGGGACCACCCCCCCACAAAGATTTGCAGAATTGCAAAAATAAAATCTGTCACTGGTCCCATCAATGTTGTGGTCAATCTCTCCTAGATGTCCTTTCCCACTGGCAAGATTCAGATTATCTCCCTGGTTTTCCAGGGAGTATGGGACCAAGGCAACAGTTGGGACAGTGTTATGATTGTGACAGAATATTATCTAAAACGCTTACCAAGGGCTTTCTGTGTTTTTTCTGTGTATTTTAATGAACTGAACAGAGTGTGTGTATGAACTTTACAGAGCTTAGCTTTTGTTGTTGTTGCTCCTGTTTTGTTAGTGATGTTAGCATTGTTTTATAGATTATAAATGCCATATTGATTTGTTAATCATATAATATGACTTTTGCTGTAATTGTGATGTTTAGCTTAATTTTTAGTTGCAGTTCTTCTGTATTCATTTTCTTACATCCTTGAATATGGGATTCGAAGCCTCGGCTCTAATTCTACTGCGTCGCTTCCCTTGCCTTCAGACCCTTAACAATGATTAATATAAAAGGGCCTTGTCAAAAGCTTTGAAAAGGCAACCTTGGTACTTACGCCATTATGCAATTTAGCTTCTTATGAAATCTCCAATTTGCCTTGTGCTCTTTGCTTAGCAGAAGATAGCTGTGCCTTTCTTAGCCAGTCGTTCGCTGTACTGGCAAGGTGGAAGCTTATTATTCTCTGTCAAGTCCCAGGTTCTTCCTTTTTTAAGATTACGAAATAAAGATTCAAAAATAAAGATTCCAGCACGGTTGCTTGGCTGCATAGAAAATGGCATTTTCCGGGTAGTTTCATTACCTAATCAAGACTCACGTCATGATATTATATGAAAATAATCCTGAACTTTAATTCAATAATAAAAAAGGGAATTGGTTGGGTTATCTCCCACCCCCGTCCCCTGCAGAAGACAATTAAATATTGACTTCTAGGAAAAAATCCATACAGGTAGAGGAACAAGTGCCACTGGGAAGCCAGGAAAAACTCCATGGTAGGAATGAGACACCCAGCTGTCTATCATAGAAGGAGCATCTCCAGAGAAGTTTCCTACCTCTTCCAAGTGTTTGTTGTCCTAGAACTGCAGAACTCAAAGAAAGCAGGAAAATCCTATATGCACCTCACATTCCCTGGTGGCTCCATACTATAATTATTTGGGGAGGAGTGCTGGAACAAGGTTAATGTATGGATCATAGAGCTGTCGCAGAGCCTTGAGTCCATGCAAGGCTTTTACAGTTATATAGTTGTCAACACAAAATGCTTTTTTAAAATAGTCATCAGTTTTCATTTGCAGGTGGGGATAAACTTGGATCCTTATGGTGGTTTTTCTCTCCAGTGTCTGTACAAGTTGTAGTCATTTCTGACCTAATAGGTTTAACTTTAAAAAAAATAATAATATGGAGGGGTGGGAATTGGTGAGTAAAAGTGTGTGATTCAGTTTCATTTGTTATCTGCTACAGGGAATGAGCAGTTTTTTTAAAAAATGGCTTCCTGCTTTAGATGACCATCTTTTTCATTTCTTCTTTCAAAAGCTAGTTTCTGGCAATTGGACCAGTGTAGTAGGAAGCAAAAGAATGGTACAGGGAGAACTGTAGGTATAAGAACGGCTCAGTTCACACACGACACCTAATGAGAGGGGCTCAGCATCATTAGTCAAGTGTGCTGGGGCACATTTGGAAAATCTTGATCAATTTGGTCTTTCTCAAGAGCTGCTGTTATGCTACTGGGAGCTAAAGCGTTGTCTGGCTTAATGTGTGAATCCAGGCTCATGGTTTGTGTGTCCCCAAGCAAACCACAAGCAATAAACCAAGAATAAGCTTCTATAATAATAATAATAATAATAATAATAATAATAATAATAATAATAATAATGGTGATTTATTTCTACCCTGCCCATCTGGCTGGGTTTTCCCAGCCATTCTGGGTGGCTTTCAACAGAACATTAAAAACAGAATAAAACTTCAAACATTAAAAACTTCCCTAAACAGGGCTGCCTTCAGATGTCTTCTAAAAGTCAGATAGTTGTTTATTTCCTTGACATCTGATGGGAGGGCGTTCCACAGGGCGGGCACCACTACCGAGAAGGCCCTCTGCCTGGTTCCCTGTAACCTCACTTCTCACAGTGAGGGAACCACCAGAAGGCCCTCGGAGCTGGACCTCAGTGTCCAGGCTGAACGATGGAGGTGGAGACTCTCCTTCAGGTATACTGGGCCAAGGCCGTTTAGGGTTATGGATCATTGCTTGTTTAAAGTGAGACAAACTGTGAGTCTGGGTTTGCATATTGTGCTGAGCCAAACCATAACTTAGCTCCTGGTAATGTGCAAGGAGTGGAGGAGAAGCAAAGTGGATAGTTTTCTAAATGTGCATGAGAACCAGGCCTGGCAGTTAAATCTGAAGCCAAAGCACTGTAAAAATGGTTCATGGGCATGAGTGATCTCTATATTTGATTCAGGCAGTATGTCCATTGAGTAAGGACTCTGATCAGTAGATTATTCTAGATGAATGAGTGATGAATCCAGTGAAGACAGAAGGAAAAATTTAAGAACCAGTCTAGTGAGCTTGTATTGGAGTTTGCGAACCATGAACGGTGGTTGGAAAGCAGTATATAAAAGATGAACAGCAAAGGGGATAGCCTGTTTCACAGCCATTGCAAGATGTCAATAAGAGCAATAAATAGTTGATTTTCTGGTGAAGTAGCTGCACCATATAATTCAGTGTGCACCCTGTCAGGAAACCGGCTAATCCTAATTTTAAAAAGATACACTGAAGTCAGTTTATGGCATCGCTTTTTGGGAAACACATGTACTGCAGTTTTCAGGGATGCGTGCTGAACAAGGAGAGAAAACAGTGATTTGTGTGCAATCAATTGTTAGTGTGAAATGCCAATTTTCAGACATTTGGAGGGCAAGGAATTTGGAAAAGTAAGCGATATGAAGCAGGGGAGGGGCAGGTTTTCTGCACTAGGAATTCTGCACTAGGAATCCTATTGAAAACACACAATTATCTGAACGGCCAGTGCTGACTTGCAGGATGAATGTATTAATAATAGTGTTCATTATTACCATTTTGATAAATCGGGCAAAGTGCTGGGTGACAGCTGGACTACATGGTGCAGTTTCCATGATATTTCCAAACTGGTCTTCCTCAAGTGCAAGAAGACAAAATGAGTCCTGCAGTTTCTGTCTCTTTACTGTGGGGCTGAGGATCCTGTAGCCCTTCAGACACCCTCAGACACTCTTTATTGGTCCCAACCAGAATGGCCAGTAGTTGGAAGTGATGGGAGTTGCAGCTGTAGGTTTCCCTGCTTTGATGAATGACATAATTTTTTCATGTAGAGCATGAGTAAGGAATGGGTCGGTGAGGTAAGGACTGCCAAGTGTTAGATCTGTCAAGTGTTAGAGGACACATTGCTCGCTTATCTGCATCCATGTCCATACTGTGGTGTTATGCTACGCAGGGGCTGGCAAAGGTTTTGTGGTTTGGGCCAGTTCACGATCTCGCAGACGCCGTGGTGGTGGGCCAGAGTGCATGCATGCACGCATGTGCAAACGCTATTTCCGCCGCTCCTTCTGGCCAGCATTGCAGAAGGCGGTCTCTGCTCTGCTCCACGCAGGGGTCCATGGGCAGGTTAAACGACCCCCACGGGCTGCTTGTGGTCCATGGGCCTTAGGCTGCCAACCCCTGTGCTACAGCATCACTCGGGAAAAAGGAAGCAAAACAAGGCAAGTGCAAATATAACCTAGCAGAACATCTGAGCCTCTGAGCTAGTTAATCCAGAGTTATTGTTTATTTAAATGAAAATCTGTTAATGTTGCACAAGCTCTCATCAAATGAACAGATTTTTACCAATTTTTGCATCTGCTTTCATAATCATCTCTCTCTCTGTTTCTCCCTCTCTCCCCCCTCTCCTTTCCTTCTCCAGAGGATGTTAAGCAGGTTTTTGGCCAGACCACAATTCACCAGCATATTCCCTTTAACTGGGATTCAGAGTTTGTGCAGCTGCATTTTGGAAAAGATCGGAAAAGGCGCCTAAATTATGCAGAGTTCACCCAGTTCTTATTGGTGAGTTTTGGCAATAAATATTTGTCTGAATAAAATAATAATAATAAAAGAAGAATTGCAAGGTTTAATCCCTTCCCCTTACTTTCCATGTTTCATTGCACAGTATCTGTCTTTTTTTTTTTTTTAGACTGCTCGGTATGTTTGTGTGTGCCCATGAACTGTGATTGGCTAGTGGTGAAATTGCTGCCTAAGCAGTAATTTTTCTCTTGGCATCTGAAAGCAGCGTAGATGTTTTTTTGAAAAGGATCCAATTCAATTTAATCTTGTAGGTGTGGTTCTGAGGAGCTGGCACTCAAGATGATTAAAGGCCCTTGGATATCCCCACCCCTATTTCAGCTACGAGTTCAGCTACGTTGGATATTTGTGACCGAAAGGCAGAGTATCGAATTAGATGCAACTCAGACAAACGTTGCCAAACCTAAAGTCTGGAAATGGCAGCTTTAACCTGTGTGGGACCGAATGAATTCCTTCTCCTAATGGAGAACTGGAATGTATCAGTGGCTTACAACGAACCTATGGGAGGCCAACCAGCTCCCAGTATCAATGCACCATTTTAAATTGGACATTTGTTTGTGCAAGGGGAAGAGGGGGAGGGAGAGAGACACGGGGAAGGAAGGAATTTTGGGATTTACAACAGTTCTGCTCATCAACCCCTATCTTAAGATTTTTTATTATTTTTTCCCATACATTGCAGATAGCTTTTGTATTTACTTTGGAACAAATGTTCTGCATTTATTTATATCCGACACTTGGGATGGGAATTTTCCTTTAAATACATGGTAGCAATGGCAGACGCGGCGCTGAAAACTTCTTAAGGCAGGATGAGTGCTTCTGTTTGTGTTTCCATTGGGTAGGCTCTAAAGAGCCATTACACAAGATAGTTTTGACAAAGGATCGTGTTTCAGGACTATGGAGCCTGTAATTTTGTTTACATAAGGATGTTAGTTCACAGTAGGAAGTGTTATCATTTTGATGAGGAATAATTAAGATAATGCTATGAGGACAAATGCTTCAAATTGACTTGGTGGAGTAGATGGAGCCTCATTAACTCTTTCTCTGAAGAGGATGTTGGAATTCCTGATACAGTATAATCACATTCTGTTCGTTTTAATGACTCCCCCTTTGCTGACTTCACTATCCTTCATATCTAACCATTCTCGCCACTGAGGGACAATTTCAGGGCAGTGCAAATTCTAGCCCATTTCAAGGAGTTGGTGTTCCAGATTCCCAGCATCATCCTAGTGGCACAAGTCCGTCCCACCCAGCAGTCTGGCAACCAGTTCAAGACAGCAGCTTCTCACTGATCAGTCAGTACCACGATTTGTTAGAAAAATGAATCCAGGTGGCAGAGGTTTCTTAAAAATAGCTATATTTTATTAAGGTAATTTCCATTAAAATAAATAAAGTGATACAGAAATAAAAAGAAGGAAAAGTGAGAGGGAGAAAAACAACAACAGATACATATAAAAGCAAAAATATGCAAAAAAAGGGAAAAGCAACAGTATACGATATTCCCATACATTCTGGTATAATGTTCTTGTCCTAGTGCTTAAGTAAATTTTAATAGCCTACTACATTTTGTATAAGGGACGCAGGTGGCGCTGTGGGTTAAACCACACAGCCTAGGACTTGCCGATCAGAAGGTCGGCAGTTCGAATCCCCATGACGGGGTGAGCTCCCGTTTCTCAGTCCCTGCTCCTTCCAACCTAGCAGTTGGAAAGCACATCAAGGTGCAAGTAGATAAATAGGTACTGCTCCAGCAGGAAGGTAAACGGAATTTCCGTGTGCTGCTCTGGTTCGCCAGAAGCGGCTTAGTCATGCTGGCCACATGACCCGGAAGCTGTATGCCGGCTCCCTTGGCAAGTAAAGCAAGATGAGCGTTGCAACCCCGGAGTTGGCCACAACTGGACCTAATGGTCAAGGGTCCCTTTACCTTTATACTGCCTTGATATATTGAAAATCAAGATTATAAATAAGTAAACAAATAAATAAATATTGGAAGGATAAGTGTTGGTAGGATAATCACCATGTATTTGCCCTAAGCTCCTTGGAGGAAGTTGAGAAAGAGGTGGAATCCAGTTCTCATGAAGTCATAACTCTCACATCAGGGCATTGAACCCAGAATGAGCAGGACTAGGCAAAGAGCTTGATTCTCAGTGGCCCCCATTAAGTTCCCTTGGGCATAGTAAGTGTTGTTCAATCTAGGACATAGTCAAGAGGAAGTATAGCCTAGTTCTCTCCTGGGACAACCCTTCTGCCACCCCACTACAGGGATCCCATGGAAATGTACAGTATATTTCTGTATACACTGGTGCACTGTGGTTCTTCTCAAATGCAATTCTGCTGTACAAAAGCCAATCTGCCACATGTACCCTATCTGCCATAAACAATGAAACACTTTCCAGTGCAGTGATTCTTGGAATCTCAATTCTTTGCACCTGCAGACTGTATGGAAGGGTGGGTGTTGTTGTTTTTAACATCTGTATGCAGAATGCCTTTAAGCATCCCCAGTAGGGCAACCATCACAGCCAGCCACCATGGGTCTGGGAATACAGTACCTAGCTTCTAGGCCAGATAACATTCTAGTTTCTTCTGTCAAAAGCTGCCCATAGCTGGAGATTTAGAGTGGCTGTTCACATCTTTAAGAAATCTTGCTTCGGATTAAGCAACCGTTGGCATTTAACCCTTGTCCTTTGATGCTTTTCATGTATATGAGTCGGTCACCTTGTTCTGGCATCTAGACCTTGGACCTTAAGACCGCAGGGGGACGCCATTGTCTCTCTGCGTGAATTATATATTCCTCTTAATTTGTACCAGATGAGGCACCTTGGTGTACTTTAAAATTATTCTGCAAATACTGCCCCACTCAGTATAGGTTTATGAAATAATAAGAATAAAGGTAAATAGCTTTTAAGATCCTGCTGACTGCAGTTATTATCATTCTGTCACCTTTGTAAAGAGTTGCAATATCAGTATTGGAAATAGCTTTGATTAAGCAGAAGTACATGGACTTGTTACTAGTGAAGCTGTAGTTTTTAAAAAAGACAGGGGAAGTTTTAAGGGTCTCACAGGGAAACACGCATCTAATTTGATTCAGCATGGATTTATAAACTGTGGGCAGGATTCACCTAATGAGTCCTGCCAATGGAAGCCCTGCGTGAAGACTTCTACTTGCACAATGGGGCTTCCCCCTCCCTCCTGCCATGCACCCCCTACATACCCCAAAAATGGCTGGGGGGGGCAAAGAACCCTCAGAAGAGTGTACAGGGAGAGGAGAGGGGGGCATTGTTCTGAAATGGCTTTAGAGCTGGCATCTCTAACTGAAAGTGTTAGCATGCATGAATAGTCAAAGCTGTGCCCCCTGAACCATTTTTAAATTGGCAACATGACTCCCAAGCAAACAAGCAAGATCATTTGCAAGGCAAAAATAAAACATACAGTGTACAGTCGTACCTTGGAAGTTGAGGGGAATCTGTTCTGGAAATCCGTTTGACTTCCAAAACATTCAGAAACCAAAGCACGGCTTCTGATTGGCTGCAAGAAGCTCCTGGAGCCAATCAGAAGCCACATAAGCTCCATCGGACATTCGGCTTCCTATTATTTTTTTTACATATATTTATTAGGTTTTTACAAAAAATAAAAGTACATTACCACCACAGAAGTAGAAAAAATGTAAAAAGAAATAAAGCATAATCAAAAGTAACACATAGAACAGATCAAAACACAAAAATATAAAATACAGTAAAGAAAAAATTCCACCCAACCAAGTACAAAAACATAAAAACTCCAACTTTTTCGATCATACTTAATTAACTTCCTTTCTTGACTTCCTCACACCTCCCTTTTTTGTGTTCCTCTTTACCCAATCAGATACAGCGAATCCTTACCCTCTTTCAGATCTCATTTCTAATTATTAAGTTCATTCTATTATGTCACCAATCTTTTCTCCTCGTACTTAATCACCTTTATAATATTATTTACTTTTGACATAATATCACTTTAATCTTTCCTCCTTTTCTATTACATTTTGCATACTTTTTAAGCTATGTCACTAATGCCTAATTATTTCCAAATCCAACATTATTTTAACATTCATAAACTTTGCAGTGTTTCTGCAGATAGTCTTTAAACTTCTTCCAGTCCTCTTCCACTGATTCTTCTCCCAGGTCTCGGATTCTGCCAGTCATTTCTGCCAACTCCATATAGTTGCATCTGCCATTCTTCCAAGGTGGGCAAATCTTGTGTCTTCCCGGACATTCGGCTTCCTAAACCCATTGAGTGGATACAAACAAGTAGAGGCATGGGATAAATGAAATTAGGTTGCTTAAACTTCCTTAAAGAAAGACAGTAGTAAAAAACAAAACCTAACTGGAAGGATTCCAGAACAGCAGGGCCACCACCAAGGAGACTCTGGTTCAAATCTCAACAAAGCTTACTGGATAATCTGGGGCAAATCACTAGTACTCAGCTTCATCTGCTTGACAAGGATGTCAGGAGATAAAATAAATCACCCTGTGATCCTCGAATGAAGGGTGGTATAGAAATAATAATAATAATAATAATAATAATAATAATAATAATGACAATCTCTATGTTCATCACTCTTGAACTCTTTGAATCAAAGGCAGCGTGTAAATAGGATGGATAAATAGAATTGGAAGATTATTTTTTTAACACAATGAACAAAATTGATTTTTTAAGTGAACAAGCATTTGTTTTAGTATTTATAAAACAGAACTGTTCATAAGACTGCACAAATGTGAGTTTTCTTCAGGGAAGAGAGTGTAGCCTACTTCCAAATAAGGTTTAAGCAAGAGGCTCACACAAAGCCTGAAATCTCTGCCCAAACACCAGTTTTTCACATTATGTTTTACATGTCCTCATTTTATGGCTTTGTTAAATAACTTCAAATGTAAGCTAGCATTCTGTTCTGGCATGCTCGTTGATGAGGTAATAATACCTGTCAATGGGACCTCACAATATGCAGCGGTGGGAAGGATTGTACTGCACTGCATCAAGTGAATTGTTGATCAATTGGAAATATCAGTCATACCTGAATATAACCTCCCCGTACCTGGAAAATAAAATAGCTTTATGAGCTGTAACAGGAAAAATAGAGTTTGGAAAGTTGGGGGCGAGGGAGTAGGGGGGGGCGAAAATCAAGTTGGGAAATCCTTTCATTAAAGCTCTGGTGTCAGAGTTCCTGTTATCAACTGCAAATTAATTTTGTATAAACACTTATTGTGGTTTTTAGGAATTCAGACACCCAGCGTCAAGGAACGAAGCTGTTTTTAAAGTTATGTAGAGGGATTACGCCACCTCTAATCTAGGGGACGTTTGGCAGGCCATTTATTTTGCATTGAGAAGCAACTGAATTTGTTTTTCTTGCAAAGTTGCTTTAACCCTTTCTTTGCTGAGTCTTGAAACTACAGTGTATATTGTTATAGGACATAACTCACAGCGGGACTAAGCTGCAGAAATGAAGGATATTAGGATATTTTTGAATTCAGTAATAGTAGTAGTAATAATATTTCTTATAGCGGTAAAGTTGCTTTTCTCACGGAGTGAGCTGAAGCGACTTAACATTAATACCAATTAAGATAATCTAATAAGACTTGAAAAACACAGTTGAACAGATAGAAGGCAGGACTTAGACATCTCGCCCCATCAAAGAGGCCACAGTGCCACCCTTCAAATTAATGGCCAAAAGTGCCAATAGAGAGAAAAGTCTTTGTCTGGTGCCTACAGATAGATGAAGACGGTGCCCGGCTGGCCTCCTTAGGGAGATCATTCTGCAAGTGGGGGCCACCACTGACAAGGCCTGATCTTACACTAGATTCTCTTTTAAATCTATGGCAGGGCCAATGTCAAGGTTTGAATTGCCTGAGCATCTACTGATGAGAGCTCTGTGGACCAGCTATGGTGAGGAGGTAGAGCTTGGATGGAGAGCCTATGTCTGTCCAGATGTTGTTGGATTCCAGCTCCCATCAGTCCCAGACAGGAGTCTAACAACTTGTGGAGGGCCACAGTTTCTTCATCTGTTATACAGAAGCACTGAGGGAGAGGGGGACATGAAGGGTGTCTTGCCTTGGGATCTCTGGAACCTAGAGCAGACACTGCTTTCACCTGCCAAAATTAGCCCATTAGTTTCAGTGTGGAAGTGTTAAGCGTGTGCTTAATTCCCTCCACTGAATGGAGTTGGATTGGATCTTTAGTGTCTTCAATACTATAACCGTCAAATCAATTGAATAGTATCTGCTCATTGTTGTTAATATTTTATTTTAATACCTTGCAGTACAACCTTTCAGCCTTTCTGTCTACATATTTCAAAGTGTTTGCAGCATCGCTAAGAAGACGATTTGTTAAAACATTCATCAAGAAAGCAGGTTTTCTTATACAGTATAAACATAGTAGAAATGGTAGAAAATGCTTCTTATGAGCTAATAATTGCACCCATTGGATAGAGAATAGGGTGCTCTTGGACCCTGGCTTCACCACCTTGTCCTTGCACTATTCAGTTTGTGGAAGCTCTGCTGGAACCATGAATAGATGGGAACTCCCAACATGCATGCAAGGGGCTGTTGGGATCCAACCCTTGACATTAGAATTTCAGTTACAGATAGGTAGCCGTGTTGGTCTGCCATAGTCAAAACAAAATAAAAAAATTCCTTCCAGTAGCACCTTAAAGACCAACTAAGTTAGTTCTTGGTATGAACTTTCATGTGCATGCACACTTCTTCAGATACACTGAAACAGAAGTCACCAGCTATCTGCCAATCACCCATTCCCACCACCCTTCTGAGTAATACCCCTCCCCACCTTCTCACTATATAGAAGGGTCTGGTGACTTCTGTTTCAGTGTATCTGAAGAAGTGTGCATGCACACGAAAGCTCATACCAAGAACTAACTTAGTTGGTCTTTAAGGTGCTACTAATTTTTTTATTTTATTAGAATTTCAGACTTTGGAAGATCTTCATGACAGCACAAAGAAAACAAAATTACTACCTCCATACCTACTGTTTTGCAAATAAAGAGTTCGATCCCAAGCATAATTAGATGGGCATTAATCTACAGAAATCCTATCTAAAAGGTTGAGATCACTTTGGAGAATATATCTAACCTACAAACTTAAAATGGAGTTAACTGTCCTGAGCTCCATGGGACTTTGGAAAGCTTCATGCTGTGAGAGGATGCTGACTCCCAACAGAGTTCTGATCATGACCCCATTCCCAAACCTTAACTAATATTCTGCAGCAACCTTCCAAATCTTACTGGACTCCAGTTCCCATTATCACTGTCTGGAACTGATGGGAGATGTAGTCTGACAGCACCTGGAGGGCATCTTGAGTATATTTGGGGCTCTTTGTTTTTAAAGAATTGTGTACTCTTCAGTGAATTCTTAAAAAAAAGAGAATGTGGCAAAGTTAGTTATGAACCTTAGTTAACTGTTGTTTTATTTACCCCTCCAGGAAATCCAGCTGGAACATGCAAAACAAGCATTTGTACAGCGAGATAATGCCCAAGCTGGAAGAGTCACTGCCATTGACTTTAGAGACATTATGGTCACGATCCGGCCTCACATGTTGACACCTTTCGTTGAAGAATGTCTAGTAGCTGTAAGTAATTTTCCCATATCTGGGTCATGCCTAGGGACCTTGTCCCATTGAGACAAATGTGCATAGAGGATGTTAAAGGGAGGGCAGAAGGCTCTTGTTTACTTTTGTTTATTCCCCCCTCCCGTTCTTTTTTGTTTGTTTTTTTGCTAGTATCTTTAGCCCAGCCTTTGGATGCGAGAGAAGGAGTTAAAATTTATACATGATAAATCCATTTAGCCATTCATGCAAGGTTTCCTTCTCCAGAAGATCGTGATACTATCTTCTCAGGCCCAGAGTAGTAGCCAGCAACGTTGAGGCTGTTATCAGATGACCCATTGCACCATCAGGGTAATTTATTTTTTGTGTGCTGTCCCAACAAGCTACTATTCCCTGTCGGGGCAGTTCTGCATGAAAGTCTTGTTTTGTAAGGCTGATGTTCTGCTGACACAGGGGTTGGCAACTTGTTCAGCACCAAGGGCCACCAAGGGAAGGATGATGAGCGTGAAAGCTCACATCTGCTTTGCATGGTTTTAAATATGCTTAATCTAATTTAACCCACAGATTGCATGAAATTTTGCATGACATCTTAATGTGGATGGCAAGAGAGCCTCAAACTTTAGCTATAATTTAGAGGTATGATCCCTGCACATTTGACCCTACAAACTGGTTGGTTGCGGGGGGTGAGATGGAGGTGGAGTGGTGGGTGGTAATATTTCACATTCAGGCACCAATTCTAGCATGTTGAGCTGCTTAGTAAAGCTCTTAGTAGCTCATTAGTTTTGGAGCCGGCTTGAGAACGGGCCCTAAGGACTTAAAACCTTTCATACTCCGACCTCTGTTCATTGCCTGCATTTCCCCCCAAGCTTTTCTCAAGCGTAGTATCAAAAAATAAACAACATTTTGCTGCCTTCGTGTAAACTGTTTTCACTTGCACATCCCCACTTGCCAAGAAGCAAAAGTATCTGAATGCCTCGATTCCTGCCTCCTTCTGTTTATACCATTTAAATAAATGAAATATATATTTTAAGGACGTTCCTTCTTTATGAGTCGGTGGTGACTTTGCACTAGTAGACACACTTCTTTCCCTCGTATTCCCTGCTGCTCCCCTTGCCCCCCAAAAGCTGGGGAGGGGAGAAACCTCTGTAACAATATGGGATGTAGCATTGAAGGTTGCAGTTGGTGGGAATTGGTGAAAACAAAGTGTCCCTCCTTCTGCAAGCAGAAGCACTTTTAGTGCAGTGGTACCTTGGGTTACAAACACTTCGGATTACAGACTCCACTTATCCAGAAGTAGTACCTCAGGTTAAGAACTTTACCTCAGGATGAGAACAGAAATCGTGCGGCGGCAGCAGAAGGCCTCATTAGCTAAAGTGCTACCCCAGGTTGAGAACGGATTCAGGTTAAGAATAGACCTCCGGAACGAATTACGTTTGTATCCAGAGTAGTGCAAAACCATTGCAACCCTATCCTGTTTTAAGTAAGTGCTGGGCTGTGTTCACAGGGCCCCTCTATCAGTGAGTGGTCACTTTGACCATGTCCTGCTATCAATCATGTCAGCTTTACTTAAAAAAACATTGCTTGAAACACCATTCTAGGCTGTATGTTTCTGAGGAACTGTACACACAGCAACTTACATTAGAGAGCACACACTTGATGTGACTTGGAGGAAGATAAATGGCACTGTTCCGCTGTCAAAGGAGTCTACTTGCTTCTCGCAGCTACATTATGTAATAGTATGCATATTTTGGTGATGCAATCTGGTTTGCCACAGTGTTAATACCAACATTATGTTAGTAGTATGTGGACGATGGAGCAGAAATACACAGGAATTGGGGAATGGGCAAAGTGTAGCTTGGAGACACTTTGATAGAAAATGGAGAAAGACCTTGAAATGCTAAATTGTTACCCTACTGTAACAAATAAATGAATTCCAAATTCTCTGGAACGTTTAACCGTAGAAGAAGAAGATGATGAGTGTGTGAAAACTTAATTTGTATGTGTATTAGCGATGTGCTTAAATTCCTTCTCAAATGTGGAGTTTAAATTTTTAAAATTTCATTTGTGCACAGACCTGATTACGAATCTCATTCAGTACAGGCTTTCCTCGAGTCAAATATATTGCTACATTTGCTTCCCAGTGTTGAGTTTCTTAGGACTACTGCCATAGCAACCAGCTTTTAATGCATCCGTAATAAAGTTCCACCCCTTCTTTGATTTTTGTAAGGGTGAAAATTGCTTTGCTAACAGTAGCACTTAGATATTGGCATTAGCATCCCATGTTCTGACTGTTTGCATCTCATACTGAGCTCTGGTCCTGAGCAAGCATAATGTTAGGATGCTTCCCGGTGTCCTTCGCAGATGTTTGAAGGCTGAATGTTCTTTCATTCATTCAAATGTTGGCTTGGAGACAGTTTGGAATACTGTTAAAATATAAATATTCTGCAAAGTACCGTATTTTTCGCACCATAGGACGCACCGGACAATAGGACGCACCTTGTTTTAGAGGGGGGAGAACAAGGGAAAAAAATTCTTCTGCTCTCTGCCCAGCGCCCCTTCAGCGAAGCGGCAGGAGGCGCTGCGCAGAGAGTGGGAGAATTTTCCCCCTTTTGTTTTCCCGCTCTAAAACAAGGTGCCGTTTAAGGTGCGTTCAGGCGGCTACCTTGGAAGCCTGGAGAGCGAGAGGGGTCGGTGCGCACCGACCCCTCTCGCTCTCCAGGCTTCAGGTTCCTTTCGACCTGCTCTTTGGGGCTGGCGGGGGAAGCCCACCACCAGCCCCAAAGAGCAGGTCAGGGAGCAGCGGCCATAGGCGCGCGTCACCTCTCCAGCCGGGGAGAGGGTCGCGGGGGGCTGCTGTAGCCCCGTGCGTGCTCCCCCGGCTGGAGAGGTGACGCGCGCCTATGGATGCACCTCCTGGAGAGGTGGCAGGAGCCTCCATAGGCGCGCGTCATCTCTCCAGCCGGGAGAGCACGCGCGGGGCTAAAGCAGCCCCCCGCGACCCTCTCCCAGCTGGAGAGGTGACGCGCGCCTATGGCAGGAGCCTCCATAGGCGCGCGTCACCTCTCCAGCCGGGAGAGCACGCGCGGGGCTAAAGCAGCCCCCCGCAACCGTCTCCCGGCTGGAGAGGTGACGCGCGCCTATGGCAGGAGCCTCCATAGGCGCGCGTCATCTCTCCAGCCGGGAGAGCACGCAGGGGGCTAAAGCAGCCCCCCGCGACCCTCTCCCGGCTGGAGAGGTGACGCGCGCCTATGGCAGGAGCCTCCATAGGCGCGCGTCACCTCTCCAGCCGGGAGAGCATGCGCGGGGCTAAAGCAGCCCCCCGCAACCGTCTCCCGGCTGGAGACGCGGGGCTGGGGCGGGGGAAGCCCGAGCTTCCCCCTCCCCCAGAACGGGACCCAGAGCCATGCCGAAGCTGCGCGCAGCTTTGGCATCGCTCTGGGAGCTTGCGGGGCTGAGGGAGGAGGAAGCCCTCCGCCAGCCTCCAAACCATGTCGGGAGACAGCGGGAGGGCGCGCTGCGCCTCTCCCGCTGTCTCCCGAGTTTGCGGGGCTGGCGACGGGGAGGAGCAGGCTTCTTCCCCCCCCCCCCCCGCCAGCCTTCTAGCCAAGTCGGGGGACAGCGGGACGGGCGCGCTACGCCTCTCCCGCTGTCCCCCGAGTTTGCGGGGCTGGCGACAGGGAGGAGCAGGCTTCTCCCCCCGCCACCCTTCTAACCAAGTCGGGGGACAGCGGGATGGTGGCGTTCCGCCTCCCCGCTGTCCCCCGAGCTTGTGGGGCTGGCGGTGGGGCTCTCCTGAAGCCTGGAGAGTGAGAGGGGTCGGTGCGCACCGACCCCTGTCGCTCTCCAGCTTCAGCAAAGCCTGCATTCGCACCATAGGACGCACACACATTTCCCCTTCATTCTTGGAGGGCAAAAAGTGCGTCCTATGGTGCGAAAAATACGGTATGCGTAATGTGTTACAAAGCAGAATTCACAACCAATGAATGACAGGGCATGTTGGGGAGAGTCCCACTTCAGCCTGTGGCACATTCAGTTAAATGGACTTCTGCAGCAGCCTCAGGAGATAATTGAACTGTGAAGAACCACTGGCACAGTAGCTGTGTCTGCACGTAACACTAAACCATGGTTTGATGCTATGTCTGGCTCACATGTTCCCCATCTCCTGCGCGGCAGGAGTAATGATCCTCTTGCGTTTAAAAAGTTGAGTCAGTCTGTGAGCCATATGGAATTTTGCAACCTAAAGTTAGTTACTCTCCTTTCTCATGGATGTTGGGAAGATTTGCTTGCATTTTCTTTCTTCTGGGAAATAGCATTTGTGCACTGTTGAAGATAAGACCTCTGAATTCCTTGGCAAAGCTGCTTGTTAAAAGCAAAGTTGGAGAAACCCAGAGAGAGGATTTCACTATCGGCTGTAGGTGATACGGTGCTCTCTAGATTTAAATATTAAAGCAGCCCCATTCCTCCCAACCCCCATAGCATGATTGATTTTTTTTTAACCTGCCCCCCTCCCCAACTGTAGCATACTTGGCATTTTTAAGCCTTTGAGATTTGCTCATTAGAAGAAATAAAGCAACTTATAAAACATTTTCGACTGAAACAGTATTGAAACTTGAACTCTGTAAATTACCACTGGCCATGTTGTTATAATCCTGCATATGTATTTGTTTAGGTTTCCCTGGAAGGGGAGGGGGCAGCTTGCATGCTGTTCATGATTAGCTCCAGTAACTTTAGAATCTATAATAGGCTTTTTTCATTTTGCATTTCTAAAATCCCTTGCTGCTTCTATTGCTGTTTTTCTTAAATTAAAAAAAATATATATCCATTATTCCCAAAGTGTTCTCCCCTCTCCCCACAAAAGTTCCAAGTGGTATGATTTTTAAAAAATAAAATGAACAAATCCAGATACATCTAACATCCTTTTTTCTCTTCCTGCTTTCCTCATTGCTTTCTCTGTTCTAGGCTGCTGGAGGAACCACTTCTCATCAAGTCAGTTTTTCCTATTTTAATGGATTTAATACCCTTCTTAATAACATGGAACTCATTAGAAAAATCTATAGTACTCTGGCTGGACATAGAAAAGACGTGGAAGTTACTAAAGGTTAGTTAAAATGTGGATATAAACTTTAATCTGGAACAGTTATTCCCTCCCCCCCTCCCTCCCCAATGGTCAGCTTTTCAGGATATCAAGTGAGATGCTTTGACAGCGGTAAAAGGAACTCTCCAAGCCTAGCTGCCCTTGTGTCTTTCCATTTTCAGTTGCTTTGTCCATTACAATTAGTTTTCCTACCTCTCTTTAAAAGAAACTTTTTTTAATTTTGGAGAGATGGAGGCCTTAAAAAGCAGGATTGAATGAGCAGTCGACGTAAAGATGTTTTAAAGGCTTCAGAAAACTTCCTAGGAGTCGTGCCAAATTGGCAGCCTATTAAAGTGACCTTCAAGGCTAGTTGAAAAATTCCACAAACTTGTATTGGCATTGCAGTAAGCTGATCTACAAGTTTGGAACAAGATGTTATCAGCTCTATCTAACCACTTTTATAGAGAACTCCCTCGGCAGTGCCAACCCTCTATTAATGCAGCCCTACTGGGACGGCACAAGCAAGAAGAAAGTTCCACATTGCTGTCTCCTTCCCCCACTCCCCCACTCTGATCCACAACTGATTGATACCGTATGTCAAATATCCTAAATCCTGCTGTTAGCACTAAGCTATAAGGCCAGACTGCTTCTCCTGTTTGCATGATGGATAGAGTATTTAAAACATACATTTACACAGTGGCGGGCATGCTATTTGCGGTGTTTTCTTCTTCTTTTGCAGCATATTGGTTTAATACTAAAAAACGTTAGTGATTCTAGGATATTTGTGGATAACTTTTGGTGTTGTTTGATTAGTTTCCCCTTCTATATTTTCCTCTCTCCCTCCCTCCACCCCCAATTTCTACTGCAGAAGAGTTTGTTCTGGCAGCTCAGAAATTTGGCCAGGTTACACCCATGGAAGTTGACATCTTGTTCCAGTTAGCAGATTTATATGAGCCACGGGGGTAAGTTGAAAATTACCCATTTCTTTACTTGCAAAGAAAATGAAAAACAACAACATCGGAATACCTATGGGTGAACAGAATACTACCCGTTGCTGCTGGCAACTTTCCTCCTGGTGTCCAGTGCAAATTTCATTTTTTGTGATCACTTGTTTCCCCAGGCGCATGACGATGGCTGACATCGAAAGAATTGCTCCTCTGGAAGAGGGCACCCTGCCCTACAACCTGGCTGAGGCTCAGAGACAGGTGAGGAGGCAAGTTGGGATAATACGAAGGCCTAATGGACTTATTTCTTTCTTTTGCAGCAGCAAGCCCACAAGGTTTGCCCAGTATGTCATATTTAAATCACATTAACTCCCTTGCAGGTTCAGTATGAAAAGCAAGGCGTTGCACTCAGCGTAAGCCCATTCAAACAAATGAACCTAAGTTAGTCCCGTCTGTTAATTTTGAAGGGTCTACTCCGAATTTGACTGACGTTAGATACAACCCTTGATTGTTAATTTTTAAAAGCAAAATAATTTGCTTAAACTTTGCTTAGCTGGAAAATAAAAAGTCTGGGTTGTGTGTGTGTGTGTGTGTGTGTGTTCGTTCCCCTTTCCATTTAGAAAGTTGGAGCATGAGCGATCTGATAGAAAAGATAAAACAAACAAGTAAGTAAGGGTCTCTCGCTAACAATATGCAGCAGGGAAGGGAATGTTGGTTCACCAATAGTGCAGTTCTGTAATGTCAAGTTTGTAGATATAGGTTTTCCAACCTTAGTAAACTAGCTGACTTAGCCCTCCCTGATCCTGTCTCCAAATATGTTTAATGAAGGAAGTAATGCTTTACAGTTTATCCTGGGAAGATGTTAAATCTTCTGTTTCACAGCCTCTCTGTTGCATTCTGTCTTCAGCCGCCTATTGAAATGAATGTTTAGTCTGTCACAATCGTTTCAAATCTTTTAAGACTGTAAAAGAAATCCAAGTGCTATGTGGTGTTCCTTGTTTTGTTTTTGTTTGGTTTTTTTTTTAAAAAAAATTAACCTTAATTTTTAAATGTTTGTATCTGGAAAGGGGAGATACTGGAAAACGATGCGGTGCAAAAGACACACACACACAAAAAGAGACTCTGCCAACTTAAAAAAAACCAAAACTTTTATTGGTCTCTTTCGTATATTGAAAGCTGACACAGACCTGGGTGTAGTTCTATTTTTCTGAAACTATCACTTAAAGTCAAACCGAGTTCTGTATGTTGAGAGCTGGAGGGTTCCCTCCCCCCCCCGCCACCCCTTTCTATGCTCTGGGTCTGTACAGAGACGCCAGTTTGACCACAATGAGTTGATGCAGGCTACATTTTTGGGTCTAATAGGCCTTGAGCCAGGCCCTTCTCACTTGGCTGCTTCCTCCCCTCCCCTCCCCCCCCCCAGCAGCATCACCCTACAAACAGCATATTTTTAGCCTCGCCTTAGGAGCAAGCATGTTAGAATACACACTCCTAGTAGCTGACTCCTAGAACCTGTCTCAAGGGTTACTGAGAGAGGTACAGAATAAGTGTCCGTCTGCACATGTTTAAGCCCTACACCGAAAAACCGCTTCGTGGATGTGGTAGCTTTTCCACGCAGCATTACATTCTTGGCACCCGCATCAAGACTTTCTGCGCAGTGCAGATGATCAGCGGTACCGCAGGGTTACGGCTTCTGCCTGGAGAAACCACCGTGGAAATGTTTTGAGCTGTGATCAGCAGCTGAAGGGGCTTGTAATGAGTAGACTGGTCTCTAGAAATAGCCTGGAATATAAGCGCAGGTAGCAACAACACATGCAAAAGAGGATTTCTCGAGCACATCTTTGAAATGTGCAATTCCTTAGGTCTTTTTCATATGCTCTCAGTGGTGATCTGTGGTTGAAATCCAGCAAGCTGCTTGTATGCACAGTTTTCGCCCTGTTCACCTCCCACAGAAACTCCTACGCCTTGCAAGAACTTTCAAAAATTGTGGAGCAGGGCTGAAGCTCAGTGGAAGAGCACAGTTATTATTATTTATTAAATTTCTATACTGTCCTTCATCTGAGGATCATAGGGAAGTTTACAATATAAAAACACAAAAATGCATGCATGATGATGACATAAAAACACAAAAATGCATGATGATGATGATATTTATACACTGCCTATCTGGCTGGGTTTCCCTAGTCACTCTGGGCAGCTCCCAACAGAATATTAATAATAATAAAAAAGTGATCAAAGATCAAACATTAAAATCTTCCCTAAACAGGGCTGCCTTCAGATGTCTTCAAAAAGTCAGATAGTTGTTTATTTCCTTGACATCTGATGAGAGGGCTTTCCACAGGCGGGCACCACTACCAAGAAGGCCCTCTGCCTGGTTCCCTGTAACCTCACTTCTCGCAGTGAGGGAACTGCCAGAAGGCCCTCTGAACTGGACCTCAGTGTCTGGGCTGAACGATGGGGGTGGAGACGCTCCTTCAGGTATACTGGGCCGAGGTATACAACACTCTAACAAACAAAAAATAATAACTTGCTCCTACCACTTCAGTTTAAAAAGCTATAGATTGTTTAATTAGCCAAAGGCCTGGGAGAAGAGGAATGTTTTTGCCTAGTGCCTAAATGTATATAAGGGCGGCTCCAGGAGAGCCTCCCTGGGGAGAGCATTCCACAAGCAGGGAGCCACTGCAGAAAAGGCCTGTTCTCGTGTTGCTGCCCTCTGGACCTCACACGGAGGAGGCACACGAAGAAGGGCCTCTGATGATGATTGCAGGTTCCAGGTTGGTTCATAAGGGGAAAGGCAGTTCTTGAGGTATGCACACAATGCTTTGCATACCTATGGTCCATGTTTGATTCTTGACTTTTCCACTTAGGCTGCCTTCTGTCCAAAGAGAAGCTGCCAATCTCAGTGGACAAGACCAAGCCAGATACACCAAGCATATTGCACAGAAGCTTTAAAGAACAGTATTTTATTCAGATATATGAGAGGCTGCTCTTAAGAGCGCTTTCCATTTTTGCTTCTCCTATGTATGTCAGAGCTAAATTTGCAGTGATTTGGATGTCAGCCAATACGTCCAGGTTCTGTATCTCTTTTATTTTGAGAAGAGAGATGTTCAAATGCAATAGGTAATCTTTTCATAGCTATAAGCAATTCTTTGCTTATAAGATTTTTAAAAATGTTTTGTTTCTGGTACATTTGGATTAAAAAAAAAAAAAAGCAAAAACCCAGTAGTGGTATAGTAAACCGAGAAAAATGTTTTCTGTTGTTTCAGAAACCTAACCTGGTTTCTTCGGTATCTTCGTGGTCTATTGGAAAGAAAGACTCCACAACACTTGTTTTAATGCTAATATCTCTCGCCCCTATGGCAGCCCAGGCCAGTGTAACACAAAGCTGTGATGGAAAATATTTTTATTTTTGTTTTCTTGTGTGCCTCATGTATTTAGACATTCCTCAAAAGCAGCCTAGGAGCAGGAGTAGTGTTGGGATCGTGATTTGGCTCAAAACTGGAAGCAGGCGGGAACATTTTCTAGGTGCCCAGAATTGTGACCACTTAAACCTTTGAATAATTCACTTGGCTGCAGTTGTCAATGAACTTGGTGGGACCTCCTTCAGAGTAGACACATATAGGATTGCACTGTAATAAAGTATCTGAGTCTCATTTTGCTGTATGGAGGACTCATTGCATACTACTGGTTAATATTTCCTTTTTATCCTGAACAAGGAAGTTTTGCCCGCTGCATTAAGAGCAAGGGCACAGACAGAAATCCCATGATGTAGTAGCTATCTTGGATCAGTGCCTGGATGGGAGAACACCTTAATATCCTACCTGTGTTCCGTTTTGTTCCTAGGAGTAAAAGTAGAATAGAGCTGATTACAATATTGTAATCGTTCAATTTCTTCTTTCGTACTTTCGTAGTCGTTCAATTTCTTCTTTCGTACTTGATCCTCGATTTGTCATTACTGCATTGCTGTTCGGCCACAGTCTAACTTTTCCCCTTTGCCTTTCTCTTCCCAAATCTTTCCCCCAAACTCTACCACCTGCAGCAAGCTCCAAGCGACGTGTCTCGTCCCATTCTCATCCAGGTAGCGGAATCTGCGTACAGGTTTGCTCTTGGCTCCATTGCTGGAGGTGAGTGAGGGAATCGGGTGCACAAAAAGAACATTTGAGAAAACCTTTCCACTTGCTTCTCTTTTACCTTCCCTTCCCTTCATTATATGCAGAGCTCTGCAGCTTGTGACCAGGTTACCAAAAATGGCATGAGCTCTCCCTGGCTTTATTTGGTACTTCCCCCAGATTTAGGGGAGCCTTTCCAAACCTTCTGCCCTCCAGATCTTTTATAGGACCATAACTCCCACATTTGGAGGGCACCAAGTTGGGGAAAGCTGATTATGGGATTCCATAGAGTGTGCTTTGTGAATCGCAAGTGGAGTTTGCAACGAAAATGTTCTAGTGGTGTGCTCCCAGTTGAGATTCCAGCCAGCTATACCCTTGTGCGGGATACTCCGTTCCATCCTACCCCTTCCCCAATTTTCCAGTATTCTCCCACCCCACCCACCCCAAGAGCCAGTCAGCATTCTATGCCCAGTAAGCATGCTCAATTCTCATTGAGCATTCTCATCTCTATTTTACCCACCCTGGCCCTGCTGATATCTCCCTCTTATGTGTGAATAGTGCAGGGATATTACGGTTCAAAGGATGGAAGGGATGAAGCTTCCTCCTGGATGCACACAAGCCCTGCGATACTTGCAGGGTGGTCGTCCGTCCACATACAAGCTTAGAATGAACCCAGTGCAACGAAGCTTGCTAGAGAAATGCTCTTGTTTTTTAAAAAAATGTGTTACTTCCATGTAGCTGTTGGAGCCACGGCAGTGTATCCCATTGACCTTGTGAAAACCCGGATGCAGAACCAGCGCTCCACTGGGTCGTTTATTGGAGAGCTGATGTACAAGAACAGCTTTGATTGCTTTAAGAAAGTGCTACGCTATGAAGGCTTCTTTGGGCTCTACAGAGGTCAGTATCCCAAGTGTTGTCCCCCCACCCCAATTTGGTGCGAGTTTACAAGAGAGGGACTTGCTGCCGGCATGGATTTCTATATCACCCTGTTCAGAAGAACTTAACTCAGAATGAAAATTCTCCAGGACTGAGTTGTGGCATCCTTAGAGGAGTTTTATTGCCCTGATCGCTCCCAATATCGATTGGATCTCTTTTTCCAGCCCTGTCTGCCACAAGGCATTTACAGAAACGACGTGGGCTGCATTCCTAACCCCACTCACCTGGGAATAAGCTCCACTGAATTCGGTAGGACTCACTTATGAGTAGACATGGTTAGGATTTTGCTATAAGTGTAAGATGGTAATAGTACCCTCTGGAACACCCTGTCTTGTGCAATTTGGGAGGTGTCAACTGGGGTGGGCTTTAAACGTCTGCTGAAAACGTATCTGTTTAGACAAGCTTTCCCTGACTCTTAAGAAATCTTTAGATCTCACTGTTCGGTGTTCTGTTTTTATACTCAGTAGGGTTTTATTGCAGCAGCTTAACATCTTCAATCAATTCCTGTTGAATTTTTGTGGTATCTTGATGTATTACGTTCGCTTGGGTTTTAAAAAAGTTACATTCTGTCTTGGATGAGCCTCCTTAAGCAGCATATAAGTTATATAAATCAATAAGCCTTAGGAAAGCTTTTTACCTGCTGTTCAGAAGCCCTTGATTTTATACTCATCATCTCAGTTTGCTGTTGTGGACTGGACTGATCGGTCTGTCTTAACTGGAAACAATAGAGGAGCTATGTGAAGTGCATAGCTGCTCCAAAGCCCGCAGATGCCATCAGGAACATTTGGGGCCATCTGATGCTACATAATACCTTGCCATTAGCATATTTGTATGACACAAATAGCAAAAGCGGTCATGGTGTCAACAGTATAGCTTCAGAATAAACATAATAAATGGCTGCTGGTTATCATGAACTGGTGCATCAATTGCAGTGGCTGTACCTCTTGCAGAGGCAGGACCTGTGATCTACAGAAATTATATGCACAGACAGGGGAAATTGCTTTGATGTTGCCATCTGGCAGGTCCCATTGCTGAGGACGGCAGGCCAGTGGCGTAGCGTGGGGGTGCAGGGGGGGGCCGGCCGCACCGGGCGCAACACCTGGCGGTTAGGGTTAGGGGGCGCAAATCCACGGGTTAGGGGGCACAAATTACTTGCCTTGCCCCGGGTGCTGACAACCCACGCTACACCACTGCGACAGGCCACTGTGAATTGTTCATACCACCCCAGTACCAGCATTTCCTGCTGTGTCTTTTCCTTTCCAGAGACACCAGGAAACAGGGCATGCTCACCAAAGCTTCTAAGATAAGCTTTGGGAACCGCACTTCCCAAGAATAGCGGCAGCCACAGCTGTCTGTGTGTACAGCAACATCTATTAACACCTAACTCTGGAGGTGTCACTGCTGCCATTCCTTGCCTCCAGTAATACTGGGAAAGGAAAGAGTGGATCTGCTTTGAATCAGTCTGGACTTCAGGGCAATCTTATGTGAATCCCAAAGAGCAGGGACCCACGAACCACGTTTTCCAGACCCCACCTGGTTTCTGGTGTAAGACCTGACAACCTCCCAGAACACCGATCTTAAGACAAGCAGACTTGAACAAAGAGAGATTTCAGTGTGAGTCTGCTGAATCACAGCTTCTTGGGAAATTCAGCTCTTAACTAGAGTGCCCTGGCTCCCACCCAGCACATGTAGACACAGATGTTTACTTGAAAATAAGAAAGGGTTTTTTATTCAGGCAAGTAATGGTTCCGTCTCAACAGCAGACACAAAGTTCAGGAGTCATGGTTCAGGAGTTCAGGAACAGGGCAAGAAGTTCAGAACTGGACAGAAGCAGCAAAGAGGCTCCTTAAAAAATTGACTCTTAAAGATGAGGCGTGATGATCTGCTCGACTTCCGGGAATGTCAGGATTGCAATGCCTTTGTTGGCACAGGTGGGTCTGTTCCCACCTGCAAAGGCAACGCGTGGTTCTAGGTGGTAAGGCTGCACCTTCCTGTTCAGGCTCCTGCTCAGTCTCTGCCTCCTCCTGTTCTTTCTCCTCCCTTGGCTGATCAAAGCCCTCGGAAGGCTCCCTTGAGGCTCTCCACTCCACAGGAGGGTTGGAAAGGGGAGCCAGCATCCCCGCTCCTCCTTCCAAAGTGGTGGAAAGGAGAGATTGTCCCCTCCTCTAACCTAGGCTCCCATCAACCCCTCTGCTTCTTCCTTCTCCTTAGCTTACTGCATGTCCAACTCAGTTTTTTGTGACGCTTCTCTCCAGCCAAACCATCCGAGGCCAAGGTTTGTGCTTGGCTTCCCAATCATGGTTTGGGAGGAACAAACCATGACCGCTTCCATGCCCTGTGACCATTCAAAAAGCTGAAGGTCGGGGTACACTTGGGAACAATGTGGGTTGTTGCACAAAGACGTGTAAATGGAGGGGAGTTGGCAGAAATTAAGTTCCACCTTGTGCTTTCCACTCACACCAAAGTTCCTTTGCATCCACCCATATATGTGAAGATCTTCAAGAAAGTGGTGAAAGCAGGATTCAAGTAATGTATCTCAAATCACACCATTTCCAGCATCTTTAGTAGCATATATATTCCTAACAGAAGCTGTTAGTTATCAAACTGTAATCCAGGACTGATTCCCTGGTGCGTTAATTGTGGTTTTTTACAAACCGGTTTCATGGGATTTATTTATTTTTTTACACACAACTGTGGTTTGTTACAAACTTGAACTTGGAAGCCTTAAATCCCCTTCAATCATTCACAAAAAAGAGGAGGGGGAGCACATGTGTCCAAGGTTGGCCGTGCTCTTGGAAGGACCAACCATGCTTTGTCATTCTGCCTGAATCTGGCATACATCTAATGGACTGAGGTTGCCTTGGTTTCACACTTAAAATACTAAGGAAGTACGTAAGCAGGAGTAATCATCATAGCCTGCATCTGTGGGATGGGGGATTAAATACACATAACAGGCACAATCCAAAGATGTTGCAAATGCTAAAATCCCATTAAAACCAACAGGTTTTAAGTACTCCAGACTCTACTGGAGGTACAGAGCTATTTTGATTCCCACAATCACAATCACTGAGCAGGGAGACTGTAAATGCAAGAGGAAATACAGTACTTTTTTTTTAGTAGCTTTCCAGCAACTCTGAGCTTGAAAGAAAACCAGACTTAGTGCCTTCTCAAATAGCAGGCAAAAGTAGTTGCGGCAAAATTGGTTTGCTCCAAAATCAAGCATAAACAGAAATCTCGAAAAGCTGATGCAAAAAGGAGCAAAGTGGTGGAATAACCATAATGCCTCTTTATTCTCTCATCTGCCTTGAGAGACGCCTCTTGAAGTTTGTTCAGAAATAGTGAGCTGTTTTTTTTTACTCAAACATGAAAATATGTATAATTGTAAATTTTTGTTGTGTTGACTTTCTCAGAAATAGTTGCTTAAACAAATGGCAAATAACCCTAAAACATTTGTAAAATTAAGCTCCTCCTCTCTTTTTTTCCGTTTTGCAAAGAACGTTTTATGCAGCACTTGGCTTTCCATCCTTTCTTCAAGATTGCCCAACAATCCATAACAGAAATTCAGCATTCAACGAAAGACTTACAGCTACCTGCTTGTTTATCATAGCGCTTGTAACTTTTAAAAAGCAAATCTTTTGTGTATGGCTAGGTAAATAACCTGAGCTTAAATTTTAAATAGCAGATCGTTTGGCCAGGACAAACCATTATGTGAACTTAAAATCAGCCACGAAGAACACAGGAATATGCTTTATCCTGAGCAGACCATTACTCTGTGTAGCTGAATATGTCTCTGCCTGACTGCCTGGGGCTCTCTAAAGCTTTGAGCCGAGGTCTTCCCCAGCCAGGCTTGCTACCTGCTAACTGGAAATTCCAAGGATTGAACTGGGACCTTTTGCATGCAAACCATGTGCTTGACCACTGAGCTGTAGCTGCAAAATAACTTTGACGTGGCTTGGCTTTCTTTCTTTCTTGTTGGCTATTTCCTTATGGCTGCAGTTCTTGTTGCTGGTGATAACTGAAGCACTTGGGAGTCTTCAAGTCATTTCTCTCACACACTATTTCCACAACCTTTTCTTGAAACCCTACAAGATTCATAAGGGAATCTATGGAACAGGTGAAATGTTCAGCTGCTTTCAGCTGATGGGCTTTTTGGTCTTGTCTCTTAAGACACTGTGATGAAGAAGCTGTGTACCATCTTTGCCAACCCCAGACTGGCAGTGCATGCGTACAGACGAGACTCTAGGTTTCTGAAGGTACAGCAACAAGCTAATGCATTGCTTCTGAATGAGCCCAAGGGAAATCTGTAAAGGGCAAGTTTCTGAATTGTGCTTCACCATTTACTCTGAATTCTAAGTTATTATAATGGAGCTATATGGTGGCATTTGAATAGCCGCAGTTCCGAACCATGATAATTTTCGTTTAGGTGGTTACAAAAAATCATAATGACGTGTCTAGATGCTCCTGTTGAACATAAGAGTAGAAAATTGCCCTAAAAATGGCCCTCCCTCTTTTTAGCTGGCAAACTTTGCATAGCTGTTTATTTGCCAACTTAATGATACATTCCATAATATGTATTTTTGCTCCTTTTATATTTACAGGTCTTTTGCCACAATTATTGGGAGTAGCCCCTGAAAAGGCCATAAAACTTACTGTAAGTTCAATGCAAAAACCTTTATTGTATATAATCTCTCATTTTTGTATCTTTGAATTTCCCAGTGAGAAAACTTAGGGGGTTGTTTGCTTAAAGCCTGCATAAGTGCATACCATCCTTTGATAAAGTTATACTTGCAGAATGCAGTCTGTGTTCATATCTTGCCTCTGGGTGCTTCAGGTTGCACCGAGTGTGTTTCTGTGTGTTTTGGATGAGAGTCTAGCTAAAGCCCATCATCTAACAGCCTCATTTGAAATGTTCGGCTCAATAGCAGCCCCCTTCATCTTCATTCCCTTGTACTTTAATATAAATAACTATGACATAGAGTGAAAACCTTGTAGAAAAAAAAGAAGTCCTGTTCATACATTTTCACGTTCCTTACATTACTTATTTCCTGTAGTGCTTAAAACTTGAAAAGCAACTAAGAAATCCATAAATGCCAAATAAGGATACTTTTAATTTTAGTCTGAAATCTTGTGCGCACTGTCTTCTTAGCAGTAAACTCAAAAATCATTGAAATGATAATTGAAATCATTACAGCTTATTTTCAAGATCAGGCTCCCACACAGTGGAACATATTTGAAGAAATGTTCAGAAATATTTAAGACTAATGCTTAAACTAAGCTATTTTTTAAATAGATGAATATACCTGCTGATATGTAAACCGTCCTGCTGTGCTGTAAATCTGATTTAAATGGAGCAGTCCTCTCTCTCTTTTCTAAGTATACATACGATATTGATGAAAGCCATAGAATTCATACTTATGAAAATTGGTATTCTTTTGTTAAAAAAAATAATGGGACATGTTTTCTTCCTTCATTTGACTGAAATTTTGTTTTCCAAGGTAAACGATTTTATAAGAGACAAATTTATGGCGAGAGACGGTTCTGTTCCTTTTGCAGCAGAAATTGTCGCTGGTGGCTGTGTAAGTATCTTCTTTATGTTTGTTTTATCTGAGATGCATTTATTAGGAACAGAACCACAAAGATTAAGCCTTTAAGCTTGCAAGCCTATTGGTTCCTTCCTTAAGTAGTCAATTGAAGGTGGCTCTTAAATGGTAACAGGTTGAGCATTTTGAGTGCTTTTATTATTTAATTTAATGGTTTAATAATTTTTGTTGTAACAATAAGAAAATTAATAGTAGTTGCAGTAGTAATAGCTTGGTATTTTAAAGGTTCCCGTTTGCTAAAGTTACATACAATGTTGCTATATTTGTTATTATTACTCTTGTAATTATCTTGGCATTTTAAAAGTGCACTTGGTAAAATGATAGACTTGATTACATACGATGTACTACAATACAATGTTGTTGTTGCAATATTGGCAGTTTAATCGCTTGCTTGCAAACACTTATCTGCTTGCTTAAATACAATGTGTATTTGAAAGTTGGCTCTACTCACAAATTCATCGTGGCACCTACTCTGCCTTGTCCTTCTCGTCTTTATGCCCCCCTGGCCCACATTTCACTCGCTAATGTTCCCATTCAGGCCATAATACCGGCTCTGCAAAATGGCAAAAACGATTCGCGCTTGCTTGTTGCCATAGTGTTGTTAGGCTTTGTGATATTAACTGAGTGCCTCGTGCGTTCCCAAATGTATGCCGTATATAAAAGGCGTTCGTTTTGCCTTCCTGGGGTGGTATCTTGCTGAACGACCTGCGTTCCATTCTCTTTAAGTGACAATATCCCTGCTGCTTAGTTTTGCAACATCGGTTTATATAATTATAACCAGCGCTCTATCGAGGAGTATTGATTTTATTCAAGCAATTAAAATAAATCCTTTGTACATGAAATGAACTCTTGTTCAAAGATGAGTGCCATTTTGAAGACAGAGAAGGCTGTTCATTTAAACTGGCTTTGATCATCGGGGCAGGGCAGGGCTGGTGGCGTTCCAAGCTGACTGGTAAATTTCTTGCTGTCATAAGAAGGATGAGGTCACTCTCTAAAGCAATTTATATCTCTGCTGAAAAGAACGTGGAAGCACAAAACGGATCACAGCAAACAGTACCGTAATATCAGGAGAAGAAGAGACTCGTGCAGCTGTGCCTAGAGAAAGCGGTGTATGTTCTTCAGTGCAGGCGGTGAAGCTTTAGCTTTGCACAATTCTCCTAAGGGTGGGGGCGATGTCTGCCTGTTCTTTTTGATCAGTGACCTGTCACACAGTGCCAAGTAGGCTCACCTGTTCTGTAACTAAAGGAGCGTTCAAGGAGCATTTTTCTTTTTTAAAAAAAGGAAAGACCGTGGACCTTTTTTTGTTCGGAGGCACAAAATGCACAGTGATAAAACTTTAAACGAAATAAAATATTTGGGGATGCAGAAGAAAGATTTCCAAATGACCAAAAGCCCAATAGCAGACAGACAAATTATTATTATTATTATTATTATTATTATTATTATTATACATTTTTATAGCACCATTTATGGCCAATTTACATTGTGGCGGTTTGTGCAGCTGATTGATTTTCCTAATTAATTCTAAATAATGGATACTTTACTTTGCAAAAAACACTTAAGAAAATAAAATAATGACACAGGTATCTATTTAGTACCTTCTTATGGTTCAGTCATGTTCTGAAAGAGGACGGTTTCATAGCCGTATTTTCCAAAAAAAAAAGTGCTGTGTATGCTGGATCTTTCAGCCGGCACCCAGACTCTAAAATTAATTATGTGATTCTGCATAATTTCCTGGCAGTCAGTGTTTGGTGGCAAACAGCCCAGGGCTTTCTTTGAATTGAAGTGTTTAACTAGAGGGCAGACAACAGTGCCAGGTAGGTAGGATGAGACTTGTGTTGTCTCTTTATGGGTGGCCTTGTTTTGTTTATGTTCCAGTAGGTCTTTCAAAGTTGGCAGCATGGATAGAGATGGTAATTCCTCCATATTCATTTCATTTCATACTTATTTTTAAATCTTGTATCCTACCCTTCGTCCATAGGTCCCGATTGTATTGTCTTTCTCTCTATATTGTCTTTCTCTCTTGTTTTCCCTCATTCTTCTAAACACAGGCTTAACGAACTGGCAACAAAATGTTGAAGTGTGTGTGTGAAGTCTTTCTGTTCCGTGTGTTAATCATCTGTGCTCCCTTCCCTTCCCACCCCCTTTCAATGTTCCATTTTTTCCTTCAACAGGAAGCAAGGGTGTTCTGTGGCCAGTCCTTCTTGGGGTTAGTTTCCTCTGGAGGTGTTTTTGTACTTCTGCAGACCTCAGGGCTCTCTCTCAAGTCTGCTGATACTTCCCCCTTGGGGTGGATTGTGCTGTTTCGGCTACATAAGCAACAGCACTCACACCTGAACATCAGAAATAAAGCTATTCGTTGACTGTGGTTAGTCTAGACCTAGGCCAGTGGATGATTAAGTTTGAAAGCCTTACCGCAGAGCTACGCAATAGGTATACAGTAGTTCTGCTGTTGTTGTTGTTGTTTTACACGGTGCAGCTGCTGAGGCTACAGTTTGAAGGAAAAGAGGGGCTTCTTAATCCTTTTTCAGATGAAAACTGCCCCTTTTATACCCTCCGCCGTGGAAAGATAAGGTTGCCACTTCTTTTTCCCTCATGGGTGAGAAAAGCACTTGGTGGAGGAAAGGTGAAGAATGTCTTTCCACAGGAAAAAAAGAAGCTTCTGTTTCCCTGCTCATGCTGCCCCCTTTTTAGATTTCTGCCTCATGAAAAAGAAAAGATTCCACGAAAGGCTCACAGACTTTAGGTTGCAAGTTCTGTCCTTCATTTTGGCTTTTGCTGATTTTTACGCCAGTGAGATGGATTCATCCTAGGGAGAGGGAAGGAAGCAGCAATACGAAGTGCAGTGCTGTCTTGGTGACTCCCTCCAGGCCTTCCACTACAGAAGCCCCCAAAATTATTGAGTCTGGGATAATCATGAAGTCACCAGTTGAAGCATAACACAGGCAGGAGATAGGTGGAAGCATACACTGGCTCTATTGTCCTCTGTTCAACAGGACAGCAGATTTCCATTTCAATATTCACTTGTCATATCTGCTCAGCAGTAGCTTGATTTGCAGTGCAGCCTGAGGCATGTCTGCTTACAAGTGCAACCCAATGATTTCAATGGGACTTAAGCCACAGCTAAGTGCATGTAGGACTGCTGCCTTAATGAGGGTTTTGTTTTGCCCTTAGCTTCCATTGTAATAAAGGTTTGGGGGTTTGTTTGCTTTTTATAAAGGTAAACTGATTCCAGCTAAGGAGTTGTTGTATGCCGCGTTGGGTTTTTTTCTAAAACGAGAGACGGCGACAATCGAGAATAGGAACAAGTGTTTTGAGCGGCTCAACAGGTACATTGTCCTTCTGGAATTTGGTTCGGTGTCACATGCAAAGTTGCGCTTTGCTGTTTGCGCTGCAGTTGACATTCCTTGACTTTTGAGTCACTGGGGAGCTCACCTTGCAGAATGATTAGTGAGAATTAGTACACATGGTTGACTTTTGCACTTGCAACCCACAAAGCTGCTTGTCTCGATGGAAAACGCCGCCTTCGGCTGCAGTGAACTTATTTTCTTCGCTAGGGAAAATAAGAGGTTTTTGTTTCATGACCCCACGGTACTTAATACAGTTGACAGCCCAATTCCATCTTCTCATTAAGGAGACAAAAGGTATCTTGGAAGGTTATTTTGATATCGGAAGTAGAGTAAGGAGGATTGATGTGCAAATTGCCCTGTTTAGTCACATCTCGAAATGTTTCATCTGTAAGGTCATTTGGAGAAAAGGGGGGGGGGACTTGCGCATTGTTAGTGTGGTAAGTTGCAAAGTGCTTGATGGCATGCTCTTTGCTCTGATAGCTTGATCCACAGTTTACAAAAGTCTTGTGGAACTTTGAGCATAATTGCAATGCTCCCAGCCCTTTGCTTGAAGGGCTCTTTAGCTCACCTAAACATGGCATGGGTTCAGACTGTGATCTGGATACACACTGAGCCTGCGTGGCGTAGTGGTTAGGGTGTTGAACTAGGACCTGTGAGACCAGGGTTCAAATCCCCACTCAGCCATGGAGCTCACGGGGTGACCTTTGGCCAGTCACTACTTTCAGCATAGCAGAGTTGTTGTGAGAATAATATGAGGGGGAAAGTGTATGCCACCTTTGGGCTGCTTGGAGGAAAAGTAAATTTAATGATGATATAAATAGTGTTTTTCATTTTAATTCCTCAGACATAATTCCTTTTCACAGCAGATTACAATATCATTTGATGTCTTTGGAGAGAAGCATTGTAGCTGGTTAAATAATAACCTGTTAAGAAAACACAGTGGCATTTAAGAAACGCCAAACTTGTGCTGACTCTAATGGCATGTGTGGAAAGGATGCAAATAATCAAAGCAAATAGTTCTGAAAGTACACAAACAAGCTTGTCACTGAAGTTTTTGTTAACAATAGGAGGAGCCAATAAAGCAGAAGGGCTAAATAGAAACAGTTTGTGCACTTCTGCTATGCTGTCGAAATTCTAACAGAGCACTTGCTTAAAAACCAGTGGCACAATATTCTGGATGAATGTGTGTTGTAAAGCAGTGCAACTAGGCATTTAGCCTGGACTTGTCATGCCCTGTTCACTCACATTTTATGGGGCATCCGCACAATGTCCCTGTCCCTGTGCTTATTGCATCTTTTTTTTCTTATTGCAGAAAGCCTGGGGGCTTTTAAGAAGTAAAGGTAGTGCAGCCTCCGCAGGTGTAGATGTTAGCAGTGATGCATCAGGCAAGTTAGCTTATCACGGCTCAGCACACTTTCGCTTTAACATATAGGCACCATTTTATAATCCTATTGATTTTTTAAAAATTGAATTTCCTGGGTACTCCTGTTTAAATATGGAACTTTAAGCAAAATATTCCTTAAGTGAAAGGATGTTTAGCAATTTGCCATTATAAAGCTGATTTAAAAACAAAGAGAAATAAAGCCCTTTTTCATTCACCACTGTTTTAGGAACACTTTTTCTTCCTAATTAAACACTGCCACTCTAAACTTCCAACCCAAAGCAAATATTAAAACACTTCATTTTTTGACATTTCAGGGATTGTAATGGTCAATCGTGCTCAAATGAGAAGGTGTTTAGTGCCAAATAAATGCTCTCTCTTTTTTAACAGTCTCAACTGTTCTCTCCCCTCCTTTTCCCCGCCTGCCCTCTCTCATTTCACTGCTCAGGAGAAATGGGCCTTCGCTGCTCATACCAGCTATGCCATGCCTACTGGTGGCAATAGAACATAGGAAGGACATATAGACAGTGCAACATCCTTAATAGTAAATTTTCATTTCGTTTGTGCCTTAACCATGGAAGAACGATTTATTTGTATGTCCCACTTGTCTGGGAGCAGCCCTGAGGGGATACAGTATTGGTTTCTTATTTTCTAAATTTAAGCAGCTGCCTACTTAAAAATCTTGCAGCAAGAAACATCTTCCATCTCTCTCTTAGAGAATCTTAAACGTAACTGTATCATAGGGTTTGCATGTATGCTGGCAAAATGTATGCACCCTCAGATACTCCTGGAGTCTGTGCCACCCCAGGGAGTGGTTTTTGCAAGGATTTGAACTGGGCAACCTTGTTAGAAGCATCTGTGTTTGGCACAAGGGATAAATAGCAAGAATGCTTAATGCATATTTTTTTTGCTTTTGTTTCCAAGTGAAGAGTGTTTGATCCAGTTGGTGTAAAGTGTACTTTGGATATTGTTTCAGATCATTGCAAAAAACGTGAAGATTGCAGCTTTTGTGATCCCGGTGGTTTTTTAAAAAAATTAATTTAATTTCGGGAATATGTGTTACTGTTGTGTGAAGAAAAATGAAAACGTTTGCAGTAAGCAAAGACCTTCTTCTGATTAAGTCATTTTATTTGGCAGAAGTCTGCATTATGGATAAAATAAAACACTGTACTTTATTCCAGGAGGGGAAAAGATACTTGTGGCGGAGGGTGTGTGTGTACAGTATTTAGGAAAGAAGTTGTTCCTCTTCTGTGTGTGGAAAAAAATAGATTCTTGTCCTGGGGGAGGGGGGAGATTTGGACCTCTCTAGGGAAGGGGAATTATCTGTAGTATAGCATATAGGAATATGCTGATACTCCATATGGAATATTGGCTTAGATAGCTAGATCCATTTCTGAGGTATAATTTGAGCAGCCTCAAGCACCTAGAATTTTGTTTTCACTGAGTAATTCATTCTCCTGAATTGATATGGGATACAACACTGGTATCAACTGAAGTCTGTTATGTAGGGATGAGAGTGGTAATTTCTGGCAGGACTGAAGTTGCTTATGTGAGCCCATTTTTACCTTTGGACTACATTTTTTTAAAGTGTTGTTTCCTCTGTTGCCCTTTCTTTCTTTAAAAAAAGTTAAGCATCTTTTCATTTTAAGAAAAAAAAAGAGACGGCTCTGCTTTGAAAAAAATAGTTACTTCAAGCTTCTTTGCTGTCCCTTCATTAGTTTTCAAATTTAATGTAATTTATAGCGTTGCTTGGTTTTTCTCCAATTAGTGTGCTCTTCTATCACCATGTTCAAATGCGATCCAAGGTTTTCACTTTTACTAGAACACAATTTTTTATTTAAAAAAGATCCCTAACTCCCCACCCCACACCCCTGTTCTTTCAGAAAATTAAAAGGGATACAGTCCCATGTGGTATTCTAAAAGTTAGTGAATCTATCAGGTATTCATGTTTTTCTGCTGTTTAACCTTTTATGGAGCTGAGCGGGTCATTCCCTCTATCCCACCAGTCAGGCTATGCTTAGCCAGTCCATACAAGTAGGTATTGCCACAAGATCTATGGCAGCGAGTAAGACTGAAACGGAAGATGTTTGTTGATCTGTTATAATTCTCCCATGTTACAATTTGCCTAGGAAGAAATTGCTTGGTGAGTTGTTAACTTCGGAGCAGGAGTACAGATGATAATTGATAAGGTTTACATTCTCACTTTTCAAATATAAAGCATTCCTTACATTACAAGTGGCCTGGAAAGTAGTGACAATTTTATGGACCCTCACCTGGGTAGTTGTCAAGCTTGACAATTTGTACTAGAATGTGTTATTATTTAATATTGCATTTCATGGCATGCCGTCGCCGTTGTGTTAATGTTTGTTTGCTCCAAGTGATTGAAATCTTATTGCTGGACCACTAAAAAGAACTGAATTAAGAAGAGAGAAATAGTTATGAACATTTTTTTAAAAAGGTTACTACAGTCTGCAAATGCGCAAATAAAGGCAAAGGGGTGGTATCATAGATTTAATTCAGCTACCAGACCTTAAGACATGGAAGGTCTGTAAATCATTAAATGTTACTACTTCTACTACTTGCAGTCAAAATAGACACATACTAGAGGCAGAGCCAAATGTTAACATATTTGACAAACCTGTGACTTAATTGCTTTTATAACATCAATCAAATAGGCTCCACTTTGATTTCTTGGCTCAGCTTCTGAAGAACTGCTATAGCTAATAAAGTGAAAAATATCAAGTCTTCTGTTTTTATAGCACAGAACTGGTCAGAGCTTGTAAATAAACTATATTTTTCCTACTTAGACATGCAGTTAGAAAATTAGAATGAGGAAATCTTAAATTTTTTCGTCTTTTTCCTCACTAAATTAAATCTATGCCATGTTAGTAGAAATATTACTGTTTCATATTGTTTAATTCCATGGTTTCGTACAGCTTACCTTACCAGCTATTTTTTTTAAAAAAAGAAATCTTCAGCATTTTGTAAGATAAAAATGTACTGCCGAAGTCCTTAAGTTGTGTGTTCATATTGTGTTTTGTTTTTTAAATAAGAGGGGAGCATTCCTCGTTTAAAAAAACCCACCGCTTTTCTAGTAATTTAAAAATGCAAGAAGTATGTCGTCACACTGGTTTTCTGCTTATTAAGATTTGAGTAGCAGAAAAGCAGAGAAAAGTGAGATGAGCTGATACCCGGTCGGGACTCTATTTTTTTCAGGTGTTAGGGGGATCATCATCATCATCATTTTATTTCCTACACCTTTTCTTCAGAAGTGGGATTCAAGGCAGCTCACAAAAATGAAAACTAACATGGTTAAAACACAGAAAGCTTAAAAAAAAAGATAAGTTAAAAACTAATTAAAGTATAACATAATTAAAATGAAATAAAAAGAGATCAAATCTAGTAAACAATCTAGTAAAAAAACCAACCCCAGTCAGTTGTTCCCCAAAGCCCACCACCATAAAATAGTCTTTACCTGCTGGTAGGACAACAAGGAGGGACCCGGGTGGCACTGTGGGTTAAACCACAGAGCCAAGGGTAGAAGGTCAGCGGTTCAAATCCCCGCGATGGGGTGAGCTCCCATTGCTTGGTCCCTCCTCCTGCCAACCTAACAGTTCAAAAGCATGAAGTGCAGGTAGATAAATAGGTACCGCTCCGGCGGGAACATAAATGGCGTTTCCGTGCGCTGCTCTGATTCGCCAGAAGCGGCTTAGCCGTGCTGGCCACATGACCCGGAAGCTGTACGCCGGTTCCCTCGGCCAATAAAGTGAGATGAGCGCCGCAACCCCAAAGTCGGCCACGAATGGACCTAACAGTCAGGGATCCCTTTACCTAGGACAACAAGGAGGGAACCAGTCTAGCCTCTCTAGGAAGGAAGGCTCTCTAGGAATACTCTGTCATTCAGAGGAGCCAAGATGGCTACAAGTTTCAGTGGACTAAAATGAGATCCCTGCCCTGCATGTACCACCCTGGTTAATAACTTTGTGAGTTGCCAACTTTGACCAATATTGTCATACTTTTTACTGAAGTCTGTGGTGCAGCTAGCTCTGTAGTTGCAGGCAGAGGTCTGTAGCTCCTCCCTCAAAAACAGGGTAGCCGCGTGATCTGCTTTAAAGATGACAGTCCTCTGTTTGAAGACATCTTCTCTATCTGAAGGGCTTTCTGGACCATGTCTGGTTTAAAGAACCATGAAAAGAGAGCAGGGAGGGCCTTGTGGGTGCCTATCAAAAGTTTTCCACTAAGACAGCAGGCACACACGGGTCAACTGATCACTGCATCCCCTACTATTGTGAGATATATTGTATTTCTGCTTAAATAATACTTATTAAAGAATTAGCACATGTACTGGTTTTTTTTTGGGGGGGGGGATGCAAATACTCTTATTCCTCACTCCCCATGCTTTAATGACAAATTTTCCCTATTTTGGCAGTGCATATGTGGCAATAACATTGTCAAGCAGGAAAATGTGTGGAGTGGAAAGGAGCAGCCAAAGTGACCGAAAGGCTGGATCTCCTAGTATTTGGAATTCCTTAGTGTAGAACAAAAGGCGACTAAGTAGGGGGCTTTTAAAAAACAGAATTATCCTCTTTGGGGGCTCCAGATACTCCTGCCTTTCCATTCTTGGGAACAGAATGCAGGGTTCTTCCTAAATTCTTTTGATAGTCCATGCGACCTTGTTTTTTGAAAGATGTTCAGGTACAACCCTTTACTCACAAATTGGCTTTCCCCAGCGTTCAAGCTGTTCCCTCTAACAAGTTCCCTTTAACAAGGCAAACGCAGCAGTTGCTTGCACTTAAATAAACGGTATTCTTCAAAACCTGAACTTCATTGTGTTTGCAACCAATTCATCGGGGGTCCCTTCCTTTCCAAGTCCAGAATTCTATGATTCGCAAAAGTTTGCCGTGTCCTCTCTGGAGTCTGAGGTGCAGGATATGGGAAGGGAAGAAGAAGCAGAAAGGGAGAAGAAGTTGCATTTATCATTTCATGCTTTCCTCTTAGTTCAGTTGCATGTAATGACCTGAGAGCTCCCTTCAACTTGTTTTTGAGTGGTGGGTCAAGCAAACAATCAAGTTTCTTTCCCTCCCAAATGGTAATTAAGGTGGTCAGCAGCATTGTGGTAATATTTCCCTTCCCCTCCTAAGTGACGGAACACTCTTCTTTCAGACAAAGGAGAAATATCCGATTCCCTACCCCCTCCCCATTTCTCCTGGGGAGTGCAGAGAAAATATGATAAAGAAAGAAAGAAAGAGAAAAGAAGAATGATAGACACGTGTGTACAAGGTTATACTGCCATCGAGAGGTGTCTAGTGATATTGTGGTTTTTGTTTTTTGTTTTGAAGTCAAGAGTTGTCACTGAAAAAGTGCAGAAACAAATTTCCATAAAAATACATATTAACCTACAGTAGAGAGTGGATGAGGCGACTTAGGGCTGTCGTGTTGTGTGGTCCTTGAGTGCTGAAACAATTCAACATTGATCCTCATCTTGCTGTTCCATAAAAGTGTTCCAGCAATATTTATTATTTTAAAAACAGAGTGATATTTTAACTTTAAGTGCTTTTTTTGTTTTTACTTTTTTTAAATCGAATCCTTGCATATATAATGTAGTTTATGGGATGTCGCTGAGGTCTCTGAAGCAGCAATGTTTAAATTCCTGCAGACTGCCATGACATAAACCCCTTTTCTTTTGTTTGCTTGCGAGTATAACATTCTGATCCCACTGTTCCTCCAGAAGCTCCTCGGAAGCCTCACCGCAATCTGTGAGGTAGGTTAGGGCTGGCAGATCTTGGCTTGCCCTGGGCCACCTAGTAAGCTTCCTTGTTGAGTAGGGATTAGGTCCTGCACTCAGACCCAATATCCTGGCTCTGGGCTGGGGACCCTGCGACTCTTGACTTTAACTCAGGCAGTATGGCCAATAAGTAGGAATAGTGGGAGTCCCATAACATCTGGAGGTTCACAGTTTTGCAATTCCTGCTCTAACTACTGCGCAGCATTGACAGAAGCAAATTTACCACCGTTGGTTAGGCTGTGGCATTCACACGCATATGCCTCCAGAGTGATTTTGGACCAGTGGCTGTCCCTCAGCCTACCTCACAGGGTTGTTGTATAGTTTTTTTGGGGGGACCCATGTTGAACTCTTTGGAGGAAAGGTAGCAAACAAATAAGCCTGCCAATGTAGTACCATAATTCAGTGTGAAATTGTTGTGGAAGCCTTCCAGGACTTCAGCCTACTGATGGTAGAATAAGAGTGGCTGAGTATATTTATAACTGTTTCCTCTTCACAATTACTGCACATGTTGCTTTCGATAATTAAAAAAATACCTCCTCAGGCACCATCATGGTGCTTGGTCACAAACACATGAACAAAGTCAGTGCCACTGATGGAATGCCATGGGCTGACCTTAGCTAGCCATGTACTTGAAGCGCAGGTGAAACTTAGTGATGGGGTGAACTCTGAAATTGCATATATTAAGCAAATGTGTTCACATTTGATACTTTGCCGCTGCCAGGCAAAACAATGAAACTTCGAAATATAAATAAATAAAGCCACAAGTTGCTTTAGCTTAGTCCCACTCGGAGTGAACCCATTGAAAGGAATGCCCCTTGACTTCATGGTGTCTGCTTGGAGTAAGACTAGTGTGAATACCACCCCATATCGATCATAGTATTATCGGAAGCTTCCTTATACTGAGTCAGAGCATTAAGTCCATCTAGCTCAGCATTGTCTACTCTGGCTGGCAGCAGCTCTGCAGGGTTTCAGACAGGGTTTGCTGCCAGCTGTGTCTGGGACCTTCTGTGTGCAAAGCAGGTGTAAACACCAGTTTACAGCTGGAAGAGTAGACAGGGGCTGGTCTTAACTCTCGGAAAAAGCTGTAACAAAGAGGTGTGTTTTTCCTTGTCACCGGAAGCACCCAGCAGTTGGCGGCTCCATTAAGATGATATACATTGATAACCTGTATTGTTCACAGTCACTGGCAATGTCTCTCCAGGATTTCAAACAGAAGAAACAGGGTGGGGTGGAGGCTTTTGCATGCAGAGTATACGGTCCCCCACTAAGCATTCCCCTATCTGCACTTTCACTGTGGTAGGATTGCAGAGTTCCCAGACTTTTCGTTGGAAAGGGTCCGCAGTTCAGAGCTTTTGCGCAACTTGCTCTCCCTCTGGCATACTTAAGAGCCTCCATCATTTGTTTCATTATTTAAATGCAGCTTGCAAAGGCTGCCACTTTCCAACAAGCTTGGTGGTATTTCACACGCCAAACCTGCATTTTAAAATAATGCAGATTTTCAAAGCCGCTTAGCAGCCCGTTTCTGAAACTTCGGGAGGAATATCATTCTCGTCTTAATTATTTCAATATAGGCATGGTATCCACAGTTGCAGCTCATTAAAATAAATAGAAGGAAATGGCTAATCGCATATCAATTGTGGAAAATACTAGAGGAATGCCCAGGCTGGACACAGAGTTGGGTTTTTGGCTGGAGATCAGAAACTAATGATTTGGCCTCTAATAACCCCGAGTAGTACCATTGATTTCAAAGGGCTTTAAGACTTAAACTGTCATCCTTGCCTTGTTAACATAATCCATCTGCGTCAGATTCCCTCCATGTGTTTTTGAGAAAATGCCTGCGAGGCCCCATGCGCTATGGGGATGCCACAGCAGAACAGATACAGCATACTTCTCAGCATTCTTCCCACACTAGCACATTTAATACAACATTGTCTGCTATCGTTGGCAAGCACAGCAGTGTAGCCCCGGGAGTGTGAGTGCAGGCAAAACCAGCGCAGGAAACCTCCAGCGGCACTTGCGTGTGACACAGGAGTTTCATCAGAGTCCGGCTCCCTCTGTTGCCCTTCTGGTTTTCTTCCCTCCGTGGCCTCTGGCCAAGAGTGGGCACAGGCAGGTAAACAATCCATCATCTTCTGCTTCCTCTCAATTACTCTTGGGGACATTTTGAAAAATGGCTTCGTGCCTTATATCCAGGCTCACTGCAACAGAGCTTGAGGATTTGCTACTGTGCAGGGATGCATTTGCAAGGAAAACCAAACCAAAAAAATACTGATCCACTGGGTCCAGGAGCCACACAGGCTCTGCAGCAACCCAGGGCACTCATCCTTTCCCCTTTTGTATACCAACCTCAGAGACTTGCTTTCCCCAGGTGTCCAGCCTGGAAATCACAGTTCAGGGGCTGAACTAACCTGATGCCTTACTTTCCCAGAGATGGCTGGGTTTGAGGGAGAAGAGGGTAGGCTGTTTCTTCCAAGCTTTTCCTAGTTGTCATACATAGGATTAGCTTTATTAGTGATTTATTAGTGATGCACTTTTGTCTGCTTAAGTATTGTTGTTTTAACGGGCTGTTGGCAGTTCCTCATGACTAACTACGCTAAGCAAATGGCCACATCATTACCCAAGGTTTTTTTAAATAAAACAAATGAAAGTAAGCTACCAAGTTGTTAAAGAAACTCTTGGTTTCCTGCTTGAGTTCTAGTTCTATCTGGAGCGAGTTGAATAAAGTAGGACTGCCTTTTGGATAGAGAAAGGATGTTCACATCAGATTAGCAGCAACTGAGTAAGATGCCCTTTGAGGATATACAAACTTTCAGTTCAGTAACTTTTTTAAAGCGGAGGAAATTAGTTGTTGTAAATACATATGTTCCACAGCACTTTCTGTACGGGAGCCAAAACAGGGAGAGAGAAAAAGATTCTGCCAGATTTCCTTCTTTAGTAGACTGTGATAGATGCTGCCAGGCAGATTTCATTTCTTCTATTTAGTTAATAATTCAGCCTTGAAATGTCTACGGCTAGCTTTACTCTACTCCTGGCCTTCCAGAATCATGGAAATAGATGTTACTGACTTCTTTTTAAGCAAAGCTGTACGGAGGTCACGTTACAGTGGCGTATGTTTATCTAAGGGTTGTTTAGCTCATTGTGTTTAACAGACCAGCAGCTTTCAATCCATAAATCAATTGCAATTAAAATGCATAATTAACATCAGTTCATTTTGTACTGCAGTTCGGAAAGCAATGTCGCTGTATCACCTCAATTCACCCCTATCCTTGTGAAGGCACCATTGAAGTACATGGAGACCCTGTGCCAGCAGCATTTGGAGAGTTCTTCCTTTCTGTACTTCACAGCGAGGACATGTTCACAGGGCCACTCATGTGTTTTCCTTTCCCCACTCCAGGCTGGAGCATCTCAAGTGATTTTCACAAACCCACTGGAAATTGTCAAGATCCGCTTGCAAGTGGCTGGAGAGATCACGACGGGTCCACGCGTTAGTGCCCTTACTGTACTGCGGGACCTGGGATTTTTTGGCCTCTACAAGGTAAATACATCTTGGTTGTCAATGGAAGAGAATATGCTATTTAAACTGTTGTTTGAAACTCGTTCTTTTTGAGAGTTAGAAAGTGGCATATTTTTTAACAGTATCCAAAAACAAAGAAACGCCGGTGCCCAAAAATACAATGAAAGAAACCTCAGTCCCTGTAGCAAAAGCTGCTAAAGTTTATTTGAGATTTCTGTCAGGCTCACGTGGCTTAAAGGTCTTAATTCTAGAGTACCTTAGGGCCCATCAGCACAGCGACTAGACCTTGAACGTCATCAAGCAATGTCCTCGTGTGCTTCTGCATTCTCCTGTTCCTTGGACTTAAGCCAATATACGTCTCAATTCTAAACACTGTTATTTAGAAGCAATCGCCTAGTCTCTGAGCAACACCATGTTGATCTGCTCTGGTGTCACAGTAGTCCTTTGTTAAATCTTTGCCAGGGAGCCCCGGCTGATGATGTCACCATTTCTGTGGCTGCCATTGGCTTAGCTGCTGTGATGCCTTGGAAGTTCTGGCCAATCTGACCAAGCCAGGTTGCTGTGCAATTAGGGGAAATTAGGAAACTTTATCTTCTGGACTCCAAAGATCTATGTGTTGACCTTAGAAGCACACATGTACAATACTGTTGGGGAGGGGAGACTACAATATTAGTCTGTGAGAGCATCAGAATGGGAGCGAGTTGAAGGCCCCTTCCCTCCAACCACTTTACTGCTCCCAGTTGCCCCCCGCCAGCAAAAAAACAAAACAGTTCAAGAAAAACATGTGAACTACTGTTGCATGCATTTGTGTGTTACTTCTTGCTTGATCCTGGAATTGTTCTTCAATATTGTTTGATACCTTACAACTCATCCTAATAGCTGCATTCTAGTTAAATGTTGTCCATACCCCCCCCCCAAAAAAGATATTTTTGTAGTTGCATGTTTTTCTTAGCCCTGATGTGACATTAAAATTCTACCTATTGTTAAGGGGAATAAGGTTGTGTGTCTTATTTAGATGGTGGGCCATGTGATAGAATCATAGAATGGTAGAGCTGGAAGGGACCCGAGGGTCATCTTGTCGAAACCCCTGCAATGCAGGAATCTTTAGCCCAGCATGGGGCTCGAACCCACCATGATGAAATTAAGAGTCTCATGCTCTCCATACTGAGCTATTTGCTTCCCTGTGTGGTGATGGTGAAACCACTCTGCCAATACAAGAGCTAGTGCCACTTAGTGGATGCTTTCCCTCCCATTAGCGGTAAGTCAAGGAAACACTCACCCGTTCAAAAAAGTAGCTATAGCTACTGCTAATAAATTCCCCTTTGGCTTGCCATGTAAACACATCTGAGCAGGGTTAACAGTGGTTACATACCAGCTTTGTTGTATATGTGCATACTAAACATTTGGAAGCCTTTAAAAGAAGAAGGAAGGAAGGAAATCTGAAGTGATTCCATGTACATGTTGCTTCATTATTCAGTCACGCCTATCGGAATTGCTTGTTGCCACAATAGCGAGGGAATTTGCATGCGTGAGCTGTCTATTTTGTGTCTTTTCAGACTGGAGAGCCCTACCAGAGCTGTCTTTACCTGGGGGTGCAAGGGTTGCGGGGCACCCCGGCGCCGAATTCTGGGGGTCGCCAAATGGGACTTAAAGTGGGGTGTGCCCCCCATTGACTTGTTAGCATTTTAGCTGTCTTATTGCAGTCTTTTCTATGGAATAATTTCCCTTGAATTTGCATTATGGCACTGCTTGGGCAGGGAGAGACCAAAGGTATGGTCCAAAGCGGGGCGGGGAGCCTCAGGAGTGGGGAGTAGGGATCAAATTTCAGCCCCCAATCCATCAATACTGTCTCCAGGCCACCATACCTGCTGTGGGTTCCATGACAGGAGAAAGGTGGAGTATAAATGTAAGAAAATAAATAATATAATAAGAAGGGAGGGGAATGTGTTAAATACTCCACATTCTCAAGGCTGTGACTTTTTTTTAAAAAAGGTAAAATCGTAGCTTTAATTATAAACAAATGCTTAACCATGAAGAAAACTCTTAAGTAGCTTACATATATTAAATTATGCATTCAAATTATTTGTTAAAGGTTTATAGTGAAAAACAATATTTTGAAAATTCAAAATAGAAATGAAACCAGAGCAGCTAAAAGCTGTATATTTCTCTGTGTAATTGTGCACCTTCATCAGCTTTTCGTATTTGTGCCAAAATAGATTTACAGGAAAGTAGATTATATTTAAACTGTTTGCAACTTTACCTTTTAATTGTTCTAGCCCCACCTGGGACCTTGGGGTGAAGGGTGGGTAAATAATAATTATTATTATTATTATTATTATTATTATTATTATTATTATTATTATTTCTTTTGTGACTCACTTCCAGATTATAATTCTTAGTTAGAATGTGTATCACAATGTTTGTAATACTTCCCTCTTCTCATGGACAAAGTTTATTTGTTATAACACTGTATATTACCTCCTCTGCCCACTGTTAACCACCAACCTTTTAAAAAAAATGCCATTTGAATTGCATTTGTTGCGATTTGAATTATATACCATGGAACAGAATGGCATGCATGCAGAAGTAAAATATAACTCCCTATTAGTGTTATTATTTATTGTAAAAATTAATACACTAAACACTTTCCAACATTTTAAGGATTTTTTGTTTAGTAATTTAACAAGAACATGTTTGTTAGCATGAAGGTTAACCTTTTAATTTATCATGTTATTTATGATAGGTGTTCCTGTTAGATGAATAGCTATTAGATGGGGTCACTTTTCCTGTTTTAACACCTTTTTATTCAGCTTTCTGAATAGCTTTGGTCCTTTGTACTTTCCTCCAATTATCCAAGTTATTTTAATTCATTTTAATTTTTTCTCAGAAACTTTAAAGCAAGCTCCGGTGGGGTAGCCGTGTTAGTCTGTTGCCACGTAAAGGAGACTAATAAATTAGGTGCTGAGATGGACGAATAAATTGGTCTTAAAGTCTAATAAATTGTGTGTTTTGATAGACTGGAGCCCACTCTATCAGATGCATGAAGTGTAATCCTCAGTTGCAAGGTATCTAATCACAGGGGAGTAAAGGAAAAAATGGAGAAGCTGGAATTAAGTGGCAATTCAGTTAGAGCTTGAATGTACGGAAAATAGGTATGTGAGGAGATCACCAGGAGCTTCTGGAAGGGAGAGGGAAGAGAGGAGCTTAGTTGGCTTCCTGACTCTGGTGTTATTGCAGTTTACCGGAACGGGAGGGATGAGGCAGCGGGGAGGTCAACACGGCATGTCTGCCCCGTTGGAGCCAATCCGGTGCTCCTGCCAGTGCGTTTGAACTGCACTTGACCTCCCCCACTTTCCTGCCACTTTCCTTCCCAGTAAGCTACATGATGGTGCCAAGAGGTTAGGTAAGTGCCACTGCCCCTCCCCACCCTCCCCACTTTTGATGACAACACAGCGTATCTCAGCAATGCTGGGCAAATTAGCATCTGTAATGGGACAGGAAACCATTGTCTCCATTCAGGCCCAAATGAGTAGGATTGAACTTCTGTATACATTAAAATTCAACAGTTTTGTGCTGGAGCTTTCCCTGTCTAAAAGAAGCATCTTTGGGAGATTCTCAGTGGAAGCAGGTGGGAGCCCCTATTTGACCACTTTTTAGAGTTGGATGTGCCATCTCCTTGGAATTGAGGCAGCAAACCTGACATGAGCTGAGAAGATAATTTCAAAATACTTGTATTGTTCAGTAAAACTAGTTCAGTTACACATATCTGTGTATTCAGTGTTGTTAGCACTGTTATTTTGGTTTACGGAAGCAATATTTGCTCAAGTGCTTTGGACATAACGTAAAACTCTAAACTTGGAGCTACTCACCTTTCCATGCTGAGATGTCAGCCAAAGTCTCTCCAACTTTTCCCTGGGGCTTTGGAAGGCAGAGCAGGTGGGGGCTTCCAGGAAAGGGTTTTTTTTGGGGGGGCGTGTTTGACAACGCTTGCTGCACTTCCGAATTGGAAGGGTTAAGTTGCCCGTGAAACCCAAGAGGAATGCTAACGGATCAAGAAATGACATGCTGCCTATTGTTTGTTGCTATAGGATCAAAATAACAATTATACATGCCAAATAAATTCTAAACCTGTAAGGTAGGAAAAGAGAGGATGGCGGTAAGTACAGGTGCCAGAAGCATTAAATAACCCTCTCAGACAAGGTGCAGTACTGTTGTCTTGAATTCTGCAAGGTCCCCCCAGTCTGGCATTTTTCCCCCTACACGAGACAATGTGCATTCACTGCAGGAGACTAGGTTAAGCCTGCGTCTCCCAGACCTTCTGGCTCCTTATGCCCAACCCTGACACAGAGGTGCCTTTGTGAGTATAATTACCCTCCCCTTGTAGTAGAAATAGTTTATTTAGATCCCCCCCCTACTTTTTTTTTTACCTCAGGTAAGGCTGGAATAAGCGAGAATTAGCATGCTAAAGAACCTGCCCCAGCTCTGACTTCTCTGAGTTGATTATCCGAACCTCCCGACAACCCATAGCTCTTTTTCCCTATTGGTTTGTTCTCTTAAGATACGATCCAGTATTAAAGGCCCGAGAGGCCCGAGAGAAAAGATGTGGCAGTGGGGAGTCAAATTAGCTGGCTGGTAAAGCGGTTGGGGGAATGCTTTAATAAATAAACACCCCAAAAATGTCATGCCCGGCAGGGCTGTGTCTTGGTTGGCAGAATAAACTCAGGCAGATGATCATCATAATTTACCTGAGGACTAATATTAAAGCTGATTTCGGGGTTTCTACAGCATACACATCACTAAGGTGCAGTGAGACTGGCGATCTGGAACACGCTTAAAAGTAGGAAGCAAGTTTCACTGAAAAACTATACGAGAACTTGCTTCGCAGCAAACTGTTTCCTTAACATTTTCAGGATGCATTGGCCATTCTCCCTTAAAGCCTTCCTAATTGGCATTAGCTGGTTGCAGGTGATTAACTTGCAGTTAAATGAGGCCTGCCTGTAAACATGCTTTTCCCAGACTTTAAAACCGAGTTGGCGAGGGGAAACTTTAGACTGTTGAGATATTGGAAAGGAGCCAAAGGTGGTGGTTAATAAAGTGAATCTGAGTTTTGATCCAGCTTTGTTTACACATAGCTGAACAAAGCTTGACAGATATTTTCTGCCTTGAAAGCTGAAAGCATATTACCAGAGGGTCTTTTATATATATATAGAAGTATGCTATTTCCATCTCTGGAAAGAGATTACTGTAAAAGTGAGAAGAGAGTGCTTGCTTAAATTCCATTAATGATTTTGAAGAAACTGAAGCGTATATTTGCCATTTCTTTATCTGAAGTTCTGTTCTGTCATTGGAAAGCAGAACAATATGCACCAATTTTTATATGCAGAAATCTATTAAATCTCAACTAAAATCCTGCCCAAGCATAAAGGGATGCTCTATAGGCTCAGGCTAGGACAGGACTGGGGAACATCTGTAGTCCTCCAGATGTTCTTGGGCTACAACTCCCAGCATCCCTGACCACACTCTGAACTAGCTGAGGCTGATGGGAGTTGGAGTCCAACCACATCTGGAGGACCACGGGCTCCACAGCCCTGGGCTAGGACCCTGCTGAACCCGCATGGAAAGTGTGCACCAGGAATAGCTTCCTGTGTTCCTTTGATGTTAAACCTGGGTGGTGTTGAGAGGGGGCTCCTGGTCAACCTTAAGGTTGTGGTGGGACAGAGAGAGACGGGCATGAAGGACTCTGAAAGATCCTAATCAGTATCTTGAAGTGCAGTTGAAACAAAAGGCATCTGGGTGACAGCATGGAAAAAGAAGTAAGACTAATGAACTCTCCTGTGACAAAAGGCATAATGCATATTTTCCCCAACCCTTTGGGGAAAATATTTGAGATGAAAGAATACTTGCTCATCTCCAGCATTGCCTGCCAGAGAGTGCAACAAATCACAAGGTTGCCTGCCAAGTCGGTAGAACCCGGAAGAGTGTTTGTCTCTAGGAATGCGACTCGCTGCATTTATGAGCCCCTTAGGCATGCTTTACGCCCTTGTAGCAAATGATTGCAGGAGTGCAACCGTAGATGTTTGCTAAGAGAATAAAGGGGTAGGTAGGGAAGATGAATAGGAGTCAGTTTCACAAGTACTGTAGTTCTTTGATATTCTGTATACTAATATTAAACTCATTATCCGAGTGTGGATCCTTAATGTAGCAACAAGGGCACCTCCCCTGCACAAGAGAGGGTATAAGCAGACTTAGGGAAGTATGAAGAATCTTTAGGTAAAAAAACCCTAAGTAGAGAGGGGACCACGACCCCTCCAAGCAGCACATTGAAAACTGACTGTGCTCAGTGTGCCCATAATTTTGTTGGAGGGGTGTGTGGAAAGGAATCAGATATCCTGGAAAAGGACATGGCCGGCTGGAATCCTGAACAGGAGCAGTCCATGGTGCAACATTTTGTTCTCACTTTTGTTTTGTATTAAGGGATGAGCGCTGCAAGCATGAATGAACGAGCACTGTGTAGAGGCAAAGTTAACAAGCGCTAAAAGGCTGTGTCTGCACTTTGGTTCACATATGTTCTACCAGGTCGGGCGTTGGTTCTTGTTGCTTATGCTGCAATTTCTGCGAATTCCAGGGCTGCCATGTTAGAATCTCGCCCTGTGACCCCCATAGGTCATCCGGAGAAAAGTTTGGGTGCAGCTTGGTTTCTTTGCATTCTGTGTATCCCAAGTGTGCCTGCTTTCAGTTGTCTTTTCTGTTACGCTTTTCGTAGGGGAAAGTAAAGGTAAAAAGGCTGACTATTTGTGGCTGAGCTGCATTTATAAAGGTAAAGGTAAAGGTAAAGGGACCCCTGACCATTAGGTCCAGTCGTGGCAGACTCTGGGGTTGCAGCGCTCATCGCTTTATTGGCTGAGGGAGCCGGCGTACAGCTTCCGGGTCATGTGGCTAGCATGACTAAGCCGCTTCTGGCGAACCAGAGCAGCACACGGAAACGCCGTTTACCTTCCAGCCGGAGCGGTACCTATTTATCTACTTGCACTTTGATGTGCTTTCGAACTGCTAGGTTGGCAGGAGCAGGGACCAAGCAACGGGAGCTCACCCCGTCGTGGGGATTCAAAAGCTGCATTTATAGTTCAAGGTATAAAACTAAATCAAAGCCACCACAGATTTCATGTTTTTGAAAGTGTGGGGAACAAGGCTTGTTCTGCCTGCCGGTGATGATCCCAAAGGTCCCACAGCCACTCTGCTGACTGTCAGTGGCTCGATTTCAGACTGGGATCTCTCCCGGCCCTCCTTGGAGATGCCAGGGATTAAATCAGATACTTTCTCCATGCCAAGCAGATGCATCTTTAGGCTGACCTGTTCAGGGACTCATGGAAGAACTGCCCATAGCTCCTCTCACCTGAGGAAGATCAGGTTATATATCTACTGTATATGCAAACAAACTACACTCCTGTAAAGCGAAGTGTTATCAATATGGCAACTGACTTTTTAAGTTTGTTGCAGGCAGTCAGCATTTCCCCTTGTGCAGTTCTCAAGGCAGTCGCACACCATTTACGCAGTGCCACAAGTCTCTGCAATTCGGGCTGTGCCAGTTCAAGTGGAAGCTGTGTTTCCCCTTGCTGTTGTGCAAGACTGGTTTGCTGGCTTGTCTGCTCACAAACTATTCTGTGCCACTTGCCATACCAATCGCAAGGAAGCTGACAACCTTAAAAGACAATCCAGTAAAGAAACAAACAGAAACAAAAAACAACGCACATTACAACAAATAGAATTATTGCAAAATGTGAAAGGTCTGCTATGCAGTTTGAGTCTGTCTACACAATATTGAGAATACAATCTGGGCAAGTGCCAGGGAGCCTCAGCAGCTGTGCTGCCCATTTCCGCTTCTTGCTTTATTGCTCATGCCCTCCAAGCAGCAAGCTTTTCGCATGAAGGGGACGTAAGCAAAGTCATTCTTCCTGTCAGCTATAGGGTGTTGAAACCTGGGGCTGAGGTCCTCCAGTATGCTGGTACTCAGGATATTGTTTTTATTTCGGTCCAGTATTATAAGCCAAGGGATGCGGGTGGCGCTGTGGGTAAAACCTCAGTGCCTAGGACTTGCTGATCGTAAGGTCGGCGGTTCGAATCCCTGCGGCGGGGTGAGCTCCCGTCGTTCGGTCCCAGCTCCTGCTTAGCAGTTTGAAAGCTCATCAAAGTGCAAGTAGATAAATAGGTACCGCTTTATAGCGGGAAGGTAAATGGAGTTTCCGTGTGCTGCACTGGTTCTGGCTCGCCAGAGCAGCTTCGTCACGCTGGCCACGTGACCCGGAAGTGTCTTCGGACGGCGCCGGCTCCCGGCCTCTTGAGCGAGATGAGCGCGCAACCCTAGAGTCGGTCACGACTGGCCCGTACGGGCAGGGGTACCTTTACCTTTACTTTATTATAAGCCAAAGACCATTCATAAAGCATTTCTATTCTTATTTAGCAAAAATTATATACCACTTATTGTAACAAAACCTCTAAGCGGTTTTCAAGCAATACGATATTAAAATTACCAGTAAAAGCATAACATTTAAAACATGTTAAAAAAAACAACAACCCCACAATTAAAACCAGCAGTAAACTAAAACATCAACATCTGCGTGTCTGGATAGACTTGCCTAAACAAAAAATGTTTTTTAAAAAAATTCAGTGAAGGCACCTGCCTGGTGCCAGTAGGCATTTGTGTCGGCCACATCCTTAAATCTACAGTGTGAGAACTTTTTTTGAGACTTTGCACAACACTTGGGATAGCTCAGTCGGTAGAGCGTGAGACTCTTCACCTCAAAGTTGTGGGTTCGAGTCCTACGTTGGGCAAAAGATTCCTTCATTGTAGGGGGTTGGATGACCCTTGTGGTCCCTTCCAACTCTGCAATACTATGATACCTTTCCACAAGTGGGTGGCATTTTTACATTGCCAGCAGAAAACCAGGAGTAGCTGGTGCAGTGGTTCAGTGTCACAAAGCCATTGTCCTGACACCGGTAGTGAGTACAGCAGTAGTGAGCTTGGGGTTGCCCATGCATCCCAGCAGAGCCCCTCCTGCACTCCCACCAGTGCACTTGTGCAGACACCACTGCCCCCCCCCCACCTTGTGCCACCCAGGTAAGCAACAGTGGTGCTGGTGTCTTGAGGGTGGCTCCGCTGCACTGGCTGCTCCTGCAAAACAATATAGCCACTGTCTACTCTAAACAAGCGTGCCTAAGAAGCTGGTTGGATTCTGTGGTCTGCAACTTAATTCTGCACTGGGTTGTGGCCTTTGCTCTTCCTTTTCTAAAGAGGAGGGGAGAGCAAAAAGAGTTGTCCTACCTCTCAGAACTCCCGACCCTTCCTCTACCTTGCTGTGGTTCTGTCCATAATGCAGCTTTTCTTTGTTTGTTCTGTTTTCCTGTCCTAGGGAGCCAAGGCATGCTTTCTCCGCGACATCCCCTTCTCTGCCATTTACTTCCCCTGTTACGCTCACATGAAATCTGCTTTTGCAGGTGAAGATGGGCGGGTGAGCCCTTGGTCGCTGCTTCTAGCTGGAGCAATAGCTGGTAAGTAATGTTTTTTCTTGGGACATTCATGTACCAGGGGTGGTGAAGCTCTGGTCTAGGGACCAGGCATGGCCTGCCAGTCTTCTCCATTTGGCCTGCCAGGGCATTTTTTAGGAAGCCACGCTCAACCACCCTACATTCGACCTCAACCACCCTACATTTGACCTCAAGTTCCCAGTTGCCCAGTAAGGCATTGCTGCCACCACCCAGCAGCTGGCAGAGGGATAGGAGCACAACTTCAGCCTCTCACATGTTTCTTCTTCCAATGCATGTAGTTGGAAGACTTTTGTGTACATCCCCTATGCTTCAAAACGAGGGGCTTTAAAACAGCCACCCCTTCAAATGTGTGGACATTTGAAGGAGAAGCACCAGGAGCTGGATGATTTTCAGGCCCTTGGTACTCATCCCTGCATAATAATGCTTACAATGCTTACACAATGGTTCACTTGACTCAGGGTTTCAGAGGAAAGCATGCCAGGTGATTGGCAGCCCAGCAGCCCCACCTACCTGTCTGCTTTGGCCTGCTGGAGGGGAGGGCAGGTGGGGGGAGATAAAGATCCAGCCCTCTGGCCAGAAAAGGTGCCCCACCCTTGTTCTGTACCCTTTGGTGCCAGGAGATTGCAAGTGGATTGAGCCCTTGAGTAGTTTAATCTGTATCTAGTTGGATCAGGAACTGTGTCGTGGACTTTGTTCAGTAGTGGAATTGCCATGGAGGTGGACTGGTAAGTGATCTGGAGGAAGCAACATTTTGAGCAAAGAGGTGATTGTTTAGGACTAGCACAGGGAGAACCGGTGCCTCCGGATGTTATTGGACTTCTGCTCCCGTTAGCCCCAACCAGCATGGCCTGTGGTCAGGGATGATGGGAGTTGTAGTCCAACAAACATATGGAGGGCACCACATTGGCAACCCTTAGGCTATGGTGCTCCCTGGCAGAGCCTCTCCAGGGTTGTAGGCAGAGGCCTAGTCCACCAGCTTCTCCCTGTTTCTTTTGACTGAAGGTGCCAGGGACTGATGCATTGCAAAGCATGTTCTCTGCTCCAAAGTTGTTATGCCTGCCCCTGCACTAGCAGGACAAGATGAAATGACATGAGGTTTAGTGTGCAGAGCCCCCACACCCAATGCTTTCCTTCTCCTAAGGCTCAGATTTCCTTGCACACATACCCATAGATGACTGTATCCTCCTGTACGTGCTGTGCCTGAAATCTTATAGAGAATTCTTTTGCAATTCTCTCCAGATTTGGAAAAGAAAAGAAAAAAAGAATAACTTGGGAGTTTATAAAAATGGATTGGCATCTGGTTTAAGCCGTGTGAAAGGAACATGATGCATAATATAGCTCATGGAACTCTTTGCCACATGATGATGTAGCAATAGAAGGCTCATGGGCGTCTTTTTAAAAGCTTGAGATGAATATGTGAAGGACTAGGTCTCCGAAGGGACTACTGTGAATGCACAGAGAGATGCTGCCTGGTGTTCTGCTTTATAGGTCATGTCACCAGAATCTTAAGTGCTGGAGCTAGTGTGTTTGCCAGAGTCTTGGCGTCATATGCTGCTGGTGACCAACTGCTAGACCCTTGCTAGCCGGTTACGTACAGCTGACTCAAGCATTGCAGCCAGTCTGCACTAGGAATGACTTCCATTTTCAGACTCTGTTATGTCAGTCTATGATAGATTTGAAAGTTGAAATGGTAATGCAAAGAGCTCTCTTTCTCAGGCATTTGGGTGGGGGCCGTAAAAGGGGTTGCTTAAAAGTGGCTCATAAAAGAATATTCTTACTTTTGATGTCTCCTTGATCAGCAGACTTTTGAATGTCATGTTAATAATATAAGATTACGAAGGCCTGCCCCAAATCTATCCATGCCTTCTGACAGGAGGAGACCAAGCCACTATGATAAAAGAGAAGCTGCTGGCTGGCATAATAAACTTTGTTGACTATTGGAAAGGGTAGAGAGGGGAAAGCTCTCTCTTAAAAAAGTTATACATAAAATAAAAAAATCTTTCTCTCCAGTGTGGCTCAAATCAGCATATGTTTAAAGTAGCATATTTGAAACCCTGCATATAAATCTATCTAAAAGGTGAACTTCTGTTATTATGATAGATAATGGAAATGTAATGGCTCTGGGAGAAGCCAGGCCTCTTCTGCATGGAATGAAAAGGCAAATAGCAAATGCTTTTTCCCCCCTGTCCTGCTGAGAAGCAGCTAAAGGGGCCCTGTGTAGAGTCACAGTTCAGAAAGCCCAGAAAAAGCAGGCATTGAGCATTTTGCCTTCTGTATTCCAAATGCGAGAGTATCAAAGCTAACTGCTCCCGTTCCTGAAACCACAGGCGTTGACCCCAGCATTCAGCTCTTTCAGCATTGGGCTCTGCTTCAGTCTGTGCCGAATACTCTGAGCAGAGCTCTAAGCGGTCCCTCTCTCACCTTCTTCTCCCCCTTTCCTTTCCCAACTTGGCATGTTTTTGCTCTCAACATGTACTGTCTATATAAAGAGGCAGGATATAATATCCGGATGCTCTTTGCAGCCAAATGTTCTTTACGACTGATGGCTAGATTATCCACTTCCTCTGTTGGTAGCTAAAAGGTTCCGAGATGCTGGTTCACTCCCGGCTCTGCCGTTTGCCTGCATGGACATGCGTCTTTGTTGCTTAGTTTGGAGGATGACAACCGAGAGGTCTGAAGTGCTGATTCTTAGACCACGAAATCAGCATATGCTTAGACTTTAAATAGGATGGCTTACGAACATAGGAAGCGGCCTTCTACTGAGTCAGGCCATTGAGCCATCTGGTATTGCCTGTACCAACTGGCAGCAGCTTCTCCAGGCAGGGTTTTCTCCCAGCCCTACATATGGAGATGCCCAGGGTTCAACTTCGGGCCTTCTGCATGCCATGCCCCTGAGTCTCAGCCCTTGTCTATCAGCCTTCTGCACTCGTCTGTTCCATATTTCACACATCTCTGGTGAACACATTGTGAATGTTCACACACCAGTGCTGAGTCTCAGTTCCTCGCTGCTGTGTTCTTTAAAAGAAAGAAAAGAAAAGAGTGTCCAGGCTTTAAGTATGCAAACCCGGATGCTTGGTTTTGGGGAAATGCAAGAAAGTCCATTCCCTGATGACTAAGCATTTGAGTATATCCAAACCACACTTGGAATCCTGTGTGGCCGTTCTGGTCGCCACACCTTAAAAAGGATATTGTACAGCTGGAAAAGGTGCAGGGAAAGGACAGCCAAAATTATCACGGGGTTCCTGTGAGGAAAGGCGTACAATGTTTAATGATTATTTGTTTGTTTTAAGAAAAGGCAAATAAAAAGTGGCGCGGGAAAGAGGTATATATAATAAAACATGGGGTGGAGAGTGAGAATTTCTCCTCTGTCTCTTATAAAGCTGGAACCTGGAGTCACCCAGTGAAGCTGAATGGACAGAGATGGTGGGAGAGTCAAGACACGGTGCAAAGTTAAATTGTTGACCTTGCTGCCACCATATTTGGTGATGGACAGCTGCCAACTTGGATGGCTTTAAATGATCGTTGTACACATTTTTTGGAGGATTACTGCTGTCAGTGGCTACCGGTCATGGCGGTTACTTCCCATACCAAGAGGCAGTATTCTCTTCATACCAGTTGCCTGGGATTGCTCTCAGAAAAGTGCTGTTGTTCTCACATCCTGCTTGTCTGCATCCCATAGATTGGCCACTTTTAGATGCTGCACTGGCCTGTCCTTAGTTCTGACCTTGCAACATTCTTCCTGTGTTCTTCAGTACTTCCTTCCAGCCAAGGCCTACAATCGATTTTAGAACGAGTCAAGTAGTAAAATGCACCTGATTACAAATACTGTGAAATGATTCTTCACTTGTGAAAATGCCTATTTAGATTGGGTGCATTTCCCTGTTGAGTTGTTCTGTTGTGAAGAGTAAGCTGTGGTAAATGTTGCCCATGTTATCTGTACCATAGCCCTGGGCACCATTATAGTCTAGTTATATGTATGACCTACAAAGCTCATCATGACTTCTGAGATCAAACAGGCTGCTCTCTCAGTGAAACCTCCAGGCAGCCAACCCCTTTGAGAGATTGTCTGCTGTCTGTATTCAGCTAACCCAGTGCTGATGGCATGCACCATTCTACAGCAGATGTTTGTTTTGATTTGGGACTTTCAGATTCTCATTTTTTAATTCATTATTATTTTGACAGTTTGTATGCTGCTTGAGTACAGTTGTGTCTAAGTGGTGTGTGGGAAACCCTGCAGAAATGGACTCAGAATACTGAACACATGATTTATCCAAGCCATGAGGAGCCACTAACAGTGACTCCCAAGAAGTCTTTAGTGATTGAGCAAAGGATATAAGGGATCAGGTGGTAATATAATTAATTACTCCTATGATACATGACTAGGTATAACATCCACAAGAGATGCAGTTATTAAAAACTGCTCAGTTAGTACATTCCTTTTGCTGAATAGTCGGAAGACTATGGATTTAAAGCCGGGTCAATTGTAACCCAACATAATGGAACAAAACAGTTTTTGAGCTCTGTATCCTATCTAGACTTGAAACCTAAGCCAGTGTGTTGAGCCAAGCCATTTCTTAGATTTTCTAATTTTTTTCCTTCTCTGCCCATTGTTGAGCGATTGCAGACTGTGATAACTGTCTCTTTGAAGTTCAGTTCAGCCACAGAAGTAGCCTCTCTTTATCAGTAGTTGCCAGTATAGGGTTAGAAAATGCACAGTAATGTGGACCCTATCTTGTAATTTTTTTTACTATATTTCCATTTCAGGTTATCTTCCATTAGCTGATTAGTATTCAGGGCAGTGACTTGACTCTCTTATCGGGCAGTATAGGACTGGGGAGGGTGGGAATGAGTGGCAGGTACTAGCGAAAGCAAGGGTGATATTATTGGGCTAAAAGGAAGTAAAGGATTATAGGAAGAACTGTAGTTTTATCACGTATACTTTATATGGGCAGAAACATAATAATCGCACTCCCCTGACTGGGAGCATTCAAAGACTTTTTGGGAAGAGATTCTTCCTCTGGAAATGAGGACAGGAACTAGGTTTGGTTATTCAGGACAGAAGTAGGTTTCTCACAAGGCCCCCATGCTAAGCCTTGGCTAATGTTGGAGGCACAGTCCACAAGTAGTTATCACGGTGCCCTCCATTTGTTTTGGACTGAGGTTTCCATCATTCTCTGCCATTGGCAGAGTGAATGGAGTTAATGGGAGTTGTAGCCCAAAGTATCTGGAGAATTCAAGGGCTGAGGACTGGCACAACCCCATCCAAGTCTGTCCAGGGATAGCACTCACCTGGAATTTCTTGACTGAGTCAAGACCATTGTCACCTCAGAGGTCCAGATGTAAATGAATAGAGCTGTGTGTCATCAGCATATTTCCAACAACTTACTCCAAAACCCCAGATGACCCCACTCAGTGGTTTCATTAAACGGCATGGGGGATACAATCGAACCCTGAGGAACCCCACATTTAGGCTCCACAGGGCCAAAGAACACTCCCAAAGCATCACCCTCTGGAAACTACCATCCAAGTAGGACTGGAATTCCCCCCTCCCCCGCAAAGCAGTGCCACACACCCCTAAGTTGAACGTCACATTTCAGGAGCAAATGGACAACTGTCCAAAATTTTCCAAACTTATCTTTGCTTCTTTCTCACCTGTTAACCTCCTTGCCACAAACAGCAGTCTCTTGGTTCCTATACCGAAGTGTTTCTGGATCGTGTCATTACTGTTGTTAGTATTAATTCAGTTGATATCCTGCCCTTCTTCCCAGAGGTGCCCAGGGCGGCATGAGTTTTTACTCAACTGTACGATGCCTGCTTTGCAACCTACTTTAGACTATTTAATTCAGCCGAGGGTGCCTGGACTTTTGCAATTAAAAGACGTTTCTGAAGAGTCCTGGCATGTCGTTTTCAAAGCCTTGCAGATAGTTGCATTCCAAAAATTTGCATAAGATGGAAACTATTTGGGAATTGTACCACAAAGCTCAGGGCTAGTTCACACTTGCTGATGTCCCCAAGGGGGAGTACCTTGGAAGCATGCAAGACTACTGGCTGGTTTGTGGCCAGACCAGGCTCACATGGCGGCATCGTTTCTGTGAAATACCACCTCCACAGCGGGGACGGGGCTTCAGCCTGCATGGCTGCTGTCTTTGCAAGAGTCAGCTAATTTTTAAAGAGTGAAAGTCCAGCTTCTGTGTCTCATAAGCAGGAGGTGAAATGGATGACTCGTGGACTAGTTGAAGGGAAGCGCTGACCATGTTAAGAGAAAGCCACCTTCTGCCAAATGTTCAAATGTGAATGTTCGCACAGTGTGTTTTCCTTTCTTTCTTAATGGGTTTTGAGAGAGGAGGAGCAGTCCTTATTTTGGTGATAAACACACACTTTTACATCTCTTTCAAAGGAGACTACTAAAAAAAAAAGAGATGGCGTTCTGGAGCCAAACCACATTGGTTTGGACAAAAACTGTTACAGAATTATTAAGCTTTAGAGGGAAGAAGAAGATGAAAAAAAAAGCAAAAGCAAAGGAGATTTATGCATCTACATCTGACCAAGCTGGTTTGGAACTGATGCAAAATGGAAAAGTAATAAAATAAGAAGAGACACTGTTTTTGAATACAGTCTTGCTTTATTTTTGTCCTCCCCCCTTGTTTTTCTTTGAATCTAAATACGGATTATTTCATTAGACTGAGCTTGAAAAACTGCTGGTTCAAGGCCTAAAATCATTCAAGATGCCCCTTTTGACTTCGTGGAGAGAGCATGTTTCAGGATTGTGGCCCCTTCTCTGCTGATAATTCGGTATTTGTTGCTTTCTGTTGTTTATCTACCAGCATAAATCTTCCAACAAGACTTTGCTGAAGAAATTAGACGCTGAAAAATGTGCATATGCCCAAAGGAAAATATGGAACATTATTGAGTTGGGGTTTGGGGTTTTTATTTTATTTTGGCGCATTGTGCACAACTTGTACCTGTCTGCCTGTTTTGAGTTTAACAAGACTTCTCACAGGATGTAGCCCTGAAGTCAAAAAAGTGCAAAAATTTCCAGTCTTCTGCACATAGGGGCAAATGCTGGAAACTACAAGGGAGCTGACTTTTACCTCCCCAAAGGGAACTCAAGACCCTCTGCAAGCTTTAGACATTTTATTGAAGACTTCTGCTTGCCTCTCAACTTAAAAAGAAAAATAAAGCATCCATGACAGATAGCCAGCCAACCTCTGCTTAAAAATCTACAAGGAAGGAGAGTCCACAGCCTCCTGAGGGAGACTGTTCCACTGTCAAACAGCTCTTAGTGTCAGAAAGTTTTTCTGTATGTCTAGTTGGAATCTCCTTTCTTGTAACTTGAAGCCATTGGTTCAGATCCTCTCCTCCAGAGCAGGAGAAAAGAAGCTTGCTGCATCTTCCATGTGACAGCCCTTGAGATATTTGAAGATGGCTACCTTATCTCCTTTCAGTCTCCTCTTTTCCAGGCTCAACATACCTGGCTCCTTCAACCATTCCTCATAAGGCTTGGTATGCAGACCCTTGATCATCCTAGTTGCCCTCCTCTGCGCACATTCCAACTTGCCAACATCCTTAAATTGTGGTGCCCAGAATTGGACACAGTTTTGCAGATGTGGTCTGACAAAGGCAGAATAGGTAAAGGTAAAAGGAGCCCTGACAGTTAAGTCCAGTTGCGAATGACTCTGGGGTCGTGGCACTCATTTCGCTTTACAGGCCGAGGGAGCCGGAGTTTGTCAGCAGATAGTTTTTCCAGGTCATGTGGCCAGCATGACTAAGCCACTTCTGGAAAACCAGAGCAGTGCATGGAAATGCCATTTACCTTCCTGCCGGAGCGGTACCTATTTATCTACTTGCACTTTTTGGCGTGCTTTTGAACTGCTAGGTTGGCAGGAGCTGGGACCAAGGAACGGGAGCTCACCCCGTCGCGGGGATTCAAACCGCAACCTTTTGATCGGCAAGCCCAAGGCTCAGTGGTTTAGACCACAGCGCCCCCCCCACGCCCCCAAGAGATAGGGAGAGTACTATGACCTCCCTTGATCTGGACACACTACTTCTGTTGATGCAGCCTAGAATGGCATTAACCTTTTTTGCTGCTGCATCACACTGTTGACCCCTAGATACTTTTCACATGTACTGCTAGTAAGCCAGTCAGCACAGACCATACTGAGCTAGATGGAACATAAGGAAACTTCCCAGGGTCTTAACAGGCCAGCTCACCCATCTCTGGTTTCCTTTCTGCCCTGCTTTCCCTTTCTCCAGGAATGCCTGCCGCTTCCTTAGTGACGCCTGCAGATGTGATCAAGACGAGGTTACAGGTGGCAGCCCGTGCAGGACAAACAACCTACAGCGGCGTGATTGACTGTTTCGGGAAGATCCTGCGAGAGGAAGGCCCCAGGGCATTTTGGAAAGGAGCTGCGGGTAGCCTTTGCAAACATTCATTTTAACAAGGAAGGATGCATGTTAACCTGATGCATTAATGTGGCTAATAATGGTGTGGTTTCCTCCCCTCAGCTCGTGTATTTCGGTCGTCTCCTCAGTTTGGAGTAACCCTAGTGACCTACGAGCTTCTGCAGAGATGGTTCTACATTGATTTTGGAGGAACGTAAGTATGTTGGGTTGACCACCTTGGCTCTCTTTATAGGAATTAGTCATAAAGAGCTCCAGATTTTATTTATGAATTAAGGGTCACTAAAGCTCAGGGGAGATGCACTTTTTAACACCAGTGCTTGTCATGTACATGAGGGCAGACAGGAAGAGGAACACGAGTAGTTAAATAGCAAAGGGAAGATCCATTCACAGAGTGCAGTAGGGTTTTTTAAAAAGACTTTTTATTAAGATTTTCCCATAATACAATAAAATTACAACTACAGAAGATACAAATTGATGGAAGTGAAATATGAAGTCCTTTAAAAACAAAACAAAACAACATAGTTTTATTGATTTCCAAACAAAGTTCTCTCTTAAAAGTAGTTCCTGGTCCTTTACCACCCACAGATGACAGTAGCTCCTCCCAGCTCCTACCTGGGATCTTTCCTTTCTCCTCCCAGCCTCATATCCTGGGGGACCAGCATTTTCCTGGTCATCACCCAGGGTCCTCCATCAACCCTCTACTACCCCCATGAGTATACAATCTATGAACTCTAATAAAGGCCCCAGACATAGGACTCCAAAGAAATTGGAGAAAGCAGAAAAACAAAAGCCGAAAAACAAGGAAGAACGAAAGAAAATAGAGAGAGAAGAATAAGGGGGGAAGGGGGAAAACCCATTAGTGAACGATACGGAAGAAAAACTTTCATTTTTCCATCTGCCAATAAAAAAAAGATTAAAATCATTAGAAACCTTTGGCATGGTAGAGTACAGTAGTGTTGGCATGCTGTTAATACTGCAATGCTGTTGATGAGATTGAGAAGTCTCATCAGCACTAGTCTTAAGACTTGCATCACTGGTGCATCATGTCCCCTTAAGTTTCCATGTTTTCGCCTCTTCTGCCGACACTCAAAACAGATTTCGCATTGAACAGATTGCTGGGTGAGTCTCAAAGGTAATTTTTAACGTGCTCCTACTGTGCTGCTTTATAGGCAGCTGCTGGAGAATATAGGACTTTGTTTTTATACAGGTATGTAAAACATGCTCTACCCCAGATGCTGTTGGGCTCCACCTTCCGTCAGCCCCAGCCAGCAAGACCAGTGGCCAGGGATGATGGGAACTGCAGTCAAAGAGCATCTTAGTCAGCGGACTAAAGTTTAAAAAAAATGGTGGCTTGCTGTCTGAAAGGATTGCATAAGAAATCGGCACAAAAGAGGGAAAAGAAGATTATAGGAAGCTTCCCATTTAGCTCAGTACTGTCTGCCCGGTTTCAGTCAGGGCATTGCTTTACCTGGAGTTGCTGGGCATTGAACTGTGGACCTTCTGCATAAAAAGCAGGTGCACTACCACGGAGCTATGGTCCTTCCCCAGCCCCAGGTACCAACTCTTCCATAAGGTTGAGTGCTGATGTTCCCAATGACCAGGAGGAATAGCCACGGAAGGGAAGGAGTTTGGAGAGAGGCGGAACCAAATAGCATTTTGTCCCAGGCAAGCTCTTGTGGGCTCTTTTTCTCTGGAAAGAACTTTACTTTTAGGGTGGAAGGCTGCATAATCACACTTGATAAAATATGTATTTCAGGAAGCCAGCTGGATCGGAAGCCGTTCTGAAAACTAGGATCACCCTACCTGCACCGAACCCCGACCACGTGGGGGGCTACAAGTTGGCCGTTGCCACTTTTGCGGGAATTGAAAACAAATTTGGACTTTACTTACCTCGATTTAGGTCTTCACCACCTACCTCAAAGGCAGCGCCTGTCTGATCACAAGGCAGCGACTTACTTTTACAGAATGTTGGGAAAGAGCCATTCATCTGATCAGTCTTAATACTTCATTCCTTTAGCTTTCCGGTCTCAACCCAGCACCACCTGATCTGCAAGTCTTTCTTCCCACCTGCTCCCCATCTTTTAAGTGTGAATCATTGGTCTCTGCACTTCCTTTATCAGATCACTGTGAAATTCTTGCTAGAGTAGTCTTATCGGTTTGGGTCCATGAATGCATTTTTGTTCTTTCTTGCACATACCTGGGATTGTGAATGTACTTGGGCTCATTTGGGGAAGTATGCAACTGCTCTTCTGGTTGGGGAGGGTGGTGTGGTTCGGGGAGGGCTGTCCTGTCGTCATGGCTGCATGTTGGCTATTCAGCAGAGATCATGGTGCTCAACGCAGAACAATTTAGACAGTGCGTCTAAGAATTGGGGACACATTCCATTTGCATCCGTACCGGAGGATTTGAAAGGTGTCGATACGAACGGTACCTGACTCTTGCCAAGAGTGACTGTATTTTACATGAGTACTACACGCACAAGTTGCATTCCTGGATTGTATTAGGAGGGTTTTATGGGGAACATGTTTTTCTAACTGAAACCACATCGACGAGCGTTTAGTAATTATATTCTGTTCCTGGTATCAGAAGGCTTGTGGGGTTGGGGGTGGGGGGAGAAATGTAATTTTTTTCCATAGTCTCTGCACTTTATGGAAGAGCATCGTACCACATGAGATGAAAATTCAACACCAAAAGGCACGAGCCATCGAGAGGCGTAGCTATACATTCTTCAGTGCTATTTGGCTCAGGGCTCCAGCACAGCTTTCGTCGACACTAATGGAGGCTGTGCCCAAGGGAGTCACACCAGGCCCTGCTGATATTTGGGTTCTTGTTTTTTGTGTTGGTGCACTTAGAGTAACCTGCTGCTTGTTTAAATAAATGCAATAGAAAAATCCATGCACTGTATCAATGGTATCTGCCTTAACTGCCAGCTTGTAATTGAAAAATATTTGTGTGGAAATTCTGAATAATTTTGATGAATTAAAACAGATTTTTTTTAAAAAAACAAAACAAAAATACAATAATAACAACAACAACCAGATTAAATATTTTGCCTTCTTTTGGAGGGGGTGGCGCGTGGGGCTGCCTTGCAGAGTTTAGTGGGAAACTGAGACCAACATTAAGGCCACATAAAGGCCATCAACTGAAAGCGCCATGACACCACTTTAAAACAGTCACAGCTTCCTGCAAAGAATTATGGGAGCTGTACTTCGTTAAGGGGGCTGAGAGAGGTTAAGTCATTGAGGGCTGAACTCTTTTCTTGCTTTTAACAAGTATTGCAACATGTGCCTAGAAAGGCTTCACAGTGCAAGCCATCTGTCATGGATGCCACCACATGGCCTGTTTTCCCATGCTGAGACCACCGGTAGCTTTTTAAAAGCTCGTCCCATTTTTATAAAATGGATGTAGGCTTTGGTTTTTAATAGTAATAAAAAAGTTTGCCTTGGATCTTTTTAAAGCGTTAACTAAAGCCACTAACTGGATCAAATTCTCCACAAATTATTACTTAAAACGTAAAATCGGAATACTGCCATTTTTATTGATTTAATAGAACTGATTGGTTAAAGTTCTACGTCTCAATTAAGAGCAAGGCCTTCATTAAACAAGCTTTGGGTGTTTGCAGCAGAACCGAACTCCGTGCATTTATTTTAAGAAAAATATTTATACACTGGTCGCTATTATAAGAAATATCAAAATGTTTTACAATAATATCTATATATACTTAAAAACACACATAAAAATTAAAATCTGGTACTACTATTACCTATTCTTAATTGCCTGCATAAGCCTGGCAGAACAAAAAAGTTTTCAGCAGCCATTTAAAGGTTCAAATAGAAGGTGCCTAAGCATTGGCTGGGAGCAGGCTTAGTGGGGACTTTGCCAACTTGACTTCTTCATGAAAAGAAGGCCAGGCTGTGAATTTATAAAGCCTTGCTGTGCCTTGTATGGGTACTGTAGTTGTGTCCTGGCTGAGAATTTGAGCTGAATACTGAGCAGTCTCCTCGACCCACCTTGTTCAAACCTCAAATTCTGCCACAAATTTAACAAGCAAGATCCTGTTGTCTTAACCTCAGCCAGTCAGCTATAATAGGGATAGGGTAAGGACTGCAGCGCTATTGATAAGAGCAGCCATCACTTTAACTGCACCAAGACTTCAGGGCAAGAGTGCCCTGAATGTGCCACCAAGGAGGACCTTTTTGCCACGTTGGTTCCTTGGACGCGTCCGATGAGCACAGCCCAATTGGTGTGGCTGTGCATTTGGCTTGTCGGTTCTGATTAGGCTCTGCACTGTGGAAAATGAGCAGCGTAAAAAGCACTTTGGAAATGGAAGCATCGTTTTGTCACTTGAGCCGTTTAGCTGTGCTGCTTACGCTAAAGGACATATTTTAAATCTAATGATTATACATAATAAATTACTGGCTGGTTTGGAAATAAGTAAACCTCAAGATACTTTCATTATGGAACTCCCTGGGGAAGTTAAACACAGCAAATAACCCAGAAACAGCACTTGAACAAATTGTGCTTTTTTAACCACTCTCTGTGTGTACTTTAGAAAGTAGTCCTACTTGCCGCCTAAGAGGCAGCGCTGCAACTTTGCAGGAAATACAGGGCGCTAAATCCAACAACTATATTTTGGCAAAGTCCGGGGACAAAACGGATGGTGCCAGTTGGCAGATGCGTGGCTGCAGAGAGAAAAAAATGGAATTGTGAAAAATAGGACCAAAATGTGTAGTTTTGCTTTTTTTGCTTTGCCTCTCTCTGTAAAGCCAAGTATCTGGACCAAACTGGTCCTCTGCATCATTTTGAGCAGGTTAGGATGAAAGATGCTGACGTGGAGCTTAACCAATATCCAAACAACCCTCACCTTGAGATACTGCCAGTCCCATTCCATTGACAAAAGACACTTATTTTGGATCATTTAACAGTGGACTAGGAAGGTATGTCCAATTTGGATACTAATGTAGGGATGGGAAACTTGTAGCTCTTCACCATCCCTGACCACTGACCATGGTGGGTGGGACTGATGGAAGCGGGATGGGCAGGCAGGACTCCAAAGCCCTCCCAATGGACCATCCCAATGGTTGCAGCTGAACAGAGGAAGTAATGTCAGACTTCGTGTAAGTGCACAGACAGATTCTGCAGTAATTTGAGCGCTAACAGTGGAAAATTGGCCCGTGTGCCTGGGAAGCTGCAGAAGCTCAGAGCTTAAATTTACACATGGGTCTATACATATGAAGCATCAGAATGGCCCACAGAAATCTCGCCGGTAAGATTATGGTTGTGCATTTGTATTACCGGTGCAAATCTGAACAAGTAATATTGACTCTTACCACTCCAAGAAAAACAAAACCCTGTTCATCTAATCAATGTTTCTACCCCAGAAGTTACAATTCTCTGACTGACCAGTAACGGAAATAATTTTATCAAGAAGAAAACCAACAAAATGTGGCTACAGAACAGCTCTGACACATTTTACTGCCGTTGCCTCTGTCTACTTCTGAAACAACACTTCCTCATTCAGATCATTAGTGGTATCCTGCAATGAGTGCCGGGGACCAACTGCACATGAAATATTGCTAAAGTATCTAGGATTAATAGGCGATTTTAGAAAGTTCTGTTTATTCAACCAAACCCTTTTACAGATTTCATTTTAGTAAAAAGTGACATCCAGTAATAGTTGTTTGGGACTCAACATAACCCCAACAGGCATGCAGAGACAATGCAGTTTGCTCGTTATGCACATGCTTTGGGATCGTTTATTTTAATGCTTTCAAATAAATATGTTCCATGCAGCACACCGCAATAAATAAGGAGCAGCAATGTTCGTATAGTACATCCATTCATAATGTAAGTCACCATGTGAAACACCACATCTAAAAGTCTCTGGCCCAGTCCCATGTTGCGAAGCGCACCACATCTGTACCCAATCATATCTGACTTCATATGGATTTAATAGGACTGTGCCAGAAACGCCCGTGAGCCCAAGTTTATTCAGGAGTTCCTAGCTAGTTACTGCAGCTACTAAAGGATTTAAAAGGCAACAACTGAACCCACTTGGGCTTGATTTGTCCTCTCATTCGTAAACTTCTCAAAAAGAAATATGAAGCATGAAAACGCTCTGGATATTTTCAGACGGCTTGAAGCACAACGCGATTAATATGGAGAAATCAGAACCCTGGGGAATGCTGGCAGCAACACTGGCATGGAAAGCCACAATAATACTGACTTGACACGGAACATGACTGCAATCAACAGAGGGCAGGTGGCTACAAAGGAAAGGACACCTTTCTCTCTTCTAGGCAGAGATCTCCATGGTTCCTTCTTCTTCGCTGTCTGCTCTGTTGGCACGGATTTCCACCAGAGTCCGGGCAAATCGGGTCCACTCATCGTTGTGCGGTATAGCAAGCTGCAAGAATTAAACAGACAGTGGCGCAGAGAAATTAAGACTGGACAAAGAGAGGTCTTAAGCCACACTGTTTTGACAGTCGTTCGTTATTCTGTTTACAGCAGCCCTCTTGGAGGAATGATGCAACTGGGTGTTTTATAAAAATCTATGATGGGATATGTTAACAGCTAGTTGAACAGTTATGGTGTTATTTTTCTTAGGCTTGCCTAAAGATATTGCTAAAATACTATTCCAAGCATCCTGCCTACTGCTGGCTAGGGCTGATCAGCAATATAGTTCAGCATCTGGAGGACCACAGGTTAGCCCCTACAGTGATACTAGATAGATAAATAGATGGATGGATGGCTAGATATAGGATAAAAATGCTGTAGGGCAATGAAATGAACACAGCACATTTAATCATGTCAACAAATGGCAGAATCCAACCAAATGCTATCAATACCTTTAAAACCAACAAAAGCCTTTTCTGGTTGATGTAAAGGTAAAGGAACCCCTGACCATTAGGTCCAGTCATGACCGACTCTGGGGTTGCGGCGCTCATCTCGCTTTATTGGCCAAGGGAGCTGGCGTTCAGCTTCTGGGTCATGTGGCCAGCATGACTAAGCCGCTTCTGGCAAACCAGAGCAGCGCACGGAAACGCCGTTTACCTTCCTGCCGGAGTGGTACCTATTTATCTACCTGCACTTAATGCTTTCGAACTGCTAGGTTGGCAGGAGCAGGGACCGAGCAACGGGAGCTCACCCTGTCGCGGGGATTCGAACCGCCAACCTTCTGATCAGCAAGTCCTAGGCTCTGTGGTTTAACCCACAGCGCCACCTGCGTCCCTCTGGTTGATGTAGGCAAGCCTATTTAGACTTTCAAACATTAAGCATTTATTTACGCAGTTTATAAATCATGTTTCGCCACAACATGATCTCATTAGCCTTGGTCTGAGATGTGCTCTTTATGTTTATGCATCTCAGTAATGATGGCACTGAATCAGACTGGCCTAGCTTCCCTGCTATCTGAAAGTGTTGGTTTGGGAGGAGATGTCCCACTACAGTAGAAGACCACAACAAGTCGGGGATAAGGAAGCTGTGGCTTTCCCACCATCCCTGCCCATTGGCCATGTTAGCTGGGGCTGATGGGAGGTGGAGTCCAATGAGAGGGCCACAGGCTCCCTATCTCTGCTATAAGTTAAGGTCAGAATGTTATAATAGCAGCAGTTAGACACGGCCAGGGCGATACTACACTGCAGTTAGAATGGAACTCCAGGATGGGGTACACATGTTAAAAATGTATGCACCATGTCATATTTCTGAAATTATTATGCAGGGAGATTTGAGAGGGGGCAGGGGGCATTTTCGCTCTGCCCTGTTTCTCAGTACAGCTACAGAAAAGGTATATAATAAAAATGCTAAGCATTCCTAGAGCAAGTGAATATTATGCAAGCTGATCAGAATTTCTTCTCCTACCCCTTAACACTGAAAATACCTGGTAAAATTGTTCCTTTTTTCACTTTATTCTTATGAAGACAGGACAAAAGTATGCTCCGAGCGGGATATGTATTTCAATGGAATGGATGCGAGGGTGCTTTAGTGATACCACGGGACAATCCCACCCCACCCCAGAATCCATTCTAGCCGAATCTAGTCTTGCAATTTTTGAGAGATAATGCAAAACAAGATTGAAACAATCACCAGACTGCTTCCTCTATGTACATTTTCATAGACTCCGACCCTAGAAGCCGGCAACATGAATTTAAATTAACCATGCACATTTTTACAGCTCCGTAAAGTCTGTAACCTCTCGCTGGATGCTGTAGGAGAAAGCTAACTGTTTAAAGAAATTATGCAACGTAGATGGCTGGAAAGGAACTTCTTTCAAGGCAGGAAGCAGTGTGACTGACACTGAGCATCTGGGGTATGTGTCCCATTACTGCTAGTGAGCCATAAAACCAGACAATCCTTTTATGCACCTTATGCAAATTTGTACTACAAGTGCAGAAGAAAGGATCTGTCCATTTCAGTTGCCTCCATTTTTCCAATCTTAAATTCAGTTCTCCACATCTGGCAACAATTTCTGATTTCCCCCCCTTTAAATCCATATGAAAATTCACCAGCATTTTAGTGCAAATTTCTCCTAGAAAACACATTTGTATATGCAGTTTAATGGACTACAGTACAAGCAATTTCCCCTAATATAATGCACTTGTGTATGCTATTTTCATTAATATCTTCCTTTTTATGCACACTTCCCCCTAATACACACATTTTTGTAAACGGTGTTGGGTTGGAGAACTGCATCACAAAGTTCGGGTAAAAATGTGAATTTTGAAGGATGGCTGTTTGTCGGTTCACATCATTTTGGAAAGTGGAATTTTGATAGATTTGGCTTTAAATGTGTACCTAATTGAATTTCTCCTGGTTTGGGCACAAAAACTGCTTTGGTCACCTCTGTCGGAAGAAGTGAGAGGGAAATGTGTCCCTATTAATTCTCCTTGACCTTCCCTTGACCATAGTATCCCTCTGGAGCCTCTATCCGAGTTGGGGGTGGGTGGTGATGTTTTGTGGTGATTCTGGTCCTGCTTGGATGGTCATTTCGAGAGGGGGGTGCTTGGGGAGCACTCTTCCGCCCCATGGAGCCTTTAACATGGGGTTCCTCAGGGTTCCATTTTTATCTCCCCTGCAGTTTTTAACTTCTACATGGAACCACCAAGTGGGATCGTCTATAGAGTTTTGGAGTACATTGTCAGCAATATGCTGATGACACTCAGCTCTATCTCTCCTTTACATCGACAGGTGAGGCAGTAGATGTGCTGGACCAGTGTCTTGCCTCGGTAATGGACTGGATGAGAGCCAACAAACTGAAGCTCAATCCAGATAAGACTGAGACACCTCCCTATGGGAGGCGGCCTGCTCTTGGAGCAAGTATGTAGCTTGGGGTACGCTTTTAAAGGTATAGTGTGCCTGCTGCCAGGGTTGCTTCAGGAGACAAACTACCAGGGTTGGGTACCACTGTACCACCTTCAACTTCCATCCATATCCTTGCATATCATTTTACAAAAATGAATGTCAGAGAGGTGCCATTTGGATTTTATGTTTCCTATTCAAATATATATTTGGACACACACACACACACACACACACACACATTTCTTCTTCTTTCTTTACCTGAAGCCTGTAATGCAGATTCACTAAAATTTCCATCTCAGGGTTCTCATTTTTATATATTCCATTCTAAATTATGTTTGGCTTCAAGAGAGCTAGTTAAAAAGATTTTGTAAAGCTGGCTAATTAAGGACCGCAAAAAAAAAAGAGTTTGGGTTAATTTTAGCTTGGTTCCTCCAATAGCATCAGCCAGGCAAATGGTTATAATGACTAAGATGAGGCTTCAAAATAAAGAGCAAGTGTGGTTTATCAGCATCCTTATAATCTTTCAATTTAACAGAAGCATTTTAGGAAAGATCAGAAAAACCCTATCTCAGGAGTGCATTAACTCTTTACTCCAAGCACAGCTTTTGCCATCCTGAAGTTGTCTGCACACAAACCATAAGAAATGCATTTGATATGGAATGAGATTTGTTGCAAACAGTTTTGCACGTAAAGATTTCTTCACGATTCAGTCATGCAAGGAACTAGACAACAGGGTAAGAAGGAACTGGATTCTAGAATGATACTGTCAAATACCTGATTTATAACACATACATGAGTGACTGACCAAACAATTTAAGTTAAAAGCTTTAAGTTTCTTCCTTCCTCAGTAGCATGTTTGGGATTTTAAGAGAAACAGGAAACTGTTATGTTGAACACTAAAGTGTCTTAATAAACCTAACTCAGTCTGGCTGCCGCTTTAAGTTATTTTAATTGATTGATTGATTGATTGATTGATTGATTGACTGACTGACTGATTTATAGCCCATTCTTCCTACCAGGGCAGCAGAGACACCTGTAATTAAAAATAAAATAAATATATACAGTGGTATCTCGGGTTACATATGCTTCAGGTTACATACGCTTCAGGTTACAGACTCTGCTAACCCATAAATATTACCTCGGGTTAAGAACTTTGCTTCAGGATGAGAACAGAAATTGTGCTCTGGCGGCGCGGCAGCAGCGGTAGGCCCCATTAGCTAAAGTGGTGCTTCAGGTTAAGAACAGTTTCAGGTTAAGAACGGACCTCCGGAACAAATTAAGTACTTAACCCGAGGTACCTCTGTATTTAAAACATTTAAAATTGTTATAAATATCTTAAAACAACAGAATCATAGAACTGTAGGATTGTACATCTACAACTAATTTAAGACCAGTTACAACCAAATCATATGTTTGGATAGGCCTGCCGTAAACAGAACAGTTTTCAGCAAGCATATAAAAGAGGACAATGATATTGCCAGCCTAATGTCAACAGACAGGGAGTTCCAAACTTCAGATGCTGTCACTCTAACGCAGGGATAGGCAAACTCCGGCCCTCCAGATGTTTTGAGACTACAATTCCCATCATTCCTGACCACTGGTCCTGTTAGCTAGGGATGATGGGAATTGTAGTTCCAAAACATCTGGAGGGTCGCAGTTTGCCTATGCCTGCTCTAAAGGAATGACTCCTTACAAGTAAAGAGCAGGTGTTGCATGACACTTGTACAAGTGCTGCAGATCGAATAAACTGAGCAGCACACGGAAACACCGTTTGCCTTCTCACCGGATCAATACCTATTTATCTACTTGCACTTTGATGTGCTTTCAAACTGCTAGGTTGGCAGGAGCAGGGACCGAGGAACGGGAGCTCACCTCATCACTGGGATTCGAACTGCCGACCTTCTTATCGGCAAGTCCTAGGCTCTGTGGTTTAACCCACAGCGCCACCCGCGTCCCTTTGAGTAACCTGCCCCATTTATTTATTTCTTGCATTTATATCCCAATATTTCCCCCCAAGGAACTCAAGATGGCATACTTGGTTCTTCCCGTCCTTGTTTGATCGGCCTAAGGTCACCTAAGTGAGCTTCATTGCCGAGTAGAGATTTGAACCCCAGTCTCCCAGGTCCTAGTCCAAGGCTCTAACCACTATCAACACACTGGCTCTCAAGGGGGCTACAGCGTAACTCCATCAGTCTGGTCCCAACCCAGCAAAGCTTTCCTGCATGGATTCATTTAGAGTGACAGATACTCAAATCAAGACAAAAGAAAAAGAAGTATAGGCACAGATGTATTAAAAATAATTAAAATTTACAAAAGGATGAAACATTGCATGAAGACAATCGTAAATGCAACACTCCTTCCCAAATCTTACACAGAAGACGAACCCAGTAAGGAAAAAATTTCCATATTAGAAATCCATATAGCTTTCTTTCTCCCTATGGGGTCTGCTCGCTATATATATGAGCACACACCTTTTCTGGCTTTGATCCTGCGGTAGTATCAAAACTCCTTCATTATTTTTCTTTATATATAGTCTGAAAAAGTCTGTATTTTTCCAGGCAACTCCCAATGCCACACACATGGTTGGAAACAAAGTGGGAGGTAATCTGAAGGGGGGGGAGGAAGGCCACCAAAGTAACCGAAAGCACCCTGTTCACATAGCTGGAGTACCACTGTGCTTAACTCTTCAGAGAGCCGAGCATCATTGCTAACAATGGATGAAACCACCGGCGAGAGGTTGAAGCCAGAAAACTGCATGCAGATGATTTTAATCAGCTCTGTGTATATACTGGTGTGCTTAACTGAAGGGGTGGGATACCACAGACGGGCTAAAGACTGTCTCCGCTCAACACACAGCAGGTATCGCAGGAACTGTACACACCACCCCCCTTCCATAAAGTTCATTTGTGGGTTTTCATCTTGATTAACCTCTGCTGCGAACTGTGTCTCTTTGCACTGTTCGGGGGCGGCCGTTACAGATCATGGGAGTTGCAGCAGCAAAAGATAAGAAACCGCAGGATCCCTAGAGGCACACACACCAGATTTTTTCCACTGGCGAAACACACAACAGCTAAATGTTCAGGCACAACTCAGACGAAACCCTCAAAATTGAAAAGTTTGGCTAATCCTTAAGAGATAAGGGTTGGGAACATGTGACCTTCCAGTTCTCAGTACATTGCATGTCCCATCATCTCTGGGAGGGATGGAGAGCAACCTCTGGAAGTCCACAAGTTCCTGCTTAGATAGGTAAAGGTAGAGGGACCCCTGACCATTAGGTCCAGTCGTGGCCGACTCTGGGGTTGCGGCGCTCATCTCGCTTTATTGGCCGAGGGAGACGGCGTACAGCTTCTGGTCACGTGGCCAGCATGACTAAGTCGCTTCTGGCAAACCAGAGCAGCGCACGGAAATGCCATTTACCTTCCCGCCGGAGCAGTACCTATTTATCTACTTGCACTTTGATGTGCTTTCTAACTGCTATGTTGGCAGGAGCTGGGACCGAGCAACGGGAGCTCACCCCGTTGCGGGGATTTGAACCGCCAACCTTCTGATCGGCAAGTCCTAGGCTCTGTGGTTTAACCCACAGCGCCACCCACATCCCCCCTGCTTAGATAATGTTAAGCAAATTAGCAAGTTGGCCAAACTGCCTACCGTTTAAAGAACTGCACTAACATTCCCCCCTCATTTTCCACAGCACCATCTTCATTGTTGGCTTGAGCCTGATGGTTCTGCGTCTCACTCCAATCCAACCCTCCCCACAAACCTTTTGAACCAAAGAAAGTCCAGGCACCCTTGGCGACTCCAAAGCTTCACCAGCCTCGGGAAATCCAATAATGGTTCATTCTGCCTATTTGGCTCAGAGCAGAAAGAAAAATCCCAAGGGGAGGCCTATTACCTTCTGTGGGTGGCAAGGGCTAAGAGCAACCTTTAAGAGAGGACTTTGTACAGTATTCTACTTGTACTTTTTGTAGCAATTTTCAGGTTCTTTTTAAAATTTACTTTAGCTTTCTATATCTTACTGCATTGAGAAAAGAACTCCAACAAAAATCTTAGCACTTACAGTCCATTCTGCATACTGTACTAAACTGGCAGTGGTTCTCTTTAAGGGTTAGTTGAGCTCCAGCAAAAATAACAAAATGCCTTGTGACACCTTAAACATTCACAAATGTATTACAGTATACACACCAGCAGACTGGAATCCACTTTGTCAGAGGTGTAAATCTCAGTTGACAGAAGAGATGTTGCTACAGCTGAACATAGGATGTTGCCTTATACCAAATCAGACCATTGGTCCATATAGCTCAGTATTATCTACACTGACAGGCAGCAGCTCTCCAGGGTTTCAGAAATAGGACATTTCCAGTATTACCAGGAGACGCCGGGGATTGAACCTGCAACCTTCTGCATGCAAAGCAGATGCTCTACCACTGAGCTGTGGGTCTTTCCCAAGGGGGCCAAGCCACAAATCTTGAACTACACTAAGTGCTTCTGGGTGGGAAATGACTAGAAGGGGAAACTGAACTAGGAGATGACCCAGGTTCCTGATAGGATATTAATTTGGGGCAACGCATATGTTTAAGATCTGAAATAAGTGTGGTTAACTGAAGAGAACTGGATTGATGTGGAGCAGGATCAGTTGGAGAATTAACTGAAATTGAATAAATTAAAGAGATACTGATTTGGAGGGATTTGAGGTGGGGTACAAATTAATTGAAAATTTTTATCTGGGATGCTTCCAGTGAGAAATTAGTTAACTTGCTTTCTGTGATACCTCTTCTGTGTATCAATTTAGTTATGACACTGATTTTATTACTATTTATTTTAAGCTGTCCTGAGACACTTTGTACGGGGTAGAATACAAATTCCAAAATAAATGCCTAACACGAGGTACCTCTTTTTAATTTTTTTAAAGCAGGTGGCTGCCTCTGAAAATTAATAATTCTCAAGAGCTGTTTTCCGAAAGGTTGCAAGCGTCACAGGCTCTGGCTGTCTGCTACGGAAAGGCAAGGAACTGCCTGGCTGGCATGAGGATGTATGGATCTTTTGCTTTTTTTAAAAGCCACCAAACCTGTGTACTTGCGGTCTGCTGGATCACAGCCAAAGCGCCTGCAAATACCATAAAATTATAGTTCAAATATGTCGTTTCCGCTTTTCTATGGAGCAAATTAATGTCCTGAACTCTTCCGTAATGTGCTGCAATTTTAGGCTAACCGGCTCCTTATCAAGACATACATTCCATTGCGCCATACATTTATACAACACACAACTTCACCAACCATTAAGGAAAAAGCATTTTAACACCATAATTAAGTCCTCCCTCACAACCAAGGTTGCTATTGAAAGTGACAGGCTCAAACCACAGAAGAATCATAAAGATGATTAATTATACAAACGAATTCTTGTTTTAGAAGATATTCCTCCAGAAAACATATGCTGGTACTAGTAAGGAGGAGAGCATGCCTGTTCAGCTGAATTTCACAAACAAGAACACCATTACATTAATGTGATATCGCTTTAACCCATATTGGCACTGAACATTTTTTTCACTCAATTCCCTGTAGCACAGGGAAATAGCTGTAACAATTTCCTAGTCAAGCTGATCTTACTGTGTGTATATAGAAAAAAACAAGAAAATGTTCTTGGGAAATAAGTTTACTTCCCTCCTCATCCTGGCTAAATTTGTTATTTTAAATACACTATTTCATGGTTCCTTATTAAGATGCTACACAATGTTAATGATGCTATATTACTTTTAAAAGTGCATTTTCCTTCTTCCACATTAAGATGTTGTACAATATTAGGAAATTCAGTAGAGCTTCTCCCTCCTGACCCCCACTGCCCTGGAAGTGGTTTGCCTGACTCAGGGTCAGCCTAAGACATTTTGCTTCCTGAGGAAAAGGACAAGGCGGTGTCTCCTCTCCATTCCAGGTTCAAGTGTTGACTGGACTGGCTGTTGAATCTTATTTCAATGCTCATGACGAGGCAAAATCATCCGCCTTACCTGAGGCAGCAGGCAGGGGTGCCGTCTTTTCGGTGCCCTGGGTGCTCGTTGTTGTTTAGTCATGTCCAACTCTTCGTGACCCCAAGGACCAGAGCACGCCAGGCACTCCTCTCTTCCACTGCCTCCTGCAGTTTGGTCAAACTCATGTTTGTAGCTTCGAGAACACTGTCCAACCATCTCATCCTCTGTCGTCCCCTTCTCCTTGTGCCCCCCATCTTTCCCAACATCAGGGTCTTTTCCAGAGAGTCTTCTCTTCTCATGAGGTGGCCAAAGTACTGGAGCCTCAGCTTCAGGATCTGTCCTTCCAGTGAGCACTCAGGGCTGATTTCCTTCAGAATGGATAGGTTTGATCTTCTTGCAGTCCATGGGACTCCCAAGAGTCTCCTCCAGCACCATAATTCAAAAGCATCAATTCTTTGGTGATTAGCCTTCTTTATGGTCCTGCTTTCACTTCCATACATCACTACTACCATACCCACAAAAAAGCCCTCAATATTCCACAGCCAAGTGGTTCCATGGGATCCTCCCGCTGCCCCCCTGACAGATGGTCGCAGCTGCAGTGGGCAGCAACCCCAGTGGGCTGCTGGGAGGAGCCCCGGCCGCCCCCCAAAAGGCCCAGGGGAGGGTCTGCTGCAGCTGCAACAGGCTCCATCAGGCCCTCCCGCTGCAGTAGCAGGCCTTAATATATACACATATCACAATCTATCACACACATCTCCAGAATGGGCAGGAAGCAAGTTAAACCACTTTAAGTGCACATATTTCATTTTAGATTAAGAGTGTAGCTGAAGACACAGCTTTTATTCCTGTTGGTGTATGAACCGATATGTACATTAAAGACCTCAAAGACTGTATGGTAACACAAATTAAGGAATATCGTAATGAGAAACACAAGGATTTAGGGTGATAATTACTGGGCTTTGCCTCTACTTACACCGGCTTACCCCCTACTGAGGCTACCAAAGCCAAAGATTTTATCACTCTAGTAATCAGCAATGGGTGATGGCCTTCATAAAACACAGTAATTAAACTGACTGATTTTTCAAACCTGGGCATTTTTTTCATTAAGGAGCTCTTTTTAAGCCACCCTTAAAAAAAAAAAAGGCACACTGGATACATCAGTCACTATTTCTCTCCTAAATGCCAACATTTGGGAGCAAAACTGATCAACACGCTGTTTCCCAAGTGATCATTACACAAGCTGAGGTGGGGAGAATCAATTACTGAGTGATCCTGCAATGGTGACAGGAGAGCTCTCTATATTTCTTATTTTTTTAAAAATAAAACAAAGTCTACATACAACGAACATGTACAAAGAAGGAGGGGCTTTGTCACAAACGTAATACTTTTGTTGAAAATTGCGTAAGCAAATGAGTGGCTTTGTATTCTGGGACTCAGAACCCAACTCTGCCTTGCACTCAGTTTTTTTAGGCAGGTTACTTGTCCTTTGTTGTGGCAGCCATTTTGTGGCAAGCCATGGCCTTACTATAGTCATTTTGTGGCGGTACCCACAAATGTTTTCCAATTTCCAAATGGGACAATGAGCCCCCAAATATTGGCAACCCTTGAAATGCAGTACATTCCTGGCAGGCAACAGTTATGTATAAAGTTGTATTTTTCTCGCATTAATAGAGATGCTGGGTGAACTCCCAGAAGTGCAAATGGCATCACTACACCTCTCTAGAGAGCATTACACAGAGGGAGCATTTGTTGGTACCTTTATACCAACATGTCTATGGAGAGTGAAGCAAGTGGCTGGAGACACTGAAACTAAAGTACAGTATATTTTAGATATGAGTGGCACTACTCTTAATTTGAAGGAGTGCTAGTTATTTCCCAAGATTCTTCGTAAGAGACCATGCCAGTTATACTGTAGTATAAATTTGTAGTGCTCTAATTCTCTGCAATGTAACACCCAATTGTGAATTGTCTCTGAGTAACATTACTAAAAGACAACAATCCTAACCATGTCTACTTTGAAGTCAGCCCTATTGAATTTTGACTACTCCCAGGTACATGCAATTAGGATCATGGCCCACATTTTCTAACACAATTCCTAAGTATGCTGATACATACATATACATACACACACACACACATAAATATATATATATTACACAGAGAGAGAGAGACAGACACAGTGGTACCTTGGGTTACAGATTCTGCTAACCCAGAAATAGTACCTTGGGTTAAGAACTTTGCTTCAGGATGAGAACAGAAATCTTGCTCCGGCGGCGTGGCAGCAGCAGGAGGCCCATTAGCTAAAGTGGTGCTTCAGGTTAAGAACAGTTTCAGGTTAAGAACGGACCTCCGGAACGAATTAAGTACTTAACCCGAGGTACCACTGTATATATTTCAGTGTCTCGTCAGGCTATTGCCACAGACTACTAAGAACTTCTACAGAAGCTTCAGTTAAATGCCTGTGTGCAGATAACCACCCAACCGCTTGGCTAGCTTCAATTCATTACATTGGGGCTGGCTCCAGGGAGGTTCCTAGGAAATTATGTCCATCATTGCTAGATAATATGAACAAGAGTAACCTCTGTGGGCCATCACAGAAGCATTTAGAGTTGAATTAAGTGCTCTCGTCCAGCTGAATCTGGCTATTAAATCATCAAGGCATGTGAATATCTCTGTGCTCAGAGGTGAATAGCTTAACACTCATTTTTACTACTTATGACATATCATGACAACAGTAGGTGGCAAGTTTTGGGGTGCTGCTTTATATAATGCTCCAAATAACATAGGTGGTCTACAGATGCAGAAAAGAAAATATTTCAAATGGATTTTTCATGGATATATTCTTGTGCAACTGGATACACTTAAAAATAATGGGGATAATTCATTTCTATTTTGTCAAATAATCAATAACCTGCTCTTTCACCTTATCATACATGTGAACATGTGAGTGTCGTGTGTGTGTGTGTGTACAATATATATATATTGTTGTCCCTCGAACATGTGTATATAACTCACATTCATTCTAATGGGCAGAATGTACAAGCGTCAGAGAGAAAATAGACCCCTGGCTGTGAAAATAAATGTGTTCAGTTATTTTCAGAGATGATGCTGAAATCAAACAGCTAAAAAATGTAGATGCTGTTTAAAAAACGATCAGAAAATGAAAATATTAATGTTATTTTAAACTTACTAGTCATGGGCTGTACAATTTGCCCATGTCTTTTCTGTTTGAGGTGTCATAAAATGAATGTTGACATCCATTTAATAGACAGGATGGAATAAGAAGGTCAAACCCTGACCCTCATGGAAATCAAAGGAAGCAAAGCTGCCACTTGTGGAGGTGCTGAGTAACCTTATGCAAATGGCGCCATCCAATTTTGGCCAGGGCACAAGCCAGTCAGCAATTCTGCATGGTCTGGGAGGTGATCTCATGGAGGATGCTATCTATAAGACCCTTTTCTTTGTTCCTCTTCTCTGTTCCATACTGTGGGCAATTATATTGTGGATTGTGGGGAAATAGGAGCATCAATGTTTGGGTGATTACTCACTTGTGGCTAAACCAGCATTACATGTAAGAAGCATGGGTCCATGTACTCCCTTCCTCCAGTCTCTTCTGCTGGCATGGCCATGAGGAGACCGGAAGCACCCACTGCCATTTTCAACTCACCACAGTTTGTCATTTTCTCTGAATCTCAACAAACTTTGAAGAGTTTTAAACTATAATTCGTCCAAAGAAGCCAAGATGAAATTGTGGCTACTGCTTCTGCCTTCTTCGAATAAACGACAATTTAATGGCCGTTCTCATATTGGACAAAACAACACAGTATGGTTAGTTTGAAATAGAATTGGTTGGTTACAATATCCAAGCCAGGTCAGAAACTCCTAAGCTTTTACGCATGCAATTACATATTCATACATATGCACATTAAAATAAATAAATCAAAAAAGGGATAAAGAAGAAAATTTCAGAATCCCAAAGCATGCAAGAGTAAATTAATGAACTTGGTTTGCATAGAATGTGCATTCTCTTCTAACAAGTATGCATTTGAATTATGTCATTAGGGCACATATGTAGGGTTCCACAAGAAATGAATGAGGCATTCGTTCTGCACCCCAACCCTGCTAAGCAACAAGTTGACAAACACCTTTGTTTCTGTTGCCACCTGTTCATCTCTCAGCCCTCACCCATCTTGGAAAAGAGGTACCTAGGTTGCAGTTGCCAGCAATCCAGGAGATGTGTTCGTCCATCTCCTCCAGGTCAGCTTGTAGATATACAACCAGAAAATATATCCAATCCACAAAGGAGAGATGGAATAGCTGAGACTGAAGGAAAGGGAAACGGGGATCCAACATAAATGGTTCTGGGTTTCCCTAGTGAAAGGAGAACGTATGGACTGCCTCTCAGCAGAATTCATTCCACAAATCACCTAATCCAAGGAGGATATATTAAGTTCAGTGTATGATATCGACAATTTTAAATCACCTGATGGTCTACCTCTTTGGGTTTTTTTAGATTGGGATCATTGTCCATTCTGCTTCTGATGTGGGGGTGGAGGGAAGCCAAGAAATGCATGGCTAATCTGGAAGAGATGAACAAAATACTCCAAATATCTTGCTGTATGATATGTCAAAGAGACATATTTACAGCCTGTCTAGACTACAGACAATAGGCGAGAACAGACTATATTGTCAACGCAGGTATTTCTAGCGTCTGTCAAATCACTCAGAAACAGAACACACACACACACACACACACTATAATAAATAAATAAATAAAACATGCTGTCCTGCCAGTGCCGCAGCAGAAATTTGAGTGTAATGACTTTAGACAGTTTAGCAATTATGGTAACGATACAGCAAGATGTTTCTGCAGTCATTTGCGAGCAAGAGCGACTCCCGCAAAAGCACAAGCCAGCCAAAAATGTGAGTCATGCGCAAGTAATTTTGCTATGGGCCATAAAAATCACTTTGTGTGAGTTAAAGCTAAATCTGTATGTGCTACATAATGTTTCCCTACTGTGGGGAGATGGAGATCCCAGTATCCTATCACAGATAATGACAAAAAACAAATTCCGTCTATAAAAGCTGATTGCTCCGCGAGTCACCCCTCGACTGTTCCAGGAATTGTAATGCAGACGCTACGTTTTGTGCTGCATTCAGCAACAAAGAGGCACATTCCATCAAGCACACACCATACTGACATCAATTTAGTCAGATTTTAGTATGGGGAGGGGGGCAGTTCAGAACAGCCTTGCAACACACTATATCCAGCCTGCTAATTTCCATTACATCTACTCTTCACCCCTATAGGCTTCCACTGTTCCTTTCTAGCCCACCATTTCAGATTTTTTTGTGCTCGTTTGGACAACTGTATCATGGACTGATTCATTCTCTTGTCTACATGAAAGTTGACAAGATGAAAGATGCCCCTGAGAGCCAGTGCAACACAGTAAGCTAAGATAGTGAGCTGTAAGCCTTAGGACCAGTGGGGTTTTTTCAGCCGGAGAATGCCAGATCACAGTTCCACTGCCTCTCAGGTGGGCACTGTGGCAGGCTGGCGCTCCCTTCACCTGCTTCTCAACTCTACATACTTCCGAGAAGCCCAAAACAGAAGCCCAAGTCAAAACGGAAGCTGCCAAGCATGTTCAAATCTACACTTTTTTGTTTAGATCTATGACTCCATGCAGCTCCTAGCTACAACGGGTCAAGCTATGGGGTGGGGCCAATTAATATCTCCTTTTCTTCAATCCATCTCCTATGTCGTGGCGGTGGGCTTGTTTTGAAAACAAAAACATTTAAAGTACTACAATACTAACAAAAACTAAAATAAGCTGCAGAGCTGCCTCTAACAGGGTGGTGACTCAGATCTCCCAGAAGCTAGAAGTCGGCGGTGGGCTTTGAGCTTCCAGCTAGGCCTCTACCGTCGCACATGTGTGTGTTTGTGCGAGGGCCCTTTTGAGCTGCCCTAGCCAAGGGAACGAGGGAGGTGGGGGCGCACTTCTTTGACCTGCCCCAGAACCAGGGGCAACCCCAAACAACAACAATTTATTTGTACCCCGCCCATCTGGCTGGGTTTCCCCAGCCACTCTGGGCAGCTTCCAACAAAGTTTGAAAATACATCAAAATGTCACACATTAAAAACTTCCCTGAACAGGGCTGCCTTCAGGTGTCTTCTAAATGTCAGGTAGTTGTTTATCTCTTTGACATCTGATGGGAGGGCGTTCCACAGGGTGGGCACCACTACCGAGAAGGCCCTCTGCCTGGTTCCCTGTAGTTTTGCTTCTCGCAGTGAGGGAACTGCCAGAAGGCCCTTGGAGCTGGACCTCAGTGTCCGGGCAGAATAATTGGGGTGGAGACGCTCCTTCAGGTGTACTGGGCCGAGGTTGTTTAGGGCTTTAAAGGTCAACACCAACACTTTGAATTGTGCTTGGGAAACAACTAGGGAAACAGCTCGTTGTAGCTTTTAGCACTTTTGTGGGCAGTGAATGCAGCTGTTGTCAAACCGGCAACTGTTCAGAGCTACCCTGAGTTGCCCAGTGACTTACTGTAACAACTTTGTGGTGAGTTCTGGCACCTATTTTTCTTGAAAAAAGCACAGCTTGGGACAAATCTTGTCCCTGCAATGAACTCTAGTAGGTGACCTTATCAGTGGTGTCCAAACTTTTTCCAAAGAGGGCCAGATTTGATGAAGTGAAGGGCCGTGAGGGCCGTCCAAAGGATTGAAGTTGTTGAGGTTTAAACTGCCACAGATTAAACCAACCGGCAGGCCGGATTAGGCCCCCGAAGCGGACTTTGGACATGCCTGCCTTAGGGAAACCCTTCCCTTCCAGTCGTAGCTTTCATAAGCAATTTGGGAATGGCAGATGCTGACCTTCCCTGCAGAGTTATAGTAATGAAGGGTTGCTGAGAGAACAATACATGAAAATGCTTGAATGTTCAGAAAGCACCAAATGCTATCTGAAACCTGCCTATACCAGTGACTTTTCACAGTCTTTTTTAAGAATTGAAATCCTAGTAGCTGTAAATACAATAGTATGTATTTATTAGCATGGTGCTTTCTTTACAGTAAAAAAGGCAAGAGAGAAAATAAAATGTTAGATTTTTTTAACACAAGAAAATAAAATGGTAGATTTTTTAAACACGATTCCTTGGTCGTGTTCTGTCATATGTGCACAGGTGTGCTCAGATATCTACCCACAATGTAGTTGCAAATCCACCACACTACCAATACTATGCAATAGTTCCTGACCCCAAGGCCCCATTTTAAGCAATTCTATGAAACTAACCAGACTAAAATTGGACCAATCGTCAAGATAACAAAAGCATAACGAAACAAAGCATCATCTCTGAAACAAAAATCTTCAGCACAAGTAAAAGTAAACTTAAAGTAATGTAACTTCAGCATTAACCAATTAATTTACTGATAAAAATTAACAACCTACAGGTACCTTGTTGAGATGGCCGCAGATATTATCATAGTCTTTCTTGCCAGACACTTGAGAAACTTATTTTCAAAGTGTTGGTACAAATTATAGTGCACATTAATTGAACGAATATGTGAACTTCCCTTTGGAGTGGGAGTTTATTGTGGGCAGAAAGGGGAGATTGTGGCCAGCAGAGAGTTTAAAAATTGCCTTCTCCACTCTATGCAGTCCTGAGGCTGACCAAGTTCCTCCAAAGCCCCATTATTTAAATTCATTTAAATAATGAATTTAAATTCTAGTCAATCCTATTCTGAAGGCTCAGAATAGGTAAGAATGCATTTATCAAAGAGCAGCCGATATATAAAAGAACTAATTAGAATCTTAGAACAGCCCTTACCATAATTTGCTTTTGGTGTCTGTCTCTTGGCATTTTGGTACAACTTACAGAGAGCCTGACCCAACACAGCTTGTTAAATAAGCTGCCATCACGATGATCAGCTGCTTGGTGAGGGAGGCACAAAATCCATACAGCTGTGCCTTCCAAACAGCCGATTAGCCTGAAAGATGCAACACTTGCTTGCATCCTTGATTCTCCAACCAGCTGGGGTTATACATGTGGGAGATGGATCAGGGTATAGATAAATTTTAACAAACCCACTGTGCATGCATTTTCTTTTTATTATGATGATTAAGCTTTATTTTTATTTTCTCATTTTACAAGTCACATTTAGTGTATATTAAAACAACGCATAACCAGCCCCGGATTGCCACAATTGCGTCCATATGCATCATGAACTTTGCTGTTACTGTATTTTGCATTAAACATGGCTACTCCACACCCTCAGAAATCTGAATAAATAAACGACTAGACTAGCATTAGACACATTACTTAACCCTACTTCTGTAATAATGAAGCCATCAGTACAGAAGATTAACATTACCATGTGGACATCTCTCAGAATTCAATTCATTACTCATAAAAGTGGGTGGGGTAGACTTTTTTTAAAAAAGTCATATATAAAATTTAAAATGTGTGGTTAAAGTATCCATGAATTGAAACCCATGGCAAAACTCCCTGATTTGAAAGTGGCTGGATTGCAGCTTGAATCAACACATTGTGCCAATGAAATGGGTAAGTGTTTCATACTCCAGTATGAAATGTTTATTTACAAAGCTGCAAGAAAAATGGCAAGAATGCAGAGCATCTATGAAGAAAGACAAGTACCTCTCCAACATCATAGATCCAGATCCTTCCTTCGGAGTCCCCAACGGCCACTTCTTTCCCAGCTTGGCCCCAACGAACGCGATTGAGGGCAGAAGCTCCTTCGATGGTCACGCTCGCTGTTGGAACCTAACAAAGACAGAATTCTCATGTGGATGTTGGCAAAGCCACTGCTTTGCAAATGAAAGACAATGAAATAAAATATCCATTGTTAAAACATAAAGAGGCAACAAGTGACACACAACTTTGTTTGGCTCTGGGACATGCTAAAACCACTGCAGCTTTATTTTTTATTTCTCTCTCTCTCTCTCTCTCTCTCTCTCTCTCTCTCTCTCTCTCTCTCAATTTGGCCTAACAGAAGATCAAAAGATGATGGATGACTCAGCTGAGTGGCAAGGATTAATGAGCTCAAATGTGGTATGGAACATAAACTGAAAGCTGAAAGGAGATTGAAGGGATTTCATGTAAACATTTTACTGACCTAGAGCAATTAGTTTAGCTGAGACAGGATGGGGTCAGAAACGAAAGGAAGATGGGCTAAAAAAATGACATTCGAAATCCTTTTGCTATTCATTTTCCTTTGCATCTCTTGCAGAGACGCTAAGCCCTTGTTACCCAGAGGAAGTGTTTTATGCCCTGCTAGAACTAACCTGGTCTGATCCTGAGCGCTGCTTTGTTGAAAAACTATGCAGGCAACACACAGAAAACTCTTGGGGAGAAATGCAGGGAATAACTACAATGTAGCTTCTCTTGGGGAACTAGGGCATAGTCTAAAGCATAGGGGGGCAACCTGAGGCTCTGCAGATGTTGCTGGGAGTGCAGAAGTCTACACAGGCTGGGGTTGATGGGAGTTGGAATGCAATGAGATCTGGAAGGCCACAGGTTGGCCACCACTGGTCACATGATGGAGCAACTTCACTAAAGCATGTCTATCCATGGCCTGAATGGACGGAACTGCTTATGAGCTCCTGTGGACACTCACCTCAAATTCCATGAATAAATGTAATAAACCCATTGTTTCCTATGTGCTCCAGTGATCAGGGTGCTCAATACAAATATCGTACACTAGAGAAAGAGTGGTGTGAATTTCAACCACAGCCTGAACTAGTTGTGGAGCAAAGGTTACTAAGGTCACCATCTCCAATTCACTGCTGGAGGGGCCAATACCAGTGGGAGTCCCCTCAAGGAGAAGATACCACAAGGACTCTGGTGTCTCCCCTTCTGGGATGCCACTGGTGGCCAAGAATCAAACCCACATGAACGTGGAAGAGAGATGGTGGAAGGCAGGGAAGTGAAGATCTCCCAAGGTGAGATACTGGGAGAGGAAAGGAAATATCCCAGTTGTGGGCCACTACTTTGGATAGAGAGAAGGTTCTGTATGTGTGTACTGCCTTTGTATTTCAGACACACTGCTGATTTTCTTTTCTGTTTCTGCTGTTGCTGTTATGAGTATGCTCTGGTAACCTCTGGGTTAGATTACTGCAACACGTGATATGTGGGACTGCCTCTGAAGATGGTTCAGAAACTTCAGCTGGTGCAGGATTCAGAGGCCAGGTTGTTCACCGGGGACTAGACAACTGAAGCATATCACACGGATCCTGATACAGTGGTACCTCGGGTTAAGAACTTAATTCGTTCCGGAGGTCCGTTCTTAACCTGAAACTGTTCTTAACCTGAGGTACCACTTTAGCTAATGGGGCCTCCCGATTTCTGTTCTCATCCTGAAGCAAAGTTCTTAACCTGAGGTACTATTTCTGGGTTAGCGGAGTCTGTAACCTGGGTAACCTGAAGCATCTGTAATCTGAGGTACCACTGTACAACTGCACTACTGCACTGGCTGCCAATGAGTTTTTGGGCCTAAATCAAAGTGCTGGTTTTGACCTATAAAGCTTAAAACGACTCAGAACCACAATACCTCAAGGACTGCCTCTCCCCATATGAACCGACCCAGATCCTGTGATCATTATCTGAGGCCCTTCTTCATGTGCCTCCTCCACAAAAGGCCTGGAGGGCAGCAACACAAAAACAGGCATTTTCTGCAGTGGCTCCCCATTTGTGGAATGCTCTCCCCAGAGAAGCTCGCCTGATGCCTTCATTCCTATCTTTAGGCACCAGGCAAAAACATTTCTCTTCTCCCAGGCCTTTGGCTAATTAAACAATCTATGGCCTTTCAAACTGGGTGGGTGAGGGGTTATTGGTTTTGTTTGTTACTATGTTATTGCAAACCATCCTGTGATCCTCGGATGAAAGACAGTATAGAAATCAACAACAACAGTAATCTATTTCTTATTATTATACTTGTATTTACAGAACTGTTTTGATTTTTATATTGTATATTATGTAATACATTGATTTTTGTGTTTTATGTTGCAAAGCCACCTCATGGTCCTTTGAAGGAAAGTATAAAAAGTTAATAAATAATTTTTTTCACTAAGCGCTATCAGGATGTATTTCTGTGAGATTTCATCCCAACCTGTTCTTAAGAAGCTTTTCGGAAAATCACATGAAACTTACTTCTAAGTAAATGTAGTTAGGGAAACAATGTTAATAAGAGCATATGAGTCTATCAGGAATAATTAATCCAAAGTATTTTAATCTCTTCAGCCCTACCCCCTCCCAAATGCTTACCATTTAAATTAGAAACATTTGTATAATTATGAAGCGATTTTAATTCTATATTCATTTCTTCATAAAACACTAAAAGCCTTTGTGTTTTGACAAAGCATTTGTAATTAAAATGTGTAGGGAGGGGAAGCAACCTACATGCAACAATATGTATTAAATGACAGATTTTATCTACGTATATTTGATGTGCTTTAAAAGGAGAGGAAGAATTACGCAGTAACCAAACAGAAATTAAAGCTGCTGTCCTATACAGTTACTTGGGAGTAAGCCCCATTGCACATAGGGGAGCTTACTACCAGGTTTTCTGTATGAGTAATCATAGGTAGGGTTGGACTGTTAATTTTAATAGGTTTTATACCTTATTGAGAAAAAGTGATGGGTAAAAATATGCATATTTAGTTAATTTAAAATATATAATCATTCTAGTTCAGGTAGACTAGAAGCAATCTTCAAATATTTTGGATAGCCTCCCCCCCAAGAATTCTTGTTTTCTTCTTCTATGTGTTACAGCTCCAAGTCTGACAGAAATGTATAAATGATGAAATATGGAAGCGTTGCATTTGTTCTCCTCTGCCGCTTGCATTGTTGCATCCATTTGAGGATATAAATCAAACATGGCAAGCTTTTCCTTGCCATGGGAAGCCAGGAAGCTACGCTGAACCAAATGCAAGCCTTTTATATATTTCACTCCATAGTCCAGCAGTTAGGCTTTAAAAGAGCTATAATCGATGGTGTCATTCCCTACCTAACATGTCAATAAAAAACAACAGTCAGAAAGACGTTTCTCTAAATCAGATAAACGTGTTTGTTAGAGATTTGCATTAACCTCAGAGATGAAAAAGAATCATACAAGAAAAAAGGATGGCTAAATATTTCTAAAACTTTCTCATACTATCCCATAGATTTATCGTTGATGGCACTTGCAAGATAAATGCAAGTTTTGATCAAAATCATTGACTGATGCTATTTCTGCAAGTTGGAGCTGTGTTGTGTTGTTTTGTGTTTTGTGAGAGAGAGAGGGGGGGGGCAAGGACAAGGACAAGGAATGCACTACTTCCTGAATCTATAACCAACCTTAGGGTGACCCACTAGATATGTGCCCTTATACCTGCTAGGAACATTTTTATTTATTTACTTAGCTTTGAAAATTCCCTTTGCTGTTATAAATGGGCCTTTGGTTCCAAACTTGCGAAAAGGAAAAGGGAGCTTTTGTGATACTCTTTTTTTTAAAAAAAATACTAAAGCAAAAATGAATGCACATCAACATTTTTTGAAAGTTAAGATAAATTTCGCCTACCCAATTATTTCCATAAAACAAGTTTATGAAATAGTGACTAAAACCCTGTTCCTAAATATTTCACTGGGGTGACTAGAACCCCGTAGCTGGTTTCATGCAATAGTTTTTTGGGTGTGTCACCCTAAAATTTCAAACAGTGTCCCAAGGGAGAACTCCCCAGCCCTGTCACTGCTTGGAGCTGGGCAGGTGGTGAAGATCATTATTTCAGCAAGATCTTGCAGAGCCTTACCTGTAATATATTTTTACGCTCTTGTTCCCTTTTTCATTTTTGTGACTATTTACTGATAGTTTTTGTTGCATCTTAATAGAATGCAAAATCTGGATTGTAAACTGCCTTGGGGATTTCATAAAAAGGTGGGCTATAACTCTTGAAAATAAATAACATTATGAATACAGGAGGCAGCTCAATACACTGACTGGCAACAGAGATTCCTTCTCCGAGCCCTAACTGCAGGGGCCAGGACATGGACCAGGGATCTTCTGCATCCAGAGCACTGTGCTGTGGCCTGTCCCATATTCCCTTTACCATGATTAGTCACATTCTGAATGTAAGAAGCAACTCCCTCTGGGAGCTTAGCTCACTGGGCCTGCCAATTTGATGATTATATTTGGGGCAGTCAGTCAGATTTGTGGGCTGGGACCTTGGCTGTAATCTGCAAGGCCATCCCTTACCCAGCACACCTGTAAAGAGTCGCTGTGCATTTTCCTATTGCTAACACTCTGATCTACAAGTCAGTGATGGCATAGTATTTGGCCGCTGACCTGCTAAACAGCCTGAACACATTGGGTAAAATGCAAGCTCATTCTAAAACATTTAGCAGTCCTGCAGAAGCCTGCCAAACTGTTGTCTCAATTCGGAGCCCACATTCTAGACCCAGTCTTTTCAGCAAAACAACTTCTGTGGGTTTAGGATAGCAACCTAAATCAGATTTAAGCACTTCCGTTCAAACTGGATCGTGGATAGGAGGCTAACGTTTCAAGACTTTTTATTTTTTGCAAACAGCTAATTTCATTCTAATCTAGTAATGAACCAATCCGATAGTTCAGTCACGTCTTAAGAAAAATAGGTTACAATTCAAATGAAAGCACTTATTCCTTTGCCCTCAACAGGAGTGATTTAAGCAAATGCTTATCAGTGCCACTGAAATCAAAAGGCTTAACTTGGGCTCAATACTTCTGGAGAAACAAAATCATCATCATTAGTATTCTTTATTAAAGTTCTGAATTGCCAGGCAAAGGATCAAAAGAACCATCGCTTTCAGTTGCTAAAGAGTTTTCTTCTTGGCTGATACGGTGGGTCTCTGATTGCTTTTTCCTGGCTTGGTGCTGAATTTATTCCTGCTGATGTCCAGAGGAAAGGGGAATGGAAAGTTTATCTGCCTAGAACAGATTTAAAGGTCCAAATTAAACAAATACGAGCAAAGTGAATCCTGCTTGCAGCCCCACATGCTTTAACAGCATTGATCACAGTGCAATTTCCATGTCAATAACAACAGGGAAGATTTGCAACAGCCTTGATGGGGGGGGGGGAATAAAGTATTTTCCAGCCTGCTTTTTGAGAAAATGGACTTTTTCTCTTAACAGTCTTATGGCATTGATAGTAAGGGCTCTTAATGGTAACACCTGTAGGGATCTGCTCCTCTTTGCTCCTACCCCCAGAAGAAAAAGCTGGAGAGAAAAGCCCTCTCTGTACATCCCCCTTCAGCCGCTCGCTTTATAATTAAGGCGGCTCTGCAGCTTCCTGCTCGGAACACTTCAAAAGACCTCGAGTCTCCACTTGACAATCCAGTTTTCAGTATTTGTCCCTCCTTACCTGTCTAAGGTGATTTACGGCAAGGAGCAGTAAAAATGTGCGTTTTCTTTTGACTGAAATGTATATTAAGGCCATACGAAAGAAGGAATTAACCACACACACAAAAGTAGAAGAAAATATTGGCAGTTATTACTTTTGCCTTGGTAACTTGGTTGGTTTCTTGACTACAGCCCCGATCCACGAGTATATAAATCCACTACCTTCTTTAGTCTTTTACATACAACTGATGAATTAAGCTCTGTCTCGCCTTAAAAGCTCCTGCCTGAAGCCTCTGTGGCGCCAGAGCACTTTCTGGATTTTCTGCTCTTGCAGACTAACGTAGCTATTTTTCTGCAATTAGGAAACTCAAAATTTATTATCACGATTATTCGTTTCTATAGTGTTTTAAGCTCACAAACCGCTTTACAAGTCTTGTTTCTTTCATCCGCACTGCCTTATTGTTATCTTATAATTCTGATAGGATTTGATCTGCACGTTTGCTGGACAGAATTCTACAAAGTATATTTGCAGCTTGCATGATGCAATGGGGTTTTTTTGGGGGGGCATGTTCCATTCTCAGTGGTGGCATTTAGAACGTTCAATCACAAGACCGTTCTCGCAGGGTGGGGGTGGGGGGAAGGATTACAAAGGAAAAGTTCAAGGGACAATTTCTGTAAAATCTGAATTAGGCGCAGTTATTTCACAACTGGAAATTAGGCAAAACTGCAGGCTGCTTGAATTCATACAAAAATGGCATGAGACAAAATTGTAAGAGAACAAAAAAAAGCAGCAGCGGCTATGGTAAGAGATATTGATTTTCATGTACAGAATATATTTTCTCACAAAGCTTTCTGACTTCAACGTTTCACTGATGCTAAACAGGGCAACAGAGTTCTCTCTGTATGGTTCCTATTTTTAAATTTCTCCCCAATACTGGTATGGAAATCTTATGTTTGAAGGCTTTAATTGCATGTGAAGCTTTGCAATTGCGTGTGTTTGGGCCAGGAGCAGAATATATATCCTGCAGGGAAGAATGAATGGTGGCAGGAGGGGGAAAGAGAGACTGAATTTATTTATTTATTTAGTAAATTGATAGCCCACTTCTCAGTTTAAAAAGAACATTTTCACAGCAGAATACAATAAAGCACGCAAAGAAACCCTGTTTATAAAATGATATTATACTAATATTATACAAATAAAACCAACAAACAATAATTAAAAACCATACCAATTTGATTAAACAAAATTGCATTGTGACCAACAACATTATGATTGACATACCTGATATATGTACTATTGACCAGAATATCTCAAAAATGTTTTCTGTAATATTCTGGGCAGAATGTCAGCTTCAAAATAAAGGCAATATGGACACACCTTAAAATGACAAAATATCTGCCACATCTCCTAGCATCTGCAGGCAGATAGGCTAGGAAAATACTGACTTAGACCTGATCTATGCAATCAGGACAAAAAGGAGCAGAATGGGTTGTATCACTTCAGTTTGGGGGATGCTGGTTGGTTTTATTATTGTTGTTGTTGTTCCCCATCTGTGACAATTCCCTTCAATTAAAAAGCTAGCACATCAAGGAGAAGGAATGTCTGCTCTCTGTGTGCTGGTATTGAACTCTGCAGGTAGCTTTTGATGCTGTTGTTTTACATACTGGAGCATTGAATAAACGTTTATTCTATGTCCGTTCTACTACCTTACAAACTCCTTTCTTTCTCCTTCTGATGAGTTGGTAGTTCAGGCCCTTACAAGACAGCAGTTTGGGGGAGGCAAATTATAAATGTATCAAAGAAACCTAGTGCACTCTGAAAGTGTTTTACGAACTCCATTCAAATTAGGAAACTCAAAAACGATAAAACACTCAACAACGCCCCCCCCCCAAAAAACCCCAGCAAGAAAGACTTAATAAAATCACTCAGAAATACATCCAAGAGTTTAATGCAGCTGCTTCTTAATTTATAATCTTCTTTTATCAGTACTTACTTTCACAAATTTGTTTGTATTATATACTTATTAGTATGAAAATAAGGCAAGGGTCACTTTGTAAAATCTGGACTTCTCTAGTGGTATTTTCTCTTTTAATGATGTTTATTATTCACTTATTCAGTTTTATCTCATCTTTCCTCCAAGGATCTGAGGGCAGCCTATATTGTTCTTCCCTGGCTGTCCTTTTATTCTCCCAACAGTCCTGCAAGGCAGCAAGTGTGACTGGCCCATGGCTTCTGGGCAAGGATTTGAACCCAGACCTTTCTGGTTCTAGCCACTACAGCGCCCCAGATGATCCAGCCCTTGTTACTGTACCTCCTCAGTAACGCTGCAGACTTAAGACACATTCATCAAATTTCAGGGTCAGTTATCTTCTAAATGAAGCACCACACTTATCTGGGAGTAAGTCCCATTGAACTCAGGGGGACCTATTTTCAAGTAAACGATCAATAGGATCAGGCTGTATGTGTGCCTAGGACTATAGCAACATACCCTAAATGTTTGCATAGGTGTTTGTGCAGAAGGAGGTATTGCTAATTTCAATAGAGCTTAATCTCAAGTCAGTGTACTAAGATTTAATGGCCTTAAAGCCCAATCTTATGCAAGTTTAACCAGAAATTAAGTCCCATGGAATTCAATGGGGCTTACTCCCAGGTAAATATGGAAGTGGCAGCTGCAGCACTACATACCGGCAGGTGGCTGTCTAGCCAACATCTCTTTGAGGCAGTCTGTTCCGCTGACAAACAGGTCTTGCCTTTAGCGATTTCCTCCTAAATTCTCACCGAAATCTGCTTCCCTGCAGGTTCCAAGGGCTTGCGGGACAGCTGTAACCTGCCCCCCTCAGGCCTTGTACACACCATACATTTTACAGCAACACATGTCTCTCCTCCCCTTCTTAAGAACTGTAGTTTACAACTCCCAGCACCCACACAAACTACAGGTCCCAGTACTCTTGGCTGAGCTGGCAGAAGTGTTTGAAATGTATGCTGCATATGCAGTCCTAGAGAAAAAAAGACATTCACAAAAGGAGAAATAATAAAGAGCTGCTTTGCCTACTCTGGCAAGCCAAGAAGAAGGCTGGACCTGCCACTCAGGACATTTATTAATTATTATTTATTCCACACCACACATTTAAAGCACATTCCACACTCGTTGAAAGCATGAGATTTCGAATAATTCTGGGAACTGTAGTTCTTCCAGAGCCAAGCGCCCTGGACAAACTACAGTTCCCAGGATTATTTGAGGTAAGTCAGGTGTTTAAAACGTGCACTGAATGTGCTTTAAATGTAAGGTGCAGATCTGTGGCTAGGCTTCCCTTTTTGTCCTTCTTGGCAACATGAGAAAGAGCAACTTGTGCAACTCCTCTGTAGCGAGTGGTGCAGAGTTTCAGAGGCATGTGAAACCTCCCAAACCTGCCACCACTGGGACAGGAGGTGGGGGAGGGGGAGATGCTCTAAATTCCTCACGGGGCATGCAGAAGAAAATAAATAAATGGGGGGGAGCAGAAGTGCAGGTGAACAAATCAGCCCCGACACACACACTCTTTTTGAAAACGTGAATCAACTCTGCACAAGAGAAGGAAGGAATCTGTGCCATGTCTTTAATCTGGGGCAGAAGGCTTTGGGATGAATGTGCTAAGATGCCACGTTTGATTTAGAGCCCCTGGGCAAAGACACAGCCTCCCTCAGCGATGAACTAAGACAATAGGGATCACAAATTAACAACAATAGTTTTTGCACAAAGCAAGTTACAAGCTTGTCTCTTGCTTGAACGTAAGAGCATAAGAGGAGCCTGGATCAGGCCATCGGCCCATCTAGCCTAGCATCCTGTCCTCCCAGTGGCCGACTAGGTGCTTGCAGGAAACCCTCAAGCAGCAGAAGAACACTCTCCTCCTTGAGATCTCTGTAGCAGAAGTATTAAAGCCTCCAACCACCTTATCAGACATGGCCAAACTCGGCCCTCCAGATGTTTTAGGATTACAACTCCCATCATCCCCGACCGCTGGTCCTGTTAGCTAGGGATGATGGGAGTTGTAGTCCCAAAACATCTGGAGGGCCAGGTTTGGTCATGCCTGCTCAGTGTCTATGTTCATCCCACCAGAGAGGTGTGTCCCCCCATAGTAACATTCTGGTGGATTTCATATTCCCCTAGAGTTGCCGCAAAGAAAGAGTATGAGTGAAGGATGACGTGATGCTTACAGGGTATGCCTGCGGCCTACTGGATGTTGCTAGCCTGAGCACCGGCCATGACGGAAGTTATAGAGTCCAACAACCAAAGAAGGGCAGTGCCTTGTCTCCCACTGGGTGGATCAAGAAGCCGACAAATGATCCTGTGAGGCAGAAGTTGGAAGGTGCAAGTGGGTGGGAGGATCCTGGGTGTAACCACACCCCACCAATTTAAAGCACACCCGAAGAAGCCTGGGAACTGCAGTTTCCCTGCACAGCACGCTACAATTCCCAGCACCCTGAAACTGAAGTTCCCAGGGATTCTTGAGGGGAGGTCATGTGCTTTAAATCTATGCTGGGGACTTGCCCTTTGTCTCTGGGCAAAGGAGGAGGGGAACACCACCAGGCAGGTCTGGTGGCACCCAGAAAAGGACCCTTGGAAACTGATGAAATTAGCAAGCACCGAATTTGGAGTGGGCAGTGGCATAGCATGGGTTGTCAGCACCCGGGGCAAGGCAAGTAATTTGCGCCCCCTAACCCTAACCCCCAGATGTTGCGCCCGGTGCGGCTGGCCCCCCCTGCACCCCCCATGCTATGCCACTGGGAGTGGGAGCCTGTTTCTAACGAAGGCGGTTTCTTCTCCTTCCCTCCCAATTTGAAGAGAAGGGCTAAGATGAAATAATAATAATAATAATAATAATAATAATAATAATAATAATAATAATAATAATGGCAACTCAGCAGAAAATGTCAGCTCCCAGGCCCCGATCCTTCTCCCTCCTCACCTCTGTGTCATTATTCAGGTTCCAGAGATCCAAGCGGCCCATCCCATCCACGCAGGCAAAGAGCGCGGGATGCACTGGTGACCACATGACATCGTAGACATAGTCGGCATTGTCTTCAAAGGAGTAGAGCGGCTTGTTGTGCTGGAAGGGAGAGAGAAGCAGAGGGGAAGCATGAAGACTTCGTGGCGCTACTGCTGCCTCGGGCTGTCTGGCGAGTCTAATTAAAAACTTTGCACATTCAACCAAGTGTCATAAAACTTCCCGCAGATGAAAGGTCCCGGGACGGAGAAGGTGGGGCTGCTGCTGCTGCTGCTGCGCTCTAATGGGGGGGGGGGGCGACCACTGTCCAGTGAGTAGGATTGCAAAGTGGGGGTGATCGTGTAGATGCGGGGGGGGGGGACGTGCGGGGGAGGAGGCGGATGGAAGGAAGGAAGGAAGGAAGGGAGAGTTTGGATTTCGGCGAGGAGAGAGAAGGGATTGCGCAAGACATTCCTCGCGCAGGTAAAAGGGAGCTCGCAAGCGGCCCATTCAAGGGGTGGGAGGGAGATGCTGCCTGTTGCTCGCGCCAAGGCATCGCCTTCGTAAGCTGCTGCCCTGATAAGGGATCGGGAGATTCCCGGGGAGGAATGGCAAGGGAAGACGAAGACTGCCACCTAGCGGCTGCCGGCAGGATGCGGCAGGCGCGAGTCACAGAGGCGCTTAGGCGGCGGGAGCGGAATAACCCAAGAATGCTGACTGGGGGCGGGGGGGCGCTGGGGAGGCCTGCGGAGATTTCCTTATTCCCGTCTGCGCTGCGCTCATTTGGGCGCACTGTGCTTTTAACGGAGGGATGGTCTACTGCTGTTCTCTAACTTGCTGTTTAGAAATTGTTCGTTGTTTTCCTTTAAAACCTGTATTTTCAAGAAGGTGGAGCGTTTTTGTTTTTTACTCCGAAGAGCAAACCAGAAGTCTATTAAATGATGCATATGTATATATAACACGCACGATATATTTTGAAAAGTTGCGCGCTCGCTATGCATTTTTTTAAATATGTCGTAAGCAAATTTTGCATGGCCACTGATCGAATGAAACGGGTTTTCGCCGACGTTTGGATACAACTAGATGCCATTTTGAATCAGGATGGTGGACTGGACATTTCAGAATGGCACTGATTTTAACCAAATTGTGCATGAAGGTTCCTGAGATTAAGCAGCAGGTTTTTGCCTAGGTTTTAACTACTGATTTCAAAATACTGATTTTTTTTGTTTGTTTGTTTCTAAGCATTCGTAGGGAATACTGGGTTCAAGGCTGCTTTATTAAATAAGGCTGTTATATTAAATAAAAGGTTAGAGAGGTACCTGCTGCCTTAGTCCAAAGTGCAAAGGTTACTTCCATGTCTGCACTTAGGGCTGAATGTTTATGAACTGATGCAACAGGCCAGTGGTATTATTATTATTATTGTTATTATTATTATTATTGGTATTTCAGTTTTCTATTCAAATGCAGGGAGCTCATGGTCACAGTGGCCCTTTCGCAGAACTAAGCAAAAAACCGCCCCTTGAAATGTTACAGATACGACTTCCACATCTGCAGAATGTATTTATTTAGGCAATTAGTATTCCACTCCATATTTCAAAGAAACTTCTGAGTGCTTTACAACATCCTAAAAATATCACAAACAAATACCAAAACAAAAATCCACCTTTTAAAGCAGCACAAAACAATTCCATAGGACAAAATGGTTTTGCTTTTGTTTTTTAAAGGAAGCCGGAACTTAACAACTTACATATGAGGACCATAATAATTACTGCTAGCAGATCCAAAATACAGAAATGGAAGATGGGCAACCAATCCCACTCACCAGTGTATTTATAGGTAGCAGTAGGACTTTCACTTCTGCTGCTATCTCTTCAACTTAAGCTCACGCCAGAACTGACTGCACACGCCCCTGTCCTGGGGCTCCCTGCTGTCACTGGGATGCACCCACAAGCTCTCCTGCCCCCTGGGAAAAGGTAGTGTTTAAGCAGCTCCCACGGTCAGTTCCCACATGACAATTTTCATATGAGGCACTTTTTAAAAAACAAGAAAAGATGGCTGCTGTTCTGATCAGGGAGGAAGGGCTGTAATTCACTAACAGAGCATCTGATTTGCATGCAGAAGGTCCCATGTCCACCCAGGTATGGCTGGGAAAGCGCTGCCTGAAACCCCAGAAAGCGGCTGCTGGTCATTGTGGATAATACCGAACTACATGGACAGCTTCCTATATCCCTGAAGGCTTCTCAACAGGGGCACCAGGATATTTCCTTCTGCAAGCATCCCTTGGCAAGTCAATCACTCATCTTCTTCCTGATAATGTATCTCAGGATGGGAGAAAAATACTATACGAGCCCAGCCACGGCTTCTCTGCCAAACACACACATCTTTTCACTATGCATTAGAATTTAGCTATCAGGCAGCATGCTCTGGTGCCACATTTCCCTGCTAAACTGCATTCTCCGGCTCATCAAGTTACTTCTGCTCTTTTCTTTTTCTTTCTTTTTCTCTCCCCAGGGCTTCTCTTCACTTTTTTTCTTGAGGACAAGGTGATCTGTAGTTTCTGGATATTCTGAAAGCCAGTTCCCCCTCTCCCTCCCCCGTGTTTAAGACTTGAGTTTGAAGCAAGGAGGTGGCAAGGTTCAGAGAGCACAGCTGCGCCAAGAGAGCGTGGTGCTGTTGCTTGACTTTTAAGTGCCTACGCGTCATTTCATTTCACAACAGACTGGAAGTTCGAAGCAAGTTTTTTTTTTTTTTAAAGTACACCAGGTTCGTAACATGTAATTGGGTGTCATGAATTATTCATCACATTCTGGCTCGTCTTAAGTCTGATTTCTGAATAATGGCTTTGCTAATCCCAGATCAATTAGTGTGAAATGAAATTTAAATGATAATGAAAACCCCAGAGATAAAAGAAAATTAAATATTCTCATCGCTTGTGACAGAAATCTAAACAATGGGATTTCTACATGTGTGCCTATGTATGTGTATTTGTATATAACACAATTTGCATGTACTGTATACAGACAAACACAGTAGACACACACACATACACATCTCTCTCACACACACACATATGCACACCCCAGTCTATATCACCCCCTGTGGGGTTTAATATCTCTTTACAAGAAAAACATGATAAAGATCATACAAAGATAATTTTTTTAAAAAAAAAAACAACAACAATTGACTGCAACTTTAGTTTGCAAAATGCAGCCAATCTTCCAGTCGTTCTTGACTGCATTAGGTATCCTTATGAGTTATACAGGAAGATTCATAGCTCTGTGGTAGAACATCTGCTGGGCATGCAGAAGGTGCAGGTTCAACCCCTGGGATCTCAATGTAAGGAGAGTAAGGGAGGGACATGACTGAGCTGAGGTGTGGAGAAAATGGATATAGAACACTAGAACTCAGGACATGCTGTGAAGCTGAACGTTGAAAGATTCAGGACAGACACAAAAAAGGCACTTCATAATACATAGTTGAGCTATGGCATTTCCTCTCAACAAGAAGTAGTGATGGCTGCTCATCTGGATGGCTTTAAAAGTAGATTAGACTGATTTTCACAGAAGGTCAGTGGCTACTAGGCACAACGTCTATGTCCTAAACCCAGTACGCCTCTGAATACGAGTTGCTGGGAGTTACAATTGCAGTAAGGGCTGTCGCACTCAGATTCCCCTTGCAGGCTTCCCATAGATATTTGGCTGGCCATTGAGAGAAGAGAATGCCGGACTATGATGAGCCTTTGGCTTGATCCAGCGGGGCTCTTGTTACGTGTGTCATATGAAGTTCATAAAGGATGAGCTTTGAGTCCATGAAGAATGTCTTCTGAAGGGGTCAAAATTTCCCTTTGAAGATTGTGTGTGTGTGGTTCTTAAAGGGAAAAGTGAGCATTTTACTCAGGCATCCATAAGGTAAAGGTAAAGGGACCCCTGACCATTAGGTCCAGTCATGACCGACTCTGGGGTTGGGGCGCTCATCTCGCTTTATTGGCCAAGGGAGCCGGTGTACAGCTTCCGGGTCATGTGGCCAGCATGACTAAGCCGCTGCTGGCGAACCAGAGCAGCGCATGGAGCAGTTTACCTTCCCGCCAGAGCGGTACCTATTTATCTACTTGCGCTTTGATATACTTTTGAACTGCTAGGTTGGCAGGAGCAGGAACCGAGCAATGGGAGCTCACCCCGTCGTGGAGATTCGAACCGCTGACCTTCTGATCGGTAAGTCCTAGGCTCTGTGGTTTAACCCACAGCACCACCCGCGTCCCCACAAAACATCTCAGGAGAAGTCGCATTTAAGAGGACTTGGTTTTAACTAGGGATGGGGAAACTTTGGCCCTCCCGATGTTGATGGACTGCAGCTCCCATGCGCCCTCCCTGGCCATTGTTTATGGTGGCTGCATCCGCTGAGAGGAGGAGTCCAACATAATCTGGAGGCCCACTAACCTTGGTAAAAACCAACACTGATCACTGATTTCTACTGCATGCAAGTACTGCATATGTGCACAGAAATTCACAAAACTGGCCTTAGACCAGGTAAAGGTTTGGCAAAGTCACAAACACATACGCTGCATGTCTAGGTTTCCACCAGCTCCTTGATCAACCCATGACTGCGGCACCCACCTCCTTTCCATCATAAAGAATAGCTTGGGTATATAGAAATATGACAATAAGTATAACTGTATCTAGGGCTAAAGTCCCGGCTGGTTCCCCGGCGGAGTTGCATGAAGGATCTTCCTTAATCCAGGAGGCGCCACACGTTAAGAACCTCGCTGCTTAGAGGAAGGCATGTGGACATGTTTACAGGTTTTAACTAGCATTTAGCTGCTTAAAAGCTACAATGAAATCTATCAGCTTTGCTTGTTTCATGAAAGAGGTATTTCACACTCTTGGAATGGCGGAAGCAGGCTCTCCACGAAGGTGCATCTCGCAACTGTGTCTCCATCTGATCAGAGGTCTTTCACCCAGCGGAGAGCCACCCAGCAGAAATCAAATTTGAACCCAGTCAAGAAAAGAGCCTTTATGCTTGTGGAGTTACTGCTACCATTTTAAAACTACTTTACACTGGAATTTTTCTCTTTTTTAAAAAAATATTTTTTATTAAGTTTTCCATTTTAACAATCCAATCAGATCACATTAAATATTCCAAATTATACAAATACATATCATATAGTCGAAATATTTTGCCAAATTATAAATTTTTGTTGGGGCTTCCCATGCTTCAAGTTCAGTGGGGTCCAATCATCTTATGTTTCTACTGCCTTGAGTTTCCAATAGTTTCTTCTTTAAATCTTCCTGCTGTTATCCTTCCAATTGTTCTCATCCCAGGAATAGTTCTGCGAGGCCGGTGAGATCTCTTAACATACAACTGTCCGCATCCAGAACAAACAGCCTCCAGAGTATTTTGAGAGAATCCATGGAAATCAACCAGTTTTCACCTGGTTCAAATCTGCAGTTGCACATGGCCTACACATTTGCATCCATTTTATACCAGTTTCACAACCCCGGCTTTCCACCAAATTCTTTGGTATTTTGGTGAGGATGTTGAGATTCTCTGATAGAGAATGCTTCTCTGCCCACCTGCTCCGGACTATATTTCCATGGGGTTTCTTGAGGAAATGGAACATCTTTTATACCACATTCAATCTGTGGTGTAGATGTGCCCTTAAACTTTACAACAGCGCTGTTTGTTGGGGGTCAGGCTGCAGCTTCAGGCAGCAGGAAGGGAACACCTGCCTGGTAAGATGCAGACACAAGGAATGGTGCTGAAGGTTGATCCCAGTCTTCAAGGCATGCTCTTCAGAGCCTCTTGGCTTCAGTTAAGGTAAAGAAATGTGGCTTCTCTCTCTGCAACAGCTGTCACCAGACTTGTGCTCTCCAGATGTTGTGGATGACAATGCTCAACCTGGGACTCATAGGTATTGTAGTCCAAAACATCTGGTTGACGAAGGCTGCTCTACAATATCCAAAGAGCATGTCGTGTTGTTTTGGTTTATGCAAAAAGCAAATGTAGCAATGTTGGTCTGCAAGACAAAAATCTGCAAACTTTTAGAAATACCTTTATTAGGCCACTTTGTTGTTCCAATAAATAACGAAGTGCAGGACTCATTAATCCCATATTCGTTATTGGGAGAGACATAGCAGGAATACACGTCGGATCAAAAAGCTTTGTTCATAGTTATAACAGAGTTCGCTTTTCTATTCTATAGCGGTTTCACTATTATATAGCACATGTTGAAAGTTATGTCTGGAAAAAATCTAGTTACGGCTGGAGAACCGTATGTCATTTTTATGATCATCCTGTACTGTTTTTAATAGTATTTTATCTCTTTTGTAAATCTTGTTGTACACCAGACTGGGATTTTGTATTGGGGGGGGCAGTCTATATGTATTTTTAACTAAATGAATAATTTATAAAATTCAATATTTTGTTTATGAAAAAAGTCATACTCTTAATGGTCTAGCTATGGCTTAAAATGTATTTATTAACTAGAACAATAATTCACATGCACTGCTAATATATACCAAGATCTTATGATTTTGTATTTATAGCTGGAGAAATAAATAATAAAAAGTAATCCCCTTTTTTTTAAAAAAAAAAAACTTAATTAGGCAAAGTAAAGTGTCACAAAAGCATGAGAAAGTTTTCAAGTTATCCAGAACTCTTCATCAGGCAAAGCTGGAGGAATGGAGGAAGAAGGAAAAAAGCTGGCCTGGGTGGGTCCAGGGAATGATGCTTCACTGGAGAAGGTACCATCCACCTGAAGGAGGTGATGGTGCTCCTACTCCTTAGGAGGACGTCCCAGAACCCAAAAGTGCTAAAGAACTATCAGTCAGTGGCAAATATACATTTGGGGGGGGGCATGGTGCTTAAGAAGCTGGTGGTAGTTCAGCTTCAGGCTTGGAGGAGACCCTCTCCAGTGCTAGGATCAGCAGAAGAGTCCCTCTTGGTACAGGGACTTAAGGTGGCATTCAGCTAAGTTTTATTCCAATTAGATCTAATGAAATCAACGGGCCTAGCTTAACCATGTTCATTCATTTCCATGCTGAATACCACCTCTACTCTCTCGGAGGTATGCATGGGATCACAGCTTTACTGTAGTTTGTACTCTTATGCACCAGTCTATCTCACCAAATGTAGGCAGGTCACATCCACACCACTTGAACAGTCATGGCTTCACCCAAAGAATTCTGGGAACAGTAGTTTGTTAATGGTGCTGAGAGGAGGACCGCCCCCACACACAGAGCTACAAATCCCAGCATCCAAAGCAAACTGCAGTTCCCAGGATTTGGGGGGGAAATGCCATGGCTTTTAAAGTGCTGTAGGTGTCTTTTAAATATATGGTGTTGGTGTGGCCCAGGGCTTTCTTCATAATGCCCAGGAACATTTCTTTTCTCTCTCTCTCATCTCACCATTGGGTAGCATCCGTCCATAGGTAACTCAAAAGCTTGCTCACTATTTTGTGACATTTTCATTGGCTCTACTGTTGCTTTTGGAACTGCCTCCTGGACAACAACAGAAACAGACTAACATGATTATTTGCCATTTTTGAAGATGACGTACACCTTCCTTTTCGACATGGGCTCTCCTCAAAAGAGAACCCCATGATCAGCTCCATTCCATATGAAGTGTTACTTTGTCTTTTGGTTCGTTCCTCTCCTTGGTGGGCTTGAGCTCAAGATCGGGTCACAATTTGCAAAGTAAGATCGCTGCGTTTCTAAATCGCTTCTCCTGCTGCAGTGCTGCTGTGAAGTCCCGTCCGCTTTGCTTAATTGATTTCTATGCCAAGGATTTTAAAAATGTGCCACGCTTTTGCATGAGCATGTGGAAGCTATTACAAGAGGAGAATAAAAAGGGGGCAAGAGGGAAAGGTTCCAAGAGCAGACTAAGTCTGGAGATAACATGATGATTAGGCTTTGTGGTTTCTTTTAAAGTCAGGGCATCATAGCTGCGTTCATAGGAAGGAACCATTGAAAAAGAACTTGGGTCACTGGCGCAGGGGATTTACTGTGCAATTCTAGGCATGTAAGTGCCAGTGTCTGGGCAGCTGCTAGGTACATAAAAAGACCTGGCAAGCTGGCACATTATTCTAATTTGCATAAAATCTGTATATGCTTAGTTGTTTGTATATATGCACATTCAGGCCATGTTTCAGTGATGAAAAGAACCTGATTCTAACTGGCAGGACATATTCCGAACTATGAGTGTCAACAGTCTTTTCTGGCTCTAGTGCACAGTCTGTTAGGAAGAACTGCTTTTTATGTGCACAATACAAATGAAATGAGTCTTACACAACAGCTAAAACCTCCCATACATTTTTCCTTATCCACCCCATCCAACAATTGTATGTACTTGCAAGTTCCCCAGCACCAATCAATACCATCCACACATGATAAGCATAACACCACAGATCAACACAACCTGTGCCGCAACTGGAAAGCAGGAAAATGTTCTATGCGCAGAGCAGATAACGCAAGAAAATTAGTTAAGCCACACACTGTGTTGTGCATTTCATCATCAAGATATGAAGCATGTCTGTCTTCAAGGAGTCCCAAGCAATGGTTTCTCCTTGTGCCCATTTCAGCCTTCTCACAACAACACTATGATCACGGTGCTTATGGGGAATAGTAGTAGTATAAAGAAATCTTAAGGGGAAAAACCAAAGCAGGCAAAGTTGGCTGGAGAGATATAATAATGCTAAAGCCTGGAGTCATCCAATGAAGATGCAAGGTAGACAAAAGGAATCACTATTTTGCCCAGTGCCAAGTTAAACTATGGGATTTTCTGCCAAAACATGTAGTGATGCCCATCAACCTGGATGGTTTTAAAAGTGTCTATTAGCCATGATGATTGTGTACTACCTCCAGTCCAGTATGCCTCTAATACTAGTTCTTTGCTTTAATATGCAACCTTCTTAGAGCCAGGACTCACCTTTAAGCTTCATCTATTACACAGAAGCTACTTTCAGTTACTTACTGTGTCCAATCTCTCTTCCCCTTTAGTTCCTTCCTTCCTTTTTTAAAACCCTTCACAGCAAGAGCAAAAAGAAAATGGCAGTGGTAACATTAGCATGATCCACCTTAAGTCAGAGCATGATGCAGACATGGGACACAGCTAGAGGAACAGTGGAAGAAGGTAGGAAGATGCCTTATGCTGAATCAGACTGTTGACCTGACTATGCTGATTATCAGTGGGTCTCCTGGGTTGCAGACAGGGGTCTCTCAAATACCTAGAATGCCAAAGATTGAACCTGGGAACTTCTGCAAGTGAAGCAGATGCTCCACCAACCGTTCCCATCAGTTGGAATCATAGAGGTGGAAGGGACCACAAGAGTAATCTACTGTAGTCCTACCCCCTGCAATGCAGAAATCTTTTGCCCAATGTGGGGTTTGAACCCACAACCCTAAGATTAAGAGTCTCAAGCTCTACCAACTGAGCTATCCAAACACCAATGCAAGTGGTATACAAGTGGTAAATATATGCATTTAATGTGCATCTGACAAGATGCAAGATGGATAAGAAGAGCAGGTTCAGTATAGTGGATAAAGTATTGAACAAGAGCCCTGGGTTCAAATTTACATTCAGCTGTGAAGCTCACTGCCTGACCTGGGGGTCAGTCACTCTTTTTCAGCCTGCCTCCCAGGATGTTGCGTGGGCAAAATGACGATAGAATAAAATGGATCCCATTCTGAACTCCTTAAGGAGTGTGATAAGTGATAAATGGCTTAAACCTCACCTATGAAAATGCTTAACACCGAGAGAGAAGGGGGGGAACACAGTGAATTCCTCAAGCCAGACACCACCTGACTCTGGAAAGCGTCAGTCTGTCAGGCAGCAGTTTTTTGAAGATGTGTTGGGGTATTTTGGGAGGGGGGAGGACTTGATGCTGACAGGTAAACTGGTTATTGAGTTAATCTCCTTAGCGGTTTTATAAAATCTGTTGAGTTGTGACTCACATGGGCCGGTGCTGCAATTCTTACTGTGCATTAACTCTTGTCTCTCCTTTTGCTTCCTTGATAACTGAATACCCCTGCAGCTAAGGATGGAAGGAGAGCCCAATGGATGAGGCCAACAAGATGGCTAAGAATGCTTTGGTTCTAAAAGAAGAAAAGCCATGGCTCAGGACTGCCTAGGGCCTGCAGGCTTTGCTCTTTTTCAACGGTTGGAGGAAAACACTCTGCACATGTTCAGAATCTTTAAACCCCAAGTTGATGCATCCATCATTATGCATACATACAATAAGAGTCAGTACAAAAAGCTGGAGTGCAAGACAACTAGACATAGCTCCAAAGAACTTCAACATTGTGGCACAGCACTGTGTGATGTCCGTACACTAGTAAGCAGAAAAGGCATTAAAATAAATATGGGACATGAACAGCCCTGGTGTTTATTTGTGTATTAGGAGAAATAGCACCAAAAGGGGGCCCAGATCCATGTCAGAAAGAGAGCCAAGGAATCACTATTGCTTCTCAGCAAGCTCTTTTCAATAACCATTTCATAGCTACCATGCTTTCGAATGGAAAGTTTACTATGGCTCAATAGAATACACTAGTTTCCTCCGACAGCCAAGATTAGTGTTTGTGACTGTTAAAACTAGAAGGCCTGTGGAGATTTCATGGGTCATCAGTCATAAAGACTCAAAAGTGATTTATTATCCAAGACATCCCTGCATATGTAAGATCCCCAGTACAGTACATTTCCTCACTCTGACATAACAGAATATTTAACATTTGTTGACAGCCAGGGGAAAATAGGTTGTTTCAAAGGTTTGGTGAGAGTATGTTACTGAGGGGCTCTGATCTATGTCCCCTCAGGGACTATAGGCAAAGCTGATTCCAGTCTGAAGGGAAGCCCTGCTTGCAGCTGAGAATGGTTGATGGTGGTCCCGTTGTTTGCGGAGGATCCCAAATTTGGGGGCTCTGTAGTTAAGCACGAACCTTGTGGATGATGTATCAATTAATCAGTTTGTGGAGCGCTACAGAATGTGGAGGTTTCTCTGCAAAACACTGTAAAATAACGGCAAAACTTTGGTAGAGGTTTGGAGGAGAATCTAAATTAGGGGGTTTGTAGTTAATTTGCCTGTTGAGGGTCAAAGTTCTAATGCCTAGAGAGGAGGGGAAGTTCACAGATGATGATTTTGAAGGAGCGAATAACCTAGAGACCAAGCATAACTGCTACCAGTCTCATTGTTAAGTTTTGCTTACTTTTGGTAAGCCTCCAAAAGAGGGGTGGGCAATCCTTTTTCCTTCTGAGGTAATCTGCCAGTGGGGTGGGCCCACCAAGGGGAAGAACCCAAGACAGCTGTGGGCAAGACCAATGCCAAAAGCAGACCTCCCCCCCACGCCCATTTGCACTGTCTTCCTAAACAGGGCTTTTTCCAGTTGGAACTTGCCGGAACTGAGTTCTGGCACCTTTCAGATGGGAGCCGTTTCCATTATTAGAGAAAAAGGGTGAGCTGTGGCACATCTTTTTCTAGAAAAATAGCACTGCTTCCCACCACCTCCTTCTTTCTCCCTCTCGCTTCCTACGAAAGGAGAAAGAGACTGCTCTTGCCAGAGTTGTCTAGACTGATCCGTCGCAGTCAGCTTTGGAAATTACGCTAAGGGCTACATGCCCACACCTTCTCGAAACGTTTTATCTTGGGCCTGAAATTGGTTTCTTGTGAGAACACCACATATGAACCAAACCACCCTTTTAGGTCTTCTGTGTGAAAAGCTAGACAAAGGCTGGGGAACTGTGGCCCAGCAACATAGCTTATGAACGAGAATTGTGAGAGCTAGAGTCCAGCAACATCAGGAAGGCCAAAGGTTATTCAGCCATGCACTAGACCAGGCATCCCCAAACTCGGCCCTCCAGATGTTTTGGGACTACAACTCCCATCATCCCTAGCTCACAGGACCAGTGGTCAGGGATGGTGGGAATTGTAGTCCCAAAACATCTGGAGGGCCGAGTTTGGCAATGCCTGCACTAGACTGGCGGTGACACACAGAGCTAGGTCTTCTTGGTGGTAGAACCCTGATTATGGAGTTTGCTTCCTAGAGAGGCTTTGTTGGAATCCCTTTGGAAAATGGAGAAAACAACTTGATTGAGAAAAGCATATGGAGCTGGCTAAACTCTCTTTTTAAATGTTATTTATATATGCAGAATATGCTCATTTTGACCGTCATCTGCACATGTTTTGCTTGTCTGTGATATAATCTGACTCAGGTTCTTCAAACTGGAGAAAGGGGAATATATACAAACTGAGCAAGGAACAAATAAGCTGAAAACTTGCAGCGTCAGCAAAACAAAAAACAAAAAAACCCACCCCTGCTTAATATCAAGCCTGTTACCTGATGTGTCAGATCAACATCACCAACCGTGGGGTAGCACAGAGAGTGGAGAGGCATTGTGCCAGCACTGCAGGCAGATGAGCTGCTGCAAGCCTCCAGAATCTGTCTGCAAGCCTCCAGCCACCGTCTGCAGGAGAGCCCATTAACTTCAAAGGGACTTCTGTAGAATAAGTGGTTTCACAATTACAACTGAAGGCTAAATCCTCTGCTTGATTCCCAGCTTTCTTTGTCTAAAGCAGCATTTCCACAAATGTATATCAGCAGCAAACCTGGCGACTATGGCTTATCAGAACTGAGTAAACCTACTTATATTTCACTCACACATTAATTCTGTGTTGAATTTTCACAAGCTTTTCTCGCTACCTAAGTCACCATTTGGAAGTAGAGATGGATAAATCGGTCAATGTCATTTTTTCACCACTTCTCTTTTTTCCAGACTTGAGTTCAGTTTGCAGACTATATATATATATATATAGTTTGCACAAAAATTGTCAGCATTTATTGTGCTTTTTCCAATTTTTGGAAGCAATTTTTACATAATTTCGCAAGCAATTCCCCACAATAGCATTCATTTTTGTGTTACTGTCATTAAGATATGCACACATTTTTTTGCAAATTTTAAAAATTAGTTTTCCAATATACCCCCAATAATAGCTAAATTATAACAATAACAATTAATTCCCAAATTATACAATTATCAGAATGCCAATCAACTTCCAACTAATACATTTCAGTTAAAATGGCTCCCTGCATGGTGGAACAGGTGCATTTCCGATCTTATATAACTGTGTTGCATAATCTTAATTAATATCAGTTACATTTCAGTTATAATAATCATCCCTTAGTCAACAGCTACATAATTAATGATTTCCATTTGTGATGTTATAATATATAAATTTATAATGCTTCCGGTGTGGAACTCCAACTATTATCTTTATTCTGTTCTGCGTGTGAAAACTGGAGATTCCTTCTGTCCATATATGGTGTTGTGTCTTCCACTTCCCAGTTGTTGTTTTCTCCCATCATGATTTGGGGCGGAACTGAATCTCAAAGTTTCTCAGAAGTCTTATCTCTCAGTCCTTGTTTCTATGTCTCGGAACAGGCGACAGTCTGCTAGAAACCAATCTGTCTCACTAGTAAAACATGTCACAGATCATCGCCATTTTCATCTCCGCCTAGGAAAAGGTGGGCAGTTTTCTCAGCACTGAAGATTTAATACTCCTTTTCCAACTCCCAGAATCTCTGCACCGTTCTTATCACAGCCCCCAAATTCTTTTCCTTCCAGCAAGAGATTTATGACCCAATTAAACTTTGTCTTAGATTACAATCCGTCAGTAGCACAAACAAATCTCAGTCTGCTTTTCCTTGTCTGTTGTTTTTAAACGGAGGTGAGGGGAATTACTGTCTTTCCAACACAGTCATACCCCCCTTTCTTCATTTCAGATCACACACAGTTTCCATTTTTGCTTGTTAATATCAATATTACTCCAATGTCCTTTCCTCACTTTTAAATATATTTTTATCTTGTATTCTGGAGAGGATTACCAAATCATAAATATATAAAAGAAGCTTAGAATAAACAAACCGTGGGTTTCCCTCTCCCCAAACGATTCCCACACTAAAGAAAATCTTATCTCAGCTCAAAACCTTGATTTCTGTAGTTGATATGTTCTGCAGTATGTTGTTGCAACCCTTTTCCATAATGCGCGGGTACTTTAAAATCGACTATAAATCCAACTAAACGGATAACCTTTGCTTCTTAATGGCGACGTAGGAGGGTTTTCACCAGGTGAAGTGCTTTTGTACTCAGCGCCTCCCTGCCTTCCACATTCCATGCCAGAGTGAGAGCCAGGTACCAAGACAAACTGTGAGCAAAGCCCATTCCCTGGAGGGAATTTGTAAGGATGATTTACCCTCTGCCATCCTTGTCTTTTGTTTGCCGAGAATCCTCCACCGTCATGGGGGATGCCATTAAGGCAGGTGGGACCGGAAGCCTATGCACATTTTCTCTTAATGTCTGCATTTTTGTGCACATTTGGGGGTTGGAGAACTGCATTGCAAAATTGAGAGAAGTGCAAATGTTAAACTATAGGGCACCCCATTGCCAGACTGCAAGCAGTTTCATTTCCCACCAACATAGCATGGGAAGACTTTTGCCCTGGTCCAGCTCCCATTTGCACTGTTAGGACTGATTAACTACAGCAAAGCATGTGTAAAAGGGCTCTCTGAGCAAAGCAAGTGGATGGCATCAGCCCTCCCTGCAATTCTTTCAGTAGCCATTCAGATGGGGAGAGGCCATAGCTCAGTGAAGCACTTGCTTTGAATGAAGAAGGCCTCAAGTTCAATCCATGGCATCCAAACTTAAGATCCAAAATCTGCATACACCTCCTTAGCAAACTAAGCATAATTGGCTTGAAGCAAAGGACTGTTGATCCATTTGCTTCAGCACCTATCGCTTCTCCACCCCTCACCCCCCATGAATAGTTTCAAGACTCTCCCCAATGAGCACATGGAATCACTGAGGACAGATGGTGAATTCTCTGCCCAAAAATGTTCACAAAACATCTCCCCCATGTTGGCTTCATAAGGTGGTACAGTCAAGAACTTCTGCAGCTCATAGCTGTCAATGTTTTCCTTTTTTAAAGGGAAATTCCCTTATTCTGAATAGGATTCCTCGCAAGAAAAAGGAAAAGTTGACAGCTATGCTGTAGCTGGCATTGCATTTGATTTATTTCTTTTCTTGTAATGGAGACTGAGGGTGTTTTGACTAGGGCCATATTTGTTGAAGAGACTATCAAGGCCATGGACTAGGACCTGTGAGTTTCATGATATGTATTTTTTCCAGTTAAAGGGATCCATGCCAGTAGCCCAACCTGTGATTTTCATAATGCTGTGCTGGTTTTGATGATATTGTCACAGAAGAAGAAATAAAGTTTATTAAGTGGTTCCCGGCAATTTTTGAGAGGTCCGCAAAACCTCAGAGTTGAGAGCCACTGATAGTTCATCCTACATGAACAAATCTGCAATTTTGTGCATACAAGAAACTGCTCATGAAGCCTTTAAAAAGAGGGAGGGGGGAAACCGTGTGGTTACAGTGGAATAGATAAGCAAAATCAAGAGAAACATTGTGGAAAAACTCAGTGCCGGCTTTTGATCACCTGACTTCACTTTGGTTTTGCTCCTTCAAATTACCTAGAGAAAGACCATAATCTTCTCCTCATACAGCTGGATGGGAGCCAGACCTCTGGCTCCAGAGGTAAAGGGCAAAAAGTAAAAATCCTGTCTGAACAAGCAGCTCCACCCATTCCTCTGAGTCAGTTTGGCTTTCTGACAACAAAATTGAGCTCTGAAGAAAATTCATTCATTGCTTTGCTTCTGGACAAAACTCAAAATGCTGAGCTCGTACAACAGACAGGCAGATCCCCAAGTAAGCCAGAATGCTACTTACTGACAGATCTACAGCTAGACCATGTAGCTCACTGTAATGACTAGGACACTTTTAATTTTTCATCTGTAGGACACAATATATTCAGAAGTAGACATATTTTCAGAAGATATCTGGTTTTAGGATTACCAAGGATGAAGAGAGAACCGGCTTTTGCTTCTCTGTCAGGTCACCTGGTGTGGGACGCAGGTGGCGCAGGTGATTAACCCACAGAGCCTAGGACTTGCCAATCAGAAGGTCGGCGGTTCGAATCCCTGTGACGGGGTGAGCTCCCATTGCTCGGTCCCTGCTCCTGCCCACCTAGCAGTTCTAAAGCACATCAAAGTGCAAGTAGATAAATAGATAAATAGGTACTGCTCCGGCGGGAAGGTAAACGGCGTTTCCGTGCGCTGCTCTGGTTCACCAGAAGCGGCTTAGTCATGCTGGCCACATGACCCAGAAGCTGTACGCCGCTCCCTTGGCCAATAAAGCGAGATGAGCACCACAACCCCAGAGTCGGTCATGACTGGACCTAATGGTCAGGGGTCCCTTTACCTTTACCAGGTCACCTGGCGAGGATTCTCACTCGGCACAGGCGATTAAGTGAGCGAGTTTACAAATTGGATTAGGGTGATGCACAAAGAATAGCTCCTACCGGTGCTCCTGGCTGAGTTCAGTGCCACGCATCTGGGCCTTCTGGAAATGCCCTAGGTGATCATAGTTTAATGATACAGCACATGCCTCGTAAGCCGCAGGACCCAGGTTCAACTGCTGACAACTCCAAATCTGGCTAGAAGGTTTCCTGTCTGAAACATTACAGTAGGGTTTCCCAAACTTGGGTCTCCAGCTGTTTTTGGACTGCAACTGCCACCATCCCTAGCTAGCAGGACTGGTGGTCAGGGATGATGGGAACTGTAGTCCAAAAACAGCTGGAGACCCAAGTTTGGGAAACTCTACATTAGAGACTTGCTGCCAGTTGGTGTAGAGAGAATGCAGAACTATACTGAGGTCTGACTCAGTATAATCTGTTCCCTATATCCCAGAAAAGGCTGATAACTCTTTCCCCGCTCAATGCATTCCCTGTGCTCCAAGCAGTGAAGCAGCCATCTAGGCTGCACTTCCTAGGTTAAAACCCACATTGGCTCCTGTGGGCTGGTACGGACCAGGTAGGCTCACAAGTCTGAACTGCAAGGACTTTGAAACAGTGAAACTACTAAATTAGATAAGTAAAGAAATGCCTTTTTTGCTACTGCACTTTGAAATGGAATAAAACAAATAAGGGGACTGGGAAAGGAATGTTGCAGTGGCTGGGCTTTTAGGGTAGATTCATTTGAGATCCACAAGAAAGCCTTGTTCATCCACTAGTTCTGCTGTAATGTTCACTCAGCAAGGGGGAATAAGTTTGTTTCCTAAATTGTATATAACTTAAAAACCAGATCATGCCACCCACGTTCATACCAGTAGTCTCCCTGAGGTCTGGCCATGTGGTTTCTCTAGCCAAGGCAGAAGAAAATTCTTTATGCCACTTTTGTCTTACTTCCTTACTTCATGTGGCTGATACAGTCTAGATGAGTCTTGGGTGTGTTTGCAAATACGATGCTATAAACTGCTTACTGCTCTGAAGACAGTGAAGTTTAATGTGACTTGAGTGCAGAGGGAGTGAACCCTTTTATCCAAGTTTGTTAATTTTCATTTAGAGGTTTTTTTCCTTGCTGAAAGGGTATTTATTGATGCTACAATGTATGCCATGGCTTTCTGTTAAGGACACTGTTGAAGGTCTGGTCAAGCAAAACAATAACTTCTGTTCTATAGCGATAGAAAAATCTTTACCACAACAATAATATTGTTACAGTGGCGTAGCGTGGGTTGTCAGCACCTGGGGCAAGGCAAGTAATTTGCACCCCCTAACCCGTGGATTTGCGCCCCCTAACCCGTGGATTTGTGCCCCCTAACCCGTGGATTCGCGCCCCCTAACCCTAACCCCCAGATGTTGCGCCCAGTGCGGCCTGCCCCCCCTGCACCCCCCACGCTACGCCACTGTATTGTTATAGGTTTGGGGGGGCAGGGTCAGTCTGGATGATATTCATTGGTCCCTTCCAGGCTTGTGATCCTTGATGCAGCAAGGTTTAGAATCTAGTAGAAGAGGCCACTGAACTAAGTCAGACAGGTTACCATAAAGAGAAATGGGTGGACCTTTTACTACCTCAGCTGCCATCCTAGGATGGAGAACAGGGGGCCAAGGGGGGCGCTGGGTGTGTGAGAGAGTTTTGGCTGATGCTGGAAGCTGAAGACACAGAGGCTTGTCTTGCCCTATACTGTACCCAGCGCATGGCTTGGGGCTTTTCTGGAAACCTAATTTTGGAGTCTTAATGCAGTGAGTACCTCCATCCTATGGTCAAGTTGTATAAATAGAACCACATAACCTAAGGATACCACAGCCTCCCTTGACCTTCATTCCAAGGAAACTGAACCCAGGATAAGCACAGGCATCCCGTTGTCTCTTGGTACTCAGAAATGGGGGACCTTACAATAACATACAATACAATACAATACAATACAAATAGATGATATTAATATAATATTAATTCAGCAGGGCCACACTGATAAAATAATTTTAAAAATCACTTAACTTGCTTACAATTTAAATGATTACATCTGCACCTCTGCGATAATAATAATAATAAATTTTATTTATATCCCGCCCTCCCCAGCCGAAGCCGGGCTCAGGGCGGCTAACAACACCAAAATAGTGCAACATTATAAAAACATTATAAAAATTAATTAAAATCAAGATTGATGGCAGCCATAAAGTTTTGTAAAGGTTGCCAAAGGAGGGGGTCAGGCTGCGCCCTAACCAAAGGCCTGGCGGAACAGCTCTGTCTTGCAGGCCCTACGGAAAGATGTCAAGTCCTGCAGGGCCCTTGTCTCTTGTGACAGAGCATTCCACCAGGTTGGAGCCACAGCCGAAAAGGCCCTGGCTCTAGTTGAGGCCAGCCTAACCTCTCTGTGGCCTGGGACCTTCAAGGTGTTTTTGTTTGAAGACCGTAGCTTCCTCTGTGGGGCATACCAGGAGAGGCGGTCCCATAGGTACGAGGGTCCTAGGCCGTATAGGGCTTTGAAGGTTAAAACCAGCACCTTAAACCTGATCCTGTACTCCACCGGGAGCCAGTGCAGCTGGTATAGCACCGGATGAATGTGATCTCGCAGCGAAGACCCCGTAAGGAGTCTCGCTGCGGCATTCTGCACCCGCTGGAGTTTTTGGGTCAGTCTCAAGGGCAGCCCCACGTAGAGCGAGTTACAATAATCCAGTCTGGAGGTGACCGTCGCGTGGATCACAGTAGCTAGGTCAGGGCGAGAGAGGTAAGGAGCCAACTGCTTAGCTTGGCGGAGATGAAAAAATGCCGCCTTTGTAATAGCTGCAATCTGCGCCTCCATGGAGAGGGAGGTATCGAAGATTACACCCAAACTCTTAACGGACGGTGCTGGCACTAATTGCACCCCCGCAAGAGATGGGAGCTGCCCCCTCAGTCCCATATCATCCCGTCCCAGCCAGAGGACCTCTGTCTTTGAAGGATTTAACTTCAACCGGCTCCCACGTAACCATCCAGCCACAGCCTCCAAGCATCTGATCAGTGTGTCTGGGGCCGAGTCAGGATGGCCATCCATCAACAGATAGAGTTGGGTGTCATCAGCATACTGATGGCAGCCCAGCCCAAAACTCCGGACAAGCTGGGCGAGGGGGCGCATAAAGATGTTAAAAAGCATTGGGGAGAGAATCGCACCCTGAGGCACTCCACACACCAAGGAGTGGCGCGATGACAATTCCCCCCCAAGCGCCACCCTCTGTCCCCGACCAGAGAGAAACGAGCGCAGCCATTGAAGGACTGTGCCCTGGATCCCCACGTCGGCAAGGCGGTGGTCCAGAAGTTCGTGATCGACCATGTCAAAAGCTGCTGACAAATCTAGAAGAATCAGCAGCCCCGACCCGCCTCGATCCAGCTGCCTACGAAGATCATCTGTTAGGGCAACCAGAGCCGTCTCGGTCCCATGACCAGCGCGGAAGCCGGACTGGAATGGATCCAGAGCTGATGTTTCATCCAGAAACCCACCAAGCTGTTCAGCAACTGCTCTCTCAATCACCTTACCCAGGAACGGAAGATTCGAAACCGGGCGGTAATTGGATAGATCTAAAGGATCTAATGATGTTTTCTTTAAGAGCGGGCGCACAACTGCCTCCTTCAGTTCCCCTGGGAATGTCCCCGTGCCAAGGGACAAATTGATGATATCCCCCAGGAGGGCCCGCACCTCGTCTGGACACGCTCTAATCAGCCAAGACGGGCACGGGTCAAGAGGACAGGTGGTGGGCTTTCCAGCTCGGAGGAGTCTGTCCACATCGGCTGGGGATATCCGGTCGAAGTGGTCCAATACTGGACCCGAGGACAGTCGAGGGGCCTCCAGTTCCTTTATTGTATCCAAATTGGCAGGGAGGTCATGGCGGAGCAACAAGACCTTCTCCGCAAAAAAGCTCGCAAATGCCTCACAGCTGTGTGTCAAATTGTTATTTAAATTTGGCTGTCCTTCGAGGGACGTTAAAGACCGAATTATACTAAATAATTGCGCCGGGCGAGAGCTAGCGGATGCAATGGAGGCCGAGAAGTAGGACTTCTTAGCGGCCTTCACAGCCATCTCGTAGGTTTTCATAAAAACCCTATAAGATGTTCTTGAAGCTCCGTCACGGGCACGCCGCCATACTCGCTCTAGCCGTCTGAGGTCCCGCTTCATTTTCCGGAGCTCCTCGGTAAACCAGGGAGCCCGGTTTCTGCGGGGTCGCAGAGGGCGCTTAGGATATGGCCAGTACAGTATTGTTTTGTGGTACAATACAGAAAGAAATTGACCCAGGACTCGAACACACCAGAACAAAAATGTGGACCCCATCCTAGAGTTGTCCCAGACCTTTTCCACTTTAAATGCATGTCCCCACGAAATCTGGACTTTCCAAGAATTAAAAACACACTTCATTTAAAAGGGGGGTGGGGAGGTCTGAGATAACAATGGGGAGGTAATTGTGTGGCTGCCCTAGCATTAATGGGGAGACAAGCAGTTGTAAATCCACACTCTGCTCCTGTATGGACAAGCCCCTAGTGTAAACTACTCAATGCTGCCAAAATGGGCACATTAGACATTCTGTAAAGGGGCATGGAGAGTGTGGGCATGTTTATGAATGACCAGAGCAGGGCAGCTAAGCTTGCATGGGAGAGGAAAATCTCTGGCAATCTCCACCAGATGAAACTTCCAATTGCTCGGCAAGAGGATCCTGAGCTGTTTCAGGATAATCACCGTTTATATGTCAAGTGAGCTTTCATTTTAACAATTCCCCCAATTGTTAAATTTCAGGGAAAGGTCATGGTTCAGTGGCAGAGCAATTCCTTGCATGCAAAAGGTCCCAGGATCAATGCAGAAGAAGAAGAGTTTGGATTTGATATCCTGCTTTATCGCTACCCTAAGGAGTTTCAAAGCGGCTAACATTTTCCTTTCCCTTCCTCCCCCACAACAAACACTCTGTGAGGTGAGTGGGGCTGAGAGACTTCAAAGAAGTGTGACTGGCCCAAGGTCACCCAGCAGCTGCATGTGGAGGAGCGGGGAAGCGAACCTGGTTCCCCAGATTACGAGACTACCACTCTTAACCACTACACCACACTGGCTCTCCAGTGGACTATTGGACTATTATATGCTATATGACTATTATATCAGGGTGAGCTGACACCATCCAAGTCCTAAACTAGACATGACATGACATGATTCTTTGCATTTAATGTGCAAGGCTTTTTAAAAAAAGGCAAATTGCATGTGTGAATGTGATAATTATGAGGATCCTATCAGGCATGGATAGGGAATTCAACCCCTTCCTCCCTTGCTGCAGTCCTGAGGAAAATCCCTCTTCTGAAGCTGATACTTTAGGCAGCAAAGCCACATTGGGGCCACTGCAAAGATGCCTTTAGCATGAGCTGCAGTTTGGTTCTAATCTGTTTCTTTTCCCTGCAGTCATGTAGTACAATATTAATTGTTCTCCCTTGTTTGCTCTCCTTGGCCCCTCTCTTTTGAGAGGGCCTCTTGTTTCACTTAATATTTGCTTCTTGTTCTCCATCCATACTCTCTGCTGGCCTTTTTAGAAAGTGCAAAATTGTTTCTCGTTACTCATTTTCAGTGAAAATGTCAGTCAAAAAAATATTCCTTAAAAGTAAGAAACTGAGGCCAATATAACAATCCATGTAAATGTATACTTTTGGTACAATTACATATATGGAGGGGGGTTTTTTGGGGGGGGTGCCTATAACAGAGTGACACGGCTGCATTTGAACAGAATACTAACTCCTCATTTGTCTGAATCATGCTGACAACAAACCACAAGGTGTTGTTTTTTTCATGAGTAAAGTATTTTATGGTCATTCCCCAAAGAAAAATTTCCAGGGCATCTCTAACACGAATATTCTCCTATACAACCATGTTATTTAGGCCAGTGTTTCCCAACCGGTGTTCCGCGGCACACTAGTGTGCCGCGAGACGTTGCCTGGTGTGCCGCGGGAAAAATTAAAAAATTCGAAAGATATCTGGAGAGGCGGCCTTCAGGCGAGTTTTAATTTTAATTTTCCTTCTCCCACTTAATGCCCCACGCTCGCCCGAGCAGCTTGCAGTCCTCGGTAACCACGGCGACCCGAGGGAGGGGAGGGAACAGGGAAGTCGAGGGCGGCGGCGAGCCGCGATGACGTCAGTGGGCCGCGCCGCCTCGCCCTGGCACGGTGTGAGAGCCCCGGCTAGTGGCGCGAGCTTCGGAATAAGTGGGATCCGCGTGCGCGAGACCGAGATCGCGGGTAAGGAGCTCAGCCCTGGGCAGGAGGAAGCGGGGCCGCGCGTGCGGGCCACATCCCCACAGAGAGCGAGCCTCCCCCGGCCCACCACTCTGGGCAGGTCCACTCGCATGAGGGGGCGGCGATGGCGACGGCCGGCAGCTTGCCTGCAATGCCATCCCTCGAGCAGGCGAGGAGCCCGGAGGCTACCAGATGCGAGTCCTCTTTCCCACCCTGCTCGGGAGTCCAGAGCACTTGGTCGCATTCAGGATCTAGAGTGGGGAAGCGGGGCTTGTGTCTGGGCTGGACACATTGGGCTGCCTGTGCCGCTCGACCTGCGGGGAGAAATCAGGGTGGGAGTCACGACCGTGAGGCAGGGCTGCCAAGTGTGGCAGAAGAGGACACGGCCGTCGCACCTGTCCTTAGGTAGGAGCTTCTTCCGTGTCAACCTGCTGCCCTAAAGTCTTGGCTTTTTTCTTGGCTTTTTGGCGGTTGGCACAGAAGGAAGGCAAGGGGGAGGGGAAAAAATTGAAACTTACACTTTCGTGCGTCCCTCCCGGCGTGACGCTGCACGCTGACGTCACGGGGCTGTAATGGTGGTGTGCCTCGAGATTTTTTTCATGAAACAAGTGTGCCTTTGCCCAAAAAAGGTTGGGAAACACTGATTTAGGCCATACATGTTTTTAAGTTAATGGCTCAAAAGTAGCAGGAAAAGTTGCACCTGAAATCCTGTTCAGTCCTGTACAGTCTACTCTCAGAAGCCAATACTTTCCTTTTGAAGCCATAGCTAAGATTATTTAAGGCAGAATAATGGGCTGTTTTGATAAAAAAAATCTAAGAGACTCAAGCCTGCTTTTTTTCATGTGGTATTATATAATTCTGCATGATAACATGATAAGGAGCACGGCCATTGCTGCACATTAACATTTGTTAATAATCCCTAGTATAGCTTAATGAGCAGGTGGCCTTTAGAAAACAATTTACATGTTCAAAGCAGTAATACCCAAATAGATACAAGATTCAACAGATTCATCCTACCAGGATATCTCTTGACTTTTCGGCATCCTGGTTCTACTTTCATGGTGTGCTGTGATCTCATGCCTCAGTAACATCAATATAGGAATGAGGTCCTAGCAGAAAATTATTGGATTCCTCACAAATAAAATTCCTAGAGGTCCTTGAAAGAAGGCAGTTTAAATCAGGTTTGGCTGAGTGGCTTAACAATCAATTTGTCCTCCCAGGGAACTTTGGGAATTGTAGTTCTGCAAAGGGAGTAGGGGTCTCCTAACAACTCCCACCGCCCTTTACAAACTCCAGTTCCCATGATACTTTGGGAGAAGCCATGACTATTAGAAAACTATTTTTGCTGTTGTTGTTTAGTTGTGTCAGACTCTTCGTGACCCCATGGACCACAGCACGCCAGGCACTCCTGTCTTCCACTGCCTCCTGGAGTTTTGTCAAATTCATATTGGTAGTTTTGAGAACACTGTCCAACCATCTCGTGCTTTAAACACTTTGTGTAGATGTGGGCAAGAATGCTGTAAGAGGCAGGGAGATAATCTGACCACAGCAACTTATGAGCCCCCTTGCCCAACCTTCCAGATATACCAAGTCACATGGAAACCACTTCCCCATAATGGTCGTGAGGCTGACTAGGACCATTTTTACCTAGCATTACACCAAGCAAAACATCCGACAATTAGCTGCATATTTTCCCACAGAGATACACTCAAGACTCCTTAGATGTGGGGTGGGCAACAGGCAACCATCACAACATTTGCTGCAGGCCTTCCCCTTGCAGGGAAAATTAGCCACAGCCTGCCACAGCCTCTTTGTTTCACTTAATATTTGCTTGTGTGTTTCAATCTTATTTATCAGACTGGGGTTAACTGGAATACATGGGTCCATGTACAAAGGTGCACAGGAAGAAATCCACTGCTCCCCAGAGAACAGCAGCTTAAGTCAGAACCTATGTAAAGTTCCTCAGGCCAGCTTCAAACAGTCTCCACCAGGCGGTTGTCACACTCCTTCATATATTTGTACTTACACACACACACACACACACACACTCAATGGCCTTTCCATATTAGCAGGTACAGAAAAGTATGGTGTGTGGGTGAGTATATACGCGGGTGGCAAGGGACGCGGGTGGCGCTGTGGGTTAAACCACAGAGCCTAGGGCATACCGATCAGAAGGTCGGCGGTTCGAATCCCCGTGACGGGGTGAGCTCCCGTTGCTCAGTCCCAGCTCCTGCCAACCTAGCAGTACGAAAGCACGTCAAAGTGCAAGTAGATCAATAGGTACCACTCTGGTGGGAAGGCAAACGGCGTTTGCCTGGTTTGCCAGAAGCGGCTTAGTCATGCTGGCCACATGACCCGGAAGCTGTACGCCGGCTCCCTTGGCCAATAAAGCGAGATGAGCGCCGCAACCCCAGAGTCGGTCACGACTGGACCTAATGGTCAGGGGTCCCTTTACCTTTACCTTACACACACACACACACACACACACACAAAATCAATGGCCTTTCCCCTGCACTATCATCAATATTAGCAGGTACAGAAAAGTATGGTGTGTGGGTGAGTATATATGCCCTTCATGCAAATCCCACGGCAGCAAAAAGCAGAGCTTAAGAAACACATTAAAACAAGGTAATTCAAAGCATATCGAAACAAATAAACAGTAGCCTCTCAAGGATTGGGAATTTGCAACCCACCCACACACACACACAAAAACTGGGTGCATTTTCAGTAGGTACTTAGTTCACTCTAAGCTTTTTGCAGCTATAATAAGCAAAAGCTAATGTGGGGGGGAGAGAATGCAGTGGGCACTGAATCAAACAGAGTTTAGATCTGAAGCAATTCTTGACACTGCTCCATTTTCATTCATATTTGTGTGGACATGCAGTTAAAATCTGAATTCAAATCCTGGCTTCAGTGAATGACCTTAGGCATTTCTCAGCCTCTCTTCACAGCACGATGGATGATGCCGAGACCATCTGGTTTATGTCACACTGGGCCATTTGGATCCTTTATCATCTGCTAGTCTTAATTATTGCGCATGATGGGCAGATACTATGCTCATCCTTGTATAAGGTTGATTCTTGAGAACTATGAGCCATCTAAGGAGCCATTTCCTTTTATATCGGGGATTGTTAGCATGCTGGGGGCCTGGTGGCGGCATTCACCCTTGGCCAACCCCTCAGAGGAATGAATGCTAGTAGCGGGCATGGCCAAAAGTGAGTGTGGCCACCCTACACCCCACATGCACATTCTCACAGGCATGCACACAAAACACACAAATATAGGATACACACAGGCGCAGGACACATACAGGTACACACACACAGGCCCCTGCTCCACGTACATCAGTTGAGAATGGGAGCCGTCGCTCTCTCCCCACTCATCTGATGTGCAGGAAGTGGGTGGTTTCCATCTCTGTCTAGGCCAGAGCCCCAAAGAGGATGAAATCCACCCCAGCCACTTATCAGTTAAGGTTGAAGACCCAAACCAGCTCCGCTAACCCCATCTTTTACCTTTGTAGTCCACAGCTTGACGGTCCAGTCAAATGATGATGTCACAAATAGATGGGAGAAGTCAATCGGACCCACTGCCATGTGGCAGTTGATTCCTGTCACAGGACCTTGGTGGCCTTCAAAGATTTCACCAATGCCCGCTTTACTGTATAAGGAGAGAGGTGTACACTTAGGAAACATCCAACACCAGAAAATGTCGCGAATCTAGAGGATCTATCTGTATCCCCCCCCCACCCTTAATAGTGCTTCAGGTATCGAGTTTTGATTAGGGAAACAAAGCTAGTAGAAGGGCTAGAAGGTAGACTCACTACTCCTATGAAATTCACAATGACCACTTTCCTCATCATGTCTGTTTTGGCCCTTATTGTAACCTAGGCAACCTAGAGATATCTACTATGAGCTAAATGCATTTAGTAAAAAAACCTACACACACATACACACAAATACCTTCCATGACGACAAGCTGTGTAAACAGTGCCCTCTTCACTTCCAACTACAAAGTTATTGACGTCTCCAGTTGGGAAAGCCATTCCAGTAACCGCCACTGGCTTGGATTTATTGTACACCAGCTCCATGCTCTCCTAGCAAAATAGAATTTCCCCCAATGAGTTGTTTCTGAATATATTACAGAAATAAAGTACTATTTTCTTAATAAATTTTCATTGACAACAGAGAGCTGATCATTGTGGACCACCTGAAGGAAGTTCATGGACCACTGGTGGTCCACAGGCCACAGTTCAGGAATTACTATTCTAGATTTTGAATGGGCCAATGGCTCTTTGCTCCCAGTCTTCTGCAGCCAGATGGACTACAACTTCCATTAGCTGTAGCCAGTTGGGATAGGAAGTGCAGTCCTAAAGATCTGCAGGGCACCAGGTTGGAGAAGTCTGTTTTCTAGAAAGGTAAGAGTTAGTGCCAAACCCAACAATGACTACAGCAACACAATAACAGGAGAGCGAAAGGGGCAGAAAAATATTTGTCAATTTTTTGAGATGGTCTCCTTGCTTAGCATAGTCACTGGATGCAGATAATAAGCTGTACTTTTCTTGAGTGCCACACAACAATCTAGTCTTGCCTTTATCTAGTCAATATTTGGTAAAGAATGCGGTAGAGTAAGTGTGATATACACCACAGGCGACTCGTATGATTACCTGTGCTTTAAAATGGATTATTTCATTTTCACTTGAAATTGACCTGCATATTAACGCATTACAGTAATTACATGATTTGTGGCAGAGGAAATGGGCTTTGGCTCTTCGAGGAGCCTATTGCTAGAAATAAGCTGCACTCTTTCAAGTGCATCCACAGGTTTTAGTTTGTATTGGATGTGAAGTTTGGGCTTTTAGGGATGAGGTGGGTATCAGATTTAACTCCAGCACTTTCTTCTTGTGTAGGTAAAAACAAACCCACCTGTGGAGTTGAGAGCATATCCAGGCTCCAGGAACACATTTTGCCATCTGTCGAAACGGTAATGAGGTTGTGAGCATTCTGTGTCCCGACGACATTTACACAGTATACAGGGTGCTGAAAACACACAAAATGTCTGGAATCAGAGGGTGCCTGCTCACATTTTGAAAACATACGTATCCAAATGATTCAGACATATTATTTGCAAAGGAAATTAGGTTGCCACATAATGCCCAGAACTCCTCTGTCTGCGGGGTAGGATCGTAAACATTTTTGTTTTGTCAAAAACTTGATTTTTTTACAAGAGTAAACAACAACAACAAAAACCAAAGTCCCCCTGCCCTCTCAAAGCTTCATTTTACACCATCATAAACTAACCAAAATGATGACTGCTGTGAAAATGGATTAAGTGGGGGAAATTTCACCTGCAGGGATACATTATCATGCTACTGATGGTGTTTGATGCTAGAAAAGTAAGAGCAAAAAAGAGACAAATCTTCAGACGGAGCAAAAATGTGTATTATTTAATGAAGAAAATAGGTGCAGTGGGGCGGGGGGTATTGCAGCCATCTCTGACACAGCTTGGACTTTGCAGAAAACATTTTCATTCACACTTTGGAGGGAGGGACATGAATGTCAACAAATTCATTAAGACCTCTTAATCATAGGCCAATATATGGTCTCATTTTCATTGAAAATAACCTGAAATAACTGTGCCAGGCTATTGTATTATTTTAGATTTACAATGGGCCACAATTCTCTCCCACAAAGGGAAGAACTAGGTCTTGAGCATGCCTATAGATGTGTTTCCCTACAATCTCCAGTGTGTGACGACTGGCTGTTAAGGTGGCCTTGTGTCCTACTTTCCGTAAGACAGTCCTGTATTTGAAGGGTTTTTGGAGTAGTCCTCTCTTTGAAACAGTTCCCTGGTCCAACGCCCGTTTAGGGAAACAATATAGAAGGGGCCTTGAAGTTGACCATCAGCTGTTAGCACCTGGGCAGCAGACTGCGCAGGCACACAAGTCACCTCAGAGCACTCTTCCCCACCACAATTCAGGTTGTGCAATGAAAGTGGATTTGGGGCCCTTGTGCAACAAACCTGCTTTCTCCCCCTGCATCAAACTTTTTGAGTTACGGGAAGTGGCCAGAAAAAGTGCTGGGAAGTATGCGATAACAATTGCTTGACACCACGCCGCATAGCCTTCCTGAAACCAAATCAGAATCAATGTTCAATAAACTTGATGTGGCCTAACTTGTCCTCTTTGAAAGCTGCTTTTTCATAAGCCAAGCGGCAATTGGGCTTTAAGAACACATGTTTGAATATAACACCAATCATGTACACCAGCCTTCCTGAACTTGCTGCCTCTCAGATGCTGTTGGCCTCCACCTCCCATCAGTGCCGGCCAGCATGGACAACTGCCGGGAATGATGGGAGTTGTAGTCTAAAACATTTGTAAAGCACAAGGATGAGGAAAGTGGTGTACATGCATATCAGCTTTCATTCTGGCCAAATAGGCTGATCAAACATCTGATGAGTGGTAGGAGGGAGGTGATGTTTGGCCTGTGTGTCTGCCTGCCTCTCTATATGTGTGTTATCTGCATGTGTGTTTGTGGTATGTATTTAACAGACTGCATATTCCCCTGGATTTGTGTGTTTCTGTCTGTCTATTTGTATCTCTCTGTGAGGTGTGCATTAGATGTGTAGCCTGCGCATGCATGACAGGGGTGGGCATCCCATCTTTTGTCCTGGTGTTCCCCCCCTGCTGCCAGAGGGCTTGCAAAAAGAGCAAAAAACCCCGACTAGTCAGTCCTGCCTTCCAGAAATTGCCTTAATAAAGGCAGGTCAATCAAAGTTAGATGGCATATTTGACTACAGCATCTTATATGGACTTAATATTCATTTTAAATCCCATTGGATCTTTTTCATATGTGGTTTCACGGATGGGTACATGAAAAACAGCATGACAAGAAAGCTAATTGTGTGCGCGCGCACCAGCGGGGTTATTCGATTCCATTGCCACCCTTGCTCAGCTCTTACTCATTCCACCAGCCAGAGCTGGCCTTCCGCATGTGCCTCTATGAAATCAACCCAGCCAAGAGTCAGTTCATACCAAAGCTTATTGAACATTTGCCCTCCTCACTATGGTGCTTATACAGGTTGGTAACATGGTCCTCTTAAGCAGGGAACATCAGGGGCGAAAGGAGGCAAAGTTCAAATAGGTGGAGCACCATTCAGTAGCACGAGGATGCCTCCCTGTTTTCCTTGCAGCGCTCTCTTTATGCAGTGTCTGGCTTTAATCAGAGCTGTCACTTGTCAATTTCATAAGCAATAAGTCTCACTGCAGAACTGAAAGGGATGTTTCGAGCGCAGAGTGGGAGGCGGTGGGAGGGGAAACGCCAACTGTACTTTGAGGAGAATCTTGCTGGGCTCTCTCTTTTCCCAAGAGGAGAAGATGCCATCTTGCTTTTATTTATTTTGGAAATGAAATCATCATGCTAGAGGGTTTTTAAAAGCTTAATTAAAATTTCCTGTTATCCCAAATGCAGATGTGTGGTGGGTGTGAAAGGAAATTAGTGAGTAATGTGTGGTGGGACTCTCTTCCCTTGTGAATCCTGGCACCAAGACGGAGGGATAAGCTCAGGAAATTTGGAAGCCAGCGGTTGGTGGCAACATGGGACGTATTTTCCAGTGGGGGAAGGGAGCAAATCTTGTTTTCATACAGACTAAAATTAAATTTTAAAAGTGAGTATTGCATTACCGAATGGCTTGCTTTGGTGGAATTGAATGGGTTGCCTCAGTCTCAAGGCAGAATCAGCACACTTAAACCCATGGCTTTCCAGGATGCTGCAAGACGCAGTCAGCTAATGAATTAAACCACTCACAAGACAAGCCTTAACCTACTTCACAGGGTTGTTGTGAGGATAAAATGGGGAAGACGAGAACCATGTACACCATACTGGAGCTCCTTGGAGGAAAGTTGGGGATAAAATAAATAAATCATGCACATCAAGAAAAAGACAGGAATACTTAAAAATAAAAAAGGTTTTTTCCAGCCATGTTTGACGCAAGAGGAAGAACAAGCAAGTGGTAGGTCCTGTGTATGGAGAAGACAGAGAAATGCTCTTGGCTCACATAGAAAAGGAGGAATTGCTCAACATCTACTTTGCCTCTGTCTTTACCCAAAAGGAAAGCAGTGCCCAACTTGGTGATAGATAACAGAATAAACGATGTAAGGAGGAAGCTGCAGTCCAAGATACGAAATGGGGTGGTAAGGGAACACCTAGTTTCTCCAGAGGATGAGTTGGGACTCACTACCAGGTCATGGCCTGATTTAAGGCGGTACAAGGTGGGATTCTTTGGAATGACATGATATAAATTTAAGAAAAAGGTACCGTATTTTTCGCCCTATAGGACGCACTTTTTCCACTCCAAAAATGAAGGGGAAATGTGTGTGCGTCCTGTGGGGCGAATGCAGGCTTTCGCTGAAGCCTGGAGAGCGAGAGGGGTCGGTGCGCACCGACCCCTCTCGCTCTCCAGGCTTCAGGAAGCTATCCGCAAGCCTTGTGAGCCCAGCAGGAGGTCCCGCGGGCTCGCAAGGCTTGCGGGCAGCAGCCTGCAGCCCACAAGCTCGGGGGACAGCGGGAAGGCGCAGCGCCGCCATCCCACTGTTCCCCAACCTGGTTTGGATTCCCCGACCTGGTTTAGGGGGGGAATAAAGGGGGGAATTCCTTTATTTCCCCCCAAAAAAACTAGGTGCGCCCTATGGGCCGGTGCGCTCTATGGGACGAAAAATACGGTAACAGCAGCACTTCCCAGAAATGGATCTCTAAATGCACGTTTGGGTTAAAGGTAGTCTGTGTCTGAAAAAGTTGAAGTCTACTACAATAATGGATGGGGAAAGTGGCTTACACAGAACAATATTTGAAATCTTTCACTTTACACAAATAATTTAGATGAGTCTACAAAGAGTTTACTCACTCCACCATTGCTGCCTATCCTGTCACCTGAAATTCATGCATTGAATATAATTACTACATAGGGCTTATGCACATAAAGACCAACATGTGTAGACCCAAACCACAGAAATGTTAGTCCCTAATAATCCCAGGAAGCAGTTGCATAATCCATAGGCAAACATCTTGTCCAACTGGTGGGTGTTAAGTGGGTCTGGAGGTAAGACAAGCAATCCATTCTGCTCCCAGGTTTACGGAGTCATTTAAAAGCTTGGTATAACTGAAATGTAAGATGAACACATGATAAAAGCTAGGTCTTAATTTCTGCTTATCCTGAAGGGCAGACTCCTCTAACCATGATCTGATGTGATCCTTGTAGTAGTTTGAATTTGACACGTAATATGCACACAACATATGCTTATGAATGCATCTTCTGTGTTCCAGCTGAAACAGTTGTGATTTCTAGTGCACACATTTCCTGTGTCCCAGGTATAGACTTGTCAGCAGGGATTGACAAGTGTTAATAGGTGGGGGGAGGATGAAATCAGTTTCTTCGACACTAGGTCAACATTTTGAGTGACCTGCATAGTCTCCACAAGCTTCCTATATTACTAAGTCATCTTCCTAAAATGACAATGTTTACAAGTGTAGCTTGGTGACTAGTCATCAAAGGAACACCATCAGTGGATTTATTAAATTGACCTAACTCTAAGATGTGCATTGCTCATGCACGGCAAGTGTTCTGATGCCAGAAATTTGGAGCAATATATTCCTTTTTTAAATAAATGGCTGCCCGCTAACCTCATTGCTACCACAATTCATCTTTTACACTCGGATGTCACAATTTTTAGATCATGACTTTCGAATTCAGCAATGACCAAAATCAGTTTAATTCAACCTGGACCTGAAAGCCCCAGGATATTTGTTGGGTGATCACAGCATCTCATTATTTCTAACAAATAGCAAGCTTTGTTACTGTCCATTCCCCCACGAAGCACTCAAAACTGCCAAGTTTTTAATGATTTTTGACAGAAAACCATAGAAGGAGCCGGTGCAATTTACACTGCATCCCACAATCTGCCAGCATTAGTAGTCCAATTCGTGCAAAGTGATCTGTGAAATAATCATAACTTGCCATATTTTATGGTGATTATATCCTCCCCCCACCCCACCGAGATCTTATTTTTTTTCTTTTAAAAGTCAATTTAAGGTATAGTATCAACATACCCATTTTCACAGGGCTAAGCTACATATTACACATGGTGATCAAGACTCATATCCAGGTTTTATTTTATTCTGTAACTAAATTCAGCCATTGGATGGGAGGCTGCTAGTTTGATTGGGAAAGTGACACTACCGATATTGGTGATTAACCCTCCCCTCTAAATTACCACCCTCCATGCAGTTACTTGGTTCATGGGAGGAAGCAATATGGAAATGTGTGTCCCCTTCCTCCTCAGGCAGAGCAAACAGCTGCTTACAGAGAAGCTTCTGAGTGCAAAAATGGGACAGGAAACTTTGAATGTCCCCATTTCCATACAATTGCAGTTTGTTCTTAGAAAGGGGTGGAATGAAGAAATTATGAGACGAGCTTCTCATGTTTATTTCAGCAGAAATCTGGCCACTTAATGAATCCAGAAAGGTTGAGTGTCTGCCTTATGAATCCAGAACTCAGCAACTTTACCCTCTTTGCCTCAGGGGATGCTCTAGACTTCAACGATTTAGAAGGATTCAGTCACTGCTGTTCTCCTTTAAAGTGGAAGTGGATTATCAGTTTCTCTCTTTTTCCCAGGACACTGATGACAGCCTCCTCAAAGAGGCAACTGTTAAGTCACAGATTTCTCAACACAGCAGGACCATTCAACCAGAATAACATCAGAACTTCTGTCAGGTACTCACGGACACGGTACTGTATTTGAAAATGAATCTATCTTCAAAATCAGGGTTGCCAGATCCTGGAAAAGCACTCTTCCCTTGAATTGCATCAAGGCACCAAGGAAAGGTGCAGCGCTTTCTGGCCTTTCCATACAGTGGTTGGCTTACCCACTGCCCTTGGACTTGCTTCAGGAAAAGTGAGGAGGAATTAATGAACCTTTTAATGAGGGTGAAAGAGGAGAGCACAGAATATGGTCTGAAGCTCAACATCAAAAAAACAAAGATCATGGCCACTGGGCCGATCACCTCCTGGCAAATAGAAGGGGAAGAAATGGAGGCAGTGAGAGATTTTACTTTGTTGGGCTCCATGATCACTTCAGATGGTGACAGCAGTCTCGAAATTAAAAGACGCCTGCTTCTTGGGAGAAAAGCAATGATAAACCTAGACAGCATCTTAAAAAGCAGAGACAGAGCAATGACAAACCTAGACAGCATCTTAAAAAGCAGAGACAGACCTTGCCAACAAAGGTCTGTATAGTTAAAGCTATGGTTTCCCCAGTAGTGATGTATGGAAGTGAGAGCCAGACCATAAGCTGATTGCCGAAGAATTGATGCTTTTGAATTCTGGGGCTGGAGGAGACTCTTGAGAGTCCCATGGACTGCAATAAGATCAAACCTATCCATTCTGAAGGAAATCAGCCCTGAGTGCTCACTGGAAGGACAGATCGTGAAGCTGAGGCTCCAGTACTTTGGCCACCTCATGAGAAGAGAAGACTCCCTGGAAAAGACCCTGATGTTGGGAAAGATGGAGGGCACAAGGAGAAGGGGAAGACAGAGGACGAGATGGTTGGACAGTGTTCTCAAAGCTACCAGCATGAGTTTGACCAAACTGTGGGAGGCAGTGGAAGACAGGAGTGCCTGGCATGCTCTGGTCCATGGGGTCACGAAAAGTCGGACACCACTAAATGCCTAAACAACAACAACAAACAAAAATGACAGTCCTAATGGTCATAGATGGGGAGCAGGGGTACGCAAGACAACCAGCAGAGCGACATAATTACAGGCCCAGGCCCTGCCTTGGCAAGGAATTTGTAGCCCTGATAGTCTACCCTGTCACTTACTATTCAAAAGTACAAGCTCTTTATTTTAATTTTTTTATTTAGCGTACAAAAATATTACACTACAACATCCTGCTATTGACATTTGTCTTTAAAAATAATGATGATGAGTTTAACCCTTTACCGTGTGAGCAGCTGCAGAAAGGGGTGTGCGCTGAACTGGTGTCCTCCTGTGACTCCGATTATCCCACAGCACAATTTGGCCAGAATAGGTCCCTCCGACAACTAGGTTTGGATGAAACCGGGCGAAGCAGACAGACATCACAGAAGACTAGAAGAAAAAGAAAAAAGGGATAAAATAATGAAGGGTTTTCTTTCTTTCTTTCTTTTGTTTCTATTAGAAAAATAATCCTAGAATTAAAACTCTGAAGCAAATATTCCTTTGATGCCTTGTTCTTTGAAAAACCTTTCAAAATATAGGGCTGCTTCACACATGCATCTGTATGCATGAATTTAACTTTCTTTTCAGTCTTTCCACCCTTTCGGTCAGCGATGCTGAACCAGTATCCAGTCATTTGCTGTCGGACTCCAACTACCATCAGCCCCAGCAAATATGGTGAGATATGGGGGAAATAGGATTTGTAGTCCAGCAACATCTGGGGGGTTGGGGGGGCACAGGCTCCCCATACCTGATTAAGGTGTTCCAACAAGCTAAAGTGTTTTTTTTAATTGAAATATTAATCAAATATCCCCCATTCCCCTTTACTCTGCTAAAAGTTTCATATGCTTATCTGATGCTGTTATTTCCTGCTGCCTTGCCCACCAAGCAGTGTAGTTTCATCAGTGGTCAAGTGCAACATCAAAAAATGTAGTTTCCATCATTTTCAGAGGGTGCCCTCTTCCACAAGTTTACCCGCAGAAATATCCGTTGTGATAGGTGGCACAGGAACAGAGAGCCCTTGAAAATCAGCAGCTGTGGAGCTGCCCTTCCATTTCTACAGGCCGCAACAACTCTTGAAGACCAGGTCTGATGTATTATCATTTCATATCAAAGCTTTAATCAGACAACCACATGCTTTATCACTAATGACAAACGTTGTGTGACAATAGCAGCAGATTTTTTAAAGCCAATATCTGTAGTGCTGAATACAGTGCACTCTCTGAAATGGCAGTTAGGTTGCCCTAATGTTTTGATAGAAAAATAGCCCTGGATACTGAAGAATACAGAAAATAGTTTCAGGCTTTGCTTTTCTTTCTTTTTTTTAATGTTTAAAATTTTTATTTTTTTACCAACAAGCCAAAACACAGTGAATCCCCCCAGGTGGCTGATACATTGGGCATAAATAATCAATAGTAACATATTCAAATCAACCATATGTACAATTTTATATACGTTAACACTCCTCCATCCACAAGGTTTATTTAACTTTTAACATTTTAATTGCCCCAAATTGTTCAAACCTACCCAAATAATTCAATATCTTCTCAAACCAATCCTCCTCTTTCTCACTGACCTTAAACCCTTTCATTCTGTGTATCTTCACAGTTAGATATTCTAAAATTATAATATTATTCAGCTTTTTTTCTCCATTGGTTCACCCCTAGCTCTTCTGCATTTTTACAGTAAAACTGATGGTAACTGCAGCCAGACAGGTTATAGCGAGTAACTGGAAAAAGGCTTTTCCTGAGCAATGGGAAGTTCTTGGAAAACTTTACAGCAGGGTGGGACACCACCAGGTGCTGCTGGACTCCAATAAGCCCTAGCCAACAAGCCCAATGGTTCAGGGATGATGGCAGCTGTATTCCAACATCTGAAGGTTCTTCACTCTTGTTTTACAGCATCGTTCCCATGTGAAGGAGAAAACACGCCGAAGACTTGTGGGCCCTGATCCAACAAAGTGTGCAGGGCTGAGGCAAATGCGTGTCTACACTGTAATGCTCTTCCAGGCCCCAATGAACTTAGAAGGTGCATCTGCCTAAAATTGTATGCCCATCCCTTTTTGGAATTGTCAAGATGGTACATCAGTTTCATGTCAGCTTCCTGCCTAATATACACAGCACTCTGATGTAGAAATGTTTCCACGGCTGAATTAGAAGACCAAATCTGCAGCATTCAACAAGAGCTCCACATTTATGGAACTGGGAATAAAGGTAAGATGTACAAAACATATGGGTTCTTTTACATTGGAAGAGGTTCTTTGGTTGTAGTCATTGCCTTATTAAATAATGTCTTGAAGAGGAAAGAGCACCATGTATTTGTGGTGTGATTTGCAATAATCAGAAGTGGCTAATAGCCCTGGTTGCAGGACAGTGTGATCTGTTAGGATTATATTCTTCTGGAAAGTCAATAAAATTTTGTGTACTTTTTCACAGTGCAGAATAGCCCAAATTATTTGTTATATATTCTACCTTTCCTCTTAGAAACTCAAGGTTCTGCCCTGTACATCATATCCTAAATAACAACAACAGCAGCAACAACCCCCTGAGGTAGATTAGGCTGAGAGATGGTGACCCATGGTAACTCAGAGAAATTAATGGCTGAGTGGAGATTTGAACCCTGGTCTGAACTATGCCAAACTGGTTCTAAATAAAAAGTATATTCCTTTATCTTTCATTTGAGGGGATGTGCTAAGCATCCCAGAGGCGTTCAGCTTGCCACCAATGGAACAGAAATTTGGATGAAATGAACTTTTAGTCTCATCCAGCAGGACTTTTACTGTGTCCTCATGTCTCATTTTTGCTCTGCCTTTACTGTGTGCAGTACATACAGATCTAAAAATGTTCGTTTGTGCCTGGTAAGGCTGTTTTTTATTTTGAAGAATTAATGCAGGCCAGATTTGGATTAGTGATGGCACATCCCTTTAACCGCAGATGGATATGCTTGCAACAGATAGTAATTTACATTATCTTGGTTGGGAAGCCTGACCTCAGGACCCACATCTGATGTGCACATGGGAAGTGTGAACTGGCTGCGCATACTGGTGTTCATGTATCAGGATGGCTTTCTGCCAGCCATTGCCTGGACCCATCTGGAGGAGAGTGCTAAATAAATATTACTCTAATATGAGATTTAGATTTGCATTTGGTGAAGTGTCTTCTTCAGAAATGTCACTCCCTGGGGCATTCTGTGGGCCGCGAAACAATATTTCATTTGTGGGCACTGGAAATGCGAAGAGTTTAGAAGTATTTCCAGCTTCTGACAAAGCAAACACCAGGCACCTCCATATTACAGAAACACACGTGGCCAGTGCTGTTCCGTGATTTAGGCCATGTGTGCAGAAGACATGGTGGCCTGTAGGTCTGTTTGCACTCTTAATGGCACCATGGGGTTTTAGAGGCACCTAGAAGCATCTCGTTTTAGTCCTGTTAGGGTAGGGTTGCCATATTTCAAAAAGTGAAAATCCAGACAGAAAACTTGTTGATTTTCCCGGACATTTCGTCAATTTCCTCCAGGATACTGGAGGCTGCAGTTTTCCGGGTATGTCCAGAAAATTCCGGAAGTACGGCAACCCTATTCTTAGGGCCCATTTCAGACAGTTGAAAAGGGCCCCATATAATTACATTTCAAATCCAATTTCCAGAACTAGATTTCCTTGGAAATGGGGGGTGGGGGTGGGATCAGAGCTAGGAAACTGGCCTTAAAAGAACTAAACTGCTGAATCCAGTTAGTGGGTTGTAGCCACCAACCGGACTTTCACTGAAGGACTTTCACTTGTGTAACAAGTCTCCCTTTCTCTCCCTTTTCCTTGTCCCCACCTCAAATTTGCTCCAGGTGTTTGGGAGAACTCCCATCATAAATTTGGAGGGGCACGAAGGAAGAGGGGGAGGAAGTGCTGTTGTGCGTGAGAACATCCTTGCTCTAACAGGACAATTTCCTTGGGTACAACCGTCTAGGACCAGATTTTCTGGATACTGATAAAAAAAATCAGCTCTGCTTGATTCAAAGTACCGGCACATTTCCTCCTTAGTCTTTACCAAATGGAACAAAGCATTATCTTCTGACAACAGTAGCCAAGTGGACATCAGCAGATAAGGAAATAGCATGCATTATAGCTTAGAGTTATAAAGTGAGCATTGACAGAGGCTTATAAAATCATAACGGCTAAAGAGAGAAATTATTCCCACTCTCTCAAATGTCTTGGCTCAGATAAAGAGCTACAATTGCCCCGTATGGAGCTTTTATTTGACCCCTGCATGTCAGTTCTTGCAAGTTTGTTCACCTTAACAATGTCTTCAAAATCCTGTGGGATGAAAGTAAGAATAATACTGATAAGGTCCCTAATCTTATCCGAATTTTGCCCCAAAAAGAAAACAAAAGACAAAACAAAGCAGTTTCCATTTGTTTCAGACTTCTCTGTGTTACCATTGCATAATAGGATGACAGTACTGGCATATGCTAAATAAGGAGAAAATAAAAGGTTTTCCGTAATTTAAACAGCAAACATGTCAGAAAGAAAGGCATCAGAAGTTTATTTCAATAAAAGGCAACATATTTACAATCATGTCTTTTCAGAAGTGAGAATTCTTCCAGATGTGGACAGCTTTTAATACTTGCTATCTTATCTTCTACGTAGGAGCTATGGAAGGATACTGGAAAGATTCTGGAGCTGGAAATTATTTGCGGTATCGGGGAGGGGAATTAACTTTAACTAAAAATAAAAACAGTTGATAGCCTTTTGCATAGGAGGGGGTTTTTTGGGAAGGAAAAAAACCAAACACTTCAAACCAAATGTCAAAATCCCTTTTAATTAAAAAAAGGAAGTTTATATTTCCATATGGCATGTGTTGACATCTATCCCTTTGATTTACAAGAGTATGGACTACAGGGAGCAGATTGCTTTATTCAAGAGAAATGATATAGGGAAGGAGGGCGATTTGACAGGAAAGAGTGTAGGCTGCCTTAACTTCAGTGCTTGTTAAAACATGAAGGATTAATGGTAAAAAGGGAGGGAAGAATTGTGAATGTCTCCAGTTGAGGATCTTCAAAAATGTTTGGGGTTTCTAAGAATGTCTCCGGCAACCACATGAAAAGAGACTTAGCCACACAGCTCTCTAAATCCAAAACTGGTACCGCTCTACTTATACCATCAAACCAACTGACTTGAAATAGAGCCACAAATTGAATTTATTTATTTTTATTGAAAAAGTACTAAGTCCTTGAAAGGAGCAGAATGGTGCGTCAGGAAATCCAGAGACTTCGGGAGGGAGTTTATGATGCAGGTACACAGCAGCAGCATGCACGAGCGCTGAATCTCTGCTGCGGCGAGTGTCAAATCCCAGTGGCTGCATTTTCTAAAGAGAAGCCATTTTCTTCACATACAGCCTTGTTCAAAATGGAAGGCCTGCATCCTAAACTGTGTCGTGCAAAGGGCAAACTGATGGAATGACGTTGCTCTCTGTGTCCCTAAATCTGCTGGGTTGAGCTGCTTAAACAGGCCACAAAGTTATGTAACACAATTTAATAATTCAAAGAGCTACATTGTGTTACGTAGCTTTGTGGCTTACTTCGGCAACTCAACCCAGCAGATTATTTTCTGAGACACTTAAAAGACAGAATCACGACCTTTACATGTGCGTTATTTAATTTATCTCTATGGGACTGCACCAATGTTACAGGCCAGTGAGTTCAAACCTTATAACTTGCTAACCAACTTACTGGTCTAATACCATACAAATATTCATCAATGGTCTCTTCCCAAGCAACCTGCTTATTAAGCATTCATCCTTATTCGTTTGAGGGGAGGCTATACAATGTTGTGTCTTATCAGTGTCATCCCACACTTTCTACCGCATTTTCCTATCACTTTTCTTACTGTAAGAAGTCCTATGAGGGGGGTGGCTTTGTTGCTCAAGAGCTCAAAATCAACTTCAATTATGCTACCTCAATTTGCCAGTATGTAATTGAATCCCACCTCAAAATGGCAACAGTCTGGAAGCGCCCAGTAAGAAATAAAGTGAACTGAGTTTTGATGACAACCATATGGAACCAAACAGAAAGTATTTCAGCATTCTGCATAATAAATTCCAGAAACATCATTGTAAAGATACAACTTTGTTTTGAATCACACAATCCCATACCAGGCACATCTCAAAGGAGCCCTGACATGATTTAAAACCACAAATTTAAACTGAAGAACACTATGGGTCACGTAAAACAGCTTCCACAATTCCCCCTTCTCTTCGTTCCACACATTGCATTCTACAGTCTACTAGGTAGCATTCACACCATGCTTTTAAGGCACTATGACAGCACTTTAAATAGTCATGACTTCCACCAAAGAATTCTGGGAGCTGTAATTTTTGGTTAAAGAGAGCTGAGAGTTGTTAAGAGAGCTACAATTCCCTAAGTGATTTAGCAATCAAAGCCTCTTCCCTGGGAACTGTAGCTCTGTAAAAGGAATGGGAATCTCCTAACAATTCTTTGGGAAAAGACATAACTGTTTCAAGTGGTACAATAGTGATTGAAAGGATAGCGTAAATCTGGCCCTAGTCAGTACACAAAATGTTTCAAACAAGCAAATTTCCTTTGTAAAAAATAAAATAAAATGAAAAATGGAGAGCACAAAGAATTAGATTAAATGCCCTGCTTCACCACAGTTAATTTATAGTAAGTCATACAGCTTTGAACTTGGATCCTATTAAAAATAATAATAAATAGCAATAAATATCATTTTCTTCTTATCCAAGGTCAGAAATCCAATGTGAGAATTCTCACTTTTCATTTTTGTCAAAAAGTATTTGATTGAACTAAACGTCTGATGTTAAAAGGGTTAAGTACAACACAGGTAGCTACAAAGAAAGTGCCTCAGCCTGTTAATGAACTCCATTCTGCCCTGGTGAGACCACCCTCCTTTTTAAGTAAGTGGTAACTCAATCCCTATGTTAACTCAGTTGTGTTTGGGGTTCTTCCAAGTCAAGAAACTCGGTGTGATAAGTCAAAATGAATTGTCTGTAATAATTCACAAAGTGTCCATAGCCAAACTCAAACAAAAGGCTCTTAAGTCAGGTTTTACATTTCCTTTCTCAACACTTTTATTTTTCATTTCTCACAGAAAGTAAAGTCATATGAAAATCCTGTGTAGTTTCTGCTGACCTCAAATATGAGGGCGTTTGATGGAATTCCTGGTTTATTTATCACCTAAGATGCATAAATAGTGTAGGAAATAACTGGTGAGTAAAAAGACATAGGAATACTTCTTCCTCACACCTTGTACATTTAGTAGGGAGTAATTCAGTGGGAGTTACTTCTAAGCAAACATGCTTACAACCGTGCCACACATTGTCTCTGTTCAGATGTAATGCTAAACTATGGCTCAGAGGGAGAGGAACAAGCCTAGGAAAGCCAGGGGCAAAAACACACCCAGTACAGCTGTGAGGCGAAGATTGGAAGCTTTCAATAAATCAGTTTAGCATTATGTCCAAATCCTAAACTGTGGTTACTCTTAACTCTCTATTGAAATAAGCCAGTTTTTAAACACACGATTTGAACTGGACTTTTTTTTTTTGTAACGGTAAAGATCAACCATAGTTTGCTGGGTTCAGAAGGGATGACAAACTATGGTTAATAAAAATATGGAAGCAAAGGCTTCAGAACTCCACGTCATCGAAAAGGAGGGGAGAGCACACAAGCGAAGACTCAACTAGGGTTATTTCCATCACAATAAGCAATGGTTTATCATGCTGTCCAAATTTAGCCATTGTCTGATAGGCCATCTTGCAAACCTGCTATTCTGGGTCTCTCATCTGCCACTTTTGGCAGCCAGTGGTACCCTGTTCTCTGTCACCCTGTTTCTTTTTGATATTCAACATGGGTATTATCAAAAGGATATGTGACTTCTCAAACTGTGACCCTGGAAGCATAGCAGGGAGGAAGCAGAGGAGGAAAGCCTTGGCAATCCAAACATTAAGGCTTCATGTTGATGGCTGGGGTATGTCCAGAAAACAGAAATAAGGTTATGGGATATATTTAATTTGATCAAAGTCTTGAGGTGTAGGGGTAAGCAAGCTTCTGATTTACACAAGAACTTTTCATCTTGCAGAATAAACAGCTAAAGAAATACAGTATAAATACACCAAAATGTGGACCTAAGAGAAATATGTAATTCAAAAGCTTTCTGAGTACTTTCTGCCTTCAAAAGCAGAACCATATATGCTTTGCATCTTTCATTTATTATAAGGAAAAAATGTTGCATTCTGATGTCTGAGCACATTTTCTTTAAAACCTGTTGCTGCCACTCTAATCTTCTTTGAGAACTGAACTGGACATTGGTGGTACCCAAACTACAAGACCAACAAGTTTACAAATCATGTACAACCACCACAGTCATCAGAATCCTCTTCTGTGCCGAGTTTGGTTGAACCTTAAGACCTCATCAATGATTGGGGCAATTTTAGCAAGTAGCCCAGAGGAGATCTAAGGATAGATAAGCACATGTTTACATTTCGTGCTTTACCCTAATTGTTTCTAAGCAATTGACATTTGGTGCTCTTCAATCTGTGTCACTTGGGCACACTTCTATCAGTTCACTGTCAAAATAATTATAGTAATCTCTTCTTATCTTTTGATTTAATTATAGCTTCTGGGGAAGACTGACAGACTATTATATTTGCCCAAAGCCATCCCTTCCACTAATGTATCATTTACAAGTCGTGTCAGTGGGTAATTAGAAATAATCTAAAATTAATTGAACATTGCACTGAGCTATGTTGCTAGTTTGGGAGATAAGTAGAGGTGTAGCACAAAACCCAGATATGCCAGTTGCTCAGACCACTTCATTTGAGAAGGGGCAATAAACATAGTTGAAATGTCAGCTATAATGTATATTACAGCACACTCGCCCTAAAAGAAAACCTAGTTCTAGAAAGTTCCAGAGTCTGGTAATGGGGTGAAGGCTCTTTGCTATGGTAGGGTCAAGCAGATTAGGGCTATTTTTTAATTTTATTCTTATTAAATTTTGGAAAGAAGAAAGAATACGGAGAAAAGTAAATACTGAATATCATAAACAGAACCATATGTACCTTCCCATACAAAGAGATTCACTAATGACAGACAACTTGTGAGTGCTGCCGCCTACTACTGTAAAATGAGGAGCAACAACTGAGGTCTTTTTCTGTTATAGCCCCAGGATTGAGGAACCACCCGCAACAAGAAACCCACCAAATCAAGGAACTTGGTCTGACTAAAAAGGCCTTTAAAAAAATAATAATAATTGGTTTTTCCACGTATACTTTTTCTAACAATTTTTCATATTTCCACCCTACTCCCCTGGACCTCCCTCATACTCCTGTTTTGTTTTATTTCCATATTGTTTACCCTGTGTATTGTTTCCCCAAAAATTTCCCAATACATATAGTCTTATTTTTTGTTGTATAGAGTTGTGATTGTTTACTCAAACCCTGCCAATGAGTCCATTTCTTTATGTTGCCTCTTCATACATGTTCTAAATGGTTCCCATTCTCTTTTGAAGTCTTTGTTGTCCTTTTCATGTAATTTTTCTGTTAGTTTTGCCAGTTCTGCATATTCCATAAGTTTCCCTTGCCTTTGTTCTTTTGTTGGTAGTTCTTCTGTCTTCCAAGTTTGTGCTAATATAATTCTTGCCGCTGTTGTTGCATACATAAATAATTTCCAATTTTCTTTTTTTACATCTTGGTCTAAAATTCATAGGAGGAATGCTTCTGGTTTCTTAACAAAAGTCTTTTTAAACATTTTTTTTCAATTCATTATATATCATTTCCGAATAATTTCTAATCTTTTTGCATTCCCACCACATATGATAGAATGTACCATCATTTTCTTTACATTTCCAACAAGTTTTTGATCCCTTTGTATACACTTTCTCTGGTGTTATATACCATATAGACATCATTTTCATATAATTCTTTCAGTAAGATACAATCTGTAAATTTTAGATTCACCTTCCACATCTTTTCCCAATCTTCAAATTGTATATTATGACCTAAATCCTGAGCCCACTTTATTTGTGCTGACTTTACCACTTCATCTAACGTTTCCCCATAAAGTAGAAGATAGTACTTTTTAAAAGTAATTTCGTGTCACTCTTGACTATCTCTTTTTGAAAGTTTGAAGCTGGTATAACAAACTTTTCTTACTGTCTTCCTAAACATGTTCATTTAATTGTCTATGATGTAACCAGCTTTGTAAAAAGGTCTTCAATTCCTCATATCCTTTCAGCCTTAATCCTTTTCCCGCCTTTATTAATAATTCTCTATACATCGGCCAATTTCCTCCCTTACTAAGCGGTTTTAATGCTAATGCTTCCACTGGCGAGAGCCACCATGGAGTTCTTGGTTCTAGAAAGTCTTCATATTTATTCCAAACTTTTATAAGTGCTTTTCTTATTATAAGATTATGAAAACCTTTATTTTTTTTATCTTTCCCGTACCATAAATATGAATGCCAACCAAATCTATTATCACGTCCCTCCAAATCCAGTATTTCATCTCTTTCTAATTTAGTGCAATCCCGAATCCACGTGATGCAAGCTGCTTCGTAGTATAATTTCAAGTCTGGAAGAGAAAAGCCTTCTCTATCTTCTGTATCTATAAGTATTTTATATTTTATTCTAGGCTTTTTCCCATTCCAGACAAGCTTAGAAATATCTTTTTGCCAGAAAAGATTGCTTATTATCGATATTGACTGAAATAAAAATAACATCTTTGACTAAAAAGGCCTTGAAAACCTTGTTCAGGTGTTGTTGTTATTTCTGATTGAAGTTTTTACTGACATTATCTTGCAATATATCATTCTCAGCTTTGGGAATATTTCATTGCTCTGAGAACATGTTATTATTTAATAAATTATCATGCAAAATAAATAAGGAAATAATAAAACAGAATGACAGTTTCACCAGCAGATATTACATAAAAGTAAATGTAAATAATTGCAAGTGCTTTCCTACATAATTTTTTCTTCCTATCCCACCCCCCACCAATTAAATAATAAATGTGGCCACAATTAAGAGATACAATTGCAGATGTGGCTTAGTTTTCCTTGCTCAGATTTTTGCAAGATATGCTGCTTACATAGTTGAAAACAGCCATGCCATACGTCAAAGCCTGCAAGCATATGCAGAGCAGGTTATCTGGATCATGGCCTAAAACCGAGATCTTAGAGTGATACTTTACCTGTACATCACACTGTTATGCTCATATTATTTCCCAATATTGCAGGCAGAGACTAGACTAAGCCAGGGTTGGCTTAAGACACGATATTCCCCTCCCCTGCCTTCCCGTATTCCATGTACAAAATCTGCTTCGACTGGCAGCTGAATCTTCCTTCAACAATAGTGATGGAACGATATCCTTCCTCCACCATACCTGAGGGTCGCAGGCAAGCTTGTGGGTTCTGCTGCAGCAGCCTGGCATCTGCCGCCTGAATCAGCTGCCTCCCTTTGCCTAACAGCAGGGCAGGCCCTAGACTGAGCTGAAAACAGCAGAGACCTCGGAATAAATTAAAGCGGCTCTCAGGACAAAGGTTTATTACAAATCCTTAGCTTATGGGTGACTTAATTCAAATATTTCTCTTTCCAGCCATCCAGAGTCACATTTCAAACACACGAGAGCAAATGTTAACCATGTTCTCCATTATAAAATCCTTAGCCATTTGCTATGTGTCCATGAACAATAAGAAACTGCAGTGCAAAGGAGAAGTCTTAACCACAAAAATACTAAACAAATTTGTTATACGAGCTGTCAAAATGAATTCAGGATGGATCTTAATCCAGGCTTAATAAATATTATTTTATGGATAAAGAAAATATTTTGATTGTTCCAATAGGAAGGATTCCCTACCCCCTTTTCAACAAAAAGCATTCTTACTTTCCTAATGGTACATTTGTTTGCCATTTCCTCCCTTCACTGTTTTGATTTTAACTCTTGCCCACACACTTTCCCCATCTAAACTCCTTTGGAATATAATTTTAAGACTATACGTGTGTGGGATGTGTGTGTGTGTGTGTGTGTGTGTGCAAACCTTATATTTATGATCATTCTTCCTGCTTTAAAACAAGGAGTCCTGTGGGTGGGAAAATGAGGCAAAATATGTGTCGGGAAGAGGTCCCCCCAATTTTGCAGAAAAAATGTGAGGCTTCATGGGATGGCCATAGGATCTTGAGCCCAACCCCTCTCCTAAACCCTTCAAAAGTTCTGCCTTATGCGCATGTTGATGTGTATGGGCATGCTGGCCAACATTTGGACATGGATATAGATCCGAGTTCTTTCTACATTCAACCACTACAGTGCAAGGCCTATGCTGGATAGACACAGAAGTGCCTTCCCATCTGTCACTCAATGCATACCTACATACACTGACTACTGCCACCAGAAGTGATTATTATTTTTTACACTGTATCAACAGTGTCCGATGCCTTTGTGCATGTGAGCTTAATGTACAGTGGTACCTCAGGTTACAGACGCTTCAGGTTACAGACTCCGCTAACCCAGAAATAGTACCTCAGGTTAAGGACTTTACCTCAGGATGAGAACAGAAATCGCACGGCGGCGGCAGGAGGCCCCATTAGCTAAAGTGGTAACTCAGGTTAAGAACGGTTTCAGGCTAAGAACGGACCTCCAGAATGAATTAAGTTCTTAACCCGAGGTACCACTGTAAACCCTTACAAGTTTCAACCTAATTTGATCAACAGGGTGGCTGTTTTCACTAGCACCTAGAAAGTTTCTATTCAAGACTGTGCACTGCACTGTTTGATCTGGGCTGCTGCATTCATTTGCTCGCTGTCATACTTTGCTCTTTTTTTGGCTCTTGACAGGCTCTTTCACAAAAGGGTGCTAGCTGGGGGCAGAGGGCTCCAAATGTCACCCCTACTGGACTAGGAAAATTTATGTTCTCAGGTACAGTGTCCAAAAGATGATTGCCACTGTCAGCTCTAATAGCTCCAATCACCTGTTTAGGGCAAAGCGGGCAGATTTGAGACAGCCTATTACCCCTCATAGCAGGATTCACTAATTTATGGTCCTGCAGATGTTGAACTACAATTCCCATCATCCTTTGCCACTAGCCATGCTATCTGGGTCTGGTGGGAGTTGCAGTTCAACAGGAGGGCCATAAGACTAGTATCCCCTTCCTAATGGGAAATCAGAGGTGCCAAAGCTAGCAGAACAGGTTATCTGCCCCGTGCAGATATATCATATGGTACAGCAATGTACATTCAGCTACCTGGGCACCTCTGGACTGGTGCCATTATTACATTTTTGTACAATATCTCAAATATTAATTACTGAGACTTATTACCTTGGAACCTCAGCCAATAGTTAAGTCAGCTTAGATAACTAGAATTGGTCTTTTTAAAATTTATTTAAAAAAGCATATTATTGTGAGGTATAAGAAGCTGTGCTTGTGTATTTTACTGCTAAAGGCTCAACCTGATCACCCAAATCCGCCGACAGGAGGTGCTTTAGAAATAAAAAATGTTAATAATGAAATTGTGTTATTGTGATAGGTAGATTTAAGGTATACGCAGTGTCTTTATACTGCACGGAGCTAATTCATTCCTATTTTCTGAGTTCATGCGGTGAATCCATATGCTTTCCCCTTTGTTAATTTCTTAAAAGGTCACTGCCCCTCTGTGATCAATCTTCCAGGGAAAATTTCAATACTTCAACCAGTGATTGAATGCTTTTAGCTTCACTTTGCAGAATGTATGGGATATTAATCATCATTAAATTAATGTTGTTCTCATACAAAGATTCTTTTTGGGGGAAAGTAGGTTGCCAGTCATCCTGCTGTGGGGTCAGTGGGTGGGAGGCTGTTGATTTTAGACCCAGAGTAGGGGACAGTTGGAGCCAGGCTTTTAGTGATGGATCCCTTGGCTTTTGGAGACGCTAGAGCATTTCAAAGCAGTAACTGTTCTCCATCTCGTGCCAGATAACGCAGTATGATGCTCTACTGTTTGCCGTGGACTCCCACAGAGGCATCGCACATAAGGTAAAGCCATTGCCTAGAATTTAGACCAAGCTAAAAGGGAAATTGTGCTACAAAAAGGCAAGCCAAGAAATGCTTATCACAGACAGTGTGGCTAGCAAACTGCTGTGGAAGAGGAGACAAAAATTCCGCAGCAACTTCTTTGTTATACTAATGTCAGGTTTCTTTGTGGGTATGAAATCAACACGGGCGGGGGGGGGGAGGATTCATAGTGACGTTCGGATGTGTCAATTTCACTTTCCTCTCAGTTCCTCATTTTTCCAGTCTTAAATTCAGATTTTCACGGTAATTTGTGGTATGTTTTTAAAACTCTCCTTAAAATTCATCAACATATTTTTTCCTAATATGCCTATTTTTGTAACCTTAAAGCCTACATTTTTGTGAGCAACTGCATTTTTTGGCATTATTTTCACCATTATTTGCATGTTGTAACCTGCTTTGAGGGTTCCGCCCCCCCTTTACCACCAAGTGGTGTGTGTGTGTGTGTGTGTGTGTGTGTGTATCCATATATATATCTATATACATATATACATACACACATACATATACACATACATATATATACATATATACATACACAATATATACATACACACACATATTTATACACACACAGACATCTTATGAAATAAATAAATAAAATACAACTTTATGCCATTTTTCTCCCAGTATATGCCATGTTGCACACATTGTATCACTGGATAACTGCATCACAAATATTGTAAAAGTGTCAATTTCAAAGAAGAACTGTGTTCTCAAGAAGTGCAAATCTGATCGTTTCTTATACAAATGGAAACAGAATCAAATCCCCCTCCCCCACCAAATCCCTGGGGAGGAAGTAGTCCCAATTGAGAACACTGCCCTGTGCTCAGTTTCTAATAAGATATTTTAGGAGTGCTTAAACTGCTTTGGAATCTTCATACCTCCTTGCCACACCCCTGCATTCCAGCTGTTTGGGGATTAATGATGATGACTCAGCCTGCCCCTTGGACATTACCCTAAGCCAATGGAGTATGTTTCATTCCTTTTGGATGTTTCGTGTTAGCAAAGGAGTCCACGCCGCTGCCCTCCACACTTGGAGCTGGGGCAATGTTGATATGGGAAGTAGCCTTGGTGTACATTTGTCTCACAAAACCAAGACTTTTTCATGTTTACAGAGTGATGCAGGAAGGATGCGCTATTGCAATTCTATGTGCAATGCTAACATAACATCAGAAGTGGCCTAGACTGTGTGGGAGAGAGATACCCTTCATATTCTCAGTGGCATTCTGGGTTATTTTTTATTACAATTGTACCTTGGTTCTCAAACTTAATCCGTTGCAGAAGTCCGTTCCAAAACCAAAGTGTTCCAAAACCAAGACACACTTTCCCATAGAAAGTAATGCAAATTGAATTAATCCGTTCCAGACTTTTAAAAACAACCCCTAAAAGAGCAATTTAACATGAATTTTACTATCTAACGAGACCACTGATCCATAAAATGAAAGCAGTAAACAATGTGCTGCAGTCACACAATCAATCAGTCAGTAGCTGAACTGGGTCCCACACAGTCACAAAAACAAAACAAAAAGAGCCACAAAAACAAAAACGCAAAATAAATAGCAAAAACCGACAGACCTCAGTGTCTGAAAACAGCTGGCAAACCGGAACACTTACTTCCAGGTTTGCAGTGTTTGGGTTCCAAGTTGTTTGAGTACCAAGGCCTTTGAGAACCAAGGTACCACTGTACTCCACTTTTATTGCATAGGTGTCTCAACTTTACTCCAAGATGATCAATGAAGCATACACTGTTCTCTACCCATGATATCCTAACCACAACCCTGCAAGGTAGGTTATGCCAAGAGACTGACTGCCCAGGGTCAATGAGTGCCGATGCTGAGTGGGGATATGAACCTGGAGCTCAACACTCTAACCACAATACCTGGGCACGCACACACACACACACGCACACACACACGCACACCTGGGAACCAAAAGTTAAACCCTGCCTATAGTAAGAGTATGTGTTAACGTCAAAACGTTAGCTTGCTTTGGAGATCCGAATGCTTGAAAAACATTGTGACATTTATTCGTCACAATTTAGAAACACATGGAGAACATCTGAACAAGGCCAAGTATCCAGACATATCACTCAGGGCATTTTGGGGGATGGAATAAATTCACAACCAGAGAGCACAGGTACACACAGTCTCATCTCGGAGCCACACTGGGAACATGGGACTGCTCTAGAAATACAATAATCAAGAAAGGGTTCGTGTTCAGCTAGCCTAGACTGGAAAGGTTCATGTTTTAACTATAAACTCAGCACACATCTGGAAAGAGGAAGATTTGAATTCTGGAGACAATACAATATAGGCGGTGACCATTCTGCGCATGTTCCTGGTCCCCGCATGTGTTGGCAGAGCATGCTTAAACCCACCCTGTTCTACTGTACTCTCTTCCAGGTCCAAGTGGAAAATAGTTGTCACCTGTATACAAGAGATTTATGCACAAACACAAAATATTTTTCTAGCCAAAGTTTAGCACTTTTAGTCTTCATTGTAAAAAATTACACAGCAATCCTATACATGTCTACTCGGAAGTAAGGCTTGTTGAATTCAATGGGATTCATTCCTAGGTAAGGGTGTATACAATAGCCTCACAAGCCTTAATTATAGCCACAACTCTTCCATTGAAATCGACAGGACTTTCAAATGCTAAACATTTCTTTTGCTGTTAAACAGCTTTACAAACAGAGAGCGATTTAATAAGGGGTCATGCTAAAATGTGTCTGAATCAACAATTCATAGAATACAGATCTCACCTGGTTTGACAGGACCGTACTATATAAATGATATTATAAAACAAGAGGACATATTTATGCTTTCTATCAATGAAGCCTGTTCCAGTTTCTTAAACCAAACAAATGCTGTCATGCGCTTTTGGGTATCCATAATATAAGCCATCTGTGAAAGGCTGGTGTGTGTTTTTTTGCAAAGCCATCCTCTTTCCAGGACGTTCTGATGATTTTGTCACTGGTTGGGGTTTTGGCAGGTCATCAACATCCCTCTAATTCCCCTTCATGAAATATAGCTTGTGAGCAGGATCTTCTGAAGGAACAGGGGGAAAATTTGAAAGCACGCCATGCCTGCTTTCACAAATGCAAAGTTTTGTCTTTAATCAAAGTGTGTTTTACTGTGCTGGTTGCCCCTACTGAAAAAAGGTATCCAAAAACACCGTTTTCAACGCCTGCTAAAAACTTTATTATTTAGACAAGACTACTTAGAAATGTACTTTTATTTACGTATATTTGATTTTACAACTGTTGATTTTATCTGTATTTTGACCATTTTATTGTCTACTGTTTTCAAGGTCTGTTTTTATCATTATTCCATTTTAATGACTACAGTGGTACCTCAGGTTACATATGCTTCAGGTTACATACGCTTCAGGTTACAGACTCCACTAACCCAGAAATAGTGCTTCAGGTTAAGAACTTTACTTCAGGATGAGAACAGAAATCGTGCTCCAGCGGTGCGGCAGCAGCGGGAGGCCCCATTAGCTAAAGTGGTGCTTCAGGTTAAGAACAGTTTCAGGTTAAATACGGAACTCCGGAAGAAATTAAGTACTTAACCTGAGGTACCACTGCATTTTATACTATTATGTAAACTACCGAAAGGCAGTTTTTGATTAAGGAGTATACAAATCTTGCTGAGTAAATAAATAAAATATATGGACAGGCTAGGTAGTCTGACCAATTTCGAAAGACAAGTCCCCTTAACTTATTGGGTGGGTGGCATTGTGGCCAGGCCTCGGGGCCCGTGGTGATCCAGCATGGGGCCTGAGATGGGTGCCCTTCTAGCTGGGGCTTGACCATGCCAATGGTGCAGGGCAGGGTCCTGCCCAGGAGGGCAGGCCCCACTGACCAATCAGCACTGGCGGCGGCGGGGGGGGGCATGTCCACGGTAGATTTAAACCACGGCACAGCCAGGAGACCACCTTCTCACTAAAGAGCAAGTACAGGTGATTTGTTGCCATAGGAGCGAATGGCTGGTGATCCTTATGGAAGGGGGCAAGTTTTTTCCACTCTCTCCCTTGGCTGGAGGTGACATCATCAAGGTGTGTGTGAAATGGGGGGCGGGGACAGCCAAAATAAACTGGCAGTCTTGGGACTGGAACTGAAAAGAGATATAGAGCCTTCCTTCAGTGTTGATGGTAGAATGGCACATAGACGCTTCTGTGAGTGGAGAGCACCACCACTGGTTAGGGGAAGCTTCTCCCTGCTGATCTGAAGCTACTTCACCAGTGAAAGCGAGCACAAAGGCCCGAAACGAGTTGTTTCAGCATGGGAGGCCAGTGGCTTTGGTTACACTAGGTCCAAAGGCCTGTGTTTTCCAAAAGGGGCCCAATCCTTGGATTTTTGGAGCTGGTATAGCAAAATATAAAACTCTCTCAGACACATATCCATTTTCTGTCCTGGTGGGTGTGGAACAGCAAGGCTTGGGATGTCACAGTGGACCCACACGATCCCACACCTCCCCTGCCCCACAAAACTGCAGTGTAAGCCACTCAAGAGGCTACCATAACAAATCAGGAAGCTCCTGATGCCAAATCATACCTACTGGTCCAGGTAACCTGTAGTACTGTCCACTCTGTCTGGCAGTTGCTCCCAATGGTCTCAGGCAAAGGTCCCTTTCACATCACCTGCTATACAATCTTTATAACTGGAGATTGAACCTATGCCCTTTTAAAATGTGTTGGTGGTGCTATTGGGTTGTTCTTGTTTTTATTTTGATAACCTACTTTGTGGTTTTATATTCTGACTTTATTGTGTCACACACACACACACATTTTACATCTGCGTAACATATGAAGAGGATGGATGCAAGCAAGCGATACCTCTGTTAAGTCTAATTCTTTCCTATCTCACTCACTGGGAAAAGAGATATCCCCAAGTTACCATAAAAACAAGGATTAAGAACACACATAAGAGAGTGTGTTAATAGAAGATGCTTCATGCTTAGCCTGGAAGGTGAAATAATTATTTGAGCCAGGTCAGATGGAATACACCCTTCAAGATGCTATAAGAAAATATGTATTACAAGTAATGGTTTTATAACTCATAAAATAACATAGCTGAATTTCCACTTCCCTGCCCCCACAGTTTAAACCAGCAAGTGCCTAAACTTTTCCAGCCAAGGAAAGCATTTTCTTAATGCTTCAGCTAATAAGTGAATATGAAGTTTCAGTCTCAGAGGAATCAAGAGACGCATATGATAAACAGCTAAAATGCAAAGTGGGGGGGGAGGTTCGTATGGGCATCTGATTGCTGCTGGACAAAAGCTTTGCGTGTGGCTTAAGGATTGTCCACTACAGCCTTCACACAACTTTGTGTGTCCATTCCCAGTATTTCAACTGCAGCCACTTTTTGTTTTGTTTTCGCTATTAGTCATCATTTATGAGCTGGGTGGAGGTGAAGATACAGCTTCAGACTTATGCAATGCTTTATTAGAAAACAGAAATAGAAGGCTGCCTGCTTGCTAAAGTTTGATGGAATAGAAAAACAGGCTCAGAAAAAGTAAAGGGATGCAAGGATGCCACCTGGGACTCGAGTAAATTTGAAAGAAAGGAAAAGCCTTGAAAAAAAGTGATGATGTCCTTTACATCCCTCCCAAGACTGTTCACTATCCCTTTTTCAAATAATAGCAATAGAATACCATGATATAATGAATTATGCGCTTGAAATGAAGGAGGAGGAGGTGGAAGAGTTAGTGTCCATCGTTCATATAAAGGACACAGAATGTTTGCCACTTAATTACAAGTTCCTTCACTGTCAGTGAAACGAAAGGGAAACCTGTACGACTTTCAACATTGTCCTTCATTACTAGGGTATGGTCCTAGGATCTTAATCCAGTGGATGAGCATCAGTATGACCTTTTAGCACCTAGGAGACATTCCTGCATTACTTTACAGGACTTGGCATGTGAACTTCAGAGAATTGATTCCAGCTATATGAGCAGATATTTATACTAAGCATTGGTAGATGGATGGGCAAAGAAGAAGGAGGTGAGTACTAAGGAAGTTGGATTGGAAAAGAATGAAAAGAGGACACCTAAACTAAGGTCTGGGAGAATCAATGGCTGCTGCACACACAAAGAGACTTTTTGGTAAAACACAATATTGCCCATATTGCCATCGTAGCGATGCGTCAGACGTGCTCTCAAGAATCAGGAATTCTGGCAGCCTCAGAAAACAGGCCACTGGAGCACTGTATATATCAACATCTCTTTACTTAGGAAAAGAAAACAGCAAAGGAGAAATGAAAATCAGGGGAGGAAAGCAACTCCAGCCAACATTGGCCACTAAATACAGATTTTCAGTTAACTTCAGTGTGTTTAATTCTAAGACAGGCATTTCTGATTCCATCCACCCAGTTGAAAAGGGAAAGACCACACCAGAATAAGCAACAAAGGGTGGTCAGATCCATAATTTAATGACAGCGTATGGAAGCCACTACAGAAAACTTGGGGGTAGGAGGCATAGGGGAGAGAAACATTCTATAGTGTGGTTAAGGGGCTGATTTCTAGAACCAAGCCACAGTATTTTCCAAGCCTGGGCAGCTTTTATTGAAATTAAAATAGAAAACCTAAGGCCATATCCCACACAGAAATTGACAGGTTAGCAATGACATGGAGCCTACCATGGTGAGTATGACTGGATGGCGAAGCTTTAGAAAGAAAAGAGAAACATCTGCAGAACGCAACATCACACTGACATGTAGGAGCCATCTACCAAGCATGGCTGTCAGTCTGCAGTTCTGGGTTGTTCTGGGCCGCTTCTGCATTTCACAGATTCATAGAGCTGGGTCCCATCTAGTCTAGTCCTTGCCCCAAAGCAAGACTTTCCACCTGTCAGTGTAGTCTAGCCAATTGTGGCTGTCCTCATGACAGAAATCAAAGATCCTGGTTTGGTCCTGATGTAACAATTTTTACTTCCACAAAGGATGACCCATGGAAGCTGTTACATAAGAATGTGGGAACCAGGGCTCTTCCAGGTGACAGGTTGATTAAGCATTCAATCTGATTTATTCGTTGCACATACGGTAATTTGTATGGAGATTGTACAGTGTCACTGTTTACCAAGCATTCATTCATACCACAAACATTTTCTGGGTGGTTTTTTGTGTTGTTGGTTTTTTTTTGAAGTGGGTTTGATGCCAAAGAATGCCAAATCCAATTTGATTGCGCGACCTAAATTTGCTACTTTATGACTGAATCATACCCGCAAAACAGCGACAGCCTGGAAATGGCCCCAGTCAGTTTTGCAGCATAGATCTGGAAACAAGAGGTAACTGGTCCAGAATGCAGCAGCCATGCTTTTTAACTGAGCCACATGATAGAGATGAGGACTGCTGGTCTTTAAAGTTCTGCAGTAGTTACCACATAGTTCCAAGGCTCAGTTCAAAGTGCTGTCTTTGACTTTTAACACCCTAACCTCATTCCAGATGTTATCAAACTACAACTCACTATCAGCCTCACTGGAAAACTGGATATATTAGGCAAAACTGCATATAAATTTGTAAATTAAGAGAAATGCCCACTAAAATGCTGGTGATTTATTTTCTGTGAGGTATCTAAACACACACACACACACACACACTGATTCAGAAATGTGTCAAACTGAAGCTTGGGAAAATGAGAGAAAATGAAATTGACAGGCTCATCCATCCTTATCTGGGAATAAGCCCAATTGCCTCAGTGTGGTTTACTTCTGAGTCAACTTGCCCAGGACTGCAATGCACTTTCAATTCTGGAAAGAAGCAATTAAAACCATGCTTTCGTTTGTCTTTCTTCAATGATGAAATGCATTTATCGAGACCCCACCAATGGCTATTGTTTTTGAAAACTGGAGACGGTTGATAAATAAAACTGTGAATGCTGGAAGTCTGGGATGCAGGTTAGGGAACATTTCCTTTGCAGATTTTAATATATATTATATATGAAATGAGACTAAATAATAACATAGTTGGTTTCCACTAAGTAATCAAAGAATGACATCATTATAATCTTGAGCATGGCCTACTTGCCTTCCAGACTCTGAGGTAAGTCAGCTTTTATTTAGAAGGCCAAGAGTAAGCTCTCCAGCCAAGGGTGACTTCTTTTGATCACATGAGCTATGATTAACCAGTCAGGAAAAAGAAATTCTATCTGGCCCCTATTCTGCTCCGCTATTCTCCCCACCCTCTACCCCATAAGGACGGTAGCTCAAGCATGGTTCCAGCAAGCAAGACTAACAATGCACTGGGGAAGAGCACTTAAAATATCTGTGGGGATTTTTAAAGAAATAGTGTCATGGCATTTCCTGCAGTCGTACGCCTTTAGCACATTCTTAAATCCAGATTCAGGTTGTTTGTGGTTTCAAACTGGATGTAATTTTAGTGGATCTCGATCAGAAACATAACAAAAATGCTGACTCTCGTGGCAGATGTGAAAGTCCTCACATGATTCCCCATTCACTGAATCCTTCCTTATTTTTAGCCTCAGCACGCTTAACTAGATTAAACAAAACTTTGATTTTAAATAGACATGTTGGTATTGACCTTGAAAGCCCCAAATAGTTTGGCATTAGAGGTTATTTGAAGGATGGCAAAAACATGAGACAACAACTGTTTTTCCTCAAAAAGTGCCAAGTTTTATTGGTGCCCAATTTCTTTTGGAAAGAATTCCTCTCCTCTTCAAGAGCTGATCTTGATACTGACTTCATCACTCGGGAGCTTATTGAGTCAAAATCTGACAGACTAGCCACACATATATAAACCTGCCCAGGGCTTAAAGTTGGCATCAAAGGCCTTTCTTCTCAGATGTATCAGAGTAGTCTTCTTCTTTGGCGATCACTTGTAACCAAGTAAGATTGTCTTCCATGAACACAGTCTTAATAGTGAGTCCGTAAGTGACTGTGGAGGCCAGTTCTGAATCCACACGTCCTTCCACAGTGGGGACATTGGTTTCCGGACAGGAGTTGATCATGATGAAGGTTTGCCAAATGTCTTCTTCTTTCTTCTTCTTCTTTGGCAATCACTCATAGCTGAGTAAGATTGTCTTCCATAAACACGGTTTTAACAATGAGTCCGTAAGTGACTGTGGAGGCTAATTGTGAACCCACACATCCTTCCACAGTGGGGACATTGGTTTCTGGGCAGGAATTGATCACGGTGTGGATTTGCCAAGCGTGCCTTCTTCTTAGCATGTTTCTCCCTTTTGTCCTGAGTTCAAGCGTCTTCAAAGTCCATGACACCTTTGGTAAAGGCTGTTCTCCAATTGTAGTGTTTATACTACATTTTTTTGGATTTCCTTGTTGCATTAGGCTTCCCATTTTGAAGTTTGGAATAGAGTAGTTGCTTTGGAAGATGATAATCAGGTGTTGATGTTGATGTTGAAGTTGATAATCAGGTGAAGGTGTTGATGTTGATGTTGAAGAATAATTGCTTTGATACTGGTGATCTTTGCTTCTTCCAGTACACTGGCATTGGTTCGCCTATCTTCCCAAGTGATGTGTAAAAATTTTGGAGACACCGTTGATGGAATCTTTAAAGGAGTTAGAGATGGCATTTATAAGTGGTCCGTGTTTCACAAGCATACAGTAGATAACAATGGCTCTCAAAGTGAACCATTCACAGTGTGACCAGCCTGTTAAAACAGGGTTGTGTTATCGCCCCAACTCTAATTATTATTTTCATTGCCATGATCCTACACTTTGTCGAAGGGAAACTCCCCACCGGAGTAGAAATCATATATCAAACAGATGGAAAGCTCCTTAATCTGAGTAGGCTGAAAGCAAAGAGTAAGGTTACTGTAATTTCTATCATAGATCTTCAGTATGTTGATGACAACATAGTGTGTGCACACTCAGAGGATGACCTCCAAACCATCCTAAATATCTTCACAGCAGCTTACGAAAAGCTTGGTCTATCGCTCAACATCCAACATCCAAAAAACCAAAGCGCTACACCAACAAGCATAAAACAACCCCTCTGCAGCACCACAAATCCAACTCAACGGTGTAACATTAGAAAGTGTCAATCACTTCTCCTACATGGACAGTTATCTTTCCACAAGGGACGACATTGATGCCGAAATCCAGCATCGCCTAAGCTGCAACTTTCTCCTGATTGAAGTGCAGAGTGTTTGCGGACCAGGACACTCGCAGGGAAGCCAAAATGCTTGTTTACAAAGCTATTGTACTACCAAAGCTATCAGAGTAGTAGGCGCTAGAGAGATATAGCCTTTTCAGCAGTGGCCCCATATTTGTGGAACTCCTTCTCACATCCTTAACAACTTTTAAACAGGCCTTGAAAACCTTATTATTTCAATACCCATCGGGTATTATAACTGGTTAAACTGTTGCTGGTTTTTGCTTTTTAGTATCTGAATTGTGTTACCTCTACTGTATACTGTTTTTAGGCTGTTGTTCATCTAAGAAAATAGGAAGCAGCCTTATACAGGGTCAGACCATTGGCGCATCCAGCTCTGTATGGTCTACACGGACCGACAGTGGCTCTCCAGGGTTTCAGACAGGATCTCTCTCAAATCTACATGGAGATGCTGAGGATCAAACCTGGGACCTTCTATGTGCAAAGCACATACTCTTCAACTGAACTACAGCCCTTGCTTTTAGTTTTGCAATTGTAATAGCATTGTTTCAGTCGTATTTTATGTTTTTAATTGTTTGTGTGAGCTGCCTCGGGTGGCGTATAAACACTGAATGGTCCAGTCCTCTCATTCTGTTAGCGCAAGGATTTATGCTTGCATAACAGAAGCACCAGTAGATGTAGAACAAAGCCATCAAGGTGGTAGCCACTGATAGTCTTATCCCCCTTGGATATGTCTAATCTTCCTCCTAAGCCATCCAAGTTGGTGTCCTCCACTGCTTCTTGTGGGAATGAATTCTATAGTTTAACCAAGAAGTGCTTCCTTTTGTCTAGAAGAACATAGGTTCCCCATCCTATGAGCCACTCAACCAGTTATTACTGGAATCTGGAAGGCAAGCCCCATTGAGGGATCCACCTGGTTTCAGATGTGGATTGGGCTACCTGTCCTCAGGGGCGTGTGGGAAATGACTCATGGAGACACACCCTTCATGTTGGAGACACGCCTCTTGATTTCCTGCCTCAGCTGTTCATGACAAAGTACAGAGTGACAGCGATGTGACATCTGCACCACAACCGCTAATCAAGCAGGAATCGGTGGGAATTGTCACCTTGACCTCGTTTCTACCATGCTGTCGGCAAAGCTGCTATCCACAAGCACTCTCTGTGCCGGTGAACGGCTGCAATATCACTGCAAACGATGTTAAAATGGAGCGCCGGCTGCTCTGGAATATAGAGGGCAGAAGGAAATTTACGTGGGTGGGAAAGCACATGTTGCCAGCTGGAGGAGGAAGTGGTACACCACACTTACTTCATAAGTGTGAGGTTTTTATAAACGAACTCTCTTGAGGATTGTTTAAAATAGACAGAAAATGACACACAGTCTCCAACTGGGCTATGTTGTTGTTTTAAAAGATTGCATGCATTCTAAAAACATTAGCATGCTTCCTTGTGCTCTTTCCAAAAGGCTATACTGTATTTTTAACCTGAACCTCTTCCGAATGGTGGGCAGTTGAGTCACACAGGAGTCTTCAGCACAGTACAAAACAAACCGCTTTACCTTTTGCCAGAAGGGTAGCTGTGTTAAGTCTGTTGCAGCAAAACCTGTATTATCCACCAACACTCTTTTGCGAGCAACGACTGATGATAAAGCAGTTATCACTGCCTGCATTTTTTCTGCATTCCATTTCCTTCTGACCTCGACGTTGACCGTCTTTACTCCGGGGCCATGAGTATATCACACAGAGATATACACATGGCTGGGAACTGCAAACACAGAGGTCGGAGGGAACTGAAATGCAGAAAAGTACAGGCAGTGATATTGACATAATTAACATTATTAACTCAAGATAAAACTTCATGCATCTGATGAAGTGGATGCTAATCCATGAAAGCTTATGTCAGCCTCCTCCAACCTGATGCCCTCTCACACTTGCTGAGAACACAGGAAGCCATCTTATAATGAGTCAGAACATTTGTCCATCTACCTGGAGATGCAAGGATTCTGCTCTGCCACAAAGCTATGACCCTTCCTCCAAACATAGGAAGTTGCTGTATACTCAAACTATCAGTCCATTGAGTTAAATGTTGTCTACATTGACTGGCAGTGACACTCTAGAGTTCTAGGCAGGGGGCATTCTTAACCATACCTGAAGATGTTGGAGATTGAACCTGGAACTGTCTGCATGCAAAGCAGATGTTCTACCACCACGAACGGGTTGCAGACCACTAAGGGGCTAATGGAAGTTGCAGCCCAAAACATCTGGAGTGAACCAGGTCTGCAAAGGTTGACTTATGCCATAATAAATTTGTTAGTCTTTGAGATGATCTTTATTATCTTACCTGACAATGAAAAACATATTCAGGGGTTGTTTTCTTAAATTTCATGTTCCAGACCAAGGCCACGCCATCAGGTTCATGCGGCGCATCTTCGTTATTGTTGTAGGAAGCAACCATAAGCTCTGGGTACTGTGCAGATAAAGATTATGCTATTAAATTTCAGCGTGCAAGGGGGGTACAAAGTTCTAGCTGCTGGAAAAAATCAGAGGAGTTCAAAACAAAATAGAAGATAGCAAGAGGACAACAAATGCCAGTGGGTCACCCAAAATGAGTAAGTAAGAAAGAGAGAGAGAAAGAAAGAGAGAGAAAGCGTGTTTAGTATTTCTGAAATGCATTTTGAGCATTTTATCTACAGGGGAAATGCAGCTGGAAAAAACCCATTGCAGGAAAAATCCACAATCTTCTCTCATTTGTGATATCGTGATAACTAATATTGGTCTATCTTACAAGATATTGTATTGTCCTAAGTTTTAATTTATTATCTGCATTGTTATCGGCCTGGAGTCTATTTTTTAAATAAATAAATAAGTAAGTAAAGATTTCTTGGTTAACAAAAGTATGTGCAATGTCTCTTTTTTTTCAAGTTGCATTTTCTACAGACCCTAGAGTCTATTTTGATCCTTTGATGCTTACCTAGGAGTAACAGCCACCGCACTCAATGGAGCTTATGCTTAGGTAATTGTGTGTGTGTGTGTGTGTGTGTGTGTGTGTGTGTGTAAAATAAATGTGTTTTATCATTTTTTATTCATTTAAAATGTTTGAAACTCGACTTTTCAGACAGACACACAAACAACCACAACAACAACATGGCTTACAAATATGGGCAAAAATATACTGAAATTGTAAGATGAACAGCAGCAGAAACGTCAGATACACACTGGGAAATAAAACAATACATGGGCAAGGTTTAAAACTGTAATAAAATCAATGGATTTTTTTTAAAAAAACAACAACAAGTAGCTGAAGATCTAGTACCATTTAAAAGCCACTGGAGGCACATAAAAGGTAGGACTCCGTAGGGAGGATTGTGGGGGAGAACGCCATTCATCCATCTTTATTGACTTATAAAAACATTTATCTATCACCAACTCATATAAAGTATCAGTTATAAAGACAGCATAAAACGATTTATAAAATAAACATAAAAATACTAACTAATAATTGAAATGACTGTTTCTACATGTCTCCTCAAAGGTGCATCTTGAATCCCATGGGGAGACTACCTGGCAGGAGGACTTACGTGGGGGTGGAGGTAGGTTGCAGACAGCAGGCCAGGATAAAGGCTAGGTTTTGTTTTGGGGTTTTTTTTTAAAAAAAAACAGTTTGCTCCTCACATTTCAGCAGTATTGGACATCTGTTTTTAATGTTAACAGAAGCTAATGGACTCGTAATGTCTAAACTATGCCTTTCATTTCATATCAGGATTGCCAACTTTTTTATGGCAGAGTTCTTCTGCCTTTGACAGCTGCACAACAAACAGAAAGCTAGCCTTCACGACAGGAAAAGCTTTAGTTGATTAAGTTGTGCTTATCACTCGAGCATTAAATAACATTTGAGCAGGAACTATTGTAGCGTACAGATAGGGTTGCACGACATCCTTCAACAAGGTCAGTACCTATATTTCCCCCATGTGAACAAGCCAGACTGGCTCCAAAGATATGGGGGCCTTTGTCAAAATGTTATGTGATGTGCCCTCTCCTATGTAGGTGGGCCTCGAAGGGCTAACCTGCTTGCAGGCAGTAATAAGGCAGCAATTGGGGCAATTGATCTGATGCTAGCAGCCCAGGGTTGCTTGGGAATGCTTTAAAGTAAAAACTGTGGTTTTGAAATCTGTGACTGAAATGGGCAGTTTTGAAAGGTTCAATCCACCATCTTGATTCAAAATGGCACCCAATTTTATCCAAACATTGACATAAACCTGCTCCCTGATTTCATGAACCGTCACACAAAATTTGGTTGCGCTATCTTAAGTGGTGTCCAAATGGAAAGTGAGGAGACAAGCTAAGGCAAAATTAAATTTTACAACTTTCCAAAAATTACAGTAGGAGCATAATACTATCCACCGTTCATCACCATCATGGTGATGCTGTCTGTCTGTCTGTCTGTCTGTCTGTCTGTCTGTCTCTCTCTCTCTCACACACACACACCCCTTTCTAGCAGAATTCCATTCGGCTTGATTTGTGTGAATTCCAGCATGCCTTTGATAAACTGTGCACTGTACAGTGTAATGTTATCACAGTGTGCTCTGATGCGTCTGTGCTACTTAGCTGTCTTTTGCACTCCAGAGGTCAGAGGTCAAAGCGCTCCCTTTGACGTAATGCACAGTGACACTGAGAGCAGTTAAGGTGTACATCCAAGAGGAATAAAGCTTCAGAGGAGAGAAGGTGAGCTGGGGCCACCCCAGAACAAAGCAACAGGAGACAGAAACATGCTTGTGCGCCTGGGGGCACGAACAATTACATTTTTTGGCAGTTGCCTTCCAGTTGACTTTATCTCGCTGTCCCGGGAATACAGTAAATGCTGCTTGTTAAAAACCTATCAGATAAGAATTCCATGTAATTTCCAGCTCCTTGAACAGCCTGAGATAAGTGTTTCCTCAGGCTGGTTTCCCAGTTCTGAACAAATCCACATATGTTTACTGACCACCCACGTGCCAACGCATACCTGTTGCAAAATGGATTCGATTAAGACGCATAGATGCAAAAAAATTTCCCTTTAAATGTAGCTGTGGTCATATCTCATAAGCATATTACTCCAAGGTCTGCATTATCTTCCTCAAGCAAGCTACAAGTTTGAGGTTCAGACAACATATTTATTGAGCATTCGTCCTGATACACTTGCACAAAGCTTACATGGAGGTTAGAGTATATCTGGTCTCTATTAAGCATTTGTTATTTGTTCCAATTTCTTTGCAGGGAGGTTATATGACAATGAACATTCATCCTGCATTCACCCTGGTTTGATTGTGGGCTGTTTATACACCTTCCCATTACTCATTTGTTCATCCCACACTTTTCAATGCATTCCCCCATGACTTTTCTAACCAGAGAAAGTCCATTTCCTTTTAAAAGTGGATTTGTTGCACTAGGGTGACAGAGCACCTTAATTCACTGTGATTCCACAAGCCTTATTTCCCTGGCATGTGCCTGAATACCAATTTAAACAGTCATGGCTTCCCCCAGAGAATTCTGGGAAGTGTAGCTTCTTAAGGATGCTGAGAGAGTTGTTAGGAGACCCGTATTCCCTCCACAGTGCTATAGTTCCCAGAGTGATTTAACAATTGATCACTCTGACAACTGTAGCTCACACAGGGAATAACGATCTCCTAGCAATGCTCAGCACCCTTAACAAAGCACAGGATTCTTTGGGAGAAGCCATGACTATTTGAAGTGGTACGATACTGCTTTAATTGTATAGAGTAGATGGAGCCTTCGACTGATGGCGGCTCCCTGACAGAGGTCTTTCACATAGCATACTACCCAGTTTATCAGTCTTTTAAAAATGGAGATATAATACCAGGAGTTGAATCTGGAACCATCCACATGCAGGGGATATATTCTACCACTGAGGCATGGTTCCTTTATCAAAGTCACATGGTATATATACAAATTGCAGAGCGAGTTTGGCTTGTGGCAAGTGCAGTGACATGTTTTATTTTGCCGCCAATCTTGGGCCATTGAATATTATGGCATGTAACAAATCTCCCCCAGACAGCAGCTTGCCATGCAGCATTTGTGGTATCGGGGAAAGTGGTTCAAGAAACAAGTCTAAGAGCTTGGAACTATTAGCACTGTTTCGTTTCGTTTTCAGACTCTGCCATACCATTCAAAAATTATGTATATCCAAAGTTGGTGTGCTTTTGTAAACACAAATCTTACCTGAAGGGACCAATCCATACAAGTGACAACCCGGTGCTTAGACCAGTGCTCATCGTAGAACTGACGGTTAAAGGAAAGGTTAGCTCCAGCTTGGACATCTCTGTATGGGTTTGAAAAAGAGTTACAGTTAAAGTTGTGGTTGGCTTACAATTCCAGCCTTGGCGTCAGCAGCTGGCATGCTAAGACAGATGCTGAGGCTCCAGTGACCCAGTTTGTGCCCACCACAGATGACTCTTTCCCTGGGCTCTCAACACTTGGCAGCTGGTTCTGCAGGCCTCCATTTTGATTTTCCACAACACCCTGGAAAGCTCATAATGTCAGGTCCTCCAGGGCATTGTGGGAAATTAAAATGGTGGATCAAACATAAGAAGGGACCCAACACAGGGCACTTTGCCCAGGTCTCACTTTGCACAATGCCAATTGTTTTAAAAGATTTCCAATCATTTATTTCCCCTACTACTATGTTTCGTTAGCTAGTTAGTGTCTTGGGACATCTTAAGACTGTGTCTTCTCTGCAGCCCACCCTGAAAACTATTTTGTCTGAAGTAAAAATGGAACGGCAAAAAATATTTCCTCTTTAACATAGTAAATCCATCCCTGTGTCAGTGTATGCCTACTGTGTCAATGCTGTGCCTGACCAATACCTCATGTTGTCCCCAGTGCAAATCCACATACATGACTCAAGGCGTATAATTGACCCACGTGGCAGAAGGCCTGAAGCGACACTGGACACTTCAAAGCACCTGCATAGTTGTCTCTTTTTTTAGTTTGTTGCACCTGACTTTAATTGTGAGTAAGAGTCAACCTAACAAGACATTCCATACTGTAGTCTTCATGAAGGAAGCTTGAAAACATACCACCTCCAGCAGGTAGCAGAGGGCAGTAAAAATATTTCCCGCTGCCCCTCTGGAGACCCTCAATGTTGGTATTCCACTGCATATTTTGGAGCTAAACCCAGGGCTGTAGAAACCACCTCCAATGTGGAGCCAAGCCCACCTTAAAGGATTAAAAAAAATTTGTCTGTAACTAGAAGCTTCACATTAAGCCAACTATCCCCGGAAGAGGAACTTTAAGGGTGAACAGATGAATCATATTATACATGCTCTCACACATTATAGCAGCTATCTGTTGTGCATACAATACTGCACTGCCACAACGTTTTCAACCATAAAACATCTTGGATGCCTTGGCAGGAAGGTGGTTTATATAAATGTCATAAATACATGGATAATAAACACAAGGGTTCGATATAGAAGAATGCATTTCACCGCTTAATCTAATTATCGGTCTTTAAAATGTATAAATTACTGGAGTTTGACACTCTGCCATGGAAATGGGCAATGTCAGGCCTAGAGTCCGAATGCAGCTCTTGATGGCTCTCCATCTGACCTTCAAGACTCACCCCAGGCCATTCCCTCCCTTCAAAGGCCCTACTCTGAACCCTCCCTGACTGCTTTTGCCTGGCTGTAACCTATTCTTGAATTATAAGAATGCCTCTTGCCTGCCTAGGTGGATGGAAAGATATGGATGCCCCTGTGAAGGAACCTCTGGCTTTTGCATGGCAGGACAATAGCATACTTTTGACACTGGCCACACCCACTTTCGTCTCTGGCCACACCCACTACTAGCATATGGTTCCCCCCAGGAAGTCTGCCCATGAGGGAATGTGTCTGCCTAGGACTGAAAAAGGCTCTTCCTTCCCACTCTAACACAAATAGTATCTATTTGTTTGTTTGCTTTTTTCATGTTGAAAATAAGAAAATAAAGACTGACCCATCTTTCTCTTCCACATCTCTGCCACCATAGTCAAAGAAAATGTCGGAATCTTCAGCTAGCGCTCTCTCAATCACACGTATCGTCCGGTCAAAAAATATAAGGAACTCTTCTGAGTGGAGAATCTGCTGCTTTTCTTCCTCTGTCAGTTCCCTGGGAGGAGCTTACAAAAGCATATTGGCAGCGTTAAGCCCACAAGGATTTAAATATCTCCAACTGAATTAAACAAAGTCTTCAGGAAAGAAAGGAAATATTCCTATGAAAGTCATAGCAACGTTGTTAGGGTCGAGTGGTTTGCTTCCTTCTAAAGAATCGCTTCTGAATCCTCTCTAAATGGACAGCTACGTAATCTTAGAATGCAGCCTCTATACAGAAGGTAGCCTATATCGTGCATATTTATTATTCCGGAAAAGAAAATACTTAGGATCCAAAATAAAATAAACCCCACGTTCAGATTTCAGGAAACGTTTTTGACGGATGTATGTTGCAAAACTGAACTTGGAAAAGCATTAAACGGCATTTCACAAAGAAGTGCTCTTTTAACACAGAGACCATTTTCAACCAAAGCTTTTAAAAAACGTTCTCAGCCTATTAAAAGGCATGCTTTACTTCACTGTATTTAGGTTTCTTAACATGAAGACATAGGAGCCTTCTAGAGTAGGGTTCATTTGGTTTTTTGCATGTGTACTCTTTCTGTAACAAGTCACTGGCACGATAATAGCGCATTAGTGGTGGCTTTATACTGGATCATCCACACATCATACTGCTTTATCAGTTGTTCTGTGACGCTTTCCCCTGGGGGACGGGGAGACATACTTGTGCTATAGTGCAACAAAAAGTGCAGAACGTTTGTGGTTTGGAAAGCTACAGAATTTAAGCAGGAAACTACAGGGCACAAACCTATTTCAAATGAAGCAGTGTGATTGCTCCAGAACCTCTGCAAGTACAAATGGTATTGAAAACCTGATTGCGAATAGCATCTCCAGTAACATCTCCAGAAGCTCAGATAATCATGAACGCTCCTTAGGCCAGGATCTTAAGGGCCAAAAACACATGCGGGAATGTAGCTCAGTGGTAGAGCAAGTGCTTTTCACGCAGAAGGTTGCAGGTTCAATCCTGGACCTCTCCAAGTGGAGCTGGGAGAGATCCCTATCTGGGATGCTATTTCTAGCAGATGTCATTGGAGAGGAAAAGATCCATGCCTACTTCACGAGAGCACACAACTTTCTTCTCTTATGCTCACCACTTCCTGAGATGATTGAACATGATGGGTTGTTTTCTGGTCCCTTATGTTTCCCTCTGCTGCAATAAAATAAAATGCCTTCTGTGTAGAAGTTTACAAGCCAATAAAATGAAATGAAAAGCAGCATACAGCAAGAAGGCAGCGCTTTCCAAGATTTACCCAGATTATCGTTTTCTATGAACATCTGTGAGATGCATCTATTCCAAAAAGGTAGAGTGGAGTTCTTGGGGAAACCCCATAACGATGGAACCTTATTCCCACTGGGAGCCTTCTAGGCCCAATTTTCTGGCAGTGTTAAAAGACCTTTCAATTTAAGCACACAAGAAAATAGCAGGTAACCATACTGGTCCATACTGGAAGGGGTGTGTGCAAAAGTTAACAGTAGGGTAATAGGTTTAAATGGCTTTATTAGAGCCAACTAAAACATCACAAAGTAGTGAGAAATCTTCCTCAGATTTCTCTGAGTTCCTCAGAACTCAGAATGGATGTTAAAATGGGGGTAGATAAAAAAATGTTCCTAGGCGTGGTGGAAAAATTCCAGTCTTCAGCTTGTAAGAGGAAGTAGAGGAGATTTTATTAGATGACAAAGGTTCTGTAGAACTGAGATGGCATCTTCATCTTACAAAAAAACTGCCTAAGACTTTTCTTTACCAGGTTCAGGAACATCATTTTGGTTTGTTGTTGCTCTTATTTTTACTATGTATTTTGTGGTTTTTATATTGTAATTTTATGTTGTGAATCGCCTTGAGATCTGAGGATGAAGGGTGGTAGACAAATTTAAGTCAGAGATGGCGAACCTCAGCCCTGAAGACCAAACGTAGCCCTCTAGGTCTCTCTGTCCAGCCCTCAGGACTCGTCCTAGGCCACACCACCTCTCTATAGGCCTTGACTGGCCCTCCTGGAAGACGCTCCCTAACGGCCCTGAACTGTGATCAAGCTTCTTACTTGCCTGCATGGAATACATCCTACTATACAAAGTGAATTGCTCATACAGCCATTGCTCCACTCGGTTTTTGCACTTTTGGCCCTACGCACCACTGATATAGGACTCACAGAGAATGTGGCCCTCAAGCTGAAAAAGGTTCCCCACTTGAAAAAGTTTCCCCAACCCTGTACAATGTCAAACCATGGCTTAGTATGAATACACAGGGACCAAGAGAGGAGATCACAGCCATTTTGGTTCTCCTTTTCTCCTCCTTCTACTGTGTTGTATGACCAATGGTCAGAAGTGAAGGGAGAGCCACATAGGTTCCTGATGCTCATTCAGGTGACCCTACTGCTAGGGATGGAATGACCTGCCAGTTCTGGTTCTCTTTTTTCCTCATTTTTCCAAACTTAAATTCAGTTCTTTTAAAAAAAGAAATCCTCATGAAAATTCACCAGCATTTTAGTGCTAATTTCTCCTAACAAATACGTTTTTATATATAGTTTTGACTAATGTACAAAAGTAACTTTCCCTGATATGGTGTGGTTTTATATGTTACTTCTACTAATATCTTCATTTTTAAGCACCCTTTCCCTTAATATATGCATTTGTGCAAACAATGCTTGGTTGGAGAACTGCATCACAAAATTCAGACAAGTGTGAATTTTGAAGGCTGGCTAAGTTTCGATTTGTGTATTATTTCAGGAAGTGCAAATTTGATAGATTTGGTTTTAAATGCAGACTGGGTAAAATACCTCCTCTATCCCTACCTACAGTAGATGTTATCTTGTGGTTATTTTGGATTCTTATGTTTACTCAGAAGAAGTTCTATTGTGTTTAATGGTGCTTACTCCTGGGTATATGAGAACAAGATTGCAGCCTTAGCCTAGCTTTGGGGTGGGAGGTAGAAGAAAGTTTGCAATTCTTCACCCATTTTTAAAATATAAGCAGAGGCTGTAACAGAAGCATAAAATATGATGGGTTAAAATCCAGGTCCTATTTAAGACTTTGGCAAAACAGCCTTTTATTTCACTGGAGCAATGACTGCATGCAATATGTAGCCAGAAACCACAGGGAACTATCTGCTATACATAAACACAAAAACATAATTGTTTTAGACAGTGTAGCAAAAAGTAAATGAGAAAGAAAGCCAGAAGACTCATTTATTACATTGCCCTAAAAAAGAGAGAACAAGATAGCACTATGCCAACCCAGAATTTACATGATATTTGAAAATATCAGATTGTAGTTAGTCTAGGTGTTATAAATGTATCTAACACACATAATTATATAAAGCAAAAAGAAGGGTAAAGATGCACTGTCTTGGAGTCTAAGAACCGAGTGTAGTTTTTTGTACACTTGTTGAGACTTTGCTACCATTCTTCTTTATTAATTTAGAAGAGTTCTAACCGACAGCAATTTGAAAGTGGGCTACAACTAAAACAGTTTCAAAATTCACAGTGCAATTACTGTATTCTTTTTTAAAGGCAGGATAAATCACAATTATCCAACTTAAAAAACACGAATGCTGGCATTAGATCCCACTGAAAGCCTGGGTGATTAACCAGGTCTTGGACTGCTGTCTCATGGTGCTGCCATGTCACAGAGAAAAAGAGAGACTAAAGTTTGGATGGCGCCACTGAGAAGGCTCCCGACTGCCACGTTGCCAAAGATGCCACAGCCAAACCAACTCTGCTGGTAGATCTCAACAAAAGGGCAGATCTATATGAGAGAAGGCATTCCTTGAGGTATCCAGGCCCAAGTTGTATATGGCTTTGTCAGTCAGTGCAAGTACCTTGAACCAGGCTCGGTAGCAGATAGCCAGTGTAGTTATTTCCAGATTGGTGATATATGTTTGCAGTAAAGGTAAAGGTAAAGATAAAGGGACCCCTGACTGTTAGGTCCAGTCATGGACGACTCTGGGGTTGCGGCGCTCATCTCGCTTTATTGGCCGAGGGAGCCGGCGTACAGCTTCCGGGTCATGTGGTCAGCATGACTAAGCCGCTTCTGGCGAACCAGAGCAGCGCACGGAAACGCTGTTTACCTTCCCGCCGGAGTGGTACCTATTTATCTACTTGCACTTTGACTGCTAGGTTGACAGGAGCAGGAACCAAGCAACGGGAGCTCACCCTGTTGTGCGGATTTGAACCGCCGACCTTCTGATTGGCAAGTAGGTCACCCTCAAAGAAACAGGTCTGCCACATTCTGCACTGGCTGCAGCTTCCTGAACAGCCTCAGGGGCAGCCCCATGCAGAATGCATTACAATGGTCCAGTCTAGAGGTTACCATGAACCAGCAGGGCAAGGCTCTCCCTGTCCAGGAACGGTGCCATGGTGGTCATGAAGTCCCAGGCTGGTGCAGTCAAGGTAGCCTCGGTGTGAATGTTGAAGCCTCCCAGAATGATTGTGCTGGGATCCTCCAACATCATGCCTGAGACTGCCTCTGCCACCTCGTGTAAGGATGCCCCTGGGCAGCAGGTTGGGTGGTATACCAGCAAGCAGCACCTGTCTTTCTGGTCGAGTGTTGGGTACAATTCCTCAAGTCTTGCACTGGAGCAAAAAGGTAAAGGAGATAGGATTCCTAGGGGTAATGGTGACTCCAAACTTCCAGGTTGGACTGATCCTGCATCAAATATCCAGCTGAGCAGAGCTGAGTCAGATCAACTTCACCCACCTTGTACAGCCAGGTTTTGATACTAAATGCTGAGTCAGGACCCTCATCCACAATCAACCGGAAGTGTTCAAGCAGATCAACCAGAAATATTAATAGTCCTGCTCACTTTGCTAAAATTAAATGTAGATTGAGGATTCAACAGTTTTAGGGATTTATTAAAGCAACTGTGTTGGCAGGCTGGGCTAGCGAGTTACATAGTGTTATTAATTAGTATTTTGTTTTCTAGGAAAAAAACAATGTGCTCTTTTTTAAAGTTGCACATATACATAGCATTTTTATTCACATTGCTTCTTAAAATGAGATGTTGGTGTGACTTGAACGATCCAAGGTTCTTTTAAGTAAAAAGGAAAAAGAAAGGAAAGTTCGGCTCCCTGAGCTATAACCAGTTTTTAGCCCAGAGCAAATTTTTATGGCTGGGTTATAAAATCCTTCAAAAACAAGATTCATAATGGAAGTGCTGACACAGGCTTCAACTGCTATACAGAAGTGTGAATGGCGCCGCTATAATATCTATTAAGGATTCTTTAAAAGTTGGGGGGTTGGTGTTGGGGGGGAATAGTGTCTCTTGCTTTGCATAAAAAAGAAAAGAAACCAGAGGACTTTATGCCAACATAAACATGCATTTAACCCATTATATACTAATTTGCAGGAAAGCCCTTAATTCTGAATAAGCATTGAAAACCCAGTACCAACAGGAAATGTTAGTCTAAATTCCTGTTTTGCCTCTAACATGTTTTTAATCACTTCCATGAAGCACGCATGAGGGTTACAAAGTCAGAAAAGGAAGGGATTGTATGAGGGAAGCAAATGTGATTATGCGATAAAAACGAGAACAGAGAAAAATGGAAACCTTCGTAAGGAAGACTCCTGGTATTGGCATTTTCCCTTAGTTATTTCACATGCTCAGGCTGCTGTCCTATTCACAGTTGCCTGGGGATTAAGCTCCCTTCAACTCTTTGGAACTGACTTCAGAGTTAATGTGAGCAGGGGGGGAAGTTGGTTGCTTCTGAAAGTTGGTTGCTTCTGGTGTGGCTTGGCCTATGTAGCAATTCCAATAGTTCCAGAGCTAAAGCTGCTTAGTCTTGAAGGAAAGGCACTCTGCACATGCTCAGAGAAACACAGGAAGCTGCCTTACACTTATGCCAGACCACTGGTGCATCAAGCTCAGCGTGTACAATGACTGGCAGCAGCTTCTCTGGGTTTCAGACAAAAGCCTTCCCCAGACCTACCTGGAGACACCGGCGAATGAACCTGGGACTTTTTGCATGCAAAGAAAATGCTCTGTCACTGAGCTACAACCCATCTATCTTTTTTTTTTATGGTTGCTGCTTCATATGAAATGAGCTCAGGCCTTCATAACAGAAGCCACAAATGGTTCTATTTTAATTTGCAATCAATTCATTAGGAGCGCTGCAATTAGTGGACATTTGGCGTTTCACCTGTCTCCTCAGAATGACAAAAGTGCCTTTTAAGTGTTTATGCTGTCAGTTTCAATTCATTCTCCCTCCCTCCTGCTCCTATGATATTAACACTCCCGCAAAGTGCCGTCATATCTGAGTCAACAACCGTGCTTCCTTCAGAATTCTGTGGTTTGAGTTCCTCAAAAACTGTTACTATCGAAAGCCCGAAAAAACCACCCTATCCAGCTACCCTTTGCCTCAGACCTGGCTTGACTAGACAAGAAGAGGAGCCAGTGGCAACATGAAGCACTTTTCCTAGACTAAACTATAACAAAGAAGGAGTTGATGTTAGTTATGGCTCTCCTTCAAATTCAACAACAAAAGTATACAAAGGGCGCACTTGCAAGCATGCGAAAAAAAGCCCACTAAAATAAATATATATCTTTCAGGAGTCTATTTAGTTTGGCTTTTAAAAGTATTCGCGCATAATCCACAATGTCGCCTTCCAGAGATATCCAAATTAGGGTTGCTTTTATGTGGCAACAGGAGGAAACATGACACAGATCTCAACCAAAATTGAACAGTGGATATACCGTATTTAACGGCATTGTTCTTGCTGCTTCCTAAGCCTGCTTGCTTAGCCTGCTGGTAACAAAGGCATGCGCCAAAGTGGGGAAAATTTGCTAAATGTCAGTTTAGATGGATGGATTTCACTAGTGCCCCTCCACCCTAGTCACTAGTGTTGAAGGCTAAAGTAGGGAATGCAGGAAATTGCCTGATATCTGTTCAATTTGTCCCTCTGGCCTAGTATAGTTTTCAGTCTCTCAATGGCTCTCTGCGGTCTCAGGTGGGGGTCTTTCACATCACCTGTCACCTTAAAAAAACACCAACCTTTGGAAATGTCAGGACTTGGACCTGGAAGCTTTTTATGGCAGCGAGATGAAGAGGAAAGGTCTTCTGAACCATTCATAAAAGGTAAAGGGACCCCTGATCATTAGGTCCAGTCATGGCCGACTCTGGGGTTGTGGCGCTCATCTCACTTTATTGGCCGAGGGAGCTGGCGTACAGCTTCCGGGTCATGTGGCCAGCATGACTAAGCCGCTTCTGGCGAACCAGAGCAGCACACGGAAATGCCATTTACCTTCCCGCCGGAGCGGTACCTATTTATCTACTTGCACTTTGGCGTGCTTTCGAACCGCTAGGTTGGCAGGAGCAGGGACCGAGCAACGGGAGCTCACCCCATCGTGGGGATTCGAACCGCCAACCTTCTGATCGGCAAGTCCTAGGCTCTGTGCTTTAACCCACATAGTTGTGTAGAAATGGAAGTCATAGGTATTGAATTTATTGAAGAAGGCCCATGGCTCAATGGTGGAACATCTGCTATGCCTGCAGAAGCTTCCAGGTTCAATCCCTGGCATCTCTGCATATGCCTGGGTGCCTGAAACCCTAGAGAGAAACTGCAAGTCACTTTAAATGATACTGAGCTAGATGGACCGATGGTCAGTACACAGCCGCTTCCTATGATCCATCAACTGTCAAACATGCAGGAGTCCTGCCTTCTTTGGAACATAAGAGCATAAGAAGAGCCTGCTGGATCAGCCCATGGCCCATCTTATCCAGCAGCTTGCTCTCACAGTGGTCAATGAGATGCCCTTTGCGTCTCACCACTTTCTATTTGCAAAACATGCACGCCACTGAACTACAGACCATCCCCAGTCTCCAGTGCACCCTGAGCCCTGTTCACTCGTTCTTTCCACCTACCCACATGTAATTATCCTTGTGTGAAGGGAAGGGGATAGGGGTGAGTCCATTGGGATACCCCCCTGCCACAGTTTCCCCATTCCTGAAGCTCACCCCTCCCCTTCTCAAACAGGCATCCATAAGATTTAGAACCTTGATCTTCCAGGGTTCTTAATTACGTGGAGAGCCTATTCAAGAAGGGCAGGCTCTCTATTGTAGCTATTCAGCCCCCAACATATACATGGGGGGAAACAACTGGATGACACAGGGGGGATGCCCTGCTTAGCTGACCTCCCTATGTCTAAGTCACCGCCACTGCGGAACCCTTGAGAGTCAGTTCTCTATAAACAATGTCTATATTGATTACATCTATATCCTGTCTTTACTCCAAAGAGCTGATGCTAGTCTACATGGTACTCTCTCCCCCCCCCCCCCATTTTACCCTCCCAAGAACCCTGTGAGAAAGGCTAGGTTGAGGGACAATAACAGGTCTAAGATCACTCAGTGAGCTTCATGGCGGAAAGGGGATTCGAACCGGACTCTTCTCCATCCTAATCTGACACTAACTGCTACTCTGCAAAGGGTTTCTTGACTTCTGTCCAAGTAAAAATGTGTCAAGGCTGCGTTCCTCTAACTGTTCTTTGGCTGCAACCCTAAACATGTGTACTAGGAAAGAAGTCTAGCTGAACTAAAAATATTTAGGGCTGGACTGTACATCTACTCTTAGACATAAGAGCCCTAAAGGTCTCCAGAGGTCACAAGCAATGCAATACCAATGTTAAAAGCAAATCCTAGAAAATAGTAATTTTCACTTCAGCTGTTGGAATGTATTAGCACACTGCGCATGGCAGTCTTTGGTAGATGCTTCAATAAAGTCCACATCTACATACCTTCCTTCACGTCTTGCTTCTTTTCTTGAGTTTCTATCTCAGAGTCATTCTGTGCTTTTGGTTCAACCAATTCTTCATCATCTTCATCCTCTAAAGAGAAAGAGAAAAGAAAGGAGGAGAAATTGAGAGAAAAAATAAGAATTCCAGGATATGCCAAGATTTTCTTCAATGCCACTTTTTTGCAATAGACAAATGGGCAAGCAACAGCAAAAGTGTAGCATTATTTGATTCTGCAGAAAATGTAGATACAGTGGTACCTCGGGTTAAGTACTTAATTCGTTCCAGAGGTCCGTTCTTAACCTGAAACTGTTCTTAACCTGAAGCACCACTTTAGCTAATGGGGCCTCCTGCTGCCGCCGTGCCGCCGGAACACGATTTCTGTTCTCATCCTGAAGCAAAGTTCTTAACCTAAAGCACTATTTCTGTGTTAGCAGAGTCTGTAACCTGAAGCATATGTAACCCGAGGTACCACTGTAGTGCTTTTATTCACAACTCTTTGACTACAAGTATTACTTGTTCAAATTTCCTTTATCTGTTTTTTTCCTACTTTTTTATCTTGAATAGGGACTTCTCAGTGGTGTTTCCTACCGTATGAAATTCCTTTTTAACAGAGAAATGGCTCCCTCCTTTGGTTCTTGCTTTTAAGAATGTTTTAAAAACTCATTTTGGCTTTTAATTGAAAGCTTTTCTTGCATAAGCTGTTGCTGGGGTTTCTGTTGGTGTTTTTCTAAATTTTATTAGCTGGCTGTCCTATTGAGATTCGGATTGTATGTTTTAAGCTTGCTGATTTTAATGGAATCGTTTGTTAGCTATACTTTTAAATATGCATTAAAACAGAACTTGTTTTTAAATAGATTTTATGAGGAACGGGGATGGGAAAGGCTTAGTGAAACCATGCAAAAGTGCTGTCACCTAGCCCTACTCAGTAACAGCAGCGGCTGGCAGCGGGGAGTTGCATTGTTTTACCAGGCTTCCCAACATGGAGGTCAGTGTCAATAACCGAAAGCAGGGGAGGCGGCAGGAAGGTCAGTGCAGTGCAAGTGCAGTGGCAGGAGCATATGATTGGCTCTGCTGCTGCACCCACACTGTGCCAACCTCTCTGCTGCCTCCCTCTCCTCCTCTTGCTTACCAGCAGCACCTTCACACTGGAAAGTAATGTAAGCAATGGAACCCTTCCATACTCGGTAAAAACCACACCTCTAAATCAGGTGAGACTACAATCAGTTCACTTGCACTGCAAACTCAAAAACGGCTGCAAACCAGCACTGGGGGCTGGGGAATGGGGCTACAACAGGGAAGACCAAGAAATGCAATGGTTTGGGCAGGAGGATGGAATTCTCATGAGTGAGCCAACTCTAAAGGAAAAAAGAGTCCTATGAAAAACTCTGGAGTGTCTTATACAATTACCTGTTCATGCCCAGTTGAGTCTCTGGAGTCACACTGCTCCAACAACAGCCCACCAGGCCACATCACAGCAAATTATTTTTGAAGCTCTGCAAAGTTAGAAAATCCGTTTGTGATGTGTGCTGGCATGGTGGTCTGCTGTTCAAAGAAAACAACCCTAAGGCCGCAATCCTACTTACTTAAGGAGTAAACTCCTGTGAACTATGCATGATCTGATTTGGAGTGGACGTGCATTGGGTTAGTTCATTAATTCTGTGTGAGAGCTCTTGGGTGCTTCTAAGCTTTCTGGAGGTAAGTGTAGTCCTTGCATTTGTTCGGTTATTTGCCCACCAAAGTCCAGAAAAATAGCTTGCAAATATGCTGAAGCAGAAGTATGAGAGACATTGGCTGCCATAAATCTGCAAGATATTCTTGAGCTAGTCACCTGTTCCATTCTATTCCCTGCAGCAACTTTCCATCTCGGATGACTTAAGCTTGACTTTTTCTCCCCAGAGGCATCTTTGCAGCCAGCAAAGCGGAGCGGCAGGGGGAGAAAAAGGCATACGGGTTTCAGCTTGGCAGCTACCCTACTAATGGAACACCTGTTATTTAAACACCTCATTTCCAATTCAATTCTCACCAGATTAATTTGTCTTTTGACCTACAAGGAAGGGTTAAATAGAATCCTGACCCCCAGGTCAGATGCCACTGGCAAGCAAACAGGCATGGCACAGTTCTGAAAAGTCATCACCACTTGATTTGGAGAACGCGGCAGCCATGAGATGCATTTGGGAGCTTTAAGAACAGTTCAGCATTAATACGAATTTAATGAGCGCTGAAAATTGACACATGTCAGCTACCACTAACAGATGTTTCACTGGCCTTTCTTGACCTATGCAAATCTCTCCACTCCTGCTTCTCCTTCTCCCAAACCCCACTCATGGAGTCTTCCTTTTCCTGTCATTTGTGTCACGGTGGTGTTTGCCTTAAGCTACAAAGGGCCTGAACATCCAGGTCAATGCACAGCTCCACGAGGGTGGTGAAAAGGACCCAAAATGAGAAAAAGCCACAGAAATCAAACTGACCAGCTAGAAGCACCCATAGGGCACAGTTCGGGAGGGGAGAAGGTTTGGTTTCCATGTGGGAGGTGCCAGGTTCAAAACAATGCCCTGACGTGCCCAGTTCAAAACAATCACAAATAGAAAGTCTACTGCAGGTGTAGGCAAACTTGGCCCTCCAAATATTTTGAGACTACGGTTCCCATCATCCCTGACCACTGGTCCTGTTAGCTAGGGATGATGGGAGTTGTAGTCCCAAAACATCTGGAGGGCCGAGTTTGCCTATGCCTGGTCTACTGGGTGGGTGGACTCTGAGAACTTGAAAATTCTCTGCCTGTCTAAGTAGAGAGAGTACTGGTGCAGATGGACCAAAACTCTGATTCTACAGCCAGCAACATCAGATGTTCATATATAACTCAGCGCCTTCTTGAGCTCTGATTCGCACAGTGCACATGCATGCATGGCAGTAGCGTGGATAGTAGCTATAAAAGTAGGAAATTCACGCAAGCAATGAATGCATAGGTTAGCACTGAGCTGCAGGTCTCAACCATGTGACCCCAGTTAACACAAGAATCGGGCCTGACTTTTCACACATATCCAGAACATGTGTGTATGGAAGGGAAGGCCATTGAAGGCCTTTGTCCTCACCATATTCACATCTGTTGGCCTACCAAGCTGTGGCAACATCGCATGATAATATACTGTACTTCCTGTCAAATAGATTAAAGTAGTTTGCATACTGAAAATGAAGATATTGCTATTAATAACAATATTAATAATAATATTGGTACTGTAATTTAAATAATAATAATAAATTTTATTCATATCCCGCCCTCCCTGGCCAAAGTCGGGCTCAGGGCGGCTAACATCAGATACATAACATTAGCATAAAATCAAACAATAATTAAATTACCTCCTAAAAAAAGTATGTGCAAGTTTTCAGTGTGCAAGTTACTTTACTTTCCTCTCCTTTATCTGACAGAAAGTCTTCTGGTTCATTAGAACTTATTTCCAAGCAGGTTTGCAAGAGGAAAGTCTGAGTTGATTTTGATGTATAGGTTGTACACAATCTGTTTGGGGGGGTCTGGGGGGATTCCAAAGTCATTTCCACCTACTTGCTTGGCAATCATTTATCTAATGTGATTGGCTTTTCAAGTTAGCAAACTTGTGACCATTGTTCTAATTTGTTGAAGGTCTGAAATGCATATATTTTTCATGGCACATGAACCATTTCTCTCCCTCCTGTGATTTTCCATGGGGATTGGATCTCATAAGTGAAGCATATTTGTGTGCATTGGTAATAGACCTTCTTTTATAACTTGATTTTGAGTCATTACCAAGAGTCTCCCATATCTGCATATACTATCCATCAGTTGGCTTTAAGTAATCCTTAATATGTTTCTGTTCAAAATGGGGAGGGTCCCTGGTGGCCAGAACAATGCTCCTATTTAAACTACGTGCTAGAGATTCTTCTAAGAGACCTGTCTGCCTTTCACTTCAAAGGGATGGATTTATAACCAGGTTTTCATCTCTAAAAGAAGAAACCAACTTCCTATACTGCTTTCTAAATTGCAACCAAGCTTTAGAAGTTGCAGCTTATTCCAGTGCAATCTATTGCAGTATGTTGAGAGATACCCACAAAGATTTCTAGATGGTCATCTGCCATGGATACTTTAGATTCCTGCATTGCAGAGGGCTGAATTAGATGACCCTCGGGATCCCTTCCAACTCCACAAATCTACGATTCTGTGATTCTGTAACCCTATAACTGCTCCTATTATTCCACACACATTTCATAGAACTCAGACAAGTCAACAAACAATGGGCCTGTCAGGAGTAAGCATGGACCAATGGTACCAAATAGTATGGGAAACAGCCTTACTAGAAAAATTAACCAATAAACTGAAACTGACACAGGGACAAATAGAAGAAGACGCTTTCACCCCGGTATGGCTCCCGTTTACCACACACACAGCCCAACAAGACAACGACAAAAATCCACCAACAGCATACAAATCAATATGGCTAACCTGGTCCAAAACACCCACCCACCCCACTCACACATGAAAACAAAGACCACCACAGCCAACCACAAATGAACAACCGCACCCTAGGTCAACCCCAACCTCTCTCACCACCAAAGGAACACAAGTGAACAGAAGAGAACCTGCACAAGCAACGCTGACACCAGACCCTACATATAGTAAGCAAAATAGAAACATCGCTATCCGACCCCCCCACCCCCCATCTTCCCCCCCTCCACCTCTTTCCCCTTTTCTTCCTAATGTCTCAACAAATGAAACTGATTTGGTAAAATGTTACATGGGGGGGGGGGAATATGAGAGAGAGAGATTGCACACACTTTTGTAAATCAATAAAATCTTTAATAAAATAAAAACAAACAATGGGTCTTCTAAGCTCTTTGTTCCAGAAACCCACGATTGCTCCTTTGTCCTAAGCCATGGTTTGTTTTCATATTACATGCAAACTTGGCCAAATTAGGCTTGGTGCTGATCATAGGTGTTTTAATGACACTTTATTTTCATATGGAAGTGGCTAATATGGGTCCTTACCTGGATGGGGCAAGGTCAGGGCTGCACAAGCACACCAGTCAAGTCAACCCAGTGCTCCTGCCAGCCCCATCCAGGTAAGTGGCAGTGATTCCAGTGTCAGGAGGGAGGCTCCACAGCACCAACTCACCATACCAGCTGCTCTTACTACCATATAAAGTGTGAACAAAAGACATGGATGTAGCATGCACATGTATGCAAGCTACCAATCAATCAAGTTTCTTCAAGGAAAATGCATAGGTTCTCAGTTACATGTGTCTGATGTTCAGCTTCCTGTTTCAACAACAGAATGACACCAGTGGCTTCCCAAAAGGCATAAAATGTAGGGCTGCCTTAATCCACTTACTATATCTGAATTTTAACTGTGTCCCCATCAGCCTAACATTTGAGATAAGTATCACTTCAGCACTAAAATGCCCTCTTCCAATTCAGTTACACTACAGGAGAAAAATGAGAACATAAAGGGGAAAGAACATTAATTATCAAAATCACATCCCTCTTATAAATTCCTTGAAAACAGTTTTCATGCTTCTTCTGGTTGTATGCACACCATGAGCTACACTTATTTCCCCCTCCCAACCCCACCGTTAAAAATAAAAAAAGTATTTTCATTGGGACATGTGGTTTTAGTTTTTATGTAGTTGCGCTCTCGTTGTTCAACCAGTTTACTAAGCGGCTAAATATTCGTCTAAGATTTATGTAAAGCAGACCCCCCTCATTGCTGATATATGCACTACCAGCTCAACAGCCATGGCATCTGTTGCTCCCTGGAGTTCGAGATTTACACCTCCTTGGATTTGCACCTCTGAGGCTAGTTAAGAGATCATAACTCCTGTGTATGGTTTTATGTATCAAGAGCCATGCTGAATTAGACTGACAGCACCATGTTTCAATCGGTATAATTACAAATGATCCCCCTCCCTTATTAATAACACACCTTTAAAACAATGGTATGTTAGTAAATCGAAACAAACTATGGATCTTGCGCTGTGAATTAGGGCTGTGTTTGGTGGCTTAGGAGGGCAAAAGTAGAGTTGGCTACATGCTCCAAGACCAAGAAGCTGTGGAAAGTTAGCAGAGAGTGGCTTTTGCAAAGGCTAGAAGTGGGAAGGGAGAAAATGGGTGCTCCTTAGCTTCCACAAAAGCAAGTGTCTTTTGGAGGTTTTCATTTATTCATTATTACAATTATATCCAACGTTTCCTCCATAAAGCTCAAGGTGGCATATTCAGTTCTTCCCCCCTCCCCATTTTATCCTCACAACAATCCTGTGAATTAGGTTATGCCAGGAGAGTGTGACTGGCTTAAGGTCACCTGCTGAGCTTCATGGCTGAATGGGAATTTGAACCCTGGTCTCCCAGGTCCTGATTTAACAGCCTAACCAGTACACTTCACTGGGTCTACATCTTCAAGATAAATACAGGCCTCATAGAAGCCTCCAGCTTGGTGCAGCCTGGAATCTTAATTTGGGCCCCAAGTTAAACCCATCTGGAGGCCAGCACACCCATTCTAAAGACCTTCATCATCTTGCTTAACCTGAGACATGGTGCTATTTATTATATTTTTATCTGCACAAAATTCAGGCTGGCCCATATACGATGCCCCTCTATGTTACCCTCAGTGATATAATGGGACATTTAAAAAACAGACCCCACAGTTCCCATAATGCTCTTGGAGCAGTGCTATCTCAGGTGTGCTCTGTGGGAAATTCAGGAAACAGTTGAGAATATATATGGCTGGATCTAGACTAACAGTGCAGTTCTAATAATGACTTCTCAGTAGTAAATCCCACTGAATTCAGTGGGGCTTACTTCTAGTAAGGAGAGGTAGGATTGCAGTTGTAGACATGATTAGGGTAGATCCATTGAACTCAGTGGGACTTATCATGATTAACTGAAGTTCCAAAGATTTCCATGGATTTATTTTAAGTAAAACTAAGTCTCGATGCGATCCAGAGCTTCAAGCAGAGAGATAGCTCATTCGTATGAACACCTTACCCTAGTATATGCATTTTTGCACACATCACGGGGCTAGAGAAATACACTGTGAAATTCAAAGAGGTGCACATTTTGAAGGGTGGCTGTGTTTCATTTCACATATTGTTTTGGAAAGTGCAAATAAGGTAAGTTTGCCTTTCAATGTGAACTGAAACCACTTTCTTCCCCAACCCTATCTGGCACCACCCCAAAGCCTGTAAAAAACACACCAAGTACTTCAGAATGAAGTTGCAAGGTGGAACATATTTGTGCAAAAACAAAACAAACAAACAAACCCCCAAACCATGTTTACATATAGTTCATAAATTTCCACAATTTCCTCTGAGTGCAGAATTTGTTTCCCCAATGCAATATTTGGGATCTCTGGATGCAGAATGCAAAACAAGCCAGTCTATTTGCAAACAGTTTGCTGAAACATTTGCCATGTGTTGTCTTGTTAAGTCTCTCACAAAGTTAAATTTGCTAAACATTACTCTCTAAAGGTTACCGTATGTGCTATTTCTGGCTTGTGGATTCTCAGGCCTCCTGGTGTAGTATTTCTCATTTCCATCTCTTGGTTTTTTAGCTTCACCACTGAGCGCTGATTTTGTGTTTGCAAGTCAGCGTTGTTTTCATTGCACTCAGCCACTGCCCTAGAAAGGCAGGTCTTATTTTTCCATTTTGTGACAAATGATGGAGTATCGCAGCCAAATGGCAAAGGGAAATGCCTCTGAACGTTTTGTTTATGATTTTTTCTTCTGGCATCTCATGATGCCCTGGGGCTGGCAAAGCCATCTTCACGGCCTCCCTGGCTACAAGTTGTTGTACTGGTCCAACTATTCCGTTTGGGATAATGCTGCAATATAATTATTTTCCTACTAATTAAACATGGAGGGCAGTCTGTATTTGTTACGGAAGGAATCTGTCTAATCCCAGAAACGAATTTTCCTTGACCCAAGTGAATTTTGCTTGGTTGCAGCAAGAGGCTCCGCGTTCAGCATCCTTTGGCTATCGCCAGTCTAGACCAGCCATATACCTTTCTTCTAGAAATGTTTTTAAAGTGTTCATTAAATCCCTGAGCTGAAAATGCAAATAAACCTATGAAAGCTGATCAGGCACAGATTGTCTTTATAAAGAAACTCAGATAAACCCGATTGCTTGACCAAAGAAACAGGAAGCCTTCCAGAAACAGGAAGCCCTCCTATACCTCCACCTGCTCAGGAGCCACCAGCCTAGAAAGTTGTTTTTAATGGGGCTGCAGCTATGCATATCAGTGCATCAGAAGGTTGTCAGCATCCTGTCCCTTCATTAGGGGTCCATGGTTATTTATTATTCATATTATTTCACATCATTTATGTCACTTGATTGTAATAAAACCTCAAGGTTATGCACTTCACATTCCTTACACAGCATTCACTGAGACTTGGGTATTGGTGAGGCACTAGGGATGAGCAACATGCCATTTCAATAATGCTGAATATGTGTTGCCGTGAAACCACATCAGGACCAAGCGCTGCAGAGTCTCCAGCCTTGCGCTAATCGCCCCCACATGCTTATAGGAACAAGGGATCCAGAATATTTGTCCATCTAGTTCAGAATTGTCTATACAGTACTGACTGGCAGCAGCTCTCCGTGATTTCAGGCAAGACAGTCTCTCCCAGCCCGACCTAGAGATGCCAGGGATTGAATCTGGGACCTTCTGTATGCAAAGCAGATGTACTACCACTGAACGACAGCCCAGCGTGCCTGAACTTACACAAACCTGAGAATTCTCACATCATTGTGCTCTTGACCTCAGACCCTGTACTCCAAGATGGAGCATTTTCTCAAACTCTTACCAGATGTATTTGACGGCCAATCAGCTCAGTGCCCATGTGCCTTTCGTTGCAATGCCAATCAGTACATGCCAACTGGCGGAACACAAAGATGGAGGACTGTTGTCAGGCCAAATGCTTCCTAGAGCCAGCTGGATGGTTTTCAACGGCCCTAGTTTTAAACCCAAAGTAAGAGGTGCCAAAACTCATCAGCTTCAGGATCATACAATATTTTGTCATGTTTCCAACTTCACCAATCACCATGCCATTCGTTCATTAGTCATTGTAGCTGTCGTCACACAATCAACACAGGGGACAATACAAATAGAGAATATAGGAAACCTGGCTATTTATTTATCAGGAGATCTCTGCTTTGATCCCTATCCGCACTGAGTCGTGTTCGCCCTTGCTTTTCCAGACAACTTGGGACACGCAGCTTGGCGATTGAAGCTTTTCCCCACTTAAAGAATCAGTTGTGCAAACTGATGCTTCTTAGGGCAGCAGACTTTTAGACCCGGGAATGCTGAATGGGGATGCTTTTGGGCATGTGTGTGGTGCCCTTCCCAGAGCTCTCACAGTCATCTGAGTCAAAGGGTAGAAGCTTCCAGGGCAGAGGGCACGGCTTCAAGCTCTCTTGCACCTCACAGTTTAGACTAAGCATCCGACAGGCCCTGAGCTTGTATGACTGCTTTGTAGTACATGAATGTGTTCCTGCCCGCTAGCATTTAGCACTGGAGTCTGGAAGCATTTCTCTTGGAACTGACTCATAGAGAAGGAATGGTGATCTCAAAGTCACACAACAAAGCAAGAAGCACAGTGCAAAAGGAGGCTGTCCGACTCAGCCCATGAATATAGAGTGTCTCTATAACTCTAGGAAATACGAGCGCAGCTTCTGTTTGAGACTTGTGTGTAACGGAGTAGCCTTAGAGAGAGAGAGAAATCAATAGGTACACTGTCCTTTGAATGGTTTCAGCAAGATGCTTTAGTTTCAGTAAACGTTAGTGCTGAGCCATTGAGAACTTTCAGCTCAAAATGGGGGTGGGTGGGGGGATGAAATTGCTCTGAGTTGGCTAATTCATGCGAGTAGTGCTCTTTCAATGTTCACTGCTGCGCGCATGCCACCTTGCAAATTTACGTCCTCCTTCAGTTTGCATTGGGCTGCTCGTGAAGCAATGGGCAGCGACAAAAGAGTGTGTGTACCGTTTCCTTCTTCCCGTGTCGCAGCTAATGAGGACCCCGTCGCATTAAGACAGTCAAGACGGTCTCTGGCAGAACGTGTTGAGCCAAGGTGTTTGGGCCTGCATAAAATTAAGCCACAAGCGAAACACTCATTTCTGACAGCAGATTTATAATAGGAAAATCCCAGCAGGACTGAGGCATTAGAATCTCCCCCCACTTTGGGGGTTTTTTTCCATAAACTTCACCTTGATTTAGTATCTCAGGCAAGTAGCAGGAAAAGCTAGCAGCAGAGGTAACCCTATCATCTTTTCTGCAAACAGCACCCTTCCATTTTCTTGGCTTCCTCATGCTGCTAATGTGAATTCAAATCATCTGTGTTTAAGGTTAAACCCAATGATTGACAGAGCTTTGTAGTCGCAGCCCAAACTGAAGATTATTCAAGATATCTATCAGTTATTACTACAAACCCAGTATGACATTCAATACCTAGAGCGAAAATTGTTTTTAACAGTGTAATGTCTGAATCTATTTTGGAGAACTATTTTTAAATAAGGAACTAAGCATAACCAGGTGGCTAAAATCCAAACACAGATTTTGCATCTGAGGAGGAACAGGGAGGGGAGATACAAACACACAGTTTGAAAGGTGTTCCTTGCAACAAGACCTCAGTGGAAGATACAGGGAAGCAAAGGAGGAGGCTTTCATTTTGATTCTAGGGTACGTAGTTAAACTTCAAAGTTAGGAAGAACCTTGGGACTGGAACTTGCTTTGAATTTCACATTAATTTCTAAGGTCACACCCACAACATACGTTCATAGCACATTTATACTTCCCCCACAAAATCCTGGGAACTGTACTTTATCTCTCACAGAGCTACAGTTCCCAGCAACCATAACAAAACACAGTTCCCAGGATTCTTTGCAGGGAGGAGCCCTGACTGTTAAAGCAGCAATGTTCCTCAGGTGAAAATAGGAACATTTCTCACTCACCCCAACCTTCTTTGACCCCCCCCCACATTTTTGGTGCCCCCCAGCACAGCATTTCCTGTCAGAAGGGCAAGTGCCATCACCGCTTCACCATTGGGTCACAGCACATGCTTTATCCCAATTTTATTTTGTTTTGGTAGATTTACAAAAAGAAAAACACACCAATAATAAATTTTGGAAAGGGAAAAGATTAGACAAGGATGAACAAAACATATTTTTTCAAAAAATCCAGACTCCTTGCGCTCCGCTCCCCTTGTTGTCCTGCCCAGGGCAGCCCTGCCCTCTGCCTGCCCCTCAGAGCCGGCACATCATGCAGGGCTGGGTTTGGGCAGTGGCAGCCTCTTCTCATCCTCCTCACCTGCTCTCCAGCATCCGCTATGAGCTGCCCAAGGGAGGAGGCCGGCAGTGGTGACCATGGGCAGGCAACAGGATGCTCTCTCATACCACCTGCAGCTGCCACCGTTGTCACTCGGGACAAGTACTGGCTCATCCTCCTCCCTGAGTGTGGCGGCCGCAGCTCTGGTGGGGGGGAATATGGATGTTCTAATCCATGGGTATGCAAACTAAGACCCAGGGGCAGGATCCGGCCCAATCGCCTTCTAAATCCGGCTCACGGACAGTCCGGGAATCAGCGTGTTTTTACATGAGTAGAATGTGTCCTTTTATTTAAAATGCATCTCTGGGTTATTTGTGGGGTGTAGGAATTTGTTCATCTCCTGCCCAAAAAATATAGTCTGGCTCCCCACAAGGTCTGAGGGACAGTGGACCAGCCCCCTGCTGAAAAAGTTTACTGACCCCTTTTCTAATCAGAAGCCAGGATGGCTTTCCTAATTCCGGGACCGTCCCAGGAAAATCAGTACACTTGGAGGGTATGTAGGAGTACTTTAAACATATGGTGTGAATATAACCCAACACCCAAGTCTCTCTGTGCCTTCAGAGGCCTAGTTCTCACAGAGGCAGTTAACTTGTGTTCTGGGTTGTACGGTTGCAGTTGGAGTCTCTAATGATTGAGTGCTTCTCAAAATCCCTCAGCACAGAAAACTAGATTTCAGGGAGAAGGCTTTTTATAACATTGTATGTGCCACACTAATTTTCTATGTGGAGGGGTGTGTTTTTTGTTTTGTTTTCATAGTGTCAATCCAATGAACCAAACCCGGCTGCGGTCCAAAGTGGTACAGCCCAGGCACCAATTTATGGCCTCAGTGAGGACTATGCCAAAGACCACTTCTACAGTGTCTGTGCCTGATGTACACCATTTTGTAGAACTACAGTATTGTATTGATTCTTATCAAATAAGCTGCAGCTGAACTGGGGTGGGTAGGGGAGAAGCTGAACTGCGATGTTAAGGTGGGAAAATTATTTCTCAAGCTTTTTACTGAAATCTCAAGGTCAGGGAGTGAGAAAAGAAAGGTGAATTTCATCCGGAAAGCGCGGGGAGGGGTAACAGCCCGCCACCCGGAGAAAGGATCTTGAGAGTGTGCGTCTGTCTTAGTTTTGATGTGATGCCTGTGACTGCCAGGTTCTTAGTGGCCTTTCCTGAAGCTTCTTTAATCAGTGGCTGTCACTCTGTGCTATTAGCGAGGAAAGGGAATTGCAAAGGGGAGGAAAAACAGTGATCTTTTAAAGAGAGTGGGAGAAAGAGAAAGTGATGGGGAGGGAGGGAATTCAAAGCAACTAACCATTCCAGTCACCTGATGCCAAAAGCAATAAATGCATTAACAGCTTGGCCAAACCTAAAAGTCATGAAAGCTTGCCGATTCCATCAGCAGAATAATTTTTCAAAGTATATGTGTAAACCCAGGAAGAAGCTTTCCCCCCCTCGGTTTTCCTTTTTAAAGTGTTGGATTGAGAGACAGTGCGCAGAGCGGGGATACTTTGGGAAAAAGGACTAAAAATGTGAAGAGAAAGATCTTCCCGTTTATCAAGTTTTCATTTTTCCACATGCAAACAATGAAAGTCGGGAATATTCCGAGCCAAAAAATTAGTGTGAGGAAGGGAGAAAAAGAAAGAGGGAGAGGGAGAGAGAGACGGGAATGTGTTCCATGGATCTGTGGAGAACCACATAGAAACATATACAGAAAGAGAAGCCGGAGCGCCGAGCATTTCCTGACCTCTTGGCTCAGAATCTAAAAGAAGGCTCCAAGGCGAGAAGCATGAAAGAGCTTACACAAGAAACCATTTAGAAGTGCAGCTCTCTGCCTCGTGAGGACCACAACACAGAGGAAATGTGCTGTGTAGGAGTGCGCTCCTCCCACTAGGAAATGGTGGGGGAGAAAGACTGGTAATGCCATCATGTCACGGAAAGATTTTTCAGCCCGACCTCTGTGCCCTAGAGACATTGGAAAAACTGGGCAGATTGAGAGACAGCCATTGTGTTATCAGGGAAGGATTCTTAATCCTGCCCGTATATAAAAAATGTGCACTGGTTTATAAACAAAGGGAACATGTAGTGGGCTTTGTTTTTTACGTTTCAGGTTCTCACACAGTCCCATTTTCAAGATTGCAGAGGTAAAAGCAGTGGCCAAATCCTACCAGCTCCCAGCACAGGGGGAAGGGCCACAGCTCAGGGCCAGAGCATCCGCTTTGCATGCAGAAGGTTGCAGGATCAAAACTCAGAACCCCCAGGCAGGGCTGTGGGAGACCCTGGGCCACTGCTGCCGATCAGTGTAGCAGCACTGAGGGAGACGGAGCCATGATCTGACTCAGTATGAGGCAGCTGCCTATGTTCACATATAAATGTCCCAGCACTGGTCTGGGGAGGCGATGTTTTCTCAGCACAGTAACACAACCTCAGTCCAAGCACTGACATAAGCAGCAGTGTCAGCTGTTCGTCATCCAAGGGCATTATTTCAAAAGGCCGGGGCAGCAAGAGCAAGATTCTCAGTAGGATTCTAATCTGAACGGCAAAATTCACACCGTATTCTAAGAGCACTGGCTCTCGGTATCTTTTTATACTTTATAATCAGGGCTTTTTTCAGTCAGAATTCTCAGGTGGGCATCATTGCCATTCAAACAGAACAAGGGAAGTGTTCATGGTGAAAAATAGCTCTTATAATATTGATAACGACATTAACGAGATGGGCCAAAGATACCCTCCCCTTTTAACGCAAAAGGATATATGTGCTTTTTGGCACTTGCATGTAGTACATCGTCTTACCCTTCCCTCAGGGCTGTATTACACATTACATTAGCTATGTACTGTGTCTGAATCTGCAGAGTTGTGTCTGTGCATGCACAAATTGCCAATGAAGGAAGCCCAGTTCAGACTGGACTATCGGTGTGGGGCATATCCTTAACTTTCCACTGAGGGCCCAATCCAGATTGTGAGGCTTGCACCTGCAATTCGCATTGAGGGGAAATTCCTGTTCATTTATATAGGAACTTATTTTCCTTATGCAAACTCTCACCTTCCCAATCAAGACTGGGACCACAGCAGAGGTAAGGGGTTAATACCCTCAGCAAGTTGATGCTAAGAAGTTCAAGTTTTTCCCAAAGAAAGGGTTTCTTAATTCCAAAACACAAGGCGCTAAATAAAACATTTTGGCACTTTAAGAACCTGTTGTGTAGGCAATTTTAAAAGAAGTCATCATGAAAATTCTTCAGAATTGTAGTGTGAATTTCTCCTGATATACACAAATTGGCATGCAATTTTGCCTACCTATATACATGTTTTTGCAAAGCAATTTTCCTACAATATATGTTTTTGTGTTACTTACACTCATTGATGCATGTACATGCACACCTTACCCTAGTATATGCATTCTTGTACCCATTGCTGAAGAACTGCACTGCCAAATTTTGAGAAGTGTGAATTTTGAAGGATGGCTGTATTTCAGTTCACTTATTGTTTTGATAAGTACAAAATAGGTAAGGTCACCTTTAAATATGAACCAAATTAAATTTCTCCTTCATTCCTCCCATTCTAAAAATGACATTGCTATGCCACACAATGTCAGGCAGGAAACAGGCAGTAGAGGCCCAAGTCACCTCTGAACAGACTCTTCCCTCTTCCTTGTGGCTGCCCTTTGCTCTTGTCTCTATGGTTCAGAATGCACACTGGGAAAATCTACGAAAAATAATGGCAGATTTCAGCACATCTGTCAGCACAGTGTTTTGATCAGCATTTTGAATTATCAGAATCATAACACGTGACCCAAATGTGATGAGAAGGATCAGATTTCAGCAGTTTTGATAGCTAGCACAATTCACAAAATTATATACAGTATAAGCCTTTCTTTAAGCTTGGATTACAATGTGGATATCATTGTGGATTCACTGTTGATCGCTCATACAGATAGGCAATGCCATTTTTTTATACCCTGTGTGATTCAATCTGTCTATATCCCAGTTATTTAAGGTAGACACAAGCCATTGACAATGCTAAACTATGAAAAAGTAACAATCAAGGAGAAATCAGAAGACCACAAGGACAATTCCTTCTCTGTGATCATTTTTCAGAGCTGGGACTAACCTTAAACTCAAATATTATGTCTTTTTCACCATGTATCTGAATGCTTAAGGCAGGTTATGAACCAAAAGCAGGTACCAACCCACCTGTTGAAGACTAATAGTATACAATACTGAAAGGGAGGTTTCAGTATGACTATACGAGTGCCAATGCCCTAGGCTAAACTAATTTCAAAACTAATCTCCCTTCTAATTCCCATCTCTGTCACAGAAGACTTTGAGGACACATCAGTAAGGAAACTTGACAATAACTTTATTATCTCTCCCCAACAAGAGCAGGAACAGTAAGACTCCACCTAGCTAAAACTAAGTCTAGTGCCACCTAGTGACTAGCCTATAGAATGGCACTATCCATGCAACCTCCATTACCCACTCTCTGACATGTCTACCTAACACAATCCTTTCGGTCGTAACTGGGTAAAGATTTGATTAATACTTAACAACAGTAAGTCTCTTCCAAGCATGTTTCATTTTAAAAGAGAGACTATTGGGGTGTTTTAATCATAAAAATGCTGAGCATTTAAGACATCCTCCCCCCACTCAAATCAGTGATTCAGCTGGAATGAAATACAACTCGGTTTTCAAACATTTTGGCATTTAATTCGATTTACTGCTAAATTGATAGCTAAAATGAAAACAGATTTTCTAGTCCTGTTGCCATGCACGAGGATGGAAGTGGGATAGGGAAAGGAATGATCAAGTTTTCTCTGAATTAATTTTGGACGTCTTTGGATATTTCCCCCACTCTGTTTTTCGCCATTGCCACAACAAACAAACAAAAAGTGGTTATTAATTCAATCTGGGATCTATTTTCGGCCAACATGCTGGTGGCCTTTGGTGGATGAAATGGGCGAGTGGATGAAATGTTATGCTAATCAGCGCATTTGTTACTGGCTACAGCCGAAAGAACAAAGGAGGAGGAGGGGTCTGCAAGGCTGAATTGCCCACTGGAAACAATTTGGAAGCTGCTTCTCCCCAGCAGACCTGAGACTGTTCCACATTATACAACTGAACGAGGTTCTAGGGTACCATTTGGACAACCAACAAGAAAGGAGCAGATGAGAGAAAAGAGATGATTGGCAGTGAAAATCCAACAGTTCGGTGGCTACATTGGATCCACTAGGAAAGGCTAGAGCAGGCATAAGAAAACTGAGCCCTCCAGAAGTTTTGGGACTACAACTCCCATAATCCCTAGCTAACAGGACCAGTGGTCAGGGATGATGGGAATTGTAGTGCCGAAACACCTGGAGGGCCAAATTTCCCTATGCCTGGGCTAGAGGAATAGCTTGCTAGCAAAGAGAGCCATTCTTTGCACAATGCATAAACAACCTGTGGAACTCACAGTAACTTGATGTGACGGCAACTCATTTAAATAGTGGTACCTGGGTTAAGAACTTAATTTGTTCCAGAGGTCCATTCTTAACCTGAAACTGTTCTTAACTTGAGATACCACTTAAGCTAATGGGGCTTCCCGCTGCAGCCGCAACAACAGAGCATGATTTCTGTTCTCATCCTGAAGCAAAGTTCTTAACCCAAGGTACTATTCCTGGGTTAGTGGAGTCTGTAACCTGAAACGTCTGTAACCCAAGGTATCACTGTGGTTGGGTTTGCTCTTAGAGGCAGTATAGTATCCCAAGCAGCAAAGAAACAACTGAAAATGGATATTGCTTCCATACCCATTGGTGACTCTCCCTGAGCTGTCAGCCCCTGGCCACAGCTGAAAGAAAATAGGCAGCACAAAATGGGCCAAGGCAAATCACGCATTCCTACATTCCTAACTAGGGCAAGGAGCCAAAGAGTTGCTTACACTTGTGCAAGAGCCCAGGGATTAAAATAAAAATAAAAACCCATCCCTTTGAACTGCTGAATTGCACACCCCAACACCACTTGCAAATTGCTTTTGAAACAATGATCAGTGCACCGTTTTTCATTTTGTGGGTGGTGGAGGCTGCCATTCGGGTCTAACCCCACCCCTTGGATTCATGGATCTTGTTTCAAGGGTCTTTGGATTCTGGCCCGAGTCAAATGAACAAACAAACAAGTGGGAAAGAGGAAGAGCAGAGTAAGGAAGACTGACATAGAAAGGAGAACGTTTTACACAGTAGCAGAAGGATAAAAGGATTACAAATAAGCAGTGCTTTTTTGTTACTGACTGGGCCATCCAGAGTGCTGATCCATTTCTTATTCCAAAGTAACGTTTCCCTGATTGCAGATTATCACTATTACTCTTATTTTTTGGTAGAGGGAAAAACCAGACATCTTAGCAGTTGCCAAGACTGTCATAAATGTGTCATCGTTCACCAGTATTCATTTCATTTGAATTCAGTTTTCTAAAAACATTTGGTTTTGGTGAGCATCCCAGAGTTCAAATGTTTTCTCCAGAACTTCAAAAGACTTTATGCCAATCTACGTTCTGCAAATGATGTTGAGAAAAAAATATTATTTTTTGTCAAATTTCCGGAACTTTTAGGTTTCATCCAAGACTGAAATAATAGTGGGTTTGGGGGATTATTTTAGCCTTATCCAAGTGTATAAACAAAAGAAAGAGGGAAATGGGGGGGGGATAATGTTAACCGGGCTTATAAAAATATTTTTTAGATTGGGAGGAGGGAATCAGACCAGTTGTCATTGTTGTTTTACCCAGAGCTGCTTCTTATTACAGTCAGGTTTAACAAATTTGGTGGATAACTAAGGATTCACAACAATTCTGGCAATGTTGGTTCAGTGAGACAAAAATCCAAAAGTCGTGATGATGAGTTAATATCTACTCTAAAGACCACCCAAAAAGGGGGGAGCAAGTTGCCAAGCTCCATAGAACCGTCCTTCTGGCTAGATGTTAACCAAAAAAACTCCAACAAAGGAGTGAAATGGATGGGATGATAGAAAATTCCCCAAGTCTGCAGTCTGTAACAGCCTTAAGATGATGTGCATCAGTTATTTTGCAGACTTACACTGCAGTCTTCTACATGCCATCTCAGATGTTTGATGAGAGATACTCCCAGGTAAGTGTGTTTAGGACTGAAGTCTCAATTAGGTTAAATTGTACAAAGCAGATTTCAGATTGCACCTGAGACAATCATCGTTGTCCCTTCTTTGAAATTTTAAAAGTCAGCAATTATTTCCCTCTTGCTCTAGCACAAAGCAGGTCACAAGATTCTGCTTAGCTAGAGAAAAATGCCAGTAAGCTGCCAGTTCATCAACTTTTATGGTGTCTTAGTTCATCTGTAATCACGGTATCATTACTATTGGACCTGTTTTTAAAATAGTGACATTACCTCTGTAACGCTCCCATGATTAATTTTGGAATTCGACTCACAACCTAAATGACAAGATGATAAACAGATGCTACTGTATTTCAAGTTCATCAGTGGGGGGGGGGTCAGGAAGGGGGGGGTGTTTACAAAGAGAAGCCCAGCGGTAATTTTTTAAAGAGTAGCAGGGAAGGGTTGATATGCAGGGGGAAAAAAACAAGCCATCCTCCCTCCTCCACAGTTTGTTAGCTCCAAAAATATTCTGAAAAGAGGGGCTGAATGGATGTCCCATATTTGGGGAAGGGGTCACTGAGCTAAAAAGTGTTATTCTCAGATGCAGCTAAATGTGACAATATAGCTCCCCATCTCCCCCCAGCCTGGTTCAGATTGAGACTGTAGAACGGAGTGGGTAGAGATAATATTTTTTTTCCTTCATTTTCCCAGTCACATTTGCCCTTCCCAGAGCAGATCTTTTGTAATGCATGGCAAAATGTACAGGTAACGAGAGTTCACACACACACACACACACACACACACACACACACAAAAACCAGTTAAGGCAACCATGTGTCCTACTTCAGAAGATAGCTCTTGATGTCCAATATAACGATAGAGACCTCTAAGAAGGGAGAGCAGGAAGGGCCTTGAAATTGCCCATCAAGCAGTTGGATAGCAGACTGGGCACAAGTCACCTGGTCACAGTCTTCCCCGCTATGGCAAGATCTCCTATTTCAATTATAAGCATTCTTCCTAGTTATACTTCTGAAGGCAGCAGCATACAAGCACATCTGCACCCTCCAATATACACACAGGCACACACACGCACACGGAACATTCTGCTTGGCATTGTCCAATGGAGCCTGATTGATCATCTGCATAGGAATGCAGGCAAAGCATTTGTGAGAAAAAATAATTCAGAAATCAAAGCTTTCTCAGACACCACTTGCAGGAGATTAAATTACATCGTAAGAATGCTAGATGAGAGACTGATGGTAAGAATGATCCAAGTCCTTTATCTATGCTTAGACCAAGTTTAAAATGTAGTCAGCTACACTGTGTTTCGGAACGAACAAAGCACTACTGGGGGTTTTTAAAACCAAGCACTGACACCCACCTTGCCCCCCCCCCATTAGCCCTATTATTAGGAATACCATTTCAACTAAAATATGTTCCCCAGAGTCACTGACAACTACATACTTAATCTTTGATATTCGTCCCATCGATTCTTGGCAGAACTATAAAACAAAAGGAAGGAGAAAAACCTAAATCTGCTCTGAGTAGGCTTCTACAAACAATGGCTTTCATCTCGGCTCCAAGGAAATCCAGATCAGGCATTGGAACCAACTCTCTTGCTGCTGTTGCTAGCAATCATTTCAAATTTGCTTTCCCCTTCCAGAACATTTCTAGAATCTTGTTTTTACTTGCATTTGGTGTTGTATTCTCCCTATAACAATTTGCTGGAATCCTCCTTCCCCCTAGGGGAGTGTCGTTGCCCATTGGCCAGCGCTGGTCTTTCGCTAGCCAACAAAGCGCAGCCACCAATTTCCATTCTTTTCTACTCAGGGGCATAACATCCCTTTGTAAGCCTAAAAATCATTTCCTTATTGCATACGATACATTTCACTGGCTCGATGAAGCCTCTAAAGGAAATAAAGCTTAGCTTTATTTGGGGCTTTAGAAAGCAGCATAAGCGGTTGTCTTCAAAGTACCGAAGCCGGTATATTTAAACCTCTTAAATGCCCCTTGCTGTGGGGTACATCCCACATTTGTCTTGCTTTATTATTATTATTTTTTAAAAAATCTGCCCCACCTTCTTCAGTGAGCTTTGCAAGGTCCCACCTGCTCATACCTTAACCTCTGAACAATTGGCGAGCAGGTGAGATTCTGTTAAGTGTGGGTATCTCTCTCAAGCAAGGGACACTTGAGAACTAGGAGCATTGTAATCTGCTTAAGGTGAACCAATAACTTTGTTCTTGGAAGTGTCCCTCCCAAACAAGCCCCACTGATACAGAGCTGGCTTGAACCAGCAGGGTGGCTTAAGGAATTAACTAACTCTCAGGTGTGCCAAAGTGGAGGTTAGTAAATCATTATCATGTTATATAGAGTTTGTTTTTTAAAAAATGTATACATTCAGTTAGAACAGGGGTAGCCACCACACCACCACCAGTTGTTGGACTCCCAACTCCCATCAGCCCCAGAGAGCTTGGGCAATGGTCAAAAATGATGGGAGATGTAGTCCCAGCAATATCTAGAGGGCACCACATTGGCTACCGAGTGCTGGTGGGGGAATCTGCCAAACTTGGATTCCAAAGCAAACTCACCTAATTCAACCTAGGCAGATCATGATCCTGATTGGATCATGGGTCCACTTCGGAATCCATAGTCCTGTGGATTCCTTCATAAGGAGGTCCAAGGGCTGTAGTGGAATGGCCATTCTCCACACACACACACACACACACACACACACACGAGCATCAGAGCATCATTAAAGTCCTGTTATTCCTAGGGGGACTTGCTATATTTACATTCAAGGCACATGGAAGGAAAGAGCCCTGTTTTTCTTTTCTGTCACACTACACTCCATGACTACTGAGCATGCTCACTTTCCCTGGCCTGGTTTTCCTTCATTTTGTTGTTGTTGTTTTGCTACGTCAGGGTTTTTTTAATGGGTTGTGTTTAAAAAAGAAATAGGCAACCTACAGGGCTCTCCCAAAAATACTGCCATTTTTCTATTGATCCCATTTTGGATAAAATGCTGGCAGGACACACTATCTGCACTGGCAACTAGAAGCAATGATAATATGTGCTTCGTATTAATGTTTGCTTCCAGACAATTGTGTAGAAAGAACACCTCAGCAGTGCTAAAGGTGGAGGCAACTGTGGTCTGAGACTTACTGTGTATATGTGCATCTGAAAATGGAGGCAAGCTCCTCAAGGATTTGGCACTTCCTTTTTGAGTGGTTTTACACCAAAAACTGCCACAATGAAGATGGAGGAAGCTTGTTTTCTCCTGCTCCACAGGCTAGGACCCAAACCAATGGATTCAAGTTACAAGGAAGGAGATTCTGACTAAACACCAGGAAGAACTCCAGTAAGAGCTGTGGAATAGGCTCCCTTGGGAGGTGGTGGGCTCTCCTTCCTTGGAGGTTTTTAAGCAGAGGTTGGATGGTCATCAGTCATGGATACCTTAGCTGAGATTCCTCAGGATTCCTTCCAACTCTATGGTTCTATGAAAACATATTGCAGCATAGGCCCAGATTCACACACATACTTCAAAAACAGGCCCAGCATAACTCTGGATATTGAGCTCCAGCCCAGTTTTAATGGACCACTAGCTCTCGGGCACTTTCTAAGGCTGCAGACAGCCAATCACAATGTTGTAATTTCTAAATATGTACTTTGCTCAGCTGGAGACCCGATAGCAAGAATTTTGGCTAGCATTCTGAAATATAAACATGAAATTTCAGCTACCCACAACAGACTCTCGCCCTTAGACACCTTCCTGAAGGAGGGTTTTTTTTAAAAGAAGAAGAAGATGTAGCTGCTGTGTGTGTGGCAGTCAGACAGTCGCCCATAAAGATGATAACATTGAAATATAAATAAAACCGTTTCATCATTCACTGGCAAATAGTATTCACTGCTGCTGGCATAATCCCTTCAGATCCCTCCAGATACATGTAAAACACTAGGAAGTTGATGGGCTGATATTTTTCAACAGCCCATCTAGATGTTTTGCTCTTGTGTTTATCAACCAAACCTTTCAATGCACGCCACATTGATTACCAAAAGGTGTAAGTTCCTGCCCATGAGGGTTGTCGACTGCTAAAAAGACTTTTTTGTTGCTTAAACGTGAGCTGTTTAACCAACAATGTGATATCTTAATTAAATCAATGTAGGTAATGTCACATATTGCCAAAACAGCAATAGAAGTGCCTTTCTTGAGATATTGAGATATCTTACTATTTCATAAATGCTACCACTCCCTTTAGTTAGAAGGAAATAGTATACATCATTAATATGGGGTTGTTGCTGCTTTTGTTCATTCCATTTTTCCAACCGTAATGTTGCCATCTCACGGCTGATGTATAGACACCAGTGGGCAGATGGTGCCTTCGTTCTTTCAGTGGTACTAAAAAGGTTTATGTGGATAAACCACGAGGATGAGCAATTTCATATTTGATTTGCAAAATGATGCCTATTTTCCACAGCCTGAGTCCAAACGCCGGCTCCCTCGGCCTAAAAGCGAGATGCGCGCCGTAACCCCATAGTCGCCTTTGACTGGACTTAACCATCCGGGGTCCTTTACCTGCCCTGTGAGCAGAGTTTCCAATAAAGTAAAAATGCAAATTAGGGAATCTTTGGAACCTGAGACATGAAGCCACGTATTGCAAGACAGCAACACTGAAGCGCAGAGCTTTTATTCTAGAAAAAAAAGGTGCCGGTATTCACTATGAAGTTTTTACAGTAAGTGCCACATTTTTAAGCAGTGCTTTTCATCTCGGGGAAAGGTGTCGGCACTGCGTGCCCTTGAGTACCCCCAGGAAAAAAGCAGAGTATTGTAATGCCATGCAATGCCCTTCGCATGGGCTCAATTATATGAAAAGCAAATTCTACTAACGAACAAAGCTGCAAATCGGATCCAGATTGGAACTGCAGTTGGGATCTTCTTACAAGTTTGTGTGCCTTGCTACATTACTGATTTCAGTGGATTTTATATATTCATTAGTCATCTGAGGATGTAGTCTCAGGGCTCTCCAAATGGCTGCACCTTCACCTGTCTCTAGATTTTTCTACTGGAAAAAAAATAAATCAGAATTTATGATTGCCATTGTAGTTGCTGCTTTTATGAGAACCAGTAATTAGAAGCAGGCCCAGGACAATTTATATTCAAAGAACATGTCTCATAAAACACAAAAAAGGAACGCATTTCAAGAGAAGATTGGTCTATACCAATGGTTGGGTCAGCAAAAGAACTCTTTGCAGGTTTAGCTAAGGAAAGTGATTCTCCTGAAGAAGAACTGTGCAAATTACAGAACTATGTGATTGTACACATATGAATTTTACTGAGTTCTGAAAATAAGGGGACCTAGCACTTGATGTTGTTATGGCTGTTCTGTAGACAGTGGATTGTTGAACTGGGGAGTGTTTATTACATCACATTGTGATTCTTCTGTAAGTGCATCCAACTTTTCATACTAGGGGCATGTCTCATGTCTGCAATTTTCAGACCAATTGCTTACAAAACACTATGGGAGATTAACCAACTCCTTTTTTACCCACCCTAAAACTGTGGCAGCTGTCCTTGCAGAGAAAACACTGCAGAGATCCTTTTTAAATTTGCCTTTGAAAGAGGCAGCCTTGGAAATTAAGTTCAACTCTGACCAAAAAAGTAGAAGTTGTACATTTTTTCCTTAGAAAAGAAACAAACAAACAAAAACTCCATTTGTACAAAATTGATTGTAGTATGCCTGCAAATCTCAGCCACTTCTGTCAAAAGAGGGAAAAGTTTTACCTGTTTTTTTAAATTTCCCAATAGTGAATGATGTGAATAATTGAAATACACTGAAAGAGTCTGCAAACAGCCCGTTCTGCCCTTTTAGTGATGTTTCAGTGACGTCTTTATGACATTTCCAGGTCACTTCCAGGTTCAGGACAATGTGCTTATATACGGTCGCACACATTTTGAATGCACACAAATGTGGGGCTGCCTGTAGTGACATAGAAAACAGTGCTCACATGCAAGCCAACAGGCTACATTTCAATAGATTATTCTCCTTTGTTGCCATGCTTATTTTATGATATTCTCTAGGTTATTTCTATTGGTAATGATATTTGCTTCTTTAGACTCCCTAATGGAAGAAAAGTGAGGTAGAAATACACTTTATCGACATTAATGTATCACTTTCCCACCTTATAAAGGCTCCTAAGAGACACACAGAGACATCTGAGTATTTCAGCCACTAAATAGATGGCCCCAATGTGGCAGCTTGTAGGAGCGATGAGAAATGGGTTCTATTTACTAGGAGGAAAACTAAATGCCACACATGAAGTACTGTAAGAAAAACCAAGAGAGAAAAAATAGCTTTAGGAATGGTTTCCTTATTTAAACAGTTCGGCTAAAGTTGGAAATCTCTTCCTGCCAAAGCAAGCGACTCACAACCAGTCCGCCACTGAACTGCTTTGCCTACTGAATCGTTGCTAGTAAAAGATGCTGCCTTTTTGGTAGGACTCGTGAATGACAGAAACAAGCAGGAACTTGGTTCATCTGGTTTCAGAAAAAGGGCTGTTGTGCATCTTGATTTGAAGACTCTCATTCTATACGGTCACAACTGTATTTTGCAATTTGCTGTAGCCTAGATTTGTTTAAAAATATGTGTTACTGTGCAACATTTTAAATTACACGAGTTTAAATAAGGAGAAAATGTAGGTGTGCTCTAGTTAAAACCAGCAACCTACATTTCCAAACAGCTTTTGTGTGATTATTTATTACACAAAAGCTGTTTTATTACGCAAAAGCTTTATTTCTGCAATTGCCCAATGGGAAATACAAGATGCAGACCTTGTATTCCAGGTTGTATTCAGTGGTGTCCCACTGCTAATGATCCAGCCGAGGCTTCTGTCAGCAGAATGGGGAAGGAAGGTGGTTTTCACATATGTGGTCCTCATCACCCGCCCATCTGCTCCAGAGGGTTGGAGAACCCTTTTGAACATTGTTGGAGGAAGACATATTGGCAAAAATAAGCTCCTTCCCCGTTCACCCGATGGGAGCTCCTGCTGGATCAAAGAGCCTTTCATTAGTGGAGGGGCACAATTAGATATGGCCCTATATAAACAGGGTTTGCATGTTTTCAGTCCCATTAATGTCAATTTGAGAAGTCAACAACGATGCTTTTTGCACCTTGTTTTGTAAACTGTGAATTGGGTAAAGAGGACCCCTGACCATTAGGTCCATTTGTGACCGACTCTGGGGTTGTGGCGCTTTATTGGCTGAGGGAGCCGGCGTACAGCTACCGGGTCATGTGGCCAGAGCAGCGCACGGAAACACCGTTTACCTTCCCGCCGTTTACCTTCCCACCAGAATTGGGTAGGTTCACCTTTAAATGCAAACTGCAATGAATTTCTCTTTCATCTCTGGGAGCTTCTGTGGCCCATAGATAGCAAAGCTCAACGTAGCATAATCAGCCTAACATTTATGTCACGGAGGGAAATATTTGACCTCTGAGGGATGTTCTGTGAGAACAGCAAAACTAAAATATGTTTTTTTTAAAGTAAAGAAGGACCTCCCCCCTTTTGTTAGGCTTGTATTCCTTTCGATATGAAATGTATCTAGACATTTTGGTCTCACAGCCTTGGCTGTGAGTGAAAATGGATGCATTGTTCTACAGTCTGCTGATTCGGCAGCCACAAAAGCTGAGACAAACTGCAAGGAGAGATGCCAGCCTCCCTCTGCTCTGACGGCAGGATTCTCTGCATCAGACCTTTCAGAGAACAAATGTGACTTCTTCACATTTGCCCAAGAGACAAAAGTAACATTGTGGATGGATATAATCTAAAGTTAAGTTGCTGGCTTTTGGGCTCCCAGCTGTACCAGGGCATGTACTTTGTTTTCGCTGAGCAGCTTCAGACAATCCAGCAAAGAAAAGATGGTCAGTTACTTGAAATTTTTCACTCTACTTTTCCAAAGGAAAAATACACATTTGGTCCTAAGTCTGATTCAAGGTTTGCTCTTATTTGCTTCTACTTTATAGTACAGTCGTACCTTGGTTGTTGAACGCCTTGGTACTAGTCTGATTTGGCTCCCAAACACTGCAAACCCGGAAGTGAGTGTTCTGGTTTGTGAACGTTCTTTGGAACCCGAACATTCAGCGCAGCTTCCGATTGGCTGCAGCCAATCGGAAGCCATGCCTTGGTTTCCGAATGTTTTGGAAGTCGAATGGACTTCCGGAACGGATTCCATTCAATTTCCAAGGTACGACTGTAAACTTTTCCATCCTCTGTCTTCCCTATCTCGGGTTTCCACTCATCCTAACCCACCCACTTTCCCCCAATCAACATTAAGGGCTAGAACAGGGGTCAGCAACCTTTTTCAGCCATGGGCCTGTCCACCGTACCTCAGACCATGTGGTGGACCAAACTGTATTTTGAAGAGAGACAAAATGAACAAATTCCTATGCCCCACAAATAACCCAGAATGCATTTTAAATAAAAGCACATATTCTACTCATGTAAAAACACACTGATTCGCGGACAGTCTGTGGGCCGGATTGAGAAGGCGATTGGGCAGCATCCAGCCCACAGGCCTTAGGTTGCCTACCCCTGGGCTAGAAAGTCCCACTTGGTATGATTCCAGAATGCAGGAAGCCAACACAAATCAGTGTCCCAGAGCTAAGAACGAGAAATTGAAGCAAGAAAAACAACCCATTCTGTGAGGTCCAGATTATACAATGGATTCGGTGCATGACAAGAAAATGGACAGGGGGTGCCATTTGCTGAAGAGGTCACCTGGATGCTTTACCACTAACATTTAGTTTGGCTATCAGTGGCAAGGCTACCAAAACTGGGGTTGGACTGTGATGGAGCAAATCTGGGTTGAGATGAAAGCTGATGCATGGCGAAACAAATATGGAAGCCCATCCCCATGTGACAAACTCTGTTTGGCCATGCTCTGCTTAATTTCTCAACACATCAGTATTGTTGTATGAATCGACAATTAGTTTTCAATATTCAGGAACTGGAAGAACTAGTCTACAGCTAGGTATCTACACCACCAGGAATTGTCCTGAAAGTCAAATAAATTACATAGCTCTACTTCCTTCTTTACATAGTCAGATTTATCACTTGTGAATTCTCCAATAAGAGAATCACTCTGAAAACTAGTGAAACATTCAGTGAAAGCACACCATACAAACATTAAGTCTGGTTTTGACTATATTATTTTAGGAAACAGAACAAGATGTCCTTCTTTTGCTTGGCTTTTGGAAAAGGGGTGGGGTGAAGAATTGTCACTTTTTATTAAATTGATGAAAGAATTAGTGCTGTCTTTTTCTTCTTTCTGTGAGTTGGAGTTATGGAATTGTTTTATTATATTTGATCTTTTTATTCTATAGTATTGTTTTATATTGTATTGATGTAACCTGCTCTTGGGCCTATTCATGAAGAATACAAAAAAATCTAATCTATATATTGGGCATTTGTTTTGTCTTTTTGTCTATTCTCTACATTTTGACACCTCTTAAGATATCAAAATCAAATTTTACATAATGGTTCCTGAAATCAAAGAGCATTTTTTGTCTATGTTTAGATGAAATTGGATGCCATCTTGACTCAAGAAGATGGACTGAATCTCTCAAAACTGCAATGCTTCTTAGCCACTGATTTAAAACCACTGATTTTTTTCTTTCTTCAAATGGTTTCCTGTGCAATGTGAGGCCCTTTCTGCTAGTCTTTAATAAATAAAATAGACTGAAAACAACCAGCTCAGCATAAAATGACTTTGTAAACACCCATGCTTTAAGCTGGCATCAGACCAACATCAACACTGATGACTACTGAATTTCAAGGGTATCACAAAAGAGAAGAACACTCCTCCAAAACACACACACCCCATCACTGGTGCTCCACCTTACATTAGTACTCTACCAAGTACCTGGGTGGGCACATCTGAGTGAAATCCACAACTCCACCTCACCCACCAAACTAACACACACATACAAGGTCTGATATCCAGGGCTTGTGGGTGTGTTGCAGTACTCACTGGTACAGAATATACCAGCATCTCTCTTTTTTACTTCCTACAGCCGCCATTTTGTGCTGGCACCAATGGCACTTCATTTTTTACACACACACCCCAAAAAATGTACTGCTGACACCTAACCCAGGATAAGGTTGTGAATGAGCGATTTTTTTGTGTGAACCGACCTGGCAAGTTAAATAATCCAAGGTGGCTTGATCTTTCCTATCATGAAAAAATGCAGAACCTTTATAGAATGAAGACTTGAAATACACAACATAATCAGACATTTGGCTGATTTCTCTATATATCAGGGAACTTGCCCCACCCCAGCTGTTGTTGAGCTATAATTCCCATTATCCATAACCATTGGCTGTGATAGTTGGGCTTTTGGGAGCTGGAGTCCCAAAACAACTGGAGGACCACAGGTTCCCCATCCCTGATATATGAACTAACCATCTTTCATTCATCCTGAGAGCTCAGAGTTTTCCACTGAGAAGTGAGAGCTCAGATTTTCATGAAATCCAAACCCACGCAAGCACAGGAAAGGCATCCATCACTAAAAGGAGATATTTTATCGGTCTTCTAATCCCAACATCTAGCTAGCCTGTAAACTCAGAGCATCCAAACTAAGCATCTACACCAAGCAGGCTTTTCCAACCTGGCGCCCCCACTCCCATCAGCCCCATCCAGGAAGGCACCAGATTAAAAGGCTGATCTGAAGTCTTCTATAACACTTCAGTTCACAAGTGCACAGAAATCCTACTTCTTAAATGTAGCCAGAGAGAAAGAAAATAGATAGATTAAATATATCGAAGTGTGTTTCAAATACAATCCATCACTAGTCCTTATCCAGACTTTTAGGGAATAGAGCAGCAATTTCCAAGTAAGTAAAATGAAAGGTGCTGAGAGACTCTGTACAAGCTCAACTCCCCACATGCGAGAGTTGCCAGGGTTTCCCAGATGTTTTGAGATCATAACATAGGTCAGAGGATAACTGGTAAGGTCAGCTGGAAAACTGGAAAGGTAAACACTTTTGGGGGGACTAGACTGAGAGAGACTTTCAGAAAGAGAATATCAAACTTAAAAAGAGGCGGGGGGGGAACCATTGGTCAAAATGACGAGACTTGTCCTGGCTTCTGCTAACATTACCAATTATTCAAAATATTTCCTTAGTGTAATGCTTTTGCAAAAGTTTCTTGAGAAAAAGGCAACACTGAACTATTTGGACTCTGATGAAATGGTGCACCCCCCCTTACTTTTTTCCCCTTTGAGGCATAATAAAGGAAATAAATCTAAGTTTTGCAAAACAGAAGTCAGATGAAGCTGCAGCAAGTAAAGACCACGTTTATTTTAAGTCAGCAGCACACTCTGCTGGCTGTTTCACTTTTTGTCTTAAGGTTAAAGATAAGAAATGCAAACTTACTATTGCTGTACCATCTCTATGCATGGATTAAAAACAGCTAAGCGGTCAGTGTAGCGTACCTCCTGAAAAATTCTGAAGAATATATGATGTTTATTCTGGCGATATACTTGAAGGCAATGTAATTCTAGTGCGTTGTTTGGAAAACTCTTGAAAGTAGCTGATAATGGGCAATGTGGACAATACTTAGGCAAACCCAATGAAATTGGCTGACCAACCTGATCTCTGATGTGCCTTGCAGTCTGGTCCTCCTCCTTGGTCCCAATTCCTAGTTTGTTCCCCAATACCACATTTTGCATTGCGCTCCAATCCTGATTTACTCTTCCGTACTGACTCCTGGCTTGTTCTCTGATCCTGCATCCTAATTTGCCCACTAAACCAAATTGTTCTTCAGCGCAGACTCCTGGCTCCAGACTGCTGCCCATATCTGAACCCTGATGACATGCCCCTATACATGCTTGCTTCTCCTGCTGCTTCATTTCATCTTGAGGTAGTGGCTCACTACAAAATAACTTCGTGAACCAAGTCTGGATATGAGAAACCCACATTCAAATTCCAGTTTGGCCGTGGTAGTCACACAATGGACTTAGCCCTTTAACGAAACCTGTAGACCTTGAGAAAGTTGAAGTTGTAAAGCTTTTAGAAGAAGGACAAGAGGTGTAGGAAACAAATATTAATAACAGTGAATAGTCAACAGGTAAAGATGCCAAAGGGATGAGGGTGGCGCTGTGGTCTAAATCACTGAGCCTCTTGGGCTTGCTGATCAGAAGCTCAGCAGTTCAAATCTGCTTGACGGGGTAAACTCTCAGTGTTCTGTCCCAGCTTCTGCCAACCTAGCAGTTCGAAAGCATGCCAGTGCAAGTAGATAAATAAGTACCGTTGTGATGGGAAGGTAAACAGCATTTCTGTACGCTTTGGTTTCCATCACGGTATCCCATTGTACCAGAAGTGGTTTAGTCATGCTGGTCACATGACCCAGAAAGCTGTCTGTGGACAAACACCGGCTCCCTCGGCCTGAAAGCGAGATGAGCACCGCAACCCCATAGTCGCCTTTGGCTGGACTTAACCATCCAGGGATCCTTTACCATTACCTTTTACCTTAATAGTCAACAAAGTATCCACCTTTTGCCTCACTCCAAGTGTTTAGGAGCTGGATGCAATTTTCATCATATATGAGAGAGTTGTGATGAAATTCTTGTAAGTCCTCCCTCCCAGTCATACTGAAAAGTGACACTAAGACCACAGTAGACATTTCAACTTCATCTTCTCACAGTAGCCAACCAGATGCCTGGGGGAAACCTGCAAGCTGGACATGAACGCAAAAGCATTATACCCAGTTGCAATTCCCAGTAATGCCTCCGACAGTGGAGGCAGAACATAGCCATCATGGCTAGTAGCCAATGGTAGCCTTGTATTCCATGAATTTGCCTAAGGCCACCCAGGAGGGTGGCCATGGAGCAAGTTCCATGGTTTAACTAAGCACTTAATGAAGCAGTCACGGGATTGTTGTCTTTCACATGACGTGGTATGTTTCGACTCCACAGAATGGGAAGTGACGGAGACAGGATTTTTGTGTTACTGTGTTCCGTAAAGTGGAACTATTGTCCTTTGTTCATTCTCTTTGCTGTCTGATGCTAGAGAGAGAGGGAGCCATGGTGCAGCGCTCAGTGTGCGTTTATATGTAAATAAAGTAGATTAGCCAAAATGCTGAGTTGCTGAGGTCTGTTACGCAAACTGAACAAACTCTGCAGATCCCTAAGTGTGCCGGTGTCGGTGGCATCGGTCGCTGTGATGTTCGGGCTGAAGAAAGCTTTTGAAGCTCCCGAACGATCGACCAAGAGGAAGGGAACATGCCAGTTGGGCATGTGTCTCTGCAAGGGTCCTACTCAAGTGTAGGCTGAACTCCTGACATTTCTTTCCTCTGTCTTGGATCTTCCACCATTCAGCCCTGTGGGATGTCCAGAAGCTCCAGCGTTATGCTCACTGAACCCTGTTACCCCTTCAGCATCTGGCACCTCCTCTCAATCTTCTTCCACTGACCTCTCCTCGATGACCCGCCACCAATCCCCAAGTTCTGAGTCTTCCTTCCCTGGGATTTTCCTTTGGAGGTTCCCCAGCAGGCGCCTCCCACCACTCCTCATCATCCAGCCAGTCCCTGACAGTGCCATAGGCAAGCCTGTTTCTGAGCCTCAATAATATAATCTATAATATGGAGATTGTCATACCGGCCAGCCTTTCAGAGTTGCTGTTCTAAAACAGCCTTCCCCCATGTGGTGCCGCCCAATGGGACTACAGCTCTGATCATCCCTGACCCTTGGCCATGCTGGCTGGTGCCGATAGGAGTTGGGCATTCAAAGCATTCGGAAGGCACTAGGTGGGCAAAAACACCATTTGAAGTGAGACAATGCATATGACACATTTTAAACACTCACAAAGAACAACGTTAAATGCTTTGTATTCATTACTTTCTCCCCATTCATAATTCCAAGGGAACATTTCTTCACAGAGATTCAAGCAACAGTGTTTGTAAATCCACAAGCCAAATAATCCCCAATTCTTAACTTCCTATCGAAAAGAGAGGAACCACAACATTTTCCAATTAGGGCAAAGGTTTATGGCCATGTAGGTGAAAGAGGGCAATCAAGAAAAAGTTTGCTAAATCTTCTGCATGAGGGGAAAAAAGAAGGCCATATATACAACCCAGCAAAAGCTACACCAACCAATCACTTCCTTTCCCCTGGTTACAGGGATCCATTTTCATGGCAAGAGCAAAACAGAAAGGAAAGCAATTGCCTGCCACGAGCACAAGCCGCAGTTACACTTGCCACTTGAAAGCTTCCAAATCTGGACTGGGTGCCAGCAAGCTAAATTATGGCTTATACTCACAAAGAAGTATTCAGATGACATTTTTGTCAAGAGTAGGAAAATACATTGACTAGCGATGAACAGAGTACAGACTGATTCACGCCACCAATCAGACATGCTGGTTGTTGCTTCAGTTGTGGAAGACATTCGAGAAGAAACACCTTCCGGCATGATCCAGTTCACTGCTATAAATTTACTTGGCATACTTTCTTTCCCTCTATTTCAGGCACAGATCTAACTCCCATACTCTCAACCCTCAAAGGATAGAGTAACCACTTTGCATAGTGTTGCCTTTTTCCTGCCCAGAAAAAGGCAATGCCAACAGGCCATTTATATATTCATACATACAATGGAGAGTTTTAACTGACAGCATATATGCAGGCAAATCAATTTCCACTCCTCACTGCTTAGGTTTTTAAAATAACGCTAAACGGAACAGATATTTATCAACTTTGCAACAGAATTTTAGGGTGCTGCTGCTGTTGTTGTTATTTAAAGAAATTTTGCAGTGAATCAAACCATTGATTAGAGCATCCAGTTGAATAAGATGTTCCATGCTTTTAACAATAAAAAGAAAAAAGAAAAAAACCAGAGCAATTATGGTCACCTAGTGTGTTGCCTAGTGTGACGCGGGTGGTGCTGTGGGTTAAAGCCTCAGCGCCTAGGGCTTGCCGATCGAAAGGTCGGCGGTTCGAATCCCCGTGGCGGGGTGCGCTCCCGTTGTTCGGTCCCAGCGCCTGCCAACCTAGCAGTTTGAAAGCACCCTCGGGTGCAAGTAGATAAATAGGGACCGCTTTCTAGCGGGAAGGTAAACGGCGTTTCCGTGTGCAGCTCTGGCTCGCCAGAGCAGCGATGTCATGCTGGCCACGTGACCCGGAAGTGTCTTCGGACAGCGCTGGCCCCTGGCCTCTTGAGTGAGATGGGCGCACAACCCCAGAGTCTGGCAAGACTGGCCCGTACGGGCAGGGGTACCTTTACCTTTACCTAGTGTGTTGCAAAGCAAGCACGTTCATCTTCTGTAATGGCTGAAATGGACTTCTCCATTACTGAACAAACACAGAGCCACTTCAGAGACTCCAAGGTTGCTGTCACAGTACTGAAACCAAACATTTTGAAAAAGTAACATTTTGATTCTCACACACACACACACACACACACACACCGAAATGCACAGCTCAGGAAGGTATGGCTAGATGAAACATGACGTCTATCATCTGAATGCTCATGCTTTGTTTTCATGTTGGGGAAGGCCAGTTTTGAGCAGCCTAAGGGTGATCACAGTGCTGTTTGGGGCTTTTGCCCACTGTTGCCAGAAAGCCCCATGAGAGGTCACTGACACAGAAAGTCCAAACCACAGGGCAAACCTGGGTCTGGCCCTCTCAGTTCCCATGCCTCATTTCTGCCCAAATCCTACAGCTCAAAGACAAACAGTTTTATAGTTTCAACCTTAATAACATTCTCGAAGAAGGTCCCTTGCGGTTTCTTCAAAAGAAGTGGAGTATTACTTAGAACAGAAGCAGGGAACTTCATGTGTGGGGGGGTGAATGCAGCCCTCCAAGCCTCTCCACCTGGACCTCGGGACTCTTCCCCAGGCCACACGCCTTTTCCAGCCACACCTGCTTCACACCTTTACTAGGTGTTTTTGCCTGGTTGGAATGCTTCCTTGAACTCTAATATTGCCTCTTGGTTGCCTAGATAGATGATATTGAGTGAGTGTGTATGAGTGTGTGTAAAGATTAGCCCCCAAAAGGTAAGAATTACATTTGTTGCTCTGCCCATTTTTGTCTCTAGCTCCGCCCACCACAACATGTGGTCCCTGGATGGTTGCCGAGGACAGAATGTGGCCCTTGGGCTGAAAATGGTTCCCCGCCCTTAACTTAGGATAAGATGTTTCATAGATAATGCGTTCTTTTCTCTATACTTACAAAGTCCTCCAATAAGAAATCTCCTATGCTCTATGTCTGGTAGGAACACAGGGTGAATGTTGACACTGAAGACAGGGCAAGGAGATTTGATGCTTTTTAGATAACAGCTTTCCTAAGCATGGTGACCCCAATCTAAATATTGCTTCTGATTTGTTTTAAGGTCATGTTGCTTTAAAGCAAATGGCCACTGTTTCACCGATGTGAAATATGACCATGGACAACACGTCTGTCAGACATGGCTGTAACATACTGCTTAGCACTGTTAACTTACAATATGCACCTATTATTGTTGGTTCCCCTAATGAAAGAAAATAAAGACACTGCATAAATCTCGAACACGTGTTTCGTTTTTCCAGCTGCCCTGCTGCTGCGGAACGTCACGCTAACGAGAAGTGATGCTAACAAGAAGCTAAAACCAGTGTAGCAAATGGAGCATTTAACTATATATAAACATGCAGACATCCACATATAAATAGAAATGGATTCTTTGAGGGAAATGAGGAGAACCCGGGACAGGCATATTTCAGAAGAAGATTGCCTGCATTTTCCTACATAGCAACAACTTTGGTCCTGCTTAATAAGAAAAAAATCAATGCCACCACTACACAGCCCTCAATTGCTCTTAATGCTAAAATAGAAAATCAGTATTTGGTTATCTCTATTAAAAGACACCTCGACAGATTGTCAGTGTTTTGCAGAAGAGACTTAAGCACAGACCGGGAAATTTAGGTTTACACAATTAGAACAGATTCAAGAGCTCTGTCACCCTGGCAAAGCAAATTCACTTTAAAAATGAATTGGATTTTTTATTTTTTAAAAATTGGGAAAGACTGGGAAATGAATTGAAAAGTGTGGGATGAACAAGAAGATGAATGAACATCCCATCAGCAAATGAGGTCAAATGAAAGTTGAACACTTATCATCGTATAACCTCCGCACAAACGAATCAGAATGAATGTGCAGTAAAGGGGGGATAGAATCTAACCTCTATGTAAGCTTTCTGCAAGCAAATCAGAAAGAATGCAGATATATGACCACAAATAACTAGGATTAGAGTACACGTCTGAAGGAGGAAGTATGGGTGAAAGCAACTAAACGTTTTTTATGAACTGGATTTGCATTTTAAAATACTGTAAGGCGTTTTGTGGAGGATTTCCTCAAAAGTCAGAGTATAAAATTCCTTAAATAAATTAACAAACAGCATCCTAAGGAGAAAAGGAAACATTAGTTTGTCATGGGTACTGCAGATGGTTAGGGAACTCCTATTCCCCTCACAAAACTACAGTTCACAATGTTCCCTGAAAATAATTTATTGTTAAACCACTGTGGGAATTGTAGCTCTGTGAAGAGTCTCCTAACAACTCTCAGCACCCTTAAGAAACTACAGTTCCCATGATGCTTGGGGGAGAGCCATGAGTTTAAAATTGTATGATACTGCTTTGAATGTACAGTGCAGATAGGGCCGTAAAAGACAGCAACTTTCCCCCTTCATAGTTCCCTAGTGAACCATTGGTCAAACGGACAACTCACAGCACACACAAGACTTACTGGACTAATATGTGTTCGGTATGTTAAAACCCTAACAGTCAGAAGCTCATTGTATCAGGCCAAATTTACCAAAATGAAAACGCTGCAGAGTAAGTCAAAAGGAGCCTAGCATCTCCCTGGTAAACAAATATAGCATCCTGATAGGAGACAACGATTTGATGGCTCGGTGGGGTTTTCTAAGTAAACAGAAAAGCCAAGGCCCTTAGCAGGTGGCCGGGTTTGATATTCAAATCATTAACATTTTACATGTGGCGTTTTCATTAGGGGGTGGGGGGAAAAGGTTACCGCATGATGGACAATCTGTATATATTTGCAGATGTGGTGTGTGTGGAAGTCAAACCTCGCAAAGGAGTATAATTTGAAGCAATCTCCTTGCCCGAGAATAGCTGAAGGCAATGTCCAATCAAAGTACTGTCAGTCCTCTCTGCCCAGCGAATAAATGAGTTGCTTTGACAGGAAATTCCAACGGCAAATTTTAATTCTGATCAGGCTTCAGGAAGTGGAAAGAATAAAAACACATCAATTATAGTGACAGGAAGTTTTAAATCACATGGCAAGCAGCTGCTGCCAAAGGGACCCATCTGCCAGATTTGTTAAGGAAAGGGGGTTTCTTGGAGTGACCAAACATTTGCACAAAAATCTGATACGCTGACGTAACTCTCCAGTTGTTATGTTTTCTTGGGATAAGTGGGAAGGAAAATGACACAGCAGAAGAAATATGTCATTATTGCAACCGATCAACTTCTTTGTTTTAAACATATCCCCCATAACATCAAAAATATACAGCTGCTCACACAAACATCACTTTTTGCCTGGCATTCTCTGATCAGTGACATTTAATACTTTATATATTAGGCACATACTTTCCCACAAGCTTCGGTGAATGAGGAAGCCAAGTCATCTGCTATAAACTTCTCACTACACAGCTGTGCAACTTGGTACACGGGCTGCGTTTTCCTGAAGTCTAATGCTGGCATTAATGAAATCCAGTTCATGTTTCTTGTAGCCAACTATCACCCACCCCACCTGATTAAGCCCTTTGAACATTTCTCCTCTTGGCATATGAGTGTGGGGGGGAAGAGAGGGAGGGAGATTAAGAAGAATTGTTTGTTTTTCTGCTACTGCTTTAAAGCTGTGTGTGCGAATTCTTGAATGCTTCTCATTTTCTGATCAAATCTCCCAGCTAGCACAAACAATTCAAAAGCCAAAGCTGTGACCTTAAAATAAAAAAAACTTTAGAAATCCAATAAAAATTGTGTTGCCATAAAACAGTTTGTTTGTTTGTTTGTTTGCACTAGATCATTCCGCGAAACAGCAGTGGTGCCATTTTGTCCAGAACAAACGTTAGCATCATCTAATCAATTCTGATTTCAATGGGAAATAGAAGCATATGATAGATTGCCTTCTATTAAAACCAGTGGGACTTGGAGTGCTTCATTTTGGCGATATTGTGCCCTGTATTTGGCAACAAGCTGCCCAAATTAACATCCAATATGAGCCAAAAGTCTAAAGTCAGGCCAAAAGGATGTCTTGGACACCATTCTCCCCCCCTCCCCCAAATAGTGTTCACTCAATAATAATCTTTACATCACTTTATAGACAGAATCAAAATGGAAACAGCCATGTCCCTTATACTGGAAACAACTACATGTTAACAGTGGCACAATGGAATTTGACTCTTTATCGACATTAAATTGCCCTTCTGTATTGCTTTCCCACTCACTGAAGGAAAGAAGTGATTTTGTCCCAAATGCGGTCCCCCCCCCCCCGAGGGATATCCTCCTGACACTGTCCTTCTTATGCGTCAGGGGCTAGGAAACTGAATTCTCCGTTAGCCAGGCCTTTGTGGTTCAAACTTGATTTGCAGTATCATTTTTGCTTCACTAATTATTTTTATTTCGTTTATATTAAAGATTTATAGCCAGATGCTATAAATATTGCACAAAGCGCTGTGCAATAAGGAAAAAATGAGACAAAATATTAAACCTCAGAAACCGTTTTGACAATTCCACAATTTAAAATCCAATAAATAGCTGGGATGTGCTTCAGAGAACGCCTTCTTAAACCAAAATGTCTTCAGTAACTGCCTAAACAACAACCTGTCTCATTTCTGATGGTAACAGATTCCAGAGGACTGGAGTCATAACTCTAAAAGCCCCGATTTAACACAAACTAAGTACACTTCTGGGGCATGCAGCAGTCTCAGAAGTGTCACATCTGATGAGCACTGCTGCTTGTATCCCTGGCTTACATAAGATAAGAGCTCTGATTGATGAGATGAAAGATCTGTCTAATCCACATTGTGGCTCCAACAATGTCCCATCAGATGGCTCTGGGAAGCATGCAAGCAAGACCTGAGACCCATAGTGCTCTGGTGCTATTCAGGTGTTCCCCAGCAATTGGTATTCAGAGTCACGTTGCCTCTGGACCTGGAGATAGCATATAGTCATCATGACTAGTAGCCACTGATAGCCTTATTCTTCACAACAGTAAATATCTATTTTTCTCTCTCCCCCCAAAATGTACAACATGAGCTACTGTTGCATCCCTAATAATAACAGTCTCTCTTGACATCCTTCTAAAAAATGTGTTTTTCGAAAAGATCTCCTTCCAAGTTGCTTAGAGATTTCTTGAATCTTGGAAATTTGTCAGGAAGATGAAAGATCAAGTCATGTTCTGTGAGGGCCATGTTACAAGTGACATGGGAAACCCATGATTAGTCTGTCACTGGTGGTGATTGTTTTACTGAAATGCAGGCACTGGCGGGGGGACGGGAGGTGCTACAAATCTGACTGAAGCAGCAGCAGGGAGGGAGGGAGAGGTGCTTAATTCTTACCCGCAAGCCATTTTTTTCCTGATCAAAACCAGCCCTGCTTACGCAGCCACAGGAGAAAGATACAGGGCAAAAGGGTTAAGCACTCCCTTTCCCCCACATCGCTATTGCAATCAAATTCACAACTCCTTTCAGTTAATCAGTAAAACAAAAAGTCACGAGACTATAAACTACAAGTCTCACGTGCTACGGCTACTTTGGACCTCATGAGAAAGCTTTAGGGCCCCTCATAGCATGGCAAACATATCTGGTTCTGACATACCTTCTCCTGCTCCCATCTACTGCAGAAGTGCAGGAGGAAAGGCCTTCTCAGTGGCCACCTCCAGACTATGAAACACTATGCTTCATGAGGTACAGCTGGACTCCTCTCTCCCTGTTTTCACCAGTCGCCGAAGACTTTTTCTTCCAGCAGGAAGATGTTTTTATCAAAGAATGTCAATTTGTGCCCCTGTCACTTGTGCTGATAGGGTTTTTTTTAAAAAAAAACCTGATGTCAGATATATATAACATGCCTATGAAGTTGGGGTTTTTACTTGCTATACGTCATCTTTGGTAGCATTTAGAATGTTGGGAGATAAATCTCAAAACGGGTGTGAGGAACATCAGGCCTGGGGGATAAACAGTGTTAGAAACTGAGATATGAAAGCGAGGAGCTAAATGGCACCATGATCCTAAGTTATGGGCACAACAACGGAATGTTAAGGTGCGCTTTTTATAACAAGAATACAAAGCTGGAAATGAATGAACTGAAACTAAAATATTATGATCATTTTTCACATAGTCTAGTCCTTCCCCTGCCCACCCCCTAATAGTCTTAAGAGGGTCTCTTCTCCAGTCTTCAGAGTGTAGCTGGAAGTGGGGAGGCAGAAAAAGGCCCTCCTTTCCTTCCACTCTGCAGTTTTAATCTAAATCTTAGGCGCAGTACTGTGTGTGCCCAGAGCTCAGAAAACGCTCGCCCTCATGAAATTCCCTGTCGCAAAATGTGCCTAGAACAATGGGAGTTTCGAACATGGGATAAATCCATGCTTCCATTTATCTCTATCTGGCCCTCAGAATGAAGTTGTTGTCTTTACATGTTATAAAACACCCTTGGAAACAATTAGAAACATGGCATATAAATCTCTAAATTGGTGTGGGGAATATCAGGCCTGGGGGATAAACCCGGCCCTCCATGCCCCTCTATCGGGCCCTCAGGACTCTTCCCAGGCCACCATCTCCTCAGCCACACACACACCCTAATATCACCCTCTTTGAGTGCTCTTGCCTGGCTAAAACATGTCCTTGAACCCTAATAATAATGCCTCTTGGTTGTCCAGATGGAGGGTGGAGAGGGGGCTGTGGGGATATGTGCGGAAGCTGCCCTACTGTACAAAGGTCAAATGCATATTGATTGCTTCACCCATTTTTGGCTTTGGCTCCACCCACCACTAGCATGTGGACCCTGGGAGGTTAACTAGATGGGAATGTGGCCCTCGATCTGAAAAAAGGTTTTCAACTCAGCTCCAAGTACGTATAATTAATAAAGAAAATAGATTCCAAAAATATAGCTTAATAATTAACAATTAATTGGCAGTTTTCAACTAAGTTTTAATCAGAGACCTACTGAAACCAATGGACATAACTTAGTTGTCTTCATTATTTCAGTGCGTCTACCCTGAGTAAAACTTAGGTGACTACCACCCCAAAATATGTACAATGTACTTGCAGGGCAAAAACACAGCACCAATCTAATGGTCATTAACCTATAAAAGGAGGGCTCTTGCTCCTGTCAAAACACAACAAAACACTCTCCTGAGGGATCAGCAATGACCTGAATGAAGATTTTAACTACGAAAACAGACAGACAAATGGGATAATCCCCTTGCCCTATCCAACCTCCATGCTTTGATATAGCTAGCTAGATATATAGATAAGTATCATATATGTATTCAATACTGTAATCCCTGTATGGGATAGGGAATTATTCCACACTAATGCAAACAACTACCAAAGCATTCGCAATCTCAGCAATGGCTCGTTTTTTTCAGACACAGCTGGAAGTTGGTGGGAAAGCAGTGTAGGAGGAACCAGAGGAAGCAGCAAGACTGGAAATGGGCTCGTAATGCAAAGTCTCGCTAACTACCTCCTCTCGGCCCATCAGTCTTATTAATATAGTTCCATAAAATGGCTTTGTTTTACATGAGGAATGTGGCTGTGTATGTTTCTTTTTACACTGCAGTCCAGCTGAGAATTCACACCTTCCTTTAGCCAAAGCCAGCCTTCCACCTTTCACTGCTCTTGCTACGGGTCTTTCATTGGCTAATAAAACCCTGTGTAAATTAGGCTTGTGCCTACATTTCACCTTTGTTTGTTTCTTTTCATTAATTAGCCATTTCACACAATGCACTAAAAGGCACAGTAACAAGCCTTCTGCTAACTAGTAACATCTCCTTTCTGGCTATGTTTTCTTCCCTCTGCTGTTTAAAGAGAGGCATGCCATCATCTTCTTCCAAGAGTTTTCTCTCGATTTTATTTTATTTATCTCTTAGTAAACAAACAAAGATTTCATCAGAAGATCCCAGAGCGTTGCGAATTAAAGTTTGAGCCATTTAAAATTAACCACAGGCATAAGAAAATAGAAAACAGAAGCAAAAAAGTTGAAAAGCCAAAGAGAATCCTTCAAATCCCCTGCAATCTACAATGCCCAAGTCAGTAGAAAGGTATCAAAAAGCTTGCAATGCAGCTGGCAAGCAAACCTCCTTAGAGAAGAGGGGTCAGGGGGACACCACAGAAAAGGCCCTCTCCTTTGCACAGTGTGCTTATACTAAAGAGGGTACTTGGAGCAGGGCCTTTTCAGATCTTAAGACATGCTGTGGGTATGGGAAGAGGTGCTCCTTCGTTCATTTTCTTTGTATGCTGCTTTTCCAAACACAAAAAATAATAATCATGCTCATATCAGTTTACAACAAACACTACAAAAACAATTTCATAATAACATAGTTAGTAAAAAGGTCGTGGCCGACTCTGGGGTTGCGGCACTCATCTCGCTTTACTGGCCGAGGGAGCCGGCGTACAGCTTCCGGGTCATGTGGCCAGCATGACTAAGCCGCTTCTGGCGAACCAGAGCAGCACACGGAAACGCCGTTTACCTTCCAGCCAGAGCGGTACCTATTTATTTACTTGCACTTTGACGAGCTTTCAAACTGCTAGGTTGGCAGGAGCAGGGACTGAGCAACGGGAGCTCACCCCGCCGCAGGGATTCGAACCACCGACCTTCTAATCGGCAAGCCCTAGGCTCTGTGGTTTAAGCCACAGCGCCACCCGTGTCCCAATAACATAGTAACCATTTCGTATTAACACAGCAAAACAAAAACATAATAGCGTGCAAAAAAAACCCACCCATATTTCAATACTATACAGTGGTACCTCGGGTTACATACGCTTCAGGTTACATACGCTTCAGGTTACAGACTCTGCTAACCGAGAAATAGTGCTTCAGGTTAAGAACTTTGCTTCAGGATGAGAACAGATATCGTGCTCCGGCATCGCGGCAGGCCCCATTAGCTAAAGTGGTGCTTCAGGTTAAGAACAGTTTCAGGTTAAGAACAGACCTCTGGAATGAATTAAGTACTTAACCCGAAGTACCACTGTACATTTAACAAGATTGCAGCATCCAATAGCAAAAATAACAAGGGAGCTTCACAGTTTCATCTTAGTCCTAGGTTTTCTGAAAACTGCAAGAGGGGAGAGTGCGCTTGACGGGATCCCTGCTTGCATATATTCCCAGGAGCACCTGGTTGGCTGCTTCAAAAGCAGGATGCTAGACTAGATGGGCCATTGGCCTGATCCAGAAGGCTCATCTTACGTTCTCATGGTCTTACTTTGGTTTCCCCCAATAAAATTCCATATCCTCCACAATTCAAGCCCCAAACAGATTCGGACCCATAAAGTTCCAATCCAGAAGCCATATCAGAAACACGAAACTGCCATTCATGAAAATATTCATGAAAAAAATATTCATGAAAAGCCATTCATGAAAATATATGGTTTCGATTCTGGCAGCTGACAAGACAAGTGGTGGACTGGCGGCCCGCTTGCCCCAAAAGTAGCTGCTGTTGATAATATATTTAGCATACTGATTTGTGCTTTGCACTTAACCAAGATGTTAAAGAGACTCTTTATAAAATATTCCGCCAGTGTGATACAGATGGAAAACAACCTAAGGCTACTAGGAAGGAGGTTGAAATGTATCTCATATAAAACACATCATTATGCATTAAAGAAACTTTCCTTCATCCAAAAAGAACGGCCAAGCAGCTGGAGCTGTACTCCAGGAACCACATAAAGTTTTAATTAAATTCATTAAAAATTCTTTGTCTCTCGGCGAGTTGCGGGGGTAGGGCAGATAGAACGACTTAACAATGGCCGAGGTACAATCCAGTTTGTCAAAACTAATAACAGCACAAACGCCTTTGGTTACATGGAGATGCCGGAGGGAGGGGGGAGAGCAGGAATTACTGTGAGTATCATGTTTACTGCGCTGTAATACTTATATAAAAATTATTGCAAGATGTGGCCGGTCCCTGGGAAGAGACTGCTATTCAGCAGACTGATAAAAGCAGTTGCTAATGAAGAAGGCACAGTTTTTCAGCTGACATAACTGATCTGGGATGCAGAGAACAACACTGTTTCTCTTAAAGGGAAGGACACGGAAATAGATTGCAATTGTGATTAATTTGTGTTCTATGGCAAAGATGCATCATGACCGAACCTTTTACATTAGGCAGCTTTCTGCAAGGATGGCAGCTTATAACCAGCGCTCTCTTGTTTTTCTGGGGGTACTCAAGGGTACTCAGTACCGGCACCTTTTTCAAAAAATAAAGGTAAAAATTAAGCACTGCTTATACCTGTCAACTGGAATTGGGGCACCCATCTATTTTTAGGTTTTCTGGTGACAGGTGGGGAACCGGTAGTCCTCCAGACATCAATGGACTCCAACACCCTTCAGCCCCACATAGGAAGGCCAATGGCCAAGGGTGATGGGAGTCGTAGTCTATCAACACCTGGAGGTCCACAGGTTAGCTACTCCTGGTTTAGAGCAATCAAGAACCATGTAGGTAAAAACAGCCAGCAGTGCTGCCAAGGCCAAAAATTTGGACCATGTAAAAAAGAGCCATAAAACTCTGAAATGCACAAGTCTAGAATACGCATGAGAACAGGCATTTTCAATGGTGGCTCCCTGTTTGTGGAATGTTTTCCAATAGGAAAAGCATGGCTGACGCCATCGCTGTCTGTCTTTAGGTGCCAGGCAAAAGCTGTTTTTAAAATTACCCATGCTTATAGATTTTAATCAGCAGGTTAGTTAGACATGTTTGTGGCTTTCGTTCGGGCTCATTTATGTAGGGTGGGTAGGCCTTGTTTCTTTTAAATATATCATCGGATGAGCATTTTACTTTTTTGTGTACTGCTGTTTTTAGGCATTTGTTATTCTGTTTTATTGTGTGCAAAAATTTAACTAATATTTTTTAATAATAATAAATATTATAAAAGTAAGTGTAACTGTGTGATTTCATGAAAAAGAAACATTACCAAAACATAGTTATTGTGTGTATATGTTGGTGCACACATACACAACCTGTTCTCATGTGTGCTGATTCAGAAGTAAAGCAGAAGAAAATTCCCACTGAGTTCAAGATGACTTTATTGCCAAGTGAACACATAAACAATTATAGATTTAAACACGTGGGTGATTTCGCTAGAAAGCTTTAACCACCTAAGAATGAGAGGAGAGAATCTTTGCACAGTGACTTTCATCTGTCCAAAACAATTGTGTAAATGACATGTACAAAGTAATAGGGTTCAAATGGAATAGCCAGATTAAAGATTTATTAAACAGGACCTTTTTTTTAGACTATCGCATTTAATATCTGATTTTCTTATTTTAAAATATTTTGTGTTTTTTCCATCTTATGCTGATATTAATTACATTAGAGTAATGTCATATTGCAGTTATAAAATACAATTGGAAGGATGCTATTTATTTTCAGGTCCTTGTGGGGGGGAATGAATTAGTAAACACTTTAGTGGTGGGGACAGAAAGCTGGCATTTCCTCAATATGATCAAGAATATGGCATATATAGGAGGGAGCCTCTACTATCATTTTGGGCAGGTGTCCTATTCGGTTAATGAGCCAATTTGAGGAAACTATTAAGCCTCTGTGAAAAACTAGGGCTATTTCCCTAAGCCATTTTTGAGCTATAGAACTCATGCTACTGAGCTGTAGGACATAAGCCTTTTCAGCTGGCTCAGTTGCACATATTCATTTGCCCTAATGATAACATTAAGTACATAAAGCGAGCTACAATGAGGCCCCAGAGACACATGTTCTCTTACTCCTCATTCTAGCCCAGTTCACATCCTTAAAAATTCCAAGAAGCCCATGTAAAATGGGAGTTTAAGTGAAGAGCAGGAAGGCTGTTGTTGAGATTCAGAATTACAAAGCGATCCAGAATATGAACTTGTCCATCTCATACTGCATCTTCTTCATACTAGGTAGCTTGTAGAGTTTGGTCTGTACCATGGACATCTGCTAGAAAACACATACCCCAAGTCCTTGTGCTGGGGATGCAGGTGGGGACGCACAACCACCAGATACATCGGAAGGAAGTATAGTACAGATTGAGGGACTTCTTGAGGATTGCAATGGTGTGGTCAGAGGCATTTGGACATCATCATAGTCCCTACTCTTGAGAGTCCCATGGACTGCAAGAAGATCAAACCTATCCATTCTTAGGGAAATCAGCCCTGAGTGCTCACTGGAAGGACAGAATGAATGAATGAATGAATAAATTTATTACGGTCATAGACCAGAAAAAACATAAAAAGCAACAATAGTTTACAAAGGGAATAATGGTGTCAATTAAAAATTGTAAAATTATACATAAAAGCAATACACATATGCACACACACCCACACATACACACACACACACACACACACACACACATATATGCACTACAGTATATGTATAGACTTAAAAAAGTGGGGGGGCTTGTCCAGGGGTCAAGTCTTTTACTTTTTTACAGCTAATGCCCTCCGCTTGATCGCAGCCGCAGAAAATTTGGCCACTTTCAGTGTTACTTCTGGGTTTTTATCTCCTAGTAGGATTTTCAGCCGCTGAGATTCAGATCGACCTGGAAATTTCTGAACGATAGGGGAGATAGGAAGGACAGATCCTGAAGCTGAGGCTCCAGTACTTTGGCCACCTCATGAAAAGAGAAGACTCCCTGGAAAAGACCCTGATGTTGGGAAAGATTTAGGGCACAAGGAGAAGGGGACGACATAGGACGAGATGGTTGGACAGTGTTCTCGAAGATACAAACATGAGTTTGACCAAACTGCGGGAGGCAGTGGAAGACAGGAGTGCCTGGCGTGCTGTGGTCCATGGGGTCACGAAGAGTCAGACACGACTAAACGACTAAACAACAAACAACAAAATAGTCCCTATCATTAAAAAGCAGTATGTGAAGTGACACTGCGGGAGTGGGGGCAAGGGAAACTTCGTCCGTGTCTGGTGGAAATGTAAAGCAAAGGATTTCTGGTGTTAACTGTGGTTACAGAGCTAGAATATATTTTATTCTATGAGTATGAGAACCTATTGGATTCTTTGGTGTGTGCTTTCCTATTGAGCTATATTTTTCTATTGAGCTATATTTTTATCTTGTAATCTGCTCTGAGATCTTCAGAGATCTTCAAATGAAGGGTGGTATATACATTAGATAGAAAGAAAATAAACTATCCCATAAGACCAAGGCATCAAACCCAAGGTTGTTGTTTTTTATATTATGACACTCAGTAGGATAATATATGTGAGAGACTGGAAAAACATGAAAAAGTGAAATAAAATGGATCTTGTAAGGAAATGATGGGAACAACCTAACAGGCCAGGAAGCTCCTGACTCCTTGTCCTAATCTTGGGCTGTTTAGGATGGAAGCACGACTTCTGGTTTAGCTAGTCTCACCTTTCCTGTCACCTTGAAACACACATGTTATCACTACCTTTAGGGAACTACATTGGCTGCCAATTAGCTACCAGCCACATTTAAACTCTTGTTACTTACATCAGAAGCCCGGAATAACCCTGCACCAGGTTTTTCTTGCCCATATACAGATGTGTAAGACCGCTTAGATCATCTGGGGAGATTATACTTGTGGCACTGCACAATATCAGTGGCATCCGACAGAATATCACAGAGCAGTTCCCCCAAACAGGCATTTTACACCATTATCCCTGTACTCTGGAATGTTCTTCCTTCTACAATATGTGAAGCATCACCCGCCAGTTTCCTGATATCTTCTGAATATGGTGGGGGGGGAGGTGTTTCCAGGCTTTCCTTGACCTGTAAGACTTGGACCCTGTTATTACTGCCCATATAATATTGTTTTGGTTTCATCTCTGCTCTTACTATACTGCTTTATTGTTTTTGCATTGCATTTTTGCATACCACTAAGAGATCTTTAAATATTAAGTTGTCTAGGAATAATTGTAAATATTTTTTTTTAAATGAAAAAAAAAAGGATTTACATTTTCAAGAACTCGGAAGAAATCTTCCTGCAGCTATTGCATGCACGCGGCACGTCAGAGAAGCACCTACCATGTTCTCATTCACATCGTGTTAAAGGAATAGTTTGACATGTGAGCTGCTGATGGCTCAGACATGCTGGGCGCTTTCTCGGCAAAGAAAGAAAAATGCTTTCCCTTCCCCAGCTGGGGTTCTATTTGCATACAGGTGTCATGAGGCTCTCTCCCCGAATAACGCAGCACAATGCTGGTTTCAGATGTCAGGATGCGAGGATGAGGGCAAAGGCACAGCAGAAATGGCTTGCAGCTAGTTATGAGACCCGGAGGTCAAGGCCATTAACTCGCGTTTGGGGCCAATTGTCACCAGGTGTCCCAGAAGCTCATTTGGTTTAATGCTTTGAACTGGGATGCCAGACTTAACGATCGGATTGATAACCACCCTGTGGGGAGGCCGAATCTACTCCCTAGGACATAATAACAGAGCTCTCTGGTGTGTGTGGAAGGGGGGGGGAGAAGGGTTCGCCATACCGCCCCCCGCCCCCGTCCTTAAGCAGAAAGCAAAGCAAAAGACTCATCATCAGCAAGGAGTAGAAGAAAAATAGAATCCTAGAATTGTACAGCTGGAAAGGGCCTCCGATGGTCATCTAGTCCAACCCCCAGCAATGGAGGAATCTCAATTAAAGCTCTTGGAGGGTCCATGCCAGGCTGTGGCCCCCTGCAGGAAGATTAAATCAAACCTCCAGCCACACAGAATAATCTCAAGAGTGCCGTCAAGCCTGTAAGCATGGACCAATGGTACCAAATAGTATGGGAAACAGCCTTACTAGAAAAATTAACCAATACAGTGGTACCTCGGGTTACATACGCTTCAGGTTACATACGCTTCAGGTTACAGACTCCGCTAACCCAGAAATAGTGCTTCAGGTTAAGAACTTTGCTTCAGGATGAGAACAGAAATCGTGCTCAGGCAGCGCGGCGGCAGCAGGAGGCCCCATTAGCTAAAGTGGTGCTTCAGGTTAAGAACAGTTTCAGGTTAAGTACAGACCTCCAGAACGAATTAAGTACTTAACCCGAGTTACCACTGTAAACTGAAAGTGACATGGGGACAAATAAAAGAAGACAGCTTCACCCTGGTATAGCTCCCCTTTATCACATACACAGTGCAACAAGACAATGACAAAAATCCACCAACAGCATACAAATCAATATGGCTAACCTGGTCCAAAACACCCACCCACCCCACTCACACATGAAACAAAGACCACCACAGCCAACCACAAATGAACAACCGCACCCTAGATCAACCCCAACCTCTCTCACCACCAAAGGAACACAAGTGAACAAGCAACGCTGACACCAGACCCTACACATATTAAGTAAAATAGAAACACCATGGATTTGGATGAGGGAAACCTGAATTCAAATCTCTGCCTGTAGGCAAAGCTCACTAGATCACTCCCTCTGAGGATGGATGTGAGTTGATTTAGGGAATGGCTGCAGCTCAGTGACAGAGTATCTGCTTTACATTGCATCCAGGTTCAATCCCCAAGATGTCCTGGTACAGCTGTGAGAAACCCCTGTCTGAAACACGACAGAAAGGCTGCCAGTCAGTGTAGACATTACTAAGTCAAATGGGTGAGTGGTCCGACTCAGTGCAAGTTGTCTATGTTTGTTTCACTGCAAAAGTTACTAAGAAATCTTATAATAAACAAATAATAGAGGAAGGCTGTGATACATTTTTAAAATTTGTTTAAAAAAAAGTATATCCTGCCTAATTTCGAAAGAAACTGTTACACCCAAACATTACACAATATTAAAATACCTCGCAATCGCCATTCCTGGCTCCAGTCATAAGATCAGAACATTAAGGTGCAAAGCCTAAGCCACCATCATTTCCAAAACCGCCATTAAAATGGAAACATAAGAAATTAACATGGTGGGGGGATTAGATCAGACAGACGCCTTTCTAAGAAAGCCCTGGTGACGGAAGCCTGGCACAGGGTGGGAAGGTCTGACAAGACAGATAAATAATTGTTATGTAGATCAAGGCAACATAAGAAGAGAGCAGCTGGATCGCCCTAAGGATCCATATTGACCAGCATCCTTTCTGCTCCCAAAGTGGTCTTCAGAAGCACAATGCCTTTGGATGTGCATTAAAGCTGTGCTGCAGGGCTGGGGAACCTGTGGGCTCCCACATGTTGTTGGACTCCCACCATGCCTGACCACTGGGCAAAGCTGCCTGGGGCTGATGGGAGCTGGAGTTCAACAACAACTGGAGGGCCACAACTTTCCCTTCCTCTGCTATACCGCCAAATTATCATGGATAGAGCTGTCCACCTCTATGAAGTTGTCCCATTCCCTTTCAAGAATAGCATAATAAATCTCGTTCTATCAGAGAGAATGCATGCGTTGTAACAACAAAAGCTTATGTCTTAATAAATGTATTTGTCTTTTAAAATACTACAAGATTCTTTTTAGAGCTCTCTCTCTCTCTCTCCTTCTGGAACAGATCTAACAGAGCTGCCCTTCAAGAAATCGTTACCAGGCAAGAGGAAAACACGGCCCACTCCTCACCCATGTGAGCCACAGGTGAAGTGAATGGCTATATTCTTCTCGTGCATCGGCTCCTTTTGCCATTAAAATTGCTCCCCGCCCTTAAATAACTGGGACAATGCCGTGCTTCCATATTCAGAACTGATCCCGTCTTCATGCCTAGTCAGTTTCCTCTGATCGCCTCCTTCGCCACAATGTCAGTTTTTACATACACCACTAGAGGGTACTCTTTGTAAGTTTCTGGAGTAAAGAATAAAACAAACTCCTCCAAAAAAAAATCCATGTTTCGAAAGAGAAGCATATGCTTGTGCCATTTCTGAAGGCAAATTCTGCCGTTTCACACCCAGTCTTGCACTTAGGTTTTATTTATTATTTTTATTTAAATATTTTTTATTAGTTTTCAACACAAATATACAATTTTATCGAAATTTTAACAAATTATCTTTTTTTGGACTTCCTTCAGCTTCTCTGATAATCATCCATATTTACCTCTTTGTTACACATTCCCTTTATTTGTATTACCATTTATCTTCCCTCCCCCTTCTATTTCTTTTTAACAATACATCTTAACTTTCACAGTGCTTCTTGAAACCCCACTAGTGTTGTTTGCATATCACAAATACGGTACTTTTCAGATATTCTACAAACTTTCCCCAGTCTTCGATGAACTTTTGGTCTTGCAAATAGCTTATCTTCCCGGTTCGTTTATCCAGTTCCGCATAGTCTGTCAGTTTCATTCTCCATTCTTCTATCGTTGGTATTTCCTCTTGTTTCCATTTCTGGGCCAACAAAATTCTTGCTGCTGTAACTGCATATTGAAAAAGTTTACAATCCTTTCTTCTTATTTCCTTTCCTGTAATCCCTAAAAGAAAAGCTTCTGGTTTCTTTACAAAAGTATACCTTAACATCTTTTTCAATTCATTATATATCATCTCCCAGAAACTTTTCACTTTCTTACAATCCCACCACATATGATAAAACATTCCTTCTTTTTCTTTACATTTCCAACACTTATTACATGTCTTAAACATTTTTGCTAATTTTACCAGTGTGATATACCATCTATAAAACATTTTCATAACATTTTCCTTCAATGCTGTACATGCAGTAAATTTTAAATTTTCCTTCCATAATTTTTCCCAATCATCAAATTGGATATTGTAACCAAAGTCTTTGGCCCATTGTATCATCACAGATTTAACCTCTTCATCTTTCGTATACCATTCTAACAATATCTTATACATTTTTGACAGAATTTTACAATCATTATTTATTATATCTGTTTGAAACTTTGAGACTTTTTCTACATAGCCACTTTCTTTTATATCTTTTTTAAACATTTCATTAACCTGAAAATAGTGCAACTAGTTGTATACATATTTTGCACTTGGGGTTTAGATTACAGTGGTACCTCGGGTTAAGAACTTAACTCATTCTGGAGGTCCGTTCTTAACCTGGAACTGTTCTTAATCTGAGGCACCACTTTAGCTAATGGGGCCTCCCGCTGCTGCCGCGCGATTTCTGTTCTCATCCTGAAGCAAAGTTCTTAACCTGAGGCACTATTTCTGGGTTAGTGGAGTCTGTAACCTGAAGCATCTGTAACCCGAGGTACCACTGTACTTCCGCGACAAATAGATTTACGTCGCTATTTTATTACATCAATATATACTTTAAGGCGACAGTGCTTTGGCACCTCTGCCAGGCAGCAAGAACAAATGTTAAGCAGTAAGTTAGCTTATTGGAGGGCTGAGCTAGATGCAACATTGGCTATCCACAAGATCTCCCATCTTTCTCAGTTAAGATGGGGGGGGGGAGAGAGTGCTTTGGGAGCAGTCCTATGCAGCTGGAAGTGAAGAGAGTCATCCTTTCAGTAATGTCAGTTTATTGACCTGAATTCCCACGCACCCACCCCCACCCCGTCCCCCAAGCTGCTGCTTGCCCTCAAAAGAAAAGCATTCAGGCACCAACAGTTGGTCTTACGGCAGGAAGAGGGAGCCACTAGCCCTCCAGATATTGTTAGACTCCAATTCATCCTCCCCAGGGAACATGGCTCATGGTCAGGAATGATGTGGGGGCAGTAATATAACTCCTGGATGGACCAAGCATCTTTTGACAAAATGAGATTGCTTCTGTTTTTATTGTTCTTACGTATTCTGTGTTTTTTATATTGTAATTTGGTGTTGTGGACCGCCCTGTGACCTATGGGTAAAGGGCAGTACACAAATTTAATAAATGCAACAACAACAACAACATGCGTTTTAGTCCAACGACATCTGAGGGGCCCCAGATGTCCCATTCCTGTTAAAAATATTTACTTTTGCTTTGCTAATCCATTATGGTAATTACCTTGAACAGCAGATAAAATAAAGGCTACTTCAGAAGGCACATCAATTCAGTAATTATATGAGTGCTCTAGATGATTTGCTCAGCCTTCCCTGAAGTATTGCCCTCCAGATGTTGTGGGACTTTAACTCTCCCAGCCAGCAGGGCCAATGGTCAGAGAACACAGAAAGATGCCTTGTTGAGTCAGGTCATTGGTCCATCTCATACAGTACTGAGAATGCCTTGGAGACTTGCAACAGGATGCCATGATCCACAAGGACAAGTGTTCCTATGTATTATGGTGTGTGGATGATGATTTATAGGTGTGAGAGAGGAGCCTTTTCAGAAGTATCCTTGTTATAATCTCAATGTGACCTCTGTGTCTCAGGCATTTTGAATGAACAGTGAGGTCAAGAGGCATATCTACAGCATCTCAAATTGTACACCGAGTCAAAAGTGACATGTCATTTCTTCCCCTCAAATAAAGGAAGTTGCAGGTTTTCCAACAAAAAAAATACATTATTCTGTGGAAGGAAGTAGGATGCTGAATAGACCAAAAAAAGAAAGTGGAGGAAAATGATATGTCTTCTTGATGACTCAACTACTTGTTTAGAAGCTGCCAGCCAGCCTCCACACCTCCAGCATATACAGAATAATGAAACAAGACAGATTTTCCAAGCCATATCTCCCTTTTAGTTTGGAAGCCACCAGGAAACTGCTGAAAATAAAGAGCTTAATTGCACTGCAGATCTGTTTTTGATTTTATTAATATTAATTGAACGTATATCCTGCCTTCCCTTGAGCCCAGGGCAGCAAACACACAGCATTTCAAAAGAGAAACAAAGCAAAAGCTTTCTAAAATGGTCAAGACACTCTTAAAAACAAATAAAATTAAAATATCCAAAAGCAGTTGCAGTCTTCTCTCCATCTAATTAAAAGACTTTGGATCTTTTCATAAAACCCTATTCACGTCTTCAGAAGCAAGCAGTCTTTGGAGGGGTGACGCGAGGGAGGAGAACGAGGCCAAGGTCACCTGACCCTTACTCCCACACCGCCACTGCTGCAGCCTATGTGATCCACTCCTCAGTGCTGTGTATAGGTTGAGGCTACCAAACGGGCATAAGTAGGGTGAAATCCTGGGCACTCAATGCTTCTTCATGCTCACAGAGCTTGTGTGTGCATGTGGAAGGCTGCCCCGCTGAAGATCCACCTTCCAACCACTGACAGGATTGGGAAGGGCGCAGAGTGTGGGGATATGCCAGAGTATGCTCACACTCTCACACAATTATCTCCGTGTGCTTTTGAACATCTGAACAGCATTAGAGTGCTGAGTTAACCTGGAGGTTTAAGTTGCAATCCCATGCACACTGACCAGACTCAACTGATCATGCGGACCGGCTACCGCTAAAATCTCAACAAATCCAGTGTAATGTACAAAAACATGTTGCTATTGGAATGAAAAAAATATTTCCTTGAAGACAAAACCAAGACTACAGCCAGATGCAATTCCTAAGTCGTATGGGTTGCTGCTACAATTATTTTATGAATAATACAGTTATATATTATTGTTGTCAAAGTGAATTAACTCCATCTGAAGCACAATCAGTAGGATGACAATGATGTTACCAGGTCTGCCACTAATAAACCTTCCACTCTCCCTTTCCAGAGAGGTTAAATGTAACATAGCGTGAAACAACATAAAATAATAATATTTACTGGGCTAGTCCATAGGCCACATCCAAAGAAAACAATGAATAAAATGCTTTAAAAACTCCACACAGGAGCATGCATGAGATAAAACAAAACTAAATAGTAAAAACGGAGGAGATACATGTCAGAAAGAATTGATAGTCTCCCAGCGCAGGAACTCCACCACAGCTGACTGAAAGGGCTTCCAAGTAACTTGTCCTGAGGCTGGAAGCTTTTATTGCAAAAGAGACCACCCTCCAAATCACATACCAATTACTTCTTTGTAACAGAAAGCTTGCTATGTCTTTCACTTTCTAATACCTTTATGGTGTGCGACATTAAAGTGATCACTGATCAAAGTGAGCTTTTTTTCTTCACTCCAAACATCTCGAATTCCCCGGAAGAAATGGTAGCTGCTTTACCTTCAGATCGATGAGTAGACAAAGGCGTCTGCGTCTCCTTGGAATAGGACACCACTTCCCGAGGCAAGAAGTCCACCTGGGTGATCTTTGACACGCCCAGTTTGTGTAGGCGGCGGCTAGAACAAGCAAACCAAAAGGCTGGGTTAGGTACTGGAGTGTGCTGTCAAAAGCGCTATGGCCCTCATTCATGAACACAAGAAGCAGCCTTATAGTGGGGTCAGACCATTAGTCCTTCTAGCTCAGCATTGTCAATGCTGACAGGAAGTAGCTCTCCAATGTTTCAGGCACTGTACTTCCCAGCAGAGGCGGATTTAGGGGAGCGCAACCAGTTCAGCAGCACTGGGCGCCGAGCATCGGAGGCACTGCAGAGGATGTCATTTCCTCCACTATTTAGAATGGAGGATGAGAAGTGGAGAGGGGGTGGATTTTGGCGTCGCACAGGGCGCTGTGAAATGTGAGACCCCAAGGTCCGCCACTGTTTCCAGCCCTACCTTGAGATGCTGAGGACCAAACCCAGAAGCTTTTGCATGCCAGGCCTTTGCTCCCCCACCCAGTTAAGTCCTTTCCCCAGTTCCCACAGGATGTGGGGTTTTTTTCCATTAGCAACTTAACTTTGCTTTCTCCGGGGGGTTGACACTGATGCTGCAAGCTAGAAAAGTGCTGTTTCTACTCCGTTTTGCTTTAAATCGAGCTTTCAGCAAAAAATAAAAATGATGTGGCAGTATAGCAGCCACCATTGCTAGTGCTGCAACTAGTCTGTTTTTGAGAAAGGATTTCATGAACGCCCCCAAATGACTCTCTTTCACAGCTCTGAATTTGCCACTGTGCATTAACACAATGCACACTCCAAAGCATCGACCGCAGTCTGTTCGCAGGATGCGCAAAGGGCGTCATCCAACCTTGCCAGAATCTTTTGCTGCTGGATTCTAAGAGCTGAACCAGACAAGACACCATTCATGCAACCAGGCATGCAGGGGAAGGGCTACAACTTGGTGGTGGAGCACATGATCTGCATGTGTAAGCCCCAGTTTGAAACCCCAGCATCTCCAGTTATGGCTGAGATTGCCTCATGCCTGAAACCCTAGAGAGGGGCTGCCAGTTAGTGTAGGCAATAGTGAGCTAGATAGACCAGTGTTCTGACTCAGTACAAGGCAGCTTCCTGTGCAAATTACTTCTAAAAAAAAAAAAAGCACAGTGCAGGAAACGCCCCCATGCCTTCCCCTTACTTCCTCCCCCCCCCCCAAAAAAAATGCTAATTGTGTGAACAGCATTATGCTTGGTTTGTCCTTAATAATCAAAAGATAAAAACAGAAGTTGCTTGACATTCTTAGGATAACACTGGTAATGGTACTGCAGTCCTGTCCTCAAGATGGACAGGATATTTCTTGCACTCCTTCTCATATTGTGAGCCTATACATTATTGTGTGGAAGCAAATATCCCTGTATAAAATGGGGCTTGTTCCCAAAGTAGGTGTGCACTGGGCTGCAGTCATATTCTGCTCCTCGCCCACCTCTAATCCAATAAAAAATATTTTATGTATATAACCAGTACCTATCCAAAGACAATTTTAAGGTTATTTGTAACACAACCCAAACATAATCTCAGAGAGGGGAAGCCCTGGTTCAAATAGCTCAGCTATAAAGCAGACTGGGTGAATTTGGGATAGTCACCTCTGCTCAACATAATCAACCTCGCAGAGCTGAGCCCTCTGGAGGAAGTTCAGTGCAAAAATATTACATCAGTGTATTATATCATGGTAGTGAAGAAGCCAAAGTTGTGTAAATTGTATTAGCTAATTTATTGACTGCAACTTTCAAAGCTAAAAGGGTAATGGGCTAAAAGGAAATAGATATACGACTGGTGTGATATTAATAAAATACTCTGAACAATGAACAAGTAGGGAAAATCTGTGGCCTGCCGGTGATGTTAAAAACATACATGTTGATAGTACACACCTATAACATGCATGTTACTGTTTCCACAAACATGCTTTTCCAACATTTCATCTCCAGTGAAATGAAAATGTTTCTTTTGAAAACATCAAAAGTGCACTGGACCCTGGATGTTTTCACTAGCCAGAATTAGTGACCGTTTTCAGAAAGCTTCGCTTCTGTTTTTCTCAGAAGAAGATGGTCCTTCTCCAAAAAAATTAAAAAACAAAACAAAAATAAGAGTACTGTATGACGCTGAGGATTCAGCACACACATACACGCAAGGAGAAAGCTGATCGAGGAAGCAACTTCAACATAACTGGTGCAAACAAAGTCATAGTATAACAAGAGGGAAAATAAAGAACGAGAGTGGACATATACCCAAGTTCAGAGTCAGACTGAAGCTGCAGCACTGAAGGGTCTGTGTCCCACTGCAGGGTCCTAGCGAGGTTATCAGCAGCACAGCACAAGGGGAGGAAGAAGAACACACAGAATTAACTGCAATGACGGGCTGCAGGGAGAGGAACAAATCACTTTGTCGTTTGCCATATGCTGTAAAAGCACAGAACACAGCTCCAAAAGTAGAACAGAGAAACACAGGCAATATCACAGAATATCTACTGTCAGACAAGAGCAGGTAATTCCATCAAACTCTCTTTCTCTGTCAAAACTGGAGAATGTTACGCTAGCAAGGACAAGAGGCTTCCGACTTTTGCTCAGCTCTGCTTCACTTCAAAAACAACCATCCTGAAAGACCAGCTGCTTAGCTGATGAATATATCGTATTTTTCCGTGTATAAGACTAGGGTTTTTTCCTAAAAAATAATGTCCAAAATTTGGGGGTGTTTTATACATGGATAGATCTTACCCCATTTTCTTAAATCGGAGTCCCCCAAAATAGGGGGTGTCTTACACATGGGGGTGTCTTTTAGATGGAAAAATATGGTAATCCAGATGATTATCATATGTTGTTAAATGATGTTAAATGTGAACGTCCCCCCTCCCACCCACAGTGAAGAAGCTGCATCCAATTCGTAGCTCAACATCAAGGTCAACAGGGAAGCCCTTGCGCTTGCTGGAGCTCCATGAGTACACTGGAGCACCCATGTGCTTGAGTGCCCTGGAAAGAGCGTTCTGCAAGCAGGTCGCTGCATGCAGATTTGTTGCACCAGAGGCACAAAAGGCTACAATTGGGAGGGCAGAAAATCTCTGCATGCAACACTCGGGGTGTCTGCATGGCATGTGGCGTGCACACCGACTAACAGATGATCAGCATTGCCAGCTATGAGTTAAGAGGACTGAGCACATTTTAGGTGGGTAGGAGAGGAAATCCAGAAGCACAGCAATGAGAGTGCTTCCTCCAGCTGAGATCTGGATTCCCAGCATTAGGACCAAGTGATCTCTGCATTCTCATTTCAACTAACAGATGGGTTTGAAAAACAAATGAATGAAGAAACAACATAATAACATCATAATTCTATACATACTTATCTAATGGTACATAAATGGAATTATTAAAATAGTAGGTTATAAATAATTGTCCTCACTACCTACTTAGTTCAAAGGCAGTTAGTAACTGGTTGACTAACAGGCTACATCTAAGGACACAGGAATATACAACATTATTTTATAAATTGATTTTTCCAGGAGCTGATCTTCTTTTTAAAAAATGACAGAGTGAAGTAGTCTTGTGGCAGTTCCAACCTGGGAGAGACCACAACTTGCCACATTGCAATTTTTAAGGTGTTCAAGGATACAAGCTGGGAACATAGTGAAGTGATCCTAAAACAAGTAGCAGCTGGCGAGGCAGCACAGGGAGAGGGGCAGGGGCAAGGCAATGGAGAGCTTGGCATGGGCTGGCACCACCACTGTGCCCACACCACTTTTGTACAGTAAGCTAGCTTGCACCCCTCTCTTTCCTCCATTCCGGCAAGCGAAAGGAATTATCAGAGGACACATTTCAGCCAAGCAAAGACATTTAAGGAAAGTGTGAAGCAGGGCTACTGAAGGACATGGCTATGGCACAGAAAGACTCCCAAGGGCCAGACAGAGAGGCTTAGAGGGCCACATTCCCCTGCCCTCGAGCCAGAGGTTCACCAGCCCTGGACTAGACCTGCCTTCTGCAACCTGATGCACTCCAGATGTTTTGGGCTACCACTCCCATCAGCCACCACCAACACAGCACTTCCAGGTTGATTTGAAGAGCCTGTGTAGTGTAGTGGTCAGAGAGCTGGGTTAGAAGCTGGGAGACCTGGGTTCAAATCCCCACACAGCTGTGAAGTTCACTGGGTGGCGTCACACCAGCCACTGCCTCACACCCTAACTTACCTCACATGGTTTTTGTTAGGACAAAATGGGGAGGATATAAGAGGTGGAATATAAATTTAACAATAAATTTTAAAAATGTATAAAAATATCTCTTGCCTCTTGGACTGAGTCAGTTGGTTCAATGTGCACCTAAGGGTTGACTCTGCCCACACAACTATGGCAAAGAAAATTGGTTGAAAGCTCATTCCAGCACTGGATTTAGGGACAGTTGCCCATGGTCCCATCCTGGAAAACAGCACACTAATCTGTTTCTTATATTTTTTTTAATAAGCGGGATGAATGACTTATTAAAGGGAACGCAGCACAAACAAATCAGGATGAATGCTCAGTGTCATCTAACTTCCCCACTATTGTAGAATATCTGAAAAATATATGTGAGGTGCAAACAACGCTAGTGGGGTTTCAAGAAGCACTGTAAAACTCTAAGAGGTATTGTTTAAAGGAAATAGAAAAAAATGAGGGAAGATAAATGGCAATATAATGAAAGAAATGTGTATTGAATGGTAAAAATGGATGATTACCAGAGAAGCCGAAGGAAGACCAAAATTTGAATTTTGTTAATATCAGATAAAATGTGTATGAGTGTGATGTATTGAAAATTACTAAAAATTATTTTTTTAAAAAAAAAACTTCCCCACTATCAATTCCAAATGCTCGATGAAAACCGGACACAGTCTAACACCAGCATAAATTTTGTGTGAGCTAACCAGAAAGGACACTCAACAAACAGGTTGCCTGGAGGAGCCCCTATACGTGCTTCCTAGCTAAACACAGAGGGGCTGACTTCCTGCACAAAAGTACTATGGATTGATTGGACTGCAGATGGGACAATCATGCTAGATGAGCTCAGTTCCTGTTAGTTGCACTTTGGAGGGCAAGAGCAAGGGCACTGGCCACACGCTGTCACATTGAGATGAAACAATCAATATTAAGTCCATTAAAAGAATAAATAAATAAAAGGGACCTTGCAGCAGGGCATGTTCAAAAGGATTTGAGCTGTAGTAAGAGAATCCTCCTGGTGACTTGGCTGAAAACTTGCCCAGGATTTTGTGTGTCCTTGGAAAGGCATTTTTGAAAGCGATTCCTTCAAAATAAAAATACAAACGACACAGACAGCCAATAAGATTTTGCTCAGGTGGCTTTTTATGAGCAGAGGCAGAAATCTCTTCCTCCCAATACTTCTACCTAATCTGAATGATGAAAGAGGAGGGGGCGGAAGATGCCAAGCACTTTCTGTGCCTAATGTGTTAGAGAAGTTGCCGAGATGAAACTGAAACAAAGTGGAAATGATCTCCGTAACACTGCCAAGGTCATTAGCGAAGAAAGTGTGATTTGCCAAATATGCGCCAGCTTCTAATGTCATGAGTATCGGGGGACCACTTATACCTGCACACCCAGGATACTTAGGGGGGCGGGGGACACGCAGCTTGCTCGAGGCAGTCATTACCCCTTTGCTCCATCCTCTTTCAAAACCTGTCAAGTTTCCCAAGTGACAAACAATATTCCGTTAGGGAGAATTCCATTGCTGTGTGATTAAAGGAAGAGCTGGGGAACAGAATCCTCAGCAGACAAAGGCAATTGAGGTTACCGGAGGACAATGTTGCCTTGTACAGGCTTTGCACAGGTTCAAATGTCAGGTCCGCCTTTGCCGGCTCCCCATTTCAGGCTAGCTAGCACTGACCCTCTTATTCAAAGACTACCATTAACAGCTGGTTCGGGATCTGCTCTGCACACGCCTTTCCGCTTGACAGCGCTCCGCGATCGTATTTTCCAATGCTCCCCCTTATTAAAATTTTAAAAACAACCACAACTCCCTGCATACATTAGGGGGAGGTTTGCTATAAGTCTAAACACGCAAAAGTGAATTTTGTAAGAAGTGTTTCTCAACTGCTTACTGGATTCCCACCCCCTTTTTGAGTTTCTGGCTCCCCGTGTCTTCTCCTGCAAAATGCTCGTGGCTTTAGTTGTTCCTTGTAACATTTTCCATGGGTATCCAATGGTAAGTGACACCTTTGATTTCCTTGGGGCCAATAGATGTTGCCACCTCTAAAAGAAAAGCAGACTAATTAAAGCTTTCATGAGTAGATTAATGAGTACAACAGGGCCATTATCCACCCTAGTTCAGTGACAGCACATTACATATTAATACAGGACTGAGCAGAGACTCAGGTTGCTAAGTCACACTAGGAAGCCCCCTTAGGGAACAAGAGCGCCCCCTCCCCTCAAAACCAGCCATACCACGAGAAACTTACTAATGAGAACTATAATCTAGACAAGCAAACTCTACATTTCCTTGAGGAATGAGAGTGTGACTGTTTTTAATGATGCCACTGGCTCACATGCAAAAAGACTAATTAACCAGAGGTTCCCGACTCTATCTGGCAGGCACCCAGAACCAATCCGTGCTTTTGTGATGGCCATACAAACAGAAATTGACTATTCATGTAAGCTCATGTGTCCAATAGGGCTTGCAATCCCACGCACTCACTCTAACTTGGGAGTAAGTAAACTAAACCCCGCACTGAGTGAGACATACAAGTAAACATATATTGGATCAGACTGCTAGATGGATTTATCTCATGAGCTTCTGTTTAGAGCACCCTTTCTCAACCTTGGGTCCCCAGGTGTTGTTGGACTACAACTCCCATCATCCCTAGCTAGCAGGACCAGTAGTCAGGAATGGCAGGAGCTGTATACCTGAAGGAGCATCTCCACCCCTATTGTTCAGCATGGACACTGAGATCCAGCTCTGAGGGCCTTCTTGTGGTTCTCTCATTGCAAGAGATGAGGTTACAGGGAACCAGGCAGAGGGCCTTTTCGGTAGTTGAAACCGCCCTGTGGAATGCCCTCCCATCAGATGTCAAACATATAAACAGCTACATGGTTTTTAAAAGACATCTGAAGGCAGCCCTGTTCAGGGAAGTTTTTAGTGTTTGACGTTTTATTGCGTTTTTACTATTCTTGTGTTGGAAGCCATCCCGAATGGCTGAGGCAACCCTGTCAGATAGGCAGCATATAAATAAATAATAAGTAATTGTTGTTGATGATCCATAATATCTGGAGACCCAAGACTGAGAAAAGCTGGTCTAGAGTACATACCAAATATTGCCATGAAGAACAGGAGGAAAACCCGGGTCCATATAAATCAAGCACTAATTCACTCATACCAATTGAAACCACATGACAACCTAAGAAATCACACAAAGCCACAAGACAGCTGCCTGTTACGAAAAAGGAGCAATGCAGCAGCGAGCAGCAGCTGCAGCTGGCTGCAAAGCCAAACAGGATGTTGATGTTTGTGGCTGTACCGTGGGAAAAGGGGGCAGTCCATTCACTGTACTGAGCACTGGATGTTAGCTCAGTGTGTCATCTGACCTGTACTGGAAGTACAGGGGTGGAGTCTATATTCTCTCTCGCTGTTGATGTTAAGAGTGCAGACATGTTTCTCTGTACTGCTGCAAAAGACAGAAATAAAGGCATGCAAATATATTTCTGTCTGTCTCTTTCCCCTCCCTGGGGATAGCAGGGAGGAGAGGGGAGGAGTGGTGTGTTCTTCTCACGTTGAGGAGGATCGCCGATAGAGAGACCTCGCCTGTATCCTGCCGGGAGTCGCAGAGGGGGAGGTCAACAAGGAAATCAGCCGGGTGCCTGGAGAGTGGCACATTCCTCTGACAAGGCTTGATTTCAACACTGCCATCAACAATGGGAATGCAGTAAAAGTTGCCGGTCTATTTACTTCAGTGCCTTTCATGGGCACCATGATTTGATAGAAATATTCTTATTTGGACGTATTAATACAGCAGCCATACTGCTTAAAGTTGTCAATTATTAGCTAACGGGCAAAGGTCAAGATGCTGGCAGCAGTGTACCCAATCGATCACTGCACTCCACGGGAGAGGGCCTCCTGCAGATACCATCTCATCAGAAGGTCCTTTCCATATAATGTAAGAGTTGGACCTTTAGTGTGCCAGTATCTACCCATTGCAACTCTCTCAATATATATCACAGAGCTGGCTTTTCTACTGTCTTCTGTTGTAGACTAAGTCTAGATTCTTATCCCAGCCTGTATCTGTACTAGATTGGGAAATTGTTTTTATTGTTGACTTATTTATTGTTCATTGCTTTGGAATGCTCCATGAGAAGCATTTTATAAATGAAATGACTTAAGCTAATGCCCAAGAAGATACCACATGGCTAGTAAGCGGTGTGATGCTGCCAGGAAGCAACTACACTGGAAATGTTTTATTGTTTTCTTCTTGACAATAATACTGCACAATATGAACTGGCATACTTAGAGCTCATGGGAAGACCTGAAAGGGTTGCCCTTGAAACCTGAGGTACTGAAGGACAAGTTTGGAGAGTGCTTGAGGCTGAATGAATTAGAAGATGCATCCAGCACAGAGATGTAACAGCCAGCAAAGCCAAGGATCAAAGAATCTCTATCTTAAGACACAGGCTATGTGACAGAGGGTGGCATTTTACATCTAGCACTCGTAGGCTCAGTGTGGTCAGAACAGATGGAGAACAGCAAAAGCTGTCAAGAACCATCAGCAGGCTTGGGAACATCAAGTCCTGACCTGTGAGGATGGGAACATCTGGGAATGTTGGCATTTTGGTGGAGGTTGTTTTGAGGTGGAGCAAGAGCAAGAGGCTCACCTCTTTCTGCCAGGAAACTGGTGAGAGGGCAATTGAGGGTATTGGGCAGGAGTCTCCTTTTTCACCTTGACTACTGAGAGGGAAATGGTGACTACAGGGTTGCAGGTTGAGGTGAAAAGAGCGACTGAGTTGAGTGACACAGCCCTAAGTTAGTCAATCATCTATAATACTTCAGCCAAGTAGGCCAAGATGAAAGACAAATTCAAATGGTGGTGATCTGCCCCACTCTAGCCATCCCTTTAATTATAAATCTGTTCCTCGTATAATTCATAAGGGCAATGCTTGTGGCAACTGAGATATAAATATTCCCTGCTTTACATTACAAGACTTCACTTTCTGATCCAATAAAACTTCATAGTAAATAACAAACTTCCATTCTACCTGCTTTAAAACAATACTGTATATTCCTGATACCCACAGCAATTCATCTCTACATCCCTTAAAAAAAAACTCATTTAAAGCTACATTTTCTCTCATGCTTTTTGTTTGTTTGGGATTCTCTCCAGTCCTGCTTCACACCTTCCTTGAGTGTTTTGGGTTGGCTGGATGTGTCCTTGAAATCTGATAATACATGTAATATGGGCTTGTGTGTGTATAGAAAGTAGCAGGGCCGGTCCACCCATGAGGCAAGCTGAGGTGACTGCCTCAGGTGGCACAATCCACAGAGGCAGCAGATCCCAATGTGCATCTTTATTTCCCCCATGTTCCTCATGTAGATCTTCACTCACCCCTTCTTCCCTGACGGGGAGAGGGATGTCATTTTTGTGATTTGCCTCAGGTGCCAAAATGTCTTGATCTAGCCCTGGAAACAAGTCTAGTCTGCAAAGGTAACATTTACATTTGTTGTTTTCCCCGTTTTTCATCTTGCCTCCCCCACCACTGGCCCATGGCAGGTTGCCGAAAAGGGAGTGCAGTCTTCAGGCTGAAAAAGGTTCCCAACCCCCAACCTATAGGCTCCTTTTATTGTACTCCAATAGAACAGGTGTATTTCCAGACCCCATAGTCTTTCCCACTAATTCAAGAAAGGCACAGGCTGATTGGAGTTGATGCTCAACAACACATGGAGGACAACACTCTGGTGATGAGACAACACCCACTAAAACTTAAGGCAATGGGCTAGAAAGGCAAGCTGTGTGGCACACACAGATCTGTCATCTGACTGTTGTTTTTTCTTTATCTTACAGTGGTCAATAATGCTACTCAGGAACCAGGTTGGCTTCAGAGGTGTATATTTGCAGTTTGACCTACTTAGCTGCACACCTGTGGTCTCTCGACTTTTTGCCTAATTAAAAGGGGAGTTACTTTCTGCACCGGGTGCAGGAAGGGATGTGATAGGCTAATTGGTTAATTGAAACTGTATTTATTTTGATCAAATGTCTTGTAAGCTGCTGGTGATGGCTTGCAGCGTTTGGCTGTTAATGTTTTCGAAAATAAAACTAAGAAAAGATATTGAGGACAGCTTTTTATTTCTACGCTCCATTCGCTGCACACACTCTGTGTTGATGAAGAAGTTCAACACTTACAACTTGGCAACATATATCACCTGAGGTGGCCGCCCCACTCTGGCCAGTAGTAGAGCCAGCCCTGAGTCTACTCAATATTTACAACTGGGTGGCATGGCATGGTGGGAAAGGCATTCACATAAAAGGAATCCACAATGAAAGCAAACAGCAAACACTGACAGAGAATTTCGTCTTACCTTCCTACGGGCCCCAAGTCTCCTGAATCTTGGCTTCCGGCTTCGCTGGGAGTGCTCACTGATTTCGGAGAGGGAGACATAGGGGTTGGGACTAAATAATGAAAATAACAGGTATCCCATGTTAAAACATGCAGCGACTGCACTGATGAAGAGCAGTGTAAGACAAATCATAAGCGAGGATCCAAAATGATAGAACGGTTGGATGAGTGGAAGAGTTTGAAATGGTGAAACCAAAAGAAGGAAAAGGAAGGAAAGGAAAAGGAAGAAAGTCAAGTGAATTCTAAATATTTTGGCAAATTAAAAGTTGAAATGAATTTTAGATTGGCCTGAAAGCGAGTTATGATAGTATCAGTACTCTATTTAAAATATTTTTTTAGACATGGAAACATTTTCAAAGAGGTAATAAAGGCCTTGGATATCTTTTAAAAAAAGTTAAGGGAAATGAAAAATTGAAAATACTGTTTCTGCATAGTGTTAAAAAGATTTTCTTTATGAGAGCTGCCGTTGCCTGGGAAAACATTGGCTTATAGCCAATGCTGGTCATGCTTAGACTAGACCCACTAAAATTAACAGACATGACTAACTTTGGTCCATTAATTTGAAAGGGTCTACTTTGAGTAGAATTTAGTTGGAGCTAAGTCATTACATGGGATGGAAAAGGCATACTGCAGTTGTTTAAAGTCTCAAGATAGAGCAGTTTATTGGGCATTTGGGGCTGCTAACATACATTGTGTTAGTACGTTGCTGCATAGCCTGCTGCTCTAATTGGCTGCCTGCAGAGGTATAGCGAGATGAGGGGGGGGACTGTTGCCCCAGGCACAGTTTTTCTTGGGGTGCATTTTGCTCCTCACACCAGCCCCGTGCTACTTTGTGAGTCGGATCCCACATCCCAGCCTCGCAAAGCAGTGTGGGACTGGCAGGGCGTCAGGAGGACGCAACAGGCATGCACTCTTCCAATCAGACCAGTCGGATTGATTGGAAGGGCACATGCCTGCCCTGCTGCGTCCTCCTCAAGTCACCCTCCGTGCCTCACCCCCCCAGGCACGCCCCAGGTGCAGGGAAGGCACGCTCCACCACTACCTGCCTGTGCAGACTAATGGCACCTGACGCAAATCTACACTGCTAGGCTTTTAGCCTGATCCAAACAGCTTGGGCATTTTTCTGCCAGAACCGTGAACGTGTTATACCTCCAATGATTTCACTGGAAGGCTTTGGTTTTCATTCTTTCCCCTTTTCTGCAGGAGGTGACTAGATAGGCATTTATGCAGAATGACTGCAGGGTCACAGAACCCAGCTTGTTTAAAACTTGGGAAATCCAGTAGTAGGAGGGCAATTGGTTGGGACCCTGCCAAGTGAAGTTAAGGCAAAACCAAAGTCAGCTAGCTTGCTCACACAGTGCTCAGCCCAGGCCCAAGAGCCAAAGTAAGACTGCATGATGATTTAGTTTAATAAGTCCCCCCCCCACCCGCACAAAAAAAAAAAAGACAAGGTGTGGAACCTTTCCATTTCAAGCACTGAAAGCAAAGATTTCACACTTTTAAAGTGGAAATGCTGTTGTTTTTGCATCTAGATTGGCAAGGGGGCAGGCAACGCAGAAACAATTCTACTTTGACTAATCTTCCTGGCAGCCACACGGAGGAAAATGTAAATCTTATAATGCGACATCGCCTGTTTCAACTTGGGCATTTAAAAATCCACTGTTATACTTTGTTAAATCAAAAATAATTTCCTAACTGCATTTTCCTTTTTTTCTTTTCCTAGCTAAATCCTTCACATCTCTTGGCAGAAGTGTCAATCAAATGGATTGGCCGTGGCACGAGGTCCAACACCTTACACATATTCTCACTAGGAACTGTCACTAAAACGAATCGCGAGTGCAAAAGGCATTCATTTTTCATGACAGCCCTTTGGCAGGTACAGGTGTGAAGTGGTAGGTGACGTGCTTATTATGCATCCATTCTGCTTCTTGGGCTTTATCTGGATCAGGAGGAGCTGATTTTTAATTTGCATGAATAGCCTACAAAGAGAATTATGGCTTTAGAGCCAAGAGATGCATCATGCCATATTTTAATATGGCCATCAGTGCTGGCTCCGGGTTTTCTTGCTGGCTTGCAGAACTGAAGCCATGATCCAGACTAGGCAATATTTATTTATTTATTTCTACATTTATATCTCACCTTTCCCCTAAGAAGCTCACAGTGAAGTCCATAGATCTCCTCTTCACCATTTTATCCTCGCAGCAACACTATGGGGTAGGTTAGGTGAAGAGACAGTGACTGACCCATGGTCACTGGGTGAGCTTCATGGCTGAGCGGGAATTTCAACCCTGGTCTCCCATGTCCACCACTCTCACTGCTACATCACGCTGGCTCATGTTGGAGACCTCAGATTGTATTTCATATTCCTAAAAGCCCTACATCAGGCACCCCCAAACTAGGCCCTCCAGATGTTTTGGAACTACAATTCACATCATCCCTGACAACTGGTCCTGTTAGCTAGGGATGATGGGAGTTGTAGTCCCAAAACATCTGGAGGGTCAAGTTTGGGGATGCCTGCCCTACACGGCTTAGGCCTGGGTGGCAAACATCAGGTCCAGGAGACAAAGGTGGACCTTCTGACCTCTATCCAGCCCATAGAACACTTCTTTGGTCACGCCCCCTAGCAGGTCATCTTTGCAAACCACATCCCTCATGAGATCTGGCTCCTCACCTTCTTTGCCAGGTTGGAATACCCTTGACTTGTGACAATGCCTCTTCCTAAAATGCTTAGGGAGTTTCCGTGAGTGCAGGAGACTTTCCCACTGCAAAAAAAAGTTGCCTTGCAACTCACAGAGGGCAATGGGAACCGAGGTGGGGCAGAGTGAATGGAGCCCAGCATACCTGCTCTACCTCTGTCATGTGTTCATGTAAATCACTTATGAATGCCTAAATAGGTCTACGATTAGGATGGAATGAAACAAAACAGCAAAAAATGGGTGGGAGCAAGGGACACGTATATCAAACAAGCACATTCAAAGCACATTTTCCACCTCAAAGGATTCTGGGCACTGTAGTTTGTTAAGAGTTGCTGCAAACTGTAACGCTGTGAGGGGTATACCACAGTGCCCAGAATTCTCTGAGGGAGAAAATGTGCTTGGAATGTGTTTTAAATGTACAGTATCTATGTATAAATTTATGTTTCTTTTCTAAGTTTTTCTTTTTTAATGATACTTGTTTTAAAGGTCAATAAAGGACTCTATTTTCAAAGGGGCAACTATTATATGTAAGAAAAAATCAGAGGAATGAAGGGGAGCCAAGCCAATTTTCAGAAGAATGGAACAGCGACAGCCCAAGATGGTGTGAGTGGTGTGGCCCACAGAGAAACAATTTTGAAATGTCTGGATGAGAACGACACATAATAGACACACTGAGATTCAGCACAGCTACGAAGCAGAAATGCTCTGAATTGGTTATTGGGGAGATACGAAACGGTGTTTAAGCAGAACACATAACGTTATGAACAACAGCCAAAAACCAAGAAAAGAAAAGCATGCTACAGTCAAAAGAATGTGTGGATCTTAAACGGTGGCTAAAATGTTTTGACGGGCTCTCTCTCTGAATACCTAGAGGTGGTTCTGGAGAAATACCAATGCTCTGCAGTAACGCTTCTGTCTCCCTTCTCTTCCTGTCCAGATCAGAATCTTCCTGCGTTGGTTCTTTCTTCTGCTGAAAATCTGACTGAAATAACAGTATCGGACAATTAGCCGAAGTGAAAGAAAATGGAAATTAAAGGAGGAGAGTGTTTCCTGAAACTAGTCGGAGCTTTCCCCTTGGTGGAATAGGAAATGGTTACCCCCCCCCCCTTCCTGGAGCTGTTTGGGCCACATTCACACCATACATTTAAAGCACTATGATACCACTTTAAACAGTCATGGCTTCCCCCAAAGAATTCTGGGAGTTGTAGTTTGTTAAGGGTGCAGAGGCTTGTTTAGAGACCCCTATCCCCCCCCCCCCGAGTTACAAATCTCAGAGTGGTTTAACCATCAAGCCCTCTTCTGAGAATTGTAGTTCTGTGAGGGAAACTAGGGTCTCCCAACGACTTTCATCACTCTTAGCAAAGGTGGGATTCATTCAGCAATTGTGTATGCGTGTCTCAGTTGCTTCTAGGGAACTATCAAAAGTGCAAAACTGAGGGAAGACAGCAAAAAAAACCCAAAATTTGCAACGTCAATTTCTCATAGCGAAGCCCGATAATGGTATGAAATGCACGTACGATATTAAAGTGTCAGTTTAAAGCAAACCAGTTATTAGAAAAGGGATAACAGGTGCTTTAAACTGCAGCAAATGTTGACATCTGAAAGAAAAGAAACATAATCACTTAATGCTTCCTTGACTTTGCATGGAAATGAGTATCCGTTCCCTGTCAATTCTCATCTCTATTTCGCTAAGTGACTGAATAAAAGAAGAAGTGCAAATCCCCTTAATGAAAAAAAACCTCACGCATAGCGTCAAGGACAAATAAACTAATATGTCAGTCAAACCTTAATAGAACTAAAAGATGTTACCAAGCCAGGAGGCTAAAATGCAGCAGCAATTATCGTTTACTTTGCTGAAAAACAATAAGTGCAAATCTGCTACCGTAGCAACCAGGCTAGCCAGTCACAAACGTAAGGGGGGGCGGCTAAGAGACAGGTTGTAAAGGAACAATAAATATATTTTAAAATAGACACATGGAACCTTTGGGAACTACAACATCAGTCAGTTAGAAAGAATTAAATGTATACAGCATTTACATTTTTAAAAATTAAAATAGAATTGAGGTGGGACAGAAATGAGCTTTTGGCATCATGACATCACTGCATGGGATCCACAGGATCAGTTAAATAGAAACGTTTCTAATTTGTGGGGGGCACTTAAACCCTCCTGTAGGACCCTATGCAACCTTTGAGCTGCGGATTAGCTACTTAAAGTTCACTTAAACCACAGTGAATCCACGCTGAGTCAAGACTGGAAGCTGGGTGTTCCGGATTCAGTCCAAAACTTTTCTCCCCACCTGACTGGATCAGCCTGTTTACACCTGCAGTAACTGGATCCAAGCTGTGATATAAAAGCTAATAGAGATGTCTTCCTACACAAAGTGAGCAGAAAGGACAGGATTCTTTAAATAATAATAATAAGTCAATAGCTAATTTGGGAACACCATAAGCAGCATAACTTATATATATACTTATGTCAGTGCTTTTCTTCTAGGGAAAAAAGTGCCAGTACTGCATACCCTTGGGTACCCCCAGAAAAAAAAAGCAGTGACTTATGTCCAGAGGACAGTAGAGAACATACATTCAAATAAATAAACAAACAAAAATGGGAAGGGAGCCTCAGCAGCCTTACCTCTTTTTTCTTCCTTTCTTCTTCCTTCCGTTTTTTCTCCTCTCTTATCTGAGCCAAACGCTGCTTTTTGCGTTCAAGCTCCGCTTTTAAATCGCTCTTGTCAGACATGGTGATTCCCTGTTACAAAACAAAAGTAGCAAATTTAGATTTTGGCAATGAGGTGGATTGAGGTCTCTTTTCTGTCTTTCACTGGCATCTGGGGGGGGGGGGAGTTCTGATGCAACTGTAAGCATAACTTGGTAATTCCCTAGTGACGGCTGGAGATCAGTAAAAGAATGAACAAAATGGTAAGTACGTTAAGGTAGACAACATGAAAAGGTCCCTGCCTCATTTTGTTTTGTTTTTGGACCTATCTTTCGTTGCTTTTGCACAGTTTTTAAACTACTATCATGGTATAATTGTGAATCACATTGAGTTGCATATAAAAGGTAATTGATAGGTTAATGAATAACAGCAGCAACACCTGGAATTTGAAAGGTCAACTGAATGATTTTTCACCAGACCACCTTCTGAGCTGCTTGTTTTGCCCTGATTAAGGCCATGAAAAGCTAAGGGTATGTTCAAATAACTGCTTACTCAGCATCCAGAGTGCTTGCACTGATAATTCTTGAAGCTGCACTCACACGATGTCAGCCACAATCCATATCAATCCCGAAGTTTCTTGGCAAATTCTGCTGTTCGATGCATTTTTCTCAAACCGGCTTCACTCCAATTAGAAAACCGGATGTAGAGTGAGTGGTAATGTGAACACTCCCTAACAGCCATCACTCAGGTCCAGTAGAGCACACAAGGGCAGACGACAGTTTGATGAGTTCTGGGAGCCAGGGTTATGGGGCAGAAAAACCCAAAGGACTGTGGGTGTTGGGTGGTGATTCCTGCCCCTCTCTGATCTGAACAACTCCGTGCAAATGTTTCAAGCCACTACTGTGAATATGCTCTTTAAATTCTCTTTCCACAGCCCAACAAGGTTCTCTCACCCAGAACCAAAAAACAAACCACTGAATTCTGATTCCTATTAACCATTGTTAACTAATAGAAGCCAGTTTGGGGGCATACATGGCTCCTTACATCAAAGGACCTTCTCTCCTGGGAGCAACTCCTGCGCCTTAATTGTGGTCAAATTCTCATCAGCATTAATTTAAGCAAAACTTTTGGTTCTGAATAACTAGCTTTTCCCCTCCTCAGCCTAAGATCTGAAACCCACCCCAATCTGTGGTTTGGGGTATACCGTGGTTAGCCTAAATCACCATTAACATCACACAGATGATTAACTACTTTATCGGTTAAAAGGGAAGAAGGGAAATTGGATTCAGGGTAGGGAAGGTTGAAGAGAGGGAACAGTAAAATCAATGTGAGAACTGTTAAAGAGGGTCAGGTAATGGCATGATTATGGGTACAAAAGCACTGCTGAGCGAAGATTGCCCTCAGAAGCATTGAAGAAACTCAGGGCTACAACCAATTATACTCTCTTTTTGGTTTTGCATTATGCCTCACTGCTCAATTACACTAGCAGAGCTCTGACTCAATCAATGCTAATGCCACATCCATGTTGCTAAGGGCCCTTTCTGTAATGGGTGCAAAAAGGGATTTTAAAAGGGTGACAAGGCTACATTGACAGGAAATCCGATATGCCCTATGTAACTATGAAAAATGCTTTCTTCCTCGTCCTCATTTTCTCTTTAATTTTCAACATATTACAATCATCATACAAACAAAATATTCCACCCTGACCCAGAAGACGACATTTCTCCTCAGTTGCCCTATGTTTACGAGACATCACTTTCATATACCTCAACATTTCTCAGATGAAATAGAGACTTCGACATCAGGAAAAGAAAAAATATGTGAGGGAAGGGATTGTGTACAACACCTTCAGCAGATAAATGGAATTAAAAAAAATTAGCTGGAAGATAATAATAATAATAATAATAATAATAATAATAATAATAATAATGGAAACTGAGAACGATCAGGAAAAGTTCAATAGTAAATCCTATTGAACTCATTGGGTCTTAGTTCTGAGTAGTGTGAAAGGCTCAATTTACAATAAAGAAATAAACACTCCATGCGTTTCCTAAAAAGTGGCTGGCCGCTGAAGCATTCCAATTAAAGAATTTAAAGTGGATTGGTTACATTTCCCTTCAAAATTATAGCAAGAGCTTTGTATGCCAGCATCAACATTTCCTTCATTTTGTGCAGGTATTTTATTTTCAGTATGAACAGGACTCCGTTTTTGCACCACTTGTTCTCCAAGACGTGGAGAGGAAGTAAAAGGAAAACTGGGACATTCCGGGATCAAATCAGAAACCAGGATGGCTTCTGTAATCCCAGGACTGTCCTTAGAGAATTGGACACTTGAAGAGTATGCAATTTCTTCCATGCACTAGATATGCTGCTACACTTTTTAAACTGTGCTGGCAACTTTGCAGGAAGATATTTCCAAAGATACATCCACAGTTGGATTCTGTCACTTGCAGCGTTGACAGAAGTGTCTCATAGCTTTAGGGGTAGGGTGCCTAGACCCATTCCCAATGACACCAGTGTGTGTGCGTGTGCGCACACATGCATGTGAAAGCAGAGAGAAGGTGTAGTTCTTGACTGTCTGGACTGTGTTGTTGAACTATTGCTTGCCCCTTGCTTGCCTGGTGGAGACAGGTACAGGTAGGAACCTCTGACTTTTGCATGGCTGGACTATAGCCTACTGAACCTAAGAGTCACATCCACTGCCCCATAAGATAGTCCACAAGGAATGCAACCCACAGACTGACAAAGGATCCCCACCCTTGTTTTAGGCTGTGTACATTTAAAGACTCCCTGGAAAAGACCCTGATGTTGGGAAAGATGGAGGGCACAAGGAGAAGGGGACGATAGAGGACAAGGTGGCTGGACAGTGTTCTTGAAGCTACCAGCATGAGTTTGACCAAACTGCAGGAGGCAGTGGAAGACAGGAGTGCCTGGCGTGCTCTGGTCCATGGGGTCACGACTAAACAACAACAACAACATTTAAAGCACATGGCGCCACCTCTCAAAGAATCTTGGAAACTGTAGTTTGTTAAGAGTGCTGAGAATTATAGCTTTGTGCAGGGTAAACTACGCTTCCCAGGATTTATTGTGGAAAGTAATGTGCTTTAAATGTGTGGTGAGCACTCAGCCTTTGTTACTCAATCAGCTGTGATTCTAAATGGCAGCGTGAAGTTGCTGCTTGGAATGCAGTCTGTGGTTTTAGAGTATTTACACAGATCTACTATGTAGTATCAGCCAGACTCTGCACTTCCCTCCCTCCACCTCCTCATTAGTAATGTGATCTGCCTTCCTCCATAGACGGAGAATAGATGGGAAAGAATGGCACAGTTTTCCCACAGGCCGTCTCAGCACAAATGCACAGTGACATCACCCTTTTTGTCCTTCACACAATGCCATTCTGTCTCGTCAGCACAACTGTTGATTCCTACAACTCAGAAGACAGTGAAAGTGTGACACACAGCATTTGTGGACATTTGCCAAATAGAAGAATAGGCCATTTCATCATCATTAAAACACTGTAGTGTTTGTAAGGATTTCGGATCATTTGGTTCAAAAAGTTTGAAAATGTTAATAGTGTTTGTTTTTTTAATGAGCTCCCAGCAGAGCTAATGGGTTGCGCCCAGTGGGTGTGCCGTCCATTCATGGAAGAGTCTTTGATCTGGAGGTGGCTTCTGTGAATGGAAGGGAGATGATTTTTGCCAAGCCCCTTTTCGCCCATGCCACCTCCCATGTTGTTCCAGAGGAACCCCCATTATAGGAACTTGTGAAGAGACTGGCTAGATCTGACCAAAGGCCAGTCTAATCCAGCATCCTGATCAATCAATCGATCATTTTATTTGTATGCTGCCTTTCCTAAGTTAAAACCATGCTCAGGATGGCAGACAACAAATATATGTTAACTACAAACATAACAAAAGTAGTCATAAGCAATAAACAAAACACCCAAAAGTACACAACCAAACTGAAAAATTTTCACATTAATCATAAGATACCAAATAAAGGTGCAAAAAATTAACAACAACCATTTTGCCCTCCGGCGAAAACCCCTAAGCAATATCTCAGCTCAAGATTCTGTTTGGCATTCTCAGCTTCTGCAGCTGGAGTCAGTCCGGGCCCCGCCCTCCCAGGCCAGGTGGGAAAAGGCCTGCAAGGCAAGGAGCAGGTCTTCTAGGAATCACAGCCAAAATGGTCTCTCACTTCTTCAGCAGCCTCAGTTTTTCTCATGGTGGCCAATCTGATAAGAAGCCCTCAAGCAGGGCATGAGCGCAACAGCACTCTCTCCACTTGTGGATCCCGGAAACTAGTATTCAGAAGCATACTTGTTCCTTCTAGAGGAGAGTTGGGGGAGTGGGGAGGTGCAGGGAAAGGGGCAAAATAATTATACTTCTAGAAATATGGTAACCCTACTCCCTCACCCTTCCTCTGATGGCGCATCTAAGAGCCATCTGTGAAGGAAAAGATGCAATTCAATGATTTATGGTTATGTTTCCTCAGGATGAAGTGGATTGGTGCTGTGATGTGTGACTTTCAGAAATGTTCCATGGTGAGCAGCAAGTGCTCATAGCTGGAAGGTCCCAAAACGTTTGAAATTGGGACTGGAAAATTATATTCTGTTGTCATTGCAACAAAAGAATAAATATGATGCTCTTTTGCTGTAGAACAGTTTGCTGTCTATAGTTTTATACTGTGAAGTTTCTTAATTAAGAACAAATAAAAACCTCAGTTAAACCAATGCAATAAATGCCTGGAGTACTGTGTCCAGTTCTGGGTGCCACAGTTTAAGGAGGATATTGACAAGCTGGAACACGTGCAGAGGAGGGTGACCAAGGTGATCAGGGGTCTGGAAGCCAATCCTTATGAGGAACAGCTGAAGGAGCTGGGTATGTTTAGTCTGGAAAAGAGGAGACTGAGAGAAGCTGTGATAGCCATTTTCAAATACCTAAAGGTCTGCCACATGGATGATGAAGCAAGCTTGTGGTCTCCTCTCTAGAGAGGATTTGAACCAATGGATTCAAGTTACAAGATGGGAGATTCCGACTAAGCATCAGAAAGAACTTTCCAACAGTAAGAGCTGTACGATAGTAAAAGAGACTCCCTTAGGAGGTTGTAGATGACCCCCTGTCATATATGATCTCGTTAAGATTCCAGGATTGCAGGGGGTTGGACTGGACCACTTCCAACTCTACAATTCTATGATTCTATGAGTGCAGCCACAGTGGGACCTGCAACAAAACGCTGCACTGTGCCATATTCCTGTTCAGGGTTCCAGCCAGCTTGTCATGCCCTTTTCCAGTATGCTCCATTCTATTCACCATCTCCATAGACATCCATTAATCTCCTTGCCCCCAACCAAAAGTAAGCATGCCATGCCTCTGGACATATTCAGTCCTCAATAGGCCACTGCTGAGTGCACTCCCTTTGTTTGTTTTTCCTAAGGATGTTTTATATCTCTGCAGGGGGTCATTGTCCCCACCACCCAAAAACCCTGTTGTTACTTCCTTCTTCTGTTTGGGTTGTGCCATTTTGACCAGAAAAGGGATTCAGACTCAGAAAATGAGTTTGCTATTAGTGTATAAAGATTCCATAGATACCGTAATTCACAATTCAGAATGTTACCTCTCTTTCTTTACCTTGTTTAGACAATGCAAAAATTGCAGATGTTGCAGTTTAGAAAATCAATAACAGTTTCATAGTTGTCCCAGTTAACAGCTGACCTGGTAACCTCATTGATCCCTGCAGTGATGGCCTAAATGTACGATGCAAGCCCACTATGGGGAAACTGAATGCATCGTCTGTCTGTTCAATGAAGGCTTTGTTAACAGACACAGAAAACGTTCCAGGAAGGTTGAAGTTAGGAAGACCCATCCCCTTCTTGCATGTGCTTCTCAGATTATATTTTGTAAACATGTTTTTAAATGAATGCTATCTAAATAAAATCAGTTATAATGTTGGATAGGGGGGGCGATGCAAAGGAGAGCACAAAGCTGACTAAAAAAGGTAAAGTACCCTTGACAGTTAAGTCCAGTCGCGGACAACTCTGGGGTTGCGGCACTCATCTTGCTTTACTGGCCAAGGGAGCCAATGTTTGTCCACAGACAGTTTTTCCAGGTCATGTGGTCAGCAAGACTAAGCAGCTTCTGGCGAAATCAGAGCAGCACACAGAAACGCCATTTACCTTCACACCAGAGCAGTACCTATTTATCTACTTGCAATTTGACGTGCTTTCGAACTGCTAGGTTGGCAGGAGCTGGGACTGAGCAATGGGAGCTTTCCCCGCCGTGGGGATTCGAACCGCTAACCTTCTGATCGGCAAGCCCAAGGCTCAATGATTTAGACCACAGCGCCACCCACATCCCATTAAGCTGACTAAGGTACCCCTGCCCGTACGGGCCAGTCGTGTCCGACTCTAGGGTTGTGCGCTCATCTCACTTAAGAGGCCAGCGCTGTCCGGAGACACTTCCGGGTCACGTGGCCAGCGTGACGAAGCTGCTCTGGCGAGCCAGCACCAGCGCAGCACATGGAAACGCCGTTTACCTTCCCGCTATAAAGCGGTACCTATTTATCTACTTGCACTTAGGGATGCTTTCGAACTGCTAGGTGGGCAGGAGCTGGGACCGAAAGACAGGAGCTCACACCGCCGCGGGGATTCGAACCACCGACCATACCATCGGCAAGCCCTAGACACTGAGGTTTTACCCACAGCGCCACCCACGTCCCTTATTAAGCTGACTACTGGCGTTCTAATCCGCTCCTCTCCCCACCCCCAAAAATGACATGGAACCTTTGTCATACTGCTTTGAGTGGAATGTATTTCCATGTTTTTGGATCATGGGTGTTAAAACGAGGCTGTTGGCAACAAAGGTTTTAGAACAAACAGCAAATTGAATATGCTTGATGTTAGTGGAAACAGTAATGGGTACCAAGATAATTTGGGGGAAAGATTTGGGGGAAGAAGTAACTCCAAAGCAGCAGAAAGCCAGTGAGATATGTGGTCAGCATACAATTGGAAGAACCCTGTGGAAATGTTGCACAGATGGAACTATGTACAGCTAAGTCTGTCTCTCCAAACTGTTGGAAAGGATGTGGGGGGAAAGGAACTGATGTGCACTTTGGGGAGCAATGGCCACAAGCAGAGAGGTATTGGAATAGAGTTCTATGATAAATATCTAGAATTGTAGGTCAAATGATTAGGAAAACTCCCAGACTACCGTACTTTTTGTGTTTGAAGAAGACATTACAAAAGTAAGATCCAAAGAGCTTGTATGCTTTACGTTGCCTGCAGTTACACTTTTCTTAATCAAAAACATGGGAAAGTCCTGTAAAGTTGTACATAGTTATTGGTATAATAAGCATTAGAAACCAACAGTAACAAAGCAGCTGATTCATCAGTTATTTGTGATCACAGGGCTAGTGAAACCAGAATTGTATTTCACTGTAGGGGATTCATTTTATTTCCTACACTACATAAAAAACTCAAGACCCTGCCCCTGGAAATACTCTTAGCAAGCAAGGTCATAAACAGACGTTACGAAGATTGGGTTTCATTTATAGGGCAGTACTTGTGGGGTCTTCATTATAATCTGCAGTTCTTGGCGTCAGCAATAAGGGGCTGGAAAAGTATATTCTATTCTCATCAGTGGCGTAGCGTGGGGGTGCAGGGGGGGCCGGCTGCACCAGGCGCAACATCTGGGGGTTAGGGTTAGGGGGCGCAAATCCACAGGTTAGGGGGCGCAAATCCACGGGTTAGGGGGTGCAAATTATATGCCTTGCCCCGGGTGCTGACAACCCATGCTACACCACTGATTCTCATTGTAACCAATGGGGGGGGGGGAAATGTTACTTTGCTGTGGAACAGTTTGCTGTTTATAGTTTTACACTGTGAAGTTTCTTACTTAAGAACAAAAAAACAAACTGCATGAGAGCAACAGCTGGACCCAGCACAAGGGAAAGTATAAATTATGACAAGCAACCAGTCCTGATTTAGGGACACACTGTATTTCAAGATTTTGTAGCCTCCTCTGCCCAGGAACTGAAATGAACATACACAACGCAGTGTTGTGATGTCATCAAAGTTTAACAATAGCCAAATTGAGATTAAATAATGTTCCATCACCCAAATTGTACAGATCAATTAAAGTCCACAGTGTGTTCATCAAATCTTCTGCAGGTTAATCAAGATAGTCTTCCCTGTTTTCCAGCTCCAGAGATGATCATATGGAAAGGTGTATTCTCATGTTTCAGGAAAATTCATTTTATGGTTCCAGAACTAAGCAACATATTATCTGAAAGATCTGAAGCAACATTACAAAGAAGTAGAAATGGAAATGTGCAACATCATGGAACAAGAAAAATTGGCAGTTATGATCTGATGGCATGCTGGGATTCAGTATGAACACTGAAGATATTTACAAAGCAAACCTTTTAAGTGCCTGTGTTCAATAGGGCGCACGCCAAAGCAAGTGTGCACAAGATTACAACCTAAATTTGCACAGTTCCAGGTAGCTTAGTTGATAATTTGGACCACACCATAGACTTATTAATTGCAGTCATGTTGAAGTCACTGCCATTATTGTCACTAGCAGGAACAATCTCTGGAGAACTTTAAATATTGTTCCAGCAACTATTATCTCAGACAAGCACATCAAGTGGAGTTAATGGTTTTCTGAAACTGATCTATCCCATTGATTTTATGGTGGTGTAAAATGTGCAAAAAAATATTGAGACCTCAGCATGCAATTCATAATGGGGAATTGTTACTGAGTAGGAGATTTCTGAAATGGAGACTTGCATAAAATGTTCCTCACATAAGATTTCCCATGCAGACAGCAGCTGAGTTAACAATTTATATAAATTTATAAATACATATTTTACATAAATTTAATAAATAGTAATGCTAATATGTCATGCTAAATCATGGTTTAGTGTAACAATTGTGTAGAGGAACAAGCTGCTGCAACCCTTCAACTTGTGTGTGACCCCCATTCCTATTCCTATTCCCATGTGTCTGGAGCAAGAATGCTCAGCCATGATTTGTCATGACAGCTGACCATTTGATCCACAATTATTGACCCTGTTGTGACGGATGCACTGTTCACCTGAAGAGCACCACCGTTTTAGTTTAATCAGATGTTCAAGACCACTTTCCATTTTCAAGTAACTTATGCAGCTTGAGACAGTCTAGTTTTTCTTAATTTTAATTGAGAAGAGGACAAAGAGGAACCAAATTAAGCAATTCCTCAGGCTAATTCGCATAATCACATTGTAATTTCTACTATCAAATGATGCCTTGGCTGCAGGGTTTTGTTGTGGGGGTGAACGATCTGAGACCCATGTATTTTGTGGCTGGCCTCACAACTCCTACTCAAAACTGAAATAATGAGGTTTTTTAAACAAAACTTTGCTTGTAGGGCAACTGAATACAATGCAAGGCACAATGCTGATGAGATCCAATCAGATCCATCTTAGTTTCCTAGATTCTCATATATATAATTTTATGCAAACTGGTATGTAGACCAGTACCTCCTATTATTCCTGACCATTGGACATGCTGGCTGAGACTGATGAGAGTTGGAGTCTAACAACATATGTGGGGCACAGCTTCCTCAGCACTGCTTTTAGGCACCCAAAAATCAACCTGACTTGGTCACGTCCACAGAATGGAAGATGGCAGGATCCTAAAGGACAAGGAGTTGGCTTCAGGCACCAGACCCACTGGCAGACCAACTCTTCTTATAAAGATGTATGCAAACATAACATGAAGGTTGACAACCCCATCATGCGGGAATCCTTTGCAGATGGCCACAGTGCCTAGAGACAGGCAGGCAGGTCATGCATCCATAGCACTGACCAGAGGAATGACCGCTGGGAGGAGCACAGAGAGGAGAAGCACCATGGCAGCATGGCCAGACGTCTTTATCTGCCACAGCTGCAAGAAAATCTTTCTCCTACATCAGTCTCTACAGCCACAGCAGGTCCTGTAACCTTCCAATAATTTGACCCCACCGCAAAGGTGCACTCCTCCATTGTCTCCCGACACAGATGGGTGCGAACAGCAGTAATCGATCTGCAAGATTGGCCCTAGCTAGTTCTGAAAGGACAGCTCTATAACCAAGAATACAGTTGCTGCCTCTATGTTTCAAAGAAGGCAATGGCAGTGCTCGCACATCACAACAAGTCTGGCTCATTAGGGCTTAGCATGAGCAAGCACAATGCTGGTGCATTCGGCCCAATTTATCCTGCTTTGCTGCACTCCTGGCACATGTTTCATCAGGTCCTCAAGCATAAAAAGCTTTTAGTTGATCAAAATAAACCAGTGTTTATCACAGGAACCACATGCAACTGCATAACCCTCAAGCAGTTTTAAAGGCTAGATGGGAGTGTTGCTGTGTGCATGGCTTCTTTGCATTAATGTTACCTGATCCTCTGGTACCCCGAGCCCAGGTAAAGGCCACTGCTGCCTAAAACCAGCCCCAGAGAGTGGGTGCCAGAGCTCTACAGCTTTCCCTGGCCTGCTTTCACTCTTTGAGGATCAACAGCCAAATTTGCCCCAAATCCAGAGTCCTTCTATGTTTCCAGGAGGTCTATTAGAATAACACAAATGAGACCTATACCAAAACAACATAGAGTGCACCTGTTCAGGATTCCAGCCAGCCATGCCCTTGTCCAGGATACTCCATTCCATTCATTCATTCATTCATTCATTCATATTCTCTCTCTCTCTCTCTCTCTCACACACACACACACACACACTATCAGTCAGTCTTTTGCTATCATGGACCACTTTGTGGGTCAGCCTCTCCTCTTAGGGGTTACGAAGCAAGTCAGACCATTGATTCATCTAGCTCAGCATTGCGTACTCTGGCTGGCAGCAGCTTTCCAGGGTTTTCAACAAGGCTGTTTCTTAGTGCTACCTTGAAGATGCCAGGGATTGAACCTGGGACGTCTGCATGCAGAACAGATGCTCTTCCCCTGTGTTTTGTGTGTGTTTATTATGTACTTCTGCAAACCTTGGACTTCCGCAAGCCTGGCAATATCCCTTTTGCAAGTGGATCATGCCATTTTGGCTACATAGTGATCCACCCTCAAGAGACTGAGTTTGCTACTTTTTCCAAAGATAAAACTTCCAACCCATCCCTCAATTAAAAACTCCAGGATGGATTGCACTATACAGCTTGCAATGACCCTTGCACTGCATTTCCAAAGTGTCTGACACCCGGCTGGTTGTTGCCCATTTGGAAAACACTGTGCTTTGACACCTGTCAATCATTCGATGTCACTATGATGCCAGATGATTGACTGCCTCCTGCCCAAAACCAATAAAGGTTTCTCAACCTTGCTATACGCCATAAAACATACAACCCCAGTTTCAAAGGAGTAGCAGATTTCAAAATGCCAGGATTAAAACTGCATACTTCAACGTAAGTATAGATCTATAGCTATGCAACTATAAGTATATGCAATATTGATCCTGACATGTAGTCTGAGCAGTGCAGTGAGGCCAGTAAGAAGAATGACTGCAAACGAAGGATAGTTGCATGACTTGAGGGGTAGGATTTTCAAGCCCATAATATTGGGGAGCTCGTCTGACCCTCTATTGCTGGACTCCTGTCCACCCCAGGCAGCATGGCCAATGGTCACGGGGTGATGGGAGTTATAGTTCAGCAACATCTGGATGATCACAGGTTCCCCCCCCCCGCCCTTAACAGAAAAAAGAACTTTCCTGAATACAGTTTCTTCCCTCATGAGGTTACTGAGATTAGACAAGATGCACCTTATTCAATTCTTTCCACCAAATTAACTGCTACAGGCCATAAGTCCTGTTCTTTCCAGATATTTTTTTCTGGAAGGGGAGGCCACAGGATAACATTTAAATGCCTCAAATGGTCTCCATCACCCTAACTGTATCTTTTGAATCCAAGACCGGTGTCATGTTGGCCTTGGGAGGAAATTCTACTTGGGCTTACTTCCAAGCAGACACACACAGCGTTGCTCTTTTCCAAGCTCAGAATGTATGATCCAAGAGACAAACGTCTGAATAGGATTCTAATGGTCAAATGAGGTTTACGTTAGCTTCTCAAGTTAAAAGCTTTGGGCTTCTAAGAAGCTAAAAACATTATCCATGACCAAGGCTGTAATGCTATCCCTGGAAGAAAGATCCATTGGACTCAATGGGTTTTACACCTGATGAAAGGAATCAGAAGTAGATGTGTATAGATTTGCACTGGGAAACTTGCTAATGGGAAAAATGGCCTCTCACTCACAGATTCATCTTCTTTGGAATTTCATTATCAAATTCAATATATATTGTTGTTGCATCCTGCTTACTTGGTGGGTCACCCATCTGACTTGTTTGAGGGTGTTTTCTCTCTCCCCCACCCTCCCACCCAGTGCCTATATTTTAATTTCCCGGTTGTTTTAACCCCTTCAGCGCCTAGCCAAACCAAGGCGTTCCCAAAATAGCAGCACTTCCATTTTCCTCTCTCAGCAGCACAGCAGGTATTTGGTTTTGGAAACGCACAAAAATATGGAGGCATTTTTTCTTTATTTTTTTCTTTTTGCTGTGAAGCTGAGGCACTGCACATTTCAAAGCAGTGACAAATCCGATAAAATCCTTCTTCTTCCCGCGGGGGGGAATTAGAATAGCCATCTTGTCCCGAGTCCCTCCCGCCAGTATAGGCTGCATCCCAGCAGAATAAGACCAACCTAAGGATGCCTCAGCCCTGGAATGACATATTTCTCTCCTGAATGGGGGCAGGCAGCAGCGCCTCCTGAAGACTTTGGGTGCGCCCCCCGGGAATTAAAATCCACACTATTTTGCGATCTGCTCCTATCGAAAAAAATAAAAAATAAACCCCGCAATACTCTAATAACTCCCGCCCACCAAGCCCTTGCCCGCTGATGCTCTTGGAACTAGACTGAAGCCCAGACCTGCCGATGGAGGGGAAGTCTCGGGTTGCACGGGAGAAGCCGAGAGGTCTTCTGCAGCCCGGAGGGAGGGGACGGGGGGGGCGATCTAGCTGCAGCATCTCCCCCCCCCCTCGTTGCTTGAAGGGCATGAGAGCGCCTGGCATCACCACCCACAGAGACCCGCGCGCACCCGCTCCGCATTTTACCTTGGCACGGTAATCCTAGCCTCGACGTGCAGCCTTCCCCCGAGGAAGGCGAGATGCTGGAGAGAGAGGGGCTGCGTCCCGGGCGGCTCCAGCTGCCCGGGAAGATGATGATGCTGCTGCTGCTGCTTCACGGCGTGAGATCTGGCGGTGCTATTGCTGTTGCTGCCGCCGCGGAGAGAAATGTGCTGCCTCACGCCGGCCTGGCTGGCTCCGCCCAGCAACCGCCGCCGCTTCCCTCCAGCCTGGGCCCTGGCACTGACATCTCCCCGGCCCGCCCCCTGCAGACTCTCGCCGGCCCCGCACTCCGCCCTAGGCCAGCGGGGAAGCGGCAGCTCAGAGCATGTGCTTGGCGTGCAGAAGGGCCCAGATCTAACTCCTGGCATCGCAGAGAAGGCTGGGAATGCCCCCTGTATGAAGCCCTGGAGAGTTGCTGCCAGTCCGTGTAGGCAGCACTAAGGTCAGACTTAAAGGTAGAGGGACCCCTGACCATTTGGTCCAGTCATGGCCGTCTGGGGTTTATTGGCCGAAGGAGCCGGTGTACAGCTTCCGGGACATGTGGCCAGCATGACTAAGCCACTTCTGGCGAACCAGAGCAGCACACGGAGACGCCGTTTACCTTCCCGCCGGAGTGGTACCTATTTATCTACTTGCACTTTGACATGCTTTCGAACTGCTAGGTTGGCAGGAGCAGGGACCGAGCAACGGGAACTCACCCCATCGCGGGGATTCGAACTGCCAACCTTCTGATCAGCAAGCCCTTGGCTCTGTGGTTTAACCCACAGCGCCACCCGGATCCCAAAGGTCAGACTTAGGTATACAGTAAAGCAGCTTCCTATGTTCCGTTTGGGCCTAAGGCAAGAGGTGCAGGGGTGTCAACTCAATTAAAAGATTGGTGGGCAGGTAAGCCCAAGCGCATGAAATGGCGCACACGCACCATTTGAATGACAGTGACCCTCAACTTGGGGGGGGGGGCTTGCCCTCTTAATATTTCATGGGGGGGGAGGTGAGATTGTTGGCAGCAGGCGCCTGCTGGGAACCAAGACGCACAGAAGCAAGCGCGAGAGTTTTGCGGCACCTTGTTAAAGAGCTACAGATTTATTATGAGGTAAATTGATTTCGTGGCATAAGAATCTGAGAAGGAGTGCGAAGTGTTATCGTCTGTTGTTGGCAGATAGTATTTACCAGCTGAGGAGAGAGTGTCGTGCACCTGACAAAGTCTGATTTCTTCTGCACCCAAACAGATGCCGTGAACTGAAATCGGATGGTACCACCCACCCTTGGGTGCCACCCCCCACCCTGCTTACTGGAGTTGCGCAGCTGCAGCTTCCAAGTTCCTGTGAGATCTCATGAGAGCCACGCAAGATTGTGTGAGAGCCCTGCGTCCAATCACACAGAGGCTGCATGTGATTTTGCTGGGGTCTCAGGAAGGCTGCACAAGGCCTCTACAAGATCTTGCCAGAACCTAGAAGCCACCACCACCACTGTTCCTTACTTCTCCCATGGTGGTGGTGGGCACCTGCAGAAGTGTCCCTTGCATTCCGCCACCTGAGGTGTCTGTCTCAGTCTGCCTCATGGATGGGCCAGCCCTGCTGAAGCAACACCAGTATTAGAAAGCCAACTCACTTCACCACATGAGTCACTGCTGCTTTGCAGTCCCATTGTCACAGTCTGGTTCACAGGCGATTGAAGTCCCGGCTGGGGATGTCAGGACCGGGGGCAAGATGGCGGGATGGGAGCAGGAACAGGAGTCCAGAAGCCAGGAGTCGGGAAGCCAAGAATCTGAGGGTCAGAGAGCTGGGAGTCAAGAAGCCGAGGGTCTGAGGGTCAAGAAGCAAGGAGTCACAAAGGCAGGGGTCCGAGAAGCAAGGAGTCAAGGAATGTATTGCTGTGGCAAAGAGCTGAAGGGAAATGCTGACCTTATATCCCTTCCCAGCTCTTGCCACCAGGTGCTGTGAGTTACCAATCAGCCTCACCTGTGAGGCTGCACCTTGCCTCTTCAGAACAAACTTAGAAAGGCCCCAGTCCTGGTCACAGGGCCTGGTTCCTGCACACACACCTGACACCCATGGTGTCTAGCAGCTTGAGTCAAGTGTTCTTTCTGGCAGGAAGAGGAGAAGCTCCTTCTTGGCTAAGGGATGAGCCAGGCTGCTTCTCTCCCCCTTCCCATTCTGCTCCTTCAGGGAGGCAGGAGGTGCAGCCTCCCAGGACATCCTTGGTCCCCAGGCCAACAGTGGAGGCTGGAAAGTGCTTCCCTTCTGTTCTGCATTCCCAATGGCAATTCAGACACACACACACACACACGTAACCATTTGTGCTGTTGTTTAACAAACTCATTCTCAATGGCAGGTTGCCTTGCTCTGAATTGCAGCAGACAGATTTAGGCCACACTTTAAAAGGTAAATAATGTTACAAACATCAATAATGGAACAGGTGTGTCATTCAGTTGCCATGAGCCTGTTTTTTAAGAGGAAAATGACTTGACGCAATCCTTTGTCAAGGATGTTTCCTTGATGGCAATTAGTCAGGAGTGACATGATTGTGATTAGCGATATTAATCTGTGATGCAAAACTGGTTGCAAAGTATTGTTGCCATGCTTGATATTCCAAGCCCTAGGGGAAAAAATAATGTGGTAGATAACAGTAGAAGAGGAAATGTGAACTCTCATTGAAAGTGTGCAAAGATTGAAATAATAATAATTTCAAGGCTGAGAGAAACGGTAAGAGCAGTATCAACCCCTGTCAGATCTCTCTCTATAATTAAATATGTGACCTGCAATTAGATAAAAATCCACTACTGAGCATAAGCTAGAAATTATTTTAGGGGATAATATCTGCCAAGTAGCACTGGTTTGGTTGCTTGGAAATTCCTGGTAAGATAAGCTCCAAATGTTTCTACTTACCAGGGACAGGCTCATAAATTCATGCACACCAAGTACTTAAGGCTTCATATTGTGAACAGCCCATCACTTCACAGACTGCAGAGGAGTGCTTTGAACTAGAGTTGTGTGTTGGATTTGGACAAATCCTGAAAAATTGATGCAGGGTGCTTCAAGGAGACTTGGGATCTCTACATGGCAAAACAGGATCCAAACAAAGCAAATTTGAGTCCAAGCAGAGTATTTGTAGTGCTTCGTAGCAACTTGGCAATTGAGACATTAAAAAACAAACATGTATACAAATGTTTGTGAAAAGTGAAACTATGTCTCTAAGGTTAATACCAGGATGCGGGAGAAGGAGGGAGAGGGATCAGCCATCTTCCCATTAGTTGCCAGGACAGGGAAGCTGTGGACCTTCAGATATTGTTGAATTATAATTCCCATCATCCCTGACCATTGACCAGGTTCTATGCCATAGCCAGCTCTTTATTTGACCTCCTGGGTCATCTAAAAGGAAAGGCTATGATGTAAATATTATATTGTCAAATTTTATTTTATTATTTATGCAAAGCCCTTCCAAGGCTGCATACAAACATAATTGAAACAATATCAAACCAAGTTTAAATTGCACTGATAGCTCAGGGAATCTTTAACCAAAAATTATGAGTTGATTACAATTACAATTTCAATTTCTACCAGATACAGTGGTACCTCAGGTTACATACGCTTCAGGTTACAGACTTCACTAACCCAGAAATAATACCCTGGGTTAAGAACTTTGCTTCAGGATGAGAACAGAAATTGTGCTCCGGCGGCATGGCGGCAGCAGGAGGCCCCATTAGCTAAGGTGGTGCTTCAGGTTAAGAACAGTTTCAGGTTAAGAACGGACCTCCAGAACTTAAGTACTTAACCTGAGGTACCACTGTATGTAGAAATCCACCATGTTGGGCATTCAAACACCAACACAGCCCTGATGTTGTGTTGTACACAACTTTAGACTCTAGCTGGTGTTCTCCCCATCCCTGAATTTGATGAATGCCTCCCAAAGGAGATCAATTTGTCAGTCACAGTATTGCAATTTTCCAGTTTCCTGCAATGAACCAAGGAGGACATAACACCTGACTACTTCCAACACAACTGCAGTTCAGCAGGTTCGTTTCTCCACCTGAGACAGAGCAGTAGCAGCGTCACCCCACACTCTGCCACCCTGTGCCCTGCTGCACTGCCAGCAGCTACTTACCACAGATGCCACCGTGGCATACAGAAGTTGCTCCAAGTCTGACAAGACTTCCCCAAACCTGCCAGTAAAACCTCTCAAGGCTTTGGCAAAACCTTCCAGCATTTGCAGACTTAACAGATGTGGCTGCTGCACTTAAAATGAGAGAGATAAAGAAACTCATCAGGAAAGCTCCCCACAGGCCCAGCAGGCAGCTGGCATCACTGTGAAATATACCCAGCAGGTGGAGTGTCTGGGCAAGAGGCTGCAGATGGCAGGGGCTGGTGCAGTGACGGCAGCTGGCAGATGCGGCTGGGCAGTTGCAGGGACTCAGGAAAGCAATATGGGCTGCATTTGTTTGGCCATCTCTTCCCATTCACAGTCTGTGATAAGAGATTCTGTGTGCCTCACAACAGGGCTAGGCCTGTAGTTCAGTGTTCCCTCATTCATATTCCCTCTCTTCCCCCCCCCCCTCTCTCTCTCTCACACACACACACACACATCACTGAATGAGAATTTATGCTCTGAATGAAGTTGTCTTCTGCCTCATCATGTGAATGAAATAATATGTGCAGAAGCTGAAGGATGCACGAGAAGAGACCAAAAATTAACACATCAGAGTTGAGTGAGAAGTTCAGGGCTTTTTTTCCCCTGCTGGTACTCAACGGTACACAGTACTGGCACCTGTTTTTCCCTTTCCATACCTTGTTGATTTATCTGTGGAAAGCAAAATGTTTTGACGTGGGTGCTTTCACTGAGCCCTTCTGGGGCTGGAAACTATTTTGCAGAGCTGAGAGGCGCAGAGAAAGTGGCTGCAATTGTGCACAGAGGCCAGAGGCGGCGACGGCAAGCTGGTGCTGGGAAAGAAGCTGCACAGACTTCCTGGTTTGTACCACTTAAGGACAGCCAGAGAGTTGAGAGAGGGGGAAAATGAGTGAGACAGACAGCCATATGCCCTTTGTTTCTTTTTGCCCCCTTCCCTTTTTGCTCTGGGATGCCAGTTGGGCTGCAGAGATCTGCCCCATGCTTCCTTACAAGCTTCCCCACTCCAGCCCCCCTCAAAAAATACATTTGGGGCGCCTTATCCCCTAGGAGTCAGCACCTACACCCACCGAGATTCATGGCCGAGTGGGGATTCGAACTCTGATCTCCCTGGTCCTTGTCTGATACTCTAACCACTATACATCACTGGCTCTGGAGCAGAATGTAGCGATGAAAATGGAACCCTAAGCAGGGAGTGCTTCTCACCATTAACACTTTTTTGCAGGCCCCACTTGGGATAATGTATTTTTTTAATGTATTTAAAATAATGTATCATTTTAAAAAATCAAATACAATTTAATTTTTTGTGGAGAAAAAATGTTTGAATAATTCCAAAACAGGCTCTGTTTGAAGTATGCTCCAGTACCCTCTGAGGCAACCCACCTCCCTCTGAACTCCCATTTGGTAATGATAGTTTCGTGATATAATATATTCATGGCTTACAGCATTTTTCTTTACTCTCATGCCAGCTGCCTGTGCCACATTAGCTGCTGAACTCGCCCGCTTATTAGCATGGCACTTGCAAGGCTGAGATAAAAGTGTGTAGCAAAGAAATGTGACAGCTTAGTCATCTCAAAAGAGCGGTGAAGATAACATAATTCTCCTAGCTGCAGGGACTTTATATATTTTTCTCCAAACATGCTTTGAATTACTGGTTAATTTATGTATAATTGTGTCGCATGTACATAGCTGGTGACTTTTTTCTTTTTCAACCCTCAGGATTTTAATGTTACATTATTAGTGATTTTCTGAGGAAGATGCTGTTTATGAATACATAGTTATGAATTTTTGGCTCCATGTAAAAAAACTAATTCTATATGAACACACAGGGGGAACAAGTCATTAACAAATCTCTGAAACCAGACACTCCTGATGGCCAGACTATAAACAACATCATTTTTTTCTATTTTCGTATCTCAATAAATCCAGATTTAGCTGTGTATGTACATGAGTAATTTATTAATTAATTTAACTTGCCTATTACCTTATACCAGAGGTCTCAAGGTGGCTTAAACAAAAGCCAGAACAATTTAAAAACATGACAAATGGTCCATATTGAGAGCATAATAACCAACAAAACTGTCAATAGTTCAAACCCTATAGCTAACCATGCAATGAATTCTACAGTATAATAATCATGGCCCTATCTGTCAACAGCATAAACAATCCCCTCCTGGTTCTGGGAGGCAGTGGTACAGGAGAGGGTAAGGAAGCACCCAGTCCTTCTCGTCTCTTCCTCCTCTTCTTCTGATCCATCCTGTGCTCCACCCTCCAGCTCTGTAGCATCCCCTGCCTCTTACTGTTGCCTCCTGGCTGGTACAGGTCACCACAAATCTCTGACTCCCTCTCCCAAATCAGACTCCAGTCCCACTTCTCCTGGTGCACATTCATCAGCGTCCTGCTGGTCCCTGATATTGGGGCAGAAGCACAGAGACGGTGCGTAGAGAGCTTCTGAATGCAATGCTGAAGGACGAAGTCCTCTTGAGATGCAAATGCTGTAAACTCTGCAGCTCCTCCAACTGCACCCAGGCTGTAAATATCTGTTAATGCACCATATTTCTTAAAGACACGAAAGTCTCTGTGGCATCTGGATTCCCAATGGAAAGAAGACCCCGGGTTAGTGCCTGGATGTCCCTGGAATTCTGCTACCACTTGGCAGAGATTGGGGTGGTGCACAACCTTGGTAACACTATGTTCATGTTACCCCTACTTTAGCAGTTGTGTGCAACCACTATAACATACATGATTCATCTTTCAAACTACTGCAGGAAGAACTGGGGGAGGGGTGCCTTGCAAAGTACATTTAAACATCCACAGGCTAAATGTTAACACAGGCATCCCAACCAGTGTCAGATTTATGTATAGTCGTACCTCGGGTTAAATATGCTTTGAGTTGAGCACGTTCGAGTTGCGCTCCTCGGCGGAGTGCGTTACTTCCGGGTTTGCCGCTTGTGCATGCACAGATGCTCAAAATGACGTCACGCGCATACGCAGAAGCGGCGAAAACCGATGCGCGTGTGTGCAGATGTGCCATTGCTAGTTACGTTTACCTCTAGATGCGAACGGGGCTCCGGAACGGATCCTGTTTGTATCTAGAGGTGCCACTGTATAAGCTAAATGAGCTATAGCTTAGGGCCCCACTCTCTTGGGGGCCCCAAAAAAATTTAAAGAGGAAAAAACTGGATGTACATTTCCAAAATATAAGATAAAAAACAAATAAAATAAAACCTACATACAGCAAGTGTTTTGTAGGCTCCTATGATGTAAGTAAAGGGCCCTGCCTGCTAGCCTGCTCCCTAAAATATCACTGGTTTGCTCATTTCTATATATAGGGTGCCTGCATTCTGCATGTGCAGATGGCCTTAGATACCTATTGGGTCCATAAATTTCCATATAGCATATATTCAACACAAAAAATGACAATTTGTTGTTGGCAAATGACAGCTGGACATATAAAGGGCCCCATTACCTTCAGTAGCTTAGGGCCTCATCAAACCTAAATCCGGCCCTGATCCTAACCAACCTCTGAGCCCAATGGCTACCAAGGTCCCTGAACTGGCCACAAGACAAGGTACTTAGCATATTATACTTCGTTGCTTTGTAATACTGAGGAGGAGTCACCAGATGGCGCTACTAATTATCACACAAATTTCTAGTTGGCAGTGTTTTCAGTGCTGAGATTAATGCTGTTCGTTTCCATGTAATGATTTTTGAGTGAAGTATTACATGAAGGAGTATAGTGATGGTTTAGCAATGCTAAACATCTTCTCTGATGTAACTGCTTTCCTGTCTAAACCATTCCATCAAGTCCTATTCCTTTAGGTGTCCTACCAAGTTGTCCTCTGCTACATCGCTAGAACGTCCTGCACCCTTGATTATGTGAACAGATAGACCAAGGGAATGTCCAAGCAATGGTGTCACAGAGCAGACACTCTCACTTCAATAGTCAGTTATCTAATTATGCTAAAATTCCAGGTGAGAGATGTGATAACGCTCGTGCATGCTGCAAAATCAGCATTCATGCACCACCATTATGAACTGGGGAGAAACAGATGAGCTTTGTACAAATGCTTGTGACTAGATGACCCTCGTGGTCCCTTCCAACACTACAGTTCTAGGTGTTATGTACTGAAGTTCTCACCCTGGGCCAGCAGGGGGATACTGTAGATAGTTATGCAAATGAAGGATCGAAAGTGACGTTCAGTGATTGGATAGTTTTAGAAAGTTGCAACAGTTCCATTGTTCTGGAGCTCTATATAAGCAGGCTGACTGAGCTCAGTTCAGTTCTGTTCCAGCTTACAAATAAAGAGCTGCTTTGGAAGAATCGCTGTGTCGTCTGATATGTTCGCCCACAACTTAACACTATGATTCTGTGATTAACAGCCATTCTCTGGGGCCTCAAACAGAAATATTTCCCAGTACATGTTACCTGATGCTTTTAACTCGGACTGGGACCCTCAGGTCCAGGCGAGGGACAAATGCAGCCTTCCAGGATTCTTTATTTGGCCCTGGGGACTCTCTCCAGGTGATACTCCTTCCCAGTCTTGCTTTGGCTGGGGTTTCCATATCTGAAAAAGTAAAATTCCTGACACCCACAAAGTTGTTGAGCTTTCTGGAGCTGCTTTTGCCAACGTGCTGCCATACATCCAATTTCACAAAATTCCCCGATGCCATTTTTACACCTGAAAACCAGAACATGTCAGGGATTTTCAGGGCCTAGCTTTGGCCCTCATGAAATGTTTTTGCCTGGCTGAAATGTGCCCTTGAACTCTGATAAGGCCTCTTGCTTGCCTGGATAGTGGAAAGAGAGGCGAATGTGACTGTGTGTAGAAACTAGCCTATTGCACGAAGGTAATATTCACATCAATTGCTCCGCCCACCTTTGCCCTGGGCTCTGCCCACCATTGGCATGTGATCTCCAGAAGGGAATGAAGTCTTCATGCTGAAAAGAAGAAGAAGAGAAGAAGAGTTTGGATTTGATATCCCGCCTTTCACTCCCTTTAAGGAGTCTCAAAGCGGCTAACATTTTCCTTTCCCTTCCTCCCCCACACAAACACTCTGTGAGGTGTGTGGGGCTGAGAGACTTCAGAGAAGTGTGACTGGCCCAAGGTCACCCAGCAGTTGCATGTGGAGGAGTGGAGACGCGAACCTGGTTCCCCAGATTACGAGACTACCACTCTTAACCACTACACCACACTGGCTCTCACAAAATGTTCCCCACCTCTGCCAAGGATTGAGCATGGCACCTCCTGTTCTGTCCCGGAGCTCTCACTTCACTAATGATCATCTATTTATCAATGGCACATGCAAAATCAGTTTGGATATGCTTTTTTGTATACCTCCTTCGGAGCTCTTACAACAGCAAGATACACACCTGTGCTGGCTCTAGCACAGGCCCATATTGTTACATGGACAGCCAGTGCATGGAAACTGACAAAATGGCCACAGCTGCCATTCTCTGAAGAGGCCGCAAAAAAATAAGAACGCAAGAAAATCACTGCTGGATCAGGCCAATGGCCCATCTAGCCCAACATCCTGTTCTCACAGTGCCCAGCCAGATGCCTGTGGGAAAGCAGGCAAGCACAACAACACTCTCCTCTCCTGTGGTTTCCAGTACAGTAACTAATATTCAGAAGAATTGCTGCCTCCGACCTTGGAGGCAGAGCATAGCCCGCATGGGTGAAACCCTAAATAAATGAGCAACTCATATCCATAGAATTGGAAGGGTTCCCAAGGATCATCTAGTCTAACCTCCTGCAATGCAGGATTCTCAACTAAAGTGTCCATGACAGATGGCCACCCAACCTCTGCTTAAAAACCTGCAAGGAAGGTTTGACAACCTCCCACTGTCGAACAGCTCTCATTGTCAGGAAGTTCTTCCTGGTGTTTAGTCAAAATCTCCTTTAACTTGAATCTATTGGTTCAGGTCCTACCCTCCAGAGCAGGAGAAAGAAAGCTGGTTATCATATCTCTCCTATCTCCTCTTCAAAAGGAGTATTCAGAAATATTACTGTCCCCTACCATGGAGGCAGACTAGTAACTATTGTGGTTAGGAGCCCTAAATAAATGAGCCTTGAATAATATTGGGAGACCCGACCAATAAAACGTATCTAGAATTAAGAGTTGGCCAATGCAACATCCTAGTATTTTTGAACCCTGGGACCTCTCCTTTTACAAATGGTTGCGGCCGCTTTAAGGATGTCCTGTTTCCTTGGCGCTTCATATTTTATGTGCTTTTTCGGTTCCTATCCCTTAACTTTCCTTCTGATCTCTATGCAAACCCAGCAGGGGGCTGTCTCTTCCTCCTTGCTGCACCTGCTGTGCTGTGGTTTTCATAACACCTTATTAGACATAATTGCCTGTCAGCTGCCTGCAGGCTTTATGTGTAATCTGGGCCTTGCGAGCTTCCTTTCTTAACTTCCTGTCAAGTTGCTGGCATAGGAGGGAAATTGTTTAAAAGCGCCTGGCAAAAGGTAGAGACACCATAGTTAATTAGGAGTAGCTGCAAAACAAATTATCAGCAGGCCCCGCACCGCAGCGACGAGTGTGGCGCCTAACGATAAACAAAAGCTGCCGAACAATATTTTTATTTATAGCAATGCATTGCATTTAGTTATTACCACCAAATCAAAGTGCACCCTCCTGAGCTATTTGACTCATCTGCAGACCCTTCAAGTGTCCCTATTTTCAAGGGACATCCCTGATTTGGAGAAGCCATCCCAGTTTCTGATTTGATCCAGAATGTCCCACTTTTCCTTAAAGGTAAAGGGACCCCTGACCATTAGGTCCAGTCGTGACTGACTCTGGGGTTGCGGCGCTCATCTCGCTTTATTCTCTGAGGGAGCCGCCATACAGCTTCTGGGTCATGTGGCCAGCATGACTTTTCCTTAGGGTGTCTTTATTTTCATTGGAGAAATGTTGGAGGGTATGGAGTTATCCAACCACCAAGCCATCTGAAGGCAATCCTGTATAGAGGTTTTTTTAATGTTTAATGCTTTATTATGTTTTTATATATGTTGGAAGCTGCCCAGAGTGCCTGAGAGAACCCAGTAAGATGTGTGGGGTATAAATAGGAAAATTATCATTATTGAATGGGACGTCCCTATTTTCATTGGAGAAATGTTGGCGGGTATGCATCAGGTTACCCTGGTTAAAGCACTCAGCATCCTGTGGCAGATGAGTGAATTAAACCATCAGCATCATGTCACTGATTTGCCTAACCAATGCAGACCATGACACAAAGGGGTCAGGCAACTGTGACTCTGTTAAGGTGATGTAAATTAGGAGAGGCAAAACTCAAGCCAGGAGCTAAATGTGGCATTCCAGACCTGTTTATTTGGCCCTAAAAATTCTCCCTGGGCCACACCCCTTTGTGTCTGGTTGGAAGGTACCCTTGAACTCCCATGATGCCTCTTGCTTATATGAATGGAGGATAGAGAAACGTACCTGATATTTCAACGATTTCCGCCCAGACACTGCTTCCAACTACAGTATTCCAGCTATGTCTGGGAAATTCTGGATGTATGGGAACCCTAGAAATAGCCTGATGTCACAGACCGGTTGGATCCAGAGGAGTGGTAGGAGACAGCAGCTGAGGAACCCCAAGGGAAGAAGGCTCAGAGCATGGGGGTTGGTGGTAGAATGACAATGAGTGGTTAGAGGGAGAAGGGTCCAGCTGGGGAAGAGGCACAGTCTCAGAAAGCTTGGGGAAAACCTGAGAGGACTCCTGTAGGCATCACGCATAGTATATTTGAAATGCTTCCAGTGGCATAGCGTGGGTTGTCAGCACCCGGGGCAAGGCAAGTAATTTGCGCCCCCTAACCCATGGATTTTAGCACTCGAGCCAGGTGGGGGCAGAGAGCTGCGAGTGCAAGTGCGCCCCCCATGTTGCGCCCGGTGCAGCCGCCCCCCCCTGCACCCCCCACGCTACGCCACTGAATGCTTCAAACATTTGAAATGCACTATATAAATATTATTATTTCACTATTGCAGTAATTTGGAGTTTATTAACAAAAACAAGATCTGCACAGGAGTGTCATGAGCACAGCGACTCATCTCCCCCATGAAGCAGTTGCTAAGACTGAAGGTCCCTGACTCCCCAAAGCTGCCTAAGTCCAACTCCTCTCCAAGGTTTTTGGGAGTGGGGCTGAGGCTGTGAGATAGTTTGCCCAGTGCAGGAGGAGGCAATACAATGTCCTCCAGAAGGTTGTTAGACTCCTATCAGCCTCAACCAGCATGACCAATAGTCAGGGGTGATGGGAGCTGTAGTCCAATAACGTCTACTCTCTCACTGGTATGCAGTTTTTGTTTGCATTGCCTTATACCTTACTAACCCTTATTCTCAACAAGCAGTAGTAGAGCATAAAATAGTAGGCATCTGACATCCTGGAATCTTCTGTCACTAGATGGCAGTGTAACAATTCACTACACTATTGCAACAAGTTGAAAGCTGTAAATGACCGAGTCCTTTCTGATATTTAGAAGATAATGTTATCTATTAATAATATTAAGAAGACAATAATGGGTTTTAAGACTCCCCCCCACCTGGGTCTGTCAGGTGAATCCTTGTAGGTGGCAGCATTTGTGACACAAAATAAGCACAGACATTTGGATCAGTTGGCCAGGGATTAAATCTGGAACCAAATTCACAACATACAATTCTTTCAGCCTTCACCTTGAAAGTATATATGGCACCAAGGTGCCTTCTACAATGTGAAAGAGATTAACATCAGTGGCCACCAAGGATACATCTGTTGTTCAGCATCAATGTATGCTATACAAGCTCTCTCCCTTCACTTGGTACAACAGAATAGCAAGGTCATAACAATATGCAATTCCCTTTAACTACTTCTATGCAATACATTGGCTTTGCAGCGAAATTAATACTAGCATTGACATCAAGCAGAAAGCAAATCTTTATTCCTAATCATTTGAAGAATCAGCTTTAGAACCCATTAACTTAATGTGGTCCTGTAAATGCAAACAGACTATGCACACAATTATTAGGCTGTGATTGTACATGTTCTTGTTCTGTCATGAATCATTCATCTTTCTTGTAAAAAATCATAGCCAGCAGTCACTCAAAAGGAAATGCTTATTTTTCATAAATCTCTGCTTAGTCTTGTAAATACCCACTTAAACCTTCTGGCTTCATTATGCATATCTTTTCATTTTCCCTTCATTGTTCTTTGTCCTAAACACACAAAAGCACAGGTACGTATATATTGTCACTGTTCATCAAGTCTACAGGGAAGAGAGTGCATCTGTCTATTCCTGACTCAAAGTCAAGAGACTGTGCATGTGTTATCATTTGTCAATGTTCTTCCTGCTGAGATCCCCATACACAATTTGCACGGCATGTGTGGACTTTTACAGTATACCATGCAAACAGTACGAACAGAGCGGTTGCTAAAGAGAACCACGGGAGATTAATTGTGGGTATGGTCTACTTCTTCCTTTCACATGGTGTGTAAAGGAGGAACAAACCCATGAAGATCAAGGAAGAGGAAGAACAAGTAAAGGAGAAAGCTGCCCAAGGAGATGTGCTTTGGATATCCCATGGGCAATGGACAGAGGTAGCATGCCGATATCTTCAACATACTTGGTTAGGGTAGCTTACCACTCTGACGATTCCTGCCCCATGTGGGCATGAAGGTTGCTACTAGCATGGTACATAGGATGCAATCTGCTGGAAATATATGTTAACCCCTACACTACAGTAAAAGACCTCCTTCCTTGCTTTTGCAGGCTCAATACGTGTTTTAGTGTTGTAGAGGTTACTTAATAATGCAGGATATGGAATTTGCTTCTACTAGGAATAGCCAGCAACTTTTCTGCTATTAGAAGTTAATAAATGGTAGAATTCAAGTTCACAGCTATATACCACCATGAGGCTCTCACACAGCACTCTCTCATGATTTGTTTATAGATCATTCCTGAGCAGTGGCAACTAAATGTGGATCTCAGTTATAGTATTTATCATTTGTTCTTAGCTAAATAAAAATTGACATGCTATCCACCAGGTTGTTAGAGCAACCATAGAGCAGGCACATCAGGTAACATGCAAGCAAAGTCTCAGCAGTGACCCATTCAAAAGCAAGTTTGCTGGATGAAGCTAACACAGTAAAATAATATTTGGTTGAGTTGACTGGGTCAAAAAGTTAGTGAGTGTCAAAGCCTAGCACTACTAGTGTGTGCACGTGTGTGCATATTTATATTACTATTATCTCGCTGAAGGAAAGGTTTGGGGTCTGGTGAAGAAAGCACCTGTATTTTTTCACTGAAGTATTTTTCAGTGGTGTGAGATAGGATCTGTTTTCTTACATCCAGTGGTTGAAAGAATCCGGCATCTTAATTGTCTCTATATATAACCCAACTGGCCACAGCTTGCTTGGCTGGAAGCTAAAGAAGACAATGAGCCATGCACCATGTCATTATCTCCATCGTTGCACCACACAGGCCTCTACGACAACAACAAGCCAATGGGTGGATCTAAATGCGTTTAATGGTAGTGTGGGAGAGATGTACAGAGGGAATCAATTACCTCCTGAAACCTGTCACAGCCATGCAGATATTTCAAAGACAGCATAAAATGTTTTTGTGGGGGGTTTTATAGCATGGATTTGACTGACTTTTGATAATGGGGATGGGAAGTGACTTGGACCAGGGCCAGCCCTACCATTAGGCAGGTGGCAGATGCTGAGGGGCAGAGTACTGTGTGCTGCATGCCCTGCCTTGCACCCTGTGGGCTAGCCTGCAGTGCTCAGCTACACTGGGCGTAAACTACCTGTTGCCAGTGTCAAAGTGCTTTTGTACATGGGCAGCTTGTTTGCCTCAGGCAGCAAAATATCTTTGCCCAGCCCTGAGTGGGCCATGGATACCTCCACCTGAATCCTGATCAGAAAGATATTCTCTTATACTCAGGGTTCATTGAGGTCAGTTGTCACTGAAGGTCAAACTAGACATGGTGTTAATCATTTTGTTAACCCTTGTGTGGTTTTTAAAAATTAAATAGCAGCCAGTGCAGGGGTGGGGAGCAGTTCCATGGCAAGGGGTAAGGCTTTAGCCTTTTGCTGTATAGCAGTCCCAATCTGAAGTGCAGCATCATGTGCTTGATATGGTGAGCACCGATCTCAGGCAAGGGCAAGGTAAGGCTGGTTGTTCCAACAAGAAACAAGCTGAAACGGAGCCCTTCTATAGGAGCAAAACCAGCGACAGCCTGATTACTAGCACCACCTGTGTTGCAAGATTCAGCTTCACTTCAAAGTGCCCAGCCTTCTCTAGTATTCTTCTACTGTAACTGATCAGGGGACCCTCTGGTCTGACTGGGTCTTTGCCATGAGAGTCCACCAAATCTGAGAACGGCAACATTACATGCTCAGCCTGTGGCACAGGCGCTAATGACTCACCCAGTAGATATGCTTCTGGTGGTGGTCCTGCATGTCCTTCCCCTTCTGCTTCAGAGTCTTTGTCCTCACCCCCTGAAGACGAGGAATCTGACTCCAGGGTTACAAACTGTGCCACTCATTCGCTCTGGGAGAAAAGTTTCTGCTAACACCAACAGAAGCTTTCCTTTTGGGGCAATAAGCAGGCACAAAGGGAGAAGCATTTCGATCAAAGCCATCATTCACTATTTAATTAGTCTCCAGTATTTTTATGCTATTTTTTCTGGGCATGCTCTCCCAATGTAGCTCGTATACAGGATTAAAACATAAAATACAACTAAAATAATATATTTACCATTAAAAAAAACATAGACATTGCTCTACACAAATATAAGTTGGCAGCATTATTCCTGAAGAATGAGTGGCCATTTTATAGCTGCAGTGAATTAACACTGCACGTTTAAGTACAGCCCAGAATCCCTCTTTCCTCTCTTCCCTTGAAATACCCTGCTACAGGCCTGTGATTTGAGAGCCCTGCCAGGGAGCTCTAAACTTGTTACTCTACCAACACCTTTGTGAAGTTGGTTCTACAAACAGCCACGGACATCCAATTCTTTACTTGCCAAGTTAGTGATTTTCAGATTCGTGGCATGTTCCTTGAAACTTGCATGTACCTGATCATTTAATCCCAGACTGAGATGCTGTCTTTATTTGCGCAGACAGCACTTGACACATTTGGAAGGCAGCATTAAGGACATCCCTTACATTAGCCAAGTATCATGTTCTGGCAGTTCATCTGTAACATCTATGCTGTCTATGACCTTTCACATATAAACTGTGATAGGTTAGGAAGGAGAAAAAGCACCAATTACTATACATAATATGAATATGGAAAAGGGCAGCATTTAAAGTGGGGTGTGTGATCTATGACCTTTTCACCACTGGGGACATCAAGCACGTTGTCAGTCTTGTCAGCTCTGAAACCTGAGGACTCAAGTCAGTCACTAGCTCTCAGACGTAAGCAGGCTAAAAACACAGGTTGATAGTGTGATCTCATTGACGTCAGTGGGGGTCTGAGCTGCATTAAATGCAAACAAGCTATCACAATATCTTCAAGTTATTCCCTTTATTTCTGATTCCCTGAGGTGAATGTTGCTGCATATGCAGCCAAACTAGCACCATCCAAGCACAAGAGAGATAGATCAGCAGGTTCGGGGGAGCATTAAAGTGTGCTAAAATACAAAAACCTAAGGGAGGGACTCTCTGAAACAGCCCACAGAATGCTGGGGGGGGATGGGCAGAAACCTGGGTAGGAGATAGGGATGTGAAGGCCTGAAGAAAATGGAGGAAAATGGGGGGAAACCTAGATAATTGTTCAATCTTTTATCCTCAGCCTTCAAATCTTTCATGGAAGAGGATGGAATGAAGTATTGAAGAGGGCATGGCTGGCTGGAACACTGAACAGAGGACTCCACACAACAACACTTAGTCCTGCTTGACTATCTGAATAGAGACCTAGTGTTGTCCTTTTACCATTGTTCTTTCATCAGTGCTGTTCTTCCATCGCTTTCCAGCTCCTTGCCCTGATTACCAGACTCAGCTCGGAAATCAAGTTGTAAGAGGTTTGCTCTTCTAAGCCAGAATCCCATACTCACAAAGGCCCAGAGCAAGGAAGAGGTTTGTTGACGTATCTGCAATTTTTTTGAAACTAGAATGGAAAAGATGGGTGCTCAGAAAGACAGCAGCCAGTGCCTTTGTAAGAGCTGCTGTAATCAGCTGATCGACAGTGCTTGCAAGGGCACAGCCCAGCAAAGCTACGTCTCCATGCCCCCACACCTGACAGCAAATATGACATCAGATGTGTGACTTGATCAAAACAGCCCAGCAGGCCAAATAGTGAGATCTAGTGGCCTCATTAGGCCTGCAGGCCAGAGGTTTTCCACCAGTGCTGTATACACTTCACTGCATGAACACACAAAACCACCTCCCTGTGTACTGACATAACTGGAAGTTAGCACTCAGCACAAGCTGACTGAAAGCTACAACTGCTGCAGATCACAATGTGGAGAGGGGGTTGGGTGAAATTTGAACCTGGGTGTCCCATCTTCAAAGCCAACTCTCTCCAAATTATTTGGAGGTTGCTCCTTCCCTCCATCTGTTATTCTATGCCTGTAATTTTTGTTTTCCTCTCCTCTCCTCCCCTACCCCACAAAAATATTCAGGAAAATCCCCCCCACATACACAGTTTTTACGATCTACATGTAGGGTGGAGAGTTCTGGGTGCACCTGTTGATCTAGTTTTAATATTGTTTAATATTATTTTTATTCAATATTGTTATTTGAATAATATAGACCTAGCCCTTACTCCTGCCAGTTCTCCTCCCTTGGTCTACAGTTTCCTTCATTCACCAATATGAGCTAACCAATGTGTTTTGTTCAACATTAAGCAAGTTGAAATTTATCAGAAGAGACTATTGGACAATTTTCCGTCCCTCCCATGAATTCTTAGTAATGCACCACAAATGCACACACACACACCAGCCATAACAAGGGGGGAGATCATGGCAAGGCATTTTGCTTACTGCCTTCTCATATTTCCTTCCATAAAGAGCTTCATCTTCACAGCACTCCAAAGTTTAGGAGAGAAACAAGGCTCATTTCAGGGCCATCCCGAGACATTTCGCTACCTCAGGTGAATGACAAGATGGTGCCTCCTCTCATTCCATGTACAAAAAACTGACCAGTCAGCCAAATCTGATTTCAGCACTGGCAATGGTTCAGCATCAGGGCTGGCCCACCCATTAGGCTCATTAGCTCAGGTGATGGGCTGCAGAGAGGTGACAGACCTGGACCCGCGAAGAGTGCGCCACTCACTGACTCCTGTGCCTGTCACCCATGTGCTGCCTGGAAAGAACAGGACCGCTGCTGCCACTGCCTGCTCCTCTCTGGACTCATTTTTTCCCCACCGCCACCTTCCAGGGCTTCCCTGAGCCACCTGAGGTGGTGGTGGTGCATGGATCAGGCCAATGGCCCACCTAGTCTAGGGTTCTGTTACCACACTAAATGTTGCAGTGTGCAGTCCTCTGTTTGCCCTTCCAGCCTGTGGGAAACCAGTAAGCTGGACATGAACTCAACCACACTCTGCCATGTGAAATGCACATTGATAGAGGATGACTATGATTTTAAAGTAATACATTATACCTCCCCATAGTGGGGAGAATTGTGAACAGTGCGCTGTCCAAGTACTGTTGATGGGCAACTTCAAGACTTCTCTTGCCCTCCCTTCTCAGGGTTCTTTTTCTTTTGTTTAAGCTGGACTTGGGTCCCATCTGCACTATGCATTTAAACCAGTGGCAAACAACTATAAACAGTCATGGCTCCCTGCAAAGAATCCTGGGGACTGTAGGGGACTGGGGGCTGAGAGTTGTAAGAAGACTCCATATTCTCTCAACATAACTGCAATTCCCAGAGTGGTTTAACCATCAATCTCCCTTCCTAGGGACTTCTGGAAATTGTAGCTGTCTGAGGATAATAGGTCCCTAACAGCTCTCAGCGGCCTTAAAAAACTTCAGTTCCCAGGATTCTTTGGGGGAAGTCATGATTTTTAATGGGGTATAACAGTGCTTTAATTGTATGGTGCTGATGTGGCCCTTGGGCAGACAACCCTGCTCATAATCTCTACTAGTCATATGGGCCTCCTTTTCTTTAATTTTCTTCACTCTAAAATATAGTGTATGACAAGAAGCCGAGACAAAATAAGGTGCACTGTGCAAACGTGGCCACTAGAGGCTCTAGTGTTACAGAAACCTTTCTTCCCAAACCAAACACTGCCCAAGTCAGCTATTTTAAACATGTTTGAAAGGAAACAGCTGAGAGGAAAAACAGAGAGTCTGCAAAAATCAGCCGGGGATTCCCACCCCCCAAAAAACACACACACAAAGGGCCACATGAATCCAAGATCTGCTTGTTTGTCACACTGGAAATTATTTGGATTACATTTCTGTTAAAATGGTATCACTCTTTGGAGGAAAGCTTGTATTCTGAACCAAAGCTGCTGCATCTAAGTAGGTACACATATTTAACATATATTATTAGGCAAATCAGACCAGTCCAGGCCAATAACAACCAATATTGCCACTGGCTCAGGAGAATGGGAAAGCCCAGTCATCAGGGAGATGGCCACTGCTATCTACAACTTACAGCTACCACTTAAGGCCACCACCTCACTCTGCCTAATAGTAGGGCATCCCTGGAGGAACTCTTGTCCCAGTCTGATACCTGCAGGGATATATTTAATGTTTAGACACTGAAGTTTGCTGGGTTTTTTAAGACTAAAGGAAGCAATTATTTTAGGTGAGTCCGATATGAGTGCAACCACACACAAACACACACACACACATCACTCTAAACCCATAAGTGACCCAAGAAGTCACAGGAACATCACAAAAAGGGGCAGAATGGGTCGGGGTAAATTGGGAGTTGTCTGTAATTCTTTGACACAAGTTATCCATTAAGTTAACTATGGCAGTACTCTGTCACAGATCCTATAATATTTTAAAGGTTCTCCATAGGCCAGGTAGAATCCTATTGGCTCCTTGTATCACCTGACAATTGTTGGCCTAGTAGCAGCATCAACACTTGATGGCCAAGTGTGTCAGACTAGTCCTAATTCCTCTATGAAATTTCTTTATGAAAATTATTTAGGAAAAATCTCAAATTGTGACAAAGTCATTGTCTTATGGGGAGAGGTATAACTTCTGAAGATGTATTGTTCTCAGTAAATATTTCAGCAAACTTGGAAGTTTGTGGATAGATGGATAGCATAACAAAAATGTTAATTCACTGCACTGGAACCAGTGTGTAGGTCATGGGCAGTCAACAGGGTGCTCTCCAGATGTTGGACTACAATTCCCATCATCCCTAACCACTGGCCATGCTGCCTGTGGCTGATGGAAGTTGGAGTCCAACAACATCTGGAGGCACCACATTTGTTACCCCTGACCTAGGCAGAATAGGGCTGTGAGGCAGGAACACAGCACTGGGGCCACACACACAGACCTAGGAAGAACCCTTCCTGACAAGAAACTTCATAGATCAGAAACAGTACATTCCACTCAGCATCTTTGCAAATTGTGAGCATAAAATTCTGACATTATCCTTTGCCTCCAGGTCTGGAACATCTGTTTGTTTCAATCTGTTACACTGTTCTCTCTTTCTTCAGGAAGCATTGCCATAACTTAACACTACATACTGCTTTTCTGTGGCTCCCCAATGCACATTCTTAATAACACCCATTTGAGGTGAAACGGGATATTGCTGACAAGGCTCCCCAAGGAGTTAGATTTTGGTCTGCTTGAGCTCATACTTGTGATTTCATGCCATTTGGCTTTATTAGGTTTTCCCCTAATGGAAGGCATATCTGTTTACACTTATCCTGCTTGAATGAAGATGAGCTGCCTAAGCGGTAGTTGTTTTCACACCTGTTTCCCTTTGCTATGGTCGTGAAAGGTTAAAAATAGAACACAGAATGAAACTCATCGTGATACTTATTTACTAATGCTTTGTGTGCTATCAGACAGGCACCTGATCCTGTATATGTATATAGTTGCAACTGAATAGATATCAGCTTGATGAAATGTAGCTACAGCTGCACTGTGTGTAAAGCCAGTGAGCAAAACTACACTTCTATGCTTCCTTTCAGCAAAAAATAAAATAAACTAATCCTATATTAACTGCTTATTACAATAGTCAGATGGGACGCAGGTGGCGCTGTGGGTTAAAGCCTCAGCGCCTAGGACTTGCCGATCGAAAGGTCGGTGGTTCGAATCCCTGCGGCGGGGTGCGCTCCCGCTGCTCGGTCCCAGCGCCTGCCAACCTAGCAGTTCGAAAGCACCTCCGGGTGCAAGTAGATAAATAGGGACCGCTTACCAGCGGGAAGGTAAACGGCGTTTCCGTGTGCGGCTCTGGCTCGCCAGAGCAGCGATGTCACGCTGGCCACGTGACCCGGAAGTGTCTCCGGACAGCGCTGGCCCCTGGCCTCTTAAGTGAGATGGGCGCACAACCCCAGTGTCTGTCAAGACTGGCCCGTACGGGCAGGGGTACCTTTACCTTTTTACAATAGTCAGAGATGCAAGGTGACACTGACAGAGGTGCTGTGCCACCATCATGATGCAACAGCAATCTTCTGGAACAATGCCATGATATTATCCCAAGCAGAACTGATGATTACTACTTAAAATACTTAATTGAAGACAGGAAACCAGATATTACCTTAAAAGTGGCTAAATTCTGTGCTGCTGCTGCTATAAAATTAAGGAGATAAGCTCTGAATGAACCTAACAGCCAATGTCTTAATATATTTTAAATTTGCGGTCAAGGTTTTACTTTATATATTTTAGCTGTTTTATATCTGAATTATTTATTGTGTATCAGCTCATAGAGCTTACTTTTAATCTATTCATATTTATATGCTCTCTGTTGTTGTATATGTTTGCATTCTGGTCAGTGACCGAAATAAATTGATTGATTCATTCATTCATTCATCATTACCATAGGGACATACGTTCAATATTTATCACTCCAATCATGCAATGAACCCCAAGCAGATCTGATGACCACTACTTAAAATACTAAATAGAGGACATGTCTATGCTATAATTTATAGCCAGCTCCTACCAGGCTGAAGCTTGTATTTGATATCCCGCTTTATTTGGATTTGATATCCCGCTTTATCACTACCCTAAGGAGTCTCAAAGCGGCTCACAACCAGCTTGTAAGCTGCACTCACAGTCTTCTTAATAATATATATTTTATTAAAGGCACTCTTGACCACCTAGAGCTTCAAGCCTTCCACCTGCCACCTGGAGGGGACCAAACCTGGAGACTTCAGGCTGGACCTGGAAGTCTGGCAACCCTGGAGTTGTGCATGCAGCATCCTGCAGATGAGGAACAATCCATGCAGAACACACAAGAGGGGTTAACAAAAGTGAGGTGTGCACTCAGCTTTCTTGTGTATCCTCATTACTGCCACAGGAAGCAGCTTATATTTTCCATTTGCACATTCTGATTGCTGCTGCATTAACCTTTGCTGTCACTAATGTTTAACGGATATAATTTGGCTGCAAAATTAATTTCTGCAAATAAATGAGTTATTTTTAATATTCAAGACACACTATGAACAAAAAGTGGGGAAAGATAAAAGAGGGAATTGGAAATAGCTGAGTTAAATTGTTATTTCAAGGCTTACATGCTGCGGTGTCACTTCCTCTCTCTTTAAGCCAGTGATAAAGCGAATGAGTCTCCTGACTCATATTTAATGGGTGCTCAAACTGCTGTGGATTACAAATGTGTAATCTTTTCAAATACAGGAATCATTGGTATTTGCAAAGTTGCTACTGTCGCCTACACAGCAGCAATAATTTTCATAACCAATACCATTTCATGTCCAGACTGGTGGCGTCAGCAGATATAGCAGCACTAAACTGTCCTTTGAAAGTCGCTAACGCTTTAAAAAGCAAAGTACACTATGGCAGCAATTTCTGCCTATCCTGGAAAATTTGCAACCTTTGGCCAATCTGAGTAACACTGTATTGACAGACACAAGCTCATGTACATCAGTGATACTTCCTTTACAATGGAAAATCTAAAAGCTTCAATAATTTCAGGTTGTTTATCTCCTGGTGGTATTAACAGAAAGAACCTTGTAGTTTCATTTTTTTAAAAATAAATCTGGTTGTTACTTTTGCTAAATTACTCCCAGCTTCCATTTCCACAAACAAGCAGACTTGACCCCATCTACCACTTTCATCAGATACTGTATCCTTTTCCTGGTTAGATAGCTTTACCATTACTGCAATGTGGATTTGTCATTTTTATAATATTTTGCATCAACTGGAGGGTGAAATGCTTACACTTAAACCCTCAAATGAATTGCTTTCTCATCACATACAAGTAGTTTGCTAAATGTTGGATTGTAAGACTCCACATGGTGGAACACATGCCCTGCCTTCATGTTGGAATTTATAACTCCCTGTTTGATTAAAATAATATGTGTCCTTTAAAAAAGTCACCTACCTAATACTAAACTCTTCTTTTCTTAACATGGCCTTTTGATTTACCCTATTGCCACATGGCTCCCTCATGCAGGAAAAGTACTACGTGCAGACAAGGTCTGTCAAATGGCATGCCTCACTATTTTTTAAAACCTCCAATCAAGCAGCTGAGTGCAAGTGGTCTAATATTAGCCTGTAAGCACCATAATAATCAACTCACTGACGTCTACTAGGTCTAGCATAAGGTTCTTCCCAGATTAGTTGAAAGGACACTTGAACATCTAATGGGTTCAGAATGTACTAAAACAAATGGGTCTAAACTTCCATTAATAAATGTAAAGTGGAGATTAACAGAAGACTTATAATCAGAGATGGAAAATTCTGGACAGTCTCACTTAGAACAGTAAGGGATTAAAATGAGAACTGAATAAATGTGAAAGGTTTTAAAGTGGAAAGTTAATTTGTTCCATAATTAGTCGAGCTGGGACCAGGAATTAATTGGAGCCATGACAAGGTCTAAACACCGAATAGCTAGATATTTTTAAATCTACCTACATTGTATTTTCAGTTTCTCAGCATTCAATCGCACTTCAGTGTAAACAAAAAACAGAACCCATGTGGCTCTATGCAGATGGGAACAAGTGGGATACTCTGGCTATGTACACATTAGGAGCTGAAAATGCAGCGAGGTTGTTCTCACCCACACCAGTTGCATTTCAAGTCACACGTGGGCATTGTTGTACACACTAGAGAGGAAGTGGGGGTGCCTTCATCACCCAAAGTACATTCCCTGTTCAGTTTTCCTGCCCCTGCAACCCCACCAAAACTCTCATTCACCTATGCATGCACTGTTATCTGTACATGTGCAGTGGCTGTCTCAAACATAGACCCACAGCTCAACTGTGAAGTGACTGTGGCTTAAGATTTTCTTTTGGTTTGAAACATCAAGCAGAAGTATTTCTCAATAAACTACAGAATAGCTACGCATCATGGCTGATGTTGTGCATAAAAAGGTAAAGGTACCCCTGCCCGTACGGGCCAGTCGTGACCGACTCTAGGGTTGCGTGCTCATCTCGCTCTAGAGGCCATGAGCCGGCGCCGTCCGAAGACACTTCCAGGTCATGTGGCCAGCATGATGAAGCTGCAGCTGGCGAGCCAGCACCAGCGCAGCACACGGAAATGCCGTTTACCTTCCCGCTAGAAAGCGGTACCTATTTATCTACTTGCACTTAAGAGTGCTTTCGAACTGCTAGGTGGGCAGGAGCTGGGACCGAATGACGGGAGCTCACGCCGCCGCGGGGATTCAAACCGCCGACCACACAATCGGCAAGTCCTAGGCACTGAGGTTTTACCCACAGCGCCACCTGCCACCCGCATATGATGTTGTATGATGTTGTGCATACAAGGATTCAAAAATCAGTGATGATAACACACTAGAGCCAGAGTAGAAGTTACTATGTACACAGCCTCCATGGCATAGCCCCCACATTGGTGATATCCTCAAGTGCTCTCATTTCCATTCTCTGATCAAAATTTGCTATTCACTCATACAGGAAAAAGTAAAGGGGACACTGTTGTGGTAAGGGCAAAAGCTAGGCTCCACAAGCTTATCTCCATCCACGACACTGAGTGGCCTGCTCTACAATGACATGGATCCAGCAAGGAGTGCAATGTGTCTTTGTGCAGAGTTGACATGGTCAGGATCCCATTGAGCACATGAATCCTCCTCCTAGAAATACCACAGCCAGCAGGTAGACAGGTTGCAAGTATATTACACGAGTTTCTAATTTTCCATCCCACTCTCCCAGCATTCCACTACACCAAGGAATGGAACCTATGGGAAGGCAATGCAGCTAGAGATTGCTTTGCTTCTCAGAGTTTCCCATTTAAAACATGGGACGCAAGAAATGGGTTTCAATCAGTGAGACACAAGGGGAGAGGATCTGTTCACATCCCCAGACATTAGGGTCCTGAAAGGACAACTTGCCAAACAATGTTGCCTTTAGGTGTTCCCTTTTACTTTCTTCCATGTAAGTGAATGACTGCTATCAACTCCTACAGGCATTATGCGGAAAACTCAATACGAAAGCCACGTGGCATGTTCAACTTCTGAAAAGCGTTCGAAAACTGAAGCAGTTACTTCTGGGTTTCCAGCGTTCAAAAACTGAAACGTTCGACTTCCGAGATGTTTAAAAACCGAGGTACTACTGTACTGTAAATAGTAGGTACAGGGGATTCAACCCAGATTGGGCCCCTGACTCCTGATTTGGATCTCTCCCACACACCTGACGGTCATGGATGTCAGAGGATGGTCATGTATCCTCTGTTTAAAGGAGTCCTTTATTTGAAGGAAAGTCCAAACCAAGTTTGATTTAAACATAAAGAACCCTAAGAAGAAAGAGAAGGAGGGGCCTTGGAGTTGCCCATCAACTGTTACCAGATGGATAGCACAGTGAGCAAGTGTGCAGGTCATCTGGTTACAGCCTTCCCTGCTATATTTAAATTATAGAAATTTATTCTATAATTCATTTTTCAGGTTGTGACCTGGAAAAAAAAAGCTATCCTTGTTCTTTATGTTAGCATCAGCAAGGAGCAGTCAACTGGTCCTTGCTGATATAGACATATGCCGCCAGTCTTCTCAATAGGATTCCCACGCAGCCAGAGCCAGCCAAATGAAAATGCATTGCTCAGCACCAGTTGGTAAACATTGCACTCTATATTTCTGAAAAGCAGCCTTAAAGAGGAAGTTTTATTTAAAAAGAGTGAGACATAATGGATGCACAAAAACAGGTATGACGCATGTCTGGATAAGGGCAAGGAGTCATGTTTCCCTGCTAGGAAATGTGCTTAGCTTTTAAGACACTGTTTATAAATAACAACCTTGAGAAGTTCTAATACATAAGGATGCCTTCATTTTGTTTGGCTGCCTAACTTTTTGTTTGATGCATCCAATTTTTAAAAAATTTAAATCTAAGGTCATTAAAAAGTACAGGAAAGGGATGATATAAATTATCTGTCTTGACTGCCTTACAATAAAAGTCAGCAAACAAAGGTCAGATGCAGTAAGCTTTGATAATCACACTCTTCATGGGTTTCCTTACAGTTCATTATTTTTAACATACCACTTCACAGGTTATGAAATCAAAATGAATTGTTACTCAGTAAGAGTGAATTGGTGCTTGTCCTATATAATCTTGTTGTGTTCTCTGAGAATCTCCTCTACTTTAAGGTCTTTAGGTGCATCATTTGAAATGTCAACTGACTGCGAAGGACTGACATTATCTGACTGTTCCAGTTTTCTTGGTGCATTATACTTATTTAAGTATAGTCAAGCATGCTAGAAGCCTTTGCTAGGTGATGCTCTCTCCATCAAAATATGATAGAGAGGGAGAAAGATAGAGAATATCATGTCTTGCATTGGGCCAAACATTTTACTAGAGCAAACAACAATCTTAGAAGCTTCTAGAAAGGTAATTTATTTATTTGTTTTGTAAAATTTATGAATCACTTAAGGAAAAAAACCTCCAGCTTATTACCCAAATAAACAATGCTTGAAAAAGCATGAAAAGCTTATTAACATAACCTATCAATACTGTCAAATAAGAAAAAAACAATACAATAAATATCCCTTTGTCAGTACTTCAGTGAAATAATCCAGACTATACACAACAGGGCAAAATCAAAATTATGGGGCCAAAAATAGAAATAAAAATAAAGTCCAGCCACACTACTAGCGCCAGTCTTGCTAAACTCCAAAGCCACATCAGCCTGGCTAACTCAGAGGAGGTGAGGCCTTCTCACCAGACTGAACAATTCACAAGGTGGTCATGCTTGCACCAGTCTTCAGCCCATACACAGCTCATTGTACCCGACATTTGCCATATGGACAGGCAAGGGACCCATGTAGGCTGTGCATGGAAAATGATTTTAATAACTTTTTCCCTCCATTTGAACCTCTGGTAAAAATATTTAAATTTAAAATGCAGGTACATTGGGTATTAAAAAAGAGGTTTGTGGGTGTTCCAAATGGGTCAAGTAAACTGTTCCACAACCAGAGAAAAATGCAGAAGGCTGCCTCCTGTTTACAGAAGATGAATGTTTGTTACTGCAAGTTTATTCTGGATGCAGACACATTTTTTACCATCTAGGCTTAGTGCAGTGGGGAAGTGATCCAAATACTGTACTCTGACTTCTACGAAATATGAGAAGCAGGGAGGATGTTGTTCAGTGCCTCTGCCGCTAGAAATGACCTTTCCCCCACTAAACTTGAGCCGTGGAGGCAATGCAGAGCATCTCAGTGCTGCCACACACCGAATGGAAAATCTTTGTTCACAGCTCCGTGAACTTTCCCCTACTAAACTTCACATTGAGATAAAATGTCTTCCACATCCAGCAAGCTGACAAAGCTGTTTAATTGTGCATTATAGGTTATCAATAGGGGAAAGCTGGATTAACAGCCAACAGCTCTAGTTGTTCTTTTCATTTCACTGTATTTTAAAGTCTGTATAGAAAATTTTGCAGGAAGGTGAGGGTTACTGAACAGCTTCATGGCTTGGAAAAATTAAATATGTAACTCCTGTTGGAATGTTCTGAGGGCAAAATGGCTATGATCAAAGTCAGCAAAACAGGATTAGCAAATCTACAGATTCTTTCTTTCTTTATGATTCCTTTCCAAGTTTTGGTTGACCATTACAAGGAAGGACATTTCTGAAAAACAACTCCAACCCTGTTGCCACCCCGATGTTTATACCCATTTGCAGAACAGCAGCCCATACCCTGCAGGCAGATTGAATAAACTTTAACCAAGCTAATCCAAACAGCTTTCTCTGCCAATATAATCATGTCAAAAAAAGCAGCTAATGTTAACTTATTTTTAAATTTTAATGGTTTGTTAAATCTCTTGATTAAGGCTGCAATTCTTTGCCCATGTAAATTCAATGGGACTTGATTCTGAGCAGATAGGTATAGGATTGCACTGCTACAGCATGTTTACCTATTAAGCTCAATGGGATTTAGTGCCAGGTGGGTATAGGATTTCAGCCTTAGTGACTTTTGTTTTTGTCAACACTGCTGCTAGGGAGACAGAGCTTCACAGCTGTCTGAGGATTCAAAAGGGGGAGAGTAAATTTAGAAAATGTTAGGAGTCAGTGGAAAAACAAGCACAGCGAAACAAATAGGTCTAGCAAGATAAGGCTGGTTAGTGATAAAGCCGGTAGAGAACTCTGACAAAAAATGCCATTATGGCAACCCTTGCCTATGGGTTTTATTAAGCATGCAGTTTTATTAAATTCAACCACTTGCCTTTTGAACTTACACCTATTTTCTAAGAACACAGCTTAATGGAACTTAAGCCCTTATGTTCTTCCAGCTGCCCCTATTTACCAGGACCACTGAGCCACCCGCGTCCCTATAATCGCCTTTGACTGGACTTAACTGTCCAGGGGTCATTTACCTTTACAGTACCTTTTATTTACCAGGAACAGTTCTCATTTCTTGGCTTTAATCAATCACTGACACTTCTTTCCCCTTTTGTGAATGCCTTGTTAAAAATTCTGCGAGTGTGAATGTCTCAGGTTGTCATTCTGCAGTGTTCATCTTCTTTTCCAAGCTCTCTATAAAATATTGTTTCTTGTGCATTGTAAATGAATGCAGCACACAGCTCACAAGAAGAGGCTGCAACCTTATGTAACAGGGGTAGGGAACTGACTTGCTTGATGACTCTTACTATGGGAAAGTACAGTTAACCTGTATGCCCTTATTTTTATCTGAGGGTGCTTACAGATGGGTGATTATTGTGGGATGTGTGCTAATTGTGCATGAAGTACACACAACACCATTGGCATGAAATGCCAGCCCATATTTCCCCCCAATTTAATTCCATTTACTATTTCAAAGAAAAATCTGGAAAGTTAAAAGAACCTGTTGCCACCAACCTGTTTTGTATATCTAAATGACCCATTTACAATATTAAGCTGCCATCTTGGGCAGCTTGTGTAATATTTGGTGAGCATATATGTAAATCAGCAAGCAAGTGTTCTTAGGACTGCAGCTGTAATACCAAAGCTTGCATTACACTTGGCCTTTATTCACAAATTAATTTGATTAGGAGCTCAGGCAGAGGGCCTTCTTGGTAGTGGTGCCTGCCCTGTGGAACGCCCTCCCAGATGATGTCAAGGCAATAAGCAACTATTTTACTTTTAAAAGACAACTGAAGGCGGCCTTGTTTAGGGAAGTTTTTAATGTTTGATGCTTTATTGTTTTTAATATTTGGTTGGAAGCCGCCCAGAGTGGCCGGGGAATCCCAGCCAGATGGGCGGGGTATAAATAATAAATTATTATTATTATTATTATTATTATTATTATTATTATTATTATTATTATTCCTTGCTGAAAGGATCAGCTCCTTTAGTAATTGGCTTACTGGTGTGTTCTATGATTTTTCTTTGCCTTTATTCAGAGGGAATTCAGTGCTTGATATACAGTATATTATATGTACAAATATCTCAGGTGGTACTTGGGCCTGGAAAAAATCCAGTTTTTCTGCTGACTTTTGGGCTTCAGGATGGGAGTATTTTGAACCTCATGCAGGGGAGGGTTGCCCTCTGCAAGGAAGCAGAGCAAAACAAAAAATCCCAACCCCAATGGCCTTGCAGAGAAGAGGCATTAGCATTCAGACTAGTTGGATACATAAAGAAAGGATAGGAAAACCAGTATGAGGGGTGGGACCTTGAGAAATACAGCTAGAATTGGAGCAACTTCCACCTCATCATCAAACTGATTCTTCACAAGTCTACACAGCAGGTTCACTTTCTGAACACCACTGTGCAACTATTCAATTGGCATATAAACACTGTCTTATTATGCCAGATACCAACAAACTACTATATTTACCATGAAGAGTGTATCACATGATCTATTGTCAACTAAACATCAAACGTAGCCACATTTTCTCCAGACCTTCAGACAAGGACAAACTCCTATAGGATTTACACCAGCCACTTAAAACTGCAATGTTCACCTGGGAGAGTGAAGAAACAGATTAAGAAGTCAAAGTAGGTAACCATGACTGACCTAATAAAGGACATGTCTAGAGAGACACCCAACTACTGGCTGCCACCCAAAGTTCCCAGCTAAAGCTTCTCCAGCATGCCATTCAGGATACATAGCCTATCCTGGAATACAATCCATTAAGCCTTTGCACCCGCAGGTGCTGGGTTGGCAACCCCTGGCTTACAGGATTGTGGTGCAGGTCTGCAAAACCTCTTCACTCCATGATATAAATCAGGGGTTGCTGACCAGTTTTATGCCCACTGGCACACTTGAATTTTTGAGGAAGTGCTGTGTGCTAGTTCAATGGTCACTTCTTACCCCTCTCCCTCATACTATCCCACAAAGATACAAGAAGTGATAAAGCACATGCGCACACACATATTGCTTTTGCAAGAGAACAGCAGAATTAATACTGAAAAGGACATAGAGCTGAAAGAGGAAGTGGAAAAGAGTGATTGTTTGACATGTGCTTTTCAAGAGAGAAAATCACCCTTGGCATCTCATGATCAGGATGTGAGTTTGTGTGTGTGTTCAGACGCTTTGTAGAAGTCAGATGAAGATTTCAAGGGTGCCACTGCATCCCTGAGGACTGCATGGGTGTTTTTTTCAAATAACGTGCATATTCCAAGTGGATTCGTGTGTTACAGAAAAAACAGTGGAAGAGAAACAACAGAGTGTATATTCAGGGTGTATTTTTTTTAATCCATGCCCCTCCTCTGTTTGTTTGCTTTAATATCCAGCCTGAATAAAACTCCTGGGGAACTCTTCAGCTTGCTCACTATCTGGTGAAGTGTTGGAGAGCCAACATGGTGTAGAGATTAAACTGTAGGACTCGGATGGACCTACCAGGGGTGCCAACTTGAATAAAATATTGTGGGGGCCTTGGTAAACCCTGCCCCCAGTGCCGGATTTATGTATAGTCTAAGTAGACTGAAGCCTCTAAATCGAGGTCTCCCCAGCCCCCCAGCGGGCAGTCTCCCCTCTCCCAAAATTGCAAACCCAAGACTTCATCCAAGAGCAGGGCAACTCGGGCCCAGCAACAATGAGACTCAGGGCCAGCCAGTGGGGCCCAATTTGAAACTGTAGGGCCCAACTTGAAAAAAAATTGTGGGGCCCTAGTTCACAGCCAAAATCTGCAGAATCTTAAGAGATATAAATCCGTGTGCTAGGTCATTTTCACAAGGTCAGCAAAGCCCTTCAGAAATCAGACCTGTTACTGAGTTCTTGTGCAAGTTTGTACAGTTCACTTCTGGCTTTTTTAAAGAGAAGATTTTGATGAGCTTGAGAAACAAGCAAAAGCCAAATGTTAACTACAAAACAAGGAGACAAAGAGTGAGGGAACAGCAAAAAAAAAAAAAAAAAGACAGAAGTGCACCTGATGCCTTAGTTGCACTTTCTTCAAGAGATAGGTTTAGGATAAAATTATTTTATCCTTCAAGTGCATCCTAAGATGAACTTTTGCACTTTCACTTTTGCATGAGAAAAGCCATAGGCTTACAGTAGAGCATTCTCTGTCTCATACAGACCTTTATCAAATTATATACAAGGAAAAAATTCAGATGGCATTTCCTAATGTGGAAGCAATATTTCTTAGCTTTATGGTCACTAACTGCTCAGAGAGAGGAGTTTTTCAAGACTCAAAAGAATTAAAAATGAATTAAGGGCCACAATGTCTAAAGAGAGGTTGTCCACACTGAGCATTCTTTACTGAGCATTTAAGTGACAAACTTAGATAAACAATTTTTGATGAAGTTTTCTGATGTCCTTTAGAGGAGAAATTGTGAATTGCAGAATTTTAAATACCCACCATCATCCTAGGCTTCACTCAATTTTGTTTATAACTCTCTTCCATTTTCTTCTAGTCGTGAGAGTGAGGGATTGGGAGGGGCCTCACAAGTGAAGTAGCCTAGGGTCGTTCTTCATCTAAATCCAGCCCTGGACGGGGGACGGGACAGGAGAGAGGGACTGGGGTAGAAAAGCTTAAGTTTTTTTTATTTAATGTATGCTTGGGGTTTTTCTGTCAGCATCACTTGGGGAAGTTCTCTTTCTATTCGCTTGTTATGTTTCCTTGATAGTGAAAGAGGTTGGGGTGGCCTAGGGTGCGGTTGATCATCTTTGGCTGGCCACAGTGGGATTTGTTTGTGCGTGGGTGAGGGGGGTTGTCGGGTCAAGTTAGCCATATTGAATTGTATGCTGTCAGTGGGTCATGAGCGCTTTCTATTCTGAGTGGGCAGTTATATTGGAAGGTGTTCAGTAGGGCCAGTTCTGGGGTGACTTCTAGTGCCTGTTTATTTATTTTACTTATTTCTAGTATGACTGTGCACACTCCTTTTCTGACTGGGTCCTCGATTACATGGTTTGGTGGGATCTGCTGGTTCAGAAACAGCATATGTCTGAGAAGGCCCCACGTGGGATCATGAGGAAGAGGTGCAAGGAAAATACTGTCATGATATTGATTTCTTAGGCAACTTGGAAGGGCTGTGGTGGGATCCAGAAACAGCAACCTGGAGCCCCACTGACCACTTAACTGCTCTCTTCTCCATCAGCTTGGGAGCTTTTTCTGAGATGCTTGTGGGGTATGATAGCATCCTTTGTCGTCTGAGCATCTTTATCAAGGTACTAACAGATCTGCCTTTGATCAGTTGTGCTTCAAGGGAAGCTCACCAGTCCTCTGATTCTTAATATTTTCCAGCCCAGATAGATGTTAACCAAAGGATCTAACAATAGTCATCTCCTTCTGGGGGCAAGGAAGCATAGGAGAACCAGATGCATCACAAGAGCATCTTGGATGGGATGGCTTTCAAAGAGGGCTAGACAATTGCATGGAGAGGCCTATCAAAGGCAACTAGCTGTGATGGCTATGCTCAGCCTCCCCTGTTGGGAGGGAGCAATGCTTCTGAAAAGCACTTGCTGGAAGCCACAGACTCCCCAAATGTGTTTCTCAAGGACCCCTTCCTTCCCTCTGCCCCAGTACCTGAGGGTCATTACATCACTCCAGGGATTTGGCCAGAACAAAGTATATGTTGGGAAAAGTCTCCCTCCCTGCAAAGAAAATGGAGGAATGAGCAGGCACCTGGCTCCCAGCCATGCTAGCACCAGTCTGGCGCATGAGGGTGGGGGACACGGGAAGGAAGCATTCCTATAGTATAGGGCACTCAACTGGCATTTCTACCTACCTGAACTCTGAGCCTTCCCCCCCCCCCCTTGTTCTGGCCTGCCTCTCTTCTAAGAAAAATGCAAGCTCTTGCTGGAAGCCACTGGTGGGGAGAGTGTTCCTATGATTCCCAAATGCTTCAGCATCTTTTTGTTCCTTTAGCTGCTTGATATAATCAGAGCATGGCAAAGTTGGAAGGGATCCCAAGGGTCATCTAGTACAACCCCCAGCAATGCAAGGATCCTGCCCACAGCCAGCCCAGGCTGGGCTCCAAACTCCAGGCTTCTGGTTACCATTGTAATTCTGCATGGTGTGGAGAAAGGGGAGAGAGAAATGTGTTGCTTACACTCTCATAACACTGATATGAGATCCACACCATGCAGTCCTTTCAATAACTAAAGTCTAAAGGGCTGTCACATGGAGGATGGAGCAAGCTTGCTTTCTCCTGCTCTAGAAGCCCTTAGGGCCTGAAGCAGTGACTCTCCTTCCTTGGAGGTTTTTAAGCAGCGCTTGGATGGCCATCAGTCATGGATCATCTAGTTGAGATTCCTGCATTGCAGGGGCTGGACTATATGGCCCTCATGGTCCCTTCCAACTCTACAATTCTATGATGCTATATTTTAAAGAGCATCCAATGCACCTTTAAAGCACATGACTTCCCCCGAAATGATTCATGCCATTGTGGCTTCCCTTTCACAGACCTACAATCCCTAGAACCCCTAACAAACTACAATTCCCAGGATCATTTGGGGGAAGACATTTGGGTTTTAGAACAGGGATAAAGAACTTGCAGTTTGCTCACCCCCATTTCCTAGGAACTGGGAATGGAAAGCTCAAGTGCTTCTAACAGTGTGATTATAGGGAGCATCATGTATAAAATATTGAATGTAATAGGGTTATTAAGGTAATTGTATCAGAATTATTATGGGAATGTCAAGGAGGGAGGGGGAAAGGGAGAGTGTGGAATTCTGGTGGTGAGTGAGGATTAGATGAGGATTTGTAAGGGAGTTTGAATGTGAGGCAGTTGAGAGTCAGTTGAGAGCAGTGGGTTCTGGAAGGGGTGGTTGAGCAACTAACTATTCATTTTAGGATCAGTAGTCTAGTCGTCATTTTTGTAATAAAGCAGCATATAAGATAAAGGGAATTTGAGGCCATAAGCTCAGGTATACACACCATCCTACAATCATTTAGTGAATCATCCATACAGTCTCCTTTAGTGAGGGTGCAGTACCTAGGATCTAGACCAAACATTGATATTTTTTGCTCTTTTCTAGTTTCATAGGTTTATGTTCTGGTTCTTATATGTAATAGGGGTGGGGGCTCTTTAAATACTGGGGGCTGCCACACACTTCTTTTCTTCTTTAAAAAAATAATTTCCCCTCATTTTCAAAAGCACATGCACTGTCTCTTCAGGTTCTTCAGTTACATTTGTTTAGACATTGGTGTTATATGCAGTATTGTATAGGGTTGGGAAGAAAAGAGTGACCACCCCGCATAATCAACACAGTGCACCCACACCATTTGAAGGGAAATGCCCATCTCCTTTATGAAGCCCCCACAGCCCCTAGAAGTTGGCTCCTATGGCACTTATGGAATGAGAGTTCAAATCCCCACTCACTCATTAAGCTCATTGGGCAACCTTGAGCCAGTCACTGTCTCTTAGCCTAACCTACCTCACAGGGTTGTTGTTGGATAAAACAGGGAAGGGAGGAACCACGTGTGGCCTCTCCTTGCACATCATGGAGAAATGCTGGTATATAAAAGTAAAAAAAGTATATAGAAAGGGAATGATGCTACCCTTTGGGGGGGGGGAAACCCCACCTCCATGGTTCGAACGCTGCCTAATTCCACATTTACCATTCTTTTAAAAGCCTCACTTTCCCAGTGCTTCTTGAACACCAACTCCCCTCAAAAGAATGTGAAGATATTGCAATCATGCTATCGTGACAACTAACCGATTGCAGTGCCAGAAAACAACCCCCTTCCAGCCTCAAGTCCGTGAAACCATTGGAAGGAGCACATCTTGATTTGTGTGCTAAAATGGGACGGTTTATATTTAGGATGTTTTGCTAGGGTGGGGGAGGATAATTTTTCAGAAGGGCACTTCTTCTCTTTTCAGGGAGCGAGCACGTTTCTCTCACAATGTGCAGCCGCCACCACACGTTCCCCCACAATTTACATATAAGCTAAACAAGCTATAGCTTAGGGCCCCGGCCCCCCCCCAAAAAAAAAAATTAAAGGGGGAAAAACTGGATGTACATTTCCAAATATAAGATAAAAAACAAGTAAAATAAAACCTACATACAGCAACAGCGTTTTGTGTTGACCTCTCCTGGGATGTAAGCAATGGGCCCCGCCTGCTAGCCTGCTCCCTAAAATATCACTGGTTTGCTCATTTCTATATACAGGGTGCCGACATTCTGCATGTGCAAATGGCTTTAGATACATGTTAGGTCCATCAATTGCCATAAAGCATATACAGTATTCAGCACAAAAAACAGCGACAAATTGTTGAGAAAGGACAGCTGGACATATAAAGGGCCCCATTACCTTCAGTAGCTTAAGGCCTCATCAAACCTAAATCCGGCCCTGCCCCCCCCCCGCCTCGTTTCCCGTCCCTTGAAGCGCCCCCGCGCCGGGTGTTCTCCTGCTTCTTGGAAAAACCGGCACATCCCGCCTCCTCCCTCAGGAATCGGGCCGAGCTGTTTATCGCCCGAGGCCCGCCCGAAGTCAAAGCGCCCACAGTACGGATACAGCCTTCCCATTGGCCCTTTCTGGTAAAACGACCCGCCAATGACGAGCGGGTCTGGCCGCGCTCCATTCTCTCTTCTCCCCCCCCCCCGCCCTCCCAACTCCAACGGCTCAGTCTCGCGCCGGTCATTTGACGGTTTCTCCAACGGCAGGAGGGGGCGGGGGGGAGAGAACTAAGGCTCGGGACTTGGACGAGGGAGGATGACACCGTGTCCTTCCATCCCCCAACTGCGTAAACAAGGGCAAGTGGGTCGAAAGAGAGAAAGACACACCCACTTTCCGTGTGCCGCCTCCTCCGCCACGCCCCTCTCCCTTGCCTCCCACAGCAGCCGAGGCTTCTAAGCGACGAAGGGCTAAAGGTCGCCACACACGCACGCGAGATACCTGGAAGGGGGGGAGGTGGCTGTGGGAAGAGCCAGCTCGGGGCAGTTAGCCTCCGGAGAGGGGGCGTGGCTTGGCGCTCGCGCTCCGGACACGCCCCCCGGAGGGAGGGTTCGAAGTGGTAAATAAGGGGCCGCACGTGCAGGGCGCGAGGCGAAAGGGTTCGAGCGGAGGAACCTCGCAGAAACACATACACTCCAGCCGTTGCTCACGGTCATCGTTTCGCTGGTGCTGGCGCCGCGGAGCCATGAAGGCCGCTCGCATCGCGATTCGCAGCGCGGCCCCCTTGGCGGGCGGGGAGCGGGCGCCCCGAGAGGTGGAGCATTTTGCCCGCTACTCTCCGTCGCCGCTGTCCATCAAGCAGTTCCTGGATTTCGGTGAGGGCAGTTGCGGTGCGATCGACGCGTGTGTGAGAGAGGGAGAGTGGGGGCGGCACGGGGTGGCCGCTGTGGGGCAATGCCTGAGCAAAAGGGTGGCGGGGGGGGGTGTTGAGGTGGTCGCTGGTGATGGGAGATGGCCTTTTGGGACACCGCCTAGTAGGGTCCTGCTTGAGATGACTGGGTGTGTGTGTGTATAAGAGGTGCAGTTTAGTGTGGAGAAGCCATAAGGCTTAATGGTCTTATGGACCCCCCTCCCCCATAGATCAGCCTGGTACCCCCCAGATGCTGTTGGACTGCCAGCCCCAGACAACATCTGGAGGGGCGCCAGGTTGGCAAAAGCTGCTACAGATAGCAAAGTCTATGACTGCACTCACTTCAAGTTGTGGGAAGTCAGTCCTGTTGCATTAGGGGGCTCATTCTGTTAAGTGGGGTACCCCTGGTCCTCTGTCCTTGTATGCATGGGTTGGGTTTCCAAAGCAGTGTAAGCTGAGGGAAAGGAAAACGATTTTGCTTTGGGGTGGGTGTGTCTGGATAATATTCCCAAGAGGGATGGGGTGGGTGTGGAATGTTATCTCCATCTTTTCTTATTGGCTTGCATTCAAGCAAATTGCAGTGGGGTAGCTATGTGCATCTATCACAGCAAAACCAAAAGCAAACAAGTCTCGGCTACCTTAAAGTGCTTAATCAAGTTCTTTGTTACATCGGCTTCTGTGGACTGGAGTCTGGTTCATCAAGTGAATTCATCTGATGCAATCCACACATTTGATGCTATGGGATCTAGTCCAAAGGAGTTCATGCCACGATCTCGTAGGCTGCAACCTTATGTACACTTCTCTGGGAGTGAGCACTGTTGACAGGGTGAGCCCAAGACATTTTAGTACCTGAGCCAAACCACAAAATGGTGACCTCTCACCTCACCAGGGAGGAAGGGGTGAGTGAAGATCTGTATCAGGTGCAAGGGGGGAATAAAGATCTACATTGAGATCTGTTGTCCCTCTGGATTATGGTGGGCCAGCCCTGACTATTAACCTTGCTTCTTAGTAAACTTGCACTACAAATCTTTAAGGATCCTCAAACCTCCCTTTGGTTTATTCATCTTTTGCCCTTGTACTCTAGCTGAAGTTTTCATTTGTTGTTAGCATGTCTTAGGACTGCACAGAGCTCCATTGAACTGTCACCTGTTGAGCATATCAATTTTTTCATCTTTTTTCTATATGGTTTTGGTATGCAACAATGTTATGCAACAATTTTGGTTCTATTAGAAAGCAAATGTGCAGGGAGAGTTTTGCAGGAAATTACTATAGTTTACAGGAATTCTCAATTCTCAAGTTAAAAAAAATTGTATGTTCTTTCCCTTCATATGGTACTTATTAGATCTATTATGCAATCAAATGTGAAGCATTTGGAAATAGTTCACCTAAGTAAACATTTGTCTACATGCCTGTGTTTCTAAAATATCTTTTTCTTAGTCACTGAAATTGGTTCTATACTTTTTAATGTTAGCTTTTAAGATCTATAAAGAAGCAGTTTTACTTTTTTTAAAAAATGGCAGCTTTTCAAGGGTGCTTTCTAGGAATCTTCATAGTTGTTTACTCTATTCTCATTGGCTCAAGTTGCTTCACATGTTCTATTACAAATTCTAGAAAAAATGGTAATAACTTCAAGTCACAAAGTATGAAAATAGGATTTTGTCCTCTAGTTTTGATTAATTGGATAAGTAATTTTCAGCATTGCTCAGTTTATTACTTTTAGCCTGGCCACCCATAGTAGACAAGGATAGCCTTTGTTAGTTTATTATTGCTGACACTGTATTCAGTCATTCTTCAGCCATCAGTGTCAGTCTGTTGTGTGATAGAAAAAGCAATGGAAGGACCTGTTTTTCATTTAGTAGATTCAGTTTAAAACTTTACAACTTATAAGCAGAAAAAAAATTAATCACCCAGCTGCTAGATATGTAAATACACATGCCAGTGTGTTAGGTGTGGTCTGCTACTTGCAGCTAAAAGGAATTATTTAAAGCAGTAGTAATTTTGCCAAAGCTTTCTATACACGCTTGTGGTTTCACCAAATCTCTGTTGTGGCTGGTTAGCAATGATTGGCTTTTGTTCGTCTCTATTTTCTATGAGGGCCCACAATTTTTACTTGTAGAAAAGCCAAAGGCATTTTAAAATTACATACTCTTAATGTTAAGTAGTACTGTACTTGTTGAACTTAGAGTAAAGCATTGTGAAATTTATATGCATTTGTGGGGGTGGGTTTGTTAATATCTCGAGACAGAAAGTGTTCATTCTTCTGAACACTTGGTGGAACACAGCTGGGATATGGCCTAGTCCACTTTTCATAAGTATGGTCCTGTGCATGTTTACTGAGAACTAAGTCCTACCAAGTTCAGTGCAATTTACTGTCAAGAAAGTGCACATAGGATTGCAGCTTAGACCTTTTTCTTAATCCTTGCCAAGAAATTGTAACTACATATAATATGGCTTAAATCAATAATAGTTTATAGCTGATTTTATCTGTGGTAAGTCATATCATAGCTCTGTTCCCTAAGAGCACATTGGTATTGGGGAAATGTGTGACAAGCAGAAGACACCTGATGATTTTCAGAAATTACTTTGTATTTACTGCTGCCATTGTGCAAAACATCCTTTAGTTCTAATAACTAGCAGTCGCTACAGGATCTTGCACTGTTAGCTGAGCTACTTGATTCTATAACATAAAGTTGACATATGATATCTTGAAGCTATTCCTTATGGTGCTTATATGGAAAACAACTTAAACGAGCTGGCTTTTGTTTTTCAGGGTCAACTAATGCATGCGAGAAAACATCTTTTTCTTTTCTTCGGCATGAACTTCCTGTGAGGCTAGCAAATATCCTAAAAGAAATCGACTTCCTCCCTAGCCGACTGTTAAGCACTCCTTCAGTACAGTTGGTAAAAAGTTGGTAAGTAGCCAAACTTACGTAACACATTTTACTACGTTCAACTTAATCCTGCTTTTGTATTTTAAATTTCAGAAAGCTTCATATTTACTTTGCAACAGTAACAAGAACCTTTACAGTGTTACCTTGAGTTACAAACGCCTCGGGTTACAAACGCTTTAGGTTACAAACTCCGCTAACCTGGAAGAGTTACCTCGAGTTGAGAACTTTGCCCCAGAATGAGAACGGAAATCGTGTGCCAGCGGCAGCAAGAGGCCCCATTAGCGAAAGCACGCCTCTAGTTAAGAACAGTTACAGGTTAACAACAGACCTCCAGAACGAATTAAGTTCATTACTAGAGGCAGCACTGTATTTGAAGCCTCACAAGTCGCTAGTAAAATGCAGATCATTATATCAAGGCCATAGAATAGAAAAGCAAGTGCTGGACGCACAACTATGACATCCTCTGTAGTCATTTTATAGCTTCAGCGGCTGCTTGTTAAATGTGAACCAAGATGCTGTGAAGCCTCACATAATTGTCTTCTGCCCATGGAGTGTTATCATAATGATGACATTCTGCACAGTCAAGATAAAGGAACTGCGTTTTAACAGCTGCTGTGTTTGTGCACAGATTTGGTGGCATTGTTTGCGTCCTTGGTATGTGCAATGCTGCATACCAACTGATACCACACACATTTTAAAAAACATATAATAGTGAGCTGGAGATAGCTTAAGAGGCATGCATACAAACATTGAGGCAGGCACATATGAATTTAAAATATTTTTTCTACTCCTAAACTTAACTGAAGTACTAGTAGTCTGTTTGCTCATAGTTTGCCTTCTACTTGAGGTCACCGAGTTACTGAATTGCTAAAGCAATCTGATCTGTCCAGTCAACTTTCCCTGGCCTGTATGAATAATTCATGGTTTACTTTGCGTATTAACAGGTATGTTGAAAGTCTAATGGAGCTAGTGGAGTTCCGTGACAAAAAATCAGATGACCACAAAGTTCTATCAAAGTAAGTTCTTATGAGTTGTGTTGTTAGTAGCTTTACTTGCTTCACAGTAACAGCTGACTTGATGGGTCGCTCAACTAACTAAGCATGAACATTATTCAATTCAGAATACAGAGACTACTGATCATATGATAATGATCAGAAGCTTTTAACAGCATAGCTAACTGACACCTGATATTGCAAAAAATGACACATTGAAATAAAACAATTCAGCAATAAATTATAAACTGTAAAGATAGCATTAAGATGCTTCAATTGTCTTGACAGAATGAATGGTGAAAAAAATAACTTATTTCAGTTTTGCTTTGCTGCCTTCGTCAGATAGGCCAAGTCTAAAGTTATCCCCCCCCTTCCCAGTTTCATAGATGCCATTGTCAAAGTCCGAAATCGGCACCATGATGTAGTGCCCACAATGGCACAAGGGGTTCTAGAATACAGAGATTCTTCCAAGATGGATCCATTCATCAATCAAAACATCCAGTACTTCTTGGATCGCTTTTACATGAACCGGATATCTATTCGAATGTTAATAAACCAGCACAGTAAGTTGTTTTTCCATCCCTTTGACAAGTTGATTTTAATGTTTTGTCAAACATTCTTAGAAATATTTGATGAACTGTGGATTTTATTAATCATTTATCTTTGCTGGTTGTAAAAAGAAAAATGACAAGTGTAGATGATGTAAATTATTAGGAGAGGGAGAACAAGGGTCAAAAGCAGAAAGTAGTTAGGTAATAAACAGTATAGCCAAAAAGCAATGAAATGTGTGTGCACAACAACTCCAGTACTAAAACCTGGTACAGTACTACAGACAAGGGGAAATGCATTGTGATACAGATGCCTCCAGATTAGAAAAATGTAAATGCCAAAGCACTTCACTGTAGTAGATAGAATAGCAGATAAAACCTAGTTCAGCAATGAAGCTCACTAGATGGCCTTCAGCAAATCACTGACCCTTGGCCCATCATCCCTTACAAAGCAGTTATAAATATAAAGTTGGATAGTCCCTTCTATGTCAACATGAGCTCTTGGGGGAAGGAGAGATAAGACAGGGCTGCCATACGTCCGGATTGCCCCAGACATTACAGGGATTTAAAAGGTGGAATTGAAGGTCAGGGGGAATTTCCAAAAGGTGGCAATTTGCCCTTTTTATTATTGCTAAAAATCATTCTTTAGATAGCTGTAATGAATTACTTTGAGCAACCTGGAAAAAAATGACCATTTTGTCTTTTATTTCAACAGCGCTTATTTTTGATAACAATAACAATGTGGGTAATCCAAAGCACATTGGATGCATTGACCCTTGCTGTGACGTTGTGGATTTGGTGCATGGTACGTATATGGAATTGTCAGCATCCCCTGGTGGATTCAGCTACATGTAGAGAATATGTCCTTTGCTTAGGTGCATTAACAAGTTTAAGAAAGTGAAAGAATTGCCAGTCTTTTGTGAGTATCCTGGCTTCACATCTAAGTACAGAATATTTTGAGGAAGGACTGCAGCATTTCCCTTGCGTGCAGAAGGCCCCATGTGCCTTTTCAGGTGGGGCTGGGAAAAGATTCTTCCTAAAACCCTGGAGAGCATCTGCCAGTCAAGAGTCAACTGTGCTTAGGAAGAGTCAATTGCACTATGGTATAAGACAACTCCATATGTTCATGTGTATACCTACCTGCATATTCTGACCGTCATGAGACAGGGATCCTGGCAAGTTGCACACTTTTACACTCAGTAGTGAGTGAATGAAGGGTGGAATGCCTGTTTTTAACGGGTCATCAGAATTTTCTCATGCAGTCAGGTGGCATTGCATTTCTGTTGGGTACAGCCCTATTCAGCCTGCTGCATGCAAGATCTGTTGATTTCCACGTGACAGACATGTGCAGCTAGAAGTCTTGGGTAATATTTAACTGATATTTCAGTGGCATTCTGTGCCTTAATGCTGACAGTTATAATTCAGCTTTCTGTATACAGAAGCCTTATTTCAATGCTAGAGAGCACAGCCTGGAGTAGTCTAGTATCTAGGATATGCCTAATGATGCATAAGAGTTTGTGTTAAATCGTGCTTCATTTTTTCTTATTAAAATGAATTCCAGATGCTTTCCAGAGTGCCCAGATGCTTTGTGACCAATACTATTTCGCTTCTCCAGACTTAAAGCTTACTCAAGTGAATGGTGAGCGCATTTTCCTCTTTTCCACCGTATCAGGGTAGCTCTTTGGTTTCTCCTCTTTAGAAGCTTTTTGCTCTTACTGCTGACCCATTTGTCTAGAATTGGAGGCTTACCATTTCCCCCCCCCCCCCTTGAGAAAGTGCTAAATTTGCACGGTTGCATTCATTCATATGATGCAATATGCCAGACCTGAATGAGCACATGGACATGTAATTCTGATAGGGTTGGCATCCGCATTTCCTTAAAAGAAATCAAAAGAAGAAATTAGCTTAGCTGCAAATCCACCATTATAATAGTTCAAGGATGTTTTTGCTCATGAAGGATGGATTGCAGGAAGTTTGTACTTCTTCAATACAATGCAAACTTCTGCAAAACAAGAACATTCATAACTACAGTACTATAGAATAACAAAGGATAACAAATTTCAGGATGCAGTGTTAAATGCACAGATCTTAATTAAAAAAATTTATTGTGGACACACAATAACAATTGTTTGAAATTGAATAGCAGCTGTGTGCTGATTATTGTTTGTGCATCTTCCTGCAGGAAAGGCAGCTGGACAGCCTATCCACATAGTATATGTACCATCCCACCTCTTTCACATGCTGTTTGAACTTTTCAAGGTTTGTGTTTGCAATTATGAAACATTGATTTTTTTTTTGCCTCCATATTTATGTGTGTGTTAGCAGCAGCATTTGTTCAGCACTGTTTTTACTATTTTGCTTGATGCCTTGGACTCCTTTGGAAGGAAGAAGTGGAATAGAAATCTAATGATACTTTAGTATATTGACTGGAATTAAAAATGGCAAAAATTAGAGCAACTCAGATTGAATTAAGTCCTCCTGATTCTTCGTTTCTCCTAGAATGCAATGAGAGCAACAGTTGAACACCAGGAAAACAAACCTTCCCTTGATCCAGTTGAGGTGACCGTTGTACTTGGAAAGGAAGACCTGTCAATTAAGGTATCTTACAAGGCTTTTTTCCCAATACAATAGGTGCAACATGTAATATAAACTTGCAAATGGGGCACTTCCAGACAACCTGTTTATTGAGCATTTTTCCTGATTTGTTTTTGAGGAGGTTTAATGATGTTGTATCACCAGCATTATCTCACTGTTCCCATGCATTTCCCTAGCACTTTCTGTATTGCCAGTATGTGACTGAATCCCACCCCAAAATAGTGACCGTCTGGAAGCATCTAGAGTCTCATAGATTTAAAAAGATTTGGTGTGGAATAGATGGGTAGTGAATTGCAGCAAAATTACAACAAGCTGTCGCTAGCCAAATACTGCTTTGGACAGTATTGATTTTTAAGGGAAAGATAAGCAAATTTGATACAGGATGATCCTTAAAGCAGAAATGATTTAGTGGCTTTGTGCGGGCATTAGTGATACTTTAACAAGGATTAGAAACATGCATTTAATACCTTTTGTGTGTGTTCTCAACTAGATATCTGATAGAGGGGGTGGTGTTCCAGTGAGAAAAATAGAAAGCCTCTTCAGCTACACATATTCTACAGCACCAAAACCTGTGATGGAAAAGAATTCTACTCCTCTGGTAAGAGATGAAGCTATAAGAATTAAGCTGTAAGATGAGAGCTGAGTCTTTGTAGCGGCCCTTGTTCTTGTCAAGGACTTGGATTCTGAGTTCATTGACAAAAACAATGCTTCCAGGTGTACACGTAAGCACGCCTGATATCTGTAGTGACTCAGCCATGCTGATCACTTCCAATTCATAGAAACAGCCTTGTTCTGGTTGCACAAATCCAGACTCTGGATGGGGGTGCACATCAGGGTTTCTGTATTGGGAGGAGAGCAGTATTGTCTTAGCCCCCTCCTGTAGTTTGGTGTGTACAATTTATACTCAGGTTTACCCCTCCCAGGCCTGATAGTGACCCAATACTTGGCATGTATTTCCACCTCTTCCCCTTTCTGTTCAGCATTACTAATTATGTAGATAAGCACCCACTGAGGAGCCTCCAAAACTAGGTCAGTAGTGTTGCATTATTTTAGATTGCCTTTGTTTATAATGCAAACTACGACTGCATTATACAGGAGAGAACTTGCTTTCCTCATATTTCTCCTGTGAAGAATCATTGTAGAGCACATCATTTTTTGTTGGGACTCCATACCAATAGGATCTGCACAGTGTGACACTTGTACAGTACTTAGCCTAGGAAAGAAGGACCCCATCATTCCAATTAACAAAATGCCTCATTTCTTTCTAGGCTGGTTTTGGTTATGGCTTACCCATTTCTCGCCTGTATGCTAAATACTTCCATGGGAACCTCAATCTGTGTTCCATCTCTGGTTATGGAACAGATGCTCTCATCTACTTAAAGGTATGTTCTGCCCGTCCCCAATCCCAGTAATTTTGTAGTGCTGCAACTGTGCCTATCACCAGCTTATTTGAATCAAGTTTGTTTTTAATTTATTAGTAACTTGAGGTTTATTACTTTAAAGACAGTACTTTGTATCAATTGTACATTAGTCATCAGCGAGTCTTTGCAGAATATGCTCTTCAAAAGACTGCTGTTGCCTTTGTCTAAGTAGGTCATTGTAACTTATTTTATTATTTGGATTACAAGCCATCTTGGCTATTTTATAGAAATATAGAAGTATTACAATGTGATAAATTAAAAAATAATTGAAAGTATGTGCCAAAATGAGAGTTCTTAATAAATTAGATTGGCCACCTTCACATTAAAAATAATCTGACTTTGCTTTTCCCACAAATACTGAGTTTAGTATCTCTCACTACTTGTCATTCCTGTATTATCAGTTAGTGTTCTATCTTTAAGATTGTTATAAGTGTGGTCCATCATAAATTTCAGTCTCAAAAGATTGGCAGAACAATCAAGTCTCAAACTTTGAATCAAACTTGTTCCAGGCTGTATGTTTGCTCATAACTAGGCTCAGTTAAAAAAAATCAGTTTACTACATTGATAGTAATGGTGTAATCTAACTATATTTGGTCTTGCTTTCCAGGCCCTTTCCACAGACTCTGTAGAGAAACTTCCTGTTTTCAACAAGTCTGTTTCGAAGCATTATCAAACCACTATAGAAGCAGATGATTGGTGTGTTCCAAGTAAAGAACCAAAGAATATGTCAAGGCAGACTGCAACTGCATGAAATCTGCATTTCTCCAGAACACTGAAAGTGGATCAAACCAATGTTTCAGATAGGACTAATGAAACAAATAACTAGAAGTCATTTCTCTTCTATACCAGGATTTAGCAAGAGAAGAAATTATATGGAACACATGATTACAGCATAGACTGCATGTGCTGTATTTGTACTACAGCATGTCTAATGATAATGGATATGTTAGGAGAATCAAAATGCATAGAAAGATGTGCACATCATTTCTTTTCAGCTTTTTGAAATTTAAATTAACACTCCCAAGTACTAATGTTTTCAGACTTCTGAGGTGGGACTTGATAATATTCAAAAAACATTATGTTGTTGTTGAACTCCAGTACACATCAATTTTCCCCTAATCCAGTCAGTAGGTATTTCATCCTATTATAAAATTATGACTTTAAGTATATTTGACATGCTCAGCCGACAAAGTCTAGTTGAAAGAGCACCGACAACAGGCTACCTTGACTGCAGTTGTTTGGCTTGATCAAGAGTGCAATGCTGAAAGTTTCATATTTCTAAACTTGCTCCAAATGGTGAACATTACTTGAATTTTTAAATGTAAAATAGCTGTATTTATGTATAGCATTTTCATTGCTTTTCTAATGCTGAGATTTTGCTCTTCTTGGAGAAGAATCTTAAAGTGATGTCAAGGAAGTGACGGTTAGATATTGTGAAGATAAAAGTTTATTAGCTGTATCTTGGTGTATGGCTCACAGCTCAGTACAGTGAAGGAGCAGCAGTACAAATAGGGTATTTTAAAGATACTTAAATTGCAAGTCATTGAGCAGGATATGAAGCTGTTTGTGAGAGGGGAGATGGGTTCTCTAAATGGTACTGTTACTATGTATGTGTGTGCACACCCAACTATGTTTTCAGGGTGTAAATTTGAATCATGTATGTTAATTTGAGGGCCACCTGCCACAGCTCAATTTGAAAAAAAAAAGTGACTTTCAATGCTGTAAATGTTAAGATTACTCTTGAGACATTTGCAGGGATGTGATGATAAAACAGGTTGTGGAAGATACTGTGCCTGTATCGAAAATGCATAAGGAACAGCTGTGAGAAATATGATTTCTTTGTGTAACTGCAAAGAATGAGGGTGGCAGAGTGTCTCTTTTTGTGAAGAGGTCATCGGGAGAATATTCCATTCCAAATTGTGCTGCTAAAAGGCAGAGAATTTGATCAGGGCCCAGCTACTGACAACCCAGGTCAGTCTTCTTTTTTAAAAAAAGCAATAATGTTCTAAAGAGTTAAAACTACTTTATGTTTAAAATGATCGCTATCTGTGGAGATTTAGTGTCTGCTCAGTTGTGGACAGCAATGAAGCTCCCACATTTGCTGATGTCCATTTTTGCTGTGGACATTGGGTTCAGTTGAATTGGTAATCCCAGCCATGTGAGGCTATTATGTGCAGTTGGTACCCTGTACCAACAAAAGGCTTAACAGCTAACATTGCTGGAGTATTGGATGTTTTTGTTCCTTCCTGTTGTCATTGTGGTTCAGTTTTGGGAAATGCTGAAGATTTTTGTTCTGCTGCAGTGCCTATTTGTATATGCTTGATTATGAGGAAACAAGTGTGTGGGTGACATGCTAATTGCTATTGCATACTTGAGATGAAGAACTAAGGGGTGAGGTCTTAATGCTGTGCATTAAGTTAGTGTTATGGTGTTATCACAGTGGCAGCATTACATAACAAGATGAATGTCATTCATATATAATCCGCATATGTTCACCCATAATGTTTGGATAACTGTGATAGAATTTGTGCCTTTCATACAGTGCATACAATCTGCTAAAGACGAGTTGTTTTTACTGTTTTAATAACCTATACTGTCAGTCTATGCAGTGTTTCTGAAAAGAACCAAAGGTGCCATCTTTCTGTCACAGACCATATTATCACGCTAAATGGATACTAGAATTCCTTTTGCTGAATTATATGGCTGCAGTAAAGGCAAGCCTAAGTATGCCATTGACTTTGAGCAAAATAAGCTTTTGGTGCTGTTTTATGCTCAGTACAAAGTGAAAAATGCAGTGTAAAAAAACCCCAAATTTTTGAAGACTGAATTATTTCTTCCACAGTGTGCCTTCGAGTTCAGGTGTACTCGAGATGTATTATAAGATTTTTAATAAAATTGTGGTGTTTTTTTTAAAAAAATACTGCTTGACTCTTTTCTTCTCCACCCTCCTCTTAAATCATGCAAGCAATGAATTGCCTGTTACATGGTTGATTTCTAAATTACATGTCCTTGTTATTGGGGGGGTCGGACATTATTGCTTCCATTTTTGGTCCAACAGTTTATTTCTAGTTGTTGCTCAGTTATTACTGCTATTCTATAGCTTGTAAACAGTAACATTGTCACTCCTCTCAAACAGTGAACTCTAGTAGCTGAGCGCTTAGCAGTCTGGAAGCAAAATTAAGGTAGTGGTTTCTATCTACATGGTTGGGCAGTTCCTCAGATATGCAGGTGTAAGAGAAAAAGCACCCCAAAAGACCTTGAAATTTTTTTTGAGGCTTCTGTATATAATGGAATGTTGGTATGGAAATAAATGGGGAAGACACAACCCACTTACTCAGCCCCCTAATAATTTACAGTAATTGCAGGAGGGAGGGAATGAGGATTAGGGAAATGTTTTTTAAACTCACAGCATACAAGGACCCTGTCCCCACACAGGGAAGTCTTGAAGGCAAGGCTAAAGCCAATACACTTTCAGTTTGCCATGTGCCATCATCCTCACCTGCTTACTATCTACGGTATAAAGATCATTTTGTTCACAGGCAACATGTAAACTCCAGCTTCGTAGCACAATAACATACCACGGAAAAGTCTCATGATGTGCAAAAAGAAAAAGTCAATCCTGGCTCCCTCGTTCTGAACTAGAGAATTCCTATTGTGGGTTTGGAGAATTCCTCTTTTGGGGTTGTGATATGCTGCAACGTTTTGTTCAGAGTCCAATTTGTCTTGGTGTACAGACTCATTTAAGAGCCGTAAATCCCACAACTACCCTTGCCGATGCAAAGCTAGAGACAGTTCCTACTCATCCCACACAATTATATTGGGGGCATAATCCCTTGTGGGAGCAGATAACCAGAATGTCATGACAGCCCTGGAGCTGGTTTTGAATGTCAGGGGCCCCATCTGAAGTAGAGGAAAATGTCTGCTGCTTAGCTACATTGAGCTATTATTTTTAGAGGTGGGTGTTTAGAATGGGGAGGAGAAAGTCTTGAGCTCTAGCACCCATTGTTTTAGAAAGTAAGCACTCCTCTCAGAATGCTGAAAGGAAAAAGAGAGCCAGAAAACAATGAATATCAAGAATTAGAGTACTGTATTGGTTAAGCAGTAGTATAAACGTTAAGGCCTGACAGAAAAGTCTTCCCAGGCTTGTTTTGTGACCTTTTCAACAGTGACACCTGTGGCTTTCTAGGTGGAGAAAATTCAGCAATTTATTTTTTTAAATGGAACTTGTTTTGCCAAGTTTGGACTGGGTCTCAACAGAAACAAAGAAGAATGCTTCTCATGTACTACTAAAAAAACTTTAAACTATAAAATCTTTCTCCCTTTAAGGTCCATGTAAGTCCTTGCCAGTTTTTCAAAAGCCCTGTGCAAACAGTTCATCAATCTATGTATACATTGCACAATCATAACTTGAAATTAGTTTCTCTGGCTTATTCTATAGCTGTTCACAGCCTCTCTCTGCTTTATATAGTGCCTGTCTACCTTTTGATTAGAAATACTTTGCCCTTTGCCGTGCACTTGTTTGCTCTGCAAACTTTAAAGGAACTCATTTTTTTTAAAAAAAGTTCTTGTTACATCACCTTATGTAACTAGGTTACATAAAGGGAAACTTTCAGATAAGGCAGCTTAGGAACACCACCTTCCTGGGGCAATGTCTCCAGATAACAGCTGTAATAGCTAGCTTAAAGGAGAGTGGGCAGGAATGAGTGGGGTTCGAAGTATACAAGTGTGTGCCACTTGATTCAGCAAATTCGGGAATAATTCATTGCAAAGTTCTTTTTCAATATGTGGGTTTCTTTTGGATCCTGACAACAGGTGTACACACACACACACACAAACAAACAGCAACATCATCCTTCTAGGTTGCTGCTGTTTCTGCTTCCCAGATGGGAAACAGACTAGAAATATAAAATTGTGGGTTCCAACTGGCTGGTCCAGACACCCCCTTTTTATATCCACTCTAGGAATGTTGTATTTGACTGCTCTGTGTTTCACACCCCACAAAAATGCCCAAGGCCAGACAGCGAATCCATGGTACAGAATCCTGAGCTTTTGTTGGGGGCCACCTTGTTCCTGTTTAGCAAACTTTTTCAGCAGGGGGCCAGTCCACTGTCCCTCAGACCTTGTGGGGGGCTGGACTATATTTTTTGGGGGAAATGAATTCCTATGCGCCACAAATAACCCAGAGATGCATTTTAAGTAAAAGCACACATTCTACTCATGTAAAAACCCGCTGATTCCCAGACCATCTGCTGGCCGGATTTAGAAGGTGATTGGGCCGGATCTGGCCCCCAGGCCTTAGTTTGCCTACCCATGGGCTAAATCATGCTGTCAGGCTAAAGCCATGTTGCCCATACTACTTATTAAATGAATTCAAATTGGTACTGTCAGGGTTTCTGGGAGAGAGGAGGAGATGACAGAGGAGACGGAGAGCGAGTGGGAGGAGGGGCAGAAGGATGAGGAAGAAGATGACGGAATTCTGAGGGAATCCACGAGTCTGAGCAGCGAGTCAGAGGATTCTCAAAAGGGGGTTACCTTAATCAAGCAAAAGGGAGGAGAAGGGAGAAGCGGAGAGGAGCCCAGTGGAAGACAGACGCAGCAAGAGGCGTCTCAGCCGGAACGGAGTAAAGGGGGTGGAGTCGTCAGCCTCTCGGAGGGAGCAGGATTAGGAGAGAACAGAGAAAGGGGGTTGGAGCAAGGTGTTCAGCCGGAAAGGGTGGAGAGCAGAACAAGGGGTGGTGTAGCGGTCGAAAGAAAGGTCAGCAGCAACGTACGCGCGCCAAGTTCAAACGTAGAGGCGCGCGGAAGTGGAGAGAGCTCAGGGGAGGAGCCCGGCCCTAAAGCCAGAAGGAGGGGGGAAGAGGCGGCAGAGGATTCAGCCTCAGGCGAGTCACGGAGAGAGGGAACCCAGGGGGGCAGGAAGACCCTGCGGAAAAGAAAGGAGAGGAAGAGGTGGTCTAGAGCCAGGCTATTAAGTTGGTGTGGAAGAGGGGAGGAGTCAGAGGGGACTTCAGCGGTCTAACGTGACAGACGTACGGCCACGATGCTGAACTGTACGAGAAGCAGAAATCTTCAATAAACTTTTCCTGTAAATAAACTGCAACGGAGTGAGGTCTCTTGTGAGCTGGGACCCGTCCTGGGTGGCCGTGACAGTAAGTCCCCTCTCAGAAAGCAAAAATTTTTTTTTGCGAAGCTCACGAACGGGAGCAGCCATGAGCGCTGAGGAGCAGCTGGTTGCACTGCGGGATCAGGTTACCGCTCTCACATCGGCAGTCATTGCTTCGCAGAAGAAGAATGACGACTTGGAGAAGACGTGCCAGGATTTGCAGGCAAGGTGGGAACACGCGGACAGGGCGGGGGCCCCAGGTTCCAGAGCGGAGGGCATTGCGCTTGGACGGAGGGGGGGTGCCCTGGTTCCGCATTTTAATGGCAACTTGCAAGACTATCCCAATTTCAGAGCGGACGTCGTATATGCACTGCATTTACTCCGTCACGATTTTAAAGATGAGGAGGAGAAAGTGGGGTTCATTGTTTCGCACCTGCATGGGGAGGCCAGGGCTTGGCTACGCAATCTGTGGCGCGAAGATGGACCGGCCCGTCGCAATTCAACTGCGTTCATCAAAGCGATGGATTCTTGTTTTCAATCCTCTGTGGATGTGGACATTGCGCGCCGTCAAATGCACGGGCTGAGGCAGGGGAAAGCGACTGTGCGCCAATACCACTCTAAATTTTTTGCATTGCTCACCGCCTTAGATTGGCCAAAGGACAGTAAGCCGGTCAGAGATCTTTTTTGGGAGGGATTGAGCCCCCCCATCAAGGATGAGATCGCTAGGGGGGACAGACCCCAGACCCTAGAAGACGTGGTGCAACGGGCTTTAGCTATTGGAATTCGACATGAGGGACGTCCGTGGCACGAGGAGGACGGGCCCCAAGCGCGTGCGCAAGCGAGGACTCTCCCTTTTGTGCACAGGGATTTCAGCCGTGCGCACCCCTCGCCAATGGGGAAGGACAGCGAGGAGCCAATGGAGATTGGTGGTGCTAGGGCTCAGAAGCCATCCCAGAGCCCTGTCCCTGGTGCAGCCAAAGCGAAGCCTCCTAGAGGAACCAGGAAGTGTTACATCTGTGACAGTGCGCACCATATGGCGAAAGAGTGCCCCCAGAGGCTCCAGAAGCACACTGCAGCACTGGCAACTGTAACAGCAGAGGTGCAACCAGGGGAGCAGCTTCAGGGAAACGACAGTGCCTGGCTGGAAGCAGAGCTACTGGGGCTCAGCCAGGCGGATCTGTAGACAAGCCCCCAGCATCACTGCAGAGCGTGGACCCTTTGCCTCCCAGACCGGCAGTTCTGCTCACAGCAACACTCCAGTTGCCTGATGGGAGACTCCTCGAGGTTCCAATAACGATCGATTCGGGAAGCAACGCCGACTTCGTGGGACTGCAGTTCGTTAAGCAGCACAACATGGCGCTCCTGCCTGCAACGACGCCTCTAAACGTGGTCACGGTAGACGGCAGGAAGTTGCTGGGGGGGCAAGTGGTGCAGCAAACCCCTCCCATGATGATGCAGATTGGCAACCATCGAGAACTTATTAGTTTCAATGTCACCCACTTATCGGACACACCCATCGTGTTAGGCATGAGTTGGCTGGAGAGGCACAGTCCCGCGGTTGCGTGGTACCAGCGGCAGATCACCTTTTGTTCATCGTATTGTGCTCAGCATTGCTTTCAGACCGATCAGGGAGGAGAAGCCGAGCAGCAGTTGCATCTGGGTATGGTGCAAACAGTGCCTCACAAGTACCAGGACTTCTTGGAGGTTTTCTGTGAGAAGGAAGCTGACAAGTTGCCGCCTCACAGACCTTACGACTGCGCGATTGATTTAGTGCCAGGGGCGCAACTGCCTGCTGCCAAGCTGTACTCCATGTCGGAAGACGAGATGCAAGAGCTTCGGGAGTTCATAGACCATAACCTCAAGCGAGGTTTCATCCAGGAATCTAAAGCAGCGGGTGGCAGCCCTGTGTTCTTTGTGAAGAAGAAAAACACGCCCCAAAAAAGGCTTATAGTGGATTACAGGTTCATAAACAGCTTGACTAAGCCCAAAGCTTTCCCCATGCCCAAGATTGACGACCTTTTAGCGACCGTCAGGAGGGGCAAGATTTTCACCAAGCTGGACCTACGTGGAGCTTACAATCTCATCCGCATCCGGAAAGGAGATGAGTGGAAGACCGCCATGTTCACCCCTCTGGGCACATACGAATACAGAGTCATGCCTTTCGGTCTCCAAAATGGCAGCCACGTTTTTCAAGCATTTATGCACCACGTGCTAGCAGGTCTCCTCTACAAGAAGTGTGTCTGCTTTCTCGACGATATCCTGATTTTCTCGGAATCGCCGGAGGATCACGATAAGGACGTGAGGGAGGTCCTGCAGAGGCTGAAGGACCACAGGCTGTACGCCAAGTTGGAAAAATGCCAGTTTGATGTCAGAGAGGTTGATTTCCTTGGCTACAAGTTGTCCGACGAGGGACTGGCCATGGACAGGGCTAAGGTTCAAGCGCTGTTGGACTGGAAAAGCCCTCGAAATCGGAAAGAGGTCCAGAGGTTCATCGGCTTTGCCAATTTTTACCGCAAGTTTATTAAAGGTTTTGCGAACGCGACGGCGGCTATCACTGACACCCTCAGTTCCAAGAAGAAGAAGTTCGTCTGGACCGAACAAGCGGAGCGGTCCTTCCGGACGCTTAAAGGTCTTTTCGCCTCCGAAGAGCAGCTGCTCCACGTGAATCCCGGCAGACCCATGCGGGTAGAGACCGATGCGTCAGACAGAGCGGTTGGGGCCGTTCTTTTGCAAGAGGATTCACAAGGCAACTGGAGACCGGGTGCGTTCTACTCCCGGAAGCTCAGCAAGACGGAGCGCAATTATACCATATGGGACAGGGAGTTGTTGGCCATTCATGCAGCTTTCAAAGCGTGGCGACACTTCTTAATAGGAGCCAAGCACACGGTGCAAGTCCGCACGGATCACAAGAACTTAGAGTATTGGCGGACGGCTAAGTTACAGACCCAGCGACACATGCGCTGGGCGGAGTTCTTTGCGGATTTCGACTTCAAAATAGAATACATCCCAGGAGACTCCAATGTTATTGCAGACGCGCTGTCCCGAAAGCCGCAATACTTGGAGGAAGCAGCTCCAATCGCAGCAAAGCACATTTTCGCACCGCAGGCGTGGACGTGCGCTACCATCGCAGTCGACCTGGACGCGGTGCGACGCGCGTTGCAAAGGGATCAGTTTGCACAGTCCAAGATGGAGGAGCTACGCGGAGGGTCGCGAGACAACGATGAGTTCCAATTGCAAGATGGACTTTTGACTCGTAAGGGTGCCCTTTACGTGCCCACCGACGATCTTCGAGCCAAGGTTCTGCAACAATTGCATGACGCCCCTAGTGCAGGCCATTTCGGCAAAGAGAAGACGATGGAGTTGGTGGCTAGAGACTTTTGGTGGCCCCAGATGAGAGGAGAGGTGGCGGACTACGTCGCCAGGTGTGATATCTGCCAGAGGTCCAAACCAGTGCACCAGAAGCAGGCGGGATTGCTAGAACCGCTGGAGACACCGCAGCAACCGTGGGAGAGGGTAGCGTTGGACTTTGTTACGGACCTGCCCAGCTCCAGAGGTAAGACGGCGGTGTTAGTGGTGGTGGACTTGTTCACCAAGATGGCGCATTTCATCCCTTGTGCCAAGGTGGCGACGGCAGAACAGACCGCAAAGCTCTTCATCGATCACGTCTTCAGAGTGCATGGACTTCCGCAGTCCGTCTTGTCCGACAGGGGGCGCCAGTTTGTTTCCACTTTCTGGCGAAAGCTTCTGGGCATCTTGCACGTCAAAATCAACCTGACATCGGCGAGACATCCACAAACCAACGGTCAAGCGGAGAGGGTCAACGCGATCATGCAGCAGTACCTGCGGTGCTACGCCAACCAGCGACCTGCGGCGTGGGTGGACTATCTGCCGATGGCTGAATTCGCCTACAACAACACGAAACACGCATCCACCGGGGTGACGCCTTTCTTCGCGAACAATGGCCGTCATCCCAGAACCTTCCCGAGATTTGCGGCACCAGGAGGGGGGGGGCCTCAAGATGCCGACCAGTTTGCAGCGGAGTTGCAAGAGGTGCACGAGGAGCTGCGGAGACATTTGGAGCTGGCAAAACAGGCGTATAAGGTGCAGGCCGATAAGCACAGGAGGGCGGGAGAGGACATCCAGATTGGGGACTGGGTGTGGTTAGCAGCCCACGCGATGCCGGCCAGGTCATTGGCCAAGAAGAAGTTAGGACACAGGCAGCTAGGGCCATATCAAGTTGAGGCTAAGATCAATCCGGTGGCTTTTCGTCTAGCCCTTCCGGAGGGTTCCAGGGTGCACCCGGTCTTTCATAGGTCGGTGCTCACTCCCTACAAAACCCCACACAGGTTTCAAGAGTCAGGAGCACTCCCAGAGCCACGTAGGAGGGCGCCTGAGGGGGGGGAATCGCCAAGACCAGAACCTCTTAACGAGGTCACAGAGATACTGGACTCGAGATGGGGGGAGGAGGGAGTTGAATATTTTCTAGCCAGGGAAGGCACTCCGGCCTCTGCCAATAGCTGGGTGCCGGGTTACGCGTTGGACGAACCCCTGTTGAAGGAGGAGTTCCATGCACTTTTTCCGCACAAGCCCATGCCCGAGGAGTATTTTGATGATTGGCTTTTCACGCCCACTTTGTCAGACAGCACGTTCGAGGGTTTCTCCTCACCCGAGGGCCATACGCCCGAAACAAGCCCGACCAGGGATCCGAGACTGGGGGGGGAGGAGACAGGCCCTTGTTGGTGGGTGGATCAGCCAAGGGAGGCATGGAGTCAGAGATGGATGGTAGGTCCTTGGCAGGCAGCGCCAGGAGAAGCAGTGATGGAGGAAGAGACTGTGAGGTCTGTGGGTGGGGAACCCGAGTTCGAACACACATATACGGAGATGACAGAGGAGAACGTTGAAGTGGACAACTTGTATCCTGAACCGACCCCGGAAGAACCACGTTTTCCTCAACCTGCACCCGGCGAGCGGGAGGGGGGAAGGGGGGGCTTCGAGGGGGGGATGGATGTCAGGGTTTCTGGGAGAGAGGAGGAGATGACAGAGGAGACGGAGAGCGAGTGGGAGGAGGGGCAGAAGGATGAGGAAGAAGATGACGGAATTCTGAGGGAATCCACGAGTCTGAGCAGCGAGTCAGAGGATTCTCAAAAGGGGGTTACCTTAATCAAGCAAAAGGGAGGAGAAGGGAGAAGCGGAGAGGAGCCCAGTGGAAGACAGACGCAGCAAGAGGCGTCTCAGCCGGAACGGAGTAAAGGGGGTGGAGTCGTCAGCCTCTCGGAGGGAGCAGGATTAGGAGAGAACAGAGAAAGGGGGTTGGAGCAAGGTGTTCAGCCGGAAAGGGTGGAGAGCAGAACAAGGGGTGGTGTAGCGGTCGAAAGAAAGGTCAGCAGCAACGTACGCGCGCCAAGTTCAAACGTAGAGGCGCGCGGAAGTGGAGAGAGCTCAGGGGAGGAGCCCGGCCCTAAAGCCAGAAGGAGGGGGGAAGAGGCGGCAGAGGATTCAGCCTCAGGCGAGTCACGGAGAGAGGGAACCCAGGGGGGCAGGAAGACCCTGCGGAAAAGAAAGGAGAGGAAGAGGTGGTCTAGAGCCAGGCTATTAAGTTGGTGTGGAAGAGGGGAGGAGTCAGAGGGGACTTCAGCGGTCTAACGTGACAGACGTACGGCCACGATGCTGAACTGTACGAGAAGCAGAAATCTTCAATAAACTTTTCCTGTAAATAAACTGCAACGGAGTGAGGTCTCTTGTGAGCTGGGACCCGTCCTGGGTGGCCGTGACAGGTACCTTGACTTGTATTCAGCAGGTGGTAACCCTACATCAATGTGCTCCCTGTTGGATAATGAGCCGATAACCACCACTCCCTGCCCAAAAGAACAGAACAACGTTTGGAGTCAGCCACATTCAAAGCTGCAGGTTAAGAAGTCAGCCAATATGCCTAATGTCCTTTAATGTCTCTGATGTTTGTAAACCATTATTCAGCATGACAGAAATTATGGTAGTCTAGTCACTTCCTGGGTAAATGTTTCCCATCCACATGGAGAGGTTTAGAAGTTTCCACTTGCATGTTTGATTAACCACAGCTTGCTGTGTCATCTGAACCCAACAAACTTTATTTAGTCCTTTTTTTAATCAAACTTTATTTGAAACAAACCATCTTTGAACTAGTTTATGGAGCTGGCTTGTTTCAAACAAACCATAGTTAAGATTAGCCACAGTTTGGGGTTCAGGCAGAATGCTAAACTGTAATTAATCAGGAAAGTTTTGCTGGTAGCCATGCCAGGAAGATGAAAGTGGGGAGTCCATAAGTCTGTGGACTGGGGAGAGAGTGTTGGCTCATTCCCATCACAATAAACCATGGCTTCCCATAATGTCAAGTTGCAGCCTTCTTCAGGGGGCAACTGAATGACTTTCATCAATATCCAGACAAATAGCCTTGTTAGAACAAATACTTTTTTTCCAAAGTGTGGGATGGAGCTTTCTCACAAGAAAACATTTATATAAAGCACTTCAGCCTACCCCTAAAACTTGCATTTCCAGGCGCAGCAATGGAACCAAGTCCATATTGCTCCTCCCAAACTGAATATCCAGAAATGAATATATTTTTGCCACTTTACAAATGTCTGACTGCACCATGGAAGGGGAATATGTGGCCCTCCAGACGTTTTTGGGTTCCAACTCCTCCCATCAGCTCCAGCCGGAGTAGCCAGGGATCATGGGAGTTATAGTCCACCACCCTTTGGAGGACCACAGTCTACTCATCCTTGAACGGCAATCTCAGAGGCTTCTGAGCTTATTGTAATGAGTGTATTCCTATAATATTGCATTGCATGGATCTTTCATTTGGCCCCATTCTCCATAACCTAGAAATAATCACCAGCTGCTGTAAGTTTCACAACAGTGATGGAAGAAAGCCTAACATCTCAATGCAAGGACCCCATAATTCTATATGAGAGTCAGGGCCCCAAAACCAACAAATAGAGAATGAAGCACTTGATATAGCCATGTTTAAAAATAAAATAAAATAGGGCAATTCAAAGGTATATCTTTAGAGTCATTCTTTTGTCATCAGTGTTGCTGCCCATGACAATTATTGGGAAATAACCGAGGGTGTACTGTGGAAATATAGTTGTTTTTTCTTGGTTCAGTCAATAAGGGAGTGTGAGGCAGCCACACAGGAGTGAAGTTAGAGCTATGAAAAATAATACCATGCTTGAAGCACAAAAGTACCTAGTGGGTAGTTCAATGACTCATCGATTGAGCAGAAGGTCTGTGTGTGTCTCTTGGAGCTTTTGGCAAACCCAGAAGTTGCACACAGCCTTCATCGAACGTGACAAATGGAGCTACCATGTGGTGTTGGCAGGTAACCTTCTGCCTCTTTCTTGGGCCAAAGCTAGCAGGACTTTTGCATTGCTTGATACAAGTGTGCCCAGAAATCGAGATTCAAAATGAGGAGGAGATGCGTTATAGAAGCGGAACAAGCTTTCAAGCTCCTCTTCAAAAAAGAAAAAGCAACAACGCTGAACTGCATTTTGATGTTGGATTTCAGGCTGCGCAGATATGCTTACAGAAACCTCTCTCTTATGAGCTTTTATTTTAAATTGTGGGACTCTGCCTTTTTGTCTGCTATAGCCCCATGTCTTCCAATGGGGCAGAAAGAAAACAAAAGATCCTCTCACCTCTAAAAGGAATGCTTGGATAGCTGAGGGTAGACTGAGGTTGGTAAGGCAGAACCCCACTCACCCCAATACACCAGTCTCCACTGCCAGTACCCTGGGAAGTGTATTGTGGTGTGAGATTCCAGGGATTCCAGGCACTTTCCCTGGGTTCATGTTTCCCTTTGGGGATGAGACACAGCAGAGACTGTGGTGTCATTTTGACATATGGTTTATATATATATATATATATATATATATATATATATATATATATATATATATATATATATGCAACCTGAGGCAATGATGGAGGGGTTCCCAGTCTTAACACCCCAAAAGGGTCTTGTTTCTCCCTTAGTCAAAGCCTTGAATTCAAACAGAAATCACTCTCTCCTCAGCTTGCTGCTTTTTCTCTAGCTCGCATCATTGCCACTTTCAGCTCTAAACTCTGGCTCTGTCTTTCTAACTATCTGTGAGTTGGGGGACGATGCCCCAATGCCATTTGCCATTTCACACAGAGCCCCATTCCTTTGTTCCCCCTAATGGCCCATCACCCAGGCGATCACCTCACCACTTGCTGGATCCAAGGGTTAGAAGGGTTTCAGCATACAGCCTACTTCCAAAAAACTCATAAAAATATATAGGGCTTTTTTTCAGAACGAAGTTCTGACACCTCTCAGGTGGGCACCATTGGCATTCTAAGAGAACAAGGGAGGTGTTTAATGATGAGTTCTGGCACCTCTTTTTCTAGAAAAATAGCACCGACAATATATATGTTAATTTGGGGCCCAGTCCACCTAATGTGTTCTTACTTTCCGTCCATTTTCTATCCACCCTTTATTTGTCTCTCTTTGTTCCAGTTCAGTGACAAAGCTGGCTCTATTCCACGCAAGGCAATGCTGCAATAAATCTGTTATTCTTTAAGCTGCGACAAGACTCTTGTTTTTCTTTTTTCTTCCCTACAACAACATACCAAGATTTATTTAACTGGGTAAAAGGGAAGTAATACTCTTTGAAATTAATCACAGAAAAGGAAAGATAATATATGGAAACACTTTGCTGCTAGGAAAGTTCAGAATAGGAATCTTTTGCTTCTGAGCATGTGCATCCTCAAGGAGTCACAGCCAACATACAAGAAGAACATCAAATCCAGCTGAAATGCTGAAAAGGTTTTTAAAGAGCATGTTCATTTACATTATTTAGCAACTTAAAAAGGATCCAAGACCACTTCTGAACATTTTCAGGTGGGATTTGATAGCATACCAGCAAATTCAGGTCGTGCAATTAAAGTTGACTGAGAGGTCTAGTACAACAAACCTTCCTCCCCAAAAGACTGAATGTCTTGCAGCAAGGAAAATGTCGAGGAAATGCATGGGAAAGTGTGGGATAACATCATCTAAATGCCTTGTAAACAAATCAGGATTGATGCTTAATAAGCCGGTTGTCTGAAAATGCCCTAATTCACTAATTCAGACTGGTGTGCTGCACTGTGTTTAATGGTAAGGGTGCCTCATAATTTTTCTCTCCTTGCTTCATTCTCAGATAAGCTATATTCCACCCAGGCATGGAGAAGTACAAAGGAGTCTTGCCTTTAAATCACCATCTCCACAGATTACTGTCAGCAAGGCATTACAGGGCCTCCTCCTCTTCTTCTTCCTCCTCCTCCTCCTCCTCCTCCTCCTCCTCTTCTTCTTCTTCTTCTTCTTCTTCTTCTTCTTCTTCTTCTTCTTCTTCTTCTTCATAAAAAAGCAGGGGTCTACCCTTCGTAGAAAGCAAAGATTTTCAAAGGAGTTCCTCCCTGTTCTGATTTCTCCTGGCAGGAAGGCTTGTTCTCTCTATATATTTAGCTAAGTTGTTGACATGCCTGGCAGCCTCAGGCTAAAATAAGTACTTTTGTTGTATTGTTATCATTCCTTGTGTACCAGAGCCGACAGAAGAGAGTGGCAATAATGATTAATATGCCGTCTATTATATAGGACAGCTGATCTCAAACTGAGACAAACCAAAACTCTTGAAGAAGAGAACAAATAGTTGTCAGCTTCTGCAAGAGTATCTAGGAGGACAAAACACTGACCTGATTCAGAAAAGCTGCAGCTTAGTGCCAGACCATCTACTTTGCAAGGAGAAGCTCTCAAATCCAATCCCTGGGATTTCCAGGTAGCACTCAGGTTGTGTCCTGCCTAAAACCCTGATGAGCTGCTACCAGTCAGTGTAGACAGACTAATGTTTTGAGCTGGTACAAGGCAGATTCTTATGCTCCTTTGTAGCCAGCAATTTGGTTTCTGCAACAAACTCTGAAAAGGACACGGAAACCCCAAAGTTGGCCAAAATTCAGCTGAGAGGCCACTGGAAGTGGCATGAATGCTGCTTTGCTGGCGGAGAGTCCTGCCTGCCACAGGATGGCACTTGCAATCCCAGATGAGCCTCTAGTATGCTGGCAAGAAAGGCAACTTGTCACCCAATATGACAACAAAATACTGGACAAGATAGACCTTTGATCTGACCCAGCAGGGCCCTCTTATGTTCTTATGATTCCCTCACTCTATTTCCAGGACCAGCAATCAAAATGGGCAAGACCTTTCTTGTCAATACCATTCCTCCAAGTGGTCATGTAGCATCCTGGGTACTGTAAGTTCACATCCATTTAATACAGGGGAGGGCAACCTCAGGCATCAGAGCCAAATGTGGACCTCCAGACCTGCCTATCTTGCCCTCCCTGGGCTTCACCTGTCAGCCACACCTTGACTCCCTAGGGCACACCCCTCAACAGCTCTGCTCTGTACTCTCCTTCAGTGCTTTTGCCCAGTTGCCATGTGTTAGTGCCTCTTGCTGGATGGAGGGTAGAAAAGGGTGTGCAGTGTGTGTGTGTGTGTGTGTGTGTGTAGAAACTAGACTACTGTACAAAAGAAAAACTTACCTTCGTTACTCCGCTCACTTTTCCCTCTGGTCCCACCTATCTCCAGATGGTGACAGCAGTCACGAAATTAAAAGACGCCTGCTTCTTGGGAGAAAAACAATGACAAACCTAGACAGCATCTTAAAAAGCAGAGACATCACCTTGCCAACAAAGGTCCGTATAGTCAAAGCTATGGTTTTCCCAGTAGTGATGTCTGGAAGTGAGAGCTGGACCATAAAGAAGGCCGATCGCCAAAGAATTGATGCTTTTGAATTATGGTGCTGGAGGAGACTCTTGAGAGTCCCATGGACTGCAAGAAGATCAAACCTCTCCATTCTTAAGGAAATCAGCCCTGAGTGCTCACTGGAAAGAAGATCGTGAAGTTGAGGCTCCAATACTTTGGCCACCTCATGAGAAGAGAAGACTCCCTGGAAAAGACTCTGATGTTGGGAAAGATGGAGGGCACAAGGAGAAGGGGACGACAGAGGATGAGATGGTTGGACAGTGTTCTCAAAGCTACCAACACGAGTTTGACCAAACTGTGGGAGGCAGTGGAAGACAGGAGTGCCTGGCGTGCTCTGATCCATGGGGTCACGAAGAGTTGGACTAAACAACACCACCACTTAGTCAGGAAAGTGTTTCATATTCCCCTAGGAATCATTTGCCCTTCTTAGAAACAACAACACTGTCCCCTTGGAGAACCTTGACTTGACTTCAGTTGGAGGGAACCCAGCCTGCAAATCCTGAGGATGCAGGGTTCCAGAACCAATTTGCCCTGCTTAAATCCGCCCCCCCCCTTTTCAGTGTCTCATCCCAACTATGCGTGGTAGCAGCTGAAATCCTGCATGTGTAAACAGGAGGAAAAGGCCTCAGAGCTGTCCCTAACAGCCATGCAGCTTCTGTTTATGCGGCACAGCCAGGCTTTTTAAAACGGAAGGATTAAGGGTGTCCTAATGTTTGGCAATATGGGAGCCCGTTTCAATAAAGCCGGAAGATTATTCCAGCTGTTTTGAGGCTGCGAGCATAAAAAGGGAAAGTTAAGCCTGCCTCCCATTGGTATCTCTTAGCTCTAGACGCATGGAAATTAATTGAGTGGTTTAAATCAGCGGCAGACTCTTTTGTCAGGTGAACAGGGAGCGATCCAGAAGACAATGCTGTAAATACAAGTTACAAAACTGCTGAAAATAACCTTCAGGAGGAGGAAACAAGTTCTCTGCCAGAAGCTGCCGCTTCTGCCTTGTTCCTCTTTCTATTTCTTTTTCCATCCCTTATTTGGGGGTGGGAAGGTTGAGATGCTAATGCTTGGTAAACATACATTGCTCCGCTTTGCAGAGCCCATTGCAGAAGCTGTCGTTTCTTGCTTGGCATTGTTCTTCCATTCTCACAAGTTATATTGGGCGGGTGCCAAAGAGAACAACGTGTTCCTTCCCTGCCGATTGCACAAAGAGCTTAAAAACATGTTTGTGTGAGCCACAGGCCAAAGGATTAGTCACTGAGTGGCACGCCCCACCCCCAGCCCTCCCTAGGCGGGCAGAGGAACTCCTTGAAAGTCAAAAGCCTGCCATATCAAAACTCAGGCTGCCCTCTAGCACATTTTGCGCCTCTGACCTATTTATTCCTTTATCTGTTAACACTGCTGACTTTTCATAATTTTGTTCATTTTTTAAAAAAGGAGGAGAAGAAGATCAACGCATCTCTGAAGGGTGCATTTTGAGGTCAGGTGCTTGGAAAAATGGGCTTGCACTTTCACTTTTTAGCACCCCCCCTCCATGTCTATTGTTTTCCTGCACCTTGAACATTGGCACACGTGCAAACTGGCACACATGACGGGTGAAGTTCCAGGCACAGATACACCATGCCAATGGGAAAATAAGTGGCCGTACTGGGTTTTAAAAAGCGGGGCAGTGTGTGCCGGTGCTGCTTTTCTGATGGTGTGTGAATGTTTGTGGAGATTCCATAGTCCCTCTTCCATAGGAGAGTAATGAGAGATAGAACGCTGAAGCAATAGGCTGAACTGTACCACTGTAGACGAAAGAAGGAGGAGGGGTGGCATTCTGATTTTGAATACTTCTCCATGTAAACAACAAACTACAAATAGAAGACTATCACATTAGAGAGAAGTATTCTAGCCCTTTCCTGTTGTGCTGGTTTTCTATTTTTGTGAATTTCTTTTCTTTTACCAAAGGGGGAGCATTCAAAAATGAGATCCCCCACTTGCAGCCTAATGTTATGCAGTCCACTCTAGCCAGCTCCATGCCCCCCAATACCTCTAGCATATTACTGCTCTGCATTGTGTTGAATGTGTAGAACAGACCACAAACAACTAAACAACCCTGCAATTGCAAGGAATTCATTCTTTAGTGGGGCAGCACCTAATCTCTGGAATTCCATGCCTATAAATGTTAGCCAACAGGAGCACCAACTATAGGGGGTGGAAGGGGCTTCAGCCCCCTCAGTATTGGTGGGCTGAGGGCCCCCCCAAATTGAGGGGCTGAGGTTCGAAAAACTGTTGATTTTTACCTATATTTTGATAAATTACAATACGTCTACTTGTTTTTTTAAGTATTCATTATAAGTACTTTCTTGCATATGTTTTATTTTGTTGCTATAAACCACTTCAGGTTTTTTCCTGTTTAAGCGGTATATAAAACCTTGTGAAATAAATCAATAAAAGGTGACAAGGTATGCTGAGCCCTTCAGATTCTGTTCATTGAGTATTTATCCTGATTTGTTTGCAGGAAGAATAGATAACGTCGACAATTTAATATGCATTTTTTTCAGGTCTCTTTGTGGGGGGAGTGTTATTATTTACTATTTATTAAATTTGTACACTACCCTTTATCCGTGGATCTCGGGTTATTTCCATCAAAGAAAGCCTTCCTGGTGTATTCCCCCATCACCCTCCCTACTGCAAAGGAAGCCCATTCTTTGGGGAAGGTGGGTGTTTGGGGCAAGAGCTCTCAATCTACTACAACTGCGCAACCTGATTTTGCCAGTGCGTGACTGAATCTGACCCCAAAATAGCAACAGTCTGCAAGCGCACCAGGCGTGTGATCCAGGTGACAAACTAGCATGGCTCCTTCCTGCATCAGGAAGCTTATGTCTGAAACTCCACCAGGTCACACAGGAAGAGTCCACAGAATGTCTCCTTGCCATGGCAGCATTGCCCTGGGTTGCTCTCATCCTGGTCCTTTCCAGTGGAATTGCCGTCCTTTGGAATGTTGCTCACTTTTCTACAGAGCGGCACACAATGTCCTTGCTGGTCCATTGCATTTGAGCAGCGTTTCCTGAGTAAACCTTGATTTGTGGCAATTTAACTGCAGTGTGGGTAACGCCAGAGCTGAGCAAACTGTCCCCCCCCCAATGGGCACATTGGCAATTTTTCAGGAGAGGAAATAATTAAAAAGTTTGTAGGAGGGATGGGCTTAACTACGGCAGCAGCAGCATTCTTGGCAGATGCTGGCTGCCCTCCCATCAGATGTCAAGGAGATAAAGAACGACAAAACTTTTAGAAGACATCTGAAGGCAGCCCTGTATTGGGAAGTTTTAAATCTTTGACGTTCTATTATGTTTTTAATATGTGTTGGAAGCCACCCAGAGGCGCTGGGGCAACCCAGCCAGATGGGTGCATTATAAGTATTAATCATTCATTCATTCATTCATTCAAGATACCCAAACAGTGCAGGCCTGGTGATCCCAGCAACTCTACTCAGTAGGTCTTGCTCCAATGAGACAATTGTGAGAACTGACTTTCTAAGCCTCCTCCTCTCCAGGGTCTTTCCCAAGCAATCACAAACTGTGCCTGCACACAAACCCCTTCTACTCTGCCCTCTTCATTTCTCTTGGGGGTCTTGGGGACAAGAGGGGAGGGGAGCTGGTCACAGCAGGAGGGGGAGACTCTCTGGCTTCTTCAGCAGCCTTCCTCTCTATCTCCTGCCGCCCACCCAACCTTCTCTTCTGCCTCCACTTCTGGACTGCTCTCTGCAACAGCCTCTTCCTGTTCACCAAAGCCTGTACCCCTTCAGCTTTCGACACCTCCTCCTCCCAGTCTTCCTTCTCTTCTCCCTCTGTCCACTCATTGTCATCCCACCACCAATCCCCTGGTTCTGGGGTCTTCTTCTCCTGGGAGTTCCCCAGCTGGTGCCTCCCACCACTCATCTGCATCCAGCCTGTCCATGACAACCCAAATGACACCCAAATGGTGGAGGCGTGCAGGAGAGCACAGTTCAGGAACTTGATTTCAGAGGCAGAGTGATGGCCTTATCTTCCAGATCATCAGGGCAAGTCACAGAGCCTCCTTGCTCTGGCCGGTAAATGAGGTACCGTAATAATGAGGTTTCCAAGTTTATTTGGTACAGGTTATCCTAGACGGAAGTCGGAGAAGATGGGAAATAATCAAGCAAAGGCTTGATACTTCTTTTCTTTTCTTTGACGGGGTTCCTACGTCAATCTAAATGGTAGCATTCCTTTGCAAGATAGATCGTTTGCATTTCAAATTAAAAACTGAAGGTTTGCATTTCAACTGGCCAAAGATGCTCTGTTAAAGCCCAACATGTTTTGCAAAGTATTCAGTCAGAAATAAGCACAAGACGTACTTCCTGGAAACTAGGAATATGATTTTAGTTCCGCTGATCCTAATGCCCTGGGTATTATGCAATGTTCTGATGCTCTTTCATATGTGTATTCATTAACAAAAAGCAGCAGGAGAGGGGGGAGTGATGTGGATCAGGACCACAGCATAGAGACAGAGCTTTAAAAACATTTCCTGCAGCACAGTTTTGCCCCCCATCACCTCCCCAAACTGATATTTTCCTCAGCACCTTCAGGGTTAATCCACCCATCCCACAATGTTCCCTATGCCACGGAGCCCATCGCCCTCCCTCCCCTGTGGCTGCTTTTTGTTGAAAAGGGCTCCAGACAGGTGTTGGGCACATGTTAAAAAAAAAGAGCAATTAGCAGAAACATGTAGTTTGGCCCTGTTTAAGCAACTGACTCCCCTTAGCGTATAATTGGGGCTATTTTGGGCTCTGACACTTGAAGTGTAAAGCAAGCTGAACCAGCTGCATTCATTGCACGGCTGTAGTAAAGAGGATTTTCTGGAGAAGAAAACACGCGGATGATCACTTGAGCCACTTGACGCAGGACTGATTCACAGAATCCCTCTTTTACGCAGTGAAGCAGCCGTATAATATTATACGTGCTGCTCTCACAAATACTCCAACACCTGTCCAGATTGTGTTTCCTTGTGGGCCTGACCTGCCATGTCCCTGCAAGAGACGTCATTGCCCAGAAAACTAGTGAGCTGCAACTAGGAGGGTGTCAACCCCATTCAGCCATGAAATTCATTGGGTGACCTTGGGCTAGTCGCTGGCTCCCTACCTCACAGGGTTATTGTGAGGATAAAAGAGGGAAAGGGAGAACCATGGGCACACCCTCTGAAGGTCCGTGGGGGGGGGGGAATGGCATATAAATGCAATAAATTAATACATAAATAAGAAAGCCAATACAGTGGTACCTCGGGTTACATACGTTTCAGGTTACAGAGGCTTCAGGTTACAGACTCCACTAACCCAGAAATAGTACCTTGGGTTAAGAACTTTACCTCAGGATGAGAACAGAAATCACGTGGCGGCAGCGGGAGGCCCCATTAGCTAAAGTGGTGCTTCAGGTTAAGAACAGTTTCGGGTTAAGAACGGACCTCCAGAATGAATTAAGTTCTTAACCCGAGGTACCACTGTAGATAGAAAATGCTACTGCTGCCTGTTGGGCAGTGCATTGGTGTTAACATCACTCAAACAACGATGTTCGTTCTGGCATTAGTGCACTTGGGGTGGGGGGTGGGGGCTTTTCAATTAGTTTTACTGTGGAACTTAGAAGTAAAAATGCTGGTAATTTTTGAGGGTCCGTTTGGTTGCTGGGAAGCGGGTGGGTGGGCTTACCAGGGCAAATGGAGTAGTCAAAGCAGGGCTGTTTGTTTTCTGCTGTCCCTGAGGCGGTAGCAGCAACAGCACTTCTTAAGGAAGCTGCCACCTGGTGGCAGCCATTTTTTAAAAATAAAATAAAATTATTTATTAGATTTATATACTGCCTCCTCCCCCCCCAAGGAGCTCAGAGTGGTGTACATGTTTCTCTTCCTCCCCAGTTCAGCCTCACAATAATCTCTGAGGTAGGTCAGGCTAAGAGATGGTGACCGGCCCAACGTCACCCAGTGAACTTCATGTCGGAATGGGGATTCGAACCTTGGTTTCTCAGGTTTACCATTACACCGCACTGGCTCTCAATAATGCCTCAGCCAGGAGCATTATCTCAGGACATTCTGAGGGGGAAATAATGGTGGCCTTCGCTTGAAGCCACCATTCCCCGCCCCCACAAATGCCCAGGAATGACACTATACCTGAGGCATATTAGAAAGCAAAGGGATTCAATAGTGTGCAGCTACCTTAAGCAGTTCCTCAGTAATGTCATTTCTAACGTTTAATTTAAAAACAGACCCGCTATGCCAGCCGCCAGAAAGCAAACTCTGCTAAAAAATGGTTTCATTTGTATGTAGAGAAATTGCTTAAGAGGTTTGTGAGGGGTACCTCCTTAAGACTATAAGAGGATCCAACTCCTTGAAAGATTCCATCAACGAAAATTTTTACACTTCACTTGGGAAGACGGGCAAACTAATGCCAGTGTACTGGAAGAAGCAAAAATCACCAGTGTCAAAGCAATGATTCTCCAACATTAACTTCGTTGGACTGGTCATGTTGTGAGGATGCCTGAATATCATCTTCCAAAGCAACTACTCTATTCCAAACTTAAAAATGGAAAGTGTAATGCTGGTGATCAACAAAAGAGGTTTAAAGACTCTCTCAAGGCAAATCTAAAAAAATGCAGCATAAACACAGACAACTGGGAAACCTGTGAGCGCTCCAATTGGAGAACAGCCTTTAACCAAAGGTGTCATGGGCTTTGAAGACGCTCGAACTCAGTACTAAAGGGAGAAACATGCTAAGAGGAAGGCACGCTTGGCAAACCCTCACTGTGATCAACTCCCACCCAGAAACCTATGTCCCCACTGTGGAAGGACGTGTGGATCCAGAATTGGCCTCCACAGTCACTTACTGTTAAGATTGTGTTCATGGAAGACAATCTTAAGTGGCTAGGAGTGATCGCCAAAGAAGAAAAAGAAGAAGACTTCACAACTACACAAGTCAGAGGGTTCCGACACAGTCACAACTCTCCAAGCAAGCAAACGAACAAAAAAGAGATATCATCACAGTTCAAGGACACATTTCAATCAGGCAAAAGGACGAGGGTGGGGTGGCGTGTGGTCAGTGAGGGGCAAGGCCAGGGGTGTGGTACACCCTGGGTAGAGTCCTGAGGAACAGACAGACAAGACAGGAAGGCTACATATCACCCTAAGAAATTTCGCTACGAACAACAGACCTCAGCCCCAGTTTTACTCCCCAGTCACCCCTACGCCAATTTTTGAGCTAAAAGTTTTCATTTGAAAGAGCAGCATATCTGTAAGTAAAGTACAAGAGTGTGCCTACTTGACTCCACTGGTGCATTTGAGTTTCGGGTGAAGAGGGCGACGTTGCACATTACGTTTCACAAAGTTTCCTACATGGCAGATATCCGTTGATGTTTTTCTTCATACGAGAGATGGCTGACCAATGGGAGAAAAAAATCCCTTCCTTGCTGAAAACAACAAATTTATCATGCATAAGGTAAACATAGTAGCCTTATTCCACATACCTGCAAGAAACCTGCATTAATTATATTTGACGGCAATAGCAGTTACTTGCAGGGAGCTCACTTGTTTTATATATCTGGCTGGAATTTAATGGATATAATACTGGGTGTGTGGTATTTTGTTATTTGTTCTGCAGTTGTTAGTTATCACCTATGCCCTATGCATAATATTTTGGGGTATTATTGTTTAAATTCATTTATATCCTGCCTTTCTTCTGCCATGGCACTTAAGGCGGCATATGTAGATTTCAGGCAGCCTCCCATACAGGCATTGATTAGACCCAGATCTAGTTATATTCAGCAAATTGGCTGCATCCTATGCCCTATGTGTGTGTAGGTAGAACAACAAATGCTTTTGCATTATGTAGATACCCTCTGCAATTTTGTATGGTTGGTGCATTCCTTTATTAAAAAAAACCTACCAAATATATATATATATATATAATTGTTCAGAGTAACCAAATGTATTTTTGTTTTCACTGTGTAGTCAGTGTACCGGTAACTTGAAAGGCTGTGGCTCGTCTAATGGTCATGTGCTGCCCCCTGCTGTCCAAATGCTGGCCAACCAACACACACACACACACACACACACACACACACACAGACGCTTCAGGTGGCAAAATCATCCTCAGATCATCTTTAAACAAAAATACTTTTTTCAAAATGTGTCCCCTGGAAAATATGGCAAACAGATTCTCTCAGCTAAGACAAAAAGACCTAGTAGAGCTGTATTTGCCCATTTTCAGCCTCCCAATTCACTTATCCCACCTGCAATTATGTCATTATGATGTCATTAGCACCACATGTTTACACGCTCAGGAAATTGCTAAAATTAAATCAAGTATAAAAGAGAGATGTGCTGGAGCCTAAAAGCTACACCTGTTACCCTGGATGTGATGCAGCTGACTGTTTATTCAGTGTGAAGAAAAGGCAGTCTTCAAACGAACAAAAGAAACTCTTCATAATTGCTGTCTTTGTGTGTCCCCAAATGTTGAGCAATGGCTTAAACCAGGGGCAGGCAACCTCTCTCCCCCACTCCCTGAAGGTTACATTGTCTTGGGGTTAATCTGTCAGGGGCCATGTGGTGTGAGTTGGAAGAGCTAGAGTCAAGGATGAATGGAGTCAGAGACTGAAGTTTTCTGAGTTAACTAATCTGGAATAAAGACCACCCTGGTTCACCTCTCACCATGGCTACCTTAGATAAGAGTCTGCAAACCTATTTCAAGTGGTCTATACTCGGCTGTAAGCCCAGAGTGGTTTAACAACCCATCCCTCTTCATAGGGAGCTCTGAGAATTGTTGCTCTGTGAAGGAAATACGAGGTGTCTTAACAACTTTCAGCACCTGTAATGAGCTAAAGGTAAAGGTAAAGGTACCCCTGCCCATACGGGCCAGTCTTGCCAGACTCTGGGGTTGTGCGCCCATCTCACTCAAGAGGCCAGGGGCCAGCGCTGTCCGAAGACACTTCCGGGTCACGTGGCCAGCGTGACATCGCTGCTCTGGCGAGCCAGAGCCGCACACGGAAATGCCGTTTACCTTCCCGCTAGAAAGCGGTCCCTATTTATCTACTTGCACCCGAGGGTGCTTTCGAACTGCTAGGTTGGCAGGCGCTGGGACCGAAAGACGGGAGCGCACCCCGCCGCGGGGATTCGAACCGCCGACCTTTCGATCGGCAAGCCCTAGGCGCTGAGGCTTTTACCCACAGCGCCACCCGCGTCCCGAAGGGCCACCCGCGTCCCGAAGCGCCACCCGCGTCCCGAAGAATTATGAGCTACAGCTGCCATAATTCTTCAGGGGAAGCCATGGCCATTTATTCTAATGCTTTAAATGTATGGTGTGAAAAACAAAAAGTTTCATTATATGAATTAAACCAGAGATTAGTACTTGGAACACTGTGAATAGAGATACCACCTGAGTATTACATTATTTCATGATACTAAACCATTTGACATCAGTTTTCCAGCTCTTAAACTTGTCAGGGACTTTAGATGTGTAACTAAGGTCAACAGTGCTTTCTCTTGCACCAGTTATGTATGATCTCTTTGAATAGCAGCATTATCATTTTCCACACTGGTACTCTGGGCTGACTCAAGATCTCTTACCGCCGAAGGAAAAGAACATCCCCTACCACTCTATGAATGAAGATGATTGAATCTGGACTGCCAATTGAATCTTATGCCAACTGTGTAAGATTTCCGTTGATTTAACATTTCTGCAAACTTTCAATCTCAATAGGATTTCCCCTAGGGCAATATATTTATTCCTGGTTATGAGGCGGTCCTGTAGGCTTTGGCAAGACAGCTAAATTTTTTATTATTATTATTCTGCAAGAGTGTGACAAAAATTGCAAGTGTGCCATAGCAAAATGCCAGGGAGCAGAGACTTCTGGAAGCCTTTCTATGCATCTGCATGCGCAACTGTCACATCAACTAATCCATGTTTTGTGTGTCCCAAGTTTTTGGTCAGTTCTCTCGAGCTTGTGTGAGCTGACAAATCAAGACAGGCCAGTGAAACTCATCTGGAGCAGCAGCAACAACAACAACAAAAGCCGGAGGGTTTTATTTCCTCCTGGCCTTTCACCACAAATGAAGAGCGGCAATGAAAGGGCACAAGCCAGTTTTGCTCTGATATTGAACAGCTTGCAAATTCTTACCACTATAATCAGTGAGATCCTGCTGGGCTCCCTGTCAGGCGCCACAATGGGTATAATCTAGCACCTGCTTAGAACAAAACTTTGAAGTAAGGCTAGATGCCCATAGAATTTAAAAAAAAAAAAAACAGAGAGAGAGGAGGGTGGCGACAAAAGTGGGAGGGCATTTAGGGACAGCAGTGACAAATTTTTTTCTTCCTTCACAGCATGGAAGTGTCAGCTACAGTGACAGATCCAAATCGCCTTTTTGTTCTCCTGTTTCCAAAATGCAGTCTGTCAATATCAAAGTATAGAATTATACATTCAGATTTTAAATATGACTCCTCCCCACCTTTGTCCTGTTCTCAGCATGAGACCCATCTCCCTGACAGGCTCCTTTCCTTTAATCTCCTTGTTTTAGAGCAGGTTTAGCCATTACGGACTAATTGAAGACATTGCACACTACTTACCAGTTGTTGTTTTTTGCAGTGAGCCCCATGATAGGAAGACTGGCCCTCTTTATTGCATGTACACGCCATGGGGGAACTGTGGCAGGCCTTGTTTTCTCGCTCATCAATATGGCTGTTTAACACAAACACCCTTGCTTTTTTCTTTTTTAAAGTAGTTTTCCCTCTGCTTGTTGCAGACAAAATGACTCCACCAATCTGTTACATGTGAAGCGGCCTTTCGGTTAAGCACATGCCAACCTCCTGCTAGAATGGTCATTGGATTATGTAATCTTTTCCAGAAAGTGCTGGTGCACATTTATAAACATGTAAGCATCCATCTCCTAAGGCAAGTGTTTCTCAAACTTGAGTCCCCAGCTCTTGCTGGACTACATCTCCCATCATCCCTGACATGAATGATGCTGTTTGGGGCCAAACCAGGATCCACTCAGAGAATGTGGCTGTTTATTAGTATATCGAATTCTAAAGGTTCAAATAAAAACATGGTCTTTTAATTTAGCGCATAAGTCTTTATGATATTTGTTTTGTATGGGTCACTGAAAGCTAGTCTTTTCAAAGCACTGATATGCATAGCTCAGTCATTATTTAGATTTGAAAGCAGATAGAAAAGCTGACCTAATTCTTTTCCAGAGTTCCATGTATATTCTTTTTAACACAAGCTGGGAGTGAAATGGATTATGAAATAGGCTTGTGTTCAGGCTGCAGCAAATTCAAGAACTTAGTGTAATCCACAGATGTAAAATGAGTCTTTGTATACAAATTGACCATGACCTTTCGTTCTGGGTGATATCACGGAACCCTTGGATTATAACTTCTACCATGCAAGTGAACCCCAGTTTTACAGAATTGGGTTGCTGGACAAACTCAGTACAATATTCCTTCTGGTTCTAAGAGCAAATAATTCTTCAGTGTCGCTGGAATGAAAAGTAAAGGGATTCCTTTGTGGCATCGATCGAACAATATTCTTCGAATAGCACATCTGGCTAGATGCTTGAGCGATCTTGGTGTGTTATCACACACCTCAAACAGAGATTCGTAGAATTCATTATACATCTGCAAAAGCAAAATAATGCATAAATAATGTGGTCAATATCTTTCTCTCTATTGAAAATATCTTTCCATGAAAAATATGGAGAAGATGTGTCATTACCTTCTCTGTGCTCAATGCAGTCTCTTGCCATTATTCTGTTTAGGGCTTGTACAAGTCATTTTGCCACCTGAGTCAAGACACCCACACCCACCTCCCCATTCCATTTGGACTGGCAGTTCAGTTTTATTTCAGCACTGGAGACATGGCAGAACCCTCCACCACACTTAAGGGCAGCAGGCACAAATATTTTTGGTCTCCAGCACATCCACATTGCCGCCATTCCCAGCATCTGCTACCTTAAGGCAGGTGGCTCACTATGTCCAATGGTAGGGCCAGCTCTGACCTATTTGAATAGCGGCCTAATAACCTAATAAGTGAGACCGTATCTTTCTATGCACCGCACTGCCCCCACATAACTTCAGCTAAAATAACTGTCAGAGCTGCCTCTAGGTCCCAGCTCACAGAGGACCAACGCTAGTCTGTGATAATGTACAAAAGTCTTTATTGAAGTTCAGTTTCCATTTCCAAGCCGCAGCGTGCAGCTCTACGTCTTAGAACCTAGACCGGCGAAGCTCCGTCTGAGTCCCCGCCCCCTATACACCAGTTTAAGACTCTAGCCTTACTCCACCTCTTCCGTTGTTCTTTCCTCCTCTGGGTCCGTCTGCCCCCCGGGGTTTCCTCCTTTCTGGACTCTTCTGACCCTGACCCCCCCTGACTCTTGTCCCTCCTTCCGGCGGGCTTTAGGACCTGGTTCCCTATCCGGGCTACCTGCTGTGCCGCTCGCCTGTACTTTTGAACTTGGCGCGCGCGCCCAGCCGGCAACCTTCCTCTTGACCGTTTCCGTGCTCTCCGATGGAGGCGTGGTCAATCCTGACTCATCTCCTCTCGCTGGTGGTGAGCACACTGGTCCCGATACCTGGGACTCCTCCCCCCCACTGCGCTCTGGTGGGGAAGCTGGTCCTGATTTCCAACTGCTGCTCTGGGAGTCCCCGCTGGCCCCTTCCTTCTGGGGTATCCCCCTTGGCACCCCCCTTGCCCTGGCCATCGGCGCCCCCTTCTGTGAATCTTCCGATTCGCTGGAGAGACTCAGGGAATTCCTCGGACCACTGTCATCGCCTACGCTCCCCTCGGATTCCTCCCCCTCGCTCTCCATTTACTCCCTCTCCTGTGCCTCTGCTCACATTCCTCCCATGCAATTTGATGTCTCCTAACTGAGCAGGACAAAGCTGGCCAAGTCAGAGCAATGTTCTGAAGCTGTCACTCAAGAAATAGCCTTTTTTGGACATGATACTGAATAGGATCAACTGTATATTATGATCCAGGCTTGTTCAATAACTACAGTTTAAACCAGAGGCAGCCAAGAGGGTATCCTTCAGATGTTGCTGGTGATCCCTGACTAACCAGAGTTCTCCAACTTTCATTTCCTACTAAACGTTCTCTTTCACATAGAACCAGATTAAAATACTAATACACAGACGTTACCTGTGTGTTTTTTTAATCAGCAACTCAAGAAATCATTAAGTGTTTACCTCAAAGACATCATCAGGTATAGCTGCTCTCCATTTTGCTGTGGACTTGATGTGTTCATATGTATTCACAATAACCTCAACTGCTCTGGGATAAGAGCAACAGGCCTGCAAAACCTGCTAAGAGAAACAGACACCACTTATTTGGATTTTGCTGATCTGCTCAAACTGTTTATTTCCTTCTTCTTCTTTAAAGCTTTTGCCCTTCTTCTTCACTGAGCAATATCACTTTCCTTCTCTTCTCCAGTACAGAGCAGTAAGAATAGTCAACTAAGTCCTACTCAGAATAGACTTGCTCAGTTAATGAACCCAAGCTGGGGTGGCATTCAATGTTATTGGCCTGTTGGAGTTAATAATTATTACTAGTGCAGGTCCATTGATTTCCATAGGTATATTCTGTGCAGGGCTTTGTTGACTGCAATCCTTAGTCATGTCTGCTGTCTTCAATGAGTCCACTCTGAGTAGGATTAGCATTGAATACCACCCTGTTAATTGGCAATTCCTATAAGAATCAGTCCCAGCTATACTCAATAGCTTGAAACAATCATAGTTTGCTTCTGCCTAGTTTTGCTGTAACAGACTAATACACCTAGAGGCATACAGTGGGTGTTACTCTAAGGCTGTGCCAATTCCATCCACCCACAGATTGCCATGTAACTACAGTATACTGGTGTGAAAATTCAGCACCTTAAGAAAATTCAGCTTTCTTTTTTTGCTTTTTAAAGCAACTTCTAGTCTTCATGGTTGTGAAGAAGAGTTTTATGGCAGGGGTGGGGAACCAGCGAAGGAAGGGGGCATGTTCTGGCAAGAGTGCCATGGACCAGATAAGTGATTCGCATTTGGCTTCCAGGCTTGAGGTTCTGTTCTACTACTGTACTGTATGCTGAGATTCCTGCATTGCAGCGGGTTGGACCAGATGATCCTGTGCATCCCTTTCAATGCTACAATTCTATGCTTTCGCAGATGAATGGATGGTTATTAACTTGAAGCCAGATCCAGGGTGGCAAAGCAAGCTAGCAGTTGAAAAACATGAAGCACCAAAGAATTTTTCACCACGTGCAAGGAATAATTACTTTCCATAAGAAAACAACTGCTGCCTACAGTCCTCAAGACATCTTTTCCAGAGTAGTTTAGGAGAGCAGCGCTGGAAGAAGTGACCTGGGGCATACTATTTCTTCCATTAAAGTATATGCAGTGGTTGGAACTTTGACATCCTAACTCTATCCATGTTAAACAGATGTTTTAGAGGCGCTCATCTCATCATGCTAGAATTACCTGCATGCATTTCATGAAGAATGATTTTTTTTTAATTTTCATGTTAACCCCCATCTGTCACAGCTTCCCCGTGCCTGCGTTCAAGGTAAAACTATATAAAAGCAATTCTCTTCTGCTTTTTTGTAGCATGGAGAGAGAGAGAGAAAGAAAGAAAGAAAGAAAGAAAGAAAGAAAGAAAGAAAGAAAGAAAGAAAGAAAGAAAGAACAGCCTGTAATCAAATTTAGAAAGGAAAAGCATTGACCTGTGATCTGGGCTTTACTAGACCCAGATGGCGGAAAGCCTTGCAAAAGACATGCAAGAGCATTTTTGCAAAACATTAAAGGCACCTGCAAGGCCTGATGTTGAGAAACCAACCAATGCCCCCAAACTAAATTAGGACACGTTTACAATCTATCTGAAAGGCGGAAGACCACAAACTTCCATTCACGCAGTTTCTCATCTCTGATCCAAACAGATGCATATGTATGTAATATGCAGACACAAGCTTTCACCTTATGGAATTGTGGAGGATATATCCTGGCAGCTCCATAATTGAGAAGCAGCTGGAAGCAGAATTCTGGCTGGGCGCTCGGCCGCACACCTGTCACTTTCAGGACGTATTGCAAAGGGCCGCATCCGTTGTCGTCCATGAAGTTGGCCTCAGCTCCTGCCTCGAGCAGCATGTCCAACAGAACGCGGTCACAGTTCCAAGCAGCCTTGTGGAGAGGCGTTCGAAAATCCTCATCCCGTGAATTGACGTCGGCTTTATAGTCGATCAGCATCCTACAGATCAGGTGGTGATCTGCGCTGTATGTCTGTTCCTTGCCATTGAGGGCCCAATAGACCGCACAGGCCAGAGGCGTTTCTCTGTGGGCATTTCGACAGTCAACCGCAGCTCCTTGTTCTACATAAAAGCCCACCATTTCAGGGATACCATAACGAGCAACAGTGTGGAGGGGAGTTTCCGCCTCTTGGTTGTTAGTCCTTATATTCACGTCTGCGCCTGTTTGAAGGAAAAGAGAGAGAGAGCATTGGAAAGAGGTTTTCTTTTTCCACGTTAAAGACACATACCATATTTTTCCATCTATAAGACGCCCCCGTGTTTAAGATGGCCCCTATTTTAGGGGACTCCATTTAAGAATATGGGGGGGAGATGGCCCCCATGTATAAGACACCCCCAAATTTTGGACATTATTTTTTGGGGGGAAACCTAGTCTTATACACAGAAAAATAAGGTATATACTTGCTGAGCTGTATGAAATAAATAACAGCAATTTTACTGGGGCAAATGTTTCCCCCCCCCCACGACTGCCACCTGACTACAGAAATGTTAATTAATTGCATGAGTTTTAGTCAATTAATTAATCAGCTAGTTTCATTTGCATGTATTTGCATTTGTTGAAATGCAAGAAACATACTTCCCCTGATTTTAGATGATGCAGCCATGTGTTGCAAGCAGGGATAATCTTGGGCAAGGCATTCCTTGCTTTCTGACAGAAAAGATTTAAAATATACCTCTTTCATGATGGGGCTTGCAATCTACAGTTTTTCTATGAGTACGTGCATGGATTATTATTATTTGTTTAACTATACACCTAATTAACTGCAGGAACCTTTTTAGTTGATTAAAATGGATAAATCAATTCCTACATAAAGACACAATTAGAAATATCCACCCCCCTTTATGTTGTGTTATTAGGATTGTCTGTCTCAAAACAAATGAGGAAGATTGTGTGTTTGCATGCCTTCCCACCCCCACCATCACTAACTGAGGAAGTTAGAAAGATGGGTTTGGCAAATTTGTGATTCTGGTCTAGAATGGAGCCATATAACGTATCACTCCAAAAGAGGGACTGCATCTACCTGCTTGCCTGTCCACTCTCCAGGAAAAAAAGAGGACACCTGTTTGCATAAAATCTCCATATTATTTATTGATTTAATTTATCAATCTCCTTCAGTGATACAACTTGAGGCAATTTTACGATGCAATAAAAATGTATGTAAAGCAGTTGCATGTGTAAAAAACCAAAACCCGGTTAAAAACAATTATCTTTTTAAAAACACCAGTTTCAAATCCAATACAGATGCCAATTGAGATAAAAAGAGTATCCACATATGCTAAGCATTATATGTTAATACATACACTCTACCCTAGGCCAATGTTAATGTATGCATATAGATGCAAATTTAGGAATGATTACTGTAATTTAGACAGAAATGCATCTCACCATAATGGGAAAGACTGATTTTTCCCCTCTCTGACTGTTGTCCAGACGCTGCTACCTGTTGATGGGCAACTTCAGGGCCCCTCCCACTCCCCCACTTTGGGGTTCATTATCTTTAAACCTGACTTGGACCAGGGCAGCCCTTCCAATAAATGACACATGGTCACCCTGCTCAAGTCTTTTACATGTAAAAGCACCTGTAAATATCAAGTAGCCAGGCCCAGATATAAGTTTTCATGTGCTGCAATCACACCTGCACATCTTTTGCTGAATATACACAGCTAGATGCCACATGCACAGTCATGGACTGCGTGTTATTGTCTAGAAACTCAAAGCGGCCTTCTGAGGCTTGCTTAAGTCTCCACATATATATATTTCACTTGAAACAACATCCCCATCTAGTGGACAAACAGTATATGCACCCCATGTGTCAGTGAGTTTTTTAATGTTGTCTCTGGTGCAGTGGAAGGTGTGTGAGTGTCTTAGAATCATAAAGTCCCCTGTGATGCAGGAATCGTTTGCCCAACATGGGGCTTGAACCCACAGCCCTGTGAGTCTCATACTCTATCAACTCAGCTATCCCCAGCTTGTGAAGTTTCATTGTTGATTTTAGTCATTATTAACAGTCCTTTAACAATGGTTTGCTGCCATGGGAATATTTACTGATGAGCAGCTATCTAAATCTAACTATTGCTACTACTACATAGTAGTAGTAATAGTATAATTTTGCTGTTTTATGTTGTAAACTGCCCTGTGATTCTCATATAAAGGGTGGTGTAGATGTTATCATCATCATCATCATCATCACTAGCACATACTTCCTGGTCCTACAACCACTGCTCTACTTGGAGAACAGGACAACTCTCAAGAATACAGAAACTGACCCTCCCTGATATGAAGTGTTTCTCTGTCTTTTAAATATGCCGCCTGCTGATTTCATGCAGAAGTTTCCACATGCTTTTTAAAAATCTAAACAACAGCTTTTCACCATTTGTGCATTTAAAGCACAGCTGGCTTTAATCTGTTAAAAAAACTTTAAATCATCTTAAAAGGTGTGGCCCCCCCCCCCATAATTGGGCAGCAGTCATCAGTCCTCTATTTCTGAAGTTCAGATGGGGCATGTTGTTGCTTACGTAGCACCCATGCAGAAGAAGGAAGGATCTGTAGGTGGGGGGGCACCCCAAAATAGCCCAATGAAGACTAAGCTTGTTCAGTGACAAGGGGATGTGGACTGACTTTTGCAGGGAAATGGAATGGAGCAGCTGAATAAAATCAAGCCACACTGCAACAATTTGTTGCAGATCCCAGTAGTTCAAGAACAAATACAAGTATGTTTCTTGTCTCAGAACTATTGTTTTTCTCCATTTGCAGTTGGAAGTTTCATTTGCAACAATGCTTAAAAACACAACAAGGCTACAACAAAGAAGTGAAGGAAGACCAGAACTGGTGAAACTGCAAGTTTAGATCGATCAAGCAACTAAAAATATATGATTCATTGACTAAGATTTTTTTTAAAAAAAAACTAGTGACACTAATGTAAAGGTTTACTTAAACGTTCCCTTCCATTTCATTTGCAGCTGAAGAGTCCAGTGTTGTTGTTATTCCTCCTTTCAAGGTAGTTCCATATTGCTTTAGGATGACTACTTGCTCTACAAAGTATTTTCCGTACTGAAAGTAGGTCACACTCAGAATGTAGCATTTCAGCTCACAACGCATTTTAAGGAGCCCCTTGGACTTTCCCACAATTCCTCATGGCAGCAATCTTAGTCCTGCTGTCAACATTATTGGCATCATGTGGGATAAACATGACACTGTTAATATAGCCTTTTACTAAATGTAATAATGCACATCTTAGGGAACAAGGGACTCCTAACAATTCTCAGCACCCTTAGCAAGTGAAAGTTCCCAGGATTTTTTAATTTATTTTTTGGAGGGGAGAATGCCATGATAGTGTTTTATAAGGATAGTGTTTTATAAGGCTCAAGCCTTACCTCTCTTCTGTATGTCTTTAGATATTTGAAGACAGAGTGTCACTATATTTTAGGAATAATTAAAATGTGCATAAAACCATGTCAAAGAAATATACCATTTTTGGCTGCCCATGCAGGGCTCCCAGCTTTATTTGAATAGGCTGCTATGTAGAAATCTCCTATATTTTGACAGCTAACTTATCAGGGAGAAAGAAAGCAAAATCCATCCCTGGCATGCTAGCTTTCTAGTGGCAATGACTTCCCCACCACCACCATGTGGAGGGCTAACCCATGTTGTTCTCTCCTCTGCACTCCAAAGGGCTACAGCACTGATGGCCTGCAATTGGACTCACCTCTCCAGATTAACTGCTGTGCGCAAGGGATGGACAGCTTTGTCGTACAGAAATGCAGTGGTGCGAGACCGCTCAGTGAATAGCAGTTGGTTTTCGCTCCGTGGCTGCAAAGTATCTTGATGCAATCCAGGTTGCCCACTTCGCATGCTATGTGGATTGCTGCTTTGCCATTGGGCCGGCAGTTGATTGTCGCTTTGTGCTTCAGCAGGACCCTCAGGCTCTCCAGGTGGCCGTACAAAACAGATAAGTGTAGCCCAGTGGCCCACGAATGTTGCAGTTTATAGCTAGGCAGCCAATAACCTGGTTTTTTTAAAAAAAAGCACAAGCAGGTAAGTACATGATGACCCTTTCAAAAGCTTCATTCCCAATCAGTAAACAGAAATATTGGCCTCTGGTAGGTAGGATTAAAATTGCCAAGACATATGACTTGAATGGGGGGAGGGTTTGAAATGGCACATAGAGTAGTGGAGACTAGGACCCCCAAGCCCCTTTTGCCCTTCCATGCTTTACCCCTGGTTCTGTCCTAACTGAGAATGAATGAAATCCATTGAATAGCATTTCATCCACAGTCCATGTTTCCTGGATCACTATGATGTCATGATTAAGAGAGGAAGTCTTTATAACAAGGGTCTCTGATGGATGCAAACCACCCAGCCACATTCCAGGTTAGATGAGTGACCATATGCTGGTCATCTTTCTGTAGGCAGGGGGATACTGAACCTAAATTAATCTGTGTCTCTAATATATAGAATTTTACCCTTGCACAGAGAACCATGCATGCTCAGCTGCACACACGTATCTTCTGCGAATACAGAACTCCCCATTCATTTTAACTAAACATTCATAAATAATTGTGCACTTTTGTCAGATTCCTTCTTTCAGATGGAGTGAAACATTCCCGGTGTAGAGATTTGATTCATTCACACATCGGGACTCCTGCGTGCAAAAGATTGCTTGACCAAAATGCATTGCCGATCCAAGACACTTTCCTACCTGAAGCAAAATCCAAATTGTGTCTCCTCCTCCCCACTTACTAGGCCCAGGAATGATGTCACTGGACTGCCACTCCCATCATCCCTCCCCAGTGGGCCCTGTTGCCTGGGGTGATGGGAGTCCAGCAATATCTGGAAGGCCACAGTTGCCCCCATTCCCTGCTGTAAGAAGTCTTGCTGCATCAAATTCCTGCCTTCATCTATCACCCCACTCAGCCCAGTGCATGTTAGGCCACTTCACCCTGCTTCACGGCAGCATTGCCCCAATGAGGTTTCTGAACTTAATGAATGTTGAGGTTCTTTATTCATTTAAGAATTTTTACCATTCCTTATTTCTGGATTTTTTGCATATTTATATGTTGAGAAAGGAGGGTAGAAGTCTCTGCTTTGAAGGGTCCACAATCCACCTGTCTGAAGGAACTGCAGACTAAAAAGTGTTAAACTACACGAACAGCCCTGAGAAAATACCTATTCTCTCCCTGCCCTTCCTCCACTGAATCTCTTGAGCCTCATCCCAGTAGAGCTGCATGGCTTCATCCCAAAATGTTAATACGCACCATAGGTTCAGCATCATTCTCTCCTGCCAATAAGCTAATCTTCAAATTCCAGAACTTCCTCCTCCTTCCAATTGTATCCAGACTGGGGCAGTGTGGTTCACACTTCCATGTAACTGAATTCCACACTGCAACCGTCACACCTTACATTCAAGGAGTGGATTGACATCATGGCTGCTTTACGTTCCAGTTCATTTGAAAATGTCTGGCAGTGTCGGGAAACTTTAGAGACAAACTAAATGGCCTTGTGCCCTCCCTTTAGGTCAGGCGTGGGGAACCTTTGGGCCCCTCTCTTTTTATTTATTTTTTAATATAGTGTTTATTAAATTTTCTTTTTTCCTTTATAACAACCAAATAATATTTCTTCATCACATATATCTTTGCTCAAATTGAGATTTTGACTTCCACCCGTATCTCCTCCCTGACTTCCATATGTAATCACTTTTATCTTCGCATTTCTCAACCACCCTCTTTACCTTATCTCTATACTTAAGACTAGCTTCTAATATTTATAAACAGGTATCAAATCATAACCTAACAAAATATTTTAAATCAATCCTGCAAATGTTTTCAAATGAACCTTTGGGCCTCTCAATGTTGCTGAAGTAGAATTCCCATCAGCCCTAGCGATCATGGTCAACAGCCAGGGATGATGCAGGTATAACAACACAGGTTGTCTTCAGCAACATCTGCCGGGCTGCAAGTTCGCCACACCTGCTTTAGGTGGCATGGGGCATTACTTCACTTCAAAATGTGGTAATCCAGGCCTGCTGCATTTGAGGAGCAGGGCTCTTGCTCAGTTTGATGAATGGAACCACAGGCTTCTGCCTCAAGGTCCTGTCCTGATGACCCCACAGTGTGGCATTCCCCTTTGTCCATAGCAACCAGTCCAGAGAACTTTGAATTGATTTCCACTAGCACAGGGAGGCTTCCCTCCCAGCTGCAGTCCCTTGTACCCCATGAAAAGCTGGGGGCCGAATGACCCTCTGGAACGGGAAGGATATGGTACTGGGGGCTGGACAGAGAAAATGGACCCCCCCTTCTGTTAGCGAAAGTGTTTATTGCTCGTGCAAGGGACTCTTTGAATCCCTACTCACAGACACTCATTTTACGCAGAACTTGTATAGGCAGATCAAGATTTGTTTTCAGTTGTCTTACATCTGGGAAAGGTAACCTGTGGCTTTTGGGTGGACTCCAGCTTCCAGCACGTCCAACTTGCAGCGAATTCCTATCCATCTTTCCTCAAAAGCAACTTATGGTCTTCAAGGGGAGGGTGTTAGGCTGCTATTTGAACCTCAGTAACCTGAGAGGAAACGCCACTGAATTTAAGAGGACTCACTTCTTGGTAGATATGGTTAAGATTGCAGCCTCCAAGTTACATTTTTAAAGACTGATATTATTCTACTGCTTTCTTGCATGCTTTTCCCTTTAACTACTATGTAATTGTCAGGTTTCCCTTTCAGCCACACAACTGAAGAAAGGTTTCACATGCTCTGATAATCAAACAATAGCTGAATCAGATTACCACATGATAAATAAAATGATTGTTATCAAGTGTTCAGTTCTTGTTGGAAACCTGTTTTTTCTCTCTCACCAGTAGGCAGGACTGCTTTTGCTTCTTTCCCCTTTTTTATCGGCAAAGAAACGCAGTAAGTATGTCTTGCTATACTTAAAAGCTTAGAAAGCTTGGGAGCTTAAAAAGTGGCTTGGAGGGTCAAGCTGGGGCAGGAGGCTGAGCAAATTTGATACACCTACAAATGTGGTGTACAGATACTTTTAAGGTCTCAGAGTGTGGGTGCAAACTCTTCTCTTTGTGCTGACTGCTACACAGGGTGCATCAACCTGCAAGCGTCACCTTCTATTCCTGCCAGAATTTACTCTGTGACTAATCTATCCTAAACGTGCCCTGACGCGTATCTGCTGATGATTTGGGCCCTGTCAAACCAAAGCAAGCCACTAATGCAGGGGGCAAAGAAACAAGGGAGGCAAGGAAACAGCCTCTTGGATTGTTCACATGTAGCTAGTGCATTTAATCTAAATTCTAATTTAAGATATATTGCAAAGATATGTGGGCAGTTAAAACAATGATATACATTCAAGGGTTAAATATCTGGGTGCTGCCTATGTCGAAAACACGGTCCTTACTCAGTTCTTCTTTTTTTCTAGGAAAAAAAGTGCCAGTACACACCATGAAGTTGCTACAGTAAGTAAATCACAAGATTGGGAGTGGGGGGGGGGGGAGGTCCTGGTACTGCGTACCATTAAGTACTGCCAGGAAAAAAAGCACTGGACTTACTCGGCTCTAACCTCTGGGTGCAAAAAGGTAAAGGACTCCTGACAGTTAAGTCCAGACGCGAACGACTCTGGGGTTGTGGCGCTCATCTCACTTTACTGGCCGAGGGATCCGGCATTTCCATGACGTGCATTCAAACTGCTAGGTTGGCAGTAGCAGGGACAGAGCAACGGGATACCGTTGTCGCAGAGATTCAAACCGCTGACCTTCCGATCAGCAAGCCCTAGGCTCTGTGGTTTAGACCACAGCGCCACCTGCTGCAAATACATTGGTACACTCGATAACTTGGGGCCTGCCTTATAACATTTCTGGCCCCCCGCTGTTTCTTCTGTCTTCCTCCTCTGCACTGGCCTGCAGTCCTGAACCTGAAAAGGGAACTCTATACCAATCTTACCAGTTAAGTGAGCTCTGATCCAGAAGGTTATGCAGCAATACCTTCAAAGTGCAAACACCCTTAAACAACAAATAGCCAATTTGTTTCCTTAATTGCACAAGCTTTAAATCCTGGTGTCACCACTTCTTCTTTTTACCTTGTTTGTAGGAGGCCAGAACCAGGTTCTCATCTTCCACTTCAAACACTGTGTCCACATCTATCTGCTTCTGATTCAAAAACTCCTCCAGAGTTCTGTAGTCGTTTGACTGCAAAGCCTTCAAAAAATCTTTCTTCAGTTGCTTAGCAATTTCGGCCCGTGTCATTGCTTCTGTCATGTTTTCTGCGTGGGGGTTATTATATTCCCGTTTGTTTTCAATGGCCAAATGCATATGTTTATAAGTCTGCATAAAAGGGTGTTCTAATTTCTCTAGGGTGTAGCAAAGCCAAGATAATTTTAAACACCAAGTAATGCTGACCTGCCTGTTCTATTTATATAAAGGAAATATCAACTGCTCACTACATGCTGAATTCTGTCAAGGGGAACTCAGGCAGATCTGTGATGCTGGTATAGAGAAATCTGCTCAAAGGATTAGTCCATACTATTGACTCATTCATCAAAACTTTATCCTTTGCAAATATGTAAGAAGGTTCTTAAAGCTGGCACCATTTCTCAACAAAAGCAGTAGGCATGTTCATTCTTAGAAACCTGACAAGTCTTGCTTTGCCACTGAGGATTATTGACACTCAACTCCTCCGTACTGGAGCCTCAGTTTTTTTAGCCTGCAATATTAGCCTGCCTTGCAGGGTTGGGGTAAGGTTAACCAAGGTAATACAGTGGTACCTTGGTTCTCAAACAACTTGGAACCCAAACACTGTAAACCTGGAAGTTTTCCAGTCTGCAAACTTTTTTTAGAAGCCGAACGTGCTCCGTTGTGAGTGTTACACTGAGGTCTGTCTGTTTTTGCTGTTTACTTTGTGTTTTTGTTTTTGCAGCTTTTTGTTTTGTTTGTGTGACTGTGTGGAACCCCGTTCAGCTACAGATTGATTGTGTGACTGCAGTACTTTGTTTATTGCTTTCATTTTATGGATCAATGGTCTTGTTAGATAGTAAAATTCATGCTAAATTGCTGTTTTAGGAGTTGCTTTTACATGTCTGGAACAGATTAATCCATTTTGCATTACTTTCTATGGGAAGGCGCACCTTGGTTTTGGAACACTTTGGTTTTGGAACACTTTGGTTTTGGAACACTTTGGTTTTGGAACGGACTTCTGGAAGGGATTAAGTTTGAGAACCAAGGTACCACTGTATATGCGGAGCTGTATATAAATGGCAAAGTAGTACTATTTATCTACTTATCTATCCACACACACACACACACAGATATTTACACGTGGGACATACAGAAGAGAGTTATGATACACTATGAGCAAAAACTTACATATTGTATCAACTTGTTTTTAAAAAACCCATATGTACACAAACACCTAAATTCCTCTTTAAAATGGGACGTCTTCTACTGCTGCCTATCTAAATCATGATTTGGAGGACCAGCAACACAATCCTAGGTGTGTCTACTCAGAAGTAAATCCCATTGAGTGGTGCTTACTCTCAGGTAAGTGTGTATAAGATTGCAGCGCAAGTGCCCCATCTGCAAAATCCCTAGCCCTGTGGTATTCTGGTCACAGAACGTTATGAACAGGAAGGCACCTTCACTGCGTATGAAAATGTGAGCAGGAGGCTAAAGTCATGGATGTAGATCCACTTACTCTGTCCTGACCAGGCTGGCACCCAATGAGAATAAAGCAATGGGAATAATGTTCTCTAAACTATTATTAACCCTCACGGAGCCCCCTCCAAGTGCCAAGCTATGCGGTTTCTAGCAACTGGTCTAGGTTTATTAATGCTAATGCTTGGGCCCATCCATGCAGCATTTCTGAAAAATCAAGCCAGTAGCTTTTGATCCCTCTGAGGTTATGTAGAAATGGTGTGTGTGTGTGTGTGTGTGTGATGCAGAGTTTACAGCAATTCCATTTTTGAAGCACAGTTTGGTACAGAGTTGTATTTCTTAAAGGCTTAACTAAACAGCGGGAATGGAAATCATAGAATCGGAGAGTTGGAAGGGACCGTGAAGGTCATTGTTATGTACTGAGCTGAATCCTAGAACAATAGGATCTAGAATGCAGCAGTCTGATTGGTCTGCAGGAGCCACCCGATCCAGCTCCAAGTGAAAGTGAATCAGAGACCTGATTGGCCTGCAGGAGCAGCCAATCAGGCTTCTGGAGGAGGTGAATCCACAACCTGATTTGTCTACAGGAGCAGCCCGGAATTAGCCAATTGTGTAAATTGTGTAAATAATGTATATATAGCTAGACGTTTTAGGGAAAGTTTCATTCATTGCTACTGTGAGCTGAATAAAGAGCATGAAATTCACACTCGACTCCGAGTATATTTCAGTCATCTAGTCAAATCTCCTGCAAAGCAGGAATCTGAATCAGTCAATTTCAGTTTTTCTGAGCTTCTTACTTTTTTCCAATCTTAAATTCAATTCTCCACATTTCCACATCAGTTTGCATTTTTTAAAGAAAAATAAAAAGTCCTCATTTTTATGAGTTCCCCACCCCAGCTTCAATCCGAGTTGAAGGGGAAAAGTGGCCTAGCTTCATTTTAAGCCACCCACTGGTGATAATTTTTTAAATACCACATGCTAAAAAAATAGCAACTTAAATGTGGACAAACATTTCTTAGTCAATATTGTATGAGAGGATTATCTGTTCTCAGATCCAACACATGAGCAAATCTTATACTCAGTAAAAGGAATTTTAACATGTAGTTAAACTAGAATTGCGGTCAGAGGTTGTGTTTGCTCTCTTGTAAATGATGGATATATAGCGCGTTAAAAAAAGATATCCAACCAAGGTAAGATGAAGGACTGTAAATAATGACAAAACCTCTAAAGACCAGTCACAGCTACCTGAAGAAATTGCATTTCTCTGGCTCATCTTCTGATTCTTACCTGAGTTTCCCTTTGGATATCAAAAAAGCCACCATAAAGATGATGTTCCTTCACACACTCATATACTTCAAACAGCTTTCCGGGGGGCAGGGGGGGATGTTTAAGGCTCAGTTGCCATAGTGATGAGTCACTGCATTTTCAGGGTCTTCTGTGGAAATACAGATGTAATTTTCTCATTGCCCTCTTGGCTTTGCATTGTGAAGAGATTTTCCTCCCTTTGTTCGTAGTCATTGAGCATCTTTCCACCCAATAGTTGGTCTCTAGGTTGAGTAGAAGAATAAAGAAAGGTTACCTGAACTGTTGGTGACATTGACAGTTTTGCAACAACTCCTTACAATCAGGATTTTGTGTCGCATTAAAAATAAACCAACAACAATGTAAAGAACACAGCGAGCACCACAATCCTAAATATAAGAGGGCTGGGGGAAAATAGTGTTTTGACTAAAAATTGATAAAAGGTTCTGTAAAATACACATATTTTATGTATAACCACATCTAGGGGCTCCTGAAAGACTCAACAAGTTATTGTAGGTTTGGTGGATGTCAAAGAGTGAGCCGCCAGTAAATCACACTGTTGAAAGTAGGAGTTAATTCTTTATAAGCTTGTCTTAGTGTCAGACCAAATGAACACAGCAGCTCATCCCTGGTAGGTCTTACCGAATGAATCAGTTGCCAAGACTGAAGGTCCCTGCCTTCCCACAACCATCTAAGTCCCTTCCTCTCCACAGGGGTGTTTTCAAGCAATCTGAGGCTATGCTTCCATGAAGTCTGTCACTGCTCTGCCTGTTTCAGCCCTCTTCTGGTTCTGGGAGATGGGGAGAGGGGAGCTTTTCACACAGCAGAAGAGATACCAGTGACTCTTCACCAGACTCTTCTGTGCCTCTTGGCCACTCCTCTCACTTGCCAGCTTCAGCTTCTGCACTTCTCTCTGCCACGGACTCTGGCAGCTCACTAAATACCTCTTCAGCTTCCGACCCTCTGACCCAAAAAGGTGTGTGTGCAGGGAATGTCAACAGTGGAGTCAAATGGTAATAAAATGCAAAGTACAGTCTGATTCATACAATACAGTCTGAGCGTATTCTACCTTGGTAGAATGGGGTGCTGCTTTAGCTGTGGCACCAAAAGTCATGTCTGCAGACTATATATGCACCATAAAAACCCAGGCATTTATTAGCCCAGCATTTTGCTAGAGTCTGGATAGCCTGTCCATAGCATGACTGAACAGCCAGAGAAATGGTCACACAGCTTGTAGATTTGTCACTGAAATTTACAGCATGATCCTGGCGCTTCCTTGTTTGGCAGGGTGGGTGGGGTTTAAAAATCAAAAGGCAGAGGAGAGAATGAAGTGCCATGCGATATAAATAGAAAATCATGGCATTCTATACCGATGAAATTCATGACTAAGTCTGGGCAGTGCTGTTTGTGTAGAGATGGGGTCTCGGGAGAAAGCATAGGGGTGGGGCTGAACGTCTCAACAATGCCATGGTAAGGTCACAGTGGCACACATCCAAACCTTAGAGCCACCTGAAATGACAACAATGTGATCACTGATCCGAGGTGATATATCATTCTTGCAGTTTAAATGAAAAGAAAGATTTCAAACAGGCATTAAAATACAACCCATCACAAAAAAACACCCCAAACAAAACCACCAGATTTTCCAGATTGCAGTAGAAACAACAGGTGTACTTTAATATTTGTTTAACTTCACAACATTTAAAAATCTGATCTCCTATATATTAATGCAGAGCATTAGTCTTGCTCAGGAGATGCAAATCTGGCTGGAATGCGTCCCTGAACTGTACAAATGCCTCTTGCGTATCTGGATGGGGAGATGCAGGGGTAAGAACCTCTGACTTGTGCGTGGTAGGACTAATGGCATAGAAAGCTCCATCTCCTGGTTTTGTCAAATCAAAATCCTGTTAAGGAAACAGAAGCAGACCTGACCAGGCTTCTGGACCACTTAACAACATGAGCTGCAACAGAGTTCTGGAATAAAGGGTGAGGTTTAGTTCAAGTTTGGGGACCTGCAATGAAATATTGCAGTGTGGACTGCTTCTAGTCAGCCAGCCATGCCCTTTCATGGGCTATGCTATTCCATTCCATTCCATTCCTTCACTCCCTGCAGAACAGTCAAGCAGTATTCTGTGCCCACTGAGCATGCTTATTGCTCACTGAGTTGTTTGGGGATTTTTAGCTCCCTTCATTCCCCTCACGAAATATCTTTTTGTACACCAGAAAATCATGGGTCGCCCCACCTCGAGCCTCCTGACACTTCTCCCTTGTGTATGGATAGTACCATTTTAGCTACACTAAGGGTAGGCACTTGTAGAATACGCTCACTATTAGTATATATCAGGCACCCCCAAACTCAGCCCTCCAGATGTTTTGGGACTACAACTCCCATGATCCCCAAGCCAAACGGAGGACATAGATGATGCCTTCCTGGAACAGATGGCCAAGCATGCAAAAGGAAGGGAGATAGTAGTAATGGGGGACTTCAATTACCCGGATATTTGTTGGATGTCAAACTCAGCCAAGAGCATAAGGTCAAACAGATTCCTCACTGGCCTTGCAGACAACTTCATTGTCCAGAAAGTGGGAGAAGCAACAAGAGGAACAGCCATTTTAGATCTGGTCCTAACCAATGTTGATGACCTGGTTAGTGGGGTAGAAGTGGAAGGATCATTAGGCGCGAGTGATCATGCTCTTCTGAAGTTTACTATACAGCGGAAAGGAGCAGCCAAGCATACTAGGACTCAATTTCTTGACTTTAAGAAAGCCGACTTCATAAAACTTAGGGAAGTGCTGGGTGAGATCCCATGGACAGTAATACTAAAAGGAAAGAGAGTTCACGATGGCTGGGAGTTTGTTAAGAGGGAGATAGTAAAAGCACAACTTCAGGCAATACCAATGAGACGGAAACATGGGAGGTGCCTAAAAAAGCCAGGGTGGCTATCTAAAGAACTTTTAACTGAGTTAAGATTTTAAAAGGATGTGTACAAAAAATGGAAAAGGGGGGAAACCACCAAAGAGGAATTCAAACAAATAGCTAGCACGTGTAAACACAAAGTCAGAAAAGCTAAAGCACAGAATGAACTCAGGCTTGCTAGAGAGGTTAAAAGCAACAAAAAAGGCTTTTATGGGAATGTTCGTAGCAAAAGGAAGAACAAAGAAACAGTGGGGTCACTCAGAGAAGAAGATGGTGAAATGCAAACAGGGGACACAGAAAGGGCTGAACTCCTCAATGCCTTCTTTGCCTCAGTCTTCTCCGACAAAGAAAACAATGCCCAACCTGAAGAATTTGGAGCAAATGATTCAGCGGAGGAAACACAGCCCAGAATAACTAAGGAGATAGTACAAGAATACCCGGCTAGTTTAGATGTATTCAAGTCTCCAGATGAACTGCATCCAAGAGTATTAAAAGAACTGGCAGATGTGATCTCAGAACCACTGGCAGTCATCTTTGAGAATTCCTGGAGAACAGACTGAAGGAGGGCAAATGTTGTCCCTATTTACAAAAAAGGGAAAAGAGAGGACCCAAATAATTACCGCCCAGTCAGTCTGACATCAATACCAGGGAAGATTCTGGAGCAGATCATTAAGCAAACAGTCTTTGAGTACCTAGAAAGGAATGCTGTGATCACCAATAGTCAGCATGGATTTCTGAAAAATAAGTCATGTCAGACTAACCTGATCTCATTTTTTGACAGAATTACATCCCTGGTAGATGAAGGGAATGCAGTGGATGTAGCCTACCTTGATTTCAGCAAGGCATTTGACAAGGTGCCCCATAATATTCTTGTAAAGAAACTGGTAAAATGCGGTCTTGACTATGCTACCACTCAGTGGATTTGTAACTGGCTGACTGACCGAACCCAAAGGGTGCTCATAAATGGTTCCTCTTCATCCTGGAGAAGAGTGACTAGTGGGGTGCCACAGGGTTCTGTCTTGGGCCCGGTCTTATTCAACATCTTTATCAATGACTTGGATGATGGACTCAAGGGCATCCTGATCAAATTTGCAGATGACACCAAACTGGGAGGGGTGGCTAACACCCCAGAGGACAGGATCACACTTCAAAACAACCTTGACAGATTAGAGAACTGGGCCAAAACAAACAAGATGAATTTTAACAGGGAGAAATGTAAAGTATTGCACTTGGGCAAAAAAAAAAGCCAATGTAATTCTGGGCTGCATCAATAGGAGTATAGCATCTAGATCAAGGGAAGTAATAGTGCCACTGTATTCTGCTCTGGTCAGACCTCACCTGGAGTACTGTGTCCAGTTCTGGGCACCACAGTTCAAGAAGGACACTGACAAACTGGAACGTGTCCAGAGGAGGGCAACCAAAATGGTCAAAGGCCTGGAAACGATGCCTTATGAGGAATGGCTAAGGGAGCCGGGCATGTTTAGCCTGGAGAAGAGGAGGTTAAGGGGTGATATGATAGCCATGTTCAAATATAAGAAAGGATGTCACATAGAGGAGGGAGAAAGGTTGTTTTCTGCTGCTCCAGAGAAGCGGACATGGAGCAATGGATCCAAACTACAAGAAAGATGATTCCACCTAAACATTAGGAAGAACTTCCTGACAGTAAGAGCTGTTCGACAGTGGAATTTGCTGCCAAGGAGTGTGGTGGAGTCTCCTTCTTTGGAGGTCTTTAAGCAGAGGCTTGACAACCATATGTCAGGAGTGCTCTGATGGTGTTTCCTGCTTGGCAGGGGGTTGGACTCGATGGCCCTTGTGGTCTCTTCCAACTCTATGATTCTATTCTATGATTCTATGATCCCTAGCTAACAGGACCAGTGGTCAGGAATGATGCGAATTGTAGTCCTAAAACATCTGGAGGGCCGAGTTTGGGGATGCCTGGTATATATGATGTCTTTCTGAAAGTCCAGGTATCTTTCCTTGTAGAAATAAAATTACCAAGGCCTTGATTTCACAAAGCAGCAGGTGACGTGAAAACCAATTTAGACTGCAAGTTCATAATATCACTGAATACTTCTCCCTACACACTGCCTAACATGTCAAGGATGTGAGTGCAAAGTATATCATACAGTGGTACCTCGGGTTAAGTACTTAATTCGTTCCAGAGGTCCGTACTTAACCTGAAACTGTTCTTAACCTGAAGCACCACTTTAGCTAATGGGGCCTCCTGCTGCTGCTGCACCGCCAGAGCATGATTTCTGTTCTCATCCTGAAGCAAAGTTCCTAACCTGAAGCACTATTTCTGGGTTAGCGGAGTCTGTAACCTGAAGAGTATGTAACCTGAAGCGCATGTAACCTGAGGTACCACTGTACACCTAAAGCACATGATTTCCCCTCAAGGACACCTGGGAATTGTAGCTCTGCGAAAGGGTAAACTCCAGTTCCCAAGATTCTTTGGAGAAACCATGTATGCAGCAAATTGGTGTGTCACGAATGTTTATGAACTTTCCACTCCTGAGAATTTATGTTGCAAAACACTGTGCTCCTATTTCACTACAATCTGCCAATTGCAGCCTGAAGAAATAACCAATAAAGTGAAATGAGTAAGAGTGTGGGATTTAGAACAGGAAGAACCAGGGCTGTCTTAAGTATATCCAGCACTGTGGTGCAAAGATCCCTCCGGCGCCCCGCCCCGCCCCATTTCCCAGAGGTGTCAACCTTTTCCCTAGCCTCTGCAGGGATCACTCTCCTCCTGCGGAGGCTTGGGAAGGAAGCTGCACGTCCGCCAGCCATATAGTTGGCGGGGTGCAGCTTGCATCCTAAGCTTCTATGGGGATCGCTCTGATGGAGGCTCGGGAAGGTGGAGGCTTGGGAGGCAAGCTGCACGCCCGCCAGCCATATGGTTGACAGGGCGCAGCTGATGGGCGTGCAGGGAAAGGGGTGGCCGCCAGCGCTGGCAAAGCTGCGCAGCTCCCCCACTCACTGGGGTGCCCCTGAGAGGCAACACGCCAGTAAGCCCAATGGGAAAGACGGCTCTGGGAAGAACATAACAAGTGCCTCCTGGATCAGTGGCCTGTTGAGTCCAAAATCCTGTCTTCATGCTGGCCACACGGATATCTGCGGGAAACCTGCAAGCCTAAGCACAAGGGCACTCTCCCCTCCAGGAGTTTCCAGCAACTGGCCTTCAGAAACATTATTAGCAGAGCATGGCCAACGCGGCTAGTGGTCACCAAAAGCTTTATCCATCATTAATTTGTCCAATCTCTTTTAAAGCCATGCAAGTTGGTGGCCGTCGCTGCCTCTTGTGGGAGCGGGTTTTATAGTTTAACTACAGAAGAGCTGGGTTTAAATCATGGCTCAGGTGCAAAAGGTTGCCTGTTTCAAGGTTATTGCAAGGGTAAGTGTGGCAGGAGATGAAGCAAGCCACCATGTGCCAGCATGGTTCCCAGATCGCATCTCTGTGAAAAGCAAGAGCATGTGGCCACTCCAGGATGGAGCACACATGACAAGTGGGAGGAAGAGACTTGAACGGGGTGGAGAAGCACATTATATTGCATTGCACTGTAGTCTGAAATACAATAATTATATGACATCTAATGCCGTGGACTGCAATTGCTACAACCAATGATGTAGTCCTTGGCAATTTTACCAAGTGGTCCATGGCGTGCGGAGTTTAAGGCAGTGACGGAGCATACAGATGGCTCCAGGTAGGACTGGGCGATACTCTTTGCCTAAGACCCTGGAATCTGTGCAGATGCTACTGAGCTCAATGTGGACCAGGGACACGGGTGGCGCTGTGGTCTAAACCACTGAGCCTCTTGGGCTTGCCGATCGGAAGGTCAGTGGTTCAAATCCCTGTGATGTGAGCTCCTGTTGCTCTGTCCCAGCTTCTGCCAACCTAGCAGTTTGAAAGCCTACCAGCATGAGTAGATAAATGGGCGGGAAGGTAAACGGCGTTTCTGTGCGCTCTGTCTTCCATCATGGTGTTCTGTTGTGCCAGAAGTGGTTTAGTCATGCTGGCCACATGACCCGGAAAGCTGTCTGTGGACAAATGCTGGCTCCGTCGGCCTGAAAGCGACATGAGTGCCACACCCCGTAGTCGCCTTTGACTGGATTACACCATCCAGGGATCTTTTACCTTTTAACTTAATGTGGACCAATGGTCTGACTCAGTACAGTGGTACCTCGGGTTACAGATGCTTCAGGTTACAGACGCTTCAGGTTACAGACTCTGCTAACCCAGAAATAGTACCTCAGGTTAAGAACTTTGCATCAGGATGAGAACAGAAATCATGCAGTGGCGCAGCGGGAGGCCCCATTAGCTAAAGTGGTACCTCAGGTTAAGAATGGGCCTCCAGAACGAATTAAGTTCTTAACCCGAGGTACCACTGTATAAGGCAGTCTTTTTATGAACCTAAGTTTGGGAACCACAGCCTTGGAGGAAGGGTGGAATAAAAAGACATAAATCAGGGATGGGGAGCCTGTAAGTTCATCATCTCTGACCAGCAACCAGGCTGGGTGGGACTGAAGGGAGATGAAGTCCCGCGAAACCTGGAGGCCCTTAGACCCACCTCGGCCTCCCAGAAAGGGCGGGAAACCAGCACGTCCCCGTCGAACTCTTGGCCTCCTCCCCTCCAGGCGACAAGGCGGCGCGGCGCTTCTTCCACGGTTCAGCCTCGCTCTCTCAGTTCGCCCATAATTCGCTTCCACGCGCCGCGTTCCCTCCGCCTCCTTCGCGCCGCTCTTCTTCTCCAGGGCGGGGCGGAGGGCAGGGGAGCCCCAGACGCGTCTCGTCGGGGCTGCGGTCACTCTCTTGGCTCGGCGGGGCGGTTTCGCGCAGGTGGGAGGCGCTGCCGAGTCCGCGGCTTAATCCGAGGCGGGCGGGGAGGGAGGGGGGAAACTTCCTGTTGAACTTGCCGGCTGACAGTCGCCTGCGGACCGTCGGGGGCTGAGCCATGGGGAAGCTGCTGGCACTCGCCGTCGTCGGGGTCCTGGGCGCCCTGATCGGGGAAAGGCTGATGGGATTTCGGTAAGTTGCTCCCTCGGCGCCGCGCTCGGCTTGTTTACTGGCGAAGTAATCCCCGGGTGGGGGACTCGTTCCGGGAGTTCATCGCGTTCAGATGGAGGTTCACTCCGCATAGGATCGAGCTGCCTTTAACCCTGTTGCCTTTAACCCTCTTGCGGGGCTGGAGGGAGGAAGCGAGGCGCAAAAGGAGGCGCAGGCAGGCGTTAGATCCCACTGTGCTCTTTGGTTTGGGGATCTGCCGTTCGGTTCCCTTTCGTCCCCTCGCTCGCTCACGGTGCCATCCTGCGCTTTCAGTGGCGCGCTTTACCGCCAGGGAAAACGTGGGCAGCAGCAGCAGCAGGATCGCAGCCGAAAGCTGGTCCCTGGCCGTCAGAGCCCCGCTGAACTCCGCGGGGCTCTCTTCGGAGTTAGGAGCCATAGGATCGCGCGCGCTGCAAGTGGCTGGGACTCTGCAGCTTCCTCTGCTGCGCGTTTAGAAGGAAACGCAGCAGCAAAAGCGTAAATTTTGGGGCCGTCTGATCCAGGCGTTAAAAAAGAAAAGAGGAAAACGGTTCCTAAGACATGTGATTCAAAAGTGAGGGAGCTCGCTGCTTTCCTGGCTTCTGGCCCTCTTGTTTTAAAGAGAAGAGTTCAGGACGAACTGCCTTGTGGGGCCCTGGGAAAGTTTCCTCCGCTAAATTAGGTTAGAACGTGGTGGGGGTTCGGCTGGAAGCCTGGACCCTTTGTTTAGCCGTAGCGCCTAGATTCTCCGGGCAAGATATATAATGTCATCTCAATGTCTTCTGCCCCTCCTAAAATAGCAGGTCGGCTGCTGCTGCTTGCTTGCTTGCATCTCATCCCTGCTGTGGGCAGAACAAGGCACTGAGGCTCTCTTTGTTTCCCAAAGAATGGAAGTGGGGAGAGGGGAGGGGATGCTTAACTCATTATCTGCCAGTTTCCCCAATTTTAACAGGTTATTCTTCTCACTTCCTCCCCTTGGGCTCCAGAATTTGAAAGTAAGCCCAGCTGGTAGGGAAATGGCCTCTTCCGATCTGCTGGAGAGAATTGACAGCAATCCACCTAAAATTCAGTTTGGGGAAAGGGTTAAGCACTCCCCCCCCCAAACACCCCTTGCAGCACACAAGAAGCTACTCTACATTCATGAGGTTTGGGAAAGTGTCTTTGCTGCAACCATGTCAAGTTCTGCACTGACTAAGCTTTGCTGCTACTCTTGGCAAAATTCATTGCACAGTTAAGGTAGAGGTAGCGAGAAAACTAAACCCCAATGGGCCAAGGCTGTTGCAAATGTACTTGTTTGCATCTTCTGCTCAACACATGTATGAGCGCAGCAAATCTTGAGTTTATATATGCAGTGGCGTAGCGTGGGTTGTCAGCACCCGGGGCAAGGCAAGTAATTTGCACCCCCTAACCCGTGGATTTCCGCCCCCTAACCCTAACCCCCAGATGTTGCGCCCGGTGCGGCCGGCCCCCCTGCACCCCTACGCTACGCCACTGTATATATGCATACTTAATTTTATTTGTATGATGCCTTTCCGCAGTTTAAACCATGCCGAAGGCGGCTTGCAGCCTGAATAATACATAACTATGACATAACAAAGGTAGTCATAAACAATAAACAAAAGATTAAAAAATGCACAACTATTTCCACCACATAAATCCCAAGATCTAAAATTAAGACATGGATAAAACCAGCAACAACCCCCCAACAGCACCCTAACCCATGAGTTGGTTCAGCTTTTGCAGCTGGAGTCAGTCAAGCCAGCTGGAAAATGGCCAGCAAGGTAGGGAACAGGTCTTCAGGACTCACAGCCAAGATGGAGTGTGCTTTAAGAGTGCTTTAAATGGATGAGAACACACACACTGTAAGTCTTGAGACTGCACCAAACATTAAATAGTGTTCTTATACAATTTTACAGGCGTGGTGAACCATGGGAACTGTAGTTCGTTGTTGGAAATTGCTCTGTGCAGTCAGCACCCTTAGCAAACTACTGTTCCCAGTATTATTTGGGAAGAGTGCTTTAAATGTATGGTGTGGATATGACTGCCTCAGTCGTACATAAAGCTGGGGGTGGGTTAATAGGAGGGAAGTCTGGTTTTTAAGAGCAAAGGGGGCATACAGAAGGAAATGACAGGCCTTCCTTGTTCCTGTGGGTTACTTTCTCATGCAGTTTTCCTTTAACTGGATTCCTGCGCTGGAAGTGGGAGTGCCTGGGCAAAAAATCACCAGTTTCATATTTCATATTACTTTGCAGGGCTGAGTTGCAGTTACTTATGTACTTTGTCTTGTGTTTGGAGTAATAAGGCTCTCTGTTCTGGCTGAAGGACAAAGGTTGTTAAATGTCAACCTTCTGAATGGTGCATAAATGTAATATAAACTAATTATGAAGCCAGCATCTATTTTGGTTTATGAGTAAGCACTCTGCTAATTGGACAGTTAATTAGAAGGAAGAGGTTTGCGGTCCTCTGGGCTTGGTGCCGGGGGGGGGGGGGAGGTGGAGGGGAAGAAAAGGGATATCCATTTATTTGTTTTTAATTTTTGTCCCTGTTTCTTGATCTGCAGACACTTTGCTCTGTGATACCCCTAGTGATCTGGCATGAATGTTCTTTGGTTTGCAAACTAACCTCTCTGTGTTAATGCACTCTTGTCAACAGCCAATGACAACCTTCATTTCCAGTTTGACCAGGGAGCATAATTTGCAATAATGCTTGCCATAGTTCTCTGTAGAGAATTATTTGTTAAGACCTCTTGGTTGCAAATGTGTGGAATAAGGCAGCCAAACATCCCCAAACTTAAAACGTTTGCCTTAAAATGGGTCCCATTCATTTTAGTTCATTCATTACACTTGCATGTATGTTTGGGTTGCTAACTAGCTATCTCGAAGGATTACACATGGCGGAAAATTATAAGAGGGCATAATAAACAAACATAGCCAGGGAAACCTGCAGTTAAGGAGATAACAGTGGCATCGTATTTTACTTTTGTAAACCTGGACAGCAACAAGCAGTTTTCTTTTTCACACGACCAGCTACCCGCCTTCAGATAACAGTTTTATATGCTACACAATTTGGGTTTGAATGAGGAATACGGAGTTTCTCATTGCTCAGCAGTGGTGGGTAAGTGCACTGTTGTCACAGCTGGAATCAGCATAATTCAAATAGCTGCACATCAGTGATACTGAGGCCCCGTTATTCTGTTGCAAACTGCAGAGGGATCACATAGGCTTCCCACTCCAGCGGGAAGATATTAAGCCAAGACTGCATATTTGTGTTACTGATGAGAGCATTTATGCAAGAAGTAACTCCCGGTGCGTGTTCAGAGGAAACAAAACCAGTTGTGCAAAATCCTTCCTAGCGAGGATGAACCGTATCAAAACACAATAATATATAATGGGGTGTTCATGGGGAGTTGAAAAGCGTTGCTGCAATACAAAAGATTTTTTGAAAAGGTTAGGATGCAAACATTCCTTACTAGGGTGAAGAACGAAGAGATGACACCCAGGTTTATTTCCAAGTAAATGTACAGTGGTACCTCAGGTTAAGTACTTAATTCCTTCCGGAGGTCCGTACGTAACCTGAAACTGAACTTAACCTGAAGCACCACTTTAGCTAATGGGGCCTCCTGCTGCTGCCGCACCGCGAGAGCACGATTTCTGTTCTTATCCTGAAGCAAAGTACTTAACCTGAAGCACTATTTCTGGGTTAGCAGAGTCTGTAACCTGAAGCATATGTAAGCTGAAGCGTATGTAACCTGAGGTACCACTGTACATTGAATCTTTGGTTAAAGTGCCATGGAAATGTACTGTATACTCATTTCAGGTTATTTACACTGTGACAAGAGGGCTTTGCAGTGCAAGTCTGCTATGTTGCAATCTTGCTAACACAGCAGTAAAGTGGAGGTAGATATTGAAGTTGTAAAAAAAAAAAAAGAATTGGGGCAAGGCAAAGGGATAGCAACTGTTAACTGGAGACTGCTGTGCAATAGAGCATGGACAGCCATGGTTTTGTCTGTTGTATTCTATTAATGTGGTCCTTCCAGCAGATAGCAATGTTAGGAATCCCTGGAAGTATTTTCTGTGAAATATTTATTGAGACATCATCAGGGACTCCTGTGTGGGGGAGCATAGCTCTGCTCAGCTAATCTGCATGGAAGCAGGTCGTGTCACTTGGTGGGTGAGAGAGAGAGAAATTGTGGGGAGGACCTGCCCGCTTCTGCTCTGACCCCTTGGGGAGCTGGCAGTAGGTAACTGCAGACCTCACGCCAGAAATGGCTAGCCACCACTGATTTAAACAATATCTGACAGCTGTCCATCCAATTCCTTCTTGAAACTTCTAGGGGGGAAATTCCACAGAGCCCTCCATTGCCTAATTGAACTGAACCAGGAGGTTTCCCCCCCCCCAGACAGCCATTGTAAGGGCACAGTTGACTGGGAAGATCTCTTGTGCAAGCCCCACTAAATTGAAAGCAAGCTGTGCAGGAGTACCCTTCTGTAGCTTCCATTCATTGCAGTGAGGTAGACGATCTTTCCTCTTGGGTTGTACCCTAAGCGATCATTGTTCTAACCTGAGCCCCCGTATTTTGCCTGTCCTTTAGGTGATCTGATAATGCCTTGTCCAGTCTGCCCTTGGGCAATCTCTTTAAATATTTGAGAAGTTTTCCCTTTAAACCATTGATTGTCCAAAACAAACATTTCCCAAGTCTTTCAATGTAGTTTGTTCCAACTGCTTGAGCCACAAAGCTCACTAGCATCAGCCACCTCGGTCTAACATGTCTCACAGGGTTGATATCTCTTCATTTAAAGCACATTTGGAGCACATTATTTCCTTCAAGGAATTCTGGGCACTGTAGTTTGTTAAGGGTTCCTGGGAATTGTAACTTTGTGATGGGTAAACTACCATGCCCAGAATTATCTGAGGAAAAGAATGAGCTTCCAATGTGCTTTAGCGTTCTACTGTGTCCACAGGGTTACACCGAAACAATCATGGGTTGGATTGTCACCATTTGCATTGCTCATACCTGAATTATCTCTGCTGGTTGCTACCACTCAAACTGTGGAGACCAAATAAATTAAATTAAAAAATTATTTGTCCAGGGGCACCTTAGAGACCAACTAAGTTTGTTCTGGGTAGAAAGCTTATACTCAGAACAAACTAAGTTGGTCTCTAAGGTGCTACTGGACAAATAATTTTTTAATTTATTTTGACTGTGTCAGACCAACACGGCTACCTACCTGAATCTAAAATTGTGGAGACTAAAAGCTGCAGTTGGACCTAGGCAATGAATGCAGTCCAAAGTGCCAACGCTCTTTCTTGTGCATTGGCATAAAAATGCCAATTAACTGTGGCTTTCCATTTCCCAAGAGATCTTCAATGAGATTTTGTACACAACATGCATTTAAAGCACATTTCCCCCTGCCCCAAAGTATCCTGGGAACTGTAGTTTGGCAAGGGTGCTGGGAAGTGCAGCTTTGTGAGGGATAAACTACAGTTCCCAGGAATCTTCAGGGGTGTGTGTGTGCTTTAAATGTATGGTGTGCGCCTGAGGCAGTCTGTGATCTATATGAACTGACTAACCTGAATGTGATTCACCACCCAAGCGGAAATTTGTTCTGCAATAGAAGGAAAGTCATATACGGTAATCACTGTCATTGCTGGCAATCTTTTAATTATGTTAATTCGAAGAGAGTAAAATTTCAGTGTGCATCAGCTTGGCCTATTTAGCTTTCTTGTTTTACTTTTGTTTGTTTAGTAGACAAAGCTATTTTTGTGTGTGGAAACTTTCACAATTTGCAGTTGACACCCATTCATTGCTACAAATGAACTTATGAAGCTGAAAATATTCGGAGCGGGGAGTGGGGAGGTATGGAAAACACTCTGCCCTACATGACTGCTACCAAGTCAGATGGTCCTATAGTTTAAAGCAGGCTTCCACAACCTCAGCCCTCCAGATGTTTTTGGCCTACAACTCCCAGGATCCCTTGCTAGCAGGCCCAGTGGTCAGGGTTGGTGGGAATTGTAGTCTCAAAACATCTGGAGGGCCGAGGTTGAGGAAGTCTGGTTGAAAGCCTTTTCAAAGGTCCTGTAATACATGCATTGGATGGCACAACATGCAATAAAGCTAAGCAGGGTGTGGCTGATTCCTCCTACCTTTCCCAAGTTTTCCTAGCTTCCAAATCATGTTTTCAATGGCACTATTAAGTCAATACTGATGGTGTTGCCTGTTCAGCAGTGGGCGTTGGGGAACACTGTGACACCATAAGAACAGGGGTGTTTCCTTTGCTACTGCTGCTGGGAGCTGAGCTTAGCACCATATCTTGCAATCTTCTGCTCACCATGCTACAAACCTTCGGGAAAGATAAAGGCAGACACGGGTGTGTGGTGTATTGACATGTCCTAAAATGATTCCCCCCTGCAACGGTTCCTCATTGGCTTCAAAAAGGCAGTTCTAGCCTCTGCAACAGAAAACATCTGGGTCTCCTTAAAACAATGGCAACTCATAAAGTCATGAAATCGAAGGGCACGATAGTTCTTGGTTTTGGAAGTGCTGGATGAAAAAGACACTCAGGGGCTTAGAACTGTTTTTGGTGTTTGTTGTTTTTTTGGTAAGACAGTCCCTGCCCTCAGGCCCATGGTCTTAAAAAGACTTGACACATGGAAGAAAGAAGGAATGGGAGGGAGAAGGGAGGGGAAAAACAAGCTCCAAAACAAATTATTAAAGTTAAAGCCAGTGTCAGTTGCAGTTCTGACTGTCCTGCCCTCATTAAAGAGCAGTCCTTTCCCTGAAGCACTCTTCTGTGAGAGGCACTGCACACACGCACACTCTCACACACATACACCCTGGTGATGGCTTAGTATCTAAGCCAAGGGTAGGCAACCTAAGGCCCGGGGGCCAGATGCAGCCCAATCACCTTCTCAGTCTGGCCCGCAGATGTTCCGGGAAATAGCGTCTTTTTACATGAGTAGAATGTGTCCTTTTATTTAAAATGCATCTCTGGATTATTTGTGGGGCCTGCCTGGTGTTTTTACATGAGTAGAATGTGTCCTTTTATTTTAAATGCATCTCTGGGTTATTTGTGGGGCATAGGAATTCGTTCATTCCCCCCTCCCCAATATAGTCCGGCCCACCACATGGTCTGAGGGACGCTGGACCGGCCCACAGCTGAAAAAGGCTGTTGACCCCTGATCTAAGCCTTCAGTCCTCTACCCACTTAGCCGAGAACAAACCTTGTTGAACCCAACGGGACATAATTTTGAGTAGACATGTATAGGACTGCTCTGCAAGACTCAAGGCATTTCTGGATTAATCATGCCATTTATATCCAGTTTATACTGACTGGGCCGGTGGGAGGGAAGCTCGCTGGAAGTAGGGAGCATTCCATTCCAGCCAAAGGAGGTATAAGTGTCATCTGAATGGAGGTAGAATTTGGCAATGAACCCATCAGAAAGGCTATAGGGAGGAATGCATGCACCAAAACCCTTTGGGGAGAGGGGCACAATGCCTTTAAATGTGAATAGTTGGCCAGTCTGAGCCCAAGGTACCAGTTCTGGGGAGCAAACGCAAGAGAGGGCTGTTCTCTTTGCCCTGTGAGTGGACTTCCTGGAGGCATCTGATGGGTCACTATGACTAGATGGGGCAGATTTGGTAGGGCTCTGCTTTTGCTCTTCCATATTTCCTATTTTAAGGCTACGTTTATATTTGCTTTCTCCTCCAGACATAGATTGTGTGCCTCGCGAGAATATAAACCGAAGCGGCTTCCAAACTGCCACCTTATAAAAGGAATTGGTAGGTCTCCTGCATGCTTTTGTTTGCGTTTATTCCCTCCGAATTCTCTTTTCTCCATCCTTTCTATGCCTATTTAAACAAGCCCTCTTTCCAGAGGGATTTACATCGTCTCAATTTTTGTACTTAGTTTTGTTTTTAGAGGCGCTTCATTAGTATTATTGTTACGTAAATAGTATTTATATGGAATTGTGCAGAAAAGAACAGAGATTGGGTCTGCAGGCTGGTTGTGAAAACTAAATTGGGTATCTTCAGCCTTCTCAGACGAGCCACGTTTAATTCCAAGATCCATTTGGGGACCTATTTCCTATTTTTCTTACCATATATTTGCATGCATGATAGTCGTGCTCCTGTTGCATCCCACCTTGGGTCAGGCTGCAACCCACCAGTTGAAGACCAGTGAAGTAAATGACCATGCAGGGGCCTTAGCTCAATTAGTGGAGGGCATTCTTTGCATTATTACTATTATTGTTGATTTATTAATTGCCTTCTAAAACACCGTCTCAAGGCAATTTACGATAATTAAAAGCCGTTAAAGGCACAAAGCAAAAGACACATTTAAAACAAGACTTAAATCCCTAACAGGTGGGCATTTGTGGTAAAGACCCATTCATCCAGCCGGCATGCCAAGCAGCCCAGGGCTGATACCTGATATTTCCAGTTTAAGCCCTTCTACAGGAGACTCTGAAGAAGCATCTCTGAATGGGATGCTGGCTGAGGCTGATGGAAGTTGTAATCCAGCAACCTTGGCACAAATCAGCCACCTCTGGTGTAGACGATACACAGTCTTGACTAGGCCGCTTCCTATGATATTTTGTGTTTATTGACTTAGTCGCACACTTGAAATCCAGGGGGAACTAGTACTCTGTAAATGCTTACCCTTTCTTAAAACCACCAGAGTACCAATTTGAACCGACACTCTTGAATTGGCCCTCTGTAATCCTCTTGGATCTGATGGCAACATGCCTTAGACAGGGACGGATTCTGGAAGCTGTCGGGGACACGATTGACTCAAGAGATGTTGAAATGACAGCTGAAGTTGTTCCTGTCTCACATCAATAATCAAATGATGAGAGTTGGCCTATGCCAAAAGTATACTGTATTGGGGATGGGACTCCTCTCTAAATCGTCATTCCCTCAATGCTTTCCAGATGTTTTGGGCTACAACTCACGTCACCCCCAACTTTTAGCCATGCTGCCTGGGGTGGATAAGACTGGTAGTTCAAAACATCTGGAGGGTGCCATGTTAGGGAAGCCTGCTCTAAGCTGTAGTTCTTGTACAGAGGCTCAAAGATTTGGTGCAGTTGTTGCAAGCTTGACCTAAGGTAAGGATTGAGGAATGCATTCTTCCTTAGCGGCTGAGGCCAGCTGCACGATCTATGCAGCAAACATAGTTTTTGTGTGTGCATTGGTCATAGCTGTCAACGTTTTCCATTTTTTTTTAAAGGGAAATTCCCTTATTCCAAATAGCATTCCTCACAAGAAAAGGGAAAAGTTGACAGCTATGACATTGGTATTGCCACAGATACACCCTTATGCACACGCCTGAGGACCCTGTCTCTGGAGATTCCTCCGCTTCTGAATGCATGTTTCCCCCACTTTCCATGTTTGCTGAGGAAACACCAATCTACATACAGCAGCTGTGTTTGCCACAAAATATTAATTTTTTTGGTTATGTTTTTTATCCCATGTTTTCCTCCAATGAGATCATGGTGGCATGCACTCTTCCTTCCCCTTCCTTTTTAAAATCTTTTGCAACAACCCTGTGAAGTAGGTTGACCTAACAGACAGTGACTGGCTGAAGATAACCCAGAGAGTTTAGCCTGGGCCTTCCAAGTCCTAGTTTTGACATTCCAATCATTACAGGTTCTGGTACCAAGGTGAGCTACACCTAGCGTGAGTCCCTTACAAGTTCAAATTCTTATATAACTAGTCATTCTTGGCAGTAAAAGAACACTGAAATATTTGTTTTGTTTTATTTTAGCACTGTGGTTTGCTCTGTATGGACTGATATTTAGGTGTTCCATTATTTTTTTGTTCTGGCAAAACCACAATAATAATACCTTCAGTATTGAATAATACCAGACTTCCCACACCCCTTATTTCAGAAGGCAGGCTGTTTGCAGGGTGTGGCAGGGCTGAGCATTTGCCAGGGCCCTGAGATTAGCAGAGGGTCTGCTGCCTGTTCTTTCAACTCTTGACAAGAAAGTCAGATGCTGCCTAAGGGGTTTATCAGTGTGTGTCTCAGCTAAGTTCAGGGAGCCTACTGAGGGTGCTGAGTCAGCATCGCTGGAGGGTGATATTCTGAGCACGCTGGCATTGTGTGCCAGCGAGAGAGAGTTCAACCTGTGCACGATAAGAGCTGTGACAACTTGTGTGCTCCTAATGCCGATGCAGAGCAAACATGTCAGCAGATAGAGCCAAGCCCCGAGATCTTCACAAGAGCCTTGGCCTACGCAACACGCCCTCCCCCTGGCACATTTCCCAGCTGAAGGTTAGCTAGCCTCTCAGCCATTCCTCTCCATTGCATTTGCTTTTTGTGGATGGGCAAAGATCACCATAGCAACCAGAGCCTTTTGCAGCTTCCAGTCGCCGATAAAAGAGAATTTTGCATTGGCCCAGCTTGTTGCCTCTGAATTCCTGTCTCTCCTTGGCGTGGGGTTCTGAGTAACAGTTCGGTGGGGCTGTTCTCTCATTGCTTCCATGGTGCTTGTTTCTTACACACGTGTAAGGTGCAACGGTCCGACTCAGAATAATGCAGTCTATGTCCTAATACTTTAAAAGAAGCAACCTTGTACTCTACTGTATTGTATGGATGTGTCTGAGCAAGATCTTTCTTCTTTTTTTCCTTTGCAGAAACTGGCTCGGAAGATATCGACATACTTCCTAATGGCCTGGCTTTCATTAGTTCTGTAAGTTATCCCAGCAGGCTTGTCTTTCAGGGAAGGCTGGGCTTGAGTTCGCAATGCACCGAAGGAATACTTGAAAATTGCAGGCCAGATCTATTCCCACACAAACACACCCCTTGTTTTCAACAGAATGCCTTTCACACTGTACGTAACTGGGCAGAATGCAGGGGTGCTCATTAGAGACTGATGGTTAAAGGGTGCAAGGGTGGGCTTGAAGATTAGGTCACCATTACTAGCCTTTCCCCACCACCCCAGCATGCTAAGGGGATAAAAGCCACTTAGTAGTGTAGAATAAATAAATAAAACAAAGCCTTCTCCCAAGTGGACTGGTGCAGCAGGGCTGCATGGTTTCTCTACTGACCACACAGTAAGGCACTGAGGGATAATGTAATCCATCTATTGGTGGAATTTAGGGGAAGCCCTAATAAACCTGGACTACATAGCTATTTTGGGACGTGGGTGGCGCTGTGGGTTAAACCACAGAGCCTAAGACTTGCTGATCAGAAGGTCGGCGGTTTGAATCCCCGTGATGGCCAATGCTAAATCCCATTGCTTGGTCCCTGCTCCTGCACACCTAGCAGTTCGAAAGTACGTCAAAGTGCAAGTAGATAAATAGGTACCACTCCGGCGGGAAGGTAAACTGTGTTTCCGTGTGCTGCTCTGGTTTGTCATGCTGGCCACATGACCCGGAAGCTGTGCACCAGCTCCCTCAGTCAATAAAGCGAGATGAGTGCCGCAACCCCAGAGTCGGCCATGACTGGACCTAATGGTCAGGGGTCCCTTTACCTTTACATAGCTATTTTAAAGCAGCAATGGCTAACCTGTGGCCGCCTGGCTGTTGCCAGACAGGAGCTCTCATCAAACCCAGCCAGTGCAGCCCATGGTGAGGGATGATGACAGTTGTGGTTCAGCAACATTTGGAGGACCACAGCTTAGCATTTCAGTGAATATCCAAGGAAAACAGATGAGTTATGAAAACGTCTCTCTGAGATCTTCCTAACCCTTCATGTGACAAAAGGCCTGCTTTCTTTGTTTGCAAAGGGTTTGAAATACCCCGGGATAGTATCGCTTGCCCCTAATAAAAGAGGAGAAATACTTCTTATGGATCTAAAAGAAGACAATCCTCGACCTGTTGAGCTGAGAATCAGCCGGGGGTTTGATCTGGCATCCTTTAACCCTCATGGGATCAGCTTATATATTGATGATGGTAAGTAGATTTGCCCATAAGGAAGGCTGATAAAACAGTATTTATTCTGTTTATTGTTTCATATCTGTAGCCATTCCTTCCTCTCCCTAGACGGGGCAGCTGCTGAGAGCTGCTTCATTTCCCCGTATACGTTCTCCATAAGTTCACTCATACTTCATTGCTTGTTTTGTCAGACTCATTCAGTTTTTGCCTTTCCCTAGATGACACTGTGTACCTCTTCGTCGTAAATCACCCACATCAGAAGTCAACGGTAGAGCTATTTAAATTCGTGGAGGACGACAATTCTCTGGTGCACTTGAAAACGATCAAACACGAGCTTCTGCCAAGGTATATAATATCTAAAACAATTCTGTCTCCTTTGAAGAGCCCGTTTTAATTTATGCCAAGCACTCTGTACAATATGCAGAACAGCTACTTATTACTTGCAAGCTGGACCTGCAATGAAATGTTGCGCCATGCAGGGATTCTGCCCAGGGTTCCATTTTGCCCTCGCTTTTCACTTGGTCAGCATTCCACGCTCGCTGGGCATGTTCAGTCCTGATTAAGGGTTTTACTGCAGAGTTTTGTTTATACTGAAAGGGTTTTACTGCAGAGTTTTGTTTATACTGCAAGCTTCAGGTTCCCCACTGCCTGCCCTCCTGCACCCTGTGTTGGCTGATACCTCCCTCCTGTGTGTGGATGGTACCATTTTGTCTGAATAAGGTCTGGCACTCAAGGGAACTGAGATCACTCTTGGCTTGCATGGTGGTATGGTATGCAATTGTGAATGCTCATACGCAGACTTGTGCCTTCCAGATGTTCTGGATTCTGACTCCCATCAGCCCCAGCCAGCAAGGATGATAGGAGTTTTGTTCCAAGAACATCAGGAGGACAACAAGTTAGGGAATACAGGTGGAAAACTGAATAAGCCTGTCTGCCTGTAAACCTTGCCATGTCTGGTATACAACTTGCTATGTCTCTACATAGCAGCTTAGGTTTACTCTTCTCCTTTTTTTGTCCTAGTGTGAATGATATTGTGGCTCTGGGCCCTGACAGTTTCTATGCCACCAATGACCACTATTTCACAGAGCTCATCTTGATCTACTTGGAAACATTCCTAGGCCTTACCTGGACAAATGTTGTCTACTACAGTCCGAAAGAAGTTAAAGAAGTGGCGTCAGGATTTTACTCTGCCAATGGCATTAACATTTCACCTGACGGGAAGTAGGTATCTTGCAGGTGGTGTGGCTTATACACCGTAAAGGTATTTTTAAAAATAAAATAAAATATTGCTCTCCTTTAGTCAATGCAGACTTCAAAGAGGCTAACATAAATACAGGAAAGAGAGTTCAGATTTAAGCACAGTTTTAAAACCCCCCACATACATTACAACAACTAAAGAAAGGGCAGTAATGGGTAATAAATGTAAACGGCAGCAAGGGGGTCCTCATCATGCCCTGATATTTCTGATAACTTTTATCTTGGCAATAAAGTGAACAAACAGAAGGTACAACTCATTGTCTCTTGGTTTAAGCTGTAATTCATCCGAGTGTCTACATTGCACGATAGCATTTCACTGTTAATATTTAAATTGACTTATCTGGGTCTGTGTTTGTACTAGCTTTGGGTCCCAGCCAGTGGATAGTAACCCTTCTTTACTCACATGAGTTATTTGGAGGGTTTTCCTCCTCTCCCCCCTGGAAACCAATCTTCTACTGTACCAACTAAGGGAGGAATTCAACATAGAGCTAAGCAAATTTTCCACTGCTTTTCACTGACAGAGCGATCTGCCCTCTCCTGCCCCAGCTGACAGGCTGTCCTCCTGACACACACACCTGAGCCAGTGGGAAAGGAGGGGGGGGAGCTGAAATCCTTGTGTGGGCTTCTGCTGGTGGGACTAGTTAGTTGAACCCAGGCCAGTGAAGAAGCTTGAGGAAGGCAGGACACCCCTTGATAATCTTTTGCAAGTGTGGCGAACCTTTGGCCTTCTGGATATTGTTGAACTACACCCCCCGTCCTCCGCACTGGCATGAATAACAGTCAGGGATGAGAGATGTAGCCCAGCACATCTGGAGAGCCAAAGGTTCCCCACCACTGCTGCATGGAAAGCTTTTTCACTTGAGCTCCAAGCAGAAAATCCAAGAAATCCCCATGTGATTCTCACGGAGTTGGGTGGGTGGCAGTCCCTACAGTGGTCCTCTGAAATATACTCAGAGCCCTGTAGTGATTTCATGCTCTTTATTGCAGCTTGTAAAACAGTGATTGAATTGCCCCCCAATCCTCAGGCTTTTATATACATTATTTACACAATGAGTCCCGTCTGATTGGCTGATTCTGCTTCCCCCCCTGGAGCCTGATTGGTCTTTCCTGCAGGCCAATCAGTTGTTGCATTATAGGATCCTCCCAGCCTAATAGGCTGATTAACTTCTTCCTGGAGCCTGATTGGTCTAGGATCCAAGGTTACAGAACATCCTCCATTTGTCCAAGCACATTGCGTTTTCCAGAGCTGTTTTTAGAACAGCGTCAATCAGCAGAGTGTGGGTTGGTTCTTGTTGACATTAAAGTAATGACACTTTCTGCTTCTTTTCCAAACAGATGCTTCTTTTTAAAAAAGAAATCTGATGGGCACACGACTGTTTTTTAGTTGCTAGCCCTGCTTGCTAAACTAATGTGGTGTTTGTTTTCCTGAAATGTAATAACTAAAGTGCTAATGTCATACTTGACATCAACCTTAACGTGAAAATGAAGTGATGGATTAACTTTTAAATGTGCTAAATCAATGTGTGAGCAATGTGTGAATGATAAGGACTCTTCTTCCCCACCCCACTCACATACTTCTATTTAGGTTAGAGAAATAAAATAACTATTTCTTATATAATTGATAGTGGAGCCCCTCCCCCCAAATGTACTAAGTGCACATTTCCCTGTTTGCATGAACTAGCCTTGCACCAGAACAGCCCCTCCTCCTTCCCTCTCTCATCAAATCAAAAGGTGTTGCATCTGAATGGTTTGTTTGTGCAAACCATAGTTTGGCTATAACAGCAAACCATCATTCCCCCCTCCAAAAAGAGGAGGCATGCAGAGTGCATGAGCCCACAATACTGTTCCAATCCAGAATACCGCTGTTTGAGAGCATGCTCTCCAATTGAGATGGGTTAGCAAGGATGAATATAGGGAGAACTGTCTGGTGGTTCTTCAGGATCTTTGGTTTCCTTGCTGTTTCGAGGAATACATAGGTAACATCCCATTTATTTAGTTTTCCATTGCATTTATATACCGCCTTTCTGCCAAGACACCCAAAGCGGTTTGCAACCTTAAAGTACTAAGACAGATTATATAGCATGTAAAATTGAATCAGGGAAGGGACAGTCCAACTGGAGCAGTCCGCGGTGTTGCCTGTGCTTGCCTCCCTCATCCTAGGGGTGAATCTCTAGGATCAGTTACCACAAGGCAAGGGTGGAGAATCTGTGGCCTTCCAGATGTTGTTGGACTTCCACCAGCCCAGCCAACATGGACAATGTTCAGGGATGGTAGAAGCTGGGAGTAGCTCATCAGCATCTGGAAGGCCACAGATTTCCCACCCCTGCCATAAGTAAACTTATTGCTATTTTAGGAATTTCCCAGAGGAAGGAAGGAGGACTACACAAATTAGTATATCCCCCCACCTAAAAAAAAAACTTGGCACTGTAAATCACCAGGGCAGTCTGTTTTGAGCTCCTCTTATGAATGCATTCATGAAATATTTAATTGTGTTCTAAGCCAAAGTTATTTTATTACCTGTAGCTAAAAAGGCATTCATGAAAGAGACTTTCACCCATTTCATTTCATTTCATTTCAAGGTACGTCTATGTTGCTGACTTGTTCGGTCTAAGCATTCACATCTTTGAAAAGCATGAGAATTTGAGTTTAACTCCTCTGAAGGTAAGCCATGGCCAGTTTAGAAATGAGACTAATGCAGGTATGCTGAATATCTGAAACAAACCACGGATTTTAGGCTGTTCTCCACACACACCCATTGATATTATTTTATGTTTAGAATGTGTGTGCATGCATACTCACCTGTTTGTTATCTTTAGTGAAGCCTTTGCAGCCTGGATGCTTCTCATGTGTTATACTCCTCCTCCTCCTCCTGTTTTAAATTTTGCATATTGCGTACCTTATTGTTGTAAGCCACTTCGAGACATGGTGAAAAAGCATGGTGAAAAGCGAGATGTACATTTTAAAATGTATAAATAAAAATAATTTTTTTAAGTGTGTTGTCAGGCAAACAATGCTAGCTATGGGTAAAAGAATGTATTTTCAACATTGCATATGTCAGCTGCAAGCTTTACTTACACATTGTGTGGCTTCTTCTGGGTGCTTCAGATATTGCCGGTCGACACTCTAGTTGACAACATATCAGTCGATCCTTCCACTGGAGACCTTTGGCTGGGATGCCATCCCAATGGCATGAAACTCATTTCCCATGATCCAGAAAACCTTCCTGGTTCAGAGGTTAGTAGGAACTATTTTGGCAAGATGTGTGATAAAATGTGTGGAAGCTTTTCAGCCAGCATAAATGAGAGCATGGGTGATTGACTTTGTCCCTGCAGATGTTGTTAGGCTACTCTAGTCTAGTGTTTCCCAACCTTTTTTGGGCAAAGGCACACCTGTTTCATGAAAAAAATCTCGAGGCACACCACCATTAGCAAATGTTTAAAAAATTAACTCTTTGCCTATATTGACTATATATAAAGTAACTCTCTTTAATAGGATTCAAATAAATACAGGATTAAATAAATACAGGATTAAAATACAACATTTAAACATCAAAATGCGGTTGAGTTGCAGAATTCTGCAAGCAGAATAAATTCCACAGCCCCGATGCATTGGCACCTCGTGCCGTTTGAGTTGCAGAATTTATTCAGCACACAGAAAATGGCCTTTTGGGGGGTGAATGTGGATGAAGCAGGAAGAGAACTTAAAAAAAAAAGGCATGCATGAAATCTAGCCCCAAACACACACACGCACACTTTCCCCAAAGTGGTTGATGACGCAGGATATTTCCACATGCTTCAAAAATGCACATTAAATAAAATGAGAGAGAGGAGTGCACGCACTCACCTGCCAGCCTCGGAGCTGTGGAATGCAGCGACATGAAGCAGTCTGTGTCCTTCCAGGCGCCAACTCAGACCTGCCGTGCTGTTTCGTTCCCCCGGCGTCGCTGCCTTCATCCAGCCGGATGCCTCTCCTGCCCAAGGGACGTGTCTGCAGCCACCCGGCGCAGGACGGCCCCACTTCCTGCTGCCCAGAAGGCTTTGGGGTGAGAAACACGGAGGGGCAGGAGAGTGGAGGTTCCCTTAATTGGAAAAAGCAGGGAGGCAGGCTGAAGGGAATCCCGAAGGCGCGATCGCGCACGCGCAGGCCCAGTAGCGAGCGGCGATGGGATGTGGTAGCAGCGGCGGCACACGAAGTCCCCCAGGCAGCGGAGCAGCTCGCCCGTCGAAGCCTGCACGATCACCCGCCGCGGGGAGCCGGGGGCGGCGGCGCGGTTGCCGGGCAGCGGCGGGGGTGGTGGTGGCTGCTTGCCGCCCTCCTGGGCGGAGGCGGGCACGGTGGGCACCGGCACGGCCAAGGGCCCCTGCTTGGTGCCGTCGGATGTGGGAGCTCGCTCGCTCGCCGCCCCGCGTGTGCTCGCCGAGCATGCGCAGGCCCAGTAGCGAGCGGCGATAGGATGTAGCGAGCGGCGATGGGGCTAGCCGGAGGGGCGAGCCCCCTCCGCTCCGGCCCTAAAAAGGGCAAGCCACGCCCCCTCCAGCCAGCCGATTGCCTGGCCAGGAGGCGTGGCCGGATGGGATTCCCCTGCTCTCGCGGGGGCTGAGATGGGATTCCCCGCTCACGTGGGGGCGGATGGGATTCCCCGCTCATGTGGGGAAGGGCGTGATGCCCGCAACCCCACCTCCTGGGGCAGGCCCAGTAGCGAGCGGATGCGCAGGCCCAGTAGCGAGCGGCAATGGGATGTGGGAGCTCGCTCGCTCGCCGCACCGCGTGTGCTCGCCGCCGCCGCCCCGCCTCTCACTGCCCGACTCGCCCGCCTCCACGGAACACAAGGCAAAGTTCCACGGCACACTAGTGTGCCGCGGAACACCGGTTGGGAAACACTGCTCTAGTCATCCCTGGCCATTGGCTGTGCTGGTTTGGAGATGAAGTCCAACATCAATGGGGTGGGGGACAGTAAGCCACTCTGGAATGAGATGGTATTCATCCTTACCAAGAAGATTCTGCCTTAAATTTGACAGGAGGACCTTTTTAGTTCTTTAAACATATTTTGAACAGTTTTCAGACCAAACTTGTGTTAATGTGGAATTTTTGAAGTAGTGACAGAAGGCAGCCTCATGACTCATTAGCACAGATTTTCATAGCATGTGTCAGACTAGCTGATGTTATTCTTCACAATTTTTCAGGTCCTACGTATCCAGGGCATCCTTTCTGAGAAGCCTGTAGTCACCCAAGTGTATGTCGATGACGGGTCAATAATCCAGGGGTGCTCAGTTGCAAACGTGTATGACAATCAGCTGCTTATCGGCACCGTGTTTCACAGAGCTCTTCGCTGTGAACTGTAGTTTGCTCATCCTGGACTTTGCCACAGCAGAAAAGGTCAGCCTTAATCTGAGCCAAGCTTCCTACCAGATGCAGTTCTCAAATGGCTAACTTCAAAACACTTTGCAATAAAAGTTGACAAGAATGTTCCTGGCCTTCTTCACCCACCACCCACTTCAAGAAGTAGGTAACACAAGGAAAAAATTGTTTTTTAAAAGGAAAGCAGCAACACTGGAAGATTATGTTGACTTCTTTTGACAGTGTAATTTAACAGAGAACCTCAAGTAATGCCTGCATCCATAAAGAAATGGATGCTAATTTGCAATTTTTCTGGATGACCATTGATGACTTTATTGGTGGGAGTGAGTGATTTGTTGGTGGGATGGGGGGAATCAAAGGTAATCCTTAATGACTAATTGATGCTGCTGCTTCTGGAGGATTTGGCTTTCATCTAAAAGGTTCCCAAGGACATTTGAGACCTCATGCATTCCGAGTTGCTCCTCTTCCTGTAGCACCTTTTCCACTCTTAAGGAAATCTTTATACTTGGCAATTATGCCTTTCTGTCATTCCTAGGAAGAGGCACATTTAATGCCTCCTTCAAACGTGACCTGAAGAGGGATGGATCTGATTCCACTCCATCTATAGATACAGAGCTCTTGCTCTCTCCCTCTCTTTTAAAAAGAGCTATAATTGCACCTATCAGCTGCCCCAAAGTAAGTGGAGATGGGTCTAAATCCATTCCCCACTCCTCTTTCTGAACACCTGATAGGTGCACTGTCTGCATTTTAAAACAAGAATTCCATGTGCCTCCCCAACAGCTGCACCCAGGAGAGGAACCATGTGCAGAGCAGCATTTATTCCTCATCTGGCTAGGAATATGCAAGTGGAAATCCGCATTCCTACACAGATGACACAGAGCTGCGTTAGGGTATGACCAAACCTCTCTTTTTCTGAAAAGAGCACCATGCCACTGCCCTGCAGTGCTGTGGGATAATGTCCCCAAACCTCTTCTATATATTTGGAGAGAAGAAGCAGGTGAGCTCAGAGAGAGGAACACGCTTTGCACCCAAAATGACCCAGGCTTGATTGCTGGCATCTCCAGGTAAGCATGGGAGATTTCCCAGTTCTGAAACAGTGGCAAGCTGCTGCCATTCAGTGTAGACTCTACTGAGCTAGATGGGCCCAGTGGTCTGACTGTATCTCTGTTCTTGGGTTCTTGCCCAAGCACCACCTTTTCAGCCCCAAAGCACAGCTTGCGCTTACTTCACAGTTCACAAGTATAGAAAGTTTTTGTCCCACTGGCAGTTTGCTCATCGGATATTATCTGTGTCATCAAACAGCAGTAGCAGAAGCTGGGTAATGTCTTTCCAAGGGTAGAAGTCTGTTGGGTTTTCCTTTCTCCTTTCCTTTTGCAGGTGAGAAGGAGAAGTTCTTCCTCACCTTATTAGCAGTAGTCTGGCAATAACCTGGCAGAGAGCCTAGAACAAGCTGTCACCTATGCAATCAACTTTATGCAGGAGGTATAATGCAGGGATATTACAGTATGTTCTACTCTTTTATCGCAGAGGCTGATTTTTAACTTAAAAGTTGGCTGCCAAATGAATTGCTCAACTGTATAGATCAAGTCAATTAGGTTTCTTAATAAAGTAAATAAACAACTTTTGAAACGTTTTTGGGTTGTGCTGATCTCAGCCAAATGCATCCTATGAAAACTGCAATCGCAGCAGTCTCTGAAAGACAATCTCGAAGCTACTGGGTTGCCCATCACCCTACAGCAGGGGTCAGGAACCTCAAACCCATGGACCAAATGTGTCCGTCCAGCCAAGCCTCTTTCACGCCCAGCCCTTCAGATCCTGCTGCTTCTCCCTTTGGCAGGCTCCTCAAGTGCTTTTGCCATGTGTGATATGTCTTTGAAGTGTGGTCCAGCTGCTTGCGTGCCTGTACGGAGAAGTGGGTTCAGCACATGCAGACACCTCCAGCATTTGAATGGCTGGAACGTCACCTACTATACCAGTAGAATTGCACATCGGTTGCACTGATCACTTTTTGCCACTGCCCCTACCCACTTTCTTGCTTCTGGCCTTGCTCACCATTGGCATATAACCACTGGAAGGTTGCTCATTAGGGAATGCTGCCCATGGGCTAAAAAATGCCCTGCTCCACTATCCCTGAAAATGTGGCCATATCTACAACAAACGTCCCATCCTACTAGTATGGTTTTTGCATGACGATCAACATATCCTAACTTGTTCTGTTTAAATAGCATTTCTCCCCAGTTTCCAAGTGCATTGCTAGAAGGATGATACATTCTATAACAGGCTAAAAATGTTGTCTTCCAATTACTGCTTCTACTATTCAGGTAGGTAGGGATGTTGGTCTGATGCAATCAAAATAATTTTTTTTTTTTTAAATTGTCCAGTAGCACCTTAGAGGCCAACTAAGTTTGTTTGGGGTATAAGCTTTCGTGTGCATGCACACTTCTTCAGATACTGATGAAGTGTGCACGCACACGAAAGCTTATAATAAAATAAATAAATAAATTTTATTTATATCCCGCCCTCCCCAGCCAAAGCTGGGCTCAGGGCAGCTAACAACAATCAAAATAATCCAACGTTCTAAAAACTTTTCATTATAAAAATTAATTAAAATCAAATTGGTGGCAACCATTAAGCAAAATTCTGTGCAGATTGCCAGAGGAGGGGGTCAGGCTGCGCCCTGACCAAAGGCCTGGTGGAACAGCTCTGTCTTGCAGGCCCTGCGGAAAGATGTCAGGTCCCGCAGGACCCTAGTCTGTTGTGACAGAGCGTTCCACCAGATTGGAGCCGCGGCCGAGAAAGCCCTGGCTCTAGTTGAGGCCAGCCTAACCTCTCTGTAGCCTGGGATCTTCAGGATGTTTTTATTTGCAGATCGTAAGTTCCTCTGTGAGACATACCAGGAGAGGCGGTCCCGTAGGTACGAGGGTCCTAGGCCATATAGGGCTTTGAAGGTTAAAACCAGCACCTTAAACCTGATCCTGTACTCCACCGGGAGCCAGTGCAGCTGGTATAGTACCGGATGAATGTGATCACGCAGCGAAGACCCCATAAGGAGTCTCGCCGCGGCATTCTGCACCCGCTGGAGTTTCTGGGTCAGTCTCAAGGGCAGCCCCACGTAGAGCGAGTTACAATAATCCAGTCTGGAGGTGACTGTTGCGTGGATCACAGTGGCTAGGTCAGGACGAAAGAGATAAGGAGCCAACTGCTTAGCTTGGCGGAGATGAAAAAATGCCGTCTTTGTTATAGCTGTAATCTGCGCCTCCATAGAGAGGGAGGTATCGAAGATTACACCCAAACTCTTAACGGACGATGCTGGCACTAATTGCACCCCCACAAGAGATGGGAGTTGCCCCCTCAATCCCATATCGTCCCGTCTCAGCCAGAGGACCTCTGTCTTCGAAGGATTTAACTTCAACCGGCTCCCACGTAACCATCCAGCCACAGCTTCCAGACATCTGGTCAGTGTGTCTGGGGCCAAGTCAGGATGGCCATCCATCAACAGATAGAGTTGGGTGTCATCGGCATACTGATGGCAACCCAGCCCAAAACTCCGGACAAGCTGGGCGAGGGGGCGCATAAAGATGTTAAAAAGCATCGGGGAGAGAATCGCACCCTGAGGCACTCCACACACCAAGGAGTGGCGCGATGCAAATTCCCCCCCAAGCGCCACCCTCTGTCCCCGACCAGAGAGAAATGAGCACAGCCATTGAAGGACTGTGCCCTGGATCCCCACGTCAGCAAGGCGGTGGTCCAGGAGTTCGTGATCGACCATGTCGAAGGCTGCTGACAGGTCTAGAAGAATCAGCCCCGACCCGCCTCGATCCAGCTGCCTGCGGAGATCATCTGTTAGGGCGACCAGAGCCGTCTCAGTCCCATGAGCAGCGCGGAAGCCGGACTGGAATGGATCCAGAGCCGATGTTTCATCCAGCCGATGTTTCATCCAAGCTGTTAGGCAACCGCTCTCTCAATCGCCTTACCCAGGAATGGAAGATTCGAAACGGCGGTAATTGGAGAGATCTAAGATACCCCGAACAAACTTAGTTCTCTAAGATGCTACTGGACAATTTTTAAAAATATTTATTTATTTAGATTGCATCTACTAGTAAGTTGTCTTCATTGCTGGCCTTTCTGAAGTCACTGTGGCTATTTTCTACAGCTATCAAGAGTTAAGGTTGACTGCAGAGAGCAACGTTTGGAGATATTAAGACAGTGCCTCCTTTCATGAATTTTGATGGGAGTCTTCCCTTGTCATCTGGGCAGCTTTCAACCGAACTGATGAAGTGGTTACCTATTCTGAACTGCAGCTGTAATTGCCTCTTCTTAGTGGTACTGAATTTTGATGGTCTTCAGTCTTTGCTGAGAGATTTGATAATGTGGGGAGGGGGCAAAAGGTCTTCACAACTTGCTTCCCTGCTGTTCCTTTTGTGAGTTTTTCCTGCCTCTCCTCGGTCGTTGCTTGCTTGATTTGCTGCTGCTTCGGTGCCATTTTTAAATGAAAACTTTGGAATACCTGTTCCCTATGGTATTCCGGCTGATTGGGGGTCACATAGAGAAATGAGGATGTCATAGCATCATGTACCGGCCAATTAAAGTTAGCCATATAATTATAGTATGGAGAGCAAAGAAAGCTGTCACAGTGCCCTTAGTCAGAATGGAAAGGGGGAATGCACCCACACTCTCTAGGCAACTAGTTGATATTCTCCATCTTGCCTTATGCTGGTGTTTTTACTGCCTACCAGTGCTGTATCTTCACTCCAATTTAGTTCTAGTTATATGTGATCAATTGCATCAAAATACACACTCAAATGTGTTCCTGAGTGTGTCTTTGTCTGTAGCGCTCTAAGGATGGGAGGTAGTTTCAAGGCATTTGGAAACAAAACGGAATGCCTGTCCAACTGCCCCAACTAATAATAAAAAATCTTTATTGCGGTCCAAAGACCCACAGAACAATTTCAGAACAAAATACAGTTAAAACAGCCAACCACAAAAGAGAGAGAAATTGAGGCGGTCATTTTGTTTTGTCTTGAGTTTGATGATCTTTGTTTCTTTTGACTTCCAAAAGAAACTTTGCCACTTTGTCAACACCTTCATAGTCTTATAACCAGCAGGATTTCCAAGGGAACTAGGACAACAGAACCAGTTTAAACTTTTAAGTGTTGACAGGATTAGCAGACAATAAAAGTACACACAGGTCTTTCTTACCAAACACAATGCGTTCTGTGGAAACTCTTTGTTAGGCCAGCATTTGGATAATGAATCCATGATTTCCACTACTTCCTAGAGAAATACTTCTAATGTGGGATTTGTCTGATTTCTTCCCCCTGCCCCTCTTCACGGTTTCTTCTTGAAATGGCTGCAGCCAAGGGGGGTTGGACGATTTGCCTGATCTGTCCTGCTTACTGATTTGTCTGATCTTGCTCTCCCGCTCTCTCCATGGTTTCCACTAGAAAATGGCTGCCACCGACCAGCAAAGCGCAAACAAAGGAAGTTGGCTGTCTGGATCTGTGGAGCATGCATATAAGCAGATTTTAGGATAGCGAGTGTGTGGGTACTGGGATCTGCCTATGCAAACACTTTAATCCTACCTCAAACCTTCTGGTCTTGCTGGAAGGGCACTTCAGGTATTTGATGGAGCCTTGCTTTTTTACTTTCATGCTAAGCTTTTAAGTCAGCTGGGCAGGGCTGATTTCAGCCAAGCTTCCCTGAGGCACTTTTGCTTATAAAGCATGGGGGTTGTTTGGCAGACCGAAATAACATTTGTTGCCCAGCTACTTTGAAATTGGTTTAAAGTTGCCCGGTAAGTAAGTGCAATATTAAATTCTAAATTTAGAGCCAAGGCTGTTATCTTTTAGTTGGGGTGAGGGACTGTAAAGTCAGGTTTGAGTCGGTTGGTCAAGGCAGCTGAAGAATCTGGTTTTAAGGAGGCTTGTTCTCAAGAGCTTTGCGCCCTTCCTAGGTATTTATTTGGCTGAGTGCCTCAGATACAGCGCATAGAGGCACAACATTCATGCCACTGAGGAAGTCCTAAGCCTTGTGCTTTTTTCCAAACTTGTGAAAAGCTTTCCCGTTTGAAGGAAAACTATTACGCAGCTGTGGGAATTTTCAACCCCAGCAAAATGTACTTGTCAACTTCTGAGTACTCCAAAGAGTCTGAGGTGAAAGCAGAGGCCTCTTCCTCTCCATGGGTGTAATCCTGCATAAGGTTAGAGGCTCAGATGTACAATTCATTTCATAGAATTGTAGTTTGGAAGGTTGACCGTGAGGGTCAACTGGTCCAGCCCCCTCCAATGCAGAAATTATTTTGCCCAATGTGGGGTTTGAACCCACAACCCCGAGATTAAGTATATCATGCTCTACTTCCAGCTAAGGGTTAATGCTAGGAAGCCCAGGGTGCTTTCCAAGACAGAACTCACATTTCCTTTCCCCCTTTGCTGCATGCAAATTTCACCATGCTTGTGGGCCTAGCCTTCCCCAGAGCTACAGTGAGCTGGTGAGGACAAAACACAATTCCACTGAGGGGTTTCAGTATTTCATTTATTGCATTCGTTGTCTAACAACAATACTCATTGGCAATAAGTTTATATACACTAACAAATTAATCACAGTTTTTTCTTTAAAAAAAGAATCTGTAAGAATACGAAGGGCAACTGGATTTTATTTTTTTTGTTCTCATTTTTATCTTAATGCCTCCAAGTAACTAAATGTAGAGAGATGTTGTTTTTCCTGGGAAGTTAAATCTTTTGAAAAAGAAGGACAAATTAAGAAAGCACAAGCATACAAACTCAGACAGGGCATTGCAGCAGCATCTTCCATGCAGATGATTTGACACCTAGATGTACAAAACTAAAAAATGAACTAAAATACCAGGATAACATGCAATTCATACATTAACACCTCCCCAACACACAGTTCCCCCTCCCCCTCCCCTTTGACTGACAAGCCAACAATCTGTTTCAAAGCAATGGGGTCACACAGTGCACTTCTCATGGGCGGCTTTGGGCTGTCTTGTTTTAGCCAGATGCAACACTAGCGAAGCCAACAATGGTTTGTATTGCAGTTATGAACGCAAAACTCCTTACAAAAGCAAGAGCTAAAGTGACAAACTGACAAGGAAAATATTTCTGGCTGGGCAAGTGTTTCCTGGGGTCATTGCCATTTAGAGGTTTTGCTGGCATTTTAAATTGGCTTTCTTGCTCTTCTTCTGGGGTCTACTTCAGTAGTTCTGAGTTATCCTTTTCCTAGCTAGCTGTGGCCCTGTGCAGCTAGGGGTGTTTACAATAAGCTCAAGGCTCCATCAATGTCCATTTAAAGCTAACCCCAGCCTTCTGAAATAAAAGATGACTTCTTTTTGATAAACGAAGGCTCGTTCACTGAGCACCGCTGCTTCAAGCCATTTGTTTCACTGGTAGTTGTGCAAGGAAGAGTGTGGGAACTTTTCCCTGTAGGGTGTGGGAGCTCCTTCCTGCACTGTGAAGATAAAATCAGAAGTCTGAGTCAGTGGTGGAAAACCTACGGCCCTCCAGATGCCGCTTCCATCAACCCCAGTCAGTGTATCCAGTGGTCAGGGATGATGGGAGTTGTAGTTCAGTAACTGGAAGGCTTCCCCATCCATGGCCTAGATCAACAGCTGGAGACCATACTGTAACCCCATGAGAAAAGTGCTCCAGTTTCCAGGAGGGGGAGATCCAGCATCAGTGTCCACCTCATACTCTGCATCCTCTGATGTTGCCTTCACAGTGTTATGAGGATACCAAGAAAAAGGGCTATTTGAAGTGCACTAAAATAAGTGGAGAGGTGTGGTGCATCACAAACATCCAAATGAAAGAAGCAACCACTATTTGCAGAAGAACAACTTCACATTCTAAATAAGATGCATGCACCTTATACTCAAAACCTACAAAGGTCGACTTTCTTTTTCCAGTTATGAGAATGACTCTACTTGTGCCCAGGTCAATAGCGGCATAAATCGCCATTTTTCCAGTGTCAGAGGAATGCAATGAAAATAAAAGGGGAGGAGGAGAAACCATCAACCCAAAGGGACTGTGAAATATGCGAATGACTCGACAATTGCAAGTGTTGATTGGCGAAGTCACAATCCGGCTCGGCGAAAAACTACCTTTCCAATAGAATTCAAGCATACAGTTTACAAAATATCCAAAAGAAGTGATTTCTTCTTAATAGCAAATCTCTACTAAATTGATTCTGCCAAAAGAACAACATGCATAAAGACATCCAGAGAAAACACTGGGAAATAGAAGTTTTAAGAAAACGTTCTGTTTAAAATCTTGTGGTCCCTCAACTATAAAATGTTTTAATGGACAACCATTCCACTTGCTTAACATGCAAGAGGTTGGGCCCAGAGTCAAATTCTTTCCTGCCTTGTGGTGAAGAGTCATTTTCCTTGGGGTCTGCTTGACTAGCACCCTCTTGTGGGCTGTCTATATGTTTCAGGCTCCATGCCCAACTTCCGGAGCCACATATATTTGTGTGCAAAAATGGGCACACACACGAGTCTGTTTTCAAAACAGTTCACCTCTGAAAACCTTCCAGTTTTGCTGAATATCTTTCATTATTTTGATTCAATGAAAAATAAGTCCAAAATCAACTCTATACCCTCTGTTTACATACAATTTTTCTTAAATGAGTAGAAACTTCCAAACTACGCAAATGAATACAGTCTTGAGAAAAATCTTTTTCTTCTTTCCAGCATTCTTCGCAAAGAAACAAGTTTGCTGACCGGTTGTTGTTTTCTATACTTAGGAAGAGAGAAACAAAGCGACACTTTCTCCTGCTGAGGCACAGTTTAAGTACAGGTTATAAATAAGAGAAACCAAGAGGATTTATTCCTATATCAGAAAACATATTGGTCTGAATGTTAAATAAATGGCACTAATTCTAAATTACATCTGACAAAGTTCTGGAAACGGCTCTCGGTTTACGTGTCTGACTTGGTGGTCATTCGGTGTTAAGCATTCATACAAATCATGTTTCTGCAGGGGAGAGACTTTCAAGGAGCTGGGTAACATCTTGCAAGTGCAATGCAGAAAGGAATCCCAAGCATTAATTAAGAGAGAAACAAGAATGTTATCACTGAAGGCAGAGACGGAAGGGCAATCTCCCGATGCCAACAAACGATAATCACCCATCGTCACCTCTGACCCTTTTTCTATACTCAAGAAAGACCTTCTAAAACTTACATACCCTGTTTTTAAGAGCTTTCTCTCAACACATAGGTCAACAAACTGTGCAAAGTGTCATACAACTAGACACACTAGCTATGTAGCAACCCTCCATTTCTCTCTTTGGTGGGTCTTTAGTCTCACAGTCCTGTTTAACCAAATGCGAGACTAATGCAATGAAAGGAAAAGTAGTGGAAGGTCCTTTTCTCTCTTCTTAAGTGACTTAATGCCCAACCATCACAGACTTTGCACCAAGGGGGATCCTTCTGCATGTGTGCAGGCCAGCAATGCCCCAGAGGTATATATGCACACAGATATGAAGGCTCTGGTGTGCAGGAACCATGTGACAGGCGATGGCTTCACCAGCTACCTCAGGCAGGATGAAGCCCTTAGGCTACCGCATTTCCCACATATCCTGTAGGGCCTTTCCTCTTCCCAGACTGCAAGCGGGTAACCCAAACAACACAGGAGGGGGCCAGGCAGTGGTTGGGAACTCTGTGGAACATTGTTTTTGATCAGGTTCTGATCTAGTTTGGTCTGCATGAACTGAGTGGGTCCTGCCCCTGCAGACCCCCTCTCCTCCCCCCCCCCCGCACTGCCCAAACTCTCGTTCCTGCGTTGGAATCTTCAGTTTGCAGGGAACTTTGTTAAGCATCTAACTTTGCCGACTGCTAACACCACCACCCTATTGGAGAATGCATTGTGGAAGTGCTTATAACCAAAATATGTAGCAGCCTGCCTTAGTGGTTGTGAAGCCGGTGGGAAGCTGCTGAATCGTTGTGCTGTGGCTGAGCCCTGTCTAACGGAACGAGCAAGAGAAGGAACTCAGGCGGAGCCCACACTTTGGGGGCAAACACGGCTAAATGTCGGTGCAACACCCCCACCCAGCTCTGGGGTATGCTCCAGAGATCAGTGTACTTTTATTACAGGTCTGGGGGATGCTCAGGATTGGCAAAATCTGAGCTAATAACGAGGGGAGGAAGAAGCGCTCCATTCTCCAGTTCCAGTATACTGAACAGACCAAACGCTCTTGACTGTCATCTGAAGACTAAAGGCGGCTTACAGTTCCTAGGAGCACATCTCACTTTGGCTGCAAACAAGGGAAGCCCAGACAGCTGAGCATGTATTTGGTCCATGCTGGCTGCCTGTGTCTTCCGTAGGCGTGTGGCAAAGGGCAAGGTCTGCGCAGAGCATCTTCTCCTACCATTTGAAAGGCAAGGAGGGGAAGAAGCTGTGGTTGCCGCGCTGACAACTGTTGAGAAACAAGCCCCAGCAACGCTCACACCAGGACCGCTACTCCTATGACATCGGAAATACCCCTCTGATCTCATTTTAAATAAAAGATTGGAAACACTTTTAGGAACATTTCAAAAATGTTTAGGAGAGGAGCAGAAAGAGGAACAAGCAAAAACTGCCTCGTGTCCATGAGAAGGAGAACTCTGTCCCCTTGCCTGGTCTGTTCTGCTTCAGATATGCTCCCCCCTTTTGCATTTTATGCATTTCTTTCTTAACTGTAGTTCTTTAGGAGTGTCTTTTTTCTTTTACATTTTGACCACTTTCACTTTTTTTCTTAAAAAAAAAATCAGATTAAAATTCAGTGCTCGACTCCCAAATTGCCACCAAGCAATAAACGAAGAAAGAGAACAATTACAGGATATAAATCAAAAGTAGTTATCTGCGGCGATAAAACCCAATTTACACGGTCCTAAACAGCAGGGATGCAAAAAAATCAATATACAACGCAATATCGTCCCCCAGGGATCTTAGAAAAACAAAAGAGAGGATATAAATAATGTAAAGCAGAGGAATGTGCTCATAGATGTTACTAGTATATACATCCAGTTTAAATTACAAGCATGTAAACATAACTTAAAAGAGAAAATGAGCATCTAATGCATTTAACCTTAATGCATTCATAGCTAAAAATAGTACATCTCCAGTTTCTCCCAGATAATCTTTTTTATCTAAACAAAACCTTTTAACCTCTTAAAATAAACCAAAGAACACTAGTCTGAACAGATTTCCATCTGAGTTTTCTGTTGAATTTGCGTCTTGAGAAGCATTCTTTTTCAGTGCTGAAAATATGCCCTCTCTCCAGAGTCATACGGGGTGTGGTGACCGCCCCAAAGCATCACTATATCTAAAACAGTGTCCTTGACTGCAGAGATTTGTTATTCTAGCTGCAGATTTTCAGTTCAAATGTTGTATCGGGAACACGAAAAAAACTGCACTGGGCTTGTGGGGATGCAGAAAGCCATCAGAGAGATGAGCCACATGCAGCGACGCATGTACAAAAGGGGGGGGGAGGAGAGACTATCATGGCTGAAACGACAATGTGACCTCCTGTACTGGATGGAACTTGCTAGCAGCACTCCAGTGAGAAGCCCAGGTAGGCTTTAAAGTAAATCTGGCTGCTAAAATGTATAAATGATTAACAGAATCCTTTTAATCGCATTCATCATTTGAGCCCAATTTTCTGCCTGTTGAATCTTAGTCCCTAGTTCTGCGAAAGGCAGCACCAAGAGCTAACCAAAAATGAATTAACCACAGAACAGGTGGCTGGAATCAGATCCTCTGCACTTGTGCAATGCCCCAAAAGGGAAATGAGGCTATTGTCCAACGTTTACTGAAAAGTCTCATTTACTGGGATTCCTTTTCGCTTTCTACTCCACTGATTCTACTAACGGGACAGTATTTAATTCTGAAACTCACATTGTCTTAATTGGCATCTCTCTCTCTCTCTCTCTCTCTCTCTCTCTCTCTCTCTCTCTCTCTCGTTAAGTACACATTTTAGCCTTAAGTAGGGTTCATTCTGCAACTCAATTTCAGCTGGTCAAATCCCAGGTCTGCAACCAGCCAGTCTCATACTCGCTCCCATCCACCCCTTGCCCCTCACCACGCTCTGTGCTGAAAATGGGTGGGGCGTATTCCTTAGAAAAGAAGCAAGAGTTTTCCGTCCACTATCAGTTGGAAAAAGGAATCTCATGCTACAGGAGAGAGTAGCTAGGGACACCCCCTCCCTTGACCCCGAGGAAAACAAAGGGAAAACTGTATTCTAAAGTTCTAGCACAAGCCCCAACCTAGTATTAGAAACCTAGCCTCACCCACATGCTAAGAGGGTAAATGTTACTCTCTGCTCTTGTATTAGCAAGTTAAGGCCCTGCTTCCTTCTTGAGCTAAACTGCTGTGTAGTTCACATGGGAAAGGGGGGAAATAAAATAAAGGATTGCCTCCCTCTCTGATGAGACAGACTCTGCTGCCTGTCATCTCCACTGTGTTGTTTCAAGTCTTGAAACCATGGCTGCAGAGATGAAGCCAGCATCACCTCTGAGCATCACTGCAAACAGAGCCCCGCTTCAGAGAATTGGAGGGCTGAGGTGTCAAAGCGGGGCGGCTGTTCCCGTGAAAACAAACGATAACCCGATACGCAGCCGATTCCAGTTTGCTCCCTTTCACAGGTCCAGTGAAAGCTTCTCAAGCGTTGCCCGTTTCTGGAGGCAATCTTCAGGTTTACAGTACAGCAAGCTGCGTCCTACCGTGTCCTATGCTGATTTGCGGAAGGGGCCAGACACAACCAGCCCAATGCAAAGGATGGAGTGGGGATGGGGAAAGGGAAAGGCTCTGGAGGCTGGCCCAGACTTGGTTGGCCAGCCCGCTTATGAGAAAATGCAAAGTGCAGTCAGGGCTTGCGGCCGGCCGAGTAGGCCAAAAGTACCAGCGTGTCCACCAACTGCAGGAAAGTGTAGCTACACAGTGTTCATTTCCCCTATTTATTCTAGTTAAAGCCTCAGATATGAGTACAGAGCTCTGTGTAATGAAGACAAGGAGGTAGGGAAGGAAAACAAGACTCGCTTTTTGAGTTGCTTCCCTGAAAGCCTCTTCCCCGGTTCCTAATAGAATAATCATCAACTCTTATTCATCACTGCTCATTAGCTCCCTCTGTTGGATCTGGTGAGCGCTTCTCCGGCTTTCGGGGCTTCCTCTGAAGCTGCTCTTTTTCTTTCTTCCTAAGTTTTTCCCTTTGCTTCTCCATCTTCTCTTGAGCTTTGCGAGCTTTCTCTATAGACACTCTCATTTCTTTAATTTTCTTTTTAATGACAGCTCTGTCTTGGGAAGATGTCATGCCAAGGGCCTAAGAGCAAGGAAAGAAAGAGAGCAACAATTTAATTTGTAGCACCTTCTAAACATTTAAGTTGGGTGGAGAATAACCCAGTGTTCTTTCACAGCTTGACACCCTCATTCGACAAAAAGAGGGATAGCCAACTCACACCAGTGTCTTCTGCCTTTCGTACAAAAAAGGACTAGTGCAATGTTTGCATGCAAGCTTCCTCAGTCCACAGTATTAATGCAACGGTATCCATAAATGCAGCCCCAATTGCCTTTGCTTATAGCCTTGCATATCCTGAACTGAGCACCAGTCCCTATACAAAACCTCCCAGTCATTACTCATCAGCAACACTGGTTTAAATTAGTCCTGCATGTGTGAGCTGCTCTCACCTAATGAGTACGGGCCATGAAAGGTGCATTTTGAACGCTTGCTTTTCCCACTGGGACTGTGCTGCTCTAGAGTGACAGCCTGCCAAGTGAGGGTTCCAGGTGCCTAAAAGCCAGATGTTGCCAGAAGTGATCCCTTAGGCTGATCACTGCTATTCCAAAAATACTAGCAAGATCAGCATGAGGGGGAATAACAACTACAACATCTCCCTGGCAAATAGCTGCTGCAAAGCCCAGCAAGAACGTGTTTAATGAGCTACTTCTTGATTTGCTTCCAGGTATGGTTCCAGTTGTAGTGGGTAAGCTGACATCTACAAGAGCCTTTTGATGCTGCTGCATGGGGAGCGAATGAATGTGTGTATATGTATGCACACATATCTATACCTTCAGGGGTGGCCACAGACTTAAGAAAGCCCTAGCCAAAATAGGTTAGGACCCTCTTTTACGTTGATGCGTCCCCCTGAGCTTGCCTGAGAGTGGCGTTGATGGCAGCATTCCAAGGGTTAGCTGGGAGCCATCGTTTTTCATTTCCCACAGTGCCTTGGGGTGCCTGACTACAGGGCATTGTGGGAAACTAAAGATGAGGCTCACAGATTCAACTGCCCAATGTGAAGGGCCCAGGGCAAGTGTTGGCACTGGTGAGCCCTGCTGGGCCCCAGAAGCTGCATTCTGGGTCTGCCTATTTATTTTTATGGAAAATAGAACTCACCGTGTGTGTGTGTGTGTGTGTGTGTGTGTGTGTGTGTGTGTGTGTGTGTGTATTACACAGTAACAATAATACATACAATACAACTGCATTTTCTAGATTCAAAGTGACCCGTGACTATCTCCCTGGTAATTTCCCTACATTAATGATACAAAATTAACACTGCAAGCAGAGGCAGTTACCTATTCAGCATGGCACAAAGTGAAATGTGATAGAACTAAAGTCTCTAATAATTTGGCCAAAGGTGCAATTACCCCTGGCCGCGTAGGCCATTTTGTTTGTGCTCTAGCACTGTCCTTTTTCAAGTTAAAAAAGAAAGAAAGAACACTTTTGCTATATAGAATTAAGCTTGGTATATTGAAAACTGCCCATTAACTTTTAACACCGAGTACTGTGCATCCAGGGCTTTATTTTCAGAGATAATGATGTATTCAGGGTTCCAACTGTTATTATATCAGCAGCATAATCAAAATCTCCAGCAACTTGCACCGCTTCCATTATTTGCTACTTGCTAGTGTGGGCTTTGTTAGTAGTAAGAATATTTTTATTTTATTTTTTGGCATCCAAGACAAATATTTCCCACTAACAGACCCCTTGGGCACAAACAGAATTCTGAATCTTGTTTGCCACAGTGAGAGGCAATTACCTTAAGCTTACTGCCATCCAGCTGAACGAGACGCTCTCCGTTTATATTTTGGGCAGTGAACTCAGGGACATACTGTTCTAGATTCAGGCTCATTAGCCAGTTGGTAACCTGTTGCACGCTCCATTCCTGAAAGGCGCGATTTGGGGATTGGCTGTGCTTGGGAGACTGTCCATCATCAAGGATCTGTAACAAGCATATTTCAAAGATCAGGTGTGTGAGGGTGGCATCATCGTTTCATGAGAGAGGCATCATAGTGGCACACTTTCTGATGGTACTCAAATACCTGATGTGCCTATCGATATGCAAGACCACCAAAACTGGCTTGTTGGGAGTCCACATACTTCAAAAAGCCCATCTAGTGCGACAGATACGAAGTATTAAAAATGAAGTGGGGCTGTGGAAATACATGGGGTTGTCTGACAAAGTGAGTGGGTTCTCCTGGCCTATGTTTCAATGACGTCACACTGTCTGGAGAGCACTGGTACTGAGAACTGAAGGACTAACTATTGTTTTACTTTCATCTCAAAGTTGATACGTGCTGATTTAAGACAAGTAAATTTGGCAGGGCAAAGATTTCATTTGAATGTGGCCTTCTCATGGTGGGAGATGGTATTTACCATATCAGGGAGCTCATCCAGAAGTGGCACATGTCAACTGTTGCCATGAGAGGGCACGTTTCAATAAAACACCACACTGCACAAGTCAGTAGCACCGGTCAGTCATGGGAGTTCCTCTGTTGGACTGCACACATCTGAGAATGGCAGCTTCCCTTCAGATGACACAGTGACCAGGGAACCATGCAAATATGAAGTGCAAAACAAGAACAATTATGCCAAAGACTCATTTAGTTTAGCATCCAGTTTCCCCCTGTGGCTGACATGGTGCCACTGGGAAGTCCAAAAGCAGGGCATGAGGGTAATATTCATCACCCAATGTATTCCATGGCAAACTGCCTTTGAACCTGAAGGTGGCATACAGCTGTCATTGCTTGTAGCCACAGATAAGACTCTACCCTCCACAACTTTGCATAAACCAACGTGCTGTAGAGGTTAGAGTGTTGGACTGCAACCTGGGAGACCAGGGTTCAAATCCTGACTCAGTCATGACGCTCACTGGGCCAGTCACCGTCTCTCAGCCTAACCTACCTCACAGGGTTGCTGTGAGTATAAAAATGGGGAGGGAGAGAACTATGTGTGCCAGCTTGAGTTTCCTGAAGGAAAGGTGGAATATAAAGGTAAAATCCTCTTCCTCCCTCTAGTGGCCATCACTCCTCCATCTCATGGCAGCCAATTCCACGCATTAATTTTAGGTTGTGCGAAAAAGCAATTTCCTGTCGTCTGGTCCATACTTACTGCCAATCCGGACATGAAAATCAGGCCTTCATGTCCCAGGATCTAACTGTGCCTTTTAAAAATCCCCGACACAATAGAGTGAGTTTTCAAAGTATTAGCATTGTGGTGGGAGGGTTTGAGGGTGAGGGAAGAGAGGCAGGCATGCACTTCGTTCCCGTAATCTGCTACACAAAAGCAAATGTGCCGATGGGAAAGAAAAGAAATGGCTATATACCTCTTAGTACAACCCTCTGCAAAAAATATCTCATTATTATTCTCACCTCATCATCAATCATATCCAAGCTCTGAGTCAGCAATAAAGAAAATGGAAAAGAACACATTATGATATACAGAACGTGTACAACTGTTCAAATAAATAGGGGATCACTGGGAACCGGCTGAGGACAACAATGTGGCAACAATCCCTATTTAACAGAAATATGTCTTTTTCTAAGATATAATTGAGCTAGTATTAGTTACCCATGCATTCAAATAAGCAGGATTTGCCTGAACATTTGTTTAGCATAGGAGGGAGATGCCATGATGGTTCTAGTGGCTGAAATCTTCAACTGACCTATAGTTATATACCTTTGCTGAGATCAACAGATCTGGAATTTCCCCCAACCCGTGAGTTAATAGGGCAAGAAGTTACAAGTTACCATCCGAGGTCAGTGCTATTTAACCTTGGAGGTCTCGATTGCACCTGGCTATAACTCCTAACCTGAACCATCCTTGGGAGTAGGAAGCCACCCATAGGTTAGCCCAATAGCCATATGATATGGGCTTGCTTCGCAAGACGAAACGAGTTCTTGCGAGTTTGTTTCCTTTTTCTTAAAGCCGCTAAGCTGCTAATAGCCGCTAAGCCGCTAATAGCCGTGCTTTGCAAGATGAAAAAAAACCGCAAGATGAAGAGACTCGCGGAACGGATTAATTTCGTCTTGCGAGGCACCACTGTAGATCCACTGAAATTAATGGACCCAAATTAGCCATGCTTTTTTAAAAAAAATCCAATGGATCTTGCATTTCATACAACCCTATGTGATTACATATATGTAGTTGCAATTTTATATAGTTGGCTGGATTTCTGCCTTATTAATATATTATTATTATTATTAGTAGTAGTAGTAGTAGTAGTAGTAGTAGTAGTACCCCACCCATGTGACTAGGTTGCCTCAGCCACTCTGGGTGGCTTCCAACAGATATAAAAACATAAGAAAATATCAGTCTTTAAAAACATCCCTATACAGGGCTGCCTTCAGTAGCATAGTTATGACATCTGATGGGAGGGCATTCCACAGGGTAGGCACACTGCTGAGAAGGCCCTCTGCCTTGTTCCCTGTAGCTTCACTTCTTGCAGTGAGGGAACTACCAGAAGGCCCTTGCAGCTGGACCTCAGTGATGGCTGAATGATGGGGGTGGAGACGCTCCTTCAGGTATACAGGGTCAAGGCTGTTTGGGGCTTTAAAGGGCAGCACCAACACTATGTATTGTGCCTTGAATTTATGTACAGGGCTTTGATTTTATAGGATATATGATGTCCTAAGCACTTTTCACATTTAGTCTTTGACTCAAAATGCATTAGGCCGTAACAAACGGCATTGTTTCCTGTACATTTCTGAAGAGTGCACTGAACTTTTTGTTCCAAGTCCACCAACAGACACATCCTGTGGAGTTTCTGATTGTGAGCTGCAGTCATAAAAAATATTTTCCCCGCAAAGTTAAATTCAGCCAAGAGCTGTTAGCCTATTAACTAATCCACAGGGAGCACAGGAGTTATTTCCTACTACGGATACCTCATCAGATGACAGTGCTATGGAGTGTGAAAATCCTGGGGTTTTCGGTTCTGTCCCTAAGCCGCTCAGATCAGCTGAACTGGTGCTGCTGGGACTGAAGTCGTCATTGAAAGCGAAATTCTGTAAGGAGACAAAGAAGAAAACCAAACCCATCAGTCAAATGGCGGCGAATAGGCCTAAATGTCCAAATGAACTGGCTTCACCCTGCTGAGCAGGCACAGCTCAGGAATGATTGTGATAATTCACATACCGCAGAGTAGGAAAGCAAACTCAAAGTGTTCCTCTTTACAATGTCTTGGAAAATGAAATGTATTGTCATTATCTGCAAGTGAGGAAGACAAAGCTTTCTGCACACCTGGCTTACAGTTGTAGATAATGCTGAGCTGAAAGCTCTTGACGGAGAACAGTTGTTGACTAGAATTTGGGTTTGTGTGTGCATGAAAATGGGCTGCCAAAAGATTGATTTCTTAGCGCACGGGGGGGGGGGAGTGGATGATTATTTTTTAAAGGGGGTTGCTGGAAGCAGGCTAGCCCACCAGGAGTAGCAGGGAGAATTCTCTCTTTTTAATGTAAATGATTGCAAGGGAGTGCTATTGCTGCCTGCCATCTCCACCCCCAACACCTTAGTTGTGCCATTCCAGGGCATTCCTGGGGAATAAAATAGCTGCAACTGAAAAATGATGTCTACCAGTGGGGACTGCAATTTCGCCCTGAGAATAAATGAAACGGAATGAGGTGTAAGATGGGTTTGGAATAATAATCTGGCCCAGCAGAAACGCAGGATTCACTGAAGCATCCCTAGGCCTGGTAATGCTAATCCTCAGAAATGCCTAATCTCCATGATATACAGAATTTTTCCATTAGGATAGGCTGTTATTTGACCACAACATACAATTAACTTTTTGTAAGGGGTGTGTGTGTCCCTAACCAGAAAGGAAGTCCCCCCCCCCAACCTTGCGATCAGCATCAAAGAGATTCATGGAGTCATTGCTCATTTCCTTCTGATGGTAACTTTGTATATTATCAAACAATTTAATCTGTTCCCCATGTTTTGTGCGACAACCGCACTGATTATCTGAAAGATAGGCATAGCTGAACAATCAAAATGAACACAAAACAGACATTTTGCCCCTTATCAATGCAATGAACAACACATCACATTTTATAGCAAAGACGAGTAACGAGGAGCGATTCCCAACAGAGCACTTTGTGATATGTACGTTTGGTAAAATTCATCCAAATTGCCATTAGAGGAATCCTGCAATGGCACACGCCAGGCTAAAAACAACAGCAACAATGCAGTTAAAACTAGCAAACAGAGAGACAGACAGATAAACCCCCAAAATCAAGATACTCATGAAGCTTTTGAGGTTTATTAAAAACAAACAAGCCACATACTCTTAAAAACCAGCAATGGGCTATGTCAACCATACATAAACCCAAATCTGTTTTGAAGGTGAAACTTAAAGGGGGAACTGAAACAGAAAAGCATTCATATATTAAACTTAGCTTTTGGCTGTAGCATAATCCAAAAACGTAAAGAATAATATTTCTGGCTAAAATGCAAATGAGAATTTTAGGCATTAGTTTACATCAGTAAGTGCTGCATATTATGGCAAGTTTCTTTATTTTGTGATGTTTGTAAAACACGAAGAACACTGAGTCACAACACTTTTGTTTTTCCAGGAGGCTCCTTTGAAGACAACCTCCTGTGCATGCCCTGAAATTTAGTTGTTCATTTCGTAGCCCTGGAAGCCTCCAATGTCAGGCTTTGGGCTGAACTAGAGACGATGAAGATCTCCCAACACTTTTTCATTAGTCAAATAATGCAGCCGTGCAGAATGGGAGGGGCGGCAGCCTATTTGCTCACATAATCGTGGCTGTGGTGCTCAACTGATTTTCCCTGAACAGCTTTCCTGATCCAAAATCTCTCCCCCTGCCCCCTTTCTATCGCACACACTGTTTTCAGACCTACAAAGGAGTGGGATGGTGGAAGGTTCAGATGCTGTGCCTGCTCTCGCCACTGCCTTACATCACCCCAGGTGTGTTTTCTGAGCGTGACAGGCACATCTGTTGGACTTGCTGGCCTAGCAACAGCTCCTAGGGAAGAGATTTACATGAAATATGGCTTGGGTGACTAAGCACTCTGACTCTATTATTTCCCATGAAAACTGGCAATTTTGCCAGCTGCTGAATTTGAGTAAAAGTGTGGGTGGGAACGGACGGGGTTAGATGATAAGATCAAACGTAGTCTGACCTTAACAGTAATTAATTCCTTTCCTAAATATCTCTGTCACTGCCACTGCTCTTGAACCATTTGTCCAACGTTTGTCTTTCTCCATGGAGACTTTTAAGAATGGAGAGGTTTTGTGCTGGGAAGGAGCTGTCCTCTTGACACTGGCATGGCTGCTGCTTACCTGGATGGGGCTGAGGTGGTGGGTGCATGTGGATGCACTGGCGGTAGTGTCAGATGGATGGTCTCACTTTCATTAGCCTTATCCCCACCCCAGTCCAATCTAGGTAAGCAACAACTATGCTGGTGTCAGGAGCAGGTGTGCCGGGTATAGGGGGCAGAGGGGGCACCAGCTCCCCCCATATTTTTGGGCAGGGGGCCGTCACCTGCTGCCAGGCACCCTCTGTGTGCCCCAGCTCCGGCCTGGCAGCCCAGGAGCCAGGCGGCAGCAAAGATTGCCCTCTGCACGTCCTGCTCCCTCCCGGCACATGCCGGACAGTGTCACATGACGCGTCACTTGGCTGCACACCCTCAATGTGGGGGATAAGTCGGCGCCCCTGGTCAGGAGGGTGGCTATGACCCACTGCACAGACCACGACCAGTTGCGGGGGCTTGTCTACAGTGCTGCTTTACGCAGGTCTGGTGAACACAGCTGTAGCTTCAGAAACGCAAGGACTTGCTATGTAACCACCTACTTGACAGCTAGTGAGTTAAAAGCAAAGGCTGGCACCATGATAGTTCAATGAGGATCTCTTCTCGGTTTTCAAGCATAACTTTTGTCAAGAAACACTGAAACAGGAAGCAAGGAAAAGGCAAGAGCAGACAGAAAGCACAAGGCAATGCACAGTAAATATGGTGTCTGAGCAGGATTTTATCTTTTCTGCAGGGCTTCCGCTTCTTTAAAGCCACACAGTAGAAGTAGGGATGCTGACCATGCTTTTGATTTAAGCACTGAGCAGCAGCAAACATGTAATTTAACCAGTTTCAATTGAAAAGGGCTGTATGGTGTATAACAGAGAAGTGTGTCACCGTGTAAAACGTGATGCCCTGAATTGTTGAAACCAAGATCTGAAAATGCTTTTCACAAAGAGATGAAAACAGCCAAATTACAGAACTAAGCTTTCCCCCCTTTTGCTTTGTAAAAGATGGTAACTTCATTTACCTGCTATTTATACATATTTGCCTTTTTAAAATGCATTTAAATGCTGCTTTATTCAAATTAGGTTCTTTTTGCATTCATCCCCACTGGACACAGATGACCAAATATGCAATGGTTTTGCTATGGTTCTGAACTCCTTGGTTGCAATTACAACTTGACAGTTCTGTCTGGCTGCTCCCATAAAAGTTCAGTTCATACACACAAAAGTCCAGTTCACACATTCTACAAAGGACAGAAGCAGTGTGCAGGAAAGAACAGTAAAAGACCTGTGAAACCTGGCCTATGCAGACCTTATTAATATGAATGGAAGATGTGTAATATGGTTTTGTTTCACTGGAGAACATAGGAAGCTGCCTTATATTGAGCAGAACCCAGCTCAGTATTGCTCACACTGACCGGCAGACAACATCTTGCAGTGGAGACAGTCTCAGCTTGGCTACACACCAACCAAGGCGTGTTTTCAGAGCACAACAATCACACAAACTATCTGAATTTCATTTTCACCCTCATATTGGTCAAAAGGATTCTCAAGGAATGCTGCAGAGATGAAAACGACTAATATGTGGAGCATGTAACACTGCCGTACAAAATATTATTTGCAAGCTACCATGCTAATAGCAACATGCAAGCACGTTAAAAAGAAAAAAGGACCAACATTCATTTTAAGCAATTCATTTTTTCTTAGTTCAGAAGAACTTCAAAATGGAATTAAACGTAATACCCAAGATGCTTGACAGGAACATCTTGTCTGGTGAAAGGAGCAGGAATGACAGAGAAATGAAGAGATGGAACAGCGACATTTTGTTTAAAATGTGCCAGTGGGATGTGTTAAAGCTGACCCTACAATCAATGCGGTAGTCAAAGCAACATATTTCAGTGTGGCTCAAAATACTTACTTGCACTTTAGGTGAGAACTTGCAAAAATAAAACAAAATAAAAATTGCAGGATTTTTTTTTTAAGCAAAAGGGATGTTGGAGCAATGAGGCCATGCCAATCAACGGTTTCTGGATATTACAGGAGGAGAGGGTTCTTTGCACAAGCTTAATTTGTGCTTAATTTCTGCAAGATTGCAGCATTATGTGCCTTCAAACCATGATCTGGAACATGGAAGTCTCTCTCTTTCCTTTTTGTTTTCATTTAGAATAGTTTTTTTTTTAATTATTGTATTGTATTATGAAAAAGCTTCAATATAATTTTATGGAACAAAAGCTTTGGGAAAGAAGAGGGTATCCCCTACAATTTGGGTTTGCAAATCCATTGACTGGCTTTTAACAGGGCAGTGGGTCCTCCTGTTCCCTCTTGCCCCCCTTAGCAACTTCAAACATTACATGTTGCACATTCCCTCTTTCCTTTCTTTCATGCTTACGGTTCCCATGGGTTCATTTTCATCCAAGAAGGCCAAAGAGCTGCGGCTGTTACCTGCCATGGTTCCCACCCCCCTACACATCTACAAATTAAGCAAGTTCATTAAAAAGTCCGAACAAAGACTGTCCAGCTATATATACTGGCATCAAGCCCACATTGAACTTGGCAGTCTGACACTAGCATATAAATTACTCTGATAACATTCATTGAAGAGACACAGAAGACAACCTGGAACGCTCATATCACATTTTTGCTGAACAATGAACACGCTGCTTGCAGTTACTATAACGCAGATCCTTTGCGTTAAGCCAGCAATAGCAACCTCGCTTAAGCCACTCCATGCACTGGGGAGGAGGTACTTTGCATTTTCTACCTTGGACCCCTTTTTAGCTGGACTTAGATTTTCAGAGGAAGGATCAGTTGAGCTGGTAGGTGAAGGCAGATTGCTGGAAGAATTGGATCTCCTGCTGCTCTCTCCATAGCATGCAAATGGAATGGGACTATGTGGGAGAGAGGAGGACCGCTTGATTAAAGACACTCTACTTGCTGAGCACTCCAGCAGCTCCTTAGTTGTCCTGTTTAACACAAGGTAGTAATGCACATAGATTAGACTTTTAAAAACTATAATGTCACCGCAGACAAAAAAAGAGTAAAGGAAGAAGTGTGCATGCACACGAAAGCTCATACCAATAACTAACTTAGTTGGTCTCTAAGGTGCTACTGGAAGGATTTATTTTATTTTATTTTGTTTCGACTACGGCAGACCAACACGGCTACTGGAACGCATACAGTACATCTTATGAGGCAGCACAAAGTAGTAAAAACCTACCATCAACTATACAGCAAAGAATAATAATTTCATGCTATTCAGATATTGCCTGAAATATTAACTGTTCTTCACTGTACAGTGGTACCTCGGGTTACAGATGCTTCAGGTTACATACGCTTCAGGTTACAGACTCTGTTAACCCAGAAATAGTGCTTCAGGTTAAGAACTTTGCTTTAGTTGGGGAACAGAAATCGTGCTTTGGCGGCGCGGCAGCAGCAGGAGGCCCCATTAGCTAAAGTGGTGCTTCAGGTCAAGAACAGTTTCAGGTTAAGTACAGACCTCCGGAATAAATTAAGTATTTAACCCAAGGTACCACTGTACAGGCTATTTTGGTAGTCCTAAACATATTAACTAAAGCTACTATGAAGTAAGATGTTGCAAGAGATGCAGCACTTTCTTTTTTTACCAGCCACAGATAGTTTGGTGGCTGCAACTGTAGCCGGGGGGGGGGGGGCAGCTCTAGCCTTTATTGTTGGTGCCTTGGTTACAACTAGTCTGGACTTTTGCAGTGCTCCCTATATGGGGCTCGTGTAAATTACACAGCTTGAAGGCTGGAAGACAGTAAGACTGCAATCCAATGCACACTTATGAGCAAGAAAGTTCCACTCAACACAGTAGGACTTATTTGGGCCTGAAACTGGTTATACCCATGCTGTTCACTCATACCTGCAGCCAGTAGAGACCCTAACTGCTTCCTTCTCCCTCCTCTTCTTGCCTTTGTTAGAACTCCTTCTCAAGGGAGCCCTACAACGTTAAAAGAGTCAAAAGAGTGTCCAAAAGGTAGTACACCATTTATTTATTTATTTTTAAAAAAAGGTTTTAATCTTCGTTAATGAGAAATCAATGCTTACCCCAAGTCCACAAACTTTTGTTTTATTGTCCTTATATGCCCCGTAGAAGGGCTGGATGTTCTTGGGGACTGTATACCTGTGGCACCATCTAGGACATATTTGTACATTAAAAAAACACAGTTCATTATAGCCATTTGTGTTTTACCATTAAAACAGCACTTTGTTTTTGCATCCAGAAAAATTCACACACACACACACACACACACACACACACAACCCCCCAAAATCATAACAAGTTGAACATTTATTATTCAAACAAGGCAAAACGTTGACCGCAAATGTATGGACCATATGTCTGTTAGGAAAGACCTTTGCTGTAATCTAAAAATCTGTATTTGCATCAGGTTCGGTCAAAACCTTTGTTGACGTTTAACAGCTGAAGAGACAAGCAGCTTGTTAAACTGAACTGTGGCTTGCTTCTTAAGCAGTGGGAACTGCTGTAGTGAAAACATTTTTAAGAAGGTCGCATGAGAATCTTCCCTCTGTGCTAGTAGTAGATTCTTTAGATCATAAGCCTGGGCAACAATCAGTTCTTGTTTTTGCACAATCACTAGAAAAATCTCAACTACGTCTCAAATTCTTCATGTAGCTTACTTGCCTATTTGCCACCATTCAATCCCAACAAAAGGGCTGTGGATGACTTGCTAATTTATCATGTACATACATACATACATACATACATACATACATACATAAGCTTACACTTCGTAAGTAATTAAAAGTCCAAAGAAAACTGGAGTAAAAGGAAATACTATGTGCAGTGATAATGTGTGCCTGCATAACATTGAAAGATACAAGAAAAGACAGAAAGATTAAGACACATTTCAGTGATATCTACTGCAATGGCTAATTAGTATTGATGCTGCTAATGTAAAATTCAGGACCCCGGGCCCATGTTTCTTTCTTTCTTTTTTTAATGTAGAGAGAAGCTCCGTTTCTGTATACCAGCTATTCGCAGCTCTAAGCAAATAACCCAGTTGCGATAGATGGTACTGGTAATTTTTTCAGGAAGAGATGCGAGGAAATGAGCATGTCTGCATACAGACATGCAAGCCAGGACCCAAAGAGGTGCAACACTCGACAGCAACACATGGGCTTCAAAGTCCCTTCCTTCCCAACAGCAAACCTGCCACCCAACAAGCCAGCCCTGAATGCTGTGGAAGCCTCAAAAACACCCTTTGATGCACAGTGAGCAGCTGCTTTCCAGAAACAAAGAGGTGAAAAGCCTGCTGTGCAAGCAAGACTTTGCATGTGCCTAAAAGGGCTCCTTGGAACCTGGTCAGAAGGTGTATTTGCGCTGTTACAAATGTACTGCTATTTTTATAGTGCACTTTGAAACCTCCCCCGGGGTGAGAAATGCAGAAAGGCTTTTAAATCACGAAGGGCAAACTTCCCGTGTTAACAAGAGCAAGCAAACTATATAAATCTAGGGGAACGTAACAAAAAGGTATTTTAAAACAACAGAGGGGATGCAGAGAATCTGCTATGTGCACACATGTGTTTGAGAGAGAAGGAAGATGGACTGCAAATGTCCCCTTCTGGCAAGATGCCACACGCCTAATGGGGTTAATACATCTGACGGCTCTGTGACTGTTAGGGGGTCTTGGGGTTACATTAGACTGCTAGGAAAGGGCTTGGAGTTGAAACAGTCTTGTGCTTGTGCTGAATTTACTGAGTAGGAGATTGACATCAAAAGTGTAACGTATTCCTCTGCTAGCAGGCCCGGGTGCCAAAAGGAGCCCTCCAGGCCTCTCTAGCTGACTCACAGGACTCTCCTCAGTTGTGCCCCCCTGTCCCTAGCCACAGCCTTCCGTCCTCTGCCTGCTGAATGTGTCCTTGAACAGTGGAACATGCCCAAGAACAGTACTTTCGCTTGCCTGGTTGGAGAGATGCAAGTACAGGCAAGTCCCCACTTAGGCGCATTCAAGGTATGAACGGCTGTGCATCACCGCGAACACAGAAGTGGCACGGAAAAGGGGCAAAAACGCCCCTAAAAGAGCACAAAAATGGCACAAAACAGCACCCAGCAATCCCACAAACCTTTGAAAGTGCAATTGCAGTAGCCTTTGTACCAACCTTTGAGGCCTACAGAGAGTTGGGAGTTTGAGCAAGGAGGTTTGGAGAGAACAATTGTGGTGGAGTTCGATGGATTTTTGGTTTTTTCAAAGGTTTTTAAAGGGTTTCCAGAGGTTTAGTAGTTTGCCGGCTTTTTCAATGGTGTTTCAAATATATGCGATTTCACTTAAACACACGTTGCTACATAAATGCGGAGTTGCCTGTCTAGAAAACGTGGGCTTGTGCGTGGCTGCCCTGCAGCCTTCTGCATGAAGGCAAGTCCCACCTGTTGCCCATGGTCCCTGGAAGACTGCCTAAGGGGAAATGAGGCCCCCAGGCTGATAATGACGCCCCCCCCCCAATCTCTTGCATTGTATTGTAAAAGAAAAGGAGGGGGAAACTTTCTAATTATCAAATGGTTCCTACTGGAGCACAGAATTGCTGTGCCCCAATTAGAAACACTTGCAAAAGAGGTCTTAATCGATTCAAATATTTCTATGCTGAAGCAAATGGTTTCACTTTGATTCTAACATATTCATTAAAATATGCTTTTACACTTAATGCTGCTTGTATAACACTCCTGGCGGGAAAAACATGGGATTCTCCAGTGATTAAACATTATTGAGGAATAATCATTATTAAGCAATTCTTGCTTGAGTGGGGTCATTGAGAGCAATTCTGATTGTGTATGTGAGTTATTAGGAACAAAGGAGATGATGAATACAAAGGGAGAACAATAATTGAGTTCAAGACTCTATATTTATACTACAACACCCCCCCACCCACACTGAGGCACCAATTCACACAATTCAGAGAGTGGGTGGTGTCACAATCCACTAGTTTTTGTCAGCCTGGCATAAGGCGATTCCCTATGTTCTGGATCATACTTTGAGAGCTGTATATGTGCAATAATTTCCTTGAGCTATGTATTTTTCCATGAAGATGGCAGACAAACTAAAACACAAGCTTTTGTACCACCTTCACTTCTGAAGTGCAATACATCGATTCAATCCCTCTCTGAAACATCAACCACAATTAGATACAAAAGCACTGGACCTTCTCTCACAGAATGTGAATTCCTGACATTGTACTTTAAACACTTTGCAAGGTTTCAGAACAAATCTAAAATAAGTTCTCCCCAAACTAAATTGTGTGCCCTTGATTTAAGGCCAAGACTGTATTTCACAGAATTTTGCAAATGTTTAAAATAACTGAGACATATTCTAATTGTATCTCCCAACTCACTCATTCCAAAATCAGCCTTAGGAAAAAAGCAATGGTTTTAACTAAACGGTTTAAAAGCTCAGAATGACAAAGAGGAGAAAACCAGACTTTCTAATTAGGGAAGTGCATAAAATGTTTTGTTGGAACCTTAATTATTACATTTATCTACCAGCCATATAACTGAGTTCTCTGGGTGGTTTGCACATAACAAAAAATGCAAACTACAGTACAATATTTGACCCCTTAAACCTATTACATATAAATAAAAGACAAGTAAAACCAACACAAAGACAGCAACTTAAAATCAACTTAAAATCAACATAAAACAGCTAGCAAATATCTATGAACACCGACATGTATCATTAAATTTAAAAGGCCTGTGAAAACAAAAATGTATTCGCCTGGTACCGTAGTGTGGGGAGCCAGGTGACCCTCTCTGGGAGGCGACAGAAGGACACAACCACCACCAACTGAACTCATTACATATAGCGAGAAAAGTGATGCAGCAGCATGCAAAATCACAGCTATACCTTCATCATGGAAGATACTCCTGCTGGTTGGATGATGCACAGGCGAAGCTTCGTAGCTCAGACAGGATTTTGAAGGTGAGGAGAGTGGAGTATCTCCATGGGAACATACACCACTCGTGTACGGCCGCCCTTCGTCCTGGTTTCCAGTTACGTTGTCAAATGCAAACGTTGCACTGCTAGCCACGGGGGAAAGGGAGGAAGCACCAGAATCTGATGCTGGTGAGGAGGCTCTCATACACATAGGCAGAGGTGGTTTGGCAATGTGCATGGGACTACCGTAACTGCGCGAAGGCTGTTGACATAAGAGATTGTGAAGCAGGTTATGGCATTTCAGGAACCAACCACACAGCGAGTTACTATGAAAGCGCAAGTTCACCTCTTCGGCACCTGCTTTCCATCCCGTGTCTCCTTTCGGAGAACTATTCCAATAATTTTGCACCGTTAAGCTTTTACCTTATCTGCTTTCCATTTGTAACCATTTCCTTCGCAAGGATTAGCATTTCAAGCTCTCTGAATCTAAATAAAATTACCTGCTAAGCATCAACTCGGTTGGGTTTGAATAAAAAGAATTAATAACATATTGAGGGGAGGGGGAGAGGAAATAATGAAAGACAGCACATCAGAATGTGTGTAAAATTAAATCAGATGTCTTGAAACTGCTGAAAAACACAGGTGTTTTACCTTCAAATTGGGAGAAGAAATACTTTCTTTCATTGTACATTTTCATCACAAATTAGTAAACACCGCCAGGGAGGGAGCATGGTGAAAGGAAACAACTGATGAGAAGGTTGGGGGGGGGGAGAGAGAGAAGAATCACCTTTCTTTCAAGACTGTCCTCTCCATCTGTGGAGCTGATACTGTCATACAGTCTTGTTCTAGTTGGTCTTGACCTTTTGTTCTTCACTGAAAGCTGAACTCGAGTCTTCAGTGCTTTTGAGTCCAGCCTTTCTGTCTCGGGAACTGCTTCATTAAAATCTTTCGAGAGAGAGAGAGAATAGAAAATCATGACCTGCAGTTAAACATGCCACTATCTGGAGAGATACAGTCTGCAATTCTATACAAATCAAGCCGTATTTTCATACACGTTGATCAAAATGTCATGCCCTTATTTCAGTGGAAACCATTGTCCCTTTGTTGTCATCAGATTGTGTACAACCTTGGAGCTGCTGCATGGAAATAAGAACACCAGAAGATGCTGAAGCCTCAGGAGGACCCATGGAAAGTGAAATAGAAAACCATTGTATTATAAAGTACAGCTAGTTGATGGGCAGTTTAGTTCAGTGGGGTGGTTTAAGACAGCTACCTTGCCAGTATGACACTTCTTAAGATAGTATATATGAAAACAGAAGTCAGAGCTAAGAAGATTCATGCTTAAAGAAGAACTGTAAGCAACCCTTGGTTCTTAAAACTATAAACACTCAAGAGCCACAGTACCATCCCATCTATGCTCACACACCTGCATATGATGTAATAGCTAAAGAGGTGAGGATATGACACACAAACTGCACCCCTACACTGACCTACATTCGGACATGGAACCAGACAGATTTTAAAAATGCAGCTGCTGATTTGGAACTGGCAAATGATGTTCTGTTCTGGCAAATGATGTCCTGGCCTCATGAAGACAAAAATTGTTTTACCTTAAATTAGGCACCTATTTTGATAATTGAAAAAAATATCCACCAACTGTTTATATTGTCTAGTGATTTTAGACCTTTTCCTTGTCATGGTTATTAAGCTAATTTGCTTGTTTATTTCCTTTGGGGATTACTATGGTCACTTTCTTTGTTAACTTGGGAGCTACCAATTTTTGTGTATTCTAAAACTGTGCAGAAGCCCATGCAGAGCCAAGTCTCTGGGTGGGAAGGAGGAGATTCGGTGAAAGCTTCTCCTTAAGAACCATTTGCTGAATCTCCCTGCCCCAACCCGGCAGGGTGGCAAGGCTTTGCAAGGGCTTCTTGAGGGGAAGTCCTTACAGAGCCTCATGCTCCACTCCCATCACGGGGGCAGCAGTGGGGTATTTTGCCCCAGGTGCCAAAACACCTCAAGCCACCTTCTCAATGATGACCCACGGAAAGATAAAGAACCCTGGGAGCTGTAGAATCTGTGAGGGAATACAGTGTTTCTCAAACTTTGGTCCCTAGGTTTTATTGGATCATAGCTCCCATAATCCCTCGCCTGGAATTATGCCTGGAGATGACAAGAGTTGTAGTCCAACATTTGGAGATTTGGAGATAAAACATCTGGAGATCAAAGTACAATGTATTAGGATACTTTCAGAGAATTTGCAGAATCATCACCAAAACACCCTTCCCAGCATTCCATGAGAGAAGTCACAACAACTTCATTCATATAAATTTGTACCTACTTGTTAAAAAAAAAATAGTGGGGAGGAGATCAAGATTTGTACAACAGTGTGTAGGGATGTCTGTTAATCCTTTGCCGTACTCTGTAGTCCTGCCAATGGAAGCTTCCCCTCTAAGTGCAAATAGCTGCTTTAGGAGGAGGGTGTGGTTTTCAAATGGATCACAGTTCACATGTGTGTGCAGGGAGAGGGTTAACCTCCTCACAAATTGGAGTCCTGATCACATGCACCCTTTGGTTGCTATTTAAATGTTAAAAATCAAGCATGTTAATTGTGATCTTGCAACTGATATCATGTCTAGCTTGACCCTCACTTTGTAATAGAAGTACATATGTAATTATATCCTATGAGAAGCAGCTGCAAATAGGCTTATATAACCAATACTGGTACCCCCCCATATTAAAAAAACAACTGATCCATTAGGTGAAGCCAAAGTATTCAAAGAAAGTAAGTACACAGGCAAGATGGGACCCGATCGGCATAAACATGGTTTTGACAGAGTCAGCTGAGACTTTTGCCGCTGATTGCGCAAATGGAATCAGCATGTACCCTTTTGTGTCACTATGGTTACCTAAGTCCAAAAGATCTTCATAAGGTGTTTGAAACAATAATAGCCTTAATGCCTCACAAAGAGTACTTAGAGAGGATTTCAATTTAAAAGGAGGGGCAGGAGAGAATTAACTCCTGAAGGCAATTATGCTGAAGCAATTATTTATAGTCAAGAGGATTCAGGAACAAACACAATAGGTTAACAGGAATTACCCTAACTTATTTTGCCAAGTGAATATTTCAGCGTGATTAATATAAAGAGAACAGCAACAACCCAATGGGGCAGAGGGAAGAAGTCAGGTGAAAATCAGCAATACATATTGGGGTGTGTTCACACAATTGATCCCCTCTACAAAAATTGTCCCTCTTGCCACTCCAATTGAGCTTTAATAAACCATCTCAGGTTCAAAGAGCAGTTTGGGGACTTTGCAATTAGGGCAGTCACAGGAAGCTACCTTATAGATGGAGTCACATGGTTGGTCAATCAGCTCAGTAATGGTTCTCCAGGATTCCGGAAAGGGTGCATTGCGTGTCCAGGTGCCATGCTGCCCTGGACATGCAATCAAAGCAGATGTTCTGCCACTGAGTTGTGGTTCTTCTCCAACACTGCACACATAGTGTTTATCACCCTGACTCCGAAAAATACTTTGTGAATGTACAGGAGTTAAGGCAGAAGTCTGGCTGCTCTAAGAAGCAGCATCAAAACAAACAGTAATTCAGGGTTGTTGATGTTGTTACCTAAAAATGTTGGTTATACGTGAACCCTTTTGGATTGCAGCCTAAACTAATTCTTTGCTCCTACCTTCTTTCTTCAGGGTTACGCATCTATGAAGTCTATTTTCTGCGAAATACGCTCAGAGTAATGTGCCAAACAGAAGGGTGACAAAGGAGGAAGTTTTATAACTAACCCACTAAGTAAATAGTAACATGATACATGGTGGCATTCACTCAAAAGCTTTCCTAAGAAATTTGAAACTACAGAATTAACTGCATTGCTACTGACATTTTAAAAGCACCACATTTATGCGCATGGTACTTTCTTTTTTTAAAAGTTGCTTTAAGAAAACAAACACGGCAAGGCTTTCAAGCCAGCAGGTTATGGACAGAGGATTATAGCATTAATCATAGCATGTATGCCACCTCTTCCAAAATGGTGTTATAGAATAGAAAATGGCAGTGGCCCCAGGGAAGTGGCATGGGGCAGCAACAAGACCCAGGTTCCAAAATGAGCTATTCAGATTAGAATCAAAATCTGCCTCCATTGCATAACTTGTCATCACATTGGGCAGAGGCCACATTCAGTTATTGGTATAACTGATGCAAGCTTTTGCGATTTTACAGGAATCTAGGATTCTCTCTTCACTACACACACACACACACACACAGGCTGTAAAACTTCACTATCAAGCAATTCATTCCATCTTTGAAATAGGAATAAATCATGCATTTAGAGCATAATACTGTCCATGAGGATTCCCACCATCTTGCATTACCACACTCTGAAACATCAGAGGAGGATATCTATTATCATTTCCTTGGAAGGGGAGGAGTCAAGAGACCAACTAGCAGTTTCTAACACACATCTAAATAAAGTGTATATTTCTTAAGGAGCAGAGGAGGAATGAGATACTTCCTGCTCCTAGTCAAATGCTTAACATTTCTTGCAACAGCTGCTTCTTGCCTGAATTGCACAATGGTCTCATGTCTCAGAACGCCCTAGGGAGTTGCCATAGGCTAAGAAAATACTCCCTATTTCTCAAAAAAAAATAATCAGCCTGATAGATGGTCTCCAACAGCTATTTTTTGAACATTTTGCATCATACGGAAAAGGGGAACCTGTGGCCATCTAGATATTCTTGAACTACAATTCCTGGGCTGGGGCTGATGGGACTTGGAGTCCACCAATCTTTGGAAGGCCTCTGGCCTCTGTCTCCCTATTCCTCTTTTTCATCTATCAAAAGTTTAAGTAAAAGCTTGGCCCTAGCTATACTGCATTTGCTCACAGATATCCATAGGACAGTTCAATCACACAGATATGATGGAATTTTAACTAAGGGTTGTGGGCAATACCTTCACTTCACACAATATGCATTCTTGACATGGAAAACACTTTTTTTGTGTAGGAAACAGCACGTAGATGGGGAAATGACATAGCGTGCTATAGCAAATTAAGCTTTCCCAGAATGTATATGGACAATGAAATGTGATGGGCCTACCACTGCACAAAGGTTTCACATTGTTTCCTTTGTAGAAAGTGCTTATGTGCCATGAAGTGACCTCAAAACCAGGGCCTTTAATGAAGAGTCCCATTACACACTTGCAGAGCAGCGAGATTTACTAGTCCAGTTGTCATGATGGACTTATATATGCAATGAACATCAGAGCACTCAGTTCTAGAGACTTGTGTACACCCTCAACATCACAACATTCTGTTCTTATTTCCTCTCTTTAAAAACCTACATGCCAAGGGCATTCGCTAAAAGAACATTATAAAGAATCTATTAAGGTACAGCCACAGTCGAAAGCTTATGCATAACCAGCAAAGGGCCGTACAAACAGATACGCTGCTCCTATGATGGAGGTTCTCATACACATATGAGGGTTTGTGTCCACATATGAAGATGGCAGATGTGTGTTAAAGTGTGGATCTGCCAAAATCACACACTGAGACTTACTTCCTGCAGGAGTTTTTTCCTCAGTCATGTTCCATATTCAGGACAGATCAGAGAAAAGTAGTGTGATAAAAGGACTAAAGGAAAGCTAGTGGTGACATGTTAGGGGAGAGAATGGCAGGCCTCATGTACTTTTGGCACTTGGATGACTGCACACTGATCTATTTTGGCCCAAATACATTCGTTTGTACATGTAAACTGTACATATTTATCTATCAACACAGAGAGAGAGACACGTTCATACATTTACACATTCGATTTGTTTATTTTTGCACGTAAAAGACCCCTTTTGAAAATTGTGATGTTTTGTTCTCAAGTATACAACATAAAAAACCCCAGATATGGGATATAGAAGAGGAGATATAGATTTATATTCTTAACCTTTTTATTAGCAATGTCAACAATGAACGGGGATAAAAATATAACTGAACGGAATACATGTGCTTTTACAGGCATTATGAAATTATGTATGATAGTATTACAGATGGGTCACCACATCGTACATTATGCTGGCCACATTTTTATGTCACAGAGAGCCATCAACCATCACCATATTCACGTCACTGGTGACTGCTTCACTTCGCCCCAGTCATACCAACCACAATCCCTGGCTTAGTGTCATGCCTGAATGCATTATGTCTGAAGCAGGGATTGTGCTTTGTTTCACTCCAAACAAATGGTGATGACATAGGTGCCATCTCATGCCAAAGATTGTGGGTGCCTGCAATGATGGGTTTCAGCTTTGCCCACTGACTTTGTGGGGGCCCAGCCCCACAAATACTTTATTGTGGGTGCCAAAGAACCCACAGCCCCCTGGAGTTGGCTCCAGTGGATGACGATAAGCAAAGGTTTGTCCTTGGCTTACCGGCCATAGTTGGTTTGAGTGAAACAATCCATGGTCCCTGGTTCAGAACTAACACTACGTAAGGGATCATGACCTATTTCTCCCAAGTACAACTGAGAAGGAGCAAAGGGTGCACTGGTACACAGTAAAGCATGGTATACGGCTTACCACGTCCGAAAACATTTAAGTCATTACAACTACGTCACACAGAAACAACGCAACCCTCAAGCTTATCATCTGGTTCAAACAAACCTTGACTTAAGGCATCCAGGCAAGACACTTGCTTTGCATCAAGGTTTTCCATGGCATCGCCTCTTGAGACTTCTGCAAGGGATGTTTGCCTTTCAAAAATGTTGTTGTTATTGTTAACTTGGCTCCCATTTTGCTTCAGTAACCTGAAAACCTCTGTTTCCAGTTCTCTGATCTAGGACAAATGAAGTTAACGATTAGCAAAATAAATAAAATACCGTGTATAAGTTGAGGTTTTTTGCTTTTTTAAAAAAAGTAGAAAATTGGGGGCTGTCTTGTACATGGAACATAGCAACCAGGGGAATTTTTTAAAATATTTAAGCATATGTCCGGGATTTTGGCTTGGACGGGCTAAGGCGGTACCTCCTGCTGCTGTTCCCCCTTTCCTCCCCCCCCCCGTCTCCTGAAGCCCCCGCTGGCTCAACCACTGAATCGAGAGCAGCTGCCGCCACCACCGCTGAGAGCTGCCTCAGCTACCTCTCCTTGCCCTTCCTTCCTTTTTTTCCTCTTCCCCTCTCAAACTCCCACCCTGCCCCCAGCCCGCTCACCACCTTCCTCAGCTCAGTTTGCTCAATGGCATGGTCCGGTGCAGAGTGGCTGCTGCCTCCCCCTGGCTCTTCCTTGGCACCTTGCTTGGGAGCCTGCTTCCCCGCAGCAGCAGCAGCTGCCACCGAGGGGGAGCATGTGGTGCCCCAGTTGCTGCCTTTGCTTCTGTGCCACGGGGCATTGCATGCACCTGATGCTGGAAACTTTGAGGGCGATCGCCCCAGAAAAGATCAACAACTTGCTGCTGCCAATCATCCAGATTTTCACTTTTGTTTTAGGGTTTCATTTTCTTAATTTTGGGTTTAAAACAATAGGGGTCGTCTTATGCATGGAAAAATACGGTAAAAAACCCCTTTCGCTTCATCAGATGAACAGAACCACTACCATGTATGTATTTAGTACCACACAGACATTTAGGACTGTTAATATACCAGGCATAGGCAAACACGGCTCTCCAGATGTTTTGGGACTACAACTCCCATCATCCCTAGCTAACAGGACCAGTGGTCAGGGATGATGGGAGTTGTAGTCCCAAAACATCTGGAGGGCCGAGTTTGCCTATGCCTATACTCGACCTGTGTATTGGTAAACTCTATAACGTGGGTTGCTTTGTGCTACCCTGTTGCAATGCAGTGATAATCCCCATGCAGTATAGTACTTTTGTCTGCTTATTTAAAACATTTGTAACAGGCTTGTTGATCTGGTGGACACATGTTCATCTGAACAGCTCACCTACTGTTCGCATAGGCAGACAGGCTGTACACTACTTTAACCTTACATGTGAATAACTATACAAAGATACAGCTGTCAACTATTTGTGTACAGAGGTACACAGACTGTGCACTCATTGAATGCAGCGTGTGAACATCCCTACAGCCACACCTACTCCTAAAAGGCAACAACGCTCCCAAAATAGAGTCATGAAATAAACTAAAATACTGAAAATTACTTACACGAGCTTGTAAACCTTGAACTTCTGCAAAGTGGGCTTTCTCCAGATCTTCTATTTTTTTCCTTTCAGCCTCTTGTCGCTTGATGAACTCAAGTTCTCTTAGGGAAAAATATATTTGCTGGTTAGAACAAGAGTCAGTTGCGATAGGTATTGAAAAAAAATTGATGGACTGCTACACTTAGGTATGTATTGTCTTGATAAGACCTGATAATAATGAGAATGCAGCAGCAAGAGGGAGGATATGTGGAGCAAATACTTTTATATTAAAATGAATAAGCTGAAGCTACATCGTAGGAGATTAACCTGAATTATCTCTTGTTTGCTTTATGAAAAGTTGTTAATCACCACAGTGGAAGTCGCAAAACTAAATAAATACACGTTATTAAAATTAGGCTTATAAATTTATTATGCACGTGCACAGATAATATAGTGGTGGGTTGGCGTGTGTGTGTGTTTGTGTGTGTGTGTGCGTGTGTCCTTGGAATTAAATCCTCTTTCATTTTACCACTCTTGTTTTATCTCTTTAAAGGTACAGATACAAAGATCTGGAAAGTTATGAGTAAACCTATTAGGAAGTATACATTTTTTCACATTTAGAGATTTAACCTAGAGTGGTAATATATGTTTAGAAGGTTTAAGCTCTGGCCCAGTTTGCACATCCAAAGAGGGCTGATCTTGCCTTCTTTGCTACTTCCTGCTAACACAATGGAGAAATAAATCACAATTCCTGGCTGAGAATTAAAGACTGTAGGCCAGTAGGGGCCCCCCTACATGCAAAGCAGATGCTCAGTGGTAGAGCATCTGCTTTGCATGTAGAAGGCCTTAGGTTGAATTCCTGGCTTCTCCAGGCAGGACTAGGTGAGACTTCTGTCTGAAACACTGGACAGCCAGTACAAGTCAGGGTTAGACCACACTGAGCAAGGTGCAGCAATGGTCTGACTCAGTCTAAGGCAGCTTCCTAGATCATATGGAGATTGTGGCTTGTTTCAGCCCAAGCAAACCATGGTCTGTAGCCAAATGTTGTAAGTCAGGGACTGCGGTTTATTTCTCTGGCTCTCTGCATGCCTATGCTACACAGATTGAGAAATTTTGCCTGAACCTGCATCTCAGTTCATGCTTACTTTTGCTGAAAGTCCTTAATCAGTTTCTTGGCTTTATTGTATTTCTTCTCCAGTGCCTGATACTGGCTCTGCGTTTCCTTCAGATGTTCATTGACGGTGTGACATAGGGTCTGTGCCTCAATCCAGTAGCTCTCAAGCTTCATCATCCTGTCCTTATTCTCCTCAATGTTCTGCTGAAGCTGATTCTTCTCCAGCTCCCACCTTACTTTCTCATTCTCAGCTGTCTGCAGCTTTGAAAGAGGAAGGCAGATGCTTTTACATTCAGGTACAGTTGGTTCAAAGTAACATGTATGAGGAACAGCAGCCTAGTGCTATTGTTATATGGCAGGTATAGCCAATGAGATGCCCCCTCCAGATGTTGTCGAACTCCCGCTTCCATTATCACTGGCAACTGGGGCTGGTGGGAGTTGGGGTCCGACAACATCTGGAGCCCACCATGTTGGCTATCCTTGCATACAATAAGTAATGTTCAGAACAGAAATAATTTTAGAGCACTAACGAACTTTCTAGACCATGTTAAGGCTAAATGAATAATCTCAAATGCATCATTTCCCACCTTGCATCCACCTAGGCCTCTGCGGTTTTAAAATGAACATACTACTGCTTGCATTATTATTATTTTCCCCAAAAGTTTGCCATGTGTCTAAACAAGGCAAACTGGAAATTAGTCATACAGAGATAAAATGAAGCATATTTTGACAAATTTATTGTGCAACATTACCATAGGCAGAACACTTGCTTCCTACTTGAAGGGTATTTACTGTTGTTGGAAGAAGCTTCTCTATTAACAGCTTTCATAGCTATAAAGTGGTGTGTAATAACTAATCATCTGCCTTTTATAGTTGTTGCTGGCATCTGTCTGTGTCGAGAGACAATGGGGGGGGGGGGGCTGCATTAGCAGCACCAAAGTGACTTCCCTGAGATGCAACCCCGGGTAGTGAGTATGGAGGTCCTGAGCTGCCCAGATGAGAGGACCCCACCTCTCGGCCTCGCTGGTGTGGTCCAAAGGAAAGCAGAGCAAGATGCTGGGCACCTGCTTGGCTGCCAGGAGGCAGAATACAAGGTGCCATCCAACCACCTTAGGGATCCCACTCCGGATTAGTGTAGAATTTACTCCTTAGCCCTTTCTTCTCCCCAAGATATCCCGCAAAGCAGTGGAGGTTTAGGATCAGAGTTTTCCTTCTCCTAAATGGGCTATGTTCCCAAGTTGAAGAGCCCCATCTGCCCCTCACTTCCCTCTACAGCAGGTGCAGAAATTGCCTTCATGACTTTTGGACCCACTCTTGCTCTCATCCACTCAATCTGCTGGAGTCTGTTGTTGCATGCAGGGGAAGTCCCTAACTCACCAAGGGTTTGAGACCCCTTGGCTACCCTCACCTGGTTTAGTCGGCGAGTTGAAGCCATTCCTGGGGTGCTGCCAGCTTCTAGGAGCCATATGAAAGAGCTGAATGCAGGTGGGGGACCAAAGGTGGACAAACAAAGAAGGAGCCCAGCGTGCCCCCCCACCCCTTCCCTAACACTCCATACACCCCTTTATAGTAGGTTATGTATTTAAACACCTCAGTCTAAATCCATTCATGCCAAATATGGTTCTAGCTTTAAAGGTTCACAACTCCTGGCCTTGAGAAATCACTAGGAAAATCCAGGAAAAAGTGGGTATACCTTTGGCTCATTAAAATCAAAGGGCTGTCACCTAAGCCTATAATTGTGGATTTAACTTCCATTTAAATGGGTCTTAAGCATGTAAAACAACTTGGTTTATTTATTTAGGGTTTGTTGTGGGGGTAGAGAATGAAACATGCAAAAAATACAGCAAAGACTTCTATTTTTACAAATCGCAAATGAATGGATGTTAGCCAAGTGCAACAGCCTCTGAAGGCCGTAAGATTTTCAGCAGGCAACAAAATTAGCCGCACAAGGATTTCTAGTGATAAGTAAGACTGTAATCTGGCAAGAAGATTTCTGATTTTTTTCAAATGAAGCAGAGAAAAAAAAATCAAAATAGGAAGATTATAAAAAATTATGTAGGAATTCCCCTTGTATGTTTTCTCCTTGCAGACAGGCTCACTAACATCAGTTTGAAATAACCATTTATGTGTCCACGCTGAGTTTAAAAGAAATTTGTACTTTAACTTAATTGGGGGAGGGCATCCTCTGAATTCAGCAAGGTACATAAACTGAAAGGATTTTATTTTGAAATAAAACATTTAAATGAATGTCTCATGCAGGCTTATGAACAAGGCCGGCTAATTAATATAACATAAATCCTGTTTTATTAAAGAAGAAAGTGGTATCTGAGTTAACTTCCTCATACTTTTGTCTATATAAGAAAAAAAAAGCAATACTTCGCCTTTCCAGAAGCAATTTCTGCTACATATATTAAAAGCAAATTCTTTACCATTCTCCTTTCAAGCCTGTTAGTGCTCTAATGATGTGGGGAAAGGAGTAAAAATTTAATATGCGATTGCAACTCATGATCCTCCTGAGACTCGAATAAACTATTTCTACCAAAACAAGCTCTCTGGAGCCACTGCATACAGATCTCTCTTTTTTTGCTGTGTTTTCTCAATGAGAACTTACTTTTCTTTGCTTCCCTTTGGACACAAACTTTACAGCAGCTGAAAATAAGAACATTGCTTTTTCTAGTAGCCAGTAATCATTCTTACCTTTGTCTTCAGCTTCTGAATCTCTGCTTCTGTAACTGCATGTTTGATTTGCAACTGAAAATGGAAAACCACAAAGCGAACAAGTGAGCTGCAAATGCCAGAGCTCCAATTTTTTTAAAAAAAGACTTCTATGCTGCCACCTGAATACTGTAGTACAGCACACACAGCAGAAGGCCCACAAGACTGCTGCAGTGCAGTAGACTGTAAATTAAAATATCTAGCTTGGAAAATGACTCAGTCTATGCAAGTTAATTAAAGAAAAAGTGTTGCTGGCTAGCCTCTCGGAATATCAGATTAGGACATCGAATCTGCCAGGACAAGTCAAATGTCTTGAAAGAGGAGAAAATACTGATTGTTGTATTCAGCTTGTTAGCCAGCCCGGATTTGAATATCCCCGTGCACATGAATATTCTTAGAAAGCCTCACTAACACAGATTAAGCCAGCATGTCACAGTGGGCAGCTAAAAGGCTATTAAAAGGCTCAAGCATTATGGAGGACACAACACATATAGGCTACAACCAAGGAAGGAAGCTGTTGTGACCGTCAACCTACTGCTGTGTCAAACTCAATCTCAGGAGGATGAATCACTGAAGGTATTTACGGCTGGTCTACCCTTGTGACCCATCACCCATCACATGAACTGCAGGAGAAGAATCTCCAGACTTGGACAAGGTACTATTCAGGGTGGGTGTTTGGACATTTTTTCTAAAATATTTGGGGGGGGGGTGTAATATGCCAGAGCAAAAACAAAACTGGATTTTATCAGAGTAGAATGCACATATTTCTCCAGTAGACCCCCTTTTCCATAAACATGTGCACACACGCTTACACACACATGCACACACACCAATGTACTGTGCATGTACTCACTCCGTGTACTGCAACGGTCACAGCCCATCCTGCACTAGGCACATACATTCTCTCCCATGGCCACATTTGTTTTTACATACACAGACACAGACTTGCATTATGTATATATGCAGAGCGCAGTCCTTCCCTCCATAATGAACTGGTCACCATTTACCCACAGCATTTACTCGAGCTCATGTTCTTCTCCTTTCCCTGCTACAAAGGGCTGTGGGGAGATGCATGCAAAAGAATGCACCCTCATCCTTTTTTCTGCTACGGAACACAATAACTGTGTGTGGCATGTAAAGCACTGCATTTCACCTGTTACACACAGACATGACATTGCGGTTGGGCTCCCTTTGGTCACGGAGAAAGGTGCTACAAGCTATGCCCACTTATGGCCTTTCAGCATGATCAAAGTGACCTCAACCGCACTCTCTTTTCTAAATGTCACAGATGAAGTGCAACAAGTTGTGGCTATTTATTTATCATCTAAATATATGCCTCCACCTTTCCATCCCAGTAAGTCCAAGGCAGCTAACACCCAACAAAAGGTACAGTTTCAATTTAAAAAGCCAATGAAAACGACTATCAAGACACAGAAAGGAGCAAAATGAAAACAGGAACAAGTGAAAGCAACAGCCGGCTGAAGTAAAAACAGCATTCAGCACCAGGCAACCACAATCAGCCAAAGGTCAGTTAGAACAAGGTCTGCTGGCAGAATACCATTAAAGAGGTGGCAAGATGGGTTTCCCTGGGAAGGAAGGGAATTTCAGAGTCCAGGAGCAGCAACCAAAAAGGCCTTGTTCCCACTGACCCAGGTGGTGGGGCATGCAGAGCTTACTCTTACCAGACGGTGTGGGAAAGGGAAGCTGTGAGGCTGGGGCTGCGTGGGTGCACCAGCAGGAACACCAGATTGGCTCTGCCAGTGTGCGTGCACTGTTCCATTCTTGCCACCACCTTGCCCAACCTCCACTCCATTAGGCGGCAGAGACACCACTATCAGAAGGGTGGCTTTGTGCATCCGCCACACTCGCCCTTGCTCTGATATTGGCAGGAAGCAAAAGAGGGCCTCTCCTGCAGATCTCAGACCCCAGGCAGATTCATCTTTAAAAATGTGGTTCTTCCAGTAATCTGATTACAATATGCTAAGACACCCTCTTTTTTATAAATTCCACGTAAAAAGCAATTCCCTAAATAAATTTGGCGACAGAGAAGCACAGAACACCTAGCCTTAAAGCCAATCAAAAGTCTTAAATTATTTCTCCTGCAACTCTTACTGTTTAATCCATCCTTTTAAACTGAGAAAAACCTGTATCTCCAAATCCTGAGACTGTACAGTCCAGCAATCCACTCATGTGTTCAGCGCATGAATCCAGCACTTTCACAGCTTAATTGAAAATTACAGTTCATCACGTAGCTTCTAGCCCCCTCTTACTTGCTTTTTTGAAAACACTTACACAAGCAAGTGAACTATATTTAGGCTGTTCAGTAAATAATGCAAAACAAACAGACCCTCAAACAGTTTTGTAAAATACAATCTGCTCAGGTGCAGATGGCTTTATCATTTTTCTCTTTCCTGCGCTACTAAAACAGAACCTCCCTCTTATAAAAAATAAATAACGAACGCTGACTGCATAGTCAGATAACTGTTGGAACATAGCGCAGTAGGTCCCACAGAGCTTGCAGCTGAAGCAAACAAGCCTGCCTTAATGACAAACCAAAGAGCATCCTGCGGTTTTTAGGAAGGATATGTTTCAGCAAGAGAAAGTTGTGCAACATAAAGCATGTGAGTGTACTTATATCTGAAGTCAAAACACAGCACCCAAAGAATAAAGAAAACCATCTCCAGGCTACAATTCTAAACACATCTACTGGGGGGTAAGCCCCACCAAACTGGGTGGTAAACATTAGGAATGGACAGATCAGTTCTATTTCTGGTCCTCGACAGCTCTGCAGTATGCTCATTCCTAAATCCGTTCTGCCCTGTTTCAATGTGAATCTCCAATCATTACTTTTTTAAAAAAAACAGCACAAGCATTCGCATTATCTCAGTACACATTTTACCCCCATCATACACATTTAACACATATTTTTGTATGTTTTTAGAGCTGCACTGCAAAATTCAAAGCAGCACAGAAATCAAAAGTGTAACTGTGCTCCAATCTGTGTATTAGTCCAGGAAAGCATGAATCAGATCAGATTACTTAAAAATGAGGGCCAAACCAAATCCTCAAACATCCCTAGTACACCATGCACAGCATCACAACGTAAGGCTACAAAAGTCCTTTGGATACCCACCCTTCCACCCTGGTCACACTCCTATCACTCCAACCCTAGTTACGCTAGGATAAAATAGTTCAGAATGAAATTGCTTTGTTTTTCCAGGACAAAAGGAAGGGATTCACTTAGAGCCCAACAGCTTTCGACACCTTCATTCTGGCAAACAGAAGGCAAGGGCATGCAGGGAGGACATGTTTAGGTGGGAACATCTTGCTGCATTCAGCTGGACTTATTGCCAGGTAGGTGTTCATAGGTGTGATGGGACGATGAGCTGCTTGTGCGTAAAATGCAAGTCCCTCAGAGTTTGATCAGGTTTTCAAACCTCTGCCTGTGACGGAGCCCCTCCAGCATGGCTGCGTCAATCACTAGTAGAATCCGAAAGTGGCTGCTTTCGGAAACGTTTCCAACATAAAAGCTCCTTAACGGAAACACGTCGTCTGGCCTCTCGGCGTGACAGTTTCCGTCGAGGTGTGGGTGTCCCTATAGGAGGTCCTGAGACCTCCCCACTGGTTTCGCTTGAAGCGTCTCTGAGCCATCCCTCCGACTCACTTTCCCTTGGAGTTCTTGCTCGCCCTCTACTGGTTCCCTCTTCCGCTGCTACTGCTCTCTCAACCTCAGGGAGCCTTTGCACCTGCGGCGCTTTAGATGTCAGTTCCCTGACATCCACCTCCCCTCCAGGGCCCCCTTCACCCCCTCCCGTCTCCTCTCCTACTGGCGGTGAGGAGGTAAAACCCCTGAAAGAACCTCCCTCATCTTCCGACGTCGCGAACACTTCCTTCCACTTGTTGCTGTTCCTACTCTCTAGGTACTCTTCGTCATCAGAGTCCACTCCATCTTCCAACTCCGACTCCGCGAACCCTTCCATTTCCTCTTCCTCATCGGTGGTGCCGAAATACTCCCTCCTAAACCTTGCTATAGGCTGAGGTTTCCTCGGGAACCTTTGGTGGAACGTTTCTGTTAAAACCTCGTCATTGACTTCCTCTGCACTTACCCAGGTGTTTTCTGACTCCGGTTCCCCTTCCCACGCCACCAAATACTCCACCTGATTACCCTTCCACCTGGAATCGAGGATTTCCGCTACATGGTTGCGGCGTTCCCTCTCTTCCAAGGCTGGTCCCCTGACGTGCTCCCCTTCACGTCCCCCCCTGTATGGTGACAGTAACGACCTGTGGAACACTGGGTGCAATTTCATGTGGTTGGGTAATCGGAGTTTGAAAGCTACCGGGTTGACCTGCTGAATCACCTCAAAGGGTCCCAATCTTCTGGGCCTCAGTTTCTTACAACCCCCTTTGAACGGCAACCCTTGGGTTGACAACCACACTTGATCCCCCACCCTTATGGTTTCACCTTCCCTTCTGTTCTTGTCTGCCTGCTTCTTATATTGTGCCTTGGCCCTTTCTAAGTTGAGCTGGAGGGGCTGATGGATGGCTTCCATCTCTTCTACAAAATGTTCAGCCGCTGGAACGCTCCATCTCTCCCCTCCTTCCCCTGGAAATGCCCTGGGGTGACACCCGTAATTAGCCAAAAAGGGACTCATCCCTGTGGACACATTCTCCGCATTATTGTAGGCAAATTCTGCCAACGCCAACTTTTCGACCCAATCGTTCTCTCTGTCATTGACATAACACCTAAGATATTGTTGAAGAATGCCATTTGCCCTTTCCGCCTGCCCGTTGGTTTCAGGGTGCCGGGCAGTTGAAAAATTAACTTCCACGTGTAGCAAGCTCATGAGCTTCCTCCAGAACCTGGAAGTAAATTGTTTGCCTCGATCTGAGATCACCCTCGAGGGAGCCCCGTGCAACCTAAAGATATGTTCCACAAACAACTTCGCCGTTTCTTCCGCTGTGACTGCATGTGAGCATGCTACAAAATGGCACATCTTAGTTAACAGGTCTACTACTACCATGATGGCTGTTTTCCCCTTGGACCTTGGCAGATCCGTCATAAAATCTATTGATATCGCTTCCCAAGGCCGTTCTGGTGTGGGTAAAGGTTCTAATAACCCTGCCGGCGCCCTTCTTTCCCCTTTGGCTCGCTGACATTGGTCACACCCTCTTACATACTCCCTTACATCTTCCCTCACCTTAGGCCACCAAAATTCCCTGGTAACCAACCACATGGTTTTGTGTTGCCCAAAATGTCCCGCCGTGGGGCTATCATGCAACTGCTTGAGTACTCTCCCCCTCAATTCACCTTCGGGTATATACAGTGCCCCTTTGTAATACAATGCCCCATTTCTTTCCTCAAAACCTCCGGGGCTCTCGCCCTCCCCCCTGAGACCTCTGAGCTTATCCTGGGCATATTCATCATTTTCCGTTTCCTCCACCAGTTCCCGTTGCCCCACCAGCGCCGCCCCACACACCCAGCGGTCCTCCGGGATGACATGTCTCTCGTCGATCACCTCCTCCCCTTCCCAATATTCTGGTTTGCGTGAGAGCGCATCCGCCCTGACGTTTTCTGGGCCTGGCACATAACAAATCTCAAAGTTAAATTTGGAGAATTCCTGTGCCCATCTCACTTGTCGTTGGTTGAGCACTCGAGCTGTTCTCCAATACTCTAAATTTTTGTGGTCGGTGCACACTTGCACCTTGTGTTGTGCCCCAATTAATAAATGTCTCCACCTCCGGAATGCTTCGTGAATGGCAAGTAGTTCCCTGTCATACACCGTGTAATTCTACTCGGACTTATTCAGTTTCCGCGAGAAGAATGCACATGGTCTCCACTCCGACGCACTCCTCCCCGGTTGAAGAAGGACCGCCCCTATAGCCCGGTCGGATGCATCTGTTTCCACTCTCATGGGTTTTTGTAAATCCACATGCAGAAGTTGTTCTTCCGAGGCGAAAGCCCTTTTCAGTTCTTCAAAGGCTCGATCCGCCTCCACCGTCCAAACAAATTTCTTCTTGCTGCTGAGGCAGTCGGTGATGGGCGCCGTCAAGTGGGCAAAGTTCTTGATGAACTTCCGATAAAAGTTCCCAAACCCCAAGAATCTTTGCACGTCCTTCTTGGTCTTCGGTGTCTTCCATTCCAGTACCGCTTGAACCTTGCCTGGATCCATGGCCAATCCCTTGTCTGACAAGCGGTACCCCAGGAATTCCACCTCCTTGGTATGAAACTGGCACTTCTCCAGTTTCACCCACAGCTGGTTGGCTTGCAGCCTGCCCAACACTTCTCGAACGTCCCTCACATGCTGTTCCTCATCTTCCGAATACACCAACACGTCGTCTAAAAAGGCCACACAGTTCTTGTAGAGCAAAGGTCCCAGAACGTGGTTTATAAAAGCTTGAAAACAGGCGGAGCCCCCTTGTAGACCGAAGGGCATAACGAGGTATTCAAAGGCTCCCAAAGGGGTAAACATGGTGGTCTTCCATTCATCTCCCTTCCTTATGCGTATCAGATTGTACGCCCCCCGCAGGTCCAGTTTTGTAAAAATCTTTCCCTTCCTTACTCTGGTCAAAATGTCGTCAATTCGGGGCATAGGGAAAGCCAGGGGCTCCGACACTGCATTGAGGGCCCTAAAGTCACACACCAGTCTCGGTTTGTCTGTGTTCTTTTTGTCCACAAAAAACACTGGGCTGCCCCCCACCGCTCGGGACTCTCTGATGAAACCTCGCTTCAAGTTTTTGTCAATGAACTCCCTCAGCTCCTGCATCTCCCTGTCTGACATGGCGTACAGCTTGCCTACTGGGAGTTGGGCCCCTGGGAGTAGGTTGATTTGACAGTCAAAGGGTCTATGCGGTGGCAGTTTGTCTGCTTCCCTTTCGCTGAATACGTTGCTCAGATCTGCGTATTGCGGGGGCACCTTCCCTTTGCCCATCACTTCCATCCCCGCTAGGGTGACTCTGTCTCCTCCCGAGACCTTCCCCTCCTTGCAGTGTTCTAGGCAATGCGCTGACCCAAAGGAGACCACCCTCTGATGCCAGCCCACTAGCGGATCGTGTAGCACCAGCCAGCTCATCCCCAAAATGATGGGCGCTCCTCCCAGGATGGCCACATTAAACGCTATCTGTTCGGTGTGCCTTGCCACTCTCATTATCATCGGGACAGTCTGTTGGCTAACTTCTCCCCCCAACAGCTCTCTGCCGTCAATCGTAGTCACCTGCAAGGGGTTACTTAAAGGGATGGTCTGTATCTGGTGCTCAGCTGCAAACTCCTTACTCATGAAATTACAGGAGCTGCCTGAATCCAAAAGCGCCTTGACCTTTAGTGGGTGTCCGTTTGGCAGTTCTAGTAACACCTCTATCACTAAAGCAGGTCTGGGAGGTTCTGGCATGGGCACTTTCATTGCTCTTTGGCCTGGCTGCTGTGCCCCGACGGTGGCAGCCAGGCGTTGGCTTTTACTTGCTCCTTGCTTTCCTCTTCCTTTCCCCCAACAGCTCCTGCCATCCCTTGCCATTCCTTTCTTTGTGGGCAGACTCTGGCAAAGTGCCCTGGCTGTTGGCAGAGATAACATCTCTTGGCGCTCTTTCCCTCCTTCTTCCGCCCTTCACTGGGATTTGAAACTGCGCGCGCCCGCGCTGTTCCAACTTCCATCGGCTCTGCCGGCGGGAAAGATGGCTCTGGAATGTCTGGAATGCGGAACTCCCTCCAACGGTCTCCTTTCCCTTCCCGCCTTTCCAAAGCCCTCGCCTCCTGGCGCGCTCCTATGGCCAGCGCAGATTTGGTTAATTGGTCCATAGACTCCGCCCTGGGCCCCCGGGAAAGCTCATCTTTGACGGTTGAAGAAAGCCCCTCTTCGAAAAGCATTTGGATGGGCTCCGCCGATAGGTCCCACCCCAATTTATGAATCAGCATAGTAAATTCAGTCCAGTACTCACGGACAGATCTGCTTCCTTGCTGGCAAGCCATTAACTGCCTTCGCACCACCCCCTGCTCAATATCGCTGGAAAACATCAGGTCCATGGCACGAAAAAACTTCCTCGTGTCCTTTAAGATCTCATTATTCGCTGCCATCAGGGGTCTAACCCAATCTTTCGCCCCGGATTCGAGATGGCCAATCACATACGCCACTCGCGATTCCTCGTCGGGGAAGTCATCAAACTGCAAGTTTAGAGCGTATTGCATCTCTGTTCTAAAGGCATGATAGTTCCTGGGATCCCCCCCGAATTTCTGCACCAATCCTGGTACCTTTCTGGCGAGCGGGGTGGTTTTCTCCTTTCCCTTTTCTGCATCCTGAGCCCTCCTCTCCTCAAGCCTCGCCGTTTGCAGCGCCAACTGGATCTCCAACGCTCTGTACCTTTCTTCCAGGCTTGGACCCCCTCCAGCTGCTCCTGCACCCCCGGTTCCGGCTGGGTTGCTCATGATGCTTCTCTCTGCACAAGCTGGCTTTCGGTGACTTTCGGATTGCTGTGATGGGACGATGAGCTGCTTGTGCGTAAAATGCAAGTCCCTCAGAGTTTGATCAGGTTTTCAAACCTCTGCCTGTGACGGAGCCCCTCCAGCATGGCTGCGTCAATCACTAGTAGAATCCGAAAGTGGCTGCTTTCGGAAACGTTTCCAACATAAAAGCTCCTTAACGGAAACACGTCGTCTGGCCTCTCGGCGTGACAGTTTCCGTCGAGGTGTGGGTGTCCCTATAGGAGGTCCTGAGACCTCCCCACTGGTTTCGCTTGAAGCGTCTCTGAGCCATCCCTCCGACTCACTTTCCCTTGGAGTTCTTGCTCGCCCTCTACTGGTTCCCTCTTCCGCTGCTACTGCTCTCTCAACCTCAGGGAGCCTTTGCACCTGCGGCGCTTTAGATGTCAGTTCCCTGACAATAGGTCTGCAGCCATAAACTGAATTTTAAACTGGAGATTGCACAAGCAAGTATTTTAAATGCAATACTGAAGTCTGGTGGATTGTGGTAGGCACATTAGACCAGGATAATCAAATGACCAGTAATGATTTGTTTAAGTGAAAAGTGAGAGCATCAGATTTATAACTAATTATCTGGCTGCAATCCCCAGGCAACTTGGTCCTGAATCAGTATGCCCTATTCAGTGAATTTTTTTAGGAATGTAGCTTTCATTCTGATCATTTGTCCCAGCTTGTTTACAGACCCTCTGACAAAAACAACACCATGACCATTACAGCATCCCATGTTAAAAAGAACTGACACAATTTGTCTCATTTAACAAGAGCAGTCTAGCTCCAGCCATTTACATATATTGATTTTGAATGTCAGTGGGAAATCAATTAAATCATTTACAGAGAGGAATCCCCATCCACAAAGAATGCAATTGTATGAATCAATACTGTCTGAAAACCAAACTCTGTGCTCTCCCCACCTCACCTCTTTGAATTTGTGAGCCAGTTTGCTGGTGTCCACTTCTGTCGGGGAAAACATGTCATCGTTTTCAGGAAGCTCAAACACTTCAATGGCCATATCACCTCCTGGAAGGACAGGCCCCATGTCGTCCTCATCTTCATCTGTGGCATATTCTCCTGTCTTAGAAGCACAGAATTAAAGCATTTCTGAAATCCTCTCTCCTTAATGAAATATAGGACCTCACTGAACGCAGTTCTCAAAACAAAAACTAGGTAGGCTTGCTTGATCAAGGAAGCCTACCCAGGCATTTCACTTTAGCATGTGATCTTGATTTGCGATTTTAATATGTGTTTCATAATTGCTAGTTTCAGTTTATATTTTAATTGTTTATGTAACTCGTTTGTTTAATGTTTGCTTTTATTAGCATTTTCAACTTTTCTTTTACTCTTCATTGTAAACCGCTTAGAAGTATTTTCTTCCAGTAAGCGGTATATACGTGTTGTTAAATAAATTATAATAAACAAACTTTTTTTTAAAAAAAATGGGGAAATAAGGCGAGCAAGCTTGAAAGAGCACTAGTAACAAAAAGCACAGGGTAGAATCTTTCGGAAAGTTCTAAATTCTAAAAGTACAGCAGAATTCTAATGGCTAAGATCACAGGAATTGCATATCTTTCTTTCTTTCTTTTTGCACAGGTCCCATCCTTCCTTTATTAGGAGTGCAGGGGAATATGCAGAGTTAACTGATTCTGCCTCACAAGCACCCTGTTAAACAGACTACCAGAAGATGCACAACCCCCTCTCAATGGCTTGTGTACAGAAACACCCCCTGTACCTGCAGTGGCACACAACCTGAACAGATTCTTGAGGGGTGACCATGGGAAGTGGCCATGTCTGGAAAGCCTTCTGTCCACCTTCGTTTTGCTCCAGACTCCTGCTAAGAAAGATCACTCTTCTTCTTGCCAGAAGCATCTACCTCACCTTCTCTTGCCAAAGGGAAGAAGGAAATTACAGCTTTGTCTGCTTTCCTGGCTCTCTCAGGCACTGACTGCTCTAGGCAGAAGTTAGGAGAGGGAATCTTAAAAAAAAAGTTATTGCCAGAAAAAACAAGGAAGGCAGGCAGCTGGGGAAACCACGTTTCTGTCTCAAAAAAATAAAGGAACCAAATAAGCAGTGAAGAATCTCTTCCTGCCAGAAGCACATCCAAGTGAAGACTAGACAGATGCTTTCCTGCCAGAGTTGCTTCTAAGAACCTGCAGCTACTACAGATACAAGGAGGCTTTTGTACACATTGTCTCTTTTATATGAGGGCGGCGTGGGAACTGACCAAGGATCATTCCAGTGCCGCCTAGTAAACTCCATAGCTGTGTTCGGATCAAAAGGGGATTCCCTAGTCAAAGTCCCAACTACTATACCTGTGGGTAGCCATATTTCGGCCTGCAACTGAATAAATGAAGGAGGGACTGTAGCAACATTAGGTGTTTAGAAATTATAAGCCACATCTCAAAATATGATTAGTATGCCACATGAAGCAACGAATCAGAGGCAAGTTACTTTCTTCACAAACCTTTTTAAGGTAACAGTTGTTATTTTTATTGTAGTTGCCTGAGGTTCCATGACATTCTCTGTCAGTATTCTAAAACAGTTGATAACAAACATTAAATAAGAACTCTTCTACACATTAATACGATGGTCAACAAACTCTTTGTCTTCTGTATAGTTTCTACGATCATCCATGAAGCAGAAGCAAGGAACTCTGAAAGCAAGTACCGTATTTGCCTTGGTTTCTCATTAATGGAGTTCAGATGACAAGTTAACACTATGCTGAATCAGAGGGCAATGGAAATAAATGGTACCCGCAGCAAAATTTTGCAGTGTTCCTGTTCAGGGCACTCCACCCAGTTTCCCCTCTCCTCTGTGCCCACTGAGCATGTTTAGTTTTTGTGGAACTGTTTTAGGTTTCCTCTCGTTGAGTTCACCCGCCTGCAAATGTTTTGCACTTCCACAAAGTTTTGTGCTCCACTAAGCCTGCTGGTACACCTCTGTATTAGGCATGAATCAGAAATTGCTCACCGAATGGGGTGCAACCCAGTGGGTGTTGCTTACTGGTAAGGAGAGGGGTGAAGAAGTTGGCTTGGTGTAAACATACTGGCAGGTGGACCTGATTGGCTCCACTGGTGTGTTTGTACTGTGCTGGCCTCCCCACTGCCTCAGCCATCCCATTACACCACAGCGACCCACCTGCCAGGAAGGTAGTGCAGCAGCACTGGCCCACTCAGTGCCATGGATGGTGGCATTTTGGCTTCATAAAGGCTGTCACTTGAAGATCTGAGTTTGTTGTTGGTATATCAAATGCGGAGCAACACCATGTCCTTTCTGGCTATGCAATTTTGCGTCATACTTTGAGTTAAGGGCTGCATGATTGAATGCTAATTGACTTTCAGCTATCTGCAAAATGTCATTGTTCTCCCCATCTCCAATAACAAGGAAAAAATAAAATTGGGAAAAACTTGTAAAGTAACATGTATATATAGTAGGCTGGGGGGAGGGGGGTTATACTTGAAGCATCTCCTTACACAACACCACCTTCAAAACTAATTACAGTGAGATAAAAATAATCTCCTGCCTGGACAGATAACAGTGCTTCTGTGTATTAACAAACCATGCTCTTAATAAAGAGCCAGCCAAATCTTCCATGAGAAAAACAAAATTCAGACAAGTATTAGGCATCAGAGCTAGTCTTTTTTAAACTCAAATAAAAGAATTACTTTAAACTCAGGCTTAAATTTTATATCTATATCTACATCTATATCTACATTGGCTCCCAGTATGTTTCCGAGCACAATTCAAAGTGTTGGTGCTGACCTTTAAAGCCCTAAACGGCCTCAGTCCAGTATACCTGAAGGAGCATCTCCACCCCCATCATTCTGCCCGGACGCTGAGGTCCAGCGCCGAGGGCCTTCTGGCGGTTCCCTCATTGCGAGAAGCAAAGCTACAGGGAACCAGGCAGAGGGCCTTCTCGGTAGTGGCGCCCACCCAGTGGAACGCCCTTCCAGCAGATGTCAAAGCGATAAACAACTACCTGACATTCAGAAGACATCTTAAGGCAGCCCTGTTCAGGGAAGCTTTTGACGTGTGATATTTTACTGTATTTTTGGTTTTTATGGAAGCCGCCCAGAGTGGCTGGGGAGGCCCAGCCAGATGGGCGGGGTATAAATAATAAATAATAATAATAATAATAATAATTATCTCCATCCTATAAAAGTTAGTAGCCATGTTCTTTTTTTCCATCAAAGAAAGAGATATACTACTTTCTTCTCTTGATAACAGCGGAATGATTTCTTTAGCACTGATGTCTAAATGTGAAGTCTTTTTAGAGTTGGAAGGCTGGGGAAAATGTTCCTATTTAAGTTGCACAGAAACAACATAATTTGCAAAAAAAAAATCCATAAACATGGAAAACAAGAAACTACAAATCTTGAAAATGTTGGCATTTATTCTAAAAAAAAATTACTGTTCTGAGAGAATATTTCATCAATAGGATTATACTGGCGTCTGTTGGTTGAGAGTTTTTAGAACTCACCACTAGTTTTTAAAGATGCTTCTGCCAGCTGTATGTATAATCAATGATATTTTTATTGTTGTTGTTGTTGTTGTTATTATTATTTGCAGCTGATGTGGTAAATTTTACATTGTTGTTAGCTGCTCTGAGCACTATAACTACAATAGAAAAATAGAATGTAAATTTTGTACATAAATTTTGTGCACTCCGTCTCTCGCTACTCCTAGGCTTCCTCCACCACAGTGGGAAGGTAATGAATAAACCGTAAGTTATTCTGGGTTTCTCTTTACATTCTACTTGTGATGAAGGCATCAGAGGAGAAAGCAAGCAAGCAAGATCAAGACCTGCTATGCATATCACCCTGGGCAGAACTCTCAGGGGTGAAGTACTGCCTGAACTGCACAGTTCTTACTCTCCAATATGAAAAGTTTGGTCAGGCCTTGAGAAATCTTGGTATATGAACTCAAGACCAAGTTACATATTGCCAGGTAGAATTGCATCCCCTCCAGCAACAGATGATCTGACAACAGTTGTTCCTTTGGTTGTGTCTAGCCTTGATTAACGCAATGTGTTATATACATGGAGATGCCCCTGTATATATAGACCAGCTGAATAGATGGTCTAGAATATGACGACTAGATTGCTAACTGGCATTCAATGTGGTGAACGTATTATACCAGTACTACAGTATATGTGCAGGCTCCCAGTTTGTTTTCAGACTCAATTCGCAGTGCTTTAACCTATAAAGAGTTAATCAGTTTAGCAGCAAGTTATCGAAAGGACTACTATCGAAAAGTACTCCCCATTAATACTCCCTCTATAGACATATGTGCTTGGCAGCAGCAATGTTACCACCAGACTAAAAGTATCTTGTTCTCTTCATCTCTTAAAAGCTAATAATCTAGAACTGCTTCACTGTTGTCTAGTTTATTTTGGATATTTGGTTACTTTGTTTTTAGGTGTGTTGTTTTCATGTTATTTAACATTAACTTGGTAAGCCACTTTGAAGACCATTTTTTTTTAAAAAAAAGGCAATATAGACATACTTAAAATAAATAAACTATTATTATTATTGATACAGGAAAGCCATTTCTTGATTATCATGGCAAGTAATTTAATTGACAAGGGAAAAAGATGTGGATGTGCCATGCGTGGTGACAGCTGGTATTTACTGAAGCCTGATAACTAAGAAACTCACTGACATGGTAAATACCAACTGTCACCACACTGATGTGCATTCATAAGGAATATTCACCATGTAAAACTGACACAGTAAAATCATTTTGCGGTTATTTCATCACATGAGTGGATATGAATTGGTCCTCGGAAGGCATAAAAATATGTCTCTTTCCTCCTCTTTTTGTTTGTCACACCCCCCCCCCCCCAATTTTGGGTCAAGAGGTGAGGACTGGAAACTTGTATTTTAAAAAAGTCAAAGTAGGGTTGTCAAGTTTTTTGTTTTAAAAAAGAAGAATCTGAAAGCGAAACAATATGTATTGAGGACCAGAAACACCAGGGACAATATGGAGCCCTACTTAGCATTCAGATGTGCAATTTTTCTGCTGCAACCCAGAGAGTGCTTTCAGCAACAACACTCTTACATATTTATAAAGAAATTTATTGTGCCTAACATGACTATCTATGATTGTGGTCTTGTGAAACGGGGTGGGGATGTTCATTTGCAAAAGGAGTCGTTTCCTACTGTGATTAGACAAAGCATTTGAGAGAGAATGAAATGCAGGAAAGGGAACTTCACGAAGTTACAAGAGAAAGAACAAACATATTACCTCATCGTCATCTGCATCATATTGTGCATAATGCTGTTCCAAAAGCTCTCTTTGGCGACGTTCCTGCTCTAGGGTCTGGCTAATCAGCTGAGCCACTTCACTTACTTGTCCTGGCCTTTCTCTGCCAATTATAAACCTGAGGAGAACATCAGGGAACACAAATCATTTGCTGTCTTCTCCGTATGATATATGAAATGATGGCCAAATGCAGCAAAAAGAGTATTGTTGCATGCTAAAGGCGAACAACTTGATTACAGCTTAAGGTTTGTAGACTGGGGTCCACTACATGAAAGCGGCGTAATACATGCCCAAATGTCTTGTTTAAAAACAAATAAATACATGTTCATCTATTACCAATGCATAATTGTTTTAGAACTGTATTGTGCTAGACACAAGTTCAAAATGGAAGTCACAATGATAATAAAAACATGCCGTTGTAATTATGGGAGTTCCTCCATGACCTAAAATCACAAATGTTTATACTGCAGTTACAAAACACTTTCTATGAATAGAGGGAGAGATGGTGACCTGAGTGCATCAATGAGAGGAGGGATCCTGTCCTTGCTGGTATATTCTGGTTTCCTAATAAAGAATTTCCTGATATGAGAAGGCAACAGCCATGGTTTACCAACAGCAAAGTACACATGGAAGAGGGAAGTGTGTGCCTGCCCCCCTTCTGCAGCTCAGTCACCAGCCAGATCCTGTCTGACAACGGGCACGTGAATTTCTGTACATTGGGTTGTATTCATAAATGCATGTCTTCCCTCAATGGTTTGCAGCTACTTCAATATGTATTATGAAAGAAGATGGTGTGCATGATTGGTGTCCATAAAGCCCCTGAGCTGAGAAAGCTGTGGCTGGATGCAACTAATCAATGGGGGGAGGGGGGGAGAGAAACGAAATGACAGAGTAAATGGTAAAATGCTGACTATGGTTTGGATCAAACCAGCCCTGCAAACAGCTCCACACACACAGCAGAGCTGCTGGAGACCCCCTTCCAAACAGGGTCTCCTCTGCTGCCTGACCCTGACCCTGAGAAGCCTCCAATGCAGTGGATGGACGCATGGAGGGATGGTGACGACAAACCCTGGCACATGTCTGGAGACAACACACACCTCAAGGGCCTGTGGATTCCATCAAATAATCTTAAGTCCTGCTGCCTACATTCCATGCATTCTCCTCAAAATCAGGAAACTACTTTAAAATAAGCATGCCGCTGCAAACCTGTGGCAGCCTAATCACACTGCAAATATAAATGATTGCTGGCATATTATGCACTCCTTTCCTTGGCATGCAGTGCATACGCAGATGTTTAGTTCTTTATTTAACTGCATAAATTAACAGTCTTGGGCCATACATTATAGGCACAACCACTTCCCCTGCATCTCCACATTTTCTTAAGAAATGTTCCATTGTTCCCTGATTATAGAGGGAATAGTTCCTACTGTTCCTTCCATTTCCCTATGCCTTCATGCTAATTGCTATTTTTATTGCTTTTAAATTTATTCAGGCCGCAAGCCTTGTGGACACTGGCACATCATGTAATTCAATCAATGGCCTGCTAAATCGCAAAAGCAAAGGAGGATTTAAAAACAACTCAAAAGCAGGAAAGTGTACTTTACTTAGAGGCTATAAAAAGGCTGCAGAGATTTACAGACAAAAGCATTTTCTATAGCTGTACTCCATTGCCAATTAATTCACTTCCATACCACAGTGTGTTATATAGGATGCATGGTTTGGGGTTGTTTTTTCTTTTTCATTTTGCTGAAAGATTATCTGAGTTATATATTCCATTTATGTCCTGACTTTACTCCATAGAACTCAAGGAGAAAGATCTTGATTGCAGAAAGGTTCCTGTGCCATGTGATATACATTGTCTGATCTGAGGTGCAGAGGCTGCAAATTCTCCAGTGGAATTTAAGAATCTGTGTCAATCTGTAACACAAGTTCTCAAGAGCATCACTTCTGCTTAGTCACTGGTCAGACATGAAGTTATACGGAGAAGCAGACAGGAATGCAATTTGGCATGTACCAAGTCGCCAACAATGGAGGAAGAATGGTATCTAAAATGATCTTATCTGAGGTGATGCACTCAGGGGCACATTGCCATACCAAACAGCTAGGAAGAGAGAGCATGCCTAAAATGCATATTAACCTATATTACGCTTGTCCCTCAAAACATGGCTGGTCTTACTGTGAGGTGTCCCCCTCAGGTGAGAGAGACTGGGGGCCAGAAACGGTAGCAAGGTGTTCGAGGGCAGGCCTGTGTAGCCTGCCCTATGCCCTCTAGTTTAGTTTGCTGCCCTTGGGTGTTGGTGAGGGATGCTGCTAATCCTTCAAGAGGGTTGAACTAAAATTCAGCTGTCAGCCTGATTGGCTTCTGTATGTGGAATGGTGGCTGGTGCCATCTTGTCCTTAATCTCAGGCAGCAAAACCGTCTCAAAAGGATGTGGAGAAGGCCATGATAAAAGCCAGGGGCTGGGAAGGAATCAAGACTAGGCTTGAGACTATCTAACCCAGGACAGTCAAGGCCCATTTCAGCAAGTCAGCTGAAACACTGGGTAATCAAACTTGTCATGTCATAAGCTTGTGAATATTGATAGACATAGCATTTCATTTTCTTTACGGAAAACAACAATATAGTATAGCTGAAACTGCCATTTTTATAAGTTTGCTCACATAAATTGGATCTTATGGACCCCACCAAGGCCAAGGATGTCTGCACCAGGCCCATCTGAATGCACAAAGTGAATTGCTGGAGACTTCTGCCCTTCCAGCAGTCTCTTTCTCATGAATATTTGGGGGTGGGCTACTCTGTGGGGAGGCCGTATAAAGACCCCATTTCCCAGCATTCCATAAAAAGTACATACTTTAAAGCAGTTTACAGACGGGGGTGTATGTGGATTTTCTAAAGTGCAAGATGTTTAATTAAATATTGAAATGTATTCCATTTCTGATTATGCAGCCAGAAACCAGCATAAAAGAGGCATAATGTTCTGAATCACTGCCTAAAAGATTAGCCACCAGAGCAAAAGGACTTCAATAACCCTGCTAATTATGTACTTCCTATTACTGGTTCACTAGAAGTAGACATGTACTTTAGTACTGGCAAGACTGTATTGAGAGACATACAATATGATTAGAGACAACAGGAAGTATAATGAACTGTGTGAAGTCACACAGCAGGAACCAACAGATTATAGGCAAAGTCCACCAAAGTCCAGTTCTCTGATGCAACCCCTACTGAAACGAAGGTGTGCTGTGCAAGAGTACTTCCGGGGGGGGGGGGGTTGTGCCCATTGACAAACACCAGTGATGCCTAAAATCCAAGATAACGTCTCACAGGAAAACACTCTGCTCAGGAAGTCACTGTTCAATTATTCTGAGGCTAGTACTAGGGCACCTTGTTGAAGCAAAGCAGGTCTAGACATGGTCAGAACCTGGGTGGAAGAACTCAGAAATATGCCACCTTGAGTTCCACAAGGAAATAAAGGTGAGATGCAAACGAACTAAATAACTGAACACAGACACAAACAAAAAATTCTCTCCCAGACCCCAGAAGCAGTTAAAAAGCAAACCAAAAAATTCAGCACAATGGATAAAACAAATTCCACAGTAGAGACCATTGGGAGACCATTTTTGGTCCTTTTTCTCTGTCTGATGGAAGGTGTGCCTCCTTAATGACTTCCAGAATAATGAACAAAATGTCAAATTTAAATGGAATGTATTTTCAACGCTGCTCTGTATAATAGGGTGAGAAAGGCACGCTGCTCTGTATAATAGGGTGAGAAAGAGGTCTAGCGGATGGCAAACTTTTCAGCAACCTTCCCCAAGCTCGTAACTGCTGCAATTATGACGCCGACACACAGCAAATCTGCACCTTCAAAACAGTTTGAGAACTGTGGTGCCGCTGCTGCTGTGCAACTGCTTTAAGCCTCCAAGTTTATTCTCTGGAACTTCCTTTTCCTTTCTTGACACTGTCTAGTGAAGCTTCCTTTCCTTGTGTTCTGCTTTTCAGTATTTGTCTAATAAGCTGAAGACCAGACCACCTAAATCCAGAGAGCCTTTCCTCAGCAGCACCTTTGAAGTTTTGGGTTTACTCTTGCTTCTAAGATTTGCCACGTGTCGGCATCATAATGGCAGCTTTTATGCGCTTGGGGAAGATCGTTGAAAATGGCACTGCACCATCTCAGAACGCCAAGTCCCCACCAAAACCTCTTGCTTCCCATCGGACCGGCAGGAGAAACCAGGAAACAAAAGATAACAAGTCTTCCTATACCTGCCCTCTTTGTGAAAAGATTTGCACTACTCAGCATCAGCTGACAATGCATATTCGTCAGCATAACACGGACACTGGAGGGACAGACTATTCCTGAAGCATCTGTGGAAAGTCTCTGAGCTCCGCAAGCTCCCTTGACCACCACATGCTGGTCCATTCTGGTGAAAGGCCCTACAAATGTTCGGTGTATGACCAGTCCTTCACCACCAATGGAAACATGCACAGACACATGGAGATCCACGAGAAGGATCCAAATGGCACTACTACAAGTACAGCTACTGCAAATTGCGGCAGCTAGACTGCTCTCTGTGAAAGACTATTGCTGCCCAATTACTGCTGAAGACTAGCATTGGCTGCTGATCAGCTACCATGCTAAGTTACTGATGCTGGGACTGGTGTACAAAGCCCTATACAGCTTTGGGACCCGGTAATCCAACTACTCATCTCATCACTTAAATACCTAATCTGTCACTGGAGGTCCATCTTAGCAGGACTTCCATTTCTTATAATATAGGAATCAGCCCTATAATGTGGTGGCCTTTGCAACCTCCTCCCTGTTACATATCAGACAAACACCATCTCTACTGTCTTTCCGGCACTCAGTGAAGATGTTCCTCTTCCAACAAGTCTTTTAAGTGGAGCTTTATTCCAATCTGCATTTGTATTAGAACTATTTTTAGCTGCTTTTATATATGAAATTGTTTTTGGATGCACTGAATATTTTTTTTACATATCGAACTACTTTTAATTGCTTTTACACTTCTCTTGCTTTAGGGTTGTGATTTTATTCTTGTAATCTGCCCTGGGGCCTTATGGTAAAGGAGAGATAAGGAATCTAGCACACAAATAAACTCGATAGCTGGCCAAGCAGCAAGAAACAGATTAAATGAGCATTCCTCTGTAAAAGAAAATAGGGCTGCTTCAGAAAGCAGCAGTAAAATCTCCGATATGAGATAGAGGCAGAATTCCACAATGATTATAAGCAAGCAGCAGAAGTTAGTTAGAAGGGGAAGGAGATTTAAGCCACTCCAGAGGAATATAATTAAACAACAACCTCAGGATAAACGACGACAAGTTGGATTATCTTAAAATAATATCAATGTAAAATACTGATGCAGAATGGCTTGTGTCTGCTAATGACTTATAGCCATCTAAATACTGTCATCTGAGAAAACTTGAAGCCATTAAAGATACAGGATGGAAAATATAAAATCTGGATACATTTTGCACTTTCAAGAGTGACTTCAATTAAGAGTGAATTCCATTATGCTTATACAAATACATGTATACATCCAAGCTAGGTAACAAGCACTAGCATTCTTCATATTATAGCCTTACAGTCCTAAATCTCAGAGTAACAGCATTGCCTTAACTACTGGTTATGGTCTCCTTCCAGCTGTAATAGGAACCTTACAACAATCTCCCAACCCTTTTACAGGTCTCAGTAACCTCTATTTACAGCAACTGATAACTCATCACAGGCAAGATCAAAGTCTGGATGAAGGCAAAGATCAGGATTCTAGTTTATGCCAATAGGCAGAGGTGAACCACAAAAGAATGGTGGAAGTGTGGGAAGATGGGACAGAGAAGAATCTGCTTATTGGGACACAGGCTTCAGGAATCAGCACACTGTCCAATCTCTTGACTTTGTTCCTCACCTGACGCAAGCAGATACAATAAGCTGTATCAGTGTGTCAAAACAGGGACTGTTTCTCCAAGCAAGCTAAGAACATATCTTAGCTTCATGATTATGGTTTGTTTGGGAGAAACAATTTTCTCCCAAACATTTGGTGAAATATTTGTTGTTCCTGGTTGAACTAAGGGAGAAGCATAGCAGGAGCACTGCTCAAGTCCAATAAGTGATTAACTATGGCTTAGCATTACGTACCAACAAGACTACTGCATCATGTGCAATGTTTTATTAAATTTTTATATATGTTGGAAGCCGCCCAGAGTGGCTGGGGCAACCTAGTCAGATGGGCAGGGTACAAATAAAATAATAATAATAATAATAATAATAATAATAATAATAATAATAATAATAATAATTGTGACCTCAGAGCACTTCTAAGAAGGCTGAACTTGGAGACAACTTCCAAAACCTATTACAATAAATAGAAACATATTACATATTCTGAAACATAGTCTCAAAACATTTCAGCAGGATGTCCTTGTTTACACAAGCAGAACTTTCATTTGTTACTATAACAGTCTATTTTAATCCTAGGAAGTTTGCAATTATTTTTATCTTTCTCAAATGTATCAAATGCCATTGTAAAAGAAACATTTCCATTAGACAGTAAAAACATTTTAGAACCTACTAACTCCAGCTAATATAAAAACGGATGAAAGATTTCATGCGGATAAATTTACCTAATTTTGCTGTGCCGAAGCAAGAAGAGTTCAGAAGGTAAAAAGCACATTTTTGTGTTAACAGTTTCTTCACTGTGTCAGCTAAAGACAGTTGAGCTACATTATATCCGGAAGCTACAATGAACAATCTATTCTAGGTCAGTGACTTCCATTGTCATGACCATTCAGAAAATGTTCATGAAGCTTGGCAGGAAACAAAGTCACTAAACAGTAGTACCCTGTAAGCTTTCTAGAGCAGTATTGATCGAATTAAAGCAGAAAAATGAAATACAAAGCTGTAGTTTAACTTCTTTCTAAACCTCCTTCTGCACAATTTATCAAATACAATTTCTCATATTTAAGCTAATATGTCTTTGATCGTTTATGTTGGGGATGGGGGATAAGAAGGAATGCTTTAGGGGACAATTACCAGTGACACTGGTAAATATGTATGCCCAGTAATGACACACACATTTAAAATAACAATTGCAAACAATGCTAATTATGGAACAATTTACTTAAACAAACTACTTAAAATTCATTTGATGTTGCAGCTTGCACAGTAATGTGAAAATGGAAATGCAACTATAGCAATACTTTGCCAATTCTGCCTGTCAAATTAAATAGTGAGGACTGTTGCCTACTAATCTTCATTACCTGCAGCTGCCAATTGTAGAGGTAAGTGTGGCACTTCCTCTGATAGAATGTTCTTATGCACCATGGGAGCTTGCAAGTAGAGAGATAAAGGTAAAGGACCCCTGGATGGTGAAGTCCAGTCAAAGGCGACTGTGGGGTTGTGGCTCTCATCTCGCTTTCAGGATGAGGGATCCGGCGTTTGTCCGCAGACAACTTTTCGGGTCATGTGGCCAGCATGATTAAATGGCTTCTGGTGCAATGGGACACCATGATGGAAACCAGAGCACACGGAAACACAGTTTACCTTCCCACCGCAGCACTGCACCAAGTGGCAATCAGGCAACAGCCACTCTCCCCAGGGAGGCTTGCCTGGCGCCTTCATTACATGTCCCTAGGAGCCCAGCAAAAATGTTCCTCTCCGACCAGGCATTTGACTGATTAACATTCTATGGCAGGCATAGGCAAACTCGGCCCTCCAGATGTTTGGGGACTACAATTCCCATCATCCCTGATAGCTAGTTATCCCTGTTAGTTAGGGATGATGGGAGTTCTAGTCCCAAAACATCTTGAGGGTTGTGCTTGTCTATGCCTGTTCTATGGCTTTCTAAACGTGTCTGTGGCAGGGAGCTACTGGTTTGTTTTTGTTTCGTTATGTATTTTGTCTTTTCATTTTGTATTTTTATGTTGTGAACTGCCCTGTGATCTTCAGGTGAAGGGTGGTGAACTAACTAACCAACCAACCAAATAAAAAAAGGCATACATACATATATACATACATACATACATACATACATACATACATACATACATTTCTCTCCCTGTGACTTGAATAATAATTTATATTTATTATTTATACTGAAGTCATTAAGGGCAGCTGTTAAGGAGCACAATAACCTCTCCCCTACAACTACGGCAGCTATGGGGGAAAAAAGTAACCCTGTTCTAGATGGTTTGCACAAGTTTATCCTAAGGTCCTTGATTTACAGCAGTGTTATGGAAACAGGCATCCTTCAAAGGGAGCACAGCTGAATTTGTCGGGGTGAATCTTGTAACCCACGCAGTGTGGAGAAGAAGATTCTGGCTGCCTATAAGCGAACACTGGGAAGACTCTGTACGCTCTCTATTCAGACAATCACGTCGGCAGCGTGAAAGGTAGGGTCTTCTTGGTGATGGCTTTGCAGTGATGACACTCCCTTACAAGTGAATTACGTAAAGTTCCCACAGTGCATACGCACAAAGGGGCCTTAACAACTCATTTGTTCTGGTTTACCTTTGTTTTACTACTGCTAGTTTATGAAACCACTGAGCTGGTTTAAACTGGGTTATACTATTTTTTATGGAACGTTTGTGTCTATATTTATTGAACTACTGCTTTATACCTTTTTAAGCTGTTTGTGGCGTATTTCATGTATTTTCTAAATTCTGTTACGTAAGCCAACTTGTGGGTGTTACACCCTAAAAGATATCCTAAACTATTTTAAATATAATAATAATTCTGTCTAATTCTTTCTAAAGGCTGCCTTAGCTGGTAGCCCTCTCCGTATCTTAATGCAATCTATAACTCCGCGCTTCCTTTTATTCACCCTAAATCTCATGTCAAACAATTCCATTGCATAACTCCAGTTCTAAGTGTGGGGAACGGAGAGGGAGGGGGGCAGGACTAGAAGGAAACTTCAAATTTTCACTCTCCTCACCAATAAACATTTAAAAAAACCCTCTTCTCCTGCTATGTGCTTGGTAACTAGACCTGCACACAGCATGCAAAATGTGGGCACACCATTGATTTATATAGCAACATTATTATACTTGATGTTTTATTTCTAATACTTTTTTCCTTTCCATTTTCTTTTAATTGTTTTACTGACAACCATCAACTCCTGCATTTCAAGCCCTGCATACAGAGACGTCTGAAAGAGCCCTAAACATTTAGACTTATTTAAGAACTACAAACTCTGGGAATAAAAATATTACCAAGGGAGAAAATTGACCTCCCAAATTGAAATGCACTCACAGCAGGCTTTTACTTTTTACAAACATCTAATGAAGTGTAACAGCTGAAGAGAAAAGCAGTATTAAATTTCAAGTTTGAGCCCTTTATTAGGTGATACTTTGAATAGAGCTGGAGACCCTCCTGAACACAGATAACCTTGCCTCAGTTATCCGTGCTTTGATAGCATCCATGCTAGACTACTGCAATGTATTGCATCTGAAGACTATTTAGAAACTTAGTCTGGCCTTGAAAACAGCAGCCAGGCTATTAACTTGCCAAACATTTTGCCAGTGTTCAGCAAATCTTCACCAGCGTCCAGCATCAGGTCTGGCCTGAGAAATTCTGCTGCCTAAGGCAACGGACAAGATGGTGGCACCTTTCCTATTCCTGGGACAAAAGCCAATGGGACCGGCAGCCAAATCTGCAGGTGACTGGCTAACTTAGGTTGTGCAAAGAAGGTCATGTGACACACACAGCTCTGTCCTCAGCACCTCACTGTTGTTACGTAATCAGTTGGCATTTGCTACCTGAGGAAGCACTCCTCTCACTCTGCCTAGTGGCAGGGCTGGCCCTGCATTCAGTTTGTTCCCATCATATTTATATTTCAATTTTAAAATACCATGTAAGTGTTGGTTTTGACCTATAATGCTTGAACGACTATGGACCAGCGTACTTAAGAATCGCCTGCTCCAATATGAACCAGCTCCTTCTCTGAGGAGTCTCCTGAAGTCGGTTCCAGATTATAAGATTGGGTAGATGGTGATGGGGCCTTCTCCATGGTGGCATCCTGCTTGTGGAATACTTCTCTCAAACAGTGCCAACAATGCCTGGTTAAAATGGTTTGATTCCCCCTGGCTTTACTTTCAATCCTTCCCTCCCTGTGTGCTGTGGTCCTAATGAAAACTGGAATCCTGAACATAACATTAAATTTAAAAAGAAATGGCACCACACACTATGGAGTTAATATGTAATTATGCCACAAATGGTGAGACAAAAGATCTCTGGAAAGGTGGGGTTCCTCCTATCCATCTTCCTTCTCTTCAGTCAGGATGGGGGACTGGGTTTTATCTACCCCACCCTCTGTGAGCCAAATCTGACAAAATGGCAAGGCCTTAAAGGCTAAATGTGGAGGCCATGCTGTCTGGGGCTGATGCTACCAGGTTGTCCAAGGCTGATACAAACAATCTATTGTAGCATAGGTTTTCTTAACATATATATGCTTACTTATGATCGAGCAGTTGCATGACCAGACAATATCACAGGTGCCACCAATTTCAATCGTACTTTGTAAGGATTTCTCAAAGTTACCTGACTTTTCCTTTGGTGTTTCTGAGGACTGTTGCAGCAAAATTTTGTGTGACACCAACCAGACTGATCCCATCTACTTCTACAATTTGGTCATTGACTTGGATCCTTTCAGAGGAAATAAAAAGAATGGAGAAACAATAAGTAATGAATATGAAACAAAATATAATGTCTTTTTAAATTGCATTTGGAAGCAATACATAATTAAGTCAACAACACATACATGACATCTTGCATTATACATAATATTGTCAATTCCTACTGACAATGTTGTTTTGGAAGAAAATGCCATTTGAAATCAAGATTTTTTTTTTAACCAGATCTCCACTTCCATGGAGGTAAATGAACAAACAGGACAAATGACAATTACCGGTATACAGCATCAGATATAGTGGCAAGAAATGTACACATAGCTGTACAAAAACCCATATTTTGTGTTGTGCAAGACACACCCTATTCCTGTGACTGCAATCTGTTTTAAATATTTTAAATATTGGAAACTGGATGGAAACTAAATATATCTGGAGGTACTTTAAAGATCTGGTGGGCCTGCATTATACAAACAGCTGGTGGCAATGAGTTCCAAAGATAAGATGCTGCCTAATAATAACAGGCCAGGTTGCTCCAGTCTAAGAAAACAGGCAGAGGTGTGAGACGTTAGATGTCTTTAGTAAGAGTGTTAAGAGGAATTAAAGAGGAAAAATAGCCAGGAGCAATGCAGTGAAAGTTTTCAAAAATAAGAAGTGAGGTTTTAAAATGAACACGATGAAAGGAAGGTAAGCCAGTGCAAAGAAAAATTAAAGAGAACCATGATACTGATGAGCACAGAAGGTAGAATGAGCTGCACAGTGACGAACCTGCTTGTGTTTTAAATTAAAAGTGGAACTCTCTGGAAGTTAGATTCTGTACTTAGCACTTGGTACCAGCTTTGTGAAGCAATCCCGTGGGCATGAGTAAAGGTAAAGGTAAAGGGACCCCTGACCATTAGGTCCAGTCGTGACCGACTCTGGGGTTGCGGCGCTCATCTCGCTTTATTGGCCAAGGGAGCCGGCATACAGTTCCGGGTCATGTGGCCAGCATGACTAAGCTGCTTCTGGAGAACCAGAGCAGCGCACGTGTCAGGGAACTGCCATCTAAAGCGCCGGGGGCGCAAAGGCTCACTGAGGTTGAGAGAGGAGTAGCAGCGGAAGAGGGAACCAGTAGAGGGCGAGCAAGAACTCCAAGGGAAAGTGAGTCGGAGGGATGGCTCAGAGACACTTCCAGCGAAAACAGTGGGGAGGTCTCAGGACCTCCTATAGGGACACCCACACCTCGCCGGAAACTGTCACGCCGAGAGGCCAGACGACGTGTTTCCGTTAAAGAGCTTTTATGTTGGAAAAGATTCCGAAAGCAGCCACTTTCGGATTCTACTAGTGATTGACGCAGCCATGCTGGAGGGGCTCCGTCACAGGCAGAGGTTTGAAAACCTGATCAAACTCTGAGGGACTTGCATTTTACGCACAAGCAGCTCATCGTCCCATCACAGCAATCCGAAAGTCACCGAAAGCCAGCCTGTGCAGGGAGAAGCATCATGAGCAACCCAGCCGAAACCGGAGGAGCAGGAGCAGCTGGAGGGGGTCCAAGCCTGGAAGAAAGGTACAGGGCGTTGGAGATCCAGTTGGCGCTGCAAACGGCGAGGCTTGAGGAGAGGAGGGCTCAGGATGCAGAAAAGGGAAAGGAGAAAACCACCCCGCTCGCCAGAAAGGTACCAGGATTGGTGCAGAAATTCGGGGGGGATCCCAGGAACTATCATGCCTTTAGAACAGAGATGCAATACGCTCTAAACTTGCAGTTTGATGACTTCCCCGACGAGGAATCGCGAGTGGCTTTTGTGATTGGCCATCTCGAATCCGGGGCGAAAGATTGGGTTAGACCCCTGATGGCAGCGAATAATGAGATCCTAAAGGACACGAGGAAGTTTTTTCGTGCCATGGACCTGATGTTTTCCAGCGATATTGAGCAGGGGGTGGTGCGAAGGCAGTTAATGGCTTGCCAGCAAGGAAGCAGATCTGTCCGTGAGTACTGGACTGAATTTACTATGCTGATTCATAAATTGGGGTGGGACCTATCGGCGGAGCCCATCCAAATGCTTTTCGAAGAGGGGCTTTCTTCAACCGTCAAAGATGAGCTTTCCCGGGGGCCCAGGGCGGAGTCTATGGATCAGTTAACCAAATCTGCGCTGTCCATAGGAGCGCGCCAGGAGGCGAGGGCTTTGGAAAAGCGGGAAGGGAAAGGAGACCGTTGGAGGGAGTTCCGCATTCCAGACATTCCAGAGCCACCTTTCCCGCCGGCAGAGCCGATGGAAGTTGGAACAGCGCGGGCGCGCGCAGTTTCAAATCCCAGTGAAGGGCGGAAGAAGGAGGGAAAGAGCGCCAAGAGATGTTATCTCTGCCAACAGCCAGGGCACTTTGCCAGAGTCTGCCCACAAAGAAAGGAATGGCAAGGGATGGCAGGAGCTGTTGGGGGAAAGGAAGAGGAAGGCAAGGAGCAAGTAAAAGCCAACGCCTGGCTGCCACCGTCGGGGCACAGCAGCCAGGCCAAAGAGCAGTGAAAGTGCCCACGCCGGAACCTCCCAGACCCGCTTTAGTGATAGAGGTGTTACTAGAACTGCCAAACGGACACCCACTAAAGATCAAGGCGCTTTTGGATTCAGGCAGCTCCTGTAATTTCATGAGTAAGGAGTTTGCAGCTGAGCATCAGATACAGACCATCCCTTTAAGTAACCCCTTGCAGGTGACTACGATTGACGGCAGAGAGCTGTTGGGGGGAGAAGTTAGCCAACAGACTGTCCCGATGATAATGAGGGTGGCAAGGCACACCGAACAGATAGCGTTTAATGTGGCCATCCTGGGAGGAGCGCCCATCATTTTGGGGATGAGCTGGCTGGCGCTACACAATCCGCTAGTGGGCTGGCATCAGAGGGTGGTCTCCTTTGGGTCAGCGCATTGCCTAGAACACTGCAAGGAGGGGAAGGTTTCGGGAGGAGACAGAGTCACCCTAGCCGGGATGGAAGTAATGGACAAAGGGAAGGTGCCCCCGCAATACGCAGATCTGAGCAACGTATTCAGCGAAAGGGAAGCAGACAAACTGCCACCGCATAGACCCTTTGACTGTCAAATCAACCTACTCCCTGGGGCCCAACTCCCAGTAGGCAAGCTGTACGCCATGTCAGACAGGGAGATGCAGGAGCTGAGGGAGTTCATTGACAAAAACCTGAAGCGAGGTTTCATCAGAGAGTCCCGAGCGGTGGGGGGCAGCCCAGTGTTTTTTGTGGACAAAAAGAACACAGACAAACCGAGACTGGTGTGTGACTTTAGGGCCCTCAATGCAGTGTCGGAGCCCCTGGCTTTCCCTATGCCCCGAATTGATGACATTTTGACCAGAGTAAGGAAGGGAAAGATTTTTACAAAGCTGGACCTGCGGGGGGCGTACAATCTGATACGCATAAGGAAGGGAGATGAATGGAAGACCACCATGTTTACCCCTTTGGGAGCCTTTGAATACCTCGTTATGCCCTTCGGTCTACAAGGGGGCTCCGCGTGTTTTCAAGCTTTTATAAACCACGTTCTGGGACCTTTGCTCTACAAGAATTGTGTGGCCTTTTTAGACGACGTGTTGGTGTATTCGGAAAATGAGGAACAGCATGTGAGGGACGTTCGAGAAGTGTTGGGCAGGCTGCAAGCCAACCAGCTGTGGGTGAAACTGGAGAAGTGCCAGTTTCATACCAAGGAGGTGGAATTCCTGGGGTACCGCTTGTCAGACAAGGGATTGGCCATGGATCCAGGCAAGGTCCAAGCGGTACTGGAATGGAAGACACCGAAGACCAAGAAGGACGTGCAAAGATTCTTGGGGTTTGGGAACTTTTATCGGAAGTTCATCAAGAACTTTGCCCACTTGACGGCGCCCATCACCGACTGCCTCAGCAGCAAGAAGAAATTTGTTTGGACGGCAGAGGCGGATCGAGCCTTTGAAGAACTGAAAAGGGCTTTCGCCTCGGAAGAACAACTTCTGCATGTGGATTTACGAAAACCCATGAGAGTGGAAACAGATGCATCCGACCGGGCGGTAGGGGCGGTCCTTCTTCAACCGGGGAGGAGTGCGTCGGAGTGGAGACCGTGTGCCTTCTTCTCGCGGAAGCTGAATAAATCCGAGAGGAATTACACGGTGTATGACAGGGAACTACTTGCCATTCACGAAGCATTCCGGAGGTGGAGACATTTATTAATTGGGGCACAACACAAGGTGCAAGTGTGCACCGACCACAAGAATTTAGAGTATTGGAGAACAGCTCGAGTGCTCAACCAACGACAAGTGAGATGGGCACAGGAATTCTCCAAATTCAACTTTGAAATTTGTTATGTGCCAGGCCCAGAAAACGTCAGGGCGGACGCGCTCTCACGCAAACCAGAGTATTGGGAAGGGGAGGGGGTGATCGAAGAGAGACATGTCATCCCTGAGGACCGCTGGGTGTGTGGGGCGGCGCTGGTGGGGCAACGAGAACTGGTAGAGGAAACGGAAAATGATGAATATGCCCAGGATAAGCTCAGAGGTCTCAGGGGGGAGGGCGAGAGTCCCGGAGGTTTTGAGGAAAGAAATGGGGCATTGTATTACAAAGGGGCACTGTATATACCCGAAGGTGAATTGAGGGGGAGAGTACTCAAGCAGTTGCATGATAGCCCCACGGCGGGACATTTTGGACAACACAAGACCATGTGGTTGGTTACCAGGGAATTTTGGTGGCCTAAGGTGAGGGAAGATGTAAGGGAGTATGTAAGAGGGTGTGACCAATGTCAGCGAGCCAAAGGGGAAAGAAGGGCGCCGGCAGGGTTATTAGAACCATTACCCACACCAGAACGGCCTTGGGAAGCGATATCAATAGATTTTATGACGGATCTGCCAAAGTCCAAGGGGAAAACAGCCATCATGGTAGTAGTAGACCTGTTAACTAAGATGTGCCACTTTGTAGCATGCTCACATGCAGTCACAGCGGAAGAAACAGCGAAGTTGTTTGTAGAACACATCTTTAGGTTGCACGGGGCTCCCATGAGGGTGATCTCAGATCGCGGCAAACAATTTACTTCCAGGTTCTGGAGGAAGCTCATGAGCTTGCTGCACGTGGAAGTCAATTTTTCAACTGCCCGGCACCCTGAAACCAACGGGCAGGCGGAAAGAGCAAATGGCATTCTTCAACAATATCTGAGGTGTTATGTCAATGACAGAGAGAACGATTGGGTCGAAAAGTTGGCGTTGGCAGAATTTGCCTACAATAATGCGGAGAATGTGTCCACAGGGATGAGTCCCTTTTTGGCTAATTACGGGTGTCACCCCAGGGCATTTCCAGGGGAAGGAGGGGAGAGATGGAGCGTCCCAGCGGCTGAACATTTTGTAGAAGAGATGGAAGCGATCCATCATCAGCTCCAGCTCAACTTAGAAAGGGCTAAGGCACAATATAAGAAGCAGGCAGACAAGAACAGAAGGGAAGGTGAAACCATAAGGGTGGGGGATCAAGTGTGGTTGTCAACCCAAGGGTTGCCGTTCAAAGGGGGTTGTAAGAAATTGAGGCCCAGAAGATTGGGACCCTTTGAGGTCATTCAGCAGGTCAACCCGGTAGCTTTCAAACTCCGATTACCCAACCACATGAAATTGCACCCAGTGTTCCACAGGTCGTTACTGTCACCATACAGGGGGGGACGTGAAGGGGAGTACGTCAGGGGACCAGCCTTGGAAGAGAGGGAACGCCGCAACCATGTAGCGGAAATCCTCGATTCCAGGTGGAAGGGAAATCAGGTGGAGTATTTGGTGGCGTGGGAAGGGGAACCGGAGTCAGAAAACACCTGGGTAAGTGCAGAGGAAGTCAATGACGAGGTTTTAACAGAAACGTTCCACCAAAGGTTCCCGAGGAAACCTCAGCCGATAGCAAGGTTTAGGAGGGAGTATTTCGGCACCACCGATGAGGAAGAGGAAATGGAAGGGTTCGCGGAGTCGGAGTTGGAAGAGGGAGTGGACTCCGATGACGAAGATTACCGAGAGAGTAGGAACAGCAACAAGTGGAGGGAAGTGTTCGCGACGTCGGAAGATGAGGGAGGTTCTTTCAGGGGTTTTACCTCCTCACCGCCAGTAGGGGAGGAGACGGGAGGGGGTGAAGGGAGCCCTGGAGGGGAGGTGGATGTCAGGGAACTGCCATCTAAAGCGCCGGGGGCGCAAAGGCTCACTGAGGTTGAGAGAGGAGTAGCAGCGGAAGAGGGAACCAGTAGAGGGCGAGCAAGAACTCCAAGGGAAAGTGAGTCGGAGGGATGGCTCAGAGACACTTCCAGCGAAAACAGTGGGGAGGTCTCAGGACCTCCTATAGGGACACCCACACCTCGCCGGAAACTGTCACGCCGAGAGGCCAGACGACGTGTTTCCGTTAAAGAGCTTTTATGTTGGAAAAGATTCCGAAAGCAGCCACTTTCGGATTCTACTAGTGATTGACGCAGCCATGCTGGAGGGGCTCCGTCACAGGCAGAGGTTTGAAAACCTGATCAAACTCTGAGGGACTTGCATTTTACGCACAAGCAGCTCATCGTCCCATCACAGCACGGAAAGGCAGTTTAGCTTCCCGCAGGAGCGGTACCTATTTATCTACTTGTACTTGGCTTATTATTCTATGATTAGGCATGACACATGGTTTATCAACCAATAAGTACAAATTATGTCATAGACGTACCAGTAATGCACCGGCAGAAGTGACGTAGCCCAGGGGAACATAATCAAAGCAGATCTGAGCATCTACCATTATGGATGGTGGCCACAATTTTTTAAAAAACGAGCTCTTTACAAAGTCACCCCTCCTTTGAACATTTCCTCGCGTAACGGCTCTGACAATGCGAAAAGGTAGCCAGCCGATTCAAGCCGCTGGACCAAATAAAATTCAGTGCTGCCTTCCAGCAAGAGTGCAGCACCCCAAATTAAACTGATATTACAGTAACTAAGGGGGAGACATTCCAGGCATGTAAACATATATTCAATAAAGCAGCTAATATGAAGCGACAAGAAGTAAACATCTTTGCAAGCCTTGCTGGGTATCCCACGAAGAGTTATTCTGTCTAAGGTTCCCACCCAGCGTGGAAGATGAGCCTAGGCCTCTGAAGGATGGGAGAGTTGCAGGAGGGGAGGGAGGGAGAAAGGATATCACTCTCCGCCAAGCATTCCCCTGCTGTGTTAAAGAGATCAGGTAGCAGCTGATATGAAATACCACGCCTGGGACCTGGGGAGCTCCTGCCAACTTGACTACACAATGCTGGACTAGATTGACAAATAGTTTGACATTAGCTTTGCATGTTCCGGTACAAGGCTAATGTGAGCATTTCAAAGCTATGTGGTCTATTTTATAGCCATATAGTGTGTAGTCGGGAAAGGGGGTGGTTCTGTTGGGTTGGAAAGGGGTCACTTTTCCTTTCTTTCTTCTTGAAACAGCCTTGTATAATGCAAGCAGGAGGATTTAACCTTACAGCAGACATTATCATTCAGGATACTTGCTAAAACCTCCCAGAAATTAGAGAAATGGAAAATAAGAGGACAGGAAATTAAGCAAGTACAGATGCACATGTATCTCATAATTTTATTCCAGAGCAACTCAGGTTGGTCAAACCATCGTACAAGTGCAATAAAACAGGCAAAGTGTACCTCCTCAGCAGTAACAGAGGCTTTTATTTTCAGAAAGGTAATCAATTTATACCAGCTGCTATTCAGATTTTTGAAGCTAAATTGTCGTCCTAGCTACTTTTGCGGATCCCAATATGGATACAAGCATATAATAGTGATTTAGATAAGATACACTCAAGTTTCTTGAGACGTATCCTGAGGCTCCCAACTTCAATCAAGTGTGCAGAATTAGGTATACACACAACAGAATATTGGGTGTGAGCTAGCACTATAAAATACTGGCTGTGTTGCCATTTACATTGCCAAACTTCAAATCTGTTCTCTGACTTACTTTAGGACTCTTATAAATCCAGATGGTTCCAACTCTTACATAGTAAAATTAGATCTACTAGTATTGACTTGGAACCCTTGTATAATTCAAGTGAGCAATATATGTATTGCAAAATACAAACCAGGTTAAGGGACATTGAAAAACAAAACATCAAGTCAGCTGTAAATAAAATTTGCTCTGCCAAGTTATTTGGTTTAAATACAACAGATAACAGGGTCACTTATATCTCAATATTAATAATTCCAGCCCAATACAGGGCCTTTATGTTAGCCCGACTGAATGTTTCCCCCTCAGTTTTTGCCAAGGGGATATATTTAAACATCCCCAGAAATGATAGACATTGTGGATGTTCTTTGAATGTGCCAGACACTGTAGAACATATCCTTTTCTACTGTCCATTAAACAATCAGCCACACAAACGTGCTATCCCCTTTTTTGGGTAGTCTAACATCAGATTCTATCTGTCTAACATTAACTGAAAGGGTGGCTGAGTTTTTGTCAATAGTATCTCTTAGAGTGGTGAATGGCATTATTTAGCATGAAGAAATCCCACTGGAAATCTTCGTCATTATATATTTCGCGTGGCTGTTTATTTGTATATATTTTAAAATTATATATATATATGAATGTTTTATGATGGGCTATACTTGTAATACCTAATAAAGGTTTGGCAAAGTAAGTAAGTATAAACTATTAAGAGGCTTGAGCAGGCCAGTTCTCTCTCCTTCGGACAGCTTCCATCTCAACTTGAAAGCTCACAGGTGCTTGTCAGATCATTTAAAAACATACTTCTGCATACCTTTGGAGCCCTCCAAGTACTGTATATAGAAACTGCTACCTTATTGTTGAGTGGCTCTGCTTTGCTTCAAAACTGATGGGCATTAAACTACCTGAGTTTCCTGTTAGAGGGAAGGAAACTGCAGACTGTAGCTTGCCTAAGGCCACCTAATGAGCTCACAGAAGAGATGAGTGCGTAGCTCCGTCTTTCAGTCACTATGCTACATCAGCTACCTTCCCTTTCAAGCCAAGGTATTTAAAATGGGCAGTTTTCCCTTAACCTTAGTATCTAGCTCAAGTATGCCGCCAGGGCTACGGAATAATATGTACAGCAAATATATGCAATGCAAAGTAAATTTTGTACGAAATAACTGACTTCACTCAGCAACCTAGCATATCAGCTCACGTTACTAATTGTATTTTGGGGGAAAATAATCTTCCAACCCTTAATAATGTCCCCTGGCATGTATGAAAAGGTTTCTGAGGACTGTTTTGGCAGCCTGAAAGGTTATGTTTAACAGCACCAACAAATGAGCCAACATACTTCATGTGCCATGAGTTTTGCTAAACAGAAAAACCGTGGGACCGTTGTTAAGTTAGGGAAGTTGACAAAAAGAAAAGTTTTCCCATCCCCTCCTCCCCCAATGAAGCTACCTGCACTCCCATGAAAGGAGCTCTCTGGTGAGCCAGGAGGCCCTTCTGAACAATGTGGAATCAGGTGAGGGGATGGTGCTTGTGGAGGGGAGGATCACCCCAACTCCTCGGATCCTAAGATATGTTAGCTTAAGGAGATTCACAGAAGGAAAGTTTCCCATCCCGTCCTCCTCCCCACCATGAGCTCTCCTGGCCCCATCCTCCACTGTTCAGGTTGCCCAATCCCCCACAGAGGCTTTTCAGAAGTCTCAGACTGAAGGGGTGCAGGGAATGGAGTAGGAAACTTTCCTTCCCTGGATCATCTTAAGCTATATTAGGATCCAAGGCACTATTTGTTGAAGGGGACACCAAACGTTTTGGAACAGTGGGCACATTTTGGATTTTGGGAAAGGCTGGGAGTGCGTCACAAGATGACTGTCATGGGGGTGTGATATAACACAAAATCAGAGACAACCACCCCTGAAACACACACACACAGGCCACTCTTGCTTCCCAGAAACTGGTTAGAAGGTACTTGCACATTTTGCTCCATAACTTCCTTTCTGGGAGGGTTAGAGACTTACTTCTTTTTTAATGAAAGGCCAGAGTCTGGGGAACCTGCCCAAGGGGAACCAATGAAAGCCTCCATGGATGGTGCTTGGTTTGTGACCCCTCATATATTAATTGATAACAAATATCAAAGCAAAAACAAAACAAAAAAATCTGAAGAATGCAACCATTTTTAAATGACATAACTGCAACAGCCATATTACCATCCTTCATTTGGGAACTGTTTATCAGTAAATAAAAATAAAAAACCTTATCCACTCCCATTGTTGCATCTGGTACTTTATAACTGGATAGTGTAGGTTCATCTCTAAGGGGGCTAATTTGTACACAGTCTTGCCTTAGGGCAGAGAGCTGGGCTCCATGACTTTCATGTGCCTTTGAGCTCTCTAATTTTGTGCAGTAGAAATCAGAGGACAAAGAAGTAACTTTAATCAGCATCCTTTTAAAATATTTTAAACTTGCTCGTCTCTTCACTTCGCAGTCCAGAATTCCTGTTTTATCTTCATATTCTGAGGCTATGTGCTCTATAGGGTGTTGGGCAGTCCTGTTCAATGTCATACATGTTTTATTTTTTAAAAAAATAAGTAATGCATGTAATGGATGGGGCCAGAAAAGAGCCTTTCTGGGAACAATAGTTGTATTGTTTTTTATGTTGATTTACAGATTTAGACATTAATTTTCAAAACTGATGTCCCCTTATGTACTCCTAATCATAGTACATTTTCATTCTACAATGTCAAATATATTTCTTGCTCATAAAACAGGCAACTGGCTGATTAGCTAGTTAGTTGGTTGAAAGTGCAGCTACTTAACAAGTGGCAATACATTACTAGCTTACAGCTTACAGCATATGTAGATTAATGAGCAAACTTAAAACAATCATTTATGGTTCATTTTCATTCAATATTTTGAAATTCATTTCTTACAATATGCAGACAGGTTTTTTAAAAAAATAAATAAAAATAAATTCTAAAATGAGATAATTTTGTGGCTTGAAAAAAGCACCAAAGGCTGCACTCCTAACCCCACTCCATGCTGCTGAAGGGGTGGGGTGGGGGTTAAGATTATCAGATGTCTCTGTCTGCTGGCCTCTGCTGGTGGTGGTGGTGCTCCATTGGCAGTAACTGGTGTTGGGCTCCAAAATGGGGTGTTGCAGTGGAAGAGCAGGACTGGGCATGGATCTGCAGCCCATTGGACAGTCCCTTCCCTGGAGAGAGACACTGCTGCACCAAGCTTCAGATAGCCCAGAATGGGGAGTCATGCTGCTCCTTTCACTCCAGCCAGGAGCAGCAAGCAGGGCTGCAGATGCAAAGGAAGACCTGCTGCTCCACAGCTCCCTGGTCATACCCACACCATACATTTAAAGCACATGGTTTCCCCCAAAAGAATCCTGGGAACTATAGTTTGTTATGGGTGCTAGGAGTTGTATGGAGTGAGTGTGAATACTCCAGACTTAATTAAATTCTTTTTCTGCCACATTTTGTTCTGAACTACTGTGTATTAAAAATAAGACAGTGTTGTGCTTTTTTGTGGCAAACGGGTAAAGGCAATTAGGCACAATCCACCAGGAAGGTCTCCCCTGAAAGTCCCACTTATTCATCAAACTTACTTCTAAACAGTCCCCTAAAACAGCAGAATTCTTAAAAGAGGAACCAAAAGAAGAAAAATATTGTGCTAATATTTTGGTTTCCCAGTGTTTGGCTAGGAATGGGAACTGAAATATGTTTTAAATATTGAGTGGCGTTTTGATTTGTTATCTGCCGCAAGTTTCTTCTGAAAATAAGGTGAGATATAAGGGCTTTTAAAACAAAGAAACAAATTGCCCAAAAACTATTAATTCAGAATTAAACTTCATGGAGTTATTTTCGACCCTGCTTCCCTACTTGCTTATGCCTCCTTCTTATTTCTGACTCATTTTTGGAAAGACGTCAGGTGGTTTGGCATAATCTCTGCATAACACATTCTTTTTTCATAGGCTCCAAATAAGGGAGGTATTTTCATACCCAAGTACGCCTAAGCAGCTAAAATCTAATTATATATTGCGACTGTTAAATGGGGAAGGGGGGTTTCAAGAGAGTCAGAGCTTAAGAAAAGAAAAAAATCTGGCATTTTATCTTCAGCTGAATAGCTGGCACTTACCATAATTTTTTGCAACCATTACAGAATCAGAGTATCATTTATTCAGGAGTGGACAAAATGTATTCAATGGCTGTACTTGAGATATAAGTTACAGAATCAGGTCCTTAAGATAAGAAATTTAATTTCCAGTTGAAGTACATTAGTCAGCATGTGGGTGTAGCTAATTTCTCTTATTATAGAAAACAATGTTTAAAAGCAAATCTTGCTCATAACATCTACCCAACCCTGTATAAAATCATACTCTGGGCATGATCCAGTCCACTGCATCCACCTGAATGAGATTTCACGCAAAAAACGGTGGACAGGGTGGGGAACCTCCAGTTGCAAGATTAATTCGGGGCTTTAAAGCACTTTGCACATGATGTCATTGTGGCATCATGTGATTGATAGGTAGGCAGCCTTGCTCACCTGTCAAATTTGGTCCGCAAGGCTGATCCTGATAAGGATCTGGCCTGTGGAGCCAAAAAGGTCCTCCATCAACTCTGGATGCATCTGATGAGCAGCCATACAATCTAGTTTATCTTGATCTAGATATCAATGCTTGGAACCCAGTAATTGTCTCAGTGATGAAATCTGTTTGCTGCACATTTAGTCAAAATAGCCTAACATTTTTTTTCTAAAAAAATAATTTATTTTTCCAATATACCCCCAATAATAGCCAAATTATAACAATAACAATTAATTCCCAAATTATACAATTATCAAAATGTCAATCAACTTCCAATTAATACATTTCAGTTAAAGTGGCTCCCCGCATGGTGGTTTGGGTGCATTTCTATTTTGCTCGTTAATATCAATATTACTCCAATGTCCCTTCCTCACTTGTAAATATCTTTTTATCTTTTTTCCAGAGAGGGTTGCCGAATCATAAATATATAAAACAAGCTTAGAATAAACAAACCATGGGTTTCCCTCTCCCCAACCAACTCTCACACCAAAGAAAAACTTACCTTAATTCAAACCTTTGATCCATGTAGCTCAGGCATAGGCAAACTCTGGCCCTCCAGATGTTTGAGACTACAATTCCACCAACCCTGACCACTGGTCCTGTTAGCTAGGGATGATGGGAATTGTAGTCCCAAACATCTGGAGGGCCGGAGTTTGCCTATGCCTAATGTAGCTGGTATATTCAGCAGTATGTTGTTGCAACCCTTTTCCATCACACACCAGTACTTTAAAGAATTAAAGATGCAATTAAACGGAGAACTCTGCTTCTTAATGGCGGCGTAGGAGGGTTTTCGCCAGGTGAAGTGCTTTTGCACTCAGCGCTTCCCTGCCTCCAACATTCCATGCTAGAGCGAGAGCCAGGTACCAAGATGAACTGCCAGTGAAGCCTATACCCGTCGTCCCTGGGGAGGATTTGCAAGGATGATTTACCCTCAGTCACCCTTGTTTTTCGTTTGCCGACGATCCCCCGCTGTTGTGGGGGCTGCCTCCACTGAGGCAGGCAGGACCAGAAGCCAGCTAGCCTAACAATTTTAGTACCATTGTAGTGGAGTCAGTTAGTATATAATACTATATAGTGTAGTGCACTACAATATATCATATTATATCACAGCATATCAACCGAGGTAGTCAGTGTAGTGCTCTCCATATGTTATGAAGACACATAAACTCTCATCAACCTCAGCCAGCTTAGCCAAAAATCAAGGATGATGGGAGTTGCAGTTCAACAGTATTTGCAGCGTCACATATTGGCAACCCTTGGTATATATGATTGTTCATATTTAGGCACATTGGCACATTTTTCAAGGAACCATCAAGATCCATAGAATTATATACTGATTTCTGCTTTTCTATTCTAGAATATTGGCAAAAGCAGAGGTTTTCCTTTGCAACACAGCCTGGGACTTTTTTAAATTATTGATTTGACTTTACTTTTAGATTTCATTCTATAAGAGCTTCAGTTTCCTTTTGCAATATAACATCACTCCACTTTTATAGAGCAAGGAGATGACCTATATAAGTCATGCTGTATTTTACTTTAAATTTCACTTTTGACCCATGAAAGGGTATTTTGCGGGGAGTGACCTGGAAAAGTAAACAATTTTTCCCCAAGCACTCCGCATTCTGAAGATAAGGCAATGGTGCAAGGTCAACCATACATAGATAATCACAGTTATTTTGAAGGAATACAAGATTATTTTGTCTCAAAAGTAGAGGATCTGCGCACCATGAGCCTCCAAAACAAGCAAAATACTGCTTGTGCACTGAAGATACAGCAAGTAGGGGGAGAATAGATAGCAAGTTTTCCCATCGGAAAAAAGGGTCCTGATACATTCAACAAATATGTAGCAGCTTGCTATGGAGACATACAAAACTTAATTTTACATACCAATAAATCAATGAATGTATACAGCAAGTAAACCTCGGGAGGGGGGGTGTTACGTACTGTGAAAAGATAAAGTTGTGGCTAGAAATATGAAACAAACAATATTAGTTCTGGGATGGAGCAGATTCCGTACAGATCTCGGTCTGCACTGAAATCCAGACTTGCTGTGAGGTTAGAAGGATCATTCCCAAACGAGAGGGTGCTTTAATTCCCTTCTCACCCATGAAACAGTCCACCTGACAACGCTATTTGCAGAACAAAGCAACTTTTCAATGAACAGAAATGTCTGTGAGAACTGGTGGTGAACGTTCATAGGCACAAGTAGGTTTTCAGCCTTTTAGAAGGCCATACTGGGAATAGGGGCCTCAAGAAAACCTTTAGCTACAAGATGAAGCCTGTGAACAAAATCAGACAGGAGCTGTATTTTAAAGCAATCCCAATCTATATTCACAACAGCATACTGTATTATTATTCACCTGCCATCTCTTTCTGCCGCTCCACCTTCTGTTACTGTTTTGACGAAAATGCCCAGTTTCTCAAGGCCTGCATCTGCTCCAACTCCCATTCCAATAATGCTGATGCCAAGTCCATCTTCATCTGAGAAGCAGATAAATCAAAGCAGATCCATACATTTGTTAAGCATTTTTCACTCTTGGATTAGGACATTTTTAATCCTGTTCTCTCTCCCCACCTGAGTAAAACCTTCCATGAATTTTTTGTCTATGACTTTATAACTGCATGCACAAAGAGTAAAACACACATTGTCATTCTAGAGGTCATCCTCCCTAACTCATAAAGCCATAACATTTCAACAGACTTACAGTATTTCTTATTTCCCATCATGGAAGTCAAGTAGCCCCAATCATTTTTTTGCAATGGAAGGAGAAAGAAGCCTATCTTGCTCCTTCTGCCATGGCTGCCAATCAAGAAATCCTGTGTTCAAAGGAATTATGGCCCACTAATACATGCTGAGTTCAGGATACAACTAAAAAGCAGTCTTCCATAACAGAAATGGGGGTGGGGGACCAGTGCAATAAACAATACGATCTGGATACCAAAAACCCTACTCACACATATCTCAAAGAGACACTTGGCAAATCTATTTTGACACTGAGGGCTCGTCCAGGCTTCCCTTCACATTGTGCTTGCCAGGCACACTTCTGGGCTTTCAAGCTCTGTGTCTAAGTGTTTTTGCTTTTGTCCTGTTGCTTTTCCAGGGAAAACCTGTTTTTTACCATTGAATTGGAGCAAATGGCAATCTGGAGAAGCACCGGGATAAAGCAAAAAAAAAAAAAAAAAAACTGCTCAGATATGGAACTTTAAAGCCCGGACTTGTGCCTGGAAATGTAGCACAAAAGGAAGTCTGAATGAGCCCTAAAAGGGGGTTTCGGAAAACAGTTTTGTGACTGCAGATATGAGGGGATCAACCCCTCAGGAGACTATTTGAGGTTGACAAGGTTTGAAGCCAATGTTCTGCTGCATACACCAGGGGCCACTGATGCGAATTAACATGTTACCTCAACTGGATTACTATATAATATATATATAATATAATATATTATATTATTATAATACTATATAATATTACTATTTAATATCCAGGAATTATTTATACAAATTGCACACTGCTGATTATTTATGAAATCCCCAGATATTAAGCTATGGCAGGTTTTTCATGATCCCTTTCTGGCAAAGTCTTGCAATTCTACTGCATATCTGTATGACACTTTATACATTAAAAATAATGCTCTGCAGCATAGCATTTGTAGAATGCATACCTTTTTCAAGCTCTGCTGGGAAAAGCTCCAGCTTCTCCACACGTTTTTCTAGTTCGTATTCTGCTGATGCAGCCACCGGGTCTACTTCATCATTTCTCCTGTCATAATCTTCATTAGAATATGTGTGGAAAACCTGGAGAGAAAGATAATGGTAATAAGTCAACTAAACCATCCAAAAGCTCACTTCTAAAACCTACTACTACTCCAGAGGTAAGCTATTGTTTTCATACCCTGCTTCCGAGCTTTCTGGAGTATCTGGCTGGCTAGATAGAACATTGATTTAATTGAAAAGGGGGTTTCATAGGTTCTTAAAGCAAGGATGGAGAACCCGTGACCCTCTAAATGTTGTGTGACTTCAGTTCCCATCAGCCCAAGCTTCCACTATGGCCAGTGCTTAGGGATAATGGGAGCTGTGGTCCAACATCATCCAGAGGGTCAGATGTTAGCCACCCCTCTCTTAAAGGAAATAACTGTTGTGCACATATAACTGTGGACATCAGTAATAATGAGGTTGCTTGTCTTTGGAGCCAGATGCAAAATGGTGGGTCAGGAGGGTGACCATATTCTTAGAATTAAGGAACTGGGTCACTGTGCCTCTGAACACATTCTCAACTCAATAATTTGCTTTCAGTTCCAGAACTGAGGTCACAATCCTGTAACACAAAAATCCACAAAGTGCTACAGCTTTTTTGTTTTGTTTTGGCAAGGTGGAAGGGAAGCTTTTCTGTTGTCCGTATGATTTAATAATTATTTAATAATTTAGAATCTGAACCCTTGTTGATCTACTGTAACATACTGAGAGATCTACTAGTAGACCCCAATCTACCTTTTGTCCACAGCACCTCTTTAGGATTCAGGATCTTATTTCTGCATTAAGCAGATTTTTTTTTCTAACCCATATAGCAACAAATTCAATACGTGTTCCAGAAAGAGCACCACTCTGTTCTTTTTAATAATGTAAAACAAAGGGCAGTTCAAATCTTTTTTTAAAAGAGCACTATCTTTACTTGAAAGATTCGCAGCAATTTTGAAAAAGTGCATAAGATACAATATGATGGTGGAATCTGAACTATCACTAGTTTCATCTTTTAACAAATAACAAAGCTGTGATTTACTCACACTGTATTAAATAAAAGCTGTTGATAAATGAATACTACAGTATATACTACAGTAAACTGAAACCTTAGGTGCCGCATAAATTAAAACTTCTTGTACATAAGGCATTTTGAATAAGATGTTAAATATTGGTTAAACCTTATCAGACACTCAGTTCTATAAAACTCAGTGACATCCAAAAGCCAAAGCACAACAACAAAAATTGGGGTAGTCAAGATTCTCTGGAGCAACTAGTTGGCTGTCACCATTTCTCCTCCTAAAGCTACTGGGGTGACTCCATACAATAATGTAGCAAGAGGGGAGGCCTATTGGCTCACTCAGCTGACATGAAAAACACAATGGGCATTGCTATCTCTGCTACCTCTTTAGTACCACAGATAGTGTGTGCTACCACATTCTTCCTTAAAAGACTTCCAAAGTCATTAAGGGATTAGATCCAGACTATGCCGGTTAAACCTTTTCTCTCACTGAAATCCATGTAAGGAGTAGTGAAGAATCAGTTTCCATTAAAATCAAAGGGTTGCACCCAAGTGAATGATACTCAGAGCAGACACACTGAAATTAATGGACCTAAGTAAGTCATCTCCATTAATTTCAATGGGTCTGCTCTGCGATGATTAGCACTGGATACAACTCAATGGGTCTACTCTGACTCCGACTAACAATGGATACAACCCATAGTGATTTAAGTCTAAAGCTGAATACTTGAGCTAAGGTGGCAGTCCTTTTATTCCCAAGTAGACCACTGTAAGGCAGCAGGAATCCCAAAGTGACCTAGAGGACAAAGAGGATGGTGGTGGCAAGGAGAAACAAACAGAGCAGTAAACCCATTGCTAGTAGGCTACTCCACTGGGTTGGTGTTAGAATGTGGTGTTGCCATCCAACATACTCCCCTTGCCACTCCCCCTTCAAAATCACCAGTTCTGTAAAAAAATACAGTGGTACCTCAGGTTACATATGCTTCAGGTTACAGACTCCGCTAACCCAGAAATAGTGCTTCAGGTTAAGAACTTTGCTTCAGGATGAAAACAGAAATCGGGCTCCGGCAGTGCAGCGGCAGCATGAGGCCCCATTAGCTAAAGTGGTGCTTCAGGTTAAGAACAGTTTCAGGTTAAGTACGGACCTCCGAAACGAATTAAGTACTTAACCTGAGGTACCACTGTAATGGGTTACTTGATTTTTTTAAAAGGAGAAATTACAGCTTCTTCAAACATGAGAATTTGCAATGGTATCTATAATGAGGATCACATTATTTTTTGTGTGTAAAACATTAAGCTGGCTTTTCACATGTTTTGTGCAAAACTAATCCCCCCCCCCCAAAAAAAACCCCAGGCTGCTAGGCATGGTGGAGGGCAGAACTCCATTTTCCCTTCATACATTTCTCTTATAACACCTTAAATAAATTATTTCCTTACTAACCTGCAAAAAACAACAACCCCAAAATGAATGAAAAAAATTAACAACAAAACTGAGCTACCATAATATACTGTGTGGGTTGAAATGCTTTATTTAAGGAACAAAGCTCTTCTCGTTGCATCAAAAATGGGCTTCAGGTTGGCAAAGCAAACAACCCCTCTGGATTTGAGCCTGGACTCCACATGCCTCCCATGAGGTGCTAAAGCTATCCTGTATTTCTTGGCAAACTCCACCATCCCCTTCATACTGACAAGACTGTCAAGGAAACCTTACAATATTGCTGGGAGAATAAAGAAAGCGGCCGTCACTCAGGAGGCAACCCAAGGTAATAAAATAGGGTGCTGCTGTTAAGTAGCTAGCAATGGCCTCAAAACGGAAAGTGTATTTTCTTTTAGCAAAGTACTTGGTATTGAGATCATTGCTAATTTTACTCTAAAAGGGCAGCTGTTATTGTATTTGTTGGGCTGTTGCTTCTGGCTATGAATTCATTTCAAGATTTCACACCAGAAGCTAGCATTGCTCAGTCCATATTTCTCTGAGGGGAAATTAAAGAACGTTCTAAGTAAAGAAGATGCTTTTATTTGCTCCTGTAAAACAGCAAGAAAAAATTGTAATAGTCTTTTACTGAATGGTTCGGGTATTTCAAATACCCAATTGACTGAAATACCTATACAACTGATACAAAAATGCAACACTATACAACATATAAATGAAAAATGTACTATTCAGAGTTGGACTCGGACTAAATTAGCTGAACTTAGTTCACAGTGAAATAAATGATACTTAAATTAAGCCATGACTAACTTATCCCATTGGTTTTAATATTACCTAAGATCAGCTAATTTAGTCTGGATCCAACCCACTGATTACCTTAAAAAAAACTACCATTTTTTTAAAGACTTCAGATTTTTTTCTTTGTAGCTACACAACCAGTGTTCAAATATTGCCTAAATCCTGGCAATATTTCCTACATAGCCGATATTTATGGAAATTATGCTGTATAAACAAAAACTACAATTATGAATTAATAATTAATTTCACAATTGGCATTGAACACAAACAAGTTACTTAAAATAAATACTGAAATTAAGCAGCTTCAGTTTGCAAAGCTTCAGACAGAAAAGCCCTCTGAACTCAGTTTAAGGTCTTATTAAGCAATGCTAGGAATTACAGTACAAGGCAGTTGTTGTATCCCAGATAACACCGTATATGGTGTGTGTCATATTTCAATACATTAAAAAATTGGCAGGTTCCAGGATTGTTCCATGCTGCTTTTTACACACTTCCTGGTTCCTTAAGTTTAGATATTTGATTAGGGGAAAGGACTTGTTCTAGAAATATCGTGATTTATTCAGAGCTCAAAACTACAATTTTTCAAAAAAATGAAGTAAGTAACTGTAGACAGAGATAATCAGCAATAATGCCACAAGGAAAAATTAACACGATGTGCATGTGCAATTGAAGCCTCTCCATCACTGCCTGCAGCAAGCCTTGCTGTTGTCAAGGTAACAGATGAGTATGCTGTTCCATTTTATGGTTATCTCAAACCTAAAAGAGCATCAAAGTCATCAGGATAAGGAAAGGGAATCTTGTATTAAAGGAGAACTGTTCTAATTAAATTGACTGGGGGATCAGCCCTCAAAGCACTACCCTCACATGAGCTGCATTTATTTGAAATAAGTAAGTGGTGATTGCACAGAAGCAGTGTTTTTGCTGGGTTGCCTCCCATGGATACTTTCAAGCAGCACATTTTGAAGCCTTAAGTCACTAGAATAGTATGTATGTATACTATTCTACACATACATACACAAGCAGAAAACGTGCATGCTCCTTCAGCAGGCTATCACTTAACCTGGGATATGTAGTATATATTATCCACACCCATTTTAAACCCCATTTTGCCCTAGTGATAGCACAGAAGAAAAATGCATATACTTTCCCAGATGCATAATCGGTTCTCAAAAATCCAACAAATTTCTTAATAATCCAACAAAACAGATCATATATGCCATATTCGCCTTACAAAAGGGATTCACTTTATGGCAGTAGATCAAAAAACTCTGGGGTAGTTGTCCACCAATCTTTTCCCACATAAAGTTAAAACCATTTAAACTGGAAAGCAGGAATGCACCTTCGTCTCCATTCATCATCTGGAATTCCAATAGTCAAATAAAAACTCCAAACGAGTAAGACAGACCCGCATCAAAAACTGATCCAACTTTTGCTTTTGCTCATGCTAAATTGATACTCTTAGCCAATGAAACACATTTTCCTCAATGCTGTCTGTGTCCATTTCAATGTAAAAAAACCCCACCAACTATACAGAATATGGAAACAGGGTATTGAGTATACTGACTATCTTCAACTAGTGGGTCAGGATTCACTCCAGAGATACTGCCACCATTTTCTTTTTGTAACCATTGAACCGAGGGAAACAAAAAGTAGGAAAATCAGGAAAATTAGATACAAAGAGAGACAGAGATGCGAGTGAGAACACAGACACACAGAGACAAAAACTGAACACAGACCTCATGCTGCAGGTTAAAGGCTGGGTGTCAAGTTGAAGACTACAAATTAAAATATTAAAGACTACTGATCTAGAGTGCAATAAAATAAAATAAAAATGAGAAGCATATGGAGATCTGAATTGAAGTGGACTTTTAATACAAATTGCAGGTGGCATCAGTTTAGATTGGTGCATTGTTAGAAGCTTGGCATTCACAGACTCACGGTTTCAATTCTGATTACCCTGAAGCATTATTTTTTTCCAGTCTGAGTTTGCAGTAATAAAACTGGTTTGTCTGAATACTGCAAAGAACAGAAGAAACAAGTTATGGGAAATATGGATCATAAACATCTCACTGCAAATCCTTTTCTCCTAAGTTATTCTGGTTTTTAGAAATGACATTTACTTTGTGATCTGGACTCATATGCTTTTTTAATCCCCTAACACCTTGCTGGCCAGGACTAATGGGAGTTGTAGTCCAAAACAACTCCCATTGTTTTGGACTATGGGGGTGGGTGGGTAGGCGAAGCATGGCTTTGTTTTCTGCAGTCTTCAGATCACATGGAAAATGAATATAAGTTTTTAGCTGAAGTTCAATCATTTTCAGCTTTGTATTCTTGTTATATAAAAAAAGTGCACATAGACATTCCGTTGTTCTGCCTATAAGGGACACAGGTGGCACTGTGGTCTAAACCACTGAGCCTCTTGGGCTTGCCGATAGGAAGGTCGGTTGCTCAAATCCCTGTGATGGAGTGAGCTCCCATTGCTCGGTCCCAGCTCCTGTCAACCTAGCAGTTCGAAAGCACACCAGTGCAAGTAGATAAATAGGTACCGCTGTGGTGGGAAGGTAAATGGTGTTTCCATATGCTCTGGCTTCTGCGTGTTCTGTTGCGCCAGTAGCAGTTTAGTCATGCTGGCCACATGACCTGGAAAGCTGTCTGTGGACAAACACCGGCTCCCTCGGCCTGAAAGCAAGATGAGCGCTGCAACCCCATAGTCGCCTTTGACTGGACTTAACCATCCAGGGGTCCTTTACCTTTACCTTTTGTGCCCATAACCTAGGTTTAAGGTGCCATTTAGTTCCTAACTTTAATATCTCAGTTTCTAACACTGGTGCAGCCCCCCAGGAAATCCTCCAAAGCAAGCCCTGCTGAAATGAACAGGACCTTTGCAAAACCGCTTATGTGTTCCTCCTAGCTCTGAAAAGGGTCAACACAGATCAATGTCTCAGCGGATTGTGTCTACTGGCAGCGCCGGTAATGGAACCTAAGTCTATCTTCAGCATATTGGTATCACGTCACTTGCACATAAACGAACAATTAGAAAGCAGCAAAGAGGATTATTGAAAAAGCTTTTGTACTGTAGTGAAAGCTGCCAGGTTGTTGTTGTTTTTTTCAAAAAGAAATATTTCAAAAAGAATATATGCTACAGATCCCCAAGTGCTAGAGTAGTGCTTTCTTATTTTTATAGTGTAGATTTAACTCAACAGCACCTGCAGGCAGAATTCAGTTTTGGCTGACTTGGGTTTCCACCCCCACTTCCTCCCCCCCCCCCCATGACAGTTCCGTATTCTTGCTCTCCTTCCTGGGAGCACAGTGAACTGCATCCAGGCAAGATGTAAAGCTACCTACAGTAAGCAAAGGAATGTTTATCCTCTAAAAGCTCATACCGAATGTATTGCATTACATTTAATCACATCAGTGCCTCAAAAATCAGACAGCTTTCTATTCCTAGTAGTTTAGCTTTCTAATGCCTCCAAATATGGTAGTCAAGGCAAAAGAGGATGTGATACAAGCCAAAAGTAGGGGTTTATCTGGGATATCTGCCTAACTGGTATGGCAGCACCAGCTGTAAATATAATTCAGGAAAAAAATAATGATGATTAGGCAGCAAACAGAAGGTCACAGATGCACGTGGGAACATCAGCTGTATAAGCAAAATATTTTTATCAGGCTCAGAACGCTGTTTTTAAAATCATGCTTCAAAGAGATTGTGCGGCAGTGTGAGGAAAATAAGCACCCATAGTTGTAAGTCACTGAATGGATGTGTGTTTGCTTTTTGTTGTTTTTTGTTGTTGAGCATATTGTACAATCCCATTATTTTCAGGTGAAAGATATGTATATTTGTCATGCTTCTGCCTACAACCAAAGTAAACAGCAAAATGCCAAAGAACTGTTGTGTTCATATGATAAGGTTAAATCAATGTTTAAGTTCGCCTCCAGGTTCTGAAGGGGCAACAACACAATGAAACTAAAAATTATGGTCATGTTCTAAGCAAACACGTTTAAATCACATTGATTTCAACATGTTTTTAAATCTCTGCTACTAAAACTCAATTCTACCTATCTTCATAAGCCAGTCCAGGATTTGCAGCCTAGAACAATGGTCCATTCATTTCAGAACTTACCCTTTCACATTAATAAAAACAACAATAATAATAATTTAATTATTTATACCCCGTCCATCCATGCTTTCCATGTATTCAAAATAAATGATCTTAAAATTAAGAATAAAGGTCAAAATATATTGCTATACTTCATAACTTTCAGTATATACATGCTTAGCGGAGAACTGGTCTCCACCCAAATAAAGGTAAATCATCTATTATAATGATCAAAAAAATGAAATAAATGGCTTACACCTCTTGCTTATGCTGGGCATCCTCCTGTTCTTTGTCAGGGCAGGGAGGGGTGTGCAGGAACAGATAAAAAGCCTTTTGTGAACAACAGATTAGGGAGAAAACAATGGGTCACATCCAGTGGGAGTTTTGCCTTAGCGGAAAGTGCTTGCATAAGTCCCATCATCCATTTTCTGTCCATTTTCCCAAACCCACTTTAGCCCCCTTTCTCCTCCATGAAAAACTGCCACTGAGGGTTGGGAGACCCTCTGGAATAAAACTGGCATGGAGGGCACAGGCAAGATCCAAAATTTCTACAAGTGCTTCATGGGCTGCACTGGGGGAAAACCAGTTCCATTTGCAATGAGTTTCCATCTCCTGGTACTGTTGCAACACTGACTCAACTAAAAGGGCACTGGAACCTCTTTTTTACCGCAAGTCAGAGGGACCGTGTGAGATCAGAACCACTGAGTTGCTTTTAAACCTTACCTCCCAAGCCTAGGACTCAGGCTGCTACCTGAGGGAAGGGACTGTTTGAGAACCAACCAATGTGAGTTTTCATACCTTCTCAAGCCCCCACACAGCCTGGGACCATTGTAAGGAATTCAAACCTGGTCCTCCCAAGACCTGGGTCAACAAGGTCCCTGCACTGTCCTGCACTTTAAGAGTTCTAAAACAGGCTTTCCCAAACTTGGGTCTCCAGTTGTTTTTGGACTATAATTCCCATCACCCCTGACCACTGGTCCTGCTAGCTAGGGATGATGGGAGTTGTAATCCAACAACAGCCGCAGACCCAAGTTTGAGAAACACTGTTTTAAAGTGTTAGAATGGCGTATACGACCGCAGGTGGGGAAACTGCATTTCTAAATATTTCCTTACGGAAAGAACCCCCCCCCCCCCCGTATAAATAGAAAACTAAACACAGCAGAGAAAGAAGAACTGGCCTGGCGTTTTCATGCTTTCAATGAATTTTCAAAGAGATAAGCACAGAGTTGAAGTAGTGGAGCCTTTCTATTATTCCAGGAGACCAGACTTTAGCAGGACTGAGTTCTAAGGAAACATGCATCAGATTGATCAGCAAGGCAGCTACAGAGAAACTGCAATACGCCACCATGTTCCAGTCCCAGAGGCAACAAGGACACCAGTAATTATAGCTCTGCTCTTGGAAACTGTGTAGGTTGCTCTGAATAAATGCATCACACCAATCTGAGGGTCACTTCTCACATGACAGATTAAGAGCATCGCTGTGTGTACAAATGAACACACGCTGTCAAAACTGAAGCAGTTATGTGCGTCTCTTTCAACAGGTATATATACAAATCGGCCATACACAACGCCTGCCCTGTGTTCTTGCTGCAGAAGTTTTGTGTACCTACTTCAAACATGACAGCACACACCACAAGTGCACTCAGTACTCCCTAAATTCTCTTCCTCCCTAATCTGTGAAGTGGCTCTGATACAATGAGGAAACTTGGTATGGGAAAATTAAACTCGGTGGGAAGCCAAGCCTGCAGCAAATGGATAAACATTAACCTAGAACTTGGATCTGTTAAAAATTTATGGCCTGAAATAGGAAATAGGGCTTTGTGAACCGTAGGGCTTCAAAGGATCAGAGTATAATCCAGTCCTACAAGCTCCTTGCACGGAGGAATGGAAGTTCGTAAGCACATTGTTGGCAGGTAATGGAGGTTACATACTGGCAGCAGCATGAGAAGTGGATAAGGGCTGTTTATATAAAAGAAGACCAGGCTTCCACAAATTAGCATTCAAATTTAATATGTTACTATTTCTCAGTGAAGAGATCTCAGTGGAATGCAGCCAACAACATTGGGCTCAAAAGCTGATTAGCTTTTGTTTTAAAAGAAATGCCATTTGTATGCTTTCATTTATCACACAATGGAGGATGAATTGGAGGTGGGGGTGAGGGTGTGGGATTACAATTAATATTTGCATTGGTTTATTTCGCATCTCAACAAAAACAAAACACATGAAAGGAGATGTCTAAATAACTCACCATGTTTACAATGGTAGGTTTCACAATTAAACCAACTAGGTGTCGACATAAAAAGGTAAAGGACCCTTGACAGTTAAGTCCAGTCATGAATGACTCTGGGGTTGCGACGCTCATCTCGCTTTACTGGCCAAGGGATCCGATGTTTGTCCACAGACAGTTTTTCCGTGGCCAGTATGACTAAGCCGCTTCTGGCAAAACTAGAGAAGCACACGGAAAAGCTGTTTACCTTCCCGCCGGAGCAATACCTATTTATCTACTTGCACTTTGACGTGCTTTCGAACTGCTAGGTTGGCAGGTGCTGAGACCAATCAACGGGAGCTCACCCCATTGCGGGGATTCGAACTGCCGACCTTCCGATCGGCAAGCCCTAGGCTCTGTGGTTTAGACCACAGCACATGTTTAGAATGTTGAATGCTAAAATGCAAATTTAAAATTCATATTTAAAGCTCGTGAGAATGTTATGGAGAGATGCCCAAGAGTTTAATTCTACCCAGTGGAATTGTTGACTTTTTTCTTTGAACACTAATCCTCCTTTTGCCAAATTCCAATAGGTTTTGAAAGTTTATCATGTTTCAGTTACAGGTCATGCAGATCGAGAATAATCTCTTTCTATATAATAAAAAAATTAGATGCATCACCTACAACAAAATAAAACACCCCAATGAGGAGAAAATATGAACTTGATCCAGAAAAGTAGGGAAATGACTATCTCCTACATGACAGTAATTGTGTTTACCCTTGGTCAAACTGTTGAGATTTCCATTCCACCTTAAGGAGCAGACATGGAACTGTTGCGTGTCACATTTCTGTTTATATACCAGCACAGTATGCTGGGAACTTCCGTTGTGTATATAGCTTTTGCTTTTCTCTGTCTCTCTGGGAAGACAAAGAGAGAGACAACATGTTTCTTTGTCCTTATTTATGATTACGAAATCCGTAGTTGTAGTATGCTTCCACAAGCCTCACACCTATTCTGTGTGTGCAGTTCACTCTGCTGAAATAGTGTGGCTTGGCTTTGAAGCCCGGGTCGCTGGTTTACGTCGGACTAGAGGCCGATGGGTCTTCACAGCGGGACGGCTGGAAGGATACGACCCAGCTGGGGCTAACCAGCTGGCCTTGCGACCCCCTGCATGCTGACACAAACATGCCATATTACAAGCTGCTGTGTGAACAGTTTAAAAAGGAGCTTGCAGTGGTGTCCAAGACAGCTGGTATTTGGCAAAAGATAACCAAAGGCATCACTGCACATAGCTAAATGAAGGCAGTGGTTCGAACCCAGGGAATCGATTTAGCAACACATACTCCTCCCAGATCCACATGCCCACTGTGAAAGAAGAGAGAGAGAGAGAGAGAGAGAGAGAGAGAGAGAGAGAGAGAGAGTGTGTGTGTGTGTGTGTGTGTGTGTCTGGGAGTGATTTCGTTGCTGCATATACAGCAACTTGTTAGATCAGGGCCATTAAAGCAGCACTCTTATGCAGACTTACCTGGGAGTAAGTCCCACTGAATGTGATGGGACTTACTTCTGAGTAAACATGCATAGGATTCCCAATCTCTCCATTACTCTTTATATCGGTCCTGGAGGTCTTGCTGAATATGATCAGAAAGGACCAGTTGGTTAAAGGAATACAGGTCGGAGCGAAACATTATAAACTGAGAGCATTTGCAGATGATTTGGTACTTACATTACAAGAGCCTGAATCCAGTACTAAAAGAGCTTTAGAATTAATTCAAGAATTCGGTCAAGTGGCAGGATTTAAACTGAATAAGTGTAAAACGAAGGTTTTGGAGAAAAATTTAACAATAACGGAAAAAGAAAAGTTTCAGAACGAGACAGGGTTAATGGTGGTTAAGAAAGTGAAATATCTGGGTATAAATATGACATCTAAAAATCTGAACTTATTTAAAGATAATTATGAGAAAACTTGGACGGAAGTAAAAAAAGATCTAGAAATTTGGTCAAATATGAAGCTCTCCTTGTTAGGTCGTATTGCTGTTATAAAAATGAATGTATTGCCCAGAATGTTGTTTTTGTTCCAAACATTACAAATATTGGACAAAATGGATTGTTTCAAGAAGTGGCAGAAAGATATTTCCAAATTTGTCTGGCAGGGCAAAAAGCCAAGAATAAAATTTAAGATACTAACTGATGTGAAAGAAAGGGGTGGATTTGCCCTGCCAGACCTTAAACTGTATTATGAATCAGCGGCTTTCTGCTGGTTGAAAGATTGGCTACTCCTTGAGAATACTGATATATTGGACTTGGAAGGCTTTAATAATTTCTTTGGGTGGCATGCATATTTGTGGTATGACAAGGTTAAAGTTCATAAAGGATTTAAAAATCATATTGTCAGGAAAGCATTATATAATGTCTGGATTAGATACAAAGATCTGTTGGAAAGTAAAACTCCGAGGTGGTTGTCGCCAATGGAAGCAAAAGCCGTTAAAAAACTTAATATGGAGGCTAATTGGCCGAGATATTGGGAAATTTTGGAGCAAGAGGGGGACAGATTGAAATTGAAAAGCTTTGAGATGTTAAAAGGGAAAGTAAGAGATTGGCTTCACTATCACCAGATAATGGAAGTCTTTAAAATGGACAGGAAAATTGGCTTCCAGGTGGAAAAATCAAAATTAGAAACTGAACTGTTAGAACCCAGTACTAAGAATTTGTCAAGAATGTACAACCTGCTGTTGAAATGGAATACACAAGATGAAATGGTCAAATCGGCAATGATTAAATGGGCACAGGACATTGGTCATAACATTATGTTTGCTGACTGGGAAAAGTTATGGACCACCGGGATGAAGTTCACGGCATGTAATGCCTTGAGAGAAAATATTATGAAAATGATCTATAGGTGGTACATGACCCCAGTCAAACTGGCTAAAATATACCATTTGCCCGATAACAAATGTTGGAAATGTAAGGAAATGGAAGGATCGTTTTACCACCTTTGGTGGACGTGCCCTAGGATTAAGGTCTTCTGGGAAAAGATCTATAATGAACTGAAGAAGGTACTTAAGTACACCTTTACTAAAAAACCAGAGGCCTTTCTCCTGGGCATGGTTGGCCAATTGGTGTTAAAGAAAGATAGAACTTTTTTTATGTACGCCACAGCAGCAGCAAGAATACTCATCGCAAAATACTGGAAGACACAGGAGTTACCCACCGTGGAAGAATGGCAGATGAAGGTGATTGACTATATGAGCCTGGCGGAGATGACGAGTAGAATTCGAGACCAGGGAAGAGAAACCGCGGAAGAGGACTGGGAAAAATTTAAGGACTATTTAAAGAAATATGCAAAAATTGGTGAAAGATAGGTTGGTGCTGAATGGGAAGATAGGGGTTAACTGCGGTAATAGATAAGAGAATGAAAATGAGAGTTATTAAGATTAAGTTGAAATAAGCTGGGGATTTGCTTAAAATTTATTGACAGGAGAATGCAGCAAGGGGAGGTATGAGGAAGTCGAGAAAGTAAGGCACATGAAACTAAGATTCAGAAGTATATCTGTTTTACGTTTAATTGTTTTGTATTTGTTTGTGTTGAAAATGTTGTGGAAACTTTAATAAAAATTAATTAAAATAAAAAATAAAAACTCAAGATAGAAATAAAAAAAAAAGTAAACATGCATAGGATTGTGCTGTGAGAAAAACAGCTCTCAACAAGTGGTTTTTTTTTAAAAAAAAAAGTCAGGATGAATAAATGCAGAGCAAAGGGAGAAGGAGAGAGACACGTGTAATTATAGAGAACTCAGAGAAATAGACATTATGTCAGCCATGATCTCATGGTCCCAATTTTATAAAAACAGTATTTTATTTCAGACATCATAGCGGCTACTTACACCATTGAATTCTCCCACCTGCTTGGCAAAACAAGCATGTAAAAAGCGAGGTCCAAAGGTGGAGCTTCATTTTGGAAGAACGCATTAAGAATGTATCAGTGCTTGATGATTTACTAATTATTAATCATTGATTGGTGTTAGTGTTTTGAAACCCCATGAATGTTTTTTATTTCATTGCTTTTTCTCACCCACAGGTACTCTCAAGTCATAATTCTGCCCCACCATATTATCAGAATGTGTAGGAATCATAAATTATACAGGCCTTGCATTGAAGTACCTTCATTTGCTTCATGATAATTTGCATGCTTGACCATCTCTCCAAAAGAAAGAGCTGTCAAAATGTGTTTCACATTCTGGCTTCCAAAAGGAGACACATTGCTATTTATCTTCTTTTAATTTATCCCTCTCCCCCCCCCCACACGCTAAGTGCTCTAAAAATAACTCAGGACAAAAGGCAAAATAAAATATTAAGGAGCTGGTGTTACACTCGCATTGCACTAAAAAAAAAAAAAAACCCTTCACTTTAGGACTTGCCTTGCAAAAAATGTGTTTTTTTTTTAAACTGGGTGGAAGTTCATGGGATTTCTGTATTTTTGTTTCACTTCACAAAAGAGCTGTATTTCTAAAACAAGCACCTGCAAACTATATACAAACCTGCACCAAATGAAGCGAGGCAATTAGTACGTTTGCAAATTTTTGATTGCATCCAAAATCAGTCATACTCAGAGAAGACCCACTGAAATTAATGCGGATAATTAACTTGGATTCATTAATTTCAGTGAGTCTACTCTGAAAATAACTTAGTGGGATACAACCCCATGTACTTTTTAAAAGAGGAACTGACGCACATCATGCTACTAATGGGTCTGAAGACACCATTTTTCTTCTTCTTTGATAAATCCCAGAGCGGCAGCCAACTTTGCTTTTGCTGTAACAGAAACCAAGACCCTTGTGAAGCTTTATAGATTTAACAACTTTATGACGGCATAAGCTTTTGTGGGCCAGAGCCACTTCATAAGATGCATGAGCTGATGCATGGCCAAGCTACACACTGCATTAAGATGTGTAACTGCACTGAACATATCTGGAGTTGTTGCAGTTCTTTAAATAGCAGGCACTATTAGGATTGAAACCGTGGTTGTTAGAAGGGGAGTTATGACTTCTCGCCATAACATAATTTAAGAAGAATACTGACAAACTTGAACGTGTGCAGAGGAGGGAGACCAAGCCGGATGAATGGGGTATAAATAATAAAGTTATGGCGATGGTGATCAAGGGTCTGGAAACCGAGCCTTATGGGGAAGGGTTGAGGGAGTCGAGTATGTTTAGCCTGGGAAGAAGGAGACTGAGAGGAGATATGGTAGCCATCTTCAAAAATCCAAGGGGCTGTCACATGGAAGATGGAGCAAGCTTGTTTTCTCCTGCTCCAGAGGGTAGGATTCAAGTTACAAGAAATGAGATTCCGATTAAACATCAGGAAGAACTTTCTGGTGGTAAGACCTGTTCTGGTGGTAAGACCTGTGGATCAGACTCCCATGAGAGGTGGTGGACTCTCCTTCATTTGAGGTTTTAAAGTGGAGGTTGGATGGCCACCTGTTATTTATGCTTTAGTTGAGATTTTGGCATTGCAGGGGGTTGGACTAGAGGGCCCTTAGAGTCCCTTCCAACTCTACAATTCTATGAATCTATAATCCTGACAAAAGTTGCCTCCCTGAGGAGGAGCAAAAGGTAAGCAGCAAGTCCTTACAATGCTGAGGAGCCCTATAGATCAGTGGTTCCTAACTGGTGGTCTGCAGACCCTAGGGGGTCTGCATAACCCACCCAGGGGGTCTGTGTCACCATTCACATAACAAAAACTACCATAGAGATATCAAAAAAATTCAAAAGTAGGGGGTCCATGCCTTGGCTTTTGAAACACAGAGGGTCCTTGGTACTAAACTAATTGGGAACCAGTGCTATAGATAATTAATTATAGAAATCCAGACACATATGATTGCACATCTTTAGCATAACTTATAGTTTAAACGTAAATTGGCAGACTGTGCACTCAGGAATGAATCCAACTAAGTCATAATCAGAGTAGATCTGTTGGAATTAATGAACGTGATTTACATAGGTCCATTAATTTCAACGGGTGTACTTTAAAATTTAGCTGGATTCAACCCCGTTAGTACAGAAAGGGAAAGGGGGGAGGGAGGGAAAGATCTCACACTAAGACATGTTTGGTTGTGAGACCAACCACCAAGCCATATAAGAGAAAGCAAGTACATCGCAGTACTAGCATGTGGTGCACAAATCAATACAGAAACCAATCAAATGAATAAGATCCAATCAGCAGGACCCACTCCTGAGACTAGCAGCAACTAGAACTGAACAGCACAGCAAGATCAATAGTGGAAACTAACACCTAAATGAGGACAGTTACTTTCTGCAGTGAGCTAGGATCAAATTCTAAAGAATGAAATTTACCAATGAATTCCAACACAGTGGCTTCATGTTGGGAGTCTTCCTTTCAACGGGTTCTATGCTGGTGAAGTTATGTACCTGCACTGGTGTAACATAAACATGGCATGTAAATTCTGTTAAAATAATGCCACTTTAAAACCCCAATCTTTTGGTCTCTTGCCCAAGGGGATTGCCTCACTGGGATCCTAATGAATATTTCACTCAGAAGGACTTACTACAAGGAGGGGACCACCAAAGAAAAGATCCTGACCCTTGTGAATGCCCACCTGATAGATCTTACCACCAGTAGGCACCTGAGCAAGATTTCAGTGGTTCTATATAACACCGAAAAGACTTGGGGTGGGAGGAAAGGGGGAAAGTGTCCTTTCCCCCTCTGCTTTTCCTGAAACTCCCTTCCCCAAGAGGCCTGAATGGTGCAAGAAATCTTCTCTGTTCAAGGCTAGCTGGAGCACTGAACAAGAGCACTCATTTTAGGTGTCAGGATACTAGGCAACTTTTTGTCACGGGTCCCACTTTAATTCAGTAGCCATTATCTGATTCAAGTATCTGCTACCAGTAATGGCCAGATACAACAGAAGATGGTGAGAACCCCTGTTTGCAGCGTTAACCTGCATTCTGTGAAACTGCCAGTATCGGTTTCATAGCGTTGTGATAGCTTACAACCTCATAGGGTTCTGTACCTGTGCCAGTATTAACTAAAACATAAGCAGCATTGTAATTCTTCCTCCAGAACTATATAAAACTTGCATGACTGCACAGCTTGCGGAACCAATGGGAAGAACAGCTGCAGAAGTTAATTTTGACTGTAGAAGTTTCTTGGTTACGACAATGATGGTTTTGCTAAGCCAAACTCCCTCTTCTACAAGCAAAGTCACAAAGCCAGGCACAAAGCAGCCTAACTTTGTAATTAGGGTGAAGATGCACTCTTGGGACCTGCGCTCTACATGGGGCTGCCCTTGAAGAGAGTCTGGGGGCTGCTATGAAAGTGCTATGCTGATTGCCAGTGAGCTACCAGACCCAATTCAAGGTGTTAGTACAAGCATATAGAGCTCTAAATGGCTTAAGTACTTAAAATAACACCTTCCACAATATCAGTCACCTCAGACCCTATGATCTGCAGGTGAGGACTTGGTGGTGGTACCACCACCTGGTTAGCATTGCCCTGTGACAGGGCCCTTTCAGTGACAGTTACCTCCTTGTGGAATGCCACCTGTCTCCATTATTAAAAACTTTTAGGAGGAATTTGAAAACATTCCTGCTTACCCAGGCATTTGATGGCTAAAAGATACTGTTACTGGCAACACAGAAATCACTGGATGGAGTAGTGCTTTTAACTGAAACTGTTTTTAGAATGCTTAAACTATTTTAGATTTTTTTTAAAAAAAATTATTAATTGTGGATGTGTTTGCCACGCAAAAGGCAGGATGTAAATTCAATATATAATAAATAATAGGTGCATCAGAGAAATCCAGTAAACATGAATGCCTGAGCAAGCAGAACACAGTTCCTCTGGAAGGCAGTTATAAATGACTCAGCAGTGCTTAGCTTTTTATTAAACAGTTCATTTACTTAAATTAATAATCTTTACACTTGCTGTTCAATAACCACATGCTGGATGCAATAGCCAGATGATCAGTCACTCTCTGGGGTGAAAGTAATTTCCAAAGATATTACTGGAGGAATCTAGCCAGTGCAGGTATAATGGCTAACATTTGTTAAGGACTCGACCATTGGACTGTGCCCCTGCCTGCTGTTGCATATGACTTCTCTCACACACACCCAGATTTGGTTCTGAGTTGTGTTCTAGAAGCACTTAACCATTAGTTACTGTGCCATCAGGCAGAGTTGGCAGATGCAACCCCAAAACATGGGGATGTGGTGAATGAAGGCAGAGGAGTATCTAGAGAGGGGAGTGCTCAGTCTCAAAAATATGGTTAATAATTACCGTATTGGCCCAAACATAATCCACACCCAAATATAAGCCACACCTTTAAAATTCGGCAGGCACTCACACCTGTTCCGTTTTACCGTGTGTCTGTATATGTATATGTATATATATGAATACATATATGACATTTTAAGAGAATGCTCCAACTATTAGAAGAACAAAAATTTTATCCCGTGGCATGCAGTAAGAGAGCCTCTTAATAGATAAGGCTGTTACACAAAGATGCTGTGAAGAAATTTTACTTCATTTAATTATGCCAACTAATCATATGGCAAATTTACGAATCCGCGGCTGAAATCACAACATAATTTGGAAAAATAAGCTAATTGGGCATTTTTCTGCACTTCTTCACCTTCAACTTAAAGGCCACTATGGAGTTGCTTTGGTGATGACAATCAAAAATTTCATCCTAATGGATACAGGAGTGACACCCTGTACTTTGTAAAAGTCAAGGGATATACACTTGCCCTTAAAACACACGTGGGGATTGATGTTTTATAAGTTCCCTTTCATTCTTTTGACCTTGATGGTAGAGGATAAATAAAGAGCATGCTTTCAGGAGGAGGAAAATGTGTTCCTATCAGTTTTGATCTAGACTACTTTCAGACAGCATTTTCCTGGTATTTCCTGACCTGATAGTTTCCACATTTTAGGTGATCTTTCAACACAACATAAAAGCTATTTCTGGAAAACTGGTGGAATCTTGAGGAAGTTTAGCACTCAGTTCCATGTTATTTGCTTCCAGCAAAAAATAAAATAAAATAAATCTATTTACAACACCCTTGACAAATGTCACATGACAAAATCTGGGTTGGTATTCCAGAATAAAATTTAAAATTTAGCACAATGTGGCAGTATATTGACAAAAAGCCACAGTTCAATAACGCAAAGCATACTGCAGTGTAAAAGGAACATTAAAATCTGGAATACAAGCGCTAGCATTATAATCAGGAAAACTCATGCAATAATTTCCACATTTGACTGCATCCCAAGACTTTGGGCAGTGACTTACTTCCCTGTTGGCATTTAAGATTTAAAATATCTGAAGTGATAAGGATTTAAAATAGCAGGTTGGTGGGGTAAGCATTGTGCTGTGGGCTGGTGGGGCCTTGTTCTAGGAAAATGGAGCAGGGTTTTAGTGTTGTGTTAATTTGACTCCTTGAATGAGTTAAATCCAAAGTGATTGGCCTGTACACCATTTAATATGAACAGAGATGCAGGACTCCTCCCAGTTTTGTTGAAAAGCCAAACTCTTCTCTCCATCAACTGTCACCTGGAAGCAGCCATTCCATCAGGCTAAAAGCAGAGGAGAGAAGAGAAGAAACTTCATTTATCAGCACAACAAAGAGAGACTAGCAACTTTCGTGCCTCCTTTCCTTGAACTTCTAACTAAAAACTTGTACCAGAGTTTGCTTATTTCTTCCTACCTCCCAGTCTATTTCCCTTTCATGTCAGATCTTTTTCAGCTACAAGTCTCAGGGCAAGGACCGTCCTTTTTGATCTGTGAACTGACCTGGGAGCCTTTTTTTGGCCAAAGTGCTGGGTTGTTTTTTAAACAACAAAAACCCTTAAATAAATCAACAAAGAGATTGCACGTGAACACAGATATCGGCTGATCTGGATTTTGTGAGCAAAAAACGACAACATACTGAAACCAACATGTTTCTGAAAAAGTAAGCAGGCTAACCTACTCTCCCCCGCCCCCGCTGACTTTGGATCATACACTTCTCAGAATAGCAAGCTGCCTCTTGCTCTATTATATGAAACAGCATGATCATTACATGCACCATAGAAACAGGTACAGCATGATTATAATTCTTGGCTGTAATCAAGAGTGAAAACTCAATCACTCCTAACCCTCCTACGCTTGTAAAAAGCACTTTACTCATCAGATACCAGGGTCAAATATAGCCAGATTGTATTAGTTTTAAGGCTGTGATCCTAAACACACTTCCCCATGAGTTAAACTCAATAGTGCTTACTTCTGAGTAGACACATATGGAATTGAGTGGCCTTTTTAAAAAAATGAAATGTATTTGTCAGTGGCTTCTATTTAATGTAAAAATACAAAAATGTATTAATAATGAGTCTTTATAATACCAACTTTCCAGGAAGGTTGCTGTGATAGTCTGCTGATATAAAGGCAGCAACCAGTTTTATCGGACCTTAAAGACTAACAAATCCACAAAAGTGTGTGCTACTATACATTTGGTAGTCTTTAAGGGTACTACAGCGACGCGGGTGGCGCTGTGGGTTAAACCACAGAGCCTAGGACCTGCCAATCGAAAGGTCGCGGTTCGAATCCCCGCGGCGGGGTGAACTCCCGTCGTTCGGTCCCAGCTCCTGCCTACCTAGCAGTTCGAAAGCACCCCTAATTGCAAGTAGATAAATAGGGACCGCTTTCTAGCAGGAAGGTAAATGGCGTTTCCATGTGCGGCGCTGGTGCTGGCTCGCCAGATGCAGCTTAGTCATGCTGGGCACGTGACCTGGAAGTGTCTTCGGATAGTGCCGGCTCCCGGCCTCTTGAGCGAGATGAGCGCGCAACCCGAGAGTCGGTCACGACTGGCCCTGATGGGCAGGGGTACCTTTACCTTAAGGGTGCTACAAGTCAACTTTGTTGTTTTCTAATACAGTGGTACCTTGGTTCTTGAACTTAATCCACTCTGGGAGACCATTCAACTCCCGAAATCATTCGAAAACCAAGGTGCGGCTTCCAATTGGCTGCAGGAGCTTCCTGCACTCAAGCAGAAGCCATGTCGGACGTTCGGCTTCCGAAAAATGTCCACAAGGTGGAATATTTACTTCTGGGTTTGCGGCATCCAGGAGCCGATTTGTTCGGGAGCCAAGCCGTTCGAGTACCAAGATACCATTGTATAGGGTACAATGCTACAAAGTGTATCTGGAGTGACACCAACCTCCCCTCACTCCCGTTTCCATGGGGTAATCTAATGCGCTGTTCCATTCTCTATTTCAAGTCCTCCTGAAATTTTAGAAACAACTCAACAGTTGTTCCCTCCCAATCTTAACTGCAACATTCAGTATTTCCTCTCAGGCTTCTTTTATTATATTAAAATGGAATTAGGATCAGTTGGACTCTAGTCACAGTGAATAGGGGAGAAAAAGAAATACTAAAAGGCTTTTGAAGATCTAAATCTAGGGTCAGCACTACTGGCCAAGTAGCACCCGCTGGTTGATGCTATTTTCACACACACAAAAATGGTAGCTAGGTGGAGCTTAGACTAATCCAGCAGGGTTTCTGCAAAAAGTGGTATTCAAATCACTAGTACAGATTAATTATGCCTTGACTATTAAGGAAACCTAAATATGCACTATTGCTTTGCAAATTTAAAGCATGCATATAATGAAGCAGAACGAAAACATGAGACTATAGTCATTTATCTAAAGCAAGTAATCGTATTTTGTGTTGGTGTTGCAGTTAAGATAAGGAGGTGGCAGCTGTGCAGCGGTGTGTTTTTTTTTAAACCAAGGAGGCCTTGAACAGAGAAGAGAACAGTGCATGAGAAGGGATTAGTGTATATCCCATAGACATATCCCACTTCCCACAGAAATACCATTCCATATATTGTATAATATTTGAATTGCTGTACCCACATATTATAAAACCAAAGAATTGTCAACCTCTTTATTGTAATGGAGAATGAAGTGTCAAAAAGGGAGGGATCTTTTTTACAAACCGTTTGCGACTGGACTTAACTGTCAGGGGTCCCTTTACCTTTGTACCATAAAAGTCACAAAGGAGCCTTTTCTCTGCCCCAACAACCTTCTGAGTCCTAATCCCCTAAACAAGTCAATACTAACCACCATCTTGTGTTTCTCTCTTGCTCTCTTTGGAATATACAAAGAGAGGTTTCTGCCTATCTAGCAGGAAAACCAGGAAACAGTACTCCAATAGACATCTTTTGACTCGTCTTGATGGGTCATCTGATAGGGGCTAATGGGATATAGGATGTCGCTCAGGTTCCTCAAGTATGGATTATTCTTCCTTCTCAATGTGGCTGGGGGGGGGGGGGAGGGAGTGGTAGGAACAAACCAGACACACCCTCCACTGAATGTGTCCAATATACCATCAACATGGGTCAGGATCTAATGCACTTGCTTTGTTAGTGCAAGGATTTCCCTTTGCACAACAAAACTTCTGCCTCCGCTTTCTGAGCATGTCCCACACTCTCCTCAAGTCTGCTTCTGTCTTGCTTAACTCCCATAACTTTAATAAATCAGAAATCTGGAGCTGAGCATTGAAGCTTTACTTGGAGGATCGTATCCACACTGCTGTTCTCCCCAACACTATTGAATTCATTCCTAGAAGGAGACCTGGCTCAGCTCCATCTCTTTCCTCTTTATCATATCACAAGTTTGATTTCTCCACATGTTCAAACCAAGATATTAAAAAGCGGATGGTGGTTCTGCCAACTGTGTGTAAAAAATACAAAGGGCATATTTCTACGGTTCTATCATGCAAGGGAAGATGAGACTAGCCTGTCTGCAACAGATGCATACACAGTTTCCAAACATTTTATCTGGAATGAAAAGCAAAATATTTCGATAAGAATGCCCTGGCTTCTGCCCAAGACCAGACAACTTTTATAATAGCAGTCTAATGGTCCAAACTCAGTGGCAAAAAAAGAGCAGAATCTACCCCAAGTTATCCAGTCAGAGAGCAAGGGCAAGGTTCAAGAGCTGAAGATTAGTAGCAAGAGTACACAAGAGTTGAAAAAGTTGTTCCAACAGGTTTCCCTGCCTGCCTGCCAAGTTTTTAAGCAGAGAAGGCTCAGCTACTTGTGAGAATAAGTGCTCCTCTTCCTCCTCACTTCTCTTGATGTGCCACCTCTCCCTGGGAGACATTGCCAGGTGTGCCACTGTCTATTAACTCCCCCTAATGCACCACCGAATATAATGCACACCTCAATTTTCAAAACCTTGGAACCAGAAAAGCATTTGTTGTCAGTGGTGTTTTTCAAGCTTGCAATCAAATCTATTGCACCATCAAATCTAAAGCGCACCCTAATTTTCACGATGTAATTTGGCCAAAAAAGGTACACATGACGTAAGTGATTGTTCCGGTTTGCAAACGTTCTTTTGGAACCCAAACGTCCAACGGGGCTTCCATTGGCTGCAGGAGCTTCCTGCAGCCAATCAGAAGCCGCAATTTGGTTTTTGAACATTTTGGAAGTCAAATGGACTTCCAGAATGGATTCCGTTCGACTTCCAAGGTACGACTGTATGGTCATATTTGGTTAGTCGAATGTTTCTTTTAAATTATCAAATCATTTTTTTAAAAAAAATGTGCAGACAGCTTTATATCACTAATACACTGCTCCTTCAAGTTTTTATAAGAACACCAATTACAGACAAAATATTCATATGAATGCTGGAAAAAAGCAGTTGAATAAGAGCCATCATTATTATTTCTTCAAAGGAAAACTGCTCAAGAAATTGTCTTTAAAACCATAATATTCAAAGTAGTTTCATAAAAAAAATATAAAAGCTTGTGCTAAGAACATGACCCACTTAGTTTCCTTAGCTGCTTTGTAAGAGCTGACTTTTGGAACTAGCTACTACCATATCAGGTGAAACGTAAACTTTTGTATACTTTTCATTGAGAAGGGTCCTAAGTGTTGACTTTCCCTGGGTCCAGAACTTCTCACAAAGAGCCTTGCTTTTAAATAGGTAAGAAGTAGCCAAGACTGCAACAGAGACTTCAGAACACACCTGACACTGTGTTCAACTGTGACTAAAGAATTCAATTTAATTGAAATATATCAGCTCCATGGCAAAGTTCCTATGAACTCATCCATTTGTCTAGAAAATATGGTTTCAAAGAGAGGTCTACTTAAAAATAAACACCATTGGTATTGTAAGGAGAAAGTGCATTCTGGTTTTTCTGTTAAGGACAGAAGTCTTTTCTAGATCAACAAAAACCAAAAAAAGAAGCAGAGAGGTTTCTTCCTCCTTATGACATACTTTGCTAAACTGGAGCATGAAATGGAAAAGTTAAAAGCTTCCTGCAAGATTAAAACATGGCACCAACATGAAACGATAACGTGTGTGAATATCTAGGGCATCTATATTGGTTTATCTTATTATCCTCTAGTGTACTGATTAATTCACTTGGTATGTTAAAAATGCCACCAAGTCTCTTAGCAAAAGAAAGAATAACACTTCTAGTCTCAAGAGATCTCCTGCTTCACGATTGCTGCCAGTGTCTAGACTATGAATGACTATTATTTTATTTAAACTATTCTACCTGACATCAACTTCGCATAGTGCTCTCATTCTCCTTTTTATGTATTACAATTTGAAGTGTAAGAAGCACACTAAATATAAATCAATCATTGTTGCTTGACTACAAGTTTTTCCAGATTAGGATCCTGTCAGCTAGACAGTAGAAGTGACAGAAGAAATGAGGGTTAGAGGAAGTGATTTTGCAGACTGTACCCAGTGACAGCAACCAACAATACTGATGCCAAGGCAAAGTCTCAGCCTGAACTGGAAACCTTTATAGTTTTGAGGTAGTATTAAAAACTCTCTGAGGTTCATAATCTAAGCATGGGAATTACGAGCTTCAGCAAAACTGCTTATGCCAACCAGTTGTGATCAGTAAACGTATTCCTTTCAACAAAGAACGTAAGTAGAGTGCAAAATGGGTAGAAATTTCATATGAGTAGGATCTGTGCAGTGCTTGGAAGATTTTGGGCATGAGAGAGGCCTGATCACAAGTCTAGGGCTTGCACCTGACCTGCTCATGGCATTGTTATCCATTCATGGTAAGTAAGAGACTGATGCTTTGCGCAAGGATTTCCTAACCTTTTTTGTGTCAGCCAGAATAACCATCACTAAACAATGGGAAACTAATGGCCAACACTCTAATGGAGGACTGGTATAGACAAATGTAGCCAGCTGCACTGATGGAAAAAATAATAAAACAAGTGAGAACACAGGCAACTTCCATGAAAAACAAGCATACTTTCCAGAAACAATGATGTTGCTTTATTGAATATATAGCACAGAAGGAAAACAACTGGAGTCCCCCATCATCATATGACAATACATTGAGCAAGACTAGATTGCTCAAATGGCACAATATCGGCTGTGTATATCATAATGGAACTTGTCAGAATGTCTAAATTGTAAATAATATGTAACTTCTATATTGCTGCTGTTGTTTTGTTTAATGTTATTTTCATTATAAGCAAATTGGGTAGATAGATCATGTAAAAATGTGTATATAAACTTAAAGGCACATAAAAACTTGCAGACTTCTCTCCCACTAGAATGTGGAAATGAATAGTCTACAAGCAACACAGGGCAGATGTAAATTCCTATCACCAAAAAAAAAACCCCAACACCTGGACTGACAAAAATCCACATGGAAATTACTTTACTGGAAAAGTTATTTGGTTGACCAAATAAAGTAATCCAGGAGAAAGGAAGCTCCTAGATTACATGAAACCCATCTTTGGCCAGAAAAAGATTAAATATATGAGATATTTTACATTCAATTTTAAGACTACATTTTAGATATTAAGCAGGACTAGTATTTCAAAATATCAATATTGACTTATCATGCAAAGTCAAATGCAAGTCCTCAAGATCTAATCAAATGAGGATACCAGAAAAGACTATTAAAAGGTAAGATTTACAAATGCACACTATTATTAATAGTAATATCACCATCTATAAACAATGCAATCCTATGTACACTTACTCGGTAGTAAAATCCATTGAACACATAAGCAATACACTCTGCTTTTGCTGTTAAATACTCTGTATTGCAAAAGAAAAACATCCAAAAGTCAATACCATAATTACACTTAACTAGCTACCAACTTCTGTTTACCACAAGTTGTTAAAATCATTCTCAGAATAAATGACAAGGCCACATTAAACACATTGCATTGCAGCGTTACCAGCATAGCTAATATGGAAGGCTTGCTACTACAGTGTTTATGGACTTCCTGTAGTTGTTTCATGATGCACCATGAAACAATGTGCTTTTCCTGACTACTGGCCAGAAAATACAATTTATCATGAAAAGATTAACCTCCCCTCCCCCAAGCTATAAAGCTTTTAACTGGTTTAGCTGCACAGTTTAGTAAAGTTGGTAAGTGTAATATTGCAGATAAGTGCATCTCTGCTATCTATAGCCACTCTTCGTTACATATCGTAATTACAGAGTGTCGCAATCTACAGAACATCGAAAACACAGAAAGATTTGCTAATCCAGCCACAAAATACAAATAAAGAGGAAGTGGATAATCTCTTTGTGAGGTACTCTGAGGAAGGTTAACAGATGGCTAGACTGCAAGAGCAAGAGAGACTGAAAGCTCAATAAAGGAGGCATCTACATGGCATTTTCTGTACTGCTTTTAAGAGACAGCCTGACCCAACTCTATCTGGCATCGTTTAAAGAAAATATACAGGTGCACAATGTAGCTGCTAATGAACTATTGAACTATCAAGGTGTAATTGTGCCGTCAGTTTAAAACTACCAGCTGTACTGATGGTGGCACGACCGGCATTTGTTTCTGTGCAGCTTTGCCGTTTGATTGTGTTCACCTGTAATGTATCAGAATTGGTGTTCTGTTACAAAATGTACCAGCTAAATGGTAGATTGCATCTTTTCATGCTTGGGATGTAAGATTTTTTAAATTATCAGAAAGGAAAACTGTCTTTGCCTGTGTAGGTCTTTAACTGCAGCTCATTCCGCAGACAACAGATTGAGATGCTACACACAGATAAAACATTTCCACTTGCTCACTGCTGTTGATACAGTGGCTTTTAAAGACACAACTGCCGGGGTGGGGGGTGTCCAAAAACTGACACTGGTCTTCTTTTACACACACACACACACACACACACACACACACACACTCCCCAGCTGGCATTCATAATTAAATGCCCACTGATTGCCAGGAGCATTTGCATTAGTACCTCGTAGTATTTCAAGTATGTACTGGGTTTGCTGTACAAAAAAAGGGCAGATCCAAACCATGCATTTAAAGCACACCCTCTGCATATTTAAAGCTGATTATCCCCCCCCCGAATCCTGGGAACTGTAGTTTGTTAAGGGTGCTGGGTGGGTACTGCAGCTGCGCAAGTTGTTCCTCGGCAGCCCCAGGTCTTCCTTTGCATCTGCAGTTTGATCTCAAGCCACAGCTGCAAAGAAAGAATCAGGCGTGGACTTGTGCCCTCCCCGTTATTCCTTTGAAGCCAAAATTTGATGCTTTTCAAATCTGGTGCCTTTTTTCTGTTGCCATGCAGGGCGCCAAGATAGGGTGCCCAATCCAAAAATGCTGCATTTAGTCTGAAAAATAGGAACTTGGTATGCCCCCTACTTCCTTTAGCCACAGTTTGAGGTTTCAAGCCATGGCTTGAACTCCCCCCCCCCCCACAATGATATCGTATTTGACATTGGGTCTGGGAAATATGGGCGTGGTTTGCCCAAAGCAGCCTGCCAGCCCAACTTCCAGGACTTGCCAAGCCTAATTAGGCCCATGGGCTGGAGGTTTCCCACCAAGGTCTCAGCATATAGGTGCAAATCATGTTCATTTCCCATCTACATGCTGTACATATACAGTCCACCACTGCACATTTCCCAGTCGATACATGGAGGCAGTTTTTCTGGGTCATGTGGCCCACATGACTAAACAGCTTCTGGTGAAACCAGAGCAGTGCACGGAAACGCCGTTTACCTTCCCACCGAAGCGGTACCTATTTCTCTACTTGCACTTTGACATGCTTTTGAACTGCTAAGTTGGCAGGAGCTGGGACCAAGCAACGGGAGCTCACCCCATCGCAGGGCTTCAAACTTCTATCAGCAAGCTCAGTGGTTTAGACCACAGTGCCACCCATGTCCCACACATAACAAAATATATATATTATCAAAGTAATTGTTTTTTATCTTATATTTTGGAAATCTACATCCAGTTTTTTTCCTTTAATTTTTTTTGGGGGGCCCCAAGAGAGTGGGGCCCTAAACTATAGCTTATTTAGCTTATACGTAAATCCGGCACTGCTCCAAATCATATTGCAAAGTCGGCATATCAGTTCTCTATAAAACCCTCTAAGGTGCCTAAACACTGAATGGAAACAAAGCAATTTTGTTACAGATGCAGTTGTGAGATATGATGGTAGGCATAATGCAAACAGGACACCTCTGTGGTTCTGGCTGAAACTTTAAAGTGAGAGAGCAGGGAAGAGGATCCCCTTAATATGTTCTGTAGGTAAATCAATAAGATATCTGCTCTCAGGACTACCACCCACCCACAATCCTTGGCACATTTGTGGAGAGTACCTACCCTGTTCCCCATCATCCTTCTATTATTCATAATTTATTTCTATTAGGTGTAACACGTACAAAACACTTTTTATCATTAGAAATATTCGCTACAATACAGCTCTGTGGGCTAATCTGAAAGGACAGACAAAAGACACAGTAGCAATCACACACAAACTCAGCTGATGAGTGCCAGCATGACTGTAGCGAAAATGGGGTCACTGAGAAATAAGAAGGAAGTACTAGCTTGCTTGGTGGAACCCCAAAGTTTGGAACCCCAAAGTTTGTAGAAATATATAAATGTGCTTGGAAAAAAGCTAAGGGACCAAAAGCCTTCCCCCACCAAATAGCTCCATGAGGATTGAACATGATCATAGAATCATAAAATGGTAGAGTACGACCGGGAGCCAGAAAATGCTGCATATCTGGGGGTTTGGGAGGGGGGAGGGGAGAACAGAAAACCAGAGGAGGGGCGATAAATAGAATGGACCATCCTATAAAAACGAATGGTTGGCTGGAAACCTGAACAACAGCACTCCACACCACAGCACTTTGTTCTGAGCCCATTTTCTACATAATTGTGAAGCAGCCATTTCTGAACTAACTAGTAATTGGCTCTTCAGATGAGGTAAAAGCCATATAGCCTTTCCTCTTTCTTTCAGGTATTCGGATAAGCTGATATCACACTATTCTGACACTATAGTTTACTCTTCTTCAGTACCCTAGCAAGAATGACATGTTGTTATTGGAAACAGAATTTTAAAAGATTCCAAACTTTGCATAGAAAACACCAACTTTTAATTTGTATACAAGTTTTTTTGTGTTTTTTTTTTAACAGAGGCCAACTCAGCCCTGCCCCTATCTTGAAAAAAAAGGCTTTTTACATATCTCCAACATCAGGGATACAGCAGGTGACCCACCCACCCTGAAATAGGTCGGCAGAAACCTTCACCCCACCCAGCCACAAGCGATTGCTCTGCTAGTTTTAAGATTCCACAAGATTTTCTGTGGATTAGTTGCAATCATCATTGCTACTCTTCCGTAATTGCCAATGCTACGTGTTCTTAGTTTCATATTAAGTACATCAATATACGGGAAAATGTTGCAAATGTTGGCAGCAATGGTAACAAGCTGCTTGATTTGAACATGGTTGAATGCCTTACAAAAATGGTTCATACCCCAGAGTAATAATGGTCTTTAATTTCACCTAAGTATGCAGCAAATATGTGAGTGGTTTAAATTTAGGGTAGCTAAGTGCTCATTGGTGAAAGACAGGTGAAGTCATTTACCTAGTTAAGAATCAATTAACTCAGAAGTATCAATTTAACTTTTAAGGGGCAAGTGGTACTTCCTGAAAAATATCATGAAATGTTACGTAACTCCAGTAGGCTTGATCTGTCTGTAGCCATGCAATGTAAGCTGGAGACAAAACAGTTAATACAATGAATAAGAATAATTTTATGCCTTTTTAAGTTTAATGATTTCAAAACTATTATTACAATTAATTAATTAATTAATTAAATTCGTTAGTGGCTTTATCTTGCCCAGGGCAACCCAAAGCCAATTTCAACCAACCAACCAACCAACCAACCAACCAGATAATTAAAACCCACATAGATACATTAAAACCAAGGGGGGGGAGAAATATATTAAAAACATCCCACCCACTTCTAAAAGGCCACAGATACTGCCAGGTCAAAGACCTGGTTATGGGGGAAAGTTTTTGTCTCGCACCTAAAAAAATAAGACCAACTCTCCCTTTTGGAAAATAACCCTGATTTCAGAAAATTCTCTTGCAGGATTGCTTCTAATCAGCTAACATGGCAAACTGGGTCTACCCATGTTATATTTTCACTATTTTGATGATAAATTATGTTGCAGTAGGCAGATGGTAAACGTGATTCTCTATTTCTCTTCTCCTTGTCTGAGTAAAGAGAGCCAGCAATGTTTAATAATCTTAACAATAACAGCAGCTTACATTCTATAAATAAGATCTGTGACCTGTATAGTGAATAAAGCAGTGTACAGACAGAATGGATTCAAATTTCTCCTGTGTCACTTTGAAAAATGTAATCTCCATTAGAATTTGTAAGTCTTGTCGTGCTTTGATGTCATGTGCACAGTTGTATTTACACTGAAGGAAATCTTGTATGGCACTTTTTCCTTAAGGCTCTCTAAATATTTTTTTAAAAGAAATATTCATTCACATGTAAACAGGAACAGGACAATAATTCTGTATTCTTTCTACTTTTATTTTATGGATAACCATGGATCTGTGTACATTGTATAGAGAGAGGCGAGAATATTCAAAGAACAGTTGCTAATCTGCCTAATGAATAAGGAGCTTTGTAAGCAGCATAATATTTTGAAAAGAAGCTCGTTCCCGTGAACAACAGATCCGATTACCATGTGACAATTTACAGTAGCCTTTTGTAGAAAGGAAACAGAGGCCTTCAGAGGCTTGCAAATAATGTAATAATCTTCTGGAAAGTACAGTTTTGATTTATTGGCAATACTCAGCGGAGATTCTTGATTCTGGAGCTGCACTTCATTGCACAAGTGAAAATGGATACATTTAATAATGGTTTGTTAAATTATTTTAAATGTTAAAGTAAGCACAACATTGGTTTTTCAGGTTGCCCTCACCACATGCTGAAGAACATCATGCATACTTGCACATTAGTTGAACTTTTAGATGTCACACTACCTCCAAGGATCTGAGGATGACAAAACTTTACCCCACCCCAAATCTAGCTCCACAACGAATCTGTGAGGCAGGTTAGAAGCAGGACATGACACTTAAGAACATAAGAGTTCTATTAGATCTGATCAAAGACCTATTCCTAGTCCAGTATCTTGTTTCCCATGGTGGCCAACCAAGAGCCTCTGGGAAGTCCATGAGGGCAATGATCGAGTGATGTTCTGACTTTGCAACAAAAGAAAGATGGTATCTCCCTATACAAACCTGCCCAAGTGACAAGATTCTCAGGTGAGCACCTTCTCTTGGTCCCATAAATATCAGAGGCAGAATTGGTGGTGACTCGAGAGAGCCTTTTTTGTGGCTGCTCCCATATTGTGGAATAGCCTGCCCAAAAGAGGTTAGGCTGGCTGCCCACAGGATAACATCTCCTTATTCTGATAGGAGTTTGATAATTAAGGTGTAGACAATGCTGTTTCCTGGGCTGCTTTCAGGGCAAACTGGTTTTAAATGTGTTTCGTGGTATTGTTTATAACTAGTTCATTTTTATTACTTTGTATTTATTATGGTGTTTTTAAATATTGTAAGCCACCCTGAATGCCAACTTCAGAGAAAGGAGGTAATATGTAAGCATATTAAATTAATGAAATAAAAGTTTTATCATATGGAATTAGTGTCTTCTGAGAACAGAATTGCTCAAAAATGAGAAAACAATACTCATATGAACCAGGTTTGAGAATTTACCTTCTAATGTACCCCTAAATTAAGAGGTGGATGACAAATAAATAGTTTTGAAATGAAAACACATTGTAAATTCCTTTGATCAATTCAGTGTTTCAAAATATATTACTCCCAGGATTTTTCTTTACGTATATGAAAATTTCATTGCCTTTTTCCTGTTACTGATCAATGGCAGACATGATTATCTGTATGCAAGTTGATATAAAAATGTAATATCTGAAAACATATTTACTGCCAGCAAGAAACCCTCTTGACTAGTTTTCTCCACAAAGGTTATGATTTGGTTTCAGTGTGAATATTACTACAAGGACTGCATTTTCTGAAAGGAAATTCTTCCCTTTGCTTTCTTGTACCAGTTTTATGATGGTCATGAATTACTAAGATAAATGCAACAATATTACTGGTATACCTTTCTACAATTTTTTTGTGGTAAATAAGCAATGGAAGCTTTCTAAATATTATGTTATGTATTGTGATAAAAGATGGAGTGAAAGTCAGCATGCCAGCTATGGTTTTAGCCCTAAATTTGTGGGAGGAAGGACATAATTTCAGCTCATCAGAAACAATTAAATCGTAATTTGAAATTAGTGCTTTTAATAAAGAAAGCTACAAGAATTCAATGACTTAGGCTGCAATTCGATACCAACCTATCTAGCAGTAAAGTTCACTGGATTCACTTAGGGCTTTTTTCAGAGTAGACATATGTAAGAATGTGTTACATGAGCATATGATATGTTTTTGAGTATGCTTTTTTATTATATATTCTGTTGTGTTTAAATCACACTGTTAGCTATCCTGTGCTCTTGATCGCAAGACAGCATATAAAAACGAATAATTAATGTCTGAATGAATGAACAAATTCACCACACTTTCTGCCTGATCATTTTGTTCGCCCTATTATGTTTTATGAAGAAAGAAAACTGAGGGAAGCTATAGCAACCTAATCCTGCCCACGTCTGGCTAGACCTAACACTATTGTTTCACAGCCTAGCTATCTGTATTTATATTCACATATGTTTCACATTTACTGGAATCTGAAGCAGAGATATTTACCAACTGAAGTACCTCTAAGCCTTTAGCAAAGAGCAAGCAATAATAATAATAATAATATTACTTGGCTACAGAAACAGATGCACTTGCTCCCCTTGGGATAGAGATATGTAAAACATATTACACCTGCATTTTTTAGCCATACTTTTTTTACTTGCACTCTTCCTCAGCTCCCTTCTAATGTGAAGGTTTTTTTGCACAGTCCCTGAAGGCAAACAATGTTTGCAAAAGGATTTTTAAGGTGAAACCAAAGATGTGAGTATGCAAATGGTAGAATTTTATAGGACCACAAACAGTGCTTTAGCAGTACCTCAAGCACTATCTCAAAAAAAATCATCACTGCGTTCAACTTTCAACCCCCGAGTGTCTGCAAATCTTTAAACACCTCTACAGAATGTTTTGTGACTCTATCCTCAGGGTGTCTAGAGTAATAAACTTCTGACCCATTTACAGGCATGCACTGAATATTGTGAATGGAAAAGCATGCACACATTTTCATAGAAAACCAAAGGTACAGAGGATAAAAATTGCCTACATTTCAAAACACCTACTTTTACTCCTTTTCAACATTGTTAATAAATCAGACTTTCTCAATACTTGGAAAGAAAGTAAGTTACTGTGGAAATGGGAAAACTATTAGAATGAATAATAAACCCAGTCAGATGGGTGGGGTACAAAATTATTATTATTATTATTAATCCTGAAGTGACAAGGTAATCAGGTCAAACTTGTACTTCGTATCACTTTTACCTAATTTTATTTCATTCTATTTTATTTCGTTACATTGTATTATACATATGTTTAACGTTATTTTCCAATAACATAGGAACAAAGTTGTGGTTTTTTTTAAGTAATTGTAAATATGTGAGCAAACATGAGATGTTTCCAGTGTACACAAGTTATGATATATATATATATATATACATATCACTCTGCATGCTACCCATTAAGGCTGCTGCAATGTCAAGCATTTACACGACCGGTCATGTTGTTTGGATGCCTGATTATCGTCTTCCAAAGCAACTACTCTATTCCCAACTTAAGAATGGAAAGTGTAATGCCAGTGGAGAACAAAAGAGGTTTGAAGACGCTCTCAAGGCAAGTATTTTTTTGAAAAATGCAGTATAAACACAGATAATTGGGAAACACAGGCCTACGAGCGCTCCAGTTGGAGAATAGCCTCTACCAAAGTCGTCATGGACTTTGAAGAAGCAAGAACTCAGGACAAAAGAGGGCAACGAGCTAAGAGAAAGGCAAGTTTGGCAAATCCTCACCGTGATCAACTCCCGCCCAGAAACCTATGTCCCCACCATAGCTGTCAACTTTTCCCTTTTCTTGCAAGGAATCCTATTTGGAATAAGGGAATTCCCCTTAAAAAAGGGAAACATTGGTAGCTATGGTCCTCACTGTGGAACGAGATGTGGATCCAGAACTGGCCTCCACAGTCACTTACAGACACACCATTAAGACCAGACCGTTTGCACGATCAAGCCATGAGAACCCTCAGGTTCCTCCTTTCCTGTCACATACAGCAATTACAACTTCTGCTTCCTGTTTGCAACAGCCAGTTTTTTCATTGCAATACTGTACTCGATTCAAGAGCTTATTGGGGGGCGGAACTGTGTGTGTAAGGGGGAAGATACAGTATGTGCTTTCCAACCTTCTGGAGTCATGCTTCATAAAGAAGAGGTCTAAAAGGATCAGTTTCTCCAGCAGACCAACATTTGCCTTGGTAGAATACAATATATGCAATGACTAGGTTTATTATACTTAATTAAGAGAGCAATGTTCTGCTGCATCATTTCTTCTCTCGTCTCTAAACTAAATGAGATTCTTCCACCATTGAAAATGGCCTCGAGTTAATAATTAGCCTTTAATTTATTCCACTTTGCTTTCGCTTCTTTCTGCTCATTCTCTTCTTTGCCCCTTAGACCCTCTTCAGAAATCTCTACAGGATGTTGTTTTTAAACATGGCTCATACAGTTTCTTGCTATGCATAATCTTGGTCATCGCTGTACTTGGGGTACTACGCAGCAAGTTATAATACTGCTGGATTGCCAGTTCCTGGGGGTTGAGCCTTTTTGGGCCCCCTCAATATTTTCAAGGTTGGGCTCAGGCACTCCATATCCATAGATGTCAACTTACAGATTTGAAAATAAGGGACCTGCAGCCAAAATAAGGGATTTTCCGGACACAGGTATGTTCAACTTCTGAGCCCCTCTGAGCCAAAGGCAGAAAGCCCAGCCAGCAGCCAAACGAAGCCTCATCGATAAGGGACAGCAGCGGGACATGGCACTGGGATAAGGGACTGTCCCGCCAAATAAGGGACACTTGATAGCTATGTCCCTATCCCAAAAGCGCAGAGCCAAGCGCAGCATGGCTTCAGTGGCTGGCTCCTTCGCCCCCTCCTACACCTGCTGCAAAGGGAAAGGGGGGCTGAAGCAGCCCCCCACCAGTGGCGGTGCCAGAAGGAGACCAAGGAGGAGCCACCAGCTTATCGCCCTTGCGAGCTGGTGCCTCGGAACACTGCCCCTGCTGTATGCATACAGAAATGTTCAATAGAACATGTCTAAGTAAAAAAAAAAGGAACAATGCATCATAATAAATCAATTCTTTCCTTTCAAGAAACATGCTGAAATATTATTTGACTGTGTCATTTTGATATACGCAAGCACATAAATTCACTGCGTAGGCTGCAAATCTGGGGTGGAGTGGGGGACATATTTTAGAAATACCGAGTACAATCCTATTATCACTTTGTGGGAAGTATTCCACCCACATTATATCCCACTGACACTGAGAAGTCAAAGAGAGCTATGTTAATACATCAGCTTGAATCCACAGAAATACAGCTACTCCTTTTGTGCTCTGCTCAATGGGCTTTGTGTATCACTCCAAGTCTTCTACAATCGAGGCAATATTACCTTGCTTTTAACGGCACTCTAAATTTAAAGTGTATGCAGAACAAAAGCATACGTTTTTACATCGCAAAATCAATCCAGTACATGGGTTACTTGGATCAATTTTAACATTTGAAAGACCAGGTTCTTGGTAAATTTGAGGCAACAGTAATTGCACATTGCCACCCACAAGCAATTTTGTCATTTCCTTATGTTTCCAGAGGGGCAAATGATTTCATGTTTCACAAATATATCTCAGGCAAGGTTGGTCCTGTAATGAATTAAGTGATATGCATAAGTGATTGTGGGGTGGTCAGTTTATATTGTGAATATGCAATCAGGCAATGCAATACTATTTTCTGTTAAGAGAAGTAATATTTTACATTATTGAACATAGTGCTATTACTTTTTTAAAAAAAACAACAAATTTTCTTCAAATTTAAACATTTAGAATGAGCTATACAAGAAGCTTTTTAAATAAAGGCATCTCTGCAGTGCCAAGTTTATTTTTCGCTTGCTATTTTGTTAATGCTGTTAATATTGTTTTAAAGATTATAAATGTTGTGTGGATTTGTTAAACATATAATGTGACTTTTGCTTTGATTGTTATGATTAGATTATTATTATTTTAGTTATTCCTTTGTTAACAGAGTTTTACAGACTATGAGAGCAGCATGGGTCTTGAACTTGCCCAGCAACAAGTGCCTGGGTAGCACACTCAGGAGGCACACAGGTAACCTGGTCTGTCTTCCCCACTATGTTATATAGTGGTGCCTTGGGTTAAGAACTTAATTCATTCTGGAGGTCCATTATTAACCTGAAACTGTTCTTAACCTGAAGTACCACTTTAGCTAATGGGGCCTTCCACTGCTGCCACGCCGCCAGAGCATTTCTGTTCTAATTCTGAAGCAAAGTTCTTAACCCAAGGTACTACTTCCGGGTTAGAGGCGTCTGTAACCTGAAGCGTCTGTAACCCAAGGTATCACTGTACTGTATTTCTGTCTAAAAGATAGTGATTATTTCTACATTTGCATCTATTCATAAAAATTAGCATATGCACATTTTATGCAAATTTGTGCCCTCGTTTGGGGGTACTCATTTCATCTTTTGGGGAACCCTAAATTACAGTCTGGTGCACTTTTGCTTATGCTTCCCCTGTGGGTGGGTGGGTGTGTTTAAAACCAATAGCAGTTTCAGGAGGCAACTGGGTGGGGAAGAATGGCTTAATCCATTTCCATCAGGGCATATTTCCACAGGGGGGAAGGAGCTGCTGGGGTGGGTGGGTCAAGGTTTCACTTGCCTTAAGGCAGCTTCCTATGTTCCTAAATATTAAGCATAGCCAAAGGGAGGCCACAAAGCCTGTCAAATCCTTCCAGACAAGGGAGGAAGCAATGCACTGAGAGTCCCAGGTACAAATCTCCACTTGGTCATGACGTTCGCTGGACTATCTTGAGCCAGTCACTGTCTCTCAGCATAACTGACGTCACAGGGCTGTTTGTGAGGTTAAAATGAAAGAGAAGGGACCATGTATGCTGCGCCTGCAGTTCTTTGCAGGCAAAGCGAAATACAAATGGGAATAAATGTATTAGTATCAGTAGTAGTACATAATATATTGAGAGGTGGGGACATTCAAGCAGAGCAGCGCAAGCTAGGAGTGCTCAGAAGGATCTTGGTGCAAACACCAGCTAGCAAAATGGCATGGCCACTCCATGTCAGCTGAGAGGTAATAATATCCTTTGCTTTGCAATTCCTTTCCTTGGCAAGAACTAGAGATTGGGAACAGACTCTGGTACAGGGGCACTTCTGCACCATAGATTTACACTGGTTTAATAGACAAACACTCTTTCCAGGAAGAATTGCAGGCTTTTTTGCAGGTTGGGGCAGGGGGTCAATCTTACACAGAGAATTCTCAGCTTGTCACCAAATTTCAATTCCCAGGATTCACTGGGGAAGGCATGACAGTTAAAGTGGAATAAAACCAATGCACTAATATGCATTTTTAGAGCAGATGAATCCACAGTGTTGGAAACTTGAGAGATTTCTTGTTCACAGACTTCTCCCTGACAACTAAATTATACATCACATTAATTATACTCTTGCCACATACAAAAATGCTCTTATTTTCCACAATTTATATCTTCCATATTTTTCATCCTCCCTCCATTAACTTTATCATATCAGCACTCTTACTTCTTCTTTTTTGAGATCTTCATTCTATTTAAGCTAAGCATAATTACAGAAAATAGTAGAATACCTAATCTTTCCACATTTTTTACAAGAAAAGACTGGTATTAAACCCAGTTTATGGCATAAACTCCATGATGAAAGAAAGAAAGAAAGAAAGAAAGAAAGAAAGAAAGAAAGAAAGAAAGAAAGAAAGAAAGAAAGGTGGTAGGGAGACAGGTTCCATCTGCTAGGATTTCAGTCAATTACTTTAGCTTTGGCAATGCACAAATATTTGCTTCATTTTTAATTTATAGCTTACATCTAATACGTTTCCAAATTTAGTCAGTGATATATTGAAACTGGATATTTTTTGTCAGTTACATTAGTGCAGTGAAGTGTTGGCTCCTATTTCTGTATATAGAGCTATGTAAGCTGCCCAGGGTAATGTTTTCAGCCAGTAAGTTTGGGGCAAGTCAATAAATGTTGACTTGATGTGACTTGAACTGGCATCTAAATCAAGGTCAGGAGCAGCATTCAGAGTACTCATATCCAGGCTGTCAGACTCACCATGTAAGAGCCCATTTTCATTTGTGTTTGGCTTAACCGAGCTGCTCTTTCCAAAACACAAAAATCTAAATACAGTACTCTACACTCTCTCTCTCTCTCTCTCTCTCTCTCTCTCTCTCTCACACACACACACACACACACACACACACACACTCCTGTCACTTGCTCAAGTGAGGAATTAAAAATGTTTTCTGTCAATAAAATATTCTAGAAACTTGAGAGTGTTGACCAACTATTTTACTGAAGAGATGTTTAAATGATAAGTCAGGGTTTCCCAAACTTGGGTCTCCAGCTGTTTTAGGATTACAATTACCATCATCCCTGACCACTGGTCCTGCTAGCTAGGGGTGATGGGAATTGTAGTCCAAAAACAGCTGAAGACCCAAGTTTTTGAACCCTGCATTTGCTTACACAATGCCGTGTTCCATTATTTTTAATTCATTGCTATAACTCATAAATTCTTACCCTTTCCCACCAGGGGCAAAGGGGCACTGTGTGCTATCCTGAGCACTTGGATGCCTAGATGAAAAGAGGGAAGATTTAGACAAGGCTAGTGGCACTGTCTACTACTTCTGACTGGCAGCAACTTCTCTAGGGCTCCCAGCAGAACTCGTTCTCCTCATCTGCTGCCCATCCATTTTAACTGGAGATGCCGGGAACAGAACCTGGAACCTACTGCATGCAAAAAAATGTGCTCCACCACTGATTCCCCAAACAGAGGAATCCCATGGGATGGTATAAAAATGCACTTAAGAGGAAGAGTGTGCGAGAAAGAAGTGCAGAGCAAAAAGGGTCATGAGTGGGAAGCGCCCCAAGATCAAGGCAGAAAGGACTAGAGAATCAGAAAACCATGCAGGCAGAAGCACAAGCCCTTCCTAAGCTCCCCCCAAAAATGAGTAAAATTCATTACTGTGTCATCAAAAGAAGTGCTAGGACAGAATTCTTGTGTCCTGACAGAAACATAATTAAAGAGTTTGAGACAGCTGCCTGATGCTGTGTGCTCCTTATAAAGCAAGCAGGGATTTCCTTCCACCACTTGAAGTGTATAATTGCAATTCTCTAAGGAAAACACAGGAAGAAGTGCAATATAAACTCTCTCTTTTTAACAGACGCATTTAAGACCTGAAAAATCTACGTTTATTTAACTGTGCTTTTCCTCGTTCATTGGTCAGCACTTCTGTGCCCAAAAGCATAGATTTCCAAATATAAGGAAAGCAATAAAGTTTAATCTACTATCTAATTACAGTAATATTTTCCAAGATAATCTTTAAAGCAATTTGTAATGTTTGTGAGATAATCTGTAAAGCAACTGTGATTTACGTCATGACACTACTAGCGAGAGGCAGAGACTAAGAAATGCAACGGACATCACATTATAAACAACTTCAGATATTTTTATTAGATTGCATCTGTCACACCTTGCCAGATGCTCTTCAGCAGAAGAGTGGCTGGAGAACTTTTAACTGGACCCTGACCACAAATCAAAAGTACACAAAATCAAACAATTTTTAAAAATGGAACTTACTGATATTATGAGTAAAACCCACTTAAGTAACCCCCAAAAGCTCTTTCAGCCACCAGATAAACCAACATTGCTAGCTCAGTTTTATATGGCAGCCAATTGTTTCCATTCAATTGCAATTGGTTTGCACAGAGTTTAGTACATCAGATCAACAGCTGCAGCAAAGGTTTAATGCTGCAGACGAAGCAGGTCTGATACAGCCCAGTTTGCATGTTACGCTAAGCCAAACCATGGCTGAGCATTAATGAGCAAGCATGCGAGTACCACAGAGCAAAAACTGTGGGCATTTCATTCCTCCCTCTGTCCCGCTACTGCCAGGAGCTAAGCTATGGTCTGGGCTTCACATCGAGTACAAACTTGATGGTCTGTTTCTCTTAAACATTCCATAAGCAGTAATACAAGAACGAACCTTGGCTACAGCTTGAGGATTGTGCTTGGAGAGGACATCTAACTGCAGCCCTAATAGAATACATACCAGAGTACCACTCCCACTTCCCACTCCAGTCACACTAACCAAAGGTGAAACAAAAACCCAACCCTGACAGTGAGCCCCCCAAATGCCTATACTAGGGCTGCAGAATCTGTGACCCTCCAGAGGTTGCTGGACTATGTCATCTCTGACCATGCTGGCTGGAGCCAACGAGAGTCATGAGCCCCACAGGATCCCACCCCCATCCTATACTAACCAACAGCAAGTCCCATATGGAGTAATCCCAGCCTCTTAACCTGATAATAAAGGTCCCCTGTGTGGATCTAAAGCTGAATGGAACAGCCCAATCACTATGAACAAAGAGCAGCTGCTCACTTAAAAATCCATTACTAAAAAGAAAGGCTTAAATTTTCAAAATTGGGAATTGAGGTTTGGATAGTTATACTCTGAAAATACAAGTGCTCTTTTCAGAGAACTGCAAAGGGGACAAATCTGCATTCAAAAATGATTGCTTTCATTAATGCTGTGCTCCATTTTGAGAATACAATGGTAAACTGGCAATCCCATTAGAATCTACCATGTGGAAAATGTTTACTTATTCTAGTAAGCCAATTTTATATTGTTGAAGCACATACAAGGAAAAACTGATTACATGGAACTATTGGTCGTTTCTGCAGGATAAAAAGGGCAGCGCTTTCTGAAGGAAATGACTAACACTCTTGCCTTCCTGAATGAAGCCAAGGGGAGCTGAAAGCACTCTCTTGTACTTGCACGAAGAAAATCAGGTATCATAGAAAACTACCAAGTGTCAAGATGCAAAAGATGACACACAGTAGTGAACAATGAAAAGAACATCTTTCCATCATAAAGCGAGAAATGGAACTGCAGAGTATTATTAAACAGCAGGGCGTCACGGAAAAACCAAATTACTTGGACAAATTCCATGCATCTGCCAAGTGATCTGAGCAATGGATATAACTGTTCTGCGGGGGGGGGGGGGCTCCTCAGATATTATCCCTCTCCCCTCATCATTGTTCCTCAGGAATAGATATCAAGCTTGAACAGTTTCCCCGCCCTGCCCCCCCCCACTCTTTCACTAGAGAGAGAAGCAAATGATCCCTGCCATCTCCACGCAGGGCTGCTTGAAACTCTGTAAAGTCACTGCAGTCAGTGATGGAAAAAAAATACTAAGCGAGATGAATCCATGTCCGAGTATAAAGACAGGATCCTGCATTGCTAATGTACAACAACCAAAGCAGGAAAACTTGCCTTTATTCAAAATGATGAATCTTTCCTGGCCCTAAACATTAATCCCTCTTTAAAGGACGGTTTAATGTCCCAGAAGTTAGGGGTGATCCTGCATTCTGCTACTTCCCCCAATAAAAACCCACCGTTTCCTACTGAATCGGAACAAATGCCAACCCACGGATCGCCTGGTGTGGCCGTACAAAAGTACCAGGAAGAAGCAAAGCTGTGAGCTCCTCTCTAGGAACCAAACATTTCCATGGTCTCAGGAAGCCAAGTTTTAGCTTACTGTGTCATGTGAACCATTTCATTCCGATAGTGCAAGAAGGATGTTGGTGTGGATGGCAAACTGAAGACACAGCAATACGATCCAGCTGTTAACAAAATTCACAAAATTTTAGCAGCGGTTTCCAAATTGCCTCAAGATCTGTCACATCAATACATTTGTGGTGGGGGGATGACGACAAGAACCACAAAAGCTATCCTTCCTTTAGGATAGTTCTGTGCTTGATTTACCCTTTAACAGACAGAATTTCAAACCTGTTAAATCTCAGAAAAGCAGGCCTGCAAAAAAAAATCCTCACTATATTTTCTTATGCATGCTAATAATTCTCTTTGCCTTCAAGTACTAAATGTTTTTAATGAAAACCCTATGCATTTCTCTCTGAACTATCCATAATTCAGTACTCAGAGCATTTCCATTAAAAATAAGAGGAGGTGGGGGAGGGGAGAGAAATTTCAAGCAGGGGTCTTCCAAATGCAAATCGATGCTGCAGTAATAAAATTGGGAAAAAGATAATTCTTCAAGAGAGCTTCTCTTGCTACGGCATTTGAAAACGTCATCAACAAAAACTAAGGCAATATTTAAAAACAAGTCTCTTGCTGTAGTAGAATTAGTGAAACATGTTACAAAAACCTCACTAACTAGACAAAAATGCCTGCTTTCTGTTTGAAAAAACAAAAAAGACTCTTAATCATAACAGCCAACCAGCGCACATGGTTGATGGGGATTGGAAAATGAGACATCTGTTAAATTTTCCTCTTTATCTTCACCATGCAGTGTGTGGCCACATGCCTTAATAACTGCATCCTATCCAAGCCCCTCGCTGAATGTGAATTCATTTCCTCAGCAGCTTTTTCATGGCAGCCCACACCGTGAATCAGAAAGGCTTCTCGGTCACGAACACGGCTTTGGAATATTCCTCTTACATTTTCCAGATGCAGAATTCAAACAAAAAGTGGGGAGAAAGAGAGAAGAGGCCAAATTAGGTGGCCCTCTGGCAAAGCTTGCTAACTGAACAATGCAACGATGCACCTCAAGCTCAACATTTCTGGAGAGGCACATGAACATGCTGTTAACAATATGCCGGGTGAATGGGTGTGACAAACGACTAACCTCCATGCAGTCCTTTCCCCCCGCTGCACCCTCCTCTTTAACATCTGATGGTAAAGTAATACTGTGGAAGTTATCTCAGATAGGAACAAGTTGCCATGTTATGTAAAACAATACCTAAAATCTGTTTAACTGGAAATCGTGACTTGACATTTCACCACGTGGAAGCAGAGAGAGGGCGTGCATTCAGTTGTGTGGAAATCCTGGAGAAATATCATATTTTAATGACTCCCTTCCACCTCAGTATTTGCTGTAAGAATAAACTACATTTATTTTATACACCACATTCTTGCCTCCTATTTGTCTTTTCTCTAAATGACAGTGGAATGGACTCCCTGGGAAGATGATGGACTCTCTCCTTCATTGGAGGTTTCTATGCAGAGGTTGGATGGTCATATGTCATGGATGCCTTAGTTGACATTCCTGCATTGCAGGGGGCTGGACTAGATGAACCTTACGGTCCCTTCCAACTCTACAATTCTAAAAAGCCCTAAGCTGAGCTTTTACCACAGGCTAGCAGGAAGGTTTTTCACTGGCTCAACGGAGAAGAGTCTGAAGGCTGAGTATTGTAGCTTGAAGCTGCATACACACCATATCTTTAAGGCACATTACTTATGCCAAAGAACCCTGGGAACTGTAGTTTGTTATGGGTGCTGGGGATTGTAGCTGTAAGAAGTGTAAACTAGTTTTCATGGGCCTTAAATCTACTTTAAATGTATGGTGTGCATGTAGGCTGAGTTACATTGAAGGGAACAGTGTGCAATTGATTCACTGTGCCTGCATACAACACAGCACCCTCCCTTTTTAAAAAATGTGCAAGGTATTTTTCTTTGCTATGTGTGCCCTTTGTTATGTGGCTTACCTGCCCCATTTAGGTATCTACCCAGCCTTAGCCGAAACCTTAGCAGAGTTGTAAACAAACTGTTCTCAGACACTCCATTTTTAAGTAACATTAGCCTACAAAATTACAACCATGCAGGAAGAAGGAATTTTTTCCCATTTTTGTTTTAAGTGATTTATTCTGTGCACTTGGGTCTATTCAATGATTCTCCCACGCAGTGCTTCCTTCTGTGATGCACTCTGCTTAGATAAACACGTGTGACAGAACAGGAATTTAAACTATTAACTTTCACACAAACTTACTGGTTTGCTGTACCAATGACAGCTTAGACTCTGCATCAGATTGCTTTACATTTAACTTGTGACATGTCACAGCTGGTACACATATTTGTCACTCCTGTTTCCAACATACGCGGAAAAAATAATAACAGTGCACTTGTCAAACTGAGGTGGAAGAATATCAGCCTATAACTGTTACATTCTTCTTCTTAGAAAGGTCTGTTCCGTTGTTGAAAGCAGTATCTAATCCCCAGTACGGGGAGGCAGGGACTAACCTGGGGGCTCTATAGGCCTCAAGTCAGCTCCTTGGTACCCTTGGGCAGCTGCCAGGACTCCAGTGCCCTGGCAGGCCCTACCAATGTTTTCCCTGGGGCACTTGTGCTGGGCAGCTTGGTTGACAAGCCACCATTTTGAATTCCCGACAATACCCAGAGGTACCATGAGAAATTTAAAATGGAAGCTCACAGCAAACCACCAGTGCTGCAAGCCCACATCCGGGGGCCCACCATAGGGTATGTCATGGGTCACTTCAAACATGAAGCCGGCTCTAGGTATCTATTGCTAGATTCAATTTAAATATTCAGAGCATGCATTATTTATTTTTATCTTAGAAGGTAAATCATGTAAACCTTTAAAACCATTTTCTATACCTTACTATCTTTCAGAAATAGACAATAGGCTAGGAATACATGTATGCCACTTCTGAAACATTTTTTAAAGCAAATGAAAGCACATATGGAACCGCATGAATCATTTTCAAGTTAGCTTCATTGAAAAGCAAATGGAGGAACACAGGAGTGCTGCACTTTTCCTACTGTGCAAAAATTCGGTAAATCCAAGTTCTCAAATGTCCAACTCAGATCTAACTGGAAATCAACCAAGAGCTCCCAAGTGGATCCAATTCCAGCAACGCAGTCAACAAATTTAAAGAGCACCAAAGAACACTCGCAATGAGCAACCGGGAGCACCCTGTAAGGAGCACTGAGCAAGGAGGTCTAAAGAGGACTTTGCAGCCACCATCTTACTCGTCCCATGTCTGATGCAATATGACATCAGGTATATGACAGGTGGACATGGCTGGGGGTGGTGGAAGCAGCTTTTCCATGCCTGAAGGCATGAACTGCATAGGAGATACAACAGCACACAAGCTGGCCTTGCCCCCATTGTCTCCATCACCAACAACTTCATCCTTGACCTTCCCATAAAGAGCAGGAAGGTCGAAGGGGACTTTAAGGTAAGTTTCAAAGAATGCATTTAGAAGCCTCTCCGTAACCAGCGACCCAGCTCCTTAGGTTTTCTGATCACAGGGAGGCTTTTAAGAGTGTTCAGCCAAATCTGCTTAAAAGTCCACTTCCATGTCACACACCCCTGCCCCACACACAATTGCCCATGTTGAATGGGAAAGGCTGTAGCAGGCCTCTAAACTAAAGGATCTTTGAATCTGAAATGGATAATGCCAGAAACAGCAGGGAAAGGAGATAGAAATGTGGGCAGAGGCAACTACAATTATTTCCTACCCTGCCCAAAATAAAACATTGCTCTAGAATAAACATTTCCCTACTGCTTTATTTGATTCAAAGCCTTTCCCCATTTTGCTGATAAACAGAGTGAGGGGAATATTCTGCCTCCAGGTAATCTTCTGATCCTGACACTTCTCTGCCAGAGATTTGGAATACATAGTTCTAACACTATCTGAAAGCTCTGGACCACCCGAGGCAACATTTTCAATAGCCTCAGTGTGTCCCTGAGAAAGAGAAGCAGATGCCCCGCGCTTTCAGAAAACACACACAAACACAGTGACTTTGAAGCGTTTTCAACTACCACTAGAATAACTTGAACAATGTTTTTAAACAGGCAAGCAAGATTCATTCCCTAAACATAAAGGGAAATATGAAGCATGTTATTTACAATTATATTTACACTTTATTTAATCACACTTTGCACTGTGCTGTGAAACTATTTCCACCAGACTGGAGATTTCCTAAATCCACACACTGGTTTTCCCCCCCTTGAGCACCATTAAGTTGGCTTGCTGCTGATAGTTCTAGACAAAAGCATTGCAATTTGGATGGCTTATCACAAGGTCAAGGCCCTGACCTCAGGAAATGTGAGCAGCAGTTGTACACTTTGCTGCTTCCATCAAGTCCTTGCACAGGATAAGGTGTGAATAGCGCTGTCAGAGGACAGCACTCAACACTTACTTCCTAATTGCCCCCTCATCCTTTTAGTTAGCATGTCAAATATTTTTAGATTGCAAGGCTGCAGGTGAGTCCTTATTTATTTAAAGCATTTATACAGGTTAATCAATAATATTAGGGCAAGGGTGTAAGTAAAGACCTTAATAAAATCTACAAACCCGAAAGGCCCTGACTCTCTGCACTCAGTTTCAGCCACAGCCTGATGCCTCTCTGGCTTTCTACGGACAGTGGCTATTGGGGTTGTCCCCAAAAGCAAGAGGGCCAGGGGCCCCTGCTGTCCACCTCTAATTCCAGCACTGTTTGGGGAGACAATGAATCCCATAGCCTTTCAATCAGTTGGCCTGGTGGTCACCTAAACTGACCACATGTTTGAGATTTTTAAAGTCAGTGATTGTAAATATTTTTAAACTTGCAACAGGTGCATAACAGTCAAATTGTACAAAATAGTGGGATACTAATAGTGGGATAATAAGGCTACTATCTTATGCCTTTTCTGTTTTTATGTGGTAAGCTGCCATGTGACCTTCAGACGAAGGGTGGTATACAAATTTAATAAATAACAGCAGCAACAAAAAGTCTTAGGTCTGTTGCAACTCCTGACAAGAAATGACTGAAGATTAACCTAAGTAGGACATGAATAGACTTGCAAGGCCAAGCAGATGTTGTGGCCTATAGCAACCTAGAGTTGTAAAACCAATCAACTTACTAGCTACCAGAGAGAGGCCTTAACACATAAAGAGCATCTCTCTGATCTTCCTTGAATAGAAACCAACTGTCCAATATTTCTCTTTTGAAAGCTTTGCATTGTATGACCAAAAAACCCACTTAGATATCAATTATCTAAGTAATGAAAAACTATTTAATTCAGAAATAAGTTTACTTTGCAAATTATCATTATTTTCAAGTGATCTTGTTTTTAAGTGATGTTCCTAATTTGAACCTATATCTATATATCTATATCTATTTTTCTCTCTATCTATACACACACACACACACACACCTTTTCACCACTGTCCTTTGGAAAGTACCCAGTGCTCACCAGATTTCCTTGTTTTCCTAAATTCTTATGTATTGTTAATTTGCACCTGTGCATAATTACTATTAGACAATATTTCAGCGATAATACAACAGGGGATCTCTGCCTAGTTGCTTCCCCCACTTAAGACCTACAGAGGAAGGGTGGAGATAAAACATAAAAAGTGAAAAGCAAAGGCTGCATTACATTGCTACTAACCATTTGAACTCAGTATAAGGACCTCATTTCACAATTAAACATCCAATCATTTCCTATACTCAAAGCTCTGTCCAATATATTTTGTCTCTGGGTCAAGCAACAAATGATAGGCAGCTGTATTATTTATTGCCCTGACTTTTTTAAAAAAATAAAACATATGAAGTTCAGAACAGTGGACCAGTGGAGCTGCTTAACCCTTTCCCTTTCTGCAGTTTGTTAATTCAAATTTTGATCTAGCAGCTTTTCTTCACCTGAGGACAATAATTTCCCTCCCCCTTCCCCCCAGGAGAGCTGCTGAGGCAAGTTTGAGTCAATAAGCTCTCCACCCCCCACCACATCCTCCCCAATTTCAGTCTCCCACAACTGCATGCTGTTTAGCCCTAAAATAAAAATAATGCTGTCAGATTAAGGAAAATCAATTTATTAAGTTTTATTATTATGAAATATGAGATTATAAGAGGGCTTTACACTAACTGACATCTTGGTTAACTGACCCTCTTTTATGTCACAGGACAAATTAATTGTATTTGAGTCTGTAAATTGCAAACATCTTAAGACTGATTAACTTTGGAAGGTGATGTCTCTCCCACTGAGTTCAATACAGCTGCAACCATGTTGAGAGGAAAGTTGGTTAATCATTGGCTGAAGAACTTCAGCTCTCTTGAAAGAGCAAAGACCCCTAGGACACCTTAAAGACAAATAAATTTATTGCGGCAACAGCATCCACTTCTTTAAATGCTTTAAATGAGAGTTAAATGGACTCCAGTCCACGGAACCTTATGCCATATAAATGTTTTCATCTTTTAATATGCAGCAAGACTTCTTGTTTTCGCTACAAAATCCTTCAAGGGTTGTCTCCTAAAACAGTGGCCTAACCTTCTATTCTCTGTAAGAACAGGTTCAGCGAGCAACTTTGTCCCACCCCTCCTAACATTAAGAACGTATGAAAAGCCTGCTGGATCAGACCAGCGGCCCATTTAGTCCAGCATCCTGTTCTCACAGTGGCCAACGAGATGCCAATGGGAAACCTTCAGACAATACCAGAGCACAAGGGCAGTATCCCCTCCTACAGTTTCCAGCAACTGGTATTCAGAAAGATTGCTACGGAAAGCAGAGCAATAGCCACTGCAGTACTAATCTCCTCAGTACCAATTTCTCACAGAATTAAAAACAATTTGGTAGAACAGTGCTAACAACAGGACTAAATTCTCTGCTCTTCTATCTGTTTCAAAAAAAAAAAAAAAACCCAAACAACAAGGATCTGCAGAGCATTTGGATGAAATATGTAAGGCTGCTCTGATGTCGTTTACTCTCCATATAGATTTACGCTTGTGCATTATCCTACCCTGATTTGAAAACATGAGAGCTACTTAGAAGCAAAGAGAAATTCTTTAAAAGGTAAAGTGATCATGTGCATAGTTTGGAACTCTGAGAGACGTATTTTAGAACTCTGGATATGGCATACCCCACTAACGTAATACAGTAAATCTACAGAATTGTGCTTTTTTCAATACACAATATATAGCATGTGATATAGATTTGATGGAAGAGATAGTAAAAGTACAAATAGAAAGAAAAAATGGGTGTTATAACTGGAAACTGTGGCAGGGAGATAATCACCTTAAAAAAAAAGCCATAGTACTGTACACAAAGCCTATATACAAGAGTCACAACATAAGTGTAAAGATCTTCAGTGACACTCACTGCAGTTTTTCTGGTGTAAAAAAAACCACAAAACCCTCCTACAGGGCTTTAAAAATAGCCCTTACGCTTCCAGAATGCTAAAAACACAACACTAAAGTACAGAAATCATGTATTGGAGTAAAGACTTTCAAGCATGATACTGTTTTCTGCTCCACATGCCTTCTAGAAAGAAGACACAGGGACCCAGACTCAACAGTAAGCAACTGTGTGGTGCACACAGAGCTGAGACATTGCTATTAGGCTAAAAGTAGTTTGGGGGGTGCCCCTCTCTAGGAAACTGATGTGGGGCACTGGATCTACTGCCTAGTAGTGGTAGGATGTATACTCATTAACTCTACCTAAGCTCTCTTGTACTATTACTACTAGTAATAATATAGTTTAAATTTACTTGTGACTTAAAACAACTTACAAGGGATGCTGGTGGCACTGTGGTCTAAACCACTGAGCCTAGGGCTTGCCAACCAGAAGGTCAGTGGTTCGAATCCCCGCCACGGGGTGAGCTCTCGTTGCTCGGTCCCAGCTCCTGCCAACCTAGCAGTTTGAAAGCACGTCAAAGTGCAAGTAGATAAATAGGTACTGCTCCGGCGGGAAGGCAAACGGCATTTCCGTGTGCTGCTCTGTTTTGTCAGAAGCGACTTAGTCATGCTGGCCACATGACCTAGAAAAACTGTCTGCGGACAAATCCCAGCTTCCTCGGCCTATAGAGCGAGATGAGCGACGCAACTCCAGATTCGTCCACCACTGGACCTAACAATCAGGGGTACCTTTACCTTTTTACCTAGCAGTAATTAGAACTCATGGGTCCCCAGTAAAGCAAAGAGCTGTACTGTATTTGGTGGGGGGGGGGAGGAAGGGGCCATGATAGCAGAGCTGGAAATTAGTTTTGGATGCCACATTTGGTATGGCATTGATAGATTCTACACTGGCATTCTGGTTACTATATGAACAGACTCTTGTTGCTAGATGACAAAATGCAAGGACCCGTATGACCACGTAATGAGATAGTTAAGTACAGTGAAGAACCCCTAGGTTTACGTACCTCACTTGGAAGTATTCACATGGTAAGTGGCAGTCTAATGTGGCACTTAGTAACAGGGGGTTGCAGAAGAACAATCTACTCCTGAACTTACTGTTTTAAGAATAGGCACAATAGGTCTATTTTCTACCTCAGCATGTTTCAAGCTTATAAGCCTTTGAAGAGCATCTTCTCTCCCCCTCAGTTTACATCCCTAATCATCCATCTTAATCCTTTTAAGCACAGAGCTAGTAAAAAAAATCTTGCAACTTCTTCATATAATCTCAAGCAAATCATGAATTGCTATTAGACACTTTTAGAAATGTAAATTGGCTCTGCCTTCAGCTATTCTTTAAGTTGTGTGCAATTAACTGCATTAACGTTCTCTATCATTATAGGAGTTTATTGGGGGTGGGAAATGAAAATGCTGGCGGGGGGGGGGGGTATTGAAAGAATAAGGTAAAGGTAAAGGGACCCCTGACCATTAGGTCCAGTCATGACCGACTCTTGGGTTGCGGTGCTCATCTCGCTTTATTGGCCGAAGGAGCCGGCATGCAGCTTCCAGGTCATGTGGCCAGCATGATTAAGCCGCTTCTGGCGAACCAGAGCAGCACATGGAAACGCCGTTTACCTTCCCGCCGGAGCAGTACCTATTTATCTACTTGCACTTTTGACGTGCTTTCGAACTGCTAGGTTGGCAGGAGCAGGGACCGAGCAACAGGAGCTTGGTAGTAGCACAGGATAAAGATGTGTGCCTGTCCACATTTTTTCCAACAGTAAGGAAAAGGTTAATGTAGACGTGGACAAATATCACATGTCAAATCATACTTTGAAAACATACGTTTTTTTTTCTTTTTTATGCCACCACTCCAATCCACACCTACACACCCACAATATTAGCTGTAGAGGAGGCAATATACAAGTTATTATGCTTGTATGATCTCCCCTCTACAGCCAATAGCACCTCTAGTGAAGGCAATTTTGATAGAGGTTGCAATGGGACGAGGGTTAGAACCTCACAACTACAGACCTCCTCCAAACCCAAACCAAATTCTGCAATTAGCAAAACTTGGGATGAGGAGGAGATATTGGGAGATATATTCACACATTTCCCATTATATTGAATTTGGTCTTCACTTGCTCTGGTGGATTTTATGCAGTTTATTCAGCTACACACACCTGGCCATCCAAGTGTTATTGAACGCCATCACATGTATGTAGTTAAATAAACTGCATAAAAATCCATGAACGAGGAACCCAATGGTCAGGGATGATTGTTGTAGTCCATCAACAACACAGATACTTGTGCTGTTGGCCTATTATTAACTTCTTGTGATATATTTATACTAGATTAAAAGGGGGGAATATACTGTATAAAAATATGATGTGATCTTATGTTACGTTAAATATACACTGAAATGCTTTTTTGTTGTTGTTGTTGTTCTCTTTAAAAATAGGCATTTGTTTAAAACAACAATAGGAAAAAGCAACTTGGCACAGCTGACATTCCAGGAACTCTTATCAAGGTTGCTTGGTCTGTTTTATTTCACTGAGAAACATACATGTGTGGAAATCACAGTTTTTATGTTCTTTGTAAAAGACCATCAAGAGAACACTGGCTGTGTGTGGAGTGGGACTGTAGGAATCTGCATTCTCATGTGGAAAACCTTCTGGGGCCCATATACTAGAGGTAAGTGGGGTCAGAGGCAAAAGTTGGTGCAGCAACAGATGTGACTCTTGCCTTAGAACAGTAGCCTACAGCCCATTCACATAAAAGCTGGGGGTTTATGCACATACACACACACTACAGTACCTCCATCATCCATATTGTACTGATGGGGCAGTGGATTTTTTGTTTGTTTGTTTGTTTGTTTGTTTTTAGTATGCACAATGACGAATATTCAGGTTGAGCAGAGGTGGAGGCATAGCTTAAACAGGTCAAAACTGGCAAAGTCCCACATCACATCTACAGAGCAAAAGTCAGCATTCTGAGAGGCTTACAGATCCCAAATTCAGAGTCAGCAGTGCCCGAATAAGGCTTCCAGAGATGGAGAGCAAAAACTTAAGTGTCACGCATAGTTTTTTACCTTTCCCCCATGGCTGGTAAAGCGAGATTAAATTATACAAAATAGCCAGACAAATTAAGAGATACTGTGCAAATTTGCATAATTTGATACAGCACTTGAAATTCTGCTTTTCTTGGGGAATGCCCGAGTACTAAGATTTGCATTTATTTATTTGTTTTAATCAAAGTACACACTGGCCATTCCAAAATGAGCTGGGAAATTGTACTCCCAGGGCCAGGCTAATCACAGGATGTGCTGCAGGTACTAGGAAAGTCAGGAAAAAAATAACCACCAGCATTGTTATTCTTCATCTTTTTCCTTCACGTGGTTCCCCCCTTTCTTCTTGTACCTTCTTTTATATTGTTAAAACAATAACAAAACAAAACAAGACAGTGGGGCTAGAGAGGAGTCGCAAGTTATTTGGTCCCCTTCCCCAGTACAACTCTTGCCCCTTTGCATCGCCACAGCACTGCACAGTAGTAGAGGAAGCTGCAAGACCAAAATAGTTAAGGCCACAACTCTCTCTCAAGTAAAAGCAGCTTAGCACAGAATTTTCCACTGGTGACTGCTGCATTAGCTGCAGGAGTTTAAAAAAACGACGGAACAAAAGTTTAAAAGGACAATAGACTGACTCATTTCCCATCAAAGGCAAACTGCAGTTAGAGACTCATTGTGTATATCGGTGCAAAATTTACCATTACATTGGTTAAAGAAATGCACACTCACAACATGTATGTATTTTTGCAGTCAAGGTGAAAATCAAGCAATACTAGCTTCTCCACATTCAAATGCTTGATGGTCAAGTGTTTTGTTTTTATCTTACCCCAAAAGTGTTAGTCATTCCTGAAGTGTTGTACTTCATATATGCCTTTTGTGGATTTTATGTGATAATCGCTACCAACACATTAAATCTGTGGCTCTCACTTCTGGCTGTGACAGATGCACACAATTTAACATAGGAATGATAATTTCTCATCTGCTGATCAAGTTATTTTCAATAATATGCAAATTGGTATTGTTGAATAAAACAGCAATTGTTTGAGAGGGTTTGTTTGTCTAGCTTAATTTCTTTCCAGCGACTCCCTTCATCAACTCTGTCACCTGACTCTTTAGATTACAGTTTGCCTATTGTTCCTCAATTACTTAGTGGATAAATGATTACTGCAGCTGGATAAACAATTTTTGCAGCTGTAACTGATATTACCAGATACGGTTTTCCATAGTTAGGAATTGTGGTTTTCCTAACTGAAGTAATGGCTATACCAATAAAACGTGTGTCAGGAAAAAGATGGACTAAGTTATAGCAGACCTGGTTATGAATTCATCCGTGCAGGATTCACCAGTTTAAACCTACAAAGAATGCCACATGGGTTGCCAGGCTACTTTGGATCTTATTTCTTTGTTAGCTTTTCTGATTTACAAAAGCTGAGAAACAGACCATGAATACTAGGAGCTGAGTAGGAACATGGGCTAAGCCTACTGGACTAGGCCAATGGCCCATCTAGTCTAGCATCCTTTTCTCATAGTGGCTGCCCGGATGCCTATGGGAAGCCTGCAACCAGGACATGAGCACACTGCCCACCAGTGATTCCCAGCAACTGATATTCAGAGAGACGATGTTTCTGATAGTGGAGGCAGAACACAGTCATCGTGGCCAGCAGCCATTACAACGACCTCGTTATCTCTCAGCCCAATCTGGCATGCAGAACAGTCTCTAACACCTAAAAAAACCCCCACAACCTGGCATATGGGTTACCTCTTACTCTATAATTTTCAGCTTTGCTTGAGAACTTCTGGTTTCCAGGCCAATTTACTTATGCAAGGCAATCTGACATTGTCACTGGCATCCCCCTGCCCCGCCTATTCCCTGGTCACAGCATCAACTAGATACTACCACCACACCTGCCCCCAACTTTTAAATATTTTAGTGGTGTATCCATAAATATTTGTGGTGGGAGCAAATGAAAAACTGTTACAGCACTTACACAGCATTTCGTAAAATGTCAAGAATATTGGGGGGGACTGATTTTTAAATTAAAATCTGAACAAGTGAACCTATTTACACTTTTTGTTCTGTACAGTTCTGTACAAACCTAACATTTCATTTGCAGATTTTGCACAGCTTTAACAAAAGCCAGCTATGCCATCACAAATGGGTTGCAAAGTAACTTTCACCATATGCCACGCATTTGAGCAAGCCTTGGTAACTGAATTCATCAAGTGGGAGAAGTCTTATTTGTGACATCACACCATTTCTCTGAACCCCAGCACAACCGTGGGAGGAAAGTGCCACTTTTCCTCCCCAGCTCCAGTACAGGAAGGGAGGGAGGGATGGAGGGCAGGGGCTCACCCCTGTTGTGATGAGCTTCAGAGACTCTTGTAAAGCAGTGGGATGCCTTGCCTTCTCAGCCTCAGTACCAGGTTTTTTAAAACACACACATATGCTAGTGACAACACTCATGAGTGCCTTTGTCAACTGTTGCTAAATGGTAGCAGTCAGTCAATTTCATTAAAAAAAAGTAGTTCATGATCAGAGATACCTATATAATTTCCAATCTAGCACAAAGACTGACACTACCTCAATTTCAAATTAGGTCTTTCTCTGCTTAATGCTTTCATTTTTTTTTTAAAGTAATATTTACTGGCTTTCAATGATTCAACTAATATAACATAAATGCCATTCTTACATCACAGATAGTTGCTATTCCTGTTTGATTATTCAGGTAGAAGGCACATATCTAAACACGTGTGATGTGTGAAACAGGATCGATTACCTGGGTTTAAAACATTGCCCGTGGAATTGTCAAGCTACTAGATAGAACCCAATGAGAGATTTCTCCCATAAGAAAATACAACACAATCACATTTATATATCAAGGTCCTCTAACGCAATGTTTACCCCGAGCTTCAACGTGCAAGGAAAGACACTGCAAAAGGAAGGAAGGAGTTGCTTCCTAAAAATCAGGAAAGTGGGTGGGGTTTTCTCAGTAACAGGGCTCTCAGAAACATGACTTTCAAAAAAAATACTGTATTCCAGGACATAATGAACACCATTCCAGCAGTGTATCTGAAGAAGTGTGCATGCACAGGAAAGCTCATACCAAGAACTAACTTAGTTGGTCTTTAAGGTGCTACTGGAAGAAAAAAAAAAATTGTTTTGACCATTCCAGCACTTTGTTAGGAGGTGCTGGGCAACTACCCCTTGAGGAGACTAAATTTATGAAATACATAAAATTCTTAAGATTAAGAAATGAGACAGCTGGGGGTGGGGGCAGGGGAGCCTACTAAAACAACGTCCAGTTCCCTCATCAGCATGCTTGACAAATGGGTGCAAAGAGAGGGTAAGATCAACCTGGGGGAGAGAAACAAAACTGTAGCACCCAGAGAGAATGGCTTCCAAAGATACCCACTGAGTTCATAGCAGAGACAAAAGTCTGATTGGGAGGTCTTCTTAGTTCACAGTTCAGTCTCTGAGTCTCTGATCCACTTCACTAGCTCAGTTTGTGGTTATCCAAAGGATGGCGGAAAGAAGGAAAGAAGGAAAGAAGGAAAGAAGGAAAGAAGGAAAGAAGGAAGGAAGGAAGGAAGGAAGGAAGGAAGGAAAGAAGGAAAGAAAGAAAGAAAGAAAGAAAGAAAGAAAGAAAGAAAGAAAGAAAGAAAGAAAGAAAGAAAGAAAGAAAGAAAGAAAGAAAGAAAGAAACTGTTTCGAGGGGAATTGACTCTTCCTGCCCCATACCAACACCAACACCACTAGGCTAGACTAACTCAGTTTGCAATTATCCAAATGGTGGAATATAGAAAGCAGAAGGGACCAAGTACCTCACTGTTGCAGTGCCTCTGATTAGCCGATACTGCTTTAGAGTTAGTTAATCTGGGATATTTCAGCAAGAAAGCTGGCCCATTTGGCTTCACACTGCTGCCTGGGGTCAGCTGCTATATAACTCCGACTATGTTCATAATGTTAGTTATTCCCAGGAAAGACACAAGCCCCTGATTACAATCAACTGGGCCTTAAACTTGCCCAATGAATGTGAATCAGATGTTGGAATCTTTGTGGCCTGATACAACCATCTCAACAGCCCTCTTATAGAAAGCATTTCTGAAACCGATTGTAAGCCTCCATAATGAAATGCCAGTAACAATTTGTACCTAAGCTAGGATTAGGAAATATGGTGTTGCAAGTCTCAGTTATCCTACAATGCAGGATGGAAGTGCCATGGGGGGAAATGTGATTTAAAGACACTAACAGACAAAATGGTGATGATTAATGTTGAAAAATACTTCCTCAGCCCTTGTATACAGTGCCTATCATCTCAATGGGTACCTGAGATATGATGTTATAAAGAGCTCCCCCTCCCCACCCCATAGCCGTTCTCTAAAACTTAGGACTTTATAGGCAATTCATCTAATCCCCTGTCACATGTTCTCACCATCAATCCTGCAGTCAAGGATTACACACAAACACACTTGTTGGAAGGGGCTGCCATTATACAATGTAGGCAGAAGCACTATATGGGAATAAGCAACTGGAATCTCAAGGACCAAATCTGAGACTGCCCATCCCAGAGGCATGAAGAGTGTACAGAAGGAGAATCACTGCTAAGTGACAAAAGAGATCTAGCTACCCACTTCCCACCACAGGAGGCAAAACCCTACTGTGGGGAAAACAAGAAGTTATCACAGACACAGGCTGATTAGAACCATTTCAAACCTACTCTAGCCACATAAAACTCTTCTGAGTGAAAGTATGCCTAAATATTGTGACAATAAATATGTTTGATACACAGGTTAGCCACAACTATACAAGGGGCAAACAAGAGCTATTAGAGCTTAGAATGATTCTTAACAATTTGAATCAATCCTTATTTTCCAGTCAGGACCAAATATGAATCCTAAGGCCACGAAACAAATTCAATACCGGAAGCAACTAGCAAAAGAATTTGCCAGAGACAGTATCGAGTTAAAACAAAAGAACAAAAACAACCACTCAAAAACAATGTAAAGAATAACAGACCAGTGAAACTTACCTTAATTGGAGCACAACTAAACTTAATTTTTCGACTTGCTGGGATTTCATCTTCTTCTGGCAATCCAATAATTTCAGAACATTCCATGTCAGGTTCGTAATAACAGTTGTCATCGCTGTCTTCTTGATCATCCTGTTCTGTTCCCGTCTCCCCCCAGTCAGAATTATATCTTGATCGTACCCTGTAGACATTGTAATCAGAGTGCATATACACATGAGAACTCTGAAAGTTATTCAAGTCTTCCTGTTCTTCCTTTCCATTTGTATCTTCACAGTGGGAGCCAACAGAATGCGAAGCTTCACTGACTGTGATGTCATCACTAGCTATTAAGTTTCCTAATATTTCTGCAGTCTCAGCTCCAGCAGAGATCTTTTTTTGCTGCAAAGGTGGTACTACAGGCTCTATTTTTGCCTTATTGCTCGTACAGTTCTCACCAAAACTTTGTTTATCAAGTCCATCTACTGACTCTTGTTTAGTCGCTTCACAGGCATCAACAGAATCGTAGCACACATCCTTGTTTTGTATTCCGCCTGTTTTCGACAAAGGCAAAGTGCTTTTGGGAGTTTCATTGTCTGATGGAGATCTACTACTGTTCTGCTCAGAGTTTTCAACAGGTGCTGAGCTGGTATTTTGTTTAGCTGATGGAGGCCAAGCATTGGCGTCTTTTATGGGGCTGAAATCGTCGAGGTTTGCAACACTGGAAGACAGATTTGTGTCCACAGAAGACAGGTTTAGTGGATAGTGGCCAGTTACAGAATACTCTTCATTGTTTCCCGTCTTTTCTAGAACATTTTGTTGTGAGTCAGTATTTTCAAACACTGCACTAAGTTGGCTCACTGTTGGAGAAACAGCCTCTGTCCTTGAACTAAGACTATCCAGCGAATCTGTACTTCCCCTGTTAGACTTAGAGCTGCACCAGTCATCTTGAAGATCACTGTTAGAAACGGATCTCTCTTTCTTTGGGGAGTAGCGATTTGAATGCCCTGTTTCATGAGTATTTCTTTCAAACAACTTCCGTGTTTCAGTAAACTTGGAGTAAGAAGGACCATCGTGCATAGCATCAAACCTACTAATCCTTTCTGAAACGGAAGATTCTAACTTCACAACTGATCCATCTCCCTTCTCCACAAGCTCTTTTGGCCTAATTCTTCTTTGGGGAGATAGGGGTCCACCTTTACTTCTGGTCTTTGCCATGCCTCCAGCACTCTCATTGGGCTCCATGCCCATTTGCATGAATAAATTTTTAATCCTGTTGACATTAGATCCATATTTCCTCCCTCTGGTTTGCTGAGAAGCCTCTCCTTCTTCTTTAGTCTTTTGTTCTCCATCTGACTTAGGCTTGTCAAAGGTGCTTTTCAATGCTTGGAACTCAGTCCTATAAGCGTTCCTGTGAGGAGAGGCACTTCGGAGATTTGATCTTTCCCCTGAACACTCTGTCTTCATCATGTTTATTTTTGGGATGTTAAACCAACATACATAGTGGCCGCTGTACCCTCCAGTTGAGATTGTGGATGACGGGCTTAAAGGACATTAGATTCTGCCAAGGCCATACTTATAGGCAGATGACAATCCTCCAGATATGGGTACCAGCAAAAACAAGTGGGAAACTGGATGTCTTTCAAAAGAATGTTGATGAAACCTGCAACACAAAGGAGGATTTTGATTCGTATCAGTGGGTTTGTAGATCTTCATACCTATTCAATATTTACATTGGTTTTAGAATATGGCTGGCTATAAAAGGGGAAGGTTATGATATGAAGCCACCAGATGCAATTCCATCTCTCAAAGGAATCACATTTGAATTTGGACGTTATATGGATGGGAGACTTGCCTGGGAAGCCCCGCTGACACATACCCTAAGCTCCTTAAATCAAGAGAAACATAAATTGAATAAATAAACTGTTTCATGCTTTAACAACATCATGATGGAATGTTATAGTATCTTCAGAACTTCATTTAAGTGAGGGCTAATCAGGACTCCATCTTTTAGAACCCATTTTGGATTTCATTACTCAGAACTCTGGATCATTATATGGAGTAACAGCAGAAGACAACAGTAAGTGAAGTAAATTCCTATCATAAACAAATCATTATTCTGCTATCACATGACTGAGACTGGGGACTGTGTAGGACCAAGACCTAATCCCTCTCTTTCCCAACAGTCAATGTATGTACATGCATATACACGCTATTCAACTGTACAACAGTTCTGCATTATACCAATGTATTTTATCATTAAAGTTTCCTTCAAATGGCGATGAAGAGTCAGGTACACATATCTCTACCACTGTGAAATGGTGTGATGCAGCCATGAGTGACACGTTCCCTTTGCTGCCTTCATTTTCAAAACACCACCACCACCAAATGAACAAATTAATAAACTCGCTCTGAGATTGTAGGGGTGGGGGGAAGAGAGAGAAATGAGGGACAGAGAAATCACATGCACAGAAATTTGGAACTTGCAGGAAGCAAATAATTTGGTATGGTAAAGACTTGCCTGTTCCCCTTGGGGTATATTCAGCATGACAAAGAACCATGAAAGGTGCAGTGAAAGGGGGAAGAGGAAACCTCAATGCAGGCTAAATCTGTCCATTTCCCAGTCTGGATCTCGGTAAAATCTGTACGGCAAGTGGCATTTTATATGAATCCCGAGCGTCCTGCCCTCCCGGCAAGGAGGAATACGGGGGCTGGCAGAGTCCCTTGGCGTCGTTTAATAGAGGAGGAGGAGGAAATGGGTTTTGCTTCCAGCCTGAGCAAGCAGCCCTAAAGAAATACAGAAGAGCAGCACATGACTAATAATAGAGCAAAATCTCTCATTAGCGCCCTTCTGTTTCCGCCTCCTCCGCCGCTACAACTTCGCCGCAGCTGCAAGCCTCCCGAAGCGACCGACCCGGGCAACGCACACATGTGGACCTGGCTCGGCTCGCTCCGGCCCCGACCGGCCTCCGCCTCCCGCCCCCCGCATGCTCCCGCCTGCCTGAGTCAACGCGCTGCCGGGGCTGCGAGACAGATTACAAGACTCGCGCCCATATTGCGTCTGTTCTCCAGCCCTGACAACTAAGCGGTTATTTGCTCCTAAGCAACGTTGCAATGTGGCCGTTAATGCCCCCCAATCCCTTCCTTGGAAGAGAACCACATCCCTGCCTCCAAATCGCCTGCCTCTCTCTCTCTCTGGTCCCCAAGCATGCAATTAATTGAGGGGGGGGGCGTGGAAGGGTCATTTGCAAATAATAGCGAAGGTGAGAGTCTAATCAATCTCAAGGCGCAGAACCTTTCCCCAACCTCCACGCTTCGCTGTTTCGGCGTCGCTCGTGCAAGAAACCCACCCGGGGAGGGGTGGTATATTGCCAGCTAGTAAGTGTGGCGATAAATCCCCTTCTTTCCTTCGTTTCCTTTCTCTCTCCAGCCCAGCGCGACGTCCTTCACGCTCCCTATAGGAAAGTGGCCAAAAGGCACAACTCTGTCCCCGCCGGGGAAGAAAAAGGAAGAGAGAAAAAAAACCCGCTGCTAAGCTGCCCAGCAGGAAACGCGGGAGCCGGGAAGCACCTTGCAACAGGAGCGGCGGCTGTGCAAGAATGCAGGGAGCAAGACGGCGCTCACGAGCCTTGCAAGCGAACCAGCCAGCCTGCCCACTTTCGGTGCTCGCGAAACAAAAGCTGCTCCCGGCCGCAGGAGTCAAGCCACAGCGAGCCCCACACAGGCAGGTTTTGTTTTGCAAGGGGGGGGGGGGGCTCACCGCGGCACCTTACCCGGGAGAGTCGGAGTTGCAAAAGCCCCGCCGCCTCTCGATCCCCCTCCGCTTCTCTTCCTGCTGCTCCGGCTACTGCTGCCGCCGTGCTGTCCACCGGCCTGCCACCTCCCGGCACTGCTGCTGCCGCCGCCGCCGCCCGCAGCTTGCCCGGCAGCAGCAAGCTCCTCCGACTCGGCTCTTGCACGCCATTGCAGGCGGCGGTGGCGCCTGAGACGCTGCGCGGGGTGGGCGGGGGGAGGAAGGTTCCCGCGCTCGGCTCCACCACCAGCCGGGCTTCCCGCCGCCCGCTCGGCCTCCAGGGGACGCCCAGGCAGGCAGGCAGGCGGGTCCCGGGCGGCCCTAGGGAGGGAGCACGCCGGCCAGCTCGGGCGGCCCTCGGCCTCTCCGGGCCAAGAGCGCCTGACAGGTGCCTCACCTCCTCGGCGCGCTGCAATGGTTTGCCCCGCTGGGAGAGGGAGGCTGGGGAGGTGGGTGGGAAGAAGGCGCCAAAGCCACGCAGCAGCAGCAGCAGCTCGGCGGCGACAACGCGCCCGGCCGGAGCGGGAAAGGACGACGAGAGGCGACCCGCGCCGCTTGGCCTCTCAGGCGCTCCCCGCTGGCCCGCGTGCAGCCCGCCTCTCGCGGGCGTCCTAGGCTGCTTGAGGCTCCCGCTTTCTTTCGCAGCGGTTCCCAAGAGGGAAGCGGATTGAGTCCCCTGGCGAGAGACTCTTACACGCCTCTGACTCCGTCTGCGCCTCAGGGGTGAAATTCTCCAGTGTCCTGGGTTGCGCGTGGGGTTGTTTTTTTTTCAAGACACCCCACGTTCACGCAACCGTCGGGGGTACTTCGGTTTTCGAACAGAAGCTGCGTTTGGAACTGGCGCTGGAGGAGTGGGAACACAGATTTGCCCCTCGAAGCTCGGGACCGAGCTCAGCTGACCTGCCAGGCCGCGTGGAAATTAACGGAATAATGGCCACGCGCCCTCCCCATTACTGGTTGCACGTCTGAAGTCGCCACACTTGCACTTTAAGGGCGGCTACCAGATACTGTTGGACTACAGCTCCCAGCATCCCTGACCATTGGCAGCGCTGCTCGGGCTGGTGGGAATTGGAGTTCCAACAATATCTGGAGGGCTGTGGGTTACTTGCCCCAAACAACAAAAGAAACTTACAGGGTCATGTAGTAAGCATAGTGGTCAAAAACACAGTTCCCAGCTAAATGCAATATTCCTCATAAGAAGCTGCCTTTTAACAGAGTTGGCTCATCTAGCTCGGTATTTATTGTCCGCACTGGCTGGCAGTGGTAAAATGCTGGTCCACCTAGTTCAATATTGTCTACGCTGACTGGCAGAGGATCTCCAGGTTTCGGACATCCCCAGCTGTTTCTGGAGATGCTGTCCTACCTTGCTCTTAGCACACAACTACTAGCATTGAATGATACGCTGCCCCTGAAACTACATTTCAGACACACAGAACTCTAGAATATTTGCAAATGAATCTACAAATGCACCATTTCCTTGAGAATTTTTGCAGTTTATATTTAAAGAAGTTTGATCCAGAACTAACAAAGTTCTGTTCTTCAGTAGAAATAATCGGCTGTTTTTAATAAAATATACATGGCCATAGAATATGCACTATAAAGTGTAAACAGCATCAGAGAAAACAGCCAAGGTGCAAGGGGGAGCAGCATTTATACCTCACTTTTCTATCAGGCTCTACACACAAATTGCCACGCCAAGGGAGTACAACAAAAGTGGTCAGTCAAGAGGAGGAACAAAATGGTGGATCCAAGGAAAAGCATCTACAGGATGGGTATCTGACAATGACCAAAGGGAAACAGTGGCTTTGGGGACTTGGATAACTAACTACTTGGGCTCATCCAAAGAGCACAGCAAACCAGGTGTCTTATATGAATGTCTAGCTATGCCCTTGAAATACAGCTGAAAAATCACTGAGGGCCTTGTTCTGTAACTTCAATTACAAATACACATCACAACATACAATCCATAAAAAATACAACTTCTAATGTGATATACAAAAGGAATGCTGGGGAAAATTAGGAAAGGGACAGAAAATAGCAATACTTATATTACAACGTGCTTATATAAATACATGGTGCAGCAAAGTTTGTAAGTGCTATGTACATTTCTGCTTATCCCATCCCAAAAACAGCTTTGGGAAAGGTGCAGGAAAAAAAAACTACGGGAATGAATAGTCAGTTCAGGTTGGGACACTCTTCCAAACTAAGAATGGCTGAAACATTTGGAACATTTAGTTTACAAAAGAAAAGGGGGGGGGAGAAAACTCTGAGAGCATGTCCTGGTTTGCAACATTTTTTTGGATTACAATCCTTTTTTATTATTACGAACAAAAAAAAAATTGGAGGCCCCATTGGCGAAAGTGCGCCTTGGGTTACAACCTGTTTTGGTTTACAAGTGGACGTCCGGAACAGTTTATGGTTGTAAACCAAGGTACCACTGTAGTAAGAGGTTTATAAAACTATGCATAATATGCAAAATTGGCTAGCAGTAGATTCAGGTGAGACAAAATGTTTAAAAGAACTTTGCAAGATTCACAATCTGCTGCTAAAAGTTGAGGTGCTGAAGGCCACTAGCTTAGATGGCATTGAAGGGTGACTAGACTAATTCACAAAGGATATGCCTATCAATAGCTACGATGGCTACATGGAACCTCCAAGAGTAGATGTGAGATGCTCTAAAAAGCCTTTGCCAACCTGGTGCCCTCCAAATGATTTGGACTGCAGCTCCCATCAGCCCCATCCTGTATGAGGAACAGCAGCAGGAAAAGTCACTAACTTGCCTTCAAGCCCTGTTCATTAGTTTCCCATGGGACATATGGCTGGCCTCTGTGGGGAGCAGGTTCTTGGACTAGATGAGTCCTTGGTCTAATCCAGCAGGGCTGCTCTTATTAAACAACCATTTTGGTTATATAATCACAGAACTGCAGATTTGGAAGGGACTACGAGGTTCATCTAGTCCAGCCCTCTGCAATGTAGGAATCCTTTGCCCGATGTGGGGCTCAAACCCACAACCCTGAGATTAAGAGTACCGACTGAGCTATCCCAGGAACTCTCACCATCCTCATCTCAAGGTGAAGGACATAATATTATAAAAACAGCTAAAGGAACCTAGTTTAAAGTGGTGCAGAAAAGAGCAAGTTAAAGCAATTGAAAAATTTTTTAAGGAGACAACCACAACAGTGACCTATTCATTCAGCTGGGAAAGCTTGTCGCAGCACAATTGTCTTTGATTGTTTCCATAAAGTTCAGATAGTGGGCGCCTGTTGTATGTTGACAGCAACGCTGTTCCACAGAACAGGGACAGCCACACTAAAAGCCCTGATCTGAGTTACCTGATCACAGTAACTCTGCTGTCTTGGGGACCTTTAGGAGAAACTCTCCCACATATCACAATGACCTACAGGGACAGCCTCCCGGGTCACCTGGTCCTGAGCTTGCTGAGGCCATCTCTCCCCTTAGCGTTCTGCGTGGAGTGTGAAAAGCTACTCTGTGTGCAGTTTCAGTATCATTTTTGTGCATGGCTAAACAAAACATTCCAGTGGGTTGATTTCAATTTATTCTCCCTCCAATCTCATTGTTCATTCATTATTACTAACAGTCGACATTGCTCCAAGTGTTCCTGCTAAGTTTAATGTATTCATAGTGGAATCCGCGTAGCCTTGCTTTTCCAGAAGAGCAGGGGGAGATAGCGTGCAACTTCTTCTGCAGGGAGATGTTCCCTGAGAAAGGTCTTTCATCTGAATTCTTTTAATCTGACTTGTATTTCTGGATCCGGGGCCCATTGCAAGGCCAATGCATTACGAATTCTATCTTGTTCATTTTTTATTTCCAGATTTATCTACAGTGGTACCTCGGGTTGCAGGTGCTTCAGGTTACAGACTCCGCTAACCAAGAAATAGTACCTCGGGTTAAGAACTTTGCTTCAGGATGAGAACAGAAATTGTGCTCTGGTGGCGCAGTGGCAGCAGGAGGCCGCATTAGCTAAAGTGGTACCTCAGGTTAAGAATGGACCTCTAGAATGAATAAAGTTCTTAACCCAAGGTACTGTACTACTGTACAAGTCCTTTTGTTTCATTTTTGATGCGATCACACACACATGGCATTAAGACTCACAGAAATTTATATGTGGAAGAGATCCACAGACACAATCTAGCCCAATACCCTACTCAGTGCAGGAGTGTTGCAACTAAAGTGACCCCTGAAAGGGCACCCAGCCTCTGCTTAAAAACCTCCTGTGAACAAGAGACCATGACTTCCCAAGGCAGCTGAACTGCTCTTGCCATTAATAAGTTTCTTTTATCCTTAGCCAAAACCTGCTTCCCTGCACTTTCTGCCCGTTGGTTATAATCCTGTTCTCTGAAGTAACAGAGAGCAAGGCCAAATTTACACCATGCATGTAAATCTCTGTGATGCCACTTTAAACAGCTGTGGCTTCCCTCAAAGAATTCTGGAGCTGTAGTTTATTAAGGGGTTTGACAGTGGTTAAGAGACCCCTGTTCCCCTTAGAGAGCTACAATTCCTAGAGTTTCCTGTTAAAGCATTCTGAAAACTATAGCTCTGGAAGGGCAACAGGGTTCTCCTAACAACTCTCAGCACCCTTAACAAACTACAGCTCCCAGAATTCTTTGGGGGAAGCCACAGCTGTTTAAAGTGGCATCACAGAGATTTACATGCACGGTGTAAATAATAATAAAAATAATAATAAAATGTTATTTATATCCCGCTCTCCCCAGCCAAAGCCGGGCTCAGAGCGGCAAACAACAGTAAAAATAGCACAGTTTACACAAAATCACAGTCAATTAATTGAAATACATTCTAAAATCCATTCAGAATCAAATTAATGGCAACCATTGGGCTAGAGTTCTATGAAGATTACAGAAGGAGAGAGGGGGTCAGACTGTGCCTTGGCCAAAGGCCTGGTGGAACAGCTCTGTCTTGCAGGCCCTGCAGAAAGATGTCAAGTCTCGCAGGGCCCTAGTCTCTTGTGACAGAGCATTCCACCAGATTGGGGCCACGGCCGAAAAAGCCCTGGCTCTGGTTGAGGCCAGCCTAACCTCCCTGTGGCCCGGGATCTCCAAGATGTTTTTATTTGAAAAACATAAGGTCCTTCATGGGACATACCAGGAGAGGCGGTCCCGTAGGTATGACCCACAAATGTTTCTTAAAGAAACAGCAAATACATTACAGTGGTACCTTGGGTTACATATGCTTCAGGTTACATACACTTCAGGTTACAGACTCCACTAACCCAGAAATAGTACCTCGGGTTAAGAACTTTGCTTCAGGATGAGAACAGAAATTGTGCTCTGGCGCCGCCGCGGCAGCAGAAGGCCCCATTAGCTAAAGTGGTGCTTCAGGTTAAGAACAGTTTCAGGTTAGGAACGGACCTCCGGAACGAATTAAGTACGTAACCAGAGGTACCACTGTAATCTAAAAATATTGGTTGAGAAATATAGCTTGTAACATAGACCTTCAAGTTTTCCCCAAGTTAAAAATATGTTGCAACTTAACAAACCAATCTTGATTGCCCCTTTTCTGAAATGATAGTTGGCATTGGTTGAATTTCTAAACACACTTATCAGAAAGCCTCACTGAACACAGTGGGACTGCTATCGTTGAGTAAACATGAATAGGATTGCACTGTTAATGTACTATGTAACTGTTTTATTTGTTTTATGATTGTATATTTACTGTTGCAACCCAACCTGGGACCTTATAATAGAAAATGGATATTAAATCTAATTAAATAAATATAAATGAATATAAAACAATTTGACACATTACTGTAAATAAGGATGTGTTTAATGTTTTTTTTTTAATCTGATGGATGTATGCTCTTGTTTTCTTGTAGAAAATAAAGCACAATCCACATCAGATGTCTTCAGAAGTCCTATTTAGTTCAATGGGCTGTACCCAAGAAGAACACTAAATGAATTATCCATTTTGCTCCCCAGCCAATTTGGTGAGCCTGCTATATAAACCACATATTCTGAACATCGAGACTTCATTAAAAAGGCTTATTAGTATTTCAGAATTGGTCCTAGATTTACTTAAGAAATAGTAACCAGCTTGACAGCTTGGAGACTGCTTCAGAGAGCTCTTTGTCCAGAAAAGAACCACCGATAATGCTAACAAAACTATATAATTAACAATTTAACAAAAAAGGGGTCACATATTTGGCTGGTTACTGAGGGCAGTAATTGAACAATGGAGTTCTCGTTACATTCATTCATAAACATTTCTTTTCATTAATAATGGAACAGCAGTGTTGGGAGTTGGTAAAGGGAATTTCCAGAGCGAATCAGAAAATATGTGAATTGTGATAGCAAGAGTGCCTGAGCTCATTAAATCTTCACATAGCTCAGGGATGGGGGAACTTATGGTCCTCCAGATACTGTCGGACTCCAACTCCCATCAGCATGGCCAATTTTGTGTGAAGATGGGGTTCTTCATCACTGAAAACCCAAGTCACACATACAGGGGGTCGATTCTGCCAGTTTCATGTTCTCCCCGTTTCTAATTTTCCCATATTAAATTTAGTTCTCTACATGGCTGCAGCAATTTCTGGTCAAGAAAAAAAAGAACCTTCAAGAAAATTTGTCAGCATTTTAGTTCAAATTTCTCCTGATAAACACTTTTTTTGGTATGCTGTTTTTACTAATGTACACAATTTTTTTTGCAAGGAATGTCTATTAATAATATGTTATTTTCACCAGTATATGCTGTTTTGGGCACACATTCCACCAAGTACATGCATTTTGTAAAAATTTCTTTGCAGTAGAACTCCATTACAAACTTCACAGAACTGTGAATTTCATTAAAAGAGTAACAGAAGTAAAATAAGCCTGATGAAGAACAATACACTCAAAACATGCTGGGTAAATTTCAAAAATATATCCATTTTCTGTGGATGTTTCCCCAGGGCTGGCCCTATCATTTGGTAGTTAGGTGGCAGGTGCCGCAGTGCATGGCAATGGGCAGTGAATGTTTCCATCTATCAAAGGACAAAGTTGTGTGTTCCATGAAACCTTCCCTGCAATCACTTAGCCAGCCTGTTGCACTCAGATACAGTCCCATTGCCAAAGTATTAACAAATAATTTCTTATTCCAGCAGGCATTTTAAGGTAGTTTTCTGTTTCCATGATAAATTTTAGTCGTTCTTATTCTTTGCATTGTTTTTAACATTTTTTGTACGCCACTTACATATTCTGAATAGTGTGTGGTATATAAATACCTGAAATTATCATCTGCTGGTCTGATCAGCTTGGTGCAACAGCTGGTGCCCTTTGCCTCAGGCAGCAAAATTACTTGAGCCACTGCCATTTCCTTCTGCTTCTTGCCCCCTTACCCACCCAAAGAAAAGCAAGCAGGGTCAAAGTACTACCCAATTTCCCCACGCCACACCCATAGAAGACCTGCCACAGCCAATCTGTTCAATCAGAGCACTTCCCATTGCGTCAGATGTGACAATACAAGTTTTATAATGCTATCCAGTAGTCTATGTCATGGGTGTCAGGTAACACTACAGTGGTACCTCGGGTTACAGGCACTTCGGGTTACAGACGCTTTAGGTTACAGACTCCACTAACCCAGAAATAGTACCTCGGGTTAAGAACTTTGCTTCAGGATGAGAACAGAAATCATGTGGCGGCAGCAGCAGGAGGGCCCATTAGCTGAAGTGGTACCTCAGCTGAAGAACGGACCTCCAGAAAAAATTAAGTTCTTAACCCGAGGTACCACTGTACTTTTACTTTATAAAGCTTGTGCATCATTGTTTATAATACGCAGAGTCTTTACAGTCTGGCAAGAAGTTGTGCTGGTCTTTTTGTCTGTTTGCTGCTGTGCTACATTACACAGAAATAATATCACTACAATATTAGTAATGGACGGGACGCGGGTGGCACTGTGGGTTAAACCACAGAGCCGAGGGCTTGCCGATCAGAAGGTCAGCGGTTCGAATCCCCACAACGGGGTGAGCTCCCATTGCTCGGTCCCTGCTCCTGCCAACCTAACAGTTTGAAAGCACGTCAAAGTGCAAGTAGATAAATAGGTACTGCTTCAGCAGGAAGGTAAACGGCGTTTCCGTGCGCTGCTCTGGTTCGCCAGAAGCGGCTTAGTCATGGTGGCCACATGACCTGGAAGCTGTACGCTGGCTTCCTCGGCCAATAAAGCGAGATGAGCGCCGCAACCCCAGAGTCGGCCACGACTGGACCTAATGGTCAGGGGTCCCTTTACCTTTACCTTTATTAGTAATGGACACTGCTATTTTCCTACATAAAAAACTGCTAGCACCTTCATGATGGAAGATGCATGAACAAAATGGGCTCCCCCCTAACCCACAACTTCATCTACCACATAAAACCTGCATGTATACACCCTGATAAAAGACGCACCCTGAAACTATGACTGTTACATCTGAGAATTTATTCATGATGTTCCCAGGTGCTGAGGAAAGTGCTTTTCTGCACAGGGAAATTATAACATCTGGCCTCATTGCTGTAAACTTTATGGTGCATCTATGAAAGCGGCAACCAGAATATTCTATGTATAAGCTGAAGCGATGGTGCGGAAGATAGGGCATGATGCTTTTAAAATGGCCTCCCAAAAAATCAAGAGATAGGAACTTTTACGGCTAAAACAGCGAACCGCTCTTCTGCAACGCCACCTGTAAGGGGCTTTGAACACCACTGAAGGCAAATGCGCTCCCTTCTTGATTACTAATGCCTTCACGGTGCCACTGACCCTTCGCTCTGCCTTCTGTTTTTAATTAGCATCATTTTTCACGTAGCTCTACACATCTGCAGAGCTGTCAGGTCTCAGCCACATGCCTCCAGAGAGATTTGTACAATGCTGGAGGAAGAGTTCTGCATCTCCACTTTTTGCTTGCTTGCTTGCTCTTCCTTTACAGCCTTTCAAAGCTTCCACAACAGATGCAGGCCTCACCAGCAATCAACCTGGGAACAACATACAAGGTAGCATAGCTCTCAGCTGGAAAGTGCACTGCCCATTGTCCAGCAGTGACTGGTGTCCTTTGGGACTGGTAGGTTAGAAGACAGAGCGATCCGGTGCAGGTGAGGCCAGAGCCAATGACAGTCAGAGTCCCTAATGGACCAGCCTCCACTGTCACATTGCAACAGCCTTCTATGAACAGCCCTCCAGCCACTTACGACTTCAGCATATTGAAAAGCTAGAAATAGACAGTGCTTTTTTCTGGGGGGGACGCCTCCCCTTAAACGTTTTGTGAATCTAAGTTTGGCCTCACTGAGGGGCAGTATTTCAATATGAGTAGGAAGATGAGAGTTCCCCTAAACATTTTTTTTAAAGAGAAAAAGCACTGGAAATACATATATTTTACCAAAGTCAGTTCTTTTAGTCTAAGATTGGCACCCCCACACTGGTCCTCTCCAGATGTTTAGGACTGCAACTCTCATCAGCCCTGCCCAGCACAGAGGGCCATCATTTCAATTTCTGTCTGTTTCCCACAGGAAATGGTGTCTCAAGCTTTACAGGGCATTCTGGGGGATTTTAAGCAATGCTGTGCCAAAACCTGCTATTCAGTTTCTCGAATGATTTCTTCGGGGGGGGGGGGAGCAGCTTCTCTCTTTCTTCTTCATTATCAGGACACATTCAGATTTCTTCAGAATTTTGCTAGGTGCAAGGTTGAGTTTACTTTATTCCTGTGGGTGGTGAGTGCATTTTTCTTTCCGTTAAACATTTCTCCAGCACTCAGAGGGCTTCCCAGCTGTCTGCTCTTCCAAGTCTAAAAGAGCCCCATGGGAAGAGTTACCTAACAATGTGTCCCCCCCTTCCCACATCAGTAGAAATGTGGGAAGCCACCTTTAGAAGGAAAGTACATGTAAGACAATGTACAATCTTGCACACATCTACTCAGAAATAAATTCTATGATGTCCAGTGGGGACTTACTCCCAGGGAAGTGGAGAGACAGTTGGAGCCTGAAAGTCTTTATATTACTAACCAGTCTTGCTTCCTTGCTAGCCTTCCATGTAGGGTGTGACAAGGTAGATCAGTAAAATACTCCATAAATGTTATGTCTTGTTGGTTTCCTCACACAGCACTCTGCAAATTCTGTACAGGTACAGGTTACTGTCCAAAGCTCTTCTTGTCAAATGCCTACATGGAATTTGGTACGGCTTATCCACACATTCCACAAAACAGTGCTTGTGAAGCTAATAAATGGAGTTGGTTTACTGTATTGTAATAATTTTGATAGTGCACCTGTAGGGTTCCATTTCACAAGCAGCTGCAGAACTGAAGATAACATTAATCCCGAATACACTGGAAAATGGGGCAGAAGCGGCGAAGGGGAAAATAATTGCAAAGTTACAAATATTATTTTAGTCTTAGAGTTGCTTTCACCGTGGCATTTGGGTGCATCCACATTTCAGGATTAATCTGTAATAGATCCAGGAACTATGGGTACTCATCTAAAGAGAGCTTGCTCTGTTCTATTCTGTTTACTGGACACAAAAATAATGTAATAGAAGACCAGCTCTTGCACATTCGAGAACATTGTGCCTCAAAATGCAAAAAGAAAAGAAATCTAGTTCTTGGTCTAGATATAGCGGATGGCAATTAGGGAAAGGGACTTCTTGGTGGTGGCACTCCAATTGTGAAATTCTCTCCACAAGGAAGCTTATCTTTGGTGTGCCAGCCAAAAACATTCTTTTTATTCTCCCAGGCATTTAAACTGAGCTTGAACTGTGTGTTTGGTTTTTGTTCTGCTCTTTATGTATTTCTTTACATGCTATTCTTGTCTTTGTTGGATTGTATTTCGGATCATCTTTTTATTTAGTTATTAGACTTCTAAGTTGCTTATTACCTAAAGGTCTCCAAGAGATTTACAACAGTTTTAAAAACATAAACACACATTTTTGTTCAGGCAGCTTAATTAACCTTGTTAAGGCTGACTTTGATGTTCTAATTTTCTTCTGAATTGTGTCTGCCTTTTCGGTTCTAATTGATGGTAACTGTTTCATTGTTTTTTATTTACTGAAGTGCTTTATTTTCCTTTCACAATGACACATAAGACATTACGATTTTCAGCTCGGGTTGATTTACACATTCCACTTTTTTACTTTCCTATAAAAAATGTACAAATATCTTACAGAAATTCAACCAGATAATTAAATTTAAGGCCGTCATTGCAAACATAAGAGCAACTCAAGTTGAGCAGCTTTGGCCTGTGATGTCTTGCTGGGTTTCAAGTAGATAAGGAAAGAAAAACAGGTTTATAAGGCTTGTCTGTTTCCAACAGTGAGAAAGATGGCAAAATGGCCACATTTCCCACAAATTTTTGCCCTGCTCAGCAATAGTGACCTAGAATTCTTGGTGCTTTGGGTACTGGAAGTCAGATCTTTGTTACCTTGTACAGATCAGACCTCAAACTCCATCATTACATTGCTGGTAATAGTTATAAGTATAAATTAAACTTTTTCACATTATGAATGTCACCTGGACTTTGATCATATTCCAGATGTATATAGGTTACTGTTATATAGCTAAGTAGAAAGGTAACAGCTGACTTAGGAACAGGATATCAGGAACACACATCCTCACAGCATTATTGGAGATAGCTACCCCAGTGACAATGCTCTGAGGTGAATTTTGTTTTATGGACCACCACCATCATCTGTCATTCACAGCAGCGTTTTCAGTAGTCATATGGAGAGTGATTGTACAGCCTCTCTCTTAATTCTGTTGAAAGACCAGCCACTTTTAGTGCCTCTCAAAATTTATTGCGTTCCTGCAATGTTCACCACAGACCTCTGTAATTAAGAATTAGTGCCTGAGCTTGCTTTTTTCCTTCTCACACTTCTAGTCCTTTTCCTTTTGTGTCATATATGAGCATTGTGAGCCTGAGGGCAAGGTTTTTCTTCTCACCAATATTTGTAAGCCACTTTGGAGTCTTCTTTGGCTGAAGGCCAGGATAAAACAAAATGCTTAATAATTATCGGGATAGGATGAGGTATAGCTATTTGCCCTGGCAAATGTAAACATTTTTTTACTAGTAATAGAAGTCCAGAAGGTCTAAAACATGCCAGTAAGAGGAGGCCACACAGAGACTATGCAACTAACAAGGACTTCAGTAACAAGAAGATTAGGGAGACAGAAGATACAGCAAAGCACTGCTTGGGAATACAGAACTGAAACTGAAAGCATAGTGCCTGACAGCTGACTCAGCAACTTCCTGATATGGCAAGTCTGAAGGGCCAATACACCACGCAGTCATTTAAATTGGAGGAAGGATTTTACAACAATGTGGGGATCAGGGTATTCAGCCGGGAAATTCCAAAAACGACTGCAGCCCCAAAGCCCACTCAGTCTTTAAACTAGTCTTGCTTATACCACTGCAAACAAACCATCACTTTGACCCCATACTCTGCTAAGTGGAAGGTAAGCTGCATTGATGTCAGTGGACTTTACTTCCAATTAAACAAGCTTTGTCCATTTTGCATTATAGTAAAAGAGCAGGAAAAGCATTCCTGGGTAATAATTTCCTCTGCTTAGCACTCAGTGTTCACTATCAGAAGCCAGACATGCATATAGAAAAATCTATGGTGACCTTTCTGACTTGTGTGGCTGAATCTGAGCTATATAGTAATGTTAATAGTTTGGTGGTGTTAAGCTGCATGCCAGACCTCTCTAATCCCTGAATCTAGCAAGTGTTAAAAGCAACTCAAGCCTTCTAATTCTTGGAATACCCAAGATAGCTTCCTGGTGACGTGATGAGGATTAAGGAGTTTGGTGCAAGATGGCAGGTGGGTGGAGCCCCCTTCCTTAACAGAAAAAGCCAGAGTTTTGAGTTAAATTGTTGTAGTGATGTGACCCAAAACTAAACCAGCAAGCTGTGAGAAGACAGAGAGACATGTTTGAATTCAAGGCTGCGGCTATGGGAGAAACAAGACCCTTTTGGAGTGCCAATGCTGTGAACAGATTGAATATATGTGTAAATAAACCATATAGCATAAAGACACCACAGTCTCCTCTGTGCCTCATTTCCAAAGGAAACACGAACCCTGGGTAAGCACCCGGAATCCTGCACCGCTCAGAGTGCAACATTAAGAACTGGATTTGCTGAAACAGCCCATTAAACCAAAGTTGTTGGGATCTTGCCCTGAGAGTGCAAAAGTGTCAGGGTCATTTTGTTCTGCTTATCTCCTAGTTTGTGAAGAAAAGGGGGCGTGGACCTGGAAAGTTAATACACCCTCACACTTGGGTCCCTGACAAAGCTTGTCAGTTTTGGAACAGAGCCTGAAGTTGGGAGATAGCTGTGTAGAGTGTAGCTGCCAATGCTGGCTATATATTGAAAGACGAGGCATATGTTTGTGGTAGGTGGCATTTTGGAACCATTTAGCTCCAAGCAGAAATGTCCAGGGAAGGCTGACAAAGTGGTGTACGTTTCAAGGAAAACTCATGAGCTAGCTGCTTGACAGCTGACCCCACCAAGAATGGAATACAGCAGAGTGCTGACAATGTCTTCTTTCCCTCTCCCTCTCTCTCTTAAGTTCTTCTGTTTCTGCAGAGTCAAAGGAAGGAAGCTTGCCTTATGCTTTCCTAAGAAAAAGGGCTATGATTTTTCACAGCTGTACAAGATGGGACATTAGGGTTGATTGGAATTTAAGATACGTTTCACCAGAGTTTAATCCCGGAACCAGTTTACAGATGCCAGTACTCCATACTTGAAATATGTGAAGGGCTAATAGTGCCTCTGAACATCTGCAGAGTGCATTTCTCTTATCCCTAATCATTATATATCACCCCATATTATTTTTTATTGGTAGGCAGACTTTTTTAATGCTGGTTCAATACATTTTGCTGCCTGAAGCAAAAATCAAACTTTCCTCCCCGCATAGGTAAGGTAAGCACCATTCAGACACTGATTCACCTGCCCATCTCATAGTGCCATCTGAAATGGGTCATTTCCTCCCCACTGTATTCCTTCTGGACAGTTGGTGTGGTTTTGAGACACATAATGGATCCCACCTGTAAATTTCATGAAATGCACAGAAAACTCAAGCAATTTTATACAATCTTAGCTCCTCTCCTCTCCTGTGAAAAGCTCGTGACCCAAGTAAGAACTGTATGTGGTAGTTATGAATATGCAAGTCAGTGTTAGAACACTTTCTAAAAGTCTGCCTTAGCCCAAACTTTCAAATGATATAAACAAGCATATTAAACCACTGGCCACTGTTGCCTCTTTACACCAACTTACACGACAAATTAACCGGCATTCTAATGCCAAACCTTGTTTTCTGTCAAAGTACTACAGAACTGCCATATTTGTGTTTCTGAAACTCACCAGTTCTCCATTCTGTTCCTTGCGCCTTGTCTATGGCCCAACTGTCCTGCTAACTGCCCCGGAACTTTCTGGCACAACATTCTTTTCACCCCCTTGCAAACTGAAGCTGCACACACCCCATATATTTAAAGCTTCCTCCAAAGAATCATGGGAACTATAGCTTGTTCAGGGTACTAGCTCTGTGAGGTTCCCAGGATTCTTTGGGGGGAAAGCCATGCACTTTTAACGTGCTTCAGATGTATGCTGTGTACACAGCCTAAGAAATTCGACTTCATTTTTCTACCAGGTGATGGTCCCAAAAGCAAACAGTCTCCTATCATGTGATCTAGTTAGATGAATTGACAGCTGCTCAGATTGGGCCCTACCACTACACAGAGTGAGGCAGCTCCCCAGGTAGAAGTTGTGGGGCAGGGATCAGCCTTAAGCTGTGGAAAAAAATAGAAATGTGCATACCACAAGGCCTACCCTGGGCCTCCTAAGCAAACCTATTTCTCTCACCTGTGGTGAATGATGTTATTTCATCACCGGTGGTGAAGTAAGTCTCAACTGCCAGTCTGGCCAGCTTTTGTGCCTCAAATGGGGTGGCACCATCTTGTCCTTGACTTGAGGCAACAAAATAGTTAAGGCTGGTCCTGACAGCTACAAAATGATTTATTTATCATACAGTAAGCCCACAATTTACGCTCGCTTTTCTTATGTGATTGCGTGATTCCCAGGAACCAAACCCTCAAGTAAGTTGTGGGTTTATGTATCACTTAACATCTTATGAACAATTTATGCATCACTTAATACCTGAGCCTAGTAGTAGTAAAAGTAGTAGATTATTTATTACCCAGGACAGGTCACACAACAATTAAAAATACAACACTAGAACAGTTTAAAGCAAATTACAATAATAAGAATAGAGTGGGCTCTAAAAAATATACACCACAAGAGTAAATAGGTACACCACAAGGGCATACACCACAAGGGTAAATAGGTACATTTTCAACATACAATGAAAATTGCACATTGAGGGGGTGAGATGCACCTCTGTGAGGAGAGAGTTGCACCATTTCTCAAACTTTAAATACCATGGGCTGCATTCAGACAGCATTTTATTTAATCTTTAAAGTGTTTCCTTACCTGTTTATTTTCACATGTGATGTGATGTTTCACATGATGTAAAATCTAGTGGAATCTAGCAAATGTTTAATTCATGTTACAGTACTTCCATTTAAAAAACCAACAACCCAGTTTCAACCCTGTTAACTCAAAAATTGTAGGCATTTTGCATTGACAAAATTTGGGGCATATACAAGCTACAGTTCCACAATACCAGAAGGTACTAAGTATGAAAGGAACATCAGAAACTGGAACAGAAGTGCCAGCATTATAACCAGTAAAACTAATGCAGTTCTCTCCCCCCCCCCACTCCTCCTGCATGTAGCCATAGTCTTATCAAGACATTGCTTTCCTCTCTCAATGATGTACCCCACAGCAGTCAAAGCCAGCAGTTATGGAGGTCTAGCTTGAGCTGTAACAATTAAAGACCTATGGGATAGGGCAGGTGTCAGGGAACTGCCATCGGAGCCAGAGGGAGAGGGAGGGCTCCAGAGGGGTTAAGGAGAGCGTCCCGGGAGGGAGAGAAGCAGCCCATCTGCTGGGGAAGGAATTCATCGTGGCACCAGTGGAGAAGGGGGGCAGATGGGGGAATTGGCGAGGTGGCTCCATGACTCCTTGCTGGAGACCAGCGGGGAGAGCACAGGTCCTCCGCTGCCCACACCCTCCCTGCGCAGAAGGCTTCCGCGCAGGGAGAGTAGGCGGCGACTAGGTGCTCAAAGAGCTTCTTTGCTGGAAGAAGTTCAAGAAACGCCCACTGACGGATTCTGCTAGCGATTGAGACAGCCACGGGTGAGAGGCTGTCCAGACAGAAAGGGTTCACCCAGGTGACCTAGCCAGGTGTGGTGTCGATTTACGCACGAGCAACCCCTAGAACCATTACAGCAGGTTCTTCTTCTTATTTGAAATTTCTTAATGTTACCCTTAACTCTACCAATAGACACTGCACTGCACACATGTACACTTCTGAATCATATCCTACACATTTGGCATTTGTCGAGTAGGCCAATACTTAGAATAAATTACAGAGGCCAAAAGAAGCCAAACGTTTTAGGGCAAGTTGTATACAGTACTGTATTTGAATGCAGAATGTGGTACTTCTGAACGTGAATTGTTAAACACTACAATAACTCTCCTTGAATCTAACAAGGTTAAAGTAGTCAACAAGTGTCCTTTTCTCTGTTTCCAGGAAAACAGTTGGCTTCCTCTTTTGCAGTCATGTATGCACACCACATAATTGTTTTCTACAGACCTCACATTTCACAAAATGCTTTTAGTAAAGATTGAGTGGCAACAATAACTGCAACTTCCAAATTAGTGGCTCGTTGAGGGCAGAGCAAAAGCAAAAGGAACAAAACAACAACAACACCCCACAAATATTTGCATTCTTGGTAAAAGAGATCCTCCTTAGCCCCATGCAGGTGTTTGCTGACCAGAAACATTTAAGGATATTTTCATGCATCATTCAGGCTCAATTCATACTGATGTTCTGGTTTGCTATAATGTGGGTTGTTGTTCCTGGTGCTTACTGCATTCATAAGGAAGGCTCATCTACTTATTTTACCAGAAGCTGGAGGGCACAGTTTGATTTCACTGCAAATAGCAGAGCGGTCAGGGCCAGCCCAAAACACTTTGCTGCCTGAGGCAACGAGCAAAATAGCACACACACCTTGATTTCATACACAGAAGGCAGCTACAGACTTTCATACACAGCCTGGCAGTTGCATGTGAAGGGATAGTATCCTCCAGGACACCCATGGGTGGTAGACTGGCTTAGGAAGTCCAAGGTAGGTCACGTGACTGTCACAACTCCGTCCTTCAACACCATGCCAGGGTTCCCTGGCCCAAATCATCTCCCACCTGAAAGGGCTGTAGTGTAGAAGTTTGATTCAGTTTGCATTTAAATGTGAATTTACCCAATTCACACTTTCCAAAACAATACATAAACCAAGACACAGCCATCCTTTGAAATTCACAGTCCTCTGAATTTGTCAATGTAGTTCTCCTGCCAAGCAATGTGTACAAAATTGTGTATATTGGGGTAAAGGTGAAAGGACCCCTGACTGTCAGGTCCAGTCATGGCTGACTCTGGGGTTGTGGCACTCATCTCGCTTTATTGGCTGAGGGAGCCGGCGTACAGCTTCTGGGTCATGTGGCCAGCATGACTAAGCCGCTTCTGGTGAACCAAAGCAGTGCATGGAAACGCCGTTTACCTTCCCGCCGGAGCAGTACCTATTTATCTACATGCACTTTGACTTGCTTTCGAACTGCTAGGTTGGCAGGAGCAACGGGAGCTCACCCCATCGGGGGGGATTCGAACCACTGGCCTTCTGATCGGCAAGCCTGTGGTTTAACCCACAGCGCAAAAAGGCATATGTTAAAGAAAATAACATCAACATGCATAGTATTGGGGAAAATTGCTTACAAATGTGTGTATTAGGATAAATTTTCATGAGAACCTTTTTTTTAAAAAAAGTGGAGACTGATGTGGAAATGTGAAGAAGTGATCGTAAAACTGGGAAAACGAGAGAAACCAAAATTGACAGCTCCGCACCCCCCCCCCCCCGGCAATTGCCTCCAAGTGAGGGAGCGAGAGAAGAAGTAGAGACTGTGTGAATGTTATCATTCTTGGTGATAACAGCCTCTGGCTTCCTTCTGATGAAGTCATCTTGTACTGATCTGCGCTTAGAGATAAGGTATGAAATTCACAGAACTAGAGAAGAATAGAGCTTGGCTGTAATGGCTTAGAGACAGAGCCATAAAACCACAATCCTTACTGTGAAATGTAAGAGAAACCAGTGAAATCACCACAAGTTGCAAGAAGCAGAGTGACCGGTTCAAAACATATAGTACAAACATTTCTCCCGTGGGCTGGTTTCTGCGGTTATTTCATGTCAAACAGCAACTCCACCATCAATCACCTGCAGTTTGTGATCTTGGGTGGAAGCTGAAAGAAGAGTCGTGAGGCAGAAGCTGCACTCACACTTCCTCCATACAATAACATCCCCCAAATAGAATCATAGAATTGTAGTGTTGGACGGGAACCTGAGGATCATCTAGTCCAATTCCCTGCAGTGCAGGAATCCTGCCCTGGGTGGGCTCAAACCACCAACCTTCTGGTTAACAGCCAGATGCACTGACCCATTGCAAATACTTCCTTAGCACTCTTTCATATCCAGACATTACTTCCAAGCACGCCCAGCAACCACACCCAATACATAGTTAATCCCCAGCAAACATCTGGTCTATTAAAAAAAATCCTGGCAGCATTAAGTCCCAGGAGTTACTCTTGTTGAACCCAGGGGCACTCACTTCTGAGTAAACACGCCCAGCATTGCCAGTTTAGCTGCCGCTTCGGTTCTATGGGAATCAGTGTGAACAAGTTGTTTCAGTGTGGATCAGATTCGACCATTATTATTATTTACAAATGTGTATATCCTGACCTTCAGATGAGAGAAGTTTATTTATATATTTATGCCCGAAAGGCTGAATACAAGAAGTTGTTTTGGTATCTATGGCTTTCTCTTAGGCTAACCAATATAAGTTTTCCATTACTGTCGGGAATGAGCTGTTGTAAAGTCAATGAGATAAAAGACCCCACCTCAAAAAGGGAAAGGACAGAGGTGACAAGAACAGCAGTCAAAATGAGTTAACTAAGTGCAATCTAAGTGCAAAACTAAAAGCAAGTTCTCGTTAATGCTTACGTCTGAAGATCCAAAGTCAAGGTGGGTTTTCTCCCCCTGTGAAAGTTGATGTCATTGCTTACTATGGAGAAAAGCAAAAAGGAGGAAGAAAAGCTCTCTGAACTCTTATTATGACATCAGCACTTGCCTCAGAATCAGAATTCTTTAAGGAAATGTTTGTGACTAAATCAGTGTTTTCTTTTTCATGCAAGTGGAATGAAGGCTTTCATGGAGATAAAGTAAGAACACTGTGGTAGGAATGTCTTACTCTTCCCTCACACTTCGGAATGGAAACAAGGAAGAATGTGTGAGGTTTTCCACTTCTTACGTTGTTTTCTCTTTTCACGCGTGGGGAAATATAGGCCAGATGTTGCCACGGGGAGAACTGTGCACAGTAATCCTACTCTTACTTGAATGAAACGTTAAGATATATAGCCTCACTTGTAACTACATTTTGTATGGCGTGTAGTTCAATCTTTACCATTGTTCACGGGCAGGGCAAGCTTTGAATTTTTTTCAGCTGGGAAACTTTAATAAGCAGTGGGTCACTGACTCTGCCAACAATCTTCACAAACCTGACACTTTTTTCCTTTGTCACAGTTTCTGTCCTTTTACCCATTCCTCATTCCCTTCTCTATGGCTTTGAAGAAGCGCCACTCAAACCAAGAGGGATGGTAGGGTAGCAGAGCTTAGAAGATGGTGTGCTTCTGCTTAACTCTGACTTAGCATAATTATTAGTCACTTCAAAACATTATTTTATACCCACCCGGAAAGATTATTTCTTTGTGTATTTATTTCCTTATGTTTCCATAAAAATCCCACTCTTCCTTCATGCAACCCAACAAGCTATATATGTGCTTCCTGCTGGAAGTACAACTGCAGGGATCATTCATTTAATAACCTAAGGGTTAATTCTGCTTACAGTTAGTCAAGCCAACTGGGGGTGGGTGGGAGGTGTTGCCTAGCAACCAGGCAGTATGCCATGTTCCTTGCTGAGGCAATTGAAATTTTGATTGGTGTATATAACTTTTTATCCTGTGTAGTTGCATATCTCCCTCCTCTAAACAACACTTGCAAAGATTTGTGTTGTTGTTGTTTAGTTGTTTAGTCAAGTCCGACTCTTCGTGACCCCATGGACCAGAGCACGCCAGGCACTTCTGTCTTCCACTGCCTCCCGCAGTTTGGTCAAACTCATGCTGATAGCTTTGAGAACACTGTCCAACCATCTCGTCCTCTGTCGTCCCCTTCTCCTTGTGCCCTTCATCTTTCCCAACATCAGGGTCTTTTCCAGGGAGTCTTCTCTTCTCATGAGGTGGCCAAAGTATTGGAGCCTCAGATTTGTAGACCCCCTCATATCATATGGTGTTTCTGCTCAGTTTACCCAGCAAAGTATTATTGGTTTCTCTTCTCTTTGGACTGCTCAAAGTTCACAGGTGACTACTCATTCAAGTGACTGCTCAAAGTTCACAGGTGGTCATCCATCCAAGCTCTGACCAAACCCAGACCTACCTATATCCCTGGGATAGATATGGCCATTATCATATATAAGTGGCGATCCAGACATCCATGTGCCCTCCAGTGTCCACATGGGGTCCTCCTCTCTATAGTGGGCACAGCTCTGCAAATGCCCCTTGCACATGTAGAGTTTCTGTTTCGTTGTCGTGAGCTGGGTAGACTTTGTGCGCAAGAAGGGCGTATTCTGGTGCCATAGAGCAAAGGAAGGGAGCCTTTAGCCCTCCAGATGTTGCTGAGCTACAGTTCTCCTCCACCCCAACAATCATGACAAAAGACCAAGGATGATGGGAGTTGTAGTTCAGCAACATCTGGAGAGCCACAGGTTCTCTACACCTGCCCTAACAGAACTCCTGTGCTAGGGCAGCTCTTTGCCTCCTTTCTATGCATCATCAGGTACAACAAGTAAGACCTGTTTTGCAGCGTGGAGTACTCCTGTTTGTTACTCCAGGCAGCTAACAATGCCCATTTCCTGGATACTCCATTTCATTCCCTTCCAGCAATATTCCACACCCCTCCCCAGAGCTCTATGGTCACTGAACATCCTCAGCAATTGTTGTTTTCCTCTCCCTTAGAGTTTCTCCTACATGTTGTTTTCTACTGCTGAGTTTTGGTGCTGGCTTGGCTATATAAGGATCAGCTCTCTGAGAATGACCTTGCTGTTAGTATAGATAGATAGATAGATAGATAGATAGATAGATAGATAGATAGATTGGATATGGAAGGGATGGTTCCCTTTAAGTCCTTTTTCTGAAGCCTTCTTATGCCCTGGAGCTTTCTAGTAAACACTGGTGACATTAAATATTTGGTCAGTAGTAGGAAACAGATATTCTCATTTGTCTGTTTCAAGAATGTGTGTGGCTGAATCTTTAGTTTCCATGGAAACCATCTCCAATGTCATTTGTGGAACTAAAAAGACAACAGTCGTGGTGAGAATGAAGTTGTTGCGAGGCTGAAGGAGAGACCTCTCAGGGGTTTTTTACCTGCTCAAGGCACTGTAGTGCTATTAACAAAGCTTAAACATTGATTATTTACAAACATAGCAAATCAAATTAAAGATGCAGATTAATGACTAATTTACTGCGGTGTAAAACATTGGGATTTAATTACTAACTGATCCTCTTGCACATTTTCTTATCTTTAAGTCTTCTTTTCTCCCCAACCCCTTTGCTAGATCAGCCTAGATTTAAGCAGCTATCCTAAACTGGGAACAAATCCTTTGGGGCTTATTTCTGAGTATACACGTACATTTAATTGCAAGTATCAAGCCGTAAGTATCTCCGTAAGTATCTTGGGCCCTATAAATCTCACCCCTTATACTGACAGAGGGGGGATAAGCTGGGGATTTTGGAAGGGGGGGGACTGGGCAGAGCCTTGGGAGCAACTAGGATACAGAACAGTGAAAGTAAGCCCTTCAGCGAGTATTGGTGTCAGAGTGAAGGCAGTCCAAATAGTGTTGTATGCCCAATTGACTGCTGGCTCATCCAGAGGTAGCAAAGTCAGTTTCTCTATCCACAGATGTATTAGCACCAAGACAGTTTTTCCTACCAGTGTTCCAGACCTGTTTCTTGGCTGTTAGGAAGGCACAGAAAATCCACTTGCGGAACAAGGTGAAAGGGCTGTGGCTCAGCGGTAGAACGCATGTCCAGTATACATAAAGGTCCCAGGTTCAACCCTTGGTGTCCCCAGGTAGAGCTGGGGGAAAACTGCTGCCTGAAATGCGAGACCACCTCTGCTACACAGTGTAAACAAGTCTAATGCATGCAGCCCGAGAGGCTTTTTTCTGCAGTCCTTGGCAACGTTTGACACTCCCCAGCCCTTGCGATGCCTTCCCACAGTCAGGTAAGGGGGCACTGGGTTTTGGGAAGAAGGCAGGAGGGCTCTGACACGGTCCTAGATTCCTCCTTCCCAAAGCCTAGTTAGGTTTCTCAGCTTTGGGAAGGAGGGCTCTTGGACCCTGCCAGAGGCTCACATCTGTTTCCCAAAGCCTGGTGCCTTGCTTATCTGGTTTTGGCAAGGCAGCATGAGGGCTGGAGGATGTGTCAAATTTTGGCCTCACTCCCCTGCCCCCATGGCTTCTGAAGCACTGCACAAAAGGCTTTGGCAGGAGTCAATCATCTGATTGGGTTGCCCTGCCCAGCTGTCAGAGCTGGCCTGTGGTGGTGTGGGGAGATTAGGATCATGCCTGCCAGATCAAAAACATCCCCTACACCTTCTATACATGGAGTAAATCCCCCGAATTCAATGGCGCTTGCTTCTGAGCATTCATCAGATTGCATGGTAAATCCCCAAGTTACAATCACTAGATTAAAGAATGACTGAACAATGATTAGTGAATCCATGGATCTGATAACACTAGAACTCACTCATGGACATGAGTCTGTATGCTTCTGAATACCTGTTGCTGATGACCTTAGGAGACAATGCTCTTGTACTCAGATTTCCTGCAGGCATCTGGTTGGCCACTGTGAGAACAGGATAATAATAATATAATAACCATCTGGCTGGGTTTCCCCAGCCACTCTGGGCGGCTTCCAACAAAACACTAAAATACAATAACCTATTAAACATTAAAAGCTTCCCTAAACAAGGCTGCCTTCAGATGTCTTCTAAAAGTTTGGTAGTTATTTTTCTCTTTGACATCTGGTGGGAGGGCGTTCCACAGGGCGGGTGCTGGAATAGATGGGCTGCAGACTCTTCTTATGACGTTACCACAGAGAACATTGTTAGAAATAAAAGTCTTAATAATTATAATAAATACTGGGGGTCTTTGAAGTACTTTGCAATGCAGCAAACTTCTTACAGTATGCTTTGAGAGGAGAAATGGTTTAGTTTCATTTTTTAAATTATTTCAGATATATTTGTTGGAATTTTGCTAGGAGGTGGGGCATCTCAGTGGAAAATGCATCATGAATCCGAGAGATTTTGAAATCTGAAACACTTAAAATGAAACCTGTCACTTCAGGAACGTTGCCTCATTATGGACAAAGAGAGTCTCAAGCTTGCCTACCCAACTGTTTTCATTTGTGTGGCTCTCCCAAGCAAATGTGCTCCGGGTGTCGGCGATGCACTGTGACAGTGCTAATAATTATCAGCGATACCAAATGGAACACAAGCGCTGCCTTAGCACACCAAGTCAGGAGGAAGCAAGCCTTCAAGCAAACAACAGCACTCCCTTCACATCCATCACTTAGGTGGAGATTCCTCATGATAGCTCATGAATGCAGGTGACAGGAAATTGTAAGAGTGGAACCCCAAGGTTGCAGTTCTAGTGCTCAGCATACAGTACTGCTTCTTTTCTGACTCAGAACTGCACAACTGTAAGAGCTGTGTGAATATACAAGTATTTATAAATAGTCATTTGGCTATAGCTGCCATACAGATTTAATTTAGTTGATTTTTTTATTTAAGTATCACATGACAAACGGGCAGATTGTGTGTGTATTGACCAATAGAGATTTTGTGCAGGGAGCTATACCAAAATGTAACTTAAAATATAAATAACATTTTGAACATAAATAAAACTTACGGTAGCTCCAAAGACAAATATGTGCATCAAAAGTCACACAAGAATTACTCTCTACAGAGTACAGTAGAAAGATAACAAATATTGCTGTTATCTTTAATGTAAAAGCAAATAACTATGAGTTACAGAAAATAGCATACTGAGAGGTTGGCATATTACATCATTAGTTATTCACTGAAAAAATCAAACCGTTCTGATCTAAAGCTGCTGCTCTTTTTAGTCCCCCTAGCCAATTTTATTTGTCAACTTTCCAAACAAAGTTATATCCCACACATTTTTTATACCAATATCCTTTCGTGGTTCCTTCCAAATTCTTTCAAAAATGGGCAGTCGTTAGTTCTGATGCCATTAAAGGATGACTTAACAACATTTTACTTCTCAAAATTATATTACTGTTTGAGAAGAACACTTAATAAAGCTATAGAACAACCCAACGGTATATATTCATTAGTTAAATTCTCCAACATTTTGGCGATTCCTATGGCAAGAAGAATGTACAATAATTTAGATTTCTAGCACCCTTCTATGTTTCACATTGGCACAAATCTTTAAACTGCTGGAAGCACAATCCTAAAATGGTGGGAATGGTGAGATTCTGTGGCAGAAATATTGCCACTTCCCTAAGACAGTTCATACTGGCCATGGCAGACGTTTGGAGGGAAATATTCTGTGCCCTTCCTGGTTCTGCTTTTAAATAGTTCCTTTCCCAGTTACACTAGGGAAAATAAGTGTGCCAGCTCCCCGACTCCCAGCTTTCTGCAGTTGGGTGTTCAGGGGAATGAGGGGGCTTTGGATTCTGCAAATATGCAACTCCCAGGATCCACACAACAAGCTCCTGGGAGTGCCACATTTCCAAACCTATTGCCTTCTGCTTTTCAATTAGTCTTTGCTCATAGACATGGTTTTAGTCAAGAGTCACACAGTGATGCTCAGGCACCTCACTAGAAATGGAAAAGATGAGAGACATGGCAGGCAGCTCTTCAGTATACGCCTTACGGCTCCATCCAGGCCACATGATTGAGAAGGAAGATTCTGGAGGCAAAGGAACAATGGTGGAGTTTTCTGTCACTGCACAGAGGAGACCTCAGCCCATGAAACTTGCTCTCCGTGCATGGAGAGTGAGGTTCGCCGTTATCCTCCCTAGTAATTAGGATTGTTTTCGAGGAGAGTCAAGACGATTTATTTCATCCACAACAAACATGCTAACACTTAGACTTCATACCTCCTTTACCACCACCAAGGCTTGCACTTTTGCTAACAAAGGCTCCTTTTTTATTTGCACAATTAAGATAACGCTGTCATCAGCACAACTCTACATAATGTGGTTAGAACTCTAATCGCTAACCATTGTAATTAAAAGCCAGTTATTTCTTTTTAATAGAATGCAATGATGTTGCAAAACAAAGCAGAGGAGGGAACAGTAGCAAGTCCGTAGCAGAAGATGAGTGTCGCTCAGCATTAACTGCACAGCATTTTTATTGTTGTTACTGCTTTTAGCTGTATAAAGCTAATATTTTCCTCTCTTACCTTTTTTCTGTACATTTATGACCCATATTGTTCTCAAAATGCAAGCTCCTCTGGATGAAGGGTATCTTATAAAGGGCATGCCATTTTATGGATTCCTCGTAGTCTTAAATCTATTAATCCTGTTTATTATTTTGACAGCTGGATTTTTGTACCAGGATGTAAACCACCATTGATGTTTCAGTTATTACAGTTGGCCTACAGAGGGCTCCAGAGCAGCAGTTGCTGAGGTAAATCACTGCACATAACTGAGTTAAAAAAGAGAGAAAAGCAGAAACATAGAAATAATGATAGAGGAATAGCTTTTGCGATAATCAGTTATGTTCTCTGTGTGAGAGATGGCGATAAATAATATGAATGCTGTGAGAGAACCTCCTTACCACAATGGGGAAGTTGGAGGAAAAATTCGATTCAGTTCACATTTAAAGGCAGTCCTAACTCATCACATATTCTGAAACAATATGTGAACTGTAACAGCTATCATTTGGAACTTGCACTTCTCTATATTTTGCTGTGCAGCTCTCCAGCCAAGAGATGTGCACAAAAATGCATGAATGAGGAGAATACAGTGATACCTCGGGTTACAGATGCTTCAGGTTACAGACTCTGCTAACCCAGAAATAGTACCCCGGGTTAAGAACTTTGCTTCAGGATGAGAACAGAAATCGTGCTCCAGCGACGTAGCAGCAGCAGGAGGTCCCATTAGCTAAAGTGGTGCTTCAGGTTAAGAACAGTTTCAGGTTAAGAACGGACTTCCGGAACGAATTAAGTACTTAACCAGAGGTACCACTGTATTTTTATTCTGAATCTTCCAGCATCCAGCTTCACTGTATGCCTACAAGTTCCAGTGCTATGTGTGTGGGGGGAATATTTTCTCTATCCACTTTCTCCATGCTGCGCATCATTTTATAAACCTCTATCATGTTACCTCTTACTCAACTTTTTTTTCCTAAACTAAAAAAATCCAGATGCTTCTTTCATCATAGGGGAGTTGCTCTAGATATGCCTTATCATTTCTGAAACTTTTCCAACTCTCCAATATCCATTTTTGAGGAGAGACCTTTTAAGGGCTGGTTACATACCTTAGGAGTCAAGAGATCTAAGCACAGCAGCCAAGAGAAGTTGTTGGACTTTAGCAATTCTTTTTGAAGGATAATTGTGTACTCCTCCTACTAGAAGGCAGTTCTCTTCGTTAAGGATGGGACCCTTGACACACCAGGTAATTAGTACCTACATGCATGAGAACTCTCCTCCAGGCTGCAGCCCTCTCTCACTGGCCCTGCTTCATAACCTGAGTGTTTTCTCCTGGCTGGAATGTGTTCTTGAACTCTGATAAGGCCCCTTGCTTCTATGGAGGGAGCATCAAGAAGGGTGTATGAGTGTGTGCAGGAACATTCCTGCTGCACAAAGGTATGTCCTCCAAGTGTCCCTATTTTCTAGGGACAGACCCAGATTTACAGAAGCCGTCCCGGTTTCTAATTTGATTCCGAAATGTCCCGCTTTTCCTTAGGACATCCCTATTTTCATCGGAGGAATGTTGGAAGGTATGGAGTTATCTGATCCCCGAGCCATCTGAAGGCAGCCGTGTATGGGGAAGTGTTTTTAATGTTTAATATTTATTTTGTTTTTATATATGTTGGAAGCCCCCCCCCCCAGAATGTGGCTGGGACAACCCAGTCAGATGGGTGGAGTATTATTATTATTATTATTATTATTATTATTATTATTATTATTATTATTAAATAGGAATTATATAGGAATATGGAATAGTTCCATCAGAGAAATGTATCAGGGTATGCAAAGGTAAAATCTGCATTTGTTGCTCTCCCTGTTTTTCTTTCTGGTTCTGCCAACTGCTGGCATGTGGTCCTCATAAGGTTGCCCAGAAGGGATTGTAGATCTCAGGCTCAAAAATATTCCCCATTCCCATCCTTTTCTTTAACAAGGATTCTTTTTCCATTACCAGTATAAACTGTGCCAAATTTTTGCTTATGAAACATAACAGAAACTTTTCATAAATATTTGAGCCAGCTCCAGCTATATGACCACTGTAATGTTGCCAGTGTCACAAAGATGTATGGTGGTTTGGCTACAAATGAGTAATTATTGCTGGCTCAGCAACTTCAATTTGCCTACAAAGTTGGTTGTGTGTGTTTTTTTCAATAATTTTAAAGAGCGTTTTTATTTGCTTCCATTTTTGGATATGTACTGGGCTCCCTCTCTGAAACACGTGACTCATTTTCCAAGACGGGTGCCAAGCCAAGGCTAATAATGTGTCTTCCCAGAATTCAAATCTTTGCACTGCACAAAAGCAAGGGTTACAGAAAAGCAAAGGTATGCGACACGAAGCACAGCTAAACAAAATAGCAGGGCTTTTTGTTTTTGCCTAAAATCAAACTTTGGCAGATGCTAACCCTGTCTCTTCCTTTCAGTGTGATCAATCTGTCAGCCAAGTAGCTACTCCTTGCTTTTGTCACAGTTCCCAAGTAAGGTAGCAAAAAGCTGATGAAAGCAATTTCTGCAGAACTTGGAATTTTATTTTGTGTGGGCTAATCTAAAAGTGCACAGATCAAAGAACAGCACATGTTACTTGTGGAGCTACGGCCATAAATAGCATTAAAAGAACTGCCTTTATGATTCATTATTTCGATCTGCTGGAAGGTTTTAAAGGTCAGTAGTTGGCACTGGACAGCACAAAAGAGGAGAAGTCTTAAGAATGTTATGAAAGCTGCATTGTGCATATGACTTGTTTATTCAGAACAGCGGAGTGTAATGAGAGGGTGGTGGCTGTTATTCAGTTATATTTGCTGGAAAGCAAAAGGCCATCCAGTGAGCTGCTTGAGTAAGCAGGGATCTGAGCATGGGATTTCCCACATTTAAGCCTTACACTCAGCAATCATTGACCCAGTGATACTTTTCACTGGTTGGCCAGTGGTCTTAACCTTCCAGCCAAATCAAGAAGCGCTGTATAGTGAAAAGTCTTCTTGTTGCTTGGCAGAAGACTGAATTACCAGGGTTAATTGTTGGTTAACTGGTTAATTGTTACATTCATCCTCTGACAACATTGCCACACATGGGTGCCAATGTTTCTGTGGAACATGTGGAGTCAGAAATGTATAATACAAGTATAGTACAAGATTTCGATCTAAACAGAACACTTTTCCGGCAGGAATGTCCGGGGTCAAATCCTTTAAAAAAAAAAAAAAGCTAACAACTTCAATCCTAAAAAAAGTTCAACAACTTTGATCGGCCCTCACGCATGTTCACTTCATCAAATCCAGCCTCTTTGAAAAAAGTTTGGGCACCCCTGATTTAGGACCTCTCTCTCAAAGCCATGCTTCATTTTTTAATAGAGTACAAACATGTGCTGGAACATACCATGTCCTTTCTTATTCATAGGTCAAGTCATACTTTTTTTCCTTGAAGGATCAAATCAAAGGTCCAACTAATTTAGCATCTCGTTACCCACAGTGGCAATCAGATGCTTCTGAGAAGCCCACAAGTCGGGCATGAATGCTGTAGCCCTGTCCTTTTGTTGCCCTCTAGCAAGTGGGACACGGGTGGCGCTGTGGGTTAAACCACAGAGCCTAGGACTTGCCGATCAGAAGGTCGGCGGTTCAAATCCCCGTGACAGGGTGAGCTCCCATTGCTCGGTCCCAGCTCCTGCCCACCTAGCAGTTCGAAAGCATGTGAAAGTGCAAGTAGATAAATAGGTACCACTCTGGCGGGAAGGTAAACGGCGTTTCCATGTGCTGCTCTGGTTGGCCAGAAGCGGCTTAGTCATGCTGGCCACAGTACGCCGGCTCCCTCGGCCAATAAAGTGAGATGATGAGCGCCGCAACCCCAGAGTCGGTCACTGGTTTTCTACGTTGCCAAGATAAAAAACAGGACTGATTCCTTTTACAGAACTGTACCTAACAATCAGGAATTGATATTTAAGACATAGTACCTCTGAATCTGGAGGCTCAATCTAGCAATTACAATTAATAGCTGCTTATAGACCTATTTTGCATGACTTTGTCTAATCTAGTCATTGAGGTTAATGACCACTGTATCCTGTGGCAGCAAATTCCGTTAAGTTCATGAAGAAGTACTTTGCCATGAATCTACTGCCAATCAGTTTCAAAAGTTGACCACAAGTTCTACTACTGTGTGTGAGAGAGCATTTCCCACCTGCTATTTCCAAACCATACATAGTTTTAAATAAACCTCTGTGTTCACATCCTTCCTTAGCTGTCTTTTGTCATTTTATTTCCCATTTACTCAGTTTGGAGAATTCCTTTGGAGTGTTCTGCAATCAGCTTAGGTTTTTAATTTGCCGCTATCTGCAAACTTGGCTACGGTTGCCTCACTGCTTATCCCCAACTCCAGATAATTTATGAATAAATTAAATAGTCCCAGTCCCAGTACATCTCTCCATTGTGAGAACAGTCTGTTTACTCTTAAGAATGCTTGAATTATGGGGCTCAAAGGACTTCTCAACAAAATCCACAAACCCACCCAATTCTCACCCCAATTCAGTCAAATGATTTCCCCTGGGTCGTCAAAAAAGGCAATAAAGGGCTGGTTGTAAAACCTTTCTGCATCCTCTTGTAATTCAAGCACCAAGTCCAAGTCTTGTTTTGAACCAGTTACTGCTTCATCATTCACCAGTTACTGATCTATAAAAGGCACTGTCATTTATTCTACAACTCTTAAGTATATTGATGTGCTATACACATTTTAAATCACCTGATGCTTGCAAGGCAATGATTTTTATTTTTAATATTGCTGTTACCTACCCTACACTTACAACTACTAAGTTTCTTTTCTTGAAGTTCTATGTATATTATATCATATTATATTATTCACCAACCTAGTGTCCTCCAGCTGTCTGGGACTGAAATTCAGTTGCTGGTTCTAATATTTTCCTTGCACACTCTAAGTCTTCCAGGATACACATCAAATAACACAACATATTATTATTACTACTGATATAAATAACAATTTTCATCCCAAAACAGCATATCATAGCAACATTAATACAGTAGTATGTGTGTATTTTACTCTCTCTCTCTCTCTCTCTCTCTCTCTCTCTCTCTCTCTCTCTCTCACACACACACACACACACACATACTCTCTCCATATATAATCTACAGTGTGCTTGTGTGTGAGAGAGATAAATTTTGTATCCCATACCTTTCAACTGTTTTCAGAGTTGTACAAATAATTTAGTAAATAACAGCAGCTGCAATGCTACCATGCCCTCCTCTGGGCTCCTTGCCTTGCCCGCCTCTCCCTTTCACACTTTGTATGTAAGCTTGCGACCAGAGAGAAAGGATAGATGAATTCTAACAGGGCAAGAATTAAGACCGAACAAAGGGATGTGGTTCAGTGGAAGTGCTTCTGCTTTGCATGCAGAAGGTCACAAGTTCGATCCTGGGATCTTCCTTCTCTGTGGTAGATCAAGAGGATGGCAACAGAACAGACCTTTTCAGTGGTGGCTTAACGCTTGTGGAAGACTCTCCTCAGGGAGGCTCGCCTGGCACCCTCTTTGCCTAGTTTTAGGCACCAGGCAAAAACTTTCCTTTTTTTACCCAGGCTTTTGGCCCCTTTTAAAGAAGGTTTTTAAAGTATTTGTGGCCACTTTTGGTGGGAGGGGGGGGGGTCTGCTTGACTTCCCTTTTCATTTCTGACAGATGTACTTGCTAGGTTTTTAATGGTGTTTGTTGGAATTAGTTTTTAGTATTCCCAGAGCTTTTTTCTGGGCATACACATAGCCCTAAACATTTTGTGAATCTTTGTTCTATAGTCCATTTACTGTATTTATTTTTCCCAATTTGAACTATAAAATGGTGATTTTCTTGAGTCAAAACGAGACTACCCCTAAACATTTTTAAAGAAAAAAGCACTGAGTATTCCTAATGTGTTCGTAAGTTGCTCTGAGTTATTTTTACAAGTCGCTAATAAATAACAATAATCATCTCTGCACAAAACCAGAGAGAGCCATTGCCAATCAATGTATAGGCAATATATACGGACTTTGATGGAACAATGGTCCAGCTCAATATAAGGCAGCTCCCTAGGCAAGCCTGCTCCCAAATCTGCTGGTCCGGTGAAAGGCATCTCTTTACTTGTCTCTAGGGAGGGTCTGCATCCCAGGGATAGATCCTGCTTTGTGTGCAGAAGGTCCTAGGTTCAATCCCCCCCCCCCATCTCCTGGTGGGGCTGGGAAAGAGAGACTCCAACCCGAAACTCCAGGGAGCTGCTGCTGCTGCTGCCAGCCTGCGCAGACAATACAGACAGGCAGTGAGGCAGACAAACAGCATGTTAGGCATCATCTTACATGTTCTAAAAGCGTGTGGGGTGTGTGGGAAAAACCAACCAGTGCCAGATTTAGGTTTGATGAGACCCTAAGCTACTGAAGGTAATGGGGCCCTTTATATGCCCAGCTGTCCTTTGTCAACAACAAATTGTTGCTGTTTTTTGTGTTGAATATATGCTATATGGTAATTTATGGACCTAATAGCCATTTGCACAAGTTGCCATGCAACCAGTCCATGCAGAATGTAGGCACCCTATATATAGAAATGAGCAAACCAGTGATATTTTAGGGAGCAGGCGGGGCCCATGACTTACATCATAGGTGCCTACACAACACAAGACTGGATCTTGTGCATCCAGTCCCCCCCCTTTAATTTTTGTTGGGACCCCCAAGAGAGTGGGGCCCTAAGCTATGGCTTGTTTAGCTTATGCATAAATCCTGCACTAGCTGGGTGGGTGTGGAGAAGACCAACGCATATTCCCTTAATGACTACGTTGAGCTCCAGAGGCTCCTTCTCTGCGGGCGGCAATGCCCGACTACAGAGGAGGGGGAAACAACCCGAAGGCCTCACTTGAGGCGAGGCGAAGCCAGGCCCGCCACGAGCCGGCCTTAGGCCCCGCCCTCCGCGCTGCCATAGAGACCGTCTCTATGGAAGAAGGGGAGGAGGAGGAGGAGGAGGGAGGGATGCTGGTGGCGGCGATGGTCCTGTTTGGCGGCAGCAGCAGCAGCAGCAGCAGCAGCAGAAGCCGACGGAGCGAGCCATGGCGCGCTACGGAGCGGGGTCGTGGTCGCACAACAGGCGCAGCGGAGCCGCCCTCACCACCCTCCTGCTGACAGGTTGGTCTCTGCGAGAGCCCCCTTCCCCGAGCGGCAAGCGGCGCCCTTCCCGCCCGGGCTGCGCATTCCCTGGCTACGGCCTGCTCCGGAGCCCGCGACTCCGCCCCGGGGCCAAGCGGCGGCGGCGGCGGCTCCCCGGCTCCTCTCCCGGCGGCCTCAGTCCGGGGTTCTCGCCCCATTCCCGGCCGCCGAGGCAATGGTGGAAATTTCTGAACCTTCTGCAGAGAGGAAAAGGGCCGGGAGGGCTGGAGGCATAGGATCTGAAAAACAAGGGCATGTTCATTATTGCTTCCATGGCTGGACGCAGCGTGTGTGTCCCCCTCCCAAAAAAAACCACATCCCAACCCAACTCCCCCCCCCGGATAAATTTTTGGATTTCCACACAGGCACAAGTGGAATTTCGAAGGATAAATGAAATGGGTCGAAAATTTGGGTGGGATGGGATGCGGGGATGTAAATTAAGTGACACTGTGATCCTGATGGTTGCATGTAGAATATTTTGACCTGAGCATCCAGTTTAGAAGGATCCATTTATAAATATATGGACAGAAGTAATCCCCCCCCAAACACCCCTCTGTTCCATTTCAGAGGCAAGTATTTAGAATGAGGAGATAACATGTAGTAGAACATTAGTACGCTGTGTGCCGGCTTAGATTTAGATCATACTGAAGGACTGTAGATGATGGTTAATGTAAGACACATTCCTCTACTGCAGACCACCCACCAGCTGTGTGCTTGTTTGTGTGTGTGTTGGCCCAGGGCTTGGAATCACAGCCATTTATTTCACCCTTAGGATTACACCAGCTGGGGAAGCTTGGGCAAATAGCAGAGTGAGAATCCTATTTACCAGGAGAGGAGAACATACTTAAATGCTTGCCTGGGCAAACTAGGGCATAGGAAATAATCTTCAGAGCAAATGAAGGCATGATGAGGTATATTAATGCACAAGAAGAAACATGCAGTATACCATAAAAGCAAAGTATCTCACTGGGTAGCTGGTGTTTTAACAGTAGGTTGGAAACATACTGTATTTCAGTATTTGCCTTTTTGCTTGACTAGTGATGTTTGCAGGTACTTGTACTCCATGTTGCATTGTGAATATTTGTTACTGAGAAAGGGCTTGCCTTCAGAATTATGAGGAGAATGTTAAGGGCACACGGGATCAAATACTCCAAGGATAGAAAAAAAAGTGGGGAAACCTGTACTTTGCAACTGATTTTCTATTTCTTCAGATTAGAAAAACATAGAAGGCTGCCTTATTTGAAGTCAGAGCATAGGTCCACCATGTCTCAGACAGTATTGTCTACATTACAGCTCTCCAGAATTTCAGATAGAAGCATTTGCCAGCTGTGCCTGGAAATATCAGGGATAGAACCTGGGTCCTTTTACGTACATGACATGTGTCTGCCACTGAGCTTAATGTTTCCACTTGTCTGTGGTGAATAAGAAGGCACAGATAATTGCAACCTAAACATATTATATTGTCTTCACATACAAATTCCCTATTGAAGTAGTACCTTTGCTGGGCCAACTAAACAATCTCAAAATAGTGTGCAAACTCTCAAGTTCTCCAGAACTCTTAATTGGGTTAGGTAGTAAACAAAGTAGGTGGGATGGAGGAAGAAAAGTTTGCTGATACTAAAGGAGTGATGGCTGCATCTGGTTACAGCCCTTTGAGATAGAATGGGAGAGGAGGTGACAAGCATTCAAAGTAGGCTGCTTAGGTGCCATGTAGGTGTCAGGTTGCACTAAGGCTTGGTGGGAACCAGAACTATATAACTATGGCTCCTTCCCCATCTCTGGAACCACAGAAGATCATTTGTACTGGATCCCTCTTTGTATGGTGAGAGCTTACTTCAAGGGTGGGGGAACTGGATCTGGATGGTATGGTTTTCCCCACCCACTGCAGGCCAACTTTGACAGTTGGGTGCGAATGCCCACCTGACAGTCACTTGATATAACAGTGACATCAGGTGACCCAGTTTCCTTTGCTTGCACAATTTGAAATCAAACCACTGTGGGAAAAGGCAGAGCCCTTTTGCAAGCACCAATAATCAACTGATTGTTGGTGCTTCCAAAGTCCAGTGCCCTGGCAAGGACACTGTGATTGTATGTCATCAGGCTGTGTTCAGATCTTAGGCTGAACACAGGCTGAATATTTCGAAGTTGATGTAGGAGTCAATGGCTTTGATCTTCTGTCCATGTGTTCATATAAACAGAAATGTCAATTGAACAAGGAATCTGCTTAGTATAGGACTTTCCCTTTTCAGTATCAACCTAGCATATTCCAGTGATGTGTTTTTTTCCTGCAAAATTTTGATCTGGATTTTTTTCTAATGGATTAGGATAATTTTTATCAGATAATTTTCTGATGCCCAATACAGGAGCTAATTTATGATGTTTATTTTTCTTATACTGTATTTAGTAAAATTAAGTTTGCCATATATTGAATTTACAATTGACATCTGGGCATTACTGCTAATAAACATATGAAATATAATTTCTTTCTGCAGAAAAATAAAGCACTGTAAAAATGCCTGCTCTAAATCACAGGACTATATTGAGAATTCAGTGCATTTGCACTAAAATCCAATAATGTCTAAAGAAACGTAACTGATGTAGTGTTTAGTATCAAGAGCTTCTTGCATAATTTCAAATCACACTGCATATGAAAGGTCTGGATTCCTGGAGACAAGGGTAAATGATAGTTGGAGTGGAATGTTCAAGAAGTTATGAACTGTAGGGTTAACTGGATTATAGGGAGAAATATGTGGTTAGTTAAATACATGTGGAAGACAAGATTTGGAAAGCACTCTTGTCATTTAAGTACATAAACTGTGTGGGGCAAGTTGTATATGATACTGTATTCTGCAGCACTTGAATGTGAGATTATCATATTATGTGATGCCTGCATATATTTAGATATAAATAAAAAAAGTATTCTGACCCCCTTAAAGAATAACATAATTGATATGGCATAAGCTTTCACAGACTACAGTCCACTTCATTAGATGCATGAAATATTAACCTGAGTTATAAGGTATAAACAGTGCTTTTTCTGGGGGGACGCAGGGTTACGCATACCCCTAAACGTTTTGTGAATCTTTATACTTTTGTCCATTTACTGTTTTTATATCCCCCAATTTGAACTATAAAGTGGTGATTTTCTTGACTCAAAATGAGAGTACCCCTAAACATTTTTTTTAGAAAAAAAAGCACTGGGTATAAACCTACACACATGGTTTGGGGAAGATTGTAAAATTGAAATCAGAAGGAAGACTTCAGAGGGAAATGACTGCTGTGTACACACCTTCGCGTTTGCTTTGCACCCAGTGCACTCCCACTGCTGGTTTGTGAAGCACAACATTATACACAGTCCACATCTACTCTGTAGTTTTCTGAGGAAATGCTTCGTTTTGAGGTGTTTCCCCCTAAACCCCCTTTGATTAGATTTGAAAACTTATGACACGTGAAGACATCCACACCCCCACTGGTGTGTGTGGACAGACAGCAAACAACTTGGAAACATATCCAAGTGTACTGATGCGTACAACAATGTACAAATGTGATTTGAAACGCAACGGGGGAAAGGAAAATTGTGTTTTAAGTCAGTACACAGCAGAAACTCGGAAAAGTACTTTCCTGTAACTTACCTGCATCTGGTGAAGTGGCCTGTTGTCTGTAGTGGCCTGTAGTGTTTTACACTACTTATATAAGGCTATGAAGTTGTTGTTAGTCTTTAGAGTTCCACATGACTCTTTGTGGTTTTTGCTACAGAAGACTTATCAACAGCCATTCTTCAGGTCAAGATTTTATGTTATGTGTCATTTATCAATATATTGAGTGCTTTTTTCTGGGGGGATGCAGGGGGACACATACCCCTAAACATTTTGTGAATCGATAAGTTTGGCTTCATTGAGGGGCAGTATTTCAATATGAGTAGGAAAATGAAAGTACAAAAAACATTTTTTAAAGGGAAAAATATATGCATTAAACTTGTTGTGTTTGATCTGCTGCTTTCGCCCAGATTGTACTTCTGGAGAAGTACATTCCTAATTAGGGTGAGTACAAATGCAGAATTGTCCATAAAAAATAACTTCCCTCAGTCCATTCCTTCCTGATTAGTACGTGCAGAGTACGGTATTTCAAAGCAAATTATATTCTAACTGGTGGCTTTTGATTTCTGAGAAACTGTTGACATGATATTAATCCAGTTTGCCTTGCATCTGTTTTATTTTGGAAAGCTTTTTTCTTGCACTCTGCTGGTGGCATAATTGGAACAGTTAAATGGAAGACCAAACACGTCATCAGTTATGTTAGCAGCAGCATAAAGGCTGCTGAGAAGAATGGTGAGTTTAGGTTGAAAAATATTTGGGATTAATCAACCTCCCCCTGGTATATTAGATTTGATGTATTAGTGGTGTGTATTTCACTAATAACATGATGTGGAAATAAATGGCAATTATATAATGTTCTAATCTTCTAAGCTTTAAGAATTCCTCCTTCTAATCTTTTGTTTTCAACTAAATTTTCAGTTATACTATGTGGATTCCTTTTCCCAAAATAATGGTTCTGGATAAAATATTGTGAATTTCTTGTTGTTGGTGTCTCCTTAAAACACATCTGCAATCTGCTAAGTGCAATAATAATCTCTTTATCATAATAAATGTGTCGTTTTTATTACTTGTTTGTAGCAATTGGCATAATTTATTGCGCACGGTTTTAAAAATGTCAGGACGCTTGGAGAAAAGAGGTAGCTAAATACTTCCATTTAATGCAAAATTGTCACATCAGGGTTTTGGAGGTTTTTTTGTTTTGCTTTTTTAGGTGTCTAAGAGTATTTTTAATTTTATTTATTTGAAACATTAAATACAATAATGTGAAAACTCAAGCTTTCTTTTTCATATTCAAGGCAGCAGCAAACCAAGATTAAACAATACCAAATATATATGTATGAAAACAATCCATTTTTAAAAAAATAACCCAAGGACTACAGAACCAGTAGCAGGAATTCAGACCTGTTTGAGTATTCATCCTGATTTGTTTGCAGAGTGTTTTCAGCGAGATTATAAGACATCCATTGATGGTTTAGCATTCATTTGCTTTGTTTTAGGGTGGTTATGCGATGGTGCATCAATTAGTTGTTGCACCCACCGAGGGCCATGGGTAGGCAGGGGTGCTGTGCAGTCACTCCAGGGGCATCGGTGGCAAAAGCTGGGTGCAGGCTCTGCTCACCCTCCAAGCCTCTTTCTCTGGGGCGCGCACACCACCCCAGGGTGCATGTACACCTGTCCCAGGCACCAGCAGTACATGATAAGCCACTGACTCCCAGAACCCACTAAACAAGGCAGAGCTCTTAAAGCTCTTTCTAGGCTGGAAAAACCCTATGCAAAAAGAGCTTAACACCAAGCTCAACCAGCCAGATTTCAACCTCATAAAGTCAAAATCTCACAAGTTAAGACAGTGTTTCCCAACCTTGTGCCTCCAGCTGTTTTTGGACTACAATTCCCATCATCCCTTGCCACTGGTCTTGCTAGTCAGGGATGATGGGAGTTGTAGTTCAAAAACAGCTGGAGGCACAAGGTTGGGAAACACTGAGTTAAGAACATGTAAGTTGCATGACTTGTGGCCAAGGCAAAGAACAAGTAAACATTTGCTACACAAATGTTACAAGAAAAGCACCATGAGAGTTAGTGACTTTTGACATCTTTGTAGTAGTTACCGGTATATCAAATGATTCATGGCAATTTGGCATTGTATTCCTTTTTTAATTTTGTTACGAGTGGGATGAGAATCGGTTCTGGTGGTTTTCCCAGTCAAAACTCTTTTAACAGGTGGCAGGCCTCTTATCTCTCGGTTTTTAGTGGAAGTCTGAACATAGCATACCACTGAATCAGTCATGGGTTTCCTCTTGCACCTGTGCCCACTTAGACTGCTGGCTGTTGAAGTGGAGCAGCATTGAAATATATGGCACAGTAGGAGATGCAACATTTGGCCAATAACAGCTTGGGGAGTATCACACCAGCAAAAGTCCATAGACAAATGTGGCAATATTGTATTTGTGAGCAGGTACTGTGAAGGACAGCGAGTGTCCTCAAAGAATTGGGAAGAGTGTATATTTGCACTGATAGATAGATAGATAGATAGATAGATAGATAGATAGATAGATTCCCAAGTGGAGAAGCAGGGAAAAACATTGGTTTGTCACCATAGGAAGAGCCCTGCTAGATCTCACGAAGGTCCATCTAGTCCAGCATCCTGCTCTCACAGTTGTCATCCAGATGACCATGGATAGCCTACAAGCAGGGCATGAGGAGGACAATAGTTCTTTCCAACTGTTGTTATCCAGTGACTGGTATTCAAAGGCATGTTGCCTCTGATCCTGATAGTAGTACATACCCAATGTGATAAGTAGCCATTGATAGCCTCGGCCGCCATGGGTCCGCCAAATCCTCCCCCCTCCCCACCAGACATCTAAGTTGGTGGCTCTTGCTACATACTGTGGTAGTGATTTTCACAGTACAGTGGTACCTTGGTTCTCGAACGGCTTGGCTCCCAAACAAATTGGCTCCCAAACGCCACAAACCTGGAAGTAAGCGTTCCAGTTTGCGAATGTTTTGCGGAAGCCGGACGGCCGACATGGCTTCCGCTTGAGTGCAAGAAGCTCCTGCAGCCAATCGGAAGCCATGCTTTGGTTTTTGAACGGTTTCTGGAGTCGGAATGGACTCCCAGAACAGATTAAGTTTGAGAACCAAAGTACAGTGGTACCTCGGGTTACATTCGCTTCAGGTTACATACGCTTCAGGTTACAGACTCCGCTAACCCAGAAATAGTACCTCAGGTTAAGAACTTTGCCTCAGGATGAGAACAGAAATCGTGCTCTGGCGGCGCAGCGGCAGCAGGAGGCCCCATTAGCTAAAGTGGTGCTTCAGGTTAAGAACAGTTTCAGGTTAAGAACGGACCTCCGGAATGAATTAAGTACTTAACCCGAGGTACCACTGTGCAGTGTGGAGAAGTACTTCCTTTTATCTGCTCTAAATCTTCCAAAATTCAGCTTCATTGGATGACCTTGGGTTCTAGAATTATAATCCGTTAACTGAAGGGCACAAGCCCCTTTTGGGGATACATTTGGGCTTTATTTTTATTTATTTTTATTACCGGTACTGTACTTCCCTTGCATATGCACCAGTGGATGTTTGATCAGAGGAGGGTCTACACTGCAAGATGGTCTGAGAAGCCTGCAGATTGCCGTCTGTTTGCTGTTCTGTTTCAGACCTTGTGGCCATCCTGTTCTGGAGAGGTTTCTGCTGCTCTGGTTGCAGAAGTGAAGGGTTACTCCAGCTGGAAGCTAGAAGGCATTGCGAACTTCATTCCCTTTGTGCCGTTCCAGAGCTCTGCTCCAGCAGGAGGAGAAACAGCTGATTCAAAGAGTTTGCTTGCTAGAAGTGAGAAATGCCACAGTTGTAGTGAGGCCTTCATTTCCCAGTGTTAGCTAAGGTCTCCTTGCTACAGTTTTACGAAGGGAGTATTGGGGCCAATCTATTCTATCAAGTGATGTGGGACAATTCAGTGATGCTTCTTGATAGGTGCGCACAAATGCTGGTAAAATGTTCACATTCAATTTATCAGCATGTCAAAGGGCTGAACAGTCTCCAGCATGCCCAAATTGCATCATATGATTCATTTAAAACATTCTGCAATTTAATCGCTTGACATGATCACAGAAAGGCCCGACTGTCTTTTTCACTTTTGCGTTTAAACTGAATTTTAATTTTGATGAGGATGACGGGGTAGCCTAAGGTTTCCTGAATGATCAACATGACCTAGATGATTAGAAATCTCCCTAACTATTGGTGCCACTTTTGTTGATACACCAAACAGCAAGGAATTCTGGGTTACAATGGGTATGGAATCTTAAATAGGAACCCGCATTCCCCCTGGAAAAAAATCTTGAGTTTCATATTCAATGAATAATGAACATTACTGAATTTAGACATCACACATTCTCTCGTGAGCCCAATCAGTGTATGCATTTATTCAGTGAAAGGATAACTGGAGAAGTTCAGTTGTGTGTCTCCTAAGGACACAAAGAATAGGAAATATGTATTTTCCAGATAGGAAAGACTTGTTGAAAGCGATAACCTAATTGTAATAGTAGTTGTGAATGCTACTTGTGCCACTTGATAGCAGCTTTCAGTGATGAACTTTTGGAAGCCCTTGCCCTCCTCCATTATTATGAGAAAATCAGTAGCTCTAAAATATGGGATATATCATCCTTATTTATACAAAGACAAACAAAACATTGAAGTCAAGTGTGTTGAGTACTGATATAGGCACAGATTGTAGGCATTCCAAGTCATTACTGTGACTTGAATAAAGTACCCACTCAAATGTAATGTATTTATATTTGTATCTGAATTAGTTTTTTAATCATCTGTGATTGTATATTTTTTTTACACCCTGGGCCCTTTTTTCCTTGAGGTACATGTAAATACATTAAGATTAAGATTCCCAAGGTGTGTTACAGTATCAGTCTCAGAAGACGAAAACCGCAAACTCAGATGAAACATCACAATTAAAACCAGCATATGCAAAATTTGAAGGTGTCTTAAAACTCTTCCAGGCAGTCCCATCATTTATCAGTAAACATCAAACTGCTGCAGAAGGCCAGAGCGAAGGGGTATGTTTTAGTTGGCGCCAAAAGTTAAACAAAAGTTGGCAGTAACCAGCTTAGAGAGAAGGATGCTCCTTTTTTAAAAAACAACAACAACCAAGCATCTCATTTTGCATTTACAGATTCATTTATGTAAAACTACACAGACACAGCTGGATGTGTGTTTTCTGCTGCCTGATTGATGCCCATATGAAAAGAGATCCCATATCTTGCTCCCTCTTCTGCTCTTCCGATAAATGCCTAAAATATTATTAAAAGGATTCTAGTTAATAATATTTTAGATGATGGTATGACACAGTTAAGGATGTAATGCAAATAGCACTATTGGACCTTTTAACTTTTTAAATCAATAAAATAGCAAACTGAGGTTCTGCCCTCCCCAACAAAAGGCCTGTCCCCCCAAAGAAATCCTGGCTACGCCCATGTAAAGGTGTGCTTGGAGGTTATTCAACTGGTCCTGATTCAGAAGTAGGCATTCAAGGCAGCTTGGTGCATATAATTCGCTGTGTTTCCCCCCCTTCCAGTCACCGTTTTAATTGTGCCGACTGCTGCTGGCCAATTTGCCAGCGGCAGGAACTGTACCTAAACATGCAAAGTCTGCATGTCACATTTAAACCATAGTTAAACTATGGTTCAATGTAAACACACAGCATGCTGGTGCACCTTGCTGAAAAATTCCTGCTCTGTACCTACAGCTGCTGTGTTGCCAGAATATAAGCCAAAGTCTGACATTGTTGTGATGTGCAAACCCGCACTTAGCATTTGCTTTCCCCAAACAAACCATGGGCAGTAAGCCAAGAACAAACCTTAGTTACTTGTTCATGGCTCATTTGGAGAGAAAGAAACCATGACCCTGTGTTTGGACATCATGACAAATGAGACTTTATAATAATTTATATAATAATTTATTATTTCTACCCCGCCCATCTGGCTGGGTTTCCCCAGCTACTCTGGGCAGCTTTCAACAGAACATTTAAAACAGAATAAAACTTCAAACATTAAAAACTTCCCTAAACAGTGCTGCCTTCAGATGTCTTCTAAAAGTCGGATAGTTGTTTATTTCTTTGACATCTGACGGGAGGGCGTTCCACAGGGCGGGGGCCACTACTGAGAAGGCCCTCTTCCTGGTTCCATGTAACCTCACAGTGAGGGAACCACTAGAAGGCCCTTGGCACTCGACTTTTTGCTTGTTTCCTAGCCATGCAACAGGAGCAGGGGAGATATGGAGCAAGAAATCATGGTGCAATTACATCAAACAATTGGTTGTTAAATATTGTTTACTGTGATGTGTGAACTAGGTCATTGAGAAAATATTCCTCCATGGATGGAGAAGAGAGCAACAATGGGGACCCTAATAGAGCAAATAGATTATTTATAGCCATTCATTATAATACTGAAACGCCTTTCGTCACGCTTTTGTTTGTTATTTAATTTTAACTTCTTAACGCTGCTTTCCTAAGCATGGAAGTAATTCCTATTGGAATCGATAGGATTTGCTTTCAAGTAGACTGTAAGGCGATACCTGTTGTTCAACTTCTTTTTTATCAAAATATGCAAAAATAAAAACAAAACCCACCACCTTCTACAATGCATAGTTAACTGATACAAATTATAATTCCTTACAATACTCAAAAGGACAAAGCAGAATAATTCCTCCTTTGTCAGCGACATGCTAAATGGTTGAATTTTGATTGCTGCCTACGCCTGCATAGGAGTTGTTAGCATACATAAGAAAGAAGAAGCATTGCTTTGCGTGTCTTCTGTCGTCCTCGTCCACTTCTTAACTTGTCATTAATAGGGATATCCTTTTCTGCTTCCCTTTTCCCAAAAATGACTTGCGGCATTTTGAATGTGTCCTACTTTTTCATACCCTGTCTCTTCTCTCTGCTCCTCCTTTCCCAGTGTACACAATCCTCTCGAAGGTGCACTCCGATCATACGGTGTACCCTTCCGCTGGAGTTCTGTTTGTCCACGTCTTGGAGAGGGAATATTTTAAAGGGGAGTTTCCTCCTTATCCAAAGCCTGGTAAGAAATGCTTACAGTTTTATAAATATGTTTCAGAGTCATTAAATAACCCTAATTACTTCGCATTTGCAGAGAGAGAGAGAGAGAGAGAGAGAGAGAGAGAGAGAGAACACGCAATGGTGGAGCAGGCGGGTGTGCAAGGCAATCCTGTACATCAGGGGTGGGGAGTCCCACGCCTGGGACCAAATACCACCTTGCAACAGCCTCTCCTTTTCACTGTGGCACACAAACCCGGCCCCCGTGCTACTGGAGCTGCTATTATTAGTCCCAAGAAAGCAGCTTCCATTGGCACCAGTGGAGACTTCCCTCCCAGACCTTGTAGGAGCATTTGGGCCATGCATGTATCAATTTTCAGCAGCAGCATTACAAGGGAGGAAAGGGTTAAATCAGGCACACACCCCCAAACTCGGCCCTCCAGATGTTTTGGGACTACAACTCCCATCATCCCTAGCTAACAGGACCAGTGGTCAGGGATGATGGGAATTGTAGTCTCAAAACATCTGGAGGGCCGAGTTTGGGGGTGCCTGGGTTAAATCTTTACCCCATTTGTGCTGCAGTCCCAGCAGAAATCCTCCACGCTTACTGTTTTTTTGTTTGGGTTTTTTGTGTTTATTAAACAAACAGAGGTGATTGCAACTGTTGTGTTTCGCATTGCCTCTATTTTGGCCTGAAATTATAGTTTCTTTAATATAGCAATTAAAGAAACCCATTTCTTGAGTTCAGTGCTGTTTTTCTGCATTTTTTAAATGCAATGTAGGGCACAATCTACAGCTGTAGACAGTCATCTGGCTTCCATGAAATAAATCTGGGACAATTTTAGTCCAGTTTAACAAAATACTTTAAATATATTTTGGCAGTTCTGTAAACGAAGAAAGTATGTGATTAATTCTACTTGTTTTTCTTTTGCTTGGTATGTCATATAGCTCTCAAGCCAGCAGCAGAACAAACTCTTTACTGTACAACTCCCTTTAGCTAAGCTGCAATCTGCACCTACCTAGGAGAAGTGGATGGGAGATAATAGACCAACTCTAGAGCCCTCTGCAAATAGTAGAGTTGATACACAGATATTTACGTCTGAGTAAATAGGCAGAGGACTGCACTGCACATCACACTGAAATTTATGCAGATGTTTGCAGTCTCAGGAGCCAGGATTTCCATCATGGCTGGTTTGGGTTAGTGCATCTTTATGGGTGTTTTTGAACTAAAATGCAAAACCTATCAGTTTGACTTACAGAGTGTAAATGCAGAATTATGATTCTTTCATGATCATAGCGGACTACCAAGAACAAGAATTATTGACACCTTGCAGTCTCCTGCTTTGTCATTTGCATTGCATGAAAATACTGTGCTGTTCACTTGGTGACACTGTATTTTAAATTGGATGTCCTGTTTATCCAGGCGAGATGAACAATGATCCTATAACTTTTAACACAAACCTAATGGGTTACCCTGACAGACCTGGTTGGCTACGATACATCCAGAGAACACCCTACAGCGATGGAGTCTTGTATGGGTCACCGACAATAGACAATGTGGGAAGACCGTCTGTCATTGAGGTAGGTTTGCTGCAAAATATTTTATCTAGACATGTTGTCATGGATAACTATGTGTTGTATGATAACGTCCCTTGATGATAATTAAAAAAACACAGCCTGATCGCCAAATAATTTTTTATAAAAAAAAAAAATCAAACATCCAATTTCATTGTTTTCATGTCTTCCTTCTGCCAGCTTCATATATTTGGTGAATTAAGCTGCTTATGAAATCTAATGCCACAATAAACCAATGATTTCAAAGCGTCACAGCACTTGGCCTTTAGGCAGCCTGAAAGAGATCCCAGGATTTTATGACCTGGCCGTGACCTTGTACCAGTCGTTAATCCCATCCCTTTTTTGAGTGTTCAACAGCACAGGGTCAAGGAGTGGGACCCGCTGAGTAGCCGCACTCTGACATTGCATTCCTCCTCTGATATCTGCACATACAGCACAAGCAGTTGTTGTAAGGAAACTTTCATGCATATGCCGTATTGGCCTGAATATAAGCCTCACTTTCCCCCCCAAATTCCGACTGAAAAGTTAAAGTGCGGCTTAAATTTGCAACCTTAGCAAAAATGGCTTTTATGATATCTCTGCAGAAGCGGACATACGGTGAAACGGAACGGGTGTGAGTGCCTGCGTAACTTTAAGGGAGCAGCTTACATTTGGGTATTGTCCTTTTCCTCCCCCCCCCCGAATTTTAAAGGTGCAGCTTATATTCAGGTGCGGCTTATATTCGGGCCAATACGGTAATCAGTGCTTTTTCCCCAGAAAAAGGTTTAGGAGTACACAAAAAGGCTCCTCTGGAACAACTGTGCATGTGAAAGCCATCTCCCTGTGGAATATTTGCTCTGTACACGAGGACTTTGGAGAAGAGCCCATGATGCCAGGGTGGAGCTCCTTCGTGTGTCCTTGCACATTCTGTGTTTTTGACCACAGGAGCTAAGAATGGCCAGATAAGGCTGCAGAGTTCACCTTTTATTGGAGAGTGTGTGTGCTTGGCACCTGGAATTGCAAACTTTTGCACAAGGTAGGCAGAGCTATAGAAATGTGGTCGTGTATGTAAAATATGTTCTCATATTGAGAACAAGGGAACAGCAGCTGCATTCAGATATGCAATTGTACATGTAACCCATTGAAAAGAATGAACAGCATCTGTACCTGTATGCATATCAAGTTGAAAGCAATGGAGAGGATCTATGTGTAGGTGTACTGTACATCTGATTTATGCTAGCAGTTTGTAAAAACAAGGGTAGCTGGAAATTTACAGCATGAACCTAGATATGTCCCATCCTAGAAGTGAAGTCCTATAGAGTTAGGTGGGGCTTACGCCCAGGGAAGTGGGGATAGGATTACATCTTTAGTGATGTTTCTATGGATTTCTGAGACCAGGTGAAAAACTTAGAAAGCTCCATGGAAATGAAATGACAAATGTCACCCATTCCTAGGGACAATCATTCACCTTCTAGATCAGTTGTCTCCTACCTTGGGTCCAAAGATGCACCTTTGTGACACGTAAGGAACCCTGTGAGTTCAGAGCATCTATTTACAGCAGTGGTCTGCTGGGTGCATCTGGAGTGCAACTTATTTACCCTTTATTGACATGGATGTGCTCCTTAAAATCTTTGGTGGTGAAATGGAATCTTGGAAGTCTTCTAATTCTGTCCCAGTTTACTGACAAAACTTGACTGACTGGCTCAGAATCAGGTTGGGCATGTTGGTTTGTTTTGTATATTTCTAGGCCACTTTTTAGGGCAAAGCCTTCCCTAGGTGCCTTCACGTGAAAACAACTGCATAATTCAGCAGAGGTCCCTAACCTTTTTGGCACATTTGGAAGACTAAGAAACTGATGCGGGTATCACAAAATAGTCATTTCTCAGAAGAAAACCCAGCAATGCTCAGAACACTCCCCCCCCAAAAAAAGTCCATGCAAAATATATGCACCCTCTAAAAACAAATAACATATAGACAACAACAACAACAACGTATAGACAAAAAAAGCAGGCAACACCCTGAACCAAACCACCAAAACAACAACAACAAACAAACCTAATAATAAGCATTCCAGAAGAAATGTTTTAAATTCTGGAAATTGTAGATTTGTCTTGGTCTGGTGCATGTAATGTCTTTCATTCTGTAGTTGCATGATTTGTACTTATATATTGTATTGTGATGGCTGTTGGCTAGAAACAAAAATCTATTGACTAATTTTAAAAAAGCAAAACAAAATTGGGAAGGGCAGGGAGCCTTAGTCAGTGGCAGAAGTGTCTGAGGGTCCTGTGGTCCCCATGGGCACCACACTTGGGATCCCAGGAACACAGTGTCCATGTTTCAGTAAAAGGAATATTGTAACGTAGCACCCTAAAACAGTCCACAGGCCAGCAATACAGTGTTATAAATGTAACTAAAAGCAATTAAAAACATTCAAGTTATCAACAATAGAAATTCATTAAGAAGTTGCCAAAAACTAGTGGGGGTTTTTGGAGCCCATTTTAAAGCTTGTTCTGATGAGGCCTTATGCAAATCACTTGGGGGGGATAACATAACCAAGGGGCTTTCACTTGGAAGGCCCTGTTTCTCATAGCTGCTCATATGCTTAATTTTACGGGTGGGCCTAAGAGCCTTCTCACTAGTTTTCGTCCATTTGCTGTTATTTGGCTAGCTCTCACATAATGTATGCTCTCCCCCCCCCCTTTTTTAAGGTATAATGTGTTTTCCCTTCTCCCCTTTTGTCCTTCCACAAAAAGCTTGAGGGGCCCAACCACTGCCCAGGTTTCTTGCCATCTAACGCTGGCTTTTCACAGCATTGTTGAATAACCATATATAGAATTGTCGAGCTAGATGCAAGTTTTCCGTGCTCAACTGATAATAGTTTTTGGAAATATAGTAACAAGTTTCTGGTCTATGTTTCTTCTTTATTAGATCACTGCTTATAACAGGCGCACTTTTGAGACGGCCAGGCATAATTTGATTATTAATATAATGGCAGCAGAAGGTAAGCATTTTAGATTGCATTGATACATAGTATTACACCATTAGGAGATTATTATAGAATAAATAAATGGCAAAAGGATAGGAAAGAGGTATGCCAAGCTTTGCTGTATTTAGTTAATTGTATTTTATTTTGTTATTTCCAAGCCACCTCTGTTAGAGAACTCTCCTTCATTCTATTATAAATATTTTGAAATGTTTGCATTTATATTTTTAAAAAGAGTGTGTACTTGAAAAGTGCATCTGGTCTGTTACTGTGGATTACAGGGAGAGCCAAGCGGTGGCTTAGGAGCCTCACCCAGCTTCTAGAAAATTTTAGATATCGGAATGACATAGTAGTTCAGTTCACACATTGTGAGCCATTTATGCCAAGACTTAAGTGCTCATTCCCTTACTTTTCAGTCCCTTACTTTTCTTAGAGTGATCATCACCATGGTTTGCCTCAAGTCAGAACGAGAAACCATAGTGTGAATGATGCGAATTTCTGATCTCAGTTTGTAGGCAAACTGTGGTTTGTGCAAACCAGCAAGCGAGGGAGAGAACTGGAGTGCATAAGGCAGGGGAACAAGAAACTACACGAGTCTTAGGTGCTGACATGATCAGCCTCGGGATGGGCAAATCCTCCAATTTCCATTTCTCATTTTTTCATTCTTAAGTTCTGTTCTCCACTTTCCCACATCAGTTTGTGATCTATTTATTTTAAAAAGACCTTAGGAAAATTCACCAGTGTATTAGGGCATTCCCCCCCTCCCCATATACCCATTTTTGAAAAGCAATTTTCCCTCATATAATGCAATTTTGTATTCTATTTTCATGCACACTTTACCCTAGTATGTGCAGTTGTGTACACATCCCTTGTCTGGATAACTGCATTGCAAAATTTGGAGAAATGTGAATTTCAAAGGATGGTTGTGTTTTGTGTGTATGTGTTTGTAAAGGTTCCAAGTGGTTGCTCGAGAGCAAGCAGGCAAATACCTGCCTGCTTGGCTGTAAAGCCTTGCTTTAGCTGCAAAAATAAACTTTGTCTGTCCAGAGCGCCACTCTCCTATGGCTGGCTCATTCACTGCTCATAAACTTGCCCCAGCAAAGTAGTTTCTTGATGCCCAGTCTGCCCTTCCCCTCTCTGCGCGGAAGCCTACTGCGCAAGGAGGGTGTGGGTAATGGAGGACCCCACTCCTCCCCGCTTTGCCCAGGCAAGGTGTCCTGGCACTGCCTCACATCCTCCAAGCCCTGCAGCTCCTCTCCGCTGGAGGCATGGTTACTCTCCTCCGTTGAGGAGGAGCTGCTTCCCACGATCCTTGGAGGCTATCTGTACTCCATTCGGCTTTTCCTCTCTCCCTCCTGAACCAATGGCAGTTCCCTGACAGTGTTGTTTCAGAAAGTGTGATTAAGTAGGTGCTCCTTTAAATGTGGACTGAGTTGAGCTTCTCCCCCATCCTTCAAGCAACCAAATTCAAGCCAGTGGTTTAGTACAGAGATCGTGCAACCAGCCGTCTTGTATCTGTGGTTAAGAGACTGGATGTCTCTTGAGCATTTGTGGAAGTTGCTTTGCAAGCCTTAGATTTATAAAGGATCTTGGATTGCTTCACACTCGGTTATATTTAGAAAATGACAGTGCTGTATTTCTGATTTATTATTCTGCCTTCTTTGTAATTTTGTAAAAAGACAAACCTAAGGCATAATTAATGTTCTCTTTGCAATTAGATTTTCCTTTACCATATCAAGCAGAGTTCTTCATTAAAAATATGAATGTAGAGGAAATGTTGGCAAGTGAGGTTCTTGGAGACTTCCTTGGAGCGGTGAAAAATGTTTGGCAGCCGGAGAAACTGAATGCCATAAACATCACCTCAGCTCTTGATAGGGGAGGCAGAGTCCCACTTCCTATTAATGACATGAAAGAAGGGTAAGCAAGTTTTCATTATATTTCTTCTAGCATTCCAGATATTTTAGAATGTAGCTTGCAACAAAAGCAGTAAAGAATCTTAAAGCAGGGGTTGCCAATCTTTCTGGGCTAGTGAACGTATTTGGAATTTTGAGCAAGTGCCATTCATTCAAGTCACCAAATGGCTGCTGTGTGAGTTTGTGGCATAACACAAAATGGCAGCTGTGGGGGGGGGGTCACATCTGGGTTAATGGGCTTGCGCACAATTATTATTTTTTGGAAAGCAAATAATAGAAATGAGCGGTACACTTCTGTTAGGTTCTGCTGGTTTTCCAGAACAGGCTTTTATCAGGTAAGAAAATGCCAGGAAAACTGAACAGAGTGCTTCCTGAATTCAGCCAAGATAATATCTGCTTCCTTGCAATTTCCACTCATTGATTCTAGTCCTATGAGCCATTGCTCATAGGGCTTAGTTTCCAGACCCAGTAAAGGTAAAAGGTAAAAGACCCCTGGATGGTTAAGTCCAGCCAAAAGCAACTATGGGGTACAGCGCTCATCTTGCTTCAGGCTGAGGGAGCTGGCGTTTATCCACAGACAGCTTTCTGGGTCATGTGGCCAGAAGGACTACACTGCTTCTGGCGCAATGGGACACCGTGATGGAAGCCAGAGTGCACAGAAACGCCACTTACCTTCCCACCACAGTGGTACCTATTTATCAACTTGCACTGGTGTGCTTTTGAACTGCTAGGTTGGCAGGAGCTGGGAAAGAGAAACCGGAGCTCACACTGTCGTGGGGATTTGAACTGCTGACCTTCCTATTGGCAAGCCCAAGAGGCTCAGTGGTTTAGACCTCAGCGCCACCCTAATCCAGACCCAGTACTCCTGATGTGGCTTGGCTAGCACAGAATGAAGTGGGATTATTATGTCTCATAATTTAGAGACGATGCTTCTGGTAAGGTAGCTGAAGGTTGAGTTAGATTTTAAAGCAGCTGCATAGTGCTGCTGGCTCATGTTCAGCTTGTGATCAAACGAGATCCTTTCTACTCATGCTGCTGCAAAGCCAGGTTCTGCTTGCCGCCACCCAGTCCCAGCCTTTACTTGGAGCTTTGGGATTTTTTTTTTGGGGGGGGGTTGTACCTAAATACAGAACTACATACTTATCTTGGTCAAATTTTAACCTGTGGGGTTGGGTCCAATATCTCAGCCTGCCATTGCTCCCGAGTGCATGGTTTGTGAAGGGTGCAGCTATACCACACTGTGGCTTAATGCAGTTGAGGTTGATGAAACTGGCTAGGAAATGGTCAGTGCACTAGAAGTGCTTCAGACAGACTCCAACGAGGCACAGCTTAGTGGTTGTTTGATAGACTCTGCCATGGCAGTGGGGAATTTGCTACCATTGCATCCTCTCAGTGCCATCCAGAGAGCTTTCCCGAGTAACAAAGATACCTTTTCAGCCTTGTCTCCTTCCCTGGGTTGAGGATCACTGCAGTTGTCCAGTGTTGCTTTGCTTGGGGCGCTCTGCAGGCAAAGTTGCTCGCATGCAATCTAATCTGACTGAGACTCTGCTAGTTCTGTGGTTTCTCAGAGGGGGGGGGGCGGACTCAGTGCCCTCTGGTGGTCAAGTTTTATTCAACCATGAAGATATAAACAGGATCCTTTGGACATTTTGCTAAGCAAGGGGTCGCTTGTTGATCTTGCCCGGTTAAGCTTAATAAGGGTTTTGGCCATTGCTTATTGCCTTTTCAAAAGGCTCCCTTTTACAAGGTGTAATGTCTCTGTATTGAAGGAGCCCGTGCTATGTCTGATTTTGAAGTCCTGTTTGGGTTCACTGAATCTAAATATATACAGATTTATTTCCCATATTTCATTTGTGGACAAGGTGTTTTGAGAGGGCAGTAATGTAGAACCCCAGATTATCCTGGAGAAACTGAATTTTGGTACTGACCTGGATACAGTTCTTTGGTGACGCATTCAGAGAATCATAAAGCACATGCTGTAGTTTGCTGCCAGCTTTCATGTTGTCTGCTTTTGAACTGTGCATAATCTGCAAATGAACTGTGCAATAGAGAGCCAAGTGGAAACAGTGAGAAGCTCTTTCCATTCACGGACATTTGGATCCAACCCATTGATTGAAAATTTATCTGTGACCATCCTAAAACTGTCAACATTTCTTTGCAGTGTCTATGTTATGGTTGGTGCAGATGCTACATTCTCCTCCTGCTTACGGGAAGTTGAAAACCCACAAAATCAGCTGAGATGCAGTCAAGAAATGGAGCCTTTAATAACCTGTGATAAAAAGTTCCGTACCCAGTTTCAAATAGACTGGTGTAAAATCTCCTTGGTGAGTTGCTGGCTGGCAGCATTGCAGAACACACATAGCCAATGAGTCTTTAAAATAATCTTCTGGAGGACAGATTATGTAGATTTCTTTTTAACCTTCTGAGGTTCATGGGATGGACATGAGCTGATGCTCTGGAATGCCCTCCCTAGAGAAGCCCATTTGCCCCTGTCACTAAATGCTGTCCAGCGCCTGAAGAAAACCTAGTTTGTTAAACCAGAGATGGGGAACTAGGTACCCTCAAAATGTTGTGGGAGCCTAACTCCCATCAGCCCCAGCCAGGATGGGCAGTGGATCAGGATAATGAAAGTTGTAGTCCAACAACTTTTAGAGGGTCACAACTTAGCCATCCCTGTTTAAGAGTACCCATTGAGGAATATGAACTATCAACTGTCAGTAAGGTAAAGGGACCCCGACCATTAGGTCCAGTCGTGACTGACTCTGGGGTTGCGGCGCTCATCTTGCTTTATTGGCTGAGGGAGCCGGCGTACAGCTTCCGGGTCATGTGGCCAGGATGACTAAGCTGCTTCCGGAGAACCAGAGCAGCGCACGGAAACACCGTTTACCTTCCCACCAGAGCGGTACCTATTTATCTACCTGCACTTTGACACGCTTTCAAACTGCTAGGTTGGCAGGAGCAGGGGATTCGAACCGCTGACCTTCTGATCGGCAAGTCCTAGGCTTTCTGTTTAACCCACAGCGCCACCCGCATCCCGTTCATCTGTTAGTACAGTGAACTAAATGGACCAACTGTCTGACTTAGGAACATAGCTCATTTGGTTAGAGCATGGTTGGTGCTGATAATGCCAAGGTTGCAGGTTCAATCCTCATATGGGACAAAAGCATATTCTTGCATTGCAGGGGGTTGGACTAGATGATCCTCAGGGTTCCTTCCAGCTCTATGATTCTCTGATAGAAAGATGCCTTATACTATGAAAGAATTATGCTACTTGACATTGCTGAAGAATTAGAGTTAAGGTATAACTAGTTAGTAACTCTTCAAACTATGGCACTTGCTTTGTAAGCCTTGCTCAAGGAGATACTTTCCTCAAAGCACAGAATCCTAAGTATTCACAGTCCCATTGATTTCAATTGGATTTATTCCCCAGTAAATATACAAATATTTCATATATTGTTGGGACTCCCAACTCCCATCAGCCCTAGCTACAGGGCTAATGGTCAAGGACTAGCAGAGTCGCGACCCTCCAGATATTCTTAGGAGTTCCCCATCCCAGCAGTAAAGCAATGCTACGTAAACCTCTAGCAGTGGTTTTGTGTCATCTCATCTTCTGTCGATCAATGACTGCTTGATTGTTTACTTAAAACTATATACAGTATAGCCTGGCTTTTCTACCTAAGGAGATCGGGAGTACAGTGAAACAACAACACACGACTCGTTGCTGCCGAAACGCCAAAAAGGGCTCAATGGCCTGATTATTGTTATTTTTAACTGGTGTCTTAAACACAACCCTACAAATCTCCTGTGGGAGGAAATTCCAGAAGTGGAGAGGTAGCCAACACAGAGAAGGCCCTCTAATGACTTGTCCTCTTATGAATTCCTGAAGGTCCAGCAAGAAGGGTCTCTGTGGAAGGTCTCAGTTCTCAGGCAGGGTTCTCTAGCTAATGCATGATGTACTTTGAACAGAAAGTGAAGAAAGTGTCTTGATTTTTACAACCAGATTTCTATACAGACAATGTGTGGTACAAATTTTCCTTAAAAAAGAAATTATCATTCTGGAGGGCTGTTGCTTAAACTCTGCTGTAATGAATGCTCAGTGGTACTGCTTGATGGTTTATGATCCCCATTTTTTCTCCCAAGGTTTTACTGTCTAAAATATATTTTGTCTGTTTGGTATCAGGTTGACAAAACACAGCACGTTTCCACCTATCAAGAAGTGGTCCGTGGAGAAGGGATCTTACCAGATGGTGGCGAGTATAAGCCACCTTCTGAAAGCCTGAAAAGCAGAGACTATTATTCAGACTTCCTCATTACATTGGCAGTGCCCTCCGCAATAGCCCTGGTGCTTTTTCTAATCCTTGCTTATATTATGTGCTGCCGAAGGGAAGGCGTGTGAGTACTTTGAAACATTAATAAGTATTTTATAATTGTGTGAGTTTATAAGGTACATGACAAATAAACAGTAGATGAACTTGATTCAGTTCATAAAAAACACAGTCCGTTTTTAGCCTTTTCTAAAACATGCAATAAAATCAAATTACAGCTACTTGTTAACTTTGGAATGAGAAATTTTATTTATTTTTAAAAATTCAAAAACTGAGCAACCCATTCACAAAACTATTTAACCTGACAGTAATTTGAAGCTAATTAAAGGTAAACATAGTGTCTAACAATTAAAATAAACCTTATTAAGATTGTGAACTGAATTTAGGATTATAAAAGCCAAAAGCATTTTTTGAAAAAATAAAAAGCAGCAAGCAACACAATTTCTTCCATTTTACATGCACCTGTTCTGGGAACATTTTAGTCCCGCACCTGTCCTTTTAACGTGCATATTCATTTCTCTGTGTACATGTCTTTCATCTATCCCATCTCTTTATGTGCTTTCTTCATCCATGCCTCCTCATAAACCCTGTGGCAAATGCTTCCAAGTTGCACCAAATGGTCATGATCCAAATGAATGTGCAGAAAAAGGAACTTGATGTGCAGCCAACTCTTTCTTTGAACGTTTGCCATTGCTCCTCTCACTGCTGAAGAGGCAACCCTCCAAAATGCAGCTTGCCTCTTCGGCTATTAGAGCTGCAGAAACAAATCTCCAAAGGCAACTCCAGTTGCATGTATAGCTCCCATCTGCACACACCTGCATCTTCTTGAGATCATGATCCATTGCAACAGGACCAGCATTTCCATGCCATGACTTATTTCCATCGGCAGTTAGATTTAATGTTCCAAATATCAATGCTATTATTTAATTCATAACTTTTGTTTTATTTTTAGGGAAAAGAGAAACATGCAAACACCAGAGTAAGTGTCTTCTTTCCTGTTTTTTTCTCCCATCACTTAATTTTCATTTCCCAGTAGCTTCTCATGCTTCATACATGTATACCATCCTCATTCTCCTTAACTTGTTCTTCATCTTTGTGGAGGCTGCTTTGAAAAATGTAGAATCCTGAGAAACTGAGTAGGTCAAAATAAAAAGGGTTTAAAAGCTCATAATAAAAGAGGCCAGAATCAGAATATGATTATTCAGTTTTGAGGTTCGTGGTTTGTGATATTACTGTCAACTTCTATAAGGTAACCCAAAAATTATACTCCATAAAACTGCTTTTTAAAGTGAGACTTCTATTAATAATTGTTAGCTAACCACAAGAAGCCAAGCTCTAAAACATACCAAATAAAAAGCATTAACATCTGCACTTGGTTACATGGAACAGAATGCTGAAAAGCTCATCATACTTTAGAACAGGAGCGGTCCAATGTTGACAGGTGGGCGGGACCACCCACTTGTCAATCACCTAACAGCTGATCAGAGGTTGTAGCAACCTTTGAAGATGTACTTGCTGGAACCAACCAGCAGCTGATTGGCAGCTCCCTGAAACCTCTTTGAAAACAGAGAAGGCGAGCTCCACTACTGCAACCGTGATCCTAAGGAGGTGCCCTCTTGGTGCTGAATAGGCCCTCTCAGAGGTCCAGAGTCCCAGGCCGCTTCCCGCTTTTGAAATCCCTAGCTCTAATAAAAAGTAAAATGACAACACCCAAAACCAAAAGAAGGTACCAAAAATACACAGGGCAAGAATCTAAGCTTGAGGCCAAATCGGCCTCCTGCCCTTCGCCCACCCCACTGGGCCTGGTGCTGATCAGCTGTCAGGGGCGTGATTTGTGGGACCCGTGCTGGGCCTAATGAGGCCTGTGGGCCACAGTGGACCACTTCATAGATCCACCCAACCTTCAGCACCAGCATCATAATCAAAGCCAGTGACACCTTGTGAAGATCACAGGCCCTAGGCCAAACCCTTGTTACTCTACTCGTTAAATCCAGCCCTAATCAAAAGGGCCTAACAGTAGTGGGTTGAGAACCCTCTGGTTGAGGGCATAGGTCAATGCAAGGCCAGTGGGCGACCTAGAGGTGGCCAAGGCTTATCCCAGTGCAGCCAAGGTCAAAGAAGACATAATGTTGGATGCCTGATTGAATCAAATACACCTTGTACCTTATTGGCTTCTAAATAACAGTCAGTTGCTTTCTCTGCGGTCCCAATGAAAATTGGCGCCCCCTCCTTGAAGGTGCTGTTCTTCCCAGGAGAGAAGCTGGCATAGATACCAATGGAAGCTTCCCTCCCGAAGGGCAAAGCAGTTTCTAGAAACCACAGGAGTGGAGGCTGCTTTTCTTGAGGGTTTCTTGCTGGCATCTAAAAAGACCACTGCCTTGATGCAGGAGGCTCTTACATTCTTAAAGCATATGTGTGTGTGTGTGTGTGTGTGTGTGTGTGTGAGAGAGAGAGAGAGAGAGAGAGAGAGAGAGAGAGAGAGAGAGAGGTGTGTTATTGGGACCATGATGGTGGAAAAATGGGTTAACAATGTCTTTGGATCACAGGCCTGGTTCTGGTCTCCCCCTCCCCCAGCTGTTACTCAGAAGAAATTAGGCACATTAATTGCAGTTATGCATCCAGCTTGTGCCCAGATATTCCTGCTGAAAGCACAGGGAAAACTTGGGTTTTCCAATTTCCAAGTAATTTCCAATTTTTAAAAAATCCAGTATATGCTATTTATAAACCTTGTCGTTTACACCGATGTTGTGGTAATCTATCAAGTGGCTTTAAATGTCTGTATATGTTTGTACTCTTTATTTCCACAATGCTAGCAATTCTATTAAATATGGGGGGAAATGTTTTTTCCTTTTGATCTAGCATCCAGCTGGTCCACCACAGTGCCATTCAGAAATCCACCAAAGAACTTCGGGAGATGTCCAAAAACAGAGAGATAGCCTGGCCTCTCTCAACGCTGCCTGTGTTTCACCCAGTCACTGGGGAGATTGTGCCACCGGTTCACCCCGACAGCTATGACAACACTAGCATGCCACTGATGCAAACACAGCAGTAAGTATCACTCTTGGTGCCTAACACTGTGAATTTGAGTTTTGTGGTGATTCTGCTGATTTCTTCCATGGTGGTGGTGCTGTTGCCATCTCACTCTATAGGATGATTTGGCTCTTGCATTTAAATAGCAAAGCTCTGGTTACACATTCCAGTAACAACCCTTTCCCTAAGTAGAAGCCTGGGAGGCTTTTACTGTTTAGAGTTCATAATAGCATATAATCGTTTTAAAGAGGCTTTATTATTATTGTTGTTGTTATTATTATTATTATTATTATTATTATTATTATTATTATTATTATTTGTAGGAACCTGCCACATCAGACTCAGATTCCGCAGCAGCAAACGGAAGGTGACTTTTTAAAAATTATTTCTTGAAAAGGCAGAATATGACCTAGTTATCAACAACTGCTCACAAACTCATCTCAGCGTTCTTGTTCCCTTCCGCATTTTGCGGGGGCCTGGTTTCCCAAAGTTAATAGCAGAGGGGTGAGCATTGGGTGAGAAAGCTTTGTATTGCATAGGCCATAAGAGTAAGAATTAACAAAATTTAGATGGCATCTGTGAGATGCAATAGTTGAAACGGAAAAGAGTGAACTGAAATCTCCAATCAATATCACTTCCATGGAAATGAATGGCAAACGTATCAATGGGTATCAGCTTGCCAGACAGAACAACCCCCCTTGCCTTGCCTTGCTTCCCCCCCTCCCAACATGCTGTTTTGCGCTCCCCAAGCCAGAGTTCGTTAAAACAATCCTGTCCTGCCTGAAACCCCCCTTTTCTCATTTTTTTCCTTGGGAAATGTGCTATGAATGGGTCTAATTATTCCTTGCGCAGCCCAATTATTTCTTAGTTGCTCCCAAGTCCCTCAACTCAAGTGAGCTGCATCGGTTGAAGATGAGTGTTTCTTCTGTCACATATAAAATAAAAACAATTAAAGTTTGGGATAGCATACATACTCCCAACCCCTTTTCGCTCTCATGGGTTCTCTGAATGACTGAACAGGGTTTTAGTTATTAGTGTATCAAGCTGTGTTATGCCGAAATTTATAGAATTCTTGCTGGTTTGCATAACCATAAAATAAAACAGCAAAATCAAGGTTAATCAGAGAATCATTCAAATAGAACAAAGTCGGCAGTGAGTTTTGGGGAAACTTAGCATAAGTTTTTGTAGACTTGAGTCAATGCATCAAAGGCAATGTGTAGCTAACAACTTGAGCTATCCATTCATGCATCTGATGGCCTCTTGGCCTCAGCGCCTTATGCTGCATAGTATTTGTTAGTCTTTCAAGTACCACAAGGCCCCTTGTTGTTTTTGCTGCAATGGGGAAAATATGAGCACACTTCTCAAGGTGTTGGGTGACCTGTACAGGAATCCACTTTGAGGGGACTTGTTTTCAAAAGTTTTGTTTTTTATTACTGCTTTCGGGGACTAAAGGAGAATTTCGTATGACAACGTTCCAAAGATTAGAGGCAAGTATTACATACAGTATTCTGCTTTCTTGCTGTTGGAAAACCAAATGATACAATGAAGCACATTTTACTATGAACTGTACATGTTGATTCTAGATTTGATTTGGGTGGTCACTCTCCCAAAAGATTAGGCACCCTAAGATTTGCATAGCAGATGAAAGTGATCTATGAAGTTATTGTGTAAGGATTCTTATTTAAAGGTGAATGAAGCTGACTTGCAATTTTCTAACTGTAAAATTAAAACCATGTTGACTTTCTAACACCTTTTTGTGAATTGTCATTCACAGGTAAATGGTATACCTGAGGAAAGAAAACTTACAGAGGCGATTAATTTGTAATTAAATAAAACAGCCAATATCATCTTTTATTTCCTTATCTGCTTCAGTGATGCTTGAGTTTTTCTGATGGCGTATGCATGCCTCGTGTTAAATATTCCAGTGTCAGATGGTAATCATTTACATATTACTAAATTTACTGTATTTTTTTGTACTTTGGACACTTTCAACAAATTTATAAAATGGTAACTTTTATATTTGTTATATTTAAAATAAACAAATATTAAACTATTGGCTCTTTCTTACATGGATTATAAAGTAGTATATACTATGCAAAGGAGAGAAATGTTAGGACTTAAGAGATATGAAGGCCACAGGGGGGAAAAAATTTTGGGGTGGGAGATTTCCTCAATTTTTCTTCTTCTTCTGGATCTTCACATCGCTAGTTAGTCTCATGAGTAATTTTTGAATAATTATTCGGAAAAAGAATAATCTTGGTGCAATACATGCTATTATTGTGTCGAGAACTGCTGGGTTAGGTAGTTATATTTATTTTAAATCATGGCAGAAGCATGCTAAATAGACTTTGAATTAATAGACAATGTGACCTTGACATAATGCTAAAATAGTCCTTTATATGCTTATGTGGTTGGTTTACTTATTTCTACCTATGGTAATAACTGGGAAAAATGAGCACTCAAGTGCTATCAGAATATAGTCTGCTGAGTAAGGAATTTTGGAATCTGTAGCTACACTGCCATTCAGAAGTTGGCAGGCAAAAAGTGAATTACTGGCAGAAACCTTTGGTTACTGCAATCCTTAAAGATCGTCCCCTAACAGCTCATCTGCAATTTTCTGCATAACCCCAATGTTTGTATTATTTCAGTATTCTCACAAATTAGAATACAGAATTCAAATCAAATATTAGACTCCTTAGAAAAAAATACCACACATATACACTTCTGCTTAATTGATGCTCCTTCCAGTACAAAAATAGGCACCCACAGCACACTTATTTAATGTTTAAATTACTTCATATTTTTCACATAACTTTAAAAGAAAATATATTTTATCCACATACAGTAATAGCAAACAAGTGCAATATTTCAAACCTAAAAAATAATCTTTAACCAAATCTGTACAACAGATAAATAAAATATCTACAATACTTGGTTTATAAACATAACAAAGTTCCCACCCCTAAGTAAAGTCATCTCACTCCTTAAATGTTACAAGTCAATTGTACATGCAGCCCATGGGCTTGCCAACCTTCACTATAGGGCTTAGCTAAATTGAAGTGAAAAAATCAAATGCAACAATCAGTGGCGAAGAACAGTTTTACATGATTGTGAATAAACTGGCAACTGTGTATGGAGCTTGCACACTGTAGTTTGTTAACAGTGCGAGGAATTCAGTTCAACTTGAGCATTAAATGAAATTCATTTGAGATCCATCATTTATTTAGTGGGATCCTCCCCCCTGCCCCCATAATTATATTTCAATTTGACTTTCTGTGACAGGATTCCAAAGTTGCCCCTGTCAAAAGTATACATCAGAAACACAGCCCATAAATGAAAAGCCATACTGTTTCATTATTACCTAGAATTGTGTGTATGCATCGAAAACAATACTGACTTCATTCTTTCAAGCTCTAAAATAATATGCAGCATACAAGCATAGCAGAGACAACCACTGAGACCAAGACTCAAAAGGATCAAGCACCCCACTCCCAGGTGTGCACCTATATTTCTTTTAGCCAAAGTCTCTCTGCAAAAGTTACCTTGCCCCAGCAATCCAAAAATGCTGTTTAAAACTCCCATCAATGGGGCCTGGGCACAAGAACTTTATAAAGGGTGCAGATATCACTGGTAGATGCTCGCTATTTCCCTACAAGAATCCCCCAACTGCCTGTTCGAAATTGGCACTGCTCAAGCAGCAATTTGAGATACTCCAGGGACAGCTTCTGAAAAGGAAGCTCAGCACGAAATTTGAATCATAACTCCTACGTGATATACAGATATTAGGATGGTGTCTAGGATTTGTACTTGTCCTATTACTACTTTAATGTACCTTGAGGCTGCCCAAAATACGGCTAGAATCATGAATTCAAAAGGATAAAAATAATTCAGCTCCATTATGCTGCAATCTGTTCCTTCAACCTGAACTGCTGGAGTTTCCACATCTGCACAGCATGCTTAAGATTGTAACTAGGCTGAGTTGAGAACATTAGAAATGATGTGATCCTAAAGGTCAGAACAGAAAACTAACATTTCAGAATATAAAGCTTGTTTAATCTATCCATTAAGGATAGAAGAACTATGCTGATTTCAACACACTGTCTGGCTGCAGCCCTTTAAAAATAGTCCCTAGTAAAATACTCTTCTCATGTACTCTAATGCAAGATAATAACCTCTTCCTACCAAAATGAAAAACACACACAAAAACACCAGGATCATAATACTCATAGCTAGGTACCTGACCACTTCACTGAAGTGTGTGTGATATAAACATTTCCAATTCCTATGCAGTTACTTGCAGCTGGAGAAGGGGCACAGTTGAATAATATCCTAGCTGCCTCATTTTTTGTACAGGGTGTGAGTACAATCCTATGACAGGAGACAAAAGGAAAATGTGATAGGAGAGGGGCAGGCAGGGGACTTTTCATTTTCATTGAACTTTGGAAACCAATATTGTAAGATACAAAGCACTGATTATGTAAACTAAAAACAGTGATGAAAAAGCAATGATTTTAGAAAAATCAACATGAGACCACTCAAACATTCAAAATTAATGTTAATTATGAAAACTTAGGAAAATGAATGAAAATGGATCATTGAAATGCTATGCTATACACTTTGTAAACATGGATAAGATTATAAATTAATGTGATCTTCCTCCAGTGCTTGAAGGCTTTCCTAGATATGTAGTAGCCATAGAAAACTAGTAATCCAGGGGTAGCCAATGTTACAGACTATAATTCCCCATCAGCCCCAGCCAGCATGGGCAGTGGTCACAGATAATGTGAGCTGCTCACAAAATGGAGGGGGGTGGGTGTCAAATTGGCTACCACTGCATTAATCAGAAAAAAGTTACTAACCTCTTACTTTCAGAAACTCGCCCAAAATAGTAAAAAAAAAACCTGACCACACATTGATGCTGAATTCCTTTAAAGAAAAGGCTACAGCTGTTAAACCATTTAACACGGTGCTGTCCACAGATAATATATAATAAACTGGCTTCCTTAAGTAAACTGACAGGAATTTAACTGCCTTTAAGGCTCCAGGATCAGGGTCTGTTTTACTTCTTGCAATAAAAGCAGTTCTTTGAAACATACAAATACATCAGTTATGATATGCTAGTAATTATTAACAATTTGATAATGTCTCAACGTAAAATTGACGCAATAGTCTCTAAATGCCTCTTGAGCAAATCACACTCCATTCTTTAATTCTCGAGAGAGATGTAAACTGGAAAAACGCTCAAGTAGAAAATATGTCTTTTTTCACGCGCAGTAGTATACAGTGTGTTTCTGTTTCTTCTTTAGTGGGTGGATATCCCCGTGCAAAGGGGTGACATTTCCACCGTGTACCGTATATGTTCAGTTGCCTTCATTTTGATAGCTTTCCTTCGTTGCCCAGACACAGAGAAGTTGTGGTTGGTTTGTGTAATTCCAGTTGATTTTTATTTCTTTTAGTTTTGGGCTCAGGCAAACACAATGTAAGCTTGAAGCGAAGCTTTTCGGATTTATTGAACGCTAATGCCTTGATTGTTCTTGAAATGCCGATAGAAAGAGAAGTCCAGAAAAAAATCCACCCACACAGAGCAACCTTTTCAGCAGAATTGCATTATCTTTTGGAACAACCATCTGTGCAAGATCATTTGTGATCAGGGAAATTTCATGCGCCACACACACAAATATAAAAGTGCTGACAATAATGTTGAGCATGGGATTGCCAGGAATCAGAACCAAGATCCCCTTGGTATCTGCTGCCAGCCAGATATGGTACTGACAGATGAAGAGCTGGAAAGGGAGCAAAAATGAAGTTAGAATTGCATTTATCATGAAAATAAGCTTTAACCACAAAGCTGGTTTGGAACACTGGGCAAATATGCTATAAATCGTATGATATCTGACGTGTTTGTGTCACAAGAGCAACAAAGACTTTAATACAGGCCGCACTTGCAAAAGAGGGCACAGGGTCCCAAAAGTTTGCATATACTATGTGTCCTAGGCAAATTTGTGTCCTCTCTGGCAGGTATGGCCTCAAAATGAATTAGGGGCCAAAAACAGGTAATAATATCTACCACCCAGAAGGTCAACAGGCAAAGTTTGCCCCACCCCCACTTGTAATTCTACATCCATACTAGAAAATGTTTAACCTGTTGAATTTCTGTTTGACACACAACTGTTAAAGACACAAGAGTCCTCTGCCTCAGTGTCAACCAGAAACCATGCACAGAACTCAAGCTTCATGAGTTGTAAGCTGTGTTGCTGTGCAGGTCTTTCATCACTTGGTATGAGGTTGGTTACATTGCTGGTATTTCAGGTGGTAGCTGAGATGGATTTAAGATTGTCAGCACCAAATTCCAGATGCCCATAGCTGGACAAATTCAAATTTGCTTTGTTAAAAAATGAAGCGGTATATTAGAGGAACATTTTTGTGCCTCTATATCTATACCACGTAATAACTATAGTGAAGCCACCCAATTCTCGATTGTACATAATGCCAGATAAGAAATCGACTAAAGTTTGATTGTAAACAAACTTAAGTGTTTGATCCTTTAAATTACAATAAAATTATACAACTTGCCTCAAGGGAAATTCTGCCAAACCAAGCGAAAAATGAACTATATACAGAACGTGCATAGCCAGGTATATTCCTGATAAGGATAAAAGCTAAAATCTGAAAGACAAAAGAAGCTGCGTGAAAAGATGTTTTAGGTTGCAATCCTGTTCACTTAGTTGGAAATAAATCCATCTAAACTCAATGGTTCTGAACAGACAAGCTAAGATTGGATTAATAGCACATCTATTGAAAGTATTTCATACATTTCATAAAATGCAAAACCTACTGGTTTTCAAACTGTGGTGCAGAATGTTGCGTTCTGTGAGTAGTAATCAGAATTCTCCAATGTGAAGATTGGGGGGGTGGGGGGGGTGGAATGAAGATTGTACAATTGTACAATGGAATGAAGCCTTGTACAATTGCTTCCACTGAAAAACAGCCAGTGTGGCCTTTGCAAAGAAATGTATTAGATATCGAACAGCTATCGTCCCAATAAAAGTCTAAGCAGTAGCTGAGCATATGAGAATGATCCTATGTGAGGCTCGGACTCATGCACCTCCTGCTCTCCATCCAGCAAAGTTGTGAGGAAACTGGAAGCAGCTACTTCCTGGTTTAAACTAACCACAGTTTGTTTTGCATCCCAACGGAGACAAACTGTGATTTGTTCAAACTATGGTTCATCAACACAAGCTGGGAAGCAAAACCTGTCTCAAAAAGCCAGTTTATGCAATTCTAACCTATATTTTTAGCATTACATATGAATCAGGCCTCACTGAGCAGCCCGGCATATATATGAGAAAACTAATAAATACACTGGGAGAAAGCCAGTGAAGGGAGCTTAGCCGGAGCTCAAGTGGACACCAGTCCTTTTGTCAATGTTTCCTATTGTAAGCTCTGGGACAAAGAATTTCAGGCCAGATTTCTTCAGTCTAAGTAACTGGATGCAACACACTTCGGGGAAGTGCGGGGGGGGGGGGGAATGAAGTTCTGTCCCTGAGGTTCTTCTGTAATGAGGGAACAGTCTGGTCATCTGACAGGGGAATGCCAGCCTCCCGAAAGAGAAGGCTAGATGTGTGGGGTTTGGAACCTGACTGCCCTATTGCCCGAACCCTGTGCATAGGGACCTGCAGTCTTCAGCCCAACTCTAATCATTTTATCATGTATTTTGAGATTGTCAGTCTGCAAAAAAGGGACTTATTTTAATTAATGGCATGTATGCTGCTCTTTGGTTGAAGAGTGGAATAAAATGCTCTAAAATAAATAAATTGCAGACCTATTGCTATCACAGTAGTGCTATTATGCTCACATACTCTTACTTTGTTTTGTCTGAACATGTTTATGATCAACCACACAGGTGGGCAAGAGGGAACTACCCCAGGCAATTGAACTATGTGCAGCAATCTAAGGTGCACAAAACACCTTAGATTCCTGCACATTGTTTGACTCTGCTCTGTCATTACTTGTGAAGGCCAGATTTCTCAGTAGTTTTGTAAGCCTTAGCACTTTACATCCTGGGTGAGTGTTTATAATCAAAGACTGCAATTACAAGCAACAAAGGGAACACAATTACCTGCACAACTGAAACCGAAGGATGCATTTCATTGCACTCAGTTTTATTTTTACAACTGCTGGCCCATATAGAGTACGTCTAAAATATAAACATATATATTATTATACATTTATTTATTTATACCCCACCTTTCCCCCTGACTAGGACTCAAGGTGGCTTACAGATAAAAATAAGAATAGCTAAAAACATAGGGGGGAATAGTTAAATTAAACACTGATAGAATTAAAAACTACATATATGGAGGATACATCAAAGAACACAATTATTTTGCAATGTTATAAATGAAATTAGTTTATAGAGTGGAACAGCAGTGTTGGCCCTACAAATTACACTTGGACTGCAATCCTATGCAAGCATACCAGAAAGTAAGGCAAATAAAATGGTGTTTAATCCTGAATAAACCTGCATAGATTTGGAGCCTTAGAGATGGTTTTCTTCTGTGTTGAAATACCCGATGCCTCCCCACCCCCGAAGTTCTCTACTTTATTCAGTGTAGTTGGGCAAAACTCTTAAAAACAATGTCAGCAGACCAATAACCTTGGCTTCTTATGGCATGCCTAAGACTTGCTACTAATTTTCATGAAGACTGTCCCCACTCTGAGTAACTATTCAGGAATTAAGAAAGACAATAGCTGAGTAAGGTATCTCAGAAACTTACCAAAAAAGAAACAACTGAAATAAATAATAAAACATTAGAAACTTTGCTTGGAAAGAGTGGCTCCCCCTTTCCTTCTGAGAGGACTTGCTGTTTTTGAAATGTTAGATAAATAAAAGCAAACAACATCCCATGAAAAACGACCTGCAAGAGAAAGGAAGAACTGCTCAGTTGAAGGATTTAGCAAAGGCGCAGTTAAGAAGACAGTTCAGTTCAGGTACCTACATGTTATGGGCACATTCACCAACAATGCCTGAATTTAAAGAACCAATGCCAGTCTCTTAAGGCGCAACGGGATGAAGTTAGTCTCTCTGGGTCAGGCAAAAGTGCCCAAGGTGCTCAGTCTAATCATGTATTACTGAGCAACTGTATAATACAGTGGTACCTTGGGTTACAGATGCTTCAGGTTACAGATTCTACTAACCCAGAAATAGTACCTCGGGTTAAGAACTTTGCTTCAGGATGAGAACAGAAATCGCGCGGCGGCCGCGGGAGGCCCCATCAGCTAAAGTTGTGCTTCAGGTTAAGAACAGTTTCAGGTTAAGAATGGACCTCCAGAATGAATTAAGTTCTTAACCCAAGGTACCACTGTATACAAAACTACAGACCAAGCATTTACAACAGCTCTGGGGAACCTGTGTAGAGCCTCCTGAGATTATCTGATTCCAACTGCTATCAGCCACAGCCAGCATGGACAACAATCAGGGTTTGTGGGAGTTGTAGTCTGGCAACATCTGGAGGCCACAGGTCCCCTACCACTGGCTTACAGCCACTAATTTGCGTTTTCTGAGGTTTGCTGCATACATTTTCACAAATAGAGGCAGCTAGTAAAATAACCAGAGCAATTTACTAAACTTTTTTCTTCTTTAATTTCATTTTTCAATTATTTCAGATTCCTGCATTGCAGGGGGTTGGACAAGATGACCCTCGGGTTCCATTCCAGCTCTACAATGCTATGATTTGCAGAGTGAGATCATAGTTTGCTTTCACTCGCCTAAGACTGGCAGCCATAATTGACAAAGGCAAAGCACAAAATCAACATTAAAAAATAAAAATAAACTGTACATACGTATCTATCTAATTTCCACCTAAACCACCATTCATAGATGCTCCCATTCAGTTCAAAGCCCTTGGACAATGGCCAAATAGAAAAAATCTTCTCAAATGCACCCTGTAATAAACAGACATGAAAAGAATGTAACTGTTCAGTCACATCAATGGGCCACATAACACAAACATTCCATTTCTAACAGCAGTTAAATGGAGATGCTCAGGGACTTTCATAAGATTAGAATAAAATACTTGATCATTTCACTGTACATTTAAGTCCAGCATCCTAAAATCACAGACAGCCTATTAGGATTTGTCCCCCTATCGAGGCATGTGAAAATACCCATTATTTCACATTATAATGTTCTGCATCTCAAGACTGGCAAAGAAAGAGACTGCCTTGTGCATTCTGGTGTTGTGTACAAGGATCTATGGATCAGAGCCACAGCTTGCAATGATGTAATGTATAATTGCAGACACAATCTACACTCAACAATTTGGAAAAAGAAGCATTCTGTTTCTTGGCTGTAATCAGACATATATTCATGATATCCATCAGTGTGGATTACTTATTAAATGCTTTCTGTGTTCAGGCTGAGAAAACAACAAAAATGAGGAAAACACTACTAATAGGCAAGAAAGAGGACAGTCAGGAACCTATCAAGCAATTCCTCCAGGAGAGCTGAAAGCTGGCCAGATGTATAATTTAATTTAGTATTTTGCTGCTGAAGAGACACTCACAACCAACATTTTCTTTTCATTTTTTGTGACAGTAAAATTGCTGAAGAATATCCTTATTTTAAAAAGAAACAAAAAGGATGCATCCATGTTCCCTGAATAAAAACAGTAAAGGATTCTGCAATGTTTAATAAACTTTTCTTAAAGTTAAACATCTGTTTTAATCAGCTTTCATCAAAGTAAAGCTTTTAACTCTCCTATTAAAAAAAATAAAAAATCGCTGGATGCCCTGCAAGTCTTCAAATGGAAAAAAACAAACAAACATGTCCTTTAAGTTTCTGAAAAAATACATTTAAACACTCTCTCTCTCTCTCTCTCTCTCTCTCTCTCTCTCTCTCTCTCTCTCTCTCTCACACACACACACACACACACACACACACACAGATGTTTTGAAATCCATGCCTAATTGTGAGGGCGTGAATAATTCTTTCCAAAGGAACTAGGAATTGAAGAGTTGCAAGTGCTTTGTAGAGATGGTTGTGAACAGTATTCTCTCTTAGTCAAGTGCCATTCAAATGCTCAGAATGAGGCCAAATATGCTATAAATCTTATGCTGAAGTCACAGCTGAGTTGCATTTTAGCCCTGAAGAGCAGGCAGCATTGGCAAAATGAAAGCATTCCATATCCAAAAATATATACAAAATATATTCTCCCATTCAGCTATGAGGTTTTTTTAATGCACAGCTGAATGTGGAAGCACATGCTTCTCATGCAGTTCCTCAGCCTGAGCATAGCCTGGTAAGCAAAGCTGGAATCCCATCAATCAGGAAAGTGGGGTTGGGAGATTAATAACAGAAACTTCAAACCAGCTGACAGGTGCTATTCCAATGTCTTTTATCAGGCTGCTGCTCATCTGGGCTGCAGAATTTCCTATTCTAAAAGCTTCAGAGTGGTCCACTAGACAGAGACAGGAATACAGTTCTCCTGAATATTAAATCCAATCATTCTGCAGCTAGATGTTTTCAATTATTTTTATGGTCAAATATCAGAAAGCAAACATGATCTGGTTTTCATTAATAATATATTCATATTTTAATATCAACAAAATGCAGTAGAAAGAATCTTGTTGTTCTAACTGCTCCTTTTCTTAATGTTAGAAATGCCCAAACATTTAATGCCCAAACATTTTTGATAAGTCTACCAAGGTTTCAGCAAAAGGAGGGGGGTGGAATTCTCTCTCCTCAAAACAAAACAGCCAGTTTTGGATGCAAGCACAGGCTGATGTGCTTTGTGACAACAGATGCACCACCCTCAGACCTCTGAATGAACCCAAGCATTCCAACACCAATTTCTGTGGAAACACTTAATGGATTTACAAAAGAGCTAAAAGCATGTCCTTCGCTCTCAGATCCCACAACCTGTTCCTTATGGAAGCAACAGGCTGATTGCCATGACTTTCCCATAGCTGCAAGTGCTTTGCTTTTGAACACAGCTTAAATGTTTGCTTTCTAACATGCCTTAGAATCCAAATATTTAACTTGTACCAAAATATACAAATCATACAAACCTGAGAATACGCTAGAAAATATATACAGATGAACAGGGAAACTAGTTTCAGCAGTAAACCAAAATGCCAGAAGCAACTGCCTGTGGACAAGAGCAAAAACAAGACTAATGTTAGGCAGTAAGCTTTTTTATTGCATTTTTTTTTACTGTTGCTGCTTTTACATTATACGCAAGAGGGACAGCTGCGTGTAGGTGGGAATGAACATTCAGATAGAAATTCTTCTGAAAGTGCTGCAATACGGAAACATGACACCCACCCACAGTACATTACTTCAATAGGATGCCCTTCCTAACCCACATTCCACCCCAGCTAGTCATGTATTGTTAAAGCAGACTGCAGCAAATGTCTGACTGGGCAGCACCGGAGGGCAATGAAACAGCCAGTGCGGCACTAGCCAGATAGTCATGGCAGCAGGGGCAGCTTCACAGCCCTCCCCACAGCCAGGACGAGGGTTTCATTTGCCCCCAGTGACATTACACAGCCAACTCCGATTGGCTATATGGTGTCAAGGTGGTGACATTTTCACTAAGTGAACCCTGACCGGTGAGAAACAAGCCCTTTTGAGTTAGGAAAAGAGAAGCGCCAGATCAGGGAAACTATGGCTGAGAAAAGTATGTGAAAGGTAGTGTTATTTCCCTCCATGGACCCTTCCAGCAGAGAATTCTCTCTACTCAATAAGAAGGTAGGCCACACATTACCTTGAATTATGGCTCTTTGCAGGCCATCATTCAGCATTAAGCTCTCAGGCCAAGAGATGAACCAAGCATACAATAAAAAACAAAACAAAAAACTGAGGTATTCAGGAGCCTACTACAAACTATATAATGGTGTGTCCAAACACATATATTTTATATCCATCTTTTGATTGTTTTAAAAGTGCAAGTTAATTTTCTAAATAGTTCTAGAATTTTCTCTTAACTTGTTTTACTGTTTTCTGTTAACCCAACACAAGTAAAAGGTCAAATATTAGGATCCCAAGATAATAATAATTACCTAGGCCTGCCTCCTTTCGCTGAGCATTCCCCCATCTTCGACCCTCCCTTCCCACAAATGGCCACATTAACAATGATAATTTGTGACTATCTTCTGTTATGTTATTTGGGTCAGCAATTGAGGCAGATAGAATATTTTTGCTTTACAAAAGTGTAGTTTGATTTTACTATTGAGAATGCCATGTATTAAAAAATCACAATGCTATTTAAAGTTGAATATAACTGAATGCAAAAAAAAGTGCTTAAGTTATTTTAATACAAAAGAGAATCATATTTACCATTGGCTTTCTTCTGGACTATTTGAGGCCATAGAGCTAATGTAACATATATGATCATAAACCAGACAGTGACTAGAGGAACAAAGTAATAGAACTGGTAAGACCGATCCATCACTATGCACAACACCACAACCAAGAAATTCAGTCGAAATAAAACCTGTTAAATATTGGAGAAAAGGGGAAGTATTTCTTTATTAAATGTAAGGAATGGCAAGTGATTTTTCATGTATATTTTAGTGCAAACAATTTCAACAAGGTAACATTTGCATCTCAAGTGACAGAGTACCACAAAGCATTCATATCTTGAATTATTTTTACTACAGTAAGCTTACGTAACAATTTTGCTGATTAGGCTTTCCAAAACATAAAATGAAAACAGTTTAAGAGAAGCCAGCCTTCTACAGACTTGCTCTATCCAGCTGCTCTGTATGCACAGAATAGCGTGAAATTAAAAAACTAACACAACACAAAATAAATTCTTGCCTATATAACTATTGTTACTGGGTATCAATCTGTGAAGTAACCATTTCTTCTTATTATTTAATATTAAAGGATAGCTATTTAGAGTTATGGATGGCTATAAGTTTGGTTGCATGGTTATATATCTCAGGTTACATGAGGCATTAGGCCACAGAACTCTTTAAAAGCTACAATGTATGGTGCTTTAAGTGCTGACAGAAGCCTTGGTTACAGATTATTACAGTATTTAATTATCTGCCCTTCATCCTAAAGTCCCAGGGTGGGTCACAACATTAAAACATAGCATTAAAAACAGTTTAAAACAACATACAATTCCAAAAAAGGTGGGTCCTAAAAACATACACTTCAAATGTCAAAAGCCAGGATTAAAAGGTACACATTTAGCGTTCTCCGGAAGCTATATAATGAAGGTGCCAGATGTACCTCTGTGGGGAGGGAGTTTTACAGCTTAGGGGCTACCACAGAGAAGGCCCTCTCCTGGGCTAACCCCCACACCCAATTTATAAGTGCAAAGAGGGCTGCAGTTGCTAAGGAGGGGGAACTCTTAGGCAATTAGTGCTGCAAGAAAACAAAATCATACTCTGGTGGCACACTTCGGGAGATTTAGGCTTCAGCTAAGGCAGGGTTTCCCAAACTTGGATCTCCAGCTGTTTTTGGACTACAACTCCCATCATTCCTAGCTAGAAGGACCAGTGATCAGGGAAACTGTAGTCCAAAAACAGCTGGAGATCCATGTTTGGGAAACCCTGAGCTAAGGCAATTGGGATCCAGAGAGGAAGCGGTGAGCTTTTGTCAGCCTCAATGACTTTTGTGAAGTCTTGGCTCCTACTAAATAGGGAATGATCCAACATTGGGAAATGGCAGTGGGCAAAGTACTGGGTTACATTTGTAGCAGTCACTCAAAATTATTTTTATACACATAAAAGCTTAATTCACATCTTACCTGACACACTCTATAAATGCCAAAATCTCCTTTAATCCAGAAGTATGAGAAATGCCCGTAGCCCGTTTGGAATAGATATGCAGCAACCAATACACGGATGTGCATGTACACTGGCAGAAACTATTAATAAAAACATAAATTGTATTTTTTTAAAGCTAGGTAACTTTCAAAGATTAAATCCCACATTAAAGTGTGCAAAATGAGTAAGTTTTCCCCCTCACTTTATTTCTGCTTTTGAATATAATCTCGTTTACAGAACTTTAAAGCTCACTATGTCTCACCGCCTTCTAAACTTATTCCACATTCTGGACTTCCTCAACCCAGCACTAACCAACTATCTGTCCCACAGCTGAACAGGCAGGCCTCACTATGCAAAGATGCTTGTGTACAGGTTGGCACTGAATTCAAGGCCGTGGTGATTAACTTTTTGGGAGCCGAGGGTCACAATGATCCATGGTCAACCTTTGGTGGTGGTGAGGAACACATGTCAAAGCTGGATGTGTCCTGAGTAAAAGTGGGTGAAAATGAAAAGGACACATGGTGAGGAAAGGGGCCGGAAGTCACAAAAATCTTTTGGCATAACCAAATCACAGCAGATGACCTAGAGTGGTAATTAGTGAATTTATTATTATTATTATTATTATTATTATTATTATTATTATTATTATTATTTTAATGTAGACATTTTGTGGGGCCTTAGCAGTCATGGAAAGCCTTCTGCCATCATAGTATTACAGTGGGGGACCCATAGGAGCAGTAAGAAATAATTTGGTGGGGAGGGGGTTTCATGTGTCCCAAGGGCTAGCCATCTCTGCTAGGGTTGGAGCAATAATCCAAAAGTGAAATTAGAACAGAATAGGACATCTGACTTTTCCTAAAATCACCGAGAAGCATCATTAAAACAAAACACCCTTTTGAAGTCACCCCTCCATACACACACACCCACCAATAAGGTCCTTCTGCTAGGATAATTCAAATCCATCGTGGATAGTTCTGAGAGGAAATATCCACCTGCCTGAAAATGGGTACCATGCCCAAAGTCACTTTTCAGAACTGCTGGGTTAAAATTTAGTAAGCCTACTAAAGACAGCATTATATATCAGTGGCATCCTCACCAATTAAAACACTTTCATGCACAGTACAGTGGTGCCTCGCAAGACGAAATTAATTCGTCCCGCAAGTCTCTTCGTCTTGCGAGTTTTTCGGCTTGCGATGCACGGTTTTCCATAGGAATGCATTGAAAATCAATTAATGCGTTCCTATGGAAACCGCCTTCCCCCGACCTCTTCTGGCGGGCGGCATTTTAAAATCGCCCGGGACAGCGGAGGACTTCTCCGCTGTCCGGGGCGATTTAAAAGCCCCTGGGAAGGCAGGCAGGGGGGACAAAGACTTTTGCCCCCCCCCCCGCCTGCCTTCAGAAAAGGTCCAGGACAGGCGCGGACCTCTCCGCAAGCAGCGGGAGCGCTCCTTGCGGAGAGTTGCAAGCGCGCCCAGGCTTTCCCGCCCCGCCGCCCGGCATCGGGACATGGTTCCGATGCCGGGCGGCGGAGGGAGGCTTTCTCGCCCCGCCGCCCGGCATCGGGACGATGCCCCGAAGCCGGGCGGCGGGGAAGGCTTTCCCGCCCCGCCGCCCGGCATCGGGACATGGTTCCGATGCCAGGCGGTGGGGGGAGGCTTTCCCGCCCCGCCGCCCGGCTTCGGGACATGGTTCCGATGCCAGGCGGCGGGGGGAGGCTTTCTCGCCCCGCCGCCCAGCATCGGGACGATGCCCCGAAGCCGGGCGGCGGGGGGAGGCTTTCCTGCCCCGATGCCGGGCGGCGGGGGGAGGCGTTCCTGACCCGCCGCCCGGCATCGGGACAATGCCCCGATGCCGGGCGGCGGGGGGAGGCTTCAAAAGCCGTCCGGGGGCTTTTAAATCGCCCCGGACAGTCCCGGGGCGATTTAAAAGCCCCCGGTTAGGCAGGCAGGGGGGGGCAAAGACTTTTGCCCCCCGCCCGCCTTGGGAAGAGGTCCTGGACCTCTTCCCAAGGCGGGCGGGGGGGCAAAAGTCTTTGCCCCCCCTGCCTGCCTTCAAAAGCCGTCCGGGATAGCAGGAAGCGCTTCCCTGCTATCCCGGACCGCTTTTAAAATGCTGGTGGTGGGGAGCAAAGCCTTTCGCCCCCGCCGGCCTTCCTGGACCTCTTCTGAAGTCCGGAGGGGGGAAAAGGCTTTGCTCCCCACCGCCAGCATTTAAAAAAAGGTCCCCGAGATTTCCCTATGGGCTTTCGTCTTGCGATGCAAGCCCATAGGGAAAATCGTCTAGCGAAGCGTCGCAAAACCCGAAAAACCCTTTCGTCTTGCGGGTTTTTCGTCTTGCGAGGCATTCGTCTTGCGGGGCACCACTGTACAGCACTTTGCACCACAGGTGAAACGAGGAAATTTGTCACCTTTTTTTGAAAAAGTACAGCTTTCAAAACAGACCTTAATCACCCCAATATGGAATTAAAACAGAGAAGAAAGACTTCAGTTAACTACTCAACTTTTGCTTCAGTAGTAAATCACGCAAGACTATTCCTCATGCAAAAACTGTTAAAACTGCAAAACAAACTTACAGTGCTTGCTCCAGAGATATGATAGATCAAGATGACAAGCTGCATCCAGCCTTTCCATTCATCGGTTTGTTCCCTATTTAACACTTTAGTCTGTGCAAAATAAAAAGAGAGCATTGCGATTCCAACAAGTGCAAGCAGAGAACTACAAAACAAGGAAACACTATAATGGGGTGGATGTGTCTAAAACTACTATATAAAGGGAAGTGCAATAACTGTTATTCTCCAATTATTTTTTTTGTATTTTGCACCACTAGGAGTGGGCTACAATCCACATGACTGGTACAGAACTCTGTGTAAACAGTACGACAATGGCCGAGTGCTTTGGCTCCCCATCTAACGCTAACATTGTACTCTACCTGATAGACGGTTTTGAAATTCAAGGGACAGAGGTCCTTGTTGGGAGCAGGGATAGAGAAGCCTCGCTGAATTTACATTTGGCCACTCTGGCTCAGGGTCATGAACTCTTGAGTAAATGTTGTCAAAACATCCACAACTGCTCATCTGTTGTTTATGCACAGCGGTTTTCTGGAAGTGACAGTTTTATTTGAATCTATCTACAACAGGGTTGGGGATCCTTCTTCTGCCCGAGGACCACATTTCTTTGTGGGCAATCTTCCAAGAGCCGCATGCCAGCGCTGGACAGGCCAGAAGTGGGCAGACAACTGAAGGAAAATGTTACCTTTGTACAGTAGACTAGTTTCTACATGCACCTCTCACTGTCTGCCATCCAGGCAAACAAAAAGGATTAACCCCTTTTTTGCATTGCCTTCATTGTTATTGTAACCTGTTTAAAATTGTAAACTCAAGAAAAACACTTTTTACAAAAAGAAAAGGCAGCAACATTGCCAGAGTTCAAGGAAAACATCCCAGTCAGACAAAGAGCCTGTGATCTTTCAGAAATAAAAACAAAAATAAAGCAGGCTTACCTCTTTAGTATTTTCCGTGTAAAACACCCCTAACACTAGGATATAGGTGATTGGTATGAAGAAGGATGAGTGAGTGTAAAACTTGTTTTCTTTCATGAACAGATTTGCTCTGTCGCACAGATAGAAGTAACCCATTATCAAACCAAGTCTGCATAAACACTGCAAGGCTGTCTCTAGGGTAGAAACGGCTGGAGTGTTGGTGGCAGGTTTCTTCTCTTCTCCACTCTCCATATCTGCACATGGCTTATTCTTCTGGTGATTGTTACGACGTATGAGAACAAGAATTAAATATCCAATTATGGAGGAAGCAAAAAACCCAAAGGCTAGTTTTTGTATCAAAGTGACAGGAGGCTGAGGCTGGCAGCACGAACCATCAATGGGCTTTATAACCTTGTTGCAGTGGATGTTTATCAGAATCATTGCATTCTGTCCAGGGAAAAAAAACATAATTCCAGCCATTAGGATATGGAATTGAAAATGTCGTACTACTCACATGGTCTAAATGAATGGCAGGATGTTGTTTTCTTTTTTTAAAAAAAAAACACAACAAAATATTGTTTTAAATTTGTTTCACTGAACAAGTCCAAACTATGGGCATCAAGAGACAAACTTTTTCTATCATCCAAGGGCCAAATTAAATGAGATGTTGGGAGATCCATGATTGGATCTCCCATAGTTTAACCTAAAACAAAACAAAAAAAAGTGGAAGATCCCATCCTCAACCTCACAAACCTTTGGGTTTTTTTGACCCTTCGTATTCAGGGTGACAACACTGCTAGGATCCACTGCTCACCGTATATTTTTCTAATCTGTGTTGGACCTACTTCCACCCCCAAATTCCTTTCAGAGGAATGCAGTGTGCTGATTCTGGAATTATACTTCCTGTTTTAAATAAAGATGCTTTATTTTTGTTTTTTAATAGAACAGAACTTAGTATTAATATAGTACTCCCCCTTCAGCATTCAAAAAACTTTCCATATATCTGTTTGGTTCACACACAACATTAAACCATGGATTAGCACTACACCCACACTCATACTTCTGTGTGGTTGGAGAACTTTGCTATTTTCAGTTTCATAGAATTCTGGCCAACTTTGTAATCCGTGGTTGATGTAGGGTTGTTCTGAAACTCCCCCAAGTTTGTTTTAAAGCACTACCCAGGACTTTATGAAACCAGAAGTAAATCAAATCCTTCTCCTAGCCACATTTGAGGGGAGAAAAGACAGAAACAAACAGTGCTAAACTATGGTTAGGAGTTATGTATACAACAGCCCTGTAGGCAATCAGCAATTCTGATATCTCTAAGCATCACATCCTTAATACAAAGCAGTATACAATGATCTACACTGTGTAAAATATTTTTTATTAAATAGTTTGAAAATAATTCTGTAAACAATACTTGAAGAGAAGCCTCATTATTATTTTAATTTATTACCCACCCTTCCCCCTAAGGTCCCAGGGAGCGTTACAACAATTTACAATACAATATTAAAAACCCATTAAAAACTTACAACTGCTAAAAATGCAGTAGCAACAAAGTAGTGTCTAATAAATCTAATAAAAATTAAGACAATTTCCTACAATTGTCAGTCTTTTGGCATTCTAAATCTTAAAGGCTGTTTTCTATAAAGAATAATAGAATCAAACAAGTGTAGAGCTGGAAGGGAGCATGAGAATCATCTCGGCCAAACTTCTGCAAGGCAGATTACTTACTATTTCTCTGCTTGATTCAGAAAGGTGTATACCATCTGAGGACTGACTTATAGTTTCTTCTGCTATCAGCCTAGATACACTGAAAATTTTTACTTTAGCTTTTGAGTTTTTTGAGCTGCTGTTCAGGATACTGATTGCTGCTTCATTGTAGGCATCTATTTTCTCATTAGTGATCATTTTCCTGCTTTCACTCAACATATCTTCATAAACTGGATCTGATGTCAAAAGAAAATGGGGATTTTAAAAAAAGAAGAAATAAATAAATAAATAAATAAATAAATAAATATAAATAATAAATACTCAAGCTCTAGATATACTATTCTCACCCGCTAAAATGATCCACTAAAATAAGCCTCGCATGTCTCTCCAGTTAGACCCTTAGAGGGAGCCCTTTTCAAGTCTGTGCAGAGGAAAATACGCTCCTAAAATTGGAGCACTTTTCATTCTGCAAAGAAAGCAGTTTGCATTTAAGTTACTAAGGGAAGCACTTTGAATATTGCTTCCTTTGGAAAGAAAAAAATGCTCCTTTTAAAAACAAAGGCATCTGAAGCTCCTTGGTGAGCAGTTGGGAAATGCTGCACAAGGAGCTTTGGAAATTTTGTGCTTGTTGCTTGGGAAATGCTGAGTCCAGTTCTTGCAGAAGAGTTTGTGCTGTGCTTGAAAAATGCCCAACAACCTGGTGGTCAGGCATTTGGGAGGCACTGTGCAAGGGGCGTGGCAGGCACTGTCAATTGGCATGGCCTGCAAAGCCCCTTTTGGACTAGGCCTGCCATTACTTCCCCACACCTTATGTCAGGTGTGGGACAGGTGGATGTGGCTTGGCCAAAATGGGCTGCTGAGCAAAATGAAGGTTCTCCGTCCCTGAGTTAGGGCATGATGGTAACACAGTATTTCCTGCAAGGAGGACAAACAAGCTATCTGGTCTCAATTTGCTGATCTAATAATGAAACAAGCATCCTATTCCTATTTATTCCAGTGGCATTAAAATGTATCTACTCATGAGCAAACCCACTGTCTGGGCTGCCCTTCAAAATTTTAGCTTCTAGTCTTTCCAGTCAGTTGACCTGTTGCAGCCTAACCAACCATTTCCCCCCAAAAGTGGCCAGTGCTCTGTGCAGATACCGTGCAGATAATAAGAAATGTGTTTTCCCACAAACTGAGAAATGGATTTACCAGTTAAGCCATTCACAATGTGGGACAAACAGCAGCAGCTGTTCTTGGAATACATCATAGAATAAATCTGGTGTGGAATTGCAAGCATTATATACAAAAATGCTTAGCTAATGAATTTGTTTCACCACAAGACACAACAGCTATGTCATTATTTTACCTTGTAAGACCCAGTAGACATCACTGCTCTTTGCCAGTTTTTCCAGAAAAGGGGCAACTGATGTGATATTGATTTTATACTGTGTGAGGGCTTCATTGCTGCCATTGTGAATACTGATAGACCACTAAAAGAGTATTAAAAGTGAATCAGTTAGAATATGTATTTGTGGACGATATAATCAAAATAGTTCAATATTCACAAATCTTCGTTGATGTTTCAAAAACAGGATAGCTGAAGTAGACAAACACAAGAAAATTCTGAACTCTGTACTCTTGGGTAAGAAGCATAGGATATTGTGAACTGCTGTTGCTAAAGGGCTTTGATGCGAATTTAAATTTAAAAAGATAACTACCTAAAATTGACAAAACATACTAATAAAACACTTAAAAATTATCTATTGCTCCTTCAGCAGTTTCAAATATTAAATGATACCCACAACACACATCAGTCCCCCTATAAATTTTTATCCCGTAAGACCAAAGAAGGTGTTCCGTGCCAGAAGTATCTGTCTATAAAATTAAATAATATTGCCCTAGAACCAGAAAGACAGGGAGGGAGAGAGGGAGATGGAGATGCACAGAGAAGCTTAGGCTGTGAGTTACAAGACAGAAGTATGAACGGTTAGTTAAAGAAAACAATACACAGAAAGAAGATCATATGGGATTTTAAAGGTCTGAATTAGAAGACTACTGTTTTAATTTTCAATGGCCATTACAGTGACATATTGGATGAACAGCTTACCACAGCAGCTCCTGCTACAACTATGTGAGGCTTTGGAGAAGAACCCTATGGAACAGTAAAAGGGAGATTAGTCTTTTCAGTGTCTTCATAAAGGATATGAATAATCAAATGTATTGTACTGCAAAAAATAATCACATTAGTCCACATTTAAACCTCATTTTAAAAAGTAAAAACCTCCACAAACTTTAATCAATGTATAAAATATGTTGCAGTTGATTTGGAAGCAATTAAGTTATGACATTATAGAAGCACTACTGATGAAGGGAATTGTGGAACTGTTTTCTACTTGGCAAAATCTAGAATGTCACTTAAATGAAATATCCACTTAACTACACTGTACAGTACTTTGTAATTGTTTTGTTTTAAAAATGTAACATCCTAAACCTCTGCAATTTTCACATTTTAAATAAATAAAGACACACTTCAGAGTGCCAGTGCATACTGAAAAAAACCTGAGGGATAACTAGCAGTCTAATTTATTTCAGGACCAGAACTGCCTAATGTACCCCCAACCCTGGGATTGTTGAAATATATTGCCATAAAGCAGAGGTTTTCAACCATTTTGAGTCCACAGCTCCCTTGACATTCTTTCTGTGGCACCTCTGTGGGGCTAGCCCAGTTATGTCACCCCTTGCCTGCAGAGCTGGCAGGCTCTCACCCCTTTTCGAACAGCCTCCCTTGTGGAGTCTTCCCTCAGCATCCTCTCCCCTCTCCTTGGGACTCTTCCAGGCAGCAGCTGCTGCTGCCCCGATCTCTGAGCTGCCCCCCCTGCCCCAAAGAGGGGTGCTTCCTCATACTGCCCCACAGGAGCCTGGGACTTTCTTGTTCATTCCCAGCAGCAAGGGATAGTGGATTGGCTGGCTGGGCTCCCTCACCCACTTGCTTGCTTACTCCGAGGCTGCCTCAGCTCCTGGCAATCAGCACCCCCTGGCCAGCTCCAGAGACATCATTAACCTGGGCAGCTTGTAGCCAGGGCTGCTGCAACAAACAGCCACATAAGGCTTGGGGAGGCAAAGGCATCAGAGGAGGGAGGGAAGGAAAGAAGGACAGAGGCCAGGGATGCCCGCAGCACCCCTGAGCATCATTCAAGGCATCCCAGAGTGCAACAGCACACTAGTTGAAAACCACTGTCATAAAGGAAGTTCAATAATGCAACTCACTTCAGTCCAAGATTTGATAAGCTGTTTCATAGATCCATTGACTTCCGGATACCACAGAAATTCCTGAGGGGAAATGGATGAGTTTATTAGCAAGTGGTTTACTCTCCTGAAACAGTCATCTTATGTCAGCATTAAATGTGGCAACTATTGACAGAATCAGCAGCGTTCCATCTGCATTTTCTACCGCAAACGTATAACACCTATAAGTAAAAATATGCATGTACACTAAGATCTTATGCTGATGTTTGTTCCTGGGCCAATCAGGTTTTTTGGACACATGCATACACATATCTTCTTTTAATAATTTATGCACTTTTTGTAGAAAACACTGCTGCTGTTACTTAAGAGGACGCAGTGAGAAGGAGACTTGACTAACTGCTCAAAGAGGAAACTGGATTGTTTTCAGCAGTAGGAGTATTTTTGAAATGATTTTTGTTATATTCTGCAGCACTTAATTCCTTCAGATATTTAAGTATTTGTCCTCACAATCCTTCTAAGGCAGCTAAGGAAAACCAGCCCAAAGCAAAATCTTCCTGTGGTTGTGTGTGTTGCAGCCAGTGCAAACTGTGGTAGCTCAGCTACTGAGGTAGGATGTCACTTATAGATTACCCCAGTGTTGAAAGAATTGCATTGGCTGCCAATTAGGTACAGGGTTAGTTCATGTTTTGGCATATAAAGCTCAATACAGCATGGGACAAAGACTCTGAGGTCCCTTTCAAATCTATGATTCAACTGTCCAAAGGAGGGCCTCTTGCAAATACCATCTTGTCAGGAGGTCTGTTCTGCACAATGTAGGAATTGCTTTTAGTGTTTTGGTACCAACCATCTTAATTATTTCCCAATTAGTATCAGACAGGAGCCATCTCTGTTGCCATTTCGGCACCTACTGAAGTCTCTTTCAACAAGCCTTTCAAGTGGAGATATTTCTAAGTCTGCATCTGCATTGAAATTTTTTTTGGTTTTGTTTTATCACTTGATTGCTGCCTAGGGCTCCTTTAGGAGGAAAGGTGGGATATAAATTTTACAATAAACAAAATACGAAAGTACTACTTTAGTAAATATTTATTTCTAAAGGCTTTTTATGTTGCTATACTTCACCCTGGTGTTTTGTGAAAGGGTGGTATATAAATATTATAAATAAATATAAATAAAATAAATACACATGCCAACTTCTTTTCTTCATTCTAGTTTAGAAGCAACTGGGTATGCTTACCACTTTAAGTGAAGATGATTTGTCTTCAAAAGGAATGTTTCCATGCTGTCAAAGTAAGAAACAGGCAAAGAAATTATGCCAGTTTCCAGAAATCCATGACTGTATTCATGTTATGCTAAATTCTTAATTTGATGTTGCCTGGTTTATTTTGCTTTTTAACTATAAATAGCAGTTGCCTGAAAAGGAGGAGATAAGGGAGAGAGGGAGCAGGAAACAGGTTTGGGACTATGATGCAGCAAGAGAAGTTCTTAATCCTATCCTCTCACCACAAAGTCCCAAAAAACCTCCCTCACCCCCACCCTGCTTCAAAGTTGCATCAGGAAAGAGGGTGCCATTGGAAGCTTCCCTCTTGACAAGAACAGCAGCTTTGAGGACCAGCGGAAGACTAGAGATTTTCATCCAGGACTCCAGCGTAGGCCTATATTTCTAATGGTCCAAAACCTGATTACAAGCTCTGCAACTGCTATTTAAAGGGAGGAAAATAAACACACAAAGCCAAGTGTATAATTTGGGGGCTTTTCAGGCACACTTCAATTATTCAGTGCCCTTTAGGTAAAATAGCTGCAAACACACTCATGCTCTTATTTTCAAGGGCTAGTCCTTAGTGAGACTAGGTCTCTCCCCCCCCCCCAATCTTTCCAAGTCGCCCTCTACTAACAGCCGTGGAGCACACCATTAGGACTTTCTCTTTGCCTGGAGTTCAGACTAAAATGATATCTCAGACTGCCTCCTCTCTCTCTCTCCTTGGGTTCCTGACTTAAATTCTTCTAAGATGGTCCTCCTCCTTTATCTTTATCAATATCTGAAGTGCAGCACTGACCAAAAGCTAAACCCTCCCTCCTCCTTTCCCTCTCTACTTCTGGGTTCACCTGCAGTTTGACCGTACCCAAGGTAGCACAGTGCCAATTCAGGATGCCGCAGGCTACAGCTAAGTAAAATAGGCATCAAACTTGCACATGGTTAAGGCACAGAGAAGCCAATGGTTGAAATGTATTCATGCCACCAACTTCTAAATACAAAGTTCCCAACTACATTCTTCAGGTTTCCACTATTAACCACCTGTCTTTTCAGCAATTGGTTCTTTTCTCTGAAACTGCTTGATTAGCTCTCTTTCTGAAGTTCCTACATTCATTAGCCTGGTTCAGACATCACATTCCTGATCTGAAAACTAGGGTGTCCCCATCATCTGCTGCTTCCTCCCATTCAGACTCCTCTCGTTCATCCAGCTTGATACAATACTTTGAAGTAAACTTCAGCACAAGACAGGATGCCCATATTGAGAAACTGGCTTGAACATTCTTGACAAATCAGAACTGGAATCCAGAAACAAAGTGTAATTTACAATCCTGGTGTGTACCCAGTGCTCAAACCTGAATTTCCTGGTATTGACATCCTATGTATAACCACCTGCTCCTGAAGAGACTATCAATGTCCTGAGAGAACTGCTGGGGCAACCTAACCCACACTTTCCCTGGGACTCCTGAAGCCCTGTGTGCAAAGGCCTGCCTTGAGGGAAGGCAGAGTAGAAAACAAGAAAAGCCTAGGTCAAGGAGCTACTGCCGCCAGCTCCTGTAGGCAGCCTAAAAATATTTTGCAATATTTATTTGTAATAACATTTTAAATCATAAACCACCTTGGCAAGAAGGCACTGTACAAATAAAAAAAAATAAAATAAAAAAGTATTGTAAAGCATGTAAGGGGAGGGTGAATATGGTGGAGGAACACATGGGCATACTGTGTTTTCCTAACCCAACCAAACCCAATTTGGTGGACCAGGAATGTGATGTCTAAACTGGATCAATACATTTTCAACAGAAATACCTTTACAACTAAGGTATTACAATGACTGTAGTTTTCTAGCAATAACTGTGATAAAAGTAAAATATAAAAACCATACCTTGACTCCATCCTCCTTAATTTGAGGGTTCAGGAGTTTCACAAATGAGTAGAACAGCTGACGGATCCTAGAATCACCTATAAATGCAATATGTTTGTCTACGAGGCAGGTTTTTGCTTCACTGTAAAAACAAACATTAATATTGATTTTCTTCAAGTATGACACAACCAAAGTCATTCACCCCCAAAAAACTGCACTGTAGAATATTCTGAGCACCAACTTATATCATATATCCTTGATAATTCCAATTTGTGGGAACAAATTTCCCTTTCTCTTATAAAACACTACAAATATTGTTATATATTTCATAAATTGTTATGTTATACTGTCCTGCCATTTTTACATTCTATTAACTAAGAAAAAAGAATTGCAACACTGTAAGACTGTGCTGGGCCTTCAACTCAATCAGTTACTGGGAATTGCAAGTGGTCAGAGGGCTGCTGCGCTTATGTCCAGCTTGCAGGCTTCCCACAGGCATCTGGTCAGCCACTGAGAGAACAGGATGCTGGACTAGATGGGCCATTAGCCCGATCCAACATACTCATCTTATGCTCTCAAGTAAGCACATTTTTTAAGAAATCAAATTCAAAAAGTAAGGTTGCTCTGAAGAGGGCAGGACCCACTGATGCACCCTTCTCTCTGGTATAGTCATTCCCTGGGGTGACTGCAAAAGGCTTTAGATAATGTGAGAACTCCTCTTTACATAATATCTAGCTGCTACTAAAACGGTTTGAGATCAACTCTGGTGGAGGTGGGGAAATAGGGGTTTTATTTGCTTCACATTTTCTTTTATAGCCTTAAAGCAATCAAGGTACACAAACTTGCTCACTGACAGGCACCTTAATGGTGCAATACTTTATGCACCAAGGCTGATGGAGGAATTATTAGATGCATCATTCCTCAATTTGGTGCCCTCCAGGTATTTTGGACTACAGTTTCCAACAGCTCCAGCTTGCATGGCCATGCTGGCTGCTGCTGATGGGAGATGTAGTTCAAGAGCTTTGGAGGGCACTGGGCTCAGAAGGCTGAACTAGAGAATGAGGTGGGCGGGATTTGCCTAAATGGCTGCTTTAAGTACCAGTTTGCAATTGTAGGTAAACTGATATGGTTATGTGAGAAATTTCTTCATAGTAAGCAAGATACAGACTAACAATCATTACTATTTATTTCATTTCTGCTAATAAAGTGAAACCACTAATAGGGATAGGGGAAACTCACATGAGCAGAACAAACACATTATGTGCCATATGACATTCACAGTGTAGGTCTAAAAATGTAGTAATCCCAGAAACTAACACTTTACATTTAAGTGCACCCTTTCAATATTTTCTTCTTCAAGGGGAAATTTAAAAGTAGAATATCTTACCTCTGCTTATATTTGTGCATCATGCAGCCGTGAGGCTGCCATACTTTCTCCCCAAGAAATCTTCCACTAGAGAGAAGGTGCTCACAACTATCATCACCTTAAAAAAATAAAACACTCTGTATTATCATTTGATCAACAGCTGTGTTCACAACCCACATAGTAAAGATAGGCATTTTATTGCCAGTCAGAAAAGTTACAAACTTCTGGGCTTCATTTTAAAAAGGCTAAATTGAGTATGAGCCCAACACCTCCATTATCATTCCTTCAATAACATACTACTACTATATAGCAGTGACATCAAATGTTTTTGCCAATATGTACTTTAAAATGAAGGATCCTAGTTTCATTTGTTCTGCTTAGTTCACACACATGCACAATCCAGTTACAACTGGCAGCTTTAAAAAAACTATGTTCAATTTAACCATCATAATTAACCCCCGAAGGCCAGGATTAAAAATTAAGTCATTTAAGATCCATGTAGGATTAATGAGGAATGAAGCCAAGGAACTCTGTGCTCACTTCCAAACCAGTGCAGTATGTGTAGCTTTGTCACTTGTGTGATCAAAATTGTGCATTAAAAAAAATTAAACACATGATCATTACACTCTAAAAAGACATCGGTTTTACGGTTTGATTACTGGATTGCACTGCTCTGACAACAAAATTGTAATGACAGAAAAGTATTACACTTTAATGTAGGTGCAACAAAGCCAGGAAGGAAACGTTGAGAAAATCTTAACAGAAGGAGAAAGCTGTATCACTCCTACTTTGCCCAGTGGCATGAGGTTTGAAGAAAAGCTATCTATACAAAATTAACAAAGGACATTTGCCTAGCAACTGTGTGAAACACAATTACTCACAACAATTTTGTTGTTTTCCCTGCACTTGGCGAGCTTCTAACCAAACTGAAAATTAATAGTGTGGGTAAGAGAATACGTCTGGTGCAGGATTAACTTAGGTAACAGCTGTTATCTAGTAAAGAGGCTTGATTATGACCCGACTTGCACAGCAAGGGCCAAAAGATGGCCTGCTAGATTCTGGTCCAGAAGAATATGGGATCACATGAACAGCATCTGCTCTACCTATGTGAAACATCCTCCAACACTGAAGAAGACAGCTTCTGCTTACACAAGGCTATATTTGGTTTTTAGAATTACAGACATTTACACCTTCCTCCAAGTACTCCCATCTCTCCCTCGTTGTTCATATTACCTCAAATTCTTAAATTGTGTAGTTTCAGTTTATAGTGTTCAGAAAGAAAATAGAGTTGTGTAAAAAAAGTAATAATGTAAGAAGAGCACTGCTGGATTAGACCAAAGGCTGATCTAGTCCAACGTCCTCTTTCCAGTGGCCAACTGAAGCCTATGAGAGGACTACAAGAACACTGCATATCTTATCATTCTTTTTGCAGTACTAATTTAAACTAAATATTTTTTAATTACCCAGATACAAAGCATAATTCCTTGAAGTGTCCTTCAAGATGCATGTCATGTGGCCATTGAATAATGTTATCATTCCTTAAATTTCAGTGCATAATGTGCTAGTATTCCTAGAGCAAACAACTACAGGTATATTCTAAATTACCAATTTATCTTAAATTAAAATAGAAATAAAAACTTTAGGGAGCTTATCAAAATTAAGAGGCTAGGACTTCTTCTGGAGCTACTTCTCATCAGAAAAAAAATATCTGGGACTCTACATTCTACGAATTCTGCATACTCACACAAGGAAGTATCACTCACTCAGAAGTATACTTCTGCAGCTGCTGCGAGTTTTCAAACGGCACTTTTTATCTGGTTATCAATCTGATTCTCAGTCTTGCAACAGAATGAACCTCAATAAAATACATAGGGCTTCTACTGGAAAAAGAATTGGTGTCTGGATGTTGTTTGCAGATGATGGACCCTTGACAGTGCACTCAGAGGAAGCTCTACAGAGACTCATAAACTGTTTTGCCTAAGTGGAGTGTGGCCTCACCTTCAGCCTTACAAAGACCAACATCTTGGGTCAGGACATTGCCAGCACTCCATGCATCAGCACTGGTGATCACACGCTTCAGGTCTTAAGACGATTTTGTCTACCTGGGCTCCACCATAACCTGCAACCTTTCCACTGATGCTGGACAAGCGTATTGGTAAGGCAGCCACAGCAATGGTGCACCTCTCCAAAAGGGTATGGGAGAATGTGATGCTAACAACCAATACCAAGATGAAGGTCTACCACATGGCAGGACAGAGCCTCAAACGAATACGTGCTCTTCCAAGTTCTGTCTCAGTAATGTCTATACTGGCTTGGTAATGTACATAGGATGGAAGATGGCAGGATCCCCAAGGATGTGCTCCACAGGGAGCTGGCATCAGGCAGCAGGCCTGTTGACAAACCAACTCTGTGTTATAAAGTTGTTTGCAAACGTGACATGAAGGCTGACAATATTAACCCTGCCATGTGGGAATGCCCTGCAAACAACTGCAGTACCTGGAGACAGACAGACAGGTTGTGTATCCAAAAAAAATGACCAGATCAGGAATGACCGCTGGGAGAAGCAGGGAGAGAAAAAACACCATAGTGCATCTGCACCAGCGAAAACAAACGTCCTCATCTGCCCCAGCTGCAATAAAACATGTTTCTCCTGTACTGGTCTCTACAGCTACAACAGGAGCTGTTAACTCCCCAATGGTGTAACTTTACCCCCAATGGCACACTCTTCCATTGTCTCTTGAGACAGATAGATGGCAACAATAACAAGCTTCCTTATCCCTTTGTGATAAAGTTGCAAAAGGTTGCACTTTCAGAATAGTTTATAGAAGCATAGAATCAGAGAACTGTAGAGTTGGAGGGGACCATGAGGCCATCTAGTCCAACCCCCTGCAATGCAGGAATCTTGTGCCTAGTTTGGGGCTTGAACCCATAACCCCAAGATTAAGAGCCTCGCACTCTGCTGACTGAGCTATCCCAGCTCTTGTCAGTTTATGTTTTCAAATGATGCTTTATATCAAGGTACTCTGGAGATAAAGGATTTTTCTTAAATCGAAAGTTAATTAATTGTCTCACAAGGAAAAAAAATGTGAGGCTAAATAGATTTTTTAGATTACCAAGAAATTAATTTTTATTTTCAGAAAATGTAGTTTCCGGTGTTAAAGGTAACTGATAAAATGAAAATCAGACCCACAAGGCCAAACTGGTACCCAGAAATAATGCTGTACAGGTGAGACTTACAAGTGGCAAATTTCACTTGTTGTCACCTATAACACCCACATCAATGATCTTCAGCAATCCTAGAGAGTAGTATTTCCCTCTCACAGACCCTGGGAGAATTCCCAGTATAGAGTACTCGACTTCGTGCTGAAGAGCAAAACAACTTGTGGGAAGCTACAAGGACCCCATATAAGGAAGAATTATTTAAAATTATGCAGCCGCAAGTGCTTCTATATGGAACTTTATTTCAATGTTTGGGTATTGTAAGAGCACTCTTAATCCTCCAGCTTGGAAGGCTTTTCTTTGGCCCTTATGTGTTAAGATTTTGCCGTCTTATTGATTTATGCCATTTTACTCTACTGTAGATTTTATTTTAGTATGATGTTTACTGTTTGAGGAGACCTTTGGGCCAAAAAATGGTATATAAATAAACTGAATAATAATATAAACCTATGATGCACCAATCCCCACAAACCACATGACACCATACAGTGAGTGAAGTGATGACCACCCACTCACGCAAAAGGCTTGAGGAATTCAAAATACTCTTACTTCCAGTCACTCTGAACAAAAACATCTGAAAGCTTTTTAGGGCAGTGGGTAGGCTTTCAGCTTGAGTTTAGTTTCTGGATGTTAGTAATCCTGATTCAAATACCCCACTCAAATGTTAGAAGCTCACTGGGTGGCCTTGGTCAAGTCACTACTCAACTAACATATTTCCTTTGTAGTAAACAAAATAAAGGTGTATTGGAGACTCAATTCAGATGCTGGAGAGGACATGGGAAGAATTGCTTCCCCAAACACTTCTATAGGGAGCCCTGCTTTGTCTGGTGTCACCTCTGTCACCACTGCTGTTCTTGAAAGCAAGCATATACATTTCTATTTCCAGTGTCAAATGAGGGCAGGACAAAAAAGAAGGGAGTCATAGCAGGGAGAGGTCTTAATCTTTTAATTTAGGATCTCGAAGCCACACTCTTTCAACGTATCTCAAGCACACCACCTTCTCCTACCCTACATGTCAGCAGCTTCTTGCAAAGCTGCCAGTTTGCATGATTTACACTCCTCACTCCCACACATTTTCTTTGTTTATACGGCACACTCCTAATTAGCTAGCACAGACCTCAGGCTAAGAATTTAGTTAAACAGCAACCCCGAAACCGCTACAACTTCCTGCGTGGGTAATAATTTCTTTTTAAAAAAGAAAAGAAAAATGCAGCCAGCCCTTCTGAAGGGAGAGATCGCAGCTCAGTGAGAGAGCACATGTTCTGCCTGGCAGAAAGCTCCAGACTCAAGTCCTGGCATCTCCAGAAGCAGAGAGCAGGTGATGGGAAAAGGGACATCTGCTTGAGACCTTAGAGAGCTACTGCCAGTCAGAGTTTGCAACACCCGGCCAGCCAGACCAATAGCCTGTCCCTGGTTATAATGGCATTGTCTGTCTTCATTTTGCATTTTTATGTCGCGGACCGCCCTGTGATCTTCGGATGAAGGGCAGCACACACATTTAATAAACAAAGTAAAAAATGTTGCGCCCAAAGTCAAACAAGCCTGGGTTGTTTAATTTGGACAGCTGCTTCCTGCAGAAATCCGCACGGACCGGCTTCTCCTCTGCCCTTAAGGCGCTTGCTGCGGTTTTCTTGTCTGTCTGCAAACGCAAGCTGGAGCTGCCAAGGCAGGCGGATGTGGCGTGGCGGCGTGGCGAGAAAGGATGCTCGCGCCGGGGCGAAGTTTGGCAGGTGTCAGTCACCCTTCCTCGGCCAGCTAAGCGCTTGCTTTGCAACGGCTTGGAGGAAATGGGGGGAGGAGGGAGAGACGTACCTGCCTCCCAGAGACACCTGAAGTGGCGGCTTTCGCCCGATGCCAAAGGAAGCCCCTTCCAAGGAGGCGGCTCCCCCTGAACTGTGGTGGTGGAGGAGGAGGAAGCGAGGGACCCCATTTCTGCTCCCAGCGGATCCCCAACAACCACGGCCAACTTCTCCGCTCCCTATCTCATCTCGCCCCTCCCCGCCGCCCCTTCCTCACCTCGGTACCGGCGCGAGGCGGCGTGGCAGGCGGCGAGCAGCAGGACGGCGCCCAGCGCCAGCGCCTTGGCGCTCCTCACGCTGAAGTAGTGGTTGATCTCGCGCTTGCCCAAGGTGTAGGCCAGGGCCGCCATCTTGGCTCCTCCATGACAACAGTGCGCGAAGGAGCGGGCGGCGGCGCACGGGCAGCTGCGCTGGGTCCCCAGCGGGGACGGCGGAGGGGAGAGGAAGAGCCGCCGCTTCTGCCGCCGCCACCAGCGCAGGGGAGAGAAGCCCAGCGAGGAGAGCCCCGCGGAGGCGGGCGGGTCGTCGGCGTCCTCGTCCTCCGCTTCGCTCAAGAGCAGCGGCGGCGGCGGCAGAAGCGCGGCCCCCTCCCCTTCCTCCTCGTCCGGGCGCCGCCGCTTCACCTCAGCAGCCAGGGGAGCGCCCGCTTTCCCGTCCGGTCCCTGAAGCGGCGGCTGCAGCTGCTGCCGTTGCCCCCAACGGCCATCCGCGCCCCCCTCACGCTGCTGCGGCGGCGGCGGCGGCTGGTCCGCTACCGCCCCTCGCGGCGGCGCCCCGGCGCCTGGCCCCTCCTCTGCCGCAGCCATGGAGGGGAGCGGGCGAGCCCTCGCGCCTCTCTCTCACGCGAACAAGGGCGGCGGGGAGAGGGGAGAAAGCGAAACTTGGCGAAAGAAGCGAACTTCTTTCCCTCAGCCGGTTTGACTCGGGTGTTCGCATCCGACGTGGGGGCAGCAGCCGCTTCCTCCTCCACCTGCCTAACCTGCTCTGCTGGCTTGGCAAAAATAAGGGGACGCCGCTCCCGTGGGTGGGGATCAAAGTCTCTTCGGGCACCGTCACTCTGTGGGGCAGGCCCAGGCAGAGGTGGGAAGCCAGGGGCAGGGCAGGATAGCCCTTTCCCGCTTGCCCCCCGCCCCGGGACAGGTAGTGCCGGAGGCAACGAGAGCCACGTTGACTAACCAGCCTTGGCAGCCCGGCCCACCCTCCAGGAACTGGACTTTAAAAGTCACCCAAGTTGGCCGCTGTCCGTCAGCACATCTTACTTAGGGTTGCAAATCCCCGAGTGCTTTCAGAGGGGTGAGGCAGTGCCGCGACTTTACTCGAACTCTGGCGTGGTTACAGTACAGTATTTCCTTTTAGTGACCCTGCCCTACATGTCATTTTTCTTTAGTTCTCTGCCATAGTCATTGCTGCATCATCTTTTGAAGGTCCGCCTCAGTTTTAGCCCCACTCACCTGTCGAAAGAATCTATGGCAACCCTGTGTGCTTAGTTACATTTCCTGAACCACTGGACACTGACCACTTGGTATTTTTTATTCTGCTAGGAACAGAAATTGCCACCTACCCGCATATCTTCCTTGTATTCATTTGCTCCACACCATGCATAATTGATGCAGCTCAAATATATCTCTTTCCTTTTTTCTAAACTAAAAAGCCCCAAATGTTGTAATCCTATTGTCATAGGGGAGCTGCTCCAGACACTTGATTGTTTTCCAAACCTTCCCCAGCTCTGTTGCAATATCTTTTTTTGAGGTGAGGTGACTACAGCCTGTACACAGGATACCTCCCCATACCTTTGCATAATGGCATTATGGTACTGGCAGTTTTATCTTCCATCCCTGGGCTAATTATCCTTAACTTGGGATTTGCCTTCTTCACGGCTGCTGCCCACTGGGTTGACATCTTTGCTGAGCTATGCACTGTGCCTTAAAAGCCTCTTGCCATCAGTTCAGACACTATTAGCCTATACATGAAATCAGTTTGGAGAGATCCTATTGGAGCTCCTCACAGTCTCCTTTTGTTTGAACCATCCTAAACAATTTGGTATCATCAGCAAACTTTGCTACCTCATTGCTAACCCCTACCTCTAGATCATTTATGAACAAATTAAGAAGCAGAGGTCCACTTTCTACAACCCTCCACTAGAAAAAAATGTCCATTTATTTCTACTCTCTCCTTCATGCTCCTTTGCCAATTACTGATCAATAAGAGGAGCTCTCACTTGATCTCAGTCTCGATCCCCTGACTGCTTACTCAGGAGTCATTTTGGAATTTAAGTGCACAGAGTTGACTGTATCATCTCTATTTGCTTATTGGCACACAAATAACTAAAAGGTTAATGAGGTAGGACAGACTTGCAAAAGCCTTGCTGGTTTCATTGCATTTGGTTGCTGAATAGCAGCCGTCCTTTAATCCTTGACGATGCTCTACTAACAAATGTAAACATTAGCACAACACATTATTTGAATTTATTTCCCGTATTTGCTGAAAGGTTCCCAGGGGAATAATTCCCTAGATGTTGTGGAGGCTGTTTTTAGCTAGAATTCATAGCTCTCAAAAATACTCTGCTGACATGAGAACTTCCTTTGTCCATTGTTTTTGCTTCATCTGCCTTAACGAATCCCATGTAAAAATGTTTACAGTGTAAGAATTGTGGATGTAATGTTTATTGATGTGACTTTTGAATTCTTTTAACAACACAAACAAAGAACCATGGGAATTTTTGTTCTCTTAGTATTTGCTAAAACAAAGGAATGGCTGATTTATGATTGCTGGAGAAAGCTGAAAACTGGTTGCCTTGATGTGCTGATGGACGACTCAGGCATGGCATATCTAGACTATAGTTCTGCTGAGCACTATACTCTCATTGAATGTGGATACTTTGGACAAGCCATATAGGTGAGATCTGAAGCTGGCAGTTCTGGTCTGCATGTAGCTTTTTTAGATTGCAGGTTTCAATAGGAAAGCAACACCTTAAAGGGGAAGGGGTAGAATTATATATGCATGCATCAGCATACTGTGGTTATTATTGCTACACCCTTTGGTAGGGGATGATTTGTGTCTTCATCAGGGAGGACAAACCAGGTCACAGAAGTTTACAATTTTTTGTTCAACACAGCACTATGTCTATTTTTTCCTTTATTTTCGTAATAACTAATAAAATGGGTGATATGTTAGAAGGGAGGGAAAAATGCTGGAGTGAGGGGTATGTATTTCCCTGGTGTGTAAGATTGCAGTCTTAGACTTTGTTTCAGTTGTGGGTGAAGAGGGCTAAGGCTGTAAAACAAGGCATTCTTATTCAGGAGGAAGCCTGACTTCTTTCACCTCTGATTAAACAAAAATGAGATCAGGCTGTGTAAAATGAATGTACCTCCAGTTGTCCTTTTTATTGTGCGTTCATGATGCTTTGTGCTCTTGATGCCCTCAGAGTGGTCATATGTGATCCTGCTTTCAGTAATACTTGTCCTTGCAACAGCTCCAGGAGGGTAGCCACATTGCTTCATTTCCAGTCAGTGTTAATCCTGTGGCTTTCTTCTAAATTTGAATACCACAAATGCTCTGGTTTATTTCTGTTGCAAAATAGTTTGCCCAGACAGCAATAATGTTAACATCAGGGAAGAAGCACTAAAAAAAATCCACCACTCATTCACAATTATTGTGGCAAGAACATGTTGCAGAATGCAGCCATAACAGAACGCCAGTCTAGCAGGGGTCCCAAGATAGAGGCTTTAAAGAAATGATTTTGAGCTGGGGCTTGAAAAAAGAGAAAAAGAAGTGGCTCCACATATGTGTTCAGGCATAGAGTTCCTGCCATGCAAGACTGGAAATGAGAACAGGCAGGGCAATTTCTTCCCAGCTGCCATTACATTGAACTGGTGGAATCAGGCAGAGCTATTTTGTATACACATTTCTACAAAGCATTTTTCCTTAATACAATGCATTTTTGCACACATTACTTGGTTGGAGAACTGTATTGCAAAATTCAGAGAAGTGCAAAGTTGAAAGAACTGTTGCATTTTGATCCCCATGTTGGTTTGGAAAGTGCAATTTAAGTAAGTTTGCCTTTAAATGTGAACTGATTTTAATTTCTTCCACATCCATAGTGATGACATTATTTTATTTATATACTGTAAGAGACTTTTAATCCACCCTTCCCCATAATGTCTCAGGGAAGGTTGCAAAATTTAACCTTAACATACAATAAAACAATGTAAAACAAACCAAAGAATGTACTGCCAACAGAATCATATTAATTGTAAATGTTAAAAGCCAGGGTAAAGAGGTGTGTCTTCAACAAGTGATGTAAACCATACAATGAGAATGTTTGCTGAAGTGGACAGGCTCTTGCAAGCCTTTTTGTGAACCGTTTGAAAAGCATTTTCTGATGAAATCACTCACATTTAATCCAGTTTGGAAATAACTGGCACGGCAGCTCTCTAATGGGGGCACCTGAAGTCACTGCTTCTCCAGTTAGGTTCAACTGGTTTTCATTAGTTTCTTCTGAGGAGGCAGATAGGTTGTACGAAAACTCTTGGCCCACATCACACCCTTTTGACCTTGTCTGTCTTACTGGGTCAAGGCCTCAATGTATTACTAATGTGGAAGGTGTGCTGTGTTTTGCCTTCAAACACAGTCACTAATTCACCCAACTTTTGAAACATCATAATTAGGCTGTGCTAACATCAATTATTACAGGGCACCTTGAACATTCCACTTTTGGGGCAAGGCATGGAGACTTCCAACCCTGTTTGGAGAGGCCAGGGTTTGCATGGAGTTATTTTGCATGCTCTACCACTAAACTGAGGTCTACCATGTAAAAGGGGTCCATGTTCTTCAGAACTGTGTTTCTTTTTTAAACAACAAGGAACCAAGCACCTTTGGGAAAGCTACAAGCTTGGCTTTGAGGCAACAGCTTTCCCTTGCCATGCATCAGCTGAATTGCCCCTGAACACAGAGACATCATTCAATTATCATTTATTTACTTGCTTACTTATTGCCTTTATTTGCCACCTTTTTCTCCAAAGAGCTCAAGGTGGCATACACGGTTCTCTCCCCATCCTCGTTTAATCCCCTTAATAATTCTATGAGGTAGATTGGACAGAGACACACTGACTGGTCACCCAGTGAATTTCATAGTGGAGTGGGGATTTGAATCCTGGTCTTTCAGGGCCTAGTATGACACTCTAATCACTACAACACACCGACATTCCACCTATTAGCTAGCATGGCTAATAGCCTTCAGCAGGCCTTTCATTTTCCCCAAGTACAGTGGTACCTCAGGTTAAGAACTTAATTCGTTCTGAAGGTCTGTTCTTAACCTGTAACTGTTCTTAACCTGAAGCACCACTTTAGCTAATGGGGCCTCTCGCTGCCACCACACGATTTCTGTTATCCTGAAGCAAAGTTCTTAATCCGAGGTACTCTTTCTGGGTTAACGGAGTCTGTAACCTGAAGCGTATGTAACCTGAAGTGTATGTAACCCGAGGTACCACTGTATTTTAAGAAAGCTATTTAGTGGCCATCACTGCTCTCTTGTGATTCCTGAATTCTGTAAGTTAAATCATGTGTGAAGAAGTATCTTCCTATCTGCCCAACCAAGTGCATTGAAAGCCTGCTTCTGCCACAAACAAATTACAGTTGCTTCTGGGCAATGCATAGTTGTGGTATTTATATACAACTTTTTACCCCAACTGTAGCTCCAAAGTGGTTTTCAAACCAATGAAACAGCACCAATGCTGCAGTACATTTTAAAATATACTGACCATAGCTAAAACATCCTTAAAAAACCCAGCATGATGTAACTGGTCTGGTCAGTTCACTCACAATCCACCTAACCTCTGTGTAATTTTTGTGCAAGCATATTGGGATGAATGCTAAACAAACAGGTCATTTGGAGGAGCCATATATCTGGGGTATCTTCAGTACCACACCTGTTGACTCACAGCAGAGCACACATGGGTCATTTTGCTAGGTGTTCTCATTTTTTGATTTTATATTTACTATGGTCGGGAAGAACAGTGGGAAAGGCAAGTAGCAAAAATGACAGGGGTGTTTCCTGGCACCATCACAAAAGCCATTTGTCTGTTCAGCAGTAATCTGGGAGTGGGTAGGACAAGGAGAAGGGTCAAAATCAGAGCCAAATCAGGAAACCCCATTGGTGCCAATGGATTATTATTATCACTTTTTTTTAAGGTATCACAAGTGACTCACGCAGTAGAAAAATTCCTACAGCACAATTAAAAAAATTCAGAATTAAAATCAATACTGGCAAACTAAAAATAGCACATGATCATCTCATCATGGATAGAACACTAAAATACCGTCTCCCTTGCAAAACACAAGATGATCACCAAACTCCTAGTTAAAATAGCTGCAGATACAACCAGTGTGTTCCCTGAAATTTATAGGAGAATGAAAACATCTACACCTGATGCCAAAAAGATGTCAAAAGTCAGTGCCAAGGAAACTCCCGTACTGCAGCATGTTCCAGATTTTTAAAAGGGGAAATGCCCTCCTTGATGTTGACGGTACATTCCAATTGCATCATCAGCAAAGCACTGAAAGGGGGTGAAAGGTAAGTGTCAGGTGCCAATCTGAAAGCAGCCTGGTTAAGTTTATTCCTGACAAGTGGTCAGGAGTCCCCCAGTGAAGACTACAGTATGAAGACAAGAGCACAGGGCAGGGAGGAGTCTGTGGTTATCGTCTTGTAAAAGAAAACTAAATGGAATGTATTGGCATATTTAACCAGCAAGTGGTTGTGGGATCATTTTCTCTCTCTACAGTACTATTTGGTTTTTTAAAAAATGCTTATTTGAAAATATAACAGAAAGAAAGGGAAACTTAATGTAGACATACAGATTAATACACAGCATGCAGTCCATATGTCTGAATAGGTATGATGATTACAAACTATGCATTCAGAATGGAAAGGACAGTCAGATCATCAGACCATGGACAAGGGGTGTGTGTGTGCCTGTCCTTCTAGCCTTCTAGTCTCTTAAGCAAGTATAAATGCTCACAGAATCCATGTTTGTTGTCCGTCTCTTAGGCCCACCCCCCAAATATAATCTTAAGAGTGTGTGTACATCCAAAACTGTCAAGGATTTCTCCAAAACAAAGCTTAACATGAGTAATAATTTATGACCGGAAAGAAGATACCATGTCTGCAGCATGTGCCTCAAGGCAGTGTTTATATAGTAGATTTAGTTTTATTTGCATATTGCAAGATTATATCCTTCAAGCTGCAACTTATATGTTTGCCTGCTGCTGCTGCTGTTTTCCCAGCAGCTTTGAGATAAATCCTATCTACATAGAAGTAGCTCTGAAGTGCCCTCAGTGAGCTGCATGAAGCTTTGGACTGGCTAGCTACAAAGTTTGTAAGCAAGAATTACAGTGGTACCTCGGGTTAAGTACTTAATTTGTTCTGGAGGTCTGTTCTTAACCTGAAACTGTACTTAACCTGAAGCACCACTTTAGCTAATGGGGCCTCCTGCTGCCACTGCACCGCCACTGCACGGTTTCTGTTCTCGTCCTGAAGCAAAGTTCTTAATCCAAGGTAATATTTCTGGGTGAGCGGAGTCTGTAACCTGAAGCGTATGTAACCTGAAGCGTATGTAAACCGAGGTACCACTGTATATATTTTCTTGGGGGCTATTGGGTGCATTGTTCTTGTTTTAAATATATTACTTATCCTTTTTGATCTATGTGTTATTGTTCAATAAAACTGTGACTCTTCTGAATCCCCCCCCATTCAAATATTTGCAAGTTTTATTTCAGCTAAACCCGGTAGAGCCAAGCCAGAGGTTACATATGCTTGCTGGAAGACATGCCTCTCTCTAATATTTTCCAAAACGTATAAGAATGTCTAGGATGCTGCCAAAATACATTATTACAACTAACGTTTACTTGATGACACCTACAATAAATAAATAGAATAACTTGTGCATACCTCAGCATGTCCGTGGATTAAAGAATCCTGCTCTCTAATCCAACATGTGTGTTAAGGCTGCCACCCCTTGGACAAGAGAAGGATTTATTTTTTAAAAAAATTGGAAGATTTTAACCTGCTACATTAGGACAGCCACGGAAAAGTTTTCAAAGATTTGAATGCCCAGTCTGCATTTGGTAAACATTTTCATAAAAATCAGGGAGAGTGTGGCACCTAGAGCTGAATTTATCTTTTGCATGCTTGTTGTTGCTGAAAACTAGGATGTGGTATTACCTAAATTGTATTGCTGAGAGAAAAATGTGACTGAAGAAGCTTGCCATGCAATCCCACAGGGTTCAGTGGAACTAGCAGCACCCTAGTGTAAATTACAGTATCGCAACTTTAAGTGGTCTAAAGAAGTTTAAGAATGGGTAGTTGTGACAACAGAGAGGAGGATGGCCCTCTGAGCTCCCTGTCTCACTCCCTGGAGTGTACCCCCTTCAAGTCCTGTAATAGCTGATGGTGCCAAAAAGACAGATCCCATGTATTCCAACACTTCCTTTGCAAGACAACAGGTGGCAGTCTATAGCCGTTGCACTGAAAACAAGACTGATTTAGGCTGCAATCCTATAAGCACTTAGCTGGCGGGAGGGGTGGGAGAATCTGTCAATTTCAGCTCTCTCAGTTTCCCATTTTAAATTCGGTTCTCCACATTTCTGAAACAGTTTGCAACCCCTCCCCCAAAAACCTCATGAAAATTCTTCAGCAGTTTCATGTGCACGTTTTGACTCACATACACTTTTTGCAAGCAATTTCTCATAATTAATTTCTGCGTGTTGTTTTCACAAATGTATTCATTTTTAAGCTCATTTCCCCCAAATATATGCATTTGTTTTTTCGCAAACATTGCTTGGATAACTTCATCGCAAATTATGGATAACTGCAAATTTCGAAAGGTTCTGCTTTGGTTCTCATTTTGTTTCAGAAAGTGCAAATTTGATCAATTCAGCTTTAAATGCAAACTGAATAAAATCTCTCCCACACCCCTAGCTGGGAGAGAACCCCACTGAAGTTGGCCTTATTTCTGCCTAGACAAGTGCTGATAAACTTTGGTTTCTTTCTTTGTAATTAATAATTTGAGTTCAAAGAAAAAATAATTCCCACATATTGGAACAAAGCAATTAAATTAAACATAGTTTTTTGAGGATAGGGTGTAAGTGTTAAAATTAACTGATATTTGTACAGAATTGCTAGGTGGTAGGGATTCTCTCAGTTGCTGCCCCCCCATTGTCTCCCCATCCCTTGCTGGGCTTCTGTGCCTTTAACTAGTTTTATGATAGGCACCTATTCAGTGGATGATGGCTTCTATTTTAATTAATGACACAAAACTGCTACCCTTCGATGGCTGCAAGTGGCTTTTGAATTTTTCAGAATGGGAGACACTTGCCCAAGAAAGTGCAGCGATTTTAAACTAGCACTGTGAACTTTCAATCAACGCAAAAATATTTTGAGCACACTTTGTCTTTTCCAATCCTTCAGGTGATAGGCTATGCTGCATTTTCCATTAATAAAGGATGCGTCCAGAAAGGCACCTCATTTTTCTTTATGAAGTGGCCTTTAAAAACCATGTTCCATTGTGGATAACTTTGCTCTAGATCGGTCTGCTTGTGTGTACAGAGAACTGCTCCAGATTGGGACAGGGATCCCTATCTGCCTCAGAGATATCCTCAGATATGGACAGGTGTGCCGCAGGCAGTGATGGGCCAATGCCCATGGGACTCACCTCAGGGGGTAGAGGTGTCCCCTCTTCTGGGATGCTATTAGGGGCGATGAAAGTGACAGATAGATGGTGGATGCACCCTCGTGAGAGGCAGGAAACTGAAGATCCCCCAGGGTGAGAGGCTGGGAAAGGAAAGCTCCCGGGTGAGAGCTGGGAGGGTCTGTCATTTACTGTGGGTGGCTGGATTAATAGTTACCGTATGTACAAGACGACTTTTTATCCCTGGAAAGTCACCCCCAAAGTCGGGGGTCGTCTTATACGCCAGGTATACGCGTTGGGAAGGAAGAGAGGGAGCTGGTGAGCAGAGGCGCTGTGCTGATCCGGGGGGGGGGGTTTACTGTGCAGCGTGGTCTACGTCCGGTCCTAGGTCGAGGGCATGGAGGCTGTCCGTCAGGGGCGAAGCGAGGTCCAAAGCGAGGAGTCGGGCGTGGTCAGGAACTCTGGCAGGAGAGCAGGTCAGGGTGCCGGCAGGAATCGGTTACCAACAATGTTGCTTCCGCAACCTGGGACTGGGCTGGCTGGCCTTTATCTCCTCTGAGGCATAGGGCCTCAGAGGACTCTCGCCTCCCCTGGCCTGAAGGCGAGCACTCCTCCTGCGAGAACTTAGTTCCCTCCACCTCTCTGCCCTGAGCCTCTGCAGCTCCGGAGAGGCTGGAGGGTTACTGGCAACCTCACCTTCCCCTGACAGGGCTGAGAGAGGTGCACCTGCAGGCAATGGATCCTCGATCACCTCCGAAGCCAGAGCGGATTCAGCTGGTGTCTGTTCCTGAGGATCCAGCACAGGTGAGGACCCTTCAGAGCCCCTGCTCAGCCAGCCCTGGAGGTGGGGACTCCTGTGCAGGCTGGGATTCCTCAGGTTCAGCCTCTGAATCCGATTCCCAGGCCATCACAGGCGCCCCTTCTGCCGTCGCTCTCCCTCCCTCCCTACAGAAGGGGATGCGGAAAGTCCTTCTGAGCGTGGCGCTCGCCCGCCCACCTGCCTGCCTGCCCGCCCACCAAACGCCTCACCTCGGGCTGCTGCTGCTGCGACGACGGAAGAGGCAGCGGAGGGGGGTGTGCTCTGCCCCTGGCGGCACTCAAACGCTATAGCTCTAAAACGCCCAGACGCCTGATACGCCGGAATCTATGGTACTTTGGGTAGAGAGAAGATTCTTCATTTGTACACTATTCTTCGTATTTTAGAGAATCCGCTGCTGATTTTCTCTTCCCTTACTTTTTATGCCGCCTCTGTTGAGAATCTGTATTTTATGATAATCTGTATTCTACTATGCATTTCTTCTTCTTAATAATAATAAATAATAATCTAGAGCCAGTGTGGTGCAGTGGTTAGAATGTCAAGGTAAGTTCTGGGAGACCAGGATTCAAATCTCCCCTCAGCCCTGATGCTCATTGGGTGACCTCGGCCCAGTACATCACCTAACCTACTTCTCAGAGCTGTTGTGAGGATAAAACGGGACAAGGAGGAAGAAGACCCATGTATGGCACCTAGATCTCCTGGAGGAAATGTGGGCTACAAATGTAATATTTAATATTTATAATATAATATTCAGCAAGGACCAGATGCAAAAACTTGCTGGGGTGGGATGCTTTTTGTATCAGTCCTTTTACACCAGATATCAAACAGATAAACAACTTTTTGAAGACATCTGCAGGTAGGCCTGTTCAAGGAAGTTTTTAATGGTTGATGTTTTATTGTGTTTTTAACATTTTGTTGGGAGCTGCCCAGAGTGGCTGGGACAGCCCAGTCAGATGGGTACCATATAAACAATAAAAGCTATTGTTGTTGCCTGATTTTAGTCAAATGATGGCACCTCTCAGTACTGTGATCATCTTGTGCTTTTAAAGAACTAGACAAAAAAATTATCTTGCTGAACAGATTTTTACTAAATGAATGAAATTATTTTTCCGGTAGTTCAGTAATATCTTCTTGAAGTCAGGCACCACTGAATTCTTAAAAATTGCTCAGCAACTGTGCCCTTGTAGCAGAATTTACTGGGCCTATGAATAGCATCAGGCACATGGTCTCTTTATAAAGATCCAGGAAAGCAAAGTCAGAAGAATGAAGATTGCAATGAATTTCTAAAATGACTTTGGGTGGATTTGTCTTTCCTGTAATTAAATTTACATGAAAGCCAAATGGAGGATGAACTTACAAACAGATCCAGCAGAATTCACCATCATCTGGTAATCCTAGAATTTGGCTTGCAGAGTGAGAAGTAATGCAACACCCCGAAACATATTGGGGGACACATTCACAAGATGATCTTCCAGTTAAACCTCATCATGAGATGATGGGACTGATAAAAAAACAATAGCATAAATCCACTGTACTCTGAAACAATCCCATTCATATCACTAAGTGAATCCATTGTTGTGGTCAGAAAAAGCAGGTGATCAGCCCTTTTGGACTGTTTCATGTCTGTGTGCTTCTTAGCTAACAACAACAACAAAACAAAAACCCTACCTGCATATAGAAAATTAGCATGTTGGGGAGGTTAGAAAACCTTCATTGCTAGCTTTCCAAGAGCAAAGCGCTTTTGACATTAGGAGCAAACATCTGTTTATTTCCTATGGTGCTTCAGTAGATGAGTGTACCACTGGCTTTTCCTGAATGTGTAGATTTGCTCTTAGATCACAGGCTCATGGAGATGGAAGGTCCTTAGTCAACCCCCATGAGATGCAGCATCTACAATATAGGATGCGATTATAGCATCCCTGATAGACAGCAAACAACCTTTACTTCAATACCTCTAGTGAAGGGCAGCCCCCACCTCCCAAGACAGCCTGATCCATGGCTAAACAGCTGTTACCACAAGGATGCTTCTGATCCTTTGCTGAAATCTAATTGCCTTCCATTTCCATACCTTGGTTCTCGTCCTGCCTTCTGGAGGAACAGGAAACAAGCCTGCTCTAACTGTATGGCAGTTCTTCGATCTTTGAAGACAGCTAACCTTCCCTTCTCAAGAATAAACATACCCAGCTTTTTCAAAGTTGGCTTCCTGATCAATCATCATCCTTAAAATGTGGCATCCGAAACTGGGCTCTGTACTCCAAATGCAGCCTGCCCAGAGCCGAAACAACTTTGTTAAACTTTTCTTGTTGGAAATAAATACCTTTGAAATCAATGGTATGTGCTTTGTAGTGCACTTAATTTGTGTCACGTTGCGTGATGAGGACTGTGGCTTCTTTGAGGGTTGCGTGGCCTTTATGGATTTGTTTGTATGGAAAACAAAAGTAGAGAATACACCTGGTAAAAAGAGGGAATGTTGATACAATTGCGAGTAGAATTTGAGGTCTGACTGGTTATGAACTCTGGAGTGGAAATTTTATTGTGTCTCTTTCTAAAATAGATTGACGTACTTGATTGGGAAATGCTTTGTTTTACAGAATTGGAGCATATCAAAGATATATAAAAACAAGACAGACACTGGCTTATTATGCATAGTTTGTTGGAAAGGGTATTAATTGGTGTTTAGTATATAGCAAGCAGTGGCCTATTCATTGTAATGAAGTTAGTAGTCTTTAGCATATTCAACCGTCAGATGAACCAGAAAAATCAAAACACAGGGGGTTGGGTGTAGTCAAAACACATCAGAAGCACATCTGAATCTTGCTAACTTTCTACATTTTAATAGGGAAGAATCACGAGTTGGAAAGGAAACATTAGATGTGAAAATATCTCTTGAGGCATTTAAGCAAGGAACTTTACTCATTCAGTGGTTTCTTTTGGAACAGTGGACATGCTTTATTTCAATTTTTTTCACAATTTATTTAAACATCTCACATATACAAAATAGGTACAATTTGTTTTTGAGAAATGATGATTCCTTTTCTGCCCATTGTAGAGGATGAAAATGAGATTTAAAAGAACGGACACCTGATGTGGGAGAAGAGAATGAGGATGGGGTGGGAGAGAAATGATCCACATGCTTAGTCTGGGGGGTGAGATGGGATAGTCTGACTTTATTCCGAGACAGATTCCAAAGAAACAATACAACTTAATACAGAAAAGTGGTGTGTTTTTTCTTTTCTTTTCTTATCCAAATGACTCTAGCACCATTAAAGTTCAAGTATTGGTTATATATTCTGTAAGACTGAATCAGCACCTTTCACTTACGCACGGGACCAAAAGCACCTCAGATCGTATGTATAAGAATGTGGATCACACTTGGCTTAGAAGTGTATGAGGTAGTTCAAACCTTTGGAAGTTGTGGTTTTAAACTTCCTCTGTGGAAGATAGTCAAAGGCCACAAGTGGTGCAGACTTTCAGGATTTTTTTATTTGGTTTTTGTTTTTTTGGTTTTGTTTTTTTACACAAAGGCTGACATTTTCCACAACAAGGTGACAAAATCTTGGAAAAAAAAACACCTTCTGATTCCTTTTTGGGGCTGTATTAAATTGCATTGCACAACGTTCCAACAAATCCTTCTCCTCTTTCGCCCAGATTTTAAGCTAGTAGATGAACTGAAGAAATGGAAGGAGTCAGCTTTCAGTATAAAAGAAGAAATGGCAAAGAGAGAATACTTTTTTTTTTTGGTTTTGTTTTAAGTTAGTTTTAGTTCATTCATTTGAAACAGACTGGGCCAATGTCGATACTGAATTCTTGATCAGGGCCACCAATGTCCAAAGGTGCAATGTCAAGGATGGGCAAGCGAGATGGCTTGTTTGTTCTGTATTCAATAATTGTTGAGCCCCATTTGTTCGTCTTTCTCTGCAAGATAGCAATAGCAAATAGTAGTCAGAACAGTTATTCAGGCACCGATTGATCACTGTTTACCAGGTATCAATAGGAGTTCTAATTCACTCCCCTGCTACAAACACCCACCAGTCCAACCATCTGGCACATTTCACATCAGCTAACATGCCAGAGGCCTCCTATCTCCATCCCCATCGCTTCTATTTCCCCTTCTCCTTTGCAGCACCACTGCCCAATTCTTGAACTAACACCACTCATACTCTCATGACATTTCCTTTTCAATCTGATGCCTGTACACTGGTGCTTTAGTAACAGCATTTTGTACAGGAAAGATGCACTCCAAACAGGCACTTTCAGCTTTTCTATGAGTGCCCACCTTGTGTTCAGAGATTTGCAAAAGACATATTTCTTGTTCGCATTTTGTGAAAAATTGCCTCTGTGTGTGCAGCAAGCACTACAGTCTGGGCCTTCATCTAATGGGGGTTTTATTGTAGAAAAGGCAGGGGAGGGATGAGATGGGTAGCACTGTACCAGTTAAACAGAATGATTCCACAGGTCAACTAATTTATAGTTTTTGCTCTCCAGGAGTGCTAATTTTCCAAGGCCCATGTAACTGATAATATGTAAGCTCTGAGTCAAGCTTTTCTTATAAATTATGTCTCTGACTACTGTGAATACACAGGTAGGGTGTGAAGCACCAATGGCAGTCTGCATGGACCTTGTGGCACTCCAGATATTTGACTCCTCTGTCACTAGCCAATGGCACAGCCAGCATGGCCCACCGTCAGGGTTGACATGGCTTGCGGAGCTCATCTTGCTTTACAGGCCGAGGGAAGCGGCATTTGTCCACAGACAGTTTTTCCGGGTCATGTGGCCAGCATGACTAAGCAGCTTCTGGTGAACCAGAGCAGCGCATGGAAACGCCGTTTACCTTCCCACTGGAGCGGTACCTATTTATTTACTTGCACTTGGATGTGCTTTCGAAGTGCTAGGTTGGCAGGAGCAGGGACTGAGCAACGGGAGCTCACCCCGTTGTGGGGATTCAAACCGCCGACCTTCTGATAGGCAAGCCCTAGGCTCTGAGGGCTTAACCCACAGCACCACCCTTGTCCCTTGGTGTTACAATAGGGAGAGATTTTAGTAGTGCCTTTCACAGGTGCTTGGAAAAGCTGAAGACTTACCTTGGATAAACAAAATAACCCTTAATGACTCCCTATTCTAACAAGTACATTAAGTGACCTGGCTCTGTAGGACGGCAGTAACCCTCAAAGATAGTGATAAGCAGGAAGAAACTGGTACTTACAGAGCAGCCGTCTTCAAGAACATTGTACATGAACCTGCCGTTGCCTTCAGCTCGGAGTTCGACATCGTTGGATCCCTGCACTAACAGAGCGCTCTTCAGGCTGCCTGTTTCTGCATCCATGTAAGCGATGCTGTTCTTGCAGTGGTAAGTGATGTTCTGGGAAGCATGGTTAGCCAGTAGTCGCATGAAGGCAAGTTGGGTGGCCATGTCCTTGGTGGTTACACCTTCCTCATTGTACTCAAACTAAAAACGGAAGGGGATAGCTTCAGTAAAAGATCACACGCATATTATGAAATACATTTTGCACATAAGTCAACACCTTGGCCTCTGAAGGGCAAGGAAATTGGGGGGTGGGGCGAAGTACCACCAGCATTTGAGAAGAAATCGTCAGAACTTAAGTTTTGTCCAAGGCCACTGGGAAGCTCCAGGCAAAGCATCACTGGCCAAAAAAGGAGCAGCAGCAGCAGCAGCAGCAGCAGCAGCAGCAGCAGCAGCAAGGAGTTTGTTTCCTCACCCCACTCAATCCCTATCCATGGCGATAATTCATGATGCTAAATGGAAGTTTGAGATTCAGAGGTGGTAGACTTGGGGCGGGAAACCTGTGCAACTCCAGATGTCATTGGACTGAAACTTCCATAATCTCCAGATAATTGCTATGGCTGGGGACAATGAAGGATTGGAGTCCAGTGGGTCTGGAGGGTCACAAACTCCCTGGATCAAAATGCACCCTCTGTTGGAAGCAAAATGTGGGGATAGATGGTTTGCTGGTCTGATCCAGCCGGGGAGCCCTTCTTATGAACAGGGTTAATGTATCTGTTGTGTGGATTAAAAAATAATCAGCGAGGTTTTTGCCTTCCTTACTAGAATGTTTTTGGCCTTAGAGAACACATTTATCATAATGGATACAGTATGGAAACTCACCTGAGTACCGCCATTCATCATTTCTCCAAACCAAACGTGTTTCTTTTCAGCAGTGTTCTTGCTGCTGTACCAGTTCTTAGCTGGGAAGCTTTCTGGATTGGCATGGATGCAAGTCTCACCAGTGGAGAAGTCACAATAAACTCTAATGGCATCCATGGTGCAGCCTTGGTTAGGATCGATCCAGTAGAAGCCTATCGTTTTAAAAAGCAACAGTAAGCCCATCTTCATGTTAAATACTCACACTGATGCAGCCATAGGAACAGTACAAGTACAGTGGTACCTCACAAGACGAATGCCTTGTAAGACGAAAAACTCGCAAGACGAAAGAGTTTTTCATTTTTTGAGTTGCTTCGCAAGACGAATTTCTCTATGGGCTTGCTTCGCAAGACGAAAACGTTCAATGCATTCCTATGGGAATCCATGCTTCGCAAGACGAAAAATTTGCAAGACGAAAAAACTCGCAGAACGAATAAATTTCGTCTTGCAAGGTACCACTGTACGGACAATACAGAAACCTCAAATCCCCCTTTTTAAAAATCACTTACATGGAACTAATAGTTATTGTTTAAATCTAGTTGTACCATTTATTAACTTGTTGATGTGAATGGCTAAAAGTGGAGAGAAATTAGGTGTGGGGTTGGAACAGAAAGGAGGGGGAGATCCAATAGTTTTAAATAAAAAAGCCATAACCCCTGATATGGGCTTATTGGGGGGGCTGCTGTGTTGATAAATACAATTCCTGCAGTCTACAAGTAGAGATTTTATTATGTGGATGGAAAAATTTGATCCTCCATCTGTTCTTACCCCAACACAGCTGATAGAGTTATGTGAGAGCAACAAAGACAGTTTAATGCAGGGGTAACCAACACGATGCTCTGTAGATGCTGTCAGCCTACAACTCCCATCAGCCTCAGCCAGCACAGTAAATAGCTAGGGATGATGGGAATTGTTGTCCATCAACATCTGGAGGGCACAAACTTGGCTGTTCCTGGTCTAGTAGTTTGCCCACCTGCCTCTCCCTGCTACTACCAAAAGGTTTCCCCAGACAAAAGGAAGAATGGCAGCTGCATGGACAAATGGCACACACAGATTTCCATTGGCCACCCACCCACGAGTGCATTACATGGTCAGCAAGCCACTGGGTCAAGCATCTAGCACTAACATACCACTGGTCCATTCTGGGTGGCTGAGTCTTAGGTCACGGCAGGTGCGGGCTGGGTTCTTCCTGGAGCCTTCTGGGGTCAGGAGGGTCTCGATTTGGTTGTTCAATGTTTTCAGGGTGGCATCAACTTCATAGTCCTTGGGTCTAAGAGATGGCTGATCTGCCCGGTAGTATTCTGCATCATAGCCAATTTCGTATCCACCACCATTGGGACCAGGTGGGCCAGGGTGGCCAGGTGGGCCTGGTGGACCCTAAAAAGGTTCAGAAATGAGCATGCCTTTGTTGAAATCAAATTCACTTGATTGTGCAGAAAGCCCAACCCCTGCTCCCCACGAAGAGCCTAAACACAGTGCAAGGTGCATCAAATGGTTCCTCTGGGGCCTATTACAGAAGTGGCCCATGTTCATTAACCCTAGTGATGAGGCAGTGGGTGCTGGACACCAAACATGTAGCCTTAATGAAGGACTCACTAAGCAGAGAGCGTGGACTCTTTGCCTGGTTCAACATGACCACTGTCTTGCAAGAGTAAGGTTAAATGTAATATGAAACCAGACGATGGCCAAACAATGCTCCACATTAATTGAGCTTCTTCTACTTACGTTGCATTTTGAAAATTTAATAACAGGCACGAGGGGGGCAATTTTAACTGGGAATGCAGCACATAGTGGAGAAGAGCTTTGCTGCTGCTTCCCCCCCCAAACAAAAATCATAACTAAAATTCTGATCAGGGTTCTAACTTGTGCAAGGGGCCTATGTGAGGACATCAGGGTTTAAACAGGGTTCCCTGCTGCAGACATTTGCCCTCTAATATGTGAAGGGTGGCAGGAATTGGCCAAGTGACATGACAGAGGGAGTGGAGATGCCATGCTCACCCCTGCTCTTCCTCACATGTCTGGTAACTGTATAATGCCCAATTAGGGCTAGAAAGTCAAATAAAAGGGGAGCCATTTTATTTCAAACATTCACAGGGCAATCTTACGTCTGTTTACTCAGGAGCAAGTCCCACTGTGTTCAGTGGGGCTCACTCTCATCTGGAATTGAAGAACTTAAGAAAATAATATTTCCTTTTTTATTATTGGTTAAATTTTTATCCGAGGATCACAGGGCAGTTTGCAATAATAATAAAAACGAATAGCATGGTAACAAAACAAAAAACCCCAATAAATTAAAAATAAAAACCCAATACAAGTTTCTCAAACTAAATGCACTAATAACACATTTGCTTGGAGGTTTTGCTTTGCAGGTTTGTTTTTTTAAACAATAGTGGCATATACATTTTATGAAATAGAATATAGAAGGACTGTCCTATGCAAGTTTGGTCAGATGTAAGTTTCACTGCATTCTTTGGGGCTTCCTCCCAGGAAAACTGCATAAGGTTGCAACTCAAGCCTGTAATCCTGTGTCCCGGGGGTTGCTATTCTGGTGATGTGGGACTCCAGCTCGCATCAGCCTCAGCCCATGTGGCAGTAATCGGGGGGGGGGGAGCAAGCTGTAGTCCAACATTATCCGGAGGGCCCCACATTGGCTACTCCTGCTATACATGCATACCTGGGAGTTATCCCTACTGAATGCGGTGGGACTTCCTTCTGAGCAAACACGGAAAGCCAGGTGCCGCTTGTGTTAAAATGGATGGTTTCAGCCCCATACCCTCAGCATCCAGTTTCATACTTACAGAAGGTCCTTGGCTACCCTGAGAGCCACGCACACCAGCAGGTCCAACAGGCCCAGGAAGACCGTTGCGGCCATCTTTGCCAGGAGGACCAGAAGGACCTGCAGGGCCCTGAAGGAAGCAAGCAAAGAAACACCCACAGATTAGTACACCACCAAAGCAATGAAATGTAGAAATATATAATCACTTTTTTCAAAAAACAACAAGAAGAAGACTGTTCAATACCCCACACAAAGGGAGTGTGTTCACATACCCTTGGGCCAGCAGGGCCAGTAGCACCAGGTGCACCTTGGTCTCCATGATGACCCTGTTGAAAGGAGAGAGGTTTTTTAAAAACATGACGTACCCCTGTATTGACTTCCATGCAGAATATTCATCCTTGCGCAAATGGCAAATTCATGGTGGGGAGGGAATATAATAGAGGGCTTATTTTGATTCTCAAAATCTGTTTTTCTTTTAAACAAATAGGACAGGGGTGCAGAAGGTAAGGAAACCTCCAGATGTTATTGAACCTCAACTCTCATCAGTCCCAGCCAGTCCAGGTAGTGGTCAGGGGTGATGGAAGTTGGAGGCTGAGGACATCTGAAGGACGACTGGTTCGCTGTCCTTATAACAGGGTGTCCAGTCCCATCCCTGAGAAACAGGAAGTGATAATGACGACAAACATGCCATTGAGCATATATGGTCTCTCGCCCCCCTCACTGAATAACCACCGCCTGCCCCCATGTATCTAGGCACTGGGGCAGGATTTCTAGATGGGCTTCAGTCATACACAACATCTCTGCTTCTGAACATTAATTGCTGGCCTAATGGAAAGGAAATGCCGACGACTCTACAGAGAGCTGTTGCCAGTCAGAGTTGTCAATGTTGAGCTATGTGGACCAAGTCTCACTCCTAGTGTGAAAAGGCAACACCACAGCGATAGCTCCTTCACACAGACTAATCCCGAAGGGCCTTAGAGCGTGCAACCAATGATGCAGGGCCCTGTGAACTGCTGATTATCAGGGAAGCTATATTATTTCTGTTGCTGTTTCATCCCATTGTTCGGGCAACACACTTACAGCAATGCCAGGCAGACCCTGAAGTCCATTGTGTCCCTTGAAGCCAGGTGCGCCTCTGGGTCCCTTGTCACCAGGACCACCTTTCTCACCACGTGGACCTGCTGGGCCCTGTGGAGGGCACAAAAAGGGAAAGGTGAAAAACAGAATCTTTGCAGAGAACTTTCCACCTGCAGAGTTTGTTTAGACACACACAAGTACGTTTGCTTTTGGAACATTTTCACGTCTAGAAAGCAGATTTACCTCTGTTTAAAAACAATTCTGCTGAGCAAGGACTGCGGCTCAAAATGTCTCAGGGTCCCTCTCCTTTGTTACTCTACCACTGATCTGGTCTAAGTAGGAACAGCCTCGCTTGGGACCAGTGCTATTTTTCTAGAAAAAGAGGTACTGGAACTCATCATGAATGCCTCCCTTGTTCTCTTAGAATGGCAATGGTGCCCACCTGAGAGGTGCTGGAACTGAGTTCTGGTGAGTTCCAGCTGAAGAAAAGCCCTGCTTGGGACTAGAAAGTTTCCTAAGCATTGGTTTTTGCTTATATCCAGCCTTAAGAATATAGCAGGTTGTGTCCATTTTGATGAGCCTGTATCTCAAAATTACTACGCTCAACACTTGCTTTCTCTTTGTCCTCAAAGGGCTCACAAGTCAACCGCATAAGGAATGGGAGTTAGGCTAGGTACCCCACCATTGCAATCTTAAAACCTTTCAACCAAAGGGAAAGACCACTACCATATTCTAAACTTCCTACTCATGCCAAAATTTCCCCGTGATCTATACAACCCTCTGACTTGATTTCCAGAACCCAGATCTCCATTCCTGTCCTCATCATGGGACTTCTTACCAAAAGGACATAATTACAGAAGCGAAACAAAATCCGAACTTACAGCAAGACCTCTTGCACCAGCAGGACCAGCAGGACCAGCAATTCCAACGGGACCCTGAAATGGTGACAAAGCACAGTTAGAGAAACTGCTCACTGTAGGTTGTGATGGCAAAGCTCCCTTTCCTTGACCAACAAAGGAATGACCCAAAGGTGCCTCAATACATTCATAATATGGACAAGAACAGGAAGCACAAGTGGTTCACACTTCATGCCCTCTGCGTTTCTTTTGGCCACAATGCCCAAAGTGTGACTGTAGGTATTTTTTGTCCCTTCCTTCATTGGAAGCACATGCTAAGGGAAGAGCTGGGATGGTTCAGTCCATTATCAAATGCACTGAACTGTAAGTTCAAGTCACTTGCACTTCCTGTTCACCCGATGTGAAGAGAACACCCAAAGCCAGTCATAGCAAATGGCTGCTGGAATGAAAGAGCATGCGTGGCATTTTCAGAAGGCCCTGTTTTGGGAGGTCTGGTTGCAAAGGGACTTCTGTTTCAAGGGAGCCAAAAAGTGTAACCGTACAGAGAACTAATGCCACAGCGGGGAGTGATGTGCCACTTGACAACAGGTTGTCTTCATTCATTGGAGGCGAAATGGGAAGCGCACTAGTACCACTTCAATGAGAATCAAGAAGGAATACTGTGATCCCCACTGCTTTCTTTTACAATGAACTGGCAGTGGAATGTTCAGTGACACAGTGGAGGGCTTGGCCATAGTTTACAGGATGGTACTAGCCATTATGCCAAGTTTTGAGTAGCGTAAGGCTCCCAGGCAAATAGGGGGCACCCACCATGCAGAAAACAGGGATGGAAGAACAACACCATCCTACTATTCACTAAGCTTCAGCGTTAACACCTGTAATTCCCTTCCTCATCACAACACAGAAGTGCAAGGGCCAGATTTTAGGTCTGAGAAAAGATGGAAGATGGAAGTCTTATTGATACAAGGAACAGAATACTCTTCTTATTGGGCAGGATATAAGGGGAAAATATCGGGCAGGATATAAGGGGATGAATGGTAGTTAGGGGAATTGTGCATGTGTAGACTGATGAGAGGGTGTGCTTTAGGGATCAGACACTGAACGTAGACCAAAATATCATCATCAACAACGATAATGTTTCTCATGCTTTGATAAGCCTTCAGGGCTCACAGCAGTAACAAAATTACCACTCCATCTAATAGCAAACTCAGCTGGTGATGGACAGCAGCTGACACAGCAATCCAAATGAGGCCACTAAGAAAAGGAAGGTGCTGGTTTGTACAAAAATATTTAAGATGCACCCTTGCTATAAAAACCCGGCTTAATAAGGACTGAGCATGCTCAGTGGCCACACAATTCTAAGTGCCCACTGGAAGCAGGTGCAATGGAGTACCCTAGAAGACAGCATGGCTGGCCAACATTGGACAGGAGCAGTCCACACTGTGACATTCTGCAGTAAATCCCACTTGCCTGGTATCTAACACCCAACCCCATTCAATAAGCAGTTAAGTCTAGTACAAAACTACAACAGGTCAACTAAATTCATAGAATCCCACCCCACCCCTTCCTAAAGGTTTTGGCCAAGCTTCTCAATGCCACCAGGTAGACTGCCTGTAGGGCTTCTCAGTGCGGGAGGCACCCATTGGTGGTGTAGTGGTTACAGTGCCAGACTAGGACCTGTGAGACCAGGGTTCAAATCCCCACTAGGAAACGAAGCTCCCTGGGTGACCTTGGGCCAGTCACTGCCTCTCAGCCTTACGGTCTACCTCACAGGGTTGCTGTGGGCATTAAACAAGGAAAAGGGAAAATCATGCATACCGCTCCTTGGAGGAAAATGGTGCAATCAATAAACATGGCTTTCAAATGCAGCCCTGATAGATTACATCTGACTTTTGATTTTATGAAAAGCTTAGAAGTCACATACAGGTTCGCCACGATTTCCAGGTTTGCCAGCAGGGCCAACAGAGCCATGGGGGCCAGGGGCACCAAGAGCACCAGCGGGACCGGGGTTGCCAGGAGCACCACGTTCACCCTGAAAAGATGAAGGCAAAGGACAAATGGAAGACCTTTAATTTTTTTTTATTTGCATTTTTAATACAGAGACAGAAAAGAAAAACAACACATCCCACACACCCTTCCGTCCACCCCCCAGTTGTACAACTTTCATATCAATCTCGACATACAACTAAATACCTGGAGACTTCCCTAAATGGAAAACCTTTACAAGTCCAAAGGCATGAGCTTGTAGTAAGCACAGGCTCACTTCTGGCTAGAGAAGGGGTAAAAGGAATTACCTTGTAACCAGGAGTACCATCACGGCCTGGAGGACCATCGTTACCTGGATTTCCCTGTGAAGAAAAATATAATCTTAACATCACACACGACATGGAAAAAAAGCTTTACTTTACTGACAGGGGAATGACAGCATGTTCTGTACCTCCATCCTGCCCCCAGCTCCAAATCACAGAACAGTTCCAAGTGGAATAATCTGTCACACTTTATTCTTCCATTGTGATTGTTCCCCCCCAAAATTACTAGTTTCAGAGGGATGGATTCAGTTTCTTTCTAGATTGTACTGATTTCCTAAGTAATTTAGACATTATAGAACCACATTGATCCATTTTTTTGCACTCTATTTATGCATTTCATTTCACTACAGCTTTATTTCATCAGACCAAAAGTAATGGAATGTTCTGAGAACTGTGTGATTTTAATGGAAATATTATTCCCCCCCCTTATCTTTTCATGTTATCATTTCTTCCTCACTGTGTACATGAAGGTAAAAACAAAAGGTAAAGGACACCTGGACGGTTAAGTCCCATCAAAAGGAGACTATGGGGTGCGGCGCTCACCTTGCTTTTCAGGCTGAGGGAGCCACATTTTCAATGGGCGAGTTTGGATAATCATATATTGGCTTAATAAACTACATTATGAGTAAGCCTTTTGGCCACACATGAAGCCCATTCACTCTTCCCTTAATGGTGGTGGGGCGGGGGAGAAGATGATTATATATCACCCAGAAAACTTAATTCCTGATTGTACAGATCAGGAAAATATGGCTAACATCTAAGGAACCAGACATCATATTAAGCCAACTTCAAACCATGGGTGAATATACTATCTTGCTCTAAAGCTGCGAACTGTATTTTTCAAGCCTACATGAAATGGGAAATTATAGTCAATGGAAGATTTCCTGGTTTGTTTTCCCACTCGTACAAAGGGAGGAACAAAATGGCCAAGTCAGATCTCAGTTTATTAGGCTGAGACATGATTATCTGAATATGGTCACTGTGAGGTTTCCTACAATGGCAGCTAGTGGAACATGGGGATGCATCACTTTATAGGATCAAGTGCATTGCTGTCAACGACTTCCAAAGCACACTTCAACATGCAAAGTACATTGCATCTGCTGTCCTATTCATTGATCCCACTTCCATTTCACTGAATTAAAAAATAAATCACAAACAAACAAAAACCTTCATGCGAAAGAAAAACAGCTACGTTAAATAGCCTTCAAATGTGATTTTAAATGCTGCTGAAAATTTAGGATTCCACCTTCCCCACCTCTATTTTCCCCACTGTTATGACCAAAAAGATATACTTACATCACGTCCAGCTTCGCCCTGGGCACCATTCACACCAGGGGAACCCACGGGACCAGATGGGCCGCGGGCACCTGGGGGACCAGCAATACCAAGGGGTCCAGGCTCACCCTAAAAACAATAGCAGGGATACATTTCATTGCTGTTCGTACACTTAACTAGCAAAATATTCAGTACATCCTATTTGCCCATTCATTATTTGACTACTATATAACTTTCAGTTGATGCCAGTAGACCATGCTTGATGCTCTACAGCAAGGGTGGAAGAATCTTTTTAGCCTGTGGTTACCAGGTGTCCCCGTTTCCCGGGGTCAGTCCCCAGATTTACAAATCTGTCCCCGGACACAATCTATCCCTCGAATGTCCCCAGATTTCATTTAATGTCCCTGGATTTATATTTTAAGTGTTGTAGATTTATTAGTAGGGAATGGATTTTGCATTATTGGTTCAATGGCACAAGACACATCATATGGGGACTTCCAGTGAGGCAAAATGGCGGGCGCCACAGCAGCGAGCAGCCCCTGAAGCCAAATGCGCTACCAGGCTGGCTCTGGGCTGCTGAGACTGCCACTGCTGCCACCACTGCCAAGGGGGAACTGGGGATGCCCCGTATGTCAACTGGGGGAACCACTGACACCCCCCGCGACCCAAATCGAGCTGGGAGCGAGAGCACCCAGCCACCTGGCCGACTGCCCAGTGGCGCTCTGGGGCCAGGAAAACCCTGGCGCCGACGCTGGGAGAAGGAGGAGAGGAGAAGGAGAAGGAAGAGAAAGAGGAAGGAAGAGAAAGAGGAAGGAGAAAAAAGAGAGGAGCCCCAACCTTGCCACACTGCTGCCGCCGCTGAGGAAAAGAGGTAGGAGAGCACCGGGAGGGCAAGGACAGGTGGCCGAGCCCAGGCCCAACCCGAGCCTACTCCACGGCTGCTAGAGCTCCAAGAGAGTAGGCCGGGGCCCAGAGGAGATCACAGAAGAGAAGATATTATTTCCTTTTTTAAAAAAAAAATAAGTTTTTTAAAAATAACTTTTTGTCCTTTTTAAGAAAAAAGTGTCCCTAGATTCCTTGTAAAAAAATCTGGTAACCTTATTTTAGCCCAGACTGTTATCTCCTTACCCACCAGCTGCTGGTAGGCCAAGTTTGATGTCACAATGATGTCAGGTGAGGGGGTTTTCAAAGTGCTATTTAGCACAGTACTTTGAAATGAGCTACCAGTCAGCAGTGCCTGCAAACTCCCTTTTCACCTGAGCCAGGTTTTTACCTGCCCAACACCAGACATCCTGTAGGATGTTCTATACTGCTCAACAGAAAGCAGTTCTTGCTCATGATACATGTGCAGTCTAAACTTCTGAGTCTGTTCCAGCTATGGCGGTGCAAGCAGGAGTTTCCACTGCCAAGGCAAAAACGTGATTGGTTGAACAGCTGACAGGGCAGGACCATATAACCGGTTCCCACTTGCCAAGCAACAGCCAATCCCGGACCTTCCTTCCTTCAGGGAATTTCTGGTACATGTCCTGCCAGAATAGTACAGTCACCCTCAAGAGGCAGCTAGCTTGAGGGCATCAGCTGAACTCCCACACCAGCATTGGTACCCAATGGGACATCCTATGAAACAGTGCCACAACACACTTGTAGGGGCAAGCCATGAGACAGAAGCGCGCAACTCCAAAGGAGCAACTTTACACTGTGTTTCTCCTCCAGGTTAAAAGAACCAAGAGTTCAGCATTGAATTTAGCATGCAGCATCCTAATTCCAGACAAAGCATATCCGCTACCTAGCTGAAGACTTGGCAAATATGGTACTCACAAGTGATCCAGCAATGCCTGGGAGACCACGTTCTCCTCTGCTGCCAGGAATACCAAGGATACCAGGAGCTCCAAGAAGACCTTGAGGACCAGGGGAACCAGGGGCACCCTGCACAAAGAAAAGAGCAGAATAAATTTTTCGGATCCTATTTGCAGACTAGCAAACTTCCAATTTGTAACATAAATGAAACTGGTTCTTCCCGTCTCCTTTGGCAACTTAATTTGATCTCAGATGTGCACGGATCTCTTCTGATGTACTCAGATTAAGGTTATCCAACCTTCTTAAAGACAAATCAAGCAACCTGTACCCTTGCTTTGAAATCCTTATTCTGTTTAAGTTTGGGAATGGGACCGCATGGCAATGCCAGAATAAGCCTAATGACCTCAAGAGCAAATCAAATTAAAACATATTCATTATTTGCCACTTGCAGGGCCAATGAAACCAGCAGAAAGTGGGACTTCATGCTGCACTTGCCACACCTGGAGAACGACTAGCAATTCTCAGTGGTGGTGTAGGCCAATGACATCATTGATCCATGGTGGATTATGCTAGCCATTCTCCAGGGGCAACACCTAGAACCATGCAGCCCCCCCCCACGTCTATCAAGTGATGCCCTTTGCTAACAGGCACTGATTCCTTCCTTAAATTGTCCAAATAAGGCTATTGACCTTATGGTTGCGAATTCAGCCAGTGGCTACAAAGATTTAGCTTAGAATTTTCTGAGACCAATTTATATGCACATCAATACTTTTGTACTATTTGATGCAAGGACATATATTTTCAAAGTCTTCACTTAAATGCATTTTTTCTTTTTTTTAGGCTATTCACAAGAGATTTGGGGGCGTGAGCCACATCATCATGCAATGGGCAATCCATTGTGTCCAAACATTTTGTGGAATTCTTGCCCTGACTACCATGGAAGGTTGAAAGTCCACACAATGCACAGAATTCTGGAGCCCTAAATATTGAAAATCAAGATTATATATATCCTTGACTTCATCCTGCCATTTAGGGATGGGCTCATATAAATAAAACAACTTCAAATAAATAAAGGTTGAATAGGACCTTGCTGAAAGCAGTCCTACTGAGAGCAGCAAAGCTCATGAAGAAAGTGACATATTCCCCTGGAGTAAAAAAATGAAGCAGAACTGGACTCAGAGAAGCCATGTCACTCCAATCCAGCAGAAGACCTGAATCAATAGATGCATCGGTTTATGTCTGCATGTAATTAAAAGGGAGATTCCTATATGCTTTGAAGAACACACACTCATGGGCTGTGTTGGCTGATGTCTGTATTTCTGAGAAATACGGCAAGAATGACTAACACAGCCTTGGCCAACCTGGTGCCTCTCTCCAGCTGTTATGGACTGAACTTCCATAAGCCCCAGGCAGCATCGCTGTGCCGGCTGGGGACTGATGGGAGTTGTAGTTCTGGAGGGCACTAGGTTGGTGAAGGCAGGCCTAAGAACTGGTATTCAGGCATGACTGATCTGAACCGTTTTTAATCCTGAATTTTACCTTGCTGAACAATGGGTAATAATAATGATAATGAAAATGAGGAAAAGGAAGGAAAATGAATTATTTGTAATAACTTACAGCAGCACCACTTTCTCCACTTGGACCTTTCTCTCCACTGAATCCAGGTGGCCCAACAATACCAGGTTCACCAGCACGGCCAACTGGACCAGTGTCACCACGTTGGCCTCTGATACCTTCTTTGCCAGCTGGGCCAGGAGGGCCAGGGGGACCAGTGATACCCTAGGGATAAAGTAGACAGGTAAATAAATGCCCATGGTTACATTGCTGGTGTAACCAGTTCACAGAGAGCAAAATATTAAACCAAATAGCAAAGAACTGACAAACATTTTTGGTGATAAACAAAACGACAACAACAACATCCCAACAACTAATCTTGGTGGTGGTGATTTTAACCATGCAGGATTACAACCAGCTTGCTCCTGAGGATCACATGGAATCAATGGACTCCTTTCGTTGAGGTTTCTACAGCAGAGTTTTTCAGGTTTCCTATATACAGGCAACACTTTCCACACCGACTTGTCCAGTTGAGGAATTCCAGGAGCTCTGCCATAGAAATTTTACACATGGCGCAGGATTCTAGAGCATGTTCTAGCCAAGGATCAGTGGCATATGACATGCAAATCTGTACAAGAGAACTCCAGGAGCACACTTCAATTGAGAGCAAGTGTTAGGGAGGACATGACATGACAATATGGAGTAAAGAGTGAGGAGGGATGCTTACATCCCCCACCCCCAAAACTTTACAGGAAGCTGGTTAATCCAGCCTCCCTGCCATCTCCCTCTCTCCAGACAAACGTTTAGACAATATTTTTGCGAGGGAAAAGTAGTATGGAAATTTGTGGGTGAAAAAGCAATTTCAGGGAGGGGGATTTCAGATGAAAAGAGGCTGTTGGGGAAGGGTCAAGCAGCCTACTACCCAAATTCCCTTCTTCCAGTGCTGCTTTGAGTAAAGGAGAGAGGAGTTTTCTTAGCCACATTCATTCATTCATTCATTCATTCATTCATTCATTCATTCATATGCACTGTATAGATAAGCCTTCTGCTAATCCAGGGTTTTGGGAAGGCCTGTTGGGCCCAATTGTCACTGTGCCATGTATTTAATGGCTGCATATTTGCTGGAGAAGGTTGGTAGTGATGGATAACTTTCAGAGAAGCTTGTCCACTATTTCAGATCTTCTTTTCAAACAACTGTTGACAAGGTTCCAAGAACCCCGGTTATCCAGGATTGTTCTTTGCAAAGAGGAATTAGAAGCACCAGACCCTTTATGTTTACTACCTTGTTTAAATTTACAGATGGAATGTTTTCAATGGCTACTTACAGCAGGGCCAGGGGGTCCGGATCTTCCAGCAGCACCAGGGAAACCAGTGACACCCTGTTGGGGGGGAAAAGATCAATGAAGAGATCAGGACTTAGAAGGACCAGCAGGAGGGTAGATGTAGGAGCATCAACATAATAAGTTTCTACACTTACAGGTGGACCAGAATCACCACGACCTCCAGTGGGACCAGCAGGGCCAACGGGACCCTATATACAAGAAGAAAGAGTAGGAAAAATTAAGATAAGTAGAGTACTGCAAAGTTCCAGCTGTCAAATATTGGCTTGATCATGATTGGAGTTAAAAATTAATGAAAGCTATGCTACTGACTTATTGAAAGGAGGATCAGACACTATTTCATACTCTAATGCAGGCATGGGGAAACATGTGGCCCTCCCAGTGATGTTGGTGTTGGGACTCCAATGGCCAATGTGATGGGATTTGTAGTCCAGCAACACACCACTACTTTGTAACAGTAGTCATAATGTGGACAAGATGCCATCCCAAAGTTGCTAACTTGGTTTTGAAGTGTGTTGACATTACCACTACCTCGTACATGAGATAATTTTTCTAAGAACAGTGGTGGTTCATATACTACCAACCACAGGCAGAAAAATTAACATATGAGTTACAGTGTTCACTCAGTTGTTGTTGGCACCCATCTGTCTCAAGAGACAATAGAGGAGTGCGCCATCGGGGGTAAAGTCAAAATGTTGGGAAGTTACAGCGCCTGCTGTGGCTGTAGAAACCAATATGGGAGAGACATGTTTTGTCGCAGCTGGGACAGATGAAGGCAGCTGGTTCCGCTGCACCATGGCATTTCTTCTCTCTGCACTCCTCCCAGCGGTCATTTCAGTCCAGTCAGTACTCATATACGCTTCAAAGTACTACTCTTCATTCAATGAATTGATAATGCTTATGATAATTGGATTATCAGTGATATACCAGGAGTGCTACTGTATGTCAAAACTCCTCTGGAAATACTGTACACACACAATCTACCCAGAAAGATGGCCACTGGTATTGGTTCTTTACCACCAATCTATAGCATTTATATATTAACTCTTTGAAAATAGCTTATAAGGAAGGAGTAAGGACCATGTAGTTGCTGCTGGAATACAAGTCCCATCATTCCTGACCACTGGCCATGCTGGCAGGAGTTGATTGGAGCTGGAATTCATCAACATCTGAAAGGCCACAGATTCCACACCCCTGCAAAGTTTACCTAACTCTGAATTCCTCCAAATGTAGTGCCAAAGGCAATCCAGAATTTCATCCTTTTGGGAATGGCATGCTTTGTTCCTGCTCTTTGGGAAAGATCCTAGGCACTTCACAAATTAGCCTAACAGTAATTCTAGATTTGAACCATGCAAGCATTCTGCTTCACAGCTATGTAATAAGTTTGTGGATGTAGCACTATGAAATCCAAAGAGACTACACAGTTTGATCAGAAGGTGAGGAGAGTTTAATATAAAATTCATTTGACTTACAGAGGGGCCAGAGTTGCCAACAGACCCGACAGCACCTTGTGGGCCTTGTTCTCCTTTAGGTCCTCTCTGGCCTCTTTCACCTTTAGCTCCAGTCTGACCAGCTGCACCCTTTAAAAGTCAAGAGGGGAGAAATGTTACTCAAAATACATTATAGCCCCAAACTATTAAAAACCATGCGAAAGCCAATATTTCCCTTCATACTTACAGGAGGGCCGGCAAATCCAGGAGGACCAGCAGGGCCAACCTCACCACGTTCACCCTATGGTAGGGGAGGAGAACCAACACACATCCCAGTGAGAAAAATTAATCACCATTTCATATCAAAGGTTCCTAGAACCTGTTCATGTCACACTTTTAAAAGAAATTATTCCACTACTTACAGAACTTCCACGAGGACCAGCAGGGCCAGCGGGGCCAGCGGAACCGGCTTCGCCCTAAAACAAACACACAAAGGATTCATGTTGCTAGGATACGCACCAGGCCATCCTCTACTGCAAGTCCATGGCTGAAGACATAAGCGTCTACCCATCAGCCTCTTGGTGATCCACTGATGCAACTCAAACCATCAGGTGCCACAGGCAAGAGATCAGGTGCATTGCAGCAGGGTGCCTTCAGAACAAATTGATCCCAATGGCTTGGGCATGAGAGCCGAGCCACAAACAAGGGATCAATCAATCAAGCAAGCAAGCAAGCAATCAATCAGTCCCAAGGCACTTTTGGCTAGTTTGCCATATTTCATCTGCCAGATCCTGAGCAAAACACATTCACTGCATTTTCTAAATGGATATGAGGAAGAAAGGTAAGTTGAACTCATTGGTGTTCTATTTAGGCCTTGTAAAAATGTGTTCTGTCCCCTTAAATTACACCCCAGACTCCTCATTGCCTCTAAGACAAAGATAGTGAGAATGTGTCCCTCTAGATGTTGTCCAGCTCTCATCAGCCCCAGGCAGAATGGTCTGGGTTGATGTGAGATGGAGTCCAATAACATCTGGAGGGCCACACCTCCCCTCTCTGCTTTAAGACTATGTTAGGGAGCCCAGCTTGGCAGATATAAACAACTCATTAATAAACCAGCTAAGTCACGGTCACCCAAACCTGCCTGCAGCCTGAATTAAAGGCGCAACAGACAGCACAGGCTCCAAATATATTAAGGGCCTTCTAAGAGTGCATGGAACTCAATGGGCATGATGAACTTGGGTCCATTTATTTCAGCGGGTCTGATCTATTATTATGTATAATAGTAATGTTGTGTTTTAGTTGTTGTAACCTACCCTGGAACCTTAGGGCAAAGAGTGTGTAAATAGCAACAACAGAGTAGGTGTAATGCCATCTTTTAAAATCCTTTCCCTCCAACATTTTTTTAACCATGCTTAACTTCTTTTCAATCAAATAATGGCCATGAATTCCAAGTGCCATGTTAAGGATGCGCAAGCGTTCTTTGCACTGAAGGCTCCTATGCCATGACAAAATGGTAGTTGTTTGCCTTGTGATCTTGGTGTTGAGGGAAGCTGCTGTTTGAAAAATGTAAGCCAAATAACATCTCTCTGGGTGCACCGTATGGAACCAGTTACACCATTCATTAGATTTTCTTGACCACAGATGTTAACAGATATAAAACCATACAGACACAGGTAAAAAGCCAGGTAGCCATGCAGCCTACGCTTATCACCCAAGAAGGGGGGGAAATAAAATAAAATCATGAAAAGTACAGTTCAAGCCTTCAGTTTTAAGTGTGTTCAAGCAAATGTCCTTACAAGCCTCTGCTTGAAATGGCATGAGAGCAAGGAGCCCCAAATGGCGATTGTGCTCTTGTGTGTGTGTGTGTGGGGGGGGGGAGACACAGGATGTCCTGTTTTTTCCAGGGCAGTTGATGCATATATTTTACTAGGGATGTAGGGATGTTCCTTCAACCATTTCATTTCTTGGGGAATATTAAATCTTAAGGGAGTTTTCTGAAACATTATTATTATTATTATTATTATTTAGTTATATCCTGCCTTCCCCCCAAAAAAAGATAAAACAGAAAAAGCTAAAAACATAGAAAAGCAATTAAACACTAACAGAATTAAAACTAGATGGACAGATCTATTAAAAACACAGATAACAACAACAATAAAAACAGCACAGCACCAGCCCCTTCCTTAAAAACAGTCAGTTCCTAAAAGCGTGTTGGAATAGGAAGGTCACCTGCTGGTGGAATGACAACAAGGAGGGAGCCAGTCTAATTTCTATAGAAAAGTCTGAGAGCATAAATATGGATTAATCTAAAGCCAGGGTGTTGACCCTGTCGCCCACAAGAAGTTGCAGAACTGCAACTCCCATCAGCCTCAGCCAGCACAGCCAGGGATAGATAACAGTAATTGTAATTCAGCAATATCTGGAGGGTGACAGGTTCCCCATCCCTGATCAATGATTTAGGCTGCAATCCTATACCCACTTATCTGGGAGCAAGACCCACTGAACTCAATGGCACTCACTTCTGTGTAGATGTATGCAGAAGTGCTGTGTTAGAGTTGAGTCAGCTGGGCCTAGTGCAAGAATGGGGAACCTGTGGCCCTCCAGATATTTTTGGACTACAGATCCCATCATCCCTGACCATGATGGTTCAGGGTGATGGGAGTTGGAGTTCAAGAACATCTGGAGGGCCACAGGTTCTCCATCCCTGGCTTAGCAGATAGCATATTTGGTGAAGGCAAGGAAAAAGTGGATTCAAATCTTCGCTCAACCTTCGGCTGACTGTGTTCTTATGGAAATGCCATTTATGTTCATTTCTCCATCTGTAAAATGGGACTATTAATAACAATAGGTGGTGAATAAGATAATTATTAGGAGGCTCTTTGGACAGGAAGAAACGCCATAGGAGTAAGCAGCGCTTTTCTTCCTGGGGGGTACGCAGGGGTACGAATACCCCTAAACATTTTGTGAATCTTTGTACTTTTGTCTATTTACTGTATTTATTTTTCCAGATTTGAACTATAAAGTGATGATTTCCTTGAGTCAAAATGAGAGTACCCCTGAACATTTTTTTAAAGAAAAAAAAGCACAGGGAATAAGGAAAAAATAGGATAAGACCCAATGCGTAGGACGGCACTGTAGGTATTGTTTTAACTTTCTCTGTTGTGTGTAACTTTTACCTACCACTATGATATTTTAAAATATGAAGCGGATTATAAATGCTTTCACACAAACAAACATCTTGATATTTTCCCCATTGTGTTTTATTTGGATGCTGTAACACTGGAGGGATGAATCTCACCCATGAGAAGCTGCCTTATACCACTAGATTGGTCCATCTAGCTCAATACTGTCCACATTGACAGCCAGGAGATAGTTCAGTTGGAAGAGCATGAGATTCTGGATCTCAGGGCCGTGGGTTCAAGCCCCACATGGGCCAAAAGATCCCTGCATTGCAGGGGGTTGGACTAGATGACCCTCGTGGTCCCTTTCAACTCTACAATTGTATGATTCTGATCCAGGGATTCTGTGATCCAGGGTTTCAGGCAGGAGTCTTTCTCTAGCCCTACCTGGAGATGCATTGAACCTGCAAAACACATGCTATACCACTGGGCGATGGCTCCTTCCCATACTAAATGCAAGCCTGCTAAGCATCTGAAAAGTCTGCCACTTACTCTTTCGCCAGTACTTCCAGCAGGGCCAGGAGCACCAACTGCACCAGGAATACCCTGAAAAAAAATCAAGCAGAATTACAGGTTTGAATCTAGGGTGCTTTTTCTCCCCATGTTAAACCTACACCAGAAGAAAATTATCCAAGCTATGGACAATTGCACAAATGATAAAACGACACATTTAGTTTTTGTTTTTTAAAAGGTTTTGTATTGTTTTAAGTTTTCTTAATCCAGCATCAGAAATCAATGTAATAGTTGTCTAAACAAATTGCATTAACTTCCTTAATAATACCAGTGATGTATTTTCAAGATCTTCAGTGATCTAAACTTACTTCAGGCCAATATCACTGAAGGTTAAGGGTCTGGGTGCGGAATTAATGGGCTATGTATTGGGACCTAAATCCAATTATTTTTCTCTCCCCCTCTTGATTACTAAAAGGACTGAAGGCTTGGCTCCTGGGAAATAAAGCAATTTAAGAAGTATACTTACCCGTGAACCATCTCTTCCTGAAGTTCCGGCTTCTCCTCTGAAGCCTGTTGGACCCTGAAATGAAGCGGGACACAGCATGAATAATTCTGAGTCTCACTGTCTAATTCAGAGGCTTTCAACCTTTTTGAGTCCACGGCTCCTTTGACCAACTACATTCTTTCTGTGGCACCCCTGTGGGGCTCAGGAGCCCAGTTATGTCACCCTTTGCCTGCAGAGCCGGCAGCCCCTCACCCTTTTTCAAACACCCTCTATTGTGGAGTGTTCCCTTAGCCCTCTCCCCTCTCCTTGGGAGTCCTCTATTATTTCCTTATTTTCATTTTTCATGTCTGTTGCGTCTTTATTTTCTCCCCCTTTGCAACTACCAATGCTCTGGGTTGCCAGTGGAGGTAAAAATCCTCTTAGTTGTGTCTTCTGCAGATGGAAAAACAAACACCCCTATTTTTCTCCATTTTTACTGAATCCATAAACCAGACAATTCTAATATCAACGCCTGGAAAAGAAATTGGATCCACACTAGCAAGAGAGTTGAATGTTACAAACACAACCCAAAATACCTCCCAGTGAACTCAGTTCATGAAATAATTATTGCTGGCTTCCTCAAGATCATCTAATATTTTTTATTTTAAAAATCATGAATAACATTATGAAATGAATTTTAAATGTAGCCAGCAGAAGGCATGCTTTTGTAGACAGGAATGGAAGTGTTTAGCATTTTGCCATTACTATATTCCCCACTAAGCCAATTTCTTGCAGATGCCTATGATGTAGCGTCCCTGGAAAACAGTGTCTCACTCACATATGTACTCAGCTTTGGGTCTTGATAAACTAAACCAGAATAATAATAAATCAATTGACAGAATTAAACTTGCGGATCACTTATTACACAGAAGGTTTCCAAGTGACTTGCCGCATATGATTCTAAGCCAGGAAAACTGAGCCTAAGACTTCCTACTCCAGCACAAGTGCTTAAAATGGGGTCTCTTGATTACTATAGCTACTCAGGGACCGAACCTGGGGTCATCAGCTTACAGAGCATGGGCAGTACCACTGAACAGCCACAGCCTTTCCCCACCAAGGAAGACCTTGCAATTAAAATACCAGGGGTGACTTTGCCGAGGTGATGAATTGTTGGTCAGGAATCAGCTTGTCTCTTACTGGCCTTACCTTTTCGCCTTTGCCTCCTGGGACGCCAGCAATACCTCTTTCGCCAGGCATTCCACTGGGACCAGCTGGGCCTGGGGTACCAGCAGCACCAGCGGCACCAGGTTCGCCCTAGGAGAACAGGAAAAGAAAGATTCAATCTTCAAGAGCCCTAGGGGGAAATGAGCCACATGCTTCATTGTGCTGCCTGCGAATAGCTGCTTGCTAGTATTCTGAAAGGTACTGCATTTCTGAATACTGCTGGGGGGGAAATACTCTCTGCAGTGGCCGTCCAGGAGTGAAGGTGATGTTTCTTATCACGTGACATTCAAACGATCCATTCTCCAAACATGCAGGTAAAAGCAGGTGAATACCTCCTAAGCAGAAATGTCTGGTTTGGGATAGGTCTGATTAAAATGGATCAATTTGGAGGATGTCTTCTGGGTGTTCAAAAGTAACCCGATATGAGATTGACTTCATTATCATCTTGGCAACATCAAGCGATGCCAGGAACCATGTGAATTATATTTTTCCAAGGATTGTATCTAACTAAGCTATACTCAGCATTGAAATTGATGGGCCTAAGCTGGACATGCCCTTTATTTTTATTGGGTCTTCTCTGAATAGGAATAATCCCTGAATAGCTCAGTCAGAGCACATGACTCTTCATCTCAGGGTCATGGGTTCAAGCCACACGTTGGGTGAAAAGATTTCTGCATTGCAGGGGGTTGGACTAGATTACTCTCATGATCCCTAACTACGAGTCTAAGAAATCTATGAAACACTGGATGTGCTTTCTGTCATCCCTGCAGCAACATCCAGGGCTTGGAACCTGATGGGCAACTGACAATACCTTTCTGGAGACCCCTGGGTACTGCTACCACCCCTCAATTTGTTTAAGGGTTAGAGAAACCAAAAATAGATCCATTACAGGTTGACCAGGACTCCAGATCCAGAATCAACAGGCAGGGTGGAAATTTGCAGAAATCCATCACAGAGCATCCCTGTACATGTCTGGACTCTGCCTCATCACAAATGCTGCAGTGAAAAGTGTCATCCTAACAGGGGTGTAGGAAAGAAGGGGGGCAGGGGGGCAGTCTGTCCCAGGTGCCATCATGGAGGGGGGTGACAAATTATCAAGGAACAATTACTGCCCTACTAGGGCGGTTCATAAATAACTTTTTTTTTTAAAAAAAATGCCTGCTCCAAAGGTCTTATCTTAATACACTAGGGATTATATACTACATATGAAATTTCATGCATATCAGTTAATATCTTGACCCTCCTCCACGAAAATAGCTGTTCACTTGGCTGTTTTCCTATGTCATGAAGGCTAAACTCTCAACAAAGCCTTTGCTAGACTCTTTTCGGGCACCTGCTAAAAGCATTCTTCTTTAGGCAAGCATACCTAGATGCTTAGGAAGTTGAAGTAATTTTAATCTTAATATTTTAGCTTTTGTATGTTTTAAAGTAGGGTTGTTAATTTTTCTTGATTTTACTGCTGTGGTGGTTTTTTTGTTTTGGTAAACCACTTTGCAGGTTTTTAAAAATAAATTTTATTAAATAAACAAGCAATAAATATAAATAAAATAACACATAAATATAAATAAAATAAACACAATCCATCCTGTAGATTTAAGTATCTGTTCATAGTCGCCTACTTGTTATTAGAGGCTCAGAATCCACAGTCCTTTGTAAGAAAATATGAAATAATGTAAAACCATTTTTGCAGGCAAAAATGTGTGTGTGTGTGTGGGGGTGAGACAAGAAATTTTTCACACCGGGTACCATCTGACCTTCCTACACCCCTACATCCTAAAGCAAGAACGAGTAAGTATATATGAAGCTGCAACTATGCCTTTAGACAAAAGCAGAAGAAAAAGAAGGCTCAATCCCAGATCTAGACAAAGCCACATGACTGATGCATAATGAGGATTCCAGGCCATGTTCATCTAACAGCATCCTACCCAACCCCTACGCAACAACTTCATTTGAAATTTAAGAGGATGTTCTAAAGCACCTATTAATACCAAATAAAAAGCTGCTACTAGGTCAACAGCAGGCTTGTTGACAAGCGCTTAAGTTTGCCTATGGTGGGTTCTCTGTATCACAGATGCCCATTCTAGAACAAGGGTGGTGAGCACCTAGCCCTTCAGATGTTGGATTACAACTCCCTTTATCCTTGATGATTGGCCTTGCTGGCTGGGACTGGTGGAACCTGCAGTCCAAAAACATCTGGAGGCCCGCAGGTTGCTCATTCCTCTTTTAACAGTTACACTTCAGACAACAAAGACAAGCGACTGATACCTAAGCCAAAAATACCCCTATGTGACCACTGCACCCTTTGCCTATAATACAAGATCTTAAAGGCAGCAAAGCAGCAGACTGCTGACATGCTACACACACCAGGCACACATGTATATGGGAGGTTACCATCAGGCTCCGGCTAAGCGCTTGCATCAAGGAGATGACACTGCCCTCCCCAGGATTTCAGAAAAATAGCACCCTTTTTGTCTTACCTTGTTACCATCAGTTCCTGGTGGGCCGGATGGGCCACGGCTTCCAATGGAGCCTACAGGACCTACAGCACCACTTTGACCTGGAAGACCACGCTCACCCTGGAGGAAGAAGATGGGCAAGAAGTGAATTGGAATCCAGAGGCCTTGAATTTGGACAGCAAGCTTAGCATTTAGCACTGAAGCCTGGAAGATGTTAGTGGTACCACCAACAAATGCTATTTTTTTGCTTCTTCGCTCATACATAGCTGATGAATGGGATCTAGGCTTAAGGGCAGGCCTTGCTCTTCTGCAGGAGTCCTGCATCTAAACAAGAACTCAGAGTGCTGCTCTCTAGATGCAGACATATTATTGACATCCCAGTTCCAAAGACACCGGGACAGAAGGAAGTCCCATTGGTTTCCATGGGACTTGCTTCTGAGCCAGAGTGCTTAGGAGACTATCCCTTTACTTGGCTTTATCTCTCAGTCCAGAATTCAGTTCCTCCCTGTCAATATAAGGACATCAACTTGCAACTCTGCATATCCTATGCATTTTATGTATGCATGCTATATTCATGCAATATTTTACAATTTGATAATGCGCTATGCATGCCATACATGCATATATAAATTATACTGGACACTGAACACATTAACAACACTTAACAGATGCAGCATTCACCGGATTATCGCAACATGTGTGTTGCTGTCCTCTGTAAAAATCTTCAGAAGGTGAAAATGTGGTTTAGTGTATTGTAGGCAGAAGACTGGAAACGGCAGCCTTTCCCTTGGGAAATCTTCCACAATGGAGATGAGGCATAGGAACCCAAGAAGCAGCCTTATACAGAGTCAAGCCATTTATCTCAGCAGTGTCTACTCCGACTGGGAGCAAACCTCCAGGGTTTCAGACAGGGGGCTTCCCCAGCCCTGTGTGGGATTGCACCTATGTAATTCTGCATGCAGAGCATGTGTGTTACCACTCAGCTGTGGTCCTTTCTCCCAAACAGAACCCACTCCAATAGCAGTGGTTATTCAAGGGTATTCTGAACGCATCTTCCTTAGTTCAAAGGCAGGTATTGCAGACTTTAGGAACAAAGCAAAACACAGTGAAAAATAAACTTACTCTTGGACCAGCAGGACCAGCAGGACCGAAATCACCATGAAGACCCTATGCACAAAAGAGAGACAGGTTACGCTTAACTCTGAACGTGTTTTCCTTACTGTCATTTTAAGAATTATTATAGCTACCGACTGAGGTTATTTCAATCCAGTGAGATAAAAAAGGAGATGCACATTTTGATCTCAAAACTGTGGTGCAGCAGAACGTAGGGCTCAAGCCACAAGAGAGAATTTGACTCTGTTGTAGCGTTCATTCTCATTCTCTCTCGCAGGCTGGCAAACAACCTCACAGGGTTGTTGTGAAGATGAGGAAGGGACCAGTCATGCACACCACCATTGGAGACATATATTTTAAATCTGTGTGTATTCATAGTAAGAGGGGGAGGGAACCTACCAGTTTAACTGATTAAGTGGCCATATTTCTAAGGGTAAAATGTGGTTGTTGTTTTGTTTTTTTACAAGAGCGTTTTCCATGCTGCACACTGTGTTATCCATATTCACAAGCCAAAAACAAAGGAGCCAAGGATGTCCAGTTGGTTGGAGCAACTCAGGGCAGGTACACTGAATCACTTTAACTTCCCCCTTGGTTTGAGAGGGGAATGTCAGACAAACCATGCCGAAATATTCCTACAGTGTCCTGTAAGCACTGACCATGCTGCCTTAGGGTTACATCAGGGAAAATGTAAAGGGCGATTGCTAGAACCACAGCACAGGGACTGCTATGGAGCTTGTCCCTACAGAGACACAAGGGAGCCAGAGACATTCCCTCATGTCTCTTTAGAGGAAGTATGCCAACCTGCTTTTCTCTCGGCCACATTGGACACCTGCGTATGACAGATGGGCAGCATGATTTCTCTCACTGCGGTTAGACAGGCACAGACTTTCTCTCTGTTACCCTAACAAGATTTGGGGCACTGCATTTGTGTGGTTCAGAAAAAAACACATCTTATCCATAAATGTATTGTGTTCAATTACCCTTTCGCCTGGTTTGCCAGCTTCACCAACTGGGCCTGAGGGACCTGGAAGACCCTAAAACAAAAAGAAACAGATGGTAACAATCAACAACCCACAATCCTTTTGTGTATTATGAAAAGTCACAGGTGAGCCTCTGCAAAAGTATTAGTAAACACAGTCTAAAATGTGAGGGCTCTTATGCCTCACAGGCTTCATTCAAGACACAGGATGCTGACTTCCTGTCAGAGCGTTGGTCTTTTTAGCTCAGTATTGTCCACATTTATACTGGCAGAAGCTCTCCCAGGTTTCAGGCAGGGGACATTCCCAGTCCCATCTGCAGATGCTGGGGACTGAACGCGGGATATTCTGTATAGGCAACTCCCCATTTACGAGGGGGGTTATGTTGCCAGGCACCCGTGTGTTTAAGTAAAATCGCATATGTTGGGAGCACAGTTGAAAAAGCCTGCAAACATCCTCCAAACCTCCTTGCTCAAACTCTAACTCTCCACAGGCCTCAAAGGTCCTGCGGTTGCACTTGCAAAGGCTTGTGGGATTGCCAGTTGCTGTTTTTACGCCATTTTGCCATTTCCACACTCTTTCAGGGCTGTTTTTGCCCCTTTGTGTCCCACTTCTGGGTTCCTGTGCACAGACACACATGCCTTGAACACACATAAATGGGGAGTTGCCTGTACAAAATCCACATGGACTGAAACGTCTATGGATTACTATTGCTGTTCTCTGCCCAAACCAACTTATTATCGTAATTTGAGTGGCAAGCCTCAGATGTTAAAACAGCTCTTCCCTTCACTGAAGTGCATTATACAGATTTTCAGCATGACTCCCTTCTATGAAAACCAAGCCATGTGCAAGACAACTCCTTGCAAGACCACATTAAGAGATTCTTAAGAAACATGTGGCTTAAATCAATTCAAATTATCTACCACTCCTGTTTTCGTACACTAAACACATTTATACTCTGTGCCTTGTGCACTGTATAAGCCAAGACATACTGAAATGCTTCTGATCATTTGTTCTTAGCACAGTTTCCAACTGCAAACACTGCAAAATCTGCGTTAACATTAGCTAGTAAGAAAGACCATATTTGGGATCCAAGGGATGCAAATTTTGGCCTCTGATCCTGACCAGGACACCAAGGGCCACTGAGAGGCTGCCTCCCAGGAGCATCACTGTAATGGGGAGAGCAACATAACCCCACCTATCAGCCACTGAAGGAGCAGCTGCTCCAATCCTTGCTTTCCTCATCCCTTCCCATTCCTTTTTCCTTTTCTGCTGTGTTTATTAGATTGCGAACTCGTGCACAGAGACCCTCTTATGTTTTAATGTGTGTATAGTGCTTAAAATGTTTCAGGCACTTGTTAAATAATAATATTTATCATCATCCTCACCACCATCACCACTTACTTGGAAGCCAGGAGCACCAGCTGGGCCAGTTTCACCTTTAGCACCAGGGTTGCCCTAGAAGAATTAAAAGAGAATAAAAATAAGCATCCAATGCATGGCTAGACAGCTCTCTCTCCCCCCCCCCCCAACTTTTTTTCTGTATTAAGATCAAGGAAGTTCAATGGCCACAATGAAATAGGCATCTGTCCCCCTGCAAAGCTACCCAAAGAAAGGCACATGGAGATCAGTGGCCTCCATTGAAGTTAATGGGCAGACACAGGTAGTGGAACTCTGTGTTTGTGTCAAAGGTTAACAATGATGATCATGTACTTACAACAACACCAATTGGACCTTGAGCACCGTTATTTCCCTCGGGACCAGGAGCACCCTACAATAACAGAGGGATGAGTTATGTAAGATATGGACAATATTTTCCTAAAAATAAAATGGCATCACCTTAGCTGACTATCTATTTAATGGACGAGGTGTTCCCTCCATGAGATGTAATCCAATGACTTTGAACACTGGTACCATGTAGAAGCTAACTTATGGCACGTGTACACATACACAGGCACACAAACACATTCCTTGCTTGCACACAACTGTTTCATTTGCATTAAAAATGGAAAATAATAGACAGGTAGTATAGCCCTTCCTTAGAGGTTGGCAATTCCTGTACAGATCCTGCTCTCTTAACTAAGGCATGTTCATTGGGACATAAGATAGCTGCACATACCCGTTGGCCAGCAACACCAACATGGCCTCTGTCACCAGGTTTGCCAGGTTCACCCTATGGCAGAAAGAAAAGAAAATGAAAACAAGATTAGAACAAACATCAACTACGCTCAAGTTCCTTTATTTGGGCTGATGCATCTCTTCTATTTCAGAAGACCCACTTGTGCTCTCTGAGACCGGAGTCAGTGCCGGGGGGGGGGGGGACCATAAATGGGTACCTGTTGAGGTTCCTACCCTGGCCAATGAGAACTAGACTTGCTGCCCCTCCTACTTATGGTTCCCACCTGTTTGCTCACAAATCCCCTGTCCCAGAGGGAATAGGCAAATATCTAGTGGCAGGAAGTACAAGAAGAAGCAGTTCTCTCCCCAGGAAGCCAGCAGGTCCTCCACTAAGGGCACTGTGCCAAAGAACCTCCCCCCCCCAACCCCAAACCTGGGCAGGGCATTGATATGGACTGTAACCTTACACTAGCACTGTAGTGCCATCACTCTGGTATTTGTTGCTGGGTTACCAGAAAGATTAACACAAGGACATGAAGCTGGAATTGCAGACAATTTCTCATGCTACCAGGCTGTTATATGGTGGTACCCCCCCACAAGCTCCTTTGCTCTTACATTGGGACCTTTAGGTCCTGGGAATCCAATGATGCCAGGTTCACCTCTTGGACCAGCGGGACCAATTGGGCCAGGTCTACCATCAGCACCAGCCAGACCCTAGAGGAGGGAAACAAACCACATTGATTTTATCCTAGGTATATTGCTTGACCTCCACTGAGAGCAGCACACTTCCAATGAAGACATTACATCTATATTGCATATCAATACATTACATATCAATATCATGATGCTGTAGACTATATTATATCTATGCTATAGATGCTATATTACGTATCAATATCACGATGCAACCTAGACTCACCCTCTTCTTCTTCCCAGATCTACAACAGGCTTCCTCAGCCTGATGTTATTGGGTTCCCAACTCCCAAGACCATTGGCCATGTTGGCTGTGGATGATGGGAGTTGTAGTCCAACAACATCTGGAAGACACCTGACCTGGTTGAGGAAAGCTGGAAAGGGAGAAGTTCTGCTGCAGGCCTGTGTTCAGAGGCCTGTCTGGAAGCTCCTGTGAAACCATTTTAATAAACCAGCACCTGTGCAGAGCCTGAATCAGTAGACAAGGTTCAACAGACACCGCAGTGATGATTTCCTAAACTGGCCTGTACTTGGGCCTGGGATGGCAGAACGGCTTTGAACACGGGAATGTCCCAGGCTCAGACTCTGGGCTCACCAATGATCTCTTGAGAAAATTGCTCAGGGACTTGCAGGATGTTGATGAGTGTGCACCTGGGAGAGGGGACCAGTGAACTGTACCAGCCAGGAGGCAACAGTCGGAGGCAGTGGATGCTTCAGAGAGGGAGGGTGGAGCACAGGATGGGTTGGGAGAAGAGAAGGAAGAGGCAGGTTGGGCAAGTGTGTGCTCCCCCACCCTCTCTTTCACCACTGTCTCCCAGAACCAGGAGAGGATTGAAGAGGGACGATCAGAGACAACTTCTAGGCAGTTGTAGTCTCAGGCTGTGTGGACACAGCCTGTCGAGCAAGGCACATAAACTGGTAGAGAGGGAGTGCCCCCTTGTTGCTGCAACTGCTCCAGAGATCACAGAGCAGGGAATAGTTGCCTGGACTCTAGACTGGTGTGTGTGGGTATCTGGAACGATAGAAACTACTAAGTGTCCACTTTTGACAATATTGTGTTAGCGATCTACTATGTGCATTCCTTTGCCTAGGGAGCACCGTGACACCAGGCTAAACAGGATAAAAATGTTATAGAACACAGCTGTGGACATTACTTATAAGTCTATAACTGCATTTTAAAAAAGTGATATATTTGTAGGGTAAAGTGTGGGCTACTTACAGGAAGACCTTCTTTGCCAGCAGGGCCTGGGCTTCCAGATTGACCAGGGAGACCCTAAAAAGCACAGACATTTCATCTCAGTATCATCTTTGAAATTATTTCAAACAGGAATGTTTTGCATTTTTAAGTGAATGGGCCTCATTTTCAACCCAGCAATGTATTTGTAATTATCTTCCAATTTAGCGCTTCTCCAAATTTTGCGTTTTTGGCTCAAAAAATGCATTGAAATGCTTGTTTTAGAAAATATGCAATTGTTTTAGGATAAAATGTGCACTGCCAGGTTCACCTCGTGGACCAGCTGGACTTTTTAAACAGATTAATGGAGAAATGGGCTGGAATTGATTTATCAATGAACACGACAGAAATTGATGCAGACTGGAAGTAGTAACAAGCGATTGACAGAACAGTCTATCTACCAATTAAATTCATGTTTACTGGGAAATGTCCATTTTGAACTCATTGGGATTTCCTCCCAAATCACAGTGCAATCCTACACATGTTTCGTAAGCAGGTAAGTATAGGGCTGCACATTACCTAAGCTCATTGTGCTTAACCCCAGGTAAGCTAGGATATGGGTGCAACCCAAATATCCACTGCAGCCTCAGTTTCATATCTGTATAATGGGAATACGAATAATCTCACAACATGGTCATGAGAGTTGATTATAGTGATGAATATAAAGTTCTCATAACCAAACATTACTAACCATCACCATAAACATACTGCATTTTTAAAATGGACCACCCATTTTAAATGGAAACCCTCTATTTGGATACTGCTGCCTTGCAACGTCACACAATCCTCATCCTCACCCTTGATACTTACTCTTGCACCCATGAGACCAGGTTCACCGGGGCGTCCAGAATCACCATTGGGACCCTTAGCACCAGCAGCACCAGTAGCACCACGATTACCAACAGCTCCCTACAGAGGAGAAACGAACCCACAACCAGCTCCAATGAGAGGAAGCAACAACGGCAAGAAGAACATCTCTTCAAAAGAAACAAAAGCAGCAGCAGAAGGAGAAGGTAGCTTACCATCACACCAGCTCTGCCATCAGCTCCAGGGAGACCACGAGATCCAGGAACACCCTACGAAGGAAAAGGAGACACAAATATCTGGTCAGAAAAGAAGAGAGAGTTTTAGCCAACAGGCAAAGGCAAGGCTTGCTACAGCTAAGGATTTACAAAGGAATGCTTGGCATTTGTGATGGGATCGGGGCCTCCTGAGGAAGCGACTTTTCCTTTGCTTAATAAAAATAGTTGAACTGGGCACACATGCACGCAATGGCTGGAGTGAAGCCAAAATAGGATGGTATCTCAGGGGCTTTTGCTGCCTTTATGCACTTGCAGCCCTGTCCTCCAACACCTGAGTGGCTCTTCTCATCCTCCCCAGCACCCGCTGCGTAAGGTGACTGCCTCACCCTGCCCAATGATAGGGCCGGTCCACGAGAGGGATTCCAGTGGTCTTTAGAGGCTGCTGTAGAGCCCAATAAAGAGAATGGCAAGCTCTCAACTGGAATGGCAGGTACCATTTCAAGAAGGCCAATATAGCTCTGGGAACCAGCAGGGACCAGAGCAGGCAGAAGCATCCCTCACAATTAGATTTATCAAAAGGGATGCAACTGTGCTCTGTGACCTTAGGTTCACCTGCACATTAAGCCAGTTTTGACAGGTCCATGTCTCAGTCTTGATCAATATCGTTGAATTTATAGTGGCAGATGAAAACTGATAAAGCAGACCAGGTGCAAAACAACCTGGGACAGCCTTGTGGATATGATGAGGCTACCTTCACTACCTGACATTATCCTGCAATGACCATAATGTGTGTTGCCGGGAACAGTATCAAAGCGCTGTCATCAGTGAGCATGTAGACTGTGAAAATGAGCTAACCACCAAGGCCTTCAGGACTTTTACAAGCACTGCAACCCAGGCCCACAAGACACAAGGAATGGTTTATCCCAACGGGGGGAAATCAGGACCAATTCACCCATTTGATTTATCCACTAGAGGAAGCATTCCTGCTAAGTGATCTCTTATGCCTCAGCATCCATGGAAAAATAATTTGTGAACATGTGCATGCAAATTGCTTCTTCTTCCAGTGCTAGATCTGGAGATTGGCAATATGCAGCTTTGGCAAGGAACAGTTTTTCCTGTAAAACACAGTAAGTTTCCACTGCTATGCAGGCACAGGGATCACACAGAGGACTGTGGGCTAGAAAATACAATGTGCAGCTAAGCTGTCACTATCGCAAGAGTGGGTTCTAGATCTCTCCCAGATTCTAAGTCCAGCCCCCAAAGGAACAACTGAACAAAGTTTCAGCAAAATTCAGCGTGTCATGAGAAGCGCTGATTATCTTGCAAAAATTAGCCCTAATGTGTCCCCAATGCACCAAGTTCTAAAGAAGCAAAAAGCCCATTGACACAATTTTAATTGAACAATCATATATTCTCAATTCATTGTTCATTATCCTCATTTACTACTGCTGCTACTACTACACGTTGGCAGCTAGTGATTTATTTATTTTTACAAAAACCACAATTAGTTTGAAAATATTTCAGTACGTTGGATATCTAGCTGAGATGCCGCAGCTGAACTCTTGCTTAAGGCTAAAAGAATGGCCTTTGTCAGAGCAGGCCCTCTGGTAGCCCAGCACTGTCTACCACATTGGAGAGAGACTGGGGTTTCAGGTAGTGCCTTCTCCTAGCCCAGCTACTTGGAATACTTTAACTGGACCCTTAGGTCCTCTACAGACCCAGGATGTGCTGCCTCCATCAAGCCATGACCTGCCCACGTATGCACATACATTGGAACATTGTCTGGTGTAGACAAGAATGCCACTCCAAGCACAGGTAGGCGTGGTCACGTTAATCCCATAGAAAATTAGGAAGCCACCCTAAATACCAAGTCAAACTATTTGTCTGCCTGGCCCAGATCTATCTACTCTGACCGGCAACAGCAGCTCTTTAGGATCTCAGGCAGAGGAAGGTCTTCCACCTGCTGCCTGATCCTTTCACTGGAGATGTCCTGGATGGAAAATGGGGCCTTCTGCATGAAGAATTAACATGTATATTCAGCCCAGTACCAATTATACTGGTAGAGCATGAGACTCTTGATCTCAGAGCTGTGGGTTCAAGCCCCACGCTGGGAAAATATTCCTGCATGGCAGTGGGCGTCCCTCCCAACTCCATGTTCTACCTCTGTGGAATTCCCTGGTGTTTTCTATTGGGCTGGGTTTTTGTTTCCTTTTGCAGCACACTTACTCTTAAACCTGCAGATCCAGGTGCCCCAGTCGAGCCAGGCTCGCCGTTGGAACCCCTCTTGCCTTCCTCACCACTTGGGCCAGCAGGGCCAGCAGGGCCGGAAGCGCCCTGTCGGGTAGGAAAGAGAGGAAAACAAGCCACCATTTTGAGAAACAGGCTGCATGATGGGGGGAAAAACAGAATCAACAGTGATTTCCACCAAATGGATAGCAGTGCTCGAGGCAGTAAAGATACTCACAGGCTCTCCCTTGTTACCAGTCTCTCCCTTGGATCCAGCGGGGCCAGGTTCACCCTGGAGTCAAAGAGAACAAGAGATCCCAACAGTGAACACTATGAATTTACACACACCTTTGTTTTTCTTCTTCTGAACATCTGGGCTGCAAAGTTATCCAAGCAACTAAGAACTGCAGCAAAACGGCCTAGCAGCAGCACCTCACACAACGATACTCCCCAAACAAGTCTGTACATGCCCACTCAAGAGTTGGTTCCTACTTAAATCAATGGGTTCCCCCCCCCCCACCTTACAGGTAACCGGATATAGGATTGCAGTGTCAGTCATCCAAACTGTGCTGTTCCAGGCACAGATTTGTGCTTGAATTATTGGGAGGGGGATGAAACCCATATGTCTCACTCCCCAAATCATCCCATTACCCTGTAGCCTTACAAAGAGTAGCTGGCACAGAATGCAAGAGGGCCAGGCCTGCTCTGTCTCCCTTGCCCTGCCCCTGGTCATCTGAGCACTGTCTTGGATGGTGTGTTTATTAGAGGAAGGGAATAATCAATGCAGTACAATAGGGGAATAAGCTGTGTCCAGTTCTATGTTAATAAGCAGTTACTAATTCACATCTGACTTAAGTCATGGACAAACTTTGTGGCTCCAGTATTCTCCCCAATATTGGTCTCCCTTACAGAGCTGCTGTAAGGATTGCCACTGTAAGAACAACTCTTTCATTGGCAAAGTTGACATAAAAGAGAGAATCTGCAGCAGTGACCGTTGTTGGCATTAGACATTAGCAGCTTGGTGCAAAACTGCACTAGACCAACAGAAGGCAAAATAACCCCAGACATTTTATATTATCAGACACCGCTTCACACTTGGTTGGATATTAACCATGTAGCAATGGTGCCAAATGTTCTAGCAAGGACATCGGGCAACTATGTGCCAGCCAGGGAGGCCTAAAGTCAGAGCAAGCCCAGATGCTGGCAGGCAAGACCAGTATCTTAAGTACGAAGGCAACTTAGACACTAAAACGATGCCCTGCTGGCCTTTGTGCAAGCCACATACCCCCCCTGGGGACTGTGGAATTGGAGGGAAGCATCCGCTGGCCTCTGCCACTGGAAAGGAGACCAAGGATCACTGGGGAGGCTGCACTGCCTGCCCCCATCTTCCAGGAAGAACATCATGGCAATGAGAGGACCAACCTGGCTTATTCTGGCTTATTCCAGCTAAGGAGCAGCTTCAGGGGGTGGGTTGTTCCCTCCCTCCAGTTCCTGGGGCTGGAGAGCAGAGGAACAAAGGCTGCTGGGTTGTGCAGGTGTGTATTAGTGTGTAGCTGCATGATGGGTGATCTGGGAGAAACCAGCTGTTTGTAAGCTGCTTTGATAATCACTTGACTGAAAGGCAGGCCATGCATTGTCAAAAACACAGGACCCATAAATTGCAAAAAGGAGGCATATATGGTAGATAGCATCACTTACAACAAGTCCTCTAGCTCCAGCAGCACCAGCGGAGCCAGCAGCGCCAATCATACCACGGGGACCAGGCAGGCCAGGAGCACCAGCTGGACCGGGAAGACCCTGCCCAGAAAGGAGAGAGGAGGAGAACACATGTCAGAACTCTCCTCTGTAGCGCCACAGAAGCTTTTCCTATGGGACAATCCAGTTTGAGGCCTGCATACTTACAGCTGCGCCTTTAGCACCATTAATACCGTTGTTACCAGGGTTACCCTAAGAGAGAGAGAAAAGGATAATGTTAGGTTTTAAATATATATGATCACCTGCTCATTTTATCTAGGCATATTGGTTTAGGGGTGTGTGTGCGCGTGCGCAAATCGCTTAGATGTTTCTTTATGCCCAAGCGACATATATAAACAAAATAACTGAAAAGCAGATGCAAGGAACCACATTCATCGGTAGCAGAAGTTTCAAGGGTAACTTACTGGAGGGCCAACAGGACCAGAAGCACCAGGGAGTCCAACTTCACCACGAGGGCCAGCAGGACCAGAGGGACCCGTGTTGCCAGCAGAACCAACTTCACCCTGTTTGGGAAGAGAGGATGTGTGTGGTGAGTGCTGAGTGTTCGGTGTATGGTTCATTTCAGCACTTATTAAACCTATACTACTCTAATCAGGCTTAAAACAAAAACAAAACAAAGATAACATCCCCAGTGTGGCTGTCTCTGTTAAGATGAGCGCCAGATAGTACTGTAATCATGATCCAGTTGCGGCAAATAGTTCAGCAAAAGAGAAGATATGCTAGCCCTGTTGTTCCTATGATTATTTATTTTACAATCCTTACATTTGAGTTTGGATCATGTGATGCATTGCATCGAGGTGGATTTAGGGCAGGGTGAGTAGTGCAACCGCTGTGGGGGTGCAGCCAAGAAGGGTGCCTTCTCAAAGCCTGGCAAGCACTTGCCCTGCTTTGGAAGGGAGGTGTTAGGGCTCTGACAGGGCCCTGGAGTCCTCCTGCCTCCTTACAAAAGCAGGGGAAGTGCCTACTGGGCTTTGGGAAGGAGGTGAAAGGGTTCTAGGGCCCTGCCAGAGCCTCACACCTCCTTCCCAAAGCTTGGCTTAAGCCTGTGCCCTCGCACAGGGTGGCATATTACCAAGGTCTGCCCCTGCGTACTGGCATATGCAGGCTTTGGTGGATCTACAACATCCATATGAAGAGATCATATGCTGTGCCAATGCCGCAACATTAGACTTCCTGACAGAAAAGCAAGTGCTTTATCTTTCTCTCTAGCTAGGTGCACAATTTCGTTACTGCCCATCTTTGCCTGGCTATTACAAACTAACCCAATTATCGTGATCACTAGAACTAGCTCAACAAGAAATAATTTCATCTGCAATTTCCGCACTTGCCATTAATTTTTCTTGCTTATGGGAGGGCAAATGCAGTTATGCGAATCTATCCTAAGTGAACAGCTAACCACTGATTCCCCCCCACCAATGGTTTGGGGAAAACATCACCAAACATCTCCCCTAATGCAAGATGCATATTTTTGGCACAGGGATAGGACCAGTTCTGTTTCTCTGCTCTTTTGTCCAGCAAAGCCTTACATGAGCTGAAAGGTGTGAGGAGATGATTTTCACAAATCCCCTCCTTTGCCCTCCACCAGGGGGCTGCAGATTGAAGGAGGAATTGGCAAAAGACCACCTTTCCTCCTTTCCACTAATGCATGCTGCCTTGTGACACCACTAGATACAGCCCATTGTGTGGAACAAACCAAATAGCATTACATTTTTGCATTTCTACTGCTATTTGATTAGTTTAAAGAAAACTACAAATGGTCGCTGTGAATGTTTGTAGGTGGGAACAACCTGTATTCTTCTCATTGTACAGCTAAAGCATTGCTTGGCTTGAAAACATTTCGTTGAGCATGTGTGCCTGAGGGGGCGGAATATAGGTCATACCTTGGCTCCGGGAGCACCTGAGAATCCTGGAGCTCCAGCAGCACCCATGGGACCCTGTGAAAATAAAGAAAGAGAAATCCTTCAAGATCTGCAGGTGCAAGTAGTAGGCTGAGAAGGAGACAAAAGAAAGAGACCAGGCTATAGGAATCAATGACCAGGATACATCTCATGGGATCCTGAAGCAACAAAGTGGATCGCCTATATGACAACAGACTTGAGTCCTAGAACAAGGTTTGAATCTGATCTTAGAGCCAAACACATGAAAATGTCTCCTTGCATATTGGCATGCCAGTGCCCCCAAAGCAGGCCTGCAAAATGTGGGACCCCTGCCAGGTTTTCCCAGCCCAGGGAGCTGGCAAGGCAGGAGGTTTCATCACTCTCGGTTCTGACGTTTTAATCAGAACGTGGCATTTCCATCATTCCCTTTATATCTAATGTTCAGGCATAAGTGCTGCTGCTTATATAGCCAAAACAGTACTATATCTGCACACAAAGGAGGAGAATCAGCAGGGGGAGATTTTGAGGTCTGCAGAAGTACCTCCAACCCACCCCCCACACCAAAACAACAACAACCAGAAAAGGACCCTGGGTAGGAGGAGGGAAAAAAATCCATTGAGGACTGAGCATGTTCACTGGGCACAAAATGCCAAAGAAGGGGAAATGGCTCAATACGTAGCTTGCTATGTCCATCATAAGAGGTGCCAGGGCATCACTGCTGTCATTACAAGCATTGCTTCTGGGCAAATGCACCTCTGTGTGTGCATGGCTCTAGAAACAAGAATGCCTTGTGCCTTTGTTTGGCCTTCCCTGAGCTAAGAACCATTTTAAAACCTTTAAGGTAGAATAAAGGTTGTCCTTGCAAGGATGTATTTTGCTGCTTCTCTGTTTAACATGCTTGCCTAGCTGTTATGATAAACAAGCACCCACTTTCTAGATGCTTCATTTAAAGTGGGGTGAACGGGGCAGAACACTGCATTACTTACATGTGAGAGAGTGCAATTTTTAGCATCGCTTGCGAAAGTGCAACAGAATGTGTTAAAAAACTGAGGTGCTGTATATCCAGCCTTAGAGCAATGTACTAATCACACTGGCAGTAACTGACCTATTCCTTCCTGAGCTGGCCAGGAGACATTGTGATTGGTTTACTGCCTAGGCTAGACACTGGATATTCCAGGATATAAAGCAGGTATGGGAAACAGATGTCACACAGACACCACCAGACCCCTGTGGACATCTTTCTACTGGGGTCAATCTCCAAATTCCCAAGGGCAGGGGCACTTGGAGTAATAAAGCCTCATGTTCCATTTTTGAATCAGCCAGTTTGCCCCCTTACCAGAGGCAGGAATGCCTGAAGAATTCAGAATCTGTGAATTCTTATGCAGACTGACCCGCTACACACCTCCTGGACTAATGTGTGGATCAGAAATGCAAACATCCTTTGGAATTCACATTCCTGAAAATTTCATGATACAATTCTCAGCTCAAAAAAATGTATCCCAATGTGTTGTTTAAACATTTTCATTTTAGCATAACATATGCTTGGGAAAGTGTACATTGAGATAAAGTATGCACTTCAACACAGTGGTTTTTAAAAATGGCAGATTAATTTGGAAGTGAGATAGAACAGACTTATTGAATGAACACATGCAAAATTGGCATGGAGTGGAAATAACGCTGATCAATTCATCACTTCCTAAGAGTAGCTGCTTTATAAGCAGTGTACAAGGGATATCTTTTTATCTTAGCTGCTAAGCACCATCAGAAAACTGATGAGGAAAAGGGAGAGCTCCCACAGCTTCTATGCAGCTTGGGCTGGGCAAATCCAGTCATCACTGCAAAAGCAGTCAGTCCAAAACACTGGATTTCAGGCTTGAGCTGAAAAGTCTGTGGAAGCACCCTGAGAATACTACTACTATTTTGGACAGCTCTTTGATGCCTATCTGGAAATGCCAGATGTTTGTTTTTGGAAAAGAAGGAAAAGAAAGAAAAGATTTCCTTTTCTGCAACTGATAAAGGGCAGAGAGAAAGACAGGTGACCATCGCACAGAGAAATCCAAGTGACTGGCGGGTCACAGTGTGTGTCGTTCATCAGGACAGAATAATAGAACATTAAAGTTTGGACTTACAGCGGGACCAGTGGGACCGTTACTTCCATCACTGCCACGAGCCCCCTAAAAGAAAACAAAGGTTCTCTTTACACCTTAAATTCCTGGCACAAAATCGAAGAATCCAAAAGAAAGAAAACGGAAGCCATGTTGTACACGTAGGGGAGTCACTTACAACTGCGCCAGGAGCGCCGACTCTTCCCCTTTCACCAGGGAGACCACGAGCACCCTAAAAGCAAAGGACACGCAAATCATTACTGAATATTTCTTTACTTCATTTAATAAATTTCTACAGCACCCTTCATGAGAGGATCACAGGGTGTTTTATGATATAGAAACTCAAAAATTCATAACGTTGTTTAGCAAACAAAAACAATATCCCGCACAATATTATTTTCTTTCTAGTACTAGTGGTAATAATAAGCTGCAGTGCAATATGAAGTATAGTCTAGTATAGCTTCAGTCTTTTCTCAGTTTCCACAATAGGGTGCAACACTCCTGTTTCAAGTTATGCATGCTCAACTCAGATTTAACTCAGTGGGCTTGGCACACACCCAAGTGAGCAAAAGACTGCAGATTTACTGTTGCCCTCAACACAGTAAGTCATATATTCTAGTCAAATAGCATCATTTCTATTAAACACTGAGAATTCCATGAAAGCAACTAGCAAACTTTAACAAATGATAACAGGATTTTTGATGACTTAATATTGTGTAAGTCACAGAGAGAAAATACTTACAGGTTGTCCGGGAGTACCATTTTCACCAGGGGCACCAGGTTCGCCCTGCGAATGACAAAGATTCTCCATTTAGCCCATGGTTTAGGTTGTCCTTTCCTTGAAAGTCTTATTACTGACATAGCAAAAGATGCAGTCAGAACGTTTACACTTCTGGCATTTAAATTAGCGCACAAAAGTTCGTACAAAGTAAAGCCTCTTATCAGCTTAGTGATCTAGTTAGCAAAGAGGGCTTGTAGAAGAGGGATAGAACAAATGTTGGCTGTAGCCCAGATAAAACGCGCAAAAGTAAAGGAAAAAGCTAACTGTGTGACAATCTTATGCCCCATTAATTTCACTGGAGCTGAAGTGTGACTCTTGGGACTGAGATAAACATGCTTTGCTAAAGGCAGCCACCACAGCTGCATGCAGGTGTCTGGACAGGTTGATCTATAAAGGTCTCATATACCATGAAGCTAACAGATGCACAGATTTCAGCCAAAGAAACTCTACTGGTATTTGCCAAAGTTGATACAGGCTGATTCAACAGGACCTGGGGAAAAGTTTAGCTTTTCTATTCGGGCTTTTGCACTCCCTCTCCTGCCATATGGTTGCAAGGAAAGGCTTTGTACATTTTCTCTTCCAATTTCAACTAACCAGTTGAGGGCTACATGTGAAACTGAACCCAGTATTAACTGTAACTATGGTTCGTTGAGACAAACCAGCTTCATAACCCATAGCCTGAACTCAAATGGTTTCAGACAAGCCACAGTTAACATTAGCCACAGTTTCAACACAGCAAGTGATGGTTAATCGAAAATGGAAGCAAAAGCTTCCAAAAAGCCTCCTTGTGTCCGTACTAGAGGAGGAGGGAAGAGGGGGGAGATTAAGCTAAGCTTCTTCCTGACTCTCCCTGAGCCTGGGTTTTCATTTAGCTAGAAGGCCAACCCATCTCCTTGTGATCAATACAGGAGACCTCATCCCACAACGTTGGCTTGCTTTGGGACCAATGGAGCAACTTGTATTTTTCTCAGCTTTCTGTTTCCATAGTTTTTTGACTGAGAGTGGTGTTATCTACCCAGCTGCATTTCAAAGCGCCATTTGGTTTGCTGGCTCCACCTCTGAGCTAACATGAAAACAGAAATTAGACAAAGGAATATCTGAGATTCCTGGCTGTAAAGCAAGTTTAAAAGCTCTCGTTTCCCACATATCCCATTTTGATACTTGCACACTTAAGTCTCAAGAACACTTACTAGCTTTGGTTCACTCCAATAGTGAAAGGAGAGGCCTGTCAGTGCCAGCCAGTTCCTTATGAGACATGCATTTGCTGGCTTGCCTCAATACATGATTCTCGCTATTTCTGATGTCCAGGCTGTGAGCGCCATTTCTTTTGTAGGAAAAATGGCAGCAAGCATAGTCTAGAGGGAGGAGCAGCAGGCTTGGCAGAACACCAAGGTTTGCAGAAGTAAAGTCCACCCCCAAAAAGGGGGGGGGGGGACCTAAATTAGTCCAATACTAATGGAACATAGGAAGCTTGTAACAAATCAGACCATTGCTCCAGCTAGCTCAGTGTTATCTACATTGACCAGCTGAGGCTCTCCAGAGTTTCCAGCAGGGTATCTCCCCAGCCCCACCTGGCAGATGCTGGCGAATAAACCTGGGGCCTTCTGCATGCCAAGCAGATGCTCTGGCACTGAGCTATGGCGCCTCCCTAAGAGAAGCAGGCTCAATGACCACAGATGCTGAACTACTGCTGGGAGAACCCTGTAGTATTACATTTGTGTGCTGCCTATAAACTAAGAAATGGGAAAATGGAGGAGGAAGGAGAAATGGAATGACTGGAATCAGGAATAGCAGCACTCCACACTATTAACGTTTACAGCAGCTCCCACTGTTTTTTATTTACATATGTATTTAAAAGGTAAAGGGGCCCCTGACCATTAGGTCCAATCGTGGCTGACTCTGGGGTTGCGGCGCTCATCTCGCTTTATTGGCCGAGGGAGCCGGCGTACACCTTCCAGGTCATGTGGCCAGCATGACTAAGCAGCTTCTGGAGAACCAGAGCAGTGCACGGAAACGCTGTTTACCTTCCCGCTGGAGCAGTACCTATTTATCACTTGCACTTTGCTGTGCTTTCGAACTGCTAGGTTGGCAGGAGCTGGGACCGAGCAACGGGAGCTCACTCCGTCATGGGGATTCGAACCGCTGACCTTCTGATCGGCAAGTCCTAGGCTCTGTGGTTTAACCCACAGCACCAACTGTGTCCCACATATGTATTTACATATGTATTTATTGGGATTTCTAGTATTCCCCACACAAAAGGGGAAAACAATAAACCTGCAGGTACTAGAATTCCACCCTTGTCCTACATGCACACAAAGAGTTCATGAGCAACTCAGGCGGTGGCAGGGGCAAGTTCAAACTAGCCACATGCTTTGGTGGATTGGTGAATTCAAAGTTTCTCAAAGATGGAGGCTCCTACTGGCAATCCCGAGTTTCAGAGTCAGAACCAGAAGTGCAGAGTTCTTCCACCTCCTTGGATCCCCAGATGTTGTCAGACTCCACCTCCCATCAGCCCCAGCCTGCTTAACCAAAGGTTGAGGAAGGCTGGCTTAGAGCAAGCTGGCTATTTATTTCATCTTGCTCCCATGCTAGAATTTGGACCTGTGAGACTTTCTGTTGTGTCCATGTATCTCAGGGGCTTAGTACCAAATTGCTGTTGTCCTTCATTCATAGCATAGGCTGATTTTTCTTAGAAGGATAAAAGCCTACGAGAACAAAACATGCACGCAGGATATAAAACAGAAGGGCTGCCATGCACTCTGTGCTCTTGCTTGAATACCCATGTAACATATATTAAAATTCAGTCATTTTTACCTTGTTGCCGGGAGCACCAGGTTCTCCTTTCCGACCATCCAAACCGTTGTGTCCCTATGTTGGAAGAAGAAACACTGGTGGGTAAAGTGGCCCCCCTAGTTCCCCCCTTTTTAAGGAAACCATTTCTTTATCATGCAGTGGTTGAAACACAAAGCTAGCATTGCTCTGCATTCACCATATTGGTTCCCCCACTTTAAAAGGATCATCGACAGTTAAGGAGGGACACAGTTGTCCTTCCTTAACATAGTTTGGTTCTGGTCTGCATCAGACACAAACTTTGACAGCCCTCTTTAGTTCGTGTGTTTCCGTAGCTTTATAGATGACTATTACCACTTCTCATTATTTATACAGTGCCTTCAACATGCATGATGCTTTGAAGAAAACAAAAGGGACTTCTTCCTCAAAAACCTAAAATTTGATACAGAGTGAAAAAACAGAGGAGGGGGAAAGTGGAAACAGGCAGGGACAGTGCAAGGCTTGGGGAGAAATGGTGCCAATGATGGCCCAGCAGTCCCCTAACCAGAGCAGGGCCTAGCCCTGCTTGTGGCAATGACAGCCTGCCACTGTTTGCTTCTCCTGCCACTGCTCTCTCTGTCACCATTCACCACCCTCCACCAGGCCCAAAGACATGCTTCAGTGGTGGAAAGGTGCTTTCAAATGGGAGAAAGCTTGGCTCCCATCCATGGTGGCCAGCTGCCATCTTTGATTACCCAGAAAGCAATGCTCCAGGCCCCATACCTATGAAATCTATTTCATAGTTCTGTAGTCCTACCTAGATAATATTTCAGAGACCTATGCATTTGACGTTACACTTTGGGTAATTAAAAAATGTGAGTGTCCACCGGGGATGGGAGTTGAGATTGGCTCCCACACAAAACCAGCACTGCTGCCTGCCACTGACAAACATCTGAGGGTCTGGCAGGGAGGGCAGTGAAGGATGGTATGGCTAGGCTAGTGGGCAGGTGCCCTTGACCAGTGCCCAACGTGGCCAACATTTGGCTCCAGGCCTGGAAACAGGGAAGCAACGCACAGTTGTTTAGGGAAATGCCTTTTCCCTAAAGGAGAAAAAACTGGCCTTTCTCAAGACAGTTAGAAAGGGCCACAGTAAACTAGGGGAATGTGGCAAACTAGGTGAACAGCGGTCATTGACTGCTTTGATGAAGCAGTTACTACCACTTCCTTTGGGTGGAGAAGGAAAGTGGTATACAGGCTTCTTTTGGTCTGCACTTAAATACTTAAAACTATACTTTAAAGTGCTGATTGTACGTTCAAAATTTTGTCAATGACATATCACAGACACATGCAGGACTTGGGACTAAACACCCTGTGAGATTTATGATCACATCTCCCTTAAGTTGATGGTCATTGCCATTCAAATGGTGTGTGCTTGCTGCATCATGTGATCAATAATGTGGGGCGGGACTTACCTGCCCCCCCCAATACTTTATTCAAGTTGGCATCCGTGATGAAGACAGAAACTTTCTTTATTGCCACCTTGGCAAACAAGCCTTAGGCTTCTGTCTAAGACCAGTAGTTGCACAGAATAACACACCATAGGTGTTGTTACAGATAGGTAGCTGTGTTGGTCTGCCATAGTCAAAACAAAAAAATTCCTTCCAGTAGCACCTTAAAGACCAACTAAGTTAGTTCTTGGTATGAGCTTTCGTGTGCATGCACACTTCTTCAGATACACTGAAACAGAGGTTTCCAGACCCTTCTATATAGTGAGAAGGTGGGGAGGGGTATTACTCAGAAGGGTGGTGGGAATGAGTGATTGGCAGATAGCTGTGATGAGCCTGTTGACGACTCTTAACGACTGCAATAGGTCTTACAGGAAAAAGCAAGGGGTGAGAAGGTGAAAAATAGTGAAGGTGAAAAATACACCATAGGTGTATTAACTGTCATTACTCTTAATTTTGTTCCTGTTTCAGTCAAATGCTCACCCTTATTCCTTTGAAACCAGGCAGGCCAGCAGTTCCAGGAAAGCCACGAGTACCCTGGGAGGGAAAATGAGACAGAAGGCTTAACATCTCAAATAAAAGCTGCTAGACAAAGTACTTGGGTGCAATATGTTAGTCCCAGCCACCAAGGTGAGCTGCTTGCATGTCTCATTGCCACAGTCACTGACCCCTCCATGCACTGCTTTTGCCTTTGGGTCAGGCATGACACATAAGCCTACAAAGCTGTCTGGAATCATACAGAGTCAGACTATCTGTGCATACGGTCTACTCTGAGCAGCAGTGCTTCTCAAACAGAGAGCCTTTCCCACAAGCTACTGGCTGTTTTTAGCTGAAGATGTCGGGAATCAAACCTGAGACCTTCAGCATGCAAAGCACATCTTCTGTCGTTGTGCTCTAGCCCCTCCCTTGTCTTTACGGGGGGGGGGGGGCTGGCTTATTTAGCTCAAGGGCTCCTGCTTGCTGATCCCTAGTATACAATGTTCCAAATTCTGTTCATTTTATAGACTTATATGCCACACAACAAGCAAAGTATCTCAGAAGTGAACACGACCCATCCATAAAATTGCACAGAAGTACTTAATATCAGTGATTGATGCAGAAAGATGGAAAGACACAGCCCTATGCACTATAAAAGAATGGCTGATAAAACTATTGGACTTGGCTGAGATGGCAAAATTGAATTAGAGAAAAATAATTTACTGACATTTGTCAAGGATTGGAAATTTCTTATGGACTTTTTGCATGAAAGAGAAAATGATCTTAACACCTGGTTTATAGAAGATTGAATGGTTGGATCTTAAGGAATGAATGTCATATCATATGTAGCTGCAGGACAGAAAACCAGAAGTCACTTTATTTTTCTTCTTCTTTATCTTTCTTTAGTTTCTTCTTACTTTTCCTTTCCCCCCTCATTTTCTCTTTCTTTAGGTTTCTCCTTTTCTTGTCTTTTCTTCCTTCTGGCTTTGCTCTCTAACAGATTAAGTAGCTGTTTAATCTCAGTATATTATATTTAAAAAATGCTAGGATATGTATTTTTGTATACCTTTGAATAAGTACCAATAATGGTTTTTTAAAAATATTGGTATGCATTATCGCATCAGATAATTTACTTGTTTAAACCGAAGGGCCTTAAACTGGAATTTGAAACAAATTTTTATTATTTTTTTATTTATATTATTTTATTCTTATTTATTGAATGTATATAGCGCCCTATACCCAGAGGTACTGTTAATGCTTGTTTAATAGTAATAGTCTAGAGTTCCATAGCTTAGGAACAGATACACTATTACCATATTCCTTGTAGAATAAAAGTGAACATCATATGGCAACATTCATAGTGCTGCTCTCTGGCTAGGTGTTAAGATCCAGCAGGTGTAAATAGCTAGAATATCAGCCTTAGTGGGAGGGTGGCATTGTACTTACACTAAAACTACTGGTAAGGAGCGGTGGCTATTAATTTAATTTCCTATCCTGCAGTTATGCAAACAGATTTAATCAGCAGATTAAAGAGGCAACAGAAAACACAAAACTCACCTGAGGTCCAGGAACACCCCTCTCACCAGGTCGTCCAGGTTTTCCAGGATGACCCTAATGAAACATTAGACGAGATGACTGAAATCTTTTGTGTGCAAAAGCAAGTGAGCTGCACATATTTAACATATCTCTATGCAAGGTATAAAAAAAACATAATAACTTAAAAACTGACTAAACATGCAGCATCTTTCCCTCAGGAGACATAATGTCACTTTTGAAGGCTATATTTCCTCCGATATTTTTAGGACAAGAACTTATGATGGAGGTGGTATTTAAGGTACTTATATTAAAGGGTAAGTCCTACTGAACTCAGAAGGGACTTACTTCCGCTCTGGGATTGCACTGCACATTTCTTAATTTCACAAAATGCAGTTTTTTTTGGAGATACTTTTCAGAAACAGAACAGTTGGGAAATCCAGCTTTTTTAAAAACCCGAACTGCTTCTGGCTTGCAGAATCCATTAAAATATCCTTAAAACTTTTAATACACTACAACGCTGTGGTGGCATTCCAGTGGAATTTAGGAAACATGTTCAAGCAATCAAAACACATGGAAAGGGAGCTTTTCTACCAGAAGTGATGGTTACAAGAGTGTGGGTGGGGATGGGACATAGAGGGCAGTCCACAACAAACGCAGATAACCAATGTTTGGAAAAGGAAATAGCTCCTACAGATTCCCCCTCCCCCACCAAAATCCCGGTTCAAATGAATACTTACATCTTCACCAGGCTTTCCAGGAGGACCCATTGGACCACGAGCACCTTGGGGACCCTAGTGATGGGAAAAAAGGTTCATTTGAAACAAAACAATAGTTCTTTCATGCTACATATGATCTAGTGACTTGACTAAGCCAGAGTTCTAGATCTGAATTCTTTAATCCAAGCTTGTGGTGGGGGGCTCTTTATTTATGGCTTCTGGGTTTCAAAATAAAAATCAGAAGACTTGGTGTTTGGTCTGATTTCAGCTCCCCCAGTGGTCTCAAAGAGTTGCAGAAATCTAAAGCCTACCTGTCTAGCAAAAACCCTTTGTCTCCCTCAAGCTCTTTTATGTGTTTTCCCTCCATTTTGAGGAAACCAAGCAGGTGTGGGCTCTAGCAGAATCAGAACTCGTTTCTTGCTTCTCCCACCCTTGCTAGCTTGCAAAGGAATCTCAGATAATAGGCTTCATTGCAAATGGGTATTTCAGAATTCCTGTCATTCTCAGAATAGAATAAAAATGGTTCCACTTACTGTTTGACCAGGTTCACCAGGTTCACCAGCATGTCCCGCGTGGCCTGGAGAGCCCTAGACGCAGGGCGGGTGACAAAAGACATTTTATACGGTTTTGAATGTTACGTGTGGGAAATGTTAGTACTCTTCTAGTAATGGGGGTGTTTGGAGAAGAGAACTGGGCATGGAAGCAGAGTGAGATTTGGGGAGTTATAGGCTGTGATTCAGGCAAATGTTGGGGTCCTTCAACCCAGACCAGTCTAGACCAGGCCAGGTGGACCAGTGATAACATGGAGAGATACCAGACAAACACATTGTGTGTTTTGGGCCTTCTGGGCAAGAACACGAAGGTGCAAACTGGGAAGAGAGCCAGGAAACTGAGAAAACAGAAAGGTCATGGCTCATCAGTTTGTAAACTGAGAACTATATCAGGGGACTGACAACAGCAGTCCTGGACCTGTCAATATAGGGCACCTCTTATACATGTGAGGTTACCTGCTTAGGGTCTAGTCAAGGCAAAACTTGTGTAACTGATGCTTTCTGCATGTGTATCAAACATATCTCTCTTCCTACTAATGGCTGTGTTCCAAATATACTTACAGGGGGTCCAGTTACTCCAGGAGGGCCTCTGGGTCCCATTATACCCTGGGAAAAGTTAAAGAAATAGTTAATATGCTGCAATAGTAAAATGATGGTCCAGCTAGTGGTTTCAGTATCACTTAGGCTGCAATCCTGAGCCGCACTTACTTGGGACTAAGTACCATTAAACGCAATGGGCTTACTTTTAAGGAGACATGCATAGGACATTTCAGGCACTGTTAATCATTTGCCTGAAATCAAGCTTCAAGATTAAACCATGAACCACAGAGTAAAAAAAAATTGATTATAATATTATAATAGCCTTAGATTATATTAGTAGCATAGCACCATAAAGTCAAAGCTGTATTTTCCTGTGTTTATCTATTGCTAGCATAGTATTAGTACTAGCACTAGTTGAAATTTGCCTCTCATCCTTACATTCGCTATATGTAATTTGCCTTAAACGCTATAGATATTGTACAACCTTCCCCAATCACGTGTCTTCCAGATGTTTCAGACTACTAAACCCATAAGTCCCAGCCAGCATTGGCAAATGGTCAGGGATGATGGGAGTTGTGGTCCAAAAGATATGGAGGGCACCAGCAGATGTGGGAAGGCTAATATGGTACATAAGAACAGACTCCTATTCAAAGAAGGGAAAGAATTAAAATTTGTGCTTTAGCTTACCTGAAATGTCTCAGACAAAAATTATTCATCTCCTGCTTTATTATATTTGCCTGCTTTTACATTTTTATTCATTTTTAAAATTATATTTAACTTTTCTTTTAGGATTGTCAGTCTTTGATTTTAGAAATTGTGGAACCTGAGCTGCATCAGATTCAGAGGCAGGGAGGTGGATTCTGGTGGATTCCAAGAGATTCAGGGATTCAAATAACATACCTGGTTTCCCTTTGATGTTTGGGTCTGATGGCCCTTTTGTAATTTATTGTGGTTTGGGGTTTTCCTAATGTCAATACTTTGATCTTGTGATGGGGAGTGAATTGTAATACACACACACACACTGTGGTGATGTCTGGAATTCTAATGAATCTCTTTGGAAATTAGATGGCATATACTTAAAAAATAATAATAGTGATAACTCCCCCATGGGGCAGGCTTGGTAGGCTGAGCTGCCCTTCCATTCCAGCATGTGGCAGAGAAATCATGCAAAGAGGTGGGTGGTGCTCAAAGCTCCTGATGCCACCCGCCTGCTCCTGTTTCTTGTGGTTTTCCCACCTCCAGCTGTGCGGAGCCTTAGGAGGACATCTATAGAGGAATCACACATTGGTGCATTTCCCATCATCACCCAAAAGATTTTGACAACTAGTCCAAACGGCTGCTTTTGACACTAAGTCCTGGCAACTGGCCCAGATGGGTTTTCAAAATGTCACTGTGTCAGATCATTCCCCCTTGAACTGCATTCTCACCAGATTGATCTTTATGAATAAGAATATAGAGGAAATGTCTGAGTCCCTAAATACACCCATAGTCCTAGCTGCAAATAAATGGAGCAGGAAGAGGAGCTGCCAAGCTTTGTTTTCTTCCGAGACCGGTTTTAATTAGCCTCAATGATCAAACCGCTTACCCTACAATAATTTCAAGCAGATCCCTGTTGTCTAGGAAGGACTTCAAGCAGGTGTCTGCCAATGATCTTCCCACCACTTGCACAAAAATATGTTCAGAGAAAAATCAGTGGCTGTTCCTTAAGCACTGGTTGCACAAGCTGATGGACAATGGTTTGACGATCTCTTCTCAATATGGATGTTTAAATGTTTTCTGCAAGGTTAGGCCTTTCTTTATCACTTTGATGGTTGAAGCACCTCTGCATGTGTAGAGCAGAGCAGCCCTCCCCATTTAAGTGATCAAAAAAGACCTTGTGGACCTTGAAGTTCTCATGGCAACAAGAAGCCACAAGATCAGGGATCAAGAGATTACATGGAGCTTTAAATCAGAAGTATCATTGGAATGGGAGAACAGGTCCAGGACTATGCAGGAGAACATCAAAGCACCTGAACATAAAATTACTCATATGTTGTCCGTAATATATGACCACTGCCCTCTTAATAGCCACCATTAGCTTTAATATACTTTTTAATTTTCTCTAAGCATTTCTCTCTAGGCTTATCATTGAAGGATACTGCAACTTGCTATAAGTGTCTCTAAAACATTGTTCTTTCCCATTTCTTCCACTGCTCTGCAAACAGTGGAAGATAACTTCAGGAAAGGGGTCTTGGAACCAGCTGTATGGCTGTACCATTCCAAATTCTGTCAAACGTTGGGCACTGTGCTCATACCATACAGCAGGTGGGAAGCAAACTGTGGCCCTCTAGATGTTGTTGGACTCACATCAGCCCCAAACAGCATGGCTAATGGTGAAGGAACTGTGGCTGTAGTCCAATAACATCTGGAAGGCCACAGGTAGAGCAGGATTGGCATTCTCCCAGCATGCAACAGAAGGGTGAGGAGTGAGAGCTACAATGCATGCTGGTGATATTGATGTGCTGGCTTCTGTGCTCTTGGCCGGAGGAGGTGACTTCTCAGCAGTAAAAATATGTGTACAGCAGTGGCACATGAGGGGTGGGGGTGGATAGGCAGCTGCGCCCTCCTGGCAAAGCTGCGCTTGCCACAGTAAGGATGGGGCAGAGTGGCAACAGTGCTGTGCTTGCTTGGATTGTGAAAGGACAAAATGGCAGAGAGGTCAGGGCAGCTCTGGCTGGGCGGCGGTGGTGGTGACTCCACAGGTGCATGCAAACTTGTGCTGTCACCACCAATTCAGAGCTCTGCTGAGCTTGCCGCCATCTTGGCCCGTCCTGGCAAGCACAGTCCTGTTGCTACTCTGACCCCTCATACATGCTGTTGCTGCATATATGGAAGGAGACAAAAAATGTGAGGGCTGCCACCCTTGGAAAGCTGGAAGAATCATAAACAAGTATGAGGGTGAATTGAGAAGACTAGAAGCTATGAGGTACCTTCGTGGAGGCTCACCACATGGCAACCACAACAATGTGGGGAGGCAGCAGAGGGAGGGGAATAGTGGGCCAAGTTACACACCAGAGGCTCCCTAGACGATTATAGGTGCCACATGGTAAACTCAGATGTGGCTACCACATGGTTCCAAGTAACTGGTCAACCTGCCCTGAGGCATTATGTCTTGTGGCAGTACTGTCTCTGGAGGTTTAGGGCCCTGAAGGAAAATACCCTCAATGGAGCCTCCCTTATGTGGAAAGAGGTGGCAAATGCACACTGAGATTTTTTCCAATTGTGCCTAATATTCCTAGACTGCACAAGGCGGAAATGGCAGAACTGTTTGAACAGTTGGTCTTGAGGCACTTTCCAACCAGTTTTACCACGCTCTGGAACCAGCCCTGTCCTACAATGCTCCTGGGACCTTTTTCACAGTCCACCTATTTCTGAGTCAGGTTTGACCTTTGTGACTTCTTAAAAGAAGTTGCCCCTGCACCCCCCACGCTACGCCACTGAATCTATTAGAGCCAAACTACACACAATGTTTAATGCATAGTTTGCCCTTGAGTGCAAACTGCCAGGGCACAGGATCCACTCTGGATGGGCACCTGAATGTGTGTGTGTGGAGGACAGTAGGGGGCTTTAAAAGTTTGCCCCGCACAATGGGTCCCACTCTGAATCAGGAAACCACACCTGCAGCTTGCATTGCCGGGGGAAATCTCCTATTCACTTCAATGGTAGTTTTTATCTTTGTGCAAATTGCAAGTGTGGGGGTCCCAATCCAGATCGGGACCACATCTAAAAAACCCCAAAAACCCTACACACACAGCACATGCCAAGGTCCCAATTCAGACCAGATCCCTCCCCCTTCTCCTTGCTGTCCATGTTTTTGGGAGGGGACGGGGAAGCTGGCACTGAAGTACAAGTTACAAAACATCATGCATATTTGGGCGATTTAACCTGTTGTTTGTATTATAGGTGACGTGTTGCAAAGCATGGCTCCTAACTGTGCAGGTGGTGGTTTTTGTTTTGTTAAAAACTGTTATAACCACAGAGCATGAGACGACTTGACCATTTTTGACGATCATTAATTCAGCAAACCTGACTGCAGTATTTTTCCCTTGGACATAAATGCCATCAAAATCAAATCAATGAGGTGAGCTTCTAATCAGGCGCTAAACTCCTTTCATGGGAACCAAGTTCAATGGGCCAACTTCCAATTCATTGGGCTTGTTAGTGCTGATGGCTCTAGCCTGTCTTGCCAGGTGGGCAAGAATCACAGGTGAAGAAATTAAGTGGCCAAGCCCAGCACCTATCACAACGCATTACATCTGGCAGCCCATGTTGGGACAGAGCTGCATGGATGGGTGGGTATTTCTTCCCTTGTCTCATGAGAAGGCCAGCAATGTAGTGGTCTCCTGGCTCCAGTCACTGGATTCTATCAGAATCTGCGTTGGAACCAAAGGAACACTGGATAGTTGACCTACCTTCCTTGGAAGTGACCTGGGTAGGGTGCAAAACTCTTCCCCAGTATGGGCTTTCTCCATTCATGAAGCACACTGGATGCAGGAATAGCGGGATCCCATGCATTTTCTGAACACGCATGGCTTGCAAGGGATGACAATGCTAGATGCCTGGGCTGGGAGGTACAGTGGGCCGTATAATGCTGCTATATGGCCCACAGGTCAGTTACATAGCAGAGACACAATGTGGGGAGATTTCTGTGAGCAGGCTGTTCCTGGGGGATTCTCTGTCGCCATCAGTGGCAAGACACACCAGCACAATTTGAATTTGTGCATGTACCTGTGCGAGAAAGGAAGCATTTGCTTACCATAGGTCCGGGGCCAGGATCAGCTGCTTTGGACATGTCATATTGAGCAGCAAAGTTCTGTAGGAGTTAAAAAGAGGAAAGCTAATAAAGAGCTTGATCAGAATTTAAATAATATACTCTAATCCAAAATGAAAATGAATGCAGGGTAACGAATTTGCATTCCTACATCTCAAGTCCTTCACGCTTGTTTTTAAAACAACATCACGAATAAGAGGTTGAGTGAAGGGAGACAGAAGTTCCTTCCTTCCATAAATGTTTCTGTATCTTCAAGGATGTTCCTACCTATGGATCTCAACAGTATTTCTATACATGCCTGAGAAGATACAGCTAAAGATAATGGTCCCTGCCTTTGACGTGACAGGCCTTTTATGATGCTTCAAGACATCACCAATCAACTTCAGTAAAATAAAACATTGGATGCCTTACTCCGCCAAGACCAGGAGGACCAGGGGGGCCTGGGGGGCCTGGGGGGCCTGGTAGACCATCTTCACCATCTCTGCCTGGTGGACCTGCTGGACCCTATGGGAAAAAATGCACAACGTTAAGTTATAAAAATATATAAATAGCTACTGAAGATTTCAAAGCAGTGACATCATTTAAAGTACAAATATATGAGTCTGCACAATCGAAACAGCTGGTGTTTCTGTACTTTACAATGTGGAAACCACTTAAATGTGTCACTGATTTAGTTGTGTGATCCTATGCATGTACGTTTATTCATATTTGCAGGCAGGAGAGAAGAGAATTGCAGCCTTAAAGGCCTTAATATAGGAATGAGGAACCTGAAGCTCTCCAGATGTTAGAATCATAGTGTTGGAAGGTACCCTGAGGGTCACCCAGTCTAATCCCCTGCAATGCAGGAAGCTCAACAAGCAGTCTCCCATCCAGTTTGAAACCATACCAGACCCTGCTTAGCTTTGCAAACATTAAAGCAGTTTTATTGCTTGTTGTGTTGAGGGAAAATAAATCCCATCATGGCTGACCATTGGCCATGAAGGCTGGAGTTGATGGGAGTTGGGAGTCCAGCAACATCTGGAGAGCCACAGCTTTCTCATCATGGGCATAACATGTGGAAAAGGCTGAGCACCTTAACATTTTGTTGGCATATTAATGCTAGGACTTACTTGGTGACAGTCAATTAAGTTTTACTCAAAAAGAGGTCCATTAAAATTAATGGATATAAGTTAGGTCCATTAATTTCAATGGATCTACTCTGAGAAAAATTTAGTAGAATACCATCCATTCACATTTTTTTATGTCTTTAAAACTTCAATAATGCATTGATTTGAGGCTTGATAAGGATTCTAGCCACACATTGTTAGAGAAGGTTGTTCCTTGTGAGCTATCATACAGATTGTGCTAGGGAAGACCTTGCCATGCTAGGATAATTATACCGTAGTAACCTTTTAACTGCCTTTAAATGAGTACATGTTCTAACTCCGTGTTATCTGCTGTTTGGCTTTGGAGAGGTCCAAACAAGTTAATTACTTTTCTGATTTCACTTAACTGTTGCTTGTGCCCCATTTGGTTGAGCAAGTGTGTTTGCAAAGACAATAATCACAATGATTTTCATATATAAGAATGGAGACAAATTTGTTTGCACAAGCCTTAACTCTAAGACTGATGTTCTTAAATGGTATAAATCTCAGCAGAACAAACAGTCATGCTAATTCCCATTAGTTGAGTAATATAGTTCCAGACTATATTAGTTGAATGAAAAGAAACATATCAAAGCATTATAACTCAATGCACTCTCTGTTTCATGGTTTTTCAACCATCCCATTTTGCTACAACTGCCAAAGATTGCACTTATCAATTCTGTGCTAATCAAAACACTGCAAATTCTGTGTTTAGCTGTGGATAAAAAGGTCAATTTTTACTAAGCCTATTCAGAGTCTAAGGGTATTATTCCAAATAACAACAAGCATTCCAAATATCACTGATGTGATTTAAATAATAATAATTGTGGCTCACATGTTAATCAGGTGACCCAACATCTATTCTAGTAACAAGAGGCTAGACTGGGATGGACTCAAAGTCAGAATCTTTCCTAAACTGGTTCTGAGTCATCAGATATTTCATGATGTATGGCAGATACTTCTTTATCAAGTATCCATCTACAGACTCTTGGATTCAAGGTGGCCTCCGAAGCAATAGTAACGGGATCTTCATGTCTTAATAACTTAAAGCATGAAATATTGTGAACAACTCAGAATGTAGCCATATCTGCAGTGACCATTTTCAAACAAGTTGGTGTGCATCTCACACAGCACAGACGATTTCAGGCTAAAGGCTTGGTTCCTTAAAGGTAAAGGTAAAGGTACCCCTGCCCGTACGGGCCAGTCTTGACAGACTCTGGGGTTGTGCGCCCATCTCACTTAAGAGGCCAGGGGCCAGCGCTGTCCGGAGACACTTCCGGGTCACGTGGCCAGCGTGACATCGCTGCTCTGGCGAGCCAGAGCCGCACACGGAAACGCCGTTTACCTTCCCGCTAGTAAGCGGTCCCTATTTATCTACTTGCACCCGGAGGTGCTTTCGAACTGCTAGGTTGGCAGGCGCTGGGACCGAGCAGCGGGAGCGCACCCCGCAGCAGGGATTCAAATCGCCGACCTTTCGATCGGCAAGTCCTAGGCGCTGAGGCTTTAACCCACAGCGCCACCTTGTCCCTTAGCACACTGTTAGTCCTAAATCAGGCCTCCAACCACCAAGTCAAATCCAGCACACAAACTGTTTATGGCAACTACCAGGTTTTGGCTACCTAACCTAGGCCTTCAAAACTTAGGAAGGAGGGAGCTCTTGTCAGGCACCTGGGAGCTCCTTAATAACACAATACTGTGATAGGCATGTGGGTCACAAATTGTTTGGGTTTAAACATGCTAAATATTGAACAGCGACCGTTACTTCATTCTAAGCTACTACCGAGGGAAGAACAAATCTTGAAGCAATTCTTGGAGGCCCAATTTTTGGCAGGGATGCTGTCAGGGAAAGACTTTGAGGGCAAAAATCCAGGGCCCCACTCAGAAGAGGAGGACCACCTCCCCTGACATATTAGGGGTCAAGCAGCACATTTTTAAGTGAAAGAAGCAAGACACTTTAGGGAGCCCCTCCTCCCTGTAACACTATTAAATCCAGAATCTAAAGCTACTTAATTGCACAAGCAATAAGTAATGTATTACCAAATTGCCCTCATAGTGCTTCACATTTTTCAAGGTAGCAAACACATGTTTTCCAATTAATTTGTTCACAGGGCAGGGTGGGGGGGAGTAATAGGATCAACTCTGGCTCCCTGACACATTGTCAACTTCATTTGCTACACCTGTGCGCGCGCGCGCGCACACACACACACACACACACGTAAAGTGGACTCTGGTTACTGAGCAACTGCACTTCTGAGGCCTCAGCCATGCACATTCCTTGACCTCTGTGTCAGACCTCTGTGTCCGCAGGCAATTCCAACCCAACGGATCAATCTCTGAACACAACCTGCTTTCCCCCTCTTCCTTCCTCTGAACCCTGAAGAAGCATTGCACCCAATATTACAGGGAGGGGAAATCAGGTTGCATCACCTGTGCAATGAATGAGTCAAATGGTTCTTCAGAGAGATCCTTGTGAGGGAATCAGAGAGGAAAAACAGCACTGCTGTGTCGGACAATGTGCTTGCATCAATGCACAAGCAGCGGGCAGGGGAATAAGCATAGGAGCTCAGGATTGTGACCTCAATTTCCATTCTTGATTTTATAAGGTTCTGACTCAAGTGATTTTGCTGGTGGATGTTATTTATTCACATAGGAATTCCAGAGCCATGAGCCTTTGCTAATCATACTGTGGTTTTATGATTGCTTTTTTTTTTTTGAAAAGCTATTACCTGCAAATCAGTCTTAAGACACTTCAATGGGAATAATAACCACTTCAGCCCTTTGCAATAGACCTTTTGAGGCATTCAGTAACACTCTGTCCAAATTCTGGCCTTACCTAAAGCTACACAGCCCTCCTGACCCTTTCCAAATAGTGCCCATAGCACTTTCCCCCCAAATAGATGTGTTCAGTTGTACACAGTGCAGCCTCATTTATGTGAATTTTCTCAGAAGATGCACACAAAAATAGCCATAACTCTGAACAAGGGTTGGTGGGGGGTGGTACCACAGGTTTTTCGCTTTGGACCATGCTCTTCCTTATTCACCAGGGCATGATTTAGATATAACAAGCAAAATGAACATAATCATGGTTCTTTACCCTATCTCCTCGTGGCCCTTTTTCTCCTCTGGGCCCCTGAAAAAGAACAACATCAACAAAAATGTAAATGAGTGTTTCAAGTTTTACGTGCAGAAAGCTATGGTGTTAAAAAGAACTGTCTGCTGATGAAAACAGCAAAACTAGAGCATAGGCAGAACTGAAAGGAATAGCTATTCAGAGATTGAACACACTCTTGCTTTCAATGAAAACCAAGAGGACAAATATGCATAAATAAAAATGTATTATCAATTAGTTCTTCATTAAGTGACAAGCATTCATTTATTTTCACATTTGAGCTGCAATCCTATTCCAACTTTCCTCCAAGGAAATCCAAATGGAGCTTATGCCTGAGTAGGATTGTGCTGCTAATCTCCAAACCAAACACGTATATTCCTCACAAATATTTAGTAATTTGCAACATGATCTGACATCCATAAAATCAGAGAGTCTCAAGAAGAAGGCTATTTTTTCCTGTGCATACCAGATCAGCTTTCATGCTGATAAAATTATGGCTTCAACCCACTTACACATAAATCCTAAGCACAGCAGCTAAAGCCGCAAAAATTCAGTTAAATTTACTGAGCTGTATCCAAGTCCTACTCTTGAGTAGGCCTGCAGAAATTAATGGAAGCTATTAATTTAGGTCCATTCATTTCTAGGAGACTACTCTGAATAAAACTTAATTGGATTTTCACCTAAGGTTCACAGTTACTTTGGAGTAAGCCCCAGGGAATTTAGTGCAATTAGCATCCAAATAGAGGTATAAAAGAAAAACTGCCAGTGTACTACTAAGCATCTCAGTTGCGTTCAAAAGCAAATTCACCTGAAATTAATAGCATTTACTCCGAAGTTCAGGTTTTCACTTTGGATTTTCCTGACAGTAAAAAGGACCTCTGTTTAGTCGGCCCCACTAACTTCTAAAGGCCTTTCTACCATGAAATGAGGTATTAAATTGCAGCCTTTCAAAAATTCTATTTTCAGCATTTCTGGGTTCTTTAAAACTGTAGCAGATACCCAGGAACAGAGTACAGCTCCGTAATTCTTAAGAAAATCCCTTAAAATGTGCTTACCCTCTGTCCTTCCGTTTCCTAGAAAGGAATGAATATGAAGTTAGAAGAAATCTAACGTTAGCAATATTTCACGGTAAGTACTAGACTCAGCCAAGTTAAGGCAGAGCAAATTAAACAAGCGGTGGAGGGTAGGGAAAGAGCTATACAAGTTAGTATTTGCTACATCATGCAAGCACGATATTAAAAAGTCATACCTGAATTCATTCATGCTTTACGGGTGCTAAGATGTCTTTAACAGTTCTCTGGCTTTAAAATAGACTTATGAATCTCCAGAATAGCTGTGCATGCAAGACCCTTCTGGCTACTCTGCAATATCCTCTTAATCTTACATTCACCTATGAAGGTAGCCTTTTAACAAGAAGGACGGCCCATTAGGAAACTAGGGGTGGGCACAAATCTGGGCATTCCTAATGATGCTAATCTGCAGTGGTATTGCCCATGCAATTCTTGGCAGCTGCAGTGGCCATTCAGGGGGGTGGAGGTAGGGAGATAATAAAATAGCCCACTCTTGTCCATTTTATTTTGAAAGGAATGATACTGACCTCATTTACATCTGGAGGGGGAAACAGAAAAACAAAACAAAAAATTGGTTAATGTTTAAGATTCAAAACAGTCTGCATGTGAAACAATGTACTGTATTTTTCCGTGTATAAGATGCCCCCATGTAAAAAAGGGGCCCCCAATTTTGGGGGATTCCAAATTGAGAAAATGGGGGGAGATTGTATCCATGTATAAGACAACCCACAATTCTGAACATCATTTTTTAATTTAAAAAACCTAGTCTTATACACGGAAAAGTACGATAGTTGTGATTTCAAAGACGAATGGCAGGAAATGTAAACATGAAACGACATTTTTTAAAGTGGATGACATTCTGATTCCTGCAACACATCTCTGACGGAAGGAGGGCCTCTCCATCTTGGAAAGGCTTTTTTCTGACCCCAAGGCTTGAATGGATGTATTTAATAAAAGGTTTTATAAGAATCAGAACTTGGTTCTACAGGGCCACGGGTGAAACGCTCAATGTGCCATGGGGATTTTTCTTGCCCCCACTGATGTCTGTTACACACACCAAAGAAATGTGACCCCAGAAGGAGAGGGCCTCCTGCAGAGCAAGATCTCATAGGATGTGAGATAAAGGGAACCAGACAAAACCCTCCCAAGCACGCACAAATGTGCTTTCTGCTGATGTAAGAGGCTCCGTGGACCACACAACATTTCCCCTTGAAAATGCTTGCAACGGCAGCTTTTGAAAGTGTGCAGGTGCTATAGAAAGCCCAAAACAGTGAGTTTAGCTTTTGAACTTGAGATGATTCAAGCCGAGGTCGTCCATATTCTTGTAAATAACATTAACCTAAACTTAGGACCCGCTATTCCTTCACATTGTTTCAGATTATGGGAATTCCTTGAACAGGATTATGCTGAAGATTTGTATAGGATTTTCTGGAATTCAGAAGTTAAGTTAGCAACCCCCCCAAAACCCCCCAAGCCTCTTTTTCACGCTATTTAGGCTACAGTCCTAGACCCACATACCAAAGAGTAAGCCCCACTGTGCTGATTGAGATTCGGTTCTGAGAAGGCATGTCTGGGATGGCCCTGTTATTCTGCTAAACTTTAAGCCGGGAAATAGCCATACTTCGAAATAGCTTAACAGGTGGAATCCCAGATCTGGCAAAGCCAGGCTACTTAGGTCTGTATACCCAAGGGGAATTCGGCCTTTCATTATTGTTTGTATGTATGTATGTATGTATGTATTATTATTATTATTATTATTATTATTATTATTATTATTATTATTATTACATTTATGTCCCATCTTTCCTCCAAGTAGCTCAAGGAGGCATACAGGGTTTCCCCCTCCAATTTTACAACAACCCTATGAGGTAGGTTATGCCGAGAGAGCGAGAGCGCACGACTTGGGTTTCTCAAATAGCAACCCTCCATATGCGTTGTGGTGTGGCTTGTGGGAGGGGCCTGCTGTTCCAAGAAAAGATCAAAAATTCCACTGGGGGTGGGGAGGGCATACCAAAAGCAGGTTTGGGAATCCTAGGAATAGTACTGTAACTTTTATTACAGTTTTATAACATAGCCCACATTTTGTGCATTGGACATTCTTATTTTAAAAACAAACGAACAATTGTCCTGTTAAGCATTTCCTTCCTGCCAATGGAGCACAAAGACCAAAGCCTGTCACTCCGAGACAGAGATGGGGAACCCGTGGGCCCTTCAGATACTGGTGGACTCCAACTCCCATCAGCTCCGGCCAGCACAGCCAATGATCAGGGGAATGATGTACTTTGCAGTCCAACAACCATCTGGAGGACCACAGCCTCCCCACCCTTGCTCTAAGGGCACAGGGAATTATGCTCCATTAGTTCCTCCTCCCCTGCTTGCTGTGAGATGCATCTGGAATGCTGCATATTACAGGAGGAGGAGGAGGAGAAATGTTCTGTCTGAGCAGCAGAGCAAAAAAAGAGTCACGGCTATGCACCTCCTCTCTGCAAGTCAGAGCCTCCAGAAGCTTTACTTACAGATTAGTACAAAAATGGGGAGGAAACGGTATCAATCAGTCTGCACATATGCATTCATGTGGCATGGAGGAATTTTGAGTGGCAATTGGGAAAAGCTGCTCACCCAGAGAGAAATCTTCCATGATCAGAGTAGCTAAATGCAAAAGTTTGCTTATGGAGTGAAAATCTACAGCACAGAGCGCACTATGCTATTCTCTGGATGTCAAGTCCAATTGTGTTCAATAAACACAATGTTCAGGATGGCAGCTCTAAATGTATATCTTAGACCATTGGTTGGATGAGAAACCTTGACTATCTCTTCTTAATATCTCAAGGAAATAATCATTGTTTAAACATTTTAAGAGTAACATCGGTACAGAATAACAAAGTTGATACTGATATGAATGGGGATTCTGATAGGAAACTGGATTAGGGTGGAAATGACTAATTTTGTCTAATTTCGATAATGGTTCCTATAAGGTGATGGAATAAAGTTAGACATTCTTTTTGACACGGTACTGGAACTTGTAAATGGAACTTGCTAGGTGGGCTTATTGATGGATTAGCTGTGGAGATCTATATTTTGGGAGAGTATCTCTAAATGTTAACTGGGTTGGGGAACCCGTTCTCTCTCACTGCCACTAAAGGGAGAGGCTCTAGTCGCAGTTTTAGGATTGGTAAAGAGTTGAATGCAACTGTAAAGACAGCAGTGTTCCTAAATTAATTTTGGCGAATGCTCAGTCATTAATTGCAATAACCCTAGGAGGACCCCTGGCTGCCAACTTGTTTCATTGAATCCAGTTATGTATTGGGCAGCAGGGCCAATGCTTCTGTTATAGGACAGCATTTGCCATATGCAATGTACAAAGGACTACAGGGGTTTCTGATGCATGGATGTGCTGCACGATCCAGTGTGAAGGCTGTGCCTTGCACATATTTAAACCACAGAGAACTGGTATGGTAGTGATGCTTGGCTGGACACTTTCCATTTGTGCAGCATGAAAAGTTCTGAGTTAAACAGAACTCCTTTTGTCAGTCAGATATAAAGCTAAAGATTGCCTGCTCTATGCCAAACGATCATCACTAGTGTGGTGCACTTGTTAGCAAGACTGGCTAGGGTATAGAAAGCCCAAGCTTAAATCCATACTCAGGTTGTGAAACAAATTGTGGCCTTGGGGAAAGGGCCACCTCTCAGCTGAGCCTACCTCACAGGGTTCTTGTGAGGGTAAAACACCACTCTGATCTTACATTGGGGTACCAATGCAATAAATATCTATTTGATGGGACTAACCTGGCAACATCTGTCTGTGCCAAGTTTCACTATTTAACATTATTCACACGGGGCCTACAGATAATCTAAGGTAATAGAATTTACGTGAATTACCTGACAAGTGTGGAAATCATAAAAATAGATGAGTTTTCTGGGGAGAAACTTTCTACTTCTCGTCTACCAGAAGAGGTCGCTAGAGCTTTTTAAAAAGGGTATGTTTGGAGGATGTCTGGAATATCCGTTTCGTCATATTTGTTTCTCAAACAAAAAGGTCAGGAATCGTACACTTTCCCTGGTTTGCTGTAGTTTTCTAAAAGCGCGTCTCCTTCCCTTCCCGGAATTAATAAGAGCAAAACATTCTTGAGCAAATCGCGGCAGAATTTCTGCCCTCTCTCTCCTTGCGTGTAACTCAGGAGTAACTAAATTGTCTCATATATATCAACGGATCTCTAAAAGCGCTTGGTGGTCTATCTGGACTCCACACGCTCCACGTCGGGTCCTCTGCGCTACCGCCTCCTTCCCTCTAGAGGGCGCATTATGAGCATCCGTAAAACGTTGCACAAAGCTCGTGTACAACGCCCTAAAAAGCGACTGTTCTCAAAGACTTTGGGAGAATCTGTTGTTTTCTGAAATCCCTTGATAAATCGGGACAATAACCCGTCCCTAGCCCCAAACCACTAGAAGTTCTCCAAGGAGGCGATGCTGATAAATTTAGGAGTTCTGGATTCATCATTGCCATGCATTGCTTCTCCAACCCCAATTTTGCTTTTCTCTTAAAATGGGGGGCGGGCGGAGTATGGGGAGGGGGAGAGAGAGGTGCATGGGTGTGTGGGAGAAGAGACTGCTTGGCTTCTTGCCAGGACCTCTCCACATGAGCCAAGGAGGGCTGGGAGGGGACGAGTTTAAGCAAGCTCTGAAGAACTCTCATCCCTTCACTCCGTCTTATGGAAATAAGAGACAGCTCTTTTGCCAGCTGGAGTCAATGCAAACTACGATTCCCCCCCCCCCCCAAACTCAGTCTAACTGGATGGGGCTTCCCGGGGGGCGGGTAGAGTTATAGTGGGCAGCAGTTTCTCGGGCTTTGGAGCATACCCAGATCTGCACGAAAACTTGTCCTTGCAGCTCCCGGAGAAAGGAAGCATTCGACGGCAGGGCAACATTCCTTAGGACGAAGTTAGGAGAGGATTCCGCCGCCGCCGCCCAAATCCCTCTCTCCCCACCAAACCCTGCTCCAAACAATCTGAAGGCACTTACATTGACTGGTTGCTAGGCATGAAGTTACTGCGAGCAGCAACAAAATCCGTGTATCCACAAAGCTGAGCATGTCTACTGTCTAGACATGCAGACTCCTTGTGTTTCAGAGTCCCCGGGTCGGTGGTGAGCTAGAACTTTAGGGACGCAGGCATACAGTCGTGGTGGCGAGTAACTCCAAACTTAGCAGAAACCTGCTGCCCGGGATGCTAAAATAATAAAGCCCTCGACGGCCCTATTTATACGGCGAGGGGGTTCCTCGCGCTGGCCGAGCCGTAGAACGCGCCGCAGCCAATGGGAGAGCCCGCCGTGCTTGGCGGAGGGGCGGGCCAGGCTGCGAGGAGCCCGGGCCTGCATCACGTGACGTCTTTTTTCTTTTCTTCTTCTCGTTCCCAACCTGTCCCCGCCGTTTTGGCAGAGCTGCTGTTAGACGGGGCGGGGAGAGGGAGATCTGGAAGGAGGAAGGGAGAGAAGAGGAAGGCGCAAGGGGGAGGGAGGAGGGGTGAAAGAGGTGGGGTGCTGGGAGGGAGGGAGGCAGGCAGGAGCTGGGGATGCTAAATTGGTTCCATTCTTTTTGAGGACGTGGACACTTTGAGGCTTTATAAAGGAAAATCTGACTGGCTGCCTGGATTCTTTTTCTTCCTCCCCCCCCCCGTCCCTCACACCCCACTTCTCCACCCCTCCCCCTTTTCTTTTGTGGCTTGCGCGCCTGGGAAGCTTTCAAAGCGGGAGCTGTCCAGGTCCTGCCATCGAGGTAAAGGAGGCGAGAGCAGGCAGAAGGACACGCCGACGGGGAAGCATCGGAAACCTGGAGCGACCTGGAGGCTCCCTTGGTTTTGACAACCAGCCCCCCACCCCTCCGCCCCGCAGATCGCGCTGTGCTCTGGGGAAGGGACGTGGCTCCGCGGTGGGGCGCCTGGCTTGCGCGGAAAAGGTCCCATGTTCGTTCTAGCGTTTCCAGACGCTCCGCCTGAAATCCTGGAGAGCCGCTGCCGGTCCGTGTAGACGCTACTGAGCCAGGTGGAGCCCATGCTCCGATATGGCACTTTCCCCTATGTGACTGGCTCCTCAGAAAGCAGAGCGAGCCAAAACAAAAACAAAACCCCTCAGACTTCCTTTCCAGGCGACCCCATCCCTCGCTTCCTCTGGAGCAGTCCTCTGGAATGGGGCTACTCTGGAGTAAATGAGCTTTGGGTGGCAGGTGGGAAAGGGGGGGGGGAGCTGTTTGACCCCCCTCTGAACCTGCGTGGTAAGACCACAGGGAGCCCGTCGGAGGAAGACGAAACACACAGCCCGTCATCTTGCCCAGACTTTTTGCCTGTCCAACCCTATAGACCAAGCCTAGGGCATTGCCTCGTAAAGCAGCATCGCCCCAAGGTGAGGTATAATCCCCCCCCTTTCAACTTGGGGGATTAGCTTCCCACTTCCTTGACAGTCACAAACATCTCTATCTCTATATACAAGGGCAATAAGTTCTCCCAACGTTCTTCTCTGTGAATCCCATTGGTTTCGCCTGTCTGTCCTCTCTGGCTGCGTTGATTCAATTCCCCTTTCCTGGATCAGGCCTGGACGCCCCGTTGAAGAAGAGTACTAGCAGTCGTCCATTGCCACCCCCTCCCACCTGCCAACAAAAAGCCCTAATCTCGTTTAGCTTCAACCGAAAGAGAGCGAGAGGCGGGGTAGGTGTTGCTCTATGCTCCCATTTTACAGACAAGGAACCTGAGGCTGAGGAACACAGTGACGTTGCAGTGCAAGGAGCTGCTTTGCCGGGACTGCATCGCCCCCCGCCGCCCCCCAACCTCCACAAGGTGAAGGGAGGCTTGCCAGAGTCTTGAAGGCCCCTTCCTTTCTCCCACAGTCCGTTGCTCAGCCCCATTGGTTCCAGAAGGGACCTTGCTTCCAAGAAAGCATGCTTAGGATTTCAAGTCAATCTTGGAGTGCGGGGAAGGGGGGCCCCGATTCGGTGGGGTGTCGCCGCCCATCGTCCCATCCGCGGCTGTCCTGATTTTCCCAGCTCCTTCCCTTCCCCCCTTCCCCTTCTCTTCTGCGGTGGCTGACGTGGTCACTCCTTCTTGCCAAGCCTGCTTCTATCTTCGGGGGGCGGGAGGCGGGGAGGTGGTGTCTCTTCCTTCTCGTCCCTCCCTCGGAGTGGTAACCGCTTTGGCATGTCAAAGGTGGGGGAGATGGCCGAGCCACCTCAAGGCAGAGAGATTTCCCTTCCCCAAGATTCTGACGCAGGAGCCTATCCCAGCTCCTTCTCTGCGCCTCCACCCCGCCCACCACCACCAAAAGGATGGGGGGGGGGAGAGAAAGAGAGAGAGAAAGGAGCCTGCAGGCTGAAGTTCCTCCCCTCTTTTTTTGTTGCGAGGCAAAAGGAATTCTTGCCGGGTCCCACCAGCCAGCAGCAACAAGTTAAGAGACTTAGAAGCAGCTGGAGCAGCTGGAAGGTGGGGAATGGGATTCCTTGATCACATCAGAGTTTAGTCTTGGGACCTGAGAAGCAATGGCAAATGTGAGAGTGTTCCTGAGCATGTGCAGAGCAGCGGAGACTGCCCCACCAATGCCAGCTAACCCACTACCTGCCTGCCTTCTTACTTGCTTGCAGCCATCAGTCCAGAGGCATAGCTGTCAACGTTTCCCTTTTTTAAAGGGAAATTCCCTTATTCCGAATAGGATTCCTCACAAGAAAAGGGAAAAGTTGACAACAATGTCCAGAGGCTGGCCCTGCCTGCCAGCTGCCTCCTCCCTGGTCTCCATGACTGGCCAGATCCATAATACATGTTCAAAACGCTGTGATACCACTTTGACAGTCATTGCACAAGTCCTGAAGAATTCTGGGCGCTGCAGTTTGTCAAGGGTGCTGGAAGGTTGTGAGGAGACCCCCTATTCCCCTCACAATCCTCAGGTGGGTTTCACAGTTAATCCCTCTTATCTAGAGACTCTGGGAAGTGGAGCTCTGTGAGGGGAAGGGGGGTGGTTTTCTGAAAACTCTCAGCACCCATGACAAACAGATTCTTTGGGGGAGGCTGGCTTTAATGTATGGTGCGGTAGAAATCACAACCTGAGTTCGAGTTCTTCCTCCAGTCAGGGCCAGGACACTTGTTGATAAACCCAGAGAGCCACTACCAGTCAGTGTAGAAAGGAATGAACTAGGTGGAGCCATGCTGTGGCATACAATATATTTGTTGCACGCCACCCCACTCTCATAGCCGTGTGCAATTCCATTTTTCCTGGGTTTCAATTTTCTTCGAATGAGGGACAGTTCATTTACACAGTAAGAGCTGTTCGACAGTGGAATTTGCTGCCAAGGAGTGTGGTGGAGTCTCCTTCTTTGGAGGTCTTTAAGCAGAGGCTTGACAACCATATGTCAGGAGTGCTCTGATGGTGTTTCCTGCTTGGCAGGGGGTTGGACTCGATGGCCCTTGTGATCTCTTCCAACTCTATGATTCTATGATTCTATGATACACATATATACAGTGGTACCTCTGGATGCGAATGGGATCCATTCCGGAGCCCCGTTTGCATCCTGAAGCGAATGCAACCCGTGTCTGCATGTGCGCGGGTCGCGATTCGCCGCTTCTGCACATGTGCATGACGTAATTTTGAGTGTCTGCGCATGCACGAGCAGCGAAACCCAGAAGTAATGCATTCCGTTACTTCCGGGTCGCCACGGAGCACAAACCAAAAATGCTCAACCTGAAGCAAATTTAACACAAGGTATGACTGTACAACCTGAGCCTGAGGAGCTCACAGAACTAACAGCAGAAGGCATTGCTTCTCCCATCATCACAACCTTGGAATCAAATGGAAATCAAACATCTGTCACAGATGCTTCAGCTGAGATTCCTGAATTGTACTAGATGAGTCTTGGGGTCACTTCCAGCTCTACAATTCTATGATTCTATGGCTCTCACCCTCCTGTTCCTGCCAGTGTCCAGCCTGGCTCTCACACACCACTTTCTTTCTTACTCCCAGTCAGGTGAGGCCCACCTATTTTCCTTCTGGCACAGAGCAACCTTCTTAAAGGTAAAGGTAAAGGTACCCCTGCCCGTATGGGCCAGTCTGGCCAGACTCTAGGGTTGTGCGCTCATCTCACTCTATAGGCCGGGAGCCAGCGCTGTCCGCAGACACTTCCGGGTCACGTGGCCAGGGTGACAAGCTGCATCTGGCGAGCCAGCGCAGCACACGGAACGCCGTTTACCTTCCCGCTGGTAAGCGGTCCCTATTTATCTACTTGCACCTGGAGGTGCTTTCAAACTGCTAGGTTGGCAGGCGCTGGGACCGAACGACGGGAGCTCACCCCGCCGCGGGGATTCGAACCGCCGACCATACGATCGGCAAGTCCTAGGCGCTGAGGTTTTACCCACAGCGCCACCCGTGTCCCTAACCTTCTTACTTAGGCCCATTAAATCACCAGGAAGATGGCCTGGCTACTTAGATAATTGAATCCCCATTAGAATTAGAAGGCACTCGGACAATATACCAACCAATCCCCAAAACTCACAACAATATATATAAGGCACCTTCCTATGTTCCTTCCCTTCCCAGAGCTGCTTCGTGAGGCAAAGGGCAAGATGGCGCCCGCACCATTCCATATATCAAAGCTGACCCAAATGCTAGCTGGATCTTCCTTCTGTATGGGCAACAGACCCACACCTGAAGGCAGAAGGCTAACTTAGTGGGTGAGGGCAGGCCACATAGTGGTATACACAGCTCTCTTATCCACCTCATCACTGTGCCTGCCCCAACCCAGCAGTTGCCACCTAAGCCACCTGCTTCACTTTGCCCAATGGCAGGGCTGGGCTGCCCTGGCTGTTCCCTTCCTTGTTTCAGTCCAAAAAAAAAAAAAGCAAATTAACTTGCTGATTAACTTTTCACACAGTTGCAAAAGGGACATATCTGTAAAGTATCATCTTTCTTACATGGTTTGCTGAACTTTTCTGTTAAGTTTTCTTTCTCATTTCTTTTCTCTCATCCTGTTTTCAAACATTAGTAACAAGAGGGAGATCTTCCTTCCTCTGAAGCCCTACTTACCGAAGTATACGAGAAACCTTATTAAAGCTGTTCCAGAATAAAATAGCATGCAATTTGCTCAGTAGGGGGAAAGACCCTCAGTAGCTTTTGAGATTAAATTCCACTTAATTTCCTTCCTGTGCAATAAACCATGCACTGCTATGAACACCGTCTATGACATGTCCTTACCTGCATCACCGCTTGGGCTTCAAACAGTAGCAGTGCATTTTGCAAAAGCATGGGAATGAGCTACTTTGTCTTCCAATTACCTGATAATTAATTGGTCTAATTGGGAATGCCTGCTATCTTGTTCTCTTTTAGCACTTCGTAATTTTTTATTGATCATAAACTACTTATACATACAAAAATAGACATTATTCAAACACTATTTGCTCTAGATTATATATGCAAACAAAGTTGCAGCATTAAAACATATCACACCAACAGAACTATAGTACATTTTTATCACACTTCACAGCAATAAAATAATCTACATATTTCTGGAAAGAGAAACTTAGACAAAGCTATAGAAAACTGCAAGCCAATTTCTATGTAAGCAGCTATACATGAGACAAGTAGGACAACTGAACTGATTTCTAGGAATAACCCCAAGAGTAAAGATATACAAACATTTCACTGCTGAAAACATGTACCGGTACTTCTGTTAATTAACATAGGAAATCTGCAGGGTAAACTGTTGGAGAATTGCACCTGATTAGACCTGAATTAAGGCAGGGCTCACCAATCTTTTGGAGGGCAAGTGAACACGTTTGGAATTTGCTGCTTTGCATTTCCAGCACATATTGCTGGCTGCAGTGCAAATATGATGAAACCTTGTGGATCTTAAGTCCCAATGAAAAATGAACTTGTAGAAGCTTTCCTTTAAATTTGTGCTAAATGTTTGTTGAGGGACATTTTGCCATCCTGTTCATTTTGTTTCATGCACAGTTCCTTCTAACAGGGGGAGCTGGAAACACTGTCTGGGGCTTGGAACAAACAGATCTTAACTAGGGCACATAATCCCACTTCTCCTTCCTGTCTGCAAGTGGGGAAAGGAAGGTGGGAGATGGACCTATGATGTGTATGGACAACTGCTCCTTTCCTGTCTATAGAGAGACCTTAAGCTCACTTGGAGCACCAGAGATAATGAGCAGGCAGGTTCTGGTAGGAAGAGTTGGTTGTGAGGACGTGGGCTTAATCAGAAGATGACTTCTGGTATGCCAGCAGGAATCTCAGACAAGCTTTCATCCTGGCTCCTTTGGGATGTGGTAGAACTGGCAGCTATGTAATGTTAATATTCCAGCCATAAACTATGATAAAATGAAATTAAGGTTCAGACATCACAACAGTATTTGAATAAATGAACAACAACAACAACAACAAACCCATCAGGAAGGCGCAATTATTTCTAAACTGTTCTTCCATCAAGCTTTTGGATTTGTCTGGTACGTATTTGTGCTAACTGCTGCTGTTAAAGTTGCATTTTTTTATGAACTGCTGTTAGATTTTACGTTGTGGCTGATTGTATTGTGGTACTTTGTTTTGGACTGTAATGGTTATTAGGCACCTCGTGGATTTTTTTTCCAAATGGAAAGGTAAGATAGAAAATATTTTTCATGGTTAGTCAATGCAGTGCCTTCCAGATTTCGTTAGACTACAACTCCCATCAACCTCAGCCAGTATAGCCAATGGTCAGGGATGAGGGGAATTGTGGTTCAACAACATCTGGAGAGACCATCTTGGATATCCCTAGTTGAAGTAAACACATATTTGTAAGTTTTCAGGAGCCAGCGTAGGCTGGCAGACAGAATGACTTACTTAGGATTTTGAGCTATCAATGACCAGTATCTCATCACATGTAGAATGGAGAAAACAACTTCCCCTTTCATTGTTTTGCTCTACAGGTGGATGAATCAAGAGACCACTGCTGTATGCCCTTGGCTTAGTGGCAAGGAAGATCAGGCTTCCCCTACTTGATATCCTCCAGATGTTATTAGACTACAGTTCCCATAATCTGTGAGTGTTGACCATGCTGGCTGATGCTGATGGTACTTGGAATCTGATAACACACAGAGGACACCATGTTGAGGGAAATGAAACCAATACTGAAATATCAGGAAATGTGCTCCGGAAACAGTGAAAATAACACCCACCCAAAGAGACTGTGTGGTACATAGGGCACAAGCAAATCAAGAGTCTATTATTCTGGGCTTCTCCGCATAGGAAGCTGCCTTATATCAAGTCAAACCAGATACCTAAAAGACAACAGGGAGGACACAAGGTGTACATCCCTAGGTGCACAATGCTAGCACCACCACCAAGAAGACCCTAGTCCATCTGGCCACCCATTGCCATGGAGTGCACAATCAGAGCATCACAGCATTGGTCAACCCCTCTGTTTGAGGCAGGAAATCCAGCACACTGGCATCTTCAGTCAGTGGCTGTCCAGCCTCTGCTTGATACGGAGAGCCTCACCACCCCTCTAGGAAGCTGCTTTCATTGCTGAATCAAGAAGTTTCTCCTAATGCTCAACCAAAATCTGACCTCCTGTAACTTAAACTCATTGGATCTGGTCCTGACCTCTGGAATACCAGTGTACAAGTCTTTACCCTCTGCTCCATAGCTGTCAACTTTCCCCCTTTTTTAAGGGAAATTCCCTTATTCCGAATAGGATTCCTCGCAAGAAAAGGGAAAAGTTGACAGCTCTGCTCTGCTCCCCCCGCAGAATCAAAGAGTGAGCTGCAAAAAGACTTTTTAAAAACTCTGTAGAGCAGAACAGACACCCAATTTCCCACATCACTTGCTTATTCACTCGTACAACTGGGTGTGCCCAATTTACCTTTGAATTCATGTTTCCTTGCGCATGTATGCACACACACAAAAGGATAGAGGCCCAGCCAATGCTTCTTGTACTTTAACAAGCAAATACTAAAAATAATGGCAGTATGCTACTGTCCTTTAAACTCGGTGTATGTGAGAAACCATGAGTCTAAGCCAGACTTCGCTTGCTTGCTGAGCATACTTATAAGGATTTACCTGTAGAGAAAAGAAACAGAGAATTGCAGCAGGGCCTGCGTGTCTCAGCATGCAAGGGAGTTTGGCCTTTTTTCTTTGCGATGGGTATGGATAGGCTATGCTTTCCGCAGCTGCTTCCAGGCCCATAACTTACACTGGAAAGTAGTTGATGCTGTCACATTCCAGATGATTTTAAAGACTGAGCTGGCCCAGCTGAACTTTTGTTGGCTACCTTTGCAGACTCTCATATTTCCCTGCTCCCTCCCAGCTGCTGGCAGCAAAAGCCAGACTCCTTCTACCACTAATGCAAGTAAGAGCTGCTCCCTATAGGTGTGTTGATGGTTGTCCATGCAGACTAAGATTTAATACAGCAACTCAGTGAGGGTGGCTCCCATGCAGGACAATCACATTTCCACGTCCCTGACAGTATTCTAATTTAAACTTGCTGTTGGTGAAACCGGCGAACCTGGACGGTATATTATGGGAGAAATTACTTTCTAGGTTCCAGTGTTTACACCAAATCTCTCATAGGAGCAGAGGAAGCTGCCTTAGATTGAGTAAGACTATTGGTCTATCTAGCTCAGCATTGTCTACAGTGATTCTCCAGATTTCACGCTGAAGCCTCTCCCAGTCCTCCCTGGGATCTTCTGCATACAAAGGAGATATTCTGCCAATGAGCTATGGGCCTGGACTTATCAGAGTAAGGTTCACATGTTTACTGCTGGGGTGGCAGAGTCTTCACACAAAGGATTTACCGCATAGTGAATACCACATTTGGGTAAACATCTGGAAAGCTCTTACGGCAAGTACAGGGGGAACCGCTTGAGGAATGTCATACGACCATTTTGGAACACTTGAAATTGTTGTTCTCTGTGTTGGTGTAGGGATCTCCTCAGCATCCAGTTATTGCTGTGATTCCCAGTCTTTGGAAGAAAACATTACTAATCCCAAGATGATCTGATGACTTTTCTCCTAGGTATGGCGTGTTTTGGCCACTGGGAAAATCTGGCACCAAATGTAGGCTTTGATATGTGTGATGCATACCCCAGAATTAAGTAGGGAAATCTTTCTCAATCTGGTGCCCTTCAGATGTTCAGCTCCCATCAGCCTCAGCCAGTACATAATAGGTTGGTCCTCCAGTGCTGCCCACGGCCACCATTCTTTCCTTCCCAGGAAAGACATTTTGGCATCTGAGGCAAACCACAAAATGGTACCCGCCTCCTTGCCAGGGAGAAGGGATGAGTGAAGATCTACAGCAGGAGCAAGGAGGGAATCAAATCCACCTTACCTGGGTTGAAGAAGATGGGAAAAAAGACTGTTGCTTCTGCAGTATGTTATGGTATCTCCTTATATCCTGTAAGATGAAGGAGGATCAGATTTGTGCATGAACTAAGTTATATCCCAGATAGAAAATGGAAAAAGTTAAGTGACCAGAAAATAATCTCTGCATAAACTCTGAAGTTCAATTTTGCCAAGTCAGTGACATTTCTGAATTTGCTACATATTGGAACCCAAGCAAAACTGGTACGCAAGAAGATTTAACTTGCTGAAAACTCAAACATAGATTAATTTCCATTTTCCTCTTTGTGAGTTTAGAAAGCTGATTACAAAAAAAAAAAAAAGACTGAAAGGGAGGAAACGTTTCTGAAAGAATTCACCAAATGTGTAAAGGCTGACCACAAGAATTCCAGTTGCTAATGAAGTCTAACACCGTAGAACGAAAAAACTCACTGAACTCAGCAAAGCCTCTTTGGAGAGAGGGCAATCAGTTTTTAAAATGAGGCGAAGTCAGGTCTCCATGTCCACATGTTAGGAAATGTCCTGCTACCATTCCTCATAGGGCTATTGGCGGCTCCTATTCTGAAACTTTCCAACAAAATCCTTCTTGAAGTGAGGGAACTAGAACTGTACACTGTATTCCAAAGGCTGCCACACCCTAGATTTGTATCATGGCATTATGATATTGGCAGTATTATCTTCAATCCCTTTCCCAATGATTCCTAGCATAGAATTTTTTCACAGGTGCTGCACACTGAATCGACACCTTCATCAAGCAATCCACCACAACCCCAAGGTCTCATTCCTGGTCAGCCACTGCCAGTTCAGACTTCATAAGCGTATATGTGAAATTAATGGTTGTTGGTTTTTTTTGCTCCAACGTGCATCACTTTACACTTGCTTCCATTGAACCAAATTACTTGTTGCCACAATTGCCAACTTCCATCTCTGTTACACACCCACCCTGTCCAATGGCACCCTTCGGGAATTTCCTATCCTAGGTGGGCTATTTGATACATTTTCCTTTAAGGCCAGCCCCAGATTCAGCCTGGTGCGTAAAGTGCTGCCTTTGGCTTGGTCTACATTCACAACAACATGAGGTGATGGAATGGACAGTACCATTTCACGTGCTTGATGCAGGATGGCATTTTTGAATGCTGCTTCATGCAAAGCAAAAAACAAAACAAAAGCACCCCTTTCCTTTAGTCAATAATTAGCACATTAGAGAGAAAGGTTCTGGATTAGCCCTCTCACCGCTATGCTGGTTTTCTTTGCAGATAAATTTGTGCATATATGGAACATTGGTGATGTAACCCCCCACCTGTAGTCTGAAACGGTAAAGTCCATTCTACCAGGTCGGGGCTCTCATTCAGCTGTATGTGTGTAGCAAGCCTTTCCCTGTGTGTGGAGTCCCTTTGGACCATTGGGGCTACACACTCAGTGTGGTGAAGGGCCAGTCACAACTTCGTCCTGTACGCTAAGATCCCTTGCAAAGGAGCATTGCGTCATTTATTCATTTTATGTGCATGCCGCGTTTCCACACACAAAAACCAGTCTCAAAACGGCCTGCAACAAAGAAAAATGGAAAGCATTTCAAACAAAACCAATTTCATAACAACATAGCCAAACAATAAAATAACAATTTCATAATAATAGCATAGCATAACAGTAACAAGGCAACAATTTCACAACATTGCAAAACAAGAGCAAATATAATAACACACAAAAGCCTACATTTCAACACTATAAATATAACAAGATTACATGAGCAACATGCAGCATATGATAGCAAAAATAAGAAGGGTGTGTCAGTTTCAGCTTAGTCCTAGAAACCCTCCCTCGCATGATGTTGCTCACAGTCCCTTTCCTGCAGCCACTAGCAAGGCTTCTAAGGCTAAGGGGTGAGGTAGTTGGTTCATAGATGCTACTGTTAGGCCTGTCAGTCGCGCGAAGGGTGAATTGCTGTTTGCTGCAGCATGAAATCCACATTAAGCTTGTGAAATATACTCTGTGTAAATATCATAGCAATTTATTACTTGGGACAGTGTTCACAGTTATGGTGGCTAGGAGGACAATTACCACGCCCACATCAAGCATAGTGCTTCTTTGCATAAATTTATCACCCGTGGATAAGTGGCTCTCTGTGGTCCATAAAACAACTCAGCTGGACAGAGTCATTATGGACACGTGTATGTGGGAGTGGGTGCAAACTGGACAACAGGGGGATGTAGAATGCTAAGTGGGTGCCCAAATCCATTGCAGCCCGAGCAATTCAAAGCCTGTAAGTAGACCTTTGCAGAGTTATAGGAAAATCCTTGGGCTCACTTGGATTGTCAAACAAAGACACCAGCTAAGAATATAGGAGCAAAAGAGCAGCCTGTAGGCCTGATCTTTATTGTTGCAACAACACGTCAAACAACCAAATGGAAGAAGCAGGAAGAAGCCCCGAACAAAGGACGGCTCCCCTCTTGATAAGTTTCCTAAACTACCCATAACACGCTTAGTAAAACATCACACATACAGCATAACCATGTCACAAATTGGAAGGGGTTTTCTGACAGAAACCTGAGTATCAGCTTTGCCCCCTCTTCCTTCCTTGACCTCCACCTCACACCCGCTAAGCAATACAAAGATAAGTAGTTACATGTTCCTGTTTCCCAGCCAAGTTAATCGCACCCTTTTGTCTTGACCTAGCTTTGCTCTTGTTTCCAGAATGGCTACCTGCCTGGCACCCAGGTGTCAGGATGCCAGAGATTATCACCCAAGCAGAGGGGCTGCTGAGTACGTGGGCTCACACTTTAGAGATCACAGCTGCCCTCACTCATGTCTCAAGCTTACCCCTTGGCAGCCATTTCCTTCCTGAGCAGAACAACATCGTAATAGTGTAAATCAGACGCTGGAGTGATTTTATACGAATTTCTGAAGGTTTTCTTCTACAAGGGAAGGTGAATACTATGTAACCTTGAACAAGATGCAGTAGCAAAACTGTGGTGGGTTTTATGGGGATATTTACAAAATTGAAAGGTGCCAGTTTGGGGCACAGTCTGGGGTGTGAAGTGTCCCATTTAACTGGAAACCTTCTCATAAATTCTGGTAACAGCAGTAACGAATCCAGAAGAAGCTATGAACTGCATGATACAGTAAGCCAAAGAGAACTGTAGGAGCATGTTTGGTGAGACAGAACCATCCTCCCAACACTGCTGTTTACGTGAATGGGACTGGGGTAGTGGCAAGGTTGAGGCTATGCTGGTTGAAGTAACCCCTCCCCACCAATTTGGCGCTCCCTCCACTGCACCTATATTGCCCTGACCTTGCCACCAAAGCATAACTTTGGCAACTTTGGGGTAGTTGGCCGGCTGATGAGTTTGCCAGAGAGAAAGAAGTTGGTGGTGTTAATACCTGTCCTTATTTCTGTGAGGTGTTGGAAAGTGATACAAAGTAAAGGGGGGGGGGGAGAGGAAGGAAAGAAAGAAAGAAAGTTCCTGTGCAGGGAAATCAAGTCTCTTTGGCATCCGAAACAACTCCTAAATTACAAAGGCAAAAAAGCAAGATGGGTGTGGGTGTGTTAATGATTACAACAAAATTAAAGACCAACAATCCCATTTTTTAGTCTCATCCAAGTCACAGGATGGGTACACCTGGATTAAGAGATTAAAATGCTTGTAGCTTCCTGGGATAACAAAAGGAAGGTAAAAATTAACAGCAACGAAGTCACTTCTAGGCTGTGGACTTAATTTTCCAATTAAACAAGCCATTTCAGAGGAAGCAGAAAGGGAACAAGCTGGAAACAATGGGCATACCACAGAGGTGCTGACTGCGTGCGTTAGGCAGGCACTATGTGTTCCACCTGCATTTTTGGTTATGGCGCAGGTGGCTCCTATAGGCCTTTCCAGAACCATAATTCCAGCTTCCATGTCATCCCTTGCAAAGCCGCTTTGCATCAAAACTAGTAAATTGATCTCATAACACGTCTCTTGACAATCCTGAATTTTCACAATGCTTGATAATGTTGCATGCAAATAGGATTGCCCAAAGAGATGATGTCAGCTTTTTCCTGACCAGGTGGAAATTCTAGGACCAGGTCCTTTTTTAAAAAAACAAGAATCCCTTTCTTTGCAGGAAGGAAGAACACATGCACAGTATGGGTGCCTTTTGCAATATCTAACCACTAATATACAAGATAAAAACCCTGGAAGCAGGCAATGCAAGCTGTTATCAAAACTGTGGTTTCATACCCTCCACTTACCCCCAGCAAACATGGCGGCTGTTTTCAGTCCATCTAAAACAAAGCTTCCTGTTCAACTTTCTGGTTTCTTTTCTGCCTGGTCAAAGATTGTTCTGGAGTTAAACTGCCTGCCAGGATGCCCCCACTTCATTTGCTTCCACTGAGGAAAGGACGAGTGATTAAACCTGATTATTCACAAGCAATCCCATTAACACATAGGACACACCCACTCCAGACGCATAAAGCGCTCTTGTGGCACTTTCACAGTCACAGGGAATCCTGGGAACTGTGGCTTCTCATAGTAGCTCTGTGAGGTCAGCACCCTTAATAAACTACAGTTCCCGGGATTTTCTGTGTTGGTGAAAGTTGGACAACAGTGCTTTAAATGTACGGTGTGGATGTGACAATAGTTAGGGTTTTTTTGGGGGAAGGGGCCAAGTTGTTGCAAAATCTATTTTTAAAAATGAAGTTTTTAAGGAAATTGGGCAAAGTCTAGACTTGCGATGTCCGGATTTTCCTGGGCATTTCAGCAATTTCCACCTGCGTGCTGTTACAGATGGCTGGATCCCTGCTAAGTCTGGGAAATTCTGGATGTATGGCAACCCTACAATAGTTATGTAACTGGGGAGCGTACAGTAGTGTCCAGGTCCTTTTTGTGGGCTCCCCATAAAGCATGTACAGTGGTACCTTGGGTTACAGACGCTTCAGGCTACAGACGCCACTAACCCAGAAATAGTATCTCGGGTTAAGAACTTTCCTTCAGGATGAGAACAGAAATTGCACGGCAGTGGCGCAGCAGCAACGGGAGGCCCCATTAGCTAAAGTGGTACTTCAGATTAAGAACAGTTTCAGGTTAGGAATGGACCTCCAGAACGAATTAAGTTCTTAACCCGAAGTACCACAGTAGTCTCTCCCCTGGGAGAACAGGATGCTGGACTAAATATTTCTAAGAAACATACAGAATCCCTTTTGCATACAGAATCCCTTTTGCAACATGGATGTTTTCTCTTTTGCTCTTTAAGTCTTCACATACCAAAAGCAAACCAAGCCCTCTCTGGCCTTTGTTTCAGTGTGCCCTGGGAAGGTGCCATTTTGTGGGCTGCCTTGATGCACTGCAGCTGGCCTGGGACATGCATTTCTTTCAATCCCCAGAAGCTATTTCCTGCTGCAACGCTTTCTCCCTCCCTTATACCTCATTCTCCCTCTTGGTCTGCAGCTTTTCCCTAACTCCATCCCTTAAGCAAATAAGTCTGAATGAGGGAATAATGAATAAATATAGGGTAAATCTCTCCTCAAAACCTGCCTTTTCCTTGAAGCCATTGGCACGACTTATTAGATGATGCCCTCCAGATGTTGTTGGACTACAACTTTGAACAAGGCAGTCAGCATAGGCAGTGGTCAGGGATGATGGGGATTGTAGGCCCATAAAAATACAAGGTGTAAAAATACACCTTGGCTACCTCTCCCATATTGTACTTAAGTATGGCCACATCCGCACCATAAATTGAAAGCACTCTTTTATCTCTTTAACAGTCATGGCTTCCCTCAAAGAATCCTGGGAACTCTGGTTTGTTAAGGTGCTTAGAGTTGTTAGGAGACTCCAATCCCCCTCACAGAGGCTACAATTCCTAGAGTGGTTTAACAATCAAACTCTCTTCCCGGGAAATCATATCTCTAAGGAAATTTTTGTTGTTTAGTCGTTTAGTCGTGTCCGACTCTTCGTGACCCCATGGACCAGAGCACGCCAGGCACTCCTGTCTTCCACTGTCTCCGGCAGTTTGGTCAAACTCATGCTGGTAGCTTCGAGAACACTATCCAACCATCTCATCCTCTGTCGTCCCCTTCTCCTTGTGCCCTCCATCTTTCCCAACATCAGGGTCTTTTCCAGGGAGTCTTCTCTTCTCATGAGGTGGCCAAAGTACTGGAGCCTCAGCTTCAGGATCTGTCCTTCCAGTGAGCCTAAGGAAGGGTCCCCTAATCATAGCTGTCAACGTTTCCCATTTTTAAAGGGAAATTCCCTTATTCCGAATAGGATTTCCCTTTAAAAAAGGGAAAAGTTGACAGCTATGTCCCTAACAACTCTCAGATTCCTCAATAATTGGGGAATCAGCAGCCCTCCAGACGATGCTGGACCTCAACTCCCATCAACCCTGCTCCCATCTAGCATGGGTAGTGGTCAGGGATGATGGGACTTGTATTCCAAAATTGTCCGGAGGGCCACAGGTTTCCCATTCTTCTCTAAAACACTTCATGTGCTAAAGGAAAGGTTTGAAACTAGGATATAGATTTTGTCAATATTAAAAATTTGATAAGGAGTAAGAGGAACTTTCTTTGAAGCTGTTACTTTACAAAATAATTTTATTCTTTCAGCATAGAGAGTGAATTTGCTGTGTGTATGCCATGTATGCGAGATATATATATCTCAAGAAGAAAAGGCCACAGAAAGCCACACCCTTAGGCCGGCATAATAGCTATTTAGCTTGCACTGAAATTTATCTGAGTCATGGATTTTAACCAAACACATTTTAAAAACCCTAAATATATCTATGTTTTTCCAAGGCTAGAACAGGATAGGATGGTAATATGGTCTTAGCCTGGGATCTGCACTTGGCCATACCCTTTTATTTAAAGCAAAAATCTCAACAAAGCCTTCATTTTAAGTTTCTGTAGAGGTATGTTTGTGGTAGTTTAATTGTTTGCTCTGAAGGTCTTGGATGTGATTATTCCTGGCCAAGTTTAGTGAACAATCTCTGCCGAAATGGGGCTGAATAAAGTATTGTGCTCAGTCTGCTACTGTCACTCTTTTCGGGTGGGATTCCATCACATACCAGCAGATTCAGGATGCAAAATTATAGGTGACTGGGATAGTAAAAGAAATTATAGGTGAATGGAAAGTGTGAGATAGTTGGCTTTGACACATTTGAAAGTAGAGAACAGGAGAAATTTGGTATGGTTGTGAACCCACCTAACTGAATTCACACTTTCTGAAATTCATGAATGGAAGCAAAACACTCATTTCAAAATCCAGACTTCTCTGAATTTTGTGCGGCAGTTCTCCAAAAGAGGAATGCATACGAAAACACATATATTAGGAGAAAGCAGGCATTGAAATGCACATATTAGTGAAAACAACATAAAATGCATTGTTTTAGGCAGTATCGTTTGCAAAATGTGTATATTGGGCAAAATGGCAATGTGTGTGTTTTCAGAGATATTTGCACTGAAAGGGTTTTTTTAAAAAACAAAACAAAACAGCACAAACGATAAATTGATGCAGAAATGTGAAGAACTGAAGTTAAGATTAGAAAAACGAGAAAGTGATAGAAACTAGAATTGACTGATTTGCCCATCCCTATCTGAAAACGCTCTCTGTGCTTCTTTACAAGATCAATTTATTCTGAGAGAATAGCAGCCTTGGCTGTAATGAGTTCAGTGGTTATCTTTTTTCAAACAAATGTGCTATTGGGTGGGAAATGATGAATATGAATCCCTGAAATCTGAAAACTTCACTGGGTGCCCTTCTTGGGGGGGGTGTCACATAAAATTGCCCCTGACCAATGGTAAAGATGTCCCAACATGAACACCAGTTGCCAACAAGATAGATGCCATTAGAGTAACTCTAATTTTATTGAGGTCATCCCAAGGTAATACAGTTCCACCTGCCAAATCCATACCAGATATCAGTGCCGTGGGTGCCAGTCACAAAATGGCTGCTGTAGGGTACGTGGCATGACACAAAATGGCTGCCACATCTAAAAGGGCAGAAAAAGACAGTTTGAACATCCAACGGCATGTTTAAGGGGGCATGTTGAATGCAAGAGAAGCTGAGGCAGCAGGAACTGAGCAGGAAGAACAACCAGTCCCTTGTGCATTGTGTATTTTTGAGATGGCATTTACTGAGACCATTTGCAGGTGCCAGATGGGCACACTAGCATCTGTGATTGTCACATTGGTAACCCCCAAGTTAGGGCATTTCACCGCACGCAGATGCTCTTAAATCTAGGAATTAAGCATGCAGGAAAGACATTACTCTTTCAGCTCTCAGCATCCATGTTTCGGTCAGAGCCACCAGAGCTCTGTTTTACGAATTTCATTTTGCCATTGACCTACATAAGAGGTGGAATTCCTCTCACAGACATTTCTGGGTGGGGAGTACAGAAGTTCAGCGAAGGCAGTTAAGAAGCAAGTGTGCCAGAGCAAAACGGTGCGTGGCAAAAGCCTTTGCGGCTTCTTTTTCCTCAGTGAGCATGTGCTTCCATTCTGGGATGGTTCAGGCGAGCCACGTCTGCTCAGGGCGGGCTTTGCAGAAGCCTTGGCTTGGCTGGCTCCCAGGCACTCAGCTATGTGGCACTATCGCTACCGTTGCAGGAAGAAAAAAACCAACAATCTAGGATTACGTTTTCCTTCTAACTCACCAAGCGTAGTCCTGCACTCAGGAACTGCTATTTGTATTTATGAGGCCCAAAGCCAATTGCTAAAGAGTTACATTTCCCCCACTGGTCCAAGTCTGAAAAACTTTGCAGCGTTGCACATGAAGGTATAAAGAGGGTTGGAGGCTGGCAGATTGGGCTGTGATATGCAAAAGCTAAATGTTCGCAGAGTAATATGGGATTTATCCTTCCCTGCCCCCCTCAGCTATGTGCTGGTTCCAGTTTCTTCTAGCAGTTTTTCCGTCTGGCATGAAAAATGAACTTCTGGCTTTTTTCAAATGCTACAGCTATAGAGCTGCAGCTACGTTTCCCCCCAGGGTGTGAAAAGCAGCTGAGATAGAGAATACAAGGAGCTGCCTTGCTGTTTCATTTTGCCCTGTAGAGGAAAGCTCCAGAGGAACAGTTCAGAGATTGGGGAAACAATGCAGGGAACGGGGTTTAAAAAAAGCACAAGCACAACCAGGTCTGTCTTAAGCATATCCGGTGCCGGGGTGCAAAGATCCTCCTGGCGCCCCCTCCCGGTTACCCAGTCTCAGGCGTGCAGGAGGGCGGAGCCAGCTGCCCACCTCAGCGTCTTGCAGGCTCAGTGGCCCCACAGCAGAAGAGCCCGCCGTGGTGCTCCAACTGATGGGCGGGCTCTTTCCTGGACTCAACTCTTGGGCCCTGGACTCTTGGCCTGGCGCCCCTGAGAGCCCAGAGCCCGGATGCCCTGCACCCCTAGCGCCTATGGGTAAGACAGTCCTGAACACAACTCCCCAACCACTGCTGCCCTGATCAATATTATTCTTCATTTAGAAGAAAAGAAGAAGAAGAAGAGTTTGGATTTGATATCCCGCTTTATCACTACCCAAAGGAGTCTCAAAGCGGCTAACATTCTCCTTTCCCTTCCTCCCCCACAACAAACACTCTGTGAGGTAAGTGGGGCTGAGAGACTTCAGAGAAGGTGACTGGCCCAAGGTCACCCAGCAGCTGCATGTGGAGGAGAGGAGATGTGAACCCGGTTCCCCAGATTACGAGTCTACTGCTCTTAACCACTACACCACACTGGCTCTCTGTTGGAGAGTCAGGTCATGTTCCACCCCATACATTTAAAGCACCTTTATACCACTTTCATAGTCATGGAGAATCCCGAGAACTGTAATTTGTTAAGGGTGCTGACCGTGTTGCCCCCTCCCCCCAGATTTTGTATGTTTATTAGAAAATACAAACACTTAAAAAGCACAAGAAAAGCCTGCTGGATCAGGCCAACCAACAGCCCATGTAGTCCAGCATCCTCTTCTCACAGTGGCCAACCAGATGTCCTATGGGAAGTTCTCAAGAAGGATCTGGGCAACAGCACTTTGCCCAGTTACATGATGATGGTTGCATGCATGGCTCACTATTATCCCAGCAAATCCATCTGCACACCACTACCTGGAAGCCCTGCTAACCTTGAGGCCTGAACATTGTTAAGCCGGAAATATTAATTTATGTAGTTTGTAATTTTGCTTGTTCACCGTATGATGGAACTGTTAAGTTGCATATTGGTCCTGGGTGTGCATGTCACTTGCACTTCCAATTTTCTCTCTCCCTCCCCGGCATACCTGAAATGGGTAGGCCGGATCTGGCCCAATTGCCTTCTAAATCCGGCCCATAGAATCAGCATGTTTTTACTTGAGTAGAATGTGTCCTTTTATTTAAAATGCATCTCTGGGTTATTTGTGGGGCATGGGAATTCGTTCTTTTTCTTTCTTGCAAGGTCTGAGGGACAGCCCCCTGCTGAAAAAGTTTTCTGACCTCTGCCTGAAACAATTGTCATTACTGCAATCAATGGATTCCAGTCATGGCGTAACTCTTGTTGCTGCTGCTACTGTGGTTCTGGAAGAACCGTAGGACCATCATCACTAAGACGGATTGCCATAATGCATTGACTGGAAGCTCAGGTAACATTTGTTCAAATACAGATGTACGTAGAAAATGGCAAAGCTACATCTGTTCTCAGTACTCTGGTTTGCTGGTGAAAGTCAGGTCAGACACCCATCCAATTTATGCAGTTGCACTGAACTTGGGCTCAGTAAAACAACAAGGCCTTGGGAGATCTGCCCCTTTAAAAAACCTACAGTGCCTTGCAGGCAAGTGCTGCTTTTTGGATAGATGCCAGAGTGAGGTATAACTTAAAGCAGAAACAGATGTTCACCATTGCAGCTTGGCTGCAAAGCATATATGTTTCTAACACATCTATTGCTGCACTCAAGGTTGGAGGAGACACACACACACACCCCACAAACGCACCAAAAGAAGTTGATCCTTCCACTTAACAGGCTCCGAGTCCTGAGAAAGGTTTTTCCATGTCTCTCATTTTGTCGTTCTCTGTTTAAGTTATAAATGCATTTTTGCCTTTGAATTGTTTGCTGGTTCCCCCTTGCCTTCCCGGCTAAGCATTATGGGAACACACTCTTAAGTGATTGCAAATGTTTCTGCTATAATCGTTTCCATTAAATAAGCTAAACGGAACCTTATTTAAAATCTAACTAACAGCTCCGCAGGAAAAGTCTAACAAGCAATGGAAGATGCAAACTGGGAAGGGGGACAGAGACAAAACACTGTAGAAGTCTCCTCTCCTCTTTCTTCATGCAGGTATGGTTGAGAAAGCCTGGAGAGCTGAGGCTCTAGATGGAAGAGAAGCTAAAAAAAAAACTGACAGCGTGGAGCAGGAACTTTTTTTCCAGTGCTCTGCGGTTTTGGAATGCTGACCAAGAGCAAAATGACGTTTCCAGAAAAAACAGTGTCTCGGGCCAAGCCAAGCAAGATACTTAAAGCGACCAAAGCAAAGCAAGAGCCCGCTAACAGTTCATAGCAAGAGACCGTGTTTTCTTTTCCAGCCTTCTACATTAGGAAACTGTGTCTGGAGGATGCAGGAGAGAGGAAAATCAGAATAAACACTTTGCCGAGACTTCTTTGGACATCTGGACAACATGGGATATCAAAGGGAGATGTGCTGTTTTATCTTTGTATAGGATTTTTATTTCTTACGGCAGAGAATGGGGAACCCCAGGCTGGGGATTGAACTGGGGGCCTCCACACCTCTCTGCCTGCCCCCCTGGCTCTTCCAGGCCACACCAATCACTGGCCCTCCTATGCATCCTTGAGTGTTTTTATCATGTCGGAATGGATGCTTGGAGGGTGCATTAGGGCTAATGGGACGCTACCACACCAGTCTCAGTTTGTCCTCAGCTGGCCCTCACCTGCCTGCCTACTTGCAACTAGCTTCTTTGCCTGCCAGCTTCCTCCTCCTTAATCTCAATCTTGCCCTTGTTGAATTGGACAAAACTAGAATTTGTTGGCTCAGTCTGTCATTGGTTTTGGATCCACTTTCCATGGGTCTCTCTGCATCTGCCCTACCAGTTGCAATTGCCACCAGCCACCATTAATGAATGCACGTGTGTAGAAACTAGCCTGATGTACAGAAGTAAAATTCACCTTAGTTGCTGTGTCCACCATTGGCATGTGACCCCTGAAAGGTTTCCCAGAATGGAATGTGGTCCTTTGGATTGAAAAAAGGTTCCCCACCCCTGCCTTACAAGCATGGATTGCCCTTTAGACAGGATGGTCACTATCACCAAAAAAGGTGAAACACATCACTAAAGGACGAGGGCACAGATCTGCAAAAAAGTTGCATATTCTTACCTATACGCATAGTCACAAATTAAGAACCATTCGCTCTAATTTATATAAAAGTACAACATATCTTGCCATCTTTATCTTTGAACCTTCAAATAGATGGCTCCTTCAAATGCCCCCTGCAAAGTCTTATCTTTGCACTGAGAGCCAGTGTGATGTAGTGGTTAAGAGCAGTCGACTCATAATCTGGTGAACCGGGTTCGTGTCTCCACTCCTCCACATGCAGCTGCTGGGTGACCTTGGGCTAGTCACACTTCTCTGAAGTCTCTCAGCCTCACTCACCTCACAGGGTGTTTGTTGTGGGGGAGGAAGGGAAAGGAGAATGTTAGCCACTTTGAGACTCCTTCAGGTAGTGATAAAGTGGGATATCAAATCCAAACTCCTCCTCCTCCATCTTTAGGTTGCTAAATCATGCCTGTATTTCTGTACACACCCTTCTTTAGCCCTCCCATGTGTTGTGTTTTTTAACACCTGTAGTTAGTAAATAGCAAAGGATGCATGCATGTCCTGTTATTTTCTAAAGCGCAACATTCTTAACTTTAGATATTTAAAAACAATGCAATAAAATGGAGGACTCAACTTGGCCTGTGTTACCAGGATAGGAAATTAAACTGCTGTCCCATTGAGTCTGCTTTGACTAGCAGTAATTCTAAAAGATTTTAGAGACATCCCGCTCCTAGCTCTTCTACCTAAGGCCCAATAATATGTTAAGCAGGAGATCCAGGACTGTTTTACACTGATATGTTGTTGTGGTAATGTCTGCATGATGAATTAAATAGATGGCACACCACCACTTTAAGAGAAAGAGCTACGACCCAGGAGGCCAGTTCCTGGAGAGCTGACTCAGAGGTGTAGTCTGGCTGGAGGAATTGTTTGACCTTGTGTGGGGGAGGTGAGGTGTGGCCACCACCTGCCCCTCCAAGCTTAAGGGTATTCTGTTAAAGGAATCCGGGGGTGTTGATCTTGTCTGAAGCCCGGGTCGGGGGCTAGGGCCTTGACATGACCCCAATGGGAACACCAAGGGGGGGCTTGAGTTGGTATGCATCGACAGGGCTCCCCCTACCTGTGGTTTACCCTTACCAGACTTCCTGCGCATTGGGCAAGAGTCAGATATAGTCAGGTCCAATCAATGCCTAAACCAATACCGCTCACATTCTGTATATCAATAAAGTTGTGGCCAAATTTGCCCAATAACATAAACCTAATATCCGTGTCCTTGTGTGTGTTATTTCCCAACAAGGGGGTGGCTACGGGGTCTTGACATGCAACAGGCATGTCAAGGGATCTTTGCAGCAGAACTACAATTCTTGTAGTTTCATAGGAACTATCAGTTAAATCACTGATGATTTGCAGCTCTGGGAAGGGGATTGCTTAACAGTTCTTAGCACCCTTAGCAAATGACACTTCCCAAAACTCCTAGGGGAAGCCACAGACTGTTTAAAGGGGTATTGTGGTGCTTTCAACGTATGGTGTGACTGTGACCTAGGTTTTGCCTGCATCTGGTTCTTGATTCCTCATTCCACAGCACACCTGAGGCATGCCCTTAGTTCGGCTCCCCAAAACATTTCTGATTATATGCGACTATATATAAACTGTTCAGGAGCCATTTACACAAGCCTTCAACACCGTATCAGTTCATTGTTTCAAACAACTGTGGCTGATCTGGGCTTCTTCATCTTTCAGGAAGTGAAGGGGGAAAGTACATCCCAGTCACAGTAGTTCTTCTGAGCACCAGGAGGTTAAATGCATTCATTTTTACCTTCCTAGAGCAGCCCTCCATACGCTGGCGGAGATACCAAAATATAAATCCCACCTCCTCTTTCCCCACCCGCCTTGTGTTGCTGTTCAGCCACAGAAGTCCTCATCACGTGGTACAGCTGGAATTTAAGCAAAGGCCTTTTTTCATTAGCCTGGAAAGAGCTGCCAGCTGAATGCTGTGGTCTGAACGAAATACTTCAGCTTATAAACAAAACCATATGGAAAGAATGATCACATCACAGCCAGTCTCATCCCACCCCCCACCCCCTCAGTCTTAGGAGGTGTGTTTCATTTCCCTGCCGTGGAAGTCTTAACTATGCTATTTCTTAGACACACAATCCTAAAAGTTCGGAAAGCAGGAAGCTGCTTGATCCCAAGTCAGAAACATTTGGTCCATCTAGCTCAGCTAATGTTGTCTTGGTAGACAAGGTTTATTAAATTAATCAAATGCTAAATAAATAAGAAAACTTTGGAAGATATTGGGGAACAGGAAGGGGGAAAATGGGGGCAGAATGGTAGCCGGGTGGAAGCAGTAAGGCAGCAACTTTAAGCAATGTCCTGTGAGTAGGGATGGTAGGATCCACCAATTTTGGTTCAATCCATCTCTCATTTTTCCAGGTCACATTTTGTAGCAATTTGTGATTAAAAAAAAAACACACAACCTCATGGAAATTCATCAGCATTTTAGTGCTATTTTCTCTTAATTAACACATTTTTATATGCAATTTTGACTAACACACACATTTTTGCAAGCAGCTTTCCCTAATACAATGTGTGTGGTAACTTCTGATGTGTATGCTAAGACCCTGATGCTGGGAATGATGGAGGGCACAAGGAGAAGGGGATGACAGAGGATGAGATGGTTGGACAGTGTTCTCGAAGCTACGAACATGAGTTTGACCAAACTGCAGTGGAAGACAGGAGTGTCTGGCGTGCTCTGGTCCATGGGGTCATGAAGAGTCGGACACGACTAAACGACTAAACAACAAATGCTAACTTCACTAATACGTATATTAATTATTGCATCAAAAATGCAATATATGCATTTTTGTAAACATTGGTTGGAGAATTGCATTGCAAAATTCAGATCAGTTGAAATCTCAAATGATAGCTGCGTTTCAGCTCTACATCTTATTTACATCCGCAGGTGAGGCAGTGGATATGCTGGACCATTGTCTTGCCTCAGTTATGGACTGGATGAGAGCCAGGGAACTGAAGCTCAATCCAGATCAGACTGGGGCACTGTTAGTGGGCGGTTCGTTAGACTGGATGGATGTTGACTGCTCTTGATAAGGTTACATTCCTTCTGAAAGAGCGGGTACTCCTGGATCCTTTGCTGTCGCATGAGGCTAAGGTGGCTTTCCATCAGTTTCGGCTGGTAGCCCAGCTGCACCCTATCCGGACAGGAATAGCCTAACTTCAGTTGTCTCTGCTCTGGTAAACTCTAGGTTAGACTACTGCAATGCATTATATGTAGGGTTGCTCCTGAAGACATTTTTGAAGTTTCATCTGGTGCAGAATTGGGTAGCCAGGTTGCAAGGGCAAGACAGTTTGAGCATATTACACTGATCCTGGCCCAGCTGCACTGGCTGCTCAATTCAATGTGTTTTTTTTTTACTTATAAAGCCTTAAGTGGCTCAGGACTGCAATATCTCAAGGATCACCTGTCCCCATTTGAACTGACCCAGATCCTGCAATCTTCATCTGAGGCCCACCTTTGTGAGAGATCCAGAGGGCAGCAACACAAGAACGGGTCCTTTTTGTGGTGTCTCCCCACTTGTGGAATGCTCTCCTCAGGGAGGCTCACCCGGCATCTTCATAGCACATCTTTAGGCACCTGGCAAAAACATTACTTTTCTTCCAGGCCTTTGGCTAATTAAACAATCTATGGCCTTTAAAATCGGGGGGACTACCTTGGGTTAAGAACTTTGCTTCAGGATGAGAACAGAAATTGTGCAGCAGTGGCACGGCGGCAGCTGGAGGCCCCAGTGGCTAAAGTGGTACCTCAGGTTGAGAACAGTTTCAGGTTAAGAACAGACCTCCAGAACGAATTAAGTTCTTAACCCGAGGTACCACTGTGTAGAAATTTAACAAACAAACAAATATTGTTTCGGAAAGTGTGAATTTGATAGATTTGGCTCAAAGTGCATATTGAATTGAATTTCTCCTTCATTCCCTACCTAGGAATAACCCCCACTGAATGCTGTGGTATCCTACTTCTGTGTAAACATGTATAGGGTTGTGTTGCAAAGGTTTTGAAAGGAAAAACAGACTATCCTAATCAGAATCTATCAATAAATTTCCTAGCCGCAGACAGCTTTAAGTACACATTTCACTTAAGGTTTGATAGTCTTTAAATATCTGGAGGTAAATAAATACCACACGGACGGTTGGTTTCCAGGAAAAACACTGCCAGCCTAAGTAAGATGTTTATACAGCAAGCCTTTCAAAGTAGACCCTCATTTACAAGGAAACCTGCTGCCACGGTTGATTGGGATATTCATTATACAGTCAAATATTGACCTAACAAACATGATATTTCCTCAGTTATGGCATCTAGATCCTCCAGTTGCAAACCAGAAATGAAGACTGACATTAAGGTATTTCTACTAATGTTTCATTACAGTACACAACAATCGCACAATGTACTGTAATGGAACATTAGTGTGTACAACTGTACAATGTGTACAACTGTTACACCTTGCCCTGACATTTATGAGATATCTTGCAGTTAGGAATTGAGAAGTGGGTGGGGGAATTTGGCTCCCTTTGCATTTTAATATGAACCTATCTAATTCACAATTACCCAAACATCAAATCCTTCAACATTTGCACTTCTCTGAATTTTGTGAAGCAGTTCTCCAACAAAATATATACTTACAAAAATACATATATGGGGGAAAATGAAGACCGCTGCTGCTGATCCCTAGGGATTATTTGTGCGTAGGAATAACTGGGCCCAGGTTGCTTCTGTCATCAGGTCCCACCTACAAGAATGAAAGACTTGCACGTCTGTTAATGAATTAGGAAAAATTGCCACACATCTGCCTGATTTCAGGTTTGTGGAAGCAAGATGTGGTACGAAAAGCAAGTTGGATTTTCTGGCCATCGGATAGCTACACCCTCTGCTTTCTAAACCTTCTGTCAACGTTGACACCAGGCATTCAGGCTGTATTCAAATGATTCTCCACATAGTATTCCGTCTTCCCCTTCCCCCTGAGTGGGGAGAAATTTGAAGCTTCTCCTTCTCATTAACAGTTGCACCCGAACATGGGGAACTATGGTTTGAGCAAATGATGGTTTGGCACATTCAGGTGCAACGGCAAAGTATGGTTAGCTGGCTAACTGGGGTGTGTGTGTTCAAACCTCTTCTCCTTCAAGCATTGGGGAAGGGCACAGGGAGTGATGAGAACATGGCACCGTGATCACTCCTTGCCTTCAGAATTAACTATCAGTCCACCTTTCCATGGAACTCTGGGAATTGTAGTTCTGGGAGGGGAATATGGGTAATAGAATTTAGAGACGGAAGGAGGATCATTTTGTCCATCCCCCTGCCATGTGGATCTTCTGACAACATCCTTTTCGGGGGCCTAATTCGGCCCCTGTGGCAGTTTATTTCCTGGGGTAAAAGGGGTAAAATCCTAAAAAAAGGTCAACAACTTTAGTTGGCCCTTTGGTCAGCCCTCACGGCCCTTTGCTTCATCAAATCTGGCCCTCTTTGAAAAAAGTATGATACTGCTTTATACATACACACATACATATTTGCATACACATATGGCTATATATCTGTGAGGTACTATATCTAATCTAGACCAAAGAAGTGAAGTAAATATAGTTGGATTGCTATGCTGTGACAGTGTGATCTAGCATTATTTAAAAATCTCCTCGTTGCAAAGATTCCAAGTTTTGCTGATGTGGCATTAGGAATTCCAAGTCCTGGGTGTTTTATTTTCTAGCTTGTGGAACTGAAGGTATTCCTGGTGACTCCGCCTCTTCTCTTTCAGAACTGGATGCCTAAACACGTGGCAGCTGACTGCATCACTGCTATGAAGCATAAGCGCTCTTTGCCTTCTTTCCTTCCTTCCCTTTCCAGAGGATTTCTAACCACGATTCCAAACGAAGAAGATGTAGAAAAACAACTGGGTGCAACAAATACTTCTTCAAATTGCAAGCGCAGAGATATGGGCTGTCCCAGGCACATTTTTAGAATAGATGAACAACAATGATAAATTAGGAATTATCTGTTACACTCTCCCATCTATCCGGAACTAAAGCATAACCATTTCTTATTACGCCCTAAACAATAACTGTAAGCATTTGTACCATTTAATATAAAAGCTAAAACACTTATCCCCTCTCTTTATTCTCCCCCTCTGTCTTTTGAAACGGAGATGGCTGATTCTCTGGGTGGAAGCTAGGGAGGGGGAATAAACCCATTTCTCTGCAAAATGCTTCTTAGGGCTTGAGCTTCTGAAGATAATGTAGAAAAGAAGTCACAAAAATATCTCACATTGAAAATAATTTATCTGTAGAAAGGACTTTATGACCTGACCTGAAAATAGAGGCTGTGTTTGTACTTTTGCAACCCCAGACATTTTTTTTTTAAATAATACTTTAACCTAATATTTACTTTGAAATATTTATTCAAAGCTAGGTTAGGTCCTTTAATTCTGAAGACAAGATCTATTGATTTGAAGCCAGATAAGGTACTTTAAGTACCTTATCCGGCTTCGAATAAATACATCTAGTCTGCAGAACCCTCTCCCCACCTCAACGTATTTTATGATTTATTTTCCACGTCATCTTCAGAAGCTCAAATCCTAGGAAGCTTTTATGCGAAGAGCCAGGGTTCCCCCCACCTCCCTTACTTCCACCCATCAGGTCATCTTACATTCAAAATGAAGCAGTTGCATCTTACACATAGGCAGACGTTTTGCCATGGTTTTTTTTCTTTCCAAGGGGGGAATCGAAAAGGCTGCATTTTTATATTCCGACCCCCAACCGAGGGACTGGGCTTAAAGAAACTGGCAGTGGGGGGAGTTACACTCTTGAAGAGGCCAAATGTTAGCTACATCTTCAGTTGGGTTAGTACTGGAGATCTATTAAGGAAAGGGATTAATGTAAGCATATAAAAAATGTAAAGGACCCCTGACAGTTAATTCCACTTGCGAATGACTCTGGGGTTGCGGCGCTCATCTCGCTTTACAGGCCAAGGGAGCCGGCGTTTGTTCCCAGACAGTTTTTCCGGGTCATGTGGCCAGCATGACTAAGCAGCTTCTGGTGGAACCAGAGCAGCGCAGGGAAATGCTGTTTACCTTCCCACTGGAGTGGTACCTATTTATCTACTTGCACTTTGACGTGCTTTTGATACGATACAATATCTTTATTGTCATTGTCCCTTGCGGAACAATGAAATTGAAAAACTACATAAAACTACATAAAAACTACATAAAACTACCACAAAACTACATAAAACTACATAAAAACTACATAAAACATTCAAAAACCCCTAAAAACTCTAAAACCCCATTTTAAAATACACTATACTACATAGACCCCTTATGCTGCATTTAGAACCAGAATTGCATTAGTGTAGAAACTGTTTTTCAGGCGGCTAGTCCTGGCCTTTATAACCCTATACCTTCTTCCAGAAGGCAGAAGCTGATAGAGATCATTTCCGGGGTGCGTACTATCATGTGCTATCTCTGCCGCTTTCTTATGGCACCTGGCAGCATAGATTTGATGTAAGGTGGGAAGAGTGCACCCAATAATTCTCTCTGCAGTCTTTACAACCCTGGATAGCATTGGTTTTTCCCTGGCCATGTAGCTCCCAAACCACACGCACAGACCATAAGTTAGTACGCTCTCCACAGTGCAATGGTAGAATGCCATCAACAGGTCCTTTGAGAGATTGTTTTTCTGGAGGATTCTCAGAAAATATAACCTCTGCTGTGCTCTCTTCACCAGGTCTTTGCTGTTCTCTCCCCAGGTTAGGTCGTCTCTCAACTCCATTCCCAGAAATCGAAACACTGAGACCTGTTCCACACACTTCCCCTCAATAATAAGTGGCTGAATATTCAATTTACATTTCCTAAAGTCCACAGTGATCTCTTTTGTTTTCTTTAAGTTAAGCAGTAAGTTGTTTTTCCTGCACCACTCCCCCAACTGCTCAACTTCCTTCCTATAGGCCGTCTCCCCCTCTCCAGCCGTAATTAAACCAACCACCGTTGTATCATCTGCGAACTTAATGATCTTATTACTGCGGTATTTGGGGGCACAGTCAGCTGTATAGAGCGTGTATAAAAGCGGGCTCAACACGCACCCCTGCGGCATCCCCGTATTCGTGATGAGATCCGCAGAGACGTGGGAACCCAACCTGACCCTTTGGGAACGGTTTGATAGAAAGTCTAATATCCACCTGTACAAACATGGTGGAAGTCCCAGGTCTAATAATTTGGGCACCAATCTATGTGGAAGAATAGTATTAAATGCAGAACTAAAGTCTACAAATAACAGTCTCGCGTAGTTCCCTTGCTTCTCCAAATGAGTCATGTAAAGCCATTGCCACAGCATCCTCTGTGGATCTCTGCCTTGTACGCAAACTGGTAAGGGTCAAGTCCCACTGGCAGACAAGATAAGATGCGCTTCCTCACCAGTTTTACGAAACATTTCATTATAATGGGTGTCAGGGCCACAGGGCGAAAATTATTCAGACTGTCTATCTGCTGGGTTGGCAGGAGCTGGGACCAAGCAACGGGAGCTCACCCCAGTGCGGGGATTCGAACCGCCGACCTTCCGATTGGCAAGCCCAAAGCTCAGTGGTTTACACCACAGCGCCACCCGCGTCCCTAATGTAAGCATATAACTTCTGGCAATCGTTGTAGTTCTTCTGAGTAGGATCTATTGGAATCTATGGAACCAGATCAGGATGAAAGTGCTTGTTTGTTTACAAACTAGCTGCATTTCCACAATCAAAGTGGAATAAAGAAAAGGTACCCAAAAGAAGACTAACTTTAACAAACAGTAAATGTTCAGATTTTAAGAAGTAGGAGGAGGGGACTTGGCCTTTTCTTTGCTGCAATACAAATGCAGTATGTGGCAGTCTTCTAATTTAAAACCTGGGTAGTTCTCAAAGCTGTGCAGCTGAAGTTCTCATCTGGAAAACATATGCAGAGTTAGACAGGGAGAAGGGAGAGGCATGAGCTTGGAAGCGTTTGCTCACACTAAGATAAAAGGAATCTCATGTAGGAATCCTGCCAGATTAGAATGGGCTCCTTTCGCATTGTGACGTGTCAAGGAGATGGAAATCAGAATTTATCCTAATGCTCCTACAGAGGAACAAATACACTTGAGGTGAATTCAAACTTTTGCCTGCATTGTTTGCCACAATCCAGCTTTACATCAAGTGCGTGTGGAGGCATTGGAGTGAATTTATCTCTGAAGATTTGCTCAGAATGGAGAAAGACGTTTGTAAAACAATTAGAAAAATGTAAAGGAGGCTAAAGGGTATTTGTCACTAATCTTTCTAAGGCACACTTACCTGGGAGTAAGCCCCATTGGGCTTTGAAATAAACACAGCACTGCATGACATTAAATTCATTTTTTAATAAATTTATTCATGTAAACTTGGATTCCTACAAATGTCATGCACAATCACAATGGACAGTGACAGGCATTCCAAACTAGGATATGAAGTATGACAATGTTGCTGTCTTTCTTAAAGCAGCATTTTATTTCACCGAAGCAGGGTCTGTTGAAGTAAGCCATCTCTTAATTTATAGCATGGCCAACGGCAGATGCATATTGCTTCGCCCCCATTTCTTGATCCTCATCTGGGCTGAGAGAATATTTGAGCCTTCCTGAACAGTGAACAGTTACTTAGCATAACTTCTGAGAGTTCCAAAAGACCGAGATCTATAACTCACCCTCTTCTCACAAAAGAGGAACTGTGCCGATCATGGAAGAGGTGGAATTGTGGGAGGGATAAGCTATTCCCTAGGCCACCACGAGGAGACAGAGGAAGAGTTTCCACTGATTCAGAGAATCTTAATACTTTCTCCTAGCAAGGCTTACTGAGTTAAGAAAACTATTATTCAAACTTCTCCAAGGTTAAAAGAGCTGGCATTCAGAAAGGTCAAGGTGTGGACTGTACCACACATAGGTTTGAACCAGCTTAAAATATATGGGAGGGGGTCATATGTTTGAAAGCACTTCCACATTACAACTTTCCGGCAGAGGTGAATTTAGGGCAGCACAAGTGGTTCTGTATAAGTGACTGGCAAACTATGTAAGCGTTTGGCTATGAAACACTCCTCAAAGCTCCAATAAAGGTAAAGGGACCCCTGTCCATTAGGTCCAGTCGTGGCCGACTCTGGGGTTGTGGCACTCATCTCGCTTTACTGGCCGAGGGAGCCAGTGTACAGCTTCCGGGTCATGTGGCCAGCATGACTAAGCCGCTTCTGGCGAACCAGAGCAGCGCACGGAAACGCTGTTTACCTTCCTGCCAGAGCAGTTCCTATTTATCTACTTGCACTTTGACATGCTTTTGAACTGCTAGGTTGGCAGGAGCAGGGACCGAGCAACGGGAGCTCATGCCGTGGTGGGGATTCGAACCGCCGACCTTCTGATCGGCAAGTCCTAGGCTCTGTGGTTCCATAGGCTCCACAGCGCCACCCGCATCCCCAAAGCTCCAATAGTAGTTGGTAAATGCCAGTAACCATAGCATGATATTTGTGCAATGTTGTCACATGGCAAGTATCTAACAATAACATTCAATGTGTCAAAATTTACAACTAAATATTCTTGGCAGTGGTGTGTTTTGTGAAAATTCAGAATCCATTTTTTTAGAGGAGAATCTTGAAGAGGATGAGGTTGGAGTGGTTGCATTTGAATGGAGGGAAAGGACCATGTGGACTGCCATGTGTATTAAAATCAATGAAACAAATATCTTACCCATGTCAGGAGATGAGAGTCCCATTGACTTCCCGGCACCATCGAATTATATACTTGAAACAGTATACAGACCTCGTTGCCTCCATCTTTGGCATCCATCTATGGACATAAACTGGGGAGAGGCCTACCTCGTATTATACTTCTGGAACCATGGCAACATAAAATAACAAATTCTTGTCCATATGTCATGTAAGTGAAGGTCACGTTTAGATGAAGTGTTGGCTGAGGCAAAAAATCTCAATTTATTTCAAGATAATTATATTATATTGTGGAAAGAGATTAAAAAAGAGTTGGAGATTTGGGGAAGGATGAAACTTTCCCCATTAGGTAGAATCTCAGCCATCAAAATGAATGCATTGCTTTAAAAATTGTTTTTATTTCAATCGATCCCAATCACTAACAAGTTAAGTTGCTTCAAGGAATAGAACAAAGATATTTCTAGATTTGTCTGGCAGGGGGAAAAGCCTAGAGTTGAGCATAAAATTTTGATAGACACTAAAGTAAGAGGAGGTTTTGCCCTGAATTGTATTATGAGGCAGCTTGTTTGTGTTGGCTAAAGGAATTGATTGTATTGAAAAATGTGCACATTCTATATTTGGAAGGCTGGCATGCTTATTTCTGGTATGATATTAAATTCGGCTGGCATGCTTGTCTCTGGTATGGGAAAGCTAAAATATATGAGTTTTATGAATCATGTTATTAGGAGGAATTTGTATAGAGTCTGGGAGAAATACAAAAACTTGCTGGAAAGGAAAACACCCCTATGGTTATTGCCAACTGAAGCAATTACAATCAAGTGAAAAAATATGGATTACAATTACAATCAAGAGAAAAAAGATATGGATAGACAGTGGGCGACCTACAGAGTTTTGCTGGACTTCTCAGGGAGTGAACCCAGATTGAAACCAATGGAAGAACTAAGGAGCCAGGTTACTGCTTGGTTACGGTATTAACAATTATATGATATGTTTAAACCAGATAAGAAAAAATGATTTGTGATCAAAGCTAACAATTTGAAAGAGAGTTATTGCAGAATAAGGAAAAACTTTTGTCTAACATGTATAAGCTATTATTGGAATGGGAAACGAAAGACGAGCTGGTTAAAGCCTCAGTGACCCACTAGGCAATTGATATAGGGTATAATATAGAACTAAACCTCTGGGAGAAACTCTGGAAGAAAGATCTGAAATTTACTTTATGCTACATGTTGAAAGAAAACTACAGTGGTACCTCGGGTTATATACGCTTCAGGTTACAGACTCCGCTAACCCAGAAATAGTACCTCGGGTTAAGAACTTTGCTTCAGGATGAGAACAGAAATCGTGTGGAGGTGGTGCAGCAGCAGTAGGCCCCATTAGCTAAAGTGGTGCTTCAGGTTAGGAACAGTTTCAGGTTAAGAACAGACCTCCGGAACGAATTAAGTACTTAACCTGAGGTACCACTGTACATGAAAATGATTGATAGATGGTATCCAACCCCAAATAGACTAGCTAAGATGTATAAAGCAGAATCGGATTTGTGTTGGAAATTTAAAGAAATGCAAGGAACTTTTTTCCATATGTGATAGGCATGCAAAAATTTAAAGAATATTGGGAAGTGATTTATGATGAGATGAAAAAAAATGTTTAAAACAACATTTTTTAAAACCCCCCAGAGAAATTCCTGTTAGGAACGGATCAGATAGAGGTACCCAGGTCTCAAAAAAACTTATTTACGTATGCAACAGCAGCAGCTCATATCTTGTTAGCTGAAAAATGGAAGGTGAAGGAGGTCCCTAGCAAGGAGGATTGGCAATTTAAGATGATAGAATATGCAGAGTTAGCAGGTCTAACAAGTAGACTAAGAGAGCAAGAAGAACTGGTATTTAAAGAGGAGTGGAAAATTTTCGCTGAATATGTAGAAAATAATTGTGTGCAGTTGAAAGTGCTGACAATATTAAGGTAAATTAAACAGTATAACATATTTAAAAGGGATGTAAGATGGGAGAACTGAATTAGATGGATATACAAAAATATGCAGGAATGGTGGGCAAATTAAAAGAATCTTGGAAAGGGAGGGAGGGGAGAAGTTGAATGGAAGATGTTTATTTTGAAATGTAAAATTCAAAAATGTAACAAAAAATATTATTAAAAATAGTTTAGATGAAGAGAAGGCAATAGGTTCTCCATCTATTCTATCATGTTTATTTTCCCTTTATGTATGTGTATGTTTCAGATTACTTTTCACAATGAGTTGAGCCACTATAATAGAAAACCCTTGTGATCAGCAGTAGTCAGACAGGCTTTGTATGCTCACTAACAATGATTTTATTTAGCTGATAAAAACACGGTTTCTTTATCAGCTAAACGTCTGAGAGTTAAAAGAGCAAAGGATAACCTTGCTGTGATTGTCTGATTTACCCACTAATTTTATTCCTCAAGCGATAGTTGCTTCTGCCTGAGAATCTATCTGTATGGGATTAAATCGATGCACTTTTATGACCTTAATGGGAACTGGTTGATGCTCTTATTTACTGATTATGAAAAAGCATACCCTGTGGGATATTGTAACAGAGACATTTACTTATCTTCAAGAATACTCAGCTAACCATCTCTCTCTCTCTCAGCTGACTGCAGAATATTCCAATCAGTCTGCCCTGCTGAATGCCTTGTCATCTTCAGTGGTTTATGGTTTCCCTCATCTGGAGTTGTTCATCCTCTTTATATGGGTCTTTCCTTCCTTGCTGCCTCCCCACAGGCTTTGTCTTTATTGAAAGCTATTTGGTGATAACTGGAAAGAGAGAGCCCTCTATAGAGTAAAGAAAATAATATATCAATATTTTGATATTGCTTGCACTTTTATTGGTTTCTATGTAAAATGTGTACAGGGTTTAATTATATTAAGCAATATAATTTCTAACAAATAATATTATTTTACAGAACACCTATAGCCACCTCCCCATAAGGCATCAGCGTTTACTGGAGTAGGTGAAATAAGATTTAGTGGTAAACGAGCTCTATTGCATCTACTAGAGCAGTGGTGGCCAAACTTGGCCCTCCAGCTGTTTTGGGACTACAATTCTCATCATCCCTGACCACTGGTCCTGTTAGCTATGGATGATGGGAGTTGTAGTCCCAAAACAGCTGGAGGGACGAGTTTGGCCACCACTGTATTAGAGCTTTGCCTGAGGCCTTAAAGGGAGGTACCTGCAGATTTGTTGTTCATCGAACTATTCTGCAGGACGTACATTACCTTTATTCTGAGAATTCATAAGCCTTCTTTAATTGGAAAGGGCTTTAAGAGTAATGTTCAAAAAAATAAGGTTAAACAGTCCCTCCTTTTCTGCAAGACAAGGAGATAAGTAACCAGGTAACCTTTAGAAGACACCTGAAGGCAGCCCTGCATAGGGAAGTTTTTTAATGTTTAACGTTTTATTATGTTTTAATATATGTTGGAAGCTGCTGAGAGTGGCTGGGGCAACTCAGTCAGATGGGCAGGGTATAAATAATAAAATTATTGTTGTTGTTCTTATGGAATAGGGCACTCCTATTTTCATCGGAGAAATGTTGGAGGGTATGGAGAAAGTCCCATGAACTGGACGTGATTCTTTGGTGCATATATGATTTGCCTGCTAAGAAGGAAATTTGCATGGTTTTCTTTCTTTCCCCTGTGTGACGAAACCCCCTAACACATCGTCATAAACACTAAGAAAAGTAGACGGCAGCCATTTTGTTCCTCCAGCTCATCACATACTTATGTAACCAGAGTCATGTCTGTTTTGTGTTAGAAAAGAGGAGGAGGCACAAAGTATGTTTCTTCTTCCTTTTTTCAGAGCTCCGAGATCCAGAGTTTGTCTGGAACCTAAGCCAAAACAACAGCATAAAAGGAATGCAGCTGGCAATCATTAAGGAAAACTAGCCGCGGACTATGATTAAAACAAGATGGAATTCCTCATTTTTCTTTTTTTTAAAAAAGGCAATATTTGAGCCAATTGAGAGCTACTTCAAACAAAAATAGGAGGATTCGGCTTATGAATATGCATGAAAGAAAAAAATCCCTGCCTTTTATTGCCTCACAAAGCAATCTCAGCTACCTGTACACTTCCTTCCTCCTTCCTTAATAAGACCACTCCACATCTCGTTCCCTGCACTATTGGACTTTTGCTTTATCCTCCTTGCTCCCTTGTATTTTTCTATAGGAGGAATAAGAAGCCTGTGGCTTTCCAGTTGTTGCTGGACACCAATTCCCATCAGCCCCAGTCAATATGACCAGGGGTCAGGGCTGATGGGAGTTGTGGTCCAACAACATCCGGAAGCCAACGAGTGCTCCACCCTGTGCCCTATAGCAGCTGCTTCCAGACAGTCATTATTTTGTAAGTGGGATTCAATCACATACTGGCAAATACATATGGCTCAATTAAAGTGCTTTTAGTGCCCTTAAAAAAAAAATCAAAATTTTTGCAACAAGGAAAATGATGCCCTGAAAAGTGTTGGCTGACAATTGCTTGACGCAACGTTGTACAACCTCCCCACAAATCAGAACAGATGCTCAACATCCAAGTTGTCTGGAAGTGACGATTGACTATTGGATCACCTTGGCTGGAATCCTATACATCCTATACCCGAGAATAAGCCCCAGTGAACACAGTGGGACTTTCTTTTGAGAAACGCACAGGGATTGCCTTGAATATTGCTTAGGTTACAGCTAAAACACATGCTAGTGTTTAGTTGCTACAGAAAGGTAACAGCGCTTCAATCTAACATTAAAAAGGAAAGGCAGCTAAAAGGAATCTTACTTCAAGCCACTAATTTTTGAGAGTGAGCCCATTCATTAACAAAAAGAAGGTCTTGGGATACTGTGAACAGTTAGCTAAATCATGAGGTTGGTTCATCTAACTGCTTGCTTGTCATGATCTTCTTTTAGAAGACCATAAAACTCTTCGGTGCCCAATTTAAAATGCTTAAGATCATGCCAAGGAAATTTGAGGCTGTACATAACATTCACATATAATTTCTGGAGTGCTATTAGTGTTTACATTTGTTACTTACCCATCACCTTAGGGTTCCAGGGGAGGTTACAGTGGTACCTCAGGTTACAGACACTTCAGGTTACAGACTCTGCTAACCCAGAAATAGTACCTTGGGTTAAGAACTTTGCTTCAGGATGAGAACAGAAACCGCGCGGCAGTGGTGGGAGGCCCCATAAGCTAAAGTGGTACCTCAGGTTAAGAACAGTTTCAGGTTAAGAATGGAACTCCATAATGAATTAAGTTCTTAACCCGAGGTACCACTGTACATCAAAAAAAGATAATACAATATGACAAAACAAGTAAAAGACACCCTCAATTGTTTGCTGCTATCTCAAATGATACATGGGGTACAGATTTCAATATCAGTGTGATTAAAGTCACACATTTCTAATTTACTGGCCCCATCAATTAATATAAGTGTTTACATTTACTTATATTGCATACCTCATTTGCCATTTTGTTGCTGATTCACCCTGTTTGGACACATTGTTTTGGATCTCTTCACAGAAATAGTTACCTTGGATTTTTACCATCCCAAATCATTTGGTGTCTCCTGCAAACTGCTCAAATCATTTATGGAAATGTTAATATAGCATACACCTTCCTTCCATTGTGAAAACTAACCATTGTCTCCTCTTCTTTCCTTCCTGGTTTTTGACCTGCTACTAATCCATAAGAGAAACCATCCTCTTATTCCATGACTGCTAAATCTACTCAGGTCCCTTTCATGAAGGACTTTGTAAATAAGATACCAGATCACCTATATCTATAGGCTTACTGACATTCTCAACCTTGGTAAGCAAGACTTCCCTTTGTGAAAGCTATGCTGACTCTTCCTTAAGAAATACAGTGGTACCACGGGTTACATACACTTCAGGTTACATACGCTTCAGGTTACAGACTCTGCTAACCCAGAAATAGTGCTTCAGCTTAAGAACTTTGCTTCAGGAGGAGAACAGAAATTGTGCTCCAGCGGCGCGGCAGCAGCAGGAGGCCCCATTAGCTAAAGTGGTGCTTCAGGTTAAGAACAGTTTCAGGTTAGTACGGACCTCCAGAACGAATTAAGTACTTAACCCAAGGTACCACTGTACTATGTTATGTTCCTACCTACACCTTACATTTAAAGCACCCTACACCATTTTAACAGTCATGGCTTCTCCCAAAGAACCTTGGGAATCGTAGTTTGTTAAGGGCACTGGGAATAAAAACTCTGGGAGGAATCTGTTCACAAAAAGAGTGTGTTCTTTTATTGGGACAATTTTGCAGTGTAGGATAATGAAAACCTTTGATTTGCATGGAATAGTTCACATTTGATAAACACTTTGGTTTGATGAAGTGTCCTCCTGAGTAATCTATAAACTTGCATACACATACCCAAATGCAACTACAATAAAATATATCACATTTGTCTTAAATATTGTGTGTCTGTGTGCGAACAATTCCTGGAACCAGAACAGCAATTATATCAAATTGTCACTGATTTTTTATATCCATTCTTTTCTCTGACTTGGGACCTTTAAGCCCATCATTCCTTTACTTTCTATCCTGCCAATTAAACCCCCCCAACCTTTCTTTTTTGACCCATTCCTGCCAACCTAGCAGTTCAAAAGCACATCAAAGTGCAAGTAGATAAATAGGTACCACTCCAGTGGGAAGGTAAACGGCGTTTCCATGCGCTGCTCTGGTTCGCCAGAAGCGGCTCAGTCATGCTGGCCTCATTACCTGGAAGCTGTACGCCGGCTCCCTCGGCCAGTAAAGCGAGATGAGCGCCGCAACCCCAGAGTCGGCCACGACTGGACCTAATGGTCAGGGGTCCCTTTACCTTTACCAATGCACTTTAAAAGCTCATGAGAAGTATATTCAGTTCCATGTTACACCGTACAAAGGTAGGTTCTTCTGAATACACTTTATAAATGCTGCAACCCGCCAGTTATGGCTTGTTGACTTCCTATTCCAATTTCCACCCTACCATTTGTTAACTAAGCTTCCATTTTCAGATTTCCAAAGACAGTTTCAAAAGTCCATGCTATTCCTTTAATTATGGTTTGAAGCAGAGGCACACACACATTCCACAAAACCAACCATTACCTTGGAACATGTGATTAGAGAGTGAAATGAAGAGGCCTGCTTCATTTGTCCAAAACCACAAAAAGTAAGTTGACAAAGCAATGATGCTCAATATAGATCAATGAAAGTTGCTCTCTCTCTCCCTCTCTCCAGTGGAACTCAGCACTGATTTGCACAGCTGGATGCAGATTCAGATAAGTATTTTCAAATAAGAAGAAGTTCTGCCTACACAGGTCACATTGGCACGGACCAACAACTCCTGTGAGATCAAAGAATGAAAATCAAATAACCAGGAGATTTGACTTGACTTCCTGTCTGCTTGAGTGGGGATCAAAAGCTTTGGTGCATTGGTTACTCAGGACAGATTTGAGATCCTGTTGAATCAACAGTCTCCTTACCTGAGCTTACAGAGGTGGTCTCCAATGCGGTGTTGGGATTTAAATACCCAAGCATTTAAAGTAGAACCAGGAGCTTAGTGGACTGCCACCCGCTGTACAAACTAAGTTGATTTTAAATATCTTCTGAGGTAACCCTACTGGTTCCATGACTGGTAGATTTTCACTTGGTGACAAGGCCTTCTTGGAGACAGTGCCCACCCTCTGGGATGCCCTCTGTCAGATAACTTATGAGATGGAGACAATAGTGACATTTAAATGCCTCTTAAAAACTTATTCATTTACCAAAGTTCTCCGGGAATCTCACTCTTTCACTATTCAATCCTCTGTTTTATGTACTGCTCAGTTTGTGAGACATAGTTTTGTTTTCATCTACTTTATAGGGAAATGGCATAATCCCCCCCCCCATTGTGTTTATGTAAACCACGTAGAGTTTTTGAAGTTTATTTTAAGAGGTATGCATTGTGTGTGTGTGTGTTTAAAAAAAACAAAATCCTTTGTGCATATGCAAAAAAGGATGAGGGGACATTGCCACATGGTGTGCCCTCCCCCCCAGTTTCTGTGTTGAGTAACATGGGATCATTAAAGCCTGCATAGACAGTTGTGACTGATACACACTGGAACTCAGAGGGCAGAGGTAGGAAGACCAATAGCCAAAGTCAAAGCCAATGAGAGGCAGAGGCAACTCATTTTAGTTTTGTGCCCATCCTCCTCCTTGCTGTGTTCCACAAAGGCAACACAGACCCTATGGAGGAAAAAACTGAGCTCCGGGGCTGCTTCCTGAGGTCTCCAGCAACTGCTACTCAGAAGCATCTAACCATGGAGGCTAGTAGTAACCATCATGGCTAGTAGCCATTGATAGCCTACAGAAACTAATAACCTTGAAAAGAGCTGATCTTTGGGGTGACATATTGTCTCTGACCACATCCTTAGGGACTCTCACTGGGACAAAAGAGACTAACCTCTGCATCTCGTGGCTGACAGTGTCCATGTAAGGTGTCTGCCAATGATCCACCATGCAAGGACTTCTTACTGAGTGTCTTATGTTCTACTGCTTTGTATCTATAGGAAAAAGAATCAACCAAAAACACTTAGCCTTCAAATTGCCTAGGTTTCCTTCTGAGTAGTGCTGGTACCGTTAATTATAACATAAGAACCTCTTATTACACTGCCGCTTTCATACTATAAACTAACCTCAGTATGTTTAGTCTCCAAGGAGGGTTATACAGGAATGTGGACACTATTTAAAGCAAATTTCTGAGCACTTACTCAAACAGACAACATTGAGTTAAGCCACATTAGACCTACTGCACGGGCTACTTGGTTAACTCTTAAGTTGTGCATAGCTTCTGTTTTTTTTCAGAGACCTGAAGGCAATATAATAGGGGCATCAGTGCTTGCAACAGCTCTTCTTTTAAAAATCCCACTATGGCATTGGGTTAAAAAGGGTTTTTTTTACAGGGTTTTTGATGTACTATGCATCAAAACATGGATACTTGTTTGACCAGAGATAATAATGGAACAAAATTTAAAAATGAACTAGGAATGGTAGGGTGGAAGGCTGGAGTGAGAGTTAATGACAGGCAGGACAAAGGCAACAAGATTTGATAGTGCACATAATTACCTCAAGGACTGTCTCTTTCCATATGAACTGACCTGGACCCTAAGAACATCTTCCAATGATCATCTTTCTGAGCACAATTCAAAGTGTTGGTGCTGACCTTTAAAGCCCTAAATGGCCTCTGTCCAGTATATCTGAAGAGCGTCTCCACCCCCATCATTCTACCTGGACACTGAGGTCCAGTGCCGAGGGCCTTCTGCTGGTTCCCTCATTGCAAGAAGCCAAGTTACAGGGAACCAGGCAGAGGGCCTTCTTGGTAGTGGCACCCGCCCTGTGGAACGCCCTCCCACAAGATGTCAAAGAGAACAACAACAACCTCTGAAGGCGGCCCTGTTTAGGGAAGCGTTTAATGTTTGATGGATTACTGTATTTTAATATTTTGTTGGAAGACACCCAGAGTGGCTGGGGAAGCCCAGCCAGATGGGCAGGGTATAAATAAATGAATAAATAAATATCATCATCATCTTCTTCTGAGGCCCTTCTTAGTGTGTCTCCTCCACAAGAGGTTCAGAGGGTGGCAGCACAAGAATAGGCCTTCTCTGCAGTGGCTCCCTGCCTGTGGAATGCTCTCCCCAGGGAGTCTCACCTGGCGCCTTCATTGTACACCCTTAGGCACTAGGCAAAAATGTTCCTCTTTAACCAGACCTTTGGCTGATTGACATCCAATGCCCTTTTAAAATGTGTTTTGGGGAGGGGGCGTTTATTCGGTTGTTCTTGTTTTTATTATGTATTTTGTGTTTTTATATTGTGATTTTACGTTGCAACTGTCCTGAGACCTGCGGTTATAGGGTGGTATACAAATAATAATAATAATAAATAAATAAAATATATACATTGGAACTATCCGTATGGAAGCTGATTCAGAGGAATCCTAAGGAATCCCAAGTACAAAACAGAAGTCCAAAAATTTAACGTGGGCGGTGGGGTGGGGGGAAGAGAACCCAAACTAGGTGAATGAGGACTGCACAGGCTCAGTGACAGTGGAATGCTAGCTGAATGTTTATGGGGAGAGAGAAAGGAATGGAAACAGGAGGTCTCCATTCTGCAACATTTTGTTGCAGGACCGACTTGTGGCTATCAAATCCTTATCAGTAACAGTGATAAGCAGTATTTCCGGCTACATATAGCCCAGCCCCAGAAGCAGCTGGAACTGCTCAAAGGATTTTAGAAAATTTGGGGAGGAAGGGGGAGGGGAAAACACCAATATTTAAACACGCACACTGCACTTCGTTCTGTTAACCCATGGCATGCACTTGATGCGGTGGACTGACTTTCTGCAGCACATTTTCTTTGCCGTTTTATAAGAAACTAATCAAATTCATATGTCGTCTGTGAGGTGAGCAAATTGTTCCATGAATGCAGTGCTGTGACTGGACTCATGCATTGGTTGAAGTGAGGAAGCTACAGGGTTGGCAAGACCTGGTTTTTTCCTCTGTTACCAGTGAAGGGAAGTGAGGAACAGTACAACAATATTGATAAATCAAAAATACACCAGCCTAGCACTGGCAGTGTATTCTCCCCCCCCCCCCCAATGTATGTTTTAATTCAGGTTCAGCTTTATGCATAAATGATAAATGATTTTTTCTTTCTTTCTAACGGACAGAACTGAATCAAGATTAGCATCTGTAGAAGGGCTAAATGAAATTTGAAAACGGCAGACGTTTGGGTGGGTGGGGAGATAGTGTGGCTGACAGTAATACCAGTCATTTAGGATGAAAAACTCGGATGAACAGCTATAGTGCAAATTCTGAATTCTAAATAAAGGTCTCCTAAATGATATAGTCAAGAGTTCCAGCTGAGAGCTAGGCCACAGTTAACCAGACCTACACTGCTATGAATAGCAATTACCATAACCATAAAGTTATATTATGTTAAATTGTAGTGTTCATCATCGTGCCATATACACAGTGCACATTTGGCTAAAGAGACGTCGCATTTCCCTTCTTTGTTACAGCCATTCTCTCAATCTGGGAGGGGTTCGTATAAGATTCAACGTCAGGTCTTAGTTCTACAATTCCCATTTCTGTCTGGAGTGCATGGGAGCATAAGAGATGGTTGAAATGAAGATAGTGGAAGCCCTTGAGGTGGTGCTCCTAATAATAAATATAAATATAAATATAAATATAAATATAAATATAAATATAAATATAAATATAAATATAAATATAAATATAAATATAAATATAAATAAATATAAATATAAATATAAATATAAATATAAATAATATAAATAATATAAATATAATATTCCCCGCCCATCTGGGTAGCTTCCAACAAAATATTAAAATAGAGTAATCCATCAAACATTAAAAGCTTCCCTAAACAGGGCTTCATTCAGATGTCTTCTAAAAGTCTGGTAGTTTTTGTTCTCTTTGACATCTGGTGGGAGTGCGTTTCACAGGGTGGGTGCCACTACCGAGAAGGCCCTCTGCCTGGTTCCCTGTAACTTGGCTTCTCGCAGTGAGGCACCCTGCTTGTTCTGTTCTACCGCTGGTGGAGAAGTGGCACTGATTTCGGGCAAGGTTTCTGGTGAGATCTCGGTGAATTCACATGAGCACTGATGGAGTGCCAGAAACTGGCACAATCTCACATTAATTCGGTGCAGGCTCTAGGGCAGATGGCACAGGTAGCAACAGCAGCAGAGCAGGATTATACTTCCTGTTTCACAGCTGGCCATCCCTGGGTCAAGGTCACATTCCAGCCAGGCAAAAATATTCCAGGAAGATGTGAATCAGGAAGACTAGAGGACGTGGCCTGGGGGAGAGGATGCAATCTTTAGAGAGTCTTAAGAGCCAGGTAGAGTAGTTTGGTGGGTCACTTTTGGCCCCCTGGGCCTGAGGATCCCCATGTCTGAGATAAGGGGCCAGTCCCCATTTCCTGAAAAAGATAGTCCTTGTTTTCTGCTGAGCTAGCTAGGCTGACCAGCATGAGATTCATAGGTGACCGGCGCCTGGTTTATAAAATACATGAAATGTGATTTGGATTGTCACTCTTGAAATTGCAAAACAGTAAATCAACACTGACGTCTACCACCTATGGCATTTTTTAACATATATAATACTTCCAAAATACCTTGGTTACTGGTTTTATTGTAAATTTTACCCTGCATTTTATGGTATGTTGATTTTTATGGAAAGTTATTAAAGGTCAAGCTATAAAATTGATAAAATGATAGTAGTCTTTTTTCCCTGTCGCTGTTGCTTATTCAGAAAACTGCCTCCGTGTTCCTTCTGCAAGTTCCTTAGCAAAATGACACCAACTATATGAGAGAGAGAGAAAGAGAGAGAGAGAGAGAGAGAGAGAGAGAGAGAGAGAGAGAGAGAGAGAGAGAGAGAGATATGTCTCTGGCAAACTACAGCAGACCAAAAGAAATGTAGATCATATTATGCCACATGGACTCATTCTGAGTCATATCAGACGCTCGTTTTGAAAGAGTTAACGTGTTTCTCATCTGGGTATTCTTACAGTTCAGGAACTGCAGCTGTATTGCAAAGGTCTGCAAAAGGCATTAGATTCCTTATGCTTTTGGAGGAGAGATGGATTTTCATAGAATGAGAAAATTAGGGCACGTCATCCCTTCCCTTGCATTTGAATTCCGTTTGTGATCCCTGCTAAACTTTAGCCGTTGCATTAAGCCCCTATGGGAAAGATCTTCACTGTTTTCCCTTCTTTTGAGAGCAGGACTCAACACTGACTCAACATTTCGAGCCAAAATACTCACCCAGTTAGCTTTCTGGGAATCTCACCAACCAGAATCCAAATCTATGTTGGAGGTGTGTGATTCTTTGCAAATGAGCAGAGGGGTGAAAAACTTATTAACCAAACAGAATCCCCCCCCCTACCGAATCCTTCTTTAAAAAGGACCTCTGAACAAAATATTATTGAAATATTTTCAGTTTCTGCTGAAAACTGATCTGCTTCTTCATAGCAATGAATAGAGAAATTGGTATTAATCAGTAAGGTCACTTCCAGATGGTCAGTACTTTGTCAGGTGGGGTGAGTGTTCAAGTGCATACCTGAAATATAGGTTTGTGGAATTAAACTGGATTATAGCATTCTGTCGCTACAAATCCACTTTCTAAAAATTGACTTTTGTGGTTGGGAAATGCACTGAAAAGGCTGGTATAATGATCAGTTGGCAGGATGGTGCATAACCTCTGTTCAACGAAATCAGGCTGAATTCAGGATGAATGTTCATTGTCATGTAACCACCTCACATGCAAATCCATATGAACGTTGATTAAAGACCGGACACAGTCTAACCTCTGTGTAAGTTTTGTGCTAGAGTATTGGTATGAAAGCTCTATAAATAGGTTGTCACAGGGGGAGGTGCCCGTAGAAACCTTTAGGTGGTGATGTCAGCACATTTTTGTACTGACCAGAGGAAGGAGGGAACTGTATCTCAACAAAATTATAGCAGAAGCTGACAAATACAGCCTCAAACTTTCCAGTTAGATTCCCCTCTCTTTTGGGGGAGTTGAGGCCTGTTGTGTCTGTACCTGAATGCAATAATGATACTCATTCCTGATTAATAAGAGAGCAATGCTCCCTACATGTTAGTGTGGTGTATTGACTGGAGACTTTGGCTTGGTGACATCCTGGGTTCGAATTCCCACTCATCCATGGAGCTCGCCATTGAAATTATGTTGGTCTTCCTAGTTTTATTATAACCAGGACGCACCACACTTACACTAGATTTCTACGTATTATGGACACAACCTCTGCTTCCTGTTCCCAATTTTGCCAAGTTTAGGTAGCAGAGACTTTGCCTAAACTGCTCTGTGGCTAGGGCTGCCATATGTCCAGATTTCCCCAGACATTACCAGGATTTCAAAGGCGGAATTGACGTCTGAGGGGGATTTCCGAAAGGCGGCGCTTTGTCCTGGATCTTAGGCAAGTCAATAGAAAAATTGCGGGTTTGGGGCATTTTGATTGTGTCTGCCTGTTCATAATGCTGTTTTCATACTTAACCCACAGATAGAGTTGCCATATTTCAAAAAGTAAACACCCCAAAAGTTGTTGAGCGCTTTTTTTTTGTTTACTTGAAATTCCCCCCTGAAGTCACTTCTGTATTTCCCGGTTATGTCCTGGAAAATCTGGATGTATGGCAGCCCTATTCATTCATTCATTCATTCATTCATTGCATTCCTTGAAATAAAGTTCATTTTCAGATGAAGTGAAGTATTTTCTTTTTGCCTCTCTATATACATATATTGTCCATGAGAAACAAAACATAATACACAAACACACAGGATCTACCAGCTGCGGACACAGTCCAGCTCACTACAACATAATGTCAGGGAAGACATGTAGACTCTCTCATGTTAGCTGCAGACCTTGACATGTCAAATTTCAGTGGCATGATTTTTCTATTGACTTGCCTAAGATCCAGGACAAAGCACCGCCTTTCGGAAATTCCCCCACGGATGTCAATTCCACCTTTGAAATCCTGGTAATGTCCAGGAAAACCTGGACGTATAGCAGTCATAGGATAGGATCGTGCAACTAGGGCCACACCTGCACTATATGTATCATGCCACTTTAAACAGACACGACTTCCCCAAAGAATCCTGGGAACTGTAGTTTGTTAAGGGGGAGGAGTGAGAGTTGTTTGGAGATCCCTATTGCCACTGTTCCCAGAGTTCCCTTTGAAAAGGGGGTTACTTGTTTAAACCAATCTGGGAACGGCAGCTCTGCGAGGGGAATAGGGGTCTCCTCACAATACTTACCACCCTTTATAAGCCACAGTTCCCAGGATGCTTTTTCATGCCTGTTTAAAGTAGTACGATGATGCTTTAAATGTATACCTCTGGGTATAGGGCGGTATATAAAATAATAAAATGATAATAGTAGTGCAGTCGGGTATCCAGACCTGAGTGAAAGGGGTTTTTTGGGGGGGGCTTTATTAGGGCCCCCAATCTCACTGCTCTCTGCAGTGAGGAACGATTGCTGAGGAATGATTTCAATAAAAGGTTAATATGAGGAAAAACCGCCATTTTAAAGTGCATCATATAGATAGATAGATAGATAGATAGATAGATAGATAGATAGATGATAGATAGATAGATAGATAGATATAGATATAGATATAGATATAGATATGGATATGCTAATTCCACACAGGGTAATCAGATGCTGTGTTTAAGGAAGGCTGTGAAGAAATCCACAGAAGAAGCGGAATATGCTTTATAAACCAGAGGACAAAATGCAAAGGGGGTGGGGAGAAGCAAGAGAGTGGGAGAGAGAGCAAGTAATAGAGAAAACAGACAAAGAAACTGTGAGGGAGAGAGGAAGGGAAGGAATAAAGTTGAGAGGCCAATATTGGGGGAGGATAGCTCCTCTAGGCAGTTGGTGAAATCATCTCCCTCTAAAGGCCTTTCGGCACAATCACACGGAGAAAGCCACAAGTGCCTCATCCAAAGGCATTGTTCAGTGACACAGCGCATCCTGCTATGTGCATGTACTGTATCTGAGGGGAAGGTACCATTGAAAGGGGGGGGGTCAACATGCTGCAGATTCATTCCTTTTGAAATGTCTGACTAGATGTGTTCACCCACAGGCAGAAACTCTATTCTGAGGCACCAGGAGGGCACCATGCATGCACAGCTCTTGACGCCCACTGGTGTGGTTCTTTTTTTTGGGGGGGGGGTAGGTGGAGCTCTGGAAAAGCCCCTGTTTCGACCCCTTCATATTGTCCCATTCCGAAAGCAATATTCACTGTCAAGAATCTCAGTCACATTTCCCCATAGACAAATATGTGGCACCCACCAAAGTGGAAAAGTGGAGCTTTTCTAGCACAAAATTGCAGCCTCTCCAGAGGCAAAACTTGTGTTTCTGCTGATCTCAGGGATATGAAGAATTACAAAACTTTTAGAAGACATCTGAAGGCAGCCCTGTTGAGGGAACTTTTTAATGGATGACTGTCACGATCTGGTTTACTACTCGGCTTAATCAGGGGCGTAGGAAGGGGGCGGTGGGGACGGACTGCCCCAGGTGCCCTCACTGAGGGAACTGACATTCGGCGTGCCGCCTGTGACTCCCAAGCCTACCCCGAGCTGTCGGGGTTAGGGGGGAGCTGTGCTGCTTTGCCGGTGGCATTCCCCCCCTTCCCCCTTGGGGGAGGCTTGGGAGTCGTGGGCGGGTGGTGTGCCGAATGTCCGCCATAGGTAGCTTGCTCCGTCCCCATGAGCAGCTTGCTCCACCCCTGGCTGTAGGGCACGTGTGCTGCTCTGGGCACCCGAGCGGCGATCCTACACCTAGGAGGGCACCCTCCGTGCCACACACTCCTTGGGAGCATGCCCACCCTGGGCAGTGTGGACATTTGCTCCGCTGCTGGGCTTAATTAGGCAGCAAGCAGACTCCTTCAGTTTTCAAGCAGTTTACAGCAATTACACTCAGCCCTTCCCAGCTACTGGCTCCTTTTCAATACATTGAGGCGTCTGGACTATGACTCCTCCTCCAACAGGATAACTTCCAGGATCCCTCCCCTTCCGCTTCTTTGATTGACATCTTTCTTTGACCCTCGTTAGCCTACGAGCACAGGGAGATTCCTGTTGACTTCCTGCCCCTTCATCTCATGAATTCCTCCCCTTCCTGGTCGTTACCAGAGATTTCTTATCAGTATCTGAGCTTGTCGTCAGCCCTAGTACACTTCCCAGAGAATTTCTCTCCTCTTCTTCGACAGAAGAAAGGAGCGGGGTTGAGAGGAGCTGCCTTCAAACTACTGGGAAGGAAGGAAAAATACCTTGCTGTCTCTCTGAAGATCCCTGTCTCTGGCAATCTCTAGTTCACTGTCCCCTTCATCATCTCCATCGTCGCTCTGGGGAGCCATATCTCTGACAATGACATTTTATGTTTTTATATTTTGCTGTAAGCCGACCAAAGTGGCTGGAGAAACCCAACCAGATGGGCAGAGTATAAACAGTAAATAATAATAATAATAATAATAATAATAATAATAATAATAATAATAATATCTATTACATTACAATCTGACACTGGTTATACGCTTGGCATAATTTTATCCTCTCTCCTGATCATAGTTATTTCTAGCGGTGCACTAACAGTAATAACTGCAATTAGAAAGTAGACACAATAAGCTAAATCCATTGGTGTTCAATTAGCATTAGTAAATACACATGAGGTCAGAATTCATGGACTCTAGGAGTCATCTTTACAGAGCTCCCTAAAACCTGTTCTTTTAAGAGACTTCTCACAGAGCTACAAGAATTGTAGGCCCCTAACAGCTCCCCGTGAATCCAATGATCTATAATTCCCAGGATTCTTTGCCGGAAACCGTGGCTGTTAACATGATACAATAACAGTCTAAATGTATGGTGAGAATGTTGCCCAGATTCCAGGGTCACGAAAGCATTTGTATGGGACAATTCTTTTTTTTACTGAGGCCGTTAATCCTAGGCAGGACCTTGTAGGCTACCTAATCTAACTCTTTCCTCAGTGCAGGAAATCCAGAGCTTGAGCACCATCAACACCAGATGGCTGAAGACCTCTAGCAAGGGAGGTAAAGTAAAGGTAAAGGGACCCTTGATTATTAGGTCCAGTCATGGCCGACTCTGGGGTTGCGGCACTCATCTTGCTTTATTGGCCAAGGGAGCCGGTATACAGCTTCCAGGTCATGTGGCCAGCATGACTAAGCCACTTCTGGTGAACCAGAGCAGTGCACGGAAACGCCGTTTACCTTCCCGCTGGAGTGGTACTTATTTATCTACTTGCACTTTGACGTGCTTTCAAACTGCTAGGTTGGCAGAAGCAGGGACTGAGCAACAGGGGCTCACCCCATTGCAGGGATTCGAACCACTGACTTTCTGATTGGCAAGTCCTAGGCTCTGTGGTTTAACCCACAGCTCCACCCGCGTCCCTTAGCAAGGGAGAGTCCATGGCTAATTGGTCCCACTGTTGAGTTGCTCTTAGTGAAGAGATGGAGTTCAGTGGTAGAGCATCTGCTTTGCATACAGAAAGTCTCAAGTTCATTTCCCAGCATCTCTAGCTAGGGCTGGGGGAGACCCCCATACAACCCCTGGAGAGCCACTGCCCACCAGTGCAAACAGTATTTAGCCAGCTGTACTCAGTATAAGGCAATAATCACCTGTGTGCCTAAGAACTTTCTCCCAATAACAGAATCAAATGTAATTTACCGTATTTTTCTCCCCATAGGACACACCGGCCCATAGGACGCACCTAGTGTTTTTGGGGGGAAATAAAGAAAAAAAATCCCCCCCAGGCGCTTGTGGGGCCAGCAGCGGGGAGAAGCGCTCTTCTCCCCACCGCCAGCCTTCAGACCAGGTCCAGGGACAGCGACGGGGAGAAGCACGCGTCTCCCCGCCGTCAGCCTCCAAACCACACCGGGAGACAGCGGGATGGGGGCGTTCCACCTCCCCGCTGTCCCCCGAGCTTGTGGGGCTGGTGCTGGGGCTCTCCTGAAGCCTGGAGAGCGAGAGGGGTCGGTGCGCACTGACCCCTCTCGCTCTTCAGGCTTCAGCGAAAGCCTGCATTTGCCCCAATAGGACGCACACACATTTCCCCTTCATTTTTGGAGGGGGAAAAGTGCATCCTATAGGGTGAAAAATACTGTACCCCCTATGTAAGTAAAGCCCATTAATCCCCGTGCCCTAGGTCAACAGAGAACATGCCTATGCCTCCTCCTTCATCTCCCAAGGCAGATGGATGCCAACCAACAAGGAACGCCTCGTGGACTTTCTTGCTATGAAAAGATTTCCTTGTGGTTTTCAATGTTGAAAAGGACTCAGCCACGTAGACTGAGTCGGAGGAGCTGGGGGATGCGGGGCAAGTGTTTAAAGCCCAATCTCTTGGCTGGAGTACAGTTCACATCCCTTTTAAGGAAAGGAAACGCTGGCAAGTTGGACGAAGTAGAGAGAATCTGGTGTCGTTTTTCAGCTGTTGCAACGAAAGGGGGTGTAAGCAAGCGTGGAATGACAGATACTGTAAGCAAGCAGCTCACACACCCAGTGAATCCAACGCAGAAGGGGAAACGGGATTTGTATAAAAGATGGATTCTGTTCACACCCAGTTCCCCCCTCCACATCTTCTTCCCATGCCCACAGATTCTTCTGAGTGCCTCTTTACCCAATTCTCCTTCCCGCTTTGCCTCTGAAAAAGCAAAGTATTTCTCTACCATTTTTGCTGTTCCTTTTCCACTCCCTCTCTCCCTCTATAGCTGACCCACATAGCTTTAACAGACCATAGTTCTGGTTTTGCCAGCGAGAAGTCAGCCATCAAGAAGCTGCCATAAGGTTTTCATTAAGACACCTTTTTGGGGGGAGTTTAATGGGAGGAGAAGTTTTTAAAGTGACAGTAAGAAGTCTACCAACCCAGATCCCTTTTGAAAAGACAACTGGATTTAACCAAGAAAGGAGCACCTGCAATTCCACCTAAATTAAAAGTTGAGATGATTCGCCATGCTGCTTTATGCAAACCTAATAAGGGTGGGGGATTTTTTTTCAAGGCTGAAGATTGTTAAACCAACTGACAATGAAATACACACACGTCTTTTAATTTTGGGGAGCACATTCACACATGAGACCCATTCCCTCACTCCCAAGCCGTTCTGGTCTCCATTTCCATCCAGGAATGGGGCAGAAAATGGATTCTGTCTGCATATAAAAGCCAACCTACCTAATTTGCACTTTCTGAAACAATATGCAAACCGAGATACAGCTGTCCTTTGAAATGTGCACATCTCTGAATTTTGCAATGCAGTTCTCCAGCCGAAAAATGTGTCCAAAATGCACATACTAAGGTAAAGTGTGCATAGAAATGTATATATCAGTGATAATAATATGCAGAGAAAACCACTGTGGGTAGCCAATGTGATGTAATAATAATAATAATAATAATAATAATAATAATAATTTATTTATATCCCTGCCCATCTGGCTGGTGTTCTCCAGATGTTGCTGGACTCCAACTCCCATCAGCCCCAGCCAGTATGGTCAATGGTCAGGGATGGTGGGAGTTGTAGTCAAACAGCATCAGGAGAGCACCACATTGGCTACCTCTGTCTTATACCATCACTGGGAGCCTTACTCCGCATACTGTGTGCTGCTTGGGGTGGCCAAGTGTCTACTTTACAGAGGACGGTCCTCTATTTGAAGGGCTGTCTGAGGGCAGTCCTCTGTTTGAAAGAGCCCACTGTTGAAAGGGCTGCACAATTTAAGTCCAGTTTAAAGATAAAGAAACATAAGAAGGAAGATGTCACCCACAAACAGGATCTGAAAATGAGACTGGGTAGGTAGACTCTCAGAGCATCTCGTCACACTCTTCCTGCTCTCGTATTTCTATGTAAATTATAGTCCTTGATTCGCATCTAAATTTATACACATAAATTAGAATGCAAATCTTATGTAAATCAATGTCTTCCTTCCCTGATGAAGTGTTTCCTGGGGGGGGGGGGGTTTGGCAATGCATAAATGCCCCCTCTTCACGGGTGCTGTGCATACAGCAGCTTCTAGGACCGGAGACAAGAGAAAAGTCCATCTGCCTGAACTCTCGACAATGAATCGAATCCCAAGCCTCTTTGTTATATTTTTAACTCTCTCCTTTTCATCTTATAACCTCACTTGGGTAAATCAAACCGCCCCATATTACAGGGTGTATCCAACTTCAGCAGAACCCTGAAGCCAATTGTTTTGAAAGCAATTTTCCAAAGAGGACTGCCTCGCTTCCCTTTCAGAGAGGGAGAATGCCACGTCAATCTCTGGTTTCAAATGCCGAGAAAAACCCTCTCTCATTGCTTTTGCAGCTCTTTATGTGGTTCTGGGTGGTAACTTCCTCCTGGAGGTTTCTCCCTACCCACCCCCACGTCTGCAGAGCTTTCCATAATTGTACATCACCGTTATGCAGAGAAAAAAATGCCTCTGAAAAGCCAAAAATGAACCACAGGGACCACCTAGTGTTCTTTATGCTGTACTTTCCACACACAAAATATGCAAGGCAATTTGAAAATAAGGCCCTTGTGTTTCTTTCAGACAATACTCTGCTGGGGTGTGTATGTGTGGAAATGAGTGCTACAAACTGACGCTGTATATACTCTCCCCCCTCCAGTATTATCTGTGTCAATGCTGACCTACGTAACACCGATCCACAGTTTTGCCCAAGCAGCACACAAGTGGGGGGAAAACGAGATGGAGCATAAACTTCAGCACCCTGAAAATCTTAGTGAGACAGAGGAAAGTACCTTATACAGTGGTACCTTGGTTCTCAAATGCCTTGGTATTTGAACAACTTGGAACCCAAACACTGCAAGCCCAGAAGTAAGTGTTCTGGTTTGCGAACTTTTTTGGAAGCTGAACTTGCTCCGTTTTGAGTGTTACGCTTCCAATTTGAGTGTTACGTTGAGGTCTGTCTCTCTTTGCTATTTATTTTGCGTTTTTGTTTTTGCGGCTTTTTGTGTGACTGTGTGGAACCCAGTTCAGCTACTGATTGATTGATTGATTGATTGTGTGACTGCAGTACATTGTTAATTGCTTTCATTTTATGGATCAATGGTCTCGTTAGATAGTAAAATTCATGTTAAATTGCCATTTTGTTGTTGTTGTTTAGTCGTTTAGTCTTGTCTGACTCTTCATGACCCCATGGACCAGAGCACACCAGGCACTCTTGTCTTCCACTGCCTCCCACAGTTTGGTCGAACTCATGCTGGTAGCTTTGAGAACACTGTCCAACCATCTCGTCCTCTGTCATCCCCTTTTCCTTGTGCTCTCCATCTTTCCCAACATCAGGGTCTTTTCCAGGGAGTCTTCTCTTCTCATGAGGTGGCCAAAGTACTGGAGCCTCAGCTTCAGGATCTGTCCTTCTAGAGAGTACTCAGGGCTGATTTCCTTAAGAATGGAGAGGTTTGATCTTCTTGCAGTCCATGGGACTCTCAAGAGTCTCCTCCAGCACCATAATTCAAAAGCATCAATTCTTTGGTGATCAGCCTTCTTTATGGTCTAGCTCTCACTTCCAGACATCCCTACTGGGAAAACCATAGATTTAACTATACAGACCTTTGTTGGCAAAGTGATGTCTCTGCTTTTTAAGATGCTGTCTAGGTTTGCCGTTTTAGGGGTTGGTTTTAAAAGTCTGGAACGGATTAATCCAATTTGGCATTACTTTCTATGGTTTTGGAACAGACTTCTGGAACAGATTAAGTTTGAGAACCAAGGTACCACTGTATTGAGGCGCACCATTGGTCCATTGAGTTCACATATTGTGAACACTGTCTGTCAGGGACTTGCTAGGATTTCAGACAGGACGATTTACAAGCCCTGCCTGGAGATGCCGGAGACTGAACCTGAAAACCTTCCGCATGCATGACGCTGAGCTACAGCCCCTTCCACGAAAATTTGGTGCAAAAATGAGCCAGGCTGGTGCTGAAGGGTTCTGTGGCTTGTGGTTGCTTGGCATGTGCAAAAGATGTGTATCCTTTAGCATGTAACTGTGGCACATTTCAGATTCTCTGAAGATAAGTGGTGACCTTGGATCCGAAGAACGAAGGGCAGAGATGCCTTATGCAGGACCATCTGCATCCTGGCTGGGAACCTGTGGCCCTTCAGGTGTCGCTGAACTCCACCTCTCATCACCACTGGCCATTGGCTCTGAGGTTGATGGGAGCTGGAGGTCCACAGGGTCCTCACCCGAGAGGTGATGATGATGTGGGAGCAGTGAGCTTTGGCTGATCAGGGCATCTACATACGCTCTGTCTCCAGCTGTGCTTAACCTGCCTGTTTGTAAATAAAGACGAATACTGCAAAATGGTAATCAGCGTAAACACAGCTTCAGTAAGAAAGATATGAAAAGGAGATGACAGAGAGGGATGTCGCTGGCAATGATTCACAAGACAAAATGTCCCAAGGCTCTCTCCTCCCTCCTTTCCTCTTTCTCTTAAGTCCCCTCCCAGAAATGCACCTGAAGGAGCTTTCCGAACTTTGAACATGCAGAAACTTGCTCACAGTGCGAAGAAAATAAATTCAGATTTGCTCTCAATCTCAGCAAAGGGTATGTATGCTCCAGGGCAAATCGTATGCACATAGCAAGTTCACCCTTTCGGCCGTCTCTCTTACCAGAAGGGGGAGGAAACCCAGAGTGTGTGATCCAGTCAAAATGCTTCATTTTAATGGGAGAGTTAAGGATGCAAAATCTAAAAGAACCGATAGATAGAGCACACATTCAGAGTTATCATTAGCTGTTTTTAAAATGACATTATCTGACATGAGGAAAAATTTGTCAGTTTGTTTTCCATACCGGTTTGTGGTTTGTGGGTTTTTTAAAGTCCTTGTGTAAATGTTTCAGCATCGTAGTGCAAAATTCTCCATGTATACACAATTTTAGGGACGCGGGTGGCGCTGTGGGTAAAACCTCAGTGCCTAGGACTTGCTGATCGTATGGTCGGCAGGTTCGAATCCCCGCGGCGGGGTGAGCTCCTGTCTTTCGGTCCCAGCTCCTGCCCACCTAGCAGTTCGAAAGCACCCCTAAGTGCAAGTAGATAAATAGGTACCGCTTTATAGCGGGAAGGTAAACGGCGTTTCCGTGTGCTGCGCTGGTGCTGGCTCGCCAGAGCAGCTTCATCACACTGGCCACGTGACCCAGAAGTGTCTCTGGACAGCGCTGGCCCCCGGCCTCTTAAGAGTCGGACATGACTGGCCCGTACGGGCAGGGGTACCTTTACCTTTACCTTTATACACAATTTTGTATGCAATTTTATTTTATGCAATACATTTCTGTATGCTATTTTCAGTTATATTTGTGTTTATATGCACACTTTACCTTAGGATATGCATGTCTGTGCACAGAATTTGGCTGGAGAGCTCCATTGCAAAATTCAGCGAGGTACAAATTTCAAAGGATGGCTGTACAACTTAATTCGTTCCAGAGGTCCGTTCTTAACCTGAAACTGTTCTTAACATGAGGTACCACTTTAGCTAATGGGGCCTCCCGCTGCTGCCGCACCACCTTCGCACGATTTCTGTTCTCATCCTGAAGCAAAGTTCTTAACCTGAGGTACTATTTCTGGGTTAGCAGAGTCTGTAACCTGAATCGTCTGTAACCCGAGGTACCACTGTGCTTCAGTTTGCCTATTGTTTCAGAAAGTGTGAATTAGGTGGATTCACTTTTAAATGTGGATTGAACTGATTCCCCTCCCCCCCTTCCATCTGTAGATTGAAGTGGAGACACGGATAGCTTTTGAAAGGGGAAAGGGTCTCACATGTGAATCTGGAGAACTGCATTGCATGATTCATAGAAATGCAAATGTATGTGTTTTGGTTCACATGCTGTTTTGAAAAGGGCAACTTAGGTAAATGCAAACTGAATCAAATTTATCCCCCATTCTTAGACATGAATATATTATGCTGCAAATCGAATATACTTCTACTTTAATATGCCCATGTTTTCTCTCTAGCTACAATACAGAGATTAGTAAAAATGTTTGAGGGTTATACATGCTGCAGTTGCCTGCCACACCACATGGTGTCTATATTGTCACAGGAAAAAAAAAAGAGTGTTAATTTTAACACTGCCTTACAAAAGAGAGATTGGGCAGCAGGGGAGAGGAAGGGAATCAAATTTAGATTATAATCATTGTCCGGAGAATCTGCTTTTCGAAACCTTTTTTTGCCACCCACTCTCAACTAGGAAGGTCACCGGTGGGGCACCACACATGAATGTTATTATGTATATGTGAATATTCTTTGGTCTCATCTGTTCAGTTTTTGTTACTAAGAGCACCGTAGTTATGCCTGGGATCTGGATTAAGCTTCAGTTTATTAGTCTGTATCTAGCCTATGACCACTTTCCCAAATTCCACTAGAGAGGGGGACCTTATCTTTCGTTCTGCTGGTATCTCACAAGAAGCTGCCATATGCTTGCTTTGACTCTTTGTCCATCTTGCCTAGTATTATAACAGGGGTTAGCAACCTTTTTCAGCCGTGGGCCGGTCCACCATCCCTCAGACCATGTGGTGGGCAGGACTACCTTTTTTTTGGGGGGGATGAACAAATTCCTATGCCCCACAAATAACCCAGAGATGCATTTGAAATAAAAGGACACATTCTACTCATGTAAAAACAAGCTGATTCCCAGACCACCCGCAGGCCAGATTTAGAAGGTGATTGGGCTGCATCTGGCCCCCAGGCCTTAGGTTGCCTACCCCTGTATTATATGATCTTTGCAAGGCAGTTCTCCAGGAACTGGAATATGTACATAAAAATTGCACAGGCTAGGGGAAAATATGCATTAAAAGGGACATATCAACCAATCTTACATACAAAAGGGGGGGGAGGGAATCCTTTGCAAAATTGTGTCTATTAGGGAAAATTCCATGCAAATGTATATGTTTGGGAGAAAATTGCACTAAAATGCTGGCAAATTTTCACAAGGACTTGAAAGAAAAGTGAAAACTGATGTAGAAATTTGGAGAGACAAACCTGAGACTGGAAAAAAATGAGAAACCAAAACTGACAGATTTGCCTATCCCTGATCCTAAAACTTTTTTTTTACAAAAAGCCTAACTACTTGTTAGGAGCAGCTGAGCTGAATGGCACAGCATTGCAGCATTGCATCTGAAGCCCTGTCACTCATGCAGACCAGAGTGAAGTGGGAGAGTAATTGTCTTGAGACTCTGATTAGTCCCATCATTGGTACTTGAACTGGGTTAACTTGGGTTAGGATCCAGTGGAGTCTTGGCCAACCCAGCTTCCCTTTTCCTCCAAAGCATCCTGATTCATGGACTACTGCCTACATGGACAGTACAAGTGGTTGTTTTCGCCTGCGCTTTCTTTGGGTGCAGCAGGGTCCATTGGGCTGGCAGGGTGGAATGGAGGGGCATGTTTGCCACATCCAAAGCCCACCAGCATGGCAGCTCAGGGGTTTAGGTTGGCTTTGCCCAACACTTTAAAAGGTTCCCACTTGGAGCCAAAAGTATTTGGGGGGAACCATCACCTGGGGAGGAATTCCAGAGACAAGGTGCCACAACAGACCCCATCACCTGTCACTACCAACTTCACATCCAAAGTTGGAGGGAGGGAAGTTGATGCAAGTCATCTTAGCTTCTGGACTGGAACTTTGTCATCACAACAAAAGCACCTAACCTGATAGGAGTGTTTGATATGGAATGTTCTCTCTGAAGGAGGAGGGAGGGAACACTCCAAGACATTATTTACAGAGGTGTTTCAATACAGGTACACTTATATGTTAAGTCCACACTTGATGCCCTTGCTTCAGTGCTTATCAAAGTAATCACACCATGAAGAGCTGCCATTAGATGGTCTTCAGATCACTTCCCGCTAATTAACATTATGCCACCCATTGTTTAACTTAATCACAGAGCTTCTCCAAGCAACATTTCTTACCATATTTAATATGTTAGCGTGGAAATAATGAGTCGTGCAGCACAAATGTTGGAAGAAACCCATGGCCTTCTCTTCACAGCCATGAGTCATTTGAAACAACAATAATAAAAACACTCCAAGCATTGATCTGTCTAGAGGGACACTGTTTTTTCACACAGTGCACAAGGTCTCAAGAAAAGAGGGCATGACGAATCTGAATTACTTGTGAGATCTCTTCTCTCCCAATGCAGCAAGGGAAGTTCTTTAGTGAAGTGCATTTTTTCCCTCTTTAAAAAGGGAGAGAATTATAATGAGGAAAGCAGAGGTTGCAGGGAAGAGTTTGGGAAGGGAATATGCTTTGATATTCTTCACCTGTTTTCGCACAGTCCAGTTTACTTTTAATCTGGACCAGGCATGGGAAACACATGGGCCTAGTGAGGCCTGGTTTAGGTAACAGCATAGAACCCAACTCCTAGGAGCCGAGGTCCCATCGCCTCCGCAATAAAATATTTGAAGGGACAGCCTCCCCACCCCCCAAGTTGATGGGCATTGCCATCCAAATGGTGTGTGTGCACCACACCTTGTGATTGATTATGTGGGGTGGGGCTTACTTGCCTCCCCCCCAATATTGTATTCAAGTTGGCACCCCTGGGTTCCAGTTTGGCCTGCTGAGCCATTTCCCCCAAACCACATCCACCTTCCACAATCTGGAAGCAGTTAGAGCCATAGCTGGCAACCAACAATTGGGTGCCTTAAAGTTTAGGTTAGATTCCTGCAGGTGGTTGCATGAGGACCCTTTGGCTAGTATCCATAGGGCAGGCATAGGCAAACTCAGCCCTCCAGATGTTTTGGGACTACAGTTCCCATCATCCCTGACCACTGGTCCTGTTAGCTAAGGATGATGGGACTTGTACAGTCATACCTCATGTTACATCCTCTTCATGTTACGTTCTTTCAGGTTACGTCCCACGGTGACCCGGAGGTACCGGAAAGGGTTACTTCCGGGTTTCGCCACTTGCGCATGCGCAGAAGTGCAAAATGATGTCACGCGCATGTGCAGAAGTGGCTAATCGCAACCTGAGCGTGCGCAGATGCGCCACTGCAGGTTGCACTCTTTTCATGTTGCGAACGGGCCTCTGGAACAGATCCTGTTCACAACCACAGGTACCACTGTAGTCCCAAAACATCTGGAGGGCCGAGTTTGCCTATGCCTGCCATAGGGTTGCCAGACCTCCTGGTCTGGCCTGCAGTTTCCTGGTTTGTCTGGACCTGCTCCCTTGCCCCCTGATCTTTTTTTTTTTAGGGGATCAGGCCCTCTCAATGTTCAGAGGTCACTGTTCATCAGGACATTGTGCCACGTTGTGGGCGTGACATCAGGACATTGCATCAGAGCCCCTCAATCGTCCGGAGAAGCTGGTGCCTCTGCCTCTCTTACACTGATGCCTAGTCTTTCCATGTGCATATTTTTAGGCTGTATGTCCCGGAGGTTTTGAAGTGGTGAACAGCCCACTAAGCCCACTTAAGCCCACTAATCAGAGTTAGCCAGGACCTGTGTCAGGGGTTAGCATTGTTGAATATCTGCCATAGGGACCCTGCTCCTGACCCCCAAATCCCTCTGGCCCTCATCCTTCTGCTACCTGTTCATCTACCCTCTTCAAGCATGCAAGTAGTGACAAGAGCAAAGAGGGACAACTTCTCTGTGTGGGTAGGTATCTTCTGCCTTTCGCTTCAGGGCAGCAATATCCAGAGGACAGGGCAAGCAAAGGAGCAATGATGTCAGTGGCAAGTGATGAAAGTGATAATGATACCGGCCCAAAGTCTTCCCACCTGCATTAGAAATAAATTAATCTGGAGCCAATACTTAATAAGCATTAGTATAAGGCTGGAAGAAAAATCCAGGTTTGGGCAATAATTGCCCAAATAGGTGGTCTTCTTCTTCTTCTTCTTCTTCTTCTTCTTCTTCTTCTTCTTCTTCTTCTTCTTCTTCTTCTATCACTCATAGCCGAGTAAGATTGTCTTCCATGAACACGGTCTTAACAGTGAGTCCGTAAGTGACTGTGGAGGCCAATTCTGGATCCACATGTCCTTCCACAGTGGGGATATAGATTTCTGAGCAGGAATTGATTACAGTGAGGGTTTGCCCAGCGTGCCTTCCTCTTAGCACATTTCTCCCTTTCACCCTGAGTTCGCCGTCTTCAAAGCCCATGACACCTTTGGTAAAGACTGTTCTCCAATTGGAGCGTTCGAAGGCCAGGGTTTCCCAGTTGGTGTTTACACTACATTTTTTAAGATTTGCCTTGAGAGATTCTTTGAACCTCTTTTGTTGACCACCAGCATTACACTTTCCATTTTTAATTTTGGAATAGAGTAGTTGCTTTGGAAGACGATCATCAGGCATCCTCACAACATGACTAGTCCAACGAAGTTGATGTTGAAGAGTCATTGCTTTGACACTGGTGATTTTTGCTTCTTCCAGGACACTGGCATTGGTTCGCCTGTCTTCCCAAGTGATGTGTAAATTTTTTTGGAGACATTGTTGATGGAATCTTTCAAGGAGTTGGGGGTGGCGTTTTTAAGTGGTCCATGTTTCACAAGCATGCCTCTGTAGACCAATTTGTTGGGAATCACAAGTGGAGAGACCGATGTCCCATGGACATCTGCTGGCCACTGTGAGAACAGGATGCCAGACTAGATGATCCTTTGATCCGATGTAGCAAGGCTCATCTACTTGTACGTTAAGACACAGACATTTCATATTGGAGAAGTGGAAGAACAGCACCCTCTCGTGGTAGCATGCGTTCCACAAAATAAGATTATCTAGGTTCTTATCTGTACATTGACATTTTGTTAAAATAAAAACCAAGTTTGCTTTGACAGATCACTCCCTGATAGTCATTTCCGACCCTCTCATATCTACAGACATCAAGACATGGGGTTCAGGTATTATTTATAATTTCGCTGGGGTCACGCTGGAGCATAAAGAACAAGGAGACACCTCGGTCTGTTGTAGCTATTAAAATGCAACACTTGTCAGGGGGTTGTGTGTGCACAGTCCTAACATATGTCCAGGTGAAGAGTGTGTTTGTTTGTTTGTTTGTGTGTGTGTGTGTGTGTGTTCGTGATCTTGACTGATCCCTTCCCCATTGACGCTGTTGCTGTTCAACGTAACAAAGAGCACTCCAAAGTCCTAGGAAAAATACACGCATGCACACTCAGCACACATATACTGACCACCGATCAATAGAAATGCCTGATCTCAGATGGAGACGGCAAGCAGACAGGGACCACTAGCCAGAAAGAAAAGTGCAGATGGGTAGAAAATGGCTGCTGTTTAGGACCTCAGAGATTCCTGGTGTCTGAACAACCTGCTCATCAATCACAACTCTGACTGGCTCATTTCACAGAAATCATAGGAGGGAGCCCACATTTTGCTTCAGAACTTTCTTTCTAGAAAGGTTAGAGACTTATGTTAAAACAAAAACAAAAAACCTTACAGTCTGGGGCCACCTCTTTGTAGATCCCCAGAGCTCCTGGTGCTGCCTCTATGACTGTTATCTATGATGCTCTTCAACAAGAGGTTCTGCTATGAGTAACTCCTCAAAAAGAAAAGGGTCACTGGCATCTTTAATTTTTTTGGGGGGGGCAGGGAATCCTGTTTATTATGTGTGGGAACCATAGGTGCTGATTTTCCCCCTGTGGAGACAAAATCAGGCTATTGGTACTTAAAATTCACATTGCATGAATCTCCGTGATTTAAAAAAAAGTTATTCATGTTTCAAAAAGGCTGACAAGTTAATTGCACACTTCAGGCTGCGACATCCTTGAAAGTCCCAATTAAACAGACATCCTTCTTTTCAGCGGTTACGTTGCCAGGGGTGCTGTGAGGGGTTGATTTCGGATGACTGAACTGCTTCGCATTTTTCATCTGGAGGGTTTGGAGCTCATCCCGTTTTTCAGCAATAAATCATAACCTCTCACTTCCCAGGTCTCCGATGTGACCACGGACCTCACATTAAAATATAAATGTGCATACTTAATGTGAAGTGTCCTCTAGTCATTAATTCTAGGACTATCCACAGAAGTGGAGGGAGCAGATACTGGTTCAGCAAAGGGCAGCAGCGTTTGGTAATAGGAAATTTGCAATATGTGCTGTGCTGGGTCTTTATATGACCTCCTTTTTCAAAATACAACACCCTCACCCAAAACTCTGTTATTTATCTGGTTAGTTTCTGCATTCTTGAAGGGCTCAATTCTTTAAATGCATGGACTAAATGTGGCAAAATAAAGCAGAATGATGTGTGGGCCAACCAGTCTAAATACACCACCAATGCGCTATTGTTGTGTCAATTGTGAGGTTGAATCCTGACAAGACAGAAGTACTGTTTTTGTGGGACAGGGGACAGGCAGGTGCGGAGGACTCCCTGGTCTTCAATGGGGTAACCCTGCCCCTGAAGGACCAGGTGCGCAGCCTGGGAGGCATTATGGACTCACAGCTGCCCATAGAGGTGCTGGTCAATTCTGTGTCCAGGGCAGCTGTCTATTAGCTCCATCTGGTATGCAGGCTGAGACCCTACCTGCCCACAGACTGTCTTGCCAAAGTGGTGCATGCTCTGGTTATCTCCTGCTTGGACTACTGCAATGCACTCAGTGGGGCTACCTTTGAAGGTGACCCAGAAACTCCAACTAATCCAGAATGCGGCAGCTAGACTGGTGACAGACTAGCTGCTGAGACCACATAACACTGGTCCTGAAAGACCTACATTAGCTCCCAGTACGTTTCCCAGCACAATTCAAAGTGTTTAATTGTGACCTTTAAAGCCCTAAACGGCCTCAGCCCAGTATACCTGAAGGAGTGTCTACACCCCCTATTGTTCAGTCTGCACACCGAGGTTCAGTTCTGAGGGCTTTTTGGCGGTTCCCTCACTGCGAGAAGTGAGGTTAAAGGGAACTAGGCAGAGGGCCTTCTCAGTAGTGGCGCCCACCCTGTGGAACGCCCTCCCATCAGATGTCAAGGAAATAAACCAGCTGAATTTTAGAAGACATCTGAAGGCAGCCCTGTTTAGGGAAGTTTTTAATGTTTGATGTGTTATCATGTTTTTAATATTCTGTTGGGAGCCGCCCAGAGTGGCTGGGGAAACCAAGCCAGATGGGCGGGGTATAAATAATGAATTATTATAATATTATTATAATGTTGTAGAATGCACCTGCAAAACCAAACCAAATACCAGTCTACAGGGTTTTCAAAAGACATTTTGTGCTCTAGCTACATCCACAAAATGTCTGGCTGTGGCTGTGGCTGTACACCCTTTGCCAATGGTCCTCCTTGTGACAGAATGGTTTCTATAGTTAGGATGAAGATTGTGCTAGGGTTTCCTTCCACCTGCTACAAGCTTGTCTCACAAGAGGCCTTTGCTTATCCTATAATGCAAAGGTGGCAGTAAAAGGCTCTTGCGTCTTGTTACTGAGTGTCACAGCCCTGATGCTGTGCTTAATTTTCTGAGAAAAGTCCAACAGGTTTGAAAAAGCTCCGCTGTGCTCTGTTCACGTATCATGCAATCACTATAGTCAGTGCTTTGTATGAGACAGTAAGGGTGGCCAAGGGTCCTGCTATAAAGAAAACAATCCTCTTGTTCAAAGGGCTTTCAGAGCCAGCCCTATTGTTAGGCAGACTGAGGCAGCCTGCCCCGGCAGGCTGGAGTGATGTTGAAGCACAACATAATGTGGGCAATTTAATCTATTATTGTTGTATTATTTATTGCCCTGCATGCAATGACAGGCTCTGGTGAATTGGGCGAACGAGACCAATAGTGGGTCCAATGGTCAAAAAGGCGGTTTCTGCACTTGCTGTAGAGGGAAATGAGGGGCAGATGGGGCTCATCAAGCTGGGAAGGTAGTCTATCTAGCAGAAGGAAAACTCCATTTCATTGGGACTTGCCCAGGAGACTCCCCTGCTCCCTGTTGCTCCAAATTTCTTTAAAGCATAAAATCTTCAGGGACAAAATAAATTTTCTGTTTTTTTCTGTGGGTTTTTTTATAGGTTTGTTGGTCTATAAATGCTTTTAAAAGTTTAATAAAAATGAAAGTTGGAAACCTCATTCCAGATCTACTTTAGGTTCAAAATGAAAACCAGCCACGGATTAAAGATTGCTTTGAGTAGATCAGGGTTCTGTCTATTCAGTTTCGAAATGCAATATTCACTATGGATAACCAAAGGGTGGAAAGCAAGCATTATTGTAAGTTGCTCTTGGTAAAAGTAGCACTTGATATTATATTGAATTGCCACACTGCTTCAGAATTCCAATTCATTCCTCTAAAACATATTCAAAATGCCTTTTATTCCTAATGTTCTACTGGTTTTCCATAGCTGCAAATACAAATTAACTCTGACCATGTGCCTGAGTTCCTCAATGGGCCAAGGGGTGGCAGCATTGAACCAGGCTGCATCTTAGTCCCAGGGTAAAGAAATACCTTCTTTTGTATGTTTGCGGGCAAATACGTCCGTGCCACTGTGCCAATATCATTCAAATATTAACCATCCAAGAGCCTTTGTAATGTCAATATCTCTGCACCTGAGCCAGGATTGCAAGTATGCATTCAAATAAGGACTGCTGTACAGTGGGGTGACCAAATTATCTCATTAGCCACACATAACAACTTCAGGGCAGCTCCAGAAAGTGAATAAAATATAATTTAATCACATTTCATTACGGGCATGTGCATGAAATAGAGACATTTGCTTCTCCCATCATTGATCACAGGCTAAATATAAGAAGGTGGCAGTAACGCAGCATCCCATGGCTGCTGCTGCTGCCCCACCCTTGGAACTGATAGTTGCCCAAGAGGACCAGCCTGCACTGGCAAGGTCTCAGTCCTCCTTGACAACTGGCTCAGAATGGCACTCAGGGCTGACCAAAAGAGCAGTAGCCTGGCTGTTGGCTCAAACCATTAGTTTTCCACCATTAGTAGCGGGTGGCACTGTGGGTTAAACCACAGAGCCTAGGACTCGCCAATCAGAAGGTCAGCGGTTCAAATCCCCATGATGGGGTGAGCTCCCATTGCTCTGTCCCAGCTCCTGCCAACCTAGCAGTTCGAAAGCACAAAGTGCAAGTAGATAAATAGGTATCACTCCGGCAGGATGATAAACGGCGTTTCCGTGCGCTGCTCTGGTTCGCCAGAAGCAGCTTAGTCATGCTGGCCACATGACCCAGAAGCTGTACGCCAGCTCCCTCGGCCAATAAAGCGAGATGAACGTTGCAACCCCAGAGTCGGCCACGACTGGACCTAATGGTCAGGGGTCCCTTTACCTTTACCTAGAAAGTTCTTAACTTTGCAGAAGCTTTTCACTGGGCCCCTTACCTGACCTCCTGCAGCAGAGTCAGTGGACGCTGACAAGAGTCTGCGTGCCTTGCAATTCTGGCCCATTGGCAGATTGCAGTTTGGTCCGCTCTGGGCTGATTCACACACATGTGTTCCTCACTTGGCTTGTATGTGAGAAGGCGTCGTCACAGGTCTAACACCGCAAATAGAACTCTGCATACCACAACAGTTCTTCAACATACCACAACAGTTCTTTCACACCTTCAATTCAGCTGCACACTATGAAATGCTGAATCGTAAGGTGATGGCAAATCACGTGATGAGTGGTGCATTTGTGAAGCAGCGCTGAGATCTCTTGCTGGAGAACGAGCCACTTTAAAGGCATTGTGTATCTTTAAAGACCTGATGTATCAATGGCTGAATGCAGGTGTGTAGGGCACAAACTCCTTTGGCCACATGGCTTGGATAACATGTCCAGATCAGATATCTGATAGGGAAGCTGTCAATCCTGGACTAATAGGACATGAGGAATCTTGATAACCGGGAAAGCATGTTGAGTGAGGGCTGGGCTTGTGAGCTATCCTCTGCTATAAAGTGTGAGTCAGGAAGTCCATTACTTGGCAAGGCCTCCAGGCAGATTGATAAACCTACAGGTTGAACAACAGAAATCCATAACTCCCGTCTTCCATTATGGTTGGCTCTTTTGCATAAAGATGATGAGAATTGGGATACAACAAAATCTGAAGGGACACAGGTTCCCAATCCCTGATCTAAGATGTACAATTATTTCCTATGGGTTTACAAGTCTAACACCACCAAGCTGTGTTATTAAAACGCAATGGTTTGGATGAAATATAGGGCATGCTTAAGAGTCAACCGACTGAAATCACATGGACTTGATTGATTGATTTCAATCGCTCTACTCATGCTGAGGCAACGCCAAGCATGACTAAGACTAGTCCAGACATGATATCCAACTCCTATAGAATATTACACTACCTAGAATACAACTGTACTACTGTCAGAAATCTGCAAACAACTTACCTGTAAAGCAGAATAGCATTGATCCAAGTTACAGGACACTGCTCCCCTCATCAGGCTTCTAATGGAGGCAACATTGTTAAATAGAACAAAATTGTTGTGAATTATTATGAATGTTCTGTAGCTCAGTGGTAAGGTAAAGGTAAAGGGACCCCTGACCATTAGGTCCAGTATTGGCCGATTCTGGGGTTGCGGTGCTCATCTCACTTTATTGGCCGAGGGAGCCGGCGTACAGCTTCCGGGTCATGTGGCCAGCATGGCTAAGCCACTTCTGGCGAACAAGAGCAATGCACAGAAACGCCGTTTACCTTCCCGGCAGAGTGGTACCTATTTGACGTGCTTTCGAACTGCTAGGTTGGCAGGAGCAGGGACCGAGCAACGGGCGCTCACCCCGTCACGGGGATTCAAACTGCAGACCTTCTGATTGGCAAGTCCTAGGCTCTGTGGTTTAACCCACAGCGCCACCCGCGTCCCTAGCTCAGTGGTAGATAGTCCCAAATTCAATTCTGAGTTTCTCCAAGTAAGGCTGGGGGAGGGCCCTTCCTGGATTCCCGGAGAGCCACTGCTAGCCAGTGTAGACAATATTGAGCTAAATGGACAAATGTCCTGACTCAATTCAAGGTAGCTTCCTGTTTTCCTATGTTGCTATTCTATAATTTTCTTTTAAATTGATATTGTTGTTTTTGGTGCATGCTTTCATGGAAACTGCTTGGAGGTCTGCGTGATGTATTGGCACAGAAAAATCACAAATAAATAAAATCAATGTCCAGCCTACGTGTTAGGGTCATGTACGAATCAGCTCTCAGGCACACAGCTTATATAATGCGTTGTGTGCTTTCATATCTCAGGTCATTTACTGGTGAACTTCTGTAAACAACTGGGAGGTTTTATCCAATACAACATAAAATGATCTGATCCATTTCATGTCTCTGTTTAAGCAGATAAAGCCATTTCATGCAACAATTGCCTTCATTATTATTATTTTTTACAGTGCATTGCAGAGTTTAAATAAAAGCTGTGCGTCTGACTGTTGTTTTTTAAAATTACATGCAGAGTATACCGTAGATGCATAAATGAGTTACTATTCACAGGTTTCCTAGCAACAAACATAATGCAGCAAGTAGTATGTGAGGCTGGTATGTACATTTTTTGGGGGGAGGAACCTCTATAAATAGGAATGAGTCAATGTATCTGCAAGGTTAGGGGGTCACTTGGTAATTATAATGCCTGCAACGAGTGAAAATTGGCATTTTAAGCAGCCCAGTAAGAAAACAGAAGAGTTCTGCTAGATTAGGCCAAAGATCCATCTAGTTCAGCATCTTGTTCTTACAGTGGTCAGTCAGATACATCTGGGAAGCCTGAAACAGGACCTGAGAACAACCACACTGTGATTCCCAGCATACAGCCTCCAACAGTGGAGGAGGAACACAGCTATTGTGTCTGGTAGCTGTTGATAGCTCTTATCATCCATAAATTTGTCTCATCCTCTTTTAAAGCCATCAAAGAAGGTAAGGATGAGGATGTGGAAAGGGCAGAGAGCCAGTGTGGTGTAGTGGTTAAGAGCGGTAGTCACATAATCTGGGAAACCGGGTTCGTGTCTCCGCTCCTCCACATACAGCTGCTGGGTGACCTTGGGCCAGTCACACTTCTCTGAAGTCTCTCAGCCCCACTCACCTCACAGAGTGTTTGTTGTGGGGGAGGAAGGGAAAGGAGAACGTTAGCCTCTTTGAGACTCCTGAAGGGGAGTGAAAGGCGGGATATCAAATCCAAACTCCTCTTCTTCTTCTTCTTCTTCTTCTTCTTCTTCTTCTTCTTCTTCTTCTTCTTCTTCTTCTTCTGTCTGTTAAAAGTGTGTCACGGGCCTTGGAGCAAGACTCCAGCAAAGAGCTCCAGGTCAATTACCTGCCATGCCGCTGGCTTCTGACACCTGTGAACTGGCTAGAGAGACACTAAGAAAATGCCAATGGGAGAAATAATTGCATGCCATATAATTAGCTGTGTAAATAATAAAAAATAAAAAATATGGTTCAAGGCCTGAAGGTAAGCTGTAGATCATGAATTAAAATGGATTAACTCATGATCAGCAAATTGCAGGTGTGGCATTGCATATTTAAATGCTCCCCAATTTTAAGAACATTTTAAGAACCATGCAACACAGAAAGCTGCCTTAGACTGAGACTAAGAAGGTCTCGTTTTCTACTCCACCCTGTATTCGCCACATGCAGGCCTGTTTCCATTCTCCTACAGGTCGTCTTCTGCCAAAAGCTACATTATTTGTCTCGCTGTCCACTGTTGCAAAATAATGTTCCTTACATAATTGACTCAATGAATTACATTGTCCACCCTGTCATTTCAGTGCAAGGAAACACAATGCAATGTAATAAATTGCATGTCATTTGCAGACCACAAGCAACAATAACAGTGAATACTGATTGCACTCACTGCATTGATTTCCCTTCTTGACATGGGATAACAACAACAACAAATTATTATTTATACCCCGCCCATCTGGCTGGGTTTCCCTAGCCACTCTGGGCAGCTTCCAACAGAACTCTAAAATGCAATAACCTATTAAACATTAAAAGCTTCCCCAAACAGAGCTGCCTTCAGATGTCTTCTAAAAGTCTGGCAGTTGTTTTTCTCTTTGACATCTGGTGGGAGGGCATTCCACAGAGCGGGTGCCACTACCAAGAAGGCCCTCTGCCTGGTTCCCTGTAACTTGGCCTCTCGCAGCGACCGGTGGGCCCTGGTGTTATATGGTCTTGGCGGTCCTCCTGGGCATAAGTAAACACTGGCAATTCCCCCTCGTGTTTCCATTGTCTTCCAGAATTCAACAGCCCTAAACCTTGGTCTATCTAGGTCACTATTGTGGCACTGTGTCTAAACCACCAAGCCTCTTGGGCTTGCCGATAGGAAGGTCTGCAGTTCAAATCCCCACAACAGGGTGAGTTCCAGTTGCTCTCTCCCGGCTCCTGCCAACCTACCAGTTTGAAAGCACACAAGTGCAAGTAGATAAATAGGTACTGCTCTGGCAGGAAGGTAGACGGTGTTTCCGTGGGCTCTGGCTTCTGTCACGGTGTTCTGTTGTGCCAGAAGCTGTTTAGTCATGCTGGCCACATGACATGGAAAGCTGTCTGTGGACAAAAGCTGGCTCCCTTGGCCTGAAAACGAGATGAGCACTGCAACCTCATAGTTGCCTTTGACTGGACTTAACTGTCCAGGGGTCCTTTACCTTATTTTTACATACTGACTAGGAGCCTCTCTTCAGAGCTTCAGACGGGGAGACTCTCCCAGTCCCAGCTGAGGATACTCTGGATTGAACAGAGGGCCCTCTGCAGACAAAACAGATGATCTGCCTGTGATCTATGGCCCTTCCCAATGATAACCCTGCACTATGAAAGCTAGCATGTTGGTGGTGGTGCTTGAGTTTTCTATGTGACCTGGATTTATTTTTGCTTTTTTCAAACATGAAGAAGAAGAAGAAGAAGAAGAGGAGGAGGAGGAGGAGTTTGGATTTGATATCCCGCTTTATCACTACCCTAAGGAGTCTCAAAGCGGCTAATATTCTCCTTTCCCTTCCTCCCCCACAACAAGCACTCTGTGAGGTGAGTGGGGCTGAGAGACTTCAGAGAAGTGTGACTGGCCCAAGGTCACCCAGCAGTTGCATGTGGAGGAGCGGGGAAGCGAACCCGATTCACCAGATTACGAGTCTACTGCTCTTAACCACTACACCACACTGGTTCTGAAAAGACTGCAGCTAAAAGTTACATAATCATTGTTCAAGAACTTGAATCATGAAGGTCTAGGCTGCTTCACTAGAATGAACTACACTTGCTGCCACATTATGCTTGGGAATTATTGTGTGTGTTTGCAATGTGTTGATTGAGTTCAGCCTCTCTTATGTTTTGGAGTTGTTTTTAATTAAGCAGATTCATCACCCAACACTCGGTTATTTTTGACAGCGTGGCATTTCTTTCTTCTTGACTTTCTTGAGCAGAACGCATTCTTGAAATCATCCTTACTGCTGATGAGGAGCTGAAGAGTCAAGCAGAACAGTCAATATAGAATCCTGGCTTAAACAAGGCAAATACACACAAATGCTACCAGTTCACTGAAGCGAGAGAGAGAAACATAGACAGAAGGTTCTTGCTTTTCAGGGACTTTTCAAGGTAGCTTGGAAACTGAACCAAAGATGATGATGATATTATATTTTGTTGGGCAACTTCCAACAAAATGTTAAAACAAAACAAAAAAACCCCTCACACATGAAAAACCTCCCTGTACAAGGCTGCCTTCAGATGTCTTCTAAAAGTCAGAGAGATGTTTATTTCCTTGACATCTGACAAGAGGGCTTTCCACAGGGTGGTCGCAGCTCTCAAGAAGGTCCTCTGCCTGGTTCCCTGTAACCTCACTTCTTGCAATGAGGGACTGCCAGAAGGCCTTCGGGTTGAACGCTGGATCAAATCCGCATTCGAGTCTTATGAATATAAGGCAGCTGAAACAATTAAGGAGAAACAGCAAGTCATAGAAATGCTGGAAAGCGGATGTCTGGCAGCAAGCCAGCTATTAGGTCTGATAACTGAATCAGAAGTGCCCTGCTCAGGCAGGAGATTCGGAAAAAGCAATCAGCGCTTGAACAGCTTCTCAGGCGGCCTTAATGAAGCCATTTGAGCAAAAGGAAATCTGTGAATGGTGGAGGCTGCTGCTACTGAAACAACACTTGTATAATGACAATGGTGCTAATTTAGGGTGCAATCCACCTCCCATTGACCTCAACGGCAAAAGTCCTATGGAACAAATTGCAACCAGGGATATAGAAGTGCTCTTGTGAAAGGGCAGGAAGTGAAGGGAGTTGTGCAGGAGTCCTATTGGAGAGGGAATGTGCCTATTGTGACCTATAAATGGGGTACTTTGATACCTTCGACCATAACATCCTTCTGGACCGTCTAGAGGGGCTGGGAGCTGGGGGCACTGTTATACAGTGGTTTCGCTCCTTCCTCCTGGGCCGTGTTCAGAAAGTGGTGGTGGGGGATGAGTGTTCAGACCCCTGGGCTCTCACTTGTGGGGTGCCTCAGGGTTCTGTCCTCTCTCTCCCCCATGCTTTTCAACATCTACATGCAGCCACTGGGAGAGATCATCAGGGGGTTTGGACTGGGTGTCCATCAATATGCAGATGACACCCAGCTCTACCTCTCTTTCAAATCAGAACCAGTGAAAGCAGTGAAGGTCCTGTGCGAGTGCCTAGAGGCGGTTGGAGGATGGATGGCGGCTAATGGATTGAGGTTGAATCCTGACAAGACAGAAGTACTGTTCTTGGGGGACAGGGGGCAGGCGGGTGTGGAGGACTCCCTGGCCCTGAATGGGGTAACTGTGCCCCTGAAGGACCATGTGCGCAGCCTGGGAGTCATTTTGGACTCACAGCTGTTCATGGAGGCCTAGGCCAATTCTGTATCCAGGGCAGCTGTCTACCAGCTCCACCTGGTACGCAGGCTGAGACCCTACCTGCCCGCAGACTATCTCGCCAGAGAGGTGCATGCTCTAGTTATCTCCCGCTTGGACTACTGCAATGCACTCTACCTTTGAAGGTGACCTGGAAACTACAACTAATCCAGAATGTGGCAGTGAAACTGGTGACTGGGGGCAGCCGCCATGACCACATAACACCAGTCTTGAAAGACCTACATTGGTTCCCAGTACATTTCCGAACACAATTCAAAGTGTTGGTGTTGACCTTTAAAGCCCTAAATGGCTTCGGCCCAGTATACCTGAAGGAGAGTCTCCACCCCCATCATTCTGCCCGGATGCTGAGGTTCAGCACCAAGGGCCTTCTGGTTGTTCCCTCATTGTGAGAAGCAAAGCTACAGGGAACCAGGCAGAGGGCCTTCTCGGTAGTGGCGCCCACCCTGCGGAATGCCCTCCCATCAGATATCAAAGTGATAAACAACTACCTGATATTTAGAAGACATCTAAAGGTATTTTTAATCTTTGTTGGAAGCCACCCAGAGTGGCTGGAAAAACAAAGTGGGCAGGGTACAAATAAAAAATTACAGTGATACCTCAGGTTAAGTACTGAATTTGTTCCGGAGGTCCGTTCTTAACCTGAAACTGTTCTTAACCTGAAGCACCACTTTAGCTAATGGGGCCTCCCGCTGCTGCCACACTGCCGGAGCACAATTTCTGTTCTCATCCTGAAGCAAAGTTCTTAACCCAAGGTACTATTTCTGGGTTAGCAGAGTCTGTAACCTGAAGCGTCTGTAACCTGAAGTGTATGTAGTCCGAGGTACCACTGTATTATTAAAATGTCACACATTAAAAACTTCCCTAAACAGGGTACATATCAAGTGAGATTACTGTATATCAATATGAACAAGCTCAGTACGGTACGGTGACTGGTATCAGCTGTCCAGAATTTCGGATGGGCTTCATTCCCATCTGGACTTGAACCCGGGGCCATTTGCATGCACAGCACACACTGCACCAGGAAGCTGTGAGCCTGTCCCAGAATGTTCTGCTCTGAATCAAGGAAACAGACTAGAGGAATTGAACCCAGCCACACTGCCCATCAGCTAACATTGTCTGATTTGACGGGTTGGTGTGGTTCGGGGAAATGTCCCCGCAGGTCAAATTGGACTAAAATTAGTCTGGGGTTCAGAGGCTTCACACCACTGGCCTAGCTGTCGAGCCCTTTGTTGTTCTCTATGTGTTTGGGTTATAGGTTATAGACAAACCTTGATAGATTCCTCAAATGCTGTTTTGTAGAGATCTTATCCGATGGCACTTTTCTTCCTAGGATGTTCCAATTACCACTTCAATAAAAGATAAAGGTTGTCTGCACAATCTCACCCATGTTTATAGCTGATCAGAGAAAGCTTGTTTCTCTTTTTTACTGCTTCTGGGAAACATCTCAGTCTGGAGAAAAAGAAGCAAAGTTATTACCCGGGTGAAGCGTGCACAGACACACTCCGAAGAGAGAAAGTCGTTTGAAGGCTTTGAGAAAGCAGGTGAAGAGTGCTAAAGGATTTCTAAAAGAATTTATATTACGAATTAATCTATTTTTTCGGCAGATCTAAGTTACATCCCTCTCCTCTCCATTAGTTTCTGGTTTTATATCAGCCAACAGCTCACCACCCACACAAGCTTAATAAAATATAGGAACCATTATCAGATTTCTTCAGGAGAACTGATTAAGAAATGTCATTTATCTTGTGTAAGCAACATGGATCTCCTCCTCCAATACCCCCCTCCAACTCTTGCAGAGGAGTTGTGCCTTGATTGCATTTCAGTTATGCCCCTAGTCCATGAGCGGGTAGGGATGTCAGAGAATTCTGATGCAAACGGCAGAAGAAACTGGTACTTATTCATTCCATGTCGAGTGGAAATCAATCCACTGACTATGATCGGCATTCATTGCTGTTAATATATACTGCTATTTTTCTTTTAGAGATCTTAACATGCGGGGCGCAACACACTCACCTGGAAATATATTTCGCCCCTTCAGTTTCCCTCCCCAAAAATGTTTCCAGTTGCCGTCACTGAATGTTACGGAATTGATTACACCCTGTCCTATCCTTTGCAGTGAAGGAAATAGGCCGTCATGAACTGGCAGGACAATGGGGAGGAGGAAGAAGATCCCAGTGAGGGGTATAGCCAGGACTGAGGATCCATGAGGATCCATGCTTTGTAATCACGGTTTTGCACCATTGCAGCCTCACGAAACAGTGGATGAGGTTTTTTGTTTTTGTTTTAGTGCAGGCTGTAGCCATGAACATGCTATGTGATCTGATGGAGAATTTGGGATGACCCAATGCAAAAATCCTGAGAATCCATGTGCTTTTACCTCCCCGCTCCCAGGCAGCCTCCTTTATCTCTAGAGTCCCTTATCTCCCCTCCCGATCGCTTGCTGATCAGCTGCTCAGCGGCTTTGTTTCAACACCCCCTTCCCTCTCTCTCTAAAAAAAGCAGGATCTGCTTTTTGTCCCTGGGCAATTTGGCTCCAGGGACCACACATTTGCTCCATAAGACACACAGACACTTCCCCTTACTTTTTAGGAGGATTTTTGTGTAACCACATTATCTGGTGCTCTGACAGGCAAGGAATGTCCAGAGTGAGAAATTAACTATTTATTGTCAAAAGTACACTTACAAGTTAGGAAAAGATATGTCCTTCAGTCCTATGTCTCTGTTACTCTGTGCACCTAATGAGGCAGTTGCAGCAACAAAGAGGTTCTGCCCTCCGACGTCAACTTATGTATCTCCTCCACCTTAGCTGCGCACAAGCAGTCGAAGACTATGCCTGTGTATAACCTCTTTCTGCTCCTCCCACTTCAACCCTCTCCTGGTCCTGGGAGACAGTGAAGTAGGAGGAGGAGGTGTGTAAGCTCTTGACTCTACACCAACCTGACCTATCTCTCCCTACTCCGGCACTTGTTCCTCACTCTCCAATCCTGCAGCTTCTCTTGCCTTTGACTCTCATCTTCTGGCTGTTGCAGGCTCCTACAGATCACTGATTCCTTCTTCCAAGTCAGTCTCCAACCCTGGTTCTCCCGGTGCCTACACCTCAGTGTCCAGCCAGTCCCTGCCATGAGGTCTATGGGGGCACATTTGGCCCTTGGGCTTGAAGTTCCCCACTCATGATCTGCAGGGTCCTACAAATATCAAAGCCCTTGTAAAGGTAAAGGTACCCCTGGCTGTTAGGTCCAGTCATGGCCGACTCTGAGGTTGCGGCGCTCATCTCGCTTTATTGGCTGAGGGAGCCGGCGTACAGCTTCCAGGTCATGTGGCCAGCATGACTAAGCCGCTTCTGGCGAACCAGAGCAGCCTTCCTGCTGGAGCGGTCCCTATTTATCTACTTGCACTTTGATGTGCTTTTGAACTGCTAGGGTCCAGGAGCAGGGACAGAGCAATGGGAGCTCACCCCGTTGCGGTGATTCAAACCGCCGACCTTCTGATCGGCAAGCCCTAGACTCTGTGGTTTAGACCACAGCGCCACCCGCATCCCTACCAAAGCCTTTGTACAAAACGCTAAAAGCAAAGAGATTGTCATCCAAGCTGCAGCTCTCATGGGAAGCATTGTATTCAAACCATGGGGAACCCTCTCCAATTGCAGGGACCTCCTTACGCCCTGCCCTTTCTACCATTTTGCTGCAAACATTCACTTTGCTAAAAGAGCGGCTGCTGGGTGGCTCGGTTACATCTTGCTTTCTGCCCTAAGACAGATGCCACCTTATACCAAGTTAGACTATTGGCCCATCGAGGCCAGTATTTCCTACACTGACTGGCAGCATCGCTTCAGGGTTTCAGGCATGAGTATTTCTCAGCCCTCTGTGTGAGTGTGAGCTATGTGACCTCTATGCTGCTCACTGTTCAGAGTGTTCTGAAAAGGATGCTTCGTGTCACGTACCATTGCACAGCCTCATCGTTCTATTGCAAGAAAAGAGCTGTTCTTCCATCTCACCGGCGGCTAAAAGTGTGGCTGGTCTGATGCTGTCGTTTTGTTGGTGGGACTAAAGGGTGTCCATGTAATTGTATTGCTCCTCTTTTTGTCTATTGTGCTCCACACAGCTGAGTCTAGGACACTCCGTCGTTGCAGATGGATGTCACTAAAATATTGCTCCATCACATTTCTGTTGCCTGCTTAATCTTCCTCCCCTTTCTGGCTGTCACTTACTTGATTGACAAGTGTGCAAGAAAAGGGATTCAACTAGCTGTCAGCGATACAGGATTGACAGATTTTAGATGTCACCACATAATTCAATTTGGAATCCTTTGCCCCCTCTTGAGTATCCATATATGCCTTTAGATATTTGAAAAAGGGTTGACAAAGCCCATTTTCTTAATTGTCTTTTTATGGCATAGAATGCAGTACAGGTTTTCTTCACTTGATTTGTCTCACGGGACTTTCATAAAATTCTTAAGTCATGCCTATATCCTTTGCAGCTTGTCAGCATCCTTCTTGAACTGAGAATCCCAGACATTATCTCAGATAAGGTATTAAGGCTATGGGTTGAACCAAACATTACTGTTACTCCCCAATATTTCAAATGATGACCATAAGTTATATGTAATATTACGTTCTTGATTGGATCCATGTACCCATCTGACTTATAGCTTGGCGTGTTACCTCCCTTTCTCACAAATCAGGATCCCGTGGAGCACGTCCTCCAATCACAGCTCAGGAACTCACACAAAAGTCTCTTGTGGCCCCATAGCACAGATCAGAGACGGGTACCTGCAGATGCTATTGGATTACAACTTCCATCATCCCTCTGACTGGGGCTGATGGGAGTTCAGCAACATCTGGAAGACCATAGGTTCCCCATCCCTGCCATAGATCATTACTTATTTGTGGAGACATATTCCATATTCCAGTCTAAGCATGGTGGTGCTGTGGTCTAAACCACTGAGCCTCTTGGGCTTGCCAATCAGAAGGTCGGCAGTTCGAATCCCTGCAACAGGGGGAGCTCCCGTTGCTAAGTCCCAGTTCCTGCCAACCTAGCAGTTCGAAAGCACACCAGTTCAAGTAGCTAAATAGGTACCACTGTATTGCAAAGGTAAATGGCATTTCTGTGCACTCTGACTTCAGTTGAGGTGTTTCCGTTGTGCCAGAAGTGGTTTGGTCATGCTGGCCACATGACCCAGAAAGCTGTATGTGGACAAACACCGGTTCCCTCAGCCTGAAGCGAGATGAGCGCTGTACCCCATAGTTGCTTTTGGCTGGACTTAACCATCCAGGGGTCTTTTACCTTTAACTAGTCTAAGCATGAGATGGAACGGACATTGGATGGGTTATTTGTTTATTCAAATGGTCCTTGAAAAGTTGGGCAACAGATGTCACAGCTGAATAAAGCCAGTGCAGATAGTCACGTTAGACTTCAACCTCCACTGTTGGAGACAATATGCCTCTGAACACGGGTTGCTGGGAATCACAAGTTGAGGACTCAGGTATTGCTTGCAGGCTTTCCTTAGGAACTGTGAGAACAGGATACTGGGCTAAGTGACTCTTTGACCTGATTCATCAGCATGTTTCTTATGTGCTTATCTAGGAGAACCTAGAACAGGGAACCAGGCAGAAGGCCTTCTTGGTAGCTGCGACCACCCTGTGGAATGCCCTCCCATCAGATGTCAAAGAAATAAACAACTATCTGACATTTAGAAGGCAGCCCTGTTTAGGGAAGTTTTTAATGACTGATTTTTTAATATATTTTTAATTTTTTGTTGGAAGCTGCCCAGAGTGGCTGGGGAAATCCAGCCAGGTGGGCGGGGTAGAAATAATGATGATGATGATGATGATGATGATGATGATGATGATGATGATGATGATTATTGGAGTAAGTCCAACTGGGACTGACGTCTGACTGCATGCCTATTGTACCATAAACTTTCATGAACTAGAACTTGGTTCTCCTCAGTTTGCAGACGTAAACAAGCATGAACGTACGTGAGAGAAAATACATGAGCAACAGAGTCAAAAAGACCATGAAACGCAAGAGGCACAGTAGATTTGTCACATTTCTGTGTGAAGCTCAAGCTATTACAAGCTAAGCGTAGTCACTCTTCATAACAGCAATGACTGGGAAAAGCATAGACCTGTAGTGGAAGAAAGAGAGACAGATTTTGGGCAGTGTGACTGAGCCTGGGGTGTGTGTGGCAGGGTGTTGCAATTGTCATGTAGTGAACTGAATGCAATGGAAGTCGAGAGGAGGTGGTGAGGTGCTGAATTTTGGCCTTGCGTAGGGTGCCACTGAAATTTGAAAGGCCAAAGTCCACCCTGGAAGAAAAGACACTGATCTTGATTGAGTCCTAAACTGAGTTATATGTCTGGATAGATTCTAGTTCAACAATTTTATGCTGAAATCTCTCTTTGGAGAACTATGGCTTCACAGGTCAGCAGCTGAGTGTCCTGGCAGATTAAAATGCTCTCCCACTGAATAATACTGCCATTCTTTATGTCAGATTTCTGCCCACTTATTTGTAGCGGCTAAGCTGTTTGTTTTCTGTAGACAGCAGAAGGGCATCCTTGGCAGGTGGTGGAATATATCATGTTGGAGGCCGAGCCCCTGACGTATTTTCGGACAAGGCAAGTAGCAGAATGAGGAGGAAGAAGAGGGGAGTGGAACAGGCTACTTTAGGCATCAGGTGAAGTGGGATCGTGTTTGCCTTTCCCCTGCGTAAGATGCATGCCCGCAACTAGGATACAGGCACACTCATGAGAGCATTCATTTGCAGCTTTTCTCTATTGCGTGCTAGGATTTCGGTTGCAGGGAGGTAATTCTGTTCTCTTAATATGGAGCAACTGTCAAGACACCTTACCCCCATTTGCACTCTGAAATGAACACGCCATTCTACGCCCCCCAGGATTCTCTTGTCATCCACTGTTCTGCTGCCTGCATAGGTCAGCCCCAAAATTTATATAGAAGTTGTAAAGTGCCGGGTGCTGTGAAGAAGTTTCACTGGGCGCAGAGTGGGGTGCAGCTGAGCAGCATAAAGCATTCAGAATATTGTGTGAGAGTGGTTGCCAATACTATTAAATGTTTTCCCCACCCCATTACTCTTCCTACTGAATGGCACTATTAAAAAAGCAACATCATTTCACAGTCCGAAGTTCCCATGTCTGTGCCTGTTATTTGGACATTTGCAATGGCTTCTAAAAGGTCAGTCACCATCAACCACCGCAAATAGTTTTGGTTCTTTCCCTCTCCCAGCATCATTGTGATGGAATGGAAAACTTATTTTCTCTGAACTGTTTTTAAGTGCATTTCATTGCTACCCTTGACAGTATGAAAAACTTATTCTAACCCGAGACCCAACGCACACAGCAAGTATATTTACATTGGCAGCTTTAAAACAGTGAGGTCATTTCCGCCTGCCATATTTTAAGTCACATTTGCACTGTGCTGTTGGCACCAGAGAGGGAGCAAGGATGTCTTCATTTGATGCACATGACCTTATTGTTTCCCTACTTCTGCCACCCCACCCCATAATTCCTATTCATAAAGCTGTCATCTGCACATGAACTTTCATCTGCATGTGTGACAGCTGTTAGGGTATGTTCACATTACTGCTTGCTCCACATCCAGTTTACTAATCGGGTTTAAGCTGGTTTGAGGGCAAGGAAGAGGGATGCATCAAACAACAGCAGTTGTCAGGGGACTAAAAGACACTTGAGGATTGTAACTAATGTGTTGGATGCAGAGGAATGGTGGGAGGAACCAGCTGGGGAAGCCCCAAGAGAAGAAGGCTCGGAGCCCAGGAATTGGTGGTGGGACAACAAGGAGTGGTCAGAGGGAGAAGACTGGGAAGAAGAGGTGTAGGAAGCTGAAGCGGTAACAGGGCCGAGCGAGCGGCGGTGTGATGGCCTGGGATTCGGACTTGGATGCTGAACCTGAGGGATCCCAGCCTACATAGGGTTCCCCGCCTCCAGAACCAGCTGAGCCGGGGCCGGGGCATGAGCTTGAAAGGTCCTCACCTGTGCTGGATCCTCAGGTGCAGGCACCAGCTGAGTCTGCTCTGGCTCCTGAGGCAATGGAGGACCCATTGCCTGCAGGTGCTCCACTCTCAGCCCCGTCAGAGGAAGCTGAGGTTGGCTCTGGGTCCGGTAACCCTCCAACCTCTCCTGGGCAGAGAGGAAGAGGGAACTAAGTTCCTGCAGGAGGAGTGCTCGCCTCTAGGCCAGGAGAGGCGAGTCACCAGAGGATCGGGGCTGCCCTATGCCTCGGGGCAGATAAAAGTCGGCCAGCCCCAGTCCCATTGTTAGTTCCTGCCTGAACCCTGCCCTGCTTTCCTGCCCAAGCTCCTGACCTGCCCTGGCTCCCTGCTTGCATGCCTGTTCCTGACTTCTCCCGACTCCCTGCCCTGCACCCAGCTTCAGCTACTACGGACTGCCTCCACGTTGCACCTTTGACCATGGACCGGACTTGGACCTTGCCTCTCTAGTGGGACCAGCACAGGCGGGAGTCTGTGGCAGAGAGAAGTCTAGAATCAGAGGCAGAAGCTGAAGCAGGAGAAGAGGGAGGCCAAGAGGCAGAGAGGAGTCCAGCTAGTGAAGAGGCACAGGTGTCTGTCCCCCCTCCTGCTGTGACAAGCTCCTGTCCCCCCGGTCTCTCGGGACCAGGACAGGTATAAAGAGGGTGAAGTTAGCTTCATGCAGGCACAGGCACAGTCTCAAATTGTGTGAAAATGACCCTGGAGAGGAGGGGGCTTAAGCAGCTGTGTGAGGGCAGGGTTTTTCAGTCTCAGCAACTACTTTGTGCTGGAGATGAGTTGCTGTGTGCAATAGGCATTACACTCTTGTGGAGATCCTGTTATGGCCAGTAAAAAGTTAACTCCAACTTGCTCAGTGTGATTTACTACTGGTTCTCTCCTGTCATAATATCTATATAAAAAAACTAGTACACTGTACTGTGGTCATCCATCAGCTTCTTCAAACCTTCCAGTTTGTTCAGGCTGGTGTGTGTGTGTGTGTGCGGGTTGGAGGAGAAAGATGTGCTGGAAACATCCAAGTTAGTGTGAAAGAGCACCGTGCTCACCCTTCCAGAGGCCCCATCGGTGCCCTTCCACCTGGTTGTCATGTCCTTTGGACCGCATCTAGTTACATTTATACGGGTCACTGTAAGCCGTGATCTCATTACCACAAATGCCTCAGGTAATGTGCAACCTTTCTATTATATGGCAGGAAAATAATAACCTTTCAACACAGTGCTGTATACAAAACTGCGAGCTTATTGGCTGGCAAAGGATTCCGTGATGGCACAACACTAGCCAGAGGTCCTTGTGCAATCTTCACCAACCTGGTGCCTTCCAAAAAAATTGGACTACAATTCCCATGAGTCCCAGCCAGCATGAGCTGAGCTGACTGGGGCTGACGGAATTGTTGCCCAAAACCTCTGGAGGGTACCAATTTGAGGAAGGCTGTCCTTGCATTTCAGGAGACAAATTAGCAGAGTCGATTTCCGCTCTTAATTTCAGAAGAACATGATGTCTCCCTTTTACTGCTCAGAAGGTTAGCAGAGCAGTGCTCAAGTGGATCAGATAAGGCGCGTAAAGGGCTATGTTGAGTGATGGTCCACAGTCTATATCAGTTGCTGGGCTCCATTTAATTATTTTTCAATTGCTATAGGATGGATGGCCCACAAAGTAATGGTCTCTTTGCATTGAGTTATAGTCAGTCAGATAAGAGAAGAAAAGGCTACATTTCTTAGAAGTTGGAATGCAGCAGAAGTTCAGGGGAGAGAGAAAGTAACAAGCACACTGAGATCACAAGTTAACATCTGTCTGTCTCAGGAGACAATGGAGGAGTGTGCCTTTGGAAGTTAAGTCAAACTGTTGGAAGGTTACACTGCCCGCTGTGGCTGTAGAGACTGATGCGGGGAGAGACATGTTTTGTTGCAGCTAGGGCAGATGAAGGCATCCAGTTTTGCAGCTGCAGCTGCACCATGGCATTTAGGTGTGTTCTGTTGACAACTGAAATATTTTTTAAAGGAAGCTTTTGACTGTGTTGCCAGCTTTTTTGTGTGTTTGTGTGTGTGTGTGTGTGTGTGTGTGCGCGCTACTCCTTGTGTTTTTGCTGTGGCTTTTAATCTTGCTAATATGTATTTTAATGATTGGAATATTGTTGCACTTATATTTGAGGTTTACTTGTGAACCTTTGTGGAGCAAAGAAAGGTGTCTGGATGTATGTATGTATTTTTTTATTGGACATCTCTCTGAACGCGATGAATTCTATTTAACAGATATAGCATATATAACTGTGCTACAATTGCATTTCATGCAATAACAATGGGGTGCGAAGCCATACAGTGAATAGGACTTTGATTCGTTTCTGTTTTGAGTTGGGATAAAATGGAAACAAATGAACTAATGCAATGCATTATTGGAGCAGGATGTATTTCATGGTGGGGAGAAATATTGGCTGCTAAATGTTCTGTACAACATGTGAGAAATCCACTCGTATAATTTTCAGTCATCCTGAAGTGTTACAGAAATACTCCATCTCTCAGGCAGCCGGGAGCCACTGTGCTCCCGCTATAATGTTAAGGAATTAATTGGCAGGAAGTCATTTTGCGATTTCCCCCCTCCTTCCTCTTCATTTCAGAGAGCAGGTGATAATAGAGAAGACATGGGGAATCATTACAGTAACCCAGCAGCAATTTCACCAACTCCAGTTTTTCACAAAATCAGTGAAGCAAAAAACACAAAAAAGGAAGGAAGGAAGGAAGCGGGCTAATAATACTACACAAAAGTAAGTTCCATTGATTTCAGTAGATAGGTGAGAAGAGGGCTGTGGCATGAAACTGTAATTGCATGCTATGGTTTACATTAACTTACTAGAAAACAATGCCAAATGGGTACGTCCAGAACTGGCCCAACTTCCATCAGCCACTTTGACAGGTGGGTGGGGCGTGTGCTGCTTGTCAATCAGCTGACACCATAGGAAGTCAAGTGGTGCAAAGCTCAAGCCACAGCGCTCCCTCTGCATTCCCATCTTATGGTATCAGCAGTTTTAGTTTGCTGGGCTTGGCTTTCAATGCTCCATTTGACGTGTACAGGAGGAGGAGAGAGATTGCTGAATAGCTTTGTCAAGCTCGGCTCCTCCTTCTGCCAGCATTAAGCCTGACAGATGAAAGCTGACAGCTCCTCAAACTCAGCTGCTGACCACTCTTTTCCTGTGCTGACAGAAATTGCTGAGTCTATCAAGGAGGACTTTTTGCACAGCGCGGACATTTCATTTGCATGCGGCGAGCGGCATCCTTCATTTGGAGCCTCACTAAAACAGCCATGCAGATTGGGCTATTGTAGCTGAACCAAAGCCAGCACTGTGAAATGACAGAGTGGAGCCATTAAAGATATAATTATGTTGTGTGCAAACATGGGGAGCGCATTAAACAAGTTTGAGCATGAGAACATCCCTTTCAGGAATGGAAATCTCACTAACGGGCAACAGACCAAGGAAAAATGTGGCTTGAAAAGTCTGGGTTTTTGTCCCTCTTCCTTCTCCTCTTCTTCAAATGGTTCCCTCCTGTTACTTGGTCACCCTCAAGAGAGGCTGTTTGTCCTGGCTCCTGCTGATGGACACAGCACTCATTTATTCCTGAAGGTTTTATTCCAAAAACCACTAAACAGCTTAAACATGAATCAGGTTACAGGTTGCACAGTTCAGGAGTTCAAAGCAGAGCTCTAAAGTTCATGACTAGGTTCAAGACAAGACGTCGTTTCAAAACCTGACACACACCCTTTGCCCTCCTTTTGGAGAGTGTGGGGGGCACAGTCATTCACGCATTTCGGGTCCTGAGTGGTGGGACAGGGCAAGCAAACGGGCACTTCTGCAGATAGACTGGGTCTGTTGTCACCAGTGCATCTGACTGTGTTGAAATAGCCAGGATGCTACTGTGTCCTAGGTCAAGACTGGGGAATTTCTTGCTTCCTCAAGCTGATGGCTGAGAGGACAATCCGCTTCCTGATGTGGAGGCCCTGTGTGTGTGATTTATTTGTTTATTTCTCTATTTGGAGAGTTTATATAACGCACCTTTATCCAGAAGGAAGCACACATAGAAATTTAAAATGCATGATACCTTTTTTAAAAAAGGAAAACCCACATCCATAAATCATTGAACAAAACTACATCAAAATGGAAAGGAATAAAACGGATTTGAACAGCTAAAAATACAGCAATTAAAAAGGCCAGGACAAATAAACGGGTTTTAAACCTGGCAGTGAAACTAATACAGCGAATGGCATAGTGGGGTGGAGGCTCTGGCTGGACCTCCTGGCAGGTGAGTCACTGCTGCTCATTGGGAAGGTTGAGGTGGTGGTGACCTTGGAGTGGTGCAAACGCCCCAGCCGAGCCAATCCAGTGTTTCTGCTGGTGCATTTGCACCATGCTTCCTTCTCCTTCTCCACCTTGCCCCTCCCTCTCTCTCCCCCAGTAAACAACAGCCAAGTGCCTCCATGCCACCATGTCAGTGCAAGGCATACCACCCTTGGAAGAACATTTCAGTGTGTGGGCTCCACCACCCAGAAGCCCCTGCCTTTTGTATAGGGTACATTTCCTATAGGACGAACATAGAGGATGTATGAAGCTAGGTCTATGGAGCACTGGAAGAATTTAGGAACGAAAGAAGTCAACCCATTGGACTCATCAAGCTCCGCATTGTCCTCACGAACTGCCAGCAGCTGCCCAGATGTCAGAAAGGGAGCATTTCTAACGCTACATGGAGAAGCTGGTGATGGACCCTGGGACCAACTGCATTGAAAGCAGATTCCATGCCACTAATGTGGTATTTGTTAATGGCCCAATGAATACATGGAACTTCCCAACCCAGATCTTCTGCACACGAAACAGATGCTCTACAACTATGATCATTTCCAATTTACTGTGTGCTTTTCTTTTTAAAGAAAGTTGCAACTCTTCATCTCAAGATAACATCTCTCACAACTTTCCAATGCTCTCTTCACTGAAGAAAATTGATCCTGAAAGTTCTTGGCAGAAAGGAGTCAGTTGGAGTGCAGCATCATGCAACACTGTATTTGGACTGACATTGTGGGAACTGTATCAGGCACTTCTGTAGTGCTGAATACACGGATATGGTGGAAAACCAATGTGTAAACATGGGACACATGCCATGTCATGGTGCAAACCAAGTCAGCCATTTTAGACCTTTAGTTTGAAGTTTGAAGTGTGACTGCAGCTTTTGAGTGAAAGCAGCCGAGCCTTAGAGCTAAAGGAGTAAGATGCCACACTGTTAATGTTCTGCCCTAGGGAATATATATATATATATATATATATATATATATATATATATATATATAATATATACCTTATATAGCTGCAAGTTGCAATATCACGTAATCCAATGATGCGGAACTTGTGGCACTATGGATGTTGTTGTTGTTGTTGTTTTTAAATCATTTTTATTGATTTTCCAATAAAAACAGCCAATCATCATATCAGCATCATAATCCAATCCAATTAAAAACAATAAACTAAAATAAAAAAGTGATCAAATTGTAGTCCAAATTGTATTTATTAATTTTTCTGGGCTCCCCATAGTCTGGACCTCTGAAGCATATCTCCAAATCTTCGTTCCTGCCTCTTCTCGTTGTTTTCATATTTTCCGCCTTCTAATCTTAACACTTTAAAGTTCTCCATCCCTGGCTATGTGATTCTCAGTCATGTCAAAAATCATAAAGGCGCTATGGATGTTGTTGGACTCCAACTTCCATCTGCCCCAGTGAGTGTGGCCAGCGGGTGAAGATGATAGGAACCACAGTCCAACAAGATCTGCCGGGCCACAGGTTCTCCATCACAGATGGAATCTCTTCCAACCAAGCAGGCGGCTGTGAAAATTGGTTTTTAGTAAAGGAACAAGAGAAAACAACAACCTATTTCTGAGTCAGCTTAACTCATTATTCCGAATTTTGTTTATCCTTAAAATGTATGACCTAGGAAGTGAATGGTCAAATATAGAATTATGTCTTCATAGATGTTACTGCGGATCTATTATGCATGTGAGTTTGATTACCCTTTTGCCCTTAAAGGAGTAAAATTAAATTGAGCCTGAAATTCTATACTGACTGGCTTGGGAGTAAGGTACATGTTGGATCTCAACTCCCATCAGCCCCAGCTAGCATGGTCAGGGATGATGGGAGAAGCAGGCCAGCAACATCGGGGGGGGGGACACTGCTTCCCCATCTCTGCCCTAAGAAATCAAGGGCTTTGGTGCCCTCATTCCCTTCCCCTTATGAATTATGACATGGATTCTCTGAAGTTACAAGTGGTCTTCTGGTTGACTTATTGGGATAAAAGAGAACTTGCATATATGTGATCTGGAAACACAAATGCCCTTTTGTGTGGTTCATGGCTGCCTGCAACCATTCATTTTCTTTTTCTAACATGACAAGATAATACTTGTTGATAACACATATCCTGTTGGGAGCCTGAATGAAAAAGGACACAACAATTTTCCAAGGGAAATTACATGACACAAAAGCTCAAGATGTCTTATCAACTAACAAAACGTAATTGGAGTTAATAGTGTCAGAGGCAATTTGCATAACTTTTCCCTCTTGTGGCACGAAACTTCTCCCTGAATACAAAAATACCAAGTCAGTTTCCAGGGTTCATGTGTATGGTCCTTCTTTTCACTAAAGGGTTAATGGAACCTTACAATGGATTGAATCCAGACTACATTAGGTAAGCCTGACTCCCACTGGATGGGACAAGTTAGTCACGGCTAATTTCACATTAAATTCAATGGTGGGAAAGCATGCCTGACATAGTCAAGATCCAACCACTGTAGGCAAACAAATTATGAAAGGTAGGCAGTAGCCTAAGAGACTAGAAACAGAAATAGATCTTGATAAAAATATATTATAGTTGTGCCATATTTGTTTATGAGGAGGTTAGACACCATCAGGTCTCTGTTATCTCACACTTTCCATTGTGTTTCTTCAATACTTCCCTTATTGCAATAAGAAATCAAAAATCCAGGGATTGGGGTTGGAAGTGAGCTTGTTGCGTGTGAGCTCAAATCCACTCTAATTGCATAACTTGATTTTGCCATCCCCAAAAACAGTTTCTTTAAAACAAACAACTCCCTTGAACCTCCAACAAATCAAGGGATGGGGAGTGGAGCAATGGATATCTAAAGAAGTGATTGTGAAAGAAAGTGTCCCAGAGCAATCCTCCACTTACAAAGTAGACTTTCTGTCTAATTTCTGACGCTTCCTGGCCAGGGGCTGGCAGCTGGTGCTTTTCAACTTGAGAAGAGGCTGATAAATCCAGGCAGATGCCTTTGAATACATAGCAGCTGCCTGCTCATGTGATGTCCTTTTTAACTTTGGATTGTGTCCTGTTACATTTTGTGCTTTATTGCCTTCCTCTTCCCCACTGACCAAAACCACCCGGCTGTAGAAAATGAAAGACAATCGTAGGCATCTTGGGCTAGTTCTGTGAGCATCGGGTAAATTGCTTAAGAATCTCCCTCAGGCCTTGCCTTCGAATCTATCGCATGGCCTCCAAGCTGAGATGATAGCATCAAAGCTAATATGATCCCAGACGATTTCTCACACCGAAGGAGATCTTATGTTTCCTGTGTTTTGTTTGTTTTGGGACAATTGTCGCTATTTTACAACCAGATATGGATTAAACAAGATGATTGTGCCATGATAAACTGCAGTAAAGGAGCGCTTGAATGGCACTGGCTCTCTCAGGTCTACTTTAGGATCAAATAAGCCACTGGGGTGTAGAAAGAGAAATGTCTGACATTTATTCATCGTACCCTGAGGGAGTTCCATTGAGCTGCAGTTCAGTTTCACCCAGTACAACACTATGTCTTCTTCTTTGGCAGTCACTCGTAGCTGAGTAAGATTGTCTTCCATAAACACGGTTTTGACAATGAATGTATCTCTATGATGGAATCATACATATGTTTGGTCATTATTATTGTTGCTGTTCAGACCTCTTTTTTACATGCACACTATTTCGTTTTTGTTTTTTGCAGTGGAATTCTAAATATTTTTTACCATCTAGACCTAGACCCTTTTAAATGTGATTTCACAGTACTTCAGTGTAGACATTGCTTTTCTTTTCTTTTCTTTTCTATGCTATTATTGGGTCACCACTCTCTGCATCTTCCCCTAACTTGCTGCCTGCACAAAACCCTTCTTCATCCAAGTAATCAATCCCATTTAGACTATTGCAATGCATCAAGGACTATACTGCCTTTGAAAGTATGGTGTGCTTCTGAAAGTTGCTTTAGTTCCAAAGGTTCCATGTATATTTGGTGGCCGGGGGGACCTTAAAGCCACCCTGCAGCTAGTGGCTTTGGGAGAGAGTGATGTGTATATATATATATATATATATATATATATATATATATATATAAAGTATTTTTAACTACAAAAAATAAAGTGATACAGAAAAAAGGAAAATTGAGGGGGAGAAAGAACAACAATGATAGATAGATGATAGATGATAGATAGATAGATAGATAGATAGATAGATGATAGATAGATAGATAGATAGATAGATAGATGATAGATAGATAGATGATAGATAGATGATAGATAGATAGATAGATAGATGATAGATAGATAGATAGATAGATAGATAGATAGATAGATAGATAGATAGATAGATAGATAGATGATAGATAGATAATGATGATGATAGATTAGATAGATAGATAGATAGATAGATAGATAGATGATCGATAGATGATAGATAGATGATAGATGATAGATAGATAGATAGATAGATAGATGATAGATAGATAGATAGATGATAGATAGATAGATAGATAGATAGATAGATGATAGATAGATAGATAGATAGATATAGATAGATATAGATGATAGATAGATGCAATATAAGATATTCCCGTACATTCTTATATAAATTGATATGGTGTTATCATCCTAATACTTACGTAAATGTTAACAGGCTACTACATTCTGTAGAAACTCATTCCAAATGTTTTATTTATCCAAACAGTATGCTGGATAAATCCCCAATACTCCCAGAGCTGGTGCACTGAGCAGGTCTTGTCCAGCAAGCAAGGTGGAGAGCGTAAAAGCTCTTTCTGCACCAAATACCCCAAGTGGACCCAGTGCAACACACATACACACACACACTTTTAAGCTTTCTGCCTTACTTGGGAGGGCAAGGCCCATGCAATGTGCTGGCTGTGGAAGGCTAGGGATGCTCACATGAGATCTTGCAGGAACTCATATTCCCACACAGCATCTCATGAGAGCATCCTAGAGATGGTGCACTGAACATATCTTGCCCCCAGGCAAGATGGAGAGCTTAAAAGCTCTTTCTGCGCCTGACAACCCCAAGTGGGCCCAGATAAAAAGAGCTTTTAAGCTCCTTGCTTTGCTTGGGATTTGACGTGCGCAATGTCAACTAGCCTGCCTTCAGCTGCGCATGGTTGAAATCACACAAGTTGAATGCGCATGAGATGCAGCCGTACTGTACACTGTTTACTCAGAGGATGCGTTTGTCATGTGCCTATGGACCATGAATTACCATTGGTGAATTCTCGTCTTTTAGTTTGTTGTGCTGTTTCCACTCTTCATTTCTCCTACTCCCCAATTAAAGTCAGAAATTACTTATGTTCTGCTACAAATCAGGAGCGGTTAACTAGTTCAGCAATTTTTGCCGTCAAAAGTTCTGCACAGCAAAATGTAAATCATGACAAGTTAATTGAAGATTTTGTGCGAAGGAAATGTTGAAGAAAACACATTTTAAATGTCATGAATGTTTATGGATATTTTATGAGGATCTCTGGATGTTCATTCATTGCGTTCCTTGGAAGTTTGTTTTCAGATGAAGAGGAGTGTTTTCTTTTTACCTCTCTATATACATATAGTGTTAATGAGAGACAAAACATAACACACACACACACACACACACACACACGATGTACCAACTGCTGAAGCAGTCCAGCTCACTACAACATAATGTCAAGGAAGACATGTCGACTCTCACAACAGTTGCAGACCTTGACATGTCAAATTTCAGTGGCGCCTTGTGTGACACCAAAACCTGCTGCCCCCACCTTGCTTTCTGTTGGACTTTATAGTTGCAGTGCTTGTTGTGGTACCTCAGAATCTCTGCGCCTGATGCAACTGAGGCAGTCGCACTCCCCTAGACCTGCCTTTGGTTACATTCAGCTTGCCAGCCTCTCCCTTGGTCATCATCAAATCCTGTAGGTGGTTCTAAGAGAGCTGAGAGTTTTGGGAGACCGCAGTCTCCTTCAAAGTGCTATGCATTCCAGAGTGGTTTAACTATCAAACTTTGGGAATTGTAGGTCTGCAAGGGCAGTAGTGGTCCAACAACTCTCAGCTCCCTTAACAAACTACAGTTCCCAGGATTCTTCGGGGGGAAGCCATGACTATTTAAAGTGGTATAATGCTGTATAGGGCAGATGGGGGCGAAGTGTCATTTAGTGGAACTTACTACCAAATAAGCGTGCATGGATTGCTTTGTAAAATGCTTCAGAGTTTTCAAACACTCAAGCGCGACTGTCACGTTCTGTGTTCATGCAGAGATTTCCTCCATTGGAAGGGTCTTTGAAATAAGCTTCTATTAGCATAGCCTCCAGGGGTTTGGCAGAGTTTATAGGGAAGATCTGGCACCACTAATTCCTCTAAAGGCATCTTATGCAAATGGATCAGGGATCCCTTTCCAATAGGCATGGACTGATAAGTGGATATGAACAGGAGATTTGCCTAAGCAGCCAAGACAAAATATTATTCATGAATCAATTACCTGGTGAGCAGGTATTACCTGCGCACTATGTATGTGATTATACCTTGAAATTTCTATATATTATGTAATTAGTCTAATAGACTGCAGGGTGCCCTGCAGGATCAAATCCTGCTGTTCCCAGTGTGGGGAGGGAAGGGAAGACTACATTTCTCCCTCCCTGGCTCCTGACTACATGTTTAATCAGGGTTAAAAAAAAAATCTAATTAAACGTTAGCTCTACCCCAGCATTGATCCAAGGCTGGACGGGCGGGGTGGCACCCAGGGGTGGGCACATGGTGAATCTGCTTGAACCCAGGAGTTAGATCAGGGTCCTGGGGGGATGGAGTGTCTCTGCACAGCCTTAGTGTTCAGTCCTGTGCCCAAGGGAAGGAAGAAGCCGCCCCGAGCTCATGGCTCATTCCCAGTCTTCCAGCACATGATTTGGATGGTGGTCTTAATGCATCTTCTATCCAAGTGATTATGCTGCGCATGGCCTCCAGTGTGTGGAAGATTAAAATAAGAAAATGGAAAGAAATGGAGACGTTTTATTGGTAATTGTGCCATGAACTTTTATAAAATACTGCTGCTTCTAGAACGCTAAGTAAAATGTAACACGCATCAGTGAATTTTCGGCACCAGATCACATTAGTGCCTTTGATCTCATGTGCTCCTGCATGAAGAAATGATGATATCAGACGGATGAATGCTATTAGATTTTAAAGGATGGGTAGGACTTTCAGGAGCAGGCTGGTTTTTCACAAGTTTTAAGAAGTATATGCCTAGCAACCAAGAAAATTGAAACATTAATCCCGCAGAAAGGAGGAGACGTAACACAAGTTTTTCTTGCATCGCCACTTAGGTTTTACACCTTGCAGTACAATGAAAAACCTGCCTGCCTGCACTGAAGCCTGGTGGTGGACTGATGTTGATCCCCATGTTGATAACTAGGATTTAGGAAGCTTCCTTCAGAAGTGGGCAGCTCATTTAGAGCTCTGAAAATTACTGCAACGTCTTTACGTTCTAAATTCAGATCAGTCTCTGCAACAATGAAGCAAAGAATTGAAAGCCCAGGGCTGAGCCAATGCACTCTAGGTCACACAGTAGGGACAGACTTTCAAATTTCAGTGGTACCCTGGGCAAGGCCAAAATTAGGTGCCCCCTGCCTCTTGGCTGCTGTTATGCTGTAGTTGCGGCACCTTGCAGCGCCCCCTAGGCTCAGAACCCAGTGCGGCAGAAACAGTCGTGCTGCCGTCAATCTACCTCTGCACGTGTTTAGGTAAGTATTTTCAGATGAACTAAGACAGGGCTGGGGAAATTTTGGACCTCCTGGTGTTATTGGTCTACAAACGGGCTGGGGTTGTTGGGAGTTGGAAGCCAATAACATCTGGCGAGTTCCCCACCTCTGAACTAAGACATGCAAGTACAGCCTCATATTAATGGCTGGAATCTCTTAAAAAGATTTGTCATGAAGGGCCTTTAAGAGGAGCAAATTATATCTTATATGCTTTATTTCTCTCTTTAAGTGCAGCTCTGACAAATACAATGGGGTGGTATCTAACATTAGTCGTAGTCAAAGTAGACCCATTGAAATTAATGGGCCTAAGATAGTCATGCCCATTGTTTTCAGTGGCTCTGCCCTGAATATTGCAGCATGCCAAATGCAACCCATGCCAAATATGCCAGCCAGGAATGATGAAATCATGGTTTCAAGAGCTACGTCGGTATTCCAGAAAAGCGTCTAAACGCATCGAAAATGTTCCCAGTATATGCAATTTCAAGTGTTAGTTTGCAGGTGGTGAATTGTTGTTAAATGTGTACACATTATTCAGGTTCTCCCTGCCATACAGCCCTTGTTTTGTGTCTGGTATCATAACGACTTGAATCCTGACTTAAGCTAGCAGAAATCGTACACCCACACCCCAATTACGTGAAGCGGGAATTTTCTGAGGTGTTTATTGTGTGCATTACATAGATAAATTTAGTGGTGCTGCCACTTGCACTCACTTTACATATGCGATCGCAACCTTACGTGGTGGTTGGGAATGAATGAATGAATGAATGAATAAATAAATAAATGGAGATTGAGGGGAACCTACTGTTTCTTCTTGCATGGACTGCAAGAAAATCAAACCTATCCATTCTTAAGGAAATCAGCCCTGAGTGCTCACTGGAAGGACAGATCCTGAAGCTGAGGCTCCAATACTTTGGCCACCTCATGAGAAGAGAAGACTCCCTGGAAAAGACCCTGATGTTGGGAAAGATGGAGGGCACAAGGAGAAGGGGGCGACAGAGGACGAGATGGTTGGACAGCGTTCTCGAAGCTACCAGCATGAATTTGACCAAACTGCGGGAGGCAGTGGAAGACAGGAGTGCCTGGCGTGCTCTGGTCCATGGGGTCACGAAGAGTCGGACACAACTAAACGACTAAACAGCAACACTGTTTCCCATTTATTTATTTGCCCCCCGCTCGTGCACCCAGTGGGTTTTCCTTCTTTACCAGGCTCTGGGAAGGACTCAGGATGTCTCTGGGAACATCCCAGGGCCCTCTCACAACCTTCCCAGAGCCCCACCTTGTGGGGATGGTGGTTCCAAGGGTTCCTGACTTTGTGCAATTTTGTGCATGCCAGCCCCCAGAACTGAACCCTCACATGAATGCTCGGCAAACTGTAATCCAATTGAGGTCTTTTCTTGGCTCCACCTTTAGTGACACTCACTAAAGTGCTGCAAACTTTGGCCTGAGACAGAACTCTTCATCAAGCAAAAACAGTCTTTGTAACCTGAAAGTGTGCACACATGTTGACCAACAATAATGGATCCAGTAAGATAGATCAATACTTGAAAATTAATTTTGTTTACCATTTGTCTCTGTGTTCACTATCTCATGTTTCCCTTAATACCATGCATCTAACCCCGCGACACTTCCAAGCCAAGGTTCCGCAATGCTCCTGCCAGAGAATGCTTTCTGTTTCCATAATTGGCCTTTTTTGTTTTTGTTTTAAATTACTGTACCACATGGCCCATTTAGTTCTCTTTACAAAGGTTCCTTCTTGCCTTGCCTTTCCTCTGTTTACTGTTCCACCGAGATATCAGATTTTAATCCTGTTCTTCTCTTTCATCTTTAGCCAGAGCACACAAAACAGCTTTTCTTCATGACCTCAGTAACATCCGAAGAAAGGCGTCAACCCCCTTAAATGAGTTGGCCACAGATTGCTCCCAGCTCTGATTCAAAAACCAGACCTTGGCGTTTAGAATGGAGGTTGACCAGTCCATACACTTCTGCTGAAAATTAACAGTGTTTATGAATCGGTTGCCAGTACCCAGATACTGTATACTTCATCCCTTTTAAACGGTTAAAAGTGGGCATTCTGTATACAGGCTTGGAGGATATCCATATGGGCACAGGGAGTGGGTGGGAGGAAGTTCCTTCATACCAGACTGGAAAATATTATTTATTTATTTATGAATGGATGAATGGATGGATGGATGGTACAGAGACCAAAGGAAAGACTTGAAAGCTGCCCTCATGAGTTAAAGGATTGCGCACCGACCCCTCTCGCTCGCCAAGCTTCAGGAAGACATCCGCAGCCTAGGCAGCCCTGCGGGAGTTCCCGCAGGGGTGTCTAGGCTGCGGATAGTAGCCTGCTTCCCGGAGCTCCAGGTGTGCTGAAAGCAGAGCGCCCGGCGCTTCGGTTTGACCAAACTGTGAGAGGCAGTGGCAGACAAGAGTGCCTGGTGTGCTCTGGTCCACGGCGTCACGAAGAGTCGGACACGACTAAACAACTAAACAACAAGGATTGTACACTCTCATGCTTAAGAACACATTACATATATATTGTAATGTCATCTGAAGACACATCCCGCATCTTTTGAAAAACTTTGGAATAAATTGTAGATGGACCCCAAGTAATCTCACATGGCACTGTTTGAACTTGTGGCATGTTATTAATTCAATTTAAATTATAAATTGAACTGTTTTTCTTAAAAAACCCCCCCACACATACACTTTCACCTGTAGGCATTATTCTTTTACGTATTGATGCAGATTAGAGAAACAGAGAACTGTGTGATGGACAGGATAATTGCACACCCACGCCAAAAAGCAGCAGCCCCAAACACCATCCCTATTATTCATTTGTGCATATTGGGAAGATTATTTCCATCTGCACAAAGACCTCATTAACAACAATTATGCAGGATTGCAGTGAGGAAGTCTAAGGAAGCAGGACACGCTCTGCTGAAAAGCCCGCTCCAATCATGGTTTTTCCCTGTCCTCCGACTGTAATATTGCACCTACAGATGGCTGATTAAAGAATGAAATAAATAAAACCCCCATCATTTGCCTCATAATTGAGCACCGCCCTTATGTTTCACACAACAGGATTTACAACCAAGAGTCCAACACAAAATCAGCTGGCTCCAACTCAAGCCCACAGGTTAGAAATCAGATTCTTATACTTCATTCGCTTTTCTTTTTTCAACTTCAAAAAGATGAATTCATTTTGCTTCTTCAGCCAGAAATGTATAATACATCTTTCAGGCAGATGGCCAAATGTACAGCCTGCTGCTGTTCAGCTCTGCACATATTCCATCCTGAAGGGCTGATCTGTATCACACAGATATTTACAGCCACGTTGCTATCTGAAATGAGAAAGTGAAACAAAGCACTTTTCCTGTAACGAAGTCAGGTAGTGCCTGGGATATTTATAACTGCATTTTATCCATAGCATTCACCCATATAAGAAATGCTCTTTTTCTATCTTTCTTTTTCTTCTTTCTTTCTTTCTTTCTTTCTTTCTTTCTTTCTTTCTTTCTTTCTTTCTTTCTTTCTTTCTTTCTTTCTTAGGAGGTGGGCAAAGGAAGAAGTATTGGATCCCTGTAAGGATCCACTAAACCCCTGGCATCTATGTGATGCTTAGTTTTATTTGCGCTGAGGTCCTGCTGACCTTATTAATATGAGAAACCTCGTTGAAAGAAATAAGCCTCTTCGTGCAAGTACGTGGGCAGTAGTTGGAAGCCACTTGAAAGTTAATTTGCACCATCCAGATAATTAGTCCCATTGAAATCAGGGAGACAAAAGCAAAAAGGGCCATACAGTGGTACCTCTGGTTACAAACGTAATTCATTCCGGAGGTCCGTTCTTAACCCAAAACCGTTCTTAGCATGAGGGCAAAGTTCACAACAAGGACTGAAGGAATGGGTTCCAATAAGGCTACAGGATCATCTACTTCCGGGTTAGCGGAGCTTGTTACCTGAAGTGTTTGTAAGGAGGACTGTACGTAACCTGAGGTTCCACTGTAGTTCATTGGTAGAGCACACATGCTGTGAATGCAGAAGGCCTCAGGTTCAATCCTTGGCATCTCCAGGCACAGAAGGGAAATAATCCTGACATGGGAAATAAACCCTGTCTGAAACTACTAGTCAGCAGGCACACAATAGTGCACTGGATGGGACCAATGGCCTGACTCAGGGTAAGCTAGTTTCCTAAGCACTCAGGTCTCAGTGTCACATAACACAGTTGTGGCAGCAGAAATGGAATGGTGGCAGAGGGGAGCTGTTCCCAGCTAAGCTACCTGAGATATTTCAGCTAGAAATACCAGGGACATGCAAAGCAGATGCTCTTTCATCTGAGCTTTGGTCCCTTGAGCCCAACACTCTATCCAGTGAGATATGGGTCACATTCACACCATACATTTAAAGCGCTATAATGTTACTTTGAATAGTCGTAGCCTCCCCCAAATAACTGAGACTTGCTAGGAGACTCTTATTCCCCTCACACAGCAACAATGCCCATGCCTCCCTGTGAAGAGGGCTTGATTGTTAAACTGCTCAGGGAAATGGTTTAGTACTTTAGAAGTTTGGTGTGAATGTGGCCTAGGCGGTTACCTCTACTGAGAGACCAACTGGCATTTAGTAGCTCTCTCATATGCCTGCAGCAGAGGAGGAGATGGGACAGTGGCCTTTTCCATTTAGCTCCTCTTTCTCTTTCCTTGAACTGTTGGTTAGTTGCACTCTACCTTACTGCTACACCGGAGTAATGGAATAGCATGGCCAACTCATCTGAGAGACCATGACTTCCATTTACAGATAGGTAGCTGTGTTGGTCTGCCATAGTCAAAACAAAAAAAAATTCCTTCCAGTAGCACCTTAAAGACCAACTAAGTTAGTTCTTGGTATGAGCTTTCGTGTGCATGCACACTTCTTCAGTGTGTATCTGAAGAAGTGTGCATGCACACGAAAGCTCATACCAAGAACTAACTTAGTTGGTCTTTAAGGTGCTACTGGAAGGAATTTTTTTTGTTTTGACCATGACTTCCATGTTACTCTTTCCTTCCATTAACTATCTCCATCCCAGCTGGTCATTCTAAGTACAGCGATATACAGTAACTTTAATAACTGTTCATGAGTTGGATGTTTTCCTTTTCCTTCAGTGTGGTGTAGTGGTTATGAGCAGTAGACTCATAATCCGGTGAACCAGATTTGTGTCTCCGCGTCTCCACATGCAGCTGCTGGGTGACCTTGGGCTAGTCACACTTCTCTGAAGTCTCTCAGCCCCACTCACCTCACAGAGTGTTTGTTGTGGGGGAGGAAGGGAAAGGAGAATGTTAGCCGCTTTAAGACTCCTTTTGGTAGTGATAAAGTGGGATATCAAATCCAAACTCTTCTTCTTCTCCCTTTTTTCCTTTCCTTTCCTGTCATTTTTAGATTGTAATCCTGTGAACAGGGACTGTCTTGTTTTTTTAATCATGTAATTGTTGAGGCATTTTATAAATAAAAACAGCCACCCCCTTAGGTTACTTCTAGACAAAATGTTTAATAAGCATCCTTGGTGATCTACATGCACAAAGTTTGCATGGAGGTTATGTAATAAGCAGCTATTTATTGGACTTTCATTCAGATTTGTTTGCAGGCAGGTCATATGAAATCCCACCAAGCAAATGTTATTTCACATTTACATGGTACATTTCCCTGTCGCTTTCATCACAACAAGTTCAGTTCAGTTTTGCTGCACAAGAGCACCAAATCCACTTTAATCGCACAGCTTGAATTTTCCAGGATGTGACTGAACTTTCTCCTGCAAAACAGTTATAGTATGGGAACGCCACAATTAAGTAGGTACCCATATGGAGCAGGATTTGCTTCCAGACTGCCTTAGTTCATGACCCAACTCTCAACTCATTGAACCACTAATACTAAAAACAATACAAAACAAAAAACCAATATTGCTCTGAAGCGGGACCTAATAAGGAGAGATTGTTTTTCCATGACTTGTTTTGATTTATGAATACCACAGCCAGGAAGACTTGACTAAACTTCACTCAAAGGATAATCCTTTGGTTCTGTTTGTTCTGCACTGTGGTTTTGGAGAAACTTAGGCTCTGTGGGGATCAAAATGCTCAGTTACCAAATGGAAAGGTCCATTTGGCTAGAATACTTTTTTCCCAAGAAAGTTTTGGGTTTGATAGTGAGACCCGGTGGCTGTTTTTTTGCTGATCCACAACAAGTTTGTGCTTCTGGGAAGTGAACACATTGAGTCCCTGACTGGTTGTAAGGGAATCAAAGGTAGATGACAGAAGCTTTATTTGGGCTCCTAAAATATGCTACACAGCAATCACCAGCTTTTTGTGTGCGTATACCCATTCCATGGTTTAAAAAACGGGCACGGCTTCTCTTTTTCCAAACAGTTGTAAGATCAAGCTGTCTCTGAGTTATGGGAAAAAAAAAAAAAGAAATGTAGATTTTATGCCTTATATAACTCACTGTTGGCTGAGGCACTGATTAATAAACGTGGGATGCTTAAGAAATCATTTTTCATCTCCTTTATTCACTTCTAACATTTCTTTATTCATTTCTAAGTGGAAAAATATATAAATAGGCTCAAACCTCTCCAGATATATTAATTCCAGACTTTGTTCTTGGTGCTTAGAGGACAACTCCAAAAGAATTTCTCAGGGAGGTAAAAAAGAAAAAACCCTGAAACTGTTATTTCTCTGTGCTTGCTCTTGCTATTCTAAGGAATCATGATTAAATCTTTTTTATTTCTCTGTGGGAATACAGGTGAAAAGCAGGTATGGCTGCATTTTCAGGTGGAACAGTGTAGATGAAGGACCATTGATCAAATAGTGCATCTGACTGACTTTCTTATTAGTAACATCACTGGAAATAATTACTCCTAGAGGTCTCAGGAAAAACATTTTTTATTCAGATCTTAGCCCCCAAACTATGTTTTCACCATCATCAGCCTGTTGCAAATCTTGACTTGTGAGTTACAAGTTCTCCGAAAGCTCCACCAACTGCTTGAAGTGTGTCCAGGGAAGTATGAATTATAGAATCTAGTTATAGAATCGTAAGAGTTGGTAGGGCAATCCAACCCAGTTCCCTCTCAGTGCAGAAAATCTAGAAGGAGAATGTCCCCAACAGAGGACTATTCTTCCTCCAAGATGCATCTTTCTGGCTCCCTTTTTATTGTAATCCCTGTTTTCAAACACTTGAATTGGCTGCCAATTCATTTCTGGGCCCAATTCAAAGTACTCACATTAGTGTTTAAAGCCCTAAATGATATAGGCCCCAAATATATGAGATTGTCTCCTTTCCTACAGACTCTAATAAATGACCCTAATAAATCTCCCAACAAGGTGAGGTAGGTTAGGCTATAAGATGGAGGCCTTCGCCTACAGCCACAGAGAAAGCCATGGCTGAACGGGGATTTGAACTGAGACTTCTCAGTCTGGGGCTGCATTCATACCATATATTTAAAGTGCTATGATAATCATAGTCATGACTTCCCCTGAAGGATTCTGGGAGTTGTAGTTTGTGAAGGGTGCTGAGAATTGTTAACAGAACCCTATTTCCCTCCTACAGTATGATTCCCAGAATTATTTTTCACCACAAGGCAGGTAGGAGGAGGTAGGAGGAGGCTAAGGGAAGACTGAGCTTGGTGGGGCAGTGCCCCTGTTTGCCCTAATAGATCCCTGCCTCAGTTGGACATGCTCTAGTTATCTCCCGCTTGGACTACTGCAATGTGCTCTACATGGGCCTACCTTTGAAGGTGACCCGGAAACTACAACTAATCCAGAATGTGGCAGCTAGACTGGTGATTGGGGGCGGCCGCCAAGACCACATAACACTGGTCTTGAAAGACCTATATTGGCTCCCAGTACGTTTCCGAGCACAATTCAAAGTGTTGGTGTTGACCTTTAAAGCCCTAAATGGCCTCTGCCCAGTATACCGGAAGGAGCGTCTCCAATCCCATCATTCTGCCAGGACGCTGAGGTCCAGTGCCAAGGGCCTTCTGGTGGTTCCCTCACTGTGAGAAGCAAAGCTACAGGGAACCAGGAAGAGAGCCTTATCATCATCATAATCATCTGTACACAGCAGCCTTCATATAAGTGACATGTAGAGCTGACATTTCAGAAGGAAGCTCCATATAAGTTTCAGTCACCAGAACGAGTGCCCCGTGAGATTTATAACCTTAAAGGAAAGTTGGCTCCTTCTGCTGTTTATTTTTAGACTTAAACATTTTATTTAGGACTGGGAGGGGTGCAGTAAAAAGGATAATCTTCAGGGGGTCTTTAAAACATCTGGTAACACCTGGATCAGCCCAGAGGTAATTCCTGGATAAGAATGCATTGCCCCGATTTCTGTAATTAGGGGAGGGAAACTATTATTTCATTCATGCCCCAGTAGATGGCACTCACAGGAAGGAATCGGCATTTGGGAGACCTGTCCCCAGGCAGAAGCATCTTGCTGATCAGCCCAAAGGTTGCTCCATTTCTGAAACATTCAAGAGACTCGGCACTATAAACTTCTTATGCCCCCCTGCTGTCATGCTGAATATTGGTCCCAATAGCTTCCTTGTAGCTATTTGAAGCCAAGCAGCCTCAGGGAGGTTCCGCAATCAGATAAAGAAGCTCCTAGTATTTTGTATTTACTGCCATGGTTTTGACAAGCAGGTAATAACAGGCAGATATCTCAAGTCCTCTTTTTGCTCCCGGGGAGCCTGCATTTACACACACTGACTGCCTTGATCAGAAATGAGCATGCAGGCCTCCCATGCTCTGGGGAGCAAATGTCAGATAAAAGGCTCGTACACAAGGTAGCAATTCATCCACCCATTGCATTTTCTGGTCCTGACATTATCTTCCCTCTTCCCATACAGCTGCATATTTGTGAATAGATCTACTCTCTCTTGGATAGGGTAACCAGTTGTGCATCAGCAGAGAGTGGGAGAGAGAAAACATTGCCAGAAAAGGACCCAGATCTGCACTGAATTTGCACGTGCTGCCATATATATATATGGATGCAAACTTAGAACATCGGAAGCCCAAGCCCTTAAGGTGAAGCAGGATATAAATAGAATAAAGTAAATCTTACCTTATCTGGGTTTTTTTATTTCTCTCACTATTTAATCTTAGAACAAGTGACAACACTTCAGAAGTAATAAACTGGCAAAAAAATGCATAAAATATACAATTCATTGAAACAACCCAATAGTCTTCCCTGAGCATTAGAGACAGCTGGATTCAAATTTCAGCTAAACAAAAACAGTTGAGGAAGAAATGGGGCAGGACAGGTAAGGGGTGCATCCTAGGGGCATGGCCACAGGTCACCCCTGCAGTAGACTTTAATAGTCTTATGGGGGTAGGCTCTTTAGATGGCAATACGTATTACTTTGCTGACTTCAAAATGTGCTGAGCCAGCCTTGCTACTTTTGAGGGCCCTTCCTGCTCATTCTACTGAGTGGGACCCCGGACTTATGCCCGAAATCCTGATCCCAATGTCACCACAGGTGCCTTATTTAGTGCCCAGCAACACACACCAGGGAGATGACCCATGCATCTTCCAAACCCTTGTGAATGTTTGTATCACTTGCAGATCTGAATAAATGATTGATTCTAGTTGAATATTCTGATTTGAACTTTCCCCATTTAGCCAATGATTAGGATAAAGCCTAAAGGAAGAATTACACACTCGACTGCGAACTGAGAATCCAGAAATTAAATCCATAAGTTAAAAGTCATTTAAAGGATTTAACAAGTTCTGTAGCAAGCAATGCAACTTTCAAAATGAACACAGTTTAGCTGTATTATTCAGTATAATTAGATGACACCCTAAGGCTTAGTATTTTTCCCATTACTGGTGGATTATACTGTAATACAAAAGCAGCTACCGATGTGGGAACAGAGACTTCTTTTTTGGCGACGGGAGGGGCCCTTTTTAAATTCTTGCAGAGTATTTCAGATTCTAATAGGGTCTTTAAGAAATCTCTTGCTTCCTTTTAACGTTCGAAAAGGTGGTGCAATGTGGAATTCTAAAATCCAGCAATTAAAAGGAGCAAAAAATGCACCAGAAATTTTAAGTGGTGAGGAGCAACTTTTAAAATCATTTTATGCCAAAGGAAACGAAACACATCTAGCATTTCCGTTTGTCTTACAAATCATATGTAAATTATAAATACCAGGTGTGTGTGTGTGTGTGTGTAACACAATTCATTCAAACCTAATGGCAGCTGCCAGCCTTTCAACATAAGAATCAAATGTTCAACATAAGAATCAAATGTTGGAGGCTGCTCTAAGTTTGGGAGTTAGCTGCAGTAGAAGAATATCAGGGCAAGCCTATGTAAGTACAGTGGTACCTTGGTTCCCAAAAGGCTTGGCTCCTGAACAAATCAGCTCCCAAATACCGCATACCCGGAAGTGAGTGTTCCTGTTTGCGACCGTTTTATGGAAGCCGAACGTTCAACATCTGAGTGAGCTTCCTGCACTTAATCGGAAGCTGCTCCTTGGTTTTTGAACTGTTTCAGGAGTCGAACAGACTCCCGGAATGGATTAAGTTTGAGAACCAAGGTACGACTGTACTGTAGGCATGTCTACACAGAAATCAGTTGGGGGGGGGAGAGCTATGACTGTTATAGTGGTATAAGAATGCTTTAATCGTATGGTGTGGATGTGGCCAAATAATACACATTACTGTCTAAAGCCAAGACCATTAAGTATGGAGTTTATAATTGCATAGCGGTGCTACTAGAAACAAATGATTTCTCCAGAAGTGGGCCCAAGTTCAGCAGTCGAAACAGTTTTCAGTCAGTTTCTTGCTTGTTCTTTCTCAGTCTGAGTTGGAGCCAGTTTGTATGTGAAATACCTGTGAGGCCTGAATAAACAAAAAAAGAAAGATTCATTCAGAGCCTCTTCTCTGCTGAAAATGAAGTGACGGTTGGCTTTGATCTGAATGGCTGTTGATTCGGGAATGTCAGCAGGCAGGGTAAAGCCATTTAAGCACCCACACTGGCAGAATGGAAATAAAATAGATGTGGACAGGGAGGAAGCAGCTATAAGACAATCTTCTTCTCACCTGGCTCAGGAGAAGATTCTTAAAGGTCACTGCTCTACTCCTCATCACTTGTGTACACCTTACAGGTTGGCAGAGATGCAAACTGGGGATTCGTAGACGAATGCGCTGGGCAATCTCTTCTAAGGGATGGCAGATATAAAGCAAAGGGTAGCTTACAGAAGTCATGCCTTGTTATATCTCCAGGAAATGTACCAGATGCACGATATCAGAGCACTAGCACTGGGCATGTCTACCATTCAATTTGGTGCACGGAATGAGACAGCTAATGTAGAATATTAGGTAGAGCCTGTGAAGTCATGGAGAGAATGTTGGACCTGGAGGGGAGGGGAATATGAGTATCTGCTCAGCCAAAAGCTGGCTGGGAAATCGTACGCCACCGTCTTAGCTCATCTACCTCACAGGATTGCTACATTATTGAAGCATATCCCATCCTGAACACCGTGGGGGAAGTGCAATTTACAATTATAATAGATGAACAATAAATCTGTGACCTACCAAAGTCTGTTGACAAACCTGCGCTTGATAGCGGAGGCACCTGCCTGGGCACACAATGAGGTTGTCAAAAACCTGGTAGTGCTGAGCTCATAGGGGATGGTGGGCTGCAAAAGGCCTGGTTAGTCAAACACAAGCCTGGCCCACAAAGTCAGGATGCTCCAAGGTGAAAGCAAAAATTCAGACAGCAGAATGGACGCCTCCTGGCCGTTCCTCCCGAGTCACTGGCCATTCCCTGCAATTGGAGGATAGAGCTATGTGCACCCCATAGCCTGTCCAGCCACCCCTAAACTACCCTGCTGCCCTCAGATGTGCAGAAAGAAGCTGTTAGGGGTGTGCACTGGATTTAACCAAGTCCCAAGCCAAATCAGGCATATTTGGGTGGTACTTGAGCTCTGCCCCACCCCAAGAATAGTCATTTGTTAAGGTTGCTGAAAGTATTTAGCAGCTCCTATATCCCTCACGGAGCTACAATTCCCAGTCCTTAAAAACCAATCCTTCTTCCCTGGAAATTCTGGAAAATGTGGTTGTGTGTGGTGAGTGGGTAATAGAAATCTCGCTGGGGAGGGGTTTGTCAAGGGCCAGACAGAGAGGCCTGGTGGGGGGAATAATTATTTGGCCCCTGGGCCTGAGATTTCCCATCCATGTTACAGGGCATGGAGAGATTAGAGCAAAGTGATTTTCTGAAGCCTGGTGACAGACACTGAGGCCGGCAAAGTACCAGGGAAAATCAGTGGCTCATTAGCCTCCTGAGGCACAGCAACAGAATCCTGTACGACTTCTACAGATGTAGTTTAAAGGCTAGGTCAATATGAGGCAAGACATCTCTTTAGTCTTTCAGGGTTAATTTGTTTTTGACATGAGTATCCCTACACAGTGAGAGAGGAGAGATACTCTGAAACATTCTATATCTGTTTAAACCATACAGGGTTGCATTCAGAAAAGGAACCACGGAAGACTTACAAGGTATGGAGGTATATAGGAGGCTGCCTTATATTGAACCAGACCATTGGTCCATCTGGCTCAGTATTGTCCTCAACTGGCCACAGTTTTCCAGGCTTTCATACACAGGTCTTTCTCAGTTCTACCTGGAGGAGTGAGGGGTTTAACCTGGGAACTTCTGTACATAAAGCAGGCGCTTAACCTCTGTGGTTAAGAGTGGTGGACTCGTAATCTGGGGAACCGGGTTCGCTTCCCCGCTCCTCCACATGCAGCTGCTGGGTGACCTTGGGCCAGTCACACTTCTTTGATGTCTCTCAGCCCCACTCACCTCACAGAGTGTTTGTTGTGGGGGAGGAAGGGAAAGGAGACTCTTAGCTACTTTGAGGCTCCTTCGGGTAGTATAAAGCGGGATATCAAATCCAAACTCTTCTTCTTCTTAGCTATGACCCCAGAGCCGTCTTTCCTATTGGGCTTACTGGTGCGTTGCGCCAGGGCACCGGCCTCTCAGGGGTGCCCCAGCGAGTGGGGGAGCTGCGCGGCTTTGCTGGCGGCCTCCCCTTTCCCTGCATGCCCACCAGCTGTGCCCCATCAAGCATATGGCTGGCGGGTGTGCAGCTTCCATCCCAAGCCTCCGCGGGAGGAGAGCGATCCCTGCAGAGGCTTGGGAAAAGGTTGACAAGTTGACAACTCTGGGAAACGGGGGTGGGGGTGGGGTGCCGGAGGGATCTTTGCACCACGGTGCCGGATATCCTTAAGACGGCCCTGCATGACCCTGTAGGAAAGGAAAGGAAAAGGAAGGAAAGCAAGCTCCGCCATTACAGAAGACTAAATGGTAATTGTTATAGAGCTGTTGGTGGGAGAGATATATAGCTACGGTCAGCAGAAATATTAGAAACACATTTTAATCCTGACACTGCATTTTACTTCAAATCTGTGCCAACCCCAAGATGTGCAAGCTGGTGCTGTTAGGGTTGCTTATGGGGCTGAATCCAGGCCCCACAGCCAAGAGGACCCCGAATGACACCCCCACCCCAATAGTGGCAGATTCGGTGCAGCTGACAACAGATCCTGCATCAGCACCTGGGATGACATGGTTGTGTTGCTCACAACAGCACACTTTCCTCCTCCTCCTCCGCCTCCTAATTCTTGCCAGGGAGTGGCCAGAATCACAATTAGAGTTCCAGATGCTCTCTTTATTATTTTTACTTTGAAATATATTCTCCTTTTCTATAACAAAATGGCTCTTCTTTCCAAGTAAATATGCTAAACTTCTAGGCAGCGAAAGGAAATTAAGTTTCATTCTTGTAGCCATGGTGGTGTGATGATTTAACCAAGTTTAAAATGTAACGCTGCACATGCTCTGCGTATTCTTTTTGAAAGAAAGAAAGAAGGAAAGAAAGAAAGAGAAAATCAGTGTTGGCCTTTCATTTCCTACTTCTAACATAACGGAAGTGTAGAAGCAGTTGTAGGGAATGGTGGTGGGAAGAAACATTAACTGAAGTGCTTCACAACTGAAGCAGTGCCCAGGCCCACCTAAGGCCAGCCCTCCCACCTTGGTTAGGCCCAGAGTTTAAAACAGCCTTTCCCAAATTGTCTGGGGTTGATGGGAATTGCAGCCCAGAGCACCTGGAAGGCACCAGATTGGAAAGGCTGGTCTAAACTTACTTAAATGCACTCCTGTCTGTACCAATTTTGTGAAGTCTATCATCAGTTGAACGCTGTATTCATAAAGAGCACATAAGGGCAGCTGGAAACCTGAACAGCATCACTCTACATGGTAATTTTTTATTGCAGGTACCACTTGCTCTTGAAAAAGGATGATCAGTATTCCAACCCAGGATTCCACAGAGATGTTTACCATTCGCTCGGTGCTTGCATTGAGAATCGAGCAAGAGAGAAGGCAGCAAACAAACAGCTAACCAGACTTTTCACGGACATTTCTCTTTTTCTTATTCTGATGCTTTTTAATTTCCGGTGTATTCATTCTCACAATCCCCATAACCATCTTTTAAAAATCCCAGGAGAAATAGCTGCTTGCTATGATTTACAGTGTGATTGTGGTTGTGGCAGCATTGTGTGTGTGTGCCGCTGAGTAAATGTAATTTCTCTCTCTCCACTTCTTAAAAGTGGCTCTTGGCTTCTGGAGAAACCCGTGTGAATTGTAAATCTGCCAAACTGATTTCCTGCTTCAGTCGCTTGATGTATTGTTTATCTTGACAAGCTTCCATTTGTGTATCAGCACCGTGGCCTTGTGTGGCCTCCTTGTTCTCAGACACAATGCTGTCATCGTCCAGCACCTTCCTGTGACACAAAGGCTACCTGCCAAATGGCGGCTGCAAGCGGGTGTCTTCTTTATCAGTTATGCTTCTCTGGAGGTGAAACAACAGCTGCCAGCACTTAGGGACAGGAACACTGGAAACTGCCTGCACCAAGTGTGAACACTGGCTCATCTAGTTCACTATTGTCTACACTGGTGGGCAGTCGCTCTCCAGGAGTCCACACAGGGTTATCTCTCAGCTCTACCTGGAGATGCTATGTATTGAACCTGGGGCCTTCTACCTGCAAGGCAAATTCTCTACTAACAACCCATAGCCTTGGTGGCTGCTGGTTCCCCTTTGGGACTGATAGGACAAAAGGCAGGGAGACCACCTCACTCAGTATTGTCTGGATCAGACATGAAGAACCTTTGGTCCTTCAGATGTTGCTGAACTACAACTCCCATCACCCCTTGCTTGGGAGATGGAGTTCAGCAACATCTAAAGGGCCAAAGGTTCCCCAATTCTCCAGGATGTCAGAAGAGGCTCTCTTCCAGCCCTATCTGGATATTTTGATTGATTGATTGATTGATTGATTGCATGATTTGTATATCACTTAATCACCAAAGTCATCCTGGGGGTTGATCCTGGGATCTTCTACTGACAGGCAGGTGTGCTACCACTGTGCCAAAATCCTTCCTCCAAAATCCTTCTGTCTAGGAAGAACTTGAGAGCAACCTGGAGCAAATGATTAGTTACTTGATGCTACCTCTACTCTTGGTTGCAACTTCTTACTTTTTCCTACAACCAGTGACTCTTCCGTCAACATGTTAATTAAGGTCTAGGAATGAAACGTGGCTGAGCATCTCATAGTTTAATTGGTCTCATTTGCACATATAATACAGAAAGAATAATTCATTGTGTGCTTGCCTCCCTGGGGCTTTCGGCTCATTCTTTGTTGTGTTACGAATCGACAGCCTTAGTTTTGCTGCAAGGCCTTCCACTGTTAATAGATTTCAATAGATTATATAAATATGCTAATTTAAATTTGCTGTTATAAACTGAGCCACTGACAATTACAGAATTGGAAGCAGAATCCAGAACAACTCTTTCATGAATTTCAATATATTTGCAACCAGATTGCTGTGTTTATGCTCTCATGGGGTTTTGTTCATGCGTGTGTGTTTTTAAGAATCCTGTGCATAACTGTTGTGAATAGCCTTGCCCAGCCTCTGCAACCCAAAGCAGACCTATTACAATTAATGAGCAGAGGCTGGGCTAAGGTACAGTAGTTAGGTGCAGTAAAGTTAGTGAAGGTTAGTTGACTACCACCCTTTGCTAGGCCTTTTCTCCACGAATTTGTCTAATCCTCTTTTAAGCCATCCAAGTTGGTGACCATCACTGCCTCCCAGGAGAGCAAGTTCCATAGTTTGTCTATGCGCCGCATGAAGAAGTACTGGCTTAGATAAGTGGTGGACATTCAGGGCATTTCTTCACAATTACAGATAGGTAGCCGTGTTGGTCTGCCATAGTCAAAACAAAACAAAATTCCTTCCAGTAGCACCTTAAAGACCAACTAAGTTAGCTCTTGGTATGAGCTTTCGTGTGCATGCACACTTCTTCAGATACATCATTTGCTCCAGGTTGCTCTCAAGTTCTTCTGTGTATCTGAAGAAGTGTGCATGCACACGAAAGCTCATACCAAGAACTAACTTAGTTGGTCTTTAAGGTGCTACTGGAAGGAATTTTTTTTATTTCTTCACAAGTTTAACTTGGGGGTTGTTTAACTTTGGGGGGCACTTTGTATACTTTGTTGAGTTCCTTGGGAGGATATACATTAAATAAAAATAAGTGCATGGGATAATAGCCTCTCAGCAAAACTATTTTTAGGTGTATACCTTTATTTGAAAACTGTGTAAGAACTTCTACCTACCGTACATTCATGAGACACCTGGAATGCAGGTCCTTTGCAGGTAATTTGCTTTCTTGCTTCTGAATGAAATCAAACCTCTCTTTTTTTGTATGTACTTGGTGAGTATTTACTTTGATTCCCCCCCCCCCCCGCGCCCTCATCTCCAGCTCTTGAGTCTTTCTGGCGTTGTGCTGAACTTCTAAGGAATCCCTCTACAAACTCTAGGCAATCAGAGGTGGCAGGTGATCTCTTTTATAGCTTGGCAAGGTAGATTAAATATCCTGGAAATCTAGTTAGCAGATGGTTTGTAATGAAGAGACCCAAGAGAGGAGAAACATGCTGCTGCAGAAATGAAGGGAAGATATTTCTAAGGTCTACAAGATGGCGATTTAGGGTGGAAATGTGGGTACAATCTCCAGCGTGGTTTAACAATCAAGCTCTCTTTATGGGGAATTCTGGGAACTGAAACTCTGGGAGGGGGAACAGGGCTTCCTAACAGCTCTCAGCACCCTTAACAAACTACAGTTCCCAGAATTATTTGGGGGAAGCTATGCTTGTGATTTAGAATCATAGAACTGTAGAGTCGGAAAGGACCTCAGGGGTCATCTAGTCCCACCAACTTCAGTGCAGGAATCTCATATGAATATCATAGCTTTAAATGTTATGGTGTGAATGTGGTGGAGGAGGCGGTAAAGGTTTGTAGAGCAATGCACACAGCTCCTCAAGGCTTGCAGTTGCACCTGTTTCCATTTTAAGCATGAAGTCTGGCAGAGAAACAGAGTGGAATTTTATCAGGCAGACGTCCTTTGTGAAGAGCTGGAGGTCTGCCTTTTTGCAGTTGCCCGTTACGAATTGTCGCCCTGCTGTAATCACATCTTTACTCATTATAGGGGTGAAAAAAAGACTTCTGCTTCCCCAAATGGGGAAATATGTTTTGGCATGTCCTGGGGAAATTGAAGTTGTATAATTTATTACTTGCCTCACAAAGAAAAGATCCAAGAGGGGCAAGTCATTGCATGGCAAAGAGGAGATTGCCTTCCTGGTGCCAGCAGCAATGATACATGGCTGGGAACATTTGAACTGCTAAGGGACAGCAATGAGAAATGGGGGCTTCGTTGAATGTTATGTTGGTGTCTAGCTCTTACTTTATCTTCCCTAGCTCCACAGCCAAAAGCCAAATGGGTATATTGGGATATTAAAGGCGTGTGTTTGGAAAACGTATACTAAACATAATAAACATCAAAAATGAGCTATGTATTTATGCATTTGCTTAACAGCACAGTGCATAGCCTTTAGCCTGTGCATTAATCAATGTGACTGAGACACACCATTCACAGTCTCGGTTCATGCCAGTTCTTCAAGTTGATGGTACAATCGCATGCATTAACATGGGTGCCTACTGGGGGGCAGAGTTGCCTCCACATCTGAACCGTAATCCCCAGATTACCTGCTTTCATATCCCCCCCCCCCACAGTGCTACAATTCCCAGAGTGGTTTCACAACCAATACCTCTTCCTGGAGAACTCTGGGAACTGTAGTTCTGGGAGGAGAATAAACGTCTCCTAACAACTCTCATCTCCTTTAAGAAACTACAGTCCCCAGGATTATTTGGGGGAAGTGGTATAATTGTGCTTTGAACATACAGTGATACCTCAGCTTAAGTACTTAATTCGTTCCGGAGGTCTGTTCTTAACCTGAAACTGTTCTTAACCTGAAGCACCACTTTAGCTAACGGGGCCTCCCGCTGCTGCAGCGCCGCCGGAGCACAATTTCTGTTCTCATCCTGAAGCAAAGTTCTTAACCTGAAGCACTATTTCTGGGTTAACAGAGTCTGTAACCTGAAGCGTATGTAACCTGAGGTACCACTGTATGGTGCAGATATGGGCCCGTGTTTCAGTTCATTGTCTGGGGGAAAACAAAATGGGTCTTGCCTCTCATGTTGTGATTGTAGCAACATAGTTGGGAGAAATAATTGAAGAGCTAAGAACAAAGCACAGCTTTATGCTTTGTAGCAAACTGTGTGTTGCAAAAAAGAAAAGAAAAAAGAGATAAACATTCACTTGCAAATGTTCAGCGGCACAGCTATAAAAATTTGTTTTCTAGGTGAGATGTGGATCTGAATTTCTGACTCGTAATGGCTTATAGCACTGCAGTCTTTAAATGGTTTTGTTTTAAATTGTTTAAACATGCTCTAAATAGAAGTGTGTGGCTGGTGTGCAAAATGTTTTTGGCTGCTGTTTTGAATCCCTGCCTTTTGTTGAAATGGGATATTGGAAGGCTTTTGGTTTCTTGACCCAAATAGCCAGCAATGAAACATTTCTAAATAAACAAATATCTGTTATCAGGGAAGGGATTGTATTATTACAATACACTGTATTACACTGTATTAGTTCAACATCACATGGCATTCAAGGATAGGAAACACTGACAAGTAAAATGTATATTGAAATTTTCTTTTTTTAAAAAGAAAACCCATGTTTGTGCATATACCCTATTCAACCAATATACAGTACACATGCATGTTTTGATATGTGAATGTGCGGAGGAGGCAGGAGAGGAGAAATGAAAACTTTTCAACAGAAGCAAACTAAATCCCCTTTTTAAATGGAAGTGAGGGGAACTCTGGTCAGTTTCCTGATGCTCTACACCTGGAATTATGCAACATTCATGAATGCATGCTGCTCCAGGCACGCCTGGAAGAAGCGGACCATTTGGATCCCTTCCAGTCGGGATTCAGGCCTCATCATGGGACTGAAACTGCCTTGGTCGCACTGGTTGATGATCTCCGGCGGGCTAGGGACAAAGGTGAGAGCTGTTTCCTAGTTCTGCTGGATCTCTCAGTGGCGTTTGACACCATCGACCATAACATCCTTCTGGACCGTCTTGAGGGGCTGGGAGCTGGGGGCACTGTCCTACAGTGGTTCCGCTCCTTCCTCCTGGGCCGTGTTCAGAAAGTGGTGGTGGGAGATGAGTGTTCAGACCCCTGGGCTCTCACTTGTGGGGTGCCTCAGGGTTCTGTCCTCTCCCCCATGCTTTTCAACATCTACATGCAGCCACTGGGAGAGATCATCAGGAGGTTTGGGCTGGGTGTTCATCAGTATGCAGATGATACCCAGCTCTACCTCTCTTTTAAATCAGAACCAGTGAGGGCAGTGAAGGTCCTGTGTGAGTGTCTGGAGGCGGTTGGAGGATGGATGGCGGCTAACAGATTGAGGTTGAATCCTGACAAGACAGCAGTACTGTTTCTGGGGGACAGGAGGCGGGCAGGTGTGGAGGATTCCCTGGTCCTGAATGGGGTAACTGTGCCCCTGAAGGACCAGGTGCGCAGCCTGGGAGTCATTTTGGACTCACAGCTGTCCATGGAGGCACAGGTCAAATCTGTGTCCAGGGCAGCTGTTTACCAGCTCCATCTGGTACGTAGGCTGAAACCCTATCTGCCTGCAGACTGTCTCGCCAGAGTGGTGCATGCTCTGGTTATCTCCCGCTTGGACTACTGCAATGCACTCTACGTGGGGCTACCTTTGAAGGTGACTCGGAAACTACAACTAATCCAGAATGCGGCAGCTAGACTGGTGACTGGGAGCGGCCGCCGAGACCATATAACACCGGTCTTGAAAGACCTACATTGGCTCCCAGTATGTTTCCGAGCACAATTCAAAGTGTTGGTGCTGACCTTTAAAGCCCTAAACGGCCTCGGTCCAGTATACCTGAAGGAGCGTCTCCACCCCCATCATTCTGCCCGGACGCTGAGGTCCAGCACCGAGGGCCTTCTGGCGGTTCCCTCATTGCGAGAAGCAAAGCTACAGGGAACCAGGCAGAGGGCCTTCTCGGTAGTGGCGCCCACCCTGTGGAACGCCCTTCCAGCAGATGTCAAAGCAATAAACAACTACCTGACATTCAGAAGACATCTTAAGGCAGCCCTGTTCAGGGAAGTTTTTAACGTGTGATTTTACTGTATTTTTGGTTTTTATGGAAGCCGCCCAGGGTGGCTGGGGAGACCCAGCCAGATGGGCGGGGTATAAATAATAAATTATTATTATTATTATGAGTTTTCATTTATGTATTGATCACAAAGCAACTTTCCATAGCCACATAGTTCTGAATAACATGGAAGAAGTCTAGCTTTTCCACATGCAAGCGTTCTGCCTCTCATAAGAACATAGGAAGAAAATGCTGGATCAGGCCAATGGCCCATTTAGTCTAGCCTCCTATTCTCACAAAGGCCACCCAGGTGCCTGTGGGAAGTCTGAAAGCAAGACTTGGATTCAGCTGCACTCTTCCACCCTGCAGTTTGAAGCAACTGGTATTCAGACTGGCTCTGAGAGCAGAGGTGAGAGCTCTACAGTGCTGACAGAGCAAATAATGAATCCTTTGGCCCACCCACCTTTCAGTGTGTGCTATTGAACAATCTGTTTTTTTTTTTTTAATATAATTTTTATTAAGTTTATAATATACAAAATCCAACTTCCAAATACATATTTCCATAGATCTAATAGACTCCCCCCATCTTCCGAGCACTGCATTCTCTATCGATTCAAAACCTCAGCAATTTGTTAACTTATTTTAAACATAATAATATGTCTTCCATTTTATCGTGATATCTGGTCTCTAAACATTACAGTCCAAATCCATTAATTTTTAGTTTCAACACAATAAAATTGTTTCATTACACCACTTCTGTCTTGTTATACCTTATTTTCCAATTCAAAAATTTTCCGATGCTGAAGCTGTAATTTCCTAAAAAGGAGCATTTTTTAACATTCATACAACTTATAATGCTTTTTCAAATAATCCTTGAACTTTTCCCAAACTTCCTCCGTTTCTTCTTCTCCCGAGTCTCGAATTCTGCCAGTCATTTCAGCCAGTTCCATATAGTCCATCAGCTGCGTCTGCCATTCTTCCAATGTGGGTAGATTTTGTGTCTTCCAGTGCTTTGCCATCAAGATCCTTGCTGCTGTAGTAGCATACATAAAGAAAATTCTATCTTTCTTTGCCACCCTCTGGTCCACCATGCCCAGGAGGAAGGCCTCCGGTTTCTTGGGTAAGGTAAATCTAAGCACCTTTTTTAGTTCATTATGTATCATCTCCCAGAAGGCCTTCACCTTCGGGCAGGTCCACCAGAGGTGTAAGAATGTCCCTTCCTCCTCTTTACATTTCCAACATTTGTTGTCAGACAGGTGATATATCTTTGCAAGCTTGACTGGGGTCATGTACCACCGGTATATCATTTTCATAATATTTTCCTTCAGGGCACTACATGCCGTAAATTTCATTCCGGTGTTCCATAACCTTTCCCAGTCTTCGAACATAATGTTGTGCCCCAAATCCTGTGCCCACTTTATCATGGAGGATTTAACAATCTCATCCTGTGTATTCCATTTAAGCAGCAAGTTGTACATTCTCGAAATTAACTTAGATTTTGGCTCTAGCAACTCTGTCTCTAATTTCGATTTTTCCTCCTGGAAACCCACTTTTTTGTCCGCTTTAAAAACTTCCTGGATTTGGGCATAATGCAACCAATCTCGCACCTTGTTTTTTAACTTTTCCATACTCTGCAACCTCCAATTATCTCCAATTTTTTCAATTATTTCCCAATATTTAGGCCAGTGGGCCTCCATATTGAGTCTTTTACGTGCTTTGGCCTCCATCGGTGAGAGCCACCTCGGAGTTTTACTCTCCAATAAGTCTTTATATTTTGACCAGACCATAAAAATTGCCCTTCTGACAATATGGTTTTTGAACAATCTATGAACTTTAACCTTGTCGTACCACAAATATGCATGCCACCCAAAAGCATTATCAAATCCTTCCAGGTCGAGGACATCGGTGTTCTCCAATAAAATCCAATCCTTCAACCAGCAGAGGGCTGCAGATTCATAATATAACCTCAAGTCCGGCAGGGCAAACCCCCCTCTTTCTTTCGCATCAGTTAGTATTTTAAACTTTATTCGGGGCTTTTTGCCCTGCCAGACAAATTTAGAAATATCCCTCTGCCATCTTCCAAAACATTCCACCTTGTCCACGATCTGGAGGGCCTGAAACAAAAATAACATTTTCGGCAATACATTCATCTTTATAGCAGCTATTCTACCCAACAAGGAAAGTTTCAGTCTTGACCATGTTTCCAAGTCTCTTTTAATCTCTGACCAACATTTCTCATAATTGTCCTTAAACAAATTCAAGTTTTTGGAGGTCAAGTACACCCCTAAGTACTTTACTTTTTTAACCACATTTAGTTCCGTTTCTTTTCTGAACTCCTCTATTTCAGTAGTTGTCAAATTTTTTGCTAGAACTTTAGTTTTTTGTTTATTCAGCTTAAATCCCGCCACCCGACCAAAGTCAGAAATTAATTCTAACGCTCTTTTAGTACTAGAGGCTGGCTCCTGTAATGTTAATACCAAGTCATCTGCGAATGCTTTCAGTTTATATTGTTTCTCTCCGACCACAATTCCCTGTGCCAACCGGTCATTTCTGATCATGTTCAATAGCACCTCCAGGACTGAAATAAACAGCAGAGGAGATAGAGGGCACCCCTGTCGTGTCCCTTTTTCAATTTTGAACTCCTCTGTCACCACGTCGTTTACTATCAATTTAGCTTTTTGTTCTGAATAAATTGCTTCTATTCCATTTTCAAACCCCCGCCCTACTCCCATCCTTTCCAAATTTTTCTTCATAAACATCCAAGAAATGTTGTCAAAGGCTTTCTCCGCATCAATAAAAATCAACACCGCTCTTGTATTTGAGTTTGTCTGTAGGAATTCCAAAATGTCAATGATGTTTCTTGTGTTATCAAATAAATGCCTGCCAGGGAGAAAGCCTGCTTGGTCCTTATGAATCACTTCATTTAATACTTTCTTAAACCTGCTTGCCAAAATGTCTGCAAAAATTTTATAATCCACATTTAGGAGTGAAATAGGACGGTAGTTTTTAAGTTGGGTTTTTTCAGTTTCTAATTTTGGTATCAACGTGATGAAAGCTTCTTTCCACGTTTCCGGTGCCTTCTTCCCCTCCATAATCTGGTTACTAACTTCCAACAGTGGTTGTATCAACGAATCCTTCAGTACCTTATAGTATTTGGAAGTAAGTCCATCTGGTCCTGGAGACTTGCCCAGTTGGAGGTTCTGAATGGCGCATTCAATTTCTTGGAACGTAATATTACAGTTCAAGGTTGCTCTCATTTCCTGAGGTATTTTTTGTAATCCATTAGTTATGAAAAATTGGTCCACCTCCGAATCTTTTTGTGGCCTTTGTGAGTAAAGTTCTTTGAAATATCTCTGGAAACACTTTCTAATTTCCTCGGGTTTCTGAACCATTCTCCCTTCGATCTCTAGATTTGTAACTGTATTAAGCTTTTGTCTCTTTTTCAACTGCCAAGCCAGCAGCTTCCCACACTTGTTAGCAGATTCAAAGGATCTTTGTTTCATTTGTTTAATTTTCCATTCCACCTCCTGATTTATCAGTTTCGAATATTGTGCCTGGAAAAACTTCACTTCTCTCAATACTTCCTTTGATTTAGGCCTGGATCTCAATTTTTTCTCTCCTTCTCTTATTTTCTCCAAAATCTTCTCCTTCTTTTCATTCCAGAGCCTTTTTTTGATCGTATTCTGCTGTATTAGAAACCCTCTCATAACTGCTTTACTTGCGTCCCAGATTGTTCTTTTTTCCACATTTGTCTTTAGATTTATTTCAAAATAATCCTTTAAAGCTTTTTGGGCCTTCCTAACAATCTCCTGATCTCTTAACAAAGCGTCATTCATTTTCCATCTGAAAGATCCGGTTGTGTTTAATCTCAGTTCCATTCTCAAAGCATTGTGGTCGGAGCAGGTTTTTGGGCAGATTTCCACTTTTCTAGTCTTAGGTGCCAGTCCTCTAGTTATCCATATTTGGTCGATTCGCGTCCATGTCATATGGGCCTCAGAAAAGAAAGTTCCTTCTTTCCCTAGAGGGTTCTTGATCCTCCATATATCAGTCAAGTCCAAATTGTCAGTCATTTCGAAAAAAGTTTTTGGTAGTCTGCCGTCTTTCGTTATGTTAGCACTTTGCGACTTATCCATATTCACTGAGACGACTCCGTTCATATCTCCCAACATGATAATGTTGTTGTAATCCAAATAGTCCAGCATAGTCTCATGCAGCCTCTTGAAAAATTCCGATTTCCCTTCATTTGGGGCGTATATTCCTAAAATTAAAAACTTTTCTCCTTGTGTCTGAATTTCAACCGCCAAAATTCTGCCCTGTTCATCTTTAAATACAAATTTTGGTGACAAGTTCTCCTTTGCATATATCACCACTCCTCTTTTCTTGACTTTGTCCGATGAAATAAATTCTTGGCCTAACCTTTTATTAATTAACACTTTTCTGTGGAGTCTTGTCACATGTGTTTCTTGCAAGCAGATAATGTCCAATTGTTCTTTTTTCAAAATATGAAATACTTTTCTCCTTTTTTCTGGAGAGTTCCCGCCATTTATGTTCCAACTAAGAAGCTGTAGAGACATCCTGGTCTAGTACTTAAGTATCACAGTTGGGTATCTATGTTATCCTCCGTTCCCGAAGGATGTGGTGCCGGTCCGCCTCCAGATGGTCCTGGTGGTAATCCCGGTGGTGGAGGCCAAGAATCTGCGGCTCTCTTTTGGAGGTCCTCCTCGTTGTCGTGCAGGAACTTCTGCTGGTCCTCTAGTGTTTTAATTCTTACCTTCTTTCCTTTATAGGTAAATGATAAACCTTGAGGGAATTCCCACCTGTAAGGAATTGCGTTGTACCTTAACAGTTTGGCCAAGTCTGTATATGAGGCTCTAAGGTCCAACAGATATTTAGGAATGTCTCTATAAATTTCTGCTCTTTTGCCTTCAACTTCCAGAGATTTTTTAAAATGTTGGCCTAGTATCTTGTCTCTTTCCTCTCTTGTTCTCAAGCAAACCAAACAGTCTCTGGACTTGTCTTTCTTAGCCGATCTTCCCAATCTGAAGGCCGTCACAATTTTAAAGTCTTTGTCTTCCTCAACCCCCCAAAATTTAGAAAATAACTGCGTCAAAAATTCCTCTAGGTTGCCCTGTTCCAGTTCTGGGACGGCCCTCAGCCTAAGATTGCATTCCTTACTTTTCAATTCCACCATTGACAGGTAGGCTTGCTGTTCTCCTACCTGTCTTTTCAGAGGTCTTACTTCCCCTTTGATCTCCTCGACCTTTTTGCACGCTTGCTCAGCTTTTTGGTTGGCTTCCGCAGCTAGTTTATAGTTCTCTACCGTAGCTCCTTGCAATTTCTCAATGGCCTGGGTATGCTGGGAAACCTGATCTGATAACTTACTGATAGTAGATGTAGCTCTGTCAATTTTAGATGACTGATCATCCACCTTTTTATTCAGAAGTGCCAATTGTTCCAAAATTTGTTTCAAGACTGGATCAGTTCCTCCAGTTGCCATATCTTCTGTGGCAAGCGTTTCAACTTCTTCCTCCTGCGCCGTCAGCACAGTTGGTACAGAGGATCTACGTTGATGGATTAACGTTGTTTGAACAAGCTGCCCAGCTCTCTTATCTTTTTCTTTAGCTTCCTTAGCTTTAGCTGCTCTTGTTTTCCCTGGGCCGCTCATTCCCCAGCTGCCTCTGTTCAAGGTCAAATAGTCTTTCAATCCATGAGAAAGGCAAGTCCAGAATGTAAACAATTAAACCACAAAAAATCTCAATATGGTACAGTTCCCAGACCTCTATACCTCCGCAAATCCACTAGGGGGGGTGTTTCATAGGAAGGAAAGTTTCTTTTCCACCATCAAAGTTCCTATTTCAACTTTTATAGTCCCCAAGTTCAAAAAGGAGGCTTCCAGATAAATCTGTTTCAAAGTAGTGCCACAAGGTGACAGAAAGGTTCCAGTATCAGTATTAAAGCGATAATGTATCCATCAATGCGACAATTTGTACTTCAGAGAAAGTTTCAACAGCCTGACAGTTCTCCTTTGCAACACTGGCAGCCCGACAGCTCGGTTATCCCCTTTAACTCCACGTCACTCCACAGTAGGGGGAAGGTTCCGTGGCAAAATAAACCAAAAGATTTAATCCTTCAATCCTTTTACTTTCTAAAAACACAGTCTATTGATGCCCCTTCGTGCTACTTTCAGAGTCTCTTTTTAAGCGCTTCAGCCCACACCGAATTCTTTGCTTTGCTCTGATTAGCAGGATCGGGAGACGGACTTCCTGTTACTCGCCTCCCGTTTTCAGCCGAATTAAATGAATTTAAGTCAATCTTTAAGTCAATCTTTAGTACTCCTTACTCACGGGTAAATTGCAGCCAATTCCGATGTTTTTCAAGAAGAAAGGTCGACGCTCATCAGCAGCAGCAGCGCGGCTTCACTTCCGCGAAAAGAGCGATGAACTCACAGCGCCGCTCCCCCTTTCACGCTCCGGAGCCTCTTACGAGGTCCCTTCTCCGTTTCTGGGGGGGCTTCTGGCACCCGCCGAGTCCCACGGCCGCAGGCTCGCTCTGCCTGCGGTTTGTCTTAATGGGTCTCCGCTTTGCCGCAGCGGACGACCCTTTTTCGCGGAGCCCCTCTTCACAGTGTAAAGAGGACCGCCATTGCCGTTTTGCGCCACCTCCGGAAGCCGCTATTGAACAATCTGGACCAGGTAGCACTCAACAGGGCATCTCATCCAAGCAGTGAAGTTGTATTTCACTGGCAATAATAATAATAATAATAATAATAATAATAATAATAATAATAATAATGTATCTAAGAGCAGGTAAGGTAAAGGTAAACCATTAGGTCCAGTTGTGGCCGACTCTGGGGTTGTAGCGCTCATCTCTCTTTATTGACCGAGGGAGCTGGCATACAGCTTGCTTTATTGGCAGAGGGAGCCAGCATACAGCTTCTGGGTCATGTGGCCAGCATGACTAAGCCACTTCTGGCGAACCAGAGCAGCGCACGGAAACGCCGTTTACCCTCCCGCTGGAGCGGTACCTATTTATCTACTTGCACTTTGACGTGCTTTTGAACTGCTAGGTGGAGAGGAGCAGGGATCGAGAAATGGGAGCTCACCACGTCATGAGGATTTGAACCGCCGACCTTCTGATCGGCAAGTCCTAGGCTCTGTGGTTTAACCCACAGCGCCACCGGCGTCCCTTAAGTTCCATGAAAACTACGATAGCTATTGCTGCAGCAGGAATCAAAGGTACAATTCCCAGAGTTCCCTGGGAAGAGGGATTGATTGTTTAACCACTCTGTGAGGGGAATAGGGGGATCTCCTAACAATTCTCAGAGCCCTTGTCAAACAATGGTTCCTAGGATTCTTTGAGGAAGCCACAACTGGCTTAAATTTACAGTGCATGTAAAGAGGCCTGTGATGGACTCTTTTTGCGGTTTATGGATGAATGATGGCCTTTTTGATGTTATTTTTATTTTCTTTTAGGCAACATTAAATGGCAGCACATTGCTCTGAGAAGCTATGTATCCTCCTTTAAAACCTGTTTTCTTACAACCGAGACATATGGAAAGTGTGGCAGCAAGCACCATCTAAAAGGCCCCGTTGTCAGGCGGCTTAATAACTATAGTAAATCTACACACTGAATCTGAAGTCCATGAACAAGGAATAGCCTAATACTCCATATTAATTTGGTTAACAAACACATTTCTTTGGAATAATAATGGTAGGGATATTATGGTGTTGTGGTTTGTTTTTTAAAAAAAGCTATATAAATAATTTAGAAAGAAAAAACAACTAAAGATTATGATAGAATACCCTCCTGTAAAAGGAATATTATAAACAGCGGCTCAGTAATAACTAGGGACTGCATTAAGCAAGCGGAGAGGACAGCAATAATATCAACCCAGGCTTTAAAGCAGCTGTTGCCAATGTGGTGCCCAGGGGCACCCATGCACCCATATTTTTTTATATATAAATATTTATTGGAGTTTTTAATAAAAGAAATACAAAAATAATAAACAGCATTGCTTTGTTTTTACAAAATTTCATAACATCTTTAGACTTCCTCACGTCTCCCGCTCCCACTTACATCAACCCATGCACCCATAGAGGCTCACCCTGGTATCTATGGGGTCTCCTCTCCCTGATGAAATTCCCTTTGAAAGATGGATTCTCTTGTTACCGGTAGAATTAATAGTGGTCTGTGCTTCAGATATTCATAAGGATCAAGCTCTCCTCCACTGCCCCCCTTGCTCATACAGTGGTACCTCAGGTTAAGTACTTAATTCCTTCTGGAAGTCCATTCTTAACCTGAAACACCACTTTAGCTAATGGGGCCTCCTGCTGCTGCTGCGCTGCTGGAGCACGATTTCTATTCTCATCCTAAAGCAAAATACTTAGCCCAAGGTAATATTTCTGGGTTAGCGGAGTCTGTAACCTGAAGCGTATGTAACCCGAGGTACCACAGTATTGCACAATAACTTTGCCATAATGATCCTGGGTTGTTTTAAGCCAGAGGATCTTCAGGTTCAAACCCTGAAGCTTGTTTCCAATGTCAGTTAATAAATGAGGAAAATAAGGTGAGAACCACTGGTTTCTTAACCAATATTAAGACAGATGCTTCCTAGTTTAAACATAATGGAGAACTTTGGGCCCTTCCAGACTAGTTTTTCTGTCTCTTTGTGTGTGTACTCTGCAAGATTTCATTGACACAATAATAGTACATTTGTGATGGATTAACACTGGGCACCATCCACACATTCATTCCATTTTTTTAGTTGTTCTGCGATGCTTCCTCAGTGTTATCACATTGTGGTTCGAGGACCCGACCCCCGCAATGTGAAATGAATACACAAGGACACGTGATATAAGGTTAATGGGCAAGGAAAGGCCACAACTTTATTGATTACAGCAGTGAAAAGGTATTGGCTTAGGCATTGGATCTCTAAAACAAGTGGGTTTATTCACCAGTAGGTGGAGCCTGTTGATGCTAATCCAACTATAGGCTCACCCCTGATGTCACCGAGGGTCATGCCATGGCCTCCCGCCAAGCAGGCATCGGACAGAATACACGACCGCCAGATTCCTTTAACGGAATACCCAAAAATTGAAGGCATAGGCAATGGCCACACCTAGCTCTTCGACACACCACAACACATTATTCCAATGCCTAACTGCCACCCGAGCCAAAAGGCTCGCCGCCAATACCCTCATGGCTGTAACCAATCCCAGATGCTATTGATGACACTATCTAACCAAATGTCGTTCCCCAGGTCTGATAGATGCACCCCGTCATTCCGGTATAAGGCTTGGCCTGCCTATTCAGACCTTTGAAAACACCTGAATACAAAGCCCAAGTATATATTACAACATTTTCCACTTGACTGAGCTTCCAAGTGACATACATCAAGTAAAAACATAAAAGCAGTAAGACAATTTAAATGCATTTTTCTTTAATGATAGTAAAGCTGACAAAAATAAAGCCTGAACATAAAGTGGTACAAAAACACAGACCATAATCCACAAGCATCAAAGATATTTTCCCAAAAGATTCTCACTCAGAAATATTTCACCTGCAAACACACAAACTGCAAAAGCTAAAAATGGTGAGGACAAACTAGGCTCCTTTGTCACAGAGTTCCAGAGATTGATGTGACCATCGAGAACGTCCTACCAGGTCTCCCCACCCCCTATTTCAGTGTAAGAAAAGATAATTGAATAGGAATACAGAACCAACCACAAGTCTATTCTTTAATGAGGCACGTTTTTCAGTTACATTGCCCTTGTTAGATGCTTTTTGAAAACTTCATTCTTGGTGCGTGTTAACACCAAATGAAGTAGCATGCAGTCATTCCCAAGAGACCTTAGGACCTGATGAGGCTGGCAAGTGAGAAGGCACAGTAAAATGGGAATTAAAACTAGCTGGATAATTAATCTGTGCTCTTCTTCTAGGTTGTGTTCTGGATTCTTCTTGGAAAAGCTCTCTCCAAATGGTTATCCTCCATTCACCTGCAGTGAAATTAGGGGGCATTTTAGGAAGTATGCTGAGGGAAATTGGGAATGCTAAAACTCACCCATAGGCAACACCCTGTTCCCAGCTCCCACTTTGGGTTTACCCATAAGCCCCCTGAAAGGAAACAATATATAATTATATAGCACTGTCTTACATGGATTTTTTTTTTGGGGGGGACAATAGGCATCAACTGCTGCTGTGTGAGTTTAGTGTTTATGTTAATGTTAATGCAAATGTTTTCATTTGGGAACTTGTATCTTAGTCCCAGTTATGGGCTAATAGCTAAAATTCACATCTGGGGAATTTGGACAAATTCTTCTTTTGTGTGAGCTACGTAAACAATTGGAATTTTGGAAGGCAAGCAACATTTTATTAACACAAAAGATGTCACCTGCACTGAATAAAATCTGCTGAATATAGAATGCACATTTGCATTGATTAAACATTTCCTGTTGACAGTACCTAATCTGTGTCAGGATCACTAAAATGGACGCTGCAATCTGACAGTCTGACAATGCACAGACATGGCAGGATGTTGACAAGCTATCCTAATCACCCAGTGACTCCGCGACCCCTTCTGTAAACAGACAAGATGTGTGGAGGAACATCTTGTGTGGGTGCATCAACGTTTCAGAACCAGTCAGACTCAGTGTTTTCAGCACTGCCTCACGAGGCTTTGACCTGCTTTGCTACAAATGCTCCTGACCTCTGCCTTTTGTCAGCATCTCATATAAATAACCACTGAACTGTCAGGCTGAAACCAGCAAATCTCTCTAGGCATTTCCTGGGAAATGGAATTGGCAAACATTGGGCCTGTACTTGCATTTAACGGTGCACAATGATGTAAGGAGATGTCTTGCGGATTTGTACCTACTAAAGAAAAGGAGAATGAGGGAGACAGATCTCTCCTAGGAAAGATGGCCTCTCCCACCTTCAAGCTGAACTAGGAAATAAACAACGGTGGGTTAGTCCTGCTCATTGGGAATTATACTTACTGTGCTGCCAAAGCCTGATTTGAGTCCTAAAGCCTAATCTACTTGGCTTAAACAGCAGTATTCCTTTTATCAGAGAGTTCAAGACAACAACAATTTTTGCTGCCTGAGATAGAAATGGAGAAGAAGATTTGACGATTTGAGGACTGAATCACCATAGTGGGGAGAGGGATTTATATTATTGACTCTTTATGTATGTTTTTATTTATTACATTTATATCCTGCCTTTCCTCCAAGGAGCTCAAGGTGGCATCCAGGACTCACCTCCTCATGTTTATCCTCACAACAACTCTAAAAGATAGGCTAGGTTGGGATACAATTCTGGCTCAAAGTCACTCAGTTAGCTTCATGGCTCCATGGGGATTTGAACTGGGCTCTCCCATGTGCTAGACTAACACCCCAACCATTACACCACACTGGCTCCCATTTATCTTCCCTCTCTTTCCCAACTTCTTGAGTTCCAGTTGTTCTTTAGCTTGATGTCATGCCGTCCAAAGCTTTGCTTCACAATAATAACACCTTCCCTACATCAAAACAGATGGGACAATGTACCTCTATTCAGGAAATCCGAAGCAGCCCTCACTTTCCTTAGATGCGTGGAAATATTACTATTGGCATTTCATGTTAAGCTAGATTTTTGTTATATGAAGCAAATAAGAATACATTTTTGTGTAGGGATTGCTGTCTACCAAGCATAACCAACATGGTGGACTTGAGATGCTGTTGGACTCCAACTCCCATCAGTCCCAGTCAGCTTGGTCCGTGGTAAGGGATGATGGGAGCTGGAGTTCCAGCAACATCTGGAGGGTACCATGTTATTTCTCCTTTCCCTTTCAGCAAATGTGTAGCTAGAGGAGAGAGGAAGTAGCCAGTGGTGGCTGGTGACCATTGAAACAGGAGGGCTGGAAGACAGGGAGCGCCACAGGATGTGGAGCTGGAGACAATGGCAGGCAGAGCCTACTAATTCTAATTTGTTACGATTCTCCTCCCGCCCAAGTTCTACAAATGCAACACTGAGATTAAGGGGGAGGAAGCTGACAGGAAGTTCCGCCCCCTAAAAAGGTTGCAAGTAAGAAGGCAGGAAGGTGGGAGACTATGGTTGGTGGGCCAATGCCCCATTTGCCCTAATAGACTAGCCACCATGGCAAGTAGGATTGGTGGGCCACTGTGGCTATTGGACTAGATAGCTACTTGCTTAAACTCTGTATATCGAACTTATTTGTTGATAATATCTATAAAAAGTGTGTGTGTGTGTGTGTGTGAGAGAGAGAGAGAGAGAGAGAGAGAGAGAGAGAGAGCGAGAGCAAGCATTCATTACCAATTATGTATGGGCATCTACTGATACATTGCTGAACATTTCCTCCAATAAATGCCAATAGACACACATAGATATAGATAGAACATATTTTCAAAAAATGTGATGGTGTGTGAAATATTTCTGCTTCAGTGAGGATTACTTAGGCTTTTCAGCTACAGGACACCAGGAAGTCCATCTGTCACATTCAATTAAAAGTAACCTTTACAGAACTATCTGGGAGAAACTCCGTTCCAGAAGCAGAGTAGGAGGGCTTGTTTCCAGGACAGCCTCAAAATGGAATTTATGTGCCTCTTTCCTTCACAGTTATAACGATTTGTGTGCTCTACAGTCGTGCACCTTCTTTTTCTTTGTTTGCCTTCAGAACTCCGTGATTTGGGGCCTCCACTTCTCAAGTCACAGCTATAAACCTGACAGAGAACGTCAGATTGGCAAAACAAATGGAACTCTGATTCCTGCGTGTCAATTCGATAAAAGGCCTGCTCTTGTCAGATACTGAAAGCCCTCAGAAATAATTGCTAGGGTCATTCGCAGGACACTCAATCTTAAAACTATACAGAAGTGAATGAGGAAGCCTCTCTCTTGTGTGAAAATCAATGGCAAATCTTCAGCAGGGTGACTTGACAGCACCAGATTCCAGAAGTTCAATATGGGCATACGGATGGTAGTTATGAAAAGGGAAAGCTCAAGAGCACATCTCCCTACTCTGGGACCCACCAGGTGTTTTGGGTTACAGCTTCCATCATCCCTCATGACTAGCATGCTAGCTGGGGCTGATGGGAATTAGAGTGCAAAACATCTGAAGGGCACCAGGCTGGGGAAGAGGGAGAGGAAGGTTTTAGAAAGATAGTGGTCAAGCACCCTCTCCTTAGGAACCCTCATGCTGAGTTTGGCAATGGTAGCTCAAGAGGCAGCTGAACCTATGCCCCCAAATAGGCAAAGTCGTGCCCAAGTGATGCTTTGGTCTGCCATCTTTTTTCAAAATGGCGGCCAGCATCCAAACGTCAACAAAAATCACCACCCACAACTCAGGAACCTGTACAGAAAGTATTGATCTGATGTGCAGAGATTTTTCCTATTCTAATTAATTCAAGAGGGTTCTGGAAGCTTCTCTGTGTGAAAGAAACAAGCAGAAGGTTCACGATGTTTGGGTTATTCCTTCAGAGAGGCTGGGTACAGTTGGCTTAAACTGGTTCTGTTATCTCTTCTGTGAAGGTCATGCTGTGAAGGTCATAAAAGTAGGGCCAAAAGGAGCCTGGGTTCCACTTTCATTTTCTCTTTCTATCTCTTTTCCTCCTGGTGTGGTGTTCTGTACATTGTATGCTTAGTGTTAAGATCTTATTATAAGTTATTGCAAATTTAAGCTAAGTCTGCTGCAACTGGATTTCTTATGGGCAGTGCCAATCCTGAACGTATTGGATTTGTGACCTTCAGGAGCAGTAAAGCTCTGCTGGATGAAAAACAATTGCCTCTGGTCTATTTTCTGGCAATCCTGAAACATGTTTAAGTTTTTGCTCTGCTAACTATATGCTGGAATCTACTCTGGATCAATACTGAGTAAAAGTTTTGCCCATGTCAGAACTCTCATGCTAAGTTTGGCAATGATATCTTGAGAGGCAGCCAAATTTATAGAGAGCAAACAGATAGGCGGAAACAGACAAACAACTTTCCAAAATATATAGCATATTGCAGAGGTGGCCAGAGCAATTCTGGAGACTAAACTGCCTGGTATAGAGCAGATGGGGACATTTTAATATCATGGCAAAGATCCCCCCCCAGCTGACAGGAGCATGCCAAATCCCTTTCTTACCTTTCTTTCATGTTCCTTTGCAGGCTGTGTGTTAATTTATCTGACATCCTAACGTTTCATATCTCAGGCGATGCCAACCATAGATTTTATTGATAGAGTCACACAGACTGATTGACCTTGTTTATTTATACTCTTCCCCTCACCTCTCGATATGCTCAGCTGTCTTCTGTAAGGTTGCAGGTTCCTTTCAGTTTTTGTTTAGTTTATTTATATAAATAATAATAATTGGCACACTTTCAAACTCTTGTGTACCTAGTGACATGACACCACACACACCTCCCTTGTTTTTGGGTGGCCCAGTTTTGTTTCCAAACATATATGGCACTCAACCACCTAAGTTTGCAAATAGATGGAATGATAGGAAACCACACCTTGCAAGTTGTCTTCAAGCCATGACTGGACAACTCAGGACATCACATCACAGTTATGCTTCATATAGTGTGTGGTGACATGGAAACTGAGCCTAGGTCTAACAGCCTATTTACTTTCCTCCATTTAGAAAATTAAATACATGCCTGATACACGGTGGAAGAAAAGTGCAATTACTGGACTCAGGGGGACAATCAATAACCTCTTAATATACTTCCTTGGAGTTCATACTCACAAATGAGGCAGGAAGAAGGTAGGTCAAAACACATTAAGGTCAAGTATCTATTGTGCCAAAAGCTCATTGTGTCAAGAGCTAAGTAAGAAAAATGCTTAACAAGACCAGCTGCCGAAGGAATCCAGTCTGCCAAGTATCAGTGACTACCGGGCCAGGAGAGGGGAGAGAGATTGGTAGCAGTGAATAGGGATGGAGTAAATCTTTAACTTTGCGGAGCTCCATTGCCTGAATTAATATAAGCATAATTAAGGAGGCCATAGTTCACAATTGTCCCCAGTGAGATACCTCCATCAGCCTCATGGTACGGCTGTCCCTAGGACTAGCAGGCAATGAACGCTGTTTCCATGAAAACAATGGATGCCTGTGGCGATCACACAGGGTCCTCGAACGTTTAACGGTCTATTGATCCCTGTGCCACCACTGTGCCCACTTCCCGCTGCCACCAACCTGTTACTCTCGGGTACACACTGAGTCCAGACAGTTGTTAAAATTGAACCAATTAAACAAGTTTATTTTATAAGTATTAACAAGCTTATGGTTTCTCAGATAATATTCTTGTCAGTCTCGTAACTTTAGTTTCTTTACTGGCCTATACCTTCCTAATACCTTCTGACTGATTATATCAACTGTTTGACTGACTCCTCTTAACAGATTCTCTCACTCTCCCACATCAGACTAGCCCAACCCACAGACTTATCCTCTCCATCTCTTCTCTAACTCCAGACTCTCCAGACTTCTTGACAACTCTAACTCTAACTCTAACTCTTCCCCTTGGGTTCCTATTGGTTAGTCATTTTACAATTAGTTAACCCTTTCCTTATGAACCCAGTATGATGTCACACACCTAGGAGGGCAAACACCACAATGCCCATTGGTCCTCTTCTCTTTTCCTTCACTACAGCATCTTTTCCTATTAGTGTTCAAGGCACTGAACCCCGTGTTCCCAGCAGATGCTCAGTCCCCATGATCCTTGGGTGGTGTGGATGCTTTTAGGCACTGGTACCTCTTGAGGATAAACACAAGGCTAGTGGAATGAGTAGCTTCTATGTACTTCCCATCCTTTGAAGGAAAGAGTGAAAAGCAGGAAACATCAGAAACTGGCTACTCTACTCTGACAGTGAATTCTGAAGCCAGAAGATAAGAGTCCCTACCAGAGAAGAATGGCAAATTAAATTGTTGGACTATGCCAAAATGGCAAAACTGACCGGAAAGCTCAGGAACCAGGAAGACCAAAACTTTAATAAGGAATGAGAAAAATGTATAATTTACCTTGGAGACCACTGTAAGCAATTGAAAACATTAGCAGGACTGCAGTAACACTTACAACGTAATGAGAGCTATGGACATAATGGAGTTATATTAATAAAAAACAACCTTGGATTGTTGAAAAAAGATGCAGTAGAAAAGGTTTAACAACAGAACCCAGGGAGGGGAAGGTGGGAAGTCCAGAGATTTGGAGGAATCTTCTAACTGCAGATGTGTTGTGGCATTATAATAAATTTAAATTTGTAAAACCAAATAAAAAAAACGGGGGGTAGAGAATTCCAGTTTTTAAGCAGTCTTCTGGTCCTCAGTCTTGCTTGGAAAAATGTAAGTTAAGAGTGGGCCTGTGCACCTGGTTAAGTGATCACCTTACCCTTATTTATTGGCTGTACAGTATATGCCACCTTTCTGCCAAGGCATTCAAGGTGATTTACAATTCTACGATTCTCCCCCCCCCTCCCTTGCCTCTCTTGCTCTCATCCTTCCCATAGGACAGAGGGGTGTCCAGGATGGAGAGAGGGAACAACCTGCCAGGCACAAGCCTCCCTCCCTCCCTCCTTCCCTTCCTTCTTTGAGAGTTCAGTTTCCTTGATGGGAGATTTGGATTTCTGGAGAGTGGAGTGGAGAGAGCAAGTAGCTTTATGGATTGAAACTGGTGTCATTGTTTGAACAATGAGCTTGAAAGAGCTGGCTTTTTGTGTGATGATGATAATGTTGGCGGAGCTTTAGAAAATCCACCATAAAAGAACATGCCCCTTATTTAAACTGAATTTAACACACACACACACTCAGTCTCTGGAAATTCCAACCCATTCTTTATTTCAGCGTGCGATGAGAAGTCTATATACTATTATGGACATTTCACCACTTCTAATACTGGTGGGTTGAAATCTGTTGGAATGGCTATATATATATATATATATATATATATATATATATATATATATATCCATATTTTTTTCTGCTTGCCTCCCTCCTTCTCTCCCTCCCCATCTCTTTGTGTGCTGCTCAGCTGCAGTTTATGCTGAAGAGAAAACATACGGCTTTTTATAGCTAGCCTGTTAAATTGATTTATTTGAAGCCTGCACACAAGAAGTGACTAGAAGTGCTCTCATCTGGGTAGCAATTAAGCACATAAACATGCTAATTATTAGCATTACAGTGCATAAACGTCACAGAAGAAGAAGAAAAAACACCTATGCGTTAGAAAACGTTTTGCCAATTACGGTACATTTTATACTGCTAAATGGGAAATAATGATCGTGTGCCAGAACAAATGTGTGGAAAATGGCAATGCCAATATTTACCTGCTCAGGTTTTAATCCACATGCAACCTGAAAAGAAATAATTATACACAAAAAGAATCCATTTTCTGTATATAAGGAAAGTAATTTCCATAATCAGCTAAGCCTTCCTTTCCCCTCCTCGTCAAATATTTATTATCTGATCATAGTAACAGCTTTCAAGAATACCTCTCTGTCCTTTTCATGCAACTCCTTTCCCCGCAAATAATCCATGACTTGGTATCCTCTTCTTGCATTGATCACCTCACTTCTGTTTGGTATTCTGCTGCCAAAGCCACTTAATTCAAGCTTGGAGAACCTTCTCACTCCATGGGCTGTGTTCTCTTTGACTGATTGATTGATTGATTGATTACATTACAGTTATATCCCACCTTTCCTGCAAAGACTTCATGGTGGAGTTCATAGTTCATAGATTAGACTGAGAGTAAGTGCCTGGCCCCAATTCACCCTGTAAGCTTCATGGCAGAGTGGCGATTTGAACCCTGGTCTCCCAGGGCCTAGTCCAACACTCTGACCACTACACCACAGTGACTGTCCTTCTAGGCAACCTTCTGGAAGTGGGGACACAAGACAGTGGTGGGCGAGGCCGGAAGCTCACGTGGGTGGAGCAATGGATGCTGATTTTAGCTTTGTACAGTAGGCTTGTTTCTGCACTCATGCATCCTACTTTATGCTCCACCAGCATGATCAGAGTTTTCTAGCCAAGCAAAAATGCAATGCAAGCAAGGGTGGTGGAAGGTGTGACTTGCTGAGAAGACTTGTGGCTGAGGAGGAGGAGAGTCCTGAGGGCTAGAGAGAGAGGCTCAAAGGGCCACATTGGGCCCCTGGGCCTCAGTTTCCCTATCTGTGACTTAGCTTCTTGTTCTCTGAAAATGAGACTGCTTAAACTGCTCCACTGGAATAGATCTTGCGCCAGCTTCCAGATCCCCCATGGTGTTGCCTTCCTTTAGGGCTCTGCCCTTATATCCTGAGCATCTTTGCCCAGGAACTTCATTTGCTGCTTTCCTCTCCAAAAGTTTCCTGATCCTTGGAAACACTTTCCCCTTTCTCCCTGGGGTGAAAATGTCTCCAAGACTTTTTACCCTTCCTCCAAATATTTCTGCACAGGTCACCATGAAGCTTTTGGCACAACCCTCCTGTGCCCCACTGCAATGGGCAGAACAATCTAACCCTCCCTATGCTTTAGATTAGGCACAGGTGCCCTAACTCTCCTGGCTCAGCCAAACTCCCACCAGCTACCACTGCCGCCCCCCTCCACACTTCTTCCCACTGACTATATGAGTCTGCTAGCAATATCCCTATTGGTTGGGACCAGCTGAAAGTTCCCCACATGAATGTTCCAAGGATGGGGATGGAGCAGGGTGGAGCTGGCCTGGGGTCTGCCAGATTCTGAGCTGCTCTCACAGCCATGGGCAATGGCATCAGGACCAATTTTTCTGACCATCAACTTCCACTGTGAGCAGCAGAGCTGAGAAGGTAGTGGTGGGCCTGTCATGCTGCAAAGGCCCACTGCAAAGGTCCTCCTTCTGCTGCCTCCTCATGCCGCTTTCTAGTTTGTAAGCTCCAGGGAGCAGGGACTGGTCTTTTCATTCTTTGTAAAGGACCATGCATTTGGAGGTCACTCTACAGTCACACGTTTAAGCACAGTGTGTGAAAATGAGCCTCTTCCCTGAAAGAAATGAGGACATTCCATTTAGTATTTATGGGCAGTTCAGTCTTCTTCTACTCTTGTCTATTTTGAAATACAGGTTAAAAACATTGTATCCAACAACAATTAAATCCGCAAAGAAGAGAGAAAGGAAGAATGGCCGGTTTGTCCAGGTAAACTAAAGAGATTCACAGTACCTTCTATTGCAAAGTTCATCAGGCTCAGCTTAGTGACTGTAAATTTTGTCAAGAAATTCCCTGGAGCTTAAAAACACTCAACTGGAGGTAAAGGAAGCCATCATTTCTTGGCAATCTTATTTGAGCCTCCGGGGGGGGGGGGGAGAAAACTGCTTCTTACGCAGGATTTCTGAGCCATCTTATAGCAATGAATGTGTGGTGCTGAACACTGATCACCTGGAGACAGGGACGGCATTCAACCCAACAGTTGGAGACTGAGGACTCATCCAGACTTCCTTTTGTGCCGTGTTTCTAGGCACAGATCTGTGCTTTAAGGTGCCATGTCTGAGCTCCCCCCCCTTTTTTTGCCCCAGTTCTTTCCTCACAAAACCCCACTGAGTCGGAGCAAACAGCAATGTGCAGAAAACCCAAATTGCCATTTGTATCGATTTAGTGTTTTTGTGAGAAGGGCCAGGGCAAAAAAATATTTTTTTTAAAAAATGCTCAGACCTGTGCCTAGAAAGTGTGGGGCAAAAGTGTGGATGAGCCCTGAGGAAACATTATTGCCCTCTTGTGGACACCACAAGGGCAGAGCTGTGTAGACTTGGTGGTTTGCCTTGCAACCGCTAAGCTAGCTTGCTAGCCTGCTGCCTTCAGGAGGGCGCTGTCCCACTCCCAGTGCTGAAATAAAAATTGCCAGTCTGATCAGCTTCTGTATGTGGAATGGGGCAGCAGAGTGGGGCAGGTGCACCATTTTCCCCTATGCGCCAAGCAGCAAATTATCTTGGTCTGACCCTGCTTGCCTTACACTGCCGCAGCTGAACTGAGAACACCAACATGGGTTTCCCAACAAATGAATAACTTTGGTTTAACTCAGGATTAAACCCTTCTCCAGCAGAAGCAGTAAATTTAAGTAAATCAATTTAAAATCAATGGGAAAAGCAACACTTGATTAGGCATTTCTCTTGGGAAGCATGAGTTCCTTTAATGGAGCCTCTATTGCTTTTAAAGCGCTAAATGTCTTAATGGAATCTTCCTTGCAGCTTCCTTGCACATATAACACACGTTTGCTCCCTTTAACTGTGAAGATGCTTATAAAGCCTGCAGGATGGCTTTGGATAGGAAGAATGGCTTCAAGACATTGAATAAGGTAGCTATTTGTCCAGCATGAAGGGTTGGTCCAAACTAGCTTCTGAAGGAGAAAATCCAAACAACCTCCTCTTAACCTCCTCTTAAATGTGAATGTTGCAATGTCAATGACTCCAACAGCACCCATAATCTAATGCTAGTGCCATAGTTCACTTGTAGACCACATCACTTGCATGTGGAATGCTCTGAGTTCTATCCTTGGCATCTCCAATAGCAGGACTGGGAATGACCCTGCTAGTGGACTGAACCTCCATGGATTGAACTTGGAGTCTTCTTGCATGCATGTGATATGCTCAGAAACTGAGCTATGGCTTTGCTGTTGGATTCTGACTGGCAACCCTGGACTAGACAAGACTCCTGGGCAGACTTGGTGTAAAGATCCAGCCTTGCCAGCATGTCAGCTTGCAGCAGACACCAGTTCACCAGCTGTCTGGGACTACTGCCAAGCTCCCATTGTGCAGAGAAGTGTACCTGAAATAAGCAATGAGTACTGAGGTTCCCAGGGACGCAGGCGGCGCTGTGGGTTAAAGCCTCAGCGCCTAGGACTTGCTGATCGAAAGGTCGGCGGTTCGAATCCCTGCAGCGGGGTGCGCTCCCGCTGCTCGGTCCCAGCGCCTGCCAACCTAGCAGTTCGAAAGCACCTCCAGGTGCAAGTAGATAAATAGGGACCGCTTACCAGCGGGAAGGTAAACGGCGTTTCCGTGTGCAGCTCTGGCTCGCCAGAGCAGCGATGTCACGCTGGCCACGTGACCCGGAAGTGTCTCCGGACAGCGCTGGCCCCTGGCCTCTTAAGTGAGATGGGCGCACAACCCCAGAGTCTGTCAAGACTGGCCCGTACGGGCAGGGGTACCTTTACCTTTACCTTTTACTGAGGTTCCCAGATTCTCTAAAGCAGCCAAACAATTAATCAACTGTTACTCTATATTGCATTTTGCTCTGCTGAAAGGGAAGGTGCACTCAGTGTGTTGCAATCACTCAGCATTCACCCATCAATTTCTATCCAAATCTGTCCCATGGTCTCAGAATAGGCTTTTCTTTTCTTAATACACAATGACCCAAACACAGAATGCACAATAGTGTTCAATAAGGTAAAGGGACCATTAGGTCCAGTCGTGGCCGACTCTGGGGTTGCAGCGCTCATCTCACTTTACTGACTGAGGGAGCCGGCATACAGCTTCCGGGTCATGTGGCCAGCATGACTAAGCCACTTCTGGCGAACCAGAGCAGCGCACGGAAACGCCGTTTACCTTCCCGCCAGAGCGGTACCCATTTATCTACTTGCACATTGACGTGCTTTTGAACTGCTAGGTTGGCAGGAGCAGGGACCGAGCAACAGGAGCTCACCCCGTCGCGGGGATTCGAACCGCCAACCTTCTGATCGGCAAGTCCTAGGCTCTGTGGTTTAACCCACAGTGCCACCCGCATCCCATGTAGTGTTCAATACCAATGTTCAAATTCATAAGCCTAACCTTTGGGCAGCTCTTAAGATATTGTAACCAAATTTTTCATGGTGGTTCCTGAGATCAAGGAGCAGGCTTTCACCTGCCTTTGGATACAATTGGACACCATTTTGAATAAAGATGGAACTCTCAAAAATGCTCTGATTTGAACCACTGATTTTGAAACTACCCGGGGTGTTCACTTCTAGTTTCATTGAATTCCTGACCAAAGCTGGGTATGAGGCTTCTCCTATTTAATAAAGTGGATTATTATTTTACTCATGATAGAATCTATTCATTTCCACCCTCGATATTTCCACTTCTCTGTTGCTTAAGCACCCACTACCATTAGAAAGAAGCAAGGAAACAGAAGACGGACACCAGAGTTCTTGACTCCAATATTTTGTTAGGTGTGAGTGCATGGAGGCAAAAGGGAAGAGGCAGGGTAGGAGGTTTTGGTGTGGTGCCTAGTCACACAGATAGAAACATTCACAGCACATTAAGGTAATAACAATAAAGCTGGAATGGAGATAACTGGAATTTCTGCAGTGTAGAATAACTCACGTGATGGTGAAATCAAATCACTCCTTCGTGCAGGTGACGCTGAAAAGGTTTACAGTGTAGACTGGGGAGGGAGACTGTTTTTCTTCGGCTTTATATTTTTCACATTAGTTTTCTTGTCTGTCCTCTCATTATTTACACTCACACTTACATACATTTTGTTCACTTTTCTTTTGCCAAAGACCTGCCCACCTTAATATTCCTCCTTAGTTTATTCATCTCCACAACCTGGTCAATTTTGTATTCAGTTCACATTCATGGTCAGGGGTCAGCAAACCTTTTCAGCAGGGGGCTGGTCCATTGTCCCTCAGACCTTGTGGGGGGCCGGACTGCATTTTTTTGAGGGGGGGATGAACGAATTCCTGTGCCCCACAAATAACCCAGAGATGCGTTTTAAATAAAAGCACACATTCTACTCATGTAAAAACACACTGATTCCCAGACTGTCTGCGGGCTGAATTGAGAAGGCGATTGGGCCAGATCCGGTCCCCGGGCCTTAGCTTGCCTACCCCTGTTCATGGTCAACAGCAAGGAGAGCACATTATAACTCGCCCCTTGGTGGCCCATGCCTGCTTGCTATTCGCTGATTAGGTGAGCGGGTGGGACCAATTACCCAGACAGCAAGCTCGGCCCTTTCCTTTGCTGCTTGGGAAATTCCCTGCGACTTCCCACAATGGCACCCATGAGGAAGGGTGGGTGGACTTCTTGAGCTGTGATTAATATATGTATTTTATGTCATGGTGTTCCGATTAGAGGGATGCCATTGGATTGAAGATTCTGTGTATACCACCCACTGCAAAACATTCGAAGAATGTTGAAGTGGAATGAAAAATTAACCAGAATGGCATGTTCCATCTGCCAAACATTGCAGATAACTTTAGCAACTGATACTCTTAGCTACTGCCCCAGTGTGTTGCTGGGAAGACTCCATGTGCCGTTTTCTTTCATTCACAGGTAGATTTCAGTAATGCAACAGAGCTCCCCAGCTCTTTCCTCTAGCATTTCCCTGCACTTCGTATCTCACAAGCCATAACTCAGGGTCATTTACCTAAAGCAATTCCATTTCCAGAATGCCTTTCACAACCAAGGCATTTACATGACTGACACCTCTTCACTTCCACGGAAGATTCATAGTGTGCACTTCCCCTGTCTGCTAATTGAGGTTAAGAGAGTTACTTTTGGTGTCAAAGTTATTGCAGTAGTTCATGGTAAGAGCACTTTATTTATTTATTTATTCAACCCCCTTTGGGCAAAGGGGCAGTGAGCGCAGGGTGTGAGCTGCTACGGCACTGCCCAAGGGCTTATTATGGTAATAAAGAATTCTCTTTCACTTTGAGAAGGCTTAGTAATTGCAGTTCACCTGCAGCCGGTGGAAAGCATAATGGCTTTGTTGCTGGGTTTGATCCAGTTGCCAGTTGCCAGCTCCCAGTTCCCTAACCCATCTCCCTTTAGCCTCCAGTTTTCAGAAAAATAACTCATTCCAACATACTCGAAAATGAAATTTTAGGACTCCAGTGAGATTGTGAATGCCTTTGAAACTGTGCTAAAGGAAGGGTGTTTGCAGTTAATTAGGAATTTCTGGTTCTTGGTATGCAGGTTACAAAAAAAGGGGGGAGACCTATGCATGTAGTTGTTGTTTTACTGAAATCCAGCAGTCCTCCAGTTATTACTGGGCTCCAGCTGCCCTCATCCTTGATGATTCGTCATGCTGGCTGGGGCTGATGGGAGTTGGAGTCTAACAAGGGAGCCATACTCTACTCAATTAACTGGAAGGAAGGTCCATTAAGCTCAATGGAACTTTTGATTACACATGTCTAGAATTGCCTTATTAGCTACAAGCTTCCTCTTTGTGGCCAAAGCGATGCCTCACTTTTTAAAAATAAATGTGGGGTCCAGCTAAATTCTACTTAGAGTAGACCCATTGAAATTAATGGACCCAGGTTAGACACGTCTATTAATTTCAGTGGGTCTGCTGTGAGTAGAATCTATGCTAAAGATCACCCTATACTGTGAGCACAATTGCCTGGTATTATGGCTGCGAACTCAGGTGCTCGCATAAACGTACTTCCAAGTGAGCTTGCCTAGGCTTAGGCTCCACATCAGCTTCATCCAATCAGTGCAGTTTGGTCGCCATGAACCAGTCTTCCAGGAAACAAGGCTAGCCACCATTTCCTGTGACTTAAAGCGTAATGCCTGCAGTTTCTTAACCATGACCTGGCCATGGTTGCTTATGCCTTAGTCACATCCTGGCCAGATGAGTGTCCCATGCTGTAGATAGGGATGTCTTTGAAGAATTATCAGAAACTCCAGCTGGGACAAAATGCAGCCTGTTCTCTGGAAGTTGGCCATGGAGAACATATGGGGCCAATTTTGAAACAGCTGCATTGGATCACTGTTTGTTTCTGGGCCTGGTGTTCATTCTTTCCCTTGGAGATTATATATTTTTTAAAACAGCCTGGATACAGGGTCCTTGAAGTCCCATCATATGCTGTATGATTAGCCAAATGTTAAGTTCCTTTCGAAGGCTATGCTTTAGAATTAAGCACTTGGGGTGAGTGCTTTTTTTGTGGTGGCAGCAAACCCCTGAAACTCTTACTAAAGCCAGGCAGATGCTATTTCTTTTTATGGTGGTGGTGCGCAGTACTGGTATTGGTGTATAAAACACTATACAGCTTGGGACCAGAATATCTAAAAGATAATCTCACTCATTCTACATTCAATGCTTTGAAAGGAGAGACTCCTAAAGATGTCATCTCATCAAGAGGTCTGACTTATACAATCTAGGAATTGGTTGTTTACTTGGTAGGTGGTGGCACCTACCTTTCAGAACCTCCCTCCCACTAAATTCCAAATAAGCAGCATCTCTTGTTGGACCCCAGAACTTTTTTTATGGTGGTACTCAAGGGTACACAGTACCGGCACCCCCAATCACACACAGTCTGTTGAGGACATGGGGAAAGTAGGCAGCAGCCCATTTCAAAATGTGGACTGGCTTGTCAACTTTGTTTACCAGTCCTGCTCCTGTGCCTTTAACCATAACCTGATATTAAGGAATTAATTGGGTGAAGCTTTACTTAGCATCACAGTAAGTGGTAGGGAAAGGTGCAGCAAGGAATATTCAGGATTCATCCTGCACTCCAAGTTATGGGAGCAGAACCAGTGAAAAGTTGGCAACTCTTATTTCTTATTTTAATTCTTAATATTTTCACCTGTACTTTCTGCTGAGAGCATGTTTTCTTGCACCCCATGATCAAGTATTTCAGATTGCCTTTCTCCACCCTAGAGTTACATTGATCTTGGTGCTTTCCGGAGAACATGGCCTGTCCTGCATTAAAGAAGCGCTGAGATTTGAACTTTAAAAATGCTGATTGAATAGTTATTAATGCATGGTTTGTGTGAAATGCAAAACCAATTTAACAGCCACTTTTGAAAGCAGTCTAATGTAGGTCATGGAACTTCCATAAACTTCCTAGAAGCAATCTTCTTACTGTGAATCACACACAATGCGATATTGATGGGGATTTGCAGCAGTACATTTTTAAAATGCTGTAATCAGTGGACAGATGATTGTTACCTTTCTGCTTGCTAGAGTTTCTGGACCAAACAGCCATAGGCTGAAATTGAACAGGTTCTATACTCTCTCCCTCTCTCTCTCTCTCTCTCTCTCTCTCTCTCTCTCTCTCTCTCTCTTTCTCTCTCTCTCTCCCCCCATCCCTATGCCAGTGCCTGATCCTAATTTGCAGTGTGATGACATGTAAGCTAATACTTACTGCGCCAGTGCAGTATCTCAACCTATAGTGTGACATCAGTGATACATTTTGACCAGGGGCCAGATCTGGGTGGCACATTCTCTCATGGGAAGCAAGGTGGTGTGTAACCATGTGATTACAACAGCTTAAGAAACAAACAAACAGCAATTAAACACAACACAGAAAATAACAGCCTATAATTTTAAAAGCAATACAAAAGAGACACCCGTCCCATAGATTGAATATAGGTCGTGAAACTTCTTCATAAACCCTTGGCTTCATTTATATCTGGTCATCTTATTCATGGATTGAACCCCATTCCCCCACAATGTTGTAATTTCATGTATAAACCACCCTTCATCCCATAGCAGGTTATTTGACATTTAATATTCCACACTTTAGTATACGGGATACAGCAATGTCTGAGTGTCTCACCAGACACAGGAGGGCGATTAAAGGTGTAACAAAATGAGATACTTTCCAATAAACATGGATCCCTTTCTTTAACTATGCTAATGACCAGTCTTCTCAGTGGAGAGGTTGAATTAAGTAATATGTTTGAACACTGAATGTGTAAGCTTATGTCTAAAGTCAATGGGTAGAAGAAACACCGTTAGATGTACTGCTGGATAAGTGTTTTAATTGTTCCAGTTTTTGTTTAAAAATAAATTTTAAAATGTTGTTAAAAGAAAAAAAATATTCCACAATATTGGTCCCAAGGATCGTCCCTGTTTCCATTTGAATGATGGTGTGAGGCGAGGCTTCCCTGGTACCTGAGACAGCTCCATGCAGGCCACTGGCTGCCAATTCCACCAACATTATTAGACTCAGATGTTCCTTTACCAACAATCGTCCTCAAACTGAGCCTTAAATATGAGTTGCAATCCCTTCTCAGTTGTTGCTACCACCACCTTCAGCAAAGGGAGCCTTTTCACTTAAACAGGACCAGCCCACTTCAACAGTCATTGACTCTGACAAAACGAGGGAGAATGTGGATAGTATCCAACTAAGTTTTAGTCAAAGGAGGCCTGCTCTAGTGGGTATACTCAGAGTAAAGACTAGTTGAAGACCACCCTGTGGTTCCACTTGGCTTCTGAGCTGGAATCGGAAGAGGGCAAGATGGCATCCTCAGCCTGGAGAGACACTGGCAGGCCTTGTGGACAGATTCCTCTTCCCTGAAGGAGAGAAGCCCAGCCTAAAAGTCATGCCACCTCACTCTAGGCAGCCACTAATGATTAAAAAACAAAGCACACTTTTAAACAGTACACTTTTAAACAATTATGCCCATAAACTGTCCTTCTGTTTGAGCCTCAGCAAAATGGAGCCATTCCCATACAATCATGAATGTTACATTAGAGAATGTTTCATGTAAGCCAAGGGTAGGCAATTCTTAGAGGGCCACATTACCTTGGTGTTAATCCAGCAGGGTCCACAAGTTAGCAGGGCCACCTCTCCCCTCCTCTCTCTCTCTCTCTCTCTCTCTCTCTCTCTGCTGTCCCACTCTCTCTTTCTGGGGCTTTCTTCTCTCTCCCCACTTCTTCCTCCCCACCCAAAAATCTGCCAGGGCAGGGATGGAATGCTGTTGCCTACGATTGGGACTGATTGCTTATAGAGGACTTTTGAAACTAGACTAAGGTCTGCATGCCATCTGGGGCCTAGGGTTACCTACCTGTAAAGAGACTCCTGTGTTGTATTAACATAAAAATACATGTGTTTAATGCTATTTCTGTTTGTGGCCAAAATAAATGTGGTTGTGTGCTGTTGTTTTTAAAGTTCAGTCATAAAACACCAACAGACCTAGACATCAAAGTAGTAAGTCAGTATTTAATGACCATTTTCAGGAAAAGTAAGAATTGTGTGTTCCTTGAATCATTATTACAGATTTCCATTTTCTTGATATTATTAAGCACCTCTGAATAGAGCCTCTGGCTTTTACACAGGCTAGTAGTCATTGTCCTACCCAAGTTCTCCTCTTTTGACTCTAGAAATCTTAACCAGCTTCAAGAGTTTCTGCTGAATTTGTCTCACCCACTCAGCTGATTATTCATCAGTCAAAGCTGACAACCCAAGTGCTACCTTTATGTTGCCGAAGGAAAACATGACTAGTGTTATGAATAAAGTAGGTAGCAATCAGGACCAAACCTGAAGCCCATTAAAATAGTTAAAAGGTTGCTGCTTCCTGAGCCCTTGCAAAGTGAATGAATATTGATGGGAAGCCCACGTGGAAGTTGCTGAATGCTGTTTGGAAATGGTGACATTAAGATTCCACCAATGTAGAAGGAACAAGATGCAGGGCTTTTCAACCAGTGTGCCGTGGCACCCTAGGGTGCCTTGAATGGTGGTTAGGGGTGTCGTGGGCAACACTGGCCTCTGTCCCCCTTTTCTTCCCTCCCTCCTCTGATGCCTCTGCCTTCCCCAAGGCTTGTGTGGCTATTTGTTGCAGCAGCCCTGGCTACAAGCTCTGCAGCGAATGGTGCCTCTGGAGCTGGCCAAGGGGTGCTGGTTGCCAGCAGCTGAGGCAGCCTCAGAGTAAGCAAGCAAGTGGGCAAGGGAGCCCAGCCAGCCAGCCAGCCCTTGCTGTTGGGAGAGGACAAACTAGTGGTAGGCTGAGTGGGCAGGTAGGCTGACCTTCCTTGTGCTTGCTGTGTGCAAGGCCTGCCTGGGAGTCAAGTGCCCATTGCTGAAGGGGAAACTTTCCACCATGCAGGCCTGCCAGTGCCTGCTGCTGCCACTGCTGCCGTTGGGCCCCTAGGCCTGGGGGCATCCTCTTCCCAGGCCCCTATGGATAAGTATGAGGAGGAACCTCTCCTTGGGACCAGAGTGGGCAGCTCAGAGACCAAGTGTGGCAGAAATGGCTGCTCAGAGGATTCCCAAGGAGAGGGAAAGGAGACTGAGAGAACGCTACACAAGGGAGGGTGTTCATAAAAGGGTGAGAGGCTGCCAGCTCTGCAGGCAAGGGGTGATATAACTGGGCTCTTGAGTCCCACAGGGGTGCCGCAGACAGAATGTAGTTGGTCACGGGAGCTGCGGACTCAAAAAGGTCGGAAACCTCTGGGAGGTTGATGGTGTTGTTGCCACAACAACAACAGTCACCCTTATAGAATAAATTAGGCACAGTATATAGTTCAGACATTCACACAAAGAGTTTTTCACAAGTATGAGAATCCTCCTGCTATCTTCATTAACATTTGCAGTGTGACACGTGTCAGGAACCTGCGGATCTCTGCTATGACAAGGTCCGTGGCCTCCAGTGTTCTGAAATGCACATCTGCAACATAAAAAGAATGAGAAACTGATGGGGCTTGGGAGTAATTAAATGACTGAATGGGTGGAAGTTCAGGAAATTGTTCGAAGCTGTTTTTGATAATGTCATGAGTCTCAGGAGCTGCGTTAAATCACACTGATTGGGGAGACTTTTGCTGATTGAAGGCAGCAATCCTATGCATTGTAAGTAAGTCCCATTCAACCAAGTGAAAACATCATTACATACTTGCTGGGGGGTGGGGTGGAGAGATTGCAAGAGTGCAATCAGGAAGGTAGCACTACAAGTGGAACTTGCAACAAAATGTTGCAGCATGGAGCCAGTGTGCCAGTCAGCCATGCATTTCTTCCAAGAGATTCCATTCCCTGCCACCCCACCAGAAACCAAGCCTATACTTTAAATGTTGTTAGCTGTTTTCCATGGTTTTAAGTGCTTTACTTATTTTATTTTTAATTGTATTGTTTTGCTGCTTTGTTGTTTGTCACCTTGGACTCCTTACGGAGGAATGGTAGGACAGAAATGTAATACGTCGTCGTTGTCATCAGGCTCTTTTTGTGTGTGTGTAACTGTTTTTCCTTAAGGGAAAACCTTGGGACTCCCCCTAGCATGCTGGTACCCCCGCTTGTCTTTCTGTAGCCCTGTTTTGCCATCTGCTGAGTTTGCTGTTTTGTGCTATGTGGAACCAAAGTTATAAGTGCACTCCCCGTTGATTGCAGAATATCAATGCCTCAGCAGTAGTGAAGGATGCTGGTATGCAAAGGACCTCAGCTAAATTCTAAGGATTCCCAGGATCATAGCAGTATCTGAGCCCCACCGGGATACACAGGACCAATTTTTCACATAAAGTTGAACACAATTTTCTTTTCATTTTTCACAGTAATTTGTGAACGTGAACCACACCTCTTCATGAATAATGGGAACCTCCGGTTTAATCTAGGGACATGTTAGTGTCTATATTTTATTACAGATACTCAGTACAATCTTTTCATCATTAGAATGGCTTCCTATGATCAGTCCAGTTTCTACTTTTCTTCCTCCTCCCCCAAGCAGGCAACCCATTACAATATGTAGACATAGCACTTCAAAACAATTTAAGGATTTGTGGAACTCTCCCCACCACCTCAGCTCAACCTCTGCATGTACGACTGGAACCAAAGATGAACTCCTAACCTACAGTAAAGCAACCATAAGATGCTTCCAAAATAATGCAATTCATATGCACAAAACTATAGCTAGAAATGTTTCGTAGAGGCTCTAATTTGGGGAGGAGGAACCCTCAAAACCAACATATCATGAACTATACAAGTGAAGATCAACAGCATCAGTTCAAAGATTTGTCCATTTGCACACCTGATGATCTCTTCCATCATGTGTTGCTTTAGTGTTCTGGGTACCTGGGAAGGGGCTAGAAAGTGGGCAGCCTTTTTTTTTTAGCTCAGGCTTGCCAACAAAGATGATACTCAGCAAGTTAAAGAAACAAAGGCGCGAGAGGCTCCTTGCAGATACTGCAAGATATTTAAAACAAACACATGACAATACAGTAAATTGATTTAAGAGGATGCTTCGAGATGTGGTAAGCCGAAAGAGCATGCTTTCCATGTTGATTTCCATCATCCGATGAGGATTTCGCTAGTTCAAAAGGATTGCCAGAATTCCTGTCCGACAGGAACAGTGGCGTAGCGTGGGGGGTGCAGGGGGGGCCGGCCGCACCAGGCGCAACATCTGGGGATAGGGTTAGGGGGCGCAAATCCACGGGTTAGGGGGCACAAATTACTTGCCTTGCCCCGGGTGCTGACAACCCACGCTACGCCACTGGACAGGAACCCATGGGCTTCTTAGATGTTGCTCACCTACAACTCCCATCATCCTTCACCATTGACAATGCTGCCTGGGGTTGATGGGAGCAGGAGTCCAACAATGTCTGGAAGGACGGGGATCCTCCATCCCTGCTTTGAGCAGTTACAGTGCTATTTAATAGGGAAACCCTCCATGAAGCTGTGAAATTCCCCCCAATTAGATGATGTCAGGATTGCTGCATCAATCCCAAAGCCACTGAATGATTCTGACTGCCACAAGGTCACTGGATACTTTCCTTGAGTAAAGAGCAAACCAGAGCAGGCATTTTCAAATACTGATTGATTTTGTTCTGCCCAGCAGCCCAAGTGATTTATGCGCTAGCAATTACCAGTTTCTACAAGGTGTTAAATGAATAGGGGAGCGGCAGAACTTGCACTATATTCCCTGCAGGAAACAAAAAGTGCTCCTTTAAAAGGGATACAGGCTTGCTTTTATGCAGCTGATGTAGCGGATTGTGCTTATAAAAATCTCAGGCAGCCATTATCTAATTACAGTGATGGATCACCCATTAACAGGCAAGTCTTCTTTCGAAGAAGGTGATGGTGGCGGTGGTGAGAGAAGCAATTTCTTTCTCAAAACGCAAACCGACCGAACATTAAGATTCAGATGCGCAAAAGCCCAAGATAACAGCTTGGTAGCTTACTAATGGTGTCAGACAACATCTGTAAAGTACAGGGAAGGAACAGACTGCGAAAAATAAATGGCCATTAAGAACATTGTGCTCAAGAGCCTGAAAACACAGAGGAGAGGAGAAAACTTCTACACCTGCGGCTACGGCAGTATTTTCCTCAAGGGAAGGATGCAGCCGAGAGAATGAACACAGGCTGCACATGTGGAAGGTGCCAAATTTAATCTCCCAGGCCAAACTAGGTGTGCTATCAATTAAAGATAAAGGGACCCCTGACCATTAGGTCCAGTCGTGGCCGACTCTGGGGTTGCGGCGCTCATCTCGCTTTATTGGCCGAGGGAGCCGACATACAGCTTCCGGGTCATGTAGCTAGCACGACTAAGCCGCTTCTGGCGAACCAGAGCAGCGCACAGAAATGCCGTTTACCTTCCCGCCGGAGCGGTACCTATTTATCTACTTGCACTTTGGCGTGCTTTCGAACTGCTAAGTTGGCAGGAGCAGGGATCGAGCAATGGGAGCTCACCCCGTCACGGGGATTCGAACCGCCGACCTTCTGATCAGCAAGTCCTAGGCTCTGTGTTTTAATCCACAGCGCCACCTGCGTCCCACTTGTGGTATCAATTACATGGATGCAATTTACAATGCTTGGCTATGTGGGGAAGGGCATTCTGTAAACAGTTGCTACAGGGAAGCCTCAGTAACCTTGAGATCATGGGGGGAAGGGGGGGAGTTGAGCTTGAGATCCAGGGCCCATTGCAGAAGCCCCAGGGCTCCCTGCACCTGCTATTCACTATCAACTCCCCTCCCTGACATGGTCCTGACTGAAACACCAAATGAAATGCAAATAGCAAGCTTTAGAAAGCCTGATTTCCATTCAAAGCATTTGTCCCTTTGCATCTTCCTGTAGCGCCACTGTCTTTTACTAAAACCATGAACAGTGTTTTGGGCTATGATTGCAAATGGGGGGGGGGGAGATGCAAATGAGCTGGAAAGCATTGGGAAATTGTGTATGCTCCTGTTCTGTAATTATTTTTTTAAAAAACTCAGTTAATCAGGAGGAGCGTAAAGAGAACAGAACAAGAGATTTGTTCACATGGTATACAGTACTGAATATAGGTACAAGCTGTCTCTACAGAAGTACAAGTATTTGTGTGAAGAAATGTACACTTTCTGTGTATATGGGTACACAGAACGTACACTTGTTGACTGTAATGTGTCAACACCTTTAGGAACGTAATAGGCAACAGCTGCTCCCCCCTGTACTGCCAAGATTCCAGTTACCTTGACTTTATTCTTATTGCTGTCACATTCCATTGCTATCCTTCTTTTCCCCTGTAGGGAGACGTAGCAGCACGCAGGCAAAGGAAGATATTGAAACTGAAAAAACAGTTTTGTAACAGCTTTAGGCAAGGAAAAAGAAGAAAGGAAGTTGTACTCGAGTGATTCACTGCTTCCAAATGCCACATTTCCCCCCTCCTGTTAAGGTTATCATCCTGGGAAATAAATCTATAATCCTGCAGTGTATGGCATGAGTCACATCCATAATATAAGAAGATAATGCTGAATTCTCATGAAACATTTTGAATGGAGGCAAGTTGTAGGAGAAGACAAATTAGCTTTGCAAATTAATTCTAGGGCATTTTTGAACTCAGAAGTAGAGAGAGAAATCTGAAGCATTACACTAGATGTTGCAGTAATGCCACCTTTGATATATTCTGATGAGGATTCAGTAATACTGACAATGATATTTATTTTAAACATGTAAGTACTGTACTTGGCATTTATATGGTGCTTTCCAGCGTGATCGCATGTGCTAACTCAAAGGGGAGCTTTATGTGACTCATGACCCCATATCTCAAGAACTGCCTCTCTGCACATGAACCAACAGGGACCTCATGATCATCATTGGAGTCCCTTCTGTGCCCTTTCTGAGGGAGGTGCAGAAAGTGGTGACGTGAGAACAAGCCTTCTCAGAATGCTCTCCCCAGCATTCTCAACATCTGTTTTTAGGGGGCAAGCAAAAACAGTTTTATTCACCCAGGCTTTGGGACGATACTTTTCTGCTCATTACTTTTGGGACAGAAAGAGCTGCTCAACAGTGGAAGAGGCTCCCACAAGAAGTGGTGGACTCGCCTTCCGTGGAGGTTTTTAAGCAGAGGTTGAACGATCATCTGTCATGTACAATCTAATTAAGATTCCTGCACTGCAGGGGTTGGAATGGATAGCCGTCAGTGTCCTTTCCAACTCTACAATTCTGCTCTACAATTCTGAGTTGGCCCTGCTCTTCTATACACACTACTGGTGAGCCTTTCGGGTTGTTTTTACTATTGCTTTCATACCTGTTTTAAAAGCTTATTTCTGTAAGTCACTTTAAATTTACCTTTGGGGTAAAAGTGACTAATAAATCTAATATGATATAAATAAACAAATACCCCCTAATAGGCAAAAACTGTCATAAAGGCGAGGAGCACACACACACTCAAGATATAAGGGAGTATTCTTAGAAGAAATATATTAAACTGAGGCCGTGGTGCATCATAGGCTGTGCTCTACAAATCAACCCACAGCCCCATGTTTTCTAACCCTAATAAACAACCAAAAACTAACGAGCAGCCTCAGACTGCAATTCATTAAGTTAAGTGTTATGTATTGAAGTTCTCACCCTGGCCACCAGGAGTATCGTGTATATAGTTTTCACTCAGGTTCACGTCAGTTACTTTAGGCAGGAAACCCTGGGTTGTTGTTGCTACAATGTTGACAGCTGGCCGCCTATAAAAGCAGGCCGGCTGAGCTGTTTGCTGTTCAGTTCTGTTCTGGCCTGTGAATAAACAAGAGCTGTTTGAAGAATTGCTGTGTCGTCTGATATGTTCACCCACAACTTAACACTGGCGACGAGGATGGGATGGATGGACAACAGAGCACAGGCCACCCTCTGAGCAGAGCTGAATCACTGAGCTGAAACACTGAGAGAAATCACTGAACAGAACCAATTCAGAGCTGACCGTTCTGGCTAGAGCACTGTGTTCCATCCATCGCCTCCACATCGGCATCAGAACCATGGCTTCACTTGTGCCTCTACCGCCGTTTGCGCCAGCCTCTGAATCATGGGACTCCTACCTCACTCGGTTCGACTGCTACCTTCAAGCAAATGAGCTGACAAGACGGTCTGTAGAGGAGAAGCGGGGCCTCTTCCTCAGCCTTTGTGGCCCCGAAGTGTTCAAGACAGCCCGAGCATTGGTTGCACCTCTAGCAGTCCAGAAGAAGCTCTGCAACCACTACGCTCCAAAGCTGTCCAGGATTGCTGCCCGCCATGTGCTCTACCACCAAAATCAGACAGAGGGGTAGTCAATTAACAACTACATCACTGCCCTCCGACAGGCTGCAATGCACTGCGAGTTCCGAGACTTAGACGATGCCCTGATGGATCAAATTGTCTGCGGGGTCCGGGACATCCGTCTGCAACGGTGTCTCCTCGCCAACGGCGTCTCACGCTGCAGAAAGCCATTGAGGAGGCCGTGGCCTCAGAAGCTGCTGAACTCTCCGCCCAGGAAATCCGCAAGGCCAGTAGCCCGCGTCTTGCTAGGAAGCCAGAATTGGAAGGCCACCTGGACTCTGGTACTGGCCCTCGGCGATCCAGCAGGCTTCCAAGCGCCCAGCGTATTTAAAAGACTATGTTCACTGGACAAACTGCACATGTAAAGCTGTATGGTGAATAGGGTCAATTAATATGCTTATGTGCCTTACTGAAACCAATAAGGGTATTGCTGTATGTAATGGAACCAGTATGATTGTAACTAATGCCTTATCTTGGTGGGGAGGGGTGTTATGTATTGAAGTTCTCACCCGGGTTACCAGGAGTATCGTGTATATAGTTTTCACTCAGGTCCACGTCAGTTACTTTAGGCGGGAAACCCTGGGTTGTTGTTGCTACAATGTTGACAGCCGGCTGCCTATAAAAGCAGGCTGGCTGAGCTGTTTGCTGTTCAGTTCTGTTCTGGCCTGTGAATAAACAAGAGCTGTTTGAAGAATCGCTGTGTCGTCTGATATGTTCACCCACAACTTAACACTAAGTGTGATCCTGTACGTGCCTACTTAGGAGTAAGAGTGCAACAATCCTAACCCCGTACTGGGGAGTAAGACCCCTTGAATTACTTCTGAGCAGGCATGGTTAGGCTTGCTCTGTAAGTCCCATCAAGATCAACAGGTTTGCTCTCCCGGGATAAATGGATTACAGCCGTAGATGCCCATAAAGCGAGAAGGTGGAACGATGAGCAGGTAAATAGGAACCACTTTCACTTTCTTTTCTTTTCCTCGATGGCGTGCTTTCGTACTTTTTACTTTGCTTTTTTCATTTTTAATTATTTAGGAATAGGCGAGAGCCCCCCGCCCCATATCGCACCATCCACGCTTATTACTCGCCCGTGGAACTTAATTTCCCAGCGGAGGCATCTCCGGATTGGGTCTCCTGGAACTACATTACCCAGAAACCTCCAGGACCTGCCGCCTTTCCCTCTTTGCCTCTTCCCATTCGCTCACGGGGACTACGTTACCCAGAGGACCTTGCGGGGGGGAAAAAAACCAACCAGAACTACATTACCCGGAACGCTTTGCGGGACTTAAGCGCTGTCGTGGCGTTTGTGGGGTGATCTGTGTCTGGCGAAAGAGTTTTGTAAAGCTCCCCCACTTTTGCCCGGCTGAGTGTCGGAAAAAGGCCGGCTTCGAGAGGGGCCCGCGGGTCGCAGGAGCGAGGCTTCACCGCGTCTCCTCCCCGGCCCCACGCAGAGCGAGGATGAGGAGGGCCGGGCTGGGTAAGTGGGGCGCAGTTGGGGAGCGGGGCCTAGGCGGCCTCTGAGGGAGAGAGGTCTGTTGCCATGGCCCCGGCTGGTTGCTAGGGACGAGCATCCCCTTCTCCAGAAGGGTCTTCAGGCTAACTCTTCCTTTTGCTGCGAGGGCAGTGTTTTCCTCGCGGGGGAAGGGCTTGGGGTGCAGGGGGGAGTTGGGAGCCCCTCAAAACCTGGCGTGGGGGGGGGACAGGTTCCCTCTCCCTATAAAGCGTCCCAGGCTCTTTGCTGATCCCAGCAGGGCTTACTCCCGAGTAAGTGTGCGTGCATGGAATGGGCAGCCTGGACGAGAGGAGACGTGTTGCAACTTACTCCTGACTTACTCCTTGGTGTTGTCTACTCCCGTCGGGGGTTGGGCCTGTAAGCTCAGCATCTCTGCAGTTTTAATCAGAACACCCGCTGCGTGTTTTTGCTTAAGGCACCGGAGCCTTGTAAACTTGAGTGGTGGATCTCTACGGTGCCACCTGTTTCCTGTGATTCATGTTGTGCTTTCATTGAATTACAGCTGTGATGGGAGAATTTGTACTTCAGTTTCACTTTTTGAACCGAGATTCGAGTTGACCGGTAGTGATAAGTAATCTAACGTTCTGTGAATGGGAAGTAACTGTCCCTACTTAGTGAAATTTAAATATAAATACCCCCCACCCCAGGATCAGAAGTTTCATGCCTCTGAATATCATTTGCTGGACTTCTCATGGGCATCTGGTTGGTTGCTATTAGGAATATGAGCAGTAACACATATGTTCTACCTTTACTTCAAGGAGCACAAGGTGGTGCACATGGTTCTCCCCACCCTCCATGTTATCCTCACAACAACCTTGTGAAGTAGGTTAGACTGAGAGTCCATGACTGGTCCAGGGTCATCCAGTGAGCTTCACAGCTGACTGGCAATTTGAGTGTCCTAGTTTGACACTCTAATTGTTACACACTGGTTCCCAGGAGAAACAGGATACCGAATTAGACAGGCTTTTGCCAGTGTAGAACAGAATAGCATTTATTGCATTGGTACATAGACCACAGGAAAGGTTTTCCTTTGTAATCAATAAGAAAGTATGGAGAAGGATGCCTTTGAATAAGGAGTTTTATTCAACTATTCTTTGGGTGGGTGAAGCCATATTTTGTGCTGATCTTCCAATGCTATTTCCCCCAAAACATTTTGGTGTGATTGTTTCCAAAACAGCCAGTGGGGTGAGATGCCATCCCACTTCTTTTAACACAGTGTCTGCCTTGGCCATTCCTCTTCCTTTTCTCTCTTACATTGGGCACTGGTTTCAATATGAACTGGCAGTGTCCAAATCTTTGTCACAGAAATCTATGGGGCTATCAGTTTAGCCCATTTTAGTGTTGGCTAAGTTTTAAAATCTTCCTGGATGTTTTAACTGTGTATTGACAAATGTACTTTTTTCTGACTGACGGTCGAATAAAAGGTTGATGATGATGTCACAGAAATCCTTTCAACTAGTAGTTCCAATGCAGAAACGATAAAGTTTTTTGAGAGGTGCTCACTCTATATGTGTCATAGCTCAGTGGCAGAGCACACAAAATCCCAGATTCAGTCCCTGGCATTTCCAGGTAGAACTGGAAAAGACCTCTGTCTGAAACCCTGGAAGGCCACGGCCAATCACTGTACTGTAATTTACTGAACTAAAAGGACCAATGGACTGACTCTGGATAAGACCCCTTTCATTGTTTCCAGGTCTAGTAGCAGTACTATGAAAACAGCAGCATTTCCCATATGGATGCTCCACATGCAGCCTGGTCTTCATCAGGTTAATCATGTCCCACTGAGTGTTGTGAAATTTTCTCCCAAGCAGTGAGTTCTGTGAAACAAACTCCCACTCTTTGACCTGCGACCCTTTGTGATATTTTTCCGTTTATCAGCAGCTCTTTGGTGGGTGAATGCTAATTTTCATGGATAAGACAGAAAATACCATGTACTGTTACAATGGTAATGTCACGTAATGGGCAGTGAACCTGCCTAATTTGAAAAGCAAACTAATGGATAGCTAGGGTATTCGGCAAACTCTTAGTCCCTGTAGAATAATTAGGGACTTACACAGAGTTGCCCACACAGTAATTTGGTTATAACGCATTCTGTACAATGAGGTGTTTTCTTCCCTCTCTTGTCTCCTCATGTCCCGCTGTGTGTTGTGAAATTTTCTCCCTAGCAGTGAGTTCTGTGAAAAAAACTCCCACTCTTTGACCTGCAAACCTTTGTGATATTTTCCATTTATCAGCAGCTCTTTGGTGGGTGAATGCTAATTTTCATGGATAAGACAGAAAATACCATTTACTGTTACAATGGTAATGTCAAGTAATGGGCAGTGAACCCGCCTAATTTGAACAGCAAACTAATGGATAGCTAGGGTATCCCTGTGGAATAATTAGGGACTTGCAGAGTTGCCTGCACAGTAATTTGGTTATACCAAATTCTGCATGATGAGGTGTTTTCTTCACTCTCTTGTCTCCTCTTTACACCTTTCTTCCATATTTGGATTGATTTGTCAAAAAATTTTCTCTTTGCGGTGCAGAAACAATTTGTTTCAGGTGTGGGAAACCTGTGGCTCAGGGCCCAGTTGCAGCTCTCTAGACCTGTCTCTCCAGGTTACACCTCCTTGTTAACCACATCCCTCACCATCCCTACTTTGCACCTTCATTAAGTGTTTTGACTTGGTTGGAATGTATCTTTGAACTCTGATAATGCCTCTTGCTTGCCTGGAGGGGAGGAGAGATAGTGGTGTGTGTGAGGAAACCAGTCTACTGTACAAAGGTAAAATTTACCTTAGTTGCTCCACTCATCTTTGCCTCTGATCCTGCCTACCACTGATGTGTGATGTCAGAAGGTTGTCCAGAACAGATTTTAAGCCCTTAGGCCAATGAAAACGGTTCCCCATCCCTTATTTATTTATTATATTTGTATTCCACCTTGCCTCTAAGGAGCTCAAGAGACAAAGACTGGCCCATCGTCACCGAGTGAGCTTCATGACTGAGTGGGGATTTGAATCCTGGGCTCTCAGGTCCTAGTCCAGTATTCCCACATCTGGGCATCACAAAGTTAAACAGCTGTCTTCTTGGCTTACCAGCATGGTTCCTTGTTTGAGTGTAATGCTAAGCTAGGGATTCTGAGAGAACATTCCACATGCATCACAGCTGCGTAGACCCCTAACTGAGCCAAACCCCTTGTATTTAGGTAGAGGAAGGTAGAAGAACTCTGAGGAGGGTTTCTGCTCCCAGAATAGTCATATGGGAGAAGATGGTCCTTAAGCTACGCAGGTCCCAATCTGTTTCAGATGTGATCACCAGCACTTTGAAGTATGCCCAGAGATGGACTGGCAGTCTGTGCAGACCTGGCAAAATAAGATCCCTCTGGGCTGTCTCAGACTACCAACAGCGTAACCCATTGAAGTTTCTGGCAAGTCTTCAAAGGCAGCTCCCCATACAGCATATTGCAGTAGTCTAATAAACATGTTATCAGGACATGGATAACTGTGGCCAGGCTGTCTGTCCAGGAGCAGTTGCAACTAGCTTCCACTGACTGTGCAAGGTCTATCAGGACCACCAGGCTACAAACTTTCTCCATGTGAAGAGTGCAGCCTCATCAAGAGCAGGTTCAATCTCACCTCCATTCTCAAATGATCCACCCATGGATGAAAACTGAGGAATCTTACCTGTTTATTAGCCCTCATCCAGTCCATTACAGTTTCCAAGCACTGATTCAGCACTTCCATCGCCTCACCTGACTGATGAGAAAGATAAGTAGAACTGAGTTTCATCAGTGTACTGATGACCTCATTCCAAATCTCACTGAGTTCTCCAAGGAACAAAGGAGGGGTGGTTTTTCTCCCGTTTGCTAGCCTGTCTTATGAGGCATTAGTAGCACCTCACTGATATTGCTGCTTTTTTAATCACACAGAACTCAGGTGTGAGGATATTTTCTTTCCTTTCATGTTCTTTTCTCTTGGGATCTTTGTGGTAGGAGTGTGGGGCAGGGACACTTGCTTCTGGTGATCAGGTTTGTGGATATTTGAATATTGCAATTGTGAAATTGCTAAGTGTGTAATAGAAGTGTCATCAGTGGATTCAAGAAACATTCTTGTGGGAGAGATGCAGTTTTGAGTCATTGTCTGAAAGTGACAGCTGAGATTCTAGAAGAATCTGACTGTGGTTTGTATGTTGCGTCAGTCATAAAACAGAAAACATCTGGGTTAAGACATCCCTAGGGTGTGATACGTAACTGAACTTTGACTGAGTAAAGTAATTATTTGATATGCAGCTTCCTAAGAAAAGTCAGTGAGCTGGTCTACAAGTTACATAATGAGTATCTCTGATATCTTTCGTTCTAGCCACTTGTAAATATTGTTCCAGCTAAACTCTGTGCATGGAAATCTCACAGGAAAATTAATACACACACACAAATAAAACAAAACTCATTATTTCACTTTTGTTATTGGGAGTCAAATAGTCTTCCAGGCCATAAAGTTTTCAGTAAACTGGCAGAGTGTAAAGCATCTGTAATTAATTTTGGCACTCCCACTTGGAGTGGGATAGGCTTACAGGCTTATAAACTTTACAATTCTAAACATTGGATTTTGTATTTAATTATTGTTCTGACTGATTTGTTTGTTTGTTTTTATGTGGGAAGAATAATGCAGATCAACCAAAAGGAACGTTTGAGCTAAGGATCATGTTGGCAACAAAATGCAGTCTTCTGCAATGTTTACATTAGATGGAGTGATATAACACTTGCAGTGACATCACTTGTGGTCTTTGTTGCACAGTCATTGCTCTTTAATGCAGAAAAAAAGTCAAACTACTTGCTATCTTTTTGCCTGACAGTTTTGTCTTTTTGCGGTGTCTCTGTTTTCGGAAAAGACAGAATCTCATTAACCAGTCTGTTGAAAGTTGTGGTAATGTTCGCTTCCAAAAGTCTCCTTAAAGTGGTGGACTACAGCACTGATTAAAACTGGAAATAAATTAAGGCCAGTTAAAATTGCCAATAATTATTCTAAACAGTACGTGTTGTATTTTCAGTTTATTTGGCTACACCATGTATTTTCTTTCAGATGTGCACATAACAGCTTGTGTGTTGACTAGGGCAGCTTGTACTTTCATTGTGTTGAAAAGGTGTTCCTTGCTCATTCTAGTCTGGTGACTCCTATGACTTGCATGTCCAGAGACTTGAATGTATGCAGCAGAGCTTCCAATTTTGTTTCTAAGTAGCTCTGCCATGCCATATTGCAGGCACTGAAGAGAATTACAAACAGTACTTCCTTAAATCGTGAAGGCTGGGGTGAGGAACCTGGGGCCAACAATACATTGTTGGACTTCAGTTCCCAGCACCCAGCCAGCATGGCCAGTGGTCAAGAATGATGGGAGTTGCAGTCCAGCAAGAGATGCCACTAATGGCCTTGTTTTTGCATTTGTGTGACACAGCATGAAGCAACTGCGCTCTCTCTCTCTCTCTGTGTGTGTGTGTATGTGTGCATGTATGAAATGTTTACAGCATGGATTTGGGTTTTTTTTTAACATTTAAAATCTGTGCTGTAAAAATGGATATTGTTGCGTGTATCTCTGGCTGTATCCATGGCTGTCCACTAATTGTTGTAGTGTAGTAAATTATCTTCTGAGCCATCTGGTAGCATTTGAATGTACATGAGGAATTCATTCAGAACTGAGTCTCTGTTCAAGTATAATCAAGATGGTGCAACAGGAGATGATCCAGCAAGGCATTAGCATTTTGGAAGGGGAAAGAAAGAACAGTGATGGACCTGGATGTTTGTCAGGATGAAAGCTGTGGGAATGGGAGGTGGTTTTGGACTGTTCAGTCATTTTTGAATGATATACAGTACACTTCTGGATCCAATGGTTCCTTTGGTTTGGAATTGTATGTGAAAAAGTTTTGTGGGGAGACATTTGGTGAAGTAGGTACATTTGTTTGTGTTCCCTTCATCTCCTTTCTTCATACACTTTGGGTCTTCATCTTGTGTAATACCAGTGCCTGCCTCAATCTCTTTAGACAGGTGTAATAAAAGGAAATTGCTCTTCCCCCTCTAGAAATCATGTTTGTTTTGTTTTTTGCTCTATTTCTGGGGTCTAAACTGATGTCCTTCTCAGGTGAAGGAGCTGCTGGCGGCAATTATGGCTACAGCAACAGTGGGTACAGTGTATTTGAGGAAGAAAATGAGAAGTTAACGGAAAGTTTGCGTTCAAAAGTCACTACCATAAAATCAGTAAGTATATTGTTATAGAAGCATTAAAATTGATGGCAGTACATAATGCTTACTCAATCAGGGTAATAGCAATAGAGTCGCAAAAACCGAGACAGCTTAATTGAATTTGGGCAAAATATTGCCCATCAGAAGGCCTAGTGGACTCATTCGTGGAACAAATTTTCTGTCTAATTGGATTTGAGCTCCTGCTGACCTTTCTGGCTAATCAAGATATTAGTTACAGGTTGGGAAAGCAGAAGCTCTGCTTATTTGGCACACCGTGACTAAGGGTTGCACTCCCAAAGGACTTATAAGTCAGCAAGGTCAGTTAACCGACCTACCAGTAAACCGTCAGGCTAAATTATTCCTATTCCAATGGAATAAACATAGCTAAATGGGCTGTGTCAAAGCAAGACAATTCTCACCCCCATCAGCCTATGTTATTTGAACCACAGTGTATCATGTGAGAGCAAGGGTGCTGCAGATACAGTAAATCTAATGTGACTGGGCATTGTACACTGAAGGGAAGGTGACTGTGCTCTACTGCAGGCTTCCCCAACCTGGTGCCCTCCATATGTTGTTGGACTACCACACCCATCAGGGAACCAGGCTGCAGAAGGCTGCACTACAGCACATCTCTTATAGCATAAATATGGAGGTGGTTTAAAATACTCAAGTAGAATGAAAACAAAAACTGGGGTATGTTAAATAACTTGAAGAATCTCATATCAAGAAATAAAGAAATTTGAATAAAAGATTTGTAACATGACACTACAATACTTGGCTTTAGTTGCTGTTAGTTTGAGAGAAGTTTTATACAGTATCTGAAAACCATAGACTAGAATTTACTATTATCTTTTAGAATATTTTTAGAGTTGCCTGTATCTTGGATCTTTAAGATGATTCCAGAAAGCATATTAGCTACATTTGATGTTTCCCAAAGAAACTTAGTTTTGCACGATGTTATCCAGTTAGCAGTATGGGATCACAATCTTCTTTTTCCTCATAGCTTTCCATTGAAATTGGATCAGAAGTTAAACAGCAAAATAAAATGCTAGCTGAAATGGTATGTATATGATTAAAGTATTTAGTTCCTTTAGATGAATTTAGAATTTGTTTAACTCCCTGATAAATTTAGTTCTTTTCTGAAACGTGTCAGTATATAATTTGTTGGGTTTTTATTTTTTTAAAAAAACCTGTAATTTTGAATTCTAGTAGTAGATGTGTTTTTATTTCCAAAAATAAAATTTCTAGGTATCAATTTTTCAAACATTTTCATATGTTTACTTAAATTATTTTGAGATTTCTCTATAGAATTTGCATCAACGTCAAAATATGCTTATAAATTTTGTGGTGTGCCTGGCCATAGTTTTCTTAACTAAAAAAAAAGGCGCTCTTTTCTGGTCAGAACTACACATGCAGAATCTGGCTTTCCCCACCTGGATGGTGAACCATGTTGTCAATTGGTTCCCTTCCCTTTCCAATTTCATAGGTGGAGCTTAGCTTGGGGAACCCTGTCTAAAGATAAAAAATTAATTGTTCATCGGTTTGGGAGGAAGAGCTAGTCAGACTCCCTCTCCCCCTTAAACAGATGATTGGAAGGAGTTTAACTTTGGAAAGTGGCTTTGCAAGCAGAGTCTCTAAAAGTCCCTTTGCACACATGCTGCTTTGGATCATGGCAACGCTGTTTATTTCTCACATTTATATTCCACCTTTCCTCTAAGGAGCTCAAGACAGTTTGCATGGTTGTATTTCTGCCCCCACCCCCAAATTCTCACAGCAACTTTGAGGTGCCATTCTTTGCAAGTTTAGTGTTGCAAATTAAAATTGTATAAAGCACAGACTAATTTCCTCCTTTGTTACTACAGGACAATGAATTTGATACAACCAGTGGATTTCTTGGTGCCACGATGGGTAGACTGAAAACACTCTCCAGAGGAAGCCAAACAAAACTCTTATGCTACATGATGCTGTTCTCACTGTTCGTTTTTTTTGTAATTTACTGGATTATTAAATTGAGGTGATGCATATTCTCCAATACGAGATGATTTGCACCATGCCAAGATCCTAGAAAGGTATCTGTGAAAAATCAACTATTTTTTGTAAACTGCATTAGGTATTAATGCGTGTGGTTTCTCAATGATTATCAGGCCAGAACTACTTCTATTTTTAAAACCCTTATTTTGTAGGGTTCTTAAATTGAAATCTGCTCAAGGCTGAACACTTTGTAGAGCCCCCACCCCAAAAAGAGAAGTTACATTGTGGAGTGAAGTGTATATATTAAGAATGACATGAAAAGGATTTTTTAAAAAAATGTCTAAAAGCACCAGTTCTACTTTCCAAGTACCACTAACAATAAAATGAATGAATTGCATTTGACGATGCTGTAAAGTTATACTCAGTTGTTGTTGTTTTTTTTAATGAAGTACATGATCGTGGAAAAGCAAAGTGCCGTTAAGCCTTGTTGTTTCAATGGGAAAGGTCAGCATGTGCTTAACTTTGGCTGGATTGTGTCCACGGCAGTTTGCTCATTCCTGCAGTTAGAATTTACATTAACCAGAACTGTTAAAAAGAATGGCCGAGGTGTGAAGTTGCTAATTTTCTCAGTTTCTTAAGCTGCCTTGTGACTGTGCTTTTTTGTGGTGTTAGGGTTTCAACAAAATATGGTCCAACTCACAAAGAGTGAGTGTGAAAGTGGGCTTCTGTGTCTGGAACTCTATGGTTCTTGTGTCCCGTTCATTGAATCATGGAGCCAAGAGGTCCTTCCAATGTAATCCTCTTCTACAGCATCCCTCATAGGTTGGCACCCTGTTCCTGCTTAAAAGCCTCCAATGAAGGAAGGGCTACCACCTTCTGAGGTAGCCTGTTCCATTGTCAATCAGCTTGTATCGCCAGGAAGTTCTTCCTGCTTAGTCTAAATCCTCTTTTTTGGGGGTTGTTCTCATCCACTAGTTTTAATTCTGGACCAACAGAGACTAGATTTGCTCCATAATCTTTGTGACAACTCTTCGGATATTTGCAAATAGCTATCGTAACATATCTTGCTTGTCTCTTCTCCAGGGTAAGCTTCAACCTAACTTTCCACCTAGCACCTGGGCTCCTAGTCCCTTACACACACACACACACACCCCTTCATTGCCTTCCTTGGAATGCATTCTGGTTCATCAGGATCCTTTGTGAATGGCAGTGCCCAGAACTGGACCCAGTACTCTAGATAAGGCCTGACCAAAGCAAAGTAGTATCATTACTTCTTGCAATCTGGATACAATCCTTCAAGACAACCTGGAATATCAGTTGCCTTTTTAATTGCCTCACACTGCCAACTCATGTTTATTTCTTTTAACGTGTTGAAACCAGTCCAGAGTGCACATCTGGCTAATTCCACTTTCTGTTTCATCTGTGTCATGAATCTCAACATAGCATCGCCTCTTCTCCCAAGCTCCCACTGCTTCCATCTCCTCAACCAATTCTTCCTTATTGGTGAGACTTGGGTCTAGGGTAGCTGGTTCACCTTGCCTTTTCTTTCATCTACTAAAAGATGAAATTGTCAGCAAGACGGGAATTTCTTAGACCTTTCATTCTTAGCAGAGCTTAGTAGTGGCTCCCCCTGGAGGGATGAGCCACAGCAGCACTGCTTCCACTTACTGGGAGGAGTAAGGCAATGTTGAGGATGGCACCATTTGGTGCACTGGTGCAGCCAATCCAGCACTCAGCTGCCTTACCTCCTAGTAAGCGACAGTGACGCTGCAGCCAGGAGGCTGTGGCTGCAGCTCTGCCCATTGGGTGAGAACTCGGCTCTTGGCAGAGTTTGACTTGCAACAGATATTCAGTTGTTTTATGTCTCCTATTACTATGTCTCTCCTCTTTGAAAGCTGCCTAATCTGATCTAGGAGACCATCCAAATCTTTGCCAGCATTAGCAGTTCCTGCAGTTGGTTCCAATAGGCTTATAGTTCTGTGTCCCTCTCTGCGTTAGGCAAAACGGCTGCAAATCAAAATAACGCTCCATTATTTATGTTTTCATTAGTTAAACCTTGATAGCATATTACATAGACTTACTGTTTAATATAACAGCAAAAGCTTCTTACACTTTCCTGGGTGTCAGTCTCATTGAACTTTTTTGGATTTACTTCTGAGTTGATATGCATAGGACTGCATTATAAATTGCTAGCTGTGGTATAGATAGCCTCATTTGCTTTTTTTTCTGGCAGATTAAACTATTTTCTAATGTTGTAGTCTTCAGCCTTTTAAGACCTGGGCCCCACCTTTAACTTGATGCACATCAGAACCATTTTCTTATTAAGGTACATTTACATGGTGCCAGGGCTGCTGTTGCAATCCACCTTGGATTAGGCCCAACCCACGAGTATGAAGAGCAGTATACTAGACTAGGAAAATCTGATCAAAAGTTATGACTTAGCCAGGTTGTTGAAATATTGTACAAGCATATTTGTAAGCTTCAGGGGGGGGGGGACAGAGCACAAAAATATTTGGAGCTGCTGTGATGGCTACATTCTTTCTGAGAAGTAATGCCAAATTGATTAATTCAGTACAAAATACTTCCTGAATATGGAAATTCCCTACTTCGTCAGCCAGTTTCCTGGGACAGCTGCAGGACAAGAGTGAGGCTGCAGCAGTGAAGTAGTTTTCCAGCTGATTACATGGTCTCACGGTAGCCAGATTTGTGGGAGCTCTTTAGGAGATATGGGGCTTTCACCTTGGCAGGCTGCCATTTTTGCGGAAGTTAAGAGGGGCTCATTTTAACACAGTTCCACTATTTTAGGAAATGGAATGACCTGGAGCAATGTATTGTAGAATTGTATTCGCTAGAGGTGAATGATGATTTTTAAAAAATAAATAAATCTCTAGATTGCAGAAATGGTAGAGTGTATACACTGAGGGATCTTGTGATGGCCAACTCAATTGTACTGCATCTGATCTTTGATAAGATGGGTCACATGATCCCATTAACAAGGGTTGAGAAGAGGGCTCAGGTCATGAAAATTTGCCATTCCACCAGCTCTATAAATACATGGCAGCAGGGCTTTTTATCAGAGGGTATTCAAGGGTACGCAGTACTGGCACCTATTTTTTTGTTGTTAAAACATGTGGCACTTACTGTAACAACGTCATGGTGAGCACTGTGGAAGAGAGCACTGTAAGGCACCGTATTGGCAGGAGCAAGGATATATTAAAAAAAATACTCAAATGAAATGTGTCATGAGTTATAGTTATTGTTATAAAATTTAAAAATGGCTGCAATTTACGGAAAAGAGCACTTCCATTGTTGTAATTCTTAGAAATGGTGGGGGAAATCCTATCCAAAATTCATAATAGGTTAGTGACTGGCCGAAGTTTACCTAGTGAGCTTTGTGTCTGGGTGAATTTGCAGCTTCGAAAATCGAAGTCAGGTAACTCGACAGCTAGAAGAAAGGGAGAGCACAGTTTACCAGCCCAAAGGCCTTTGGGGCAACAGTGCCTACAGCTTTCTGGGTAGAACATCATGGTCAGAGGGGGACCAACTCAGATTCCATTCCGAAGCTTGTGAAGAAGCAACTGCTGCAATACTTCTTTTCCTCTTCCCCTCACCAATCTACATTTCTTCTGCATCCCTCTGTTACATTGTGAGCCTGTGGGCAGAGAAGGTCTCATTTTTTAATATCTGTATGGCACTTAGAAGATGTTAAAAATAACCCAAGTGCTTAATATTAAACGATGCTGGCTTAAAACCCACTTCAAAAAAAATGTGGGTGGCTGGGGTTGGGGTTGGAGAAAGCCACCTGGGGAAGAAAAAGCATACATAAATCTAGAATTTGACACTCATGTTGAACTGTTTGTTAAATATTTTTTAAAATCCTGGAACTGCTGCCTCACCTACAGTTTATAAGAACAGAAAATTTGATCTTACTCTTTCTTCCAACGTTGTTATTTCGTCACTAATTTTTTTAAATGAATGAATGAATTGATGCATCGTTCTTGTTTTGCAATCATAAAACTCAATAAATATATTTTAAAAAACAGTTCTGTGGTAGAGAAAATAACATGAATTTAAAACTCTTGGTATTGAACTGTCACAACGGTAAGACTTGGAGCTGGGTAGGCAAGTCCAGAGACCTCCCACTTCTTGACTGAGTGTTTGTTTGATCATTAGAATATTGGGGCACCTGGGCACTCGTTCTATTGTGACTATAGTTCTTGCCCCTTTTTTCTCTTCTCTAGCCAGTCCTTCCGACTCTGTCAAGCCGAGCAGGTGAGACAGACTAACTGTGTGTTGCTGCTTCAGTCCCTTTTGCCCAGGAGCTCCAGACTTAAGATTTAGTAGGCTGAGAGTAGGGCAACTAAATAGCAAACTGAGGGGGGCAAAGGGATATTTCCTACCATGGCTACTACCCCCGTCCGTCTAGCCTGATGAAGGCCAGTCACATGGACACAAAAGGGGCAAGAGATCAAAACAAGTCCTTTTAAAGCAGGTAAGCTTTAAGATAGCAATGTGCAATGCGTATTGTGAGGGGTGAAAGTTATTATTGTGAAAGCCCATCATTTGTGAACTGTTTCAGGATCTGAATCGTCTGTCATAAATGTAAACTGCATGCCTCACTCTTGCACTGCCCAGATGGGTAAGGCTTTGTTTTTGCTTTAGACAAAATAAATAGTACGAGCCAGTTCTTCAAAATTTAAAAATATTTTTTATTCAGCTTAGTACCGAGCCAGTGTTTGCAACTTATTGCAAAGTCAATTACCACTGCTTGATTGTCAGATGTGTTAACAAATTACACTAATTTAGCCAACCAGATGGAATTTTAGGGGGTTTGCTTTGAAACATGTTCTGTGAATTACCCATTTTAATTGTCTCCTTGCTGAAAACAGCTACGCTAACAATAAACCTAAACAATTACTCTGGAGCAGCCTAGATATGTGCTGTGCACACAAAGGTGTGCAATCAATACTTTGTTATTCCAATTGAAGAATTGCTGGAAGCCTCCCTTGGAGCAGAGAGGATTCACACAGACATTTAAGAAACTCTATTGGTATTTGAAGTTTTTCTTGACACATGATGAGGTTCTTCTATTATATGGAATTTAAAAGCAAATAAGAAACAATTGCACTTCTACAGCAATTAAAAGCAGGCCCAGAAAAAACAATATTTCACCAGAAGCTACTGCTCAAAGCTCTGGCTTTTGTGACGTATTTAAAATGTTTTAGCTTTGTAAGAATAGCCAGAGAAATAGTCCATCTCTGTCCAACCAGAGAGTGAGTATAGGTCATGCCATATAATATTTGAGGTAAAATAAGGTTGCATGTGTTTCTGGCAATGATTAGGTATGTTATTACCATATAAGGCACAATCCCAGCAACATGAATGTTAAGAACATTCAAGGTAAGTAACTCTTAGAACAGATCTTTTGGATATTTTTTCCTCACAGAATCTACCCAATTCAGCTTACTGAAATGTAAACAGAGATCAACAGGAGTCCTGGGAGTTACTTCTTTGGTAAGATGTCCATGTACTTGCATATAATGGAAAGCATGACCTCATCAGCACCAGCTCCTATGGAGAGCAATCTAGAGTCTCTGCAAAGGAAAAACAAAGCAAACATAACAATGGCAAAACGAAGATTGTCCCATCTGGCAACTTTTATACACAACTGCAGTTAGGTGTTCTTATTACTGCATAGAATGTTAGGTTCTGAAAGAAGTTACCCTTCTGCCCAATTAAATTAATGAACCAATAAGTCACTGTTTAGTTTAAAATGCAAATTGACTCTTTGGAAATGGAAACTCTTCAGCCGATCCTCAGTATCATGTAGTCAAAAAGCAACTACACACAGTCAGCCCTCATTTTTCTAGGGAAAGGGCATGGCTGGCTGGAATGCTTGACAAGAGCATTCCACAACTTTTTCTTGCAGATCCCTCCTCTTGTTTTAATTTCTTACATGCATGGGAAAGGACTGTGCCTCAGTGGTATGCTCTGCATGCAGAAGATCCCCGAGTATCTCCAGGTAGAGCTAGCAATTTTCTGTCTGAAATCCTGGAAAGCCTTTGCCCCGTCAGTGTAGACAATACTGAACAGGATGGACCTATAGTCTGACTTGGTATATGGCAGGTTCCTGTGTTCCTCAGGGGAAAGCTCTGAATATTTAACCCTCTGTGCCCATGGTGGCCGCCCAGTCTTTGAAGTGAATGGGGAAACTTAACAACTGAATATATTCACCCAATGGGACAATATATGCATGCCTCCTCCCATATGAAAGAACTGCTGGGTTGAAGTATGTGGGTTGAAATAACTACAGTAGCTGGTCAAATTAATTTGTCCAAGCAAGTGGGATTTCTAAACTACTTGCATGAGAAACACAATATTTTTAAAAAATGTGCACTTGTGGTGACACATACCCACAAACAATGTGTCCATTTGTACAATCACATAGCCAAGATATTCCATGAAAATTCTTGTATAAGTAAAAAGAGTGACACAGAGAAGGAAGTTGATAAACAGAAATCCCAGAGCGTGGCAATTGAGGTAAGCAGACTTTTTGTAAATTAATTCTTCCACAGCACTAGGGGGAAAATGTTTCCATAGCCGAGAGCAATTTGGAAAGGTTGATCCAAGAATAAGACAGCTGACGGACTTGCATGGTGCCTGACTAAAGTATTCCTCTATGAAGCAACTTGTAGCCCAAACGCAGCAGCCAGATGCTATGGGATATGACGGCTGTAGTAATGCAAACTGACCTATGCGTCAGACGCTTACTAAAGGCTGTGCAGCAGAAACATCACCAGGGAGTGAGGTTAAGGGTACATGCTGCTCAGTTATGAGAGACAAACCTCCCTACTGTGACAACGTCATTGACAACAGTCATAAAGTCTGAGCAAAAGTAGCAGCATTTATCGAAAAGCTTTCCATGTCCCCAGAAAAATAAAATGTAGTTCGTTCTATGACTACGTAATACTGTGAGGGCAGGCGGGCAAGGGGGATGAGGAATGAAGTCAATCTCTGACTTTCATTTGGGAAGGCAAAGAACAGTTTTTCTAAGAAATTTACCAAATATTCTTGCAGAAAGGAAGAATAGAAAGTCAGCTTTTGGCTGAAGAGTTTCAATTCCCAAAAGTACAATTTGCATTTGAAACTAAACAGCAAACAAAGGTCATGATCTTTGCTGAAAGACCGATGCTTTGCAGCTGGCTCATAAATGGACTTAAGATAGAACAGGTAAAGAAAGTCCTTCAGAAAGTCTTTCAAGCCAATGGCGACTGGAAGGCACAAGCAGAATTCGCTGATCTGACAGCCCAAAAGAATACTTCTGCCATTTAAAAAAAAAAAATAACCATACCAAAGGAGTTAATAATTTATGTAATGAGGTTGTTTCAGGCCAAATCACTAACCCAGCTCTTAAATGATGGCCCCGACTCTAGTTTTACACGTCTGGAAGCAATTCATTCTAAATTTCTGAGGGATATTCTTCAAGTACCCCATTGCATGCCAAATGCTGCCTTGTGTCGAGGTCAGCCTTCAGAAGGCCAAAGCCGGGGCTTGCCTTGCCATTTTCAACTTTGCCTGAAGCTCACTTTCCATCCCACTCACCCTTCAGGATGGCTTTCAGTCTGTATGGGTTAAGCCAACCCACAAATGCCAGCTATATGGATTATCCCTGGGCTCCCTCATCCCTCTGGGACATGAAAAGGCTGGAGTGGCTCTCAAACGGCCTACTGTAAGATGTTGAATGGCAGCGCAATTTAGGTTCAACCTCCAACCACACTGACTGACAGAGCACTCCAGCCACTCAATAAGCCAACTCTCTATACTCTAGGTCAAAAAGCATTGCGGAGCTTTCGTTCTGGCATGCCTAAATGCTATTCCCTCAGCAATGCTGGAGGCAAGCTACCAAGACTGCAAGTGCCCATGTGCTTCTGGAGAGGTTGAGTTGGCAACCCATGTCCTCCCACACTGCTCTGTTTATGGAGATCTGCTGAAACTTCACTGAACCCCTCTTATCTGCCAGGTCAATCAGATGCATTTTTAGGTCCTCCTTCTTTCAGACCAAAATGCACCAATAATAATAATAATAATAAATTTTATTTATATCCCGCCCTCCCCAGCCGAAGCCGGGCTCAGGGCAGCTAACAACAATAAAACAGTACAAAAGTACAGCAATCACTCTTAGGGTGGCAAAGTACTGTGTTGCAGAAAGCAACACACGCCAGGAACTGTTGTTAATTTTTTTAATGCTGATGACCATTTTAATTCATTTTATGCTACGTTTATTACTTTGTTTTATTTCATTTCCCCCCTTCTTATATACATATGGATAATATGTTCTATGTACTCCTCACCCTGGTTTCTTAATGCTGGCCATTGACTGTAATAATAAACATTTGAACTAAACAGTGGCTTGCCTATTTAGCAGGAGTCTCGTGTGTGTGTATACACTTTTCTGAATTGCATCAATTGAGCTTAAAATATCAAATTGTGATGTACTGGTTAAAACAGGGTTGTGAAGAAATATGTTGGATGCATGGATGTAATAACGTAATAAAGATACCTTCCCCATATTTATATTAACTCCAAGCATACAACACCTTGCCACGAACCATTAAACCTCATTTAGCAATTAAAAAAATTACCAGTGGTATGCATTCTAAGAAACAAAACATTTAAATCAAAAGTTATTTCTTCTATCTATATATTGATCACAGAGTATTCACTCACCTGTACAGTCTGCTCACCAGCACCTCATTAGTGAACCCCATTCCTCCCCAGAACTGGAGACAACTATCTGTTAACTCCCGAGCCAGACGCCCTGCCTTTAATTTAGCCATGGATGCAAATTTGGTCACATCATTGCCACAGATATACAGAGCTATAATAGAAAAAGACATAAAGAATGCATTTTAAGAATACCTATATGGATATTTTGTTTGTTAGGTTTTATAGTTCATATGTCTTTCTTCCATCATGGAACCCAAGGCGACATACTTGCAGTTCGATCCAAGCAGAGACCACAGCCAGACCTGCTTAGCTTCAGCAAGATGGTGGCTTAATGTGTCTCCATGGATGATAAGGCTATCGATGGCTGCTAGCCATAATGGCTATGCATTACCTCCAGAGTCAAAGATGGGATTCACAGGTGGGGAGAGTGGTACTGAGCTCATGTCCTGCTTGTGGGCTTCCCAGAGGCATCTGGCTGGACGTTGCATGAGCTGGGCCTTTGATCTGATCCAACAAGCAGATAAATCCTAACAAAATAGTGTGGGGGTTACCCCCCAATACTGTCTGTGCATGAATGTAACAGACTCCGGCTTGCACAACAGGACTTCACCTCCTCCAGCCTGCAGTCTCCCGAGGACCCTCAAAATCTGCTCTGGAAAGTTGAGGGTGGGAATCTCTCCCCGGTCAAGCAGATATCTGAAGCAAAACTTCAATCCACTTACCAATAGCCCGATAGAGTAAAGATCGAAGGAGTTCCACCTCCGTCGCTAATTCTGCCAGACGAAAGTGCACTGTTTGGTTATGAAGTATTGGCTGGTTGAATGCCTTACGCTGGCGAGTATAATCAACCGTCTCTTGTATCGCATTTTCCAGTGGCACCAAAACTATAGGAATTGGAGAATGAAAGAGGGAGTGAGTTTAATGAATGACTTTTCCGCAAAGGTTATGAACCCTAACCCTTTGTAATTTACCAGAGAAGTGGCCCTAATGTCAAGGGTAAATATGGTCGTGTGTGTGTGTGGCCCTAGAGCCTGTGGTTAAACAATGACGGCTTCGTTCCGACTTAGTTCACACACCCATGCGCATCGTTCCATTGCTCTTCTTCACAGGTGTTTCTGTGAATGGACCACTGAAAAGCATTGTGGGCGAGATGATGAGAGGAAAAAATGAAAGTGTGTGACGACCCGTTCGCTCATGCAAGTCCTCAAGCAACAAACAATAATGTTCATTCACAGAGAGCCTGATTCACCAATTCAGGGTAGATTAACTTGCAACCTCCAAACAAGTTAGTGTTTGGAAACAGCTTTAAAGGACATTATATGTCATATGTCTTGGAATGGATCACTAAGGTATTAATTTACTTACAGCACGTGTTTCCTTGAAAATAAGTCCTACTGTGCTCTATGGTGTTTACTGCCTGGAAATGGCACTTAACACCCCATGGCTCATGCTAGCAGCTCTGAGAGACCCAAGGGGATGGGGGAATCCAATGTACACCTGCGTATAGGCTTGTTCACCTGTTAACAGTTCTAAGGGAACAGTCCACCTGGGAAGAGTCCAATACTTTCTCTCGAGCAACCCTCTTAATGTGGGGAAAGTGAATCAGGATATACTGTGTCTATTTGAACATTGTTACTCCTTTCTTTTCCTCTCTCCCCACCTCTCTTTCTCTCTCACTGTCACTCCTCACACACACACAGATGCATATGCAACCCAAAAAAACATCCCTTTTTCATTCATTGCATGAGTTACATTTCATACTCAAATAAAATGTGGTTGCACTCTGGTTTGGTTGTAACTTTTATCTCATGGCAAGGGGCAAGGCCCATATCCAAGACTCTTACTGGCTTAAGATTCCCCCTTCTCCCCCCCAAAGTAGAAAGTGAATAGGTCCATCACTCCATGAGAATGGCAACTGCTCCTCACACTTCAGTCTTGCAGAACGCTCCACCTTTCACACAAGAAGACGACATTTGTGAGGTGTTTTCTGACACAGAAGAGAAGCTTGTGAGGAGCTTTGCATGTGTGTTAGAGCTTCTGTGGGACTGTGGATTTAGAGCTTACAGTACTTTGTTCACCAAGAATTCACCCCAGGAATCTCAGCCAAATCCTATTCCCACTGAGTCACAGCAAACACCACTTTATAAACCATCACAGTGGCAAAACTGTTTTCAAGGGTTGAGAAGGGAGAGAAATCAGCTTAATCTTCAGCGTTAGTGCTTAAGAATCCATTAGTTGCAAAGCAACTGGAAACCTTCCTTTGTTAAGACGTTTTCATGTCCTAGACGAGTTCTCAGCGTAACACTGAAGGAAAATGACTCTGAAGTGTTACTGTGCCTCTGTGAACATTTGACACTGCCTGCCATTTTCAATTCCCCCTGCTGCTTCCGCACAACAAATGTGTAGCCAAAAATAGTTATTCCCAGCATTCATGTGAAAACATATTCAGCTTCTCAAGCTGAAGTTGCTTTGTTGCTATTTTACAGCTCACTTAGCAAACTCAGGCTTCACTTTGTCCAGGATGTTGTGGCAGCGCCATGTCCCCTGGGTCCCTCCTCACATCAAACAGGCACCTTCACTCTGCTGGTCTACGCAGTGGCTGAAGAAACTTCTGTCTCAGAAAACCTATCCAGACGTTGTACTTAAATGTCTGGCTGGTATTATATATGCTTTTACTTGGTTTGTATATTTTTGTCATGTTAATCATAGAATCATAGAATTGGAAGGGACCACGAGGGTCATGGAGTCTAACCCCCCTGCAACACAGGAATCTCTTGCCCAGTGCAGCACTTGAACCCATAACCCTGAGATTAAGTCTCATGCTCTACTGACGTACCTGTTCTATATATAACTGCACTTATATACTCCTTGGATAATTTTATCTTATTTTTTATCAAGTGGTTTATAAATTTTCAAAATGAATAAAATACTTAAGACCTGTGTGCCCTGATAGAATTATTATTATTATTATTAATTACCTGCTCTTTGCTCTCAAGATCCCAGGGTGGGTTACAATGTTATAACGCAGTAGTCCTCCTAGCGGTGCAGCAGTACAATTGCTGGCACATTTGCAAAGCTAAGCAGGGTCTGGTATGGTTTCAAGTTGGGTGGGGAACTGTGTGTTGAGATTCCTGCATTGTTGGACTAGATGACCCTGAGGATTCCTTTTCAGCTCTACAATTCTATGACTGCATGAGTATTAACAAATGGGTTAAAACAACATAAAAAGGTCAAAATAAATAAAAAATATATATTTTGACTGCGTCAGGCCAACACGTCTACCTACCTGAAAATAAAAAGAAAGTGTGTCCTAAAAATATGCAACTCAAGTGTCAAAAGCCAGGAAAAAGAGGTATGTATATTCAGCATTTGCTGGAAGCTGTATAATGAAGGTGCCAAAGGCACCTCTGTGGGGAGGGAGTTGCACAAGTGGTAAAAGGTAAAGGACCCCTGGACGGTTAAGTCCAGTCAAAGGCGACTGGGGTTGTGGTGCTCATCTCGCTTTCAGGCTGACGGAGCCGGCGTTTGTCCACAGTGGAACACTGTGACAGAAAGCAGAGCGCACGGAAATGCCGTTTACCTTCCTGCTGCAGCAGTACCTATTTATCTACTTGCACTGGTGTTCTTTCAGACTGCTAAGTTGGCAGAAGCTGGGACAGAGCAATGGGAGCTCACTCGATTGCGGGGATTTGAACCACCGACCACCTGATCAGCAAGCCCAGAGGCTCAGTGGTTTCGACCACAGCGCCACCCATCACACACGGAGATTGGAATGCAGGCATTCCCTTGGTCTCTTCATGAAAGTCTCCTGCTTTAATTGCCATGCTGTTTTAACAGCCTGGTGTATTTCTAATTGTTTTGTATTTAAACAATGTTGTGTAATTGGTTTTCATGTTTTGCAAACCGCTTGAATGCTACCTTGACATCAGGCAGTATATATGAATCAATAAAATGGGTTGTATGCAATGCATAGTCAAAACAAGCCCACTGACATTAATTGGCATGGCTAAAGTAGGTCTATTAATTTCAATAGGTCTGCTCTGAGTAGAAGCTGGTTGGCAGCAACCCAATAATACTTTGTTTCCCATAAGGACTGTAGAAGCAGAATTCAATCATTAATTTGTTGCACTTATTATAAGAACATATGAAAGCGATCTCTATAATAAAATTAAGAAAATGGCATTTCCAACAGGGAGTTTTGTTTTTGTTTTTTTAATCCATCGTAATGGCATTGTGAAGCAGATGGCAGTGCTATATGGGTAATAACAAATGCACTAAAATCCTAGTTAAGGAAAGAAAAAAATGTTAATTTCTTAGTTTTGGGTGCTGAGTGAAGCAGAGGGTAAGATTAAGTGCTAGAAAATTCTACACATTTTCTAGGAGGACCTTTTCATAATAAGCATGTACAGTTGAGTTCTGAAAGCCCCTCTGGAAAATTTACAACCGCTAACTTATAAGAACATAGGGAGCTGCCTCTTACTGAGTCAGAAATGGAACTTTTTGTTCCATTTGTGGACTCCTGCTTGTTGAACTTTCATTTATGTATTTTTCTGCACACAGAATGTCAAGGATGCAGAAGGGAGGAAAAAACTGACTTTGCCAGCACATACCAAAGTATTTGGTGTTCAGCAAAAATAAGGGCTTTCAAAATGCCCATCAAGATATGGCTCTGTTCTACCACTAAAATGCATTTTGTAAGTTGTTATGTAAGGGACAGGCTTTATCACTGCCCAAAGGACTTACTATTGGCTACTCCCCACATTCGCTCCTCTTGGAATTGCAACATCTGGTACGTAAAGCCCATTCCTTCCTCCCCAATGAGGTATTTTCTGGGAACTCTGACATCTTCAAAAAAGATTTGTGCCGTGTCGGATGACCGCATGCCCATCTTGTCGATTTTCTTAGCAATGTGAACACCTAAAAATAAGTGTTCGTGGAAAAAGTGACAGGAAACAATTAGTCCTAAACGCAACCGTGGTATTTTCTTTTTAAAAGGTATAACCAAGAGTCTTCCTTTTTAAACAAATAAGATTTTAAAATTTAAGAACACATGCAAGTGTGTGTGTGTGTGTGTTTTAAAAAACCCAAGATAAGGGAAATACTTCCATTTCTACGCCAACTGTAAAAGCAGTGGTGCTGTTGTTAATCAGCAAATCAGAATTCTCAAGATTTAAAAAAGGTCTTGCTTTTCATAATCCTGGAAGCAGGAACAGCTTCCTAATGAGAGTAAGCTGAATTTTAAAGTGAAAAATGTCAAAGCTGTCCAGGTTGCTTATTATGGTAAAACGTTAGAATCTTGATTAATAAAGGAAACAAAACATGTAAAAATTTTTTTACAGAGAATTAGTATGAAATTTGTTCAGTCTTTCAGAGTGTCATTCAAGTACCTAAACCCTTGAGAATGTACCCTCCATTCCCATCCAGAATATGGTTCTGAGAGCAAAACACCCGCAACAATTAACCTCAGGTCATTCCAGGATAAGTGAGCTTTTAAAAAAGAAAAGAAAAGCATTTGGAGAAAATGGGAAGGAGTGGGTTGAGAGAAGGGGAAATTTCATCTTTGTTCTCTTTGCTGGGTGGAGGTCAGAATGAAATAGATAAATGCTATTTTCTTTAAGGTCACATGACCCGAGACAGTCAGCAAAACAAGGCTGCGGAATCATCCTGGGCTTTCTTCTCTTTTTAACCATGTGTTGGCATGCCAGGGATAAGCAGCTATGTGTCGGACTACTAGCTGCCTTAGACCAAGTCAAGCCATTGGTCTGCCTAGCTCAGCATCGTTCACTCCGGCTGCTAACAGCCTCCCAGGGTCCCCCCAAGGAGCTGGAGGCAGTGTACATGGTTTTCCCCTCCCCATTTTATCCCATGAGCCTCTAGGGCTCTTCCACTTAATGTTTCAATCTTGCGTGTGTAATTAAGCCCATTAGCAGAGTGGAGTTCACAGTGACGCATGGAACACACGACAGCATGACTGAAAACATCCTCCAAATTCCAAATTCAAGTAAGTTTCTGAATCTTGGCTGAGTAGCAAAGTCCTAATTTGTTATGTTTCTAAGGCTGCTTGGTTAGAACTGCACGCACATTTGTAATTCTAAAGGAAACAAAAAGCCCACAGAATGAAAATCAAAGCAGCTGGATTCAGTAAGGTTCAAAAACTAAGAGAGGTATTTCACCCTGGTTAGGAACAAAACAAAGAAGAAATAATTCAGGATTACTGGCCATTTTTAAAAGAAAAACGTTTAGCTCTGTTATGACCAGACTTAATTTTGGTGAAGTCCATAAACTCAGTTCACATAAATTTTAATTGATCTCAGGCACAGTATTATCATTCCTTCCATTTGTATGTTCAGGCAGTGGGCACTGTTTACTTATGTAGCCCAAACAGCAGCACCCACACGTAAGGGAAGATATCGGCAGGTTTGAGGGGTGGGGTGGAACCCAAGGTTCACAGAAGAACCCCTAAGGAGGAAGGAGAAAACTCCAAAGCCAGCCTGACGAGAACTGGGTGTGCTCAATGGCCACAGAATGCTGACAGATCATTGTGGGAGGGTGGTAGTGTTAATGGAACCATGAACAGAGGCACTGCATGCTGCAACATTTCGTTGCGGTTCCCACCTGTCCTTCTCCAATGGAGGGATCAGCCCTGAAGATGCATGAGACGTTTGTTGGTTTGTTCTTTTAACGGAAAAGGAGCAGTTAATGGAACAAAAGTCCTTTAATAATAAATGGAAATATTTTCATCTGAAATTGTGGGGCAGTGCTGACAATGGAGATTCCAGTCTTATCTGGGGGGAGAACAGTAATTTTCCCATGCAGAAAACATAGTGACTCTGATGCAGGAAACCCTACTATGGTCTGTTCACATCGAAATCGGCCACAACTATCTACTCATCCTTAAGTTGACCTGGAGGCCTTCATCAGTTGTCCACAAAGTCTCTGAGATCCCCTTCGCTGCCTCACTGAATCATGAGATGCTGAGAGTGGTTGCCTCTTTCTCCCATGAAAAGTACGCAGAGCTGAAGAAGGAAGTTTCAGGTCTGTGTGCTTTTCAATTGTCATTGCCAATCTCAAATCTATATACAGTGGTACCTAGGGTTAAGAACTTAATTCGTTCTGGAGGTCCGTTCTTAACCTGAAACCGTTCTTAACCTGAGGTACCACTTTAGCTAATGGGGCCTCCCGCTCCTGCCGCCGCACGATTTCTGTTCTCATCCTGAAGCTAAGTTCTTAACCCAAGGTACTATTTCTGGGTTAGCGGAGTCTGTAACCTGAAGCGTATGTAACTTGAAGCGTCTGTAAGCTGAGGTACCACTGTATATGTCTTTGGACATATTAAACTGACCCCAGCTTCAACCATATTTTGTAAAGAAAGATGGTGATGGCTCTGGGTTTTCATTGGTTTGGACCCCGAATTGCTCCTTTGTTGACTGTAAAGTACCTGGGGGAAGCAATTTCTACAAACAGACTTTTCACCTGAAGCCCCGACCACCACCATATCCCACATCACTCCCAAGCCGCCTCCAGCTCCCAGGAGCAGATTTGTAGGAAGGGAGGTGAGGGGGTTGCAGAAAGGGAAAAGGTAAGGCAGTAAATCCTATTACATGAACTGTTTTAAGTTCATGGGTGGAAAGTTGGGATTCTGGCCATCAGGTTTCCAGGTCACCTAATGAAGTTAAGCAACAAAAACAGTTTATACAGCAAAGAAATATATCTATCTATCTATCTCCTGGCTGTAGCTTTGGTGACCGTTCTCCAAGACATACAATATTGATAGCAGTATTGTTCAGTGTGTTTGGATGTTTCAAGCCGTGTTTTTACAAGCATTGTTTTTTTAAAAAAAAGAAAATAAAAATCTGTGGGTTCCTTATCTATTCCTACAATAGGTTACAAATTACCACATCAAACACATATCTAAGAGAAAGATGGTTTTACATTTCCGCTGCTTGGGGTGAGGGAAGGGGTAGAGACTATGCATAAAATATTTACTTTCCTTTCGTTCCCATTTCTCATTTTCCACCCACCCCCCCTGCGACTTTCAAACTATGACATATCATTTAGCCTCTCTCAAATGTGATTGATTACTTTAAGAGAGTATCTCATTTCCAGGCAACACTGTTTTCATTTGAGGGTGGAAGGACAGGTTAGGGAGGTCAGAACAGAAGATGTTCCAGCCCTCCAATTTTTGGTACTACTGCCATTTCCCCATATAATTTATTACATTTGCATCCTGCCTTTGTTGCATCATGGAACTGAAGGCAGCAGACTTGCAGTTCCCAGGCGGTCACCCATCCAGGCACAGGCCAGACCCGGACCTGATTAGCTTAAGCAACGTTGGTGGCTTCATGCGCCTTCACAGACACTCACAAAGACACCAGTTTTATTACCAGGTAGCTTCATCGGCAGACACAGAAGAGATTTGTTTCTGTGAGGTGGTCCGTCACTAGTGTTTGCCAGCAAACACATCCAATCAGCCTGACAACCAGATGTAATCCACATTTTGCCACCATTTATAACATAGTCATCTCCTTTTCTTACAGCCTTCGTCTTGATGCCTATTCAAAAGTAAAGAAGTTGTTAGGTGTACCTGTTCCAGAAATAAGGGGTCTAAAAAATCTTTTCAGGCTGTACAGGGCTTTGTGTAACAGCACCAGCATACTGGAACTTAGCCTAGTAGCTAACTGGCAACCAGCGCAATTCTTTCAGCAGTGGTGTAACACGATGGTTATAGTCTGCCCTAGTGAGCGGAGTTGAGCCACTGCATTCTGCACTAACTACAGCTTCTGAACCAACCTCAGAGGGAGCCCCACATGTTGCCATTTGCATTGCGATATCATGCGAAACACTAGGCCCTTTCCCCCCCAAGAGCCCATTCTGCAAAGCTTTTTCGTAACAGCAGGCAATGTCCCAAATGCTGTAAGATTATGATCCACAACCCTGATGAGGAACCCTTGTCGCCACCAGCTCAGGAAGCCCACTCGCAGAGAATCCTTTCCATACCCAAGGTCCCAGTTTTGTGTAATTTCAATAGCCCTCTGCAAGCTAGTAAGTCGCAGCTCTGGCAAGAGTGATCTGCTCTCCCCACTGCAGCCGCGAGACATGGAGGAAGAGGGAGGGGAAAGCAGTGGTCCCTCCCACTTTAAGTATGGCTCCACCTATCAGTGGCATGCAGCCCTTGACAGACTGCCTTGGAGAGAATGTGACAGAAAAGGTTACTCGTCCATGCCCTATTATAGCATAGCAACTAGCAGCTTAATCTCCTGCACATTTGTGAAACTGAGAATGTAAACACAGTTTACTGTGTGATCTTGGGCCAATCACCATCTCGCAAAATTAAAGTTTCTGTGTTGTCTGTGCGGGGCAGAGGGATTGTGCGTGTGTCACCCTGAGGAACTTGGAGGACAAGATCCAAAAACATCATGAAATGAACACCAGCTTACACGTCTTATAAAAATCCTAAGCATCGTCTATTTACTTACTTGCAACATCTGAGCCTGCACCAGGTTCACTGACTCCTAAGCAAGCCACAACATCTCCAGCTATACTTGGGGCAAGGAATTCTCTCTTCAGCTCTTCAGATCCAAATCTGCAATGTGAAATATTCAGAACATTGTTTGCTACACTTCTGAAGATTTCTGAATGCAAGTGGCATTACAATAGTCCTTCCCCCCCTCCCATTTTTTTTTCTTTGAACAGGAGAGCAATACTTTCATTTATGTCTTTTCAAAATACATATTCAAAAGAGACAGAAGCCATGAAAATAACTTGTATGTCTGCAGAAGGGGAGAAACAAAAAGAAACCACAGAAAAATAAGATTTACAATGTGGCTATCAAGCAATAAGGCAAGGGCACTAAGAGGCAGCTTCTTCTAAGGAATGAGAACCAATCCAAATGGACTGGTGGCTTGCTGGGGCAAGTGACAAGTGCTCTGTGTTTTTGCAATACCCTCCCTTTGCAGTCCTTGGCAAGCAGCCAAACACACAAAACTCCAAACATATAGGGACATAGGAAGCTGCCTTATACAGAAGCACCTGCTCACACAAAGGGGTTTCTTTGCCAATGACCATACTCAATGCTTCTACGTTCATGTATTAATTTACAAGGCCCTTAACAATTTGAGTCCAGGATACCTCAACAGCCAGCTAATCCCATATATCCCTGCCTAATCACTGAGTTCTTTGGGGGAGTCACTGTTAAGAGGCCTCTCCCCTGGCGCTTGGATGCACAGTTTGAACACAACAGGAGCTGTGTGTTGTGGGCTCAATTTTACACAATGCCCTTCCAGTTGGGGGACAAGAGGCTTCCCTCCTTCCTGAACCTCTGGTGTCTACTGAGGACTTCTTTTTTTGCAAGCAAGCATTTTAACTAAAGTTTGATCTTACAGATTTAACTGATTTTTCTGTATTGTGTTTTTGTAAACCGCTTGGAGAGTTATTATAAATTGCTCAGACAAATAAAGATAATTGCATAAATGTGCAGACTTCGACACAGCCCTGCTCCTGCCCTACATTCAAGCAATCCATGAGCGGAACTGATGTTTCAACTCTGGAACAAAATGTGAATGCAATTCTGTTGAATGGAGTTACAAAGAAGAGATTTATAAGGGCATCCGAACACTATTACATTTACCACACTCACTTCTTCCACGCAGATGCCTGTGTATCCCAGGAAAATGCTTCCCAAGTTCCCCTTAAAGAGCAATCAATATGCTTTCTGGCAGATGGGAGTCTTGCTGCACTGAACAAAAACATGTCTTAAATGCCTGCACTTCATTCTGATTTAACTGGAGGGGGGGCATTTGTTCCCTTCTCTTAATATGAAGGAGGGAGGCAGGGAGACGAGATGGTACTCTTTCTTCTTTTGCATCCCACAGGGGAGGAAAAGGAGCCGTGCGGAGCGTCGTGCAACTGAATTAATTAAATCTAGAGTGAGGAAAGTTTCTAATTAGGACTGACACTTTATGACATACCATCAGTGGGGGGAGAATTGTAGCTTCAAGTAGGAACAGCTGCAGGTGGGTTCTTTCACATTCCACATTTCATTAAACCACCCTACGCTCGCGTCTTTCTAAGCGCCACGTCAAATGACCCACTTCAAAGGAGATGGCAGGTCTTCCAGGACGAGTGCGGCACTTGGCACACACGAGTGGCGCAAAGGATCTGCACAGAAGGGCATCGAACAGCTGATAACCCAAGACTGAGCAGCAGAAATACTGAAAAGAGTCAATCTTGAGAGTCACATGCTTAGGAAGGGTTGAATATATCCATTTATGTTTCTCTCCGTTTCTTGTTTTTCCATTCTGCTGTTGGCAATTTCAGCAAGATTTGGGAGTGGAGGTTCCAGAGGATAAGTTTGGTTCTCCACATCAGTTTGCAATAATAATAATAATAATAATAATAATAATAATAATAATAATAATAATAATATAAAAAATACAGTCCTCCTGAAAAAGTCTCCTAATAAGACACATTTCTGGAGCCAATTTTTGCTCTATACGTGTTTTTGCTAAGCAAACATCCTCAATGTAACAGATTTTTTGGGTATGTTGTTGTTCACAAATATATGCGTGTTTAGTATATGAATCTTCACACATGTACGTGTTACATAGTTGAAGAAATGCATTGCAATATCCGGAGAAGTGTGAGTTTTGAAGGATGGGAGATGATTTTCTGCAGGGATTGACTGTTTGATCAAGTTCCCTGCAGTAAACTCAGATAAGCAGCTGATTCAGCTGCATCTCCACCTACCCTACCTGCCATCAGGTACTGTATGGGGAAAGTGGCCATGGTTGGGGGAAAACAACCTTGTGGGCCAAGCTGGGACCTGTGACGGGCCAAAGCTGGCTTGTGGACTGCAGACTCTCCACTCCTGCTTTAGAAGTTTTATTCAAAAATTACTTCCTCAAACCTCAGTGTTCCCTTAAGCATGGTGATGCCACCCTTTTGTTGGAGACCTGCTATGGGCTGCACTTCTGTTGCCCCTGGAGTTTGTTATTAGAGGGAAGGCTAAGTGGTCCATTTGAGCTCCTGCAATTCCTTTGGAAAAGAAGTATTAGGGTAAGTGGTTTAGGGTTTATTATGCAGGACTCCCAATATAATCAGAATTTCTCATGTTGCTATTCTGCCAACAGTGCCTGCAATTTCTGCTGCAAAGATTCTTGTATTCCAGGCATGTCCAACAGGTCGATCGCAATCGACCTACCAGTCGATCGCGGGGTGTCTGTGGTCGATCATGGTCAAACTTTTGGTGAAAAAAGCTCAACAACTCTGGTTATTCCTCCCCAAATAAGCTCATCAACTCTGGTCATTCCCCACCCCCCAAAAAACTCAGCAACTAACTGTGGTCAATCCAATAGGTAGATCACTGCCAGTTTATTTACAGTGGGAGTAGATCAGTTGGACGTGCCTGTTGTATTCAGTTCTCAACCAATGTGTCCCTTCCCTGCCTCCTCCCATCTCTTTTAGTGCAGCATATTCTTGCCATTTCCACGAGACATTTGTGTAGCTTGTAAATGGATATGATTAGTATCCCAGAGGCTGTCATTGCCACATGGTGTTGAAAAAACACAGCACACGTAAGCCAAAACACTGGGGGAGGGGGGGGGTGAAGCCATGTGTCGGCTATTTATTGATTTGTTTAAAAACCACAGGGAAGAATTAAATATAATAAAAGCCTATTCTGGGGAATTCTTTCCACAGTCTTATTGCATCAAGCTGCCATTTTTATCCTCAGCAGTACAATAAATGGGCCAGAGTTTGGGAGGAAGCAATCGATATGTGAAATTATGGCAACCCGCACGTTGCCAGGGGGTTTATACCACACATGTTTAAAAGGAAAAAGAAAATGCTATTTGGAAAGATCTCTCTGGGGGAAGCCTTCATATCGAACAAAGAATGTTCACATTTCTAACTTGTCTGGATAAATTCAAGAACGGGGGTGTTAATTCAGAAAGGAGTAGAGGTGGGAAGACAAGCAAAATGCATTTTACACCTGGACTTGACCAATTCCAAATTCAACTTTAACCACATGTTTGGATTTCCACAAAGGACTTTTTGTGGGGCCACCCTTGGGGTTGGTCCTGAGGCTACAGAACATGGAAACTAGGTTGCTTGTGGGGGAAAATTACCACCAGCATATAACGTATTGATTGCAGGATTTTCACTGGCTGCTGATTTGCTACTGGGTCAAGTCCAAGGTGTTGGTACCAGGTGACTTGAGACACTTTGTTGTTTAGTCGTGTCCAACTCTTCATGACCCCATGGACCAGAGCACACTAGGCACTTCTGTCTTCCACTGCCTCCCGCAGTTTGGTCAAACTCATGCTGGTAGCTTCGAGAACACTGTCCAACCATCTTGTCCTCTGTTGTCCCCTTCTCCTTGTGCCCTCCATCTTTCCCAACATCAGGGTCTTTTCCAGGGAGTCTTCTCTTCTCATGAGGTGGCCAAAGTATTGGAGCCTCAGCTTCAGGATCTTTCCTTCCAGTGAGCACTCAGGGCTGATTTCCTTAAGAATGGAGAGGTTTGATCTTCTTGCAGTCCATGGGACTCTCAAGAGTCTCCTCCAGCACCATAATTCAAAAGGATCAATTCTTTGGCGATCAGCCTTCTTTATGGTCCAGCTATCACTTCCATACATCACTACTGGGAAAACCAGTTTTACTATACGGACCTTTGTTGGCAAGGTGATGTCTCTACTTTTTAAGATGCTGTCTAGGTTTGTGATTGCTTTTCTCCCAAGACACTACCTTAAACCCAATGGCAAGTTTCACAAATCTCAGAAACCGGTACTCCAGTAACACAGAGCAGGACTTTCAGTATGACTGCCCCTGTACTGTAGAATAACGTTTCTGTCAAAATATGACAGGCACCCATTATCTCCACTTTCCGGAAGCAGCTGATGACATTTCTCATCCCAACAGGCTTTCCTAGGTGGGTGAATGGGTCTCTGCCACAGGTATCTATCCTGTATTGTTTTAGTTTTGTTTTAAATGTATCAGCTGGTTGTTGTTGTTTTGTAATACCGTTTGCTGTTTTAATTGTAAGGTAAAGGTACCCCTGCCCGTAGGTACCCCTGCCCGTACGGGCCAGTCTTGCCAGACTCTGGGGTTGTGCGCCCATCTCACTCAAGAGGCCAGGGGCCAGCGCTGTCCGAAGACACTTCCGGGTCACGTGGCCAGTGTGACATCGCTGCTCTGGCGAGCCAGAGCTGCACACGGAAACGCCGTTTACCTTCCCGCTAGAAAGCGGTCCCTATTTATCTACTTGCACCCGAGGGTGCTTTCGAACTGCTAGGTTGGCAGGCGCTGGGACCGAGCAACGGGAGCGCACCCCGCCGCGGGGATTCGAACCGCCAACCTTTCGATCGGCAAGCCCTAGGCGCTGAGGCTTTTACCCACAGCGCCACCCGCGTTTTAATTGTACACTGCCTTAAAATGATTGTGTGCAAGGCCAACAGTAATTAATGATAATGAGCCTACATGTGCTTAAATCTAAATCCACAGGCTTCCTTGATAGTTGACAACACAACAGAAGGCAATCTCTGCCCCACCAAGAAAGCAAATTTGGCTCTCCCAGAATCAGAGCGTCTCTGCAAATGTAGTAAACAGGAACCTGATACTTTAGAGCACATTTTCTTTTCTTGTGATTTTGGCATTTATGCCAGAAGACAATTATTAGAGGCCCTACAACACAATAGGCTCAATTCTATGCCACCAATGGTTCAGGACCTGCTCTCAGACAGGAATGATCAAATTACTTTAATAGTGGCCAAATTTTTGAGTGCTGTCCATGTAGAAAGACTGGGCCATTATAAAGAGAATTAGTGGTTCTTAATTGATTGGTGATGTGGTAACGTTGTATTGTATTATTTATGCAAACTGGTTTTCTTTGGAGTTAAAGATCTGACTGGGGCAAACCTTGTTATGTTGAGCTCGTATTTTGCACAATTTGTATCCGGTGTCTGTTTGATAAGTGTGTGGTTTGCTATGCCTAATAAAGGATATTTGATTTGATTTGAAACAGGTTGTCTCAGAGGCTAGGGATGCCATTGATCCGCTTCAGCTGCGGTCACTGATGTAGCCCATGCATTGGTAACCTCAAGTCTGGATTATGACAACATGCTGTATGTCAGGCTACCCTTAAGCTTTGCTCTAGACGATTTGGTCTGTGGTGCTTTCAATGACCACCTTACCCCATATGTCCCAAGTATATTACTGATAACATTTGGGAGAACATTATTAGTGGGTCCTCTGTGGTCCAGAAACATGACTTGTGTCATCAAGGAGACATGCCTTGAGTGCTGTGGGCCCAACTCCATGGAACTCCCTTCCATTAGAAATCAAGCAGGCACCATCTCTGGTAGGTTTCAGATGTCAGGTTAAAGCTGTTCTATTTCAGAAGGATACTGTTTTGCTGGGAAATGTGCACAAAAGGGCAACCAAAATGACCCCGTGGCTGGAGCAACCAACATTTTTGACTTATTAGTTTAGGGGGGAAACGGAGCAATGGTGATGGAGACATGACAGGCATAAAAATTATGAATGGTGTGGACAGAGAGAACTTTTCAACAGCGTCTACATACATAAGTTTCTAAGACAGGTGATAAAAATCCCTTTGAGATTTTCTTTCATGGTATTTTCAACTCTGGTGTCTACATGTTAAATTGTTGATGCTCCTATGATTCTCTCATCCCGAATTACTTCCATCCACCTTCTTGCAAATTAACTGTCCAATCTTGTTCTTGTCTCTATTGAGTTGGGTGGCAATATTACCTGCTGAGAGTTTATTTCCTTTTCTTTTTTTTTTACCTTGAGGCTCATCTCATCGGCAGTAGTAATGGTACTGCAGTGAAAAAAAACATATAACATGGCTTCTATTTCCTGAACTCCCAAACAAGATAACCAGGTGCTTTGATAAACTAGAGCGATTATCGACCTGCCGAAGTGGTGGGTGTTGGTGAGCTGCGATAATATGCAGGCTCAGGTGTACAGAACCATTTCTACTAATGGAATTTTCTATGTTACCTTTCCTTCTAATTTGCAGAGTGGTCTTTGATCTTCACAGCATTTGCCTTCAAAACAACTGCTAAGTAGGTCATATGGCAGTTCCCATATTACAGATGGGAAATTGGGGCAGAGTGTACACCTTGCCCCATACGATGTTCACAGAGGCAGCTGGAGGGGCCATCAGTCAGGCGGTGAGCCGGCTTGACATTGTGAACACATGTGGGGAAACTTGACAGTGAGATGCTGATCTGTTATCCAGGTACTAAGAGTCAACAGCCTCCTTAGATACGGTTACAGCACAAAATGGATAGGGAGGCACTTTCCCACTCCCAAGCTATTCACTGCAGCTAGAGACCAAGTTGGATGTCATGTAATCAAGGTGATGATGAAGTTGATGATAACAATGTTTTGGGGTTAGTGCATCTATTTTATTTTGTGTTGATATACGTGCTTATGAGCATCACACAAACTATCTGGAAAAAACCTCTTGCATATTTACAAACTCAGAAAAAAGATATGGCATTTACATATATGAAATGTATAGAATTATGGGTTTTTTGTTTTTTCTTTCTCTTTTTCTCTCTTCTTACATTCTTTCTTTTTTATTTTCTTGTTTTGTGTTTGTATTAAATGTCGTTGCGTTTTGATATTTTTTAATTCAAATCAATAAAGATTTATTAAAAAGAAAAAGAAAAAATCTCTTGCTACAACCTCATTTTGCCCTTGCACCAAAATAATAGCAGCTTTCTTGAAATTAGTAGCAAACAAATTAAATCAGGACCTTACCATTTATTTCAGACCTTTGCTGAATTGTGGTGAATACATAAAAGTAAACACATACCAGGCGAGTTAATAGTTACCCTATTTATTTATTTGTGGGATTTCCTAGATTGCCTTTTGTTAATTGATCCCAGGGCGATTCACAATAATTGAAACAACCAAATGAAGCATTTTAACAAATCCTCCAACAAGAATATAGCTTTTCATTAAAATCTGTGTGAGCTACTCTTGTTGCTTGGTGGTATTTTATGTCTTTGGGTGAAACATATGTCACATTTAAAATCTTCCATTTTTGCCTTCCTTCATTATGCAGAGCTAGATTGAAAGCTGTAGCTCTCTTTCTGCTTTTTTATAAAACCTCACTGCCCCCTGAAGAACAAACCCTTTAAAGTCAAGAGAAAGAGCCAATGAGTTTTCTTGGGAAATCTACCTTGCAAGGGCAGGTGTCGCCATGTCAGCTTGTACTCCAATCGCCATGGGAACCCCTCCACAGCGAATATTTCCCAGTTCTTCAGCCACTGCCATACTGTATGAGAAGTCCAGGCCAAGGCCGCCATATTCTGTTCATAAGAAAGGAAATTTTCTTCTTTAGAATTATAAAATTGTATTCAATCAAATTTGTTGTTGTTGTTGTTGCTACCACCACTTACTCTATATTATGGAAAATTTGTTGTTCACTATGCATTTGGATACCTCTTAAGCTATCGTAACCTAATTTTGGAAGGATAGTCCCTCACAGAAACGAGTAGGTTTTCATCTATGCTTGGATACAACTGGATATCATTTCAAATCAAAATTGTGAACTGAATTTTTCAAAACTGATCTGATTTTTTGCTTTCTAAGAATTCCCGATCAATGCTGGCAAGGCTACCAGTATCCTATAATGCAGGCTTCTCTGACCTGATATTTTGCATTCCAACGACCTTCAGCCCCAGCCAGCATGAAAAATTGTCATGGACTATAGTCCAAAATATCTGAAGTATGTGAGGAATCAAGTGTTATTGTGTTTGTACATCTTGTAAAGCCAAACTATAGCTTACTGGCGTATAATTACATAAACATGCAGGCTCCTGGGGAGGAGCTCACAGCTCCTCTAAGTGGTGATCTGCTCAAGGGACGCTTGTTTGCACTGCTCGCTTAATACCCAATTGAAAATCATGATTAAGAAGAATGCATACATTGGTAGAAAACGTCTTCTAAATTCTCTTTTTAAAGGTTATTCCTCCCATTTCCATCACCGGGAATAAACCTCCTAATTCATGCTTATTTGTATGAAGTTATATATGCACAGCCTAAAAGGATTTTTAGCAACTGACATTAAGAAAAACTCATAAAGCCCTCATATTTCGAAGCAAATGGCATTTGTTCAATTACGGAAATATGCCACAAATCATGGGCTAAGATTTATCCAAGGTTGTTTTGCTGAAGAGCTGATGGCATGGCTTTAAGTTGATGTTAATGCTTCTCTAAATGGGACTTATTTCATTAGTCTGAGCTGAAAGAAGTCAGGTTCTTGACTCCACTGGGTCAGAGTTTGCTTCTCTGGGACATTTGTTGGAAAAGAAATGAAGTCTCCACCGGGGCAAACTACAGAGTACATACCAGCTCTATTTTCCCACACATGTACGGTGCAGGGGGACCATTACACAGCACTGACCAAGCTCGGACATAAGTATGTTACTTCAAAGCTCAAACTCTAGAAAAGGACCTCGGAAGTTACACCAAATCTGGTGCCTACAGTTGGTAATGATGCAGCCCTCTTGAAAAGAAGGAAACCTGGAGTTGCATCTAAGGAAGTTCTGCTCAGAATTGGCCCATTAAAATTCATCAGCCTAACTTAGCCATGCCCATTAATTTCAATGGGTCTACTCTGAGTATGACTAGCAATGGCTATACCCAATGGGCTCCACAGAGCGTGGTATTAATTGGCTTAGATTCAGATTCAGAAGAAATCCACTCAAGGGGCGCTCCTGCCAATAGAGGTGGAAGGAGTGACTTTTGTCAATTCGCTATTCTTGTACCCTGCAAAAATCTGCTCTGGAGAACTTGGGGACTTATTGTAACGAGGGAAGGGGGCTGCAGGGGGAGGGGAAAAGTTTTAAAGTTAATAAAATGTAAAATTTAGAAGCAACAATTTAAATGCATAATAAGCTGACTTCAAGCTGCTTTTCATATGCAAATGCCAACATTACTCGAAACCTGACAATCATTTCTCAGAGTCCAGAACAATGAGGAAAGGCACTTTTGTGAAAAGATTTGATCTGCCACATTTTACCAGCTATAGAAAAACACTCAAGGGGGCAGAGGAGATTGCTGTCCTCTCACAAATCTGAGCATTAAATATACTGATGTATTGTGATTCAGTGGTTTTCGCTGTTCACAAATGCTTAAACCATAATAAATCTGTTAGTCTTTAAGGTTCTATAAGGCTTTCATTGTTTTTTGCTGGACGAGACATAGCTACCCCACTAGAAACCATAAAAAAACTACGAAAAAACTCTTCTCCCATAATACATGCACACATAGGTTTTATGTGTATGCCTCCTTTCCACAGTTCAAACCATGCTCAAGGCAGCTTGCAACATGAAGAAGATACAGAACTACAGTGGTACCTCAGGTTAAGAACTTAATTCATTCTGGAGGTCCGTTCTTAACCTAAAACTGTTCTTAACCTGAGGTACCACTTTAGCTAATGGGGCCTCCCGTTGCCGCCACACGATTTCTGTTCTCATCCTGAAGCAAAGTTCTTAACCCTAGGTACTATTTCTGGGTTAGCAGAGTCTTTAACCTGAAGCGTCTGTAACCCAAGGTACCACTGTATAACATAACAAAAGTAGTCATAAACAATAAAAAATGCTGTACATAGCCAAACTGAACAATTTCCACATAAATCACAAGATTCAAAACTAAGATACACAGACCAACAGAAACAACAGCAGCACCCCAGTTGGAGATGTCAGAACACAAAATGTGTAAGTGTAATCAGCACTTTGCCTAGTTGGACATCCTAGAAAATGATAATTCCACAAAGGGCATTTGCAGTTTCCCTGCAGTACAGGCTGTTCAGACACAAGCTGGTGTAGCACAGTGGTTGAGAGGGAGCTATACATCTGTAACCTCCTGATTCAAATGTCACCTTGACCATGACCTCACCCGATGGACTTAAGCACATTCTTCTCCCTCAGCTTCAATATCCCTTTCTGCAGTGAGTGGGGATATAATCATACAGACTTGCCTTGAGGGATCATCATCATCTTCATCATCATATTCCAGACCAGAGATAAAGCATAATGAGAAACCTAATCTATTCTGACACTTCCATTATCAGGCTATTTCCAGGACTACTTGGCAAACGTGATCTTAATGCCCACCTGCGTGCTAGCCCAACACATTTTCTACGATTTACCCCTGCATCCATTCCTCTGCCTTTTCTGCCGTTGCCTCCCTTGTGCAAAATTCTGGAGCAGGAGTAGGGGACCCCCCAACTCCCATCTGCATGGCCATTAGTCATGGGCGATGGGAACTGCAGTCCAGAACTTTGATGGCACTATATAAATGATACACAACCTGAAACAAATCTAGCTGCAAAAGACAAGACCAAAAAAAGATTCTGCAATAGCAATACAGGCATTTGACTATAATAGTACCTGTCAATGCTAATTGCAATACAATTTATCACAGATCACACAGCAACGCGGTGGAATGCATAATCGCTTTATTAAGAGGTTCAAAGCCAATAAAATAACACACAAGGATACACTGAATATGCATTGAATGGTCCGTCAAGCCAAGAGCAGTTTTTAAAACAAATGCCCTATTCTGTATTAACTAATGCATAAAATACCAAACAAGATCATGCAAAATCCTAGTTGGCACCTATTCAGGACCCTGCCGCTGATTTTAATTAACCTTATTTCATTTTGAAATGTACAAACAAACCTCTTCTCAGGCTAATTTAAATTCATCTATTTCATAAGGCCCCTTCCCCAATAGTTATTTCAAAGGCATCTGGTTTTCTTAAATAAACATACCATGGGGGTTAGGCATGTTACATTTATGTTGCACCCTTCCATCAGGGGGACATGGATTTCTCTGAACATCACAAATATGCAGTTTATCCTCCTATCAGGGGGTATATAAGAGAGAGAGAGACATACAGACAGACAGACAGATTGGTCCAAGGTCACACGAGCTTCATGGCCGAGTTGGAATTTAAAGAGAGCCTGTGGCCCTCCAGATGTTGTCAGGCATCAACTAGTATCAGCCCCAAGCAGCATGATCAATGGTCAGGGATGAGAAGAGCTGCATCCAACAACATCTGCAAGGATGGGAAGGGGCACAGATTCCACACTGCTATTCTTGCTACTATGGAACCTCTTATTAAAGGAAGTTTGACTAAGCAAAAGTTTAAACCAGGGATAGGGAGCCTGTGGCCCTCCAGGTGTTGTTGGAATACAACTCCCATGAGCCTCTGCCAGCATGCCCAATAGTAATGGATGATGGGAGTTGTAGTCCGGGAATATCTAGACAACCAGAGATTCCCCATCCCTAGATTAAACACCAAGGCAGTTAATTTTTTAATAAATACCAGGTGTCACCAGTCCGGAAAACTCTGCAATGGCTGCCAGTGAGCTTACAAGCCTGATTCAAAGTGGTAGTACTAGCACCCAAAGTTCTAAATGACCTGGGACTCAAGTACCTAAAGGATTGACTCATCCAAAGTAAACTACCTTGGGTCTACGATCAACAAGGGAGGCCTCGTTGGAGGTGCTGCCTCTGGCTGCAGTCCATTTGGTTTTGGCCTGTGACGGGGCCTTCTTGGTGGTGGTCCCATTTGTGGAATGCCCTCCCTGGTAAAGTGTGGGGTTTGAGGAGAAATGTAAAAACATTCCTGTATACCCAGGCATTTGATGGCTGAAAGGTAATGGCTGTGCCAGCTGTGGGGGTATGTGATTGCTTTCAAATGTCCTAAAATGCTTTTAGATGGTTTTTTAAAATTGTTTTGCAAAAAAAAAAATTAGTTGGTTTTAAAATTGTTTTTTAAATGTTTTAAATACGCTTTTATTTTATTTTAAATTGTACTGTTTTAATTGTTTTATGTTTGTGACCCTGGGCTCTGACATCCCCTTAAAAACAGTTTCAAATTCTGTTTATAAATAACAGCTATAGATATTTGCCAGCATAAGCAGTCAAGTGGATATGTGGGTACAATAAAAGAGGGAGAAGATATAGCAACCTGTTCACTTGACCCTGGATCTGAGTTATATTTACAACCAGCACCAGCTTTTCCATCCAACATTTCCATCCAAAGATAAGCTGCATTTGTGCCATACATTTGAAGCAACTTCTGGGAAAAAGAATTCTGGGATCAGTATTTTGTCAAGAGTGCTGGGAATTGTAGCTCTTTGAAGGGTAAACTACAGTTCCCATGATTCTTTTTTCCAGGGGTTGCTTCAAATATATGTTGTGTACCCAACCTACGACTCTATTCCTCCCTACAGCAGGAAAAGGGGAAGGGGAGAAAAGGATGGCAGGCCATTAGTTTTGTGGTGAGGGCAGAGGAAAGAAGGTAGAGAAAGAAAAGGTGGGGGGGGGGCAGAACCAAAACATAATGCTTATTAAAAAGCCTTGGGAAAAAGAATTAATGTATAACTATTTAATTTTTTTTAAACAACTGAGCTTGTTGAGAAAAAGATCAGCCAGGTTTTTTGGCAACATGCCTCGATTTTTAATCAGTATTTTCAAGGCTCTGTTTTCCTTAATATGCAGTGGAGATTAGTGTTCTGATTCTCTCCTTTTCTCAACGTGCGGAAAACTGCTTCCTCTGCAAAACAAAATTTTAACAAGGTCGTGGAAGATGAAACGCGTGGCCTAAAACGCAGCTCTGCCCTCAAAAAGTGGACTTTGACATTTGTGCCTTAATCCATGCCTTATTATGAGATGAAGTAAAAACAATTTTAAAAACTGAGAGCAGCAAACTAATAACCTAAATAAACAAAGAAGCAAACCAAACTTATCAAACTGCAGCAGATTCATGCTACAGTCCCTCAGCCAAAACTCCTAAGCAAACTTTAGCAATCATAGGATAAGAGGCAAGATGCTCTTATGGATATAGAATATGAAACAGTTCAAAGTTTATGGTTAAAGAATATGAAACAGAGAACATAATAAATGAATAGTTCTCACAACAGAGGCATGTAAAAAGTGGGGACCCCCAAAGTTATATATTGTGACAAGACAGTGATGAGCACTGAGAAGGCTAGGTTTGCTGATGACTCTAATTAATTTAGGATGGTAAAAACAAAGCAGGGACAGCAAAGAGCCCAGAAATATCTCTCCAAAATGGCAGAATGGGGATCAAAAAGGCAAAAACAGCTCAACCGAAGCAAGTGTAAAGTGGGATAAAAAAATCCTAGCTTCACATATAGTGCTGATGGTGTCTGTGTTGGCAGTGGCAGGCCAGGAATGGGATCTGGGCATTGATTGAAATGTCTCTGTACTGATGCTGTGAAAAAGGCAACTTCCATCTGGGGGAACAATGAGAAGAGAAGAGAAAATAGACCACAAATATCACAACACCTTTATACAAATCTATGACGCAACAACGCATGGAATACTGTGTACAGTTGGTGAAGCAGTACAATTGGCTTCAGTTTAGTCAGCCTTTGTGGCTGTGGGGCTGTCACTTGAGCCTCTAAAAGTGTTATAACTTGTGCATCTTTGCCCTTTGGTATTAAGGAACCATTCAATTTTGCTTACATTTAATGAGAAACTGCCTCATTCTTACTGCTCCAACCGCTGAAACATAGGTACCGTATTTTTCGCCCTATAAGACGCACTTTTCCCCCTCCAAAAATGAAGGGGAAATGTGTGTGCGTCCTATGGGGCGAATGCAGGCTTTCGCTGAAGCCTGGAGAGCGAGAGGGGTCAGTGCGCATTGACCCCTCTTGCTCTCCAGGCTTCAGGAAGCTCTGCGCAGCCCTCGGGAGCTCGGCGCGAAGTCCCGGCGCCGGGCTCCCGATGGCTGCGCGGAGCTGCCTACATTCCGAAGCCTGGGATGCGCTGAAGAGTGCGCCCGGGCTTTGCGCACCTCTCCGCAAGCCTGGGGAGACCGGCGTGACTTTGCGCTGGGCTCCCTAGGCTTGCGGATAGCAGGCTGTTCTGGGGGCTGGGGGGGAGGGAAATAATTTTTTTTCTTTATTTCCCCCCAAAAAAACCTAGGTGCGCCCTATGGGGCGAAAAATACGGTACTCCTCAAAATTTGCACTCCTCAAAATTTTGCAATGCAGTTCTCCAACCAAAAATGCATTATTTTGGAAGCATTTCCTAGCAAAAATGCATATACAGTGGTACCTTGGGTTACATACGCTTCAGGTTGCATACGCTTTAGGTTACAGACTCCGCTAACCCAGAAATAGTACCTCGGGTTAAGAACTTTTCTTCAGGATGAGAACAGAAATTGCACGGTGGTGGTGCAACAGCAGTGGGAGGCCCCATTAGCTAAAGTGGTGCTTCAGGTTAAGAACAGTTTCAGGTTAAGAACAGACCTCCGGAACGAATTAAGTACGTAACCAGAGGTACCACTGTATTTGTCAAAACGGCGTACCAAAATGTTTTGTATTGGGAGAAAAATCACACTAAAATGCTGATGAAGTTTCATGAGGACTTAAATAAATCACAATTTGCTGTGGGAATGTGGAGAAATGAGAAACTTACACAACCGAAAGTGACAGTGTCATCGTTCCCTACTTTCCAGGAGCTGCACGTGCTCACGGATTAAATGCTCCGAGAAACATTCCTAGACTAAACTTGCTGTTGCTTGCCTAAGCAGGCATGGCTGATTAATGGAAAACACATTATTGTAATTAATTGCAAATCAAATTATATCACAAATGACTAACGATCGTGGCACAAAGGCCATGTTCATTAAAAATTTAACCTGCCACTATCGAGAAAGGTGTTTTTCTGCTCCTAGATGACAAAAAAGAACCCTGGCCTTAACGCAGATTAATTACCATCAAGACTGAGCATCATTTTGACCTTTTAAATAATCAATGTCCAATGAATATGACAGCCAAACTTTACATCTTTTGCCTTAAATAGCTGATAGAGAGTGAATAGTGGAGAAAGGGGAACTGCATTTCCTAAGAACTATGCAGACAGTTATGACATCCTAAGCACCACACAAAGGTTATGTGGTTTCTTCCTACCACTCACCATCTTGGAACCATGAATTTTTATGGACAGACGCATCCCGTGAAATTTGAGAGAAAGCAAGTGGAAGCATCTAAAGAACATAAGAAGGGACTGCTGGTTCAGTTGCAGTAGCCCATCTAGTTCAGCATCTTGTTCTCAGTGGTCCCCCAGATGCCTATGGGAAGCATGCGAGCAGGACGGAAACACGACAGCCCTCGTCCCTCCTGCAGTTTCCAGCAACTGGAAATTCAAAACCATACTTTTACTCCATGAATTTGTCTAATACTCTATTAAAGCTCTCCAAGTTGGTAGCCACCACTGCCTCTTGTAGCAGCCAATTCCATAGTTGAGCTATGCGTTGTGTGAACTATGTTCTTTTGTCCACAATCTTCCAACATTCAGCTTCACTGGCTATCCCCAAGTTCTTCTCTCTTTTTTAAAAGCACTGCCCATGATCCCGAAGCAGTGTGACAGGTGGGAGTCCACCAACATGTACAGGGCCACAGGTTGCCCATCCCTGCTGGAAGGCCCCACTGCTCCATTCTCCTAAGCGACCACAGTGCCCATCTCTCACTCCTGCTAACAATTCCTCCATCTCCATCCATCCTCAGCCTTAGCTGGGGTTGAGATGCGAAAACAACAAAACCTACCAAGTGATCTTGCCAGAACTATTAGAAGAGGCATAGGCAAACTCCGGCCCTCCAGATGTTTGGGACTACAATTCCCACTATCCCTTACCCCTGGTCCTGTTAGCTAGGGATGATGGGAATTGTAGTCAAAAACATCTGGAGGGCCAGAGTTTGCCTATGCCTGAATTAGAAAATGTACATTTCATGCTCCAGCTGTGCCGTTTCCTCCCCAGGGAGATAGGATTTTCTGCAAGTATCCACAGAGATACTGGCATACCTTCTCCCTTCCCAAGGACAGTAATTACCGTAACTTTCTGAATAGCAGAGGGCTCTTTCCTGCAACAAAGGGGCAAAAAACAAGGCTGGACATAGCATTTTTAAAAATCAATTTTCTATGTATATCTACTGAGGTTAAGGATTCTCCTTTCACACACATGGAAAGTATTCAGTGCAGCACCGTCTGAGATCAGCTATTAAGATTCTACAGGTATGGGAACAATAGATTGCCCCTGTTTTCCACAGGGATCTCCACAGTCCCTGCCATTAGACACTTTTATACCATTTGTCTCTGCTTGGGTCAAAAGAAAGGTCTTCGAAACTCACACTTAGAATTCAGAGCTCAGAGTTAACGCTTGCCGGAGCTTCCCCTTCGGAAAGGGGCATCTGCAAAACAGCAGGCAATGAATCTGCCAATCTGAAGTCACTGCTATGTTGACAAGCAAGGTGAAATGGCTCCCCAAGGAAAATGTGCCACCGGAAAAAGGGCAGAACAATCCTAGGAGTGCAAATACTGAAGCTCTGTTAATAGAGGCTGGATGCTCCTTTAACACGCAAGCCAATCTGCCGAGTTTACATTTTGCCCTTGGAATCTCTTCCCATCCTCTGCAGTTGCATTTTTAAAATGTCCCCCCCCCCCCCAAAAAAAGCAGCATGTAAACAATTCTGTGCCTGCCTACTCAGGAGTCAGTTGCACTGAGATTAAGACTATTTACTCCCAAGTAAGGGCATATGAGATTGCAACCTTATACCAAGTCAGACGACCTACCTACTGTCTGCACTGTTCTACAATGGCTGGCAGCAGGTCTCCAAGGCATCAGACACGGGTCTTTCCAGTGCTGCTTGCAGACCCCAAGATTTCACCTGGGACCTTTGGCATGGAAAGCCCATACTCTGACCTACAGACTCACTGGGGTTGTGCCATCCCAACCTCCCACTTCTCAATATTCAGGTTATCAGTAAGCACAATTACCGTGGGAACTCTTTTTTTAAGCATTAGATCAAGCCATACCTCTACCAACCTAGAGTGTTTCCTACATCATTCCCCTAATCAGAAGCTTGTGTCGCTTCATGCCATGCTGCCATTAAAAAATGTTAAGGAGAACAGCCTTTTCTAGCTTTATTGTGTACTCTGGAGATTGCACAGACACTTGATTTAATTTGCCTCAACGTTTATTTATGCATTCCCTCCTAATGAATCTGCACTCTTCGTTTAAAATATTCAGGAGACAAACATTAATAAATGGAGGCCTAGATATTGGACAATATTCTCGTCTTGCATAGCAATCCTGCAGCCCAGTGCAAATGGCTATAGCTATGCCAGACACAGCTGGTTGGGATCCTTGGCAACACCACTAGATAAAGGGAAAGGGACCCCTGACCATTAGGTCCAGTCGTGACCGACTCTGGGGTTGCGGTGTTCATCTCGCTTTATTGGCCAAGGGAGCCGGCGTACAGCTTCCAGGTCATGTGGCCAGCATGACTAAGCCGCTTCTGGCGAACCAGAGCAACACACGGAAACACTGTTTACCTTCCTGCCGGAGTGGCACCTATTTATCTACTTGCACTTAGACATGCCTTCGAACTACTAGGTTGCCAGGAGCAGGGACTGGGCAACACCCTGGCAGCACCACTAGCAATGTCAAAAAACAGAGTAAGAGAAGGAAGAGGTATAAAAAGGTAAAGGTACCCCTGACCATTAGGTCCAGTCGTGACCAACTCTGGGGTTGCAGCGCTCATCTCACTCTATGGGCCGAGGGAGCGTTTGTCCGCAGACAGCTTCCGGGTCATGTGGCCAGCATGACTAAGCTGCTTCTGGCAAACCAGAGCAGCACACAGAAACGCTGTTTACTTTCCCGCTGGAGCGGTTCCTATTTATCTACTTGCACTTTGATGTGCTTTCGAACTGCTAGGTTGGCAGGAGCAGGGACTGAGCAACGGGAGCTCACCCCGTCGCGGGGATTCGAACCGCCGACCTTCTGATCAGCAAGTCCTAGGCTCTGTGGTTTAACCCACAGCGCCACCCGCGTCCCTAGGAAGAGGTATAGGGGGACCCAAAACAGAAAAAGAGAAGAAAAAAATTAAGGGGAGGAAAGCTGGTGTGGCACTTGCCATCAGCAACTCATCCAGGTCTAGCCCTGATTCTTGCTTGTTGCATTGAATTGTTTGAAAATGAATACTTGAAGGCATTCAAGTAATGATGAACGGCCTTGCTTGATCTGCAAGCTTTTAACCTCAGAGTTGCAAAGAACTCTTTAATGGACAGGATGGAATGATAGCTACGTTTTCTTTTCTGTAGGAAAAAAAGGTTAGGTGTTGATGCATGTATTTGATATGCACATTATTTCTTTCATTTATGAAATGTTTCCTATATGGGGCATTTATAGTACACTTGGTAGAAAACTGCTGTAAACAAAATAGTTTCACACTTCAAAACATATTATAAAAGAGATTATATACAGAGTACCAACTTTCCAAGGACTCTACTTTAAATCATTGGCTTTTGTGTTTTAACTTCTGGTTTGTACAAACTTTACATCCTTTTTTTCTCCCAAAAAAGAATCCAAAGATAACAGTAACTAAAATGAAACAATGAAAGTCAGTATATAAAACAAACAGGAAACAGTATCCAACACCGATAATAAAATTAGTGCCATACAAGTACGGTAAATAATGCAAGTGTCATGTGTTGGGATCTTTACTCTTCCATTACAAAGTACAGAAAATTTGCCTTCAGTTGGAGATCTGTGCTTCTGGTTGTATCATACAGAAGGGAAATGTTTTCAGTTTCTAGATAACACATATCTTGTCATTTCTTGTACTACATTTAGTTCTATAATCCAAAAGTTTTTTTATTTTAGTACTGTGCAACTATGTTTAAAATTGACTCCGCTTCTCTTTCACCTCAAACAGAACATGTTTTGATTATATATTTTGCTCTGTCAATATGAAACAAGTTAACATGGATAAATTGTTCCAAATAAATTTTCCTTTAAATTAGCATGGATTAATGGAGCACGTGTATTTTTGAACAGCCACTCTGTTGCATTATCAGATGTTGTTTCATAAGAACTTTTCCCCCATTTTCAAACATTTGGATGTCTAGATGGCATATATGGATTTGTATGTGTAAATTAAGATGGATTTAGTGATATTTATTATACTGTTAACACAAGGTGACAGAATTACCCCTCCCTCTTCCCTGTTTTTTTCCATTTTCTTTAGAAATTTGCAATAAACATGTTTTTTTAAAAAAAAATCCAATTTTTTATGCATGTTACTTGCCAGTCTTCTCTTTTAAATTTAGATAGAATTGTATAGAGTTTTAAAACCAACTTTCTCTGAGCATTCTGTAACAAGAGATTTTTGAATGGAATTTTAAGACAAGGAATTCCATATTTTGTTAAAAGTTGTTCTCTTGCGGGTCTTATTTGGAAAGATGGAAGGTATGTCTGATTCAGTAGATTACTGCTTGATCTTAAGCAACTATGTGTCCTTGGTTTATCCAATCTTTAAAATGTTTCACCAGATTGAGCCTTTAAGTATATTTTGTAGTTGACTTCCTATAAACTGATTAGTCAAAGGTAAGGGGAAACATTTCTGGAGCAAGTTTTTGAAAACACATGTTCCAAACTTTAAGCATGGCTTTCGTAAACATAAGATTGGTTTCCTTTTTTAAATAAAAACAACTGGTGGGGGTGAATACTTTCTGACACTTAATTTTGGAAACAAGAAGTGATTATTTAACAGAATCACCTTATAAATCTACACAAATGATCAACTTTTTAAAAGGTAAAATACATTCCAAGTTAGTACCAGGTAATTAGTGTAAAAATATGTGGTTGAGGTCCTAAAATAAAAGGCATAAAAATCAAACCCTAGCAGTATGATTCAGAAGATGTCTTCAAACAGCATTTCTGTCATTCATTTTTAGGATTCACTGATTATTTATCGTTTCCCTTTTCCTCTGGCAATAATGAAAACTGCTTACTAACTTCCCCAAACTTGTACCAGAGTTTACTATTAATAAAGGAATGTACTGGGATGACAAACTAATAAGCTACAACTACGTACGTAGACAAAAGCTGATGACACCTTCACAATAAAAACCCAATGCAATTCAGTTGATCACAGTCAAACATGACTGTCCACTTCTGTTGAAACATTCTATTCCTATTACACACTTCATTCTTCACAATGGAACAATCAAGCAGATGTTTCCTACTTTTGAAGTAGAACAGGTGGCTAGACAGAAATTGTGTGTGAATGTGTTGTAGAGGTTAGTGTCAGACAGGGACCTGGGAGACCAGGGTTCAAATCCCACTTGGTCATGAAGATCACTGGGTGACCTTGGGTCGGTGACTGCCTTCCAGCCTAACATACCTCAAGGGGTTATTGTAGGGATTAAATGAGGAGTTGGAGATGGGGAGGGAGCATGCACACCACCTTCCTGAACATTTTTTAATTATTATATATTAATTGCATAGGGGGACGAGGGTGGCCTTGGGCTTGCCAATCAGAAGGTTGGCGGTTTGAATCCCCGCAATGGGGTGAGCTCCTGTTGCTTGGTCCCAGCTCCTGCCAACCTAGCAGTTCGAAAGCACGCCAAAAAGTGCAAGTAGATAAATAGGTACTGCTCTGGCGGGAAGGTAAACAGCGTTTCTGTGCACTGCTCTGGTTTCAGTGTTCCGTCACCAGAGGCAGCTTAGTCATGCTGGCCACATGACCTGGAAAAACTGTCTGCAGAGCGGACAAACCCCAGAGTCGTCTGCAACTGGACTTAACTGTCAGGAGTCCTTTACCTTTACCTTTTTTTAATTACATGATCACCTACAAAGTGCTATACAGTACAACATAAAACACAAAGACTTGCCCAAAGGTTTGCAATCTAATCCAGCAAAGAAAAGAAAGAGATAGGGTGATTGAAGACAAAGATGGAGAGAGGCACACGAAATCTAGACACCTTGTGATGCAGGATTTCAAAACACTTTATTTAATCATATGCAAAAACTACCGGTAGTGAAGTTATTTTCAAAGGCAGCTGTTCCAACATCGGAACTGGCATAATACCAACTGACTGCAGCCTAAATACCTTCAGACCAGCCGTGTAAAGAGCACGTTCATATTAGTAGTTAGAAACACAGCAAGGTCATGTCTCTTCTCTCTCACACACACACACACACACACACACACAGACACACACACAGACACACACCAGCTGCTGTTCAAGCTGCATTTGCAATGAGATGTTCCCATTAGAAAGGGCACAGGGATGTCCTCACTCAACCGCCATGACCTTTTCGGTCTCCCCGCCTCTGAAACTCTCCCTGAACTCCTATTCATAAAACTGTCATCTGAGTCTGTGTGACAGCAGTTAGGGTATGTTCACATTATTCTGCATTTGTGTGTTTTGTTTTTTTTAATTGGATTGAAACTGGTTTGTGGCGGGGAAACACCACATCAAATGACAGTATTTGTCAAGAAACTCCAGGATCAATATGGATTGCAGCTAGCGGCATGTAAATTTGGCTTCAAAGATTAGCAGTGGTAGCGCACTGGGTGGGAAGCAAACAGTTCCGTGAACATACCCTTAGATATGAAAAGAGAAGTCAAATCATCGACCAAATTGGGAATGCAAGACTGCTCTAAGTATGCCAGGCTAGAGAACTGCTTTGATCCAGTTTCTGGTTTCAAGTTCTCTTTAACCAGTAATCTCATTTGTCCTTTAAAGTTAATCTTTAATGTTCTCTTTGCACCATCAGCATTTTTATAATGTGGAAGCTCAAAACTAATTGGATTTGTCAAACAAACCCATCACCGTGTAGCAGTTTTCTGAAGCAGAGCAAGTGTTTATGGCTACTGTTCCGTCATTCTGGGCCAAACCCTATTAAAATAATGGCATTGTTTCGACAGAATTTTGGCTTTCGTTTTGTATCAGAGAGATGCGATCAACGGTCAGAGAGAGAGAACACATGTGTGTGCATGCATAAACACACTCTTTCTTTTGTCTGGGTTCCTGGGCCTTTCCTGCAGCTGTTAACTCTCCAAGATAAACAATAAAGGAAAGAATGCCTTCAAGGATACTCTCTGTAAGGGTATCCGGGGGTTGCTCAAGAGCAATCAGGCAAATGCCTCCCTGGTTGGCTGTAAAGCCTTGTCATTGGTGCCAAAAAACCTTCACCATGCAGAGCACCACTATTCCGTGGCTCCCTCATTCACTGGCAGAATCTGAGAGTGGGCGGTCCTTAAACCTTCCCCAGCAGAGTAGTTTCTTGACGCCCAGTCTGCGCTTCCCCTCTCTGCATGGAAGCCTACTGCGCAGGGAGGGCGTGGGTAACGGAGGACCTCTCTCCTCCCCGCTTTGCCCAGGCAAGGTGTCCTGGCACTGCCTCGCCTCCTCCGAGCCCTGCAGCTCCTCTCCGCTGGAGGCGTGGTTACTCTCCTCCGCTGAGGAGGTGCTGCTTCCCATGATCTTTGGGGGCTCTCTGTAATCCATCCGGCTTTTCCCCTCTCGCCCCTGAGCCGATGCAGTTCCCTGACACTCTCCATTAAATGGTTAATGCTACAGTCTGCCTCTTATAAAATCAAAGAATTATCCTCCCAGCCAGCCCAGTTGAAGCAAAGTTTCCACAATGAGACGGTGACAATATTATACCTTGAGGAACATATTCACATTGGAGACTTATGAAACATTTGCAAAGGGAGCTATTTTTAAATAGCTGACTTCTTACAGGGAAGCAAAATCACAGAGGCTGAATTCTGGAGCATTTAAGAGACAATAATCCAAGTCCTCATTACCTGCAGAGAATATTAAAACTTGCAAACACACGGCCCTGCAAGGAAAACCCTGCACTTGAGTGGGACATAACAAATAGCAGGCGCTCAACAAGATCTGGCAATATGTTCAAAACGTTTGCCTTGCACATCTTGCTAGTTTTCTTGTGCTGAAATGCCATCCAGCACACAGCTAGAGATGTGACCCAAGCTGTAGGATAATAAAAGAAGTCCAATCTTGTGCAATTTAAATATGCAGTGCATTTTGAAGCCTATGTTCAATTTATGCTAAAAGCTGAGCATTAAAAAAAGGGGGGCAGCAGACGAAAAAAGAAAACAAGATAAGTGATACATTACCAAGCTTTTGTTCCATTTAACTCTGCAATTTGGTTTTAAAAAGTGCATTTCTTAAAGAGGAATGACCAAATGCTCACATATAACTACTCAGAACTAGATCTGAACCATACAATTATGCCTCATTTGCTTTTTGTGGATTCTGTATCTTTTCAACCCTGACTATGATTCAAAGTATGTTTACTAAAAAATTAGTAGCCAGACTAGTTCTAGTTCTCTTTCAGAAGCTACTAAGGATTAAAAAAATCTTCCCAAGGTAAGAGCAAGAAGTTATTTCTCTCTCAATTTCTACTTGAGTGTTTTAACAGAGATATGACAGCAGACCCTAGGACAAAATTGGCAAGTGATTTGAATTCTTGGTGTAGTCCACTTTAGTCCAAATTTTACAAGGTGTCCTGCCACAAATTTAAAGGTCTGTTTCTAACAAAAAGCAAAAACCTGAGGCAGAGCAAACCAATGGCTCTTTTTCAAAGTTAGCAGTCCTCCTGACCTTAAGGTGAAAAAATGTTAACTTGGCAACGACCCATGTTCTCCTGGACCTATCCCTAATGAAACTACCTTTGGCTGTATATACACCAGACCTTTAAAGCACATTCAAAATACATTTCGTCTCTCAAAGAACCCTGGGAACTGTCGTTTGTTAAGGGTACTGGGAATTGTAGATCTGTGGGCTATGTGTGAACTACAATTCCCATAATTATTTGAGGGTAGGCTTTGAATGTGTTTTATAGGTCTGGTGCATCCCCAGTCCTTGTCCTTTTCTATGCTGTGCTGTGTAATGGATCTGTGCAGCAACCTTAAATCCTATGATGAAACCATCCTATGATGAAACCATTTATGAGGTTGACACAGTGATCACATTGTCCAATCCCTATGTAGACAAAATAGCACCACACACACAGAAGGTATAAGCAAGTCTCTTTTCAGAAGTACACAACCCCTTAAATAAATAAATAAATAAACCCCCAAACCTAAGCATGCTCAGTAACCATAAAATATTGACTGACCGTTGGGGGAGGGAGAGGGGGTAAAGACAAGAGAGAAAAAGAAATGGTACTGATGAGAGCAAGCTTGGCTGGCACCTTGAACAGCACTGCAGCGTTCTGTTGCCGTTCCCAGTTGTTGCATTGAATTCTACAATGCAGTCAGTTCACACAAGGCAATTATGTTAAGACTGACCACAAGGAACTTTGATTCTCATCCTACACACCTGTCTGCTGGTACAGTGGTTCATAAGGTCAGACTCTTCGTTCAAATGTGTAAGGATACTCTGCAAGAATAAATTAAATATTTCCCAGAATACACCCAGAGCAAATTACACCTGTAAATGGGAGGGTAGGGAAAACTGCGATGTATCTTGGTGAAATCCCCCCGGTGTTAAAATGTTCTAAATGAGATGAATTTACAAATAGCTACTGAGATTAATTTAGAAACAGCTTTTGGTAAATCTCTGAACCAAGCCCTTTAAAGGCCAGAACATGCCTTTTACATTGAAAGTAGAGACTTAAGACTATTTCTTACCAGTTGGCTTATTCACTCCAAGGAATCCAGCTTTCCCCAGAGTCTTAAAAACTTGGTGTGCTGGAAACTGTCCCTCTTCTTCCCATTTGTCCACAAATGGGTTGATTTCTTTGTCAATAATCTGTATTTTGAGAAGTGGGGTGGGGGGGAGAGGGAGAGACAAGAGTTCGGAAAGTTAAGCTTGTGCTATTTGGCTTGGCTGAGTCCAATTAGCTTCAGTGGGCCTAAATAGGCTTAACACCAGATGCTACAGCTTAAATGAGATTGTGGCAGGGTGTGTGTGTCAGGCTTCTCATCTTAAATTGAAGCAAAGCACTTTGTTAACACCTAAGGACAGCTGACTTTTCTAGTTCTTGGGAGATTTCCCTCATCTTAATCACACTTTCAATTCAAATCAACAGCATCCTGTAGGCAGTGCTGGCTGGTGCCCACTGGGACTGGTAGGGCAGAAGGCAGGGAGCCCCACAGTAGATGGTGCCAAAGCCAACTTATTCTAAGTTTGCCCCTCCTCCTCCCCACTGAGTTCTACAAGGGCAATGTGGAGACTAAGCAGGAGAAAGCTAATAGACCCCATTTGCCCTAATGGACTAGCCTCCATGTGTTGGCTGGGGCTGATGGGAGTTGTAGTCCAAAGCATCTGGAGGGCAACAGATGGGTGAAGGTTGCTTGAGGGCCTGACAAATGGCAGCTCTTTCCCCACTTCCGACTACGTTCCCTTTGGGGAACCACAGAAATTCACACACTCCTTTGTGAATCCTTTCTGCCCTGCAGGTGTATTGAAGCTGCTTGGAAGTAAATGGAAAAATGGAGGCAGATAAACATATGAGATAAGAATTATTTTCCTCATGAATCTTGAAAGGTTCTGGAAACCAAGCCTTACGAGGAATGGTCGAGGGAGTTGGGTATGTTTCGCCTAGTAAAGAAGAGACTGAAATAGGATAGCCATCTTCAAATATCTAAAGGGCTGCCGTACAGAAAATAGAGCAAGCTTCTTTTTTTCCCCCTGCTCCAGAGGCTAGGACCCAAATCAATGGATTCAAGTTAAAAGAAAGGAGATTCTGACTAAATATCAAGAACTTTCTGACAGTAAGAGCTGTTCAACAGTGGCTCAGACTCCCACAAAAGGTGGGGGACTCCCCTTCCTTTGAGGTTTTTAAGCAGAGGTTGAATGATCTAGTTGAGATCATGTATGGTCCAGATGAGATTCCTGCATTCAAGGGGTTCGACTGGACGACCCTTGGTTTCCCTTCCAACTCTACCATTCTATGGTTCTATTAACATGAGAAGGAAAACATTTTTTTTTGTCAGAAAAAAGAACAATTTATTACAAACAGCTAAAACTATTACAGAGGTCTGCAAGTCAGCATTCAGGTTACATATTCAGATGACGCACCAAAGTTTGCAGGAAATGAGTTACTGACTCATGTGCAGTAGAGTATATTTTGTCAGTGAACTTTGAAATCATTTCCCCTGTTTTTGAGGCTAGGTGTCATTGCTGATATAGCCAACACTGTAACACATTCACACATGGAAGAGGTGTCAGCAAGCTTGTGAAACCAAGTAAAGAATCCTAAGAAGGCACAAAACCCCCATCAGCCAAATTAACACTGGGCTTAGTGGTCACAGAATGCAGATTGACAGGGCCAGAGAGACAGAAAACTGGAAAGTGAGACAAAAATGGCATGGCTGGAAATCTGAAGACTCCACCCTGCAACATTTTGTTGTAGGTTCCACTTGCAAAATTGAATCCCATTTATTTTATATATATATATATATATAATTATAATAAAGGACACACCATTCTAACATTCTTTAACAGGTTTCTTGAAATCTGCTTATAGCAGCAACTCAATTTTCGGTAAGAAGATTGAACAAGCCTAATTGCTGACCAGCACCTTTATTTGTATCCTGCCTTTCCTCCATAGAGCTAAAGATGACATTTGTAGTTCTACCACCACATCTCATTTTATCCTCACAACAATCAGTTCATATACCCTTAGGATTTTCTTCCTCTGACATCTAATAGATAGAAATGTTAGTCTTTTTATGAGAAAGCTACTACTTTTCTGTTCAGTTTTGTCGTGAAAACTGGCTATGTGCTGAAGCAAGGCAGAGAGATGAATGCAAAATCATTATGATAAAATAAGTGTGTTTGCTGTTTTTAATCTTTTTCCCCTCACTAGGAAAATAAGCAAATCTCATGGTGCAAAAATAGGCAACCATTTAATCTGGAAGTAAACACATCTACTTTCTAAACTGTCACGTGTTGACAAATCTATGTAGAGCTTCTCTGGAGATGTTCAGAAGAATATAGTGTTTTCATGTCAATACACCCTATACCACTCCTTTAACATGACATTTTTGAAATGGATTAAACAGGGTTATTAATGACTGCCGTCTGTGCCAAGTGTTTGCCTTGTAATCAGCACAAACAAAAGGAGTCCTGGGCTTCCTTTTCCAGTGATGGTATCAACTCCTTGCAGGCTTCCACCATGGATATATATAAATATACACATTCCAGACAGTCAGATTGTTATTTGTGTGTGTGTGCGTACTGAACTGCAGATGAACAGTGGCTGGAGTTTAGTAAGACTCGCTGGCCACTGGTGCCTGTTGGACTGGTAGGGTGGGAGGCAGGGAGACGAACAGTAGGTGGCGCCAGAGAAAATGACAGGCAAATCCAACTAATTTTGGTTTTGTCCCTCCCCTCCCTATTGAGTTCTACAAGGGACAACACTGAGCCTATGGAAGAAGCTGACAATCAGTGCCATCCCTTGAACTAGTTGTAAGGAAGGACACAGGCTGGTGGTCAGACAGTGCCCTGTTCATCCTAGTGAACCTGCCTCCACAATCAGTGATCAGCTACATGGAACACAGTATAAATAAAAGTTGCTTTCTACATACATCTGTATCTGGGACTACGGGGGGGGGCAGCCGGCAGGTATAAAACAGCTGCTCTCTGAAGTCTATAAAAGCCAAGAGAGCAGTTAGCAGTCTGAGTAGTTTTCTCCATCATGTTTGTAAGCCAGGATAGCTCATAAGTTTGGGCCTAAGGGCTGCATTCACCCTGCGGAGGGGTTACACAACTGCAGTAGGTATGGCCACAAACATTTTTGCACACGCTGCCCCCCTCAACTGATCCGTGCAAATCAAATAAGGAAGAGAATTATTGCTCCTTCCTTCTCATTAAATGAACAATCTGGTGACTGGGGAGGAGCAACTCACATCCCTGTCGGAGTGCTGTAGCTATTTTTTATTTTTATTTTGCTGCCACCATTGCCAAAATCAGTGGGGTCTTTTCGGTTTATGAGCTAGCCTCTGGCTGGGTATTACTAACCTCAGCTGTAAGGTGTCGTGTCGCTTAGGCCAGCTCCATGTTTACTACTGTCCCATCTAGTTCCGTCTAGAATGAGTCAAGGTGCAAAACCATTTTTAAATATGGTAAAAATTACCATGAGATCACCTTTGGCACCTCATTTTTCATGCTGGGAAAAATAGGTCTGTGAAAAGTTCACTCTGGGGCAAAAGTGGAAGATTCCATACTGGAAAACCAAGAGAAAAACAAAAACAAGAAGCCCAGAATTGGTTACTGGTGATTACACCATAGGTGAATATCTTGAATCTTCATATTATATGAAAACATAGACCCCATCAGCAGCTGTCCCACAGCATTCTGCACCAGTCATGGCTTCCAAATGGTCCCCAAGAGCAAACAAATACAGAGTAGAAGTTCTAAACCAGGCTATATCTGGGATGAAATACAAACTACTGCAACTTGATAACATTATCTTGCCATAAAGCACTGTAGATTCTAATACGGCCATACCTTGGAAGTTGAACAGCCTAGTTCTCAAACATTTTGGCTCCCAATCAAAACCCAGAAGTGACTGTTCTTTTGGAAGCTGAACATCTGACGCGGCTTCCATGGCTTCTGATTGGCTACAGGAACTTCCTGCAGCCAATCAGAAGCTGTGATGTGGTTTTTGAACATTTTGGAAATGTTCGGATTCCACTCAACTTCCAAGGTACAACTGTACTAGGATAGCTGGGTCACAAACTTTGGCTTATGCTTCATGAAGGCAAAAGATGCTCCACCCTCTTTCATCTCAAGATCTACTCTACAAACCTGGAGCATTAACCAATATTGAAGAGAAATTAGCAAACCCACCTTAATGAAATTCTGTGCTCATTCACATGCGTGCACAAGAATGTGTGGTTGTTCATGATTAGTTATTTGCCACAATACAGAATTATACACAATTCCTGTGGCAAAGGTGGTGCTCTCAATCTGGGGGGGGGGGGACGGGGACATGCCTACTGGATCGGCTTCCTTTAGTTGTACAAGGAACAAGACATGGATATGCATGGTTTTTATATTTCATTTCTGTCCAACGTTTCAAATAACAGTTAAGATAAAATAGTAAAGACAGCTGAATACCAATTGCCCTACATCTCTGTTACAAGTTACTTAAAAGGTAAAGGACCCCTGACCGTTAAGTCTACTCGCGAACGACTCATTGGTTGCGGTGCTCATCTCGCTTTACTGGCCGAGGGAGCTGGCATTTTCGTCTGCGGACAGTTTTTCCGGGTCATGTGGCCAGCATGACTAAGCCACTCCTGGCGAACCAGAGCAGCACACAGAAACACCATTTACCTTCCTGCCTGAGGTATTTATCTACTTGCACTTTGACGTGCTTTCGAACTGCTAGGTTGGCAGGAGTTACTTAGTGGGCCTTAATGAAATCTTCCCTTGATCATAAGCCAAGCATGGGGTCATCTGTGCAAGACTTTAAAATCATCTGAGAAAGATTTTAAAATACACAGTCTGGTGACCTTAGTTATTGATTAAAGGTCAGTTTTTAGGTTGCAATGGAAATTAAAAGCAACAACTGTTTTTTTACAAGTCCACTCAAGGTACTACCAAGTGTAGACAGAATTTATTTTCCAGAGTGGTTTAACAATCAATCCTCCTTCCCATAAATCTCTAGGAATTGTATGTCTGTGAGAGGAAGAGAAATCGCTCAACAACTTTCAGCACCCTTAAAAAGCTACATTTCCCAGAATTCTTTTGAGGGAAACTGTGGCTGTTAAAGTAGAATAAGCGTGCTTTAGCTCTAAGATACAGATGTAGCCTAATTAATTAATCCCTTAAGTATTATCCATAACTGTGGTATCCACTTTAGCTCCTGTATATATTAATACGACCAGTATGGTGCTTAATTACATTTTGGGACCTAATAAATAGAGCACATTTGAGTTATTATATTAACAGTGCCTATAATGCCAGCGGGAGACAGCAAGGGAAAGACTTCCTCATAGCCTCATGACAAAATAATTCATGAAGACTGCTCTTTAATTAATGAGGAGAAAGATAGTAGGAGCAAAGAATGAGCAAAGAGCCAGACGTAGTTCTTTAATGATAACAGGGCAATTTTAAAAGCTAATATTAAGATCAATGACTGCCAGAGACAATAGCTATTTTTTCTACTTATATCAATAATCAAGAGGATAATCACTTTAAAAGGATCTTTTAAAAGTAATTTCTTGAATTCACTTCACAATACAGCATGTTTTCATTTATTATAAAGTCTGGGAATAATTCTAATAGAAGGCACTAAAAACTGCTTACAGTACCATCCCTATTCACGTTCAGAACAATGGAAACCAAACCCCTTAAGCTTCCCTTGTCAACCAACAGTATAATCCTACATAAATTTACATGGAAGTAAGTCCCATTAACTTCCAGGTTAAGTGGGCATAGGATTTCCACCTAAATATGCAGGTGCTGCATATTAGATCCTGAAGCTGAGGCTCCAATACTTTGGCCACCTCATGAGAAGAGAAGACTCCCTGGAAAAGACCCTGATGTTGGGAAAGATGGAGGGCACAAGGAGAAGGGGACGAGAGAGGATGAGATGGTTGGACAGTGTTCTTGAAGCTACCAGCATGAGTTTGACCAAACTGCGGGAGGCGGTGGAGGACAGGAGTGCCTGGCGTGCTCTGGTCCATGGGGTCATGAAGAGTTGGACACGACTAAACGACTAAACAAACAAAAATATCTCACTGTTGCCCATCATACACATAAATTAGAGGGAATCACCTGCAACTGCAGTCCTAATCCTAATTTATTAAATGGAAAAAGCAACAGGGCTGTTAGGCCATTGTGTTTAGTCCCTTCAAAAACACAGCATTTCCATACTAAATAGAGAATGAGTACTCTGTTGTAAATCTGACCCAGAGAGTGCCTTGGATACCCACAAAAGCCTGCAGATTTCACCTGCCATAAAACCTCTCCACTTTTTGGGAACTGCTCTGGGGTCTTAGGTTTTCTCTCATAACTTTTACTCTGCAGGACAGGTTCCTTGGGCCTTTCTCCATAAAACTATTTATTTATATTAAAAGTTATATGTTGCTTTCCATTTGTATGATCCTTCAAAAGAGCTAGCAAAATGTAAAAACAATATATAATGAAACACAATCAGATGATCATCATGATGCAGCTGAATAATCTGTTGAAGTACTACAGCAAGCCGGGAATAGAAGATAGTACAGTCTTGATTGCAAGACAGTACATCTATAATGTGGGCACGTAAGAAAACCCAGTGTGGAGTAGTGGTTGGAGTGCTGGACTAGCACCTGGGAGAGCAGGGTTCAAATCCCCACTCAGCCATGAAGCCCACTAGGTGACCTTGGGCCAAATCACTGTCTCTTTGCCAAACCTACCTCACAGGGTTGTTGCAAGGATAAAGTGAAGAGAGGGAGAAGTTTGTATACCACTTTGAGCTCTTACGAGGAAAGGCAGGGTATAAATGTGGTGTCTTTTTAAGCCTCCCAGGCCAGAGGGTTCCATCCCCTCAGTCCCACAGCCACCCACCACCCATCAAAAAGGCCCCTTTTCATGCGACAGTCAATTGTTCACAGGCTTATGAGCCTGCTATCGTCAAACATGTCACAGCAATTCCTTCAAATACCACAAGCTCGTGTATCTAAATCTTTTCCACACAGTGTGATTGGGTCTAAGAAGGACGTAAAATGTACTTGCATGTATTGTGCCTTTGTTGTGATTGAGGTGACGGGGAAGGGAAAAACAGAGCAACGTCATTCCTTCCCCAGCCATTTTAGCTCAGTCCCATCTATGTGAATCATGTCACACATTTATGGAATCACCAGAAACAAAGTGAACTAAAGCAACTCCTACCATGTCCAGTCTTGCTTTATCTCTTTCTAGGGGAAGTTCAAATACTGGATTCCGTCACTTAACCAGAATACATGTTCTAATTGGACACACCAGAGTTTTAAACTTCACTGACTTTCTCAAAGATTAACATTGTTGACTTGGCTTCTCAAAGATAATAATGCTAGCAGATCATCTCCCCTTTCTTCTTCATCTTCTTTTGGAATCTAAAATACTTTTCGATTCTTTCATTTAGCAGAGAAGCACAATCAAAGTAAGATTGCAGAGCACCTTCTCTCTCAGTTTGCAAGGGCAGGGAAGATAAGACAAGAGGACAATGGTTTCGGCCAATAGTAGTAATAAACATCCCTTGTGTTTCACTAATGTCCACAGGAAGGTTCTAAGAGGCAAGCCAAAAAAAGTATTTATTGTGGCCAAAGTATTATTGAAGCAGAAAGTTCAGACATGTGTTCTGTGACCTGCCTCTGGCACAATTAAGAGTTTCTTTCCCTCCACAGAGAGGCTGAAGTATTGTAGTTTAGTCAGAAAAGGATACAGTGGCCTGTTTCACATATCATAGTAAGCCAAACCATGGCTCACTGGGACTACGCAGGTTCCCAGAGAGAAGTTCAAAGCTGCTCTGCTCCTACCTGGTCTGTTTTCTTTCTTCTTCTTTTTTAACTTCTGCATTGCACTGAGCTAAGCCAAGGTTTGGCTCAGTATGCTGTCCAAACCTGGGCTTGTGCTTAAGCTCCCTAACCACAAGCCATAGCCAAGGTTTCTGGAGCATGCCAACACCTCCCTCTTGCACCTCAATAGCTGCAGAAGAAGTCTGAGATCTGCTGTCCTAGATATCCTGAAAAAATCTCTAGTCTTGCATGCTTGCTGAAAGGCTTGCAAGAAGTGAAGGAAGCTAAATGATTACCCTGGCTCGTGCACTGGTCAAAAGTACAGTATACCTGAGGAAAGACAACATGAAACAGAACTATTCCTGTAAAGTTTTTACACTTGGCGAAAGAGACCAAGATTCCATCATATCCAGATAAGCATCAGCAATATTTGCATGTTCCCAGGCAGCAGTAATGCATGTATTGGTATAATCCAGTGTCCCCAGGCAGGATACCTACAGTTCCTACTCAGAATAAATAGAGCACCAGAATGTTTAATCATAAGCAAAGATCCTCAGTCCATAAGTCTTACCTCCCTCACCTTTTATTTTAAAACAAGCAACACTAGTGCTTAGGCAGAAAGATAGTAGATTTGTGGCTGCCTCCTTACAAACCAATCCTATACATGTCAGCTCAGAAGTCCCAATGACTTCAAGGGAACTTCCTCCCAAAGTTAGTATAGGATCGCAGCCTTACAATGCTAAAAATACTGCAGTGTACATCCAGTCATACAGGAACACATTACTGAGCTAAAATACTATTCCCCAACCTTTTGAAAGTATTAGGAAACAAAAAAAATTTAATAACTGCAAATGCTTGACATATTAGTTAATACTATTTGATGAAATGATGTAATGTTCTTGTAGATTATAATGAAAACGAATCCCAAAGCACGCCCTGGGCTCAGTAATCAGGGTGGTGCAGTTTCTCCTTTGAGCCACAACTATTATCCCAATTGTTTCTAATCCCATCTACAAATTATGCCAGTACTGGATCAGCTACTCAGAATGCTGGCAGTAGGAACATATTTCTCCAGCATTGCATTTTCAGTTACCCCAGCTAGTGACCCTTTGTCTCATAGTTCTGGACCTTGCACCAGAGCCCGGCTGCTTCCACGCCTAGGTCCACAGTTTGCTTTGTTTTTAAAGAGTGTCTGTGTGGCACTGTGAATAAAGCATCGCTAACTCATGTTATCCCTTTTCAGCTTCAGGACTTTCTTTTTCTTTTTCAGAACTCAAAGCCCAGCTTAAAAACTCAATAAAACACCTGTGCAATTTCCCTATGTGTAGATAGCCTGTTGTGCTACTATCCTGCGCTATGGAGATTGTTCTAGCCAATGTGGGGACCTCCAAAAGTTGCTGGACTACAATTCCCATCATCCCTGGTTCTTGACCATGTTGGCTGGGCCTGATGGAAGCTAAGAGCGGAGGCTGCCAGGACAGGAGAAAAGCCCCACTGCTTTCACGGCACCAAATGGGAGTCTGCAGCCGGTGACAGTAAAACCACATCAGCACCATAGAAAGCACCATGATTAGTCATGTAGCCCCCAAGGAATCCTGGGAAATGTAGTCTGTTAATGGAGCATTGCTAGGAGTCCCCTGATCCTATCCCAGAACTACAACACCCAGGGTTCCCTAGGAAGAAAGATTAACTGTTAAACCACTCTGGGAATTGTAGTTCTCCCAGAACAGGGTTTCTCCTAAGAACTCTCGGGACCCTGTACAAACTACATCTCCCAGAATTCTTTGGGTGGGTGGGGAAGCAGGAACTGGTTTAAAGCGGTACCGTGTTGTTTTCAATGCGCGGTCTGGATGCGGCCTTGAACTCAAAAGGCACCGCGGCTGCGGATTCCAGCGCCCAATTCACTGCACACAAAAAACAACAAGAAGAGGCGAGGCGGGCGGTGAGGCCGAGGCGCCCCGGCCCGCAATACCTTTCTCAGAGACTCCCTCAAGGCGAAATGCTCCTGCGTGTATATTAGGTGGTCTCCGGAGGGGGACCCGGCCACGGCGGCAGCGCTGCTGCTCCGGCTGCGAGGAGAGCTTCCTTGCGCCCCGCGCAAGAGGAGCAGCAACTTGGCTCCCTCTTTGCGTCTCGGCGCAAAAGCCCAGCGCAAAGCCATGTTCGACAGGGCAGCTAAAGAGCATGCGCGGGCCCTGCGGCCGGGAAGGACGGAACGAAGCTGGGCCGCCTCTGCAAACGCCTCTCCGACCTTCGCCTCGGCTGCCGCGAATGCGCTTTCCGTCGCTTGGGAAAAGGCTTCGCGGGCGGCCCCTGAGCAGGAGCCGCGTCAGCTCCAGGGACCGTCGTCGCACCCTTAAGGTGGAGCCTTCCCTTTGCAGGTCCCTGCAAATAAACAACAGCGAAAGCTGCAAACAGTATAGTTTACTCATTCACAAGCGCTTGAGTCGCTTAGTAAACTCAAGCAGCATTTCTGAAGCAGAAAAGCCTGTTTTCCTTGTCTGGCAATGCAGGCATTGGGGGTGGGGGGAGTGATATTGTGTTGTTTTTATTTTGATTATAGATTTTTTGATTTTATATTTTTTGATCTTGTTCTGTGAACCGCCCTGAGACCTCCAGGTATTGGGCGGCATATAAATTCAATTAATAATAATAACAACATGGACTGCCAATGGTGTGTCTCAGCAGCTTCTTATGCGATCTGGAGGCATCTTGGAAGAGGTATTCCCTCCTGCGTAAGAAAGGGAACAGAGAGAATCCCTGTGTTGTGCTTGCTAGCTGCCGTTTTTTTTTTTATAAGTACGTACAATGAGATAGTAAGTATATCAAGTTTGTATAAGTCTATTAAAAGTACATATTTTCTTTAGAAATCTCCAATTCCATACCTCTACATCTTTAGGCTGCAATTCCTTACTTACCTGGGAGGATGTTCCATTGAATTCGATGGGGCTTATTGGGAAGGACGGTGGCTCAATGGCAGAGAACCTACTTTGCAAGCGGAAAGTCCCACGTTCAGCCCCACTGGCCAGCAAAGGCTCCCTGTCTGAAATCCTAGAGCCGCTGCCTGTCTGTGTAGACAATACTGAGCTAGATGCACTGGTAATCTGGTTCAATATGATCTTAGCTGTTAATACGTTAAATTTCTGGTTAATTTTAAAATTAACTAAATTTTCAATCGTGGTCTGGGGAGAATTGAGACATAAAGTAGAGTAGACATAAAGCCTACTCAAGTTCAGTAAAAGCCCCACTGCCTTAAATGGCTCCAGTAGCAGTTGGTGGGGTGGCACAGGCAGGACAGGGTTGCTGACCTGCCTTCCCAACACAGCAGCACGGCTGGCTTCTGAGAGGGAGAGGCACAAGGTGCAGGGAGCAAGGTGACTGGAGATAATGGAAGTTGTGGTTCAAAAAGATATGGGTTCCCAAGGTTGAAGAATACTGCCCTAAGCTGAGGTTTGAGTGTTTAGGGTCCTGGGAAGAGCCTTCTCCACGGTGGCACCTACTGTCTCAGGGGTGGGGGAGTTTTGGTCCTCTAGGTGCTGTGGAACTTCACCTCCCATCAACTGAAGCCAGCATGGCCAATTGTTGAGGCTGATAGTTGTAGGGAAGGGCCATGGTTCAGTGGTAGAGCAGCTACCTTGTAAGCAGAAGCTCCCAGGTTCAATCCCCGGCATCTCCCAGATAGGATTGGAAGAGACTCCTGCTTGAAATCCTGGAGAGTTTCTGCCAGTCAGTGTATACAATACTGAACTAGATGGACCAGTGGTCTCTCTTCATATGAGGCAGCTTCCTCTGTTCCAACAACACACAGAGGGCCAAAGGCTCCCCAGCCCTGCACTATGTAGAATGAACTCCTAGTGGAGATCAGGCAGTCAGTAATGGTGTGATATTTCCTACCCTGGCATTTCCTAACTCTTCAGAACAGTTTTTGCTGGTTTGATTACTGTGGTTATTGCAGCCGTGCTATTGTATAGTTTGTTTACCAGATTTCAATTGCTTTTTGTTGGTTTGGTTTTAATCGGATTTTGGATCGCCTGTTGTGAACTGCTTTAATATATTTTTTTCTAAACAAAAAGCAGTAGATAAGGGTTTTTTAATAAACGAATAAAGCCGATTTAATCTGAAGTACATTGTTTGCAGCAGTCCAGGGTCGTGGAGGCTTGAAGACCTGTGACAGTTTCTACAGCTGGGGTCCTGACTCCTGTGTCTTAGAGTTACTCTGTTAGTGTAGAAGGCAAGCTTTTTAGCCACTGAGAAAAGGCCTTCTTACCCTTTGTGCTGATTGGAGCCAATCAGAGTGAAAGGTGGTCAGTCAGCCATTGAGGATTGGCTTCTAGGGTCACTTTAGAGAAAGCACACGGGAAGAACGTTGAGGAGTTGCTGTTCTGTAGCTCCAAAGCTTAAGCGTTTAGGAACACTGAAACCAGGTGCCTCAGTTTCAAGGCAATAGTGTGCAGGTTCTGTTATATACAATGGAACTTCAAGGGAAATGCAACTTAAGTCACTCTGAAAGAAGATATTGGAGCAATCTGAATCATTTGCCCACGTATGTGCATAGAAAATTGGATCTAGTTGAAAGCAGCATGTGGAGATCTGCACTAATTATAGCAATGCATCCATTATTATTATTATTATTATTATTATTATTATTATTATTATTATTGGGTAAATATAATCTTAGAATGTTCTTGTTTTATTATTACTGTTTATTAAATTTCTATACTGCCCTTCATCTGAAGTTCATTCACAGGGCAGTTTACAGTATAAAAACATTAAAAGGTTGTACAGTGGTACCTCGGGTTAAGTACTTAATTCGTTCCGGAGGTCCGTTCTTAACCTGAAACTGTTCTTAACCTGAAGCACCACTTTAGCTAATGGGGCCTCTTGCTGCCGCTGCGCCGCCAGAGCATGATTTCTGTTCTCATCCTGAAGCAAAGTTCTTAACCTGAAGCACTATTTCTGGGTTAGCAGAGTCTGTAACCTGAAGCGTATGTAACCTGAGGTACCACTGTATAATCTTAGAAGGGTGGGAGCGAGGGGGGGCATGGCTGTGACTACAATGAGGAGCCCCTGCACTTCTGAATTTGCCACCACACTACTGCAGCTGACCAAAAAACTAAAACCCTCGCATAATCATTGTACTTCACCAGATGTAAATGAACCCCTATTTTTATTATAACAGTGCTATCATGGTTTTCTAACGGTTACAGTTCTATTTTCTGCAAGGAAAAAAAGAAGCCTTTCACCATGCATCTTAGCATTCTCTTTACCAAAATAACACTGTAGTTGATTGTTCAAATAGATTTCTTTTATTACTCAAATCAGCATGTGCAGGAAATTAAAAGAACAGGAAGCAGCCTCTAGAACCTTATTTAGGGATACAGTAAGCAAGAATCTGCTTCATGGAATAAAAATATAAGCAGGCATTTTCTGTTTTCTTTAAAAATAAAAAAAGATTATCACTGTCTATTTGTTCAGTAAGGACTCCTGGAACTTAAATCTGGCTAGTTATGCTAGGATGCTTTTTATTCCACTTTCAATATTGCTTAACCATCTTCGTCTAAGCAATAACACATCCTCCTTTTTCTTTGAAAGGGTTCCTGTCTTCAGGAATGCCTTTAACCAGAGGGTCTTCTCCAGATCTTTCTTCAATGTAATTTTTAATTTCTTCAGAACATTTGGAAACCTTCAAAAAGAGAGAGCGAAAGAAATCTAAATACAGGGGTCGTTTTGGAAGGCAAGAAAATAGTGATACACAAACACTACACATATGAATTAATGATAAACACCAGAAATAAAATTTGCAAGTTGCTATGTATAAATATTTTTTCCTGCAACTTGTGTTATTTAACAAAATTTGTATAACTGTAAGTGAAACCTCTAGGCAGTTTACAAAGAACATGACATATACATTAAATCTGTTTTTTTAAAAAGCAAGTGTATAAAGATGCAAAATGAATATAACAGCAGTTTAAAGTGTACATTATGATATTGCATATGAAAATATACATTGCATGTGAAAACGTGTTAAGTAGTAGGAATACAGGCAACTCCTGGTTTAGGTGTGTCCGAATAACATGTGCATGGCGCCAAACCCATAAGTAGCTCCAAAACTCCACAAAAAGGGGTGGAGCAGACGTATGTGCACTCGTGACAACGCATGTGGGGTCTGGGATGGAACCCCCACACAAAATGAGGATTGCCTGTATTCTGTACCATCAATTTGTTTTATATTTGCTATGTTAAAAAAAAACAAAAAACAACCCTCACACCCGCCTGGAGAGGAAGGGCAGGATATGAATTCAGTATATTATAAATAAAAATAAGAAACTAGTATCCTCTGGGAGGGCACAGGTTCCCCATCCCTCGTCCACTGGGCTATGGCTGGATATTAGTGAAAAATAACGGTACCACCTACCCTGCCACTGGATGAAAACGTAGTTTCTTGCAATTATTTTGAGTATCTCCACTTCTCTACAAGATTTGCCAGGAGAGGCAAATCTGTCCAGATTTCTGGAAATAATCATGGAAACACTTCATGCCCAATTTGTTCCCCCACCCCAGTCATCCGGCCATTTCTTCCTTACTATATTGCATACCTCGGCTCCCTGAAGTCTTGTACTAAAGCAGTAAAAAGCCCCAAATTTAGCCCTCTGCTTGCCTACCCCATAATTAGCCTCTTCACGCTTCTCCCCTTTCCTTGTAATTGCAGCTTCCACTCTAATTCAGGCTGTGTCATCAGTTCTGCAGCTGATGTCAATAGGCATTCCCTCGTGTGTCAGTGATTCCCAAATTGTGGTTGTTTTTGGGAAGAGGGGGCCAGGCCAGGCAGAAGCAGCCCAAGACATTTTGTACCCAAGAGACAGAAAATCCAGATAGTCCTATACTCCTTTCACAGTTGTACATATGATAGATTAAATCAGGAATGGGGTGGAACAGAAATAAAGGCAGAAGTACTAAGAAGTTCTGATCTAGACATAATAAAAGCGCTCATGAAACTTCATCAGCATTTTAGTGTCAGCTTCTAATATACACATGTTTCTAGGCAATCTGCACGTTTTTACAGAGTGCTTTTCCTTAGTATAGTAGATTTTTGTACGTTATTTTCACTCGTATGTGCATTTATATGCACACTTTACCTCAATGCATGCATTTTTGCATACGTTAGGTAAAGGTAAAGGTAAAGGTACCCCTGCCCGTACGGGCCAGTCTTGACAGACTCTGGGGTTGTGCGCCCATCTCACTTAAGAGGCCAGGGGCCAGCGCTGTCCGGAGACACTTCCGGGTCACGTGGCCAGCGTGACATCGCTGCTCTGGCGAGCCAGAGCCGCACACGGAAACGCCGTTTACCTTCCCGCTGGTAAGCGGTCCCTATTTATCTACTTGCACCCAGAGGTGCTTTCGAACTGCTAGGTTGGCAGGCGCTGGGACCGAGCAGCGGGAGCGCACCCCGCCGCAGGGATTCGAACCGCCGACCTTTTGATCGGCAAGTCCTAGGCGCTGAGGCTTTAACCCACAGCGCCACCTGCGTCCCCACGTTACTTGGCTGAATAATTAGAATTGTAGAGTTGAAAGGGACCCCAAGGGTCATTTAGCCCAACCCCCGGCAATGCATGATAGGACAGGTTCTCGACTAACTTTCTACCTCACATGCTAGCCCCCTGTGTGTAGTCTGGAGAGACGGCCCTATCATTAGGCGAAATGAGGAAGCTATCTCAGGTGAGAGATGCATTGCAAAATTCAGCAAACTGCACCTTTCGAAGGATGGTTTGTTCCATTTCCCTTACTGTTTTGTAAAGTGTGGATTAGGTAGGGGTCACCTGCACATGTGAACTGTATTGAATTTCTCTCCCCCCCCCCCAAAGACCTGCTGTTAGTCAATCACATTGTTAATCACTTGGTTCGATCACACGCCCTTGCCTGGCAATAATTGCTGGGGATCCCTGGCATATCCTGGTAGGGCCAACTAGTCTGAAACCCTGAGTAGCTTCTGCCAGTCGTATAAAATCATGGAATTATAGAGCTGGAAGGCTCATCTAATCCAAACCCCTGCAATGCAGAAATATCAGATCTAAATAATCCATTGGTCTGACTCTGTATAAGGCAGCTTCATGTGCTCATATGGATTTCACATGTGTACCTTTTGAGCACAATCTGGCTAGAGTAATCTTTCCCCACAATGGAATACAATTCAGATCATGTATCCCTACCTGTGTCCCTTATGTATCGGGGAGAGATGGTTGTATTTTGTTTTGATTTTACCCGAGTCTAGAAAAATCAATCAATCCCTTCCTCCCTTTCACACACCCCTCCTTTCAATCTGGGCCTCCTTTTGAGGCCCCTTTAATGATCCTAGGCAGTCAAATTGCCAAACTGCTTTGTAACCAGCAAGCTGCAGACATGCACAGAAGGCCTCTTCCAAACAAACAGGCCGGTGCTTTGATCCGCCTGCCACTGAAAACAGGAGCTGTTCCAACCAACAGCTAGGCTCCCCAGATATAATAAAGAAAGAAACCACACAGCACTCACCGGCTGCCGTTCCAGCTTGACTTCTTTCCGGAGCTGTTCCACTTCCATTTTCAGTTTATCCTTCTCACTCAGATCCTCTATATTGATTGCTGGCATTGCTGGCTTAAAGCAGGGAGAGAGGCAGAGGGAGAAAGAGAGTTAAATGAGGTTGAGAGGTGCAGCTGAGTGTATAAGATGCCCTCCCCACCCCGGTGGTGCCATGGGGGGGGGGGTTGGACTTTAGGGCAGAGGTCCATGGCCCCTCTCACCAAAATGAGCAGGAACACAGCAGGAATGAGTGAACTAAAAAGCAGGGGCACAAGATCATTAAGTCCGGCGTCTAAAGTTACCTAATTATGTCACTGCCCTCTCCTTTTCTCCCCAGAAAATCCTTACCTCCTCTTTGTGAGTTTGTCCCGGTTTCTCTGTAGCAGCGGCAGCGTCAACTTCCTGTTCAGCCAACTTTCTTGCCAGGCTCTTTGAGCTCCTAGTAACTACTTTCAGGATTTTAATTCATCAGCAGAATCCGTCCTAATCTGATTAAACTGCACAGTTTGACCTCTCTCTGTGGCTCTGGCTCTCTCTCTAGTTTTCACTCCTTCAAACCAAAAAGAAGCATTACACATACATGGAAAACCATCCTTCGCTCCTCTGTCTCCAGGCCATCCCCAAATTTCCCTAACATTTCCCTAACATCACACAAGGCGGGGGGGGGGGACCCCAGCTCTCTTGCTACCTAGAAAGACTCTTGGGCCCCAGGAGAGGGGAAGAATAGAGGTCAGGGAATTTCACAGAGAAATCCCCTTGGATAATTTTTTTATATGGGATTATTAACACACCTGGAGGCTGTAAGCTCTCAAGTGTGCATGAAGAGAGACTGCGGAGCTGGGGGGGGGGGCGGAGAGGAGGATGGGAGGAGGGAAACTCTGAGAGACAGGATGTGTGCTTCGGCTTTCTCTACAATGGAAAACGCCAGCCATGCTGAGCACTCCAGAGGAAACAGGTTTGCTAAGGAAATGTCTGGCCCTTTCTGCCTGCCTGAAACAATAGGGTGGCTTGGAAAGCAGCATGGGAAAATAGAAAAGGCAAACCTATAGAGGGAGGAAACACTATTAGAGTGGTCCTTCTCCCCACCCCAAGGGAAACAGGGGAACACCCTAGCAACAGCTTGTTTATTTACATATATTAGGCTGCAAATCTATTTTGGCTGTGCATGCCTATATGCAGTGGGGTGTAATTACCTCTGGGTATTCTTTATTTCATTCCCTTCTTGTGAGGCATCTTGAAGCAATTGACTATAAGAAAACCAACAAGCTGGGTTTGATGGGAGCTGGAGTCCATTAACCTTTGGAGCGCCACAATCTCCGCTCCCCGGGCCTAAAGTCTCTCTCTTTTTTTTAATGACTTATTGTCTGCTGTTCATATATATTATGGTGACCACCAGCACTAGCATTGTGGATTAATCTGTTTCAAAAGGTCACAAACGTCTTTTGAAGTACAGTGGTACGTCGGGTTACATACACTTCAGGTTACATACGCTTCAGGTTACAGACTCCACTAACCCAGAAATAGTGCTTCAGGTTAAGAACTTTGCTTCAGGATGAGAACAGAAATCGTGCTCTGGCGGTGCAGCGGCAGTGGGAGGCCCCATTTGCTAAAGTTTCAGGTTAAGAACAGACCTCTGCAACAAATTAAGTACTTAACCCGAGGTACCACTGTACAGTATTGATATTGTTGTGATGCTGGTGGTCAGCAAAAGAGGTTCAAAGACTCTGAAGGCAAATCTAAAAAAAAGTGGTACAAACACTGACAACTTGGGCAACACTGGCCTGTGAACGCTCCAGTTGGAGAACAGCTTTTACCAAAGGGAGAAACGTGCTAGAGGAAGGCACGCTTGGCAAACCCTCACCGTGATCAACTCCCACCCAGAAACATGTTCCCACTGTGGAAGGACGTGTAGATCCAGAATTGGCCTCCACAGTTACTTACGGACTCACTGTTAAAACTGTGTTCATGGAAGACAATCTTACTCAACTATGAGTGATCACCAAAGAGAAGATAGCACAGTAAGTGCTATTCACTCATAGTGCCCGTTTTATATGAACCTGTGAAGTTGGACTACTGACCCATGTAGCCCAGTATAATTCGTTTTCCAAAGTCCCAGCCCTGTTAACTTCAGATGCTCGAGGGGAAAGTTGAGGTCTTCTGCATAGGAAACGTGGTACTTAACTCCTAAGAAATTATTTAGAATGTATAAAAATGTTCTGAATACCTGTTGGAAATATAAAGAAAATGAAGGGATATTTTATCATGCATGGCGGACATGTAAAAAAAGTCCCCCAAAAGAGGATAAGAATGCATACACTGATATGGAGAATTTTGAAGATTAACTTTCAACTGAAACCAGAACTCTTCCTGCGTGGACTTATGGATATACAATTAGAAAAGGTCGATGGAACTTTTGTTTCAATATATGATTACAGTGGCGAGACTATTACATATACAAAAATGGAAAGATTCATCATTACCAGCAATGGAAGAATGGTTGTTAAAATTAATGGACTTAGCTGAGATGGCAAAATGCACATGTTTAAGTTGTTAACATTTACCAAAATTGGAAACCTCTCATAGACATTTTGCGTGAGAAAGAAACTGAAATAATGGCACTTGGATTTGGGGATTGAAGAATGAAGTTTGTTTATAGAAAGTGGTTTGGTTGGGTGTTATATTGGAGTGGATGAAGTGAATGTTGTTTATATATAGCAGACAGATGAAGAATTGGAAGTTTTTTAGTTTTTGAACTTTATTTTTTCTATTTTCTCTTTTAAGCTTTTTTTTGTATCTACTTATCTACTTATCTTTTGTTTCTTTTTTGCTGTTTTTCTCTTACTTCGACTAATGTTGGATAAAAAAGATATTTGATGTTAAGTTTTGTATTTTTCTCTATAAACTCTAATACAATTTATATTAAAAATGGAAACGTGTTGCAGCTTAGCTGTTTTTTCAAAAACCAGTAAACACACACACACATACACAAAATAAAAAGAGGGTAGTATCACATGCTTGGGGATACATCAACATTTGCAGAATTATGGGGTGGATTAAACTAAGGAGTTGCCCCCCCCCAAAAAAATAGTTTTGCATTTTGAGTGGTAAAGCACATAGATTTGTACTCTAGTTTACAGTGTAGTTTCATTATGCTGTATAACTCCTGTGGCAATACCCAAACGGACCTAGCAGGTTAGCTATAAATTTTACAAATGCCTCAAAATAGTACTGATCTTCAGTAAATATCTGAAAAAGAAAATGCTATAAGAGATCAGTGGAATGTTGTTGTTATATATGGAATCTTCAATCTTGATTTGCTCGTCCATTTTTATTCATTGTTTTACAAGAAATTGTAATGTTTAGAATATAATATTTTTCCAGTGTATATCTATGGATCCTTAAGAGCTTTTGTCCTGATTGGGTGTCTTTTGAATACCCCTGTAATAGTATACAACAAATCATGAGAAAATATTCTAGGCAGCCACAGTGCCTTCTAATCTATTAGCTACAGATTTTGAAGTATTGTGTGGGAGGAGGTGAGAGATTCCTGCTCAAGCCCCTTAAGTATCCTGCATGACAGCATGGCTGGCTGGCTGGCTGGCAGCCTAAGAAGGTGCATACTGCAACACATTGTTGCAGTCCCATTTGTACATACATAAAGACAAACTTAGGAACCATGCTGGATACGAACAAAGTTCCAGCATGTCCTGTTTTCCAAAATGACCAAGTAGAAACTCCAAAAAGCCCACAAGCAGAATATAAAGGAATATCCTTCCCATATGGGCTATTATTAAAATGAGGCTGCATTTCAACCTGTATTTTAAATTGGTTTATTTTTTATTTTATTTTTTATTGTAATTTTACTGGTGTTAGCCGCCCTGAGCCCGGCTCTGGCCAGGGAGGGCGGGGTATAAATAAAAAATTATGATGATGATGATTTTCCACAGTAACCATTATTAATAAATTCCAGCTAAGTTAACTCAATCTAAAATGACTTGCTAAGGAGATTTGGGTTTTCCACACACGTCCTAGATTTCTTCACCCCCTAGGAAGACCTTACTCTGCAATGGGGGTAAAGAGATATACTTTCTTGCTTCTATTATAATAAGTTTCCTAGCATTACTAGGCACAGGTGCTTGGCAACAGTTTTTTAAAACCTCACTCTTCGCCTGTAGAGCCACAATCTAAAACTAACCAACAAAGCAGGGAAGTGAAACAAGCAGTAATGGATCAAATGGATTCTGGATCAAAGCCACAAAACATAGAGGGCAAAATTGGGATATAATGGAGGGAATGAGAAGCAAAGTAATGAGAAGCCTGAAGACTCTGTTTATAAAAATACAGAGCAGAGAACATTTCCTAACCTGGTGCCCTCCAGATGTTGAGCGACTGTGACTCCCACCTTCCCTGATTGTTGGCCAAGCTGGCTAGGGCTGATGGGAGCTGTAAGCCAAAACATGTGGAAGGCACCAGGTCATGCAAAGCTGTTGTACGACAATGAAGAGAAAGAAGAGGCGATCTTAAGCCAAGATGAGCAATCGTGAACATCGAAGAAGAAAATGAGATCTTGAAGGCATTTAATTGTCAGCATAACCAAGACGCAAGGAAGGAAGGACTTAAATCAAGGTCTTGGTGAAAAGGATAGATAGAATGGGGCAGAGATTCCTCCTATAAAAGATCTGTCCTCACTAGCTTGGAAGATGAGTATAATCTCCTGCTCCCTGATTCTAACTTCGACCACCACCAGATCTTGGGGAAATTAATGTCAGCAACTCAGACGTACTTTATCGCCCTTTACTGCATCCTGCCACCTGGTGTCCCCCCCCCATGCTGGAATTAGGCCCTTGGGGCTATTAAACAATTTATAATTAAGGCTTGTCGGTGTCTCATTCCATTTTTGTCCATATTTTTCCCTCCATGCTATTATTATCGATGCCTGGCATATTAATTCAGTTGAAGTTGACGAGCAGTGGGTGGGGAATAGTAGTTGTTTCCTTTCATAGAATACAGCAATGCCTGTTTTAAATTCTTCTTGGAAAGCTAACAATAACCAATTCCAGATTTTCTGGAAGAGCGGAAGGCACTATCATTTGGGCCACCTGAATGCTCCATCTAGCTTCCATTGCCTGTCTTAAGAAATTGGCCAGAATTGGATACTGTACTGGAAACGCGCCATAAAAAGATGCTGATTAATCTCCCCCACGTTGCTCACTTTCCGCCTTTTTTGCACTCAGAGGATTAAGCACCTCTGAAAACACAGCTGCATCTCTCAGGGTGTTCTACTATATGCTGATGAGTAGTAAGTAAAAGAGCATAAGAAGGAACATACTTCCGGGACAGGGAATGTGCTATGAAATGGCTCCACATTCAATTCCTGGCATTTCCTGTTAAAAGGAGGAAAAATGCCTCTCTGCCTGCCTATAGGGATTCTGCCCCATATTCAGCATATGCAGCACTGTTTCCATTCTACTGCAGTTCAGGTTCCTCAAAACCAATATGAATCAGCTTGCTGTTCAGATTTAATAACATAATTGATTACAATATTGTTATGATTCCACATTGTTCATTTCAATGGGGGGGGGGTAATCCTATCAATAGTATATTGTTTGCATACTGGGGAAAAATAACAAAAGCAAATTACAGACTGGTCAGAAAATGACGATTGTGAATACCAGTTGCATGTTTTAATTTTTTTGCCTGATTTCCAGTCCTGCTTGCAGACAGGCACACAAACTGATGCCGTTTCCAGTATCATATCTCATTTCAGCTGAATTCTCCAAGATCCCTGTTAATTTGAGTAGGCAGTACTGGGTTAGATCAAATAGTTTGTTTCCTATTCCATATATATATGCATGCATTTCCTCTGGTCTCAGTAAAGCTCTTAATTTCTGCATAATGTCCGAGCTTCCACATGACATAAAATAATAAAATAATAATATAATAATAATAATAATAATAATAATAATAATAATAATAATAATAAAAAATAATTATTTGTATCCCACCCATCTGGCTGGGTTTCCCCAGCCACTCTGGGTGGCTTCTAACAAGATTAAAAATATATTAAAATGTTACACATTAAAAACTCCCCTGAACAGTAAAAGCCACTTCCAGAAATATTGTGGAATATCGTGTGAGGTTAGTGCTCATTTTTGTGTTATTTGGAAATGGGTTTTTCTCTGGAAGCAAATAACACGGAAATGAGCAGTAGAGTCAATCCTTGGCATCTCCAGTTAAAAATATGTGGGACATGATGTCTGAAACGCTGGAGACATGCTATGCCTATCACCATCTTCAGTTAGGAGGTCCAACTAGGCAGTGCTGTGAAAGACCTCCCTCGGCTTGAGAACCTATCAACAGGATTAGGCAATGTGGTGCAATGGTTACAGCAGGGGTGGGAAACCTCAGGCCCGGAGGCCAAATGTGCCCCTTCAGGCCTCTCCCTTAGTAATGCTCTGTGAACCCTTGATTGCTTTTGTAAGGCTAGAATGTGTGATGCTTCTTGCCTGCTGGGACGGAGAGAAGTTCAGTGCAGATGCCTCTGCCTTTTCCTGTGGCTGGAACGAAACCTATTGTACGAATGCCACCCACAAGTTGAAAACAGTTCCTCATTCCTCGATAGGGTGAGGGACTAAGCCCAGAGAGACAGGAGTTCAAATCCCTACTCAATCATGAATTTCACTGGGTGACCTTGGGCCAGTCATGATCTCTCATCCTTATCCACTCTGAAGAGTTGTTGTGAGGAGAATACGGAGAAGGGTGAGGAAGAAGCTTTTGGAGGAAAAGGGAAATAGTTATATATATATATATAAATATAAAGGGGATCCCTGAACATTAGGTCCAGTCATGGCCGACTCTGGGGTTGTGGCGCTCATCTCACTTTATTGGCCGAAGGAGCCGGCGTACAGCTTCCGGGTCATGTGGCCAGCATGACTAAGCCGCTTCTGGCGAACCAAAGCAGTGCACGGAAATGCATTTTACCTTCCCGCTGGAGTGGTACCTATTTATCTACTTGCACTTTGGCGTGCTTTCAAACTGCTAGGTTGGCAGGAGCTGGGACTGAGCAGCAGGAGCTCACCCCGTCGTGGGGATTCGAACTGCCAACCTTCCGATCAGCAGGCCCTAGGCTCTGTGGTTTAACCCACAGCGCCACCCGCGTCCCATTTTATAAATATAAAAATATGTAAATATAACAACTGGGCTATACTAATAAATAATCTAACTAGGTAGAAGGCTACTTCCTGTGGAAAGCTCGGATAGCGTCGGATAAGCGCATAGACAAAACTACTGCAACCTGCCAGTGTGGCACAAGCTCCCTAAGCTTTGATTTCTAACTTCAGAAGTGAGCTATAGTGGGGCAGAACATCTTGGTGCCCACCGAGTCCTCAACAGACGCCTGGGGACCCTTTCGCGTCTGGCTGGTGTTGTTCCGTGCATTCAACGCGGGGTTTCCTCCAATATTTGCTCCTTCTATCTTCCTCGCCCCTTTTCCCCGCTGTCGGGGTGGCGAGCAGCAAGGCACCAGTCCCGCCCCAGCCGTCCCGGATACGCGTCGGGATGGGCCAGCGACCACCCCGCGGAGCTGCTTCTTCGGAAGATGCGCAATGACGCGCGGGGCGCACCAGCCACGCAAGGGACCGCTCCCTCGGTCCGGCCGCCCCCTCGCGGTTTTACATCGCTTTCCAGAAACGGATGAATCACCCCCGCCGAGCCCTCCCTCCCCCGCAGGCTTTGGGCCAGGAGGCGGCGGCAGAGAAGCCGGGATCGTTTATAAAGGGGCCACTGTGGCCAACGTTTCCATCGGTCGTAGACCAGCCAAACGCGCGCAGCGACTTAGCAGCGATGGATCTGACTTCTGGAAACTCGCGGGCCTTTCTGCTGGTCGTCTCCTTGGTGGTACTTCTGGAGCAGGTCTGGTCCCAGTCCACAACGGGAGGTAATCGGGGCCTTTTTTGGAGCGGGTGCATGTTATCAGCTGTTTTCTTCTTGCGAGTTGTTTCTGCTTTTCCCAGGGATGGCGAACGATATTCTCTTTCCAAAATCCTCGCTTCGCCCCACATGCTGCACCTGCCTCCGTCTGCCAAAACCCTTTTTATTTTATTTTTTTGCCTTTCCTTGCCTAACCGGTAGCCAAAATATTATGAGTGCTGGTGTTTTTATTCTTTCTTGGCAAAGTTTTTCTTTCAAAACTTCATTGTACAATGTTTGCAAAACAGAGAGAACAATTATAACAACAGGTGAAAATTAAAAGACTAAAGAAGGAAACTCTAGAATAGGAACGTAGAAAGAGTATGGTTGCCCAGGGGTTAAAAAAAACACAAAAGTCCAAGTTAAGACTATCAAGTGCTGTCAGGTAATAGTGATGGCATCATTGAGTGTGTGTGCGGGTGTGTTTGGCTCTTACTAAAGCGCTTGTGTCTGTAATGCAGAGATTATATTCCCTTTAAATATGATAAATTAAAGAAGGATATTGGTCGTCTGGAAATGCGAGATATGTTGATTAAGCAATTCCCCCCAAATGTCAGGATTCAGAAATACAAACCAGATCTGCAGCGAAATGCCATTTTTCAAGCAATTTAGAACTGTGACCAACTGCTGTTGGAGACTTTTTTTTAAAAAAAAAATCCGTTTCACAAGTTTGAGATACTGTGTCATTGTAATAAAACCTTAAAGCAGTTTACGAAAAGAATAAAATAATGCAGCCATCAGAAAAAAGTATTTAAAACATCAAAAAAAAATTATTAAAATAATGCTAAGCTAAAAATCAAATTAGAAAACATGCCAACATTCTACATGTCTGGAGAATGGGCCTTCTCTGCAGTGGCTCCCCATGTGTGGAATGTTCTTCCCAGGGAAGTTCACCTGGCGCCTTCATTATACACCTTTAGGCACCAGGCAAAAACGTTCCTTTTTAACCAGGCCTTTGGTTGCTCTGTTTGGCATCCTATACCCTTTTAAAATGTGGCTCTTTTCGTTTGGGTTGCTGTTTTCATTCTGATTATATATGCTGTGATTTTTTTCTGCAAACCGCCCTGAGACCTCCTGGTATAGGGCAGTATATAAACTCAATAAATAAATTAATAATAATAATAATAATAATAATAATAATAATAATAATAATAATTTATTTCAAACAATTTATACACCGCTTGATAGTTAAAAACAACAACCCTCAAAGCAGTTTACAAAGTAGGCTTGCCTAAAGAAAAATGTTTTTAGCAGGTGTGGAAAAGTGCCTGCCTGGCGTCCCTAGGCAGGGAGTTCCAAAGTGTGAGTGCTGCCACATTAAAATATTTCTTACGAATGTGGAATGAGTATTATGTGACACCAGTCACAGATTGAAGTAGTTTAGCGGGCATATGGAGGAGGGCGGGTAATGGGATCTCACAAGTAAACTGCCCCAATCTGTTAAGGCCTTTACATGCTAAGAGTAACATCTTGATCCTTGCCTGGTAGCAGATTGGCAACCAGTACAGCTTTCTGAGAACATGTATTATAAGATGACAGGGTATAAACTCCTGTCAGCAATCCTGCCACAGCATTCTCAACCCAGATTGATGTCACCTAGAATAATTTCAGCTGCCCCGCCACAGTCCTCTCCACTGTCCTCCACAAGTACGCCTCTGAAACAGGGACGCGGGCGGCGCTGTGGTCTAAATCACTGAGCCTCTTCCGATCGGAAGTTGCGCAGTTCGAATCCCCACAACGGAGTCAGCTCCCGTTGCTCTGTCCCAGCTCCTGCCAACGTAGCAGTCCGAAAGCACACCAGTGCAAGTAGGTAAACAGGTACCACTGTGGCGGGAAGGTAAAGAGTGTTTCCATGTGCTCTGGTTTCCGTCACGGTGTTCTGTTGCACCAGAAGTGGTTTAGTCATGCTGGCCCCATGACCCAGAAAACTGTCTGGACTTAACCGCCCAGGGGTCCTTTACCTTTTTTTATGCCTCTGAAGGCCAGTCGTGGGAATTGCAGGTGGGGAGGGTGCTCTTGAACTCAGGTCCTGCTTTCAAGCTACTCATAGGCATCTGGCGGACCACTGTGAGAACAGGATGCTGGACTACTTGGGCTTTGGGCCTGTTGCAGCAGACAGACTTTCAACACATGAATTTCTTACCTGCCTCCCTACTCTCTTCTCTTCATGTTTCTGGGATTTGTACCTAAAGCATTTCTCTTTCCCCCACCCCCCTTCCGTTTTCATGCAGACAACAGAGAGATCTGTCTCCAGCCACCACTTAAAGGACCCTGCCGGGGTTTGTATGTCAGGTGGTACTACGACAGAGCCACCCAAACCTGCCAGGAGTTTAGTTTCGGGGGCTGCGTGGGAAACGACAACAACTTTTTGAGTTTTGAAGAGTGTTCAAAGACTTGCGGGAGAATCAAGAGTAAGTTGTGGCTCTAAAATTTCAAATCCTGGAGTGAATTGCAGAATCGGTTTGATAAAAGCAATGGTTTGGCTTAGATTGTTGTTTTCAACCAGTTGGTTGCTCTTTCGTTTTTAGAGGTGCCTAAAATATGCCGACTGAAATCTGACGAAGGAATCTGTAGAGGTTTAATGCGAAAATATTATTTCAGCCTTGAGACGATGAGCTGTGAAAAATTTTATTATGGAGGCTGTTTAGGAAACCAGAACCGATTTGACGATAAAGACTCCTGCATGAACTTCTGCCTGCCGAAAAGAAGTAATTATTATTATTAATTAATAGCTTGTTTGGGTGGGGGAGGGTGAAATGTTCTGTTGTGTCTCATGGGACTGGTGCTCACCAACCATTTCTGATGAATTAATTTTGAATTATTACAAGTTTGTATTGAATTGCATCAATCATTTGTGGCATTGTTTGTTTTTGCTTTACCAACACACTATTGTGGTGTGTGTGTCTTTTCCCTAATTGATTGCACGGATGGAAATGTTTGCTCATTTTTAATGCTTCATAGTTATGAGCTGCTTTGAGCTCAACGTTTTTGCTGGGAAAGCAGTGTACAAATATTAAGTCAAAGATCAGAAACTTGGCCCACTTTCTGATTGGGAACTGTTGGTTTGTATGCCTAACACCACTGCAGTCTATACTTCAAAAAACAAAAAGAAGTAGTGTTAATTAACTCTGTCTCTCTCTTTCTTTTTCTAAAGATGCCCCCTCCTTTTGCTTTAACCCCAAAGATGTGGGCATTTGTTCAGGTTCAGTTCCTCGCTTTTATTACAACATAGACACAGGGGATTGTGAAGAATTCACCTATACAGGATGTGGAGGAAATATTAACAACTTCCTCACTCGGAAATCATGTCTCAAGGCCTGCAAGAAAGGTAGGATGCTCTCTCCTATACCTCGAGAGTTATAGGGACGTATGCAGTCTTGTAGCCAGATTCACAAATAGGCCGTTCTAGTAATTCTGGAGTGATTAAAGAGAACAACATTAAGCAGCACAAACAGCTGATGCTCTCCAAGAGCAAACAGGGAGGCTTTTCGTTATATTGGGGTGAGAAAACTGTGTCCGTCCAAATGCCGCTGGCGTACATATCTCTCATCATTCCTGACCATGTGATGTGGTGGCTGAGGCTGCTGGGAGTTGGAGTCCAAGAACAACTGGAGAGGCACAGGTTTCCCACTCCTGCATTAAACCACCTTCCGTAGGTGCATAATGCAGTAGCCACAGGTGGATTGTGGTCCTCCCGTATTTTCAGCTCACTCCCTTGGATGTAGAAGGAGGTGAGAAGGACCAGAAGGGGGCAATAGTTGCCGGATGAAGGCTAGGCATGGGTAATGGACTGTACCCTCCAGTCATTTGTGCTGCTCTGAAGGAGAGCAAAGGTGGGATGCATCCCAGGTTGTGGCAAAAGCAGCTTGTTGAGAAAGCATCGTCTGCCAAGGAATTTCAGACTGCAATTACTTGGTGGTTGGGAATTAGCAGATGTAGAATGTTGCATCCCTTTTTCTTTTCTTTTGTCTTTATTCACCACATGTGAATAAAGTGATTTAAGTTACCTCCGATTATATTTTGATTTCTATTTTCTTAGTAGGGAGAAAGAAACCACCTGCTACGGGATCATAATATGTTGTCTTATAAGGATGAGGAGTCTACAGTCAACATTCAGATCCAACGAATGCCACATACATTCTTAAATCTGGAGAGGTCTCCAGATTAGATGCACTGATTTCACTCACTATAAACTTTTAACTTATGGGTGGGTTTGGGTTTTGTTCAGTTTTATATGCTATGTAACAATTTTACTATATGAAGTTTTGAAATGTAGAACGGCAAGGTTACTTTGATCTAGTTACAACTCACTTATGGATTGGGCCCCATGCACATGGCAGTGTGCCCTGTTGCAGGATAAAATCACAAGAGGTGGCTCAACACTCCCTGCTGAACATTGATTCTTCTCTACTGGCTGCTGAATATGATAGACCCTTTCTGATGGTTTCATTATATGGAATACTAAATTAAGACCTTCTCCTGAACTTTCTTATCCTCACCTTCATAAGGAGGAGTGGCAGATGCGGGGTAGAGGGCTTACCTTGCATGCAGAATGTCTGAGGTTTGGTTCTTGGAATCTCTAGTTAAAACAGTCCGCTGTGCTGATGTTACATGACCTCCCATCACCTGCATGACAGTTAAGAGTGCTAGACTAGAACTTGGGAGACTTGGGTTCAGTTCACCACTCAGCCATGTCTGGGTGGTTTTTGTACACACACAGTCTCTCAGCCTAACCTACCTCACAGGATTGTTATGAGGGTATAGAAGGGAGAAGTGTGTTTGCCACCTTGGAGAACAGGTGGGATATAGATACTGTGATAATAAAAATTAAATACATTCGTTCTTGGTAATACACATAATCATAATGCTGCTGATTAAAAAGCTGGCACTGGGAAGAGACCAGCAATGAACTTGATAGTGGGGATTGCTTGTTTTTTTAAAGGTGAGTTATAAGCTACGTAAGGTTTCAGGAGTGTGGTGAACTGATGGCTTAATCTCCCATTGTCAACTGGTCCAGTTCTAAAGATACAGGATTAATTTTCATCATGAGATTATTCCTGCTGGACAGTTAAGAGTGGAGAACGCTAGACAGATATTTAGCTTATTTCCTTCCTCTTTAAAGTCATCCTCCTGATCTCTTGCACAGAATACATTTTGAGGTGCCTTTATTAATGTGCATTCGGCAAGTTTTCTGTTCTGAAGCTGAAAAAAGTCATCTGCCTTCACTCCATGCTGTCTGTTTCCCTAAGGATATTTGCACCTGTATCAAACCTTACTTTGCCTATATGAGAATTGGTTAAATTACATCTTAACTTGCTTTGTGCAAGTGTGACTGATCTTCACTGTAAATTTGTAAAAACAAAGAAAAATAAAATAAGTTGTCATAAGTGTTTGTTTCTCCTTATTTGTTACATATCATTTTATGTAGCTCTAGTTTCCCCCTAGCTAACTTATTTTGCAGTCCATGTATGTACACACTGCATGCACATGCTACATTTTCATTCCACTTTATCCAGTTAAGATCTAGACTCTGCCTCTGCTCCCAAGCATACCCGTCCCATTAATTTCAAGGAAGAGGACAGATGTCCACATGCAGAATTGCCTCTTCTGCAGCTAAAGAGGTCATGGACAGGACTAGTAGTGGGGAGATCCATGCTCAAATCCCTGTTCAATGACTCCTTGTGGTCTGAAGGCTATCACCTTGCTGAAGGTAAGTAGAGCAGAATCTGGATGGGTGACTTCTCGAGAACTCCAATCACATCCTTTTCAGTTTCATGACTGAAGACAGGTGGGATATGTATGAAGCAGCCTTAAATGGGTGTCATACCAGAACAATCTAGTCTGAAGAGGCAACTGATAAAGCCTCTGATCTTTAGAATGCAACGCATGTGCTACGCCCCATCCCCTATGTATTAAAAATGTACAAAAATAAAATACAAGTAAAATTAAACATTGCATCTTGTTTCCCTTCAGCAGACCAGAATCCCTTCAGATTTCAGAGAATCAAAAGATTGTATGCTATGTTAGGCACACTCAGTGTAGATCCATGGAAATAAATGGACGTGACTTAGGACTTCTTTTTAATGGGTCTACTTTAATGGGACCCGGGTGGCGCTGTGGGTAAAACCTCAGTGCCTAGGGCTTGCCGATCGCATGGTTGGCGGTTCGAATCCCCGCGGCGGTGTGAGCTCCCGTCTTTCGGTCCCAGCTCCTGCCCACCTAGCAGTTCGAAAGCACCCTTAAGTGCAAGTAGATAAATAGGTACCGCTTTATAGCGGGAAGGTAAACGGCGTTTCCGTGTGCTGTGCTGGTGCTGGCCAGAGCAGCTTCATCACGCTGGCCACGTGACCCGGAAGTGTCTCCGGACAGCGCTGGCCCCCGGCCTCTTAAGTGAGATGGGCACACAACCCTAGAGTCAGACACAACTGGCCCGTACGGGCAGGGGTACCTTTACCTTTTACTTTGGAACCTTGAAGGCCATCTGGGCCAACCCTGCTTAACAACAACAATAACAACAATTTATTATTTATACCCACCCATTTGGCTGTGTTTCCCCAGCCACTCTGGGTGGCTCCCAAAAACAGAATATTAAAAACACGATAAAACATCAAACATTAGAAACATCAAGCTCTACATCCTAGCAATAAACAGCAACACCCACCCAACGTTTTCCTATCGACATTGAAATGTGCCTCTAGTCAATATTACCGAAGTACCAATTAACAGGGGCTTTGAAGTACTGAAACAAACCAACATCCCCCCAACTTAATAACTGAGAGTTTACTGTGCTGAGTGCAACAGCCAGGTCAAACTCCTGCAAATTGGACTGGGCCTTGCAGTTGGGCACTTCGAACAGGATCAAAATATACAAATATTTCTCCCGATTACCCCCCTCCAGCGCATAAACCACCCCCCTCCAAAATGTCCCCAGCAGTTGGTTTAATGGGCAATTTATGTCCTTCAAAGGAAGTCACTTTGCGTTCTAGACCCGGGAAGCATCAAGAGCCGCGTGGCCACATTATGCGCACTGTGGATTATTTAAAACTCAAAGGCTCGGCGAGTTGTTGATGGTTTCGGGGACTTTTTGCTCGAGGGCAGCTCATCCCCTGCGCCGTCGAGGTGGGCAGCCCAGACGCGCCAGGCCTCCGCGGCAACCCCGCTCGCCGTCCCCTCGCCTCCGATGCCGTTCGCGGATGCCCAGGGACTCTGATCCCGGGGATGCCTTTTGCAACGCGCCCGCGAGACGCGCGCCCAGCCCCTGAGCCGCGACGAGGCGGCCGTGGGAAGACGCGCAGTTCCTCCTTAAAGAGGCCCCGGCGGCTCCGCGAGCCCAACGTCTCCGTCGTTAGTCGACGAGCCCGGCCCTCGCAGCGAGTCGCCCGCGGCGGGCGATGGGCCAGGCCGCGGGGAACTCGCGCGCCTTTCTGCGGGCCGCCGCCTTCGTGATGCTCCTGGGCCGCGTCCGGCTCCAGATCCCGACGGCAGGTAGCGTGGGGGCGCGGGTCTGTTTTGGAGGTGGGGAGCTTCCTTGGCTGCGCTCTTGCAAGACGCTGTAAAGCGGATTTCTTCTGACCTTCTAGGTGATCGCGACTCCAGACCCTATTATTATTTGTAGTTTTTCTTAATTAAATTCCTACGCCGCCCTTCCCTCGCAGATTACAGGGCGGTTTGCAATATAACCACAAAATACGATACGATAATCTTTATTGTCATTGTCCCATACAGAACAACGAAATTGAATACTCTACATAAGACATTCAAAAATCAACAAGCCTGCTATCCCAGCCATCCCAACTTGGTTAGCCTCCTAAAACTATGATACCCCATTTTTAAATACAATATACTCCCATAGAGACTCGTTACACTGCGTTTAAAACCAAAATCGCATTTGGGTAGAAACTGTTTCTCTCTCTTTTTTTTTAAAAAAAAAAATATTATTAATTAAAAAGGATTTTTAATACACATATATTACAAATATACACGCAATGTGTAACAGAAAAAGAAGTATGAAATTAGGTTAAAGGTGTGTGAAAGAAAGCAATAGAAGTGGAAAGAAATTGCAATTGAGTAAATTGGAAGTCAAACTGGTGGGGTGAGGGATGGTGGATGGTGATGGGAAAATGAATTATTCGTGGGATTGAGTGTAGGTATGTTTGAACACTTTTAAGGATTGTATGAAATGTATGTTTGCATGCGTGTAGAAACTGTTTCTCAGGCAGCTAGTCCTAGTCTTTATAACCCTGTACCTTCTTCCAGAAGGCAGAAGCTGAAAGAGATCATTTCCGGGGTGCACACTATCTCTGCAGCTTTCTTATGGCACCTGTAATTATACATTTTTCTCTATCAACAAAGGAGAACCATAAACTCTGCCCACAGTTTAGAAGGCCATACATAGATGGCTTCATTAGTCACAGGTCTGCAAGAAGAGGACTGTTTTTGCCCGGTTCATCCCCACGTTGCCTCGCGTGGTGTACCTGCCCCCTCCATCCAACTCGCTGGCGACAAAGCGTTTTTATTATGAGAAATAATATGAGCGAAGAAGTTTTTGAGTATTTGGCTTACTAAAGCACTTGTGCCTTCGTTTAAATCCTCCAGGGCTGTGGGGCGATGGGGGGCTCAAAGATTGCACTCAGCACGGAACATCAGTAATAAAAGGAATGATAAAACACATTAAACACACACACAGTTGAGATGATTTTTTGTTGTTTAGTCGTTTAATAGACCCTCTTAAAAGCTAATGATTGACTGAAAATAATGGAGCTTGAAGGAATCTTTTGGAGCAGGGTGAAATGGACTGCAGAAGTCTTAAGCGGATCACAACACAGTCCCTTTTGCTTGGCAGCATGGCAGTTCTCTCGCTTTGGGAGCAACTGTTATTTATACCTAGCCCATCTGGCTGGGTTTCCCCAGCCACACTGGGCAGCTCCCAAAACACGATAAAACATCAAACATTAAAAGCTTCCCTAGACAGGGCTGCCTTCAGATGTCTTCTAAAAGAAAGCTGGTTGTTTATTTCCTTCACATCTGAAGGGAGGGCGTTCCACAGGGCGGGCGCCACTACCGAGAAGGCCCTCTGCCTGGTTCCTTGTAACCTCACTTCTTGCAGGGAGGGAACTGCCAGAAGGCCCTCGGCGCTGGACCTCAGTGTCAGGGCTGAATGATGGGGGTGGAGACGCTCCTTCAGGTATATAGGACCAAGGCCGTTTAGGGCTTTAAAGGTCAGCACCAACACTTTGAATTGTGATCGGAAACATACTGTTCAATGAAACTGAATGTTGGATGACTCAACAGAAGGAAGTACTTCTTACCACAGTGGATATTTAAACTTTGGCGTTTGCTCCCACAAGTAGTGAAGGCCTGAAAGAGAACAAAGTGTACAAATTCACAAAGGATTAGGCATTCAAATGTGACTTGCCACAGAGGCCCTTTTCTGACTCCCCTTTTGGAGGTTGTATGCCTCTGAAGGCCAGCTGCTGGGAATTGCATGTGGGGAGGGTGCTTTTGAGTTCAGGCCATCTGATTGACCACAGATAACTGGATGCTGGACTGCCTGAGCCTTTGGCCTGATCTAGCCAGGCTCCCCCCCGCCCCACCCCTTAACTCATTTGGACTTAGAGCATTTCATTTCTTCCATTCCCCTGGTTTTGTTTTCATGCAGACAACAGAGAGCTCTGCCTAGAGTCACCGGAGCCCAGAGTCTGCCCAGATTCATTTGACAGGTGGTACTACAACCGAGCCTCTCAAGACTGCCAGAGGTTTACTTCCGGGGGCTGCTTGGGGAACGAAAACAACTTTTTGAGCTTTGACGCTTGTATAGAAACTTGCGGGAAAATCAAGAGTAAGTCATTGTTCTAAAATTTCAAATCCTGAAGTGAATTGGGGGAGATTTTTAAGAGCAATGGTTTCCTTTAGACAGTTTTTTTTTTAAAAAAAAATCTAAACAGTTGTGGTTTAATTTTCAGAAGTGCCTGTAATGTGCCGAGTGAAACCTCCGCAAGGGACCTGGAGCCCCGTCAAGCCAAAATATTTCTTCAACCTTGAGACAATGAAATGCGAGGAATTTTTCCCTAAAAAACGTTCACGACACCCTAACATGTTTTCCAGTAAAAGATCCTGCACTGACGTCTGCAAGTTGGGGAGAAGTAATTATTTTTTCATACAAGCCATAGGCCTATTGAGCTTGATAGGTGGGGGAGGGATGAAATGTTCTCATGTATTTCCTAAACTTACTCTCCAAGGGACCAGGAGCTCTACAACAGCGGTTCTTGGTGAACCAGGTGATATTGTATTGAATCTAAATAAAACTGTAAACTCTGCCAATTTTTTTTTAAGCTGGGCATTATTGGTTATGAATTCTAAACATCACTATATTCTGCTCTTCAAAACACCCCCCCCCTTAATTAACTCCTTTCTTTCTTTTTTTGAAGGGGGTCCCTCCTTTTGCTCTAGTCCCAAGGATGTGGGACTCTGTTCAGCTTCACTGCGTCGCTTTTACTACAATATAGCGAGCAGAACTTGTGTGGCATTCATGTACACGGGATGCGGCGGGAATAATAACAACTTTCTTACAAAGAAAGACTGCATGAACGCCTGCAAGCATGGTAGGCTTCTCTCCTCTTGCTGTGATAGAGATTTACAGGGACTTGAGCAGTGTTTTAGCCAGATTGTGAAGGTACACAAATAAACCCTGTACTAGTAAGTCTGGGATGATTTAAAAAAAAAGTTTTTAAGTATCGCGCAGAGCTAATGCTGTCTTGGTCCCATGAAGTTCTTAAGGAGGCTTTTCATTATATCAGGGGTGAGGAAACGGTCCGTCTAAATGCTGCTGGACTACATCTCTTATCATTCCTGACCATCTGAGGCTGATGGGAGTTGGGAGTCCAAGAAGAAAATGGAAGGACAGATGTTTCCCACCTCTGCATTAAACCACCTTCTGTGAGTGCAGAAGCCGCAGGTAGTACCCATTCAGTTTGCTCCCTTTCCCCAAGTGGTTGTGGGACTGTCAAAGAAAATGAGAGGGACCGGAAGTGGGCAGTAGTTGCTGGAAGAGGGCAAGGCATGGGAAATGGCTGTACGCTCCAGAGTAAACTGTGCTGTTTGGAAGGGACTGCAGTGCAAAGGTGGGAATTGCCCAGACGCAGCAATAAAAGTGGCTTGTGAGAAACCCAGGCATAGCTTCTCTCTGGACCAGCTGCTCAACATACAACTGGGGCCTCTGGAGAGGCTCCTGCTTCCTCCCAACCAATCAAATAAAAGCAAAGGGCCATAGTCTATTGGTAAAGAACCTATCTTGTGCACAGGGGGCTTCAGGTTCAATACCTGGCGTCTCCAGGTAGGGCTGGGAGAGACCTCAGCCTGAAACCAAAGTCAGTGAAAATGGTGAAAATGTTGGGCTAGATGGACCAGCATTCTCACTCGGCATTAAGACAGTGGTGTGAGCAGATATGTTTCCACAGGGGTTGAGGAAGAAGAGAGGGGATGAGGGGGAGCCTGCCTAAGCATAAGGAAGTCAGTCCTAAAGAACTGGAAGGTAGTTAAATCCTGGCCTGCTTACTAAGCAGAATGACCTGCAAATAAAACATTTTCCATTTACAGTGGCACCTCGGGTTACATACGCTTCAGGTTACATAAACTTCAGGTTACAGACTCTGCTAACTCCGAAATAGTACTTAGAGTTAAGAACTTTGCTTCAGGATGAGAACAGAAATCGTGCTCCAGCAGCAGGAGGCCCCATTAGCTAAAGTGGTGCTTCAGGTTAAGAAGAGTTTCAGGTTAAGAACGGACCTCCGGAACGAATTAAGTACTTAACCTGAGGTACCACTGTATTTCCATAAGGGCAGGCATACTGAAACGTTCAATATATTATGCACATGTGCACATTATTTCCTTAAAACATGAAATCCTTGCTTGGAGAGGGGGATAAAATTAGGGGACACAACACAGTGTGAGGCACGCTCTATGCAGTTCCACACAGCCACTTGGAAAAGCTGGTGTTTTGCAATGTCTTTTTTTTTTAGGTGACCACCTCCAAAAAGTTTGAAGTGTGCTTACAAAGCGTCCTCCACTGCCCCTGCCTCCTTTTATCCCCTGCCCAAGGCCCAGGAATTTTAAGAAAGAGGCACTCCCCTTTCCCTGGCAGTCTGTTTCCCATCTGCACGCACTCTCATGTGTTAAGGCCAGGTAAGTGTCCACTGCTGCCTTCTGCTCCTCCCCAAGGAGAGTTCAAGGGCCTTATGAGAAGGTGGCACTTGCAGAGCTTAAGGTGAGCACAGGTCCTGCTTCCTGTGATCTGGGCTGTGCTTGACTCAGTCCTGCTTTGGGCATTTGAGAGGAGCTCTCACTTTCACCGCTGCTTGAATGCCCATGACACGCATATTAGAAACTGCAATTATCTGGTGCCTTGGGTTTTGCAGACCTGGAACGTTGCATGCTTTTTTCCCTTCTCTCTTTTTCTTCTTCTGGTACAAGTGAATGAAACAATTAAGTTACCTCCGATTGTGATTCAGTTTCTATTCTTTTCTTAGTTGGAAGAATGTAAGCAACGGTTGCAATATTGGGAAACACCATCTCATAAGGAGGAGAAGTCTACAAATCAAACAAATGCCACATACGTTCTTGCACCCGAAGGTCTCTAGACCAGAAGCATTATTTCAACATTGAGAACTTTAATTTGTGGGTGGATTTTGTTTTTGTTTATATGTAGCAATCTTAACAGCTCTTCTATATGATCAGTTCTGGAAATGTAGTAAGTCATCGTCACTGTTATCTGATCAGCCTTATGGACTGGCCTCCATATTCAAAGCATGGTGATCTGCTGAGGGAGATAACCCTGGTTTGTTGACCTTCATGCAGAGATTCTTGATGTGCAGGAGCAGGCTCAACACTCACTACTGAACAAGGATCTTTCTCTGTCACCTGCTGCATATTATTTTTCTTAAAGAAGACTACAAATAAATTGGTATTGTTGCTATCCATTCTTTCACTATGAACTTTTCAATAATTTTATTAATTTTATGAAGGGATTTGCCAGGAACTCCCAAGTGAATTGAAAGGGAATACTTGCGTGATTATTATTATTTATTAAATTTGTATACCACACTTTATCCAAAGATTACAGGACGGTTCACAACATAAAAATACAAAATAAGAACACTGCCTCCTGGGCTTCTTCGGGAGGAAGGGTGGGAAATGTTGTTTGTGGGAATGTAAAGGAAGGTAGGAGAGAATATATTCTTTTGATATTATCCCTCCTCACTCACGCTAGTGAGCAAACAGCAGAGCACATTCCCTTGCAGCTTATAGTGAAGCAGTTGATGACTCGTTGGAGTCTTTTAATTAAGCAACCCAGTCTGGCTTGTCCAGTCTGGATTGTTCCTGGTAAATGTCCTCTTTATTTCCCTCTTAAAATAACAATGACACAACACAGTCTTTTTGAAAATAACAATGAAGTTTTACTCACATTCAGTTCACAGCAGTAATCAGAAGGCAGGCTTTATCCTGTGGTTACAGTTACCACAGGTTACAGTTCTCTAACATTTGTAGAGAAAAGAAGTCTGAGCTACGCCTCAGACTTTCTACCTGTGGCTTCCATCTTCTGCAAGGATGAGCCATGTGCTGGCTAAGAGCCGGAAGAGGAAGTCCAAGAGAGAAGTATGAAAAGAAAAAAAGGGAAGATGGCTGCGAGGCCAGCCCTTTTACAGAGTCAGCTAGGGTCATGCCCATCTACCTGGTCACATACATACAAGAGCAGGGATGACAGGAAGTCCTCCCTGTCTGGAGCCACGTTCTTCTGTGTGTCCGTTCTAGGCAACAGGAAAATGTTGTACTTGACTGCTCTAGCAATACATCCCACATTGTTGCCATATGTCTGTCTTGAGAGACAAGGGAGTGTGCCTCCAGGAGTGAGGTCAAACCGTTGTGTTTGCAGCACCAAAGTGACCTTTCCAGGGCGCAAGCCTGGGCAATGTATATGGAGGTCCTGTGCTGCCTAGAAAAGACCCCCCCCTTCCCAGCCTTGCTGATGTGGTCCAAAGGAAAGCGGAGCAATATATTTGGCACCAGCTTGGCCACATAAGTTGCCAGAAGGAGGTGTACAAGGCGCCATCCAAGGACTCCGCTCCAGATTTGTGTAGGGTTTTCTTCTCCTGAAAACATCCCGCAAGGCAGTGGAGGTTCAGGGTCAAAGTGTTCACTCTCTTGGATGGGCTACCTTCCCAGGTTGATGAGCCCCATCTGCCCCTCACTTCCCTCTACAGCACTTGCAGAAACCGCCTTCTTGACCATTGAACTCGCTATTAGTCTCGTCTGCTCAATCCTGCAGAGCCTGTCTTCTCATACAAGGGAAGTCCTTAACTCATCAAGGTTTTGAGACCCATCAGCTACTCTCACCCAGGAGGAGTATGAAATGTCCCTCAGCAAAGGTACTAGCCCTCCCCTCACACCCCATACACCCATAGTGGGATATAAATAATAACACCTATTACCTATGGTCCTTCTTGGGGACGCAGGTGGCGCTGTGGGTTAAACCACAGAGCCTAGGACTTGCCGATCAGAAGGTAGGCGGTTCGAATCCCCGTGACAGGGTGAGCTCCCATCGCTCTGTCCCTGCTCCTGCCAACCTAGCAGTTCGAAAGCACATCAAAGTGCAAGTAGATAAATAGGTACCACTCTGGTGGGAAGATAAACGGCATTTCCGTGCAGAAGTGGCTTAGTCATGCTGGCCACTTGACCCAGAAGCTGTATGCCAGCTCCCTCGGCCAATAAAGCGAGATGAGCGCCGCAACCCCAGAGTCAGTCACGACAGGACCTAATGGTCAGGGGTCCCTTTACCTTTACCTTTATGGTCCTTCTACAATGTCATCTACAATGCCGAAAGAAGATGAAAGGACTTCCTTCTTCCAAGGTGTTTGTGCTGTGAGTCCTGGTCTGAAGATCCATGCCACTTATCACCTTGCTGAAACCAAGCAGGGCAGAATCTGGTCAGTACCTGGAAAGGTGACCTGAGAACACCTTGTCTATTGCTTTGGGTTCTATGATGATGAAAGGCAGGATATAAGAAGCTGTCTTTTACTGTGGTCAGGGTATTAAATCAGTGAGATGCCAATCTCTGGGATTTCCCCAATTCAAAGCATGTGCTCTACCACTTAGGTATGCCCCATAATATGCAGAGGCCCATATGGACTACACTGCACTGTCCAGGCCATTTCAACTCCTGCCCATTTTTGACTGGGCCTACAAAATGAAGATTGCAGTGAATAGGATTAATATATACAAATATTTCCCTTTCTGCTGAACAGTCCCAGTGGAGAATGCTTGACAGATATTGAGGATATTTCCTTCTTCTTTGAAGTTGTCTTCAGGATCTCTTACACAAAATACATTTTGAGGGGCCTTTATAAATGTGTATTCACCATGTTTTCTGTTTTGAAGCTGAGGAACAGTTATCTGCTCTTACTTCATGTTGTCCCTTTTCCTGGGTATTTTTGTACGTCTACCAACTATTAATTTGCCGATATGAGAACTGGTAAAATCACATCCTAACTTGTTAAGTGCAGCTGTAACTTATTTTCACTGTGAACTTGTGGGGAAAATGTGTTAATAAAACAACAGAAAGTGGGTTTTTCCTCTTTACAATTTACACATTATTTATATAGGTCTTGTTTTCCCTTAGTTAACTTATTCTGCAGCCTATGTGTGTACATGTGGCATACACATATTTTCACTGCACTTTTATCCACAAGATCTAGACTTATGCCTATGTTTACAGGTTTTGTTCAGTTATATTCAGTTTTCCCTTTGTTAACTTATTCTGCAAATCATGTGCGTTATGTGATACAGTAATGTTAGCCTCGGATGTAAACTCTGCATATGCAATCATGCCTATCCATCTCTTTCATTTCAAAGAAGAGGCCTAACCTATCCAATGTTTGTTATTTGTCCTTTTTAATGGGTGCAGCTCAGTTAAGACTTCATTTTAAAGTGAACCACAGCTCATCTGACAAAGGAACACGGTGTCAACTGATGTGGGCAAGCCTGCAACTTTCAACCCTTGATACCATGGCACTTTTATGAAATTCTTTTCCAAAGTTGGGATGTAACCACCTGGATTTCAGATGATCTGATTCTGAATGAAGATCCTGGTACTTTGTTGTTGTTGGAGAATGCAGTTATTACCGTATGTTCTTGTTCTGTACTTCTCAAGCCTAGCAACGCTAGTAACCCAACACTGCAGGGATCAGTGTATGAAACTGCCTTACCTTGAATCAGACAAGGTGAAATGTGGTTCAGGGCTATTGCAATGGAAACCATTTATTTCTGAATCTAAGGTAACCAGGGCAGCCAACCATCTCAGCTAATATTGCCCAACCAAGGGCTCACCCATACTTCCATTTGTGCCACAATATCTAGCAGGTCCATGATTTGTAGGCTCGGGTCCAGGTGTTTGTTTGTGTCCCACCACTTTCCCCAGGAAAACCTGCTGTTTATTGCTGAATCGGAGCAATGATGTCTATCAGGTTTTCTTCGGATTGTCATCCTGCTACTCCTTTGCAGGACAGTTACACAGAGGATTCCATAGCATCGCAGGATTGCACACTGTGTTCATCGTACTCAGTGTAGACCCATTGAAATGAATGACCGTGGCTTGGGTCCATTTATTTTAACGGATCTACTTTGAGCGGAACTTAGTTGGATACAATCTACAGAGCTACAAGGGATCTGAAGATCATAGAGCCCAAGTCTTGATCTGCAAGGCAGATCCCCACTCAAGTCTTGACCTGCAAGGCAGAAATCAACTGCAGCATTCACGACAGGCAGCCATCTTCCCACTGAAATTTGACTCAGGCAGACGTCCATCCTTTGTTTAAACACCTCCAGCAAAGTAGAGCCCACCACTTCTCAAAGCAGCCTGCTCCACCGTGTTAAGAACTCTTATCATTTGGAAATCTTCTTCTTTGCCCTTGCAACTGAAATTTGGCCCTGGTCAGCAAACAATTTGAATGGCTTTAAATGGAGATTAGGCAAAATCGTGGAAGATGCCTATGTTCTACTTCTTCTGTCAGAAACAGTATGATTCTGAATATCAGTTGCTGAGCATTGCAGGAGTGGAGAGTGTTGTTGCATTTAAGCCTTTGCTTGTGGGCTTCCCATAGCCATCTGGTTGGTCACAGTGAGAACAGGTTGCTGGGCTGGATGGGCCCCTCAAGCCTGACCCAAGCAGGTTGTCCTTATGTCCTTCTGGCAATTATTTAGGATTTGCTGTGCAAAGTTGCACAACAATTACACTGCAAAATCCAGTCCTACTCCTGCCAGTTAGAATGGGAATAGCTACTGAGCCTGTGAGGTGAAGCTTGCATTGAAACAGACTAACATATACAAATAATGACCTTACCTCCTGAGGTCTGAGTTTTCATAATAATCATTCCCCAGAAGGTCTAACTGTAAACAGCAGTAGGTTAATGGTCAATTTATTTTCATCAAACATCTAAGGAAGTAAAGTAATGGTCATTTTATATTCAAGGCAAAGCCATAAATCCCAGCAGCATTAGAGCTATTTCTACATTATGCATACTGAGGATGATTTAAAGGTTCAGCACAGGGGGGTGGTTTTAGTGACTAACTTCGATTTACTGAATGGCAACTAACCTCCCCCCTGTTGCAAATTATAAATACTGTTACATAATTATTAAAGTTACGCAGAACCAAAGCCACACATGATTAATAGGCTGTGTCAACCACAATTCAATCTTGCCTTCAGTCTGTTCTCAAGGATTTATAGTTACTTGAAAAAATATATAATTATCCCCTTCCCAAATTTAAAACATTTCATTCCTTTACGCCTTGCAAATTTAGATTTCAAACCAGCTTTGCCTTCTAGCAACAAAGCTGTGTTTGTTTGTTTCTTATGTTAGCCCTACAGACTCAGCTTGTGCTCTGAGAGAAATAGGCAGCACTCGTTGTCCCAATAAAATGCATTTTGCAGTATCCCGCATTAGCAGAGAGGAGCTAAAAGCTCTGGTTGGTGTAGGCTCAGCACATAAATACAGAGATGCTAGCTGAATGGGAGAGCATATAGAAATGAACAAACTGGAAGGGACCAAAGACGATAAGTTCCCTGCAATTGCAAACTCTTCAGGTTATGGATCTGATTTTTATTTTTATTCTTGGCTTATGTCACTTTGGAAAGCCATGTACACAAAAGACCCAATGTTAGTTAAAGCAAGCATATTCCACCCCATTCCTCAACATAAAGGGTTCACAGTGCCATTTACATATAAGAGAAAAAACCAAGACAGTGGCTACCCACAGGCTTACAGGACACGAAAGGGGAAAAGGGCAGGGGGAAGATGGAGAAAGCAAACTCTGGCATCAGCTCTTAAAGTTCAGTAGTCGCTCTGGAATGGAAGCACTTCAGGGATAGGAACCAAATGTAGTGGGTCTCTGAACGGAGCTGACAGAGTGGTCCTGCTTTCCATCTCTCCCCTTGCTGCAACCTGGTGGAATAGCTGCTGCCAGGTAACCCCACCTCTGGGACCCTTGGACTAAGTTTGGCTAAGATACCCTAAGAAGCGGCTGAACCTATAGAAAATTGGCAGACAGACAGAAGGACAAGCAAACAAACCATGCTCCAAAACAGACAGACAGACAGACAGACAGACAGACAGACAGACTAGGGTGGCATGCAACATTAAAACACAAAACACCATTCAAAACAATACAGAGCATTAAAGTGACTGGCTAATAAAATGACTAACAATTAAACTGCATAGGCCTTTTGGCATAAAATGTCTTCAAGAGACACCTGAAAGTCAATAGCGATGCTGCTGCCTCATCTCTGCTGTAAAATGGTTCCACTGCATGCAACCAGCAACATTAAATACCCAACTTCTAGTTGTAACATGGGTGGAAACCAGATGATCTCCACAATCAGGCAGCGATATAAGGGCTCAGGCTGTCCTTAAGGTATCCCGGAGCCATGTTCTTCAGGGCTTTGCATATCAACATAAGAATCTTGTATCCAATTTGAGTGCAAGCAGAGAATATTTTGGTGTGGCACAAGCCAAGAGTTCCTACTGTCTGACTGCAAATGAAGATCTAGAAATGCACAAAATATAGAAAGGGTAAATAACATCTGTCAGAGAAATAGCTACACCTTTCATGGGAAACAGCCCAGTGGCGTAGCGTGGGTTGTCAGCACCTGGGGCAAGGCAAGTAATTTGCGCCCCCTAACCCATGGATTTGCGCCCCCTAACCCTAACCCCCAGATGTTGCTCCCGGTGCGGTCGGCCCCCCCTGCACCCCCCCACGCTACGCCACTGAAACAGCCATGCCCAAGTTGCGGGAGAAGCGCAAGCCAACTTAGAGAGTCAGGCTAGTTCAGCATTGTCTGCATTGACGGGTTAGCAGTTCTCCAGGATTTGAGACAGGAGGCTCTCTCAGCTCTAGCTGGAGATGCCAGAGATCACACCTGGGACCTTTTGCATGCAAAGCAGGTGCTCTACCATTCAAATATGGTCCTTCCTCCTAAGGAAAGATTCCAAAATAGGATGAACATAAATAGTATACCAATAAAGTCCACGATAAACTATGAGGCAAAGGCCAACCTTCACAACGTGAATTCTGGTTGGTGATGTGAGCTATTTCAAAAGTATGTTTTATAAGAAAGTAGATGGTTAAGGGGATTGTCAGTAAATTGTGTGCATGCAAATGTCTAGGTTCCCAGTTCAGTTCAGGCCTATAGCAACAGAAATCATTTCCATCTGAATGTAACAATCAGCCTTTCAGCAGCAACAGTGCTAAATGAGATTAGAGGCAGATGTATTTCCCCCTGGTGCTTGGGGGAAAGGAAATTAGTACATTTGCTTCCTTTTAATAATCTCAGGAGAGGGATTGGAGGGGGTTGAGGGAGAACTGACATATCTGGCCCACTCCTCATCAGTCATCCGTTTGTTCTTTTAGAGACCAAGAAAACACGCTCAGACAGCTATGCTGTGTGGAAATGAGGCAAATGTACATAGAGCAAAGGATGTCAGCTGAAGAGGCTAGACAATAAGAACCTGATTTTTAGAAAGTTATATAATGGCAATTTAAAGAAAAGAAAAGAAAAGAAACAATAGCATTCTTAGTGAGATTTGATGTACAATCTGAAATCTCTCTGACATGCATATGAAAGGAGAACTTTGAAAGACAAATTGCTATTTTTACTTGCAACAATATCCTTAATTCTACATACTATGAAAGGATGAACAGGATGGAAGGGGTTGTTGTGTTGTTGTTTTTTTAAAAAAATAAAAATATAAAAAACACACCATTATTTACCACCCTTCCTTTCTTGATTTAAAGCCTTATCGATCCTTTGCACCAGCCCCTACTGCCATAGGAACATAGCAAGCTGCCTTATCCTCAGCCAGACCGTTGGTTCACTTATGATTCATATAGCTCAGCTGTTGTGCACACAGGTAATAATAATAATAATAATAATAATAATAATAATAATAATAATAATAATAATTCATTATTTATACCCCATCCCATCTGGCAGGGTTCCCCCAACCACTCTGGGCGGATCCCAATCAAATATTAAAAACACATTACAGCATTAAACATTAAAAAACTTCCCTAAACACAGACTGTACAGCCATACCTGTACAGCTCAACTATTTCATTTAATGTAATGTGTGAACATGTCTATCAGCACAGCTGGGATGCCTAGTGAGTTGCCAAGACTGCTATATTTGCACTCATTTAATCTGGTAATGTATCTGAATTTGTTAACTACTTAGGCCCATACTTGCTTAAGCTGTGCAATCTACTGCTATCTAGCTATGCATTATATTTACAGATAGGATTTGTTTAAATTTCATTTACATTTGGCTGGCTCTGCTTCAGGCAGCAAAATAGCCTGGTTTATGGCGGAAATGACTGGCAGAATCCAAGACCAGGGAGAAGAGTTGGTGGAAGAAGATTGGAAGAAATTTAAAGATTATCTACAGAAATATTGTAAAATTAATGAATGTTAGAAAGATGTTGGAATGAAGTTACATGGCTTTAGCAGAAATGCTATAAAGAATTAAGCACAATAGATTGTAAATGGATTAAAGGGAAAAATAAGGTTAGAATGTGTTAAGATAAATTATAGGGCAGAAAATTGAGGAAGATGGAAAGAATTTGCTGAAACAATCAATTGAAGTGGAATACAAAAAAGGGAGGTGCGAGGAGGTCGCTGAAACAAGTAAATGAAAGATAATAATATTGAAAGTATTGGATGTGTTTTTAATTGTTTTTGTCTTGTTTTGTTATGTATATAAAGTGTTTTTGTTTCTGTATTGTATTGTTTTGTTATGTTTAATTCTTTTTCTTTTCTTTTTGTAATTCTTAAATTCTTAATAAATATTATTTTTTTTAAAAAAAATAGCCTGGTTTAATACTGTCCCACTGTAGAGATTTAACTTACATAGACCTGGGCGTAGAGGTCTGAAGAAATCTACTAACTCACACCAACAAAGTTTGGCACTCCGGAAGACAAAAAAGCAGGGACAGTGGTTTACTGGCAGGATTTTTCGGGGGGGGGGGGAGCCATGGATTTTTAAAGTGTTATCCTACTACTTTGAATGTATAGTGCAAATAGGGCCTAGGTGAGGATAGGATGGCAACCTCAGACCTTATTTCTGTCTAAGGCAGGGATGGCCAAACTTGGCCCCCCAGCTGTTTGGGGACCACAACTCCCATCATCCCTAGCTAACAGGACCAGTGGTCAGGGATGATGGGAATTGTAGTCCCAAAGCTGCTGGAGGGACAGGTTTGGCCATCACTGGTCTAAGGGATTGAAATTTCTTGAGCTGTTGCTGCTTCAGATGTCTGCTTTCTCCTCCCACCCACCTGACAGACTGTCACTCGACTTTACTTTCTTAGACTGAGGTAAATGTTTTAAGTTCCTAACAAAACACGGAAGAAAAGGAAAGAAACAGGGAGGAATTAAAAATTATCAAAGGATGAAGAAGACTCAGCTGTGCCCATTAATATTAAATGCTGCTTTTAAAGGTTAATGGGATTATTATAAGAACTGCTAGCTGCTGAGGGAGAAAAGGCCAGGAAAATTAGTGACCCGAGCGAGGAGGTGCAGAACTTGAGAGATAATGAGTTATTGGATGAGGTAAAGGAAACCATGACTGCTTTCAAAAGTAGAGAAACAGATAGACTTCGAGAAACAAGAAAAGAAGTGAACCTATAAAAGTGAATGTGGAAGAGTAGATGACTTCATGTTGATAAAGCCACCCAAGCTGTAGTTAACCACGATGAAATACAGTGGTACCTCGGGTTAAGTACTTAATTTGTTCCGGAGGTCCGTTCTTAACCTGAAACTGTTCTTAACCTGAAGCACCACTTTAGCTAATGGAGCCTCCTCCTGCTGCTGCTGCGCCGCCGGAGCACGATTTCTGTTCTCAAACTGAAGCAAAGTTCTTAACCTGAAGCACTATTTCTGGGTTAGCGGAGTATGTGACCTGAAGCGTTTGTAACATGAGGTACCACTGTAAAAACATTCAGTCATCATAAGGGGGGGGGGGAGAAATTGATTACAGTGCGAGATGAAGGCTTCACAGTAATATTGAAATTTCACATCAGTGTCCTAGGGCTAAGAATTCTAGGTAAACGCGACTAGGCCAGAACTCCAGAAAGCAGCCTGCTTAGCTTTGATTCAAGCTCTCAAAGCTACCAGGAAGAAAAGCAAACCGGATTCCAGACAGCAGGAACGGACAGGCAACTAAATGAACAAGAGAAGATACATTTGCATGAGCTGTGTAGCTGTTTTTTTGTCTGTGAAGTCTTCCTTGCGATGAATGTTACAGAGCCATGACAAAATGACAAGCCAATCATAGGAGATGTCAAAACTGTTAAGATAACGGCTTTTCTACACAAATGTTCAGAAAATGCCATTTCCTCAGAACTCAGGCACGCAAATGTCTTTGCTTGTTGGAACTGCTGACAAAAAGTAAAATAAAGTAACAGTCTACAAAAATTCAGACAGATTATCATTGCACTGCATTTGATCAGGACAACCGTTTGTGCCCTGAACGTACAAAAGGGCTCAGGAACAATTCTTGGAACATGCTGCTGCCCATCTAACACTCAGACATCCTTTATTTAGATTCCGGGTCACTTTTTTTCAGTTCACAGCATGCTGCTGACAAAAATGACTAGACCAAAGGTAAGGGAAAAATCAATATTTCATTATAAAATCATCACAGCATTTAGCGTTCTAATAAGTTACTTCCTTGCCTGGTCTACCCACAAATCCAGGATTTCCTTGTTTGCTTAGGGCGTTGGGGTCAGGAGGCAGAATGATAGAAGCGTGACATTTTAGCTAGGCAAAGATGGCTGGTTCAATAGCTTGGCCATAACAATTACTCAGTAATGGTACCTACTCTTTTGTGCGGTGGAGTCAGTCCCTCAGACGTCAAATGTTCAATCATAGACACAGACCCAGCAAACATCCCTTGTGCAATCCAATCTGCAGGTCAAGTTGATCTGGTTGATGTGCTCCTGTTCTTGTTGCTGTCCTTTTTTGAACCGGCTGGTTTTATATACAGTTTTCAAAAACATTTTATACAATTGTTTCCAACTGCACTGTATTCTGTTTGCTGTTAGCTGCCAGGGCCACTAATGTGTGGAAAGGTAGGACGTAACTTTACATCAAAGGTGGAGAATCTGTAGCCCTCCAGATGTTGTTGGACTCCCATCAGCCCCCAGCCAGCATGGCCTATGGTCAGGGGTGATGAGATTTATAGCCCAGCAAAATACGGAAGACCACGGATTTCCTTACCACCAGCCTGCCTTAAACAACCAAAATACATATTCAGTTGCACCTACCAACATAGATCACCAGTCTGACTATAAACTATTACTATTCAATTTGGCATTGATATAAAGTAATCTATTCATAAGCGTCAAGTGCTTATCTGTTTTGCAGTTGCTCCCAAACTATCCAACTGATCTCTGTCAAGGTGTCACTTGCAATCTCAAAACCTGAGGGACTACTTGCAGTTGGGAAAGCAAAAGGGAAACACACAGAAATGTGTGGGATGAATGAATGATGAATAGAAAGGCACATAAAATCAGAATGAATGTTCACTCTTGTATAACCGCCCTGCAAACAAATGCTTAGTAAAGTCTGGGCATAGACTAACCTTTGTGTCAGCTTCGTGCAAGCAAATCAGGGACGGAAGTTGAATTAACATGTCAACTAGAGTAGTGTTTACCGTATTTTTCGCTCCATAGGGAGCACTGGACTATAGGGCACACCTAGTTTTTAGGGGGGGAAATAAAGAAAAATCCTGCTGGCTGTCTTGACTTCCTTCGGAAGCGCGTGGGGGGGGGGACTCCCGCTGCACTCCTAAGGCTTGCGGATAGCTGCCTGAAGCCCGGGGAGCGCAGCGGGAGTTGGCGCTGCGCTCCCCGGGCTTCAGGCTTCAGGCTGCTATCTGCAAGCCTTTCGAGTGCGGCAGTAACTCCTGCTGCGCTCCAAAGGCTTGCGGATAGCTGCCTGAAGCCTGGAGAGCGAGAGGGGTCAGTGCGCACCAACCCCTCTTGCTCTCCAGGCTTCAGTGAAAGCAACGCGAAGCCTCTGGAGCGCAGAGGGAATGCTCCCTCTGTGTTTCGGAGGCTTCCTGTTGCTATCACTGAAGCCAAGGATCCTGCATTCGCTCCATAGGACGCACACACATTTCCCCTTCATTTTTCGAGGGGGGAAAGTGTGTCCTATAGGGCGAAAAACACGGTATTTTTATTTGTCTGTAGGGAAGTTAGGTGGTGTTGCATCAAAGCAAGTATTATCCCATACTTTCCAATGCATTTGGCTTCGTTTTCATTACTGTAAAAAGTCCAGTCTTTGGGGAAATGGCATATGTTGTGCAACAGCTCCTAACAAACTAAAATTGTGCAGCTTGAATTTGTTGGTACGTGACTGAATCCAGTTCGAAGATACTGACCCTCTGGAAGCACCAACAGTCTATTTAGAAGCAACTTCTACTGAAGTCAACCAGGAAAGTGGGATTTGGATCGCAGCCAAATGTTGAATTGATCTGGACAACAACAACAACAAAGTGCTCCCTTTTCAGAAGGGCAAGCCACTGTTTTTTAAACAATGCATGACGAAGGACTGAAGGTTAGCCTCTATTTGTCAAGCAGCTGTCACCATGGGCTGCAGTTAGTGGGTTCCTTCTTGGCTATGGTCTCTGAGGTGTGCTAAACATCAAGCCAACAACTTCATCACTGCATAGCTGTCAAGCGTCCCTTATTTGAAGGGACAGTCCTTTATTCCAGCGCCATGTCCCGCTCCTGTCCCTTATTGATGGATGTCCCTTAAATGTCCCTTAAATGATGTCCCTTAAATTTCAAAGGAAGCAGCTCCTCTCCCTCCCTCCCTGCCGACCAGGGAGGAGGGAGGCTCCAACTGTGTTGCTTGGCTGTGTTGCTCACACAATAAGAAGTCTAAGAACGACTGGGGGGGGTGGAGCTTGCATGCCTTGTGCTGATCAAATCGGCTGCGTTCCCTGGGGACTCGCCTTTGCTCAGCGCTTCCCAGTGGAGAGGCGACGGTGGTTTTCCTTGAGGCTTTGTTTGGCTGCTGGCTGGGTGTTCTGCCTTTGGCTCAGAGGGTCTCAGAAGTTGAACATACCTGTGCTGAGTGCTCGGATCGGAATCGGATGCATACGTCATCAATGGCCCACTCACCCTTGCCGGTGAGAAGGTGCGTCTGGAGCGGGGGCACATGGTGGGGGGGAAAGGAAAGGAGATCTCATGGGAGGGGGGGCTTTTGAATTTGTTTTGGAGGCTCCTTCGATTGACTTATGGGGAAAAAGAAAGGAGCTGGTTGACTAAAATGGTGGGTGACTGACGATCTGGTGGCGAGGGGGGGAGGCTGTGTGTGTGTGGTGAGTTAATGCAAGCTGAGGGGGGTTTTGAATGCTGGACGCCTTTTTGTTGCACGTGCTGCTGCAAACTTTGCAGTGCAAAGCCAGGCCGGGGAGCCATCTTAAGTTGAGACTGCATAGGCCTTGTGGTGCATGTGATTCAGATTCTATTCAGTTGTTACAAAGTTGGTTGGACAGTGTTCTCGAAGCTACCAGCATGAGTTTGACCAGACTGCAGGAGGACAGGAAGACTGGAGTGCCTGGAACAGGTGAGGCTGCAGGTCCCTTATTTTGGCTGCTGATCCCTTCTTTTCAAGGCTGCTGGTCCCTTATTTTCAAATCTGTAAGTTGACAGCTATGCATCACTGTCTCTGAACTTCCTCTGAAATATCATCTCAAATAAATATCACCGGTGGGCAACAAGCATTCATTCACCCAGATAAGGTTTTGCACATTGGCAGCTGTACAGTTAGCCTCCCTCTTCACATGGCAGGTGTTTTGGCAGCCCCATGGCAGGAATGGGGAGCTTTAGTCGGTCGTCAAGGGCCACTGCCGCTGTGACACAGCATGTCGGGGATAGCCAATGTGGTTTCCTCCAGGAGCAGATGCTGGCCCCACCAACCTCAGCCTACCTTTAGCTAGCAGAGATGTCCCTCTGCCCAGTCCTACCATCTTCCACCAGTGTCCTGCCAGCTGTCACCTGTGAAGTTGCACCAGCAACACTCTGCAGGAGTAGAAGTCCCACTTGTGCCTGCCTGTGTGGACAGGTGGAAGTGCCCCTAGTAGGATTCTCACTGCTGGTGGCCAGCTGGAGGAAAGCTGAAAAACAGGGCTTTCTGGTGTGAGGGGTAGAGCTGAGTTCATCTGGAACATGTTTGATCCAGAGCTGGTGACGGCGCCATCAAGTGACGACATCAGGCCACATCTGGACCTGACTGTTGCTTCAGCTCCAGGCTGGCACAGCAATCTGCCTGCCTGCCCTCCAAGCTTCTGCTCCAGCCACTGTGCATGGCATGGCTGTAGATCAGGGGTAGGCAACCTAAGGCCCGTGGGCATTCTCAATCTGGCCCACAGGCGGTCTGGGAATCAGCATGTTTTTACATGAGTAGAATGTGTCCTTTTATTTAAAATGCATCTCTGGGTTATTTGTGGGGCATAGGAATTTGTTCATCCCCCCCCCCCAAAAAATAGTCTGGCCCACCACATGGTCTGAGGGATGGTGGACCGGCCTAAGGCTGAAAAATGTTGCTGACTGTAGATGTAGCAGTGTCCCCAACACTCTGGAAAGCCCTGCCAGGCTGGGGTAGAGGAAGGTGAGCAGCAAGGAACAAGCAAATACCCAGCAGTATAAACTAGCCAGCTTGCATTTTTCTTGTAATGCCCTCTGGCGTAACTAGATTTTTACGGCCCACCCAAAGGCAAGGTGGGGAAACTTCTCTTATGACAGAGAATTCCAGAGATGTGGCACTGTGACCAGAAGTCCGCATCTCATGCATCTACCTGCCAGCCACACCTCAGTAGCTTTATCTCACTTAGGAACTGTCAATAGACCAGTCCTGCTTTGTTCTCTGCCTCACCCCCAATGGTATGGTAGAAAACTCCAAGCTCTAACCAGAAGCTGAGTCGTGCCATTTGATGGCCACCTCACTAGTAATCTATACTGTACTATACTGTACCTTACTAGTAATCTATACTGTACTATAGATTACTATACTAGTAATCTATGCTGGTCATACGTTATACAGAACCAAGTCACAAACACTAAAGATAATAAAACGAAATTAAACAAAGACCAATTCACTACACAATTTCTAAAACCACTGCTCTTTTACTTACTCTGGAGACTTGAGAGTAAGCAGATTTGGAGTTCCCTGGAGAAACTTGACTCTGCAAAACAATCTACCCCATTCTCATTTTCTCCAGTACCACAAGAATTCATTGTCTAAAAATAGGTAACTATGACAAACGAGACAAGTTAAATAGTTATAGCTAAAGCAAAGTATATGAAGTCTAGCAATATTTATACAAGTCGTCATACTTTTGAACAGAAGATCTCGTTTCCCCTGAGCGGTTACGAAGACGCAATTTACCTAAACTGTCACCGAAGCTTGATTCATTAACTAGGGGATAAAGACGTGAAACATTACAGAACTTCAGTCACAATTTATAACAAAAGGAATTCATCACTTCTGCCAACAACTACCTCAAAGATAGATCCCTGATGCCTTTTAATAGCTGCTTGGGAAGGAGAAAGTCCACACAGGTTTGTTTGTTTTTAAAAAGATCAAAGTTCTGATTCATTGGGACAAGTTGTCCATTCAAATCCATCCCCTGCAATTGTGTTGACAGCATGTTGATCCCACACTGATTCCTGCTAGCCCCCAGGATGACTCACTTGGCAATGGGGTTGAACATGGTGAAGGAGGTTGCTATTCTGTTGCACCTATTGGAGTAAGACATTCCTTGCTTACCCATCGGAAGGCTGCTCACATATGATTTCTCAGAGCCAGCCCTACCGTTAGACAGAGACAGTCTGTCTGTCTCGGGTGATGGATGCTGGAGGTGGGTGGTAGGGAGAGCAACAGCAAGGTGTGGGTGGACAGACAAGTGTGTTCCACATTGCCTTGCCTGCAGCCTCGAGCCTACTGCTCTCAGGTGTGGTATAGAATATGGTCCAAATGAGGAGATTTCACCCCTCCCATATCAAGAATCTGCTGATGTTCTCTGCTGATTCTCCAGAGAGGAGGGGCGGTTTTCTGCTCTCTACTTATTCCGCTCCAGCCTCACATCAAAGTGTCGGAGAGAGAGAGACTGAGTGTTAGAGAGAGATTGTGTGTATAGATAAGGTTGCTGCTAAGAGCAGCTGCAGACACTCAGTGCAGTTCAGCATTTTCGTTTAGACCTCATTTAGCTCTGTATATAGTTGTGTATTATAGTTGTAGATAGAATAAAGAAGATATTCTACAGAGCTGCTCTCCGAGTCGTTTATGCTCTGCTATACTCTGCTATACTCTGCTGTGTGATGACTGTGTTCTTGTGGAAGTGAATCCGGTGCTCACAACTCTAAGCTGTGAGTCCACAGCACTTTGACCTGTTCCTGTGCAGAAGGTGGTCTCTGGAAGTGCTACCCAGCTTGCCTAGCCCAGTCGGGGCTGAGTGGATGAGTCCAGTTGGTGACGCTGGCTCAAGGGCGGTGCTGACATCCAAATGCCTTTCTGGTTGTCTTCGGTATACAGAATGAGAAGGAGCATCCTGCCTTTTGTAACAGGCAGCATAATGTTTGGGCCAACCCTATCTTAGATACACTTAGAAAGGAAACTATTTGCTCATTCTGAAAATTTCTAAGCAGGAGGAAGGTTTAAATTATGCACAAGCTTCTTCTGAAAGACATTTTGGGCCTTTGGAAAGCTATAGTTTCTTTCATAGCTCTCAACCTTTATCTGTGAGATATTTCCTCTTTTTGTCTGTGTTCTCAGAATATTTGACTTGTGAAGTATTTCTACTGTTCCAGCTCTGGGATATATAGAATTGGTGGAAATAATTATGCTTTTGGTACAGGGAATTGAAAACCCTTTGCTACAATGTATTAATTAATTATTATTATTATTATTACTACTTCTTTAAAAAAACATTTTTATTGGGTTTTCAAAGGTTTTTCACAGCTTGTAGAATTGCTGATGTATCTGCAAGATTCCCGAAGAGACCATAACAATAAAATAATAAAAATGAGATAGAACAAAAACTTCTGTGTAACTGTGCTGCACATCTACCAGGGGTCAAGACAAGCACAGGAAAAAGATGCATGTTTGCTGTCAGTAAAATGTCTAAAGATCATTGAGATCACAGTTAGGACCATAAGTGGTTTGAGGAAGAAGTCAGACCAGAATGATTTATTTAACTCCGGTGCTTCAGCAAATCCACATTGCTGACAAACAAAGGTGTTGAGAGGATACCATGTACCCACAAACAAGTCCTTAGCTCCCTTGTGCCCTCTGTTCACCTCTGCTACTTTTTCTGCCAAAGCTCTGTCCTCTATGTTTGCCCACCAGCCTTGTACAGAAAATGGAGTTTTGTCAACACCACAGCTTGGCTATTTGCAGACCATTCGCTGCCATCAGTAGAGCTATTAAGCTTTTGTATAACACGGCTCATAGTTGCAGGGTGTGTCAATAATAAACCAAAACCCAGGTCCATCCGAATTAACTGATGAACTAATGACAAGTTTTCTTGGAATAATCTGCCAAAATGCCTTGACTACCAGGTGTTAGGCAAATGCTTATAAATTTGACTTAGTTTGACTGGCATGCAGTACCACCAGGAATTAACTTTTAGCATTGACTCTCTAGTACTAGCTGAAACTGCTTTCACCTGAGGTAGCCTTATTGCCTTTGGGTTTTCCATCCCCCGCCCTTGAGGCCCAGAATGCCTTTAGTCCAGGATTTAGTAACAAACATATGGATAACTGGAGGCTACAGCGCCTGCTCACCAGCCCCACCTACCACTTGTCCTTCCCCCACATCTGGCCACCCTCTAACCTATCCCCCCACAGCTCACCCCAAGCCCCTCAGGCCACCTGGTGGACCACCTTTTTGACCACTAGCTGGCAAGTTATCCTGCACTAGAGAACTGCTCTGCACCTAGAGTCCAAGCAGTATTATTTTTATCCTTGCAGGTCCTTGCATCCCACAGTGTGGAAGAAACAGAAATCTAAAAATTAGCCTTCATTTCATTTTGCTAGAATTGCCAAAATGGGTGGTAAACTTAGGAGGGGGAAGTTTCATTTATGAAAGTGTTTTGCTGTTTTCATGTGCCAAGTTGCAAGTAGAATGTGTTGCTATTATTATCCAGATCTTAGCCCCCTGCAAAGGCCATCACACTTAGCTTTCAGTTTGAATGTAGATTTAATTTCTACAGAGTAATTATGAGTAATAGGTTACGTATTCAGGAATAGCTTTGATGTATTTCATACAATGGTCAACAAAGCTGTCATTTGGCTGTGAATCACATTCCTGATTCATATGATTAATAGATAATCCTTCACACCTTTCTTCTTACTCTCTGGGGGATCTTATTTTAGAAATAGTTACATGGGGAGAAGAAATATGTTTTCATAATAACTACATATAAGAAAACAGCAAAGAATCATGCAGTTCTCTCTATTTGCAGATATAAAGCTAGAAAAAGGAATTTTGGCGTTGCTCATGATCCAGATTTAATGCCAACATTTGCAATTCTTACACATTCTTGAACAAAATGGACCGAGCTATGTGAGGAACCTAGGAAGGTGAGTCAGACCATTGTTCTACACTATTGGCATTGTCTACACCAGTGTTTCCCAACCTTGTGCCTCCAGCTGTTTTTGGACTACAATTCCCATCATCCCTTGCCACTGGTCTTGCTAGTCAGGGATGATGGGAGTTGTAGTTCAAAAACAGCTGGAGGCACAAGGTTGGGAAACACTGGTCTACACCAAGTGGCTAAAGGGACGCAGGTGGTGCTGTGGGTTAAACCACAGAGCCTACGACTTGCCAATCAGAAGGTCAGCGGTTCGAATCCCTGCGATGGGGTGAGCTCCCATTGTTCAGTCCCTGCTCCTGCCAACCTAGCAGTTCAAAAGCACGTCAAAGTGCAAGTAGATAAATAGGTACCACTCTGGCGGGAAGGTAAACGGTGTTTCCGTGTGCTGCTCTGGTTCGCCAGAAGCAGCTTAGTCATGCTGGTCACATGACTCAGAAGCTGTACGCCGGCTCCCTCGGCCAATAAAGCGAGATGAGCGCCACAACCCCAGAGTCAGCCACGACTGGACCTAATGGTCAGGGGTCCCTTTACCTTTACACCAAGTGGCAGTGGTTCTCCAGGATAGCAAGCAGGAATCTCTCCCAGCCCTACCTGGAGAGGCCATGGTTTGAACCTGCAAAGCAGATTCCCTGCCACTGAGATATGGCCCTTCCCCACAAAGTCACTTTTGATCAGGATGCAGCCTGAACTGAGCCATGGTTTGGCTTAGTATGTCATCTGGATCCTGGTTCATGGTTCCAACAAACTACAAGCTGTAACCATGATTTGTCCTACACGCTATTTGGGGGCTCTGGCATTCCCCCACCCCACCCCTGTGAACCCCACAAGTTTGCACCCAGGGGCCATAGTTCAACAATCAGGAGTTTACTGATAGGAAAAGTTGCACCTGTGTATTCAAAGGTAAGTCACTATGAATTCAATGAGTATTATTCCCATGTAAGTGTGCATGGGGATAATACTCATTATTGCAGCCTAAAAGAGGCCTTGCAGCCAATAAAATACCAGCAGGAACATATATATAACATTTGCAAATGGCAAAGACAACATAAAGGTTCCCACGTGATGACCTAAAATTACAATAGCCTTTCGAGACAAAGCCTTTCTTACAAGTCTCCCTTGGGTGGAAGTTCAGCTGAGACACCATTAAACAGATCCAGGTGGAGGCTGTGATTAATCCCTCAGCCTTCACTGCTCACAAACTTGGAATCTTCCTATTAAACCAGTGTGTTCTCACTACTTTTGGGTCTCACCTGCAGCTACCTGGCCAGCTCTCTTCTCAGATAATCTTTCTCCCAGATCCCTATTCCCACCCACCCTTTCCTATGACTTTTATGACCTCTGTTTTTGAAGTGGCTATTTTTCTTGTTTCTCTATTGAAAATCCATCCCATTACCCATATCCATCAGACAATGGCATATCTTCAAAGAACAACAACAGGCTAAGAAAGCATCGCTTCCCACCCTCTAATCTGCACTCGCTACCTTTAATCAGATCATGAAAAATAAGATAGCTGAAGTGAGAATCTGGGGGAGAAACTTGAAAGAAATGTGTGCACTGCAAGGAAGGAAACTGCAGCATGCTAGCCGTATAAGGTCCAAGGTCTTCTTGCACCAAGAGTCTTAGTAAAGGCCTTAAATTGGATTTTGCAATCCACCTCCCTGCTGTTTTTAATAATAGCAATATCTAGCATGTATATATTGATTTTGAATGTGCAGAGCACTTCACACACTTCCTCTTGTAATTCTTAGCAGCAAAGATCACATATCCATCCGAAACTCTAGCAGGTTATGCCAAGCATCACATTCCTTGCCTCGGTCTAACCTTTAATCAGTTTGTAAAAATGATGGCAGCGAATGTGAAGATGGTGGGGCAGGCAGGATCTGAAAGAAAAATGTAGATTGTGGTTGAGAGAATAATGGAAGGCTACTTCTGTGAGGCTGGGCGCCTTGGAGGTGTAAAGGGGACATAGCTCAGGGGGTAAAGCATATGGCTTGCATGCAGGAGGCTTCAAGTTCAATTCCTGGCATCACCAGATAAAATGGCTCAGGCAGGAGGTGATACAAAAGATCTCCAGCTAAGACCTTAAATTTTAAAATTAAATTTAGGCACATTTTTTAAACTACTCCCCCAGCTCCCGCACTGTGATGCCACAATGCCAAAAGGTTTTTTGGCCACTGACTACTTCCATTCATATCCCACTGTGATAGTGTCACTTGAGGGGGGGCCCTCAATTTTGAAAAAAGTTTTAAAATAATTATATTTGCTACCACTCCCATGCATTCCCTGCTGTGATGCCAAAAGGTTTGTAGCCCTCCCTCAAAAATCATTTAAAAAATAATAATCAAAATTGGCCACACCCACTTTTACGTTTCAGCTACACCCACTTTGACATGTGATCTGCCTGGTTGGCATTGGGCCAATGCTATCCTTGGCCTAAAAAATGTTAGCTATTTTACATTTTACAAAATCCTTCCTTCGTGCTGTAAAAATAATCCTGTCCCAGCTTCTGAGGTACCTGCATCTTTCAACCTGTGGGACAGAAAGGAGGTTGGGAAGAATTTTTATAGATAAATGGCAGAAAGGAAAAGAGTGATGAAAGAGAATATATAAAGACTAGATTAATAATGATAGGTACATTCACTATAAGAATAAAATCATACAATGGGAATTGACAGAAAGTCCAAAGTCTTTATGATATTTTTGTTAATCATCTTGGCTAATAATTTTTGTTAATAATCGCATAAAAAGCAGCATAAATACAGCTGAAGCTTAAGGTTCATAATTATGTAAGAGAAAATAAGTTTATGGGTTTTTTCTTTTTTTGTGTACACGATTGAAATTTCAATTTACTTTAAGAGATGTACTATATATATGTAATGTATTGTAAGACTATTAATAAAGCTTGTTACAAAAAAAGAGAGGAAAAGAGTGATGAAACCCCTTTGCTCATGCTGGTTTTTTATGTTAATTTGCTGCTTCTGTGGCTGCATTTTGTAGAAATTAATTACCGTATTTTTCGCTCTATAAGATGCACCAGACCACAAGATGCACCTAGTTTTTGGAGGAGGAAAGCAAGAAAAAAAATATTCTGAATCTCAGAAGCCAGAACAAGAGGGATTGCTGCATAGCGAAAGCAGCAATCCCTCTTGCTGTTCTGGCTTCTGGGATAGCTGCGCAGCCTGCATTCACTCCATAAGACACACACACATTTCCCCTTACTTTTTAGGAGGGAAAAAGTGAGTCTTATAGAGCAAAAAATACGGTAACAGGGACCTGGTTATAGACTGCTGCATATATCTTGACCCTTAACTGATCCCTGCAACTCAGTTTACTGGAAGTAGTTGTGTGGTGCCTCAGAGCTGTCCATGGCAAAGAGAGTCTTCCTGCTGCCTTGGGGTGGCGAACCTGGGGTGCTCTGGATGTTGTTGGACTCCAACTCCCAGCCACCCCAACAATATGGCCACTGACCAGTGATGATGGGAGCTGGAGTCCCAAAATCTGGACGATCCCAGTCAGCAACAGTGATACAGGGACGCTAGTCGCTAGCAGAGCAGCTGATTGGAGATGCTGTTGTGGCTGCACAAAATGACCCACATTTTGTGGAATAATGTAGTTAAGGATGCTTTTTGAGTTGAACTTCAAATCAATTGAGTTATCGTTTCATCATTCACTCTCCATGTCCTCAGGCGAAATCACCATTCACTTCCGGACAAGATCTGGCTGGTGGGGACAACTGGTTCAGAGGGGCAGCATGGTGGAAAGGGTTATACTGGACAATTTTTCCTAACATAAATTGACCCATCCTTTGGAATCTGCTAGGGAAAAGTAATAGGTGCAAGGATTCCTGCCCTAGACAGCTGAGACAGAGCAACTTGCATCAGGGAACATCAATATTGTGGTCCCAATCATAATTGGCATGCCCCTTGTCTCCACTTAAATAATGTATTTAAGGAAATAACAGTTGATCATTGTTCTTTGATTTTAAGGTGTCCCTCCACTTACACGGGCCCCACACATAAGAGAAATTGTGCAAAATGGAGAGCGCCCTCTAAACAACTTCTTAAAATCCTCTAAATGCCCATTTTTCTCTTGCTCTTCAGCTCTCTCTCTCTCCTGCTCTCTCTCCCCAGTCCAGGCCAAAATATCTAGAGTTGATGCTCTGGGGCTGCCTGAAAGCTGGAGAATGCGATCCTGTGAGCCAAGGCAAGGAGGCTGAGCAGCCTAAACAAAGCCCCCCTGAGCCTCCTGGTCTCTTCAGGGCTCCCTCTGCCCTCACTGACATACTCTTCAGATTCCAGGGAGGGTCTCCTCATGAACCATGAGGACTCACCAGCTCTCTCCCGCCATTTCCAGATATGAATTAAATTATTTTTTCCCTGGTGCCATGCATATACACAGTCACAAGTAGAGCATGCGTAAGGGTGTGTGGGTTTGTATCTAGTTTGGCTGTAAGGAAGCGTGTTCTTTTAAAGTAGGGCCATATTGTGTTTTGTTCCAGTTTTACTTTGAGGGTTTTTCTTTTCGGCGTTGACAGGATCCTCAGGGGCTGCATCGCATATTAATAAATACGGTACCGTTCCCAAGCCCTTTGGTTTATAATGAAATTGTCTCAGTGCCTCTTTTCAGATCTTGAAGAGAGAGAGAGAGAGAGAATGACTGAGATCTAAGAAATGCTGCATTAAATCCCTTAAAGAATACACATAAATTTGTCAATCCAAAAGCACCGCTGGGTTTTATGAATGCCACCTCTTAACAGTAACTGTTGTTTTTATAGACAGAGTCAAAATAAGCTCCCGTGTCACGCTATTTTTCATTTTTGAAATGGAAATGGAAAGCCTGGCTGCAAATTCCTCACACTGTTATGTCTCCGGAGCTAAGCAAATAAACTGACACGGTGTTCTTAAGGTTCAGTGAATAAAAATATTTTAAAAATACGTGTCCAGTATTTGAAGGCCATACTACACACTTTTAGTACTTTTCTTTTAATTAACTGCAGATGCAGGGTATGGGACTGTTATTAGGACCACAGCACTTAGGTAGAGAGAGTTTATACCTCTCCTCCTGAGCCATTACTGGGATAAAAATTTATTTCCCTCACCCTTTGTGGCCATGATACTTAGAAAATAATTCTGGTGGTTGTAATGGGAACTATTATTTTAAGGCCAAAGAGGTTCAGTGAGAGGGGGATTCATCCCATTTACAACAGGGGAAGGAATAAATATTATAAAGCTCTCACCAGCCCCTTATACTGCTGTCCTAATAAAAACCGCCACCCACACCTGTAATTAATTAAAGCAAAAACCAATGCATTGCTGCATGTTGCACATTTAGCATAACACATAGCTTGGCCCTTGGTGCTGGATCTTTCGTGGCACGTAGGTTTGGATCATATTACTACTGCCTAGCTAAAACAACAAATCTTATACCAGACCACATCACCTCTAAATCTTCAGCTTTTGTTTTGTTTATGCAATTTACGTAGGCTGCTCAGTACACTGTTATCTGAATAGCTCACAAGGCTAACATTAAAATGCAATTAACATCAAATAACAAATTGCTTAAGAATTAGAAGCCAAAGGAGAAATGAAACCAGTTTCCCTGGCTAACTGAAGGTGTATGGCAATGAACAAGTAATGCAATTGTCGAAATAACCACACATGCATTTGGCATCAAGATTCCAAATAGTATTTTCTGGTGATGGGCAGAGACATGTTTTCAGCTACCTGCACATGTGTGTGCTTGTCTGTCTGTCTGTCATCATGAGGTCTAGAATTGCAAATAAAACGTGAAAGGGGAGTTTCCTATTATGTGCCTAGTAAGAATTGGCAATGTCAGGAAAACAGCTATAATGAAACCTGGGTTATCCAGCTCCTGTGTATTCTGTATGTGCACACCTAGAAACAAAGTTTTTAAGCATTATCTCATTATAAGGGTTTTCAGAACTGTTGCATTTTGTGGGAAGCCTCTTCTTCCTCATGCAAATCAGCGGTGTATTTGTCATCCTTAGAGGCTTTCTTGCCTGAGATCTCATCTGACTCATCACATTTGCAGCTTGCGGCTTGGGATCTAGAGAGTTCGCATCCTCTTTAAATTCCAGTTTGGCAAGACGTTTTCTTTGCTCTGAGGCGATGTAGCCCTGCAGTCTCCAAAGAGGCATTTCAAATGCCTCCTTGACAGCACGAAGCTCATAAGCATCAAAAGGCCACGGGGTCCTTCCTTTAGGGCAGACTCGCTGCACCGTTCCAGCCATCATTTCCAGGGACACTGTCAGCAGTTATGCAACCATGAACTGAAGCCAACAGCAGAGGAAAACAGGCAAACCCCCATATTATATTTTATAAAAGGTAACGAGTAGGTTGGATGATGTTTCTTGGCAGCTGCAGCAATGCTTCCGAGTGCAAAATCCCACCGTATGTAATAGGATGCAAATCATCATCATCATATTCGTATGCCGCCTTTCCATAGTTGAAACTATGCTCAAGGTGGCTTACAACATGACAAGATTTACACAATTACAAACATAACAGAAGTCATAAACAATAAACGAAACACATCCAAAAGTACACAACCTAATGGAAACAATTTCCACAAAAATCATAAGATCTAAAACTAAAGATACAACAATAATATCAATAACAGCAACAGCTCTCTCTCAATGCCCCATAAACAATACTCCAGCCAGAGAATCTGTTCAACAGCCTCAGCTTTTGTAGCTGGAGTCAGTCAGCACTCTCCCAGGCCTGATGGGAAAGGGCCAGTAAGGCAGGGTGCAGGTATTCCAGGGCTCACAGCCAAGACGGTCTCATTTAAAATGGGCCTTTTAGAGTCCGAGAGGCTCGGGAGCTATAAGGGAAGAAGTATTTTATTGCTCAATAGCAGTGATGGAGAAGCTGTGGCCCTCTGGATGTTGTTGAACCCCAACCCTAGCCAGCATGCCCAATACTTAGGGATGATGGGAGCTGTAGATCAACACCATCTGGAGAGTCACAATTCCCTCATCCCTTGTCTATAACACAATAGGTTTGCCAGCACAAAGAGAACTCCTTATAGTCAGGAACCTGCATCCATTTTATAATGCCTAAAGCACTGATCAGATGGGTCACCTAATACCCCACATGAGCATAGCAGCTTCATGGGGGTCTCGGCCATTGGTAGCCACATTGTTTGGGAACTTACGAAGTTGATACTTTACCTGCAGCACCTTTCCATCGTGGCTTGGGTGCACAACCACAGAGAAGCATTTGCGCCGGGAACAATGTAGCAGAAATAACATGTACCACCACGTAGCAGACATAACATTAGGTTCTAGGAGTCCCTTGTGGTAAGCTATCTGGGAAGCACAACATTGATTTATCATGTTTTCAGAAGCCACCTTTTCAGTTCAATGAAAGATTTGTGGTCCGGTTGCCTAGTAACTGAAGAGAACCTGACCTGCTCTAGGTTTCACTTCCTGGTTGTGATGTGAAGCTGTCTGTTATCAGTGTCAAACTGGCTGCCTTTAACACACAGCTCATTAGAATTCACCTCTTATCTGTAAATAGCAATTAACAACAACTTGACAACACCTGAGGAGAGATCAAATAGATATAGTACCTCAGGAGACACCTTTTCTTTGTTTCTGCCACAACATAAGCTGTTTTAGGAACTGTGTGTGACTGCTACTGGGGACTTCTAGAGACAGCAACCAGTTCTGCTCTGACTGGGTTCATGCATACCTGTGCTATGTGATTAGTTCCCATGCTGTGCTGGTAATGCTTCAAATATGGAATCAGGTAGGCCTGGAGGACCACACATAGGAAAGTTGTTTAACAAAAGGCCCACAAATTTGTGTCCTGTGAATAAGGGGACTATACCAAATGCGGGAAACTGAATTTGGCCAATGGATTTGGCCCTTATCTTCCCCACCCCATGTGGGTCAAATCTGACAGAAGTTTGGGGCTGCCGAGCTGTCAATCACTTTGCCTGCTGATTGCAGCATCTGGGCTTGGCGAGACATGGGACCCTCACCTCTTCTGAGTCTACTCCAGCTGAGGAATCACAAACCTCACCCCAGAGCTTGCGAGCCCCACCTGGCCAGCAAAGGAGCTGGGCTGTGGGACCTGGCCTGCCTCAGCCTCCTGGAGCACTTCTCCCACTGCTCCCTGTGCCTCAGGCACACCATGTTCATAGAGACAGGGGTCTCTCTGGCTCTGGGTCCTGCTGCTCTGATTCCTGTGCACAGAATTCCATCCCATCTCCATCTTCCATCCCCCTGTAAGTACTTCCTTCCCCATCCCCAGCTTGTGCCAGTGTGTCCCAGTCCTGGCTACACCCCTGGCCAGGATCCTCTTCGTCCTCCCCATTGTCCTACCAGTTCGTGACATGTAGTATACAAAAGACATTATTTTATTTGAAGGCCTCCTCTGTTTGGAAGGCTGTCTGGTCCAACTCCCATTTAAACACCCTAAGAAGGCAGAATAAGGACCTTGAACACCTCAGCAGGAGACTAAGCAGACACAGCGGCCACTTTGTCCCAGTCTTTCCCACTACAGTGATATTTTGATACTGTGTATTTTGATACTATTTAAATTGCAGCAATAGTTTCTAAATGAAGTAGTAATTTTTAAATTGATCGCTGAAGGAAATGTATGTTGGGTGTTGACCAGGCAATTAAGACATGTGAGAATCTCCCCTTAAGAACAACCCTTTCCTGTGCTGATGTGTCTCTCTGTAAATGTCAGCTTATTCACTGGAATGAGTGATATATTCTTGCTCACTCTTGGTGGATTTAGTATTGGCCCTAGCCATGAATATGCAAAGGCGGTCTGGGTCCTTGTGAGGGTTGGTTTGCATGTACAGTACTAAGTCGGTATAGGTTACAGTATCTGTTGCTTCCTATGATAGGGAATGGAAGGTTTGTCTTTTAGCATTCCCCTGGTGAGAGGAGAGATGATACTATGATGGCACAATAACCTGCTGAGTATGAATGGAGTTTGGGAACAAGATACTGAAGTTAATAAAACTGCCTTTTATATTATTATTTTTCCTTATTGGCTCATGTAATTTTGACTTCTGGATTTGTTAATGTTTGTTGATTTTCCTGTGATCTGCACTAATTGAATATTTTGTGCCTGTTAGAAGAGGTTTGTTTTTTTCTTTATGCTTTCGAGTTGCTTTGAAATGCAATGATCTAGAATTTATGAACTCTATGTTGTAGTTGCTCAAGGGATTGTTTTTACCTAATAATTTGATATTTATGTGTTGTCTTATTATGAATTTGACTCTTGAGATAGTGCAGCCTGATTTTTATGCTTTGTTTGTATTGATGTATTAGGGTCAATTCAGTGTAAACCACTTGGAGAATATTTAGGAAGGTGGTATATAAATTAAATGGACATTGGCTTTGACAGCTGGGATAGCTTCCATCCATATCCTTCTGACACTACAACGCCATTTAAAAACAAATCTACACCATGCAACAATATGCAAACGAAAACACGCCCATCCTTCAAAATTCACACTTCTCTGAATTTTGCGATGCAGTTCTCAAGCCAAGTAATGCATACGAAAATGCGCATAACGTACAAAAATACATCCTGTTAGGGAAGATATAAATATTAGAGAAAACATGCCTTGATGTAGATATGAGGCAAATTTGCCTACAGAATATTAGGTGAAATTTGCAGTGAAATGTTGGTGTATTTTCAAAAGGACTTAAAAATAATAATAATGCACAAATGGAAATGTGGTGAACCAAGCTTAAGACTGGAGAAATGAGAAATTGCAATGGGCAGATTCACCCATTTCACACACCTGGTGGCTTTCCATTTCAAGCTTCTGGTTGTCGGCATCCCTCATCTCCTCCCCAAGGTTCTCTCTCCCCCTGGTGTGCAAGAGAAGACATTTTTGCAGTTGCAATGGGAAGGAAAGTAACTTCAGGTGAAGCTCTTTAAGTGTATGATTAGTCTGTAACAGTACATCCTGTTCAAAGCTTCCCTCAGAGTTTCTAGGGTGAGAAACAAGTTATGGACAGCAGTGCATTTAGAGGTTGAGAAAATAAATACCATTTGTTACATATAGTGAGGGACTTCATAGCTTCAGACACCCAATCTTACCTTCCCTAAGGGAGTTTCCAGGCAATCAATTTAACATGTTTTTCTCCTGCATTGTAGCCTTCGCAGAATAGGCCTGTAAGTCCATAGTAGAAGGAAATAATATGACAGCCAATTGGAACATAATAGGACCAAGTATATTTTCTCCCGTGGAGCAAAAAATAGCCTGCAGGAGTGAGTTGAGCAGGAAAATGGTGGGCCATGAAACTGTACAAAATGTGAAATTGTGGTTTGTGCTTCCATTTAAACTGGGCTGTAGTTGTGTAATCCTGCACCTGACTTCTGCTATTTCTCTCATATATACCAACTACAGTTCTATCTCCCTTCTCCTCTTCACTACCTGAAAAGCCTGTTTCTGACAAGTGGAAGAGGAGTGGAAGGATATTGGCAGCGCTGGGGCAGCCAGCCTACCAACCAGCGTCATAATGTCATCTCCTCCTGCTCCTTGACGTTCCTCTCTGCTAATTTGCATTCTATCCCTGTTGACAACCCAATCTTCTTAGAACTGTCAACATTTTTTAACCACTTACGCATCTAGAGTGACAAATCTCCATTGCTTTCCTATGGGAATCAAAATAGGGTGTGCTTTTTCGGTGCTCAAGTCCTTTGGTTCCTGGGACTTCCCCCAATCCAAACTGTAAACACAGGTAGATAATGAAATTCAGCAACGGACCACTAGGTGGCAGTGCAAAAGAAAGCTTGAATGTGAAGGGGGACTGAGCACAGAGAAGAACTTCAGAACCTTTTTCATGCGTCGTCAGGTGGTGTGCTTGTTGTTGTCTAAACAGGAGGCATGACTCAGCTGGGATTTATGGGTTGCAAGGCCACTGATGCAGCTAAGTAGCATCAAAGATTCCAGAAGGAAGCCTCCATAGATTATGGCATGTATAAAGCAGGCTTTGAAATGTGGAATCGGTGAGCCATGCTGGTGAATGTTGCTTGCTGTCTTCACAGATGACGCCAGCACTTGTTTCATCAGTCCTGGAGACACCCAGCAGAATAGCAGTTTATTGGTCAGTTATGCTTGTTGCTGATATCCACATTCTGTTCTTCATTTCTAGATGGAGGATGGATAGAGCTGCAAAGAGGTGATGGGGAAAGAGAATCTGTGAATGCTTTGAGGGGGGGGGGAATGAGATTCTGCTTCCTGAGACTTGGAGGGAAAGCTGTAGAATATCACCAGTCTGCAGTACAAAAAACTAGGCAAGGGACTGCAGTAGCAAAGTGGTGGACTGCATGTCTTTTATGAAAAAAAGTCCCAGGTACATAGGAAGCTGCCTTATCCCAGGTCAGACTGTTGGTCCATCCAGTTCAGTATTGTCTACACTGACTGGCAGTGGCCCTCCCAGCTTTCAGAAAAGGTTCTCTCCCAGCACTACCTGGAGATGTCAGCGGTCAAACCTTCAATTCACAAAACGAACAAGAGATGCTCTCCCACTGAGCTATGGCCTGTGATGGGCAGTTTCTCTATTGAGAACTGGTATGAACCTATCTTAGATGTTCAAAGTGGGTATAATGGCCACATCATGGTGGCAAGCTCTGCCCGTGTTGTGTGTGTGCGCATGCAGATATGTTTGGTTCAGACATTAAAATGAATGTGCTGGACCACATTAATAGCAGGGAACAGGCAGCAAGACGGGGGTTATTTGGGTGCACTGGCTGAGTCCACCTGGCACTCGCACCAGGGTCCCTTAGCAGCCCTGACCTTGCTGATACCCAGGGCTGGCCCAATACATTTTGGTACCTGAGGGAAATCACAAAATGCTCCTCACCGCTTTCTTAAAAAGAGGGTACTCAAGGGTACGCATTACCAGCACCTCTCTTTGTTGTTAAAAAGCGTGGCACTTACTGTAACAACTTCATGGTGAGTGCCGGCACCTTTAAAATAATAATAATAATAATAATAATAATAATAATAATAATAATAATAATAATAAATAAAATGAAAAGCACAGCTCACCGCCACCAAGGAAGAATGGGTGAGTGTAGATCTACATTGAGAACAAGGTGGGGAGGAGACCAGCCGCGCCTCCCATTAGCCAAGAGGTCATTGTTGAGGCGGCAGCAGATCCAGCCTCCAAGGAATGTGCCTCAGCTGTTGTTGGCCACTGTGGCGGTGGCAGCAGGGCTGGCCTTGCTCCAGACCAGGGGTCAGCAATCTTTTTCAGCCATGGGCTGGTCCACCATCCTTCAGACCATGTGGTAGGCCAGACTATATTTTTTGGGAGGCGGGAAATGAACGAATTCCTATGCCCCACAAATAACCCAGAGATTTTACCTAAAAGCACACATTCTACTCATGTAAAAACACGTTGATTCCCGGACCATCCGCAGGCCAGATTGAGAAGGTGATTGGGCCACATCCGGCCCCCGGGCCTTAGGTTGCCTACCCCTGCTCCAGACCATTGTCCTGGTAAGCAGCGATGATGCCACCATTGGGACAGAAGCATTGCAGCGCTTCCCCCACCATCTTACCTGCTCCTGGTGTCTTCTGTGTCGCTGCTGTTCTGCACAGTAACTGAACTTCCAAGTTGGATAACTTCATGATTTTATTGTTGGTTTTATGCCGTGTTTTACTGCATACATTGTATAGCACCTCGAGAATGGAGGAGGAGAAGAGATATAAAACTTATTTGACAGTTGTATTCCACCACGCCCCTGGCAATCAGACAGTGTATAAATTCTATGAAATAAAATGGATAAATAAAACAGGTCAACACAAAGGTGAGATGCAATGTATTGGGGGTGGGTATCTGCTTGCACAGTGGGGGCTTCTCCTTTCTTGATAACAACCCCCCAGCCACTGCATGACCCTAAATCACTTTGGAAGGTTGGGGGACCCTATGGAGCAGGTTTGGGTAAGCGTGCCCGGGAGTAGGAGGAGAGAGAAGAGAAAAGGGAAGTCCTCTTATGCAAGTTGCCCCTCATATGTTTTCATATATCTATTTCACATTGTTGTTTTTTTAAGTGCACATTCAAATTTTCTGCAAAAGGATGAGCAATCTCTTGGTAAAGTTTTATGAATTGTTTGTAGTAGAAGCTGGATAAGGACTCTGTGTTTGCATGCGTTATATAAACAGTCAGCAGGAGAGTTCTGTTCCTGCAGAAAAAGAGAAGATACCAAATAATCAAGAGCTCGTTTCACCTCCAAGAAATAATAGAATGTCATTTGACAAAGAATATTCTAATAAGTAATGATAAAAAGATTATCTGTTCTTCAGCTGTGCTCCTCAGTAAATGTGTTTAACATGTTAATTCATAGGGGAGCGACACCAAAGGGATAGTTTAATTGAGTCCCTAGGAATTAAGTGTCATGTCTTCATTTCTATTGATGTCTTGGTATGAAAACATCTTTTTTTAATTAGGCTTCCTAAAAGGTTTGTAGTGTGTACAGAAATGACAAATCAGTTTGACTGCAATGAAAGGACATCTCTGCAGAGACAATGCTACATAATATTTGCCCAAGAGACAGATAGTTTTAAAGGCCTATTGAATGAGATCCCTGTGCAATTAACTACAGTACTTTAAAAATAAATAAATCAGGAGACTTGTTATTTTTACATTATTAGATCTTGGAGTTTAACGTAGCAATAAACTCTAAAAAGTTAGATTGCCCCAAGGATATCAAGGTGCAGTAAGATAACAACACAATATAAGATTTCTGGGAAATTATTCTCCCACAAACTCTTAAGAGTGTTTAGGCTGTTGTTGTTCAGTCCCAAAATGAAGACTTTGCCTGGGGAAATGCAGAAAAGTTTGTTCTCCTTGGGCATGTATTAAATGGGAACATTGTACAGTACTTCTATTGTCATCCTGCGCAAAGTGAGTGTCATGACCCATGACTCCCCTACAGCAGAGCTATCTTCCAAAATCCCTACATAGGCAAATATTGCAAAAATAAGGCAAAGTCTCTTTAACCAGTGTGCCAGGCAGGTGGCACTGACCAGGTCTTGCTAGCCTACATAAGGCATCAGTTGGCACTAGCTGTTTGTAGAGACAACATTTTCTTGTAGCAGAGAAGAGCTTTTGCCAGCAGGAATCCTTTTGGAGCTGCCTAAGATCCTATTCTTGTTTGCGGCCTAGCCTGGCTGTTGTTGAACATTGCCTGTTTCCCCTGCAGGCCTCAAGTGCCCACAGAATTGGACAGTGAGTTATAATCCCTATCAAATCTGTCTATTTTCAAGAGATAGTCTGCCGTTCAAACCCATGGCTGGCAACCATGGGGTTCGATACAGTGACATCGCCATCCCCATGTGGATGTAGCCCCATCCCCACCCACATTAGGTAGACTCATGTGGGCAGGCAGAACATGGGGGAGCGATTGAATGTTGTTATAAAACTGGAATTACAACATTTATTTATTTTTAAATGTATGTTTGTGATTCCAGCCTCCAGTTTAAAATTCACTTTTAATGTGGGTTATAATTCACTTTTATTTTCTGGTATTTCCATCAGATAACCATAAGAGCCTAATGGGATAGATCAGTGCTTTTCCCTCCTAAAAAAATGTTTAGGGGTATTCTCATTTTGACTCAAGAAAATCACCGGGAAAGGAAATGAAGCCACCATCAGAGGTGGTAGCAACGAAACTGACCAATCACTGTGCCAGATTCCAACTCCTACTTCACACATTAAACGCCCGCTTCTGTCTGAGACTCAGGAAACACCGTGACAGAAAATGAGGCTGCCATTGGGGATAGCAATGGAACTGTCAATTCATTGTGCTAGAGAAATTTTTTAATATTTTTAGTTTCTTCTCCTGTTAGAGTCACAAAATGTTTAGGGGTATGCGTACCCCTGTGTACCTCCCAAAAAAGCACTGGGATAGATAAAGAGGTATGGAGGGATAAGTTTCTAGTCCACATGGAGGCACTTGACACTCATCCCTGGGCGATGTTGCCTATGCCATAGAAGGCAATATAAAAAGAAGCCAACAGAGGGATGGGAAGATCTGAACAGACGGTAACACAGAGTCAACGGTAGCAGAGTTGGCTTTTTCATCTAACAGAAAACAAACAAAAGGGAGCAGCTCTACAGGGATTACGCAGCTAAATTGTTTCATTCAAGATGGAAGGCTGAGTCAGCATCTGCCTTGGGTGTTTTCCGGTAAGCCTGCCGCCATCGCTGCTTGTGGTGTTCTTGTTCACGGACAGGAGGGCTTCAGTGTCCCTGGATCCCACGCTAGCATGGGAGTCACGTAATGAATAGTTAAAATCAGACAGTGAGCAAAGCCAGAACTATGTTGGGAAGATTAATCTTCTATATATGGAAAAGTAGACAAAAAGTACTGTAGTGCAAGCAAAGCACAGGCTGCCTCAGGTAAAATACTGCAGCCTCTGCTACTGCTCTACACACACACACACACACACACACACACACACGGGTAACATACATCTAGCTGTCCCAGATTTGAAAGAAAGCTGAACTGATATGAGGCCCCAGTGCTATGAAGGTTTTTTTTGGGGGGGGGGGTTAGACTGATTGCCTGGGTCCTCTTCTAATTTCTGGAATAGCCAGGCTAGCTTTCTGGTGAGGTGATAGCCTAGGGTGATGGGGCCATTAAGGGGAACAAAGGAAAGGGCTCTATGTGAGATGGGAAATGTGAGATGGGTGGGGGCCCCTCCTTCAACTCTTGGGTAGCTAGAAGGATAAAGGTAGAGTTGAGAGCAGGGAGTGGAGCAATGTGAGATGGAAGCAAAGCAGAAAGCGAGCAATGTTGGAAGCAAGGTCCTCTTGAGGCGCTAATGATGTGAAACCCTCCATCCTAAGGCTCAGATGTTATATGTGTGTAAATAAACCATATATAGTAAAGGCACCACAGTCTGCCCTGTGCCTTGTTTTGAAGGAAACATGGACCCTAGGCCTAGAATACCTGGAGTCTTGCACCGCTTGGGTTGACGTGCACATGCATCTATCTTTCTGCCTGCCTGACTGTCTTATCTCCCCTTCCAAGCCCCAGGAAACTTTCTATGGAATGCCCATGGAAAACCTTTTTCTTCTTCATACGGGTGGGCAGTCCTTGCGGAGGCAGTAGCAGTGTTGGACTAGGACCTGGGAAACTAGGACTCTAAGTCTCACTCACACAAAGCTCACTGGGTGACTTTGAGCTAGTCACCTAACCTCCCTCACAGGGTTACTGTAGTGATTAAATGAAGAGGGGAAGGGCCAAGGACGCCACTGTGATCTCCTTGAAGTGTCAAAAGCCAGGGCAAGGAGATACATCTTTAGTGTTTGCCAGAAGCTGTATAATAAAAAAATGCCCTCTTTGGAGAGGGAGGTCCACAATTTAGGGGCTGCCAAGAAAATGTCAGTGGCTCAGACATTAAACTATTCAGCACATGATGCACCCTGATTGTTCCTGAGACACGTTTGCAGGGACCACAGAAAACATTACTAGTGCCATCCACAGATTTAGGTGCAATCTCTTGGCTGCGATTTCTCCACAACATTTCGCAGCCACCACTAGGTCTTTCTCAGTTCCTTGGTCACCTTGTGCAGAGGAATGGTTAAGGATGCAATCCTATGCAAATGTACTTGAGAGTGTAACTCCCATGAAGCTCAGTGGGGTTTTCTGCTGAGAGAACATGCCAGGATAACACTTTAAGTGACAAAGGTTAATGAATCGGGAAATCTCCATTTCAGATCTTTTCTCCACAGCCGAGTTGAGTATGTGTCCTTAGATAATCCTTTCTCTCTCAGACTCTCCTTTGCCTCTGTGATAACAGTTTGGTCTATACGATAATGTATGTGAAGCTCTTCAAAGGCTAAAGCACTATGAATTACTAAGATTATTAATGGCCTATCAGTGCCCCAGTATGTGAGTAGACCCCCAGTCTTCCTACCACACAAGCACTGCATGACAGCCATCCCGTAATGCTTGTCATGCTGAGTTATGGACTGCTACTACTCCCCACCCAGTTGGTAACCAGCTTATCAAGAGTTTACAATATACACTAAGAATGGACCCTTTTGTAATGGACAGCAATCACGCAAAGGCCATTTATTTGCATTCATTCAGTGAGAACATGGAATCAACCCTCCAGTGGATTTCGATGGGTGGTACTCAGCTTTATGAGAAGCTCTCCATCAGTGATGAGACTGGTTCAAGTAGCCGTCATATTTGTGTGAAACTATAGCTCAGCCTTTGCCAAGTTTTACGGGAGGTTGGACGGCCACCTGCCATGTATGATTTAGTTGAGATTCTTGCATCATGGGGGATTGGACTAGAATCGGGCATGGCCAAACTTGGCCCTCCAGCTGTTTTGGGACTACAACTCCCATCATCCCTAGCTAACAGGACCAGTGGTCAGGGATGATGGGAATTGTAGTCCCCAAACATCTGGAGGGCCAAGTTTGGCCATGCCTGGACTAGATGACTCTCAGGGTCCCTTCCATCTCTATGAGTCTAACCTGGTGGCCTCTAGCTGTTTTAGACTACAATTCCCATCAGCCCCAGGCAAAGACTGCTCTATTTATATAGAACTGAAATGAAATCTATTTGGGAAATAACTGTTTTCACAGCAGCCGAGGCATGTCAGCCCCTGTTACTTTGCTTCACTACCAGCACCTTTCTGGAGGGGGACCTCTGAAAATGTCAGAATGAAACTGACAACATCTGACAGTAGAATGGCCTCAAATAGCAGATCCCAAAATGACTTGCAATGTAGAACAAATGCCACTGAAGATTAAATCTTGAAGAGAGCCTTGAAATGACCCCGATAAACTCTTGGAAGTATCTCTGGAGAATATCTTACTTCACTTTGTCAGATGTTATGTTCACATGGAAATATTTTTTGCTTATTCTCTCGATCCCAATCTGGAAATTCCACAGGGCAGGCTACAACTCACCTTTTTTTTTTTTTTTCATTTGATAAATGCAAGCTTGTTAAATCCTGAAACTCTGCACGGCTCTTTCCTCACTTATGGCAGTGATAATGTTTGCATTCTTTGCATTTGGGACTTGAAGTAGATCTAGTTGCTGTGTGTTCTTTCTGGGTAGTTATTTCATGCACCAAAACAACCTGTCCCTAAGCAGTGAAGAATTAACAGTATTCATTTTTGCGTCTGACCACAAAATGCCATACATATGTGCAATACATTTCCATCCAGATAAAAACCCATGTCTTGATAAACCGCACATTTCTCTAGTCAGAGTCAGTGAGAGTGCCCTAGCCATTTTATTTTATTAAATAGTTCATTTATTTCATACAAGTAGCACATGAGTATCAAACATTCCCCCATATATATATATATATATATATGCTTTCGTAGATTTTCACGGGTACAGGAATGCAGGTTTTGGTGTCCTCGGGTGTCTTCCCGTGTAAAAGTTGGGGTGTCTAGGCGACGTTTCGACGAGGTCTCACTCGTCATCTTCAGGCTGGTGCTTTCGGCTTCTTGTAACAAGAAGCCGAAAGCACCAGCCTGAAGATGACGAGTGAGACCTCGTCGAAACGTCGCCTAGACACCCCAACTTTTACACGGGAAGACACCCGAGGACACCAAAACCTGCATATATATATATATATATATATATATATATATATATATATATATATATGAATGATATTGCACTGATTACAAAATAGTGTATAAATATATGTCATGCAAACAATTATTTAATAACAGGAGAAAATAGCTCAAATGCTGTCTAGCTCATTCTTCCTTATAAAACTGTTCATTTATTCAAAAAGGTAACTGTTATTTACCATTATGCAGTCTATCTTTATGCAATTTTGTGTGGCACCCTGAAAAAAGCATGCACTGTATTTGGGCTCTGTGATCTCACATGGCAGCACATCCCGGTTTTGGGACTCAACTTGTTAGAGGGTATGACGTATGCAGGATCTTTCTATATGACTGGGGAGCCTTCCTTTATCCTTCCTTTAACATTATATTTGGAGTGGTTTTTTTATTAAATATGGCATGTCAATAGGGGGAGAACAATGGATCAAATAAATCAATACTAGAACACAAACAACTCAGACAGCTAGACAGGTGACTGGGAGTGGCCGCCAAGACCATATCACACGGGTCCTGAAAGATCTGCATTGGCTCCCAGTACGTTTCTGAGCACAATTCAAAGTGTTGCTGCTGACAAAACAAAAGCCCTAAATGGCCTCGGCCCACTATACAGTGGTACCTCAGGTTATGTACTTAATTCGTTCCAGAGGTCCGTTCTTAACATGTAACTGTTCCTAACCTGAAGTACCACTTTAGCTAATGGGGCCTCCCGCTGCAGCCACGCCACCAGAGCACAATTTCTGTTCTCATCCTGAAGTAAAGTTCTTAACCCAAGATACTATTTAAGGGTTAGCGAAGTCTGTAACCTGAAGCGTATGTAACCCGAAGTACCACTGTACCTGAAGGAGTGTCTCCATCCCCATTGTTCTGCCCAGACACTGAGGTCCAGCTCCAAGGGCCTTCTGGTGGTTCCCTCACTGCGAGAAGTCAGGTTACAGGGAACCAGGCAAAGGGCCTTCTCGGTAGTGGTGCCCACCCTGTGGAACACCCTCTCATCATATGTCAAGGAAATAAACAACTACCTGACTTTTAGAAAACAACTACCTGACTTTTAGAAAACAAACCTGTTTAGGGACGTTTTTAATGTTTGATGTTTTATTGCTTTATTATTATTATTATTATTATTATTATTATTATTATTATTATTAGTGGTGGTATTCTGTTGAGAGCCACTCAGGGTTGTTGGGGGAACCCAGTCAGATGGGCGGGGTATAAATAAATTATTATTATTATTACACGGGGTAGAGATATGTAGCTGCAAGAAAACTGGGGTAGATAATATTAGTGGTGAAACCTCCTCCAGTCAGCAAGATTGTGTACAGCAGATCACACTGCTTTAAACTCTCTCAAGGCAGCCCCCCCCCCGCCAGCCTCCTTGGTTTATGAGCCAAGCTACACAAATTTAACTCGTAAATAAATACATGCATTTACAGTACCACAGTGTATTTTCTTTTTCATCAAGAGACTTCATATATTTGGGAAGGTGGGTGGGCGGAGAGAAACCTTGTATCACAAAACGATTGTCGACTCTCCTAACAGCAGCCCATTTTCAGGGTTCCTGACTCCACAGAGAGAGCCTGCATGCATGCAATTGCTCTATTTAAATATTTAAAACCAAGTGTACTCAGGGAAACTTGCAATAAAACAAACAGATCGTAACACAGAAAGTCATACACACAGGCCAACGATGAAGCATCCTCAAAAATTAAAAGAGATGAAACTATTGGAATAAAGTAGCCGGAACTGTACAGATTTGCACTCAGGGTATACAACTTACTTGCAGAGGTGGGTTTAGGGGAGCGACACCAGTTCGGTTGCACTGGGCCTCGGGGGCGCTGCAACTGTGATGTAGAATGGAAGCCGAGAGGTGGGGGTGCTGAATTTTGGCATCGCACAGTGTGCTTCTGAAATTTGAGACTGCCCGCCACTGTTATTTGTATGCAATATATGCAGTTCTGTTCAGACTTCCTCCTGGATGCACAGATGGCAAGGATAAGAGCTGGTGAGAGCAATTCTGTCCATGCATATCCACGTATATGCCCATATGCCTTGCATTACAGAGGACAGTCCTCTTCTTGAAGGCACCCCCTGTACATGAAGGGCTGTTTAGAGGGGGTTTAGAGATAAAGAACCCTAAGAAGGGAAAGCAGGGGCCTTGAACTTGCCCATCAATAGCTGGCTTCAAGTAGATAAATAGGTACTGCTCTGGCAGGAAGGTAAATGCCGTTTCCGTGCGCTGCTCTGTTTCACCAGAAGTGGCTTAGTCATGCTGGCCACATGACCCGGAAGCTGTACGCCGGCTCCCTTGGCTAATAAAGTGAGATGAGCACCGCAACCCCAGAGTCGGTCACGACTGGACCTAATGGTCAGGGATCCCTTTACCCTTTACCTTTACAACTTCACCAGCGCAAGGTTTTGTATTTTTCTCAGAAGACTGATAAAGAATGTGTAATTATTGTGTGTATATTAGTCGCCAATGTGTTGCATGAGTCATACTTTTCTATCAGCAGCACAGGTTGCATTTTTCTAGACAAGAGGCCTTGGCATGCCACAGTCACCCTCTTCTGTATTTCAACTGGGGAGGGGCTATTTTTGTCATATTGAGAAGTTAGTTGTTGTTTTAAAGGCATGCTTCTGTGAAAAGACTCTGCAAAGTCCATCACAACAATCTACTGGGTGGCACATTTAATATAGCTTCCCTAGGTTAGAGCATTGCATTGCAGAATTATTACCATGCTCCACTGAACCCAACTGTAATGGCGATAATAATTATGAAAAAACAAATCTGTAACGAGTCCGCCTCTCAGGTGTGTAGGTGCAGAGAAGGTTATGACAGTATACAAATTGGTATTCACACCTCCTCCTCCCCAATAACAAGACATATTATTTTAAAAACGAGAGAGACGAGTCAAATTGATTGGAATTCAGCAAGTGTATAAGGAGCTGAAAATACACCTTGACTCCAGCTAACCTCATGCTAACGATCTGGGAGACGATCTTGGAGACTTCTGTTCAATTGCATGGGAAATGGTGGGCATGATTATATTAATCATGATGTGATAGCTGGTTTCAGAAATCTTGGGACTCAGCTGTATAGTCTATTTTTAAATGAATGACACTATGATACCCATTTGTGTTTATTAATTTGTAATAGCTGGGCCACTGTCATGTAAAGAGAGTGCATGGACCAATTGTCAGTGAGTGTCTAATTCCCTTGCAATTGAAACAGAGAGAGCCAGTATCAGGAACCAAAGGTTAACACTGTACTCTTTAAGGAAAGATGCTGCATATTTCAATTTTGCAAAGGTAATTCACACTGGCAAAAAAAACCCCACAATAACAACCAACCACTCTTATGCCCATGGAAATGCCTAGACAATGTTGCACCAAGCAATTTTCTCCTCCAAAAATCTCTTCCCCTTTTCTTTCTCCCTCACCATATATATATATATATATATATATATATATATATATATATATATATATATATATATATAGTTGTTGTGTAAAAAGAAAAACCATCGTCTGGACTTGATAAAACATTACGGCTAAATTTCTATAAACAAGGGCTCTATGAGTAGGCATGGGTGTCCATTTGCCAGCCCCCAGACAACACAATGATGTCAGGTAGGTGAACACTTTGAAGTCCTTAAGTTAGGACTTCAAAGCACCATGCAGGGTGCTTGCAAAAAGTATTGTATGGTGTTTGAAAGTGCCGCAGGATTTGGCTTTATTGCTGAGCTGAAGCCTGCTTTCCCTTGCCAATGCACAACTGAAAGCACAATGTAAGGCTCCCCTTTCTGCAATCACAGCTATGATGCTACCTGCCCCACATCTGATGTCAGGTGTGGGGTCGGTGGGAGTGGTTTGTGTAAAATAGCCAGGTGGGCTAAATTTGAACCTTTGGTGGACCAAGTCTGGCCTATGGGCTGGAGGTCCCCCCCACTATAAACATTTACCTGGGAGTGAGTCCTATTGAACTCAAGGTGATCAAGGACAGGATATATACTTTATATATATATATATATATATATATATATATATATATATATATATATATATGCTTTCGTAGATTTTCACGGGTACAGGAATGCAGGTTTTGGTGTCCTCGGGTGTCTTCCCGTGTAAAAGTTGGGGTGTCTAGGCGACGTTTCGACGAGGTCTCACTCGTCATCTTCAGGCTGGTGCTTTCGGCTTCTTGTTACTGGAACAGAGCAGGATCTCAGTGTTTGAGTTCCTATAAATACTGTTGAGGGGGTGTGGTGTATAGCCTCCAATGTTCTGGGCAGAGAGGAAGTTCCCAGGCTAGTGTGCCTTTTCTTCTTTTGTTCCTTAATTACTTGAGGGATATCTTGAGTGATTTCTTGAGTGATATCCTGAGTACCACTTAGGTGGGTCATTAGGTGTGGATTAATGTGTTAATTGCCAATGGATACCAGCAAAACAGAGTTACGAAGCTAATCCAAAAAGAAACACCCCCCAAAACCAAGACACAGAAGAAAACAATGGCATGGCCCTCCTTCCTTATATCAAGGGCACTACAGATAAAATTAGCAAAATCCTCCATAAACACAATATCAAAACAGCCTTTTGCACCAACCAAAAAATAGCCAATATCCTCAGAAACCCCAAGGATAAAATCCAGTTGGAAAACCAAGGGGTCTATGAAATACCCTGCAAAGTCTGCCCAGCCACGTACATTGGACAAACAAACAGACGAATAAATGCACGTATCGCAGAACACAAGAATGCCGTCAAAAAAGAAGAAAAAACTTCCTCTCTTTTCCAACACATGAAAGAAACAGGACACGAAATTAATTTTGCAGATTCCAAATTGCTCTTTAACATGGAACATCACCACAAGAGAATAATCATGGAAGCCATCGAGATAGAGAAACACCCTCACAACATGAACAAGCGTGACGACACATCCCGCTTGCCAGACATCTGGAAATTAGCCCTCCCCACAAAAACTGACACCAGATCCAGAGGCACACAGAACGCCATCACCAATCAACCACACCAGACCCAAACCCAGACCCTCTCCACAGATAAATTACAGACACCATCCAGTAGCCAAACCATGGTGGCACCTCCGGATGCTGCACCCCCCTGCAATCCCTACACAGATCTGGCTGACACAGGCCACAAAACCACAGCTCGCCCCTATACACGAAGCCAAGCCAGAGCACAACTAAGTGTAGTACAGCCATCTTCTCAGAAAAACTCTTCACAAAGTTCAAGAGGTCAAGACACAAAGACTTTAGCAACTAATCCACACCTAATGACCCACCTAAGTGGTACTCAGGATATCACTCAAGAAATCACTCAAGATATCCCTCAAGTAATTAAGGAACAAAAGAAGAAAAGGCACACTAGCCTGGGAACTTCCTCTCTGCCCAGAACATTGGAGGCTATACACCACACCCCCTCAACAGTATTTATAGGAACTCAAACACTGAGATCCTGCTCTGTTCCAGTAACAAGAAGCCGAAAGCACCAGCCTGAAGATGACGAGTGAGACCTCGTCGAAACGTCGCCTAGACACCCCAACTTTTACACGGGAAGACACCCGAGGACACCAAAACCTGCATATATATATATATATACACACACACACACATACATACACACATACTATATATATACATACTATATATATACATACTATATATTCCTAAAACAAACAAAACAACAAGAACACAAAAGCATCTGGTTGGCCACTGTGAGAACAGGATGCTGGACTTGATGGGCCATTGACATGATCCAAAAGGGTACTTTTCTTAAATACTCCTCATTGCTTAGGTTTGTTGTTCAGGATATTTTGGTAGAGCCCAAAGTGACCGACAGTGTATGTCTAATGAACAAGGCAATGAGATATGACCACAGTTTCTGGAAGAGCAACCTTCCATTATAGTTCATTTTGAACTCTCTCCTTGGAAAGAAAGTTCAAAGTCCAGAACTGAAATGATTTGGGGTCCAGGAAATCACAGAATCAAGACTGGCATAAAACATAACTTTCATCTGGAGAGCAGGAGCGTGGAACCTGTACCCCCCGCCCCCGGCTATTGGTGAACCAAAGCTCCCATTATCCTCAACCATTGGCCATGCTGACTGAGGCAGATGGATGGGACTTGAGGTCCAAAATTCACCTCTGGAGGGTCACAGGTTGTATAGAAATTTCAGACCTTCCACTGTTCCGTCAACCTTAGGGCATGTCCACACAAGTTATCAACTTTTAAGGAAAGATTGACTAGTAGTGTCCCAAGTAAGGGAACGTATATAAATTTCCTTGGGTCTACTCTGAGTATAATTTAGTTGGCTATCACCCTATCACTGCAATAGCTTAGGCTTTGGGGGCGGAATACAACATACAAATTACTTAGCTGCAGTTTCTATTACTTTTAAGGGCAAAAGATTGAATTATCACATTTATTGTAACAAGTGATTTGTTCAGTTCCAAAAATACCCTGAAATTCACCATGCTTGTGGTTGTATTCCAGGAACTGCTCGTCCTACCGGCTTGACAGCTAAATAAGGCATCATTTTAATGAGTCCTTGCAGAACAGCATTACTGACAGCAAGTGTGTATCTATCAATTATTTGTTTGGAAAGAACAAAAAATTTCATTTGAAGTCTTAGAAGATGCCTCTTTCCCTTGAAGGCGCTCCATTTGTTTAATGCTAACAAAAAAGGCTCCCCCAATTTGCTTCTTAATAATCCCTTCAAACATGAAGATGAAGGTGGGGGGGACGACACTGGATCTGTTCCTAAAAGAGTTCTCCCCCCTTCCTCCCGCCACTTCCATCAATGCAATTTCCCGGCACTGGCTAGAACAACACTCTTTGATGTTGCCTTGATGAGCTCCAAATGGGTTTGGAATCAGGTAAACAAAACTGATATGCCATCAGCACGGAGGCCATTCCATCTCATTCCGTATGCAATGATTTGAATCATTTTAGACAAAAGAAAAGGGAAACTAACTTTTGGAAGACTGATGGTGTATGTTTTAGCACTCAAGCATTTTAACTCAAGCGTTTGCTGGAATGAGGAGCTGGCTGTAGAATGACGATTTACAAGACACTCGGCGCTTTTAATTCAGAAATGGATCTACATTCCATATAAAGTTATAAATAGTATGCCAATATACCAAGTTACTTACTGAATGGGTGCATTTGCTCATCTTTAATGCGAGAGTATTCACGGGGCTGGAACAAAAAGGCTTTTCCAGCACATGACTTGCACGTGAGTCCTATTTATTTCTGCAGCCTTTAGGAGTGCTAACCTTGGCTAAGGTCAGTGTGCCTGCTTGAATTATGAGGTGCTTTGGGACCATCTGGGTCCATTGAGAGCTTCTATTGGTCACTCAGATCGAGGAAGAAGGTGAGATAGAAATGTGTCCATGCTTTATTTTAATGAGAGAATTCCTGGCCAAATCCATGATGGGGGTGCCTGGGATTATACATATAAATGGGGGGAGGCAAGTGAAATTGATGGACATGACTTAACTTAATCATTTCAATGGGTGCACAGTATAGGAGGCAATACTGCTCCACTTGTTGGAAACCACAAGAGGACATAACGCTCTTGGGCTCAGGTCCTCCATGTGGGTTTCCCACAGGCAACTGGTGGCCACTATGATAACAGAATGCTGGACTAGATGGGCCATTTTCCTGATCCCACAGCCTCTTCTTATGCTCTTACTCTGAGTATAATTTAAGTTTGACACATCCCACTGTCTTGCATACTTTGAGATGTAGACAAATGCGCAACAATCCTCCTATACATCTTCCATTTATTTTAGTGGTTAATAATAATGATGATGAATTTCCACTTTTCTATTATTTTTATTTAACAACATTTAGATACTGCTTGATTGTACTTTACCTCTAAGTCATCAAGGATCCCAAGGGATCCTTGGGATCAGATTCCCAGATTTCCTATTAGAAAAGAGCAGACGAGACCGTCACTCAGATGGTTTAAAGCCCTTTTCATCCTCAGAACTCTTCTGAAATGTATTCATTTGAGCAACTTTCCTTCTCCATTCACCCCTCTATCATCAGGTATGCAGGGAGCCCCTCTTTTCCTTCAGCAAACCCTTTCCCTCCTTGACTCACCAGAGTGCTAGCTAGCCCCAGAAACACTCCCTTTCCCCTTCTTTCCTAAATTGCTGTGGTAAAGCTAGCCCATAGTTTATCTCTTTCCTCTTTTGCTGTTACTTATTCTGAATCCTTGCTCCATCCCTGCTTGTAACCTGCTCTAAATGTGCTGCCTGCCATGCCTTTATCCTCCAGCTGGTTGAGCATCTCTCCTCCTACAGCAGCATTCCTCCCCCCTCCCCAACATTTTCTGGTCTATTTGACTCACCTCTACATCTGGCCATCAGGCTGACAACATGGATGGGAGCTGCTGCACCAACCGCTCCTCCTGACATCACCATACTTTTTGTTATTGAGCCTGGATTCTACTTGACAACTGCACTGATGAAAAAAAGTGTGTTTTAGCACTTTAGTAGGAATTCTTGTGAATAGCTGGTCCAGTGTGGCTTTTGTCCTTCACAGGAAAACACTTCCCTGCTTTCCAGAAATCAGGTCAAGGAGCTCACTTAAACACTGACAATGTGCCAAATGCCAATACACTGATGAAAAACCTCTTCCCCTGCTATGAATCTCTGACATTACATACATCCAATCATTCGCCTCTGGCAGAGAGAACATTTCTGAAAGCTGAGAAATCCTCAAGCCTTGTTTCCCAACAGCCCGTTGACATCGCCTGTCATACAGAGATGGTTATAGATCAAGGTTTACATGGGCAGAGTTTTAAAGTTCTCAGTTCCAGACCAGATTACGTTATTGGAAATGCTGTTTGTGAAAATGAGGTGTGTTTATGTCCCAATTTCCTCCAGCGGGGTGTTCTTGTTGCAAACTGTAAATGCTGCTGTTAGGATAATGCATGCAAATTAAGACAAAGATACGTACATTTACATAGTTTAGTATTCTTTGCAGGGTTTACAAAATGTGTTTGTTTTGCGTTGTTTGCATTGCCCCCTCCAGTAAGAGACTAGGGAATGCACAGGAAAGACCAGAGATGCACTAACCCAGGGCTCAAGAAGCCACTTTTCATTTCCAAGGGCTGATTCACATGTAATTCTCTAGAGTGTACACCACTCTCTAGCATCAGTCAGTTATTCAACAGCTGTGAAATTGCCTCCATTGGGGGGAAAAACACTTCATTTTCAGTTGGGTGATATGCAAGGTTTGGATGTGGTTTCATGCCTGTTTCATGCATAGAATTCATTGCTTCATGTTTCATTCAGCACTTTAATAGCCTGCTGTGAATGAACCAGAGAGTCCAAGACGTAAAGGCCCTGGTGACAACCCAGCAAAAGGTAATTTCAAAGCTTCCATTTGATTGGCTTTCAGTCAGGGTAGCTCAGTGTGAGCAAGGGACACAGCACCTTTCCTGCACCTTTAACAGTGCAAAAGAGGGGATTTCAACTGAAATCCCCTCACCTACACAAATATTAAAAGTGTAGGGGCCTTTTTGCATCTGGCAATGGGAGGATTTGGGTTGCACTTCAGGTGGCAATATGTCTTGGATTGATACCCACATCGAATGCTTTCAGCATAGACATTAGCTGGAAACTTTGAAAAATATCCATGTAAGCAATGCTTAAAAAAAAAAAAGGTGGGGGAAGCTTCAGTAATCCTCAGTAATTCAGCAATCCTCAATGAGGCTTACTTCTGAGTAGACACACATGTACACATGACCAGTACCTCAATCAGAGGAGCTAGATCTCCCACACCTGGGCAGTCTGCAAGATGTGGCTAATTTATTTTAGGACAGGAAAGCTAAAGAGGTCAGGTTAGTAATAAATGCTACAGATGAAAGAGTTTGAGAGAGGATCTAGCTTTCAACAATGAGTAGAGGAAGCAGGAGACTGGATTTTATTCTAATTTCTCTGTGAGCTTTATAAAGAGACGTGCAAAGAGAGAAGGTTTACTTGTGCATATTACAATTTTTAATACTTTGAAACTTTAAAGAATTGTAGCAGATGCAGCCAGGGAATCTAGTGGTTTGCTTGTAAATATTTTAGGGATAGTGAAGTTAGAGTAGACTGGCAAGGAGAGGCTGAGGAGGTACTGTAAGGCAGTCAAGAGGATAGTCATGGCCGCCAGCTTGAGTGGCTTAAGAGAGGATTAGACAAGGACTTTGTACATATTACTAACTTAAAATGCAGTTAGGCCATTCTCCCCCCCGCCCCCCCCCAATTTGAAGTGAAGCTAGTTCTGGGGGGAAATGCAGCATTTCATAAGATATGACAGGATAGATACCTGATAGATATGGTTTGTGGTTGACACGTTGTACACCGCTTCCCAAACCAGAGTAAACAGAAGTGTGTACATTTTGCAATTTGTGGAGGATAATACTATCAGTGGCTACTAGTCATGACCACTATGTTCTCCCTCTACTGCTGGAGACAGTTTCTGGGAATCACAGGTGGACAGAGCAGTGTTGCACTCCGATTGAGCATCAGGTCTTCCCATGAGCATCTTGTTGGCCACTGTGAGAACGGGATGCTGGTCTAGATGGGCCTTTGACCTGAGCCAGGAGGGTTCTTATGTTATCTAGTAAAAAGGTAGAGGGACCCCTGACCATTAGGTCCAGTCATGGACGACTCTGGGGGGTTGCGGCGCTCATCTCGCTTGTATTGGCCGAGGGAGCCAGCGTACAGCTTCTGGGTCATGTGGCCAGCATGACTAAGCCGCTTCTGGCGAACCAGAGCAGCGCACGGAAATGCTGTTTACCTTCCCGCCAGAGTGGTACCTATTTATCCAATTGTACTTTCACGTGCTTTCGAACTGCTAGGTTGGAGGAGTAGGGACCGAGCAACGGGAGCTCACCCTGTCGCAGGGATTCAAACCGCCAACCTTCCAAGGCTCTGTGGTTTAACTTACAGCGCCACCTATGTTATCGAGTAAGCTCACATTATTAAATGCTTTAAAAATATTTTTTTTTAATAAAGCCTTTTTTTCTTTAAGTGCCCTATTCTTGTCAGTGTTCTCAGTTGCCACTTTCAGACATTCAAATGTGTGTCTTTTTGCAACTTCTGTCTGTTTGCTACAATTTTCAACACCTGCATGATTCCCCACCCTGTAGAGGGGTATTGCTAAACCCTAATTCACTCTGCACCAGAGAGACAAAAATATATTGAATAATATGAGGTCTGCACCATTATTTTATATTAAGTGAACATTTCGCAGCTCTTTACACACTTTCAAAGTGCACGCAATGGAAACACATTGGTTGCAAGCAGCACTCTATATTAGGATGTCTGTTTGTAGCAGAGCTATCCCAATTTCATAAAGCAGAGCAGATGAAGTTTTCATGCAGCATATGGAGGAAAGGGCCCCCACAAATTGCTGACAGCAGACAATATGGCAATATGGCCATTAGAAGCCCTGGTAGCGGCAAATTGGCAGTCAATGAGCCATCAAAGTTTAGCTTCAGTCCATTAAATAGCTGAAATATGTTTTATTGTAGTATACTGAAGAATAAAGATATAAACACGAAGGCAGTTAACTATTTACATTAAACAATATTTTTAAAGGTATAGTACAAAATAGATAATGCATTTCACATAAAGTGTAGAATAGATGTTGCACATTAACATCTGTCATGTTCCTGAGGGTGCCTAGTGTCTAATTACTTCTACGGGGTGGGTGCTCCCCTCAGCTAGTTTTCTAAGGGTCTAGAGTGTACAGGGTAAAGTTTTGGCTCTCAGAAGAAATTATACTGGCAGCGCTGGCAGTAACCAAATAATGGACTTGTGGAAGATGACATGTTCCATAATTCCAACTGAGAACAGAAGGACAAATCCCAGCATATGAATTAGACGGACCTGAAGCGAGGCAATAATTTCATACCAAGATACCATCTTTAATATCACTGCGGTCATTTTAAAATTAAGTGCATTATGTTGAAAACCTTAATTATGAAGGAGAAAAATGTTGGCATTGTTCTCCAGCACAGGCTTTGATCAGAAGATGCTGAGTGATTGTGGTCAAGGCTTCTTGGCTTTTTTAACACCCCACCCAACTCTCAGAAGGGGATTTTTGGGTGGGGGCACATTGGGTAAAAGAGTGTTCCCCATCCCTCCCAAAACATTCCCCCCCCACTGGTATATCTATTATCCCAGGAAGAAAGATGGACTGTTAAACTACGGTGGGAATTGTTGCTCTGTGAGGGGAATAAGGGTCTCCTAACAGCTCTTTGCAAGTGGCGCTATGGTCTAAACCACTGAGCCTCTTGGGCTTACCAATCAGAAGGTTGGCAGTTCGAATCCCCGCTACGGGGTGAGCTCCCGTTACTCAGTCCCAGCTCCTGCCAACCTAGCAGTTCGAAAGCATGTCCAAAAAAGTGCAAGTAGAGGACAATAGGCATTTTGGAAAAGAGTGGGAACCGTTTATATTATATTTGCAGAAACAAAGAAAGTATATTGACCTGATGGTAGGATTTAAATAAACATTCACAACTTTATGGATAGGGAACAAATAATGTAATAAAAGGAAAAATATGATATTTGTAGAAAAGAGCAGAATATACTAATGAGGTTAATAAATCAGAAATGAAAGTTGAGGGAAGTCCAAAAGGGGAGAGGGAGAGATATTATGTAAGTTGTATGTTATAAGTGTATTTGTAATGAGAGAAAAGAAAATTAATTTTTAAAAAAGTGCAAGTAGATAAATAGGTATCACTCGGGCAGGAAGGTAAATGGCGTTTCCGTGTGCTGCTCTGGTGTCGGTGTTCCATTGTGCCAGAAGCAGCTTAGTCATGCTGGCCACATGACCTGGAAAAACTGTCTGTGGACAAACGCCGGCTCCCTTGGCCTGTAAAGCAAGAGGAGTGCCGCAACTACAGAGTCATCCGCGACTGGACTTAACTGTCAGGGGTCCTTTACCTTTTAACAGCTCTTGGCACCCTTAACAAACTACACTTCCCACAATTCTTTGGGGGAAACCATGGCTGTGTAAAGTGGTATGATACTGCTTTAAATATATAGTGCAGATGTGCCCCCATCTCTCTGCTACCTGCTTTTCACTCTATCACCCTCTTTTCTCACGTTTTCTGTCTGCCACCACCTTTCCCCCATTTTCCCCACTTCACCACTCATGTATTTATTTATTTAATAATAATAATAATAATAATAATAATAATAATAATAATAATAATAATAATAAATTTTATTTATATCCCGCCCTCCCCAGCCGAAGCCGGGCTCAGGGCGGCTAACAACACCAAAATAGTGCGACATTATAAAAACATTATAAAAATTAATTAAAATCAAGATTGATGGCAGCCATAAAGTTTTGTAAAGGTTGCCAGAGGAGGGAGTCAGGCTGCGCCCTAACCAAAGGCCTGGCGGAACAGCTCTGTCTTGCAGGCCCTACGGAAAGATGTCAAGTCCTGCAGGGCCCTTGTCTCTTGTGACAGAGCATTCTATTTGAAATTAGACTGACCACATGCAGCCCCATAGGCTGTAGGCTGTGACCAAATAAAAAATATAAAGTGGATATTTATTAGTTCATGATTATTTTATTGATGACTATATTAATAGCCCACCTTTCCTCCATGGAGGTCAAGGTGGAACACATGGTTCTCCTCATTTTATCCTCACAGAAACCCTGTGGCATAGGATAGGCTAAGAGACAATGACTGGCCTAAGACTACCCAGTCAGCTTCGTGGCATAGTAGAGATCTGGGTCCTGGCCCTAGTCTGACACTCTAACTACTAAATAACACGGTCAGGGGTACAGGGAACTGAGTGGCAATGTTTCCAGCCCTGAATCTTAGTACAAAGCCCATTGGAGGTCAATTCATTATGAAATGACTAGGTATGGGTGGCGCAGTATGGATGTCAGACTACATGGTTATAGATGCTAAATGGGTCTCTGAGCAGTTGGGTGCTGACATAGAATACTCAGCTGTGATAGAGAAGGAATGCAGGAAGCTGCCTTATAATGAGTCAGGCCATTGGTCTACCTAGCATAGCACTAACACGAACTGGTGGTGGCTCCCCAGAAATTCAGGCAAGGGACATTCCCAAATACTGGGGATTGAACCTGGGACCTTTGGCATGTAAGGCAGATGTTCTGACAGTGCCCTCTGTGCCTTCTATAGAGTGGCTTCCCATCTCTTGCCACCTTTCCTTCCCTCCCTTCTGTAGCCCTTTGTAAAGTTCATCATTATGTGCACAGAGTGCTCTTATTCTTTATCGCAAATAAGAGTGTAGGATGGAGTATATTAAAGCTGTAATTTGCCTTGTTAAACTGAACACGACGAGGTATTTGATGAGAAGGAATGTATGAACTAATTGTTTCCAGAACATCTGTCGCCATCACAGTATGAGTTTTATACATCCAGATTTCACAGGGCACAACATGTTTTTTTAAGTTAATAACACGAAACAAGGCAGGCATGAGATGTCCTGGTACTGTGGGAGACTGCGAAGGACAGAGGGTTCCCTAAATTATTATAATTGAGTTGCTGGAAGAGGAGTGCTTCCAGAAACTGTATGGTACAACAGGATGATGCATATACAAGGAGAGAGATAATGCATCAGAATAGCTGGTTTTCCCTTACAGAGAAGGAGGGGCAGAATGTTGGTTGTTATTATTATTACACCTTCAATGTACACAGTGCTTTGTGAAGTATAAGAGTACTAGGTCCCTGTTCTGACAGTCTAAAATTTGACATAGGATAGATAGTGTAGGAAAGGGAGAGAGGTGGAGGTGGTCTTAAGGAAGGGCAGGTCAGTAGGTCCTCATTCCTCAGGCAGCAAGACAAGGTTCCTGGAGGGCAATTGTGGTGCAGGGATCAGGACCAAACACCCAGGTTGTCTCAGAATGGTCCAGGAACAACTGGCTGAGTTTTATACCAGAGCTAGGTGGTCATTGACTGGAAGCCACGCCCACTGAGTGCTACCTCCTGGTCAGTTAAAGAGCCAGCACCTTCATCTTCATCTATTGGTTCTTTGTAGTAAAGGGGTTTCCAGCTATGAAGGACTCCCTTGATCCTCCTAAGAAGCCTGTCAACCAGCCCTCAGAGCTTGTCAACAGAGGTGTATCTTCAGGGTAATAGGAGATTGGGCCTCAGTGCCTGCAATCCAACATGGGGTGGATCTAGATCTATCTCCTCCTTAGAACTGCAGTCTCCAGATAGCTCTAACTCCAAAGAGTCCATGAGCCTAAATGAAATTTCTTTAAAAGTTAATTTTATATACTTCTGGGTGGAAAGATGGGTTGAGACACTTCACATCTGGATGAAGCTGTGCTTCCAAATGGACTTTAACCAAAATTGGCCATTCCTTTTGACTGCCTCTGAATCTGCAAGATTCCACCGTCACCCATTCTCAGTGGTAGAATACACACACAGATTTATTCGTAATAAAAAATAAAAAGGAAGAGGTATTTCCATCACAGCAAGGATGCAAAGTCGGTTACTTACCTTAACTATCGGAAGGTGCATTCCTTTGTCATCATCAAGGCTTGTTAGTAGATTAATTGGCTGTGGCTGCTAAATGAACAGCCATAAAACAGTACATACACTAATGTATAATTGTGTGATAAGAAAAGGGCTTTGGATAATTTATGCTGCTTCTCGCTTTGTGTAATTAATCTGCAAAATAATATATGTGTCTTCGTATCATGTTAATTGCTTTCTCAATTCCCCAAACATTAATTGTGTGTAAAAGCTACTACTGGAGAGCCAATTGCATTGCTAGACAGAATTAGGGAATCAGAGCTGGAAGGGACCCCAAGGGTCATCTAAGTTCAAGCCCCTGTAATGCAGGAATCTCAGCTAATGCATCCATGGCAGATGGCCATCCAACCTCTGCTTAAAAACCTCCAAAGAAGGAGGGTCTACCATTTCTCATGGAAGTCTGCTCCACTGCTGAACAGCTCTTACTGTTCCAGAATTAGGGAAGTTTACCAGAATAACTTGAACCCCTCTGGTACCCAAAGAATCAATCCACTTGCAACATGAGAAGTGACTATAATTTCTCTCTCACCATTTTTTTCAAATGTCATGGTCCTTGTGTGGATACCGCCATAGGTTAAACTTTAGTCAGTAGGTGACACTCAACTTAGTTATAGCTAGATGGATTCAACAGTTTCAAGCAGTGTGGGAATTACTTCTGAATAAATATGCATAGGGTTGTACCAGATGTAAAACTAAGTTAGGTCATGGCTGGCAGTGGGCAAACCTGTCGATTTCAGTTTCTCTCCTTTTCTCTTTTTCCCAGTCTTAAGTTCTCCACACTTCTACGTCAGTTTTCTTTTAAAAAGTCATTGGGAAAATTCAGCAGCATTTTAGCGGAAATTTCTCTTAGTAGGCACATATCCGTATGCACTTGCCTAATATAGCTTTGCAAAGCAATTTCCCATACTATAATGCATTTTTGTATGTTGGTTTCACCAATATATGCATTTGTATGCATAATTTATCCTAGTATGTGTACTTTAGTACACATTACCTGGCTTAGTTGACTGAAGAATTGCATTACAAAATTAAGAGGTCAAATTTCAATGGTTTGTTTGTTTGTTTGTTTGTTTGTTTGTTTGTTTGTTGAAAGTGTGAGATTAGGTAGGTTCACTTTTAGAAGCCTGTGGCCCAAGAGCTCAGAGGGTTAGACTAGATGACCCTCAGTGTCCCTTCCAACTTTACAATTCTATGAGTCTATGATTCTAAGTACAAAATGAATCAAATTTCTTCTCCATTCCTAGTCCTATCAGAAGTGAATTCAGAAAGTACATTGAGGGTCCCGCTCCACTACACTATATATTTTAGGTTGCAATCCTATTCACATTTAGCAATAAGTAAGTGTGCTCCACAGTTATCCTGAGGATGCTAGCAGGTGTTGACGCAGCCTGTTGTAAGGCTTCAAAGTGTTGCATTGAAGGGGGGGGGGAGCCATTGCATCATGAAAGAAAATGAAACAATGAAATACTTGATCCATGTCATTCTCTATTATGAGGTGGGTTCTGGAAGAAGTAAGCTGTCTAACGAGACATATTTCTATAGACCGTTTCGTAAAGTAAGTTTGTTCTTCGGCAAAGTGGGTGCAACACCAATTAATATAAAACAAATGTCAACTTTCACCAAGAAGGACAGCTTCATTAAAACATATTACAAGTGGTTTTTAACATTTGCAGTATTGCTTTTGACAGAGGGGGCACATGGGGTTAAGAACGTCCATGAGGGAAGTTGCATGCAGCGGCTGCATTTGTTAGGAAATGAAAACTTTCCCGTAGTTAGAATTCATTGCAGATCTTATCCGATCGATTTAGGTATTTCACAAACTCACCCAATGCAAGTTTGCCGTTTTAGAAATTGAGATTTTTGCAGTCCTAAATGGTGCCCTCTTGACATGTTAGCCATCCTTGTCTTTCCCCATCAGTATTACAGTGGTACCTCAGGTTAAGTACTTAATTCGCTCCGGAGGTCCGTTCTTAACCTGAAACTACAGTGGTACCTCGGGTTAAGTACTTAATTCATTCCGGAGGTCCGTTCTTAACCTGAAACTGTTCTTAACCTGAAGCACCACTTTAGCTAATGGGGCCTCCTGCTGCCGCCGCGCCGCCAGAGCACAATTTCTGTTCTCATCCTGAAGCAAAGTTCTTAACCTGAGGTACTTTTCTGGGTTAGCGGAGTCTGTAACCTGAAGTATATGTAACCTGAAGCGTATGTAACCCGAGGTACCACTGTACCGGGGTTTTTTTCAGCTGGAACTCACAGGAACCAAGATCAGCACCTCTCAGGTGGGTGCCATTGCTATCCTAAGAGAATGAGGGAGGTGTTCATGGTGAGTTGTGACACTTCTTTTTCTAGAAAAATACCACCAAGTATTACCTCTGCAAAGATAAGGTAGGTTTGCGTATGTAGTTGCCACATCAAGAGCTATGATATTGTTTGGTGGTGTATTCAAGATGAGCGCCACACCCCATAGTTGCCTTTGACTGGACTTAACCGTCCAGGGGTCTTTTACCTTTACCTATTCCCAAACCATTGATGTTGGTTAATAATAATAATAATAATAATAATAATAATAATAATAATAATATAAATAAATAAATACCCCACCCATCTGGTTGGGTTCCCTCAGCCACACCAGGTGGCTTCCAGCACATATAAAAACAGAATAAAACGTCAAACATTTAAAAACTTCCCAATACAAGGCTTACTTGTATGGCATAGGAATTCTGGTCACAGGTACATGTCTAATCACCCGTCTGCTTCTAGCCTTTCACTCAATTCACTACATTATAGTTGCTGCGCCCTGTGGCACCCCCAAGGCATGGCGCACATTGCGGCAGAACCAGTCGCACGGCCCTAAATCCACTTCTGCTTAAGAGTATGGCCTTTGCACATGCACTGTAGCACATACACAGGTAACAATATAAGCCAAATTTTTTGCTGGCCTGGAACTAGTAAAGATGCTCAAAAGCTGTTGATGAGTTCAGGGTGTTGCGTTAGGGCTGCCATATGTCCTCTTTTTCCAGGACACACCCTCTTTTTCATGGGTCTGTAAAATAGAGTCATCATAAAGATACATAGTTAAAAGTAGAAGTTGGCAAATGTGTCCTCTTTATTGCTCTTCAAAATATGACAACCCTACCTTTCATTGTTCCTGTGGTTAAGTTGCACAGGACCAGCAGTAATGACCGCACCCTGCATAAAAACGGGGGGCGCCCTTTGCATGGATGCACGCAGCCCCTGGATTTGGAGTGGCTCCATCAGCATAGGCTTGGCTTCGCCTTCCCTCAGGTGGGATACCTGGAGGTCTCCGCCTACCTCAGTCAGTTGTCCAATCCTGCCTGGGGGAAGCGTTGCCAAGGAGATCAGGCCAGGTAGGGGAGGGATTACCTGCCCGTACAATAGAGGGAGGATCTTAGCTAGGAATCCTCACTTGGCTCCAGAGCTTCTCCCACCCTACCCACCCTCAGTTAATGTCTTATTTTGCAGGTTAAATTTTCTTCACAGGTTTTGCAGGTTAACCTTTCTTCACAGATATGCAGGCGCTGCTACGTTAAGGTTGCTGTTAAAGGGCCGGAAAGGAATTTCCCTGCATTGGCAGGTTTCGCCCTTCCCGTAGCAAAACCTCACAACTTTGGCGGTATCAGGCCTTGGGTGGAATCCTTTAGTCCATCTTCCTCTTTGCAGCAGCGATACCAGGGTTCCCTGTTAAAGGGGTTTCTGAAGGGAGGCTTTGACCGTACGCTGAAAGGTCGTCATTGCTCTCCCCTGCGGCGGCAGCTTAACGGGGGCGGCTATCTCTGCTTGAACATATGTTCTCCAGAGCCGGCCCATTCCCCCCCCCCCACTGGATAACCCTGATGCTCCCTAGGTCCCCGGCTGGGGACTGGGGAGGAAGAACACCCAATGCCTGAGCCAAGGTCTACCCACATTTGAAATTTAATAAAGTTGTGGCCAATTTAATCCCATAGCACGTTGTCTTGAGTCGTTATTCCACATGACGGGGGGGGCGTTCGGGATCTGGGGGACTCCGCCTGTCGACGCAAAAGTTATTTCAACAGTAGCTGATGAAACAAGCTTGGACTAAACCTTGGTTTGCAGCTGATTTTATAGATGGAAGGAGGCGAGTTAAAGTTGAAATACAGTGGCTTGTGAGTTCGGTTGCTGGCATGAAACTGCAAAACTGGACCATCGTCCTCTATAATTTTGTATGCTAACATTAATCCTACATGCTGGAACAGGATCCAGGCAAGACAGCTGGCAATCCTGATGAAATTATATGAAATCAGCACAGATGGTAAGAAATCCTTCAGAGCTCAACGAAGTCCAGGGATGCAACCAACAATGAATAGTTCTATCTTCTTGCAAAACCCCATTCATTTCAGAGTGGGGGTAAGTCTTTTGGCTGGTTGTGCTTCATGATTCCAATAAAAAAAGATACAATACATCAATAAAATGAAAATATAAAATCTTATAAATAAATATTTCTGAATGTTATGATGTTTTAATGGATTGTAACCAACTAAGTTATATTGAAATAAATGGGCCAAAGATAGACATGTCCAATAATTTCAATTCCCTTTTAAAATGACCTTGGACAAACCCAGAATGCCCTGCAAAATGTCCTGCTTCCATTCAGGATTCATCTGAATCTGCTGCACAAAATATATAGATAGATGTTTTTGCTGCCCTTTGGGAAGAAAGGTGAGATATAAATTTAGAGAGCAGCCAGGTGAGGACTTACAATTTTTTATTTAAGAGGGACCTTTTGTACTACTTTTCCACATCCTTTCCCTCATTATTTTTTGCTCATATAAATATTTAATTTCTGGACCTTAGACCTCCAGTAATATTCTATTCCTGCCAATCCAAGCAATGCGGAAAGATTTCCAGCTAATATATTACTGTACATTCTACTGGAGGTAGAACAACTTATTTATTTATTGAGTCCGGCCCCATCAGAAATGGACCCATAACTTCTTGAATGCCTGATGAGGGATCCCCTGATGTCATCCCTGAATGTGGTCATTTACTTTTGGTGAATTAATCCAGAATGCTGCAGCTAGACTGGTGACTGGGAGTGGCCGCCGAGACCACATAACACCGGTCTTGAAAGACCTACATTGACTTCCAGTACGTTTCTGAGCACAATTCAAAGGCTTGGTGCTCACCTTGAAAGCCCTAAAAGACCTCGGTCCAGTATATCTGAAGGAGCGTCTCCACCCTCATTGTTCTACCTGGACACTGAGGTCCAACGCTGAGGGCCTTCTGGCAGTTCCCTCACTGCGAGAAGCCAAGTTACAGGGAACCAGGCAGAGGGCCTTCTCCGTAGTGGTACCCGCCCTGTGGAACATCCTCCCACCAAATGTCAAAGAGAACAACAACTACCAGACTTTTAGAAGACATCTGAAGGCAGCCCTGTTTAGGGAAGCTTTTACTGTATTTTAATATTTTGTTGGAAGCCACCCAGAGTGGCTGGGGAAGCCCAGCCAGATGGGAGGGGTATAAAAAAATAAATTATTATTATTATTATTATTATTATTATTATTATTATTATTATGGATGGGGAGGAGAACTCCAAGGAATGTCCCAACAGGACATAGCATTTCAATCGACTGGATCCTGAATTCAGGTTAATTGTGAGGGCATCTAGCAGACATCCAGGAATTTAACCTCGGTACTCTAGATGAATTATGAAATAGATTTGGTTGGATCTGCCCATTACTCTTCACAAGTCTCCAAGCATAGCTTGTGTATTCCAGTTCTGATTTTTATATTAGCTAGAACCTCTCTTCAGGCATGGGAGTGATTAGCAATTAATTATTCAAATGGTGATGGCAAAAGTAACAGTCTGCAGATGTCAGCAGAGTCCAGGCCAACACTCCTCTGGTGCAGAATGCTACATCAAGACGGGGACCATGTTTTTACCGTGATGGCAATGCATGAATAGCACAATAAGCAGAAATGGAGGCTTCATGTCATAATTTTGCTTCTTGAATATCAATTATTCCGACTGCTACTGCTGAAGCAGCCTCATTGAGCTGAATGGCAATCACTCTCCTGATCAGCTTCTAGCAGATGAATGTGAGGCACCAAAACAATTATTCAACTCCTATTTGCATCTCCTGGATTACTAATTAGCTCAGAGATAGACTTATATCTATTCACGCTGCTGGCCCAGCTTGCAAATTGCTCGAGTGATCTCCTTGAAATCAGCAAATCTCTCCCATGCAGGGTACTGAGTGCATGGCAGCGATTTGGTTTCTAACATTTTAAAAGACCACAATGTAATTCCTTGTTACAGCTCATGATTTAAAAGTCTGAAATTACTAAGATTGGACTGATCATTTACAACCCAAATCTTCTACATGTTTACTTGGAAGTATGGCCCACATGTTCAGTTGGGGCCTTTATCCAGGTGGATGAGCATTGGATTGCAGCATCAGTCTCATTCAGGGAACCCCAGATGTTTTGCTCTGCAAAATTCACCAAGACCAAAGGCAAGATGGAAAAGGTATGACTGTTGTAGGCCTTCTAAAAACCAGTAAGGAGGAGGAATGAAGAATTTGCTTGTCCATAGTTTTGGAGAAATTGGTGGAAAGGCTGTGCTTCTAAGACTGGGCTAAGATCCTCCCCAATTCTCCCAAAATATTCTCAGCCAGGGAAAACAGTAGCCATTTTTCTGCTCCAATTTTGTTTTGTAGGAGAGTTGTCTCTTACTTTACTGCAGTGGTGGCTCATCTGTTGGTGGCAGACTACATCCAGCGACAGAGTGTTATGCCCCCCTCCAAATTTGTCAATTTTTAGAAAAAACAGCAACTGCTCCTATAGTTTACGGCTATGTTGCCTTTTTTCTGACTTAGTTCCTTACGTGAACATGAGTGATGAGAATGATACCTTCTGCCCACCACCGCATGTTCTGTTGAGTCAATCATGACTGTAAATAAATAAAAGTGTGGCCTTGTGATACTCCGAGACTAGTGTCCATCCACCCCTTTCTTGATGATCACAAAGACCTCTTATACTTATACTGCATACAACACTGATGTCTCACAACAACTGATCTGTAGAAAACACAACCTGGAAAAAGAGACAATGCACGTACTTTTGTAAACTAGGAAAATCTTCAATAAAAATTATTTTTTTAAAAAAGAGGACCTCTGCTTGAGTCCCAAGAGAGCTGCTGGCAGTCTGAGTTGACCATGAGCAGATAGATGGACAAATAGCAAGGCAGCTACTCTGTTCATGTGGAGTTCGAAAAATGACACAGAGCCTGCTGAGGTTACTAGAGTTGACATAAGGACCAGTATCAGGGAGATGTGATCTCTGACATGGCATGGCCCCGGACAAAACAAAGCAGATACATTTTGATCCTGAAAAACCACACCGTTACATTAGCAATAACGTAGCAGGAGTAACTTAAAAACCCTGTCCTCAGATCTACCATGTATGCAAAAGGGCCAACACAGGAAGGAAAATGTCTCATCGCAAGCATAAGTCTTTGGGATAGCCATGAGAAACATACTGCAAATTCCTCAGATATGCTCTAATTGCTACCGGAGCCACGTTTGTCGGGCAGCTATAAATAATATACATTTTTTCCTATCTAGTAAAGACCCTGGACTAGGGATCTTGGTGGAGCTGTATAAATCATGACGTGTTATTTAAAATGTACTTTAAACAAACAGAATATATATATACGTATCATATATCACAAAGGACTTGTCAAAGCAGTAGAACCAGCATGTAGCTTATCTTGTTTAAAGACACAGATGCAAATATAGCTGGAGAGGCAAAAGTCAAGAACCAACATAATTATAAATGTTATGAAAAATAATGTTACCAGAAATATTCGTACCAGAAGGGTAGCTGCAGCAAAGACAAAAACAAAACAAAACAGATTCTTCTGGTATCTTTAAGAATCACAGAGTGGGCATGGAATCCTATATACACTTTCATGGCAGTAAGTCCCATTGAATTGAATGGTACTTACTTCTGAGTATATAGGTCTAGGGTTGCATATTGTAGCAAAGGTTTTTGTAGCTTAGAGTCATTTCTGGGCTCTGGCCCATAAAAACCTGGTTGGTTGGTTTTATTGATCAGTTTTCCTGGCAGAGAGGCAAACTTTGCATTAGGAACATGAGATCATGGATCATGGCAATGGCCCATCTAGTCCAGCATTCTGTTCTCACAGTGGCCAATGAGATGCTTATGGGAAATCCGTAAGACCTGAATGAAACATTCTTCTAAACCAGGGGCAAAAGGTAAAAGTAAAGGGACCCCTGACCATTAGGTCCAGTTGTGACCGACTCTGGGGTTGCGGCGCTCATCTCGCTTTATTGGCCAAGAGAGCCGGCGTACAGCTTCCGGGTCATGTGGCCAGCATGACTAAGCCACTTCTAGTGAACCAGAGCAGCACACGGAAATGCCATTTACCTTCCTGCCGGAGTGGTAACTATTTATCTACTTGCACTTTGACGTGCTTTCAAACTGCTAGGTTGGCAGGAGCTGGGACTGAGCAATGGGAACTCACTCCGTCGTGGGGATTCGAACTGCCGACCTTCTGATCGGCAAGTCCTAGGCTCTGTGGTTTAGACCACAGCACCACCCACATCCCATAAAACCAGGGGTGGTGAACCTTTCTATACCTACCGCCCACTAATGCATCTTTCTTGATGGTAAAATTAACTTACCACCCACCAGCGCTCAATAGAAGGAGGATTCAGCTTGTGCCGTAGAACCCCCTACCGCCCACCTAGACTCCTGAAATGCCCACTAGTGGGCAGTAGTGACCAGGTTGACAACCCCTGTTCTAACTCAGACAGTGGATCTTCAATGGGATCCTACAGTATCATTGTTGGCATTCATCCATCTCTAGAGAAAATGGAGTGCACCTCCAGGAATGAAGTGAAACCGCTACATTAGCAGCAGCAGCCCAGGGCATTACCCCTCCCCTAACACTCCATACACCCCTACAGTATAGGAACAGGAGAAATCATAACATATCCCGATGCAACTCGATGAATCATTGCTGTGAGCCATCCTTACAGTGCTAGGAGTTAAACAACTGATTGAAATGTATGTTGCTTCTCAGAGGCACACCATCACGCAGGGCAATCCATCTCTACCTACACAAAGAAATCTTAAGCCATGGGCATCAATTGGTTGCAGAGGTTATTATTTATTCTGCAGATACTGTAAGGAGAAAATTACTTCATGCTGGAGAGCCCACATTTAATATACCACATCGTAATCAATTACTTGAACTTAAAGCAAGCAGTGCAATGCAGCTAAAGGATGAATTTGCCTGGATGTAAGTGTTTTGATTACATTTAAGTGAAGTTAGTTTTCTTAGCTGTTTGCCAGACAGAAAACAGGATTTTCTTCAATGTCCGCTTCCTAGGTAAGGAACTGAATAGATGTCTGCCCCCAGTTAAATGTCTACACAAAATTGCACAGAACAGGGGTATCCAATCTGGTTCTTGCATCAGGCCCAACTAGCGTGGCTAATGGACAGGTATAGTGAAAACTGTAGCATACAACTTCTGGAGGGCAACACTTTGGTACAGAAATTCCATTCATTTTCAGTTGAGTTCTTGCTGTGACAATGGTTATGCTTAAGTTACTGAAAGTTAATTGCACATCATGTATTCTGTGAACTTAACTGCTGCAAGGATGATGAAAAAGGGTAGAAGTGTGTTATGTCTAGAATATCCAGCCAGAAGCCAAAATCTAAGAAACTGAATTTAACATATATGAGGAGAAGGGCTTAGCTGGAGAGGTGTCAGGGAAGCCCTGGAGTTGCAGTCCCCCATGTCCGCCTAGTTACTGGGTAGATGTGGGGAACAAGTGTGACCACTGTTGTGGTATCCTCCTTGTGTTTCCTCTGGAGGGGGTAAAAGGTGGGCTGGAAGGAGAAGCCCAGGATTTGCTCAGCGACACAACGCCTGGGACTTAAAGCTAGCAGGATGAGAATCTCAGGGTGTGGGTTGGCTTGGAATGCTACGGTGATGCGTCTAGAGCAGGTAAAGCAAACATGAGAGGAATAGGGAAATTGAGAGCCTTGTGTGAAGAGGAGATCGAGGTTATGTGAGGGAGAGAGAGCAAACTTAGACACAAGGTGTGTTGGGGTTGCCAATAATGCATGGTTATGGAGGAACCAGGAGAATCAGACTAGAAGACTCTTTCTGGAGAGTGGAAGGAGGATGGAAGGAAATAGAAGTTGCTTGGCAAGGCAGGAGTCTGAACAATATGCTCCGTTAGTGAGCCAGAGAAGTATCTGTAATGTAAAGAAGCCTACTGGCAGAAGAAGTCAGCTGATGAACTAGGTTCTGAGCTCCTTCTGGAACTAGGGAACCCACCAGGTGAACTGTGAGGAAAGGGAACTGTTTACTAGAGACTTTTGAAATATACTGAATAATCCTGCTTTTAGAAAACAAAGAACAAGGGCGTGGCTCATCGTGGATCCACCCCTAAACAAAATTGCCTGCCAACAAATGTAACCAGGCTTCCCTCCTCATCAATGAAAAGGTGCTTGCTATTATTTTTTTCTTAAAGATTTAACATCACTTCATTTATCTACACTATACGCCTTCCATTCCAATTGGCTGCAGTGACACCTGCTGGAGAGGAATGCAATTTCACCAAGCGGATCACAAGCGGAGAGATAATGAGGATGTGTCCCAGCGACTCCAACAAACAACCCGTCAACCCTGGTAGCAGATACAAACATCAACATGACCCCCGGGGCAGCCCCGAAGGCCACCGTCAGCTCAGTTCTTGCAGCAAACTAATGGCTCCACCTCAGTGTGTTTGAAAATTGCTGCAGCAATAAACTCAATGGGAAATGATAAACACAACACTAGAGAGCAAGTTAACAGTCACTCAGTGAACTTTCATGTGTGTACAGACCAATGAAACTATAAAAGGAAATCATGTCGTATTACATGACTTGCACTGCAATGTCCTTTAGTAACAGTTTTTCTCTCTCATAAACCAAAAGAACCCCAATTCTTTAAATGTGCTTTTACATCTTGATAGTGTCAATAGCTATCCTCTCTGCTGTACAGATGTCCATATGCTCTGGAAGACAGGAGCAGTACAAACTGCCTGTAACTGACCACCTCCAAACACACAATTACCTTCTTGCAGTGATGGTAGTTATGCAGTCTGGGATAATGTATTATCCTAGAGTCGGTACAAAGAGGCATAAGTGGTCCTGAGAATACTAAGCCTCTTGTTGTTCAGCTCAAGTATGGAGCTTTCCAAAGGGCAGTTTCCCCTTTATGTTTTGCATACCTGATTCAATAGCTCCTTCAGAAACAGAGCCTGGAAAGTAAATGCAGAACACAATGATTGTGACATGAACATTGGTGAACTAGAGCTTATTGCAATTGAATGTGTTATCCTGAGCTGGCAGATATATATTTATATCAGAGAGAGTGGGGGAGGAAGAAGAGGGGAGCAGGTGGGGAGATACGGCGGGTATAAAGAATTAAGTTGTAAATCATAAAAATGGTTTACCTGAACTGCAATAGATATGGTCTGAGTCATTTGTTTGCAAAGCTTGAACAAAATGTAAGTAGTGCCTAGGAACTAACTTTCTTGTCTACAGTGGGCTGTAGTCAACGGTGACACCAATAGGAATTGGACACATTCAGCCACATTATTAATTACATTGCCTAGCAATTGCAGCTAAGCAAATCAAGGGGACCTAAGCAAGCTATGGGTCTCTTCTGACACAGGTCATGTTCAGAGATTCACCCATAGCTTCATAAACCATAGTCTGTGAACGAACCCCCATGACAACATGCGCTGCCCTGGCCCACTCCCCTTCCTTCCTCCCATTGCACACCAGTGTGGGGTGCTGGTTTGCATCAAGCCAGAGTTCACCATAACACCTGAGCCTGACTTATTGCCCTGGGTTCTTAAGGAACATCAAGGCAGAGTTCACCAGTTTGGACACAGCAAGGAACTCTGGCTTTAACACACAGCAGGATCTTTGCACTGCAGCTGCCAAGTGCCAGAAAGGTAGAGGAGGGAGACAGAAGGAGCACATAGCAAGGGCCCAAATGGTCCAAACATAGCCCCCCATGCAACCAATATCTCTTGTGTGTTTTTATAGGGAATGCTGTTTTGAAAACTGAAGGAGTCTCCTGAACACGGGGCTTTAAGAACAGGCACGGGAAATAAAGGAACAATTGATTAATCATAATTGTTGTGGAGAAAATATTGGGATTAATACTGTTAATTTTGCCCTAAAATTCTATGTACACACACACTACACATATTTATGTATAGACTAAAAGCTAGTCTGTAGGCTAGATATACCTGGCAGCCGCCTGGAACTTGATTTATGATCTCTTCAGAGTTAAGCAAATTGGGAACACTGAAGTTAATATTATACATGAAAGATTTCTCCCCGCCTGACCCTAATGTAGTAAATTTGACTGATAAAGTGGCTTCTGTATACCTCTGTTACATTGTTTCCCATAAAAAGTCCAGTGATAAGATTAATCTTCATCTAAAGGAAGCCCCATGGACAAGGTTATGGTCACCCAGATCAAATTATAGAAGAGTGATATACCTGTGTGGCTCTGGAGCAGATAGATGGGAAGAAACTAAGCACCACAGACAGGACCAAACCATTCTGTAAGTGGATGCACAGAGGGAAGCAGTTCCAGGAAAAACCAACACAACAGTCCTTTTAACTGTGTAGCAACTGTTGCACAATGCAGCAGAGTTAGGTCCTAGTGATGGTCTGTCCCAGTTAACAGTATATCTGCTGGAAGTGTAGCAGAAAAGATCATTCAATTTGTAACTTAAGGATAACTTCTGTTAGTGTTAAAGTCAAACAGCCAAGAGGGCTCGGTGGAGGTGTTGCTTGTTGACCAAGCAGCGTGGAATAAGCTTCACTGAGGTAGCACATGCTCTGATAGGTTGCGTAGTTCTGAGGGAGTTGTCCTCTGTATGTTTGGTAGAATGTCTTCCTGCTATGTACAAGGCCTGAACAAAGAGAGTTCTGTTTATTTCTTCTCAAATTATACACTGTTTCACGTGCCCGGTAAAGTCTTATCAGGACTTCTCTCTCTGCATTTGCATTATTTAAGTGAGTTTGCTAACAAAAGCACTGTTTAAGGCAGTGGAATTTCTCATGAAGGAAACCTGGAAAGGAAACTGGGAAGCTGTCCTTCTAGAATGTACGCTTGAATAAAAGGCCAATCCGTGTTCAAAATATGAAAGAGCAAAGGGTCAAGCTGCAGTAAAACTTCAAGGTTACAGCAACTGCTGATGGATGATTAAACAACTTTAGTGAAGGTTACTCAAGGGGTTTGGGTAGGGCGCCAAATAAGCCCACGATAAAATTAGATAATTGGTGTACTGGAAGACAACTTAGATGAATGCAAGTAATTATATTGCAGAATCAGTTTAAAGTAAAGACTTTCCTGATAAATAAATTTGAAAAAAACCAAAAAACTTTCATGCCGGGCAAATCTACAATGACTTCTTGGGCTGGATTAACCCTCTCCTTGAGTGTATGGAAACTCAAGGGGAAAGGAATGCAAAAGAGGGCAGTTTTCCCACACTGAGGTGGGCTCAGCCTCTTAAACTTCATGGGGGCGGGTGCTGCTTCAGCAAAGTCACTGGTCTTTGAATGGTTTCTTGGGGGGCTTGTGCCAGAAAGAGGGAGGCTGCATATTCAAAATCATTCTTGCATAAATCTCTCTCCGATTCCCTACATACTACAGTGGGTATGAGGTTAATAATCACAATCCCATGCTAAAGAACATACTAATACAAACTTATACGCAATGTACAAATCAAAACGTCATTTTTCCAGATGCTGGTTTCCCTGCCTTGTATCCTTCCAGTCACCACCAACTATAGACTGAGTTAAAGGTAAAGGTAAAGGTACCCCTGACCGTTAGGTCCAGTCGCAGACGACTCTGGGGTTGTGGTGCTCATCTCGCTCTATAGGCTGAGGGAGCCGGCGTTTGTCCGCAGACAGCTTCCAGGTCATGTGGCCAGCATGACTAAGCTGCTTCTGGTGAACCAGAACAGTGCACAGAAACATCGTTTACCTTCCCGCCGGAGCAGTACCTATTTATCTACTTGCACTTTGACGTGCTTTCGAACTGCTAGGTTGGCAGGAGCAGGGACCAAGCAACGGGAGCTCACCCTGTCGCAGGGATTCAAACCGCCAACCTTCTGATTGGCAAGTCCAAAAGGCTCAGTGGTTTAGACCACAGCGCCACCCGCGTCCTGAATAGACTGAGTTACAGTAGGGCAAAAAAAAATATGTTTACCAGATTTGATGGGAACTATGCCTTACAAAGGGTGCTCCCACAATTCCCTCTAAATCTCACCGATGCCACGCCCTACCAAACTGTGAAGACCCCTCTTTGATTTTGTTCCTGGGTTTGTTTTGATGAAGAAAGTTAGCAGCATAAGGAAATACAGCTTGTTCATATCAACATTTCTTCCAGACCTTTAATAATATGGGATACCATCACCTCCTGGCAAATAGAAGGGGAAGAAATGGAGGCAGTGAGAGATTTTACTTTCTTGGGCTCCATGATCACTGCAGATGGTGACAGCAGCCACGAAATTAAAAGATGCCTGCTTCTTGGGAGAAGGGCAATGACAGGCCTAGACAGCATCTTGAGAAGTAGAGACATCACCTTGCCAACAAAAGTTCATATAGTTAAAGCTATGGTTTTCCCAGTAGTGATGTATGGAAGTGAGAGCTGGACCATAAAGAAGGCTGATCGCCGAAGAATTAATGCTTTTGAATTATGGTGCTGGAGGAGACTCTTGAGAGTCCCATGGACTGCAAGAAGATCAAACCTCTCCATTCTGAAGGAAATCAGCCCTGAGTGCTCACTGGAAGGACAGATCGTGAAGCTGAGGCTCCAGTACTTTGGCCACCTCATGAGAAGAGAAGACTCCCTGGAAAAGACCCTGATGTTGGGAAAGATGGAGGGCACAAGGAGAAGGGGGCGACAGAGGACGAGATGGTTGGATAGTGTTTTCGAGGTTACCACCATGAGTTTGACCAAACTGTGGGAGGCAGTGGAGGACAGAGGTGCCTGGCGTTCTCTGGTCCATGGGGTCACGAAGAGTCGGACACGACTAAACGACTAAACAACAACAACAACAACAACCGTTCTCTTACTCTTTTGAGTCCTTAAAGCAGTGGTCTCAGGAGGGCATGAATGTTATTTTAAATCCCAACATCAATCCCTCCTGCTCAAATATATTTCACTACCCCTTCCCCTTCTGGAAAAAACCCATTCAACTAACACCTGGCCTGACAGATCTGACAGCCTAATTTGATGTTAGGCAATCCCAAAATACTTGTCATAAGGGCTTCCACAAATTATGTTTAGCAACTCTAGAATGTTCATGTGACTTTAGTGTCATATCAACCCATTACTTCAGATAGTCAGTTTGTATTAATGTTAGAAAGAATATTACAATGTCTTCTTCTGGGCTTCCAGGAGCAGCCCAAAACATTTTGATGTAGAGCCGCAATTGTCTGCCCCACCCAAGTCAAGGTGCACAGGATACAGGAGGACCAGTCAAGTTATTTTGGCATGTGAGGTTAAAAAAAGGGGGGGATGCTTGTCCCCTTCTATGGCAGCCAATCATTTGTTGCCCTGTCCTAACACAAAAAAATTAGCTGCCTGAGGTAGATTCTTCACCTTGCCTAATGGTAGAGCCGGCCCTTTTGTGTTACACGGAAATTATCAGGAACAGGAACCATCAATGTGCAGACCTATTCATTTAAAGAAAGCTAGAATAAAAGTTCAAAATAAGGTTGGCTGGTTAAAAATAGTAATCCTAACCTGACACAGCCTCTTTTCACACTTAGCTTGAACTTCTTTAATTATTCTTCTTTCCTTTCGAAAGGGATCCCTTCTTTCACACCTGAGTTTTTAAACAGTACCTATTACTACCAGAAGAGCTGGGAGGGTTTCAAATTCAATAAACAACTTTAAGTGGCAAAATGACTTACACTCATGCAAGCTGCAGCTGAGTCACCATGGGGTTGTTAACAGTAGCAATCCTCTCCTTATGCTGAAGGGCTTGAGAGTCATCCATTTTTCTAAATTATGCTGACAGCTAGGACTGCTTTTGCTTTTCTTCTTCAATTTGCTGTACAATAATCTAATCGTTAGCAATGTGCTAAGAGCGCTTTTTAAAAAAGTGACAGGGAGGGGACGACATGGCTGTGATGTTTTGGGGAGATTTCCCTTTGCTATTACCAAGGTGTTTTCTTTTCCTAGAGGGGTATCTTGAACACCAGATGATCTGATGTAAGTCCCTATGGTGGAGGAAATCACTTTCCTATTCCTAGACATGGGATATGAAGTGTGTGGATAAGATTTGCCTACCCCAAATCCAGAGCTATGCATATGTAGACGTGTGCATAAAGACAGCCAGTGTGGCATAGTGGCTAAAGTGTCAGACTAGGACCCAGGAGACCTGGGTTCAAATCCACGCTTGGCCATGAAGCTCACTGGTGACCTTGGGCCAATCCCTAACCTACTTCACAGGTATGTTGTAGGGATTAAATGGGGGGGGGGGAGAACTATGTATGCCACCTTGAGCTCCTTAGAGAAAAAAGTGAGATATAAATGCAATAAATAAATAAATAAATAAGCTCGTGTGTATGTGAGTTTCCCCATTCAGTCCTATGGAGGACAGGTACTTGAGCGTGGGCCTGCCGGGCAGTGGCGTAGCGTGGGTTGTCAGCACCCGGGGCAAGGCAAGTAATTTGCACCCCCTAACCCGTGGATTTGCGCCCCCTAACCCGTGGATTTGTGCCCCCTAACCCTACCCCCCAGATGTTGCGCCCGGTGCAGCCGGCACCCCCACGCTACGCCACTGCTGCTGGGTTCCCCGCACCACATTGAATTGCACTGAAGAGCCCCTTACGCAGCCATAGCAAATCACATTGAAAGTAATGGTCTTTTCTCCAGTACTCTGGGCTGCTGTACCGGATGTGAGGCATACTGAGAGTAGACCCACTGAAAGCAATGGCTGTGACTAGAGTAGTTAGGAGACCCTTCCCAGAGCTACAGGCCTCAGCACCCTTTCTTTGGCGGAAGCGGGGTGTTGTTGTTGTTTTGTTGTTGTTGTTGTTTGCAAAATGGCAGAGGAAACCCTTAACCCCAAAACCATAATCCCTTTTCAAGTGCATCCCTTGAAAAAGGAGGAGCAGGAGGAGGAAACATCACGAGATGGTGGCTCTCCAGCATTTTGTCTAATTTGGCCCCTAGACAAGGTTACAGGGCTTTCTAGGATATGGGCATTCGGAGCTTGCTGGTTTTGAGCTAGTTCCCATGTAATGTCCATGATTCAGCAGCAGCAGCAGCAAAAGAAGAAGCCAGTTTCAGCTTGCAGGGAGAGGGTGGTAGTGGTGGAAATATTGAAAGTATTTCAATACTTTCCCCGTAGGAAAAATACATGGACAACTAGGCAAGAACCCACCTGCTAGGGTTTTTTTTAAAATGTGGTTTGATTTTATTTTTAATGGAGTGGCATTGCAACATATCTTCTTCCACCTGCAGTTTAAAATTGTGCACACCACATGCTTCTCCTGACCTTGTGTCTCCCAGCTCCAGGTTTACTAATTTCTGAGCTGTTTGTTCCATCATCACTGATGTTTAATCTGTTGGTTGAGCTTCCCAGCCTTCAGCCTTGAATGAACACGTTTTCATTTATTTTCCCTAGGATCTTGGGAATTCACTCTTTCCTGAATTCTCTGCCTTGTTCATATTTAGAAGGAATGTCCTTGCAGATGTGACTTCAAAAGTTTGCTGCTCTGTGCAGCCATGAAACAGATGATAATGCCCCCCTGTGCCTTCTTTTCCAGCTATTAGATCGAAACTAGTGTCATGCTGGCTGGCCTCCTGTTCCTGTTATAACTTCATTATAATGTGTGTGTGTGATCTGTACTGTATTTGGCAATGAGTACCAGGCTTCTTTACAGGGTCAAATAGATTCTGTGTGTAGTGTACCCAGTTATTTTCAGAATGATATTAATGATTTTAAAGAACATTTATTTAGTTTAAAAGATTCATTTTTGTATGACCCAGCATATTAAAAAAAAATTATTAAAGATTTCGTGGGTCACATAAAAGTACATATATTGTCTCTATTTTCAGTTCATAAAGTCCTTATTACAGATCAGTTATATTCAATGTGAGACTTTAATGTTGTATACAGTATAAGGTTTGGGGAGGAAGAAGGGAGAGAAAAATACAGTCAGTCAGTCAAGTTTATTGCTTATAGCCAAAGGCTGCTGCAATGTATACAATGTCATTCAATAAAATATATACTAGTTTGATACAAAAACCTAAAACATTTACATTGTCAAAACATGACCTTAATCTGCACAATGCTATAGAAACTCCTTAATATACAAATGGAAACATTAGACAATAAACATTTATAAGCTAAAATCACCGCAGGGCCCCTAATATATTAAAAGTAATATTAAATAATACAATAGACAATTATGTTCAAAGTTTAGTGAGAAAGATACAGCTTGGTGTAGATGGGGTCAAATAAATTCATCTCCTTTACAATTGATAGCTATCTTGGGTATATAATTTTTTCTAATTTTCCTGGCGGCAGTTGCAAAAAGTGCTACACTCCAGGTCACATACTTATCTATGTCTGCAAGAAGATATAGAATCATGTCAGAAAGAATTTGGCCAGGGAACCTTATCATTATAGGTGTCAAAAACCGTTCTCTTGCTTCAATATATAAGGGGCAGCACAAGATATAATGCATAAGATCCCATAATTCCGGGCATCCCCTAATACAAACACGATCAATTACTGGTATGCCTCTATGGAGAAGAATACACTATGTATTCTTTTACATAGTGTACGCGCAAGGTTTTTGTGTCAGCATCATGTGGGTGGGTTCGCTTTCTTTTCATTAATTAATTTTCATTGGCATTGAGAGAGGTTTGGGGGCCCAGGGCATGGTTGGTTGCCTTCAGTTGACTACAGTGAGTTTTGTTGGGGGGGAGGTAACCCAACACATTTTTATTCATCTTAATCACTAACCTCTTCCAACTGAGCTCAAGTTGAGTTCTCCTCGTCTCCTTTGTAACATGTAGGAATGCTCACCTCAAGAATCTAATACTATCAGGGCTCCCATCCCAAACACTGCAAAAAAGGCTGTTAGGTATAAGAAAGAAGGCTTTAGTCAAAGCTCGCTCCTGTACAAGTCAGGCTACAGGTAAGAGCAGGTCTGCATGGAAATAACACAGAGCAGGGTCCAAGATGAAGCCAACAGCTCGCCTGTTCTGCTCACCTGGCTGTGACACCTGATGTTCCAAGTGCTTGCTCTTCTATAATATTGAGAGGTTTTGATCTTGCTCATTTTTATTTTTATTTTGAACTTTGGTTAGATGCCCTTACCCATAGCTATTGTTTATGAGGTCCTGAAATTCTCCACAGGATCATCAGAAATATATCTTCACTGAATTTTTGTGTTTTGGAAATTAATACTTATTTTCCCCATATTAATATTATTTATTTCAATACATTTCTAAACCACTGGGGGAAAAAATTAATTCCCTAAGCAGTATGCACATATATGACATAAAAAAACCCAAACAGCATTATAAAAGCAGATTGTTGTTGTTGTGATTATCTGACAATTTGATAAAGCTAGGATAATTATTCAAACACCGTCAAATGCATCCGCTTTCTTGAGCATGGTCTGCTGTACTCTGCATTTTCCTAGGATGATCAGTGCTGAGTGAGGTGGAACAATCCCACAGAGATTTAGAACTGTGAATATGCTGGTGGTTCTCTGAGCATCTTTGGAAATTGAATGCTTTCCCTACAATAGGATTATAAGATTCAGTCACTTCTCCATGCACAGCTATTCCTCCAGGGCCGAGTATGCTATTAGGCTCACACAGCTTGATCACCGCCACTACAAAAGCAACAGATAAATCAGATAAAGCACATTGTGTCCATTTATCTAGGCTCCCAAATGATTCCTTTTTTAAAATCTCACATTTTGGAGAATCCGAAAGGGGGCAAAAAATCAGCTGGAGCTGCACATTTTAGAATATGTTTTCTGTGGTTATACAATTAATGTTAAGAACTCTCCATCAGGGATGTGTGAAATATATTTTTGGAAAGGTCCCCCATGGGGAAAGGTTTTCACAGTCACTCCTGCCAAGAGACGGGGGGCCTCCTTATGCATAAAGGGATGTTTATGTGTGGGGCTTCCCCTGCTAAGGAAATGAATGGGGAGGGTGTGCTAAGGATGAGACTACATTTCTTTGCACAGACATTTAACCACAATCTAATTCTTACTTGGCCTGTATCCTTGATTCACAAGGAGTGCAGATGAAGTGTAGGTAGGTTCCCATGAGGCAAGACACAGTGATAACAGCAAGAACCATTATTGAATTAGCAGAACTCGACAACAGGGGCAAAGCAACTGCTTATATACATTTCTGAAGCCCTGGGCCACTCCCAACTTGATTTGCTGTCTAAACGTCCAAGCTGCGAATCATAGCTCAGAGTTTAAGGGCCAATGGCAAAGACCCAAATCCTGAAATGTGCTGTGATTGGATATCATGTATCGAATCAGAACACAGGAGCTCAGAATCCTTAGTCCAGGCAAACACAGACCACTGAATACATAACAGCAGAGTTTACTCTTTTACTAGGCAGTGTAAAGCAACTGCCTCAGACAGGGCAGCAGCAGACCTTGGCTTTTGTTCCTGAAACCCACCCCTATCCCCTTCTCCCAGCCATTCCCTTTTGCCATCACACAACTTTTCCTGGAGGCCCTTATCTGGCCTGCTGCCTCAGTCTCCAGATTTGGAAGCCTCCAATGGTCCCCTGTGAAGAACCTGGAGAGCTGTTGCGAGTGAGAACATGTTACTTTAGGCTTGATGGACCAAGGGTCTGACCTAGCAGTTATTTAGTGTCAGGAGCTGGAAGACTCTGAAGAGTGTGGGGTGGAGGCAGGGGACCAGGAAAGTGACCCAGAAGAGGGGACCAATGATTCATGGGGTTTGACACCACCCACAAAGCAGGAGCCAGGGGAGGGGGGTGAGTTAGGACACTCTGAGACAGAGGAAGGTGTGCCAGATGTGGTGGAAGAAGAAGAGGCTGTTCAGGCGACAGATGAGGCAGTAGACTCCCCACCTTCCCCTGCCTTGCTGTCTCCTAGAACCAGGAGGGGCCTGAAGTGGGAAGAGCAGTGGCAACTTCTATACGGGAGAAGTGTCAGGTTGCAGAAGCACAACCCATCAGAGGAGGGTATATAACTAGCAGGAGGCAACTGCTCTGCAGGGCCTAGACCTATGGACAGCTGCCTAAAGGCTAGAAGTGTGTGTGTGTGTGTGTGTGTGTGTGTGTGTGTGTGTGTGTGTATCTGGAGCCCTGGAAGCCGCTGTAAGGGCTTTACTTGTCAATAAAGATGTTAACTATCAGAAGTGTGCCTTCCTTGGCCGGGGAGGGTCAGGACATTTAGACGTAAAACACACTCTTATTTCTATCAATGTCTAAAAAGTGTAGAATGGTAGTTGTCAGCAACGGGCAGACAGAAGTTTTATTTTCAGCTTTTAAAATAAACCTTAACTACTATTTTTAACATAAAAAACTATGATTATTACTATTATCACTTCTGCTATAACTACTAATATTATTATTAGTGGAATCTGCAACAAAATGCTGGAGTACAACATTTCCAACCCATCAGCCAGCCACACCCTCTTCCTGGATAGTCCGTTCCGTTCTGTTCCATTCCACTACCCTCTAATTTTGGTCACCCCCAACAGTCAGTCAGCATTCTTTAGCTCACTAAGCCCACTCAGTCCTCATTGGCTGCCTCTCCCTGCTGTTTGTGTTTCTCTCCCACCTAAATATGCTTTTGTAAAATCTTGGGGTTTCCCCAAGCCCCTCCTTTTGTGCCTGGGTGCTGCCATTTTGAATACATAAGGGCCAGAACTTGGAAAGCTGAGGTTGCTGTGGTGGAGTAATCCTGTCTAAGGTTTGTGAATGAGATTCCATGATGGATTGCCTACTACATCCACCACAGCCTGGGATGGAAATGGAGAGGCACATATTTCCCCCTCCCTTGTGTTGACTCCAATGGGAGGGGAATAATCCTTGATCCAGGGCTGGCATAGGTTTGGGCCAATTTGTTGGGTGTCCCAGGGAAACAAGTGGGCTTTGCATTCTGGTGACTATAGGTGCCCTTGACATACTCTTCCAGCCTCCCACTGACACCAGCAGAGCTTTCAGCAGGTATTCCACAAGAGAGGCCTCTGGCAGCAGTATCCTGCCCACAGACCTCACCCTTCACCAATGGCGCAACATCATCTAGCCGTAATAAGATTGTGGTCTAATTATTATTCTGCTGCTTTTGTTATTTACTCATTTTGAAACTGTGTTCTACGCAAGATGAGGGTTTTTTTCTGACAGTGAGTATAAATGTCAAGTTAATCAAATGGTATCTGGAAGAATTTAACATACTTGGCACCTTCTTCTCCAAGAAGGCCCAGCTCTTGAATAGAAAAGATATTTTAGCCTGGGACTGAAGTGCATTGGCAGAGCGATGTGTGGAAGCTTCCAGCCTTCTCACTGCTTCAAATGCTGCTTGTACTTAAAATAAAGAGACTTCATTTCTCAGAACTATAATTCCATTTCCTCTTTGCCAACAGCTTTCTTTTTGGGAGGAAGAAATGTCCATGGGAGAAAGTGCTGACAATTCTGTACGATATGATTAAAACCAGGAGCATCGATATATTTTCACATGTTTGGAACAGAAAGGACCTACAACACTTGAGCACAACGGGAAGAGGTCAGGCTGTTCAGCAAACGTGTTGCATCCATCAACTAACCAAGAAAGAAAAGTTCCAACAAAATTTATGAGAAACCTTCAAAAACTTACATAACAGATGCTACATAACTCTGAAAACCTCCAGTCTAGACACAGGCTGACTTCCACTCTTCTTTTTGACATCTCTGAACAAGTAGAGCTTTAAACTAGAAGTACGCATGCAGATGGCCTCTCAAAATTATCCACTCTATTTGTAAGCAGATAAATTGAGTGGCTGGGGTTAACATTTCACCAAATTTCCCTTTGGGTAACAGAAATTCTCCAACAGGATGGGACTCACGATTAGCATTAGCATTAAGATAGTTCTGGTTTTTTAAAAAAAATATTTTACTAAGCTTTCCTCCCCAGAATCACCTAGTGAATTTCATGACTTGCCAGATGTGAACGAGCAGTTTCTGGCTCACAATCTTATTCATATCACCTCTTAGTAAGCCCAAGACATTTTGTCACCTGAGGCAAAGTTCTCCATGTACAGAAGCTAATTGGAGTGGCAGCTGAATCTTCCTGGTGATAGAGCCACTGCCACATCTGAGAAAAACCAGACTGGTTTAGGAGCTGCAGGAACTGCAGTATGTCACACACAGCTCTGTCCTTCAACGGAAGAACATGACTGGTGGCTCAGGAGGAACAGCTGGGAAGCTGCCCCTGCTGCCCCCAACATTTCCTTTCTCTACCATGCGGTAGGGCTGGCCTTGATCATGGCATTCATTGTTCATTTTCTGAAAAAAAGAAGCGCTGGAGCTCAAGATTGTAGTGGCTGGCTGTTCCTAACCTAGTACAGTGGTACCTCGGGTTAAGAACTTAATTTGTTCCGGAGGTCCATTCTTAACCTGAAACTGTTCTTAACCTGAAGCACCACTTTAGCTAATGGGGCCTCCCACTGCGCCGCTGCTCCGCAATTTCTGTTCTCATCCTGAAGCAAAGTTCTTAACCCGAGGTACTATTTCTGGGTTAGCAGAGTCTGTAACCTGAAGTGTCTGTAACCTGAAGTGTCTGTAACCCGTGGTGAAAGCTCTCTGCAGATGCTCAGAGGCCCCCTATTTAATTTTCATTTTTCACAGGGTTTAAATTATTCTCTGACATTAATTTTCTACTGCCTTTGATTACGGTTTTCTACCATTCTGCTGCAACATGTAAAAGTCCTTCGTTATCACGTGACTCCTCATCATATAGACTGTTTTCTCATCAACAATATGTTCCTGTGAACAAGGCATCCCCCACTACAATGCACTTGTTCCAGCAGCTATAATGAAGTGACAAATACTTTCTAAGCACTGCACAGGAAGGAGGAAAGCAAGTACAAAGGCAGCTGCTCCTTCACTGGCCAGTGGGCAGGACCAAGGTGGTCTCTCCCTTGCCATAATCTTCTTTGCTGAGAGGCAGAAGGTCTAGTCTTTCTGTGGCCTCAGGTCTCCTGGCTGGTGAAGGTCAGAGTGTGCCAGTTCTTTATCATATTCACAATATCAATTCCAAATGACACTTTTGCTTTTGAAAGCCTTCATGCTTTGGGAGCTTGGGACCAGCCTGGCTAGCTCAATTGGTCAGAGCATGGTGCTGATAACACCAAGCTTGCAGGTTCAATCCTTGTATGGGACAGCTGGATATTCCTGCACCTAGCCCTAATAAGCATCAGAGTCCTTCAACAAGTATGCCCACCAAATGAGGTTTGGTGCACAGCCCCACTTGAGAGAGTCTATTTTTAGCAGCAGTCCCTCAGCTGCCCTCTCCAGAGAAGTCCACCAGGCACCTTCTTTAATGTCATTCTGGCACAATGCAAAAATCACTTTGGTTTCCTTTTTCCTTTCTTTACAGAATTTATATCCTGTCTGTCTGAGGCAGTATGAACTGAGGGTGAGTTGCAGCCATGTAAAATACAATAATCAATAAGTCAAATCATGAAATATGTTTGGAATCATAGCCACCAGTCCTTATGTTAATACAGTGGTACCTCGGGTTAAGAACTTAATTTGTTCTGGAGGTCTGTTCTTAACCTTAAACTGTTCTTAACCTGAGGTACCACTTTAGCTAATGGGGCCTCCCGCTGCTGCCACCATGCGATTTCTGTTCTCATCCTGAAGCAAAGTTCTTAACCCAAGGTACTATTTCTGGGATTAGCGGAGTCTGTAACCTGAAGCGTCTGTAACCCGAGGTACCACTGTATTGGAATACAGTGGTACCTCAGGTTACAAACACCTCAGGTTACAAACACTTCGGGTTACAGACTCTGCTAACCCGGAAGTAGTACCTCGGGTTAAGAACTTTGACCCAGGATGAGAACAGAAATTGTGTGGGGGCGGCAGTGGGAGGCTCCATTAGTTAAAGTGGTACCTCAGGTTAAGAATGGTTTCAGGTTAAGAACGGACTTCTGGAATGAATTAAGTTCATAACCAGAAGTACCACTGTATCCACAAGATGCCCCAACCCCCCCAGGCACATTGTGGATATACACAACCAATTCAGAAAGCCTGTTGGCAGAGGCCTTGGCTCCCTGCTGTTTCAACTTTAGAAAAAAGAAATATATATATTATTTTGCCTTGTGCTTTTAATTGATTTGAGTTGTGCTCATCTATTTTCTGTGTTTAGTGCTTCCAAACTAAAAAGTATCCCAATAAGTAGTGTTTATAATATGTCATAGTTTGCTAATTTTATATCCATACTTATCTGGACATATCTGGACATATCTGGAATCCTGCTGTTGGCACCAGTGTCTGGATGGAAATCAGACAAATGGTCGGGAAAATCCGGACGTATGGCAGCCCATGTCGGCCATGCCGTTTTTGCCGATTTCCCATTTAAAAAAAATAGCTCAAAAACAGCAAAAATCAACAACTTTGCCAACAACATTTCTGTCTGGATTTTGAAATACTGTTTGAAATATGGCAACCCTACCTCTGGCTCCCGAGTTGTATTCTTTTGTAGAATGCTTTCCCTGCCTTTCAATGAATGATTTTTTGCCAGGCTTTCATATACCACCTCGTACCATAAGCTTAGATGGGTCCAGAGAGCCTTCACTTTCTGAAGCACAGCTGGAAAATACCTGCTGATGCTGAGGCAATCGGAAATAGATCTCTTGGAAATTCTCACCACTTTTTTTAAATAAAAAGATACTCATTATTCCTATCCTCCATTCAGTCCAACACCTAATTGTGTGTTTGTGACATCCCCAATTTTTGAAATAAGGTGTACATTTCTGAATTACATAATGCTTACCATAGTATTTTTCGTTCCGTGCATCTTAATATAAATTACATTGGAACAGCTTGAGTCCTCTGGATTCTGTGCCAGCAAATACAGTGAACATGAATATGTATGAGCCAAGCACATTTATATTTTTTTAAAGGGTCATTTCTGTATCACCGCTCTATTCCTTCCCGAGGATGTCCTCGTTCCTAAGGAAGCAAGTAGGTATCCTTGAGATACTGCAAGTTGTTTTTGTTTGTTTGTTTGTTTTTAAATCTGTCGCTCATAATCATTATTTTATGCACTCAATTTCCTCAAGTGTTAGGAAGTTTCACAGTGGCCTTTTGTGGGGCATGGGTTTCTGATTTGTTTTGTTTGTTTGTTTGTTTGTTTTAAAGAGAAAAGGCTTGTGTTTTTGTAGTATTTTGTAATTTACAAATATAGTAGCAGAGCAGAGAGACATAAAAAGAGGCAATTCTACCCCACCCACCCCCGCACCCACCTCCAGCAATATCAAAGCTTTGCAACATCTTACAATTGCTGTTTGGGCAGCTAATTCTAAAAACAGGCAGTCTTGTTTCACAAAACGTTTTAAATGTGTTGTAAAGTGCAGTATACAAATATGGCACTAGATGGCGACAGTGAGCTATGCGAAATTCAGTGTATTTTTCAAAACGTTTTATCTTAAAAAAGCATTTTCACTGCATTTTTTATCTGTGTGCAGATTCCACCTCTTTTTCTGAGGAGATTGAGACTGCAACCTACACACACTTACTAGGGAGTAAGCCCTGATACGGTTGTTTAGAAGGCAATTAATAAATCATTATGGATGATAATAGCATGGTCATTTAAAGGTGTGGCCTCAGACTATTCAAGTCCAGGGTCTAAAATTACTTTGCTGCATCCCTGGGCCCCAGCATGCTGCTGTTTCTCCTCACACAGGTCTGCCTGCTTATTTAGAGGCACTCTGTGGTGTCACAGTGATGCTTTTCTCCTATGATGATGATGGTTTTGCCCTTCTGCAAACCTTACCTTAGGAACACGGGTGGCACTGTGGGTTAAACCACAGAGCCTAGGGCTTGCTGATTAGAAGGTCGGTGGTTTGAATCCCCACGACGGGTTGAGCTCCCGTTATTTGGTCCCAGCTCCTGCCCACCTAGCAGTTTGAAAGCACGCCAGTGCAAGTAGATAAATAGGTACCGCTCCGCCGGGAAGGTAAATGTGCGCTGCTCTGGTTCGCCAGAAGCGGCTTAGTCATGCTGGCCACATGACCCGGGAGCTGTACGCCGGCTCCCTTGGCCAATAAAGCGAGATGAGCGCTGCAACCCCGGAGTCGGCCATGACTGGACCTAATGGTCAGGGGTCCCTTTACCTAAACCTTGCCTTGGGTAGCCTTTTGTGTGTGCGTGAAATGAATTGTGGCTACACTCATACAAACCATTCAGGTTGCATCAGGCACCGTCTTCCTGCCAAGAGGAACAACTGATTGATAGGTGTCAAGGCAAGAGCAGAAAGGGCTTGCAACAAGGCTGCAACAGGAGGGTTGCAAATGCAATCTCTATTTGTCTTTGTGAAGGATTTGCTAGGTAAGTTTGGACTCAATGGTTTGTTTTTGTTTTTTTCTGGGGCGGGTACGGGCACGGGGGTGCCATTGACTCCATCTCCCCATGAAAGATGGCTGGTTTCTCTCTCCTGTGTGATCAAGATCCTTTCATTCTGATCGGCTTGGAAAGGAAGCTCCGCAGAGAGCCAAGGTGGTTTCTGACTCGGGGAGGGGTGTGTGTGTGAAAGGCACTTCACACGCGCTCAGAGGCTCTCCCTTTGTCTTTCTCCTTCGGTTTTGGACTTTTGGAAAGGGGGCGTCCCTCAGTGCTGGGAATAACCGCGCTCCGGCTCTCGGCCCCCTCCTCTTCCCGAGGGAGCCCCCGCCCCTCTCGCCCCCGTGACGGCCGCTCGCCGAGCTCCTGAGCCATTCAGCAGCGCTCTCCCGTCGCCGAGCGTGCGGCTCCTTTAAAGCGCAAGCGGCGCCTGGCTTCTTTGGCTGGGACCGGGGCGAGGAGGCGCTGCTCCTCCTTGGCTGCGCGCTGGCCGCTTGGTGGCTGGGCGTGCAAGCAGCTCGCTTGAGCCTGCAAGGGCTGCTGCCGAGTCTGCGGGAAGACCCGCTGGGCTTGATCTCTGCCCCTGGTCGGTCTTGGGGGCTGGGGGTGCCGGAGCAAGGGCTGCTGGCAGTGGCGATTCCCCCCGTGCGCTCTCTTTGTATGGGATTTAAGGAACCAACTCGCGCCACGACCACTCGACTCTCGGCTTCCTAGGCGGGATTGCAACCAGCTGCTTCGGCGGGGAACCGGAGAACACCGACTCCCTCCTGGCGGATCCATGAGAGCGGTGAGTCCTCGCAAGTTTTCGCCGTTTTCGTTTATTTGGGGCGGAACTAATGTTGGGAAACGCCGGCGATGGGAGCCGCAAGCGGTCGTGCAGGAAAGAGCCAGTGGAGCAAATATATACCTGAAGTATATATTTACCTGAAGACCGTTCTGCCTCAGCTTACCTGATCGCACGAGGGCTCTTTAGTAGGGAGCCTGTTTCCCTTTGAGGAAGCTGGATCTGCAGGTATAAAGGAGATGTGGACGATATCAGGATGCCTGGTGGATTCTCTAAGGCAGTCTTTCCCAGCCTGACGATTTGGGAGTACAGTTCCCATCAGCATGGTCAGTGGTCAAGGATGATGGGAGTTGTAGTCCTTAACATCTGGAGGGCACCAAGTTGGGGGGAAACTGTTCTAAGGTCAGTTCCTGGAGGGGGGAGTTCTTGGTTGGCTATAGTTGCAGATGGATCAGAGTTAACATCAGGCAGTCTGCTGTTGCAGATCCTGGCTGACCTTTTCCTCCTGGAAGTGGGGTGGGTGGATTTTGTTGAGGAAACTTATGCCTTGATGCCCAGACCTTGATGCTGCTCTTTGGTGCCTCTCCCTTGAGTCTAACTTGGGTGAGGATTTCCCAGTGTTGATGTTTACTCTGATCCATCTGGGGAGATGATCTGTGGAGGCAGGTGCCAATCATGTTGAAAACAACTTGATCTTTCTGCAATGCTTAATCAAGGCATGGCAGCCACAGTCTTGGGAGGCACTCACCAATGTCGCACCGTTTGTAGAATGTAGATGGAAATATTAGCAAGCAAATGCTTGGTACGGTTGGAGCTGTGTTAAATGTTGCTCATGAAAAGGAGTTAGAACTGCTCCGTGAAGAAGACTTCAGAGGCAGCAGTGAAGAAAGCGATGGCTGCATTGGCAGGTTGCAGGAAGGACATCATAACTTAGGGGATGGGGGACCCAGCTGAACCTTGCAGTTTTAATCTTGCTTTTGTGACACAGATGCAGAGCAAACTACAGGTGGAAGCAATCTCCAATCACAGGACATTTAAGTGGCACCAGGTTAATGCACAATGACTTGATATTTCACATCTAAGATGATTATTATTATATTACATTTATTCCAGCCACTTAGCAAGCGTCAGTATGTTACATTTTTAAAATAGTATCATTTTATTGTTCGCATCATTCTGCATTTAGCATCTGGGTATTTCTCTTAATGGCAAATAGATTCCACATGTGTGTTTTGTTGCGTGTTCAAATTACAAGGAAAGCCCCTTTTGTGATCCTGGCTCCCTGTTGTTGGGCTTCCCCCTTCCCACCTTCTTCATAAATGGCATTTGAGCAGATTTCTAAGCAAGGGTGTGTGTATATACAGTACTGCTTTAGAAGGAGCAAGAATTGTGTGAGCAGTTGTGAGTTTTGCTCTTATATCGGATACAAAAACCTGGTTCAACCACAGACCACCAGATTTTTAGTTACTTGGTTTGTTTTCTGCCTTTCCATCTGGACCAGACCCACTTGGCTGCTTACCGTGAAAATAACATATGAAGGACTTGCTCCATTGCACAGACTCCTTATGTCAGTGCTCAGTAGTCGGCTTATCACATTTTTCTGTGTCTGACTGCTGCTCTTTGTGTTTATACTCTGAATATGCTTGTTGGCATTCGTGTCAGTTAACAGTAGTAGAGTCCCTGCTACTGTTACCAGAAATATTAGTTCTCTTTGTAGCTGTTTGCAAGATGACTTGAGTGAAATGAGGACAGAATGGGTTTAACAATTGAATTTGCCCGTACATATTCCTCCCTAACCCCTGCAGAAATGGCATAGAGTCTTCTTTTCCTGTGGCTAGGATATGGTGTAGAGGACTGTTCCAGTCTGTCAAAAACTGACTCGTTTGTGGAAATGCATTCTTCTGGAGCTCTCTGCATTTGATGTTTTTATGGGGCTGTTAATAACTTCAGCATAGCTGATCTTTCTTGCATTGTCTTGGTTTTTCCGCTTACTGGGGGAAAAAAATAGTTTTATAGATGGTGACACTGAATAAACCCAGTATTTTATGTCCAGAATTAATTCTTAAATAACATAGCTATTTTAATAAAGTTATCTCTCCTCTGTGAAAAGGCACTTAATATTTATTTCTATTCCAAAACTACTATAATGTCAGTAGATGGTATGCAAACTTATTCATAAAGTTCTACAATTTTTCTTCTTTTTTTAAGAGAGTCCCGCTCAATAAACTTTCTCCCACTTTGATTTCTTCTTGTTGCTAAGAAAATAAGTTCTGAAATTTACACTAGCTGCAGAAACAGCAAAGGTTGATCCTTAAAAATTATACTACTTGCTACAACCATAATTGTATTTCTGGGAGATCCAGCTGTGAGATGACCGTTTGTTACTATCTTTCTGAAAAAATAGTGGGAAAGAGATTATCCCTGCCTGCAAGAATTTATTACATTAACTAGATGGGACAGAGAAGCAGACAGACAGGATATGTACTCAAGAAAGAACACCTAGATGAGAAACCTCTTCTTGAGAATACCAGTCTCTCTTTATAAAGTTACATGGGGCTTGGAGTGGCATTTCATCTAGGGGACTAAACACTCACTGCAACCTGACATCTCTAAACTACAGTATTGAATTACAATCCATCAAGAGGTTCAGTGCTGTTACCTGTGGCTTGAACTGGGACAAAGGTGTTTTGTTTTTGTTTTATCACAGTCTCTGTTAACTAGCTTTCCAATGCTAGGATGCCTTTGTTATTCACAATACTATTGATTATGATCACTGTTTATGATTCAATTATCACTGTTAATGATTGTGCTTTCTGCATATCCTTTCCTTCTGATCTCACTGTTTACAACCTTACTCCAGCCATGTTCCCATAAATCTGTATCTCAGGATACAGATTCTACACTTTCTATATCTGCTGAAGTGGACTCATGTCCATGAAGGCTTGTGACATCATTCATTTGTTAGTCTTTAAGGTGTTACAAGACTAACACTTATCCAAACTGAGCTTATCCAAATTGAGCCTTCAAATTTTCTACAAATTTAAGTACTGTAAATGTAATGCAGGCTAATGAGCACAGTGTGTTCCAGTTGTGTATGTCAAGATGTGTCTCTGGTCTAGAACGCTAATTGTTTCTTAAATTTGCTAATTGCATTTCTGTTGAAAGGAACTCAAGGCAACAGACATAATTTGTGTTTTGTTTTTTTAAAGAACCTCATAACAAAACAGTGTTAAGAATAAAAAACAGAATGTGACAGCATAAAGGGACAGGGATTTATTTATCTTTGAAGTGATTTGTTTTGCACTAAGACGCTAATCATGAGGTCTCTTGGTGAGGCTGCCTGGGATAATTTCAAAGTAAGATGTCTAAACTCAGGTTAGAAAACCAGCATTCTTCAAATGGAGACCTTTTGCTCTGTGACTGGATATTGATTGGCTTTGGGACTTTTATTCAGACTTCAAACTTTGTTTGTGTGTGTGTGTGTGTGTGTGTGTGTGTGTGTGTGTGTGTGTGTGAGTGTTGGTGCTGCAGGAAGAGCCCAGACTGAGAAGACGTTTTCATATCTTGAGAGGAAATAGGGATAGACAGCTATGTTCAGAAGAATATACTATGGGAATATGATGTGCCTTTGTTTCACATCTGCCACTTGATTGTGGCGAATGTGGCCTCTCTCCTTAAGAGACATGCCTAGTCTGTAGTAGAAACTCCTCTTCCTAGGTATAGTTCCTTCTAAAGCTGAGTGGGAATGGGCTGGAGTCTTAGTCTTGCCTGTGTAGCAAGTCCTAGCTGCTGTGCTGAGTAGCTGATCTGTAGTTTACTAATAAATACAGCTACTTGACTGCCTCCTGGCTACTGACTGCTTCTTGGCTCCTGCTGCTTTCTGGTATTGGGGAAGGCTCACTGCAAGTCTTCCTCACACAGTGAGTACGCTTCCCAGATCCACAGATACCACACTGACATTGACTATAGGAAAACCTTGCCTGCTGCAACACCTTCTGGTGTTCCCCACACTCTTGGGATTCCCCCTGAAATTTTGAGGTTACACACGTCCTCTCCCATCCAAGAAAGCCCAGATCTTTGTGGCTTTCTTTAGAAGCATCTTGATATTCCGCATTTGAGAACGTATGCAGTTTTATGGTGTGAAAGGCAGGGGGGCCAACAGTAGGAAGAGCCAGAACCAATGATCCGAGACCAGGGAGAAGAGTCGGTGGAAGAAGATTGGAAGAAATTTACATAAATACTGCAAAATTAATGAATGTTAGAATGATGTCGGAATAAAGTTAAGTGGTTTTAGCAGCAATGTTATAAAGGAGTATGTAAAAATGGATTGTTATTAGGTGAGAATGCAAAGTTATAGTACATTAAGATAAAAACAAGGAGGGAAAGGATTTGCTGAATTAACTAACTGAACTGGAATACAAAAAAGGGAGGTGTGTGGAGGTCAGGGAAACAAGCAAATGAAAGATAAGACATGAAAAGATTGATTTGTTTTTAACTGTTTTTTATTTTTCTGTACTTTGTATTTTTTCTTTTTTCCCCTTCTTTTTCTTATTCTGTAACCTTTTTGAAACTTTAATAAATATCTTTTTTTTAAAAAAGAGTCAGAACCAATGATAGGTGGAGCCAACAGAGTTTACTTTTGTCCCCATCCTCCCAGACTTTCCAAGTGTCCCCATTTTCCAGGGAAAGTCCCAGATTTACAAAAGCCATCCCGGTTTCTGATTTGATCCTAGGATGTCCCGCTTTCCCTTAGGGCATCTCTATTTTCACCAGAGAAATGTTAGAGTACGGATCTCCCACTTGCACCACAGTCCCAACCACAGCACTGCGGCCACCACTTCCAGCGGCTGCTTTGAAAAGGTAACAACACAGAGATGCAAGTGTGAAGACTCATTTAACGTAATGTGTAGTTTGGCTGTCGGGCAGCCATCTCCTGTTGCCTCATAACAGGGCTGCTAATGGGCCCAAGCAATTACTTGGAAGCACGTTCCAAGTATATTTAAAGCAAAGACCATTCTGCTTTTTTGTGTGCGAAAAGGTTCTTTTTATAATCTTGCCACACATTCTACCCAATAACTGTTTGGGCCCCATTAGCAGCCCCAAGCAATCATTTGGAAGCACGTGCAGCAGGATCATAAAAAGAACATTTAAAAATAAGTAGAATGGCACATTATTTGATTTAAATGCCCTTGTTTGCCTATAGCTATTGGGACAGTTAAATAATAGACTTAATTTGCCAATAGCAGTAGGTACAATTAAACAATAAGGACTAATTTGGAGGAGAGGGTATTTCAAAGGAAATGATTTACTTCTGAACATTCAAAGATAATTTTCCCGCCAAAAAGTCCTGGCAGGAGGAAGGCAGGAGAGAAAGAACAATACCATTAACTCAGAGGGGTGCTGCTTTAAAGCTTCTGTTCTCTGTGGATTTAACCTCCAGTATGCCTCAATTACAGGGCCAGCCAAGACATTTCGGTACCTGAGGCGAACCACAAAATGGCTCCTCTCCTGCCACCTGCCAGGGAACAAGGAGAGAGAATCAAATCAACCGTTGAATCAAAGGCCATGGGGGGGGGGGCGAGTTTCCTCACTTTGCCTCATGGGCGGGCCGGCTCTGCTCAAATAGCAACAGTTTGTGAACAGAGCAAGTAGGGCTGCCATTTTGGTTTCCTTGGCGGAAAAAAACCCACCCTTAATATTATCTAAAAGTGAAACCCTGTAGTTTGTCTCACTAGGAGATACCCGTGATAGAGAAAATGGTAGTTTAAAGTAGGGGTGACTAAGGCTGAATGTGGCCCTCAAGCAAAAAACTATTAGTCAACTTTCCAGGGTCTAGCATTGGGTGTTGCCACCCAACACTCTTGCAGGCGTTCCCCTCCACAGGACCCCCACCCACTGCCCTATCTTCGAATAATCAAATGATCAACCTTATCAGCAGAAAGGGTCTACCCAGTATTAGATGGGGTGGGTGTGTTAACTTCTCTGGGCCTCCCAGTGCTGTGTTTACTTTATTCATTTTTCTTTTTACCACTGCTGCTAAAATTGGTAGGGTCTTGGCATTCCAGAAAAAAAATTCTTGGAAGGGTATATCAAACACCTGGGTTGGGGTCTAGCATCCCCTGTTTTAGATTAATAATAATGACACACACACACACACACACACACACACACACACACGTATTAATTCTCTTGGATGTGCCTTGGGGTTTTTTCCTATATCTTTGAGGCCCATGGAGGAAATGAAGAGAAGTGCCTTTTGGTGATAACAGCTATCTCTCTGTGATGCTTGAAGTTTTGGCTGTGTGGCCTGTGAACTGCCCAACTCTGTTCATCACTGCGAAATCTTCCTTTTTTTAGATACAAGAAATTAGACTCTACTTCCACTCTCCATAAACAGCAGCAGAGCCAAAGGGCTGACCCACAAAATTAAGAGCCACATTGTGCCATATTAAAGCTACACCGTTGTGTAGCTTGCAGGAATTTCAGGTTAAATATGGAAAAACACTTGTGGAAGAATCATGCTGAATTATAGGGGCCTAATTAATGGGAAAGCCATGATCAGGTATCCAGGTGTCTTTTTCATCTGTTAAGATCGGCTGTGGGAAGGAGGCTGAGCAAAAAAAATAATTCCAGGGCTGTGGCACAGTGATGGGTGAGGGCTAGGCAGAGCTGATGCTTAGACTGGTCTACCACCCTCTATTCAGTAGCTATTGAACCACAGAGCCTAGGACTTGCTGATCAGAAGGTCGGCAGTTCGAATCCCCACGACGGGGTGAGCGCCCGTTCGGTCCCTGCTCCAAGCCAACTAGCAGTTCGAAAGCACATCAAAGTGCAAGTAGATAAATAGGTACCACTCTGGCGGGAAGGTAAACAGCGTTTCCGTGCGCTGCTCTGGTTTGCCAGAAGCGGCTTAGTCATGCTGGCCACATGACCGGGAAGCTGTACGCCGGCTCCCTCGGCCAATAAAGCGAGATGAGCGCCACAACCCCAGAGTCGGCTATGACTGGACCTAATGGTCAGGGGTCCCTTTACCTATACTTTATTCAGTAGCTATTAAAATTATAGTAATGGAGGATGTTAAGTTTTCTAGAGCAGTAAACTACAATTACCAGTTAGTCCTAACCTTGCTCGTTGTCACTGTGGGAAAAAATGAAACATGTTCGCCTTTTCAAGCAGTGTTTTCAGAGCAACCCTGCGGTGATATTTCATCTCATTTGTTTGTGAGGGTGACATGAGTCAGATTCTACCAGGTATTGCAAAGAGATTAGGTTTTGCAGCACCACCCTAATCAACACTACTCAGAAGATCGCCCATTGAGTTCAATGGAACTTCTTCTCAAGAAAGTAGATACAGGATTGCAGCCTTAAGATACATTTGGCCACTTATGAATTATATTTTCCACTCATTGCCATGCCACAGAGGTTATAACGTTGGTTATATTTATGTTCCTATTCTTTCATTCTATAAGTAGTTCAGGGGAATCCCTGCGCCTGGCAAAAAAAAAAAGTTATCCTCAAAACAACCATGTAAGGTATGCTAAAGTGAGGGAAAGTAACTGACACATGGTTACGTTTCATGGCTAAGCAGAGATTTGAAATTGTCTCCTTGATCTTTATCCAACACAGTATCCACAGTCATAAAAGGCAGTGGTTGGCATGAACAAGAACATATGGCAACAGCTTTATAGAGGTTAGCCAATCACCCAGTTTCATGCCTCTGAAAGTGATAAAACAACTCAATAATGGTTAACAATACTCTATATTAAATACCCTGATTACCAACCTTTCATTCAGCCAGTTTGCACAGCTGGCTATCCTGGGATAATTACCTCTGAACTTACTTAAACCTCCGTATTTTCAAAGCAAGAATGAGATGCTGAATTGATAATATTAACTTTACTATCTTTCATCATGGGGTAAGTGAACATATAGTTCATGGATGAATTGTTTCTTTTGGGCAGTAGTCAGGACAAAGGTGAGTGCTTCCTTGTAAGAAACATCCTTTTATTTATGATGGTTTAAGAAACTGAATTATACACTCCAGATTAAAACAGGCTTTCTTAAACATAAGTACTGTTAATTTTCATGGAATATGATTTCCAGTAAATAAATGCATATGATCACAGCCAGATGCCACTAGGGACATAATTTAAAGGCTAACAATATTGTAGGGATAAAGGTAAAAGGTAAGGGTAAAGGACCCCTGGACAGTTAAGTCCAGTCAAAGGCGACTATGGGGTTGTGGCGCTCATCTCACTTTCAGGCCGAGGGAGCCGGCGTTTGTCCACAGACAGCTTTCCAGGTCATGTGGCCAGCATGACTAAACAGCTACTGGTGCAACAGAACACCGTGACAGAAGCCAGAGCGCACAGAAACACTGTTTACTTTCCTACCGCAGTGGTACCTATTTATCTACTTGCACTGGTGTGCTTTCAAACTGCTAGGTTGGCAGGAGCTGGGACAGAGCAACAGGAGCTCACCCCGTTGCAGGGATTCAAACCACCAACCTTCCAATAATAGACTGGATGGTTTAGACCACAGCGCCACCAGCAGCCCATTGTAGGGATAATCCTAGCAAGAACATCTACATTAGCAACAGTTCCCATCCAAGTAAATTTTATTGGGAATAAAGGAAGGTTAAATTCTCTGTATCTTCCAGCCATCCATAATGAATACAGTACTGCTGAATCTAGCTCCCCAGCTAATCATCTACAATAAGAGCTGAGAACACATCAGATTTCACTTTTACAGGTGAAGAAATGGAGCTGAATACCTGGGTAATTCTCTGCATCGCTTGTTTAGTCACTGATGCTGAATATGTTTAATTATGTTTCAGGGAGTTTATTGGAGTTTTTGGTTTATTTCAAATGATAAATAAAACAGATGTTAAGAGAGTAGGCTGAGATTTTTGCCTCCCCACCTGAAACACCTCAATAGTGTGGCAATACTGAGAACATGCAACTATTAGGTATTTATTTAGATCTAGCTGATTTCTCAGTGGTTTTCCCAGTAGTGATGTATGGAAGTGAGAGCTGGACCATAAAGAAGGCTGATCGCCGAAGAATCGATGCTTTTGAATTATGGTGCTGGAGGAGACTCTTGAGAGTCCCATGGACTGCAAGAAGATCAAACCTATCCATTCTTAAGGAAATAAGCCCTGAGTGCTCATTGGAAGGACAGATCCTGAAGCTGAGACTTCAATACTTTGACCACCTCATGAGAAGAGAAGACTCCCTGGAAAAGACCCCGATGTTGGGAAAGATGGAGGGCACAAGGAGAAGGGGACGACAGAGGATGAGATGGTTGGACAGTGTTCTCGAAGCTACCAGCATGAGTTTGACCAAACTGCGGGAGGCAGTGGAAGACAGGAGTGCCTGGCGTGCTCTGGTCCATGGGGTCACGAAGAGCTGGACACGACTAAACAACAACAGCTGATTTCTCGGTGCTGTGTAAGGCAGAAGTCACACAGACCTTTGCTAGAAGGCTATCATCAAGGTGGCAGAGAATTAAGGAGCACTGTTTTGAGAAGGTTGTGCTGGGTCTTCAACAGGATTTTGGAGGAAGAAATGGCGACAGAGAAAGGCAGAGACACAAAAGTGGGCAAAAGCAACAAAGGGTTAGCTTGAGGTTTAAGAGAGGGAAGGCGTTTATGTAGATAGGAGTGAAGAGAGGCTGTCAGAGATGAAGGAGAGCATTAAAAAAGAGGATTAGAGGAGCAGGAACCTTGAAGTTGACACAGGCGATAGGTATGGTGGTTGCAGCTGTTGAAGATGGTTTAGCAGAGGCATGCTGGAATGAAGCGGGCAGTGCGCTGCAGGGGCCTTTGAGAATATAAACATGAGTACTCTACGCTTTGCCTCTGTGGTTGGAGGCAGTAATCCTTCTGAATACAAGTTGCTGGCAACCAGAAGAGGGGAGAGTGCTCTTGTGCTCAGGACGTGTTTGGGAGTTTCCCAAAGGGATCTGGGTGGCCACTGTGAGAACAGGATGCTGATCTAGCAGGCTCTTCTTATCTTCTCATATTAAACCTGATACAGTTACTCCCACAAACATTTTTAGAGCATCTTTGGTCACTTTGAAAGCGTATGGTGTCAGGTGTGTGTGCAGGAGCCAGGCCCTGTGACCAATAGGACTTTGCAGGACTGGGGCCTTCCTAAGTTTGTTCTGAAGAGGCAAGGGACAGCCTCACAGGGTGAGGCCGATTGGTAACTCACAGCACCTGGTGGCAAGAGCTGGGAAGGGATATAAGGTCAGCATTTCCCTTTGGCTCTTTGCCACAACAACACGCTTCCTGCCTTGCTGCGTTTGGCTTCTTGCTTCCTGATCCTTGAACCTTGGCTTCTTGACTCCTTGCTTCCTGACCCTTGGACCCTTGGCTTCTTGACACCCGGCTCTCTGACCCTCCGACTCTTGGCTTCCTGACTCCTGGCTTCTAGACCCCTGTTCCTTCTCCCACCCCACCATCTTGCCCCCAGTCCTGATGTCCCCAGCTGGGACTTCGATCGCCCATAAACCGGACCGTGACATATGGCTCCCCCCCAAAAAATCCTGGAAACTGTACCCCTTACAAAGCTACAAATATCAGTATGCGTATCAAACTACAGTTCCCAGGACTCTTTGGAGGGAGGCCATATGCATTAAATTGTTTGCCATATCATGTTTAGTCATGTAGCTCTCTTAGAGTCTCCTAAACTGTTAGATTAAAAGAAGCTGGCTCACAATTTACATTAAAACAAGTCTTGCCTGGTGGCAAGCTATTTCTCCCTTCAAGGATTGAGTGGCATGCATTGTTTTGGTAAGCATTCCATAGCAGATGGTGATAGTGATTATGATAAGGATAAATATAAATCTGGCATATTGTAAAATACAAAACGGCATGCTGGGCCAAAAGAAGTATGTAGTGATGGCTGGAACATAATGAGTGATGAGTTGTCTACAGGCTTCTATAACTGAGATTCTTTTCAAGCAACAATAAGTTACCGGTACTTAAGCAAGCATAATTCTTGCAAAGGAGGTGTCTCACCATGTGAACATATCCTTTCATAACTTTTAAGATTGACTACTGTTGGGTACCCCATGTAGGGCTCCTGCTCATAAAGACAACTTGGAACTACAGTTGGTTCAATATGAAGCTGGGTACTGGAGGGCAAGAGCATTTTTATTTATTTTTTGCAGCAAGCATACTGGTTCCCTGTTTAATTCCAGGATGAATTCAGAAGACTCATGCTTCCTTTCACAGCCTGGGCCTATTTATAGTTTGATTATAAAAGTACCCCTATACCATTCTCTCGCAAAACGCCAGGTCACCGTGTAACAACGTAAAAACATGTAAAAGCAAATTGAAGCCATTGCTAAAATAGTTGAGACTGCTTTTGCATGCATGAGCCCCCTTGGTAGCTATTCTGGGTTGTGGTGGGGGTTTTTTTGGACCAAGCAATTTCAGGTTTGAGGTAACAACATTGTCTTCTGTGAGGACCAGGATCTTGATCACAGTTGCCTCAAAGTCCTGGTACCTTCTCTCCAAAGAGATGTGAGGTTGCTCCTTCTCCGTGAACTTCCATAAAAGTTGTAAAAGGTATCTGTTTCAGAAGGCATGTGGCTACTGACTCTAGAATTTGTTGTGTTCATGTTGGTTTGTTTGTTCTGGTTGCTTATGCTTTTCTAACGTATCATTGAAACAATGATTGAATATGTATTTGTGGCACGCATTATGCTTACTGACAATCATCTTGAGCGCTGGAAACATGTTCTAACAATAATTTAACAAACGGGCTGGATTTCAATATTTCTGCTTTCCTACTTCTATTTATTTATGCAAGGTGCTCTTTTCTGAAGGGTCCTTCAGCACAAGCCGTCTTGAAAGCTATAGAGAGGGAGCAGTGCTTGGTACATTGTACTCGATTCATTTGTAGTTTCTAGTGCGATACTTGTGTTTCCTTTTCGTTAGGCAATGCCTTGAGCTGAAGTAAATTTTGTACAGTGGTACCTCGGGTTACAGACGCTTCAGGTTACAGACTCCACTAACCCAGAAATAGTACCTCGGGTTAAGAACTTTGCTTCAGGATGAGAACAGAAATCGTGCAGTGGTGGCGCGGTGGCAGCGAAAAGCCCCATTAGCTAAAGTGGTGCTTCAGGTTAAGAACAGTTTCAGGTTAAGAACGGACATCCGGAATGAATTAAGTTCTTAACCCGAGGTACCACTGTATTTGGATAAATGGGAGAAAATGATTAAGTAAGGTGGGGTTGAGAAGAAAAAAAAACTGAGGTGGAATCTGCCTACTTACTTGCTTTTAATTCAAAAATGGATAAAACACAAAGTGCGTAACTAGAACTCTTCTAGCCTTATCCTAAAATTTGCCTGCAAAGTTTAGGATGGAGCTGACTCAACAACAGTTATAACATGCAGAGGGGCCATAGTTCAGTGACAGAGCACATGCTTTTCCTGTAGAAAGCTCCATGTTCCATTTCTGATATCTCCTGTTAGAAGGATCAGATAGCAGGTAGTGCGAAAGACTTCTGCCTGAGAGAGCTGCTGAAAGCTACTACCAGTCAGAATAGACGAAAATAGAAACAGGAGCAGAAATCAACAATGTTTGCTTATTCTTTCTATGTTCTGCAATGGAAATCAATCCATGGATACAATTGACATTTGCTGTTATGGTTGCTTTTAATCGGCAAATGATATGTAATTAATTATACCCAGCTCATTGGCTTGGCTTTGCACTGAAATGAATGGGGTGGAATAACATAATGGTAACCATAGTTTACGCAATTAATTATACAAATCACAAAATTTTGCTCCAGCAGACAGCAAGACAAACTGTAGTAGAATGGAAACAGTGCTGCGTGTGGCAAATACAGGACAGAATGGAAGATGATACATGTACTAGTAGAAATCCCTAGTAGACAAGACTGGGCTAGATGGACAAATAGGTGACCTGGTAAAAAGCAACTTCCTATGTTCTTCTTGAGCTTCTCTGCCTTGTCAGTGCTCCTCTCCAATAACTCTTTTGATCTTTTAAGAGTCAGCAGAAGCTCTTTGCATTGGGTGTGTGGACCAGTAATCTCTGTCCACCAGATGGATAATCATCACACATACATAACACTTGTTGCAGAAGGAAAGATTGGCCCCACCTTGTCTTTTGGAGTTATATCCGCATTTCAGGTTCTGTCTTGACAGCGTTAGCTTTACATATTGGCTTATAAAAGAGTGTCAGGAAAGTTTAAAAAATACTCTTCATTAATAGGTAGGCTAGAATTGTGATGTCTATATCCCGCACATCTTCCCCTCTTGGCAGTCAAGCTATAATAATTGTATGGCATTTTCTTAGTTGAAGAGAACACTCTGTCCTGCAGTTTAATGCTGGAGCTCTCTTTTCTTGGAGATTAAGTCTTGTGAAGGACTTCATGCCTTCCTCACTGGCACGTTCATTCTATGGTTTTCCTCCTATGCTGAAGACACCCCTCTTTACCCTGGTCACAAACACCCGAGATGTGTGTTTTTAGGACCCACTCTATTCTTTCAATTTCCGTACAATGCTACCTCAGGTTACATACGCTTCAGGTTACAGACTCCTCTAACCCAGAAATAGTGCTTCAGCTTAAGAACTTTGCTTCAGGATGAGAACAGAAATCTTGCTCCAGCGGCACGGTGGCACCAGGAGACCCCATTAGCTAAAGTGGTGCTTCAAGTTAAGAACAGTTTCAGGTTAAGTACGGACCTCCGGAACGAATTAAGTATGTAACCTGAGGTACCACTATATTGTATTTTTCACATTGCTATAACCAGCCCTGAGATCTTATGGTGAAGAGTGGGTGAGAAGTCTAATAAACAGCAACAACGTTACAGTGGTACCTCGGAAGTCGAATGGAATCCGTTCCGGAAGTCCGTTCGAATTCCAAAATGTTCGGAAGCCAAGGTGCGGCTTCTAATTGGCTGCAGAAGCTTCTTGCAGCCAATTGGAAACTGCGGAAGCCCCGTTGGACGTTTGGATTCCAAAAACAGTTTGCAAAACGGAACACTCACTTCTGGGTTTGCAAGGCGTTCATGATCCAAGGTCTGACTGTATTATTAACAACAATAACCAGTGGTTAACTGAGTCTAGGCACCATAAGATAAATAACTTAAGTAACTTTTTCATTAAATGGCATTCTTAGGCACAGTAGATGTCTGCTGTGCTGCATCTTCCAACTTGTATAGTATTGGTTGACCTGTATTGTACTTCTTTTCATTCTTTAAAGCTTGGAAGGGGAACTTGTGGCCTTCCAGGTGTCTTGGGACCGCAACTCCCATCAGCCACAGCCAGTGTGGCCAACGATCAGGGATTATAGAAATTATAGTTTGGCATCTTCTGAAGGGCCCACCAGTTCCCCACTTCTTTTTAAATATGTTACTAAAGCTGGGCCAAGGCTTTGCCAGAGTAATTGCCTTATTTCATCCCACTAGTAGACAATTTGCTTATTCGCCTACGTTGTGCTTTTCTTTTTCTCCTCCAGGGAAAATACCAGCTTTTTTTTTTTTTTTTTGGAGGGGAGGGATTATTTTGCACAAGAAAATGGTATTGTGGGGGAGTGTTAAATACATCACCTTCCTGTATACTGCTGCTTCAGTCAAAGCTGCTTTGATGGAAAAAAAGAAAAGGAAAATGAGACCCGACCACTTTGTCCTTATCGTCGTTTGCTTCAGAGCAATGCAATTTGATCTGTTTTAAACTGCAATATTCAGTGGTACCTAGAATAATTCCAAAATTATTATTTTTCTTAGGACAGATGCTGTTGGCTCAGCTGCACTGGTTAATTGAAGGCAACTTGGCCAGCTGCATCAAAAGCATTTAAGGCTGCAGTGGAGTTCTATTGGTAAATTCATAATGACACAGAGCCCTTAAGTGCTACGATGCCACAAATAAGCAGAATCTTAAATGCTTCTAATTTAGTTGACCTTAGTTGGTCAGCTGCTTTCTTGCCAATTGTTACAGCTTAAAGAAAGAAAATAGGCTGGCCCCATAGAAAACAATACAGTGCTTGGCATTGCTTTGCTTCCAAGCAGTTCCATTTGGAACTAGGCATTCAGCTGCTGTAAAAGGTGTGTATGACAACATGGATCCTGACATTATAGAAAGAGAGAACTTCTGGTTTAATTGGCTTTGAGGTTTTTAAAGAATGCCCCTTGCTGCTCAAATTGATGGCAATTAGAAAATGGATGCAGTAGATACAGAAAGCTATAAAAGCTGCACTTAAGCAAATAGAAATTACCGGTGGCTTCTACAGCTGGGAAGGGTAACAGTATTCTGAAGTTACATTAAAGTGGGTCAAATAATGGAGAATGGTTAAACCCCTAAATCTACTACTGTGTCCTATTGTTTTTCATATGTCTAAGGGGGAGAGTCCTTGAATAGCTTGTTTCTCCATGAAACATTTAGTCCATCATAAGAGATGCACGTTTCAGTCTCATTTTCTCAATTAATAAGCCCAGCTGAACAGAGAAGTGTTCCTCTTCTCTTCTTTTGATCACCATAAATGAATGTTTAATGTCTCATAAGAGCAGGACAGGTGAGAGGAGCACCTCCATTTTATGTGATGTTCATTTCCTAACAAACATTTAAAAATAAAGCTCTGTGTGAATTGTCCCCGTCATACCCCAGTTAAATTACCTTTTGCTCCATTCACAGAAAGAGAGTGGCATTCATGGAAGAGGTCCTTCCCCTCACAAAAGGATCCCTTCCATGAGATCAAGTTGGAGCAAGAACCTGAGATCTAAGCTATTGTCTGTATGGGATTGTAAATTCCACCGTAAGACTTCTATAGCTTCTGTTTTCATCCGCTGGGTTATGGAGTTTGGCTGATGGTTGCAATGGGATGACTATCCTTCCTTTGTCTGATCCTGGCTCTTTCCTTGGTAAAAGGGGTGCTTTTGTCTTCTCCCATTGTCTTGCTGCTGATGGTGTTTGGGATTTAAGCCCCTGTTTGAGGGAAAGCCATGAGAGCTTGTGGCTGAAAACACCCATTGCTGTCGTCTTCTCTACTAGACTGTGGAGTCTTACAAATTGTGTGATCTAGTTCTGGCTATATTCCTGATTTGTAGATGGAACTACAGTCTGTGTAGGGAGGTTTTATTGAGGCATTTGTTCCTTTGTTGTGTGTTGATGGGTACCTTCCATGCAGGTGGTGACATCGGTGTGCACTGTTTTGATTGACAGGTAGCAGCCAAGTTGCCTGGGATACTGTCAGAGAGTTGCTTTAAGAAGTGAGAGATGACATAACTGGTCTTGTGCTTTCTATTTTATTTCTTGCTGTATTTAGGATTGTAACTAGGCTTCACTAACATCCTGGTATAGTGACTGTCAACTTAGCAGAATTTTACGATTGGTCTGCCAATCTCTCCGAATCCCACTCTCCCCCTTTTTTTTCTAGTTTCTGCCAAATTATCACATGTATAACTAAAAACATAAAGTTCTACGTTTATAAGAATAGAATCTTAGAATTGAGTGTTGAAAGGGGCATTCAATCTACTCCCTTGCAATGCATAGATACCCTTGGTTTAAACTGGGTAGAAGTCTAGTACTGTAATGTTCTCATGAATGAAAGAATGTGGGTTTGTGAATAATGTACTGTTTCATTGGTTTAGTTTTATTGATTTGCCTTGATCCTTGGAAGTTCACAGCGGCACAATTTTTAAGCTGCTTACAGAACAAAATATAGGCCTACTTATAGTGACTTTCTTGTCCATTCAGGGAGGGGTGAGAACAGAAAAGGTGTAGATGTCAAAGCTTCATTCCAGCCCGTTTAACCAGCTCTATTTGTCTGCTGCAAGCTCATCCTAATTTCACATCTTCTGATAATATATCACATCATATACTGGTTTGGAATTAGATGCTTAGTTTCATACAGCATAGCAGGAAAGGGTTGCAGAGGTGGCCTTTTCATTGGAATTAATATTGTGTTGGCTATTCTATGCTGGCTTGATTCCCAAGCCTTATCCTAGATGTTGTCTAAGTTACTATGGTTGCTGGTGGCACACAAAAAATAACATACACTGTTCATTTCCCAGCAGCCTAGGGAGTGTGTAGAAGCTTGTTACTTAGCTTCATATAATGAAAGAGTTCTGGGATAGGCAACAGTCAGGCTCTAGGAGCCAGATCATGAGTTTATCTTCCTGGTGTAGCAAAAAGGTCTGATAGTAATTTTGAAGCTATTATTTGTCCGTGTTCACCAGTCTTAAACATCATATGTTATTGTGCATCGTAATGTAATTGTAATTACTCTGGCATTCATTCTCTCTCGTAACTCCAGTCTACAAGTTAAAAATGATATTATTTTGGCAGTTTCATTTTATTTGCTATAATTTATATGCTCATATGCAGCCAAATCTGTAAGTCTATGCAAATGGATTTATATTTTTTTGAACTTAAAAAATCAATAAAAAAGCAAATTTTTAAAAATATCTGATGGTTGCCTGTTGTGGTCCCGTGGCACTGGCGAAAAGCAATATAACTCAAGGTGAAGAGCATGTTGGGAGAGCACAGGTGAGATTAAACTTGTGGGCAACCTGCTCTTTAACAGGTTGGGGGGCATGGAAAAGAGTCCATTTATCACAAAAAGCCATTATTTTTCCACTAGAAATAAGAACTGTGATGCTTATTATTGCAAAAACCAAAAACCAAAACACACACACACATTCTGAGTTAGGTTTATAAATATTATGTAGTACTCTGAGCATGCTGCGATCAGTACGTCACTCAATGTACTTCAGTGCTTTCTGTTTGGAGTCTAAACCTCAGTGTATGGATTTATGGAAGACGTTATCTTGATTTTTTGTTGCTGTGGAAACTAGTAATATATACTCAAGATGTCCCTGACTGTACCCCTTGATAATCCACATGCAGGATCGTGTGTTTGATCTTATTCATGTCAAAATCTCTGTGCACATAAAAAAAAAAAGTTGGCATGATATGTGACTCTGCCTCTGAAGGGCTTTGACGTTCATGAGGTTTCTTGACAAGATAAAGTATTCAGATGTGTAGCTCTAGGGTGGGTGGGTGGGTGAGTGGGTATATGTATCCCAAAGTCTCAGGCAAGTAGGTGCCAACTTGATGGGGCCCTGGTCCCTTCGCCACCCATAAAATATGTTGGTAATACATCTGTAGCCACAGTGCTATTTTTCTTGAAAAGGGGGTGCTGGAACTCACCATGAAGACCTTGTTCTTTTATTGTGGCAAAGGAGCCCAGCCAAGAGGTGCCATTCCAGTGAGTTCCAGTGAGTTTCAGATGGGGAAAAAAGCTCTGTGTAGCCACCTTGCATGGAGCTGAGGTACTGCTTCTCCCTCTACTGCAGTCAGGGCCATTGCGCCCCAAAGCACCCGAGCCCCAAAGTTCCCAGGAGAACAATAAATCACACTGACACGAAATATTTGGTTTATGCATTCAAATAGGCCACAACTTTATTGGTTACAGATATGAGCGGTTTGGCTTAGGCATTGTGGTGAATCCTGCTCGTCTGCAGGGAGTCCATGTAAGGGTAAACCACCAATGGGGGTGCCCTATAGGTTATGTCAGATAGTGACACCATGAGGGGTCCCCTTAGGGGCTGTGACATGGCCCAGGCCATGGGACAGGATTCACACCCCGGATCCCTTTAGTGGGATACCCTTACTGAGGAGGGGCAGGTGAGGCAACAAACTCCCCTCCAACCAAACGAAGGCTTATACTTAACCTCACAAAAGTTGTGACGTTTGCTACTAGGTAGGTGAAAACCCAAATGGCCAGTGCCAGTTTGCCAAGTGGGAAAAATTCCTACCCAGCCGCAACAACACGGCGACCGACAACTGCCATAGCACGGTCATATCAGAGCAAAGCATGAAAAAGAGGTTGGGTGGGTTGGGTGATCCGATGAAGAGGAAAGGAGGAGGGAGCCAGCTGGCCGCACCGAATTTAAATGGCCCGCGACGACACCTGCTCTGCCGGCTGATAGGCTGGGGCTGCCTCAAAAGCTGGGGCTGCTTCAAAAGCCGGTGATGACGTAGGGGTGAGGTAGCGTACCTCTCCCCCCCCCCCACACACAGAGGAAGACTTTGAGGCTCGGCTGCCTGTGCACAATCCCACATACAGGAGAGCAGATTTACTTTTAAAAGTCTTGCTGCTCCATCCAAGTACCAGTTACTTCCTGTATCTATCTGCATAATGCTGTCTGAAGCAGGTCTCTTCACCCTGCTGTATGACAGAGCCAGCCCTGATTCCAGCTAAGCTCAGTCTAATCCTGGTTTGGATGCATCAGGGCTACTACCGTCCTGTATGTGACTGTGTTCTACAGGAGATGGGATGGACGCATTCAAACTTGTCAATGAAATACCAAGCCCAGTAGTTTGTATATATATTTTTATAGAGGATAAAATTCTGCCTACTGTGAGTGTGGTTTATCTTATACACAAAGTTGATTTTTGTATTTAGTGTATTTTTTTAAAAAAACTTCTGTTTTTAAAGGGAAATACTTCCCTTGTTAAATTTTATATTGGTTAGGTCCTATATAAAATTCTATAAATATAAATGCTATATATATATATATATATATATATATATATATATATATATATGCTTTCGTAGATTTTCACGGGTACAGGAATGCAGGTTTTGGTGTCCTCGGGTGTCTTCCCGTGTAAAAGTTGGGGTGTCTAGGCGACGTTTCGACGAGGTCTCACTCGTCATCTTCAGGCTGGTGCTTTCGGCTTCTTGCTACTGGAACAGAGCAGGATCTCAGTGTTTGAGTTCCTATAAATACTGTTGAGGGGGTGTGGTGTATAGCCTCCAATGTTCTGGGCAGAGAGGAAGTTCCCAGGCTAGTGTGCCTTTTCTTCTTTTGTTCCTTAATTACTTGAGGGATATCTTGAGTGATTTCTTGAGTGATATCCTGAGTACCACTTAGGTGGGTCATGACCCACCTAAGTGGTACTCAGGATATCACTCAAGAAATCACTCAAGATATCCCTCAAGTAATTAAGGAACAAAAGAAGAAAAGGCACACTAGCCTGGGAACTTCCTCTCTGCCCAGAACATTGGAGGCTATACACCACACCCCCTCAACAGTATTTATAGGAACTCAAACACTGAGATCCTGCTCTGTTCCAGTAGCAAGAAGCCGAAAGCACCAGCCTGAAGATGACGAGTGAGACCTCGTCGAAACGTCGCCTAGACACCCCAACTTTTACACGGGAAGACACCCGAGGACACCAAAACCTGCGCATATATATATATATATATATGAATAATAGAAAGCAGTTACTATTTTGGAGTAAAATATTTGACAGTATCCCTACCTTAGAGGTTCAGGAGGACAACCAACATTCTTTCTTTTTTCTTTTTCTTCTTTTTCTTCTCGCAAGATTTCACTTCAGCGGCTCATTATTTCAGCTTAGCAGATGGGAACACTGAGGTGAACAGCAATTTCTCCAAGGTCGGCCAACAAGAAAGTACCAGGCTGAGATGGAATTTGAATCTTAAGTTTCAGTCCTGGGCCTTTGGCAAAGCGTTTATGCATTTATCTATTTTGGCAGACCTATCAGTGTTTTGTTTGTGATGCCTTTATTTATTCTCCCTCCAAGTCAACATTTTGACTTCTCATTTACCCACATGGCTGAACCCTGGAAAAGTTTCTCCCCCTTCATTTTAACTAAGTCAAAACCCTCCTCATAGAACAGGAAGGAAGATGTTAAATGAATAAATTCAACCATGAATACTTTCCCATAAATAACTACTGCAAGATTGAGAAAAGAGATATGTGTGAGAAAAGCTGCTGTGAAAATAATAGCTAGCTCCAGACTCTAAGGAATCTCATAGCAAGGAATACCGAGAGCTTCCTTAGAAAATATATATATAAATGTAATGCATTTCTCTGCCAGACTTATTTAAAAAACCCTCCAACCCTCTCAAGTTTATTCCTAACCTCTTATAGGAGGGTGATGAAAATGTCCAGCAGGTGGCAATATATTAACACACTGTGTTTTTTGTATTATTTCAGAACTTTGGTTGAAGAATATTTAGGATCAGACTTAAAAATTTAGGCTTACTGATGCAAAAGGATGTTGATTATATTGTATCAGATTTTTTTAAAATAAACTTTATTACCAAAGTGTTTTAGATCATTTTAACTTGCAGCTTCAAACTAGTGCTTGTACTGTGGTACCTTGGTTCCTGAACAGCTTAGTTGCCGAACAAATCGCCTCCTGAACACCGCAAACCCAGAAGTAAGTGTTCCGGTTTGCGAACATTTTCAGAAGCCGAATGTCCAACGCGGCTTCCGCTTGAATGCAGGAAGCTCCTGCAGCCAATCGGAAACCGCGCCTTGGTTTTCAAACCGTTTCAGGAGTCGAACGGGCTCTCGGAACACATTAAGTTTGAGAACCAAGATACCACTGTACTTGGATTTAAGTAGATTTAGTCTAAGTAAACTATAATTGATTTTAAAATTCCATGTTCTAGTTTATGAAGTGGGCTATAAAGGACTGGACAAAAAAGGACTGGCATTCATACTGTGTTCTTTATTTCACTTCAGATTTGTTTGGACTAGGCTTTGGATACTGCATATTTTCAGATGCCGCATAGTTCTTTAAAGTAAATTTATGGCAATTATTTCACAAATAAAATATAACTATCAAGTTCTTTGGGAAGTATTGTCAAATAGGTGGAAATTAAAACTGGGTAACTAAACCCAATATGTATCAGTCACATAGCTCTGTATTGTTTTGCTAATCCCCTAAATCACTTCTGACATATTTGTGACTTTGTTTCCACTGTGGCTTGACACTGATAACAATGAGCATGAATGCTGCCTCTCTAGACATTCTCTGCTGCATATGAATTATTCTCAACCTTGCAAAAGCGATGTGTCAGATTGTTTGGGAGTCTTATTGACTGTCTAGCCAGGTGTTTAATGTTGCTGGTGCACTTAGCAGGGGGAACTGACCGGAAGCAAAAGAAGTAAAGTCCCAAAATAGTATTGAAAAATGTTAAAAACCTTGCTTAAAGTTCTGAGACTTTGCTTAATCTTCTTTGTGAAACAATGAAATGCTCAACGCAGGTGGTAAGGTCAGGTAGCCTGCTGTCTTTTCAGTCAATAACTCCACTGGACTACTCACAAGTGAAATTCAGATCTATCCCGAAGTATTAGGAGTATATAATATGGGGAATGGATTAACTGATTGTGAATATGCTGCAGCACAAGCTAGAAAATTGCAGATTCAAGTTTTTCCTTCCCTAGCAACATGAAATTGGAAAGAGAAGCAGAAATGGGGGGGGGGTGAAGGGAGTAATCAGACTTTCTTATATCAAAGTTCAACATTTTAAATGAAAACTGGGAATCTTGAATATTATGGTTCATTGGGTGAGGGCAGACTGCCCTTTCCCCATGGATGCCCATGGCAGTGGATTGACCACAAGGAAGGTAATTGTTACCCAACCCCATTTAATAACCATTTGTTGAGAAAATGGGACTCATGAGGCAAGATGCTTGAATATATAGCAGTAAAGATTTATTTGTGAAAAGGCATGCTTAGGATATGATAATATACGGTACATCAATATTTTCAATACCATTTTGTTGCCTCTGTGTTGTGAAGAGAAAATCACAATAGACTCAAGTGATCTGTGGGCAGACAAATCAAGTCATTGGTTGCGCCATGTGTGGAACTCCAGACCCTCCAGCAGGGGTAACACACATGGCGCCCTCCATATGCTTTTTTAGACTACTCTCCCATCATTCCTGACCATTTTATTGATATGAGTGGTATGCACATTTATACATAATATAAATAATGAGCTCTCATAAGGATGATTCTTTAAAACATGAGGCCACTGTAATACTGAAACTTCATTCCTTCTGATGACAGTATAAATATATACACTGGCTACAAACAATAAAAATCTGACTGACAGGCTGACATATATATATGAAGAAGGGAGGGTGAAACATGAATGTAAGATAATTGATCCTGACTGAAAACTGAAAGTATTGTCTCTTAGCTGCATGTATATATTTCTAGCCGTGCTACTAGGCAAGTAAGCATCCTTTTATGCTGTCTTCATATGAAAAACAGAAGCAAAGTCTTGGGAGGACAGAGAGAAAAGGTTCTAAGCAAATATAAATTGGTTCAAGGTTGAACTCCAGAAGGAACCTGGGGAAGCAAGGGGCCAAGTGTGCTGATTTCTAAAGTTGTACTTCAATGCAAAATGGAACAAAAGCTTGAAAGGCAAGTAAAGGCTTAAGTGGTTTAGAGGATCAAGCTGAAGGACTTGTGCTTTGTTCCTATGGTGATATGACCTATCCCAAGGTAAGATGTTTTAACTATTGCAGAGATTAAAGTACTACACTGAGTTTGTTATGCTACCGTGTTGTGGAAAGCTGCTTTATGGAGTGAACATAAGGACAGAAGACAAGGCCTCCTGGAACAGACCAAAGGCCCATCACAGTCCAGCATCCTGTTCTCGCAGTGGCCAGCCAGATCCCTGTGCGAAAGCAGGCAAGCAGGACACCGGAGGGAGATTTAGGGGAGCGCAACCAGTTCTCACTGGGCACTGAGTCAAGAGGACACTGCGAGGTACACCACAACAATGACGAACAATGGAAGTTGAGAGGTGGATGTGGTCTGCTGAATTTTGGCATCGCACAGGGCACTGCTGAAATTTGAAAGCCCAAAGTCCACAACAACACCCTCCCTACTTGTGCTTCCCAGCAAGTGGTATTTAGAGGTATACTGGGCTTTTTATAGTGGAGATTACACATAGCCATCACATCAAGTAGCCATTGGTAGCCTTATCTTCCATAAGTGTCATTTTAGAGGGATAGATGAGCACTAAGACTGTAAATATATCCCCCCCCCAATTACTCTTCAGTGGCTCAAAATGGGCAGGTGGGGCACCAGTGATGTCATAACCACCATGGGCCCATGAGATTCAGGCAAGTCGCATCCCATACAGTCACAATTACAACAGATGCTCTAGAATGGATAGGAGCAAATCACATTTTCCCAGTGGCAAAACATTGCAGTTCAAGTGTTGGGAATATGCTGTTTTCCCTGTTATCAAAAAACACTGCCTGGAGAAAAGACTTTTGTTTTTCAAAATTGAAAAACCTATTATCCGGAAAGGCCTTTAGGTGCAACTTGGCTGCTGAAGGTGTTATGTCACTGTTCATCTTTTTTGATGCTACAGATCAACACTTGCTGCTCTCCTGGAACTTGCTGATATCTGTTGACCCCCAAAGTGCTTGGAAGCAGGCAGGTGGGCTGTTGATAACATCAGGTTGGTCTAATCTGTGGAGAGCTGTGTTGCTGCATGGACAGAAGGTTTTGAGGACTGAATGTTTATGTAACTTGGCTCAAGTTCAAACTGCTGCAACAGTCCGCTAGGACCTAGCAACTAGGAAATCCCATTTGGATTGAATGGAGCTAGTGCAAAACAGTTAATCTCTTATATCCCTCTGGAACACCTATCTGTTTCAAGGGGATATTCAGAGGAGAAATCTGAGGTGCATTTGTTATGGCCAGAGGACCTGGGATTTTTAGAAATTAGAACCTGGATGCGGAATATGCTTAATAGAGTTTATTGTTCCGATTCCTCCCTCATATATAGCCCACAAAAAGACTCCCGTACTTCCTTCTACAATTATCCTTCCTGTCTCTAGAACAGACTAGCTAGCTTCTGACTCTAAAGTACAGGTTTGGATCAATGAATGGCTCTGTCACAAACATTGTGGTGAAGCTGATTGTGCCCACTGCTGATGTGGTAATTGGTATTGATGCGGTAATTGGTACACAACATTTAGAAGACATCTGAAGGCAGCCCTGTATTGGGAAGTTTTTAATGTTTGACGTTTTTATATGCACCGTAAGCCGCCCAGAGTGCCTGGGGAAACCCAGCCAGATGGGCGGGGTATAAATAATAAAATTGTTATTATTGTTATTACTGGCTTTCTTACCTTTTGAGAAGCACAGGATTACAACACTGTTTTCTGTTCAGTTGTTACACAGGATGTGACAGCCTGTTGTTTAGAAAAGTCGGCCATGGGAAGAAATCAGAAATTATTTTGATCACACCCTTAGTTGTGTATTATTTCAGATTCCTTGCAAGCAACTGCATGGCAACCGCTGCATGGTGGCCTTTGGAAACCACTCCTTTTCTTTGGAAAACGCATCTCTGTGCTGAGCATTGAATTTGGAGTGACCTTCTTGCCATGCAAGAAAGCCTAGTGTGGAACCCTAACCCCACAAGCCCTTCAAAAGCAGCTGCCTGCCACAGCTTCTCTGTTTTGATCTTTACTGGATTTCAATAAAACTGATGTCGGGTTTCCACTAGGCATAAGGTAAAAGAATCGGTTTCTATGGAAATCCATTCAGCACTATTATATTCCCTAACTACTGCTTTGTGGAACATTTTGCAGAAATTTGAATAACTGTTAATTTAATAGCATTCAGGTTAAAAAATGAAGTGTTTCTGACTGCCATGCAGCTGCTATGGACTTCATGTTACCCAGTTAATAGCCTGTTTTCTTTCAGTGTAATTTAGCAGCAGGATCAAGAGAACTGGAACATGGGAGAGGGAAGAGAGTTCAAGGCTTTTTAAATAGTTTAGTGTTGTATTTGAATGAGCCCTTCGTTGGTGCATCCATCTCAAACCAGTTTACTTTGGGGAAAGAGGGAAGTGCATATTATTCATTTCAAATCCTAAGGCATTCATGGCAAGAAATATCAATGCCAACTTTTCTACGAAAATGCATTTGTCTCTAACCTCTCTCTTAGTTTATGTGAAAGGAATGAACAGCATATTGTTACTGCAGTTTTTAAATTTACTTTTTGCATATGGTGCTTTGATGTTGGGATGAGCAACTGTCCTCCTCTTCACACCTAAATGAGTCTGTGCTTTGCGTGTCTTCCAAGCAAATGCTTACCAAGCCTCAAGGACCCTTCAGAAGTGTCTTCTGCTCCCACCAAGTCAAAGAAACTTAACCCAGGCACAGGGGGAGACAAAGACAATGGGCACTTACCTAATTCTCTGGATCACCTTTTCCTGCCAGATAATGGCTTACCCCAATCCTGCTCACAAATATTCCAGGAGGGGTATGCAAAAGTACATGGTCAAGAAACCCTACTTAAAAGTCAGGCTATCTATTCCTTATAAGGGTTCAGTTCGTTGGCCTTCGGCCTTCTGTGGTGCAGATGTTAACAAGGAACAGAATGTGACTGATGGCGACAGGTGCTGGTGAATTTCCAGCTGTGAACACATATTGGAACAGAAAGATTCTGGAAAATGTTTCTTGGTGTGCCACCAGCACTGCAGTTTTTATACTGAGGCTTACCTAAAAAATAGGGCCTTAAGGTTAAGTCCAGGGGTTTTCATTAATGTGCCACAGCATGACACTGTCACATCAAGTACCCAAAGGACTTAGACCATACATAATTCAGACCACAGCTGAATGTGTTTCTCAAGGATGATACACAATGTAAAAAGGTAAAGGTAAAGGTACCCCTGCCCGTACGGGCCAGTCTTGACAGACTCTGGGGTTGTGCGCCCATCTCACTTAAGAGGCCAGGGGCCAGCGCTGTCCGGAGACACTTCCGGGTCACATGGCCAGTGTGACATCGCTGCTCTGGTGAGCCAGAGCTGCACACGGAAACGCCGTTTACCTTCCCGCTGGTAAGCGGTCCCTATTTATCTACTTGCACCCGGAGGTGCTTTCGAACTGCTAGGTTGGCAGGCGCTGGGACCGAGCAGCGGGAGCGCACCCCGCCGCAGGGATTCGAACCGCTGACCTTTCGATCGGCAAGTCCTAGGCGCTGAGGCTTTAACCCACAGCGCCACCTGCGTCCCGATACACAATGTAGTTGCCTGTAAATAAATTGGGTAAACTGGAGAGCATGTTATTCATTGGCAAGCTGTGTTGTCTGGTCTGACTTGGATATTCCACATTAAAATTAGTTTTCTGATGTGGCTGCACCCTTGTAAAAATTGATTTATTGTATTTCAGAGGTTTTTACAGTGTATTTTGTCTGTGGCCACTCATTCTGCAGGGTGAATTTATAGCAGGGTGGATTTAATTTATAACTGCTGCTATTGGAGGAATTCCAAACGGATGCCTAAGTAAGCCATGCTTATTTGGGGTCAGAAAGGACTTCTCCCCCCACCCTTCCTGCTTTCTTTCCGAAATCAAAGAGCTCCACAAGATAAATGTTTGGTTTTGTTGACATTTTTGACTGATCACACTATACTTATAGGAGACATGCAAATCAGTTGTGCAGCTCACCTCACCTCTTTGAATCACTGCTTGTTCTAGGTATGTGAGGGTGTTTCATCAAACTCACTGGGTCTCTGGGATGCCGATTCAGTCACACTTAGCTCAGTCGGCTGTTGACTTACCTGCTGCAAGGGGGTAGGATTTGCTAGCGAATGCTGGTCTGTAACAAGTGGAAGCACAAATTGCTTGTTCTGCAGTTGGCCAGTGGAGAGGTACACATACACATACCCACACACCCACACCCACACCCACACCCCTACACCTCAGAATTTGACCGATGAAGACATGAAGCAGCAACTCTTGAGGGCATGATTATTATTACTCCTGTGCAATTCCCATCCATTGCTTGTTCCTCCTCTTCCTCTTCCGGTCCACCTCCCCACCCAGACTGACCTGATAGTGCACAGCCACCAATAAAAGCACAGCATCCAGCTGCCCCACTGGGAGGAAAAGGCACAATGCACAGGTCTCCCAAAATCACAATTGCAACATTTATGGGGCTTTGAGGAAAATATCTGGAATATGAACCCTGTTAGCCTATAGCTGCTGCTTTATGGGTGGGTGGAGAATGGTTAGAAAAGTGTTATGTACTGAAGTTCTCACCCTGGGCCAGCAGGGGGATACTGTAGATAGTTTTCACTCAGGTCCACATATGCAAATAAGGGATTGAAAGTGACGTTCAGTGATTGGATAGTTACAGAAAGTGGTTACTGTTGCATTCTAGTGGAGCTCTATATAAGCAGGCAGGCTGAACCCTTCAGCTCAGTTCCGTTCTGGCCTGTGAATAAACAAGAGCTGTTTGAAGAATCGCTGTGTCGTCTGATATGTTCACCCACAACTTAACAAAAAGGAAGTCCCGATAGCCTATTTTCTTGCTATCTTAACAACAACAACAACAACAACAAAGATGCTCGGCTTAGGAAAGATGAGAGTTGTCCCCTCCCCCATTCTTTATAAAAACTTGATAAGGTAAAGCAAAACAAGAGCAGCCGCCAAAATGTTCTTCTGTGGTTCTGCGCTGCAATGATTCATTTTATTTCCACTGACTATACTGTCTGTTTGGGTACACACAAATTAATGCCTCATTTGGGAGCACTTGCCTCCTGACAGCTGAGAGAGAGAAGAATATGTTCACAAGTGTTAGGACCTGAAATATAAGGAATGCGCAGGAACAATAAATGTCTGCAGATGCTGATAGCTCCTCTGGAGCATGTTTGGCTTAGGAAGCCTCTGTGAAATCAGGACTAGAGTTTCCCAAACTTAACATGTTGGTGTTCCCATGGAGCAAAATCTCCTCCTTACTTCCAGCTGCTCAGTTGCGATGCAGCTAAAAATATATCATCGCCTCCCATAGTGTTCCCTTTCTTATGCCAGCGACTGATGGAGATGTTCCAGGGGAATGCGATCAGTAAGTGGGAAACTGTGGAAAGTATTGTATTATTGTGATGTACCTTGATAAGAGGGAGGCTGGTGCGGGAAGGGAGCCCAGGCTCTTAAAATGTTTTTTAAGTGTGCCGCTGTGATTTTGCATTATTATTAATATTATTGTGTTTTTGCTTGTGGCAGTGAAGGAGGTGGGAGGAAGGAAACAGTGCTGGGGACTGACACATAAATAACACAGAGAAGAAGCAGGGAGTTACTGAAGTCTGGAAGCATCCTGGGTTGCAGTGTGTCCCCTCTGGAAATCTGATGTGCAGTAGATGATCTGCTGATAGAAGTGTCCTGCTTCTGCCCTCCACCTGTGCTCACCTTTGAATAAGTCAAATAGTGCAAGCATGCCATAAGTCTCCGGTGATCTTATCTCCTCCTAAGGAAATCAGGACCTGTTGCCCCTGGAATGTCTCACCATTCAGAAGTCAGGAGCACATAGCAACTGCAGCCAGAGAAGAGTTCCTCCATTATCGAGCTGATACTTGCTATGCTGCTTCAACCGTGACTGAGGTGCCAGGGACCCTGAGAAATACAATTTTCGGGGCATTTGGATCTTACAGCAGTATATGGTGTCGTTATCTGAATAAGTGTGAGGCTAAATGAAATATTATCAACGCCGGCCTACGGATTTGACATGCTCTTTGACTAGTGAATAACAAGTGCGACCTGAGATAAGCAGTCTACAGTGCATTGTGCAAAAAAAAGAGCTTGCCTTCCTTGGTTCCCAGCTTCATGTTACAGGAAAGGCCGTGCACATGAGTGACTGGCCATGCCTACTGCTACTCTTGCAGTTGATCCCTTAAGCCTAGAGCTTCAATAGGAAAGACTGTAGCCAGAGCCATCTTTAGCATATGTGCTGCCTTTGTGCAAAGATCCGCCCAACGCCCCCAAATTTAGTGCTGCCCACGTCTATAGCCAGGATATACTTCTCTGCGGTTGCAGGTGAGGCCATGGTGATGGCGGTGACCTGCTCTTCTGCGTCTCGCTGCCGTTGCCCCTCAAGAACTGGGCACCCGAGCTCCACAAAGCGCACAGCTTCACATCCAGGTGCTTTTAAAATCTCCCCAGGAGGAGGAAGGAGAAGAGGGATGCAGCAGCCACGCCAACGGCGGGCAAGAGAGCAAAGCCTCTCCGTGCAAGGTGGGACTCCGGGGAGGAGAAAGCAGCCAGGGTAGAGACGGCAGTGGCAGACGGCTTTGAATGTCAGCTTGATCAAAATTATTTATTATTTCATAACAGGTAGATAGTTAAGAGCTTAGGCGGCTTCAGTGGCAGGTGCCGGGCGCTCCCCAGAATTCAGCACCCGGATGCCCCGCACCCCTTGCACCCCCGGGTAAAGACGGCCGTGACTGTACCTCAGTGGGAGAGTATCTGCTTTGCGTACAGATGATCCCAGGCAGGACAGGGAAAGGCACTGGTCTGAAACTTTGGAGACTGCTGCCAGTCAGTGTAGAAGAAGAGTTTGGATTTGATATCCCACTTTATCACTACCCGAAGGAGTCTCAAAGTGGCTAACATTCTCCTTTCCCGTTGTTCCCCACAACAAACACTCTGTGGGGTGAGTGGGGCTGAGAGACTTCAGAGAAGTGTGACTAGCCCAAGGTCACCCAGCAGCTGCATGTGGAGGAGCAAGAAATCAAACCCAGTTCCCCAGATTACGAGTCTACAACTCTTAACCACTACACCACACTGTAGACAATGCTGATCTTGAGAGGCCTATGCTCTGACACAGAATAAGGCAACTTTGTATGTCTACATTCACTTGATTTTTTGGGGGGTACAGCAGTTCAGATAGCCAGAGGTAAACCCCAATTTAAACCAAACAGTGGTTTGCCTTTAAAGCAGTAAGAATGCTCTGAAGAAAATACTCAGGAAATCTTTGACAATGTACAGAGGTGTATTTATGGTGCCTGTCACTCCTGGACAGAATAGATTTGTTGCCACCACCCACTCTTCCAGAAGTCACTTTGCCTTCCCTTGCCCAGCAATCCAAGTCTGCTTTTTCTTTTTCTTGAAGCCCCCACAGGTCTGTTGGCCTTTTCTCCTTTCATATTTCCTTCACCAGTCCTTTGCAATAAGAATCTCTTGTTGTCCCTTTCAATCTGACACGGCTCTCATCCATACGTGCATATAATCACTTGTTGGATGCCGATTGTATTCTTGTGTATTGGCCAGGCAGTTGACCATCATTAAGCAACATAATTTGAAGAAGTAATTCAGGGGCAGATCGTAGCTTGGGTCATAAATATGATGGAACTAAAAAACGCAGATTGGTTTTCTTCTCCCCCCCCCCTTCCTTTTATTTTTACCAGGGCTTTGTTGGGAAGACAAAACAATACACAAAAAGACAATAAGGGTAAAGAAGAATCCTTATGAGTGGAGTTGGAAAACTTCATTCATCTACAGTTTTGTACACGTTACTAAATATTCAGCAAGTATAACTCGTTTGTTAGCTGGAGACCTTCTCTTGTCCAAACTTGGAGGATTGGCTCTGCTTCATTTCATAGACTTGGTTTTCATTCTGTCATGCCACATGTTTCCTTCCCCGATGGGGCCATTACTCCTTTTCAGTAGAAAACTGCCGTATTCCAGGTTACCATTCTGTTTGTCCATCTAGGCCAGGCATGTCCAAAATCCATTTTGGGGGCAGAATCCAGCCCGCCGGTCGATTTAATCTGGCCCCTGGGGCAGTATATGCCCTCCGGTAAAATCCTTAAGAAAGCTCAACAACTTTGGCAGTTATCTATCAGGGGATCTCCAGTATTTTAGGCAAAAGTCTTTCCCATCACCTTTCACCTGATCCTTCCTACCCGGAAGGACTAGCAGCTGAACCCAAGACCTTCTGCATGCCAAGCATGTGCTCTCCTCACTGTATTACGGTTGGAAAGGATGCATTATGGTAAGGAAGAGAGAATACAAGAATCTGGCAGAAGCATTTGGCTTTATATGGTGCAGGCAGAAATAACACCTTTTCTCTTGCTTGCAGCCCCCCTGAATTAAAACCCCTAATTTTATTAGATGCCTGCCTACCAAAAATTGTCCCCAAGTTTGACCTTTTATTTCAAAATGTTTATTAAAAATGTTTCTAAAAAGGCACAATTTGTTTTTAACCCATTTGTGTTATTTGTCATCAATGCTGAATATTAATTAAAAAGCTAATGGGTGTTACTAAATGTCACCCACTGACCAGATGACCAGTGGCTGTTAGAGAGTCTTATCCTTCCATGATAGCAAGAGATCCATCCCAACTGGCAGCTTCTCTGCTTTGCATTCTTTTCTTTTCTTTTCTCTCCCCCAAATGGAAATTGTAATTGTAAAATGTGTGAGCCACTCAAAGCCCCTGGGATAAGGATGAGAAAGGAATACAAATGGAAAAGATCAAGCTCTTAAAACCAGAATAGCTGGCTCCGTGCAATTTACATAAAGTTTTCAATTGATTCCATATTGGGTAGTAGGGAAGGATCCTGGATACAGAAATGCATATATGTAGTGTTACTGTGAGCATCCACAAGCACCTGCCTGCCCGACAGATTGTTGGTCTGTCAGCTTTTCAATTGGGGGAGCTTATGGGTCTGAAGCCAAACCTCATTCCTGCACTCAGATAGAAAAGGTAGGGTTTAACAATAATTTCCCTCATGGTGACAGGATATCTTAATTATGACATGTTTTAGTGAATGTAGAGTTCCTTTTGCCAGAACAAAACATGCTCAGAATTTTCCCGAAGTGTAACATTTCTCCTCTCTAGCTAGCCAAAGCTGTGATTATTTAAATAGGTGTAAATTACTGAGACAAGAATGTTACAGTGTTCCACAAAGTTGTCAAGTGATTCTGCAGCTTTGCACACTCGATCTCCATGGATAGAGAATATTTCTTCAATAAAAAAAGGCTACTGCTTGCTGAAACTAGCTTTCTGCCAGATGGGAAATAACTCGGTGGTCACATAAAGTGCCCCTAAATATATAGAGTGATGGTGCGATGCACAGATTTCCATAGACTGTTCTTTCAGAAATTGATCCTTTCGCCCTCCCTTTCACCCTTGAAAGGGAGAATACAAACATCCTCAGCATTGGCACCAGTAATTTTGCAAGTTGAAACAGCATCTTGCCTTCCATGATGGCAGGGCCAGCTCTACTATTACTAGGATGAAGTAGTTGCTTCAGGCGGTAGATGCTGCTGGGAGTAGCTGCAAGTCATTGGAGGGCAGAGCTGTGTGTGCCAAGTGTTAAGTTGTGGGTGAATATATCAGACGACACAGCGATTCTTCAAACAGCTCTTGTTTATTCACAGGCCAGGACAGAACTGAACTGAAGGTTTCAGTCAGCCTGCTTATATAGAGCTCCAGTACAATGTAACTGTAACAATTTTCTAAAATTATCCAATCACTGAGCATCACTTTCGATCCCTTATTTGCATAACTATCTACAGTATCCCCCTGCTGGCCCAGGGTGAGAACTTCAGTACATAACACCAAGTGGTCTGGTCTTTGCCCCTTAAGCTATAGGAGAAGGGCATTAGGTCAGTGGTAGAGGACCCATTTTAAGATTGTAAGAACCAAATGATTCAGCCTTTTGATGAATCATGCAAAAGACCCATCTAGTCTATTATGCCATTCTCACCATGCCCAGCCACACATGTCCGTGGGGAGCCCACAAGCCGACCCTAAGCACAATGGCGCACACACCGCCTCTGATTTCCAGCAGCTGGTGTTCAGAGACATACGTTCTGCATGCAGAAGGTCCCAGGTTCAATTCTAAGCATCTCCAAATAGGACTGAGAGAGGCACCAGTCTAAAACTTTGGGGAGTCACCGCCAGTCAGCACTGAGCTAGATGGATCGGTGCTCTAATTCAGCATCAGGCAACCTCTGCTATGCCCAGTTTCTGCCTTAAACCAGTTAACTGCTGGATGAGCTCAGTCCCATTAAAGTGGGATTTTGGGAAAATATAACAAATTGAAAAAGATGTTTAGATTTTCATTTGGGGAAAAAAACCCAGAATCCTTTCTCCTAGGTATCATGTCAGAGGATATAAAAAGAACGGTCAGACCAATATTTATATAAACAACTACGGCGGCAAGCTTATTGATTGCCAAAAATTGGAAAAGCAGCAGCGTCCCAACTAAAACAGACTGGTCATCTAAAATGATGGAATACTTCCATATTGCCAAACTAACAGGCAGGATAAGAGGAGATACGGTACAAAAAGTGAATAAGGAGTGGGCTATCTTTAAGGAATACATCAAAATTTATGTGGAAAAAGTAGAATTTCTGACAGATATTGAGAGAATCCAGAAAATGATTAGAGTGAAAGGAGAGTGAAGTCAAGAAAGAAGAAGAGATTAAAGAAATAATGAAATGTGTTTAAGCTAGTTGGAAAAATAAAGTAGAGTAACAAGAACAGCTGGAAGTCAAGTCGCTTGGTGGGTGTCCGTGTGGGGTAGGTGTGTAGGTATGTTGATATGTATGGTATAGGTAGGTATTATACAGAGTAATGTAGGTATGTTTTATGTTATAAAAATAAGGTAGTGTGTTGTGTATGTGTATTGTGTAAATGTATATGTATGTGTTTTATATGTTAATAAAATTAAACTTAAAAATTTAAAGAGAGATCAGCCCCATTAACTATTTAAAATAGGAGGCTCTTATAGAGCAGAATGCCAGAGACTAAACACACAGCTATATGCTGCGATCAATTCTTTATTCAATAACCTTTTTCATGAAAACAGTTCCCATAACATACCGCTTCACCTTTGACAATCCCCAAATCCTTCCAATGCTCCCAGCTTTTCTATGGGATTTGTCTGAATCTAATGCACACCCCTGGCAACTATCACTGTGCGCAGCTGTTAATATCCCCAGTGGACAAGCCCATGGATACAACTGATCTGTCCAGTGGTTTAAAATCTGGCTCTGTGAATCTGCTTTCAACCTCCTTCCTAGTCTTGTTTGTTGTTCTTAAATTTGTTACGCTAGCTCTCCCAAAATGGTTGGACAGTTGAGCATATAGATGGCTCAGAAATCCAGCTGTGCTTTGTAGCCAAGCATATCTTAGGATCCTGTTTGTTAAATGGCTGCCAATTCTCGTCCCTACACCAGAGATCCGTTGGTACAATTTAGTGCTATCAATTCTCCTTACTAGGACTGCTTATCTGGAGGAGGGAGGATCTCCCATTGACCTTAGTGAGAACTTTGCTCAAATAAACCCTGCCTCATCAAGCCTCAGAGAATGCTACTCAATAAATCAATTTTAATGAATTCATCAGAGATGTGCCACAAACTCTGATTCAGTTCATATCTCCCACAATCTAATTATAAATCATTAGCTATCTAATCATGAAGGTAATTAAAATAGAATTAATAGCATACATCACTGCAGTCCCCAAATCCTAGGCTTACTTTGTTAAGCTAAATTATGGATGGCAAAAATTGATGGAATAAATATTATTTATGGGCCACTAAAACAAGGGAGGGATATGTATATACACTGTTGCTGTATGTAGGTTTTATTTTATTTGTTTTTATCATATATTTTGGAAATGTACATCCACGTTTTTTTCCTTTAATTTTTTTGGGCCGGCCCCCAAGAGAGTGGGGCCCTAAGCTATAGCTTGTTTAGCTTATACGTCAATCCGGCACTGGCTGCCAGTATTGAATAAATGAATTAAAAGTTTATAATGTCATATCTTGACTAGTTATATAAGCGACATTATTACCCTGAATATAAGATGACTGTGTTGAGTTTTGTTGTTTTTAGCCGGGACCCATTTGACTATGTATGCTGCAGGGACATTTGATTTGTTTTTCTTAAGAGAACAGCCTCCCTGTGGCCAGGCACAAGATGGCTTTTGACAAACTGCTTTCAGAATTAGTTTGTGTTGGTCCCGTGAGGTTTCTGCTGTTTAAAGTTTTAGAAGACATTAAAATCCCACCTAAATTAGTTCTTTGGGTCTTAGCATATGCTTTCCATGGATCCTAAGATGGGATTGTTGACGCTTAATGTACCAGTATAAGTACTTTTGAATACTGCATAAGGCACTCGCCGTTTAATTCACATAAAAGTTGTTTTCCTTATTGCTATTTTGCATTGTTGATGCAAATTTCTTTAGGGCCAGAGCTTTGTACAAAGCCGCAGTGATGCATGCCAGATAAGGATTTGGCTCCAGCTTCTCAGTATAATACTTTTTCCTTCACACTAACCTTATATGTTAAATGATGAATAAATGTGGATAACTTTCTGAATTGAATGCACCGTGGTATGGGAATATAGTTACTTTTATTATGGAAATGAGAAAATGAATTATTTTCTATGGGGACTTGCATTGACTATTAAATTGGGAGTGTGATATTCACCCTAGAACAGTACACATAATTTATTCACACAAAACTTTGCTGAAATATGTAAAATGACAGCCTGGAAAGTATCTCCTTAATTAACATTTCTAATTCTTTTTTTTTTTTTTTAAGGAACAGTTTAGAATATAAGGCTGTTAGGACGGTTTTGATTCAGGCTTCTGTGACATGCTAGTAGAATTGTGTTTCCCCACAGTAATCTTACAGGATTACATTCAAAAACTCTGAGCATTGAGGCAATTCAATATGAAATTTCAGGCTGCAACTGAGTCTGCAAAACAAGTCTCTCAACTGGCTGATTAGACAGTTTAAGCATTGGGAATTGATTTATTTAAAAACTAGAGAATAAATTGGATGTACATAGAGTGGTAACTTATTATACAGAATAAGGACTATTGATTTGTTAGAAAATTAACTTTCTCTTGGTTGTGCTCCTGTAATTCTGCCCTGTTTCTGCAAAGCAAGATTCCCCCACTGTTGGTAACAGCAGAGAAACACATCTTGCATAGCCAGCAATGAGAACTTTGAAGATATGGATATAGATATAAGGTATACATATCTGAATGGAAGATACTTGTTTTAGACAACTTGATAACTACCTGTATACAGGTAAGACAAAATAATTCAGATTTTGTCTGCTTGTTTGTTTATGCAAGTCAAATTGTATTTTCTGAAAATTATGCAGAATAGGTAAAGGTAAAGGGACCCCTGACCATTAGGTCCAGTCATGACCGACTCTGGAGTTGCATGCTCATCTCGCTCTATAGACCAAGGGAGCCGGTGTTTGTCCGCAGACAGCTTCTGGGTCATGTGGCCGCATGACTAAGCCGCTTCTGGCAAACCAGAGCAGCACACAAAAACGGCGTTTACCTTCCTGCCGGAGCTGTCCCTATTTATCTACTTGCACTTTGAAGTGCTTTCAAACTGCTAGGTTGGCAGGAATTATGTAGAATATTAGCATCTAAATGACAGCAAGAATCAACATGTAAATATTATAAAATGTGTAATTTTTAGGAGCTTGAATTAGACTTATGTAAACAGACAGAAGTTTAAGTCTAATGCTTGAACCCTTTTCTAAAGCTGTTGCCTGTTATGTAGCTGGACACTCGAGCTTGGTGTGCTACTATAGCCAGTCAGTCCATAGGTGCCAGCTCCGTGGGACGCCGGGTGCCCGAGCACCCACAAAATTCCCCATGAAGGGGCTGGGCACCCACAAATTTTGGTGCCAGGGCCATGCACGCTGCCCTAGGTACCCACAGCTGTGTGACACACCTGCCAGTCACTAACCCAAAATGTCCCACTACATTCATATAATCGTAACTGGCTCAGTTAATACTTGCCTACTATTCAAGTAAAGTATTGGAAGAAAAGAGAAGTTAGATGTTCAATGGTGGTACCTGGATGTTCCACCTACCTTTATCATGAGAGATGTGTTGATCTGTAAGAGATACAGTGGTACCTCTGGTTACAAACTTAATTCATTCTGGAGGTCTGTTCTTAACCTGAAACAGTTCTTAACCTGAGGTACCACTATAGCTAATAGGGCCTCCCACTGCTGCCAGGCCACCGTGCCGCCAGCGCACGATTTCTGTTCTCATCCTGAGGTAAAGTTCTCAACCCGAGGTACTACTTCTGGGTTAGTGGAGTCTGTAACGCAAAGTGTTTGTAACCCGAGGTGTTTGTAACCCAAGGTACCACTGTAGTAAGGTAAGGACAGGTTTGTTTTAAAGGTTAAAGGGTCTTGGGAGGCAGGATTAGGAAGGACTTCTGCTTCTTGAGTCCTTGAATATCAATTGCTAGTCAGACTCGGCAGCATTGGGCTAGATCCAGAATGGGGAACCTTTGGCCCTCTTGATGTTGTTGAACTACAACTCCCATCGTTCATAGTCATTGGCCATGATGGCTGGAGCTGATGGGAGTTGTCATTCAGTAACATCTGGAGGACCAGAAGTTCCCTACACCTGGGTCTAGATGGAACATTTACCCAACACGGCATATGAAGCATCTTCAAACATTGGTTGTCTGCAGAAACCAATAAGATGTTTCTGGCATAAAGGCTTATTGTTGTACAGGTGCTTAATGTAAAGCTTACTGAAGAAGATGGGGAAAGGGGGGTGTTGTTGTTTGTTTAAAAAAACCCTTATAGAAAATGGGTGAATAACCCCAGTAATCAAGATATCATAGTACTTAACAATTGAGTTGACCTCAGTTTCAAGAGATACTTACAACCTTTATCAAGATGTCTGTGATGATGTGTTAGTCCCTATGGCTTACTTGGATAATAAGTTATGCAGAACATTTTTATAGAGAAAGCTGTTAAACAAAGAATGCTGAAGAAGCAACCGTTTCCCTTTTGGGTATTGCTAACAGCTGGAAGCTATGAATATTCTTCCTTGATTTACTAGAATTCTGTTGAAAACTTTAAACATTTATTCTTTTTTACCATTGTTTTGGTGCAAAATGAAACCTGCCTGAAAAAGTAACGGAGGAGGGAGAGGAACATTTTTGGGACGGGCTTCTTCTTTTTTAAAATAATATTTATGACTTTTAATTGGGAGGGGCTTCCTGCTTATTGTTATTTTTAATCTATAACATTTATTACCCGCCTTTCACAATGGGCAGAGCAACATCAATTCAGCAAAACAGATAAATTATTATAAATTATTTAACAAAACCTATTTGGCAAAAGCTGTACAATGAAAGTGCTAGACACACTTTTGTGGGGAGGGAGTTCCACAATTTAAGGGCTGCGACAGAGATAATTTTTTCATGGGCTGCCATTTCCCACACAGAGCCTCCGAAGTGGAGGTTAAACATAGCCGTTGTGGCAAATACTTCAAAAATTCAGAGACATTTCCTTTCTCCAAGAAAGAAGCAAAAAATAAATTGGCTCTTGTTTTCACAGAGAATATTATAACTGTATTTAATATTTTGTTGCAAGGAAACCCCCTCATGCAGAATTAAGGCATATGCAAAGAGCAGAGTAGGGCGAAACCCCTCACCTCATCCTATGACATTTTGTGTCCTTTAAGGTAACGCTTGATTGGCCCGCCATTTTTAAAAGCCACTTCATTGCACTAGTTTTGAGCTTCTGGTTTCAAGGACTAGTGGTGTGGAAGTATGTTGAAAGGGAAGGAAGGCACAACACAGCACAGCCACCCAAGCAATAAACAAAAGATAATCACGATTCTGATTAACTACTGTATTTTTTTAAAACTGCTGTCCCTAATAAATGTCACATTTGGCTAATAATAAATCCGGAGACTTCTGATTTTTTTCTTTACCCCAGTAAAGTACTTATCACAGAGCAGCCAAAATAACTTTCTGACCTTTCATCAAATCAGTCCAATCAAATATCTAATGGCATTTTAAAGCTTCTCAAAGGAAAGATGTTTCTTCACAATTAAGTCTCAGCAATATTAATAAATTTGATATCACATTAGTATTCCAGAAAAATCAAAAATTCCTCCCCCATACTCTCTGTTCCTGTATGCATCATGCATTCATTAATTGATGAAATGGATTTCTCTAACAAAATAATAATGATAACAAGCTTTCCCGTAAAACCCAAAGGGGTGGCTGTAGCTCCCTCGCCCCATAATTCTATGGGAGTTAAATTGTTTTTAAAAATATTCTTGTTTTATTTAGGAATGATGTCTGAGCCTAATTTGACTATCTTTTGAAAATTACAGCCAAGCCTTCTAGCTTTCTGGTGACCCTATGATGGGGAGAAGGGTGGCATTCATTATGATTCAATGGGAGAGGGAGTTTAAAGTTCTTGCAGGAGCAGCCAGGTAGGCATATGTGATTTCATAGATGGTGTGGGTTGGCCGGCAGGCATTGCAAGTTTGCTGCTCATGAGCTGCAAGAGTCCACATAACACCAAGGCTGAACTTGCTCCAGTTATAGTCAGAACTGGATATAATTTGGTTTGGGGCAAGCTTCTTTCTCCCTGTCCCCCACATGCCAGTGGTGGGCAGGGCCAGGGGCAGAAGTGGGTGGAGCAAAGAATGTAATTTTTACCTTTGTGCAGCAGGTTAGTTTCCACACACACACACACACACACACACACCTACTTCTGTTCTTCATTCAGGCAAGCAGGAGTCATAATCACGAACACATTTCCAGTCAGGCAAAAATATTCAAGGAAGGTGTGAAGCATGGGCTGTGGTGGGGCAGTGGTGGAGAGGGGTGAGATAGTAAGGCTTTAAGGACCACATTTGTACTTTGGGCCTGAGGTTGCCCAGCCATGTTCTGTGGACTGGGCCACCCTAGTGACTGGTGTGGGTGGGTTCATCCTACCCTTATCTTTCTCAGTTCTAGGATCTATCTCAGGGATGAGCAATCTTTATGCCACCCTCCTGATGATGAGGTTGAACTTCAACTCTCATCTTTCCTGCCCATTGACCATGCTTTTTGGGCACATAGTCCAACAACATCTGTAGGCGATCTAGTGTCTCCCTACTCTATAGAGCCATGACAGGTTGTAGAAAAATTGCCAGTGGCAAAGACTTCAGAATTTCCAAAGAGGACCACTACCCAATGGTATGAAGCTCTAGGAATTTGACATAAATGCTATAGGTTCCCGTCACACAAAGTGACCAGCTGTGTGTTATCAATGCCAATTGATGCACAGGATAAATATTATATAAAATATCACACACACAAACATTCCAAGTGATCAAGGGTCACTTGGATTGAGCGTAGATTGCGTTTCCTGACTTCTGGACTTTGCTTGTGTGGATTGACCTTCGGACTTTGAACTTTGGACCTGGCATACTGACTTGCTGCCAGGTAGGCCAGGGTTTCAGGATATAGTGCTGGAAAACTTCCTAAGCGGCAAGGAAGCTTCATAGGTTAGGGAAGAGCCATATGCTACCTGGTACTAGACAATTCATTGACTGAGGCTGCAATTCTATACTCACTTACCTGTTCCATTCAGGGGCAGACCTCTAGCTCAAAAATATGACAGGACCCACAGACAATATGATTAGGGGTCCCTCTTTGTCATCCATTGTTAAGCACCCAGACCAAGAGGTGAACCAGACATACAACAACAAAAGTCTGAGGTTCTTGAGCCTATTGTTGTCTATTTGACTGTGTGTGTGTATACACACTTTGTTTACAATTTAAAATTTTATTAAATTTTCTAAATATTTCTATTTCTGTTAACCTAACACAAACAGAGCTAAAATACTGAGACACCAAGATAATAATAGCCAGATAGACTGGACTCATCCTTTAAAATACAGTAACTAGATAGGCCAGGCTTGCCATACTGAACTTAGTGGGACTTAATTTTGAGTAAACATGCATAGAATTGCACAGAGGCAAAAACCCATCATGCAGAAACACTTGGCTCTGTTAATTCAACCCGTAGAGTGCCTCTTAGAGGTAATGATCTGTAATGACTCACCATAGAGCACCATTTTGGGCATACGGAGCTGATTTTCAACTGGTTGTGTAGCAATGCTCAGCTTGTATTCATTACTGCGTATGATGAAATAGTGGTTTGTGCATGAACACTCTGTTACTTTCTGGTTCTTCTTGCAACCTCCTGCAGTTTTTTAAGCACATTATTTATCTTGCTAGACCCTTTGAGCCATGAATCATGTCAAAGCTTCAGCCGAAGCAACCTTAGTCTTCTAGTTAAAAAAGGAAAGGAGGGGGGAAAAGAGCTCTTTGGATTATTTCTCCCTCTGACTGACCTTTTGCAAATGCTCGAAGGAGATTTCTTTCCCTTCCACCATTGACCAGAAAGCACCAGCAAACATCTGCTGAGGCAGCAGGACCTGAAATTCAGCCAATACATTTTCAGTTTATATTCTTCCATATATCGTACTTACATATCTGACAGGCCTTTGCACAGCAGCATAGCTGGAAATATTGCAATGCATTGTCAGTGAGCTGTGTCTTACCCTTGGAGCAAGCGCCAACTGAAGCATCCAAGGAAAGCTATTTTTAATAGCATCATTAGAAGGAGATTTATCTTGAGCACCCTTCAGTGTGAACAGGCTGCAGGATTATTTAAAAGGCAATTAAGCTCACCATAGTAATGCTGTTGTGTTGTTGTTGTTTTTTTAAAAATAGAAAATATTAAGCCGATGTGTGGACATTTTTTTCATGTATATTGACACACAAACTAAGTGAGCTGCAGTTTAGGGCAGGCATCCCCAAACTCAGCCCTCCAGATGTTTTGGGACTACAACTCCCACCATCCCTAGCTAGCAGGACCAGTGGTCAGGGATGATGGGAGTTGTAGTCCCAAAACATCTGGAGGGCTGAGTTTGGGGGTGCTTGGTTTAGGGTCTCAGATTATGAGGAGCCCATGAATGAATGAATGAATGTCCCTAAATTTCAGCTTTTACAGAATTGGGTAAAAAATATAAACAGGTTAAAAAAGACATCATTCTGATGTGACAAAAAATATACTTAGAGGCCGCACAATTATTAGCCATATTGTACTGATAATTCTTTGTAGAAATAGCTGTAATTTATATTTTAAAAATTCATTAAGCCAGGTATCTATATGCTGCCAACCAGCACTGGTGGCAGGTGAGGTCTGGTTCAGGCTCTGGAGCATCTTAAGAGCACCTTCTGTACTCTGGGGCACCTTCTGTAGTGTGAATCTACTCTGTCCACCCGTCCTTCCTTCCCCAAAAACCTCCTCCACCCACCTTGGCGCGCTCGGGTCAGCAGCAGCAGGTAGCGGAGCTCCGCTGGTCCCGTGCCCCCGCCCCGCGCTCAGAGAATGTATAAAATATTTCCTTTTTCCCCCATTAACAACATTCACACATTTCACAAATGGTATGAAAGAGACTCAGGCACAAGCCCACTTACCTGGGAGTAAGTCACATTGAGCTGAATAGGCCGTTTTCTGAGTTTGTAAATCACCCAAAGGACTTACGGTATATGGATAGTACAGTACATAAATATAATACATAAAAATATAAATTAAAAGGAGATGTAGGATCATAGAATTGGAAGGGACCCATCTAGTAATCATCTAGTCCGGTGTAGGAATCTCAACTAAAGCATCCATGACAGATAGCCATCTAACCACTGCTTAAAATCCTCCAAGGAAGGAGAGTCTACCACTATTTGAGGGAGCCCTTTCAACTGTTGAGCAGCTCTTATTGTCAGGAAGTTATTCCGTATGTTCAGTTGGAATCTCTTTTCTTATAACTCGAATCCATTGGTTTGGGTCCTGACCTTGGGAGCAGATGCTCCCAGGGGCTCTTGTGTGGCCCTAGCCCCTTGACAGGGGTTCGGACAAGAGCATGGTGAACCCCTGGATTCCTTTAATGTAATAAATAGCCTTGCAGCAGCAGCATTGGAGGAGCAGGCACAGCCAGTCCTTACCCCTCCACCAACCAAATTTAACCAATGCCTAACCACAGCCTTACAAGTTGTGATGATTTTGCTACGCAGTAGGCAAAAAACCAAATGGCACTGGCCAATCAGCCAAATGGAAAAAATCCTACCAGGCCCCTGCCCCAACCCAAAGCAGACGACCCCATGACAGGCATAGCAAGGTCAACGCAAACAGCCCTAAATATAGGGAGGGTGGGCGGGTGATCCGATGCGTACAGCTCAACACTTCACGCAGGGAATAAATAGCCCCTTGGCCGTCAATCATAAATTGCAACATCAGATTCTCCCCAATGTCCAAGAGGTGCCCAATAAGATTTGTTGCCATCCAAACTAACCTGCGCAGCAACAGAGGGATGTCTTGTTTACATTCTGCCCATTGGCCCAGCTTGCATGCCTCCCCAGCTTTCAGACTCTATTCTCATACATCCCCTTGCAATTTCAATATTACATTATGATTTGCAACATTGCACTCTAGCTGCACAGTTACATACTCATCTCTTTCCCCAATATACCTGTTTGCTTGTAGAATGACCTTTCTGCTGGAAAATGTCGGTTCAACGTATGCATGGTGCATACAAAACAAGAAGTGTTGTGTCTTCATTCTATTTCTGTTTGAACGCTGTTATATAAAGGTAATCTTTTTAAAAACACAGTATTTTTGCAGTCCATGTATACTCCAGGCAGTGGGGAAGGAGGGAAGAGATTAAATGTCTTCCACCAGCTGCCTAAACATATTAGTTGCAGTGAGGATAATATTTAATTTCACCATAGACCTCCAGATGTTTGCATTTCACATGGTGACCTTTTACTAAAAGTTCATAGTTTTGGGGGGTTATATGGTATTCTTTACCATGGTTAATTTTCACAAATGATTTAATTTAAGCCATAAAATGTTGATCAGTAGGTCTACAGGAATGAAATGAGCAATCTTCCACCTGTTCCTACTGCATTCATTCCCAAAATACCAGCTTAATTGGTCCCCACTAGAGATCTGTCATTATAGCTGAAGTGCAAATCACTTCCGGCCAGCAGTTTAGCCTTCCCCTTTACTCATTAAAAGAACTTATGTCAGAGTACTTTAGGAAATGCTGCAGGGATTGATCAAATATAATCTGAAGGTGCTATTGCTGCAAGACCCACCCCATAAACCCAAGGCAGTGTAGTTTGATATCATGCATTGATGATGATGATGATAAATTGTTGTTATTGTTATTATTTCTAACCCGCCCATCTGTCTGCAAAACATCTCATGGAGAGCCACATGGCAAAGCCCACACATTTGTGATAGTCACTCACCCCAATTTATCTATGACAAATGCAAACAATGGAATATTGAAATGACAAATGGATCATAATTCCATTACTACAGCAGGGACGCTGAAAGAAAATCAAATGACTAAACATAGCTTTCACTTCTAAGTAGCATGCAGTTATCCAGAAGCTTAAATTCTATTTTGTAATATCCACCCCATCTGGCAGAGTAAGATGAAAGCAATGCTAAACACAGTTCTTTATTAACACTGGCCCAATAGCGACCCAGTAGTGTAAGCCTGTTTGTTTCGTGAGTCATATTATTGCACCCAGGTCTAGTCACACTAGTTGACCCAGTGAGGCAGTGGCGGAAAGCTCAGAAAGGTTCCTCACTCCCTGTGTCCTCACTCACTGCCCTCTCCAGATGACCCAGTGTATAGATCTATAAACATTTCATGGAACTATAGACCAGGGCATTGTATTTTAGGAAAAGTAAACTGGTGAGCAGCCACCACAAATGGGAGTCAAGCACCCATTTAAAAGTGGCTCTGTTGCCCACCCAGCACTGACATGGCACATGGAAGGCATTCAAGGGAAGAGGCGATGAGTTATGTTGTTGCAGTGGTGGCAGCTGTAAAAAAAAATTAAAAATTCTGCACAATTGTAGATGTTGGAATGGATGAAAGCCTCATTCCAATGGCCCCCTGGAATCTGCTACTGGCCCTGATAGTACCACATGGTATCTAGTGCTTTACAGACTACGGTATGTTCAGACAAAGCGTGTTCTCACTAAAGGAGAGCATGTGTTGCGGATGGGGCCGGACAAAGCACCCTGTAGTAATTAGGCAGGCTGGAATTAAGGCGCCTAACGTTGGTTGGTGTTGTTGCTGGGGCAAATTTGATGTTTCAAATTTAGGGGTGGGATCAGAGGATATTTAAGCAGGGTCCACAGCAGGCTACTTTCTCTTTCGCTGTGGACATCGGATCACCCGCCCGCCCTCCCTTGTTTTGGGCTTGCGCCTTGACCTTGCTATGCCTGTCATGGGGTCGTCCGCATTGGTGCGGGGGCCTGGTAGGAATTTTTCCAATTGGCTGATTAGTGTGTGCCTTTTGGGTTTTGCCTACTGCTTAGCAAATCGTCACAACTTGTAAGGTTGGCGGTTAGGCATTGGTTTAAATTGGTTGGTGGAGGGGTATGGATTGGCTGTGCCTGCCCCTCCAATGCTGCTGCTGCACGGGAATTCCGTTAAAGGAATTCAGGGGCTTACCATCCTTTCGTCCAATCTCCTGGAATCAGGTTTGGGCCGTGTAAGCCCCTAGGAGCATGCGGGGAGAAGCTGAGGGTCTGTGTCGCAGCTCCAGTTATCCCTGAACTTGTTCCTCCACACTGGCTTTCGCTGGAATCTGGGAGCCAGTGCTGTCCCCAAGGTGGGGGGGGGGACAGATAGTCATAACCAATGCCTAAGCAACCACTCACAATTTGTATGCTAATAAAGTTGTGGCCAAAATTATGCCAAAAACCTTAAACAAAAATTATGTGTGATGTGTGAGTTATTGGGGTAAGGGTGTTTTGGGGGACCTCAGCACGCAACTTCATTTTAGTTTATTAAGCCCAGATATGATCAAGCCTTTTGCTTGCCCCTTCACTCCCCCCTTTGCCAAAAACTGCAATTATGCTCTGAGCAGGACTAGGATTGAATGCCACCTACAGGTTTCTTATCTCTCAGATAAACTCTCTGCACTCGTTCCTAGAGTTTTATCCATTTCCTGTTCTCCTTGAAGTGTTTGAATTTTCTCCTCTTCTTTAACATAATTGATTGCATCTTGCATTCCCCCCCCCCTCCATTTTTCTCCATGGCTTGGTGGGGGGAATTCGGGAGGAAAAGTGGTTTAAAAATAAATGTTGGCTTTCTTCCGTTTATTCTTCTGCTAACTTTTTATAGATATTTTTAATCACTCTTTGATGGATCAGAAGCCCATTTTACATATTGTCTCAAGACGCCACTTAGCAAAATCTGAATTTTACTTTTCCTTCCTGATTCTTCACAGTGAGTAGCACCAACAGTTTGAATCTTACCCAGAAACTAATTGACAAAGGGCGAAGTTCTCTCAACCATGAATTAATACGGTTTTTATTATTTATGCCTGTTAGTTATTTAGCTGCTATGCTTTTAATAGTTGAAGTTTTGGAGTGTCTTATTCCATATAGTGCATATTGCACTTTCCTAATCTGAAGTTTCTCAGGTATGTATGACAGAGACAAGGTCTCCCAGGAACGCGGCTATGAACCAACCTATGCCAGTGAAATGCACTTAAGAGGTAGCCATTAGTGTCTCTATTCAGAACAGGCAAAACACGAACTACCTGTGGATTTTGCTACCTAGCAGGAACAATATTCTTTCCAAGAGTTTTTTTAAATAGAATTTTCTGGGAAATAACCTCACACTGACTTAATGGCCCAGAGAAGTTAACAAATTACAAACTCACAGAATCTTTGTACTAGCAGTTTCCTGTTTGTGTAAGTTTAGGGGCTAATAATGGCTGAAAGAGAAAGCCTTGCTTTGTGCAGAAGCAACTTATCAGGTGGGGTGGAGCTGCTATGCGAGCTTACCAACAAGTTGGTCACTGTTGCTTATCAGGAGGATAGCGCAGTGCAAATGCACCAGCAGAACCAATCCGGCACTTGTGCCAGTGGGTTTGCACCACACTGATCTCCTTGTTGCCTTGCACTCTTCTTCCTCCTGGAAAGCAACAGTGACCCACCTGCTAGGAAACTAGCAATGTGGCTTTGCCTTAACCTGTAAGTTACTTCTCTGCCCCTATGCTACCCCTATTGCTAGGGTGGCCATCTCTTCTGATTTACAGGGTCACTTCCTCTCTTCGAAATACAGAATCTGCCATGTGTGCCTGTGCAGAATGCCTACTCAGAAGAGTGACTGCTGTGGGTTTTTCTGGAGCCCTCATTGACAGCTCTGGGTTTTAGGCATTACTATCAGTTGGATACTCCTTTCTTCACAAAAACACCATTCCAGGCATGTGGGCATTGCTGGGCACACTGTAATGTTTGGCCAATAACAACTATGTGTCCAGCTGTTACAGGCTGCTTGAGCACTTCAAGAATGCTGCTAGGATAATTTCCAGTGTTTAGGCTGGAGGATGTTATATCACTTGAACAAACTATTCTCCCGTTCTGAGTTGTGTTTTGGGCCAGCGATGATATGTCATGCAGAGCGGAAATTCCTATTTAAAGCGTGGAAGCTTCTGGAGAAGGCCCATTTCTAGGTTCTCACACAGATAAGCCAGATTATTTTTGTGTTTATCTGCTATCACACTTTTTACAAGAGAGGTTTGTTCCCTCAGGCTGAACAATGTGTCCCTTTCAGCTTTATAATCTCATAGTCATAACCACCAAACCACTCAAGTCAGTTTTTAATAAGAGCTGTGGTGGCAAAAGACATATATTTGTATCATGGGAGAATCGTCAAATGCCTCCATGGAGGAGAAAATTCAAAAATACTTACAAAAGACACGCGGGACTTAGCAGCTGTAGGTCTTAAAACGAAGTGAAGGAATGCAAAACATTTCTAATAGCAGTGAATTAGAATAAACAAGTTGAAGCTGACGTACCAAGTGTAAAATTAGTAAATGTTTTATGCTGCGTTCAAGTATTATTTCCTAGTGAAGTTGATTGAAACTGCTGGCTACAGGTGTTATTTATGGGAGATCAAGTTCCAGTAGGAAGCTGTGTGCTTGGATTTAGCTTATCAGCAACTTAAATGTAGTCAGCCTGTGTGTGTGTGTGTGTGTGTGTGTGTGTGTGTTCAACAACTCCCCCCCCCCCCCAGCTTCTTTATTGTAGAAGAAAATATTTTCAATTACGATTCTGACAGTAACCCAGATTGGATTATTTCAATGGACTCTACATGGAGCTACCTTTTGAAGAGGCTTTGAAGACTTCAGTTCATTCAGAATGTGACAGTAAGGGTGCTAGTGGTTTACCCACACACCCCAGAATGTATTAGATTACATTTATTTTACAGCAGCTCCATGGGTTGTCAATTCATTTCTGGACGCAATTCAGTGTGTCAGTGATTACCTAAATGACTTGGTTGCAGGAGATTTCTCCGATAACCAGCCTGCCCACTCCCCAAGAACTCATGGCGAGCCTCTCTCTCTTCTTCGTATATGTGGCCAAGACATAGCTGATTTGGATGCAGAAGATGGATTTAGTGGTGCACTTTGGCTCCCAAATATCAGTGGCACCCTGTATGTTGCTAAAATTTGGCGCCTCCCTCCCTCCTTGTATTCTATTATTGTTGTGGCGCCTCCAGTGGTGATAGTGCCCAGTGCGACCAAACCAGTCATGCTAGTCTAAAACTGCCTCTGATGGATTTATCTGTGTCTCTGACTAAACACCCGACCTCATTGTTAGGTGGTCTCTTTCTCCTTCCTCTGCCCTTCCATTCCCTTTTAGGTCTCTTTGCATGAATTTTCTGTTCCAGTAGGCTTGCTTGAGAATTCTTTTGTGTCTGATTTTGGTGTGTGAAAGACAAAGAATGACCCCCCCCCCGGTTCATATTTTTATTGTTGATTAATTTTTGCTGGATTTTATTGTTTTTCGATATTTTAGCAGCCGTCTTGAGAGCTGCAAGTGCAGTGACAGGGTGGGTTGTAAATATTTCAACTAAAGAAATCCAAAAATGACAGCCAAATATGTTGTTGATTTCCAGGGAATGCATGTCTAAAATGGAGGGGCTACATTCACAGATTATACGAGATGCTTTGGATCGATTGCAGATAGTTGCAAAATATCAGCTATTCTATTTTTAGCTGTTGCAGCTTGGGGAAAAAATGGGATGCTCCTCATTCTCCCTCTCCCTCACCCCCCCCCCTTGATATGTCTATTTCATATCTGATAAATTTGCCTCACTATTACAAAGGCATTGTAATTCACATTTTGCAAGAGGCAGTTCGTTTGCCACCGGCCATCATCCATCAGTAAACGTCTCTCTTAACTGTGCTTCTGCTATCAAGCTAAGCATCATTTTTTATCCAACTTCATACAATCACTCTAGACACCCAGAGATTGTTCCTTTCTGTGGTGAAAAAATACACTTGGCTACATATCTGTTTTTGCTCAGGCTTGTAGGAGAAATGGAGCGATTGTCCCCTGGCCATTTTAAACAATGCAGGACTGATATTTGAATCCAGAAAATATTTTTGGAAAAGAAAGGTTTTTGTTTTTTTTTCTAAAATGTGGGGGGAAAGTTCTCGAAGGAAATTCTAGAATAAACAGCTTGGGTTGGGGAGAAATTGTCAAGCCAACATTTCTCACCTGTCTAGTTACTCACTACTAGTTATGATGAGCTAGACATTCCTCCTTCCCCTGAGTAGGACAGGATATAAACATGGTGCTGAATTTTAGAATGTGGCTTTGGGGGGGTTATTGAGTTACTGCTTTTGGTTCAATTTTATATATTGTGGTATTTTTGGGAACCACCCTGAGGCCTCTGGGTATAGGGCGGTGTATAAGTTAAATTATTATTATTATTAATAATAATAATAATAATAATAGAGTACCTTTACAGGCTGTGTTCAAAGAAGGTTTCAGTGGATTTCCTGTATTGCCAGTTAACAGTTGTTTCCAAATCTATCATTTGAAGACTGGATAGACTGTCAGAGGGAATGATGAGTAGATAGGGTAGGTCCCAGCTTCAGATCATGACGTTACTGCAGGTCAAACCACAGAATTCCTACTTGTATGCTTATCAGCACAGCAAAAGTATAAGTTCAGGCTGTTCAAGCACTATTAAATAAGACAGATTATCTGTGCTACCTGCACCCTGCAACAGGTAAAGGTAAAGGGACCCCTGACCATTAGGTCCAGTATTGGCTGACTCTGGGGTTGTGGCGCTCATCTCGCTTTATTGGCCGAGGGAGCCGGTGTACAGCTTCCAGGTCTTGTGGCTAGCATGACTAAGCCGCTTCTGGTGAACCAGAGCAGTGCACGGAAACGCCGTTTACCTTCCCGCCAGAGCGGTACCTATTTATCTACTTGCACTTTGATGTGCTTTCGAACTGCTAAGTTGGCAGGAGCAGGGACCGAGCAACGGGAGCTCACCCCATTGCAGGAATTCAAACTGCCGACCTTCTGATCGGCAAGTCCTAGACTCTGTGGTTTAACCCACAGCGCCACCCGTGTCCCTTACCCTGCTACAGAAGTAACATTAAATTGTACATAATAAGGGAGCATATGAGTGTAACGATTGCATTTTTTAAAGAGGTCGCAAGAAAATCAGAATTGTGCACCACAGGAGAAGAAAAGTTGAGGAAAAACCATTTGATAGACAAGTCTGTCCTGCATTTTATGTAGTTGTGTGACTGGATCCTTTAAGCGTGACCAATGAGTTCGTGAACTCAGTGTGTTTGATGCGGCGAGTCAATGTTCTTTGGTGGAGTGCTTTTCACACATAAGTGGGTGTAAACTTTTGCCACATTTAGCCTAGCGTATTGATCGCTGCTTTACTCGACTCAGTAATGGAGAGGACAGCAAAACTGTTGCACATGGGTCTTAGCAACCCAGCAGCTTTGAGTGCCTCAAAATACTTCCAAGCATTGAGCTACTTTTTTTTTTTTTTAGGAGAATGCTCATTACATTAGAAACTGGAGTTCATACAGATGCTTGAAGCAAAACTTAGCACTACAGAAACCACTTGGGCTGCTTTGTATTGCGTCTCCTTGACAGGACAGCAGATAGCTTTAATATGTGTGCACTGATATAGCTGATCATGGTCTGAAAGGTATTTTGTTTTCTTTCATTTTTCTGTTCATTTCAGGCATCCTTTCTGCCATGCTTAGAAAAGACCTTCTACACATAATCTGACACAGGAACATTTTTATTTGGATTGGATTTTCTTCTTTTTCCACAGGTTTATGATTTCCAAGCTGCAGAAACAACCCAGCATGCTCTGGGCTGCTGACTTTAATACCACTAGAAAGCAAAGTTGGATCGTAGAAGTTTTCTATAACATGGGTAGGCAAACCAAGGCCCGGGGGCCGGATCCGGCCCAATCGCTTTCTAAATCCAGCCTGCGGATGGTCTGGGAATCAGCGTGTTTTTACACGAGTAGAATGTGTCCTTTTATTTAAAATGCATCTCTGAGTTATTTGTGGGGCATAGGAATTCATTCTTTTTCCCCCCTTCAAAATATAGTCTGGTGCCCCACAAGGTCTGAGGGACATTGGCCCGCCCCCTGCTGAAAAGGTTTGCTGACCCCTGGTCTATAAGAACAAAGCAGATATTGTTGTTGTGTGTGTTTTTGTGTGGTTCTCTTTCTCCCTGTAAATATTTGTAAGCATCTAAGGGTAAATGCAACCTAACAGTTCGAAAGCACGTCAAAGTGCAAGTAGATAAATAGGTACCGCTCCAGCGGGAAGGTAAACAGCATTTCCGTGCGCTGCTCTGGTTTGCCAGAAGTGGCTTAGTCATGCTGGCCACATGACCCGGAAGCTGTATGCCAGCTCCCTTGGCCAATAAAGCGAGATGAGCACCACAACCCCAGAGTCGGCCACGACTGGACCAAATGGTCAGGGGTCCCTTTACCTTTACCTATAAGGGTAAAAAAGACAGTGAAATTAATGGAGCTAACTTATTCATATTCATAAATTTCAGTGGGTGCAAAATTTAGCTGCTCAGTCTTACAGCTACAGCATGCTTGACATATGGCCACCCAGCCTCAGCTTCAACACATCCAGTGAAGGAAAGCTCACAACCTCCTGCAGCAAGTCTGTTCCACTGTTGAACAGCTCTTACCATTAGGAATTTTCTCCTGGTATTTATCCAAAATCTGTTTCTTGAAAATTTGGCATGGAAATTCTAATGCTTCTGAGGTCAATTATACATTGCCACACACTGTCAGGAAGCTGTTATGATAGCTAAGAGGTTGGTTTATATGTAATACTCTAAGAATACCACGATACTGGGAAAAGATTTGGCTCTTTAGCACTTCTTTTGCTAGAAAGGTAAACAGTAAGTCAGCATTAGACACATACCTTCTGCATAGCATAGGCAAACATGATAAAGCAACTTCCTTTTTTGTTTTGCTATTGTCTCCCTCAATATTATATGATCAGATCTAGTCACTGGAATCATTGGAAAACAGAGTTTGACAATACAGAAGCAGGACAAGGTAGCAAAAAATGGAAAATAGATGTATTGTATGGGTAAGATAAGATTTCATCAAGCTGTGTTATTTAAAAATCTTAGCTGCTTTATTGTGTATCAAAATAAATAAAAAACCCACAGTGTGAAATCTGCCAGACACAGGAAAGCTATTTTACTCATAATATAGCAATCAAAAAGGACAATCTCTGAGAAAAATAGAAATTCCTTTTCTCAATTTGATTTTTGCTAGGGAGTTAAAATTGTTTTCTTGAGTCATATTTTGTCTGTATACCATATCTGTAATTTTTTGAAAATGGGGGTGGGGTGGGGGAGGGGAGGGGAAAATCCATGCTTCCTTGGGAAGGCAAGAGCACAGAAGGTTTACAAAAAACATAAGTTATTCAATAGCATTAACAGCCTTGAGATGTAATAATGATGGAAGGTTTGAAGAATCTTCCCTTCTTTGATGAGATATATTTGATATACATGTCGCCAGGAACTACTAGTTCATAGTAGCGTAAAGAATGGCAAGCTTTTAGAGATACATGATACCAAGTCAGGGCATTGGAACATCTAGCACATTACCATGAGCTCTGAGTCTCAAGACATAGATATTTTCCAACCATCTTCAAGTATTTGAAGGGCTTCAGAGGCTAAGACCAGATCCAGTGGGTTTAAATTGCCAGAAAAAGAATTCAGGCTAAACTTTAGGAAGAACTTCCTGATGGTGTGAGTTGTCTGAAAGTAGGAACAGACTGCCTCACAAAATGGTGGAGTCTTCTTCTTTTGGGGTGTCTGCCTATTTGGGGTGCTGTATTAGTGGGCGTCCTGCATCAGGACATAAATGGTGTCATGGCTCTGCATCCGGGTCCCAGGGTTGCCCTGACGAGGACTCAGATTCAAGTCGCTTCACTTAGGAGGGAGCCATCAACACCCACTTCTATGCTATTCCAGCGTGAAGATGTGGTTCTTCCATAATCCTCAGATTTTGAGGTTGACTCCCCTGCAACTTCTCCTACTGCACAACCATGTCACTATGTGACTGCAGAATGGGTTACAGACCCTTTAAGTATTGCAGATCCAAGGGGGCTGAGTCATTGGAAGGCAAGACTTTGAATGCCTACATAAACCTTCAGATGACTCTAGTTCTTTGCCAAGTTCAGCCAAAGTTCTTCTGAAGTTCAGCCAGCAGGCTCCCGTGGGAGCTATCCAGGGTCCTGATTTGACTTCATTTGCCTTTCTTGAAGAGACTGGCAATTCCTAGTACAGTGGTACTCGGTTTATGATCTTAATCCGTTCCGGAAGTCTGTTCTGCCCTTCCACCATTCGGATTCCGTTCTTATACCGAGGGAAAGTTCAAAAACTGGGACACTACTTCTGGTTTTGCGGAGTTCATAAACCGAATAGTTTGTAAACAGGGCTGTTCTTAAACCGAGGTACCACTGTACTTAACCATCAGAACAGGAGCTGGGTTAGGTCTCTACCAAGCCTTTTCCAACTGTATAATTGTGCTGCCTATAACTGCAAAATCAAAGAAGGAACTTGATTAGAGACCTACTTCTTGTGAAATATGTTGCTGAACACAAAAAACAAACAAATTTACACACATTTATGGATGCAGTCAGTGACTGTATAAAACAGTGCATTTTAAAACATAGAATTATGGGGAAATTGCTTCTCTGTCCATCTTCTGCCCCTTGTCAACAATCCCCTTAAGTGCCCTTTTCACATCACCCCCTCCAAACTATTGCTCAGTAGGTCTCTCACATTACCCAACATGCTTTTCAAAGAAACAGCTTTTGTTTTCTGTTTCAGTTGTAGATGTCACACATTCAGGCCTCTATGCATTTGCATTTATATTTTGCCAGGTTTCTCTTTGTGTTAGGTGGCAACACTCCTGTTTTCTTCACGAAGGCCAGAATCCAACAAACCCTTTTTGGTGCGTGGTAGAGAGTTTTCAGGCACTTGTATAGTTTTCTCTTGTCTTTTTGTGTGTTGGGGTTTGCGGGTGGGTGAAACTTCCAAGGCTGCATTTGAAATTTCAATAGCAATTTGAGAGGTGAAGCAAACCATTATTCCCCTCCCCCAAAAAGAGAGTATTTCCAGAGTCACTAGTTTTCACTACATTGACATAGCTTCGATGCTGAACTTTGGGCCCAGGGTGGTTCGTAAAATGCAGAAAGACTTTCTGCTAATTTCATTCTTGACTTGCCTGCTATGAGATGGTTTGGTTTGGTTTAGACCATTTGGTTTAGACATGTGTGTTGTGGCATTGAAGAAAGACCCTATCAGATGCTGGAGGTGAGTTTTCAAGTAATATTAAAAAATCTAGAGGTTGACTGCATTAGCATGTAACACTAAACAGTGGTTTAGGACTACTTGGATCACCTTGTTACCACTGGGAGAAGAGTAAGGACTAACTGACTGCATTCACACTAATGCTAAACTACAGGTTAGTCCTCTGTGGGTGAGCTGCAGCAAGTCTGAGCATGCATGGTGTCAAGCTTACATGCAGACCTCCTAGGAAATTAGCTTCCATCTCAAAGAACATCAGCTTTTCCTGTTACAGGGGCCAGGATCCCTGCCTTGCTAGAAAATCTGGTTGGTTTCATAACAAGCCAACTTCACACCATGGGTTATGAAGCTGGGTAGTTTAACTAACCGAGTCTGTTTTAATTCAGGATTCCTGTTTCATAGGACACAACGGGTAGGCATTATTTGAAATTGAAACAGATCTCTGCAGAAGTCTTCCTCCAGTGCACACAGGGGAAAGGGGAAGAGTGCAGGCTCCAAGCTGAGCTTTCTGCAGCTCTTTGCATTGCAATAAAGCTCAAGGACCACCTCTCCCCATATGGACCGACCCAGACCTGTGGTCATCATTGGAGGCCCTTCTTCATGTGCCTCCTTCACAAGAGGTCGGGAGGGTGGCAACATGAAAGTGGACCTTTTCTGCAGTGGCTCCCTGTTTGTGAAATGGTCTTCCTAGGGAGGATCACCTGGCACAATCATTATATATCTTTAGGCTCTGGGCATTATATATCTTTAGGCTCTATAACCAGGCCTTTGCCCTTTACCTATTTGTGGTCTTTTAGAAGTGGTTGGGATGTTTTTTAATGTATTTATTTTCCTCTTGGTTTTAATGTATCTATTACAGGAGGGGTTGTCTGTTTGATTGATAGTCATCCTGGGCTGCCCTGGGCAAGATATGGTAAATAACTACTTCAATAAATAATGATACTGTTTTGCATTACATGCAAATACAGCCACTGTTTCCATACTTTTCTCCTAGCAGTAACAAAATCAAGCAGAAAGTAGGTTGAAGTGCTTAAAATGGGTATTACAAAGTTCAGATACCTGGAAAGACTGGTGCCTTTGACATGAGATGAAATGTCACACCTGAAAGCTGCAAGCATCCATCCATAATGAAGTGTTACTTGATTAGTATGTTCCTTGACCACTTTCATCTGCAGCAATGCAACTTAAAATTAGGGTAGTGTTCAATGCTAGCCCTATTCATAGCAGACGTGACTAACTTAGTTGAATTGACCCATTGAAATAAGGAACCTAAGTCCTGACTTAGGACTTAGTTGAACACAACTTGTGTAATTTCTCTCTCTCGTGTAAGGCACATGATGACTTGATGCTGCCCATTGCCCATGCTGACCATCTGGAGTGTTGGAAGGCAGAATAAGGAAGCATGCTGCTTTCCTTTTGCTGTGTAATGCAGGGAATAGTATAGCTGGGTCACAGATAGACCACAGAACTAAAAGAGCCTAAAGATGAATTGCTAATTAATTGTGTGTGTTTGTAAGAAAAGAAAAGAAAACTCTGGGCAGATTAAGTGAGTGTAAATTGGGTATATTTCATGTGGCATCCATAAAAGTTTGATGGTTTGCTTTTCCATTTTTTAATTTAAAAAAAAATGTTATCTGCTTGCCAAAACTGTACTGCTATGCATACTGCATATCCATCTCTTTTAAATCTGAATACCAGTGGAAGCAGCAGTTGACCTACCTGTCATTTGTTTCTGCATTTGGGTTATACTGCATGTTATCTTAAACATGCACTAGAAAGTGTGTGCATGGTTGCAACTGCCTGCTGTCTGTCTTTTACAGAAAGCAACCATGGGGATCTGAACCAATCTGGGACCACGGCATGGCAATGGGAATGTTAACACTACTTTCCCCATATCATTTATCTTTTTCAGTTCCCCAAACGGGGGTCAGTAAAACATAGGCACCATAATCAATACCATAAAATAATGGATTCCCTTACATTTTTGTCTGCAGTTGGATGCCTTTTGGAATTGGTGCCTGTCCCATTCATGTTTACTCATGCAATTAATGGACCTAATTTAGTAATGCTCATTAATTTCAAGAGGTCTCCTTTGAGTTTGACGAGTATTGGATAAAACCCATTGATGGCGCTTGTTTCCAGGTAGATGGATAGAGGGCAGCAATCTTAGAATAGCTGAGAGTTTCTTAACTTCCAGTAAAACCAGCAGGACTTGCAAGCACTTAACTTTGACAAAATCAGGCCCAGAATCATTTAAAAAAGGAAAGGCTATTAAATCTGTTGCTTCCATTCTATCATTCAGCCGTCTCACAGGACTAAATACAATACTAATGGTTTCTGCAGTGAAGCATTAATGTCTAACTTTCAGTGCTAATTTGCATTTGATTTTAATTATATACTGACAGGCTGCTCCAGTTGGCAACATTTCCCTTAATTTGTATTGCCTTCTTACTCCCTTTGCCGTGCCCTGTTACCCACCCCCACTCCCCTACACCAGGCATAGTTTATAAAGGGTAGTTTCAGCATCCATAAAGAAATGATTATATCATAAATATTAGCATATAAATGGACATGAGCCTAGTATAAATGGGATTCAAATCTATAGTAAAACTGGAACTCAGCCATAAATTCTTAACAGCACCTGCTGAGTGGAGTCTAGAAATTAAACTGGATTCTTACTGCGCTCCGTTGTGTATTACTGATCTTTTCCCCACTTCATAGATATGTCATAATACTAAAACATCTGACTATTATGAATCTGCCAGAATGATGGTGTAAGAAAGTGTTTTACATGCATAATATTTTCTTTGAAAATAAAGTAGGTAATATGCTATAGAAATTTCAAACTGCAAAAGAACTTTAAATTATTGGAAGTACAGTGTGGAATGAGAACAGGTGAATGACTCCATGATTAAATGGGCTCAAGATGTAGGCAAAAGCACCCCAGTGAATGCATGGGGAAAGCTTTGGAATAGTGCGCTTAGATTCTCTTTGAATATGGCTGTACATATTTGATTTCCTATACAATAATGTGCAGATGGCACAATTACCCCAGCGGTAATAAAATAAAAACTATCCAGCTACATGTTAGAATGCCAGTAAAAAGGCGAGGATTTTTACTGCATGTGGTAGGAATGAAAAGAAGAAGAAAAAGTTCTGGGAAATTATTAGGAATCAAATAGTGAGGGTTGGGAAAGGATGAGAAATCTGATTTTATCTGAATTTTAATGAGAAACTACTTAATTTACATTCTTGGAGCAGTGTGTAAACCAAAACACAATCTTCCTTCAAAATTCAGACTTCTCTGATGTGATGAAGTTATCTCATTGGATGACATGTTCAAAAATGCATATATCTGGACAATTCTGGAGATTCTCCCCTTCCTCATTTAATCCCCACAATAACTTTGCGAGGTAGATTAATCTGAGAGTGAGTGACTGGCCCAAGGTCACCCAGTGAGCTTCAGGGACAAGTGGGGATCCAAGGCCTTGTCTCCAAGGTCCTTTTCCAACACTCTATAGTGGCTCTAAACTAATGCCTGAATAAGTCAGCATTGCAAAAGGCTTTAAGCTCTCTACCCCTCTGAGATACCAAAATGAAGGGAGTTACAAATTTACATGCAGATCAGAAAGCCGCTGTTTATCTCGCACTCTGCCCTGCAGCTGGGAGTCATATCTGCTGTGTTGTTATTAGGTTCTCATAGTTCATCTCACCTTCTCAGGAAGAAGAATATTGTTATCTCCAATACCAAACCCTGGAAAGCAGCCTGGTAACTATGTCGGAGATTGCCTCCTGGAATCACATTTCAAGGAAGCGATAGCGTGAGCGTTGGTGTAGACATAAGCCGTTCCTGCATTTGAAGTGACGTATAGTCATCAGGCGTGTACTGTTGATTGATTTAAAACCCTCTGGAGTGAGCAGAGCTCCGTGTTGTATTTTGATGAGAAGGCCTCTCAAAATGAGTACAGTTCCCCACTCTCTGGGGCCTTGCAAGCTAACAGCTACAGAAGTAAGAGTGCTTCTGAAGCAGAACCTTTTTATTCCTTTTGTCAATTGAGGAAATTGTCCACATTTTCTCTGCGGTAATATGAACACAGAGGGGCACAGGGAGAAAGACACAAACGTAGAGCATGGGTATATGGACACGGGTTGCCTCTAGATGGTCAGTATTTTTCAGGCAGGAGTCAAATGCATAACGAAAATTTAGATTTGTACAATTAAAATGCTGTGGCACAAAAATTGTGTGTGTGGTATTGTTGTTGTTGTTATTACAGATAGGAAAGTGATAAGGAAAGTGTGGAATAAATGACTGTTTGATGGGAAGGTATATAACCTCAGCACGAGCAAATGCCCATGAATGTTCAGTGTTCCATAACGTCCCAACAAATAAATCACAGTGGATGCGCAGTTAAGAGAGGACTTCAGATAGCATCTCCTTAAGCTTTTTGCTAGCAAATCAGGGTGAATGTTCAATAAACAAGCCATATTGATTTGCCCAGGGATGCTAGCAAATGAGGCCTGGGAGAGAAAAATGCACAGAAAGGGTATGTAGAAAACTCGCTTCCTGGTGTCACTTCCCATGAGGCTGTCTACCACCCGCTCTTTCTTGTCCATTGAGGACACGTCTAGGAATTTGTGCCAGCCAAGGAAAAGTGTGACAAAATCAGACTCAAGGATGTGGGCGCACACAGGCTGTGTAGTCATGGTAGTCGTCACAGTTGGCATGCATATATTTCTTCATGGCAGAGCTCTTTGGGGATGTTCCCCATGATGCATTCAAGGCGGGTCATCTCTGTACTTGTGACATGAATAATTGAACTGAACAACCATACAGTCATTCACTTGCAATGTTCAAAGAGTGTACAGCTTGTGTACTGTGTTCACAGTAGTTGAGCCGATCAACAATCTTTCACAAAAACACACACATGTGCAGAGGCAACTTGTACCTGTGTTCTGTGTAATGTGTAAGACTTTTATTTTGTTCCTTCCTTTCCCAAACCAGAGAGTGTTTGTTGTAGTAATGTGCTATGCAAGTACAGTGGTACCTCGGGTTACAGACTCTTCAGGTTATGCTTTTATGGGTTGCGCACTGTGCTGAACCCGGAAGTACCAGAACGGGTTACTTCTGGGTTTCGGCGCATGTGCAGAAGTGCCAAATTGCAACCCGCATGTGTGCAGACACGGTGCTGTGGGTTGCGAACGCTGTGGGTTGCGAATGTTTCTCCCGCACAATTCATGTTTGCAACCCAAGGTTCCACTGTAACAATGTATAACTCTAGTTTCCTGTGTTTTAGTTATGTTCTAGTTTAGTTATGTTCTAGTTTAGTTCATTTTAATTTGTCTTTCAGGGGAGTCCTCACAAGATAGGTTATCACAATAAATTAAAAAGCAACATAATAACAGAAACAACAGTGCAAATTTAAAATAAAACAAACAGGTTAATAAAACCAGATGGCAACTTAAAATACTCTGCAAAAGGCCGCCATGTGCTTTGATGGAGCGTCTGTATTTTCTGATTCTGCACAGTCATGTCACTACTTTCCCACTGCTTAAAAATTAGCACTCAAACACTGTGGTGCTAATTCACAGCAGACCACAGTATCTACAAAATAGTGTTTTGTCAGGCAAGGCATAAACTCCAGGCCTTTTCAAATGTACAGACATAGTCCATTGTTCTTGCTTTTCCTGCCCCTCTGTATTCTGTATGGAATATCAGGTACTGAATACCTCTTATGAACTACAAAGTAGAATTGATTCTGAATGCCCTTTTAGTGCCTCAAATTCAAGGGATCAGAGATTCCTAGTCGCAACAGCAGAGGTTCACCCTGTGGCCCAGACAAATGGCTAAGGAAGGCTAGAGCATGAAATGGTGCTCAGTTTTAACCCAGCAATAAACAGAAAAGAGGCCAGCCAAATTTTCATAGCATAACTAGGGGGAGTGAAGCTGTGTGTCTGGGTGTGGCAGAACCAACCTCTCCTTGCATGCATTTAGTTGAATGTCTGTATTACAATAGCTCTCTCTACAGGATTGTGAACCTCAGGAAAAACACCAGGGGCCCTGATGAAGGAAAGGAAGAAGCTTTGTGGCAGAAAGCTCCACCCTACAATATTTCATAAAACAGGGGTAGTCAAAATGGTGCCCTCTGGGTGTTGTTGGGCAACAACTCCCATCATCCCTAACCACTGCCATTCTGGCTGGGGCTGCTGGGAGTTGTAGTTCAGCAGCATCTGGGTGGAGGGGTGTGCTTCCCTGAGGCTCTCTGTGGTTCATCTGCTCTTGCATGCTGCACTAAACTCTATGGTTTAGCGCAGGCCTAGGCAAACTCGGCCCTCCAGATGTTTTTGGCCTACAACTCCCATCATCCCTAGCTAACAGGACCAGTGGTCAGGGATGATGGGAACTGTAATCTCAAAACATCTGGCAGGTCGAGTTTGCCTAGGCCTGGTTTAGCATGATTGCAGCCGAAGCCTTTATTTGATTTTCCCTTTGTTTAATTTTATGATCCATCTTCTTTTGTGAGCGGCAGAAATAGAAGGGGTGGGGGAGTTCCCTTATGGCTGCTGCAGAAAATTATATTCTAACTGAACATTACCAGTTGAAAAGAACTTTTTTGATTACTGTCCTGCTGGCTTGCAATCAGAGACCATGCCTGCAATTAGTTTCATTCACGGCTGTGATACATTGCATATGGATGTGTTTTTTAAGATAACAATATAAAGTTACTAATATCTGGAGATCCCCAGACTGAACTGTGTTTGGTCAGAAGAAGGTCACACTGATTTACACTGAGACATATGTCCAAGTGTTATTAGGATATGATCCTCATTTTCACATTTCTGATCCTGAAATCTGAAATAATTTATGAAGAACCTTAAATGCGCCGAAGTATGGCTCTCCTTCAGCTGCTGTCTTTAAAAATAAAATTTGAAGATCGAGCCTTGCCAAATGTGGTATGTTCCAAAGCAGTGGGGATAATAAACGCAACATCAACCTATGTATTGTGCTAAAAGCATTATATAAAGACATGCTAATGATTTATTACTTGAGGCCTTTCTTTGTTTCAAATGCCAATTTAATTTGAAATTCCCCTTCTGTGCAGACAGATACTATGTGGAAGGGGGCTCTGCATAATCCTGATGCCAGAAGCCACGCCACACGCTGTCATTGGAGAGCCAATGCAAAGCTTAAATGTTTTGAGGATGTGGAAAAGAGATTAGCAAAATGCTAGAATCCCTGTTTAGCTAAGTAAATAATAGTAACAGCAGCCATTTATAGTTATCATTATTTGCCCTTTAAATTGTTCAGTTTGTATAGCTTAACGGTGTACTCCTCTGCATTGGTTTTTTGGGACTGTTTGACACTTAAGCACAACAGAAAATCAACAACACACACACATCCTCTCAGTCCTCATTCCCAGATGAGGCTAAGGCAAAAGCTGTCCAGGAAAGGTAGGCTTATAGGAGGAATTTGAAGGAAAGGCAAGTGGTGGCACTATATGCATCTTCGGAGATGGAGCTCCATATGTCAAGTTTCACCTTGCTGACTTTGCTGTTGAGCAGCAAGTTGAAAGCATATTTTCCCTGTACCTATTCCTCCTGTTTGCCCGCCTGCCTTGGCATACCTTTGGTTGCCATCCTTTGAAACCTGCCCTGCCATTAGGCAAAGTGAGAAAACTGCCTCAGGCAGCAAGCATCTGGGGCCGGCCCCTGCCACCTTTCAAGGTTAGGTATTGCTTGACGGGGGTGTGTGATGCTGATTAGCCTGATTTCTGCCTTTGCCGAACATCAGACTGCCAGTGGCAAATTGCTGCGTACAAATTACCATATGGAAATACAAATTGTTGTCTTTTGAAATCTCTAGGAGAGGTGGCAACCTTGATTACTATTATTACGACATTTGAACATTTATAAAAGGGCAAACAGCATGCTAGGACTTAATGTATGGGCTGGGCAAAGCAGATCTTAGATTAGCCGCTTCTATATTTATCATGTATGAATGGCTTCAGCATGATAGGATGAAGCCAAGGTAAGTGAGAGAATGTGAATTAGATCTGCAGGCAGGAGCAGCAAGAAGCCAAAGGGACTGATAAATTATCCTTTGGTACATTTTCCCAGCATGTGAGAAAAAGCTCTTGGCATAGTGAACGGCAGTCAACCCCTTCCCTCCTCGCTCTGTTTTTGTTTGTTTCTTTTTATTGTCAAAAGCAGCCTTGTTTCTCCATGAAGCACACTTAATTGTTAGGAAGATCCAATATGCTCCTCCACCTAGTCTTTCCCTTTGGTAAAGCAGTGGTAGGTTAGGGGCTTCTGGTAATGTTGATCCACTGCAATGTCTTTGTCCTCCTGGCTGGATATGGTTAATTGCCTCCTCTGTGTTGCCAGATGTAGAAGACATCTGCGCAGTGCATGTACTGCTGCTTTGTGCCCTTGATCTGCTTTCCCTTCCACTGTGCTACTTCTGAGGAAGGCCAATTTCACTTTGGTTTGTTGGCACACTTGTTCAATGTGCCCAGGCATATTTTGGTAACCTGAGCATTGCACGTTTCCGAAATGGCAGGCAAGCCATTCACGGACTCGGCCAGAGCTCTTACACTACTGGAGAAGCTTATCTAGATTTCAAGAGTTTCTGCAGCTGATCAGCTATTTATTGCATAGCACCCTATGGATGCCCAGTAATTATAGCTCAGTAATTGTAGTTCAGCATCTTTAGCTAGTTGGGTTTCTGAGCAAGGTAAATTCCTTATGACGTGCACTTCTTGTGTGCTTGCTGCTGCTGCTGCTTTCAGTAGTCAGAGGGCTGGTATTGCAGAAATGGTTTCTCAGGCCCAATCCTGATCAGGATCAGCATCATGGGCCAAATTTGACAGGTGAGCACAGCCACCCACCTGTTAATCACATGATGACATCATTGATGCATGAAGGTGAGGGCCTGTACGTTGCGACACACTCCCTAGAGAGAGACTTGGTGGTCATCAACTTTACAATTCTTTCAGTGCCAGGTTAAATCTTTCCTTTTTTTTACCCAGGACTGTTAAAGGGGTTACATTTTGTCTGTGGTTTTAAAAAATGATTTTTAGCTGTTTATCATTGTCTGATGATGGGTTATGTTTTGTCTTTTACAATCGTAACTTGGAAGTCAAAGGGAATCCTTTCTGGAAGTCCATTCAACTTCCAAAACATTCAGAAACCAAAGTGCAGCTTTTGATTGGCTGCAGGAAGCTCCTGCAGCCAATCGGAAGCCACAGAAGCCCCATCAGATGTTCAGCTTCCAAAAATAGTTGGCAAACCAGAACAACCACTTATGGGTTTGTAGCGTTCGGGAACCAAAACATTCAAGAACTAAGCTTTTTGAAACCAAGGTATGACTGTATTTCATTTTGTTGTTATGTATGCCTAATTCACTGAACCATACCCTCGGCAGCTGTGTGGACTGAGACCATTTATGTTGGCCTTTTGGTAAATAAACTTTTTGCTCACTTTTAAGGTTTTCCCCGGGCCTTTCATAATCTGTGGACTCAGAAATTAGCACCATACATCTTACAAAATATATATAGGCAGACTAATATTATCCATTCTGGTTGTTTTGCTTTGCTTTGGTTCTTATGTGATTGGTAGCTTTGAAATGCATGCTAAAGAAAAGCATTCTCTTTTCCACCAATGCTATATCAAAATGGAGAGCAAAACAATGGTTTGTTGTCAGGCGTTCAGGCCCAAGAGGCAGGAAGATCGACCTTAAGGCTAACAGGCAGATAGCAGGAATCAGGCAGATAGGAACCATACAGGTAGCAGGTAGCTCTCAGGCAGGTGGTAGAACTCTGATTGTGTAGGGTACATAAGCAGACATTACTCACTTAATCAGTCATTTTTAAATGAACGTAAAAGCCAATCTATGTCCTTCCCCAGCTCGTATAGATAAAAAAAAAAAGACTAAGCCAAAAAATGACATGGCTTTAATATTGCCACTTCTCTATATAATTTAAAATTAGCTTTCCCATTCTGCTCCTGGGAAATTTAGCTGAGTTAAGGAAATCTTTTGATATCTGGCAAAACACTCAACCCTATATTCCTATCATTTAGCAGAGATGAAAGCAAGAACTCTAATTGGAGCAACACATCACAGATCTAGTTATTTCCGCCCATGCAGGCCCAGCCACTAGGAATTAAGACCTGCTTATTCTCAGTGCTTTGATCTAACATGACAGAAACAATTCCCAGTTTCAATTAGGACAAAATCATCACTTTGCTAAACAGCCCATTAAACATTTTTTACAACTCCTGACATGGCTCTCTCTATTAATTTTTGAATTGAACCCGCAGAAAAATATATGCCGCACTGAGGATAAAATTCACCATTTAATTTAAAAACAAAAACAAACAAACATTTATATAGAACCTTCCAAGCATAGATTGACTTTTGCTAATTTGTTGTAAATTACATGTCAGGAAGTGCTCTAAATGAATGCAATTATATTTCAAACTATACTGGAAGGATGCTATTACTCAATTTGAGATTGTCATCTTTATTTTGCATTGACCTTTGAAACAAGCTTCTTGACATCATGTCCATCCTTTTTCTTTTTTCTTTTTGTCCCCTAAATAGCCCCACTTAAGTGGACAACTTCTGCAAAACCACCCAAACTCTGGCCACCCCCGATCTCTGCCAAGTGGTAGCAGAATTCTAGGGGGTCATAGGTGCATAATCAGGGTGATGTTTCTGTTGGGAATTCAGGCACAGCAGAGACTGTAGTGTTTTAAGGTATATGGTTTATTTTACACCTATACAGTGGCACCTCTGGTTAAGAACTTAATTGGTTCTGGAGGTCCGTTCTTAACCTGAAACTGTTCTTAACCTGAGGTACCACCTTAGCTAATGGGGCCTCCCGCTGCCACCGCACAATTTCTGTTCTCATCCTGAAGCAAAGTTCTTAACCCGAGGTACTATTTCTGGGTTACTGGAGTCTGTAACCTGAAGCGTCTGTAACCTGAGGTACCACTGTATACTCCTGGGTCTAGAGAGAAGATGAGAGTTCACAGCATTACTTCTTGAGAGGGATTCGTTCCCTACAGCAGCACAGCATTCCCGTGCCTCAGTCCCAGCCTGCCAAGGTGGTTCTGCCCTGCATCAACTCTGCCTATTACCTCCTTCTTCTTCCCAGAACACCTTGCTCAAAGCCTCCGTAAAAGGACACTTTTGTTCCTGTGGGTACAGCCTCCCCCCCTCCCCAGTTTTAAAGCCCAAACCTTTATCCACCCACAATAACCACGGCAACTCTGTTTTGCACAGAACTTCACTTCACTTCACTCCTCCTTGCTCTACATCAGGCATAGGCAAACTCTGGCCCTCCAGATGTTTGGGACTACAATTCCCATCATACCTGACTACTGGTCCTGTTAGCTAGGGATGATGGGAATTGTAGTCCCAAACATCTGGAGGGCCAGAGTTTGCCTATGCCTGCTCTATATCTTCTTCTGAAGTAAACGAGAGATCCAAAACATACAGGAACTCCGTGTGCAGATCGCTGAATACACCTGACTGAATACACCTTCCTCACTGCTGCAAATAATATATATAAGTATTGGACAAGTAGTAGCTAGGGACACATCTGTTCAAAGTTAAGCACTTTAAAAAAAAGAAAAACCCCATTGATTTCTCTGGATGTGTTATACATGTGCTTTAAGCTGTCTCACAAATCATGGCGGCTTAGAAGAGCTTCACTTTGGCTGGACCATTCCCCCAGAACAGGTTATAAAAAGCGTTATGAAATATTATTGTGATTTAATTTAATAGTATCCTTAAAGGCTTAATAACTGAACATTAACTGTTATAAAAATTAAGTATGTGGAACTTGCTGCTTTAAAGACATAAAAACGTACATTACTAGACTATTTTATTGCACCAGTGATCTTAAAGAGCATGTAGCACAGATTTACTTATTTATTTTTAAGAACAAAGCAGGGGTAGGGATGAGGAGCAGCCTACCTTACTTGTAAGCCAATAAAAACGTATTATTTGGCTTCCAGATTATTCAGGTTGCAATCCTAACCACAGTTACTAAGGAGTGGTCCACAGTGCATCCAGCCGAAGAAATGGATGGGACTATGCCATCATGCACACCTACAAACTACATCAACGCTCTAGTCACTGTTGTGACAAAAACCAGCCCAGTGGGTCCCCAGCTCCCTAGGCTTGTGGTGGGATGGATTTTATGACGATTGCAGTTGGGGTGTGAAGGGTTAAATGCCCCTCTCCGCATGCCATGATGACTGCTAACCCTGCCTCTCGCACACCTGGTATTACATCATTATTTTTAAAAATCCCCAAATGTAGTTGCAAGTTACACATTTAGGATAACATTGTAACTTGCATATTTTCCTCTCACTTTAAAGTCAGGTGTTTGGTGGTACAATAAATTAAAAGCCACACTTAAAGCAATGTACAATACAAACTCAGAATTGTATATTGGGGCAGCAGAGAGATCTGCATAATACCTCCACTAATACTAGGTTTCGTGGCTACTGGGAACTGTACCCAAGTTATCCCACAGGGTGCAGCCCACAGAATATTCATGTCTTTGGGAGCTATGCAGTCTTTGAGCTTCTCTAATTAAACTTGGAAAAATTCTTGAGCAAAAGTTGTACAGACTTTTTTATACCCTCTCTAAGCCCTCCCTCTCCTATAGCCGTAAGTCTGCAGAAAGCAGTTGGGATTGGGACTGTTTCTGGTCACTTTGGTGGTTGAGGCAGGTTCACAGAGAGTATATAAAAAGGCATGCCAAACCTTTGGTATGGTGGAGTCAGATAAGTTCCCTGGGTGCTGTGGCTTTCCCTGTTTTGGAATCAGCCCTGTGGGCCAATAGTTCAGTTTTAAAGATCCCCTTTCAGAGCATTTTCATTGCTGTGCCTGCACTGTGATGTTTAGAACTAGGATAAAGAGATTTTTTTATTATTAGTGTGCAATTTGCTTAGTCGCTTGACTAAAGGCTATCCCTCATTGAACATGCAAATCTCATGCTGAAAATAGAAAGCCATAATAATTCAGCTCAGCGCTAGCTTAAATGGCATTTCACATTCTGTGCTTCACTGACATATTTAGCAAATTACATATTATGAAGAAAAATTAATGAGAAAACTTTTAAGGTGCCATATTGGGACAACTTTCTTAGCACCTATATTGCCATTTTTAAAAATGTGCACACCTGTTCAGGCTACCTGTTGACATTATGCTAAACCATAGTTTAGTGTGACAGTACCAATCCACAGAGACCCCTGGGTTTGTGTACTTCTCCGCTGGCGCTGCTGTGAGGAGGAGTTCAGAATCTACTGCTTCCAGTTTAGATTAATGGTGGATTGTTGTGTCATCTGAAAGCAACAACAAACTGTGGTTAATCACTAAGGTTTATTTGAAATTAATCAACTTCAAATTAATCAACAGACCGTAGGTAATGAAGTTGGCATGTTTAAACAAGCCATTATTAGCACACTTTAGAGTTCAATTTAACCACTGTTTAGCATGCAATATTAGGCAGAAGCAAAGACTTCTGTTCTCCCACTCACAGCTGTGCTGATGGAAGACAACAGGAGGGAGCATGCAGGTCTGAAGTTTTCTGCAGCACATTTTCATCACACTCAGTTATAGTATAGTGCAGGGGTAGAAAAGCCATGACTCATGGGCAAGCCACTTGCAACGGAACACCGAAAACTGGATGCGTCCTCCTCGTGCCCTTGGCTTGCACAGATACCTTTTCTTCCTCTGGTGCGGTTTCCTGCATTCTCAGCGCTAATACCTCCTGGCTGTGATGCTGCACTGGAGGTAAAAGAGGCAACTTTGCACCGTAAGCCGAGACTTCCTTCCCTATTGCAGTGCTGGCCTGGGAGGACAACTACGGTCTCCTTGTTTGTATATGCATGCAAAAAAAAATTCCTTCCAGTAGCACCTTAAAGACCAACTAAGTTAGTTTTCTTGGTATGAGCTTTCGTGTGCATGCACACTTCTTCAGATACACAGAGCTTTTGTGCATGCACACGAAAGCTCATACCAAGAACTAACTTAGTTGGTCTTTAAGGTGCTACTGGAAGGAATTTTTTTTGTTTTGACTATGGCAGACCAACACGGCTACCTATCTGTAACTGTATATGCATGCATGGGTTATGTTTTGTGAATGTGTTACATGCTTGCTAATCCTCAGTGTATCCAAACAAACCCCTGTGTTGCAAAGTTTGGTACCTCACTTCATTCAAAGACTTTCAGAAACTTTGAGTCTCAGATTTCATTTTGAACTTGTTATTGTTTGAAGGAATTCTATAAAGATTGTCTATTACGTATGTATATGGTCATTGTGTTGCCTAATCCTCAATGTGGCAGTTGGGATGAAAAGTGTTAGCCACTCCTGGTAACACCTGAATATGCACACTGTGTTTAAGAAAGAAACTTGTATACATTTTAATGAGGATGTTGATAAATAAAATCTAATGATAGTGGTTGTTGTTTTTCTAATTCCCAGTAGGGCCTGGGAGATACATTGCTCCAGAAAGGATCTGCAATGGATAAAAAAAGCAAGGGTTGCTTCTTACTGATTATTCTACTAAATGTAAGTAAAAGCAAACCGCGTAACAAAATTACTTCTAGTTGCATAATAAAAACTAACAGAAGGCTTTTAGAATTGCATGTATATTGTTGTGAAATGGATTGATACTGTTTGCATTGTGCTAGTTCACTTTGTTCTAAAATCAGGCTCACCAATTCAAATGACTATGAACAGAAGTGATCAGGGGTCTCCTGGGTTGTTGTTTTTTACCTTTCTTGGGAAATACTTGTAAGGCAATGGTCTGGTTCACTTGGGGAATAACCATGGCTCAGTGCAGAGCTTCTGCCTCGCAAGCAAAAGGTCCCAGGTTCAGCCAGTTATCGATTCAGAGGCACCAGCTTCCAAAGGAGAAATGCAGGGGGCGGTGTTGGGTCCCGAAGTCCCGATGTCTCTATGATGTGCACATGTTGTCAGGACGTTGGAGGAGTCGGTGTCAGAGCTGAATGTGGCAGCAGCACTCAGTGGCCAGCAGGTTCTTGTCCTCCTGCTTCCCTGCTCCTTCTCCTCCGTGGCAGGAGGAGGAGGAGGAAGAGGAGGAGTCGGCCATTGAAGCCACACTGTGCTTGCCTACTCAACCTCACCAGCCCCTTATTTGGGGGACATGGGGGCCCAAAAGGGCTCGGCCCCCATGACCTAGCCCCCCTGTATCTGTGTTTGAATACAGCAATGGTGGCATGAGGGACAGCTGAGTGACTGTGTAAGCCTAACCATGTCTACTCAGAGGTAAGTACTGTTGAAATTCAGTGGGTCTTGCTCCCAAGTAAGTGAGGGTAGGTTTACAACCTTAGGTTCACGAACCCCTCTTCCTTAAGGAAAGGCAAGAGCGTACATTGCATGTGGAAAGTCTTAGGTTCAATCCCTGATATTTTCAGATAGGGCAGGAAAAGAACCCCCGGCTGAAATTTAAACTCAGTTGCTTAATTATATGAGTGACAGGACTGAAGTGACATTGGGACATAAAATGAGTCTGAAAAGGTGGTTGGTTGGTTGGTTGGTTTTAGCAGACCTGATTAAAAGCAGTTATTTGGTAGTGCAACAGCCTCATTCATTCTTAGCCTGCTTTTCCATGGACAAATTACAAGATAAAGTAATATAATTATGCTTCAGGCTGGTGGTAGAGAATGTGCAGTGTAATTTTAAATAGCTAGCAATAATTGGTTAGAATTACTTGCAAAATATAATTCACATTTGTCAGGTAGCGCTTGTTGGACCTACGTGTGATCTGTTTTCACTGCAGTAAAGTTACCTAAACTATATTGTAAAAAAATCAAAAATCAGCTGCGCAGTGTTAACACTAAGTAATCTTGATTTTTAAAAAAGAATGACAGTATTGTTACAAAGGTTGTGCACCAGCCCCAATCTCTGCCAAATGGTAACAAGCTCCATTGAGCTCAGTGAGGCTTACTCCCTAGCTCTGTTTTTTTAAAGGGGTTGGAAGGAAAACTCACTTGATATGTGGCATCTGCTTTAAAGGTCACAAAAAATGATATTCCATATTATGCCTGCATTATTGATGGATTTTCTTTTCGGATGCTTGCGCATCGTCTGAAGTATTGGGGGGGGGGAGGATTTTCTTTTCCCAGGATTTGTGTGTGATATTTTCATCATCCAAAGAATTGGTCATAAAGACCATGCCCCCATGTTGGGCAAAAGATTCCTGCACTGTAGGGATTTGAACTAGATGACCCTCATGGTCCCTTCCAATTCTACCACTCTGTTACCTTTTGCTGTTGATTGTTAGTTATGAATTATTCTGAGAGTATATAATATAGCAAGTCTTAATATTAATTCGCGGGGAGCGCGGTTGCTTCAATCTAAAAGACGCGACTATCATCTTTTAGGTATAAAGTGGTTGCCAGCATTCAAAGAAATCTGTTTGTTTGTTTTTACTCCATAGTAATGCACCTTTTATAACAATCATTTAATGCGTGGTGGCTTGGTGGTCGTATGTATGACGTCATTTACTTGTACTTTTAGGAGTGACATCATATGTACGGCTGCTAAACTGCCACATGGGACATCATTTAATCTGTTCTCTTCAGGAAGATTATTGCTGACCCTTTTCATTAAAAAAAATTACAGTTATGAAGCTGTGAATCATTTATTTTTAATAAATAATCATTGTCTACATGCTCAGTGTATTCTTCCACTTTCTTATATGTGGTAACATTCATTCCTCTATTGAAAATATTGCCCTGGATGCCCATTATTTCAGGGAGTAATTAATCTGTTCTTGTTCAATATTATATGCAGTGACTGGCATTCAAAGAACTGTACACCCAGAGTGGTATTTGTCTTTCTCAAATACTAGCACTCAAAACTGAAGAAACTCTCAAGGGTAATTTATTCTATGGAATGGGTATCTGCTATTCAAAGAAAATGTAAACAAACAAACAAAATCAACTGGGCACGCCATGCTTCAGGCAGCTCTTTGGATCTCAGTGATGATACAGTATTTTATCCAACCTGACCTTAAAATGGGTATAGTTTTCTTGGGATCGGGGGGGGGGCACTACAAGATACAGAAGATGTGAATATGTATGTTGAAGCTATGCACTTTACTTTGGACAAGAGACTGTAACACTACTTTCTTCTCAAAACCCAAAGTAATGCAAGGAATGTTCCTCCTACTGCATGTATGCCATCTCAAATTATGAACTGAGAGTGGGAAAACAAGAATGCCATATACTTCAACTTATTCCATCAATACACTGTATTAAAACCAATCTCAGATACTGGTTTTTTGGTCCCTAGTCACTCAAAAGTTAGATGGATGCTGACCAGTGACAGGGTCTTTTCTGTTTTGGCTCCAACTTTGAAAAGCAAAGTCTGCCTGGCATAACTTTGATGTGTTTTAGTGACAGGTAAAAACATTATTTTTCCTGGCCTTTTTGATGTTGAATTTGCCTAGGTTTTGCTCTGCACTGGCGAGTCTGTTTTATGCTTGCATTTTCATAAAGTGTTGTGTTTTATGATTTATGGTGGTGTTTAACTGTTGACTGATTTGCTGAATGAATGAATAACATTTATTCAAAATCCTTGATAAAAGAAAGCTTAAACACTTATTACCTACATAGGTTTCTCTAGGCTTTGAATAAATATTATGAGTGCTGAATGTAAGACTGGAAATACAACAGTTAATGTGATTCCATATCATGTTTCAATCCCCAGGATATTTTTGTGGTCATCTAAAAGTATTTAGTCAAACTGAATACAGTGTTAGCAAGTAGGATGATGACATAGAATGCTTCTTTATGAAAAAAAAGCTGGTATTTAATTCTATAAGTGTTAATGTTTCCTCCTTGCACAACTGCAAACCTCTGTTTAAATCATTAAATTTTATAAAACCGCAGAGGTGAAGTGAATGGCTTATGAAAGAGACAGATAACCATATTTCCAAGACTCCTCATGGGAGAGCTCTACTCTAGTTTAAGCCAAGACTAATATAATCAAAAAGAAATATTTTAACACTGGCGGTAGATTCACCTGCTCACTTTTGTTTCAAAAAAGGCAAGTGCCCAAAATATAAAAGTAAACATTAAAATCACCTGATCTTTCGTAGGTTGTTTTCAATGTGCATTTGCCATTCGGTCTTTGAACCACTGCCACTGAGGAAAGCACATAAATTTTGACAATGTTTTTAAACCCAAAACATGCTTTGTTCAAAACAGAAGAAGATGGCTGAAACAGACAAGTCAGCGGTGAATGATTGTGTCCACTGAGTTAAGATGTGCTCAGATGTGCACGCAAAACTCTTGACTGGACAAGATGTCCTAATATGAGGAAAAGAAAGGGAATGACAGGAATAACTTGGCATTTCAACAGACCAATCCTAGGTATGTTTACTTGGTTGGAAGTAAGTCCCGCTGATTTGAATGGGACTTCTTCTCTGGTAAGTTTGCCTAGGATTGCAGCCTGAAATACCTTGATGCATTCAGTAAAAATATTTCATTTAAAACAAATGAATCCTGTGTATTTCAGGAGAGTAAGATAATTCTCATGTGCAGAGCGTTGCACACATGAATCTACTTCTTCCACTGAATTTAATGGGTTCTGTAGATTGAAATGGGAAATTATGAAAATATATACTTATCAATTCCTGGTTGTAGGTCATGGTGCTTGCTATACTTTCTTGTTCCTGACAGCGGAAGACTATTTCCAGTCAAGCCCTCTTTAGCTAGTACCGCTGCCAACCTCTCTTATTTTCCCTTGGTCGTCGGCCTTGAAAACCAAGGCAATGGGTGGCCAGTGTGGCTGAAATATGACTGCCTGCAGGTCTGAAAGTATCTTCCTTATTCAGGAATAGGGAACCTGTGGCCTTTCAGATGTTGCTGGGCTGCAACTACCATCACCCTGTTCATGGGGCATGTTGGCTGGGGCTGATGGGAGTTGGAGTCCAACAACATCTGGAGATCTATGGTCAGGTCTGCCTTGTGTAATTTCCATTTACCATTCTATTACTGTCCAGCACAAATTATATTAAGCACAGCCAATGAAGTGGAGAAAAAAACCTCCTAGTTTATGCCAGCATTTAGCTAATTACGGTACACTTTGTGGAAACTCATAAAGGCTTGCAGTCATTTCTGTTTGAGCTCTTTATCATTGCAATCCCTAACTGATGGACCGTACCAGGTCCTCTAGCAATCAAATGACAAGAGTCTTTGCCTCTTCTCTATCTGCTCCCCTTTCTCTGTTCTCAGTGTTTGTTAGTTGTACATTTGAGCCTGCACAGTACAGTGGTACCTCGGGTTACATACGCTTCTGGTTACAGACTCCACTAACCCAGAAATAGTCCTTCAGGTTAAGAACTTTGCTTCAGGATGAGAAGAGAAATCGTGCTCCGGTGGCGCTGCAGCAGCGGGAGGCCCCATTAGCTAAAGTGGTGCGTCAGGTTAAGAACAGTTTCAGGTTAAGAACGGACCTCCGGAACGAATTAAGTACTTAACCCGAGGTACCACTGTATCAGAAGAAAAGAGGGAGGGCTTAGGTTTGGGGTGTTAGCAGAATGGCTAGAATAAAGGTGAAGGAGTCCAGAGAGAAAAGAAAGTGATAATAAACTTTACTGAGGTAAACTGAACAAAACAGTACTATACTTAATATGAGGAGAAATAAGGCAGGAATTCAGGCTTACACAGGGGAAAAATACCTTCAGAACCACTCTTCCCTCCAACTCCTCCAGCTGTCAAATCTCAACTGCCATCTTCCAGCCGCTTCTGAACAGTAGATTACTCATTCCACGAAGGCTAGGGTCCCTTAAGTTATCGAATCCAATGGTGTGCTTGCCGACAATTTAATTGTGTACCAGTGGGCTTTAAATCACAGCAGTTTTCATTAAATGTAATACACACGATGCAAATTCATTGTATGGACAGAAAGTGAAAGCTGAATTATTCACAAGAGGTTGTCCTCTCACAAAACCTCAGAGTAGTAACCCCTTCAGTGTGTAGCATGCTGTATGCCTCGGAGCTGTGTTCTTGAGCCTTGGGTCCCCAAATGTTGCTAGACCGCTGCTCCCATCATCCCTAACCATTGACTAGCCTGGCTGTAGCTGGGGACCCAAGGTTGAAGAACACTGTTTTGGAGAATATGAAAACTGGTAACTTAGATAGAAGAGTTTGGATTTGATATCCCGCTTTATCACTACTCGAAGGAGTCTCAAAGCGGCTAACAATCTCCTTTCACTTCCTCCCCCACAACAAACACTCTGTGAGGTGAGTGGGGCTGAGAGACTTCAAAGAAGTGTGACTGGCCCAAGGTCACCCAGCAACTGCATGTGGAGGAGCGGAGACGCGAACCCGGTTCATCAGATTACGAGTCTACCGCTCTTAACCACTACACCACACTGGCTCTAGTTCAGTCATTGGTGTTAGGGAAATACCTAATGACAACATTTAAATGTGTGAACTTAATTTTTGCCAATGGGAAGATTTGGAGACTCACAGTGGGCTTCCATTTCCCCCCAAAATGTATTTGCAATATGGAATTGTGTGTGTGAAATTCACTATGCCTTACCACTGTTCAGCTTCCATTCCATTTAGCTGCAGTTGCCACGCTGATTGCTTCCCCATAGGGAGAAGCAATAAAAACTCTCATAATCAAAGCAAGCAGTCCTTTGCACAGCCATATTTAATCCTGTGTTTTGTATGTCCTGGAGAGAAGGTACTACATGTTTTTGCAAGCAAAACATCAAAATCTCCATAGCAACATTTAAGTATACAATGAGATAAAAGTAAGAATGATGGGCACCTCGTGTTTTTGATGTTACTCTCCTGGTTTTACTCGCATCCATTAACAGTTTTTCCTCTTTGCACAGAGAATGGCTCCAAGTCTCTCTTCTACTGTAAGTTATACTGATCCCACATTAGAGCCTATAGAAACTGAACATTCAGCAATACGCCAGAAGATAGTAGATTCCCAGTTCAAATGCTATGAGAGGATGAACAGGCAGCCTCCTTACAAGAAAAAAGGTAAGGAAAAGACAGATGCTTTAAAATTACTTTAATGCATTTCTGAAATACTACCATGAAAAAACATAAAAATAACCTGTGTGAATGCCCACAAAAGCAAATGGATATATCAGCTTCCAAAATGGGGGGGGGAGGGGAGAGAGATTTGGAATAGCTTTCCTACAACACCTCCGAGAACTTAATTTTGGAACTGAGCTGGATACATCCAGTGAAGCAAGATGTCTTCAAAACAGGCTTGTTGACGAAACCAAGTTGCCTGCTGGCTCTTGCTTCTCCACTAGCCTTTTAAGGAGTTGACATCATAAGTTCACCATGCTTTACAGAGAACGTGGGTGGCAAACTTGCCAGATCATTACATTCCTGTGTTTTTTTCCCCCCCAGACCTGAGTTGGGGCAGGGTCTTTCTTTAAAAAAAGAAAAGAAAATGCAACTGCAGCGCTTATCTTGCTGAGGGTGGACATGCAAAGTTTGTTGAATGTGGGCAGGAATTAAAGGACTACTGTGCCTTTAATTAAAAGCTTCCTCTTAGCAAGTTTTCACCCCACTCAGCACATTGCAACAATAAAATAAAATGCCTGGCAACTTGAAGGGATAGCAGCCGATCTGCTTCAGGCAACATCTGACTGCCTCAGGGAAAACTGCATTTCTGGTTAATCTGAGGCGTTTGAAAAAAAGGAACCACGAGAAGTGTGCTGTCTTTGGGCAGTTTAATTGTGCACATATGCCAAAAGAAGGCCTTTGAGCTTGACCATGTCAGTCATATCCCCGCTCTCACACTAAGGGCTTGACAGCAAGTCAGTTTCTTAGAAGTAAATACCACTGAATATAAGGGACTTGTTTCCATTTGGTATGTGTAGAATAGAGATACTAGCTTCACATTCCCCTCACAGAGCTACAGTTCCCACTATTATTGAACAACCAATCCCTCTTTCAAAGCAACTCTGATAATTTTAGCTCTGGGAGGAGAATAGGGGTCCCCCAAGAACCCTTGGCATCCTCGACAAACTACAGGCCCCAGGGTGTTTGGGGGGAAGGCCGTTATAATAAGTTTTAATAATAATATTTTATTATTTATACCCCACCCATCTGGCTGGGTTTGATACTGTTTTAAATGCTCAGTGCATTTTGAGCCAGAGAATGAATTCTGTGTAACTAGAAGTGACCATTTAGTTTTATTACATCGCTGTCAATTTCAAACGCCACAGTCAAGACTGCATTGCATAAAACTAAACTGAAGAGACTTTTCTGGATAGGGGGGGAAAGCATCAGAAAAACAGTGATTATTTTAATGAGACAAATAACTGGGGATAACAAATAAGAAGGTAATTCCTTCCCAAAATAACATAATATTGAAATAAACCTTGGTTTACTCTTTTTCATAAAACAAGAATAATATCCAGGGGAGGGGAGGGACAAATACTTATTTCCCCTGGGTGAGAAACTTGGTGTAGTGTACTGAAAAATGCAACTGTTTCTCATTTTACAGAATGGCAAATGTTTGCAAAATTAAAAACATGACCTCTAATGTATCCCACCCTGCCGTGTTTTCATTGCAGGTGGGTTCTCCTGCTGATCTTTCCCCCTGATTTCATCTCATAGAAAATATATCCCAAAATGGAGTGAAAACTGAGTATTTGTTGAAAAGAAAGATTATTTTCTGGGGAAGGGTGTTGTTAGATTCGAAACCACAGTGCTGTTATTGAAATGCTGTTAGGATTTATTAATAATCTGAACAAATATTTTAGAACCTCTGTATTTCTAAGGGGAAATCATATGCTTACACATAATGAGAAAAATGCACTTGGAAAAGGGAAAACTTAACACAGCTACAAAGTTTTTTTAAAAAAAATTGTTGTTTTCAAGTACAACAGTATCTGCCTTGGAATGTTTGCTTGTCTACAAGCAGAGAAGTTCGATTTTCTTCCGTAATCATTGCCAAGTTTCTGTAACTTTTGTCATCGCCTAAAATCTACAAGCAGCCGTTATTCTGACTGTTATGTTTCTTTATGAACTTTCAGAGAGGAGGCTGAGTTTGCGGCAATAAAAACAACAAAGAGCTTTGTGGCAACTAATAGATTTTATTATGGAATAAGCTTTAAAAGAGGAGAGTCAACTTTATCAGATGCATAAAGTATTATCCCAAGTTACAGAATAATTATGTAATATGGTTTGGAGAAGGGGGTTGTAAAACTGTGTGAAGGAAATTATATGCAGAAAATACAGGAAGTGGCATTGATTTTATTTTATTTATTTATATACCACCCTTCATTGAAAGACCACATTATTTACATTATTCTCAGTGGTCATTCACAAAAGCAGATGCTGATGATAACATGGCGATCCTGACATTGGTAAGCTTCTTGACACATATAATGTAATAATTTTTTAAAAAAACCTTTGTCACAGTTCAAGCCACAGGTGATAGCACTGAGCTTCTTGATGAATTTGGTTTCATGTTAAGAGTCCATTTTGTTGGAGTTTGTATATATCACAGCAGAATGCAGAAATAAATACCCTATCTACGTGAATCTAAAGCGCCATTGAATCTAATGCGCACCTCGATTTTCAAAACCTTGAAACCAAAAAAGGATTTGCTGGTGAATGTAAATGTGCCATCAAATCTAATGCGCACCCTAATTTTTGTGACATAATTTGTCCAAAAAAGGTGTGCATTGCCTTTGTATAAATACGGTAGTCTGATAAGGCAGCTAGTTGAAAAGATAAAGAAACCTAAGGCATATTAATAATAGTAAGCTCACATGAAGCCAGCATGGAGTCCAGAGGTTACCACTAACACATGCTATGAACTATCTCAACGTGGAACAGAAAGAAGGAAAGCCCCCCAAAAGCAATTTAAATGTCAATAAGCCCAGGGGCATAGGAAGGGGGGCGGGGGGTGGTCTACCCCAGGTTCCATCATGGAGGGGGGTGACAAATTATCAAGGAACAATTACTGCCCTACTAGGACAGTTCATAAAAAAAAATTATTATTTTTTAAATGCCTGCTCCAAAGGTCTTCTCTTACTACACTAGGGATTATATAGCTATATATGAAATTTCATACATATCAGTTAATATCTTGACCCTCCACAAAAATAGCTGTTTACTTGGCCATTTTCCTATGTTGTGAAGGCTGAAATTTCAATTCAGTGGAGCACTTACTGTTCCCAACCCTAACCCTGCTGAAAGCCATCTAACGAGACTTTAATTTGATTTTGACATGTTTTTAGGAGGTAATTTAATTCTAGTTTGATTTTATACCAATGTTATGTATCTGATGTTAGCTGCCCTGAGCCCGACTTCGTCTGGGGAGGGCGGGATATAAATAAAAGTTGTTTATTATTATTATTCCTTTGTAAGAAAATATGAAATAACGTAAAACCATTTTTGCAGGCAAAAAGAAAAAAATCAGGGGGGGGGGGGTGACAAGAAATTTTCCGCACCGGGTACCACTAGACCTTCCTATGCCTCTGAATAAGCCATTACTAAGGAGGAATCTGAGAGGGAAGAATAGATTGCCTTTCTATCTGTCACCCCCAACTGGGTCATGTAACTTATTGCAAGTGTTGTAGCTTTAATCCCAACACCTTTGAAATTATAGGCATAGATACAATCTGTGTATCTACACCTCTAAGCTTTTATGCATCTGATGAAGTGGACTCAGCCCCAAAGGTTCCAGCGTGAACTTGTCTTTCAGCCTAACCACCTCGTGAGATTGTTCTAAGGATGGAATTAGGTGTGCCCAAGTCATATTCTTGCAGTCTAACTACCTCACAGGGTTGTAAAGAGGATAAAAAAAAAAACAGGTAATCCCCACGGGTGCTATCCTAACCTATTTGGAGAAAAGGCAGGATACAGCGTGAGAAGTACCAATGAGTAATATGCTGCTTCCAGGTTTAAAAACACTAGCAGCACAAGATGTTTCTGTGAGTCTTACAAACATTTAACAAAAGAAAGAAAAAAGAGAAGGCTAGTGGTTTCACCACCACTTTTAAATAATACAGCTTGATTCTTTCTGAATTTCTAGGACTATTCTGCAACCGGACATGGGATGGATGGCTTTGCTGGGATGACACACCTGCTGGAGAATTTGCTGATCAAAATTGCCCTGATTATTTCCCAGACTTTGATCCAACTGGTAGAGTGTTTACTTTTATCTTCATTGAATGCAGAATGTGTTTAGTGTTTGAAAGTGAAAGGTGAATGCTATCCAAAATAACGGTGGTGTTGTAACTTTTAAAAATGGACTATAATACAGTCTTACCTTGGATCTCGAATGCCTTGGCTCCCGAACCAATCGGCGCCCAAACATTGCAAACCCGGAAGTGAGTGTTCCGGTTTTCGAACGTTCTTTTGAAAGCTGAATGTCTGACGGGGCTTTTGCAGCCTCCGGTTGGCTGTAGGAGCTTCCTGCAGCCAATCAGAATGCACGCTTCAGTTTTCGAATGTTTTGGAAATCAAACGGACTTCCGGAATAGCTTCCGTTCGACTTCCAAGGTATGACTGTAATTAACATATATTCATAGCTTTCCTGCCCACCAACTCAGTGCCTTGGCAAATTCCTTTGCTTTATAGTATATTGTCTGACTTATCCATGCCTTCCCTTGAAACCAGCATAATGGAAGTGGCACTGTTTGTTTTTATATGCTGGTCTGCTTTTTATAATCATTCCATTTTTAGGCGTAGTGATCTGAACAGCAGCTGCTAAAGAGCTGGTTCATTTTGGTAAAATGCTTGTCATTATTCCCAGGGTCTCTCTCCTATATTTTACAGTCCAAGACAGATTTTTAAAAAGTTCTTGGAAGAACAGAAGCAAAAAAGAAAAAGAAAACCACTTTATTAAGTCACTGATGCCTATTTCCCCATATTGCTGCATGAGTCATTTATTGAGATATATATAACCAATTACATAGATTCTGGAGCCTTTGACAAACATGTGGGTGTGGACAGATAGATGTGTAAAAAAAAGAAAGAGTGAGAGTATGGAGTAGTGGTTAGAGTGTTAGGCTAGGACCTGGGAGACCAGGGTTAAAATCCCTGCTGTGCCATCAGATTAACTGGGCAACTTTGGGCTAGTCACAGTCTAGCCCTAACCTACCTCACTGGGTTGTTCTGCGGATAAAATGGGAAGAGAAACATGTATGCCACCCTGCGCTCCTTGAACAAAAGATGGACTACAAAAGTAATAAATAAATACATAGTGGTCAGCCAGATGTGCCAATCTGAAAGTAGCATTTTAAGGGGAAAGTCTGTATGGTTTTTCAGTGTTGCTACTGGGTTTTTCTGTCTGGGGCCTCGCATTCAGTGGGTGATACACCAGCATACTTGTGTGGGAACGTCTATACCTCCACTGACGTAGTCTGAAACGCAAGCTGGGGGAGAGCAGGAATACTATGACCAAAAAACACATGAAATCAAGGATTTTGATTATTAGCAGTTCTGTAGAGCTGGACAGCAAATATGGTACCCTCTAGACAATTGGCTATGTTGGCTGGGGTTGATGGGAGTTGGAGTCCTAAAACATCTGGACGGCACCACAGTGGCTACCCCTAAAGTAGGGAATTTGTAACAGTTTCAACTTGTTATTCAGAAACTGAACCAACCCCCAACCCCCCCCCCAAAAGACAACCATTGCAGATCCAACCAAAATCTTCTCGTGTGTGTGTGTGAGAGAGAGGGAGAGGGGGGAGGGGGGAGAGAGAGAGATATGGATGAGAAATTTGTTCAGTTTTGCATTTCAAGTTGAACTTACCAAATTTGCATTTTTTTAAAAAAAAAAACATTGAGCAAACCAAAACACAGCTATTATTTGAAATTCTCACTCATCCAAATCTTACAGGGGCGTAAAAGTACAGTGGACCCTCTGGATACGAATGTAATTCATTCCAGGGGTCTGTATGCACCCTGAAAAATCTGTAAGCAGAGACGCTGCTTCTGTCCACATGTGTGGTGCGATAGAACGCTTCTGCTCATACACGCGCGGTGAAACCCGGAAGAATATACTTCCGGGTTTGCTGCATTCGCAACCCGAAAGTTTTGTTCCCTGAAAGTAACGTAACCTGAGGGTCCACTGTATACAAAAATGCATGTACTGTGGTAAGGTATGCATACAGGAATGTGTATATTAGTGAAAATAGCATTCAATAATGTATTATGTATAGTGAAACGGTTTTGGAAATATAAGAATATTAGGCAAAATTGCATATAAAAATGTATATATTAGAAGAAATTAGCACTAAAATATTGACACGTTTTCATCAGGACTTTAAAAAAGGAAACGTGTAGAAATGTAGAGAACTGAACATAAGATTCCCATCCCTAACTCTCCATACACACCTGTGGATGAATAGATGATAGATACACGATGATAGATAGATAGATAGATAGATAGATAGATAGATAGATAGATAGATAGATGATAGATAGATAGATGATAGATAGATAGATAGATAGATAGATAGATAGATAGATAGATAGATATAGATATAGATGATAGATAGATAGATAGATAGATAGATAGATAGATAGATGATAGATAGATGATAGATAGATAGATATAGATAGATGATAGAAGATAGATGATAGATAGATGATGATATAGATAGATAGATGATAGATAGATAGATAGATAGATAGATAGATAGATAGATGATAGATAGATGATAGATAGATAGATAGATAGATAGATAGATAGATAGATAGATAGATGATAGATAGATAGATGATAGATAGATAGATCGATAGATCGATAGATAGATAGATAGATAGATAGATAGATAGATAGATAGATGATAGATAGATAGATGATAGATAGATAGATAGAGATAGATAGATAGATAGATAGATAGATAGATAGATAGAGATAGATGATAGAAGATAGATGATAGATAGATGATGATATAGATAGATAGATGATAGATAGATAGATAGATAGATAGATAGATAGATAGATAGATAGATAGATAGATAGATGATAGATGATAGATGATAGATAGATAGATAGATGATAGATAGATAGATAGATAGATAGATAGATAGATAGATAGATGATATAGATAGATGATAGATAGATGATAGGTGACTGATCTTCACTGGAAGATTTAATCAAAAGTGGGTGAATTGGGGAAACTTGAAGTTGACGGCAAGCCAGTCCTTGCTGATGGAGGTGGTCATCGCTTGATGGTGCAGGTTTCACTGTAACAAAGAAATGTGTTAGGTACGGATGCACAGGTCTTGAACTCCAATTTGTTCGTGCTCTGGAAAAAAGGTCATAGATTTCAGGACGTGTGTTTCTATGGTTTCCTGCTTTTCATAACTTGGATGTGCTATGTGTTAAATTAGTGAGATCTAGGGGCATTTTCGGGACACAGGTGGCGCTGTGGGTTAAAGCCTCAGTGCCTAGGACTTGCCGATCGAAAGGTCGGCGGTTCGAAGCCCTGCGGCGGGGTGCGCTCCCGCTGCTCGGTCCCAGCGCCTGCCAACCTAGCAGTTCGAAAGCACCTCCGGGTGCAAGTAGATAAATAGGGACCGCTTACCAGCGGGAAGGTAAACGGCGTTTCCGTGTGCGGCTCTGGCTCGCCAGATGCAGCTTTGTCACGCTGGCCACGTGACCCAGAAGTGTCTCCGGACAGCGCTGGCCCCTGGCCTCTTAAGTGAGATGGGCGCACAACCCCAGAGTCTGTCAAGACTGGCCCGTACGGGCAGGGGTACCTTTACCTTTACCTTTAGGGGCATTTTCAAGGACGCGGGTGGTGCTGTGGGTTAAACACAGAGCCTAGGACTTGCCGATCAGAAGGTTGGCAGTTCGAATCCCTGTGACGGCGTGATCTCCCGTTGCTCGGTCCCTGCTCCTGCCAACCTAGCAGTTCAAAAGCACATCAAAGTGCAAGTAGATAAATAGGCACCGCTTCGATGGGAAGGTAAACAGCATTTCTGTGCGCTGCTCTGGTTCACCAGAAGCGGCTTAGTCATGCTGGCCACATGACCTGTAAGCTGTACGCCGGCTCCCTCGGCCAGTAAAGCGAGACGAGTGCCGCAACCCCAGAGTCGTTCGCAACAGGACCTAACGGTCAGGGGTCCCTTTACTCCCAAAGCAGTCATAGTTCAAGGCTGCAACATCATGCCCTTTATTGCCTAGTCCTGGTATAGACCCACGACCTCCTTTCCCACAGAAGAAACAACAACAATATTAGAAGTAGACAGTTTAATACAAATACACATACTGCCCCACCAGACTTCCTTTCTACACAGTGTATTGGGACAAATCTTCCATACTGAGGTAGTTAAAGTTATCATATAGCTCCTTATTATAGTGCTACAGAGCAGAGGGTTGTCAGGAAAAATTTCGTCTGATTGATTATCCTTGCTCATTGCCAGTGAGACAGGCTTGTTGAATAGGGTCTGGGGAAAAGAGATATACTGCTTAGGCTTCATAATTACTAGACCAAAGATTTTCTCTCTCCCTCCTCCACCCACCCCCTGGAGTCACAGGCATTTTCAAAGTGGCTGGAGCAATATACCTCTCCAGCCATTGGAAGAGAAAAAATATATGTTGTTAATGTAATGATCCCTTGGATAACAGCGCAAGGACATTTAGGTGAAATGTTGGTACATTCTGTTCTATCACATAGTCACCTTTAATCTCTGTTTAAGACTTCAGATGTTTTCCAGCCCTAGATAGTATCTGGCAACAGATGCGATGGAGGAGATAGGAGGAAAGCAAGTCTAGGATGATCTGCAAGTTAAATTGATGGGCAGCCGAAAGACAATGTTCTTTTCATTTCTTGTGTTTTGCTTGGGCACGTATTCACATTTAAACACTGGATCCGCAGAGCTGTTGTGCTGAAGCTGTAGTTAATCCAAAAGACTTTTCCTTTGGACCGCTTGGAGTGTGCTTATTCCAAGTGTTTCTATATAAAGTTGTGTTCCTGGTCATAGGAAGAGAACACGTCTCCCTCAGTTTTTGGCTCGCTTCTTTCGTTAAAAGCGGAGGATACCGTCATGAAAATGAAATGAAACCAACCCAATTTTTAGATGGATATAGTCGGGGGGGGGGGGGGGAGAATGATAGAATCAAACAATTCTGCCGAAACTTGAACTGCTCTTAATAGGTTAGTTGGTAAAATATATATATAAATAAATAAATAATAGGTTAGTTAGTTGGTGTGATTGCTGGATAGTGTTATGTGTGGTGTTGCAATGTGCTGCTCTAACAATTCCCGTTGAAATCAATGTGATTTGTAAAGATGAGCAAAGCTACGTAAATACTTAGACTCATGAAATTATGAGAGTGTAAAGAACCACTTTTAAAAGCTATTAAAGTTACACACTTCCACCCCACCCGCACTCATAAATTTCCTAGAAAATAACCTAATGTGTTTCATTTATTTATTTTATTTATTCGTTTATTATGCTTGTATCCTCCCTCAACTCCAAGGAGCTCCAAGTGGCGTTGATGGTTTTCCTTTCCTATTAAGATTGGTTAAGCTAAGAGAGAGTGACTGGCTCATGGTCACTGAGTAAGCTTCATGTGCCAGTGGCAGCTTGAACCTAGGTCTTCCCAATTCTAGTCTAGCACTAGAATCGTTAAGCCATATGTCTTATATTTTCTACCTGGTTAGGTATACAAGACAGGACACATAGTCATAACACAGATCTCGGCGCTATAAAACCGCCAGCAGTTAACGCAGATTATCAACCAAAAAAGCAAATTTAAAAATATTAAATATTAAAAAACTATTTAAATGTTATATACCAAAAACTTTTCCAAGAACACTAGCCCACCAGAGCTCTGGGCCTTGTTCTGTGTGCCTACGGAACAAAAAAATACTAGATGAATTTATATTCCTGTTCTGCAGATGAATTTCTGTTCTGGGAGTATTTTAATAAATAGTTCCGACTATTTTAATAAATAGTCCTGGGGAATCAAATGGAGTGGCTTAGTATTTAGGATGCATTCATTGCCTACGTTATATGTATTAAACTCAAATGTCAATTGCATATTATGATTTCTGAGGGAAATCAGGACCCATCTACCTTACAATTTCATATGGTGCTTGTTACTACGGTTATTAAATACTTATTTCTAAGGTTATATTGTACTAGTTCCTTTATGCAGAAACAGCCCTTAACTGCTTCAATAGCTTTCAACAGCCGGTATTGTGAGAATAATTCCACCCCCTCCCAGCGCCATATTTCCTCACCCACCTCCTCTTAATTCTTTTAAGTTAATATATAGATGGCATTTAAAACTTGTAAGACTCAGTTATATAGATAAAGTATCCTCTTCGGCATGCTGGATAGGGTGCAAGGTAATTGCCACAACTTTTCATATGTGATGGACATGTGAATTAGTGCCACCATTTTGGGAAAGGGTCTTTACAGAAATAATCAAAATCAGGAACCAAGATGTAATCTATGCCTAGGTTTATTAACAATCTTCAAAGATTCCCAAATTATTAGATAAGGAACTTGTCGTTTTTCTTTTGGTAGCTACACAATTACCTTTAGAAAGGATTTGATCGCCTATATATCACAAGATGGAAACAGAACGTATGGACAATTGCTTTATCTGAGAAACTAACTAAGAGATTTCATGCCTTGAATGACATATCCGATACAGATGATTTTGTTGAAATATGGCACCCCTTTATAAAATACTCCTGATGTCTGGCACCAACCAACCTACACATATAGATTTATGGGACAAGTTGACACATTTGTCTTCTGGGTTTTTGGGGGGGGGAAGGTGGGAAGGGGCTAAATCAATTGTATAGTTAATGCTTATCTTTTTCTTGAAAATTAATACACTATTTATAAAATAAAAAAATTGAAGAAAAGGAATAAATAGATCGGCTTTATTTTAAATGTGACCTAAAATTATTGAAATGTGCCAGATCTAGCAAGGTTTGGTATCTGGGCGTAGGGTTCTGGTATGAATTACAAACTCTTGCCTTTTTAATTCACAGAAACAGCAACAAAATACTGTGACAAGACTGGGACCTGGTTCCGGCATCCTGAAAGTAATCGTACCTGGTCCAACTACACACGGTGCAATTCCTTCACAAATGAAAAGCGTAAGGTAGGCTTCTAAAGTTTGATGCAACGGCTGCCACTATCCAAATTTGACTCCTACACATTTGCTGCCTACGATTTAGGATGCAATATAAAATAGTGCTAGCCCCTTCCCTATGTTTCAAGTGACATAGGCCTCAGAGACACATTCTGCGCACTATTGTTTAAAATTAAAGCTGGTACTTAATTGTGGATGCTAAGGGCAAATCCCTGTAGTATCTAGACAAAGAGAGTCTTGAGCAAGCAAACTCTGTTTTTCTCAGCTTTGGAATATGCCGGGTGTGCGGAGGGGGGTTGTTTTGTAATGTAGCCCATTTCTCAACTTTCCATCCATATGATAAGAGATGATAAATTTACACACCTAGATTTGATCACAACAATCTCTTGTCACATTGGCACTGATGCTGCACATATTCCTGCAAATTAAAACAATGTTGTTTACCAAAGGAACATGGTCATACAGGTCCGTGCTGCCATTTTGCAACTGAAGATCAAATTGCTTATCTGGTTTATTTCAGCTGTTGAGTAGACCAGTTGAGTAGACCCATAACAGGGGCCCACTGTGCCTCTTGCCATTGGCAGCTGCCTGGATCATCTGCTGATTAATCCAACCCTTCTGATAACATCATTGTAGTTATTATAAGGTATGAAAAAGCTGGCAATGGCAGTAGATAGAGCAGAATTTTGCCAAAGGGCTACGAGCTTCCACCACTGAGCACCACTTCATGTGGGAAGAAGCACCAAGGCGATCAGCATGTGCTAGACAAGTCTACCTGCTCAGTAGCCATGTATCTACATAGCACTGCGTGTTGGGGTAGCAGCTCCAGGATCTCTGCCACCACCTAGTGCCAGCCTCCAGAATAGCACTCGGCAGTTGAAGCTTGTTGCCTATCACTGGATAGGGAATAATCCTTCCCACGCTCCCCTTTTTTCCCATTTTGTAAACTTGTAGGCTGCTGTTGGTTAGAGGACTTTTCCATTTTGTTTGTGACATTTAGACCCAGCTGTGGCCTAATACTCAGCACATAATTCTGTGAAAAAGTCTAATTAGATTGATAAATATGGCTTTTAATATTCTAATGAAATCTGTATCCCTTTGTAAGAAGAAGTAATGATATTCTATTCTCGGTGAGAACTCTGGCAATCATTTATCCTAAATGCAGAGACAAATAAAATAGAAATGATGTGCAGTAGAGCATCAAAGTAGTCCAGGCATCTGAAACCAACTGCAATTTATTTGGGGGGGGGGAGAGAGAGAGAAAGAAAGAAAGAGAGTGATCCCTTTGTAGAAAAATGATTTCTGTTTCCTCTGTGGTTTTTAATTATTTTGTTTCAATGAGAGTGGCTGAAACAAATTCTTCCAGCTTCAACGTGGTTATATGAAGAATGACTAGAGTCCTAGTTGCTATCAGGCATCTCCCCCCCCCCCTGCACTGCCCCCAAAGTACCTTGAGTGAAGCAGGAAGCATTTTCCTCCGTTCACTTGGCTTTGGAAGGATGATGAGCCAAATCATCCTTCAAAAGCGTACCGTGCTTATAGCTATATCAGTACCATACTATAGGGGTCTATTTTAGTAATATAAAGTTTGTACGTTTTGATCCATTTCCTTCCAAAATGTTATAGAATTCTATAACAATTCATGGGATAAGGCTCAGAAATGAATATGAAGGGACGTGTTCTTCCTGACCCATGACTACATATGGTCTTATAGCTCTTTAACTAAATCTATGTACATTTAAATCTTCAACACATGGAGGAACGTCAACTTTAGCATTTTTCAAATGAGAATATACATGTCTAATATCTATGTCTCAAAAGGATGTCTAAGCAAACAAAAATATTGCCATTTGTTGCTTCTCTTTAAATTTCAGATGGTATTCATCCTTTACTATATGACTATAGTAGGACACGCTTTGTCTATAACCTCCCTGTTGATTTCCTTGGGAATCTTCTTCCATTTCAAGTGAGTATTCTTTTCTTTCTTTTCTTCAATGACTTCTTTTCTTCAGCGACAGCAACCAGTCACCCTCAGTTCCATGCAATGCAACAATTCGCTCATCAGCCTACAGTGACTAGAAATAACCTTATTCAAATTCCATTTTGTTCCATCTCATTGAAGGTACAGCACCATGCCTACCTGAAATTATGCAAAAAAATTCAAAACAGACAAATTCTGATGTGCTATTCTGTGTAACTGAGGATTGCATACTGCTTTCCCTACCAAAGTAGATCTACAGCGCCACCCTGTGCATGTTTACTTGGAAGTAAATCCCACTGTACTCTGTAGGACTTCCTTCCAGGTTACATACGTCTAGCTCAAATAAATTAGCTCAAAAAGCGCCACCCTGTGCATGTTTACTTGGAAGTAAATCCCACTGTACTCTGTAGGACTTCCTTCCAGGTTACATACACCTAGCTCAAATAAATTATCTTACCTGTTGTAAACTGCACATGCAGAATGGAGACACAATGAACCTAGAACTTGCACTCTCCCCTTCTCCCCACACCTCCTTCTCTTGCAAGTCTTGTAGGAGGACTTTGACAGTGTTTCTTTTCAGTTTCTCTGAATCTCAGCTTGCCATGCTGCCTAGATGAGGAATCGTGTTTTATTCCTAACAATGATTAGTTTCAAAATAATCCATTCTGAAATAATTTGTTATGAAGCTTACTGGTTTGGAATGAATTGCGATTCCTTGTTCCAAAAGACACAACAAGCCAAGATTCAAGGAAACTGAAATTAAACGCTGCCAAAATCCTCCTCCCAGCTGCAAAAGAGGAAGAGAGGGGAGAGTACATGAGCCCAAGTCTCAGTTCTGTTTCACTAAACCATGGTTTTGTGTGACGTACCGATGCAACCGGCCATTCCATTCATGCACAACATGGAATGCTGTTATAGTGCTTCAGTTTATTATTCTTAAATAATTCTCTCCTGCTCCAAATGAGGGCTAAATAAAAATGTCTCCTCCAAATTCACTAGCCTATTTGCAGGTATCTAATTTGTGTGGAGCATTTCAGTGATTTGAGGAGGGAAAAATTCACTGCAGTGTTTAGGGGCTACTCACCCATGGTTGCAGGCATGGTGTTTTCTTAATGTTTTCTTAAACAACAACAACATTCTTTTAGTTTTACTGCCTCCACTAACAGCATACGGTCCTAAACATGGGGCTTATTTTGATCCTTGGGCTAAAAGGTGGTTCACTGCTTGTCTGCTGAGTTTGCTCCTCTGATGAAACTTGCTTCATAGTTTGTGAGAATAATAGTCTGGATATTTGTACGTTCCAGACTTGCCTCTGTCCCTCCACCTTCTGGTAAGCAACTGCAATTCACCTGCTCAGAAGCTAGTGTTACATTTCCTCCCACCTGGTGAGCCACTTCTGGCATATTCCTGTTCATGCTTTCTGCAGTCATTACAGAAACAGAAATGAATAGCCTGAGCATGAATAAGAAAGGACATGGGTATGTGCCCCAATAGTCTATTTACAGAAATAGGAAACAGAGGATAGAATTAAGTGGTCATAAAGGAAGGAAGTCAGCAGCTTCTATTTAGTGTACTGGATGATCTGCAATCAGGATGCCAAGTTGGGTGGACAGGGTGGGTACCCTAAATTATTTAGGCTAGCAACTTCCAATGCAGGTTGTAAAGAACTTCAGAAGGAACTCTTCACACTGGGATGAATGGGCAACAAAATAGCAGATGAAATTCAATGTAAGCAATTCTATCACTTTGTCCACATTCTAGTATACATGTAGGAGCTTTTTTTGGTTGTTCTACTATCCCAACTACTGATGGCCAGTTCAAACATACAATAGCACTGCTGTTCTCTGTGTCAATGAGTCTAGTGATTTAATGACACAATAATTTGTGATTAGTTCAAGTAAAATTTTGGCTGTAGAGTGTGGAAATCTTGAAAAATAGGTCACTTCCTTGATTATGTTGGCCACAATCAAGCAGGAAATAAGTCTCTCATTCTTGTGGAATCCAAGAAGGAATAAAAACCATGCAGAATATGAATACAAATCTCCCAGACATCCAGGGAAATTCCAGGTTAAAATTCCTTGCTTAGTTGATTACCCATTCCTACGGCATTATGTAATTTCCATCTAAGTGTTCTGAAGAACATCTCCTCATTTGCTGTTTGCAATTTGTATGTACACAAAAATGCCACTTAGTATCAGGGCACCTTTCTGCCTGTAGTGTACAGTTTGAGCCTATAGGGCTCAGACAGAAAGCAGGTTTGAGAGGTCCTTTTAAGTGTGATTTGGAAAGCATGCATCTTTAAGCAAAATGTTTGGCTCCCATGGGTTCATTGCCAGCCATGGGTTTCCAACTGCCTGTTGCCAGATTGCATTCTTCAGAAAAAAAACCTGCCAGCATGTGCTTGCTAAAAAGTGACATAAGAATCCAAACACTAATTTACAATTTGTGGTGCGTATTTTTCAGGAGCCTCAGCTGTCAAAGGATAACACTGCACAAGAATTTGTTTCTTTCTTACGTTCTTAACTCTGTGTTTACACTCGCCCACCTCATTGCAGTAGTGTCTGATCGAAACCTGGTAAAAAAGGACCCGGTAAGTATTCTTTCCTTTACATTGCTAGGTGGTGAATCTGTTACAAACAGGAGGGTTTTGAACTCTTGGCTCTGAAAGCTAAGAGGACAAATGTCTTGCCATCACAGAATCTTCCTTTAAAGTAAGATCCTGGATTATTGTTCAGGGGGAAATTTCATGTTGCAAAGAACATTGGGCTGATCCACAAAACTGCCTTGTATCAAATTTATCCGATTCCATAACTCCTCACAGACCCCTAATGTCCCTGTAGCACCCCTTATGGAGTACATTTTCCGTAGGATGTGCCCCATGTTGTTGATTGGTGGTGAAATGTACAGGACATGGGTGAGAGACTGATTGCTGTGGTGTTGGCCCATATTCTTATTTGTCTTGCAAAAAGAGCCACATAAGGTTATGGTCATCTGCAGGAATTTTAGTGGTTCAGAAAAGAGAAAGAACACCTTCAATACAACCCGATCCAATGCCTATCTGCTTCCACTTAAGTCCCACTCAGTTCAACGCAGCTTACTCCTAGGTAACTGTGCGTAGGACTGCAGCCTTAGGCTACAATCCTCTGTCCATTGGACTTCTGAGTAGATATGTGGTACCACTATCTATGCCACATATGTCTGCTATTATGGCAATTTGCTACTTAATGCTCTATGCAGACAGTTCCCTTTGCTGCTTGACACATTCCCTTATAGGATAAAGCTGTTAGGTGTCTCATTTTTCCTAAGCCTTTAGTTTAAGCCAACAAATGTTTGTACATCTTTGTTAATGCACGGGGCCAGTGATTCATATTAAGTTCACTAGAGGTCCATTTGTATCTCTGCATGTATTAAGCTACAGAAAATGTTTTATGTTTTTGGAGACATTTTCCTCCATTGAGAATTCTCTAAAAGTATCTTGCATTTGTTCCCACTGCCATGTTTCCATTTTTATGCAAATAGTTGGATCAAAGTACTTTTGATATCAGAAGATAAATATGCCAGGTAAAATTGAAGATATGCAAGGTGAAATGTGGTTTCATTGTGAGAACCTTTTGTAAATTGCTTGAGGAGCCTCTTGGGGCTGCAAAGTGGGGTGTAAATATTCTAAATAAAGAGACTAATGTCAGGCTTCTGGCAGTAAATGGCACTTTAGGAAGGCAATTATTTCTGGATATATGTAAAAAAAATAATCTAAAAGACCTTCTCCAGATGACCTATTTATTAGCAATCATCCTGATTTACTTGCATAGAGTTTACACAGCAGTTAGATTGCTTCCAGTATTTATTGAGCATTCACCTTCATTTACTTTTGGGGTGTTTATACATCTTCCTATCAGTCCCTGGCATCTCCAGTTAAAAAGATCAGGTAGTGCGGTGAGGTGGATCACTTTGCCCTGAGAGCCAGCCAGTGGGCCAGATCTTTAACTCTCCCACCCACTTGTGAGTGAAGTTTGACAGGTTGGTGAGACCACCCTCCTGCCAATTAGCTGATGCCATTATGTCATGGTTGTTGAGGCTTGCAAAGTGCTGTACAAGGGACCTGGCACAGGGCTTTGGAGCTGCCACCAATCAGCACCTCATATCATCATACAGGGACCCCAAGGTCTCCTGCAACCTCCTGAAGTTCAGCAGTCTCTACTAAAGCATCCATGACAGGTGGTCACCCAACCTCTGCTTAAAAACTGTCAAGGAAGGAAAGTCCACCACCTCTTTTGGGAGTCAATTCCATTGTCAAACAGCTCTTACTGTCAGAAAGTTCTTGATGTTTAGTCAGAATCTGCTTTCTTATAACTTGAATCCATTGGTTTGGGTTCTACCCTCTGGAGCAGGAGAAAACAAGCTTGCTCCATCCTCCATGTGACAGCCCTTTAGATATTTGAAGATGGCTATCGTATCTCATCCCAGTCTCCCCTTTACTAGGCTAAACATACCCAATTCCCTCAAACATTCCTCATAAGGCTGGGTTTCCAGACCCTTTATGATCCCACATTTGATACCACGTAGGGCAGATGGAGGCCTAGCAGGCCTCATGAGACCCACATGCTAGAGGTTCTCCACCACTGCCCTAGAGAGCAACTGCAATCAGAGTAGACAATACAGGGCTAGATGGAGTAATAGTCTGACTAGATATATCATGTAGCTTCCTGGGTTTCTAAGACATAGCTTTGTTCTTTTTCCATATTTTATTTATTTGATTTTCTGATAGCATTCCACATCAACAAAGCATCAACAAAAATGATACAACAAAGAGAAATCTTTCCTTTCAAAGATTTTAAATAATCGACAAAAAAATCAGAAAACATTCATTGACTTCTCCTCTTCTTCTATGGTTCCCTTTAGCCCCTCTTTTCATCATGTTTTGTTAGTTCACCTTGTCTATTGTGACCACTTTTATATACTTTATTGATGTCTTACTCTGCTGAAAAAGTTACCATCCTGCTAGGTAAATTGTTTGCTTATAGTTCTTTTCCATATATTCTGTAAATAGTATCCAGTCTTCTTTATATCTTAGATCGTTTTGATTTCTTATTCTAGTGGTCATCCCTGCTAACTCTGCACATTCTAACAGTTTAATATGCCAGTCTTCTTTTCTTGGCACTTTATCTGTTTTCCATTTTGGTGCTAATAATACACAGCCGGCCGTTGTAGCATATAGAAACAAATTGCTTTCTCTTTTGGAAACTTCTGTAGTTTTTAGCCCTAACAGTAGTGCTACTGGGTTTTTAACAAAAGATTTTTAAAACATATTTTAAGTTCAGTATAAATCATTTCCCAATAATTTTTAATTATGCTACATGACCACCACATGTCGTAGAAGCTTCCTTCTGTTGTTTTACACTTCTAACAGTTACCTTTTATTGATTTTGACATTTTTGCTAATCTGTTGGGTATCAGATACCACCTATGCTGCACCTTCATAAACTTTTCTCTTAACGTATAACATGCCGTAAATCTTATATTTACTTTCCACAGTTGTTCCCATAGTATAAAATCTATATTGTGTCCAACGTCCCTAGCCCAACTTATCATCGTAGATTTTACTGTTTCCTCCATAGTTTCCCACTCAAGTAATAAATTATACATTTTTGACAATATTTAGGCATTGGATCGTAATATCCTCAAACTGTGAGGTCTTTCCAGCAAAAACTGTATATTTTGTCTAATTTAAATTTTGCCCTTAACTGGTAATAACTTAACCAATCTGTCATTTGGGCTTTTATCTCATATTCTTTCAGTTTGTATTCCTCCCCAATGAGATTTAGAAGATCTCTATATGTACTCTAGTTTGTTTCTGTGTTAATGTTTTTCTTTCTAATAGGTTTTTTATATTTTTCCCAAACTGTATAGAGGTTTTTTCTGATTATATGGTTTGAGAAGCTCATATATATAATTGCCTTTCCATACCATAGGCATGCATGCCATCCAAATAAAATGTAATCATCAATTTAAAATTTGAGACATAGCTTTGTTAATCCACAAAGAAGAGCCTAAAGCTCAGAGCTTGTTATAAATTTCAGGCAAATATGATGGACTGCATCATTTCTCTGTTCCCACCCCTGCCAAAGAAGAGCAGTAATGCATTGGTCAATTGATATACATTACCTTGAGTGAGCGTTGGACAGTCTTTCAGCCCAACCTACCTCACAGGGTTGTTGTGAGGATAAAATGGGTATCGGGAGAACCATACAAACCACTTTGAACTCCTTAGAGGAAAGAAATGGAAATGTAAGAAATTAAATAAAACAACGATAGGAATGGCAGGTAGACATTGATAACAATTATTACAATTAGTATAAACAAAAAAAAATACAATTAGTATGTCACTGTAGCTCAATTCTAATGGAGTTTTTTGTACAAAGAGGTGAGAATGAGAGGACAGAGAGAAAGCACTGCAGTTTGTTCTGTTAAATTGCAAAGAGAAATTCCTGTGTAATTTATGGAACAAAAGACAAAATTGATTTTTCTGTATTACCTGAGGGTGCAGCTGAAATGAGTACACAGACGAGAAAGGAAAAGGATAGTGCTGTAAAGACAGAAATATGTACTTCCGTTTTTGTTTGTTTTTACTAGGTAAATGTTCACTTTTTCCCAATTGAAATTCAGCAGGAAACATTTGTTACACTGCCTCACAATGCCTTTGAGAACAGTTTTTTTTTAAAAAACCCTTTTCTCGTAGCAAGGCTGAATCCTAGGCCCATGAAAATAAACTAGAGATCTCAGTCTGAACTGCGTTTTTACTTCAGTGATTTAAAAACACTGTGGTGTTCTCCCTCCCCACCACCAACCCAACACTGGATGTAGCTGAAGCCAAACATCTTGCAAGGAGCTTGTTGCAATTTCTAAAGGGCAGCCAGGGCCACCTCAAATACCTGAATAATTCAGGTGTGAATTTCTGACATAGTGCTGACCTGCAGTCTATTGGCAGAAACCTTCAGCAGACAGGGCTGAGATGTGACCTTACTCTATCTTGAGAAATAGACAGGCATCTATAATAGATCACGGTGCACCTAGATTTTCCTCAGAGAAAGATAAAAAGAAGTTAAAGGTAATTGAAATTGATAGCATTTGTTGAAGGTTTTCAGACCAAGCTAGCCACAGCTAAGTCCTACCATGACCATTTGTTCCACTGAACAAATATGTACCAGTTTGGATATCCTGATCAGTGGAAGAGGTCTTGTTGGTAGTGCCACAGCCGTCAGGGATCTGTGGGGAGTGTCGCAGCCCTCATCTGCAGGGGAGGCAGTAAAAGAGCTTTCTCTGTGGCAGCCCCAAAGCAGTAAACTCCTTCCCCCATCGAGGTGCATGTGGCTATCTCTGTCCAGATAAGGGTGCAACTGGACCACCAGCCAAAGTTGATGGAAAGCACTCAGTAACCTGAGCCAAGCAACAGCAGAGGATCCAGGAATGCCCTCAAATTTCATACTCACTCCTTTAAGGGAAGTGGGTAACCCCATCTATCCGGTGTAGGGAACCACCCACTAACAGGGCCTGAGTCTTATCTGGATTGAGCTTCAGTTTGTTGACTCTTGTCTAGTTCATTACCAAAACAAGACAAGGGTCCAACACATCCACTGCCTCATCTGTAGATGAAAAGGAGAAGTAGAGCTGTGTGTCACCAGCATATTGCTGACCACATATTCCAAAACTCTGGATAAACCCACTCACTGGCTTCATGTAGATGTTAAACAGCATAGGGGGTAAAATAGAACCCAGAGGAACCACACATTGAAGTTTCCACCACAAAACAGGGCCACCTGCCCCCAACTCAGACAGTCACTCCAGACGGGCCCATAGCCAATGGTATTGAAAGCCACTGAGAGGTTGAGGAGTATTAACAGGGACACATTCCCCCCGCCCCAGCTCTCTCCCAACTGAGGTTGTCGTACTGGGTGATCACAGCAGTTTCTGTGCCAAAAGTGGACCTAAACTCCAATTGAAATGCATCTAGAAAACCAGTTTCCTCTTAGAGCGCCTGGAGCCATGCATCTCTTTTAAGCGACTAGGTGTGGAGAGCTTTAAGACAGTACCTGCTCTCCTGCTCTCAAAAAAAGGGGCTTTGAAGTTTGCCTGACTTCATTAATGCTTGTTAATTTGGCTAGGATTACAATGTAAAATGCACTGTGCCTAGAATACTACGGTTCCTTCGATTCTAACCTCTAGGTAGTCTGACACTTAATTTTTAAAGCAAGCGTAATTAAACACCTCATGCAGGAGGCTAGTCTTGACTTAATTGACTTTTGACACTTAATTACATGCATGAATCTAACTATCACAGGCACTAGCATGATCTGAAAGTTAGACGGTCTTTCACCCCCAAATTCATAACACATTTTTAGTTGTCCACCTTGCAAATGGTGTTTTTAGTTCCTTTATTAAAATAGTTGAATGGTTTGTTGACTATTCTTTTCTTATGGGATCTTAGTTTATGTAACCTGCCCAGCAGCCTTAGGGTGAAGAAGAAAATAAAGTTAGTCCTGACTAGTTTAAGGAACGTTGTTTTCCATTGGACACAACTCACGTTGCCTGGATCAGAGCCTTTTTCTTACTATTATTTTTCCATATACCTTCTGCTCACATTCATTTGTTTGATGAGCTTCATACAGATATATTTTCATCCTGCTCTTCAAAGTCCCCAAGTCAGAAAAGATCTCCAGCCATGCTGTTCTCAGCAAAAGCATTCTCTTGTCTCTGTGGCACGTCAGATAAGCTGAGCAAACCCTTATCACTCTCCCACTGCTTCTGAGAGCTATTTTGATCTGTCCCCATTTGCAGTAAAGTGACTCCAGCTGAGAATTTAGGTTCAGCCAGAGAGCGGGAATTGGGGGGGGGGGATTCCCACAAGACTTTCTGCTAATTATACATACCCTTCTCTGTTGTCACATCCTCTCTACAAAGGGAATTGCATTAATTAACTGCTCTTATCGCTCTTAACTGGAGGGAAGTTTTTCAACTTCTTTATCTTATCTGACACGCCATCCTTTTTATTTTGTAATTCTGAGTTTTCCATCCTTGTTGTAATATTTCTGCTAAATATAAAAAACGTTGCCCCTCGCATATTTTTTTTTAATTACATAAAATATACCAGATCACTTTAGGCTTCTATCACATTAAAAAAATATATCTTCTAAAACGTTTGTCACCTTGGCAGTTCTATTCTGAGTCCTTGGCATGGGTGGGTAACCCTGTAGCCTTCCAAATGTTGTTGGGTGCTAGTCCTAGCCGCCATGGCCAGTGGTCAGGGATGATGGGAGTTGTAGTCCTGTAGCAAATAAAAGGCCATAGGTTTTCCACCCCTGTTTTACTGCAATGCTGTGCAAATGAGACTTTACTAGGTTTTTTAGAACATTGCTAATAACATTACCCCAGGCTTCTCTGGTTCCATTTCCAGCTCCTTTTGATATTACTTGCAGATTTAATACACACTACACCCTAGCTAAGAATAACTTGAGCTGTACTAGAACCAACCTAAAACTGTCTAGAAGACTGTTGAAATAGATCAATGAGAAAAAGCGAATTGAAATCTATTTGCCCTTTATTTCAGTGCAAGGGTTAAGCATATATTAGGGTTGTTTTGGGTTACAGTTTGCAAAGAAAAGCAACTAAAAAGTGTGATATAATGGACAATGATGATAATAATAATAATAATCAATTCTCTTGAGTAGCATTAGAAAGGAAATGTTAAACAATCCCTCAGAGTGAAATTAGAAAAAGTGTAATATTTTTATATTCTTTTGAAAAGTGCCACACTGAGTCTTTTAGCACGACAGGCCATTATTTGAATCCATATAGAGGATATATATATATATTTGAAGCCGGGTTGGTAATGAGGCCTGACTCAGCAGGAATTTGCTGTTCCCCAATTACAATTACTTTTGATCTGTTTTAGTGAATCCTTTGCAAGGCAAAGTTTAAAAGATAGTCCCTTTTATATCCCAGTTAGCATTCGTTAGCCTTCACACAATCCACTTGTATTTGAATGCAAAGATTTAGTGTTCACATAGAAGTTAAAGTATAGAAAATTGCTATAAGATTTCTGCCAGCGAATAGCTGGTCGCAACCCTCACCTCTTGTGAATGACATCTGCCTGGCCATATAGGAATCCAGGGGATGGGGTCTTAACTTCTCTGCTGGGCAAAGAATCAGACTGACAAAACTGCAAACAGTTATTAGATTTTCTACTCCTACTTTCCCCTCATTCCTCTTCGCTTTGTTTCCTCTTCCTCTTGGTTCAATCTTCATACTGCCATATCTTGTGGTAGTGAGGAGCTCTTAGATTCATTGCTCCAGCTTAGGTTGGCACCCGGCTATGCCCCTACTTGGGTGTGGATAACAAGTCTTCGGTGGTCTTGTGTTCCAGGAAACCCACAAATTGCTACAATGCATTTTACATGGAACTGCCTTTAGAACGGTTCAGAAACTGCAGCTGTGGCAGAATACTGTGGTCAGAAGGCTAAGAGGGATGAGACAGTCTGAGCGTCCACCTGCATTGGTTTCTGATCATTTTCTTGGCCCAATTCAAAGTGCTGGTTTTAACTGATAGGCCTTACATGGCTCAAGACCCCAATACCTCTCTTCCTGTATGAGCCTGTATGGTTCTAATGTCATCTTCAGAGGCCTTCCTCCAAGTTCACCCACAGGTAGAAGTAGTCTGATCAGTTTTAGTGGTGATTGTGTTGACGGTGCTTGGAGTGGGGAGTGGTTCTGATGCTTGTGATAATTATTTTTAGAGGTTAGGCTGAGTCTCTCTTTCACACACACATACACACATTTAACTGTTTGTTACTGGGCTGTATTAGGTGTTTTTTGTGTAACTAATGAATGAATGAATGAATGAATAATAGCAGCATCAATTTATAAAATTTTATCCCATTCAGGGTGGCACACATGACGTTATCCCATTCTAACCTCACAATAACTCTGTGGGGTAAACTGGAGAAAGCGACTTACCATTAAGTTACCGCTGGGAGTCTACCTACTACAACACAGTGGTGAAAGTCAAAGGTCAAATTACACATTACATGTCCTGCCTTATAGATTTCCTCTCCTTTTTAAATGAAAAGCAGCTAGTGGAGATTGCAGTCAGGAGCACAGGATGGGTGTCTGAAAAGAACATTACTTACTTTTGCCAGCCAACTCTTCCCCCACCCTCAGAATCACCCAAGCTGTTTCCTTCCACTACTACCCTCCAAGAAGAAAGACACAGAACCCCATATCTTTACTTGAGGAGGGTTATTGTGAGAAAATAAGAAGAACTTGCTGGATCAGGCCAATGGCCCATGTAGTCCAGCATCCTTTTTCTAACAGTGGCCAACCACAAGCAGAACCTGAGCACAAGACCATTGGTCCTTTCAGTGGCTTCCAGCAGCTGGTGTTCAGAAGCATTATAGTCTCCAACCATGGAGGCAGAACATAGTTGTAATGGCTAGTAACCATGGTAGTAGAGAAGACAATAGCCAGCAGAAAACTGATTGAGTAACCCACCCCACCAGGGATCTGCCCTCCTTCTGCTATAGGAATCTCTCTTATTTCCTCCATATTACCAGCAGCTCTGCATGGCGATAAGATCTTTGCTGTTCATCTGCTGTCACTAAATGAGTCACAGAATTTAGGAAACAATCTGGCAGGCAGAAACCTAGAAGCTTAAGTGGATTTCAGGAATCTGTAAATCTACATTTAAGCTCTGTCAGTAAGCACAATATGTGATCAGTGTTTTAAAGATCAGCACGCTTAATAAGGCAAGGGCAGACTGACCTGGCTTCTATAGTGTTTGCCATTGTGTTTCTTCTGGCATCTTGATGGAGAAGGTATTTTCTTCCAATTTATCATCATTAGTCTCTCCATTTGCATTGGACTTAATTTCCCTCTTCCATTAGGCTTGTATGCTAAGGGAACATCGTTCAAAGTAGCCTTCTGGAATCTTATCCAGTTTTGAACATTCACCCAAAAAATATAGCGATTACCATTAATGTTTTGTGGAGACTGAGTCTCTTGGGGGGGAGTGTTGTTTGGAGTGTAGTAACTGTTAAAATAGATTTTGACACTGATCCACCATTTCTGTACTGTGTTGACATACTAAACTCTCCTTTTCATCAGCCTTGGGTGCTGATAACTGCTGGATATGATTTCTGCTTCTTGTCGTTAGAATAAGAAGTACTGGTCATCTATAGCAAGAGGATCCAGTTGATAATGTTAAAAACTAGTAGCCTCGTACAGTGCTGCTTGGGAATTCTAAGAATCCAAAAAATCAGCACATTTTTTAAATCAGTGGTTAAAGATCAAGCAGTTTTGAAAGGTTTAGCCAGCCCCCTTGATTCAAAATGGTGTCCATTTGTACCCAAACACAGAGGAAAACCTCTCTGATCTCAGGAATCGAATCATCACCTTTTATAGACAAATTATTTTGCCCTCTTCAGGCATTATAGAACCCTGACTACATAGAAGGCGCAGAACTTTTAAGTAGGGGTGAGAGGAATCTGTCCAAGACAGGGCTCTTGTGTTCTTACGATGTAGATTGCATAGGCATGTACTATTCTAATTCGGCCTGTAGCTTTTTGGATAATGTTGTGAATGGCTGTAAAGACCCGCGACACACTGGTCACATCCATACCATATATTTAAAGCATATGACTTGCCTCCAAGAATCCTGGGAACTGTAGTTTGTTGGTGCTGCTGGAAATTACAGCTCTGTGGTGGGTAAACTACAGATCCCAGGATTCTTTGGGGGAAGCCATGTGCTTTAAATGTATGGTGTGGATGCGACCACTGGGGGGGGGGGTTGGAGGTGTTTAACATGGATAAAAAGTAAATGAAATCATCACTCTTGGGAGGAGTCCTCAACTTACACTTTGCTAACTGAAATAGGTTTTAGTGAACAGCTCAAAATCTGAAAACAGGTAATGATGGGTATAATACGTTCTGACAGAAAACTGATTTAAAGCTGCACTGTTGAGCCTTGTGTTATTTTGGAAAAGGTCTGTTGCTTATTTATTAGAATCTATGGACACTTGGAATTTAAGCATGCTGTCCTAGAGCGCTGATCTAATAAGCAGAGGGAGCTTAGCGATCCAAACCCAACGCAAACTCATTTAAGACTGAATTATATTGTCTGCGGAAAATCTCCTGATGTCTTATGATCTGAAATCAAATGACAAATGTAATAAAATGATGAGCCATTTTCAATACTAACAGACAGCGGAGCAAATTTTTCAGCAGTTGTCCATCAACATAGCTCAGTTGCTAGAGCATGAGGCTCTTAATCTCAGGGATGTGTGTTTGAACCCCACATTGGGAAAAATATTCCTGCATTGCAGGGGGTTGGACTTAGATGACCCTCCTGGTCCCTTCCAACTCCACTTCTCTATGATTCTATGATTTACTAGAACTTTAGCACTGTTGAATTTTGAGACAGGGGCATGTGAATGTTGAGGGCTCTAACAGATGTCTCATGTAACAGCTCTTTGCAGCTTACCTGTGATTTCTAGCCTGGTCTACATACGCAGTAGAACGAAGTGAGATTTCTGGCATAGCAGAATAGTCTGACTGTGGGGGATTGCCTTTCTTTGTTTGTTATTGCTCTCCCATATAACAAGCTTCATCCAGTTAAGAACTAGCATGACAAGGGAAAAGGTTCTGTCCCAGCTTATTTCCTGCCGCATTAGTTTTCTGATTGTAGAGTGTCTTGTTAGAGTAATGGAGCATTCTTTTTTCCCCTTTTTAAAAAGTGATTCTCCGTCCATAAATTGAAATAAATACAGTCCATTCTACCACCTTAAAACTTTTCCACTGCATTTCCACCTCACTTTGCTGCATAGTGCAGACAAGTCCCAAAACCCATTGGAACACAGAAGTAACGTTTATAGACTTAAGTGGATTTGCAGGGAACCAGTGCATCTTGTCATGTTGTTTTTCGGCATACTAGATACATAAGTAGTGCTGGATTGGCTCTGTGCCAAGCAAAATTCATTCAGGATTCTGCTTTTCCTACACTTGATTCCTCTAAGTTTACCACTTAGACACTTCTTCACATCCCTAGAGCCGCATAATAACATTATACTGCACCCAGTGGTGGTGGTTGGAAGGCATCTAGGACAGGGCTGGCCCAAGACATTTTGGCACTTGTGGCGAGCCACAAAATGGTACCTCCCTTCCTGCTAGGGAAGAAGGGTAAGTGAAGATCTACATCAGTAACAAGGGAGGAATAAATAGCTACCTTGGGATTTGCTGCCCCTGTGGATCCTGCCACCCGAGGCTGCTGCCCCACCTTGCCTCACGGGTGGGCCACCCCTGATCTTGGAGCACCACTAAGCTATACTGCCTAGCCCACCATGAAGTCCTGGCTCTGCTCACATCACTCCCTTTTGCTGAATAGCAATGATGCAGCAGCTACTACATCTCACCCTAAATGCTTATACGCAATTCAACAACTCACAGGGTTTATGTAGGATGTACAGGGCGAGTCCTTTAAGAGAGACCCCATGGATACAGAGTACACATGTTCCACGGGGCCTCTTTTAAAAGACACACCCTGTATAATTGCAGCATATCTTCATTGCAACTTCCTTGTTCCTCTGGGCTGTTAGAAGAAGACATCTTCTGCTGAAATATAGGTGGGTGAATGAGTGAATGAGTGAATGAGTGAGTGAGTGAGTGAGTGAGTGAGTGAGTGAGTCATAGCAGCAGCAGGCTCTGACACTGAGAAGACTGGAAATGAGTTCCTTTAGCTATTGATCTTCCTCAAACTCGGCCCTCCAGATGTTTTTGGCCTACAACTCCGATGATCCCTAGCTAGCAGGACCAGTGGTCAGGGATGATGGGAACTGTAGTCTCAAAACATCTGGAGGGCTGAGGTTGAGGAAGCCTGATCTTGAGGGCTGCCTCTACAGGTACTTGGAAGCTTATTAGTACATAGTGGCTGACTGAGAGAGGCTAATTAATTAAAATGAAATTCCTTTTAAACCACTTCAGCATGAATGAAAAATTCCGTAAATATTTGCAAGTGAAGACTGATGTTTACCATGTCCTCAACACTATTTCTTTCAACGCAGTTCATCTTGATGTATTGCTAGGTCTGAACTCTTCATTCTAATATTTTCTAATATATTTTCAAATTGATGAGACGCGACTCTAAGCGCTAGCCAGATGCATCCCTCATGCCCTGTCTAATAGCTTTCCCAAAGCTATTACACATCAAGAGACTAAGCTTCTCAGAAAGCCATAAATAACTCAGAAGATGGATGCAGAATTTAAATCAGAAAACAAACTGCAATCGCTGCATGTGACCGAGAGAATGGAAATACAGAAGACATGTAGGAACATGGGGCAACATAATGAAATTAAGTGTCCTAAAAGCTCACAGTGTCTGGACACTGAACCGTATGACTGGAAAAGGCCGTCACATTGAGCTCTGATCAGCAATAAATACATCAGCCTCCAACAGATGACACCATGGAATCTAAACAACTCTGTATCACAAGCAGAGAGCATATCTTCCTAAAGGACATTCGGATTAAGTCCTTCTGAATGACATATAACAGTAAATTAAGCCACAAGCAAAGAACCCCAGGATTAGAAATAATTCAGATTTTAGGAAAATTTTCTTCTTTTTCCACCCATTTTTTTAAAACTGATTTGGCTCAGATTACAATGGAGCTGCAGGCCAGTCGGCAGAAATTTAATAGGATCTCCTTTAAGAGACACTTTAGGATAGTCATATGTGACCCAACTCTACAGAGACCCCCAGTCTGGTATAGTGGTTAAGGTGTTTGACTAGAAATCTAGTAGAGATCTGGGTTCAAATCCCCATTTGGCCTCACTGCATGACGTCTTAGTGTACCTCAGCCCAATCCACTTCACCGCGTTGTTCTGACGACCTGCTTCAGGAGAAGCAGGGGAAATGCTTTTGAATAAGCAGTACAACCCAACTCCACAGAGAAAGCCAGTGTTGTATAGTGGTTAAAATGTTGGATTGGGAATATAGAGATCTGGGTTCAAATTCAGTCTCACTGCATTACTAGTTTAGTCAGTCTGCCTCGGTGCAGCCCACCTCACTAGGTTGTTGTGAGGGCAACATCTATGCCACTCTGTGCCCATTGGAGGAACAATGAGATGAAATAGAAATAGCAGTAACTCCTTAGCTCTTTGGGATGCTCACATGCTGTACCTCTCAGACAAGCTGGACTCCTCCAGATAACTCCCTCTTTCTCTATTTCCACTGCTTCATTCAACTCTGCTCTCATGGCTGCATTCAATTATTGTTGCAAAAGGCTTTATCCATGCGGAAAAAGTAACACTGGGGCTTCAGTAGCTAGCTTTCTTTTGCAATCTTGTTTTATCAAGAGCAAAGGACAAGTTGACAAAGGCGTCAAAGTATATCAGAAGTGGCCTTTTGCAGTTCTTGAATTACTGAGGGCACCTGCTCTCAATACCTTTTGCAGTGGTCCTCTTAGCTACTGTTCTTAGAAAGCTATCAAGTGGCATGATTTTGGATAAAACCTGAGGAAGTCAAGGGCCCAGAGTCCCATAATTGAGAACCGACCTGTTGTTGATTGCTGAGTCTCAATGCCACTTTTTGGGTGAAAGTGCTCTATTTACTACATATGCAGTGTCCGGATGGATGTGTGTGTCTCTAAAAACATTATCTTTAAGAAAGAAAGATGCAGACATTTTGATAAGATCAGATGACCTGCATAGGGTACTTCATATGGTATATACACTTTACGTTGTTTCTTTTTGACCACTTGCCATATCCCAGCTGGCATCCATTTGGCCTGCCCCATGGTACTGTTTTCAGAACCAGAAGTTTCCTAGTAGCACTAGGTGATGTTGCTATATCCCCTGCCTTACATTGCAAAGAGAGATTAAGAGAGAGATGGGGCCTAAATCATTTGACAGGTGGTTCTCCGCATCTGTGTATGGTGGCCATGTGTCCTTTACAGAGGACAGTCCTATATGGAGGGCTGTCTAAGAACAGTCCTCTATTTGAAGATGACTTCTAGTTGAAGAACTGTCTGGTTTAAATATAAAGAAGAGAGAGCAGGGGCATTGAAATTGACAATCGATATCACCGTGGTGAACATTCTGAGACGGCACGTAGGTTACCTGGTCTTCCTCATTATGGTAACGTGCATTTGTGTTTAAATGATAGCCATTCTTTATAAACTTGCTTCTATACATATTAAACCAACATACATAAATTGTATACAAATTTGTGCCCTCTTTTTGTTCTCTTTTGCTCCCCCCCCCTTTGGTGATATATAAGTGGCCACCCTAATCTGTGCTCAATAGGTTCATGGAATGAACAAACACATTTTTAGATAATTGCATGTCTTCTTAGGCCCAAATTTTCTCTTGTAATGATTTTGGGAGCAGCTGGCTGTCAGTCAAATAGAAGAAACTAAAGTTATCTACCGACAGGCACTGCCGAGTTCACAGAGGCTGTTTATTGGCAGTTTTGAGAGACAGATATGTTTTGGTTTGATAAAGTCCCATCATGACTGAAGAGCAGTATGTACAGAGCTCTGTGTGTCTGTCAGTCACCGCAATGCTCAACAGGCTGTGATCAATAAGAACGTGAAGAGGGTGTCTTGAACACCAGCTGAGAGACTCATTCAGTATACAAAGGACAAGTCATAGAACATATTGACCCATGCTTTAGGAAAACAGTCTGGGGAAGCTTTAGGGACCTTACATTTTGGCTGGTACATAACATGCAGATATTTGCTTTCTTCTTACATGCAATTCTTTTGTCTCAGTGCTTCATTTGTGAAAAGTAGGTTTTCATGGCTCATATCAGCTTGGAAGTTTCAGGCTGAGAATGCCCATCCAGCCTTATTCCAAAATGTATAGAGCCTGATTATTGATGCACTTTCCCCCATACTCAGTTTCCCCTACTTCATATTTTAAACAGGAATCCTGAGGTCTCATGAGAGTTTCCTTTTGATAACTAGTCCATTTCTCCAAAACAGTCATACGTAACTTTGGAAATCAATTCTAGCTTTTAGAAGCAGAGCACCACTTAATGTTTATAATTACAAGAGGAAGGATCAGGAAAGCCAGGTTAACGTGACCTTTGAAGGATCCAGCTAGCATCTCTCCAGGAACTTAGCTGGCCTCTAGGTCTACTTATTTGTTAGCTCTGCAGAACTTCAGAGTGAAGGAAAAGAATTCTAAAGTGTGAGTTGTTGGTAGTAGCTTTTGGAATTTTGGCTCATTGTGCCTGATGCCTGGTGATTTAGGAGGTCCATGTACTCAATATATCTGATTTATTTGTAGCTCACAGTCTGTGGCAGCTGTTGAAAGATTCCAACAAACACTAGGCATGGAAAATCCTTTTGGATCTTAGCACCGATATTTTTGTTTGCTTGCTTACCTATGGCATTCATATGGTTGTCTGTCTACAGTTTAATGCTTTTCTGTTTGTCTGACAGGTAAGCTGCAAAGTGCTTCAGTTTTTTCACCAATACATGATGGGCTGTAACTACTTCTGGATGCTTTGTGAAGGCATTTATCTTCATACTCTCATTGTGGTGGCAGTATTTGCTGAAGAGCAGCGTCTGCACTGGTATTACCTCTTGGGTTGGGGTATGTGGCATTTCCTCTCCTTCCTGTTCTTTACTTTCTTCTGTTCTTCTGTCTTCTGGTTTCCAGTGGCTGGAAGTGTGAGGGCCCCTAGACCAGCTGGTGACGAAGGGAGCAAGGTGTTTTTTTTCTGTTAAGTATTAGGCAGTGCTCCTGATGAATCATTAAACATAGTACTGATATTCTACTTTGAAAAATATTTGTTTTAAGAGGAGACATAAGACACTTACAAATTTACCGGTACAAAAGCCCCCCACAGAAATTAGAAGTTAAGGCACCTGGGCTTAAAAGTCTGTGTCCTTTAAGCAGGACCTTTATGCACACTACAGTTTGAAAGTTTGTGCTTGCATAAAATCATTAATTTGTTTATATAATAATATTATTATTATTTTACAATATATTTACAAATATATAAATGCACACACACACCTACAGATAAACACATAGAAAAAGGAAGGGAAATGCTAAAGCCAGGTCTTGTCTATTGTTAATCGCAGTGTTCCTAGCAGTGATTATAGTTCAACAATACATTGCGTTTTATTGCACCAACAAATAAATGCCATTTATCAATAAAGCAGTTGCTAACTTATCTTCTTTTCCTTACTCCAGAAGGGTTTTCTTCTTGCAGTCTGCATACTTTATAACCATGATCACTCAGTGTGCAGAAGCAGTGAGCTGGCCAGAAATATAGGGGCCCCTGAGAAATAATCACGCCTGGTTGGAAGCATGAGGAGCAATGATTCCCTTGTCCTTTTTAAATGATCCCTGCATGCTATTCCCAGAAATGGTGCCTAGGATGGGTTGAGGTGGGAACAGTGGTATTCAGGGAAAGCCTTTGCATTAGATGAATTGCTTTTTAGACAGATTGTCAGAAGAATAATCTCCTAGAGGTTACCACAGCTTCCAGCTATAGTAACTCCCTCCCATAGCATGTTACGCCCCACATGAACCAACTGGAATCAGCTTAGCAAAATGGCCTCTCACGTTAGAGCAAATAGATTGTGCATCTCAGTAAGTGGGCCAAATTGCATAGTATGCCCAAAATATTTATTTTGACATTGGGTCCGATACATTTGACTAAAAACCTTGAGACAGTAGCTGGCTTAATCTTGTATTTGGTGGCTTAATCTTGTATTGTGGTAATATGCCAACCCTGCGTGTATTTTAACATGAATCAATATCCATGAGAATGCTAATTGGGAGAAGACTAAATGAACTATCTGAATTTTATTAAGGAGAGCTGTTAAAAATGCAAAACTGATTCCTGCCATACTTCCATGGCAGACAAACCATTGCCTATTTTGCCTTTGTCATACTGACAGCTTTGCACATTACAATTTCACTTCAGTAGATGTAAAACCACTCAGGTGGAGCAAGAAAGCAAGAGTTATCAGTGTTGTCTGAGGCTGAAATTAGAACTGCTTGCAAGAAGAATGGTCTTGTTTTTATTCAAGCAATCTGAATACAGATTGTTTCCATAAAACTTTCAAACGTCGCTCCAATATCATCAGCAGTAATGACATATCACAGACATTAACATACCAGAATGCTGATGTTTGGATAAGTTTTGAAATCATTTGCAAGCCTTCACCCAAAATCCACATAACTCAACTACATATTGGTTTTTTATTGAAAGCACATTCTAGTTTTGAAATGTTTATACACTAACAAAAACAAAGTGTAAAAAAGTTACGCTGGCCGTGGTTTTTTGAAATGTGAAATTAGACTCCAGTCCTTTTTATGCTTACCTAGGAGTAAGTCCAACTCATCTCAGAGTAGACGTGTATAAAATTGCACTCTCAGAATCATTTTCTGTCTTTATCCTCAAATCAGCCCAGTTACTGTTGCCAGTTCCGATGAATTTATTTTCAGTTACAGCAAAAAGAGAGCAGGGCTCATTGCTTAAACCTGAAGAATACGAGAAGGCATAGACTCAGCTGAGAAGTGATGCCAAACCATGGTTTAGCATTATGGGGACAAGCAAGCAGCAGCCTTGGATTCACACGCTCCCATCTCCTCCTCCTTTACAAATGACAGGAGGTGATTAAAAGCTTTGGCCTTCGATTTCGAAGGAACCAGAGTTTCTTGAGTCATGCAAGCCCAGGGACGGTGGTTTGTTCTGACTTGCTAGTTAAAACAAAGCAGGACCAAGCCAACTGTATTCATGTAAATAAAAGCCAAAGAACCCTGTTGAATCAAACCAAAACTCCATCTATTCCAGCATCCTATTCCCACAGTGGCCAACCAGATGCCTATGGAAAGCCTGCAATCAGGCCATTAGTCCAACAGCAGTCTCCTCTCTCCTATTCCCCAGTGGCTGCTTTTCAGAGGCAGACCACCCTCAGAACTGAAGCCATCATGATTAGTAGCTACTGATAGCACTGTCTCCCTAATTTGTCAAATCTCCTTTTAAAGCCATCTCAGTTGGTGGTCGACATCATCACTACATCTTGCAGTAGCAAATTCCATAGTCTTTGTGCTCTGTGATGAATGGCAGAAAACCTTAACAGCAACACTTTCTTCAAAGAACTAAAGTCCTATGAAGCACATGTATACTTGCAGCATTAGCCATTTGCCTTGGAAAACATTTGAGGCAGGGAGCATGCTTTCAAAGTGTAGAAGACTTTGGCAATCTACTTTATTGGCCTGAATATAAGCCGCACCTGAATATAAGCTGCACCTTTAAAATTGATGGGGGGGATACCTGAATTTAAGCCACTCCATTCCTTGCTGCTCCTGGCTGCACACTGGGCGGGGGGGGGGGAGCTGTGCTGTGTTTCCCCTTCCTCGCTCTCTCCCTTCCTGGCCTTGGGGGAGAGGATGGGGTACTACGAATGGGGCGGGCGCTGCTTTGCCGCGCTGTTTGCCCCATGCTCCTGGCTGCATACCATAAGGTCGCGAATATAAGCCACACTTTAACTATTCACAGTCGGAATTGGGGGGGGGGGAGTATAGGCTTATATTCAGGCCAATACGGTATTTAGAGGCACACGACTCTGAACATTATTATAGAAAAGAATAGCTCTTAAAATGAGTGACAGCAGTTTGCTTTAAAATGGCAGTGTTTTATTTTTTAAAAAACAGATGGAAATCAATAACCAAAGAAAGTATTCCATGCTCCACTACACCTCACCCCCAAATGTTAGTATAATCAATATCTGTAAGCAGTCCCTCCAACTGAATTCCCTGACATTTATTTATTTTTAGTTATTTCAGCATTTTTGGAGGCTTACCAGAGCAATGATTTGAGTGCAAAAACTTTTCGCTCCTTCAGACACCCTGAGCCTGCACTTAATTTGACAGGGGCAAGCTTGTCAGGGCAGTGTTAAAAGAAAAATGCTTTGGAAAAATAACTGTATGTATGTGCTTGTCAGCCTTAACTCCATGGCTTGCCTCAGCCAGCAGCGCTAACATCTCTCGCACTGACAAGGCATATTCATTACAAGACTCGCTTGTAAAGGTTCTTTCGTACAGCTAGAGTGAGAAATATATTTACAGTCAGTGGTCATGTTACCATGGCTGCATGCACAACATACATTTAAAGCACAAACAATGCTGGGAACTATAGTGTGCTGGGAATTGTAGCATGGTAAACCACATTTCCCAGGATTCTTTGGGGGAAGTCTCTTGCTGTGCCTCTCTCCTTTAGTAAGAACTAACAGGATCTGGAAAGCTGCAGGTTCCTCACACTTTAAGGCCTTCATATGTAGTAGCTGTCTTGTGGGAACATTCTTTATCACATAGCTGCTGCACTTTACACAGAGAGATAGGCTTGTTATTCCTTAATTCACATTTCTTTATGATTTTCATAAGGTTTTTTCAGCCTGACATAGATTGCATTACAAAAACTGAAATGTGATGCATATAATTATCCATTCTAGGGTTTCCTTTAGTGCCGGCATCAATTCATGCTGTGGCAAGAACCAAATACTTCAATGATAAGTAAGTATTGTGTTTGTTCTTTATAGTTTACTTCGCATTTCTTTATAAAAACAAAGCAATTTTGCTCTTTTAGTAAATGTTTTTTTCTCTCCTTCCAGCTGCTGGATTAGTGTGGACACTCACTTGCTGTATGTTGTTCATGGGCCTGTGATGGCAGCTTTATTGGTGAGAAAATCATTTGCTACTGCATTAAGAGCACTGTATTATTATTATTTTGCCTATTATTATTATTATTACTACTACTACTACCGTATTGGCCCAGGTATAAGCCGCACCTGCAATAAGTTGCACCTTTAAAATTAAAATTTGGTGGCCCCTTCGTTCCTTTGGGGGGGGGAGCCGAGCTGTTTTGCTGGCAGCGTGAGGTCACGAATATAAGCCGCACTTTAACTTTTCCCAGTCGGAAACTGGAAAAAAGTGTGGCTTATATTCAGGCCAATACGGTATCTAAATCCAAGTAAATGGTACTCAGAGTCGACCCACTGAAATTAATAGGCCTAAATTAGCTATGGCCATTAATTTCAGTTGGTCTGCTCTGAATCAGACTAACATTAGATACAACCTGTTATTTTTTCTAAAAAAAAATTATTAATGATTACAGTTATGACTTAGTATTTTTACCCCCCTTTTCTGCATGGCACCCAACACTGCTAATAGCAGTTTAGATTAATTAAATTTTAAAGTAACACGGTAATCGCGCCGGTCTCCCCAGGCTTGCGGATATCTGCCCGCACTGAGCGCGCCCCAAGCTTCGGGATGCAGGCAGCTCTCCGCAAGCCGCGGGAGAGCTACGCAACTTTGCGCAGCTCTCCCACGGCTTGCGGAGAGCTGCGCGAAGCTCAAAGCTTGGGGCGCGCTGAGCTCAGCTCTGCAAGCTGTGGGAGAGTTGCGCGACTTCGCGCCGGGCTCCCATGGCTTGCAGAGAGCTTCCTGAAGCCTGGAGAGTGAGAGGGGTCGGTGTGCACCAACCCCTCTCACTCTCCAGGCTTCAGCGAAAGCCTGCATTTGTCCGATAGGACGCACACACATTTCCCCTTCATTTTTGGAGGGGGAAAAGTGCATCCTATAGGGCGAAAAATACGGCACACATTTTTCTCAGCTTTTTCTTATGTGTTCTTCCTTCAGCTCCTTTTATTATCCTTGCAGCTTGATACGTCTTTGTTTTCTTGTTAATTGGCTCCGTGTGATCTTTTGAAGGAGCTGACTCATTATTTTGGGATATTTGTAGTTCCTGGTTGACTCCAGATACCTGGAAATCACGGGTGGCAGCAGGGAGCTTCTCAGTATGCCAGACATGGTTTCAGCAACATGATTGTATTGATTATGTGGTTATATATCTATATATCTATAGCATTAGGCCAACATATTTTAGCCCAGTGGTTTTTGGTCCTTTCAAATGATGCAAAAGTCATCTCAGAGACTGGATTAATATTCAGGAGGCAGGGAGAAACTAAGGAACTTCCAGTTGGGAGTGGATCTCTTACGTTTAAAGATGAAATTGTTATTTCCTCCCCCCCTTTTTTTTTTCATAACTAGAAGAGGGAGAAAGCTTTGTTGCTGCTTCAAGTAGCATATTGGCTGCCCTCAGGAACCCAGAAGTTTTCCTTCTGAAATTTAGGGAATAAGGCCCTGTGTGAACAACTCTATTTAATGTGTTTGTATGCCGTTTTTCATTACATCAAAATAACCTTAAAGAAATTTAACATAAGAATAAATAAACCACATCATTAAGGATCACATAACAAAATAGAAGTACAGTGGACGCTTGGGTTGTGAACACGATCCGTGTGGGATGCACGTTCACAACCCGGAACGTTCGCAACCTGGAGCGGCGCGTCTGCGCACGCACGGGTTTTGATTCGGCACTTCTGCGCATACGCGACTGCCGAAACCCGGAAGTAACTCGTTCTGGTACTTCCGGGTTTCGGCGGTTCGTAACCTGAAAAAACGCAACCTGAAGCATCTGTAACCTGAGGTATGACTGTAATAGTAAGATGTCAATAACAGAACACAGACATAAAATCAGCACTACAATACAAGACAGACACAAGGTTCAAAACCATCTAACCCAAGTCTCCAAAAGTGATAGAATTTTTTTAAAAAAAATTAATGTGCCAAAGTGTCTCACAACAGCATACCAAATGAACAATAAATATAACAGTTCAGAAAACATACTCCCTAAAAATAACCAGACTGAGTTGTACTCAGTGTGCCGCTAAGACTGAGGTTCCATCATTGAAAAGATTTCTCCTTGAGCAACACAATCTTGAGCAACACTACACTTCTGGTGTAGTGGTTAAGAGCGGTAGTCTCATAAACTGGGGGACCGGGTTCGCGTCTCCGCTCCTCCACATGCAGCTGCTGGGTGACCTTGGGCTAGTCGCACTTCTCGGAAGTCTCTCAGCCCCACTCACCCCACAGAGTGTTTGTTGTGGGGGAGGAAGGGAAAGGAGAATGTTAGCCGCTTTGAGACTCCTTAAAGGGAGTGAAAGGCAGGATATCAAATCCAAACTCTTCTTCTTCTTCTTCCCCCATCTCTTCCCCCAACACATCCACAAAATCTGTTCCAAAGATGATTTGGGGGTGGTGTGGGGCATGCAGGAGTGAGGAGAGGGAGGAAATCCCCTTGCGCTAGCGCTAAGAAGTGCACTAATGCAAAGCATTAGTAAGTTGAATACTGCCCAAAGTCAATAAATAGAGAAAGGAATTCTATACAGTATTATTTAAAACAATACAAAAAAAGCTAACCTAATTCAACAGCTTGGAACTGAAAAAGAGAAAGAATGGCGTCCAACACAGAAATAAAATGGTGGTATACAAAATGGCACACTATTCCCATAGGACCTTCCACAAAAGCTCACCACCCAAGCATAAGGCAGGAATGGCCAGCCTTAATACGGATTGTAGCGGCTACGGCCAAGCAAAGCTCTTGAACTGGCTACCACGAATCCTGAATCTGTTCCATGCCTGTGTACTGTTTCCTGCCTAGATTTTGATAGCAACTGTTTCTAATAGGATTGCAACTGGCAAGACTGGCCAAGTCAGACCATCTCTCTCAGCACAGTCTACACCAAATGGCAGGAGCTCTCCAGAGTTTCAGGCAGGGAATCTCTCCTGCTGAGGACTGAACCTGGGACCTTCTAGATGCAAAGCACCTTCCCCACAGCTTTATATATATAACCTGTGTAAGATCAGCATGTTGACACCCAGAAGATTCAAAACGGGATGACCTGGTATTTAGCTTTTGCCTGCAGACATGTGCATTATAAGCAGAAATACTCTGGCGATGAGTAAGGCGAAAATGGCGATGGAAGTAGCCTCAGTCTGTCTTCACAAAGTTAATTTAGCTTTCAGTTTTCCGACAGAGTTTTGATGCCTTTTTTTAAAAAATAAAACAATAATATATCTGGAGAAATAGTAGGTTGCTTATAGTAGTCAGGCTTCAATGACTCAATTCATTTACCCAGAATGGAAACGACACATGATCGTTTTCCGTGTAACGGTCTGTGAAAGAAGGCTGCTGTGCTTAATGCCATACCAAATTTTATCATCTGGATGGGAATACTTTGCATGCCCTCTGGCCTCTCGAGAACCACAACCAGCTCAAGATTTATTGCAGCAGTCTGATTTTTCCCCCCTCCGCTCTGGGATCCTAAAGACCAAGGTTGGCTGATGATGTGCAAACCTTTTCCTATTTCTGAACTCCACCACCACTACCCACAAGCTTTATGCTTTGGTTACTCTGCAAAGTAAAGCCCATCATCTTTTTTAAAAGGAACTCTAATCACTTTCAGAAAAGAAACGAAAGAAAGGGGAAAAAACAGGTGTGATGATTGCTGGCTTCAAATCGTCTCCTTTACTATCTGGCTTGCTCATTACAGCACTGCCTTTCCAAAAATACATTGGCTATGAGCTCAGAAGCCACTGAAGGAGAGATAATAGTACTTGGGCTCAAAGCAGACATGTATTTTCTTTTCTTAATTGGTGCAGTGTCTGTGTTGCTTCCAGAATCATATGATTTCGGCTTAAGCAATCTGAGGAACTGAGCTCACAAAACCAGTACAGGGCCCTGATTCAGGTTGTGATCCCAATGGGTATCTTCTGTTTGCCCCCTGAATGAACCATTTCCTGTAAAACTGCATACTTGGGAACAAATGGGGCAAGGGGATTTTCAGCAGGAAACCAGTACAGAGCCCCTGTCCAGACAAGGAGTGGATTCTGGATCAGGGTGGATCTGTGGTCTAAACCACTAAGCCTCTTGGGCTTGCTGATCGGAAGGTCGGCGGTTCGAATCCCCGTGATGAAGTGAGCTCCCGTTGCTCTGTCCCAGCTTCTGCCAACCTAGCAGTTTGAAAGCCTACCAACATGAGTAGATAAATAGGTACGCTCTGGTGGGAAGGTAAATGGCGTTTCCATGCGCTCTGGCTTCCATCATGGTGGTCTGTTGTGCCAGAAGTGGTTTAGTCATGCTGGCCACATGACCCAGAAAGCTGGCTCCCTCAGCCTGAAAGCAAGATGAGCACCACAACCCCATAGTCGCCTTTGACTGGCCTTCACCGTCCAGGGGTCCTTTACCATTACCTTATTACTGCTCACGTGCTTTGTCATCAAAATAAAGTAGACAGTTTAAGCACCTGTTTTTAAAACAAAAACAAACCAATAATTCTGCCTTTATACAGGGGCAGAGACCTTTTTGTCCATCTTGCTCAGTTCTCTCCACACCACTGGTCTTCAGCTGATGGGTTGGGACCCAGTGGATCACAGCCTGATCCAAGGTGGGTCACAGCAGGAGCACTACCACCAGTATATGGTAAAAGATTAAGAAATGAGTCTTCAAGTGCATATTTGGATTATGAGTGAGTCCTGAAAAAAATTGAAGATGCCTGATCTACATTAACCAACAGTGGGGTTTTTCCAAGATTTCAAATAGGGAGTCTTTCCCAGCCCTACCTGCAGATGCTGAGGATTGAACCTGGGCCTTCTGCATGCAAAACAGATGCTCTGTCACTGAGCTATAGCCCTTCCCCTAAAAGGCACTTAGGGACTAAATGTGTAGCTGTTCGAAAAGGAATTTTTGGTGCTGGGGGAGCAACCATCCCATGCCAAATAGCAGAGGGTAATTTTAGTTGGAACAATTACACCAGAAAGCTTGTGTCTTCCTTCCCATGAACTGTTGTCCTGATTCGCTCCAATTGCGCGCGCGCACACACCCACCCGCTAATTAATGTTAGAAAATGAAATTACTCAACTGCAAATTACATTTCTAGTGTCACAAGTAGTTTGGCCCTAAGGTGGCAGGTTTTTTTGAATAAGCACCAATTACGAGCATTCCTCAGCAACTTAAAGACTATAAAATTATAATCGCCCCCACAGCACACACACATGCCTAAGCATTGTTTCAGTGCTGAAAGGGGAAAAGGTGTACATTTGTTCTCTGGTTTCTATATATGTGTTTTAGTTTCTAATGTATCTGTGATTAAGTGCAGCACTTTTAGCAGAGAGCTTCAGAAAGACACTTCAGATAACATGGTGTGGAGCAGGGAAAGGAACATTTTTAAACAGTGTTATTTTCAAAAAAAAAATACAGAAAAAACAAGAACAATTTATTCCTTCTGAATATTGGAGAGGGTGTAATAGAGGAACAGACAGAGGGTGGCAAAGCACCTGTCTCTACATGGTTTTGTTCTCCAGATGTCTCTATTGCAGCCTTCCTCAGCCTTGTGCTCCCCAGATACTGTACCTAGAACTACAATTCCAGTCAACCCAGCTAGCATAGCCAGTGCACAGGTGTTATGGGATTTGTAGTCTGATGACTTCTGGAAGGCACCAGCATGTGCCTTGCCTCCTTACAGCCTTTGGCCTCTTTGACTGGGGACTATCCCCTGCTAAACACACCCAGTTGTTAGTTCTACGTTACCTGCATTTAGACAGTCAGCAACATTTTTCACCTTCATCTAACCAAGGAGGATTCATCCTGAACCAGATGCTATTGGCTATTCCCCAGTGATCAGTCGACAGTGATTAGGGAGCATCCAGTTCAGGGATGCCGATAATACAGTGGTGCCCCGCAAGACGAATGCCTCGCAAGACGGAAAACCCGCAAGACGAAAGGGTTTCCCGTTTGCGAGTTGCTTCGCAAGATGAATTTCCCTATGGGCTTGCTTCGCAAGAAGAAAGCCCATAGGGAAATCTCCGGGGACCTCTTTTAAATGCTGGCGGTAGGGAGCAAAGCCTTTCCCCCCCCCCTCCGGCCTTCAGAAGAGGTCCAGGAAGCCAGCGGGGGCCGAAAGGCTTTGCTCCCCACCGCCAGCATTTTAAAAGCGGTCCGGGATAGCAGGGAAGCGCTTCCCGCTATCCCGGACGGCTTTTGAAGGCAGATGGGGGGGAGCAAAAACTTTTGCCCCCCGCCGGCCTTCAGAAGAGGTCCTGGACCTCTTCTGAAAGCCGGCGGGGGGGGCAAAAGTCTTTGCTTCCCCCTGCCTGCCTTCCCGGGAGAGCGGAGAAACGCAGCGCGTTTCTCCGCTATCCCGGGCGGCTTTTGAAGGCAGGCGGGGGGGGAGCAAAGCCTTTCGGCCCCCGCCGGCCTTCCTGGACCTCTTCTGAAGGCCGGGGGGGGGGAAGGCTTTGCTCCCCGGACCTGGTCTGAAGGCGGTTTCCATAGGAACGTATTGATTGATTTTCAATGCATTCCTATGGGAAACCGTGCTTCGCAAGACGAAAAACTTGCAAGACGAAAAAACTTGCGGAACGAATTAATTTCGTCTTGCGAGGCACCACTATCTTACAGGTCATAAACCCAGTCTGATCCTGAGAATACAATTTGCGGAGTCCTAAAACATGTCACCTAGGAAACTGGACCATTGGTTCTTGTTATTTTCCCTTGCTCCCAGCTCTACTCTTATTATTTATTTTTACAAAGTTCCAGAGGGTCATCTTCATGTTTGATTCCATTTAATTTTACATATCAGTGATATGAGTTATGCACTGTTTTCATGTAATGCAATTTCAATTGATCTCGTTTCAAAATGTCTGTGGAAACAAAATATATGTGTGCGTGATATTTTAATGTTTTACAAGTTCTGTTGTTTTTTTTTGTAAATAGAATAAATCTAAAATGATGGTTGATTAATAAAGCATTTGTTCTTACAGGTCAATTTTTTCTTTTTGCTTAACATTGTGCGAGTTCTAGTAACCAAGCTAAGAGACACTCATCGCGCCGAGTCCAACATGTACATGAAAGCTGTCAGAGCCACTTTAATCCTTGTGCCCTTATTAGGAATTCAGTTTGTCATTATTCCATGGAGGCCAGAAAACAAGCTTGCAGGCGAAGTATATGATTACATCATGCATATATTAATGCATTACCAGGTATGGGTCTGGTAACACTATGGTTTTTATGTTGTGGTTGTTATTTTTTTAGTTAGGTATGTAAAGATGGGGGAGAAATTTGTTCGGATATCTACCCAATTTGCATTTGCTTGAACCGACATGTGAACTGAATCACAAGCATCCCTTTTCAATGTGTACTTCTCTGAATTTTGTGGTGCAGTTCACCAACCAAGGAATGCACACCGAGTATTAAGTCAAAGTGCACGCAAAAATACCTATCTTAGTGAAAACAACATACAGTGGTACCTCGGGTTACATACGCTTCAGGTTACAGACTCCACTAACTCAGAAATAGTGCTTCAGGTTAAGAACTTTGCTTCAGGATGAGAAAAGAAATCGTGCTCCGGCGGCAGCAGGAGGCCCCATTAGCTAAAGTGGTGCTTCAGGTTAAGAACAGTTTCAGGTTAACAACGGACCTCCAGAACAAATTAAGTACTTAAACCGAGGTACCACTGTACAAAAAAACCCCCACTGAATTAGGGGAAATTGCTTGTAACTTGCTATCCTGATGGTCTCCCGAGTTAACAAAGAAGCTACAAGGGGCTGAAATAGAGACTGCCTGTTGCCATTTAGAAATGTAATAGCGTTTTCTCTGCAGAATAACATCCTCATCTAGAAAATAACACCAGGTTTCCCATACTAGAAGTGGCTCTGAACTATGAGAGTCAATTCATCTCTAGCTCTTTACATCATCTGCCCTCTTTAGGAGATTGTCCTTATCACATAGCAGTTTCAGTCAGAGCATTTGATGAGGATCCTGCCTCACTGTTCGGTAAGCTCATAACTGCTTTAGTAGCATGAGCTAGTTTTGTTGCAACAAATGGGGCAAAATTGCCAAATGAAGAAAGTGGACAGCTTAAAAATAAGTGGTAAAAACAAAGTGGTCTGAGATCCACCTCTCTATACCCAGTTCAAATCCTATAGCTCCGCGTTAGGAGGCTTGAGAAGTTCTGTTTTTGTTAATCTTGATGCAAACTGACCAGATCTCTGCCTCCATGATGTGTGTGGAGATGGGAACATAATTCTCCTTAGGACTCTGCCCTTCTCTGTATTTTGTGATACAAAATTCTTCCTCGAAAAATGGTCCCTATAATGTTGTTTTTGAAAAACACATATTTTAAGATAAAACACATTTAGAAACACAAATATTGAGATAAAACATGCACTTCATTGGCATTTTGTGATAAAATAGAATTTATTTGTGCAGGATTTTTTTTTAAAAAAATGATTACTGTAGAAACTGAAAAGAACATACAAATGAACAAGCACGCGGAATTGGCGTGGGTTGGAAATAGATTGCTCCATCTATCTGCAGTTACACAGGTGGTACTTAACAAGAATAAGCAAAAACAAAGTAAGTGAAGTGCTGCATTATTCAGAGACAGGTATTTAATTAGATACAGATATAGAAATGTGGAAGACTGAACTCAAGATTGGAAAAACAAGACACCTGAGAGAAATCAAAATTAACAGATTCGCCCAACCCTGTTTCTTCATTAGATTACATGACAGATAAATAATGGTATATATTAATTAAGGCACAGGAAGCTGCCTTTCTGACAGGCCAGACTATTTGTCCGTCTAGCCTACTATTGCTTAATTAGACATCTTTCTCCTCAGCTACTGTCAGAAGCAGCTCATCAGGTGAGGCCAAGCTGCTTATGCTAGCTTCACAGCAGGTGGGTCACTACTGGTTATTGGGAGGGGCAACAGGGAAGTCAGCATGGTGCAAACACACCAGCAGGAGTGCCAGATTGGCTGTGCAGGTGTTTGTACTGCAGCAAACTCTACACCAGCTCATTCCTCCCCCTTCGGATAAGCAACAGTGATCTACCTGCTGCGAAGCCAGCATAAGCAGCCCGGTCTCACCTGGCAAGCTGCCTCTGAGAGCAGGAGATGAGAAAGATCTGCCTGCCTGGCAAGCCACTTCTGCTTGCTACCTGAGATGCCAGGGATTGATCCTGGAACTTTCCACATGCAAAGCATGTACTCTACTACTGAGGCATGGCCCATTCTCAAACAAATTTATATATTAATGAATTAAATCCTTGTTAATTAGGATTTATTAGCAATTATTGCTATTGACTTAAATAAGTGAAATGCAATACAAGCTGGGCAACTTAAACTAAGTAATAAGGCACAGTCTTTATATGGTGGTTTAGAATGTTCAGACCATTTCATATACCTTAGCTCAAGCCAAATGTAATGACAAACCATAGTTTATCACTGAGTGAGCAAGTACAAACCTTGGCGGAAAAGGGATTGTGTGTGCTGCTATAATTCCATTATAATGTGGATGTTAGTGCATGCATGGAAATTGGGTCTCACAATCCCAATTCTGCCCTAGGCAGGGGTGTAGGAAGGGGGGCAGGGGGGACTCACCCCAGATTTCACCTGGTCGGGGGTGACAAAATGGCGGGCAGTACTCACTGCAAGGCCTGCGGTGTGCCTGAGCCACGCGTCTCAGGCGCCCACAGGCTCTGTGCTGTCTGCCCTCCCTAAGTGCTGTCATCCCTCCCTAAGGGCACCGTGTGCCCCAGGGCCTCAGCTGCCCTACAGCTGGGGGGGAAGGCAGTGGGTGGAGAGCGAATGGGACGGGGACGCAGTGTGGTGCGGAGCCCATAGGGATGGCCCATCTCTATGGGTGCCGCTTGCCCCGCCTCTATGGGCATTTCGCCCCAGGTGCCTGAGAGGCTTCCTATGCCGTTGCCCCTAGGTGTTTATATTAGCATCTGAATGTGGTTTTTCTCTAATGAAAATGGTGACACGTCATTCCCTAGATATGTATGAGTCCCAACTGCAGATTTACTGCAAATTAGCTGTAACATAATGTGGGGGTCTGACAACAACTACTGTTGAATAACACTGCTTTGTCGTGGGGTAAATGTCGTTAAATGTCGTGTTCAGTGGTCAGATCATGGGAATTGTTTAGCTATAGGGTGAGTTTTTTAAAAGAGGCCCCGTGAAACATGTGTACTCTGTATCCACGGGGCCTCTTTTAAAGGACTCACCCTGTATTTCTCACTGTGGGTGTCTGGCATTTTTGCACCATCTTCCTTAATATCTTAATATAATATAGCCACCAAATATCTGCAATATACCGGTAATTACCAATTAAGCAAGGACAATAGTGTCGGGGTCAAACTGTCAAGCATTTACAGATCTGAATTCCATGCCATTTCACCTTTTTAAACAAGTCATAAACAGAGGCCTCTCTTCACCTTCCTGTACAATGTACAATGGCAAGGTTCTTTACTGTGCATGTATTTTTATTACTCATTTACTGCTGTTACCTTTTGTCTTGTAGAAATAACATCACTTTTGGACACATTTTGCCCTCCACATCGGGCTCCTTTTCTCACCTCAGACAAACTCCTCTACAGAACAGTTAACTAAAATCTAATTTCAAGGCCATCTGAGCAAACCCGTTGTCTTTAAGCCATGATCCCCGTTATCCTCTTGTGAAAGACAATATGGCTATATAACTGCAAACGAGAAGAGAATTTAGAGGGATAAGAGCAGGAAAGGAGGAAATTGTGTGACCCAAAGTGTCTTTCGTTAGAGAGGATAGGGCCACAAATGAGAAAGACCTGCGTTTTGGTGTTGGAAAAGTATATCTGGCTGCAGTCTGATGAACACCTGTAAATACTCGATTGAACACAAGAAGGTTTACTTCCAAGGCCACATCGATTGAATTGCCTTGTACTACACATTTTGGTAGTACAATATAGTTTACTATTGTGTGTGCCTTGTGAGGTGTCTTTTTCAAATATGAGCTGCAAGGGGGATGAGGATCACAGGAACACCTAGGAAGCTGCCTGATACTGAGTCAGAATACTGGTCCATCTAGCTCAGTGCTGTCTACACTGGCTTGGCAGCAACTCTCCAGGATTTCTCACAGGGCTGCCAGGGATGGGACCCGAGACCTTCTGCATGCAAAGCAGATGCTCTACCATTGAGCTACAGCCCCTGTCCCTCTGTCCTTAAGAACAATGGTGTGGGGAGAGGTTAACCCATTCCTCATGCAAATATGTTCATGACAAAAATACACTCCAAATCAGGAGTGAAGATGCTACTGGCAAAAACAGAAGCTTATGCCACAATAGATCTGCTTGTCTTTTAGGGGTCATACATGATGTGTTTCTGGTACTTTTTTCTTTTCTTTTTGAGAATGTATAGCAGCTTTTAAACCAATGTACCACAGATTTCCATCTCTCATTTAGTGGATATGTTTCTCACACAAAGACGCCCACTTTCTTGATTCTCTTAGTTGAGGATGGCTTTGATGCGGGGGTAAGGGGGATATAACCTGGCAGATATAACTGTTTTGTCTTTCAACAATGAGAAGCTGTAATTGTAGGACAGTTTTCTTTAGCTACATTAGAGTCCAACTATACAGCATGAAATGAAGGCGGCATTAAATTTTGTATCATTACTTTGCACCCTAAGCAGCCATGGCATAGAAAAAGAAAGAGTCTGAATAATTTTCTCTCTTTTCTTCTTCTTCTTAGGGTTTACTTGTGGCAACTATTTTCTGTTTCTTCAATGGAGAGGTAAGCATATGAAACAGTGGAACTTTATGTTATGGCAATTTACAAGGCTGTTGTTCACTCTTAGTATAATAAGGAGACATGGATTACTTTCTCCCAAGCTCATGTCAGATTGGCTTGGATAATCAACCAAGCTGCTTCTTTGAAAACATGGAAGTCCATGTTAAGAAATTGCTGCTGGGAAAACTGCATTTCCCAAGGGTTACTGGGGCATTTCTTTCTGGCAGCACACTGGTCAAGAGAAGGGAGGGATCTCTCTCCTTCCTTCCTTCTTGGGGCTGGAACAACATCATTACTGCTGCCCAGCCAGGTATGTGCTCTTTAAAGGGGGAAAAGCCATTTTGGTGTGTCAGTGCAGAATAGAGTGCTGCAGATAGAGGAGGAACTTTTCTCCCATAAACTTTGTTAACGTATCTTAGGATCAAAGTCCAGTGGTTATTCTTCCTCCCCACCTTTCCAACAGGGCTCAGGAGATGGTTGTGAGGGGGGTGGGACTTCATCCCTTGCACTGTCTTAAGCTGATTTATCTTAGGATCCAATGTCATAGACTCTTTTCATTTTTTGAATAAATCGTGACATTTTTGAAAGCTCTTTTTTTAAAAAAAAAACTTGATTTGTGGCAGGCACTGTAAAGACACACTTTGAGAAACACAAGCCCAACATCCCTTATCACATCTGGAAATAGTTGCATGACTGTTTGGATCTTGGCTATAAAATATAATGCCATAAAATGGTGACACAGAAAGTGTATGTATATGTCATTAATGTGTCTGAGTACTGACTGCAAACGTTGTCCATTTATATGATGGAACCCATACATACAAATTCCTTGTTCTAAATATTCTGAGAAGCATTGAAAGGCTGGCTACTTAGCATTCATGTTGTCCAACCTTTCGTTCATGCATTTAATAACTAGCACTTGCCTTCCAGAAGTCCATGGAAAGCACACACACACCCGCCGCCACCCCCCCAAAAATCATTGAACCAGTGTTCTCTCACACTCTCATCTTGTTGCATCAATATTTTATATGACTTTATGTTTAGATTCCTCCTCTACTATAATGATTTAAAAAACATTGGGGGAAGAATGTCAAACATCCCTTCGATATCTATTAGAAGTATTTCTTGAAAGGCCATGTAAGAAAAGGGGAGAAAGAAACTTAATGATGCTGCAAGATTATTTGACTTCCTGCTGGAAAGCAAAAACTCACACTCCCCTTACTGATGTGTTCATTCAGTATCTCGGAAAGAGCAAAATTGCAACCACTACCTTTAACCCTGGGCAGAATGTGACAACAGACATAGAGTCTGTATGAGTGGTTGGGAACTCTGGCTCTGCCCATTAAACTCTCATCAACCCTTTTATAATCCTAACGTCTGCAAGCTGAAATATAAGAATAGAGGTTGGTGGCTCATGACAGGAGTGGGGAACCTCACTCAGGCCTGGGGTGGAATGTGGCCCTCCAGATCTCTTTATCAGGCCCTGGGAACTCTTCCCTACTCTCTCCAAGCTCGTATCTCTCACTGGCCCTATTTTGCCCCACAAGTGTTTTTTACCTGACTGGAATGTGTTGAACTGTGGCACTGCCTCTTTGCTCATCTGGATGGAAGACTGGGGGGGGGGGGCGTGTAGAAACTAGTTTGCTGTACCAAGGTAAAATTTACACTTCTGCTCCACCTGCTTTTGCCTGTGGCGCCAGGAAAGTCCTTGGACTAAAAGAGGTTCCTGACCCCTGGCTCAGAGGAGATCAGTATCCACACAAAGCCACAGTGGCTGTTGTGAGAGCCAGTGTGGTGTAGTGGTTAAGAGCGGTGGACTCGTAATCTGGTGAACCGGGTTCGATTCCCCACTCCTCCACATGCAGCTGCTGGGTGACCTTGGGCTAGTCACACTTCTCTGAGGTCTCTCAGCCCCACTCACCTCACAGAGTGTTTGTGGTGGGGGAGGAAGGGAAAGGAGAATGTTAGCCGCTTTGAGACTCCTTCAGGTAGTGATAAAGCGGGATATCAAATCCAAACTCCTCTTCTTCTTTTTCTATTCTCAAGAAGGGCGTGCATAAACTGGGGGTCCATTTGAACATCAAGTTGCCCCTGTTGTCATTGTGTGACAGCTCTCACAGAAGGACCCCAACCTGGAAGTGAGGCATCACCAAAGGTTCCTCCAGCTGCCATGGTCTCCCTCTTCCAAACTTGGCATCATGTTCTGCATAATTAAGCTGCTCAAAACTGCCACATTGGGGTTTTGCTAACACACCAGTGCCAACAGCCACCATTCCATTTTGTTGCACTAGCACTGTAGCGACATGAGGAAGCCCTGCGGCCATTTTACAGGCTGCTATGTGCATTGGACCCACCCAGACATAATTGCCACAACATCCTCGCAAACAGCTGCCTGACATAAAGAGATGCATTTTATCTTTTATTTACACAGGAAGGCTTAATGAAATGAAAGCTAAGAGGAAAGGAGGAAATCCTAAAATTGCTTGTTGTCGTTTTCTAGCTATAATGAAGAAGCAGCCAATGACACATTCTTAGTGAAGGGGGAAATACTGTATGCCATCGTTCTGAAGCTTTGCCAATGTATTAATTAGGATATACAAGTTGCGAGATAGGAATTCCTGTTGGAGCTGTCAACTTTTTCATTATCTGTTCGTACGCAGAAACCCAAAGGCCTAGTTTTCAGATCAGAGCTGTGCATGAATACATTATCTCCCATAGACAGGTTTAAAATATTAAATATCCATACAAAATGTGTTTCCCAAGGTCTAAAGCATTTGGGTTTGCAATCTGTGCGTTTCCTTTGACTGGTTAGAATCCATACAGGTGTTTACAATGCGAGCCTGTGCATGTGTGCTGAGAAGTAAGGCCCATTGAGTTCAGTGGGCTTTATTCCCAGGAAAGTGTTTGAGGGATTGCAGGCCTCAATCTGAATATTAAAAACTGCATTTTATTGATTTATCGTTTAGAGCCTAAAACTAAAGCTTTAATATTAAGCTGACTTCCAAGAATTGGGCTGAAATCCTTCAGTCGGAAAGGCAGTGGAATTTTAAGGCAATTAACATCTAAGCAAATGTGTTTCCGGTTAGGCTGTATATTATTTTAAACTCAGATATCCCAGCTTTACTGATTTTTTGGCATAGGTGTTAGTATATATAGATTTTTCTTCTTTTCTAAAATCTTAACTCATATAAAAGGAGAGAGGGAACCTGTGCTCTCCAGATGTTGTAGGATTACAGTTTATAACATAAACAGGATGGGGAGGAGAAGACAGTGGGAAAACCAATGCATCAGCGTTGCCAATCTGGCAGTCAGGCCAGTGTGTTGGCACTGCACTGCTGCCTAGCCCCTTCCCTCCTGCTAAATTGCAGCAATGCTGCTGATGAGCGGTCAGGTAAGTGCTGCCATTGCTTCAACCACTGCAGGAATTAGCTAGAGGGATAAATGGGTCTGTCTTGTTATAAAGCGGCTCCTTATGTTCCTTCACTTTGGCAGGGCAAAACTGATCCTGGTTGTTGAAGGAAAATAAATTGGCCCCTCTGGTTGTCTCTTCTGGAATGAGGGATTCTAAGAGATTTCCAGAGGCTCTGAACTGGGAAAACAGAATAATCGGAATCTGAATTGTTTTATCCGGCACCTGCACAAGTTCTCTTCTAATTATACAGTTCTCGGGGGGAGGACACCTATGTTATTATAAAAAAACCCCATTATATATCTATAAAATCCAATATATTCTCTGACCAATATAAAAACCCAATATATTCTCTGACCCAAAAAGAAACTTGACCCGCATGAAGTCTGGCCATAATTTCTCACCTCTAAGGGAAGGGGAAAACAATGTGCAATCTTTTTCCTGCTGACTTAGAAATCACATGGTTTTATCTCCCACCCCAAATTTGGATCCGATCAGTTTTAAGCACAAAATTGATGTGTGTGTTCTTATTGAGCAAATTGCTTACTTGAAATGTGTCTCTTCTACTGATTACTTCATCACTTAAGGCCATCTTTAGATGTACATTGCGTTTTCCCAATATGCAGATATATGGGCAGGCATTTGTCTGTCTCAGGAGACAATGAAGTCAAACTGTTGCAAGGTTGCAGCACCTGCTGCGGCTGTAGAGACTGATACGGGAGATACATGTTTTGTTGCAGCTGGGGCAAATAAAGGTGTCTGGTGTGCTGCTACAAATGCACCACATAACGGTGGTGCAGACGTAACAGTGGCATCAACCTACTGATATTTTTCTGAGTCTAGATACTGAACTTAACATTACACTATAGTTTCATAATATTCTGTGGTTTCTCTTATTGGAAGTGCTGAGAGTTGAGATGTTACATGTCTTATGACCTGAGGTCAAGGCCAGGATCCAGGAACCACAGACTTCACATCCCAGTTTTACTAAGAACTCACTGTGTGGCATTTGGAAGCCCTGTCTACATAGGCTCCAGAGGTACAGGCACTGCTAATTTTGCTGGAATCTGTGCTTCATGCTACTACTTCCTAAGCAAATAGAACTATCCCATATTTTTTCCAGGGAGCTTTCAGCTATCGAATTGGCCTAAAGCAAACTGAGTTTGAGGGCAAAAAGTATAAACCAGAAAGAGATATGTCAACTTCCTCACCTTCCCCATTTTTTAGTTGCACAAGAAGTTGTTTTACATCGTGTCACCCCACTGACCCATCTAGTTCAGTATTGTCTACACTGATTGGCAGAAGCGCCCTCTGTTTTCAGAATGGGGTCACTGTCAGCCCTACCAGGAGATGCTCAGGATTAGACCTGGGACCTTCTGTATGCAGAGTATAGGCTGTACCACAGAGCTATGGTCCTTCCCCAATAAGAATATAAGAGCCCTGATGGATCAGGCATAAAGTTCATCTTATCCTGTATTCAATTAGATGCCACTAGAAAACTCCCAAACAGGGCATTAAAGGCAATTGCCTGATGTTGCCTCCCATCGTGGTAACTGGTTTTCAGTGACATGGAAGTCCTATTTTGCTACCACAGCTATTAGTCATTTGATAGACCTGCATGAAGTCTCTTTAATCTCTTTTAAAAGTTAGGCCGCTACCTAAGCTAGTGGCAATCCCCACATCTTGTAGCAGCAGAAAACTCCCTAAGTTAATTCCTGCCAGTTATTCTTGTCCCTGTGAGCTAGCATCTTAGTGCCAGTAGTGCTTGCTTGTTGCTAGCTTGGACCGGCTATTTAGCTTAGTCAGTTTTCCCTCAAAGCAATTCGTGAAGTGGGGCAGAGCTGCTACCCTCAATTTCCAGCACGTGGGTAATTGTTGCCTACTGAGAAGGAAAGAGGTGAGGCAGCAGGGAGGCTGGCACGGTGCAAACACTGGCAGGAGTGCTGGATTCGTTTTGCCCATGCATTTGCACCACACTGCCCTCGTACCTGAACTCCTGACCAACTGCCACCTCATTGTGCTTCCTGCCCTCTACTTCCTCAGCTAGGCTGCTGCCCTCACATGAACTGGAGGATGTCATATGATTCCACCACTAGTCTGTAGGTCCCTGGGGAAGCATCACATAGGAAAAGTCTTAGACCAACCCTGGTTGAGTGATAATCTAGTTTCTGTGTTCATTTTGCAGGAAAACACAGTTGATTTTTTCAGCACACTTTCAGAGAACCTGGAAGAATTCTGGTTTCCTCTCCCAAAATTTCGATGTTGTGCCTTAGATTCAGTGCAACCAGTTAGCTTAAAGCTTGGGAGCCGCAGCTCTCCATTCCTTCCAGTGAAATTGTCCAGCTAGCCCTTGCCAGGTGCATAGAGATCAAAGTTTTGTTTTCTGGTATGGCTCAGGAAAGGAATTAATAATAGTGCAAGAGGAGCTCAGTTTCTCAGTGATTTATTGCTTATTACTGGACTGTTTGCATGAAGGCAGAATCAGGTGAAACTGATCCAAAATAAATGGTTTCAAAAACAATGTTCCATATCTGCGTTTGGAACAAGTGATTCAGCCTTATTTATTCACACATGTTCAGTACCAGAAAAGCTTTGTCTAGAACACTGAAATAATAGCTCTATTTCATGTCTTATAAGCCTAGCCGTGTCAGATGTAAGTCCAATGTAATTCAATAGGGCTTACTCCCAGGTAAGTGACATTAGGATTGGAGCTTTAATCAGTGGGAAAACATAATGTCATTTGTGTTCAGCCCTTGTCATGGGAGGTCTGAGGACATACCAATTAGGAAGCTAGGCAAGCACTGTATTGCCTCTCTTAAACAAGAACAGAACAGTAACTGGAAACTCATGATTCTATCCAACTACCAGTAACTAAGTCCAGTGCCACCTAGTGTCTAAACTGTATGGTGACGCTATCCACACAGCCCTCTAAGAGCATCAGTCTCACTGTTACTGAAAGGGGAATGTCTATTGGCTGGCCGTCTCCTCTTTGTGAGATCAGTTTGAGAGGACCAGGCAAAAGTGAATGAACGCAAAATGACATTTATAATACTAAAATGGTGCCTGTACACCTGCTGCTACCATGTTGATGGTGTTTATGCAGCCTGCCTGCTTTGCATAGATAATATGTGTTTACAGAGACTGTGAGGAGGAGATAATAAATTACTGAAATTTTATTTCAGTAGTTTACTGGAATTTTTTTACTAGAACCTCAAGCTCCACCAACTGGAGTGTGGTACAAAATAGTGGATTGGGTTCTGACAAATTAACATATCTAGAAATAAGAAACAAGATGGCTCAAAGAAAAATTTCATTTTTACAACATCCTAATCCTTTCAGATATAAATTTGGATGTCTTCCTGGTTGTCCGCCCAAGCTTTTCAGCACCCTACTTTGGAGCAGGCTGCAGGCTTTTTGCTATTACTGTTGTGAGCCAGAAATCTTTGCAGGTCTGTTGCAAATATTAATCTCCTAGCCTACTCTGGCTTATATGCACAGGGTTTTAAAAACTCTTGTTTATTAATATTAAGTCTGATCTTTTAGCACAAAGCCTTCCCAATTAGACTGCAGTCCCTTAGGGAGATTCAATTAGGCCAGCATATTTATAAATAACTGGTGCAGTGCGTCGTAGCTGAGAGAGTGAGCCATGATATAAGAAGCCCCCTAGGCAGACAGGCAAATTCTCCATTCCTTTGCTTCACCTCTTCCCCTACAATCAAGGGATTATGACACTCTCTTTCCATGTATACTGTAAGAAATAGAGAGATAATGTGTGTGAAACATTTTGAATATTCAGAAGTATAAACAGTAGGGTTGTGTCTATGTAGAGTATATTCACTGAAATTATTAGGTTAGTCAAGGTAATCAATTTCAGTGGGTCTCCTCTGAGTAGGACTAATGTCGGATAAAACCTGACAGCTACAATCCTATACATATATACCTGGACATAAGTCCCTTCTATGGCATTTATTTTTCAACAGACATAAGTAGGATTGCATCATATTGTTATCCCTCTGCCGGTTCATTCAAAACAGATGTATACTATAAACAATGCCTTCCTCGGGTGAGGAGGGTGAAACTAATGGGAGACTGTGATCCCCCATCAGGAGGCCATTCTGGAGCTACTTTTTCTTCAAAATACAATTGCTTAAGCCTGATTTTTAAAAAGTGTTTATAGTAACATACAGTCAGATTCCAGTTGTGTTAGGTAGGGTTTTCTAATAGTAACACTGTTGGGCAGGTAGCCTTATGCTCATTTGCCTATCAGTCATGTTCTTTGGCATTAATTTCCACCATGAAAAATCCAGCCAGCAAATTACATTACATTTACATTTCTCTCACACACTTTTCCTCCAAGGAACTCAAGGTGGTCTCTTCCATTCCTCATTTTATCCTCACACAATCATCACGTGAGGGAGGTTAGGCTGAGAGACTAGCCCAGTGAGTTTTGCAGTCAAGTAGGCATGAACCTTGGGTCTCCCAAGTCCCTAATAACACCACACTGGCTTTCCAGTGTTCATGGTCTGTTTGGGGGGAAATAAGCTAATGCCTTCCATAATCAAGAATTGTGCATTAATGAGACAGAATGAATAGAGAGATGATTTGTGAATCTTAAACAAAATGCGTGGTGTTTGGGGGAACAGCCATTATTCAGCAACGCGCTTTGAAATCTGCATATGAACCACTTTGAACAGATGGAAATTAGGATCTCTTTCATATTGCTCAGTCTCTGCCCTTTCAACATTCTTCAAATACTTCATTTTGTATTTGAATAGCAAATGGCTAGACTCAGAATATATTATCAAATATTGCAGGGGAGGAAATCTATTAACAATGCTAACAAAGTGGTGTTGGTAATGCTTGTTGTATCCACAGCCTTTAAGAATCAAGAAATGAAGAATAAACAGCTGAACAAATGCCTTTCAGCTTTGCCGCATTACTAGTTTTAGATTCAATGCTTTAAAATTTCTATTCAGTTTAATTTTCAAAACATAACTTTCTTTTTTTCTTTTTTACTTCCTGACTGGACCAAAACAATCCTTATGCATATGTCTCCTTTTGCATTGTGGCTTTTGTTGATAACCAGCAACATGGTTGGCTACCTGTTGTTCTTTTCTGGACTTTAGCAGCTTAATCTGGGAAAACCATTTGTTCTGCATCCACATTATTTACATTGCAATTATTTGCTCAGAAGTAAGCCCCATTGTGTTTGGTGGGGCTTACATCCAGACAGATCTGCATAGGATTGCAGCCTTCAAACCTTTTGCTGGGTCTCATTTTAAAATAAATTGCTTTCTTTTTAAGAAAAAGAAAGATTCTAGCTTCATGGTTGCATTATGAAAATTAATATTATTATTTTATTTTGAGGGGGCCTTAGGCAAAAGGAACTTCAGAAAAGGTTCATACTGTCAAAACTTATTTAACTAAGGAATAGCAAACCTCTTATGAGACAACATTCTTGTCAATGCCATTTTATGTTCTCCACAATTGACTGGACCAACATCCAGTACATTATTGGGGGGGGGGATGGTGATGACCATAAAAACATATCACTCAAGTCTACCTGTGGCAGCCTCAGTGCACATCCAAAGAACTCAAGAGTGCTGGGCCTCTGCCCATGAATGCCAAAAGCTGGTGCCAGACCTGATCTTCAGCAGCATGATCCCCATTTATGAAAAGCTAAGCACGCTCATTTAATCCTTTTTTAAAAGCATGCACTGCGAGTATATGGTTTACTGTAGAATATATACAGTAGACTGGATCCAGAAAGCCCCATGCATGAATGGGAGGGATTTCTGCTCACACATAAGGTGGGTTGTCAACTGTCCCTTCTGCCGCTCCCAGTACCCCTTCCCACATCATTCTGGAGGGTCCCCTGCCTAACAGGAGCGTTAGGACTTGCACTTGCACGCCAGTTCTTTGGATCTCACCTAATGTATTAAGCCTTCCAAGATTTCACCATCACCTTTTGCAGTTATACCCCCAATGAAAGTAGCCACCGTACCAGCTGGTTTTTTAGAGGGAAGGCAAGATTTATCAGCCACTGTGTTAGAATCAATTCAGATTATCCCCTTCTGTTGCACTAGCCTAAACTCTATTGTCTTATATCTGCAGGTCCAAGGAGCTTTGAAGAGGCAGTGGATGCAGTATAAGACCCAGTGGGGTCAAAGACGGCGAGAACATTGTTCTACGCGATCTACCTCCTACACAGCCACTTCCATCACGGAGGTTCCAATTTATCCGTACCACCACGACTCCAACAGTGAACAGTTTAATGGAAAGTATATAGAAGACTCTGAACTTGTTGCATTAAAATCTGGAGAGACGTCTGCTTAGCTTACGAATGAAGGACTTCTTATTTATACAAGGAGGAGAAGACTTCAAGGCGACTGCAAAAGTATGCTCAGTCAGGTGCATATACAAGCAACAGGTGGCAACAGCTCGAGTCTGAAAGAAACAGATGTGGCAGATGGCTCCAGTACTCTTAAAGGCCAATAGGTCCAAGGCTAGAGCTAGCCAGTGAGAAGCATGGAATTTCACTAGTTTTCAGAACTTGACCATATGAAATGAGGGATGCACTAATAAAAACAACAAGCATCCATTAGCTGTCCCATGACAACCTGGGAGATGCCATTGTTTCTATACATGGATCTTTGTTCTCCAAGCTGAGCTAAAAGCGTATAGGAGATGGTTAACAGCTATTACATTAGATACTTTCTTTTTACACTCAACCTTGGAACCATAAACATGAACTATTTCTCAGCATCCTGGAAAGATTTTGATCTTTGAATTTAAGTAAAAAAATCTTAAAGATTTTTTGCATTTAGAGCAAAACAATAGGAATCATTCCATTATATTTAAATCCTCACTGTCTCAAGAGGATTCCATGCAGTATTATTCTGACATCAAGCACAGTCAGAAATGAAGGTAAAATATTTATTGTGCCACAAGCATTCAAAAAGACTAGCTTGCCTAAGAAACAGACGGTTCTGTCAGAGTATAATGAGCGAACCCAAGAGACTTTGTTCAGCATTCCATATACTGGTTGCTTGATATTAATCATTTATTGGGAAATTGTCAGCCATATTTTTCAGTCCAGCAGATATAGGGAACAATTTTTCTCTACAAATAAACTGTGAAATGTACTTCAAAATTAGTTTTTTTTCCTTTTTAAAATTGATACTTCTGAGCTTCTGAATACTTACAATTTTACAGTTGCTTCTAAATATTCATCATTTATTTTGCTAATGAAATCATAACTCTTAAGGATAAGGAATACATAGAGGGGTTGTCCACTAGGTACTTAAACTTTTGGACCCCATTTATACCTCATTGCACATGCCAGTTCAATGTGGCTTCTAAACACACACGCGTATTCAAATGAAAGAACCATATTGGAGGGGGAAGAATTTAGTGGGTTGTCCAATTTCTGCATTTCTTTTCCTGTGGACTAACAAATGCAAAAGTCAGAGGTTCTACAAACACATCCCATCTCTCCCTCCAGCATCAGATAAGCAAGAGGCATTATTACAGTTAAAGGACCCATTCAAGCCAGTCAAAAGCATTTCAGTCCCAGTAAATTTTGTCATACATTCATGTTCAAAGCACTTCCCATAAAAAACCAAAATCTGAATTATTGAGATAACTGGATCCATAAAATAAGTAATATCATTATTATATTAACACTTGATTTAGCATATACCAACATTTAAGTGATTATCAAGGTCAGATAAGAATACCCACCTTCACATCCAAAAGTAGTCCCGAAGCTGATGACCTTAGTACCTAGTAACTGCTCCCCTCCCCAAACACATTACAGTGGTACCTCAGGGTGTGAACGGGATCCGTTCCGGAGCCCCATTCGCATCCTGAAGCGAACGCAACCCATGACTGCGCGTCTGTGCGTGCGTGGGTCACAATTCACCACTTCCGCGCATGTGTATGACGTCATTTTGAGCGTCTGAGCATGCGCGAGTGGCAAAACCCAGAAGTAACGCATTCCGTTACTTCCAGGTCGCCACAGAGCACAACCCGAAAGCGCTCAACCTGAAGCATATTCAACCCGAGGTATGACTGTATTAAATTACTCAAACAAAATAGCAAGAAAACTCCCCTCAGAGTTCTTCAGGAAGCAATTCCATTATGCAGACTTTGGAGGGTTGGGCAAGGTAGGTGGGAACATGTGTTCCCCATGATGGCCAACACCAGAGTCTCTTTCCCCTCACAATTTGAAGCAACACTCTTATGAGGAGAGCAAGAAACAGGGGTCCAGCCTGGAGAAGGGGCGTGTTCTGGGAAGGGTCCCAGGGACCAGCTAGAAAGGCTGGCTAATACCATCCATTAGCCTTGGCGTTTTAGCATTGTTAGATCTACTTAAGACTAACATTACACTCATTGTCCTAAAGAGAACACGAGGTAGTTGTATTGCTCCCGAGTGTTTGATGAGAGAGTATTACTGATTATTTTTCAGTATTCAGCAAATGGCCCAAATCTCTCAGGAAACTTTAAAGGTAAATTCTTTTCACAAGGAAGTGTTTTGAGGGTTCTAAAACTGTTTTGTGGCTCTAAGTCAGCCTCTCCTCCTGCATTCAGGAGGTTGGACTAGAGGACCCTTAGGAGCCCTTCCAACTCTAGAATTCTATGACTCTTCAACCTGATGTTTTGGACTACAACTCCCATCACCCCTGACCATTGGCCATAAGCTTCTACACACAGGATGGGAGTAGAGGCTCCTCCAGCCCATGTGGAACATTTTGCACAGCCCTCCCACATAATCCCATTTAACGTGTGCAGTACAAAGTGTACTGATAGGCATTAGATTGCCAAATGTTAATCAAGTGATAGGAGGGTCTGTGATCTACAGTGAATAGAACTGCAGTGAACAGAACAATACCAGGCCATGATGAACCGACTTGAACAAAAATTCACAGAAACATTTCTGCATATTGTAAATTTGGGGTCACAACCCTATGCAGACTGTGTCCTGAACAGCTGAAAGTGTGCAATTTGTGAGACTACACCTTTTCTCTGAAGAGAGAAATGAAGAAAAGGGAGATTGTGCAGAGGTTTTGAGGTAAAAGAAACCAGATAATCCATCCAATGTTATTGAAATCCCATTTATTTCAACAGAAGTCATTTAGGTATATCCATAACAATGGAATCTATATATGATTGGTAATGTCAACTCCTCTATGTTCAATAGTACTTACACCTAGGTAAATGTGTATAGGATTGCAGTATAAGACTCCTTCCATAGAAATCAGTGAGATTTTAAAATGTGTAACTTTGGTTCGATCGTGGCCATAAAGTATGTTCCATCTGGTGTCATAGTTTCTCTCCAGTAAATTATCAACCAATTGTACATGCAAAGTATATAATAAACTATATGCTTGCATTTTAAAAAATCATTCTTGCCTTGGCACTAGAATTGTTAGATTGAGATACTGGTGACCAGAATACATCAGATCTACAAAGATTCAAGTCACTGAGGTTGAAATTCAATTTAGTGGCTGGCTTGGTGAAGAAAATATAGCCTGTCAGATTCATTAAATGCATAATTACATCATACATCACAGAATGGGACCAGATTTGCTTGAAGTGTTTTTTTGTTTTGTTTTTTACCAACAAGATCATCTTCTTAAACTTTATTCCTAACTTTGCTAGGATGTAGTGAACAAAACCGAGAAACAGTTTTAAAAATCAGATCACCTTTACTGGGAATGTTATACTTCTGATCCCTTTTATCCTTATTGAGATTTAGCATATTGGTACAGTAGTTATATAACTTTTCTTAGTGCAAAAAAATGGGCTATTGAAACAGAAATGTACATAACGCATAAAAGTCCTGAAACCTGTAACATACATATCTGTACGGAATTATTCACACAGTGTATTATATCATTGGGAATTTATTATATTGCCATGTTTTTGTATGGAACAATGTTCAGCTTTGTGATTCATCAGCTCATTCTACTCATTGAACTTTGTTCATATTACGAAAGATACTTCTGAAGATCATTATTATTTTTTGTACAATAGATCTGTTGTATATCAAAAGCTACTTCTGAAGGTTACCATTGCCAAAACTCTTCATCTTATAAGCCTTTAATGCTGGGTGCAGTCTTGTAGACTATACATTAAGATGAAATACCTCATGCTTACATAATATGTTCTTTATTATCAATGTATCATGTTGCATTAGGGTGCCCTGGTACCCTAGGTCATAAAGTTAATGGTAATAACACTGAGAATGTGCAAAATAAACTCAATTGGGAAGGACAATAGACCTACACCAAAGAGGTTGGTCAGGTTTGCACTGTTGGAACACCAAATCTCAATAGTTCAGTCATGGACACCAGTAGGATCTGAACTCTTGTATAACTGGAGTGCTCATTTAAATGCTGTCAAATTAAGCTTTGCACCATAGTGCACAAATACACAATGGCTTATATTGTAAGATAAGCAAACATAAGGAAGTTTAGAAAATGAAAGTATTCCATCCCTTCCTTTCTTTGCAGTCACTTTCAAACACAAATACACACAGATCAGAGTCCCTGCTGGACAATGTGTGCCCTAGCTCACCCCAGCTAAGAAAGGCATTTACCTGATAGTTAAGTCTTTATTGACAAAAGCACTTAAAACAATTCCTTCTGCGTGCGCATGCACGCATGCACACTCACACACACACACACACACACATTCCAGCCACTAGGCAGTTGTCCCTCACATCTGTGCCCCACGAAGCAATTGCAGCAACAGTGAGAGTTCACCCCTCTGCCTGCTTATATAATAATGCAGGCTTCCTCAAACTCGGCCCTCCAGATGTTTTGAAACTACAATTCCCACCATCCCTGTCCACTGGTCCTGCTAGCTAGGGATCATGGGAGCTGTAGGCCAAAAACATCTGGAGGACCAAGTCTGAGGAAGCCTGTACTAATGGGTTGCACACTCACAACCTGAGATCTCCTGCATGGAAGTTGCCTTCATGGTGGAGGAAGGTGGGGAATCTATTGACCCTTCTGTCACCAGAACAGCTGCTTCTTCCACCACATCCTGCGCACCTTCCTTCTTCTCAGACTGCCCTGACTCTTCCCCAACTCCTGCCTTGTGGGCAGCACCAAACCTTATAAATTACTGGTGCCCTCTCCTGGGTCTCTCCTTTAGCCCCCTACCTCAACAACACACTATTCGGAGCCCTAACAGTGGGGTGGAAGATTTGCCTTAAATCAGACTTAGGATCCAAGACAAAGTTCACAGAAGAAGAGTTTCCTGTCCCCACCCCATCCTATGTTGTTCAGGAAGAATGTCCCCTGATTCTGTTGTGAGACTTTTGCAGAGGTGGGGAAATGGGGGTCAACTCCTTCCATATGTTTCCTTAAGTTTATTTATCTTAGAGTCCAAGCCACTGTGTACAATGTGGGGATATTGCTGAAAAGGGGAATCCCATAAATACATTCTATCTCCCATATTCGTTCCTCCTTTTATTGGCCAATCCTGTGGCAAAGAGCCTGAAATATGGGGACTGAAAATCGAAAGAACAGCTGTATCCTATACTGCAACTCTTCTGTGAGGAAAGGTTGCAACATTTGGAACTTCTATTTTTGAGAAAAGGTGAGGAAGAGGTGGCATGGTAGAAGTTTATAAAATCATCTTTTATCAGGCTTTTTATTGTATTTTTTTTCAGAATTCAAAAATAGCTACCAAATACAAAGTTGTCTAATGCATAAAATGCAGTGGAAAGGGTGGGCATTCTTGGTGAGACAAATAAACAGAATAAAAAAGGCATTCCTTTTTTCTTTCTTTTTTTGAGGCCCTGTATAACATTTCTGCAATGAGCACCTGCTAACCAAAAAAGATACATTGGGCATATTCTACAGTCATTCATAAACCAAGAGCATAATGAAATATGTATTCACACAAAAAGGATATAGATGTTAATTGGGTGTCTCTGGGCTCCGAGTTAGTTGTACATCATGTCAATATTGCAAGAGCAAAGGATTTTATAACCTTAGTATTGAGCAGGCTGATAAAATACATCTGCACTGCATAAAACAATACATTTCCAAGGTTACTGAGCTTGAGAAGCTGACATTCAGTCTGTTAAAATTAATTATAATAATGTTCCTTTTGTTTATATAAACCAGGGTTTTTTTTATTCTTATTAATTAACTGCTCTACTTTTATCCTGTCAAAATGTTGGTAGCTTTGTACAATGGGAAATGTTAATTGCTGACAGTTAAATTTGCTGCTCCATTGCATTAGCAGCGTATTCAAATTATGTAATTGAACTAATCCATCAGACATACTAAGGCAGGTGCCTCAGGTGCCAGGTGCCAGAGCTGAGAGTGGCAACAAGATTTTGGAGGGAAGAGTTTTGTGCCACACTGCCTGCCCTACATCCCCTAAGCGAGCCTTCAAGTGTTGTGAAGGACTCCTTCCTATCACCAGTGCTGACATCCAGTTTGAAGGGCACCATCTTGTTTTTCACAAAATGTCTTGAATGGCTGGAGAACCTCCATCACTAGCCCACTGACAAAACAAAGTGTCCTGTAAGAAGAGCTCTGTAGAGAGATAAGGCCAAGGCTCCATCTAGTCCCTAGTCTGACTAGTCAGGTGCTTCTGATAATGATAAAGTCATGAGGTCACAAAGTCAACCATTGCTGCTCCTCCATTTTGTGCTATAAGAAGCCTGCTGTTACAGCCATCTTGTATTATGCCACCGACACACACACACACACACACACACACACACACACACGAATGCATTTCAGGAGAAGCAGCCAACACTTTAAAGACGAGGACTACTGCTCTCTGCTAGCTGCGAACACACCATCTTCTCCTATTGGAACCAAGGTTTCAAAATGGTCAGGGAGCCTCTCAAATAAGGTTGGCCTCCAACTCAGGGAGGGTAAACAGAATGGCAACAAGGGAGTAGAGCTAACATACTCATCCCCACTTCCAACCCCACCACCTTGAGGAGGCTGACATGTTTTTTATATGTCTCAACAAACCAGGTTGCTGGGATTCCATCAAAATATACCTGCTTGCAATACCAAAACAAACATAACTGATAACAAGCTTTGTATGCTGTTGAATCTGCATCTATTTGAATAGCTTTTAGAATGATTGTAGGTACATAGTAGAGAGAAATAGAGCCATGGTTAAAAAACACACCTCAGAACAAGGTATAGAAATAGTTGCATTGCGCCTCTGTAGTATGTTTCTTTTCATCTGCATTTATAATTTGTATACCGCCTTTCAACATTGTAAACAGAAGGCTGTTTACAAGCCACAGAAATGGCAAAATATACCACAAAAGAACACACATCCTATAACAATCTGATCCAACACAAAACAAGTCATAATGGAAAATATGACAATCAACATAAACAACTTAAACCAATTAAAGTAATATTCAGTAATCAATTCAAATAGAATATTAAATGACAAAATTAATTCTCAAACCATCAACAGATCAGAATTTAACAGAAAATCACTCCCAGCAATTACAATAGATCATCACTAAACTAATCAATAAAAACAACTGCAAAGTCACTACACAAAATACCACAGACCATGTGAAAAAAAGGAAAAAAAGCTGAGCAGCCAAGTCGCATAGCTTCTAAAATTGCAAAACACAGCTCATCCTCTGGTCCAGGTCCAATATCTAATCCTCGAGCAGATGACCAAAAAAGTTTAGTCTCTGTACCGAAACAATAATGATTTCAATATTGCTCTAAGTGGCCTGGAGTCATCTGTCCTAGTGCACTCCATCTCTGGAGACTGGGCTTTCTGGCAATGTCATTACAGTCTCAGTAGTCTCCTCCTAGGCTAGGGCACCAAACAGAAATTGATGTTGTTACCAGCATCCTGTGTCAAGAGCATCTGCATCTTTGCACTTGGCCTGGACTCAGGTCAATGTCTTAAATGGTGTAGCAGAGAAGAATATGGACAGCCTTCCTAGTCCAGTATCAATCCTGCACCTGACTCTGGCCAACACATTGCTGGCTGCCTCACCAAAATACAGCAAGCAACCCGCCTTTCTGAGTTGCCCCACAAGAGCTGAATTCAGAGCACACAGAAATTTTTATGAAGCTTCACAATGTTAAAATGCATCCACCCTTTTACTGTCAAAATCTATTAAGTGAAATGAGAAGTAGAAGCAACATATACCGCCTATTGTTTGTGAGAGAAATTCTGTGTAATAATCAGCCGGAAAGAAGCAAGCAATATTGCAGAACTGCATACTCTAGCAAATATTCGTTCCCTAAATAAATAAATTTCTCAAGGTTGGAATGGCAATAACAGACAAATCATTACTAATTTCATTTTTGCATGGCATTTTGAAGGGACCAAGAACTTTTAACGTACTTAACTGCTCAGAGGGGATAAAGCAAATCTCAGTTGGTTTTGATCAAGAGAATTCTTTTGCAACTTTTAAAGTCAGAATGCCAACTACCAGATATTGAAGTTTTGTCAATTGTTCTGCCTCATATATATATTTACTTATTCAAAAAATATTGAGGGGCTGCTTTGGTGGTAAAGTAGCTTCCAATGGCAGAACAAGAAAAAATATATAATTTTTAAACATAAGCATGAACCAATGATGCGCAACCTGTGGACCCCACCCTGAGTGACAGCTCTCATTCAAGCTGTTATGTGGTCTAAAAATCAGACCTGCAACCCCCCCCCACCTTATAATACATGATGAATGCTCTAGGAGTTGATCCCACCAAACTGTAGCACCCATGTAGTAGGGCAGAACTACAGAACTGCCTTCCCAACAGGGGCAGAGTGGCAACATACGGTGTCAGGTGTGTGTGGTTTGGGGAAAAGAGCCTGTTGGCCAAATTAGGACCCACACACCAGAGGTTCTCCAACCCTGCCCTATGGTATCAAGTAAGAAAAGGAAGGTATCGATTTCATGCCTTCAGTATTCTAGTCCTGATATCTAAAAAAGGAAACAAATGCTCCTTGCCGATTTTCATTTCTGCTATCCTAAACAGCTGCTTATTCAAATATTATTCAGAAACTGACATAAAGTTGCCTTGCTTTTCATCAGCAAAACTAAAAATAGAATAATGTATAGCCAAACTGGATTGTGCTGCTAAATATAATAATGTTAGAAATGTAAGGACCGCTCACAAAGGAAACGAATGTACTAAATATGGATGTTGTATCAATAACAATGTTGACTACCTCTTACGATGAATTATTTTGCAGGTTTCATCACTTGCTTCATTTATTAAATTTTCAATCTAATTTGAAACTCAGAAGTCAGGGAATTTGTCACAGCATGATCAAGTTCTAAAACCTTTGTGCCATAAATTGACACTTTTGTGGGAGGAAAGTAGAGAATTTCCTTGCAGATTGAAAAGCTGATTTTGTCTGGTTGCACAAGCTATATTAAATACTTTCCAGACTGAAATCCAGTGAAGTGAACAAGATGGAATGGGCATCATCTAGCTCAGAAGTTTCTTTCTTTATGCATCTATATCATAGTGGCTAATCAGAAGAAGTGTCCAACCAGAAACCTTTAAATTGAGCTGTTTAAATTGTGTCCCACACTCCCACATTATAAAAACTACTTTACACATATTTTCTTTCAAAGCATGCTTGAAACTTGACCACTCTTTCTTCAGATAAAGCAGCCATGGGATGGGGGCATGTAGGAATTCCAGCTCAGGGTAATGGTATGGCAGGTCCTCTCACTGAGAAATCAAACACCCACCATTTATTCAGTCCCTTCCTCAGAACAAATAAGGAAAAAATTGGGGAGTAAAATTATATGCTATTGAGGGTCCTGCAGAAAACTTATTTATTGAATATTCATCTTGCTCTGCTTACACAAAGCTTACATGGATGTTAGGTTATTCGGGCTTCCTCAACCTCAGCCCTCCAGATGTTTTTGGCTTACAACTCCCATGATCCCTAGCTAGCAGGACCAGTGGTCAGGGATGCTGGGAATTGTAGTCTCAAAACATCTGGAGGGCCGAGGTTGAGGAAGCCTAGGTTACATCCAGTCTGTATTGACCATTTGTTCTGATTTGTTTGCCGGGCATTTAGATGATACTGAGCCTTCATCCTGATTTGCCTTCCTGTTAATCATTAATCACCCACACACTTTTCAATGCATTTCCCTGTGTCACTTTCCAAAAGAATCACAGAAAGTCCTATTCTTTCTTAAAGTGGATTTGTTGCATGAAGGTGGCATGAAGGTGACAGAACCCTTTAAATCACACAAACCTACAGCAATATGGGCTTGAATCCATCCTGCAAAATTCTTACAGTCTGTAGGACACCCGAAGAGTTTCTTAAACAGACACGGCTTAAAAGTTTGTGTCCTTTCAAACATTACCAGACTACAAGCTCCCACTGCTGTTCACTGGAGACTCACAACATATAGTGTCTCCAGATTCCCCATCCCTGGTCTAAATCATGGGGAACTTGGAGCTGGAGCTGAACATATGGATATACAAATCCTTGTTTTTTATTATTTAAATATTTATGAACAACACTTTCCTTTAAAATATCGCTCTGTCACGCTCAGAGTAGCTACATTGAAATAATGGTCTACCAGGCAAGGGAGCTCACACCAGTGCAGTCCATTCAATCATTTAATGGCATGGAGGATGTCAGTCAAAGGAGGGCCAGTGTGGTGTTGTGGTTAAGAGCGGTAGTCTCGAAATCTGAGGAACCGGGTTCGCATCTCCGCTCCTCCACATGCAGCTGCTGGGTGACCTTGCGCTAGTCACACTTCTCTGAAGTCTCTCAGTCCCACTCACCTCACAGAGTGTTTGTGGTGGGGAGGAAGGGGAAGGAGAATGTTAGCCGCTTTGTGACTCCTTTGGGTAGTGATAAAGCAGGATACCAAATCCAAACTCCTCTTCTCCTCTTCAATGGCCAATTGTCATCTTCTACCTACATGGTCGCAGGCAGTGCGCCTTCAGATAACAGTCACTGGGAATCTCAGGCGAGGAGGGTGATCTTGCACTCTAGTTCTGCTTCCCACACGCATTCATCTGTTTGACCACAGTGAGAATAGGATGCTGGACTCCACCGACCTTTGGTCTGAACCAGCAGGCTCCCCTTTCCATCCTATTGCATGGTTCCATCGTGAATGACTTGTGCCGCCTGACTGCAGTTTCTATTTCATGTTTTATTTTGCAAATCACTTTGGAGACCTTTGGGTCGAAAGGCAAGACTCAAAATGTTTTGAGTGACGCAAATGTTTTCAATGAATAAACAAGGGTCAAAGCTGGGACCGGTTTTGTTCCCACTTCTGCCAGTAGCCGCCTGCAAAGTTTGATTGCCAAAGTCATCTAATCTGATGCAGGCTGCAGATGCAAATGGGGAATTGTGCTAAAATTGGAAGTCAAACCACACTGGGTAGGGGCGGATTCTCCCTGCTGCTATGCTGAGCAGTGGCAAACACAATAGCTCTGAGGTCAGAGAGTTTGGCACAGTGCATCTCATCCTTTGTTGGAGCGCTAGGCAGACACGACAGCATTGGCCCTGCATTATCTCTGGTGCTGTACAAGGATCCACTTTGCTCTTTCAAGCTTTTCCTTCTGCCTGAGACATATGTGTATGGCAAGCAAAGCCTGGTGCCATTACGGACTTCCCCATCTGTTCCTTCCCTTTATTGATAGCAGAATGCAAACAGTGGACCTTATCACGGCAGTGGATAAAGCCAGGGCACGGACATTTACGGCTCTGAGAATATGCTGAGCAGCTCCACACATGCCCTGCATCCAATATATATTCCATTATATATCCAGAGAAAACCGAAATTGTTGGTTGAACTGATTGAATGCTAAAGAGTGCTATTCCTCAGGGTGGGAGTGGGGGGAAACAGCAGGATAAGCCCTCAGAGCAAGTCATTTTGCTCCTCCCTCCCTCCCAGCACTTTCATTTCTGAAACATGGATTGGAGGGTGAAAGGTGTGCGTGGGTGTGTGGGTGTGTGGGTGTGTACACACACACACACACACACATCATTTGCCCATGTTATCTGCCTCTGCCTTTTTTATGCCACACAAGGAGTGTGATCTAACACCACAGATTCACAAAGCAAAACCTTGCCTTGCCACCTTCACAGCCTTCTCAATAAGTGTTAATATCTTTCTGCCAAGCTGTCTCAAAATGTGGAACACTCAAATGGAAGAGTGCTATAACAGTTTGAACAGAGCTTAGTACTTTTCACAGGCCACAAAAGCCATCTGGCAACCAAAACGTCAACATGACAGCTCCTGAAATCAGTTTTAGTTTTAGTTTATATATATATATCCCCAATGGGACCCAAGGCAGCTTACAGATAAAAACAATAATTGATTAAAAGGGAGGACAATAAAAAACAATGAGTCATACAGTCCAATGGTCAAACACAGATTCAGGTGCAATGCAATGAGAAAGATTCAAAGTCAAACCTTGAGGCCGGGTTCCTGTCTCTGAAGAAGATCCAGTGTTGGAATCCCAGGGTCACAGTCTGGTGGAGCTCCCAAAACAGTGAAGTTGTAGTCCATCAAGTGTAGAAGTTGAGCAGACAAAGAATCTTTGCTTTGCTTTGCTTCCCCCCTCCCTCCCAATCTTGTTTGAGGCACCTGAGCTTGCTCCAGCTGAGATACTGTGCCTCTTGTCTTAACGAAGCATGTGATCCTCACCTGCCCTGAGCTCAATCTAGCTGAGTGACCACAAGCCTCTTCCTGGACCTAACGAGTCCCATGATCTTCACCTGATAGTAAGCTGGGCTGGGCTCTCTTGCTTGCCTCAGTCTCTTAAAGTGCACTTCCTGCTGTTCACAACGCCTCAGAGGCCATCATGTTGTCAGAGAAGGGAGCACCTGCACCTCCACTTCTGGTGATGGGTCTACTGCCCCTTTGACATTCTCTGATGTCCACTGAGTACCTCCTAAGCCCCCTGCCTGCCCTTCCCCATCTTCAGCTTGTCCCAGTGTGTACCAATCCTGGCTACACCCCTCGCTAGGATCCTCTTCACCTTCCTCGGTGTCCTGCCAGTTCATGACACCATGGCTGTTTAAAGTGATACTGCTTTGAATATAAAATATAGATGAGTCCAGAATCATGCCTTACCTTTTTATCATCTATGTAGAGGTAGATAAATTCTGGCCTGATCTGGACCCTCCAACGAAGCTTTTGGGCGCCCCAAGACCCCACCAATTTTGGCAGTAGTGGGGGGGGGGGGATAAAAAATGGACACAGTATGTATTGTTTCCTTATTAGATGCTCTTATGTACTGCTTTTATCATAATAATCCCGACATGGTTTCTATACAATAAAAGATTGATGAGAAGATAATATGCGGCTGAAAAAAGTAACAATAAATAATTTCATGATATGTACTAACAGTACTAGAGAGATCCAGCTATAGAAAAATCGGAGCCAGTTTGGTATAGTAATATGAATAGGATTATTCCACCCCGTGGCCTCTATTTGTGACTGCTGGGCCCCAGATCAGGCCATGTGTCCTGCTTCTACCAACCTGAGAACACCGTCCCCTGCCCTGGGTCTGTCTCCAAAGCAATCCAGGGGGTGCAGCTCAGGAGGAGGGTGGGGCTTGTGTGCCTCTGAGTTTGAGAGAGAGTGTGTGAGAATACACCCACTTTTAGCCACACCCACTGCTATCATGTGCCCATCTCCAAAGGGTTGCCCAAGGGTAAATGTGACCCTCAGGCTCAAAGGGGCCTATTCTGGCTCTAGATCAATTCTTGTTCCACATCAACCTTTCCCAACCTTGGGTCCCCATTTGTGGTTGAAGTACAACCAGCATGGCCATTGGGCTGGAATGAAGTGAAGCATAATCCAACCACACCTGGGAAGCCAAGGTTGGGAAAGGCTGCTCTAGATAATGTTTTCTCTCTATGTCTTCCATTTTGTTCGCTCAACCAGTCATCCCTTAGCACTGAGACATTCCACACACACACCCATCTCCATGGATTACGATCGCATGTCTTATCATTTGCAGTTAAACCTTTTTCAAATAACAAAAGGCTCCCCAACGGGTGAACACTTCAAATTAAGCTGCAAGAGACTATAAACCATGACTGCAGCCATCTGCATTTGTTTTGCATTTCATTACTTTCAACTGCGTGACCTCATCTCTCAAGCAGTTGCTGTGAAACACAGTTGCTCAGAAAAGTCATGTGTGCATATAATAATGGCAGGAACCATTCTGTTCTTCATGTTGGTCCTACGACAGCACGTCCAGGAATCAGCTGGGCAGTGGACATAACCACAATCTATGGTCCTTGCAGCAATTATTTGGCTAAAGCAGGGAGAGAACGCTTTTAATTATGGCAACTGGAGGACCTGCCGGTGCAATTAAAAATTCATGGCCAAATTATCAGTAATCCCTTAATCTAGAAATTCTAAGTGTCAGAATTCATGACTCATGATTTGTATTAGCTTATTTATCTAATTGCAATAGCTCTGCACCCATTGTGGGCTACTAACAAACTTACATAACAAAAAAATGGTGATTGCCTTGAGGACAAGATGTAATTTAGATTTCACCCACAGGTGAGATATAATCTTATTATATTGAAAAGTGGGTCTTTGACTCTTACTGTGAAGGCATCATTTTCTCTTCTACTCTGTATTTGTCAGATGTTGTGTTGGTTCTGTTTTGCTGCAGGTCATCTGCCATCAAAAACTACATTGTTCGTCTCACTACCCATTGTGGTGAAATTATGTAAGTTTTATGATTTATGTCAATAACTATGTTAATTGCCTTCCAATAGAAGTTTAAATCTAAAATTTTAGTTTTTCATCTCATCACATTTTTGAGCTATGAGGGTTTGAAATTTCCAAAAAAAACCAAACAACCATTTTGGCTTTGCCAGGCTAAAGAAAAACCTTAAAGGCTCAGGCCAGCATTGAGATACATCAAAAGTAAAAACACCAATCTCTTCAGAACTTCATGGGCTTTAATATGATATGCCACATGATGGACTTACTTTAAAATTTAAACTTTTCCTCTAAACTAAAACATCCCAAATGGTGCAACCTTTCCCCACAAGTTTACCCGTATTTTTTGCTGTATAAGATGCACCAGACCATAAGATGCACCTAGTTTTTGGAGGAGGAAAACAAGAAAAAAAATATTCTGAATCCCAGAAGCCAGGACAGCAAGCGGGATCGCAGTTCAGCTCCCTGGCTTGTGGGATAGCCATGCACAGCCTCTCCCTGGCAGCGGGATGAAGGCTCCTGTTGCCTGGAAGAGGCTACACACAGCTATGGCTCCCCCAAGAGCCGCGCTCCCTTTAAAGAGCGTGGGGGGTGTGTGTGCAGCTCTTGGGGGCTTTTCCCCGAGGAGGGAGAAGGGCTCCACGCGGCTCTTTAAAGGGAGCGCTGAACAGAGCCTCCCACCTTCATTCGCTCCATAAGACGCACACACATTTCCCCTTACTTTTTAAGAGGGGGGGAAGTGCATCTTATAGAGCGAAAAATACGGTATGTGGACCAATATAAACTTCTCTTTCCACATTTGTATGGAAGTAAGTTCATTAGACTTGCAGAATCCAAATAATGTGCTTACAGTTCAAATGGAAAATTGTGAAGCTTGTGCTACACTTATTTTCATCAAGATGTGGGAAATGGTCGATTTGGATGTTTGGGTTGTGAATTTCAGCTTTCTGAAAGTGACAATCATCGCAGGGCAGCCTTATTAAAGCCAATGGGAGGCTTTGGTTGGAAAAATGGATTGCTGGCATAATGAGTTACTAAGATTCCCCCCCCCCCCGGTCATTTTGTTTGCTTCTGCATCCTCTTGCCAATGAGTGCATTTTTTTCCAGAGCCATCTCAAAGGTTTTTCTCTGTTCTACTACAGTGGAAGAATTGATTCATTTGTGAAGGGAAACTTCAGCGGGGGCAGTGGGGGGGACACAGCAAAAGACAGATATATCTATATTTTGCTAAAAATACCTTTTGGTTCAAACCACAAACAGCACATTGACAGTGCTAAAGTGATAATGTCGTAAGACAGAGGGAATCATTTTCAGTGTGTCCCAAATTCAATTTCGTTTGTGGCCTCTGTGCTTTACTTCATGTTTAGAACACTGACATTACATGATTCCTGCACCTTAATTTTTTCATTTACTGGGCTTTGCATTATGAGTAATGTGCGTAGCATGTAACGTGTGTTGTTTATGTGGTGCTTATTTCATTTAGACTTTTCTTCTGGTTGGCTATAAACATCTGGTCTGCAAAATGCTGATGAAATGCACAGCTCTCTCTCTCTCTCTCTCTCTCTCTCTCTCAGTTTACCCTATATGTTGGTGTTAAGGGCACCTGCTGAACTGGAGATGTGGAGTGTCATCAGCTGTTATTGCTAAGCAGAAACCAAACAAAATGGTGGTCCATACATTTTAATGTTCTGTGGTTTATTTACTGAGAGTACAGCCAAATAAATATATGGAAAAATAGGGCGGAGGGCAGGAAGAGAATTAGTGTTAATGGATATATGTCCATTTATATGTAGATAATAATTTGACATGTACCATAGCAGGAGTCTGGGGAGCAGAGGGACTAGGAGAGCATTAAACGGAAACTAGTGCTCACATCCTCCATCTCAGCAGCCCTTGAATGAGAAGCTTCCACTGGCACAATTCTAGCAATTTCAATTATATACTACTCTGGCAGAATCAACTTAGTGGGAGACTCCAATAACTAGAAGACTCACTGGGAAATCTTCCATTGGCTTTACAGTGATGATGCCAGATCTCTATGTACATACATGTGTAGAATGAAGTGCAGATTGTTCAGCCTCTTGTACTCATAAGATTGTAATTCTCAGACAGTGAATCACAGAGACAGTGTGCCTATGTTTATAGTCTCCTGGTGAGTAGCGTGGAAAGAGATACAAGAAACCAAGGGATTGCTTTCCGTGTGTTACCTTATCCCCAAGAGATGCTGCTTCTGCATTGCAGAACACCATGCCCAGCAGGTGTGTTCAGTGCATACCACTACCTGGAGAGCACTTCCATCACATTATGAGATGTTCCACTCATCAGGTGTGCAAATTCTGCCCATCTTCATTACTGTTACTCTTCCAAGACTTGAAGGCAGATTGCCTGAAGTAGGGAGATCACATGTACTCATGTAGACTCTGTGCACAATGCACAACTCTAATTTTCCATGTATATCCCTTATATTACACAGTCATTCTTCAGCTCACCGAAGGTGGTGGGGATGAGGTCAGAGCTTGCACACTCATCCCTGCTTCCTTTCGCTCAGATATTGTATTCCTAGGTCAGAAGAACAGCTGAAGAGGCCTATTGTTTAGGTTCTAACAGGTAAGCCTGAGTAGACATGGGGAAAGTTGACATATGGGTTTGTTGCAGGGCCTGGTCCCTGTCTTTATGTCTTTGTTATCTGCCCTGTTGTTGCTGATTGAGTGACTGCTTTAAGTTTGGGGACTGTCTGTAAGCACCAAGAGGCCTACCACTCAAGGCCTGTGAGAGGCAAGTGTCATTGTCCAATATGAGCTGTAGATCAGAAATTCCTTCCAATTGTTGGACTTCAACTCCATCAGCATGACCAATGGTCAGGGATGATGAAAGCTGTAGTCCAATTGTGGGATGTGAAACATAAAAGCAGTCAAATACAACATTCCTAGAGTGAACATGTTTACACATGCGGAGGGATGTTTGTCCAGCCAGCAGGTAAACTTCCTGTTTTCCTCTGGGCTGGGACAGACTTCTTCTACATGTGACTAGAGGTGGGTGTGGCCTCACCTGTCCAGGTAATGACAAAAGGACAGGGCAGGGCAGCCATCTCTCTCTCTTTCACCACATGCATCGAAGAAGCAACATCAACTGAGAGAAAGAATGCACTCTTGGCTCCCGGCCAAGAGAGGACAAAGGGTCTGCCTTCCTATAAGATAGATTCCAAGTGTATGTTACTTCATTAAGCTTAAGTCTGCCTTCTGGGATCTGATTGTGAACAGAATGTGAGTAAACTCTTATTAGACTTTTGTAAAAGACTGTGTCGTCTATTTTATGAGGGAATAAGGGGAAATTACCAGAATAGTTATTATAGAGGCTTGAGCGAGCCTGAGCAAACGCTGCTGTTGAGAACTTAAAATAAAGGGGAATGTTTTACTCTGCTGAAATTGGGGAACTTGTTAACACAAGTTGGATAAGGATATAATCAGACAATATATCCTCTCCTGCATCCCTGAACATTCCCACACCAATGACACATGGAAGGGTAGCAGTTCTCTATCCCTCCTATAGATTGTGAATGATACATCTGAGTGGCTTTAGTCAGAAATTATAGACCACAAAATTTTCTCATCTAGGTCTTCCCTTTAGTAGATTATTTGTGGGTACCAGTCAGGTCCCATTGTGCTGCTTTTTCACTTCACTGGGTGGGAACTGTAGTCTTAAGAATTGCCTAGTGTAAATCCTCCGGTTCTGAGTCTCATTGAAAGAAAATTCAGCTGAAATGAAGGTATCAAAGCAAAGCACGCTTAGCACCTGAACCGAGTACAAGGTGGTTCATCTCCTGAACTCTTTTAAGTGCAGCGTTTTATTCTACTCTTTATGGCACAATCTTCTTCAAACTACCCACTGTGTGCAATGCTGCTGAGAAAAGATAGCCTGGTCTTCCAGCCTCAGAGCAACCCTTCCAAAATCACAGCCAGCACAAACTCTTTTGAAAGAGACAAAGTAGGGGACGGGAAAGGAGGAATAACAGGAGTGACTTAGAACTATTCCCAGCCAGGCTGTTTCAAGTGCTGGTAGAATAAGACTTTGTGGATAGCTGGGCTGTGAAAATGTGCTCTGTCTCACCTGCCTCAGAACCCAGCAGATCTCTCCACGATGTGCAAGGACTGTATTGTATTTCAGCCAAAGTGGTGTGCCGCATTGAGGACACACACACACACACAACAATATCACATTATATCACTGGGATAAATGAAAAAGGGAATAGATAGAAGAGGTAAAAAGAGGTAAAGAACAAGAGAACAAAATGAAATGAGATGGTGAGAAAGAGAGAGAAGCAGGAAAAGTTGGAGAGGGAATATAATAATGTTTGTGGCATTGTTAAGCAGACATCAGGCATTCATGTCTCCAGCTAACATTCATAGGGTGTGTTCCAAAGGATTCCATCTCACAGTGTGGCATTTTAGCACCCTTTTAAAAGAAAGGCTACCTGTGACAAGATAAAATTGCAGGAAAATGGAACGAGCTATGTGTGGGTGGGTGGAGAAATTCATTCGGCTGATTCCTAGCGTGTCCTTCAATCAATCATCAATACCAGGATGAGTTCCATCATAACAGGAATAAAACAATCAAATGTACCAAAATCAATTTTTAAAAAATGGAAAACCATGATATAAACATTTTAAGTCAGTGCTTTTCTTTTTCTTCTGGTAAAAAATGAGGTGCCGGTACTCATTATTTGATACAAGTGCCATTGGTGACAGTAGAAAATGGCTGACATGGGCAGCGGAAAAAGAGGTAATGAATATTGTCACACAGACAAAAAGCACTTGTCTTAATTTTAGTACAGGTGGATCCTCAGTCAGCAAAAGTGTTACATCAAAGCCCAAACATAAACCTGGGAAAAGAGATGTGTTTTAATCTGGTATCAAAAAGTCAATAAGGTCAGCATCAGCTATGTAAGCACATAAGAGTCCAGCTGGATCTGGCCCAAGTCCTATCTAGTCCAGCATCCTGTTCTCACAATGCAGATGCCTATGGAACTCCCCCAAGCAGGACCCGGGCGCAAAAAGGCTCTTTCCACTTGCAATTCCCAGCAGCTGTTCTCCAAGCTCCACCCAGCTGCCTCTCAGAGGGAAGGCATTCCACAGGCACACTGCTGCCACAGAGAGGGTCCTTGTCTTTAATGAAAAACAAGCCCAATGCATTACTTTAGGCAGGGCACTCTACAGCGTCGCCCCCCGCCCCCCCCCCCAAGCTGCCCTGGGTAGAACAGCCTTCTCCAACCAGGAGTCCCAAAGAAGGACTGAAACTCCCAACAGCTTCAGCTTAGTGTGGCTGATGGGAGTTATAGTCCCAAACCTCTGTTGGGAAGCAGGTTTAGGAGGCTGCCACAGAGCGGTGTAGCAGCAGAGCTTATAATTCAGATATAAGGAAGTTAGTCATTTGAGGATTTGCCTTAAGGCATCTTCCTCTCGGTGTGTGATGGTGAGGGGACACGAAACTGCATCTCTCTGTGGTGATTTTCTTCCCTTCATTATTCTTCAGAAGGAAACTGGGAGTGAAGAAAACCTTTTGTTTGTTTTGCCCGCTTCTTCTGCGGGTGGCGGCAGGGCAGATATGAACTTGCAAGAGAGGGAGGCATCAGTGGAGACTTTTGCCTCCTTTGGCAAAAAAAAATCATAGATCCAGAACTGGGGGGAAAACTGAGATTGAAAGCATGGTCCCATAAATGCCTTACTCCAAAGGCCATCTCATTGTGTTGAGCGGCGTGGGGGTGGCACCGAGGGTTCTCCTGAACTGGCACTGGGTGCTGCCAGGTTACAATAAAATTAATTCACTGGCAAAGTGGGATATGCCAAGATAAGGGTGAAAAGGGTTTGGAGGGGCCTGAAAAGCAAGACCTGTGAGGGAAGGTTGAAGAAGCTGGGTTTGTTTAGCATGGACATAAAATGGTGAAAAGAAGCAAGTTGCAAAGGGAAAATACTGGAGGGAAAGTATTCCTCCCATTTTAGCCTCACAGGGATGTGTGTGTGTGTTTTAAATAAATAAAGTCATTAGGAGGGGTAGAAGCTTTACTGAGTCCCAAGTGGGGTGTCAGTTTAAAATAATCTTTAATTATTTGCTACGGAAGATAAAGATGCACCCAAACTGAATTCTGGACTGGTTGAAAACCTGATATTGCTATTGCTAAATTAATTAGAAGTGAAGGAAAGAAGAGAGGTGAATTTCATCATCATCTGAAAAAATACATGTTATCATAGTTTCATTTTTCCCCCCTCCCCCTACTCTGTCCATGAGCTGATGTACATTTTCAGGCAACAAAATAAAAGAAATTTGTCAGACTTCAGGTTACCCTGCTCTTGGAACATGTAATAGCAAGGCAAAAATTTAAACCTCCCCCCCACATGGCCCAAAGCAAATTGGCCATTTTCATCCGACGACGCGGCACGAACAGCTTCTCTCAATCACATATAATCATTCAGCGCTGTGGTTTTTTGAGAGGAGCAGAGGGAGACACTACATATGCCATTCGGAAAATGACCTTACAATCATACCCACCTCAATTATTGTTGAAAGAGTTAGGGTTTATTGTTTTTCATTTTCAAAAGGATTTATCTTAAAGCTCGTGTCTGTGTTTCCCTTTTGCACTTTTGCAGAGTACTTCTGCTTTTCTTGTTGTTTACCTGCACTTAGATGGGCATGATTTACACGAAGTAAAGAGTGGAAATCTGTGGAAGTGATGAGATGTTTCAGGTCCTGCCTGAAAGAGATCAATCTTTTCCAAAAAGGCAGCCCTTCCTGGTGTTGGTTCCAGTCAGAGGTGATGGAGGTGTAAGTATTCTGAGTCGCGATGGGAGGCCCCTTCAGCCTCTCCTGGATGCAGCCATGAACTGAGTTCCTTTTTCCCTTTTCCCTTCAGACTTTCGGCTGATCCTGTTGATTCCATGCTGGCACAGCATCTGGCTTTTTAAAAAACCCAATTCAAACCCTGACAGTGATTCATTACGGCTCAGGAAGATGGTTATAATAATGCAGATAATTTGCTTCTTTAAGATGCAGCTAATGCAAAAATTAGCCCTGATGAAATGAGGACATGCACACCAGGCATTTGAATCCGCTTGAGCCATCTACTTAATTCTGAGCAATTCTGTTGCTCATTGAGCCAGATTAACTGAGCACAAATGCCAAAGTCAGAGGGCCAGAGGAAGTAATTTCAACTTCTGAACGTGTTAGCCTGTGGCAATTGTTTTAAAGGATAAGGTGGGGGGTGGGCAGACGGACAAGGCCATTTTCCTCAACCAGGGCCAACCAGCCCCAGGTGTCAGGTGTTGGACAGGCAGACACACTTCTGGATCAGCTGTGTGACCAGGTTTCCCATGGGCAACTAGATCATCCAACTAATCCCTGCATAAAAGGAGGATTGAAGTCACTGGCCATCAGCTGAATTCAATTGCACACTTGATCCTGGCAGAAAGCAGCTTTGCCAGCCCTATGCTTGGCACTTTGCTGAGCTGGCCAAACCCCATCAGCAGCTGATCTGTGCAGAAAGCCGCTTTGAAATCACTGCCCATCAGCTGATGAGTGGCAAGTTCCACTCTGCTGGACCAGCTGTACATCAGAATTCTCTGTGAGCAGTTCAATAGGGCAGCTGATTTCTGCAGAAGGCAGCTTTGACGTCTATACACTCGACACGTTGCCCAGAATAGGTCCTGCAAATCATCAATTTTAATTATTTACTTTTCTATACCATGCTTCATCCATGGATTTACAATATAAAAACACACAAATACCTAACACAGACCCTGTTCCCCCGTACACAATTTAAAAGGCCATCAATTGTTTAATTAGCCAAATGCCTGGGAGAAGAGGAATGTTTTTCCCTGGCACAAAAAAGATACGTAATGAAGGCTCCCCGGGGATAGCATTCCTCAAGCGGGGAGCCACCACAGAAAAGGCCCCTTCTCATGTGGAGAAGGCACACAAAGAAAGGCCTCCGATGATGATTGAAGGATCCTGGTTGGTTCATATGGGGTGAGGTGCCTTTAAGGCTTTATAAGTCAAAACCAGCACTTTGAAGTGGCAGGCTGAAGTAGCTTGACCGAATATGTGGTGCAGTGGATTATATGCTCAAACCATCTTGCCCCACCCTCTGGAAATGACCATCCACATAAGAATGGAAGCACTGGAAAGTGATGCCACCCTCCCCTAACCCGGACAGCCACTCTAGAAGGATACCGTTGCTGATGGTATCGAAAGCCACTGAGACACTGAAGAGAATTAACAAGGTCACATTTCCCCCCCCCCCTCTCCCGACAGAGGTCAACATACAGGGCAACCAAAGCAGTTTCTGTGGGAAAAGTGAGCCTAAACCCCAGTTGCAGTGGCTCTAGAAAGCAAGTTTCCTCCAAGAGCGCCTGGATCTGGTCCGCAACTACCTGCTTAAGAGCCTTGCCCAAGAAGGGGAGGTTGGCAACTGGCTCCAAGGTGGAAACTCACCAGTCTGAACCAGTGCTTTTTTTTTCTGGGAGGAGGCAGGGCTACGCATATCCCTAAACATTTTGTGAATCTAGGTTTGGCTTCATTGAGGGGCAGTATTTCAATATGAGTAGGAAAATCAAGAGTACCCCCAAACGTATTTTTTTTAGAAAAGAGCACTGGTCTGAACAATTATTCAGAAGAGCATGCAGATCCCAACTCATCAGTTGAATGTTTTCGAATTCTCAAGGTGGCAGATGCCATCCACCTCTACTTCATCCGTGTTGGGTAATGCTGGTTAAATATAGGCCTTTTATTTTAAAGATGTGTATAGATTTTGAGCACTGTAACGTCAGAGAGTAAAACCAAATTATAGCCTTAGTGCCTCGTGTAACAAGATCCAAATCGTCACCACTGCCAAATAGACCAGATCAACATATGTTCTTGTGTATGTGCTTTTCACAGAATTATGGCCAAATACACTGGCTGCCATACAATGCCAATCAATATTAAGGCCCTAAAATAAATAAACCAGTTCCCAGAAAAAGGACTTTGCAAACAGCTTGAATATATATATATGTATAGTGGGAGTAGCTCTCCAAAATCTACAGTTCAAAGAAAAATATTTCTACTGACAGTTCTGCTAGCTTGAAGAAAGAACCGCAAAAAAAAAGTTTTGGCAGCAGTTGAATCATTTGGCTTACCTTAAACATACCAGCCAGTGTTGGCAGCTGAGGACCATGGAGCAACTCAGCGGTCAAGCTAATTCACAGAGGTGATGTTATTTCTATCCTTACATAATAATAATAATAATAGAGAACAAGTGAAAAGAAGTTGAAATGAGCCACAGCTCAATTTTAAGCCGGCAGGCAAACACACCAAAGAAATTGCAACAAAAAGGAAAGGCTACAAAGTAAGTCCGTAGTATTCCCACGACGACAGATGCTGAAGTAGCTCGACCGAATGTGTGGTGCATTGGAGGTGGAAAAACAGGGACATTCCAGTTCGTAAGTCACACGCTTAATGAATATGCTACTCTGGCAAACCCAACCAACACATGGAGTGGCATGGAAGAATGTTATAGGCTGACAGCGGTGCCAACTTGAATAAAATACTGGGGATGGGGCAGGTAAGCCTTGCTCCACATAATTGATCACAAGACGTGGCGGGTACCATTTGCATGGCAATGCCCATCAACTTGGGGGGGGGGGTGGCTGGCCCCCTCAAATATTGGGGGGGGGGGCGCAAAGGGACCTCAGTCCCTAGGAGTTTGCTCCTCTGTAGGCTGATGTCTTTTCCATCAACCCCAGCCAGCATAGTAAATGATCAGAGGTGATGTAGTCAAATATCTATAGGCCCACAGCTTCCCCACACCTGCTGTAAAGAGATATACAACAAAGCTAAGAAACAAAAAGCAGATGTTATTGCAGGTTTGACCACACACACACACACACACACACACACACGTACGTGTCTTGTAGCCCAGTAAATCTGGTATTTGGTTAGTGATTTGATGTCTGCTTCTGCCAAAATCTAACTCTTAAATATTCCCATATGCTGCTGTTTACAACCTGTTGATAAGCTGTGTCCCTAGAGAGTCCCCTAGCTGTGAAAAATAGCATTATTACTTGCATGAAGAGGAATATTAATGCACATTGCTGGCAGGGGGGCGTTGTTACTATTCAGTGGCCCGCAGCAGTTTAATAAATGCTTTCTCCTTTATAGAAATTGATAACAGGTACCACATTATATTGAAACAAGCACTGCTATAAGAAAAAGTGCTGCTGCCTTGATACAAACAGGAATACAATTGCAGTATGCAATGACCCAAGAAAGTGAATTATTTCAAGCATCGCTCAACGTGAGCAGCAGCCCTCAAGGTACATAAAAGCACAGACAGATGTCCATCTCTAATGGCAGCATTAATATCCAGAGGTCCAAATTCAAGGCATACTTTATATTTCACAGATCCAATCATTATTTTGTTTCCTTTCTTTGGTTCAGTTGTTTGCTCTGCGTGAAATGCATTGTGATGGAGCTGAGAAAAAGAATCTGCTTTGCGAGGGCAATTTTGCCAAGAGAAAGTGAGGTCTATTGCTCACTAGTCATTTTCTTCCTTGAATTCCAGATAAATGTTATGGATTCACCAAAGCTCAGCTTCACCTCCTGGATGAACTCTTCACGTGGCCATTGGATAGATGTGTTGGCTATTTGCAGTTTAGTAGCGCTGCAGAGAGCTTGCTGGGGAGACCATGCATTAAAAAGGGACTCAAAAATAAATTAAACAAGGTTTTAATAACAAAACAAAAACTCCATTTACACTAAATACATCAACAACCATGACCCAACCACCAACCCATCCCCCAGGGTAATGGGAGAGCTAGGTGCTGCTCCTTATATACTATACCCAATTGCTGACACAGCTTGATTAACACAACTCAGCAGCACCTGCTATGTTTCACAGCTGCAAAGCTGGGTCTCGTTATTTTGCTCTGGCGCCTTAAAGACATACACATCGGGTGGAACAATGATGAACCTTTACATTTAAAGAAACCATACAACAAGATTAAGACAGCAGAGCTCAAAATCATTGCCCACAGAAGTTTTAATATGAGGATGGATACTTTTTAAAAATATATTGAGTCTCAGATTTTATATATGCTGCTGAAAAGATTTATCCCCTAAGCAATAGAGTTTCCTAGGAAGCATAAAGTAATGCTTGGAATATCCTTCTTGAAATTCTATTACTGAGCGGGATCCTGGGATCTGACACACCCTGGAGTGTCCGCAATGGCATCTTGATGGTGGAATGACAACCCCTTGGGATCCAGCTGGCATTGTCACCTTCCTTTTCTTCTAGGCATTTGAATAATCTGGGAACACGGATCTGTGCAATGGTATGGGGACAATGGATTGATTCTGTACCGTTCCAAGTATTGTTGTTTAAATGCTATTTATGTAATTTTAAATGCTGCAACCCCCCCACTTTGAGATCATCCATGATGAAGGGGGGGGGGGGAAAGTAAGCTACTAGAAAGAGATTCCACAAGCCCATGCATTAGTGTACAATATTTATTACTTTCCCATAATTTGTGGTCAATTCCTTTGACAAGACAGATTTCATTCTGAAATGAACTTACATTTGCAAGGAAATAAAAAGGCAATGAGCTTAAACATTACAGTAATATTTTGCTGATGCACACTCTTAAAGGACATGCACATTTCATAATCTGAAGACTCTGAACAAAGTTCTCTTTATATGGGTTCATAACCGCCTCTGAGCAAAGAAGGGTGAACTACTGCATTAGCAGCCCTTTTACAAAAAAGACACAAAAAACCCCCACAAAAAACACCAACTAAATATATTAATATCTCAGCTTGTTTCCTTCTAATTTGGATTAGCCATATAGTACACAATTAAGGAAAATATACAGCCAAAATGGTACAACAGTGCCTTACTGACAACTGAAGAAACAGAAAAGACAGTATAAAAATTGCATTTGAAAAGCCCACCGCACTGATTCAAAGTGCCTTCAAAGTCAATAGGAATACGGCACACATTTTCCAAATTTAACCAAATTCCATCAGTAGTCCATTAGAGATAACCTCGTTCTCTTCATTGGTTAAAAAAACAAAACAAAAACCCTGCAATCTCTCTCCTATTATCTTTTAGGCCTATCAATGTCGTCGATAGCTGCTAACAGTTTTTGTCGTGCTTTTTTGTTGATGTGGGTCCCCAGACAAACATTCACCAGATTAGTCAACTGCTTGGCAGAATACTCCTGGGCAAAGAAAGCAAATCACATTTTAGTTTCAAGCAAGCGGAATGACACTGCCCAGAAAATAAGAAACGTATTGCTAAAAGAAAAATAAAAGGAAGAAAATGCACCACGGCAGAACCTGTCACTTTCTGAAGAAATATTCAAAGCCACACATATGGCTATTATTTGTGGTTGTGAAGCTTAGAAGAGTGTTTTGCAACAAGTACGGCAGATTATCACGGGGAAATGCTTACAGTTTTAGTCAAGCGTTGGATGGGATGCAGTTCTGTGAATATTTAAACATCTTAAGGCACTTAAAATTTATTTTCCATTCTTCGGGGGAAAATATGCGAAACTGGCTAAGACTGAAAACAACCATGAAAGCAGATACTAAGAAAACAACACTGTTTCGGCAAATCTGTTTTTAGTGCTTCTGCTCACAGTTCCAATTTAGCTTTACCTAAAAGGATTTGAGGGGGGAAATTCAGCAATATTGTACCTGATCAAAAGATGAACACATTTCTTAAATAGTGTATTAAGAAGGATAATTGTTAACTCTTACAAAAACACAGAAATGTGCCAGGGCACAGCTGCCTGTTTAAACAGAGCTCGCTCTTGCTTTAGACACTGCCAGAACATTTGAGTGATTATTTAACAGAGGTAAAGCTTTTAACATTTCTCTTGGGTAAGGGAGAAGGGTGGAAATGCTCTCAAAGTGGGTTTACACTCATCCAAGAAAAGTAAATGTCTAGCCAGATTGAGAGCAATCCAGGATTACTGACTCAGTGCAACATTTGCAAGTTTTAAAAAATAATAATAATAAAAATGCAACCATGCACCGTTCCAACCAATGTATGGTGAGAATAACTAGGATTCTGACTTCATTGTTTAGAAGTTGCAATAGTCTCAGAATGAGGAGTGTACAAAAATAGCACTTTTTAAAAAGGCTTACATTTAGCAGAGCTATATAAGTTTCAACGCAGACTATTTGGATGGATAAAGAAAAGAGGCTGAAACAAGATTTGTGGAAGAAGTCGCTGGGAGCTAGGTAGGGAGTTATTATCCAATGTTAAAAGAAAATAATCTGCCAATACATTTTCCCCCCTTTTGCTCTGGATGATTAATTGGTGACCTTTGGTGGGTTTGCGCACTGTGTGCCTCAGATGTCTCGTTGAGTGAGCAAAGTTAAGCACAGCTCTGACACATCCAATTCACTTTGTTTCCAGGTTTCCTTTGGTGCAAGCATATGGACTCCTTCCCAGCCTATTACCACCCAGAATCTCTTACGAGCTCACAGCTATTGTGCTACAATTATAGCGCATCATCAATAGAGCATAACATGATTGGGGCTCATTTAGGCCAGCCTTGGACAATCTAGCATATAGATATGGAAGTGATTGTTCCAGTTTTTGAACATTCTTTCAGAAGCTGGACGTCCGACAGGGCTTCCGCGGCTTCCGATTGGCTGCAGGAGCTTCCTGCAGCCAATCAGAAGACGTGGTTAGGAAGTCAAACATTTAGGAAGTCGAACAGACTTCCAGAAAAGATTCTGTTCAACTTCCAAGGTAGGACTGCATTAGAGCACCCAAAGAACTTAACAGCCGTGGCCTCATGGATATTGTTTAGATCTGATAAATCCTAAACCTACAAGTAACAGAAGAGAGAATGCTTTTTATGGAAGGTACTTGGAGAATTCTTTATTCTCTTCATTTATTCAGTACTGCATTTACATACCACCCATGTAATTAAGTTCCCAGGGTGGTTTATGAATCTACAGGCTTACAGTGATCTATTCTAACTTTCATGATTTTAAAATAAATTGATTTAATAGTTTAATATCTATAAGCTTTCATGTGTATAGTAAAACAAGGTATAAAAATAGTTATAGGATAAATAACCAGAAAATGAGAAAGCAGTTGTTTTTCTGACTGATGTATTGTTCTCATTGCTTTCTTATACAACAACGCCAAAGTTATGGGTCAATTCCTTAATGATGCAACCAACCGCGGAAATAATCAAGAACTGTTCCTAATGGGCCTTCTAAACTTAGTATATTAAGCAGAAAGGAAGCAGTACAGGGAACAGACTGTTACAGAACGGAAAAGCACCAATCAAAAAGGAAGGGAAAAACACAGAAGCCAGGATAGGGGGTGGGGGGAGAGACACGCACCTCCATTATGCTAGGAAAATAGCTTCTTGAAAGGAGCCCAACCCATTTCAGTTGTCAGACCCTTCTTTAGGGTCTCATATCAGCCTGGGAGCCTATACCCTTCCTTGAAAGATTTAAACCCTATTTGGAAATCTCCCCTCTCATGTGATTACAATCACTAGCAAGAAAGTGCTGGGAAGTCCATCTGTCCCCAAGCACATTTTTTCTAAACCAGGGATCCCCATATGATTTCCAACATTCGCTGTTGTAAATAGTAGAGGCTCCTAGCTCCAATCAAATGCCCTTCAGTTCTCAATATGGGGCCTGTAATGCGTCTGAGGAGGGTGGGGCTTGCCAGTGTGCCCCCCCCCCATTCTCCCTCACATGACTGTAATGACATGAGGGAAATAAGCCTAGGGCTTATTCTCTCTCTCTCTCTCTCTCTCTCTCTCTCTCTCTCTCTCTCTCTCTTTCTTTCTCTCTCTCTCTCTCTCTCTCTCTCTCTCTCTCTCTCTCACACACACACACACACACACACACACAGGCCTTTTTATCATGGGGCAAGTGACTTTAGACCAAGTGGATGGGGAAGAGAGCAAGTTTATCGCTTTCCTTGCCAGCCACCTGTGCTTAAATTACATGGCCTCCACTGTTGCCTCAAGGATATTCCCCACAATCCCCACCCAATGAGAGGAACTAAAAATCCATGCCTTACCCTGTGCTCCTTGATCCAGCGTTCCATGTCATTTTCAGTCAAATAATAAGCCTTGATGTAGGTTTCAACAAATTCCTTATCCGGAATAGGTCTAATATCCGTGAGTTTCTCCAGCTTCATTAAAAATTGCTGAAAGTCCAGTTGCATCAAGGCACGCCCCTCGTTGCTACACTTTTTGACATTTGCGTAACTAAGACAGACAAGCAACAGATAAGTGTGCAGTCGTGGTTGCGCGGTAACTACTCTGACGTCCTCATCTTTGTGGGCAAATTGCCACAGAATGCAGTTATCAAGATATCAAGCTGCTATTGGAGACTGATATATTTACAAAGGACTAAAGGGACAACTCTCACTTCACTTGTGAATACTCTTCTCTTGCCTTTCAAGACGGCAATTGGTTTGGAAAATGAATGGTCTGAATTTGACTCTAGGGAACAAGTATGGGGTGCACCTAAACAGCCAAAGGTGATATTAATACTTCTGTAGTGATAAATTAGAGGGACACGGGTGGTGCTGTGGGTTAAAGCACAGAGCCTAGGACTTGCCGATCAGAAGGTTGGTGGTTCGAATCCCCGCAACGGGGTGAGCTCCTGTTGCTCGGTCCCTGCTCCTGCCAACCTAGCAGTTCAAAAGCACGTCAAAGTCCAAGTAGATAAATAGGTACCACTTCGGCGGGAAGGTAAATGGTGTTTCCGTGCGCTGCTCTGGTTCGCCAGAAGCAGCTTAGTCATGCTTGCCACATGACCTGGAAGCTGTACGCCAGCTCCCTCGGCCAATAAAGTGAGATGAGCACCGCAATCCCAGACTCGGCCACGACTGGACCTAATGGTCAGGGGTCCCTTTACCTTTAGTGATAAATTCTCTTGGTTAAATTGATGTTGGAAGGGCTGTAGGTTAGTGGGAGAGCATCTGCCTTGCTTGCAGACATTCCCAGGTGAACCCCTGGCATCTCCAGGTAGGGCTGGGAATGGTGATGTCAGAAACCCTGGAGAGCCACTGCTGGACTGAGCTAGATGGGCCAATTGTTTGATTACTATGTTCCTAAGAACCTTGAGGTGCCATAGCAGCCGTTCTGACCCGGTAATGAAGTGAGCAAGGAAAAGTTTCCCCTAATAATTAATATTGTTAAACATGCACAGTGGCTCTGTGCTCAAGCTCAGCTCAAGGATTCTATTCCTCATGGATCCTATGCAAGGCAGCTCATGGTGACATGTGGTGTGATCACTGCAGAACTTGAGATATAACCTGGATATGATCTTCCCAAGGAATGGGGACCCCTGGCCCTCCAGATGTTGTTGGACTTCAACTCCCTTCATCCTTGACCACTGGCTATGCTGGCTGGATCTGATGAGAGTTAGAGATCCACAGCATATAGGAGGCCTGCAGACTCCTTATCCTTGATCCAACTCAAGGCTAAAGCAGGGTCCACACAGTCCAAGCATCTCTGATTAATTAGCGCACATCATCCAAATTTTAAGGTTTTACAGGAAAAGAGCAGGGTTGAACCATGTGCTACAAGGCAGGGAGGGGGACCCACAAAAAAATTTAGAAAAGGTGTCATAACCCACTTACCCTTCTACAATAGTTCTATTAGCTAGTCGTATACAATGCTCCCAAAGAATATTTGACACTGGCAATGGAATACGAACTCTCTTAGAAACCTCATTCAGCTGCCTGTTAAACTGTTCAAATTCCTAATAAAACATAAAGGGAATATTAGTCAGTGGTGGCAATACATACAAAACACACCTATTTAGACATGAAAGCTCATTTATATAGAGGGAGGAAAGGGAGGCACAAATCTCAATGATACAAAATGGAGAGAAAATGGATTATACTTCATCTCATTTATGGTTATTATGAGGGTTGCCACATCTAAAATTCTGTAGCTGAATTAGATATGCTTTTGGAACATGGAGAATGTTCATAGAATGTTCATATGGCATGAATTGTGTTCACACTGCTACTTTATCCTTGGTCAGCCCATTGGTCCAGCTAGGTCTGCTCTGATTGGCAGAAGGCTTTGCAGGGTCTCAGGTAGGAGGCGGGTCTTTCATGTCACCTGATACTTTAACTGGTGATGCCAGAGATTGAACCTGGAGCTTTCTGCATGGAGGCTTACCTAACTCAACCTAGGCTAGTATGTGCTGATGCTTCTAGTGCACTCCAGGGCATGCCACCACTTTTCATACTGTAGCTTCCATAGTTTTGGAGCAATTAAATAGTCCAGCTGGGTGTGTGGCAAGAACCTGGTTCACACTGTACTATCCTGCACATATGTGGGAGTATCCTAGACCACACAGCTCATGGGAGCTACAGCTCCAATGATACTTCACAAACATGGATATGGAGTATCCAATCCAGTAAATTCAACTTATTACTGAATCAGAATTGGCAGGATTTGTCCATCCCTAAAGAATACAAATATAAACTCATAAAATGCACTACATGCAACACACACTAAACATATTTTTATTATAGTCCGCCTGCGTGAAGTGTGAGTTACTAAGGAAAAAAGTTAGTCTCAGTTAAGGATTAAAATAGGGAAGAATTAGTACGGAATAGTAGCCCACAAATGGAATTCATAAAAATATATAATTTGGAGATTGGATAAAATTAATTCACATATCCCCAAGTCTGTTATTCTTGCCCAGGAAATGTAAGGACAACAGAAGACAAAGGCTACCATCCTATGCACACTCACTTGGCAGTAAAGTGGGACTTACTTCTGCTTATGATTGTACTAGTGAAGGACTAATGCTTACAGGTAAGTCTGGGAACACTGATAGTCTTTAACAGATAGACATAAAACTCATAGTGGAAACGAAAAGAGGGAAGGTAATTACAGATGATTACTCCTCAAGGTCAATCTGACCAGATTCTGGCACCACCAACAATTAATTAAATTAAGCTTGGCTTTCCTTCTATATTTGTGGTCTCTTGTGACAGCCTTTTCATATTTCCAGCTAAGAGAGTCCCATAATGCTCTTTGTTAATGATATATCCCAACTACTGACCCAAATTGAACTCCAGCAGGTCTCCTACTCTCACTGCTGGCAGGCTACCCACAAGTCTTCAGCTTTAATAATGGGAAAACAAATATTTTTAGCTCTAGCAACGCCAACAAAAAATTGGTTAGAGCAAAACATCCAGCTGAGAATGTGTTGCATGGGATATATAAGAAGGCACCAACAGAAATGATTTCTGTCTTTGTTAGGTGATTAAAATGCAATGCAAGAAAAGAGATACTCACCTTTAAAAGAGAATCTACATAAATGTTGTGTTGTGACATGATTTCTTTCACATCCCATTTCACATTTGCCATTAGCAGCAGCATCTGTTCATAATCAATTGCTTTAGCAGCTACAATCCAGTATATAGGCTTACGGAGTTCACTGGCTGTTGAAACCGTCTGGAACGCAAGGAGAATCTGGTGTAATTAACAGCATTTTCTTCCTATGGTACAGGAAAACTTCAGATAAACTGCACAACACATCACTGTGTAGTGGATGTGTGCAGAATCCTGACCTGCGAATAGAACTGCTGGAGAAAAGGTTTCTTGGCTGGAGGCATTACAGCATCAAGATGAGACTGGAGGAACTCAAACTGCTCAGCCAAAAACACTCTGAGAAACAAAAGAGAAAAATCCATTGTGACCTCAGTACAAATATTAGAAAAAGTTGTATTGTCTCTGGAAGACAATACAAGAGCCTTTTGGACTAGATGCCTGTCTACGTTGTATCTTGCAGATGCAACTCCCAATATTTTGTGTGATGACTTCTAGCTTTAACGGCTTTAAAAGGGAATTAGTTAAATTCATGAAGCATAAGCCGACCAGTGGCTATTAGTCATGATGGCCATATGAACACCCCCCACCCAGCTTCAGAGATAATATGCTTCCAAATACAGTAGTAATTGCTAGGGAACAACAGCAAGAGAGGCCTTCTGCGCCCTGCACGCAGCTATCTCTTAAGGACCTGGTTTGCCCCTGACGCAAAGAGGATGCTAGACTAGGGAGGCCTAGGCTAGGGGGCTCAATTCTTTTAGCTCTTGCTCACTAATTTTATGAACCACATATCTCTGTAAGAAATCTCCCAATGGCACCAACGCTGTTACAAAGTGTTAACGAATTATTTCTGAATTAAAATGCTCTGTTTGCTATGAGCACGAACACAGACAAAAATGTAAACAACAGAACACGGTGAAACAAAGCAGTTGGCAACACAACCAGGCAACTGAATATAGCTGGAGACGTTCAGGCAAGTATGTTGTCTGATATGGAGTGGCACTCTCAGGAGGCTGCGGTCCAGCGCTACCCAGTGGGCCAAAAGAGCTGATCTAATATTGATCTTAAAAATAAGATACATTTTTAAGTCAAAGGGATGCAGAAAAGCTGGGAATGCATCCATTTTAAGCATCGCCACAGACAGAGAAATATGGGGTTCAGGATATATTAGTATAGTCTGAACCATGAATCCCTTGTTTAACCCCAAGCGATTTATGCTGTTATAGTGCACAAAGCGTCATAGCCAATGACAGAAAGCTAATACCACAAAGACCCCACTTGAAGCGGTTCAACAATCGGAGGATGAATCTAAAAACTAATCTGCAAGTGTCCATCATAATAATTAGAAAGAAACACGGTTTGACAGTCAACGCACAAGGATTCTGTGGCGACCACTCTCTCTGCCAAGCCATATAAAGTGCTGCCTGATGTCAAGACGACAAGGTGGCTGAGATGGGGGGTTGGAACCTTTTCCTTTCTTTCTTCAACAGCAGTCAGCGTTCCAGCAGCATCCGAGGAGACCTCCTGCAGGGGGTATGGGGGAAGAGAGGGAGGAAGGAAATAAGGAAAGCAAGACAGGCATCAGAGTTATTGAAACATGATGAACACAGCCTAAGGTATTCAGGCAACAGAAACTGGCACGTCTCGTTTCTATCTAGTTGAAATCCAGCTGAAACACAGGGTCCTCTGGGGACTAAACCACGCTATTGCTGAAATTTAAGAATCCAGGAGGCAGATAATCTGACCACAAGAACCCACACACTTCAATGGGCTTCTAAAGGCCGGGAAGCCTGAGATTTGAGAAGCATAATTAATAAGACAGCTCTTCGTCCTCAAGGGTAGCAAAATTAATGTGTTCATTCAGGAACTTTATACTACTCACCTTCAACCCTGCAGCTGTTTTGTGGATAATCAAGGAATCCATTTACTAAGCTATGATTTTGTTAAATCTCGCAAACACTGCATATATACACAAAAATGTGGGGGGTTTTTTTTTTGGGGGGGGGGTTTAAAGCAATGGCCTTCTGGCTTTGTTCAGCAGGGAAGTCTGTTTCTGATGAATCCTCACCTTCATGTTATTCAAATGACTACCTAGAAAAGAAACCTGACTGGAATACATTCATCCCTCACAGCGGAAGAGATTCATCATGTACTAGAATTCTCTGTGGGTTTCTCGTTGCTCCAAGCAAATAAAATGCACAAAGTTTTAGGAAAGAATCAATTACTATAAGTAAGTTATATGAAACCACCAAGATTAGAGGGAAGAGAAACATGGGCAACAAATAAATAATGCTCTCTCGCGGTATTTGGAACAGGGATATATAACCCCAAAATTAATCTGAATGATTTACAGCATAGTAAGTTTCGATAAAGTCATTTTCTGTCCACATCCACAATAAAATGGAAACCTAGATCATATTTAAAGCTCCAAGAGGGTCTATTTTCTAGATACACTACTGGATAGCAGGTGTCAAGCAGATACATATTTCAACCACTATTTTGATTATACAGAATGACTGAGGCTGGGATTCAAATGGCTGTTTAAAATTACAATCACCTGCACTAGCTCAATGGGTTTCTTTTTTAAAACAAACAAACAACAACGTTTTCTTTGGACAGCTCATCTCACTATACTTCAAACTCCCATTGAATTTCTACAGTGAAATACATCGATAAATGCAGAATATAGCCGCTCAGTGCTTTTTTTATAAAATCATTTTTATAGGTACTCTCACTTTGACTCAAGAAAATCACCATTTTATAGTTCAAATCGGGGAAAATAAATACAGTAAATGGACAAAAGTACAAAGATTCACAAAATGTTTAGGTGTATGCCAACTTTGCTGCTCCTGTCCTAATTTACTGTTGGTGGGCAGAATGCAGGTACTACATCAGTTGAAGAGGCCCCATGCAGCACAGAATGCCATTCAAGCCACCCATGGCAGCAGGGGAGTCTATGAATAAAGAAGAGGTTGCATAGCATTCATGAAGACAGGGCTTTCAATCTAACTATACAGTGGTACCTCAGGTTACATACGCTTCAGGTTACACACTCCGCTAACCCAGAAATAGTGCTTCAGGTTAAGAACTTTGCTTCAGGATGAGAACAGAAATCATGCTCCGGTGGCACGGCAGCAGCAGGAGGCCCCATTAGCTAAAATGGTGCTTCAGCTTAAGAACAGTTTCAGGTTAAGTATGGACCTCCGGAACGAATTAAGTTTAGGAGGACCTGAGGTACCACTGTACAAGGATTGTGATGAAAAATGAACTTTCCAAAGGTCTGCTTTGCTGGGATACAGCAGTTTTGCAATTTTAAAGCCATAGATGTGTCAAGATGACAGTGGCAAATAAACTACATTAAATTGGAGCACCCAACTGTTTGTGGATATTTTCACCAGCATTGAAAAGCCCCCCGCTCTCAGTATTTTTTATGGCTGTATTGAAATGAGGCAAAGGTATCCATCTATTGGGATTGAGGTTAATGGCTTAGTCTGTCGTCAGTGACATCAGCACGTAGCCGGATCTCACTGGCTATGTAGTGTCATGAAATTGTCCTATTTATGATGAGTTGGGATTAGGATTGCCCATGTGACTAACAGAAGGTGATGGCAATATGGTGTGTGGATGGGAGGAGTTGCCAGAATAGCAGCAGAGCAATGGGAGTGAAAAATATGGGGCGGGTGGGGGAAGAGGAGATTAACATCCACAGAATTTAGGATTCTTTCAAGAAGTATATTGGTCCTCTGAAAGCAAGCTTTTGACCCCACCCCCCCAAAAAAAAATGAAAGAGGAGAACATTCAGTGCAGCCCAAGCAACAGTGCTCCAAAGTGACAAATTGATTTGATATAGAGTAAGAAAAGAACAAAGGCAGGCTTCTAGCATCCAGAGACATAAAATTCCTGAACAAACACAACCCATTGACCCAATATGTCGAGGACATATACAGACTGCCTGACCCTTAATGACACTTTGCTTCTTTAGGGTATCGTTCCATGCTTCTACAATACACTGAGAAAGGTTTTTACTTTTGAGATAGCAAAAAGCAAGTAGGCGTTGCAAAAAGCCTTTCATTATACAGCTAGCATTTGTGCCTTTAAAAAACACCCAAAAAATGAGGTGGGGGAGATTTTCTGTCTCAAGTGTTTCCCACTTTCAAAAGAGTGACATTTCCTTCTTTCATTTTCTCCTTCATTGAGCAGGAAAACAAGAAGGACCTTTGAGCAACTGTCAGGTTTACAGGTGCCATTCAGGTTGAAAAAGCATCAAGTCTCAGCAGCTTTTGTACTGTATCACTCCTTGTAATGAGAAAGGAGGTAGACAGATCATTGACTGGTACGTTACAAAGGATTTTGGAGTATGTAATTTTCACCACTGGCACAGGAACAAACTTGATGAAGAGCTCCTTTTCACATTTAGCAGTATTTGTACTACACACACACACACACACACACACACACACCATCTAGGAATATGATGCCATCTTTCTTTAACATACATTGTGAAACAAGTGGTAAAATCCAAGAATTCTGGAACTAACCATTCACAAAAAATAAAACCTAACAGTGGAGGCCCAGACAGGTTACTGGACTCACCTGAGATAGAAATTGTTAATCTACTCAACCATACTGAAAATAACTGAGATGCAAGTTGAGCCAACTACTGGTCTCACAAACTGGATTCCAAGTATATAAATCCACTTGAGTTTGGGTCACTCAAGTTATGTGTCCACATCCTACATTTCCCAGGGTTCTTTTTTAAGGGAGCAGGCCTCCACTCGCACTGAATTATACAGATGAATGTTTATATGAAAGATTCCTTCTAATAAGTTTGGGTTCAACAGCTTGAGACAAGCTTTTGTGGGATAACCAGCCTCATATAACCAACATGTTTAATTAATGCATGAAGGAAGGGGTTGTGCCATAGAGTAAGCTGTCCTGCCAGGCTTAGCAGGTAATCAAGACCTTGTTCCCCTTCATTCTACCTGAGAAGCTGAAAGTGTGAGGAGATCTGAGATGGCTGCTCCATTCAGGACCACATGGCTCTTACAAGCCACTCTTGAGTTCCTATATCAATAATTTAGTGATTTTAAATCTCTGCTGGGGTTCTCACCAAAGAGTACTTGTCTCAAACTTGGATTTTGGAATTCTCCTTTTATACCTAAGTTTTATCTTGCAACCGACATAACATTTTTATTAATTAGTAGTGAGGACAGCAGCTAGTTTTCTGATGGAGCTTCTACAGCGAGGCAGACTTCACACACACACACACACCTTACACCATTTTGCAGCAATCATCTTTAAACTCCTATCCTAATGTTTCTTGTAATGAAGTGTTTCTAAATGACAACAACCACTACTTTCCTTTTATATCTCCCAGTTGTAAAGCCCGGGAGAAATATTCAGCAACTTCTACAAACTCTTGGAGTAAGAATTCATAATGTGGGTTTTCTCTGACTTATACCAGAGAATGCAGTAACCTATTTAAGGTTACATGAGAACTGAGAATTCTTTTAAGGTTCCTGGAAGTCAAAGAAAAATTTACCTTAATAAATCCATAAAACTAGGGTCATATTCAACTGGCACATAAAACTAGCCATAAAAAAATTAATGAGTAGCACAATCTTAGAATCATAGAATCATAGAATCATAGAGTTGGAAGAGACCACAAGGGCCATCGAGTCCAACCCCCTGTCAAGGGGGGTTCTGAAACTTCACTCAGAAGTCAGTCCCCAAAAGTTGAAAGGTACATACTAGCAGCTAAGTATTAGTCAATGAAACAATTACACAAAGTTTTCATTAGTCCACTTCCTGTTTTGCCAAATAGATGACAAAAGGTATACATTACTCTTCAACGATTCTTCCCACTAAATAGGAAAAGGAGACTGCTACTTTTCTAAAGTCTAATTATATTCAGCCTAGAAAATCTAAAAATTTACATCTGCCTCCTCAAAGGAATTATCTGCATGCACTTCAGTGCAGAACCATCAAAATATACAAGCACAAGTACAGGAACTAATATCTCACCCTTCATGGTGATGGATGATGTTAATTAAAGCTTTATTTACTAACCAATGCGTCCCCTGGGCAAGAACAATTTTGCAAAACCAAATGTGCCCTTTTTCTACTATCAGTCCTAAAAGTTGTCTTTCAGTTTAATGTAAAACAATCGATGACTGAGAACAATATGGCCTGAGTTTGAAGACACAACTGGGAATAGCAAGAGCTTTTTACCTATATACTGACTAGTGTCCAATTTAACACACAAAACAAACCTGGCGGGTAAAATAAAGGCCACATAATCAGTCTGGGTTCAAATTTTCCCATTGCCATTGCAACGTATGACAGTACCTGAAACCAAGTCAAACCGTTAGTCAGTCTAGTACAGTACTGTTTACTCTAACTAGAAACAGTTATAAAAGGGAATGGCGGCTGGTGTTCACTGACACTGGTGGGGTGGAAAGCAGGGAGGCCAACAGTAGGTGGCACCAGAACCAAATGACTGGGGAGCTGACTAATTCTAGCTTTGCCTCCTCCCTGTTGAGTTCTGCAAAGGCAACACTGAACTGAGCGCTAAGGAGGAAGAAGCTAACTGCCAGTCCCACCCCGTAGAGCGGTTGTAATAAGAAGGCAGGTAGGCAGACTGCAGTTGGCAGGGCAGCACCCTACTGGCTCTAATGGGCCAGCATATGCTGCTCAAAAGTCTCAAGCAGAAGTCCTTCCTGGCTCTGCTACATAAAGGGAAAGGTCATTAGCAGAGCACCAGTCCTGAACACAGAAGGTCCCAGGTTCAAACCCCAGCGTCTCTAGGTAGGGGTGGGAGAGACCCTTGTCCAAAATGCTGGAGAGCTGCAACCGGTTAACGTGGGCAACACTGAGCTAGCTTGGTCTGACTCAGTATAGAGGAGCTTTCAATTATCTTTATAAACCAGAGATATTGAAACTAGGAGGAGCACAACACTGTGCCTTTCTTTTGAACACCAAAGTACTTGCAGATAGACTAACCCATCAAGTGCTCTACTATATGCTAAAAGCAATAAAACTGACCATGATTAAAATGAAATTTAAAATATAATGAACAAAATTCGTATCAGTCATGATGGCTACATATGCTAATCAATTAAGCTCAATCATTAAAATAATTAGTTTGTGGGGGGAACACATTTGGTACAAACACCACCACCATGTAAGTTATAAAAACAATTTATTCTTAGTATCTCAATCACAGCATCTTGTGGTGTTTAACTCAAATACTGAGACAGAACAGGCAACCAGATTTTTTTCAATGGATCGACATATAATGGGTAAAATAAATAAAGTAATTAGTAGCATATTCGATTTGGCGGCAACAACAACAATAAACATTTTCACTCCTACATTGGAATACCAGTAGTCATCCCTTCAAGATACAGTGGTACCTCTGGTTACAAACTTAATTCGTTCCGGAGGTCCGTACTTAACCTGAAACTGTTCTTAACCTGAAGCAGCACTTTAGCTAATGGGGCCTCCTGCTGCTGCCGCGCCGCCGGAGCCCGATTTCTGTTCTCATCCTGAAGCAAAGTTATTAACCTGAAGCACTATTTCTAGGTTAGTGGAGTCTGTAACCTGAAGCGTATGTAACCTGAAGTGTATGTAACCCAAGGTACCACTGTACCCGAGGTACCACTGTATCTACTATGGTCTTACTTAAAATCCATAAAAGGCCTACATAAGGAGGGTCAGTATTTGAAGGTAATGTGCCCTGATGTGATCTTTCTTAAACTTGCAACATCACCACAAGAAATACATGCTATTCATAGCCATAACTATGTTTGTGGACATCACTGCCAGAAACCCATTCCGTCAGGTCACAACAATGAATGGCCTAACACCAAAAACCCTTCAACAGTTACAATTGCCAGTTTATTTTGACATCTCTGTGCCCAGCACTCCACCCTTCATTTTCCATCCGGCATAGCTTGAAAGGATGTTACCATCCATTTAACTTATTTTCAACTCTGGTTGCGATAGATGGCAACCCAAGTTTAGCTCCGAGAACAGCAGATATGTCCTACTTTTCTCCCTCAAAAGTTCACCCTGCAAGATTTCCAAATGCGATTTTGGCCATTTCTCCAGAGCTTGGCCTCATGGAATAACCGAACTAAGACAAAATCTTCAACACAATGATCTCCAGTTGTCATTCTTTGCTAAGTAATTTTTTGGAAACTGACAAACTGGTGTTTAAACAGTTGCTGTTGTTTCTAGGAGAACCAATTGTTCAATATAAAACTCAAATATCTAAATGACTGGGCTTGATGCATTACTTGATCATCAAGCCGCCATTTACATTTCTGGAATCTGCTACCAAAAAACCTCGGCTGCTCCTTCTGACTCGGAAACTTCACCTAGTTCAAAATGTAGCAGCCATTATTACTGATGCAACTAATGGTTGCCGGTTAGTTTCCAGGTCAATTTCCAGGTGCTCATTTTGGGGTTCAAACTCTAAATAATTTAGCCCCCCAATATCTGAAAATACCACCTCCTTCCCTTCAGACCCCCTGGGGAGAAGGACTCTTGGTAGTTCTACTGCCCCTAGTAGTTCAAGGTGATGGTGTCCCAGGAGGGGGAACTCTCTGTGGTAGCCCAAAAGCTGTGAAATTCGCTCCCCAGAGATGCTTCTGAGGCCTCTATTAAATGTCCCTAGCCTCTGACACCTGAGATACATATTTTTCAGATCCACCCTATCTTTGTGACTATAATTTGTTTTAAATAGTTTCAGTGTTGTAGTTTTAAATTGCTATAACCTGTCCTGGGACCTCATGGTGAAATGTGAGTAAGAAATTAAAACTGAAATAAAAAACTGAAGTCTTTCTCCAATGTGGGAGAGGGAAGAAGATATTCAGATGAACAGTTTAAGAGGTGAAGTGACGCCAGAGGTGGTTTAATTACCTATTTTTCACTTTTTTAGAAGGTGCATTAAAAGAATTAGGCCCCCTTATCATTAACTGTATTTAGAATTAAATTCTCAATCCTTTTCCTGCGAACAGATGACCTTAGAGTTATCTTAATTCATAAAGAGTATGCCAGACTCCCTCAAATCTAAATGTAACAGGATCCAAAATTGCTTTTGTTTGATGCAACTCATTACTTTTTTGCCACTGACAAAATTGATCAAGAATTTGCCTAACTTAAAAGCAAAATTAGAGTTATTAAAGTTAATGGAGCAATTCACAGTCAACACTGAGCAGGAAGCCATCCAAAATACAGTTGGTCAAAAAGGTAATAGCTAGACGTCATTGCCAATGCAAGATTTCTCAGAAAATTAAGGAATAGAAAGAATAAAGGATCACGGCATTTTACATGCACAAATCTTTCCTAGAGAGCTGTAAAGTGTCAGTGGTAACTTTCTAGTTTTTAAAAAATCTGCTACAGAGAACAGCCTAGAATCTACTAAGGTAAAGGTAAAGGGACCCCTGACCATTAGGTCCAGTCGCAGACGACTCTGGGGTTGTGGCACTCATCTCGCTTTATTGGCCGAGGAAGCCGGCGTACAGCTTCTGGGTCATGTGGCCAGCATGACTAAGCTGCTTCTGGCGAACCAGAGCAGCGCACGGAAATGCCATTTACCTTCCCGCCGGAGTGATACCTATTGATCTACTTGCACTTTGACGTGCTTTCGAACTGCTAGGTTGGCAGGAGCAGGGACCGAGCAACGGGAGCTCACCCCGTCACGGGGATTTGAACTGCCAACCTTCTGATCAGCAAGTCCTAGGCTCTGTGGTTTAACCCACAGCACCACCCGCGTCCCTAGAATTTACTAGGAAAACTTATAAATGCCATAGTCAAGCATTCAGTGACCCAATTCTAACTTAAAACAAAAATTTTTTCCCTTCCAGTAGCACCTTAAAGACCAACTAAGTTAGTTCTTGGTATGAGCTTTCGTGTGCATGCACACTTCTTCAGATACACGTGCACACGAAAGCTCATACCAAGAACTAACTTAGTTGGTCTTTAAGGTGCTACTGGAAGGGGGAAAAAATTTGTTTTGACTATGGCAGACCAACACGGCTACCTATCTGTAACCAATTCTAACTTGACGCTATGCCAAACCATGGCTTAGGTTGAACAAGCAGACTCCTGGAGCAAACCTCCCCCAGTCCTGTTGGAGCTGTGCTACTCTGAGCTAGCACTACACCCAGACTTGTGCTTTGTTTTGCTCCAAACAAAAACCACAAGCCAATAAACCAAAGATTATTTTTAGTTTACCACTCGAAGTTTATCTGAAGCAAACAAGCCATGAGCTGCCTGGGTATAGATGCAACCATAAGCCAAGTCATGGCTTAGTCATAGATGCTGTGGTGGCAGCAGAACCAAGGGAGGACCTCAGAACTTACCACCTTCAATGCAGGAACCTGCATATGTGCTTGGCTCCCCCTAAGCCATGGTTTGGCCTACCATTATGTGCAAATGGAGTCGTTAAGCCTTCTGCTACCCTCAACACTGGTGCATTCAGGAAACTGTCAGAAGGGAGAACCTACAGGTGCACCTGCCCCCCACATGTACAGTGTACACATGGAGAAATATAGCAGCAAGTACTTTAGGAATGGCTTGATAGTCCAATTTGTTACCCCTTGGCAAATATGGCTGATTGTGTCAGGGAACTGCCATCGGAGCCAAGGTAAGGCTCCCCAATGATGCCGGAGAGGGAACTAGCAAGGAGAGAGGGAGAGCTTCCGCTGGGGAAGGAAATCAAGGTGACAACAGGAAGAAAGGGGAGGCTGAGAGTACTTCGGAGGGAAGGCTCCGAGACTCTTCCAGTGAGATCAGCGGGGAGAGCACAGGACCTCTGCTTGGCACGCCTACGCTGCGCAGAAAGCTTCCGCGCAGAGAAGCTAGGAGGAGACTGGGAGTCAAGGAATTTCTATGTTGGAAAAAGTTTAGGAAACACCCACTGACGGATTCTGCCAGTGACTGAGACAGTCGAGTTTTAAGGGCTGTCAAGCCAGGGAAAGGTTTAGCCATACAACCAGCGTGTAGCAGTTGGTGGCTTACGCACAAGCAACCCCAATTCCCATTACAGATTGTATAGGGATGTGAGACAAAGCCTTCTCTGTAGTAATGTCTTGGTTTTGAAAATTCCCTTGCCCTGGTGGCATAAACAGCCACATCCCTGATGAACATCCGCCACTACTTAAGACATTTTTACTCGCCCTGGTTTAAGACGGATCTAGTTAGCAGCTCTGGATTCTTAAATATGAACGCTGTCAATTTTGATAGGTTTTCTGATATTTCATTTCCTTTAGACTTTATGGGGAAAGGCTTCCAATTCTGATCTTGTAAGAGCAGCTCCCCCCCCCCATTAAGCATGTACAGCATAAGTTCACTGTAATGAAAAACAAACTAAATGAAAAACAAATAAGATTTTCTCTCACATACGGAAAAAACTAAGGTCCATCTTTCTGTTTCTACCCCTGGAAATCCCATTGCTCTGACAAGCTCCTCCGCTTACATATTAACTGCTCTCATTTTTGTTCGGTCACAGAAGTAAAACTGTACCTAGGCTGAAACACAATATATAGATAAAATATACTGTGGGAAGTAAAAAAAAAACCACCTTGGTGAGTACCTTTTAGACCAGCCTTCCACAACCTACTGCCCTCCAGATGTACTGAGCTACAACTCCCATCAGGGGTGGGGGTAATGAATCAGCATGCATAGTGAAGGCGATCACCACCCAGAAACTGTAGGATGTAATGGAAGGAAATTTTGCTCACATAACCAAAATAACAGAGACACCAGGGATTAAACACAGAACCCTCTCCGGAAAAAGGAAGCCATAGCTTCCCCCATATAGAAGTTTATGGACTCTTGTAGTGCTTTACAAATCACTTTTATCACATGGGTTTCACAGAAGGTATCTGTGTGCAGGAGCTATCAGGAATCTAGCACACCTGGTTACATATCTTTCCTGGAGAATCCACCTTGGTTTTCAATTCCAATGTGTTTTCTATACGCGTCTGTCCACACCTGGGTTTATTATGAAGCCACACCCATAGAGGGGGGGACTATATCAAAACGACCTCCAAATTAACAAAGATAAAGCCACTCCAAGGTTGCCAGCAGCTCTATGATGCTTGAACCAGGAACTTGTTCTGTTCCCTAGTACCATTCTATTGAAAGCAAACAGCAGCGCACCAGAGCTGGTAAATAATTTGTCACCCTCTCCATTGAGGAAAGAAGGATTTGCCTGGTTTTATTGATCTGTTGCATTTGTGGTTTCCCCTTCCAGAAGGAGCTCCATTTAACCTGCCTAGTTAATTCCATTGCAGAATGTGATCACAGAATTGGTACCACATTACTTATCAGGGATATGTGCTTTTACGTTCTTTCAACAGTTGACAGGATAAACCGTGGTTCTTATACAGTAGATTCAATTCTTCCTGGAAGGAGGAGACCCATTTATACCAGCTGCTGACATAAAAGAGATGCAGTGTATCACGGTGGTATGAATAATGTCTTAGCTAAAAACAACAACAGCCAAATTAGGTTGGTGTTTGGCTATAAGAAAAGACACACAAACAAATAAATCAACATCCATCAAATATTTCCACTGGCAGCTAACATGCTCTCAGAGGACGAGAGATAGATGGCAAGGCAAAAGTGGTTAGACTGACTTTTGGGTAGCCATTTTAGCACTGTAACATACAGCTTTTATAATCACACTTGAGACCAGACCTTCTATTATTAATAAAACATACTGCACTGAGTTTGGAAGAAATGCCTGTGATTCTCCGCTGGAGAAAGGGGGGGAGAGGCAATTTCCATCAATTGCTCCTGCAGAACCCCATGCTCCAGGGGCCCCTGGAGTTCCCCCCACCACACACACACAGTTGTTCGAGGGGGTCAGGGGCCTTCTGTAACAGCATGGGAAACTGGAAACATAAAAAACCTCTGGACTGATGGTTCCTACTTATGTGATTCTGTGAAGGTACCTGAGTTGAAGTCATTAGGCTTTATTTCACATCACTGATACCAATGAATGTGGGTATCACATTGTGAAGCACAGAGAGCGAGAACTGAACTGTCTCATGTTTGGTCTCTCTAGGCTTATAATCACTAAAGGGGCTGTAGCCGATTGCTGAAACCTTAGGCCCCAAAGAATGGGCATCTTCTGGAGGACTGTTGAGACAGAAGGATTCACAGGTAATGCAAGTGCTGTGAAAAAACAGGCAGTGATTCCTAAAGGGAAGATCTTGTTGAATGCATGTTTTTTTAGCTTTCCATCTTTAAAAGACATCTTGATGGCTTTGCTGAGGTAGGGGTATGAAATATAGGATAAAATCCCAATTATCATTGTAGGTTTTCAACCACCACCGTTTCACCACAGACAGTCTCATGCTGTTTCTGAAATATACGCAGGCATCAACTTTGCCAAGTTTCTTCATTATTGTGGATCACCCAGTGGTATGGGTCAAGAGGAACCAACAAGAGGGCCTAGCTGGCAGCCAGGGCAGTCAAGCCAGGATTGGTGTAATATGCTCAAGCCGTCTTCCTGGCTGCTGAACTCTGCACCAGCTGAAGTTACCAAACCATCTTCAGAGCCATCTCCACAAACCATGTGTTGTTGTAATCTAACATGGATTTAGTGCAATTACTCAGGATGGTGTACATCTGGTGCAGCAACCAATGCAAAGCAGAAATTCCTATTACTCTTCCATTTCAATTACTCAAAGTCCTACAACTTACCAGATCAATCAGGCTCTCCTGTATTCTGTTGAGTGTGGTTCGAAGCCGGCTGCTGCTGAGTCCCAGTCCTGTCGTTTCAAACTGGAAGTGAGAAGGGAATTCTAAGCAACACAATTTGGATAGCATACAAATAATGCAAAGCAATTTTCCCATTTGCCTACATTCCATTGCCACATTGGATAAAAGCTCAGCATGACATGGTATTTCAATCAAAATTAAAAATGGAAAAAGAGGTGGGATGGGGAGGGAAGGCAGCAGCAACACACCCAACATTGCACTCATATAAGAAGAAAAACTAAGTTTCATACACTAGAACGACCACACACAATTCGTACCGGACACATGAATTATCCACTGTATTAGGGGATAATTTTTTTCCAGAATACTTTATATTGCACTTTGGGAAGCCTTGTGCTTTGTATTCTTTGTGAGAATGGCATCAAATGGCACCAGACACCTTTGCTACATGAAGAACAAATTTTTAATGTAAATCAGAATGAAGAACTGTACTTGCTACTTAGTAGCAATTACCTTCGTGCTCTAAGATAACTAGTTACATAAGGAAGATTTCCTTTTGAAAAGATTCAGTGAAGTTACACCTACACAAACATTTGTGATTATGAATCAAGCAGAAAATGTTCCAGTGTCATGGTTCACAAAGACCCAAAGCCATTCCATTAGAGGAATGAATTATACTAGCTCATCCTGTTGCAACTTACCACATTTTAAATTCAGTGGGAATTATAAGAGACCCAGACAGAGCTGCTCAGTTGACAAAACTATAGCGCAAGAACTAAGAAACATACATGCATTTCAAGGGTCAACTTCAACCATATTGTCAAAATATGGGTATGTATTTCACACCAGGAATATATTTGTCAGTTCAGGAAGACACTCCTTTGCTTTGGATTCAACAGAGCAGACCTTAACTATCATTCAAAAGCCACTCAAGCTAATGTACCTGTGCAATGGCCAAGTTACTCCCACTGGGTAAGTGGTTTGAAGTAAACAAATGGGCTTGAATGATGGAAAAGGCTGAATATTTTAAATAGCGTGCCACTGTTACATGGGCAACTGAATACGGAAGAACACTTAAGGCAATCTGTGTTTCTTTATAGCACACACTTCTGCAGTGTGCGGGCTGAGATGACAGACTTTCACTTAGAGAAGTTTACAATAAAATTATTAATGTCTTCGGTCTTCAAAGGTTCAAAAACATTTCCTTTTCAATTTAGTGGGATTGACCCTCCTCAATGGTATCCCCAACACAGGCAGCATATTGCGGGGGGGGGGGTGCACTCTATGGCCCTCAGGGGCCCCTCCCACACTACAATTCTATCATTATTTTATTCTACTGGCCTAAAGGGCATACCAAATTATTATTATTATTATTATTATTATTATTATTGGCAAAGTTGTTTGAAGTCTTCAGAGATGCTAGATAATCATATCATCTTTACAAGAAGGCTACATTAAATTCATAGACCCTTTTCGTAAGCTGTATGTTTCCCATGGGAACTGCTCTTCAAAAAGCCAAACAATAAGGAGCACTACAGTAGGAAACACAATGTTCAAAAATCCAACTCTTGCGCATTTACCTGCCTAGCACTGTGTTGTTCTCTGCTAGATGTGGAAAGTGTAGAACTGGGTAAAAGCTTTAAAATGCAAACAGGAGGTGCAAAGGGGGGGTGGGGAATTAAAGAAAGAGCAGCAGAAACAGCCAATGAAAATCAAGTCAATGTTAAAAAAACCTATTTGCTGTTCATCTCTGTAAACAACCAAATCTCAATGTTATTACTCCTGCCAAAAGAACAGCCCTAGACAATTTGGAACCATGTGTGGATCTGTCAAGCAAATAAATGACTGATTTAAGATCCCATCCTGTTAAAGCTCGTGGGGCACTTGATTCTAGTATTTGCATTGCTTCTGGGATTCTCGCAACATGGAAAACATTGTTCCTTAGTACTAATATTCTGAACATACCTTTCAGATTTGCAAGTTATAAATGAATAAACAAATGATCTGTGGCATGTGTGAAATGTATCCAGCTATTTAACACCTAGCTTCTCAATGCTGCGAGGTGCCTTCAGATTTGAAGAGTAGAGTGGGCACCGCCCTATATTCTTCTCCTAGTGTTATCTTAAAAGGAGCAAGAGAGCCTCATCCCTCCTTTGTACACTTTCAGTCACTGTAAGCAAAACAGCAGCATATCCCAGTACCGCTTGGCACTTACATGCCATTGATTTCCATTGGAACTGCAGCTTACTCAGTCCTTATTATTACCACACAGCCACTACCCTGCATGTCTCATCCAAATTCCTCTTATTAGTCTGCCTGTGGGCAAGCTTGTGTAGGGTTGTTGTTGTTATGGGTTTTTTATGAGGGTTTCTTTCCTTGTTATGTTATGACATATTGAGAGAGCCCCCAATTTATAGGAACACCATATCTGAAAAGCAATTAGCTGAACAAAATGAATTATTCCAGCGAAACCTCCATCTTCTCTCTCACAATATCACAAACCAGAAACCAATTTTTCCATAATCCTCAGATTGTTTCCTCATAACAACTTTTCTTTCTCTATGACATCTGGGAAGCAGAGATAGGTGTAAACCCTCACACAGACCTTATACCATTTATACTTCTAGAATTGCAAATTAATATTCCAGCTATCGCTACCCCCTTATACTATTCCCCTTCACCATCCATGCACGCACACTGATTAAACAGCAATGTTTACTTACCGTGTCATTTCGGCCAAAAAACATATATATTGCATACATGTAGTAGTCAAAAAGCTGGGACATGAAGTGGATCACATCAAATGCAATTGGCTTCAAGATGTTCATCATCTGCATGTATTTGCCTTCAAAGACAAAAAGGAACACCACAAAAGGTTCAACTGCCATGTTTGTACGCTGATGTCAAACCAGCTTTTATACATACTTATTATTAGTGAAATGTCCATACTCTACTGGTGATTGGTAAGGTGAGTACGAAGGGATGCTAGAGGACTGAGTGTCTGTGTCCATCCCATGAAAATACAATAAACAATCCATGCTGGGCCTGCCCATTCTGCAATATTGCCCGCCCCCCCAATATTAGACAGAATAGCAGCTATTTCCTAGCATAACTGAAAGCAAAGGTCACCATAGGTTAGGAGCTAAACCAGAGCTTTCCAAACTTTTCATGTTGGTGACACACCTTTTAGACATGCATCATTTCACAACACAATAATTCAGTTTTACTAGCAAACCAGAGGTTAAACTAACCACTTTCCAGCCCTGGGGAGCATTTCCACGCACTGGTGGAGGAAGAGGGGGGCAGGGGGAGCACACCGCCCCCGGCACCACAATCCCGGTGGGGTGCCATCATGGCTGCCCTACCCCCTGCGCTGGGTGCCACGCCCCCGCAGGCGGCGCATCATGCCCCCAGGACACGTGCCATGCCCCCCGGGACACGCGACAGCCACGCCCCCACCTGCTTGAGCATGAAGCTCTGCCACTGTTTCCACGACACACCGAAACACTGCAGCCAACACACTAACGTGTCGCGACACACAGTTTGGGAAGCTCCGAGCTTATTCCTTCTCCTCGTTGTCCCTGGTTATAAACAGTTAAGCTTCTTCCCAACTTCTTCACTCCATCCTAGGTTCCAATTCTTGATCATATTTAGGCTGTTTACAGACTAAACCTTTAAAGCACCTCCCCCTCACCCAAAGAATCACAGGAACTGTAATATACTCCTCAGAGAGCTACAATTCCCAGTACCTTTCACAAACTACAGTTCCTAGGATTCTTTTTTAGAGGGTGGGAAGAATGTGCTTTGAACATATGGTTGTGTGCACAGCCTAGACGTGTGGTGGAATGTTGCAAACTGGCATAGATAGGACAACCTTGCCGTGCAACAAAGTGTTGGCAGCGTGAAGCACTTCCCTGCTCAGGTTTCCAGCCCCTCAGCTATCAATCAGTATTAAAGAGCCATGGAGCACTCTCAATTCTCACTGGGCTGTTTTGTGGTCCCCCCACTTAGGTTTTATTTCTAATACTGTTGCTGTTGTTGTTTTGCACTTCTGCAAATTACAAAGGCCTGCTAATACCTCTCCTCGGATGTGGGTGGCACCTACATAAAAAGTGGCAATCACAGCCTGGACATCAGAAATAGAGGAAATGATAATCAACCTTGCAAAATCAGAACCCTGAAAGTTTAAGCACATTTATGGGGAAAAAACCATATCACCGTTTTTTAGCTTAAGGCAGCATCTCATTTATTATAATACATTGCACTAGCCCATTAAATCTGCAACGAAAACTGTTAAGGCAATGAAATGACCTAAGGATTTTATGTTCATAGATTACAAACATCATTCTAAGCCTTAGTAGTCTTGAACATTTCCTAAAATTCGGCTCATTCTCCCTTTTTCTCTGGGGTTGCACATCCTTGCACCTGTGAGCAGTCCCAACGTTCCTGATCACATTTATGGAGAGAAATAACATCTGAAGCTGTTGGTAACTGATATGTATGTCAACGATTTCAATAACACCCAAGATAATCCCATGGGCCTGGATTTTCCAAACATCTCTTTCAATAAGAACATCTACTTAACAGAAAGGCTAGAAGATAGGACTTAAGAGTCTATGAGGAAGACAAGGAACTCTTCCCTAAATCTTGCCCCTGTAAAATCTTTTCTCCCTTAGATGCCAAGAACATTTCTCTATCACTACATCACTCTGCATCTTGACACTGTGCAGGCTCCAGGAACATTTCTTCTTCATTCCTTCCATAAGATAATGCCAATTTTTAAAATCTCTCCTTTAAACTTAGTAGACAACCTTCTTTTTTTGCGCACTAAACAGGTATTTTGAAAAGGAACCACCAGAAAAGTCACCAACAGGACCATCAGCAGAGTGTGCCCCCCCCCCCAAAATCCCCTAGAATAACTAGAAGGGAAGGGAAGAACATTATGAGCAGCACTTGCAGTGAAACCAGACTTTTACAAAGATGCAATCAACTACACGCTTTTTTGACAAATTGTTTGCCATTGGCACATATTTCTTGGCAATCTGGATTCTAAAACAAGTGTGATATTAAGACTTCCAGGCAAAACTATATGGGGTGAGTTACTTTTTAATATTTAAAAGCCTGCAACTTTTATGTTTTCGGTTTACTATATAATTTGTCAAGTGCTTATGGAAGCGTTTAGAATGATTTCATGATAGGCTCTCACAGTAACAGGGTTTACATGGCCGTGGGTAATTCTTACATAGCATAGAATCCTACAGTTATGATTATCACAGTTAAAATTTCCATTACACGATGGTTCACTGCAAGACGTCTTTTCCAGCTCTCACAAGCTGGAACCATCAAGGGGAGGGGGCAATAGCTCACATTAACCTTATCTCAAATAGATCATGGAGGAGTTATCCAAGTCTGCCCTTAAAGTCTGGCAGAAAAAGAGATAACAGAAATGTATTTCTGCTTTGTGTTTTGTGTGAGAAATTAAGCAGCAGAACACATAATGAACCATATAGTAATATCTTAGAGGTGTTACTCAAGGTGTTTGTAAATTGCAATATAGCTTCAAGAAAAATCGCAGTGGCCCATGCAAGATTGATTTATTTATTTTCATTGCAATGTACTGCTTGATTGTAAAAACAACAACCAAAAAACACAAAAGCTCAAAGCAGTTTTTAAAAACCTCAAAGCATCCCAGATTTCTAAGTCAGTGTTCACTGCCTTTTTCGTGCTTTTTTTTAAAAAAAGGATATCCATGCATTTTACTCTTTGCATATCTTCACCTAGAAATTTCCTTTCATGCTGGAGTTGGATAATGCATGAAAAGCCCAGTTTAACAATTTCTTACCCTAACGTGTCTCACAGGGTTATTGAAAGTATATATAGATTCTACAAGACTTTTTGTGCAACAAAAGCACAACGGACATGCCAATTAGTAATTATCAAATACAGAATAGGGAAAAGCATTTTTAACCCCTTCCCCCGCCTTTAGAACACTGACACAGCAAAATATTTCATGGTAGGGTTAGTTTCAACAAATAACTTTTGCATATCCACTATTCTTTATTTAGGGACCTGTTTATAAAACCATGGCTGCAGTCCAAAGAGCCTATTAAGGCATATAAAGTTCAGGGATAGAATCACAGAATTGTAGAGACCCTGAGAGTCATCTAGTTCAACTCCCTACAATGAAGGAATCTCAACTAAAGATAACAGATGGCCATCCAACCTCTGCTTACAAAACTCAGTTGAAGTCTCCCATGACTACTATATTTCTCCTTTTTGAATGTCTGGTATTCTGCTCTAGGAAGGCATCATCCAAGTCTTCAGTCTGACTTGGAGATCCATAGCAGACACACACAGTAAGGTCACTGATGTTTCCCTCTACCACAATTTTTACCCATATACTTTCTATCTGCCTTCCATGCTCCAGGTCATTGATCTGAGAGACAACACTTTATCATCTGTGCTTTAGATAATGGATTCTTTCAATATTCCCTAAATACACTGGAATATGGCCAGTTCTACCCCATAATGGCCAACCTAGCTAGGGATATCCTTTAAAGAAGCTATGAAGGAAGGAAATAAAGAACAACCAAAGAACTGGGAGTTCGGGCACAAAAATCTTTCCTCACATTTCTGGCTTGTAACTAATGAACAACATAATCTTTGCCAAATTAATCTAAACTCTGTAAAGAACGAAGTGCCCGCTTAGATTTTTAGACAGCAATTCTTCATATTCTTCAACCAGATGTGTCAACAGTCTTATTAGTTCAGAGAAAGATACCATGCGTTTGGCCAAGAAATATTGAGCAATATTTATCAAATTATTACTGCAGCATCCCAGAAGAGCTCAGAGTGCGTAGGTCATGCTCACAAAGGCAATGTTTTCCCCAGAGTCTAACGAAGTTTCAGGTAACAGCATGGGGAGAACAAGATTGCTGGCAAGGATGCATGGAAATGAGGTTCCACACAACACAATTCAATTACATTCCCTCGTGTCCATCAGATGAAAATCCATTTACCTACATTGTAGATTAAGGTAATGACTTCGTGTGATAACTTTTTGTTCTAAGCATCGTAAAAGGCAATAAAAAGCCCCCAAACACTGAAGGACTTTCTGTTACACCAGTCAGTGGCAAAGCACATTTGTGGGCACGTAACGTTGGCTCAGTACAAGTATTCTCCGAGGTTTGCATCCTAGCTAACATTAAGTAGTAGGCGTTGTAACCAAATTACAGCATGTCTGACACATCGCTGCCTGTTAAATAAAACCTTACATCCACAAGAACATAAGAAGAGCTCTGCTAGCTCAGGCCAGTGGCCTGTCTAGCCCATCATCTTGTTCTCAGTGGCCAAACCAGATGCCTATGGGAAGCCTGAAAGCAGGACCTGCTCTCCCATCTGATTCCAGCAACTGCTGCTCAGAAGCACACTGCATCTGGTATGGAGACAGCATACAGGCCTGAGGGTTTGTAGGCACCCTCCATGAACTTATCTAATCTTCTACTGAAGCCATAGGAGCCAACTCCTAGGGGCCAGGGTCCCTTCAACCCCCCCAAATAAAACATTTGAGGGGGCTTCCCCCAAAGGTTGATGGCATTGCCATTCAAATGGTGTCTGTGTGCCGCGTTGTATGATCAATTATGTGGTTATGTGGGGCGGGACTTACCTGCCTAGGCCCCCATATTTTATTTAACAGCACCCCTGATTGAAGCCATCCGAGTTGGCAGCCATCGCTGCTTCTTCTGGGAAAGAATTCCATAGTTTATCTAGGCCAGTGATGGCCAAACTTGGCCCTCCTGCTGTTTTGGGACTACAATTCCCATCATCCCTGACCACTGGACCTGTTAGCTAGGGATGATGGGAGTTGTAGTCCCAAAACAGCTGGAGGGCCAAGTTTGGACATCACTGATCTAGGCTCCGTGCAAAGAAGTACTTCCTTTTGTCTGTCCTGAATCCATGGGATGTACTTGAGTTCTATTATTATAAGAGATGGGGAGGGGAATGCACTCTATCCATTTTCTTTATACCACACATAATTTTATACACTTCCTATCATGTCGCCTCTTAGGAAAATAAAGAAAGTTGAACACGTGCCAGATATACTCCAATCAGCATGGATACTATATGCCAGACACTGGAAAGACTACAGAAAAACAGCTAAAATATGGGAGCAGTTGAGAGATAATGAAGCTAAAAAGGGTGGAAGGAAAAGGAAGAGCACTATAAGGAGGCATCGACTGCCTGAGAACCCCCCGTTAATTACATTAAACAATAGCTAGGGACTGATTGCACACACCTGTGAAAATGTTGTAAGATAATGTGGTGGATTACTAAATGGGAATATTTTCATGAAGCCTTTTTGAAATGAAGCATATTCCATTCTTTGAATTAATCGTTATTACTAGTTCTCGCCTCCTGGTGTGCTTTTGCCGTGCTTTTCTTTTGTGAATATACTGCAGAATCTCTTCATGATAAATTATCTTGCAATCTTTTATCATTTTTGTTTCACATTGTAATTTTTGTATTTTTTGGTAACAAAAATATAACAGCAATGGCAACTCAGAACTATTCAAAGATGAGACCATGACACTCCTGCTATAAAGTTTTAAAAGCCAGGCAATTCTAAATAAAAAACACACACACACACACTGATAAAACATGCAGATTGTATTAAGAAAGCAAGAAACCATTTCACTTACCAACAAGTCTTATTACATTCAGTGTAGTGTTGGTCAAAATGGGAGCGTTCACCTTACTGAGGCAATAATCTGATCGCTTCCTGCTTCTCAAAGTTTCTCGAGAAATACTAGGTAGAAAAATTATTAGGTATAAGTGCACAGATATGGACCACACAGATGGGGAAGTTAATGTTCCGTTTATATTTTGTTCTTGCCACTAAAGGAGCAGAGTATAATAATGTTTTGTAAGTAAACACACTGCCATGCGGCCCCTTGGAAAGCTGCCCAGAAGGAAATACGGCCCTTCAGGCTAAAACAAGTTCTCTAGCCCAGATCTAGAAATGAAGGGGCTTAAGCTTCCTTCTGAACAATTTGCATTTGGGGTGGATATGGGTGGCCCAGTAATGGCAAGGCTTTGACTGGAATTAAGAAGTACAGTGGTACCTCGGGTTAAGTACTTAATTCGATCCCAAGGTCCGCTCTTAACCTGAAACTGTTCTTAACCTGAAGCACCACTTTAGTTAATGGGGCCTCCTGCTGCCGCACTGCCGCTGCGCAATTTCTGTTCTCATCCTGAAGCAAAGTTCTTAACCTGAGGTACTATTTCAGGGTCAGTGGAGTCTGTAACCTGAAGCGTATGTAACCCGAGGCACCACTGTATTGGGAGTTAGGTAAAATGTTACTTTCATTTTGAGAGAATAAAATAAAAGATGGCTCCTTTAGTCAGAACAGAGCATCACTTCCTAGTAGCCTCGGGCTTCCACACCTGTTTATCTATCTTCTACAACAGGAATACATTTATCACCTCATACCCTTAGTAATTAAGTCATACTGAAGTCATGCCTAATTTCAATTTTGCCAATTAACAAAAGGATGAAAAAAAAGGTCTTAGCCCAAGAGCTTAAAATGATAAATGGCTTTATTTTAGCTGGAGCGTGCAGCAGTTTAATTTCTTCATGGAATAATTATCGGAGCTACAAAGGCCAAGCAAAGCTCTTGCTGACTTTTTAGCTATGAAGATCATGTGGATGTAAAAGCTCTAACGCTAATGCCTCCATTTGCAAAGATCTATTTTCTGATTCCCAAAGTAGCATTCATTTGCCTCCAAGTTGTTACTAATTTGCCTTGTAAGATGCTCAACGGAGTTGTGCAGCTTCCACCCATTTTAGATCTCCACCTTCTCTATTCTAAGAACATCAGAAGAGCCCTATTGGAACAGGTGAGTGGAGCACCTGTCCAGCATCCTGCTCTCACAGTGGCCAACCCAGATGCCTGTGGGAAACCAGCAAGCCAGACCTGAGTACAACACTGCTCTCGCCTCCTGCGGTTTCCAAGCAATTGAAATTCAGACGCATACTCCCTCCAACAGTGGCGGTAGAACACAAAAATATCAGATTTAGGAGCCTTTGACAACCTTTTATCCTCCATGAATTGGTTTTTTTAAACCCATCCAAGCTGGTGGCCATTGCTGAGAGAAGGACTGCTTGCTCCTATATGAACCCGGCTGCTCTCTAGACATAGTCAGATGTTCTGCTTTGCGTACCACCACCTCCTTCAGAACTAATGCAGGTCACAACCAGATGTGGGGCTTTTTCCTGTAACAGTTTCCAAACGTCCAAGGGGGCGGATAAAAAGCATGAACGTCAAATAGTGGTTTTCCAAACAGTGTCCCGGAGTTCCTCAGTTGACTATCAAGGGTTCCCTAGTGAGAAGATCAGTAATAGCAGACAAGCTTTGCTTAACCATCACTTGTCCATCACTGCCAAGAGCAGCTGTAGAAGCTTGCTTGCTTCCTGTCCTTTAACATGCATGCTCAGTTTACACAGGTACATGGTTAACAACTAACAGGCCTAGGCAATTCTCTCTTTATACCAAGGGTGGCTATCCTGTGGCTATCCCAGATAATGCTGGACTCCAGCTCCCATCATCCCTGACAACTGGCCATGCTGGCTGAGGCTGATGGGAGCTAGAGTCCAAAAATAACACGAGCGTCGCAGATGACGCATCCCTGCTTTTAAACAGATGGCATCCTAGAACATGGAGGCAGAATACTCTGCACTACGCAGGGGCTTTCGTGGCACATATCTGGCACATAGGGAGTGTTCCCCGCTAGACAAATGGATGTAGAAAGAGTTAGCTTAAGATATGGGGGGCTTTCAAAGTCCCACTAAGGATGAGTTGACAGTATATATGTTTATGCTTAAGCATGTCAGAAAAAATAAGTTATGAAATGTATGTTCAAGGTACCTTTTTACCGGGGCATCTCCAGTCTGTTCATCAACATAGTCTCTCTTCAGTTCTTCAGGAACGTCGCTATCGCTGTCATACTCTTGATAGGCACTCTTTTCCTGCTCATCCGATTCATACTATCAAAATAAACCGTAAGCGCTTTCAGCTCCTGTGCAGTAACTCAGAAGGCACATAAAACGCCTCAGTGGTCCTTAGACTTTAATTCCGTACACGGAGCAACGTTGTCTGAAGTTAAGATACTGTTCCTGTCATTCTTCCCCTGGTGAAGATACCTTGCTCACCAGACAAAAACTTCTTCTTCAAAAAAGACAACTACAGTCCTATAGGTTTTTTACACAGCAAATAACATATGGACTAGTCAGATTCAGTTCTGGATAGATAGATAGATAGATAGATAGATAGATAGATAGATGATAGATAGATAGATAGATAGATAGATAGATAGATAGATGATAGATAGATAGATGATAGATACAGTGGTGCCTCGCAAGACGAAATTAATTCGTTCCGTAAGTCTTTTCGTCTTGCGAGTTTTTCGTCTTGCGAAGCACGGTTTCCCATAGGAATGCATTGAAAATCAATCAATGCGTTCCTATGCAAACCGCCTTCAGACCAGGTCCGGGGACAGTCTGTCCCCCGACCTCTTCTGAAGGCCGGCGGGGGGCGAAAGCCTTTGCTCCCCCCCGCCTGCCTTCCCGGGACAACGGAGACTTCTCCGCTGTCCCGGGGCGGTCTTAAAATGCTGGCGGGTCCTGGACCTCTTCTGAAGGCCGGTGGGGGGTCTAGCGGGTTTTTCGTCTTGCGAGGCGTTCGGCTTGCGGGGCACCACTGTAGATAGATGATAGATAGATAGATAGATAGATAGATAGATAGATAGATAGATGATAGATAGATAGATAGACAGATAGATGATAGATAGATAGATAGATAGATAGATAGATAGATAGATAGATAGACAGACAGACAGCCTGGAACTTGCACTCATTTTCTTTACACAATTGTAACCTTACAATTGTGGCAGATTAAATAACTAAATGGAGAGCTGGGAAAACCCACTGTTCTCTGCTCCCCATTTATTCACACACCCACCCCACACACATACTGGGTCCCAGTGAGTTTTTCTTACAGGCTTCGGGAAGAGAGGGGGGCTCTGACAGCATTCCAGAGCTCCCCCCCGCCATCTTCCCTAAGCCCAGCAAGCATGGCGGTGCCTTCCTTACCAGACTCTAGGAAGGGGGTGTGAGGGCTCTGAGACTGTCCTAGAGGCCGGTAAGAAAAGTGCCTCCTCACTTACCACAGTCTGAGAAGGTCATGGGAAAGCCCATGGAATATCATGGGTCCCTCTCATGACCTCCCTAGACCCCGGTATGCAGCTTTCTGCCTCATGGGGGTAGGGGGCGATTTCAGGGGTTCCTGACTTTGCGCGATTTTGCCTTTTCATGTGGGACCCTGGAACTGAACCCTCATGTAAGTGGCGGGCCCACTGCACTGAATGAGCCACAGGGTGGGACAGACGAGAAATTTAAGCAAAACAAGCATAATTGTGATAAATTGTTTGAAAGAAAAATGCTGAACGCTGAACCACTACCAACAGCAGCTTTCAGTTAAGTAAGAGAAACAATGCAACTAAACGTTTGATCCGAATATAAGAGGCTGCATAATGACAATAAATTGCAAACCACCATAATTTAAAATATTTGCTAAGTGCTGCCCAAGAAATTAAAGCCACATGTAAGATTAATAAAACTCATTTTTTAATGTCTGCAGATCTAACAACTGCCCAACCAAATTTGAGGAAAACATGCATATAACTCATTTTATTCAGCGTTCTAGTTCCTTCCTCACAGAATGTTCTGTATCCCAAGTGTCACAGAGAACACAAAACAGAAAGAAAGAAAGAAAGAAAGAAAGAAAGAAAGAAAGAAAGAAAGAAAGAAAGAAAAAAAGAAAGAAAGAAAGAAAGAAAGAAAGAGAGCCCTGTACAAAATCATTTTCACGACAGCCTGATAATTCACTAATTATGCAGATGCTGGAGAGTGGGGATGCACCACAGCAAGTACTAACCAAATGTCAGCCTCCATAATAAATAGAATAGAACTCAGTATTACCATGGGCAATCCAAAACAAGGTTGCAGAAAATATATACTACAGCTTACAGAAAGTCATAGCCGGTTGCTGGTATATGTGATTATTGCGCCCCCTAGCGATCTGAGAATGTGTCAGTTCCATGATGATAGTAGGACCAATCAGTTACTTATAGGAAAACACAACGCGACTCTCATTTTAGCAACAGAAAGGCCAGTCCTTGACAGTGACCATGAATCTGAATATTAATTCATTAGGAACTGTACAAGAAAAAAATTAAACCACCACTATGGGATTTGTTGAAGCTGAGGCTCCAATACTTTGGCCACCTCATGAGAAGAGAAGACTCCCTGGAAAAGACCCTGATGTTGGGAAAGATGGAGGGCACAAGGAGAAGGGGACGACAGAGGACGAGATGGTTGGACAGTGTTCTCGAAGCTACCAGCATGAGTTTGATCAAACTGCGGGAGGCAGTAGAAGACAGGAGTGCCTGGCATGCTCTGGTCCATGGGGTCACGAAGAGTCGGACACGACTAAACGACTAAACAACAACATGGGATTTGTGTGGCAGAGGCTCATTTGCCCTTCAGCTATTGGCTGCTTTAGACAAGATGCATACGTAAACAGGGCCAGATTGCAACAGGCCAGTTTTTTAGTCTGTAGCAGCAATAACAACAGACAGTCTTATGCAGCCCTAAAGCCTAACAAAGTCATTGTGGCATAAGCTTTCATGGATCAGAGCTCACTTCATCGGGTGCACAAAGTATTCACCGGTGAACAGGTATACAAATCCTGAGTACCACAGAGGAGGAGAAATGCGTTTTTGATTTTATACAGAGAGTCTAGGTCAACCAAAGCACAAGTAAATAATCTAATCAACTGAATGGAAGTTTAAACAGATTTAGTAATGACCCGCTCCCGACCTGGAGTTTGCGTTACAGAGTGAATCCAGTCTGTCCTGGAAGATAGACCCCCCAAAATAGTCCTGAGAGGCCACTGCTCTGCTATTTTGTCACCCCAATCTCCCTCATAGACCAAGGTTCTAACTGGGTTCTTACAGGTGGGCAGGTGTGTCTAGGAGCATTTGTGTTAAGTAACCAGGATGCTGTGATTCCCAACATGGAACCATAGACTTGTAAAGTTGGAAGGGACCACGAGGGTCACCCAGTCTGACCCTCTGTAATGCAGGAATCTTTTTGCCCAATGTGGGGCTCAAACTCACAACCCTGACATTTGAGATTCTCGTGCTCTATCAACTGAGCTGTCCTGAATCAAGGTTTCTACAGTAACACCAGGCATGTCGACAGGGAATTCCCAGTTTGAAGGATTATTACTTTGCAACCTCCATTTTGGAAATTAACTGGTTAGAAATAACGTGTCTCACAGAATACTAAGAGCTCATCAGTGTTCCCTTACCCCATTGGAAGCCAGCACATCCTCAGTCTCATCATCTCTGTTGTTGGCTTGGATTTCAAAGGGATTCCCTCCATTACAGTACTGCTCAAACAGAGTTATGGTTCTTTCTATTTCTGAAGCAGGCTGCTTGCTTGGCGACACAGAAGGGGAACGGGACTGTGCCATGAACTTAAATTCCTATTAACACAAAACAGGTGATTTATAGGCTCTGCCATGTAGTTTAAATATTGATCCACATAATAAAGGAGCGGTTTCTTAACAAGCACTGCGGTGTTTGTCTTTCAGCTAACATGGCTTTCCTTCTTTCATTTTATTTTATTTTTAAAGACTGCAAATGTAACCATTAATTTGATGCTTGTCTAATTCTAACACACTTGCCCAATTACTTCAGGCAAAACACCCCCTGCAGCTTGGAAATGAAAGACTTTCAAAACACATATTAAGTTCATTAGTGAAGCATCGTGATGAATTACGTTACAGCCGACTTTTAAAAAAGCAAATTATGAGAATTACAATGCCCCTGCATTTACAGCTGCTTAAAAATCAATCAATATAAATGGCTGCTAAAAGTGAATTTTAACAAGTTTTCTTTTTATCATAGCATCTGGTTTTATCACTACCTTGAATGCTGGAAATAGCATGGGATGCACAAATGCTGACTCTATTTGGACATCATGCAAAGCCATTGTTTAGCATAAAAAGAACGAGCCACTGTTACCCTCATGTTCCCTATATTGCTCCACTGCAAGTTTGGAAGCTTTTGCTTCCAGTTTAATCACAGTTTGTCTCATCATCCAGACTTAACAAACTATGGTTCACCTTAACTGTGGTTCATCTTAAACAAGCCAAATTCAAAACACTGGCTATGAAGCTTGCTTGCTTAAAAAAGCCATAGTTAACATTACACATAGTTTAGGTTTGTATAACATGCTGAACTGTGCTAAGCTTCCATCAGAAGTGATAACTTCCAGTCCTCACAGTCACACTAAAGGAGGAATACATGCAAGGTTCACTGCAGCTTGTTCTTATCAAACAAAACAATTGCTTGGAATGATGTCCAAAGGCAGCAGAAGGGCTGAATCCAGTAAACAAAAAGACCACTCCCACATATATACCTTGCCCCAAGTTCACACACTGCTGTTAGCAGGTAGGCTCCACAACAGTTGTCATGCTTCCATTTGTGCAAGACAATGCATACAATCTGTAGCACAAGCAAAACATCACATTTGAACTTATTTTTATCTTTCTCATGTCGTTTTACAGCACAAGGTGAAAAAGAGCTTATTGGCAAGTGAAAACACCTTGCACATCCAATAACTTCCTTTAAAATTTGGTCCTTCCATTCTGAATACAAAATGCATACGGTGCTTTAAGGTATCACCGCATTGTGTTTTGTTTCCCTAGCACAACACAGTCACTGCAAATGTACAGCGAAAGTCAAGATAGCGGCAAACCCTTCAACCGTCTTGGCCAAAGTAGCCTTAACCATTTATGTTAAGCATTCGTCCCATTCCTGCTTTTTAACATGGCTAGGACTTACATGAAGCTGTAATATGCTGAAGCTTGATTTCACAGGACAAAGCTCCCACGTCTCGTTCTCCAAGAACATTCGCAGTTCTTCGAGGCGGGTTCTGAAACAAAGTTTAGCGTCAGCAAAGGCAAAGGGTGTAACAAGTCAACTATATTGAGAAATTAAGAACCTAGCTGCAGTTCCATTAAATCAAATTCTGCTATTCTTTAATGATCCTCCGTTAATGAGCTAATCACGTTTCTACTACATGGTTCTCCAAAACGTATCTCTTGCAGCCACATAGGAGCCAAATGAGAAGGAAAGGACTGAGGGGTGAGATAAACTGTTTCCTATCCATGTTTCCGTAAAGCTTAAGCAACAGCAAAAAAGGAAACACCTACACAAGCCCTCGCTGGGTAGAGTGATGAACAGAGTAGTAGATCCTCTGCAATAAAAATATGTACCAATTGTGTACTGGAAAAATTTAGTACAGTGGTATCTTGGTTCTCAAACTTCATCCGTTCCGGAAATCTGTTCCAAAACCAAAAGCGTTCCAAAACCAAGGCAAGCTTTCCCATAGAAAGTAATGCAAAATGGATTAATCTGTACCAGACTTTTAAAAGCAACCCCTAAAATAGCAATTTAACATGAATTTTACTATCTAATGAGACCATTGATCCTTAAAATGAAAGCAATAAACAATGTACTGCAGTCACACAATCAATCAATCAATCAGTTTCTGAACTGGTTTCCACAGTCGCGAAAACAAAACAAAAAGAGCTGCAAAAACGCAAAATAAATAGCAAAAACAGACAGACCTCAGCATAACACTTAAAACAGAAGTGTGGCACTCAAAGTGGAGCACATTCAGCTTCCAAAAAAAGCACACAAACCGGAAAACTTACTTCTGGGTTTGCAGTGTTTGGGTTCCAAGTTGTTTGAGTACCAAGGTGTTTGAGAACCAAGGTGCTGCTGTATGTCTTTTTGTGCTCAGTTTACAAAAATTACTGTACTTCCATGATCTGCCTTTTGGGAAAGGGAAATGAAATTCCTTCATCAAGGATTATGGGCTATCTCCAAAGGTGTTTTGTGTAAGAGGATATTTCACAGCTGCTTGTGCAAGGACGACACTGGGGACACTGGACTTAAGTGGAGGGAGGAAGCCCCACAATGGAAACATTATTCTTATCATTATTATTATTGTTTGAAGCTGGCTCACTTAGCAACTAGCTATTGCTTACTGTAAAAGCACAATGTGTCACAATGCTAAACATGAGATTCTTTGAAAACAAAAATAAACTTGGTAGAAGTCTTCTTTCCACCTGTACAGAAGGAGGGAAGGGGAATGCATGAGCCCAGTGTTTCACTCAGGCACGTTGTCACCCAGAAAGCATTCAAACCTAGCCAGTCTCTTACAAAACCAGATTAAAAGACACAGTTCTCTGTATTTCCTTTGTATGATGCAAAAGCACAAATGCACATTTTGTTCTGTTTCCAGTAGTTCTTTTTCCTTACATCTAAACAGTCATCCCAAGAATTCAAGAAAAATGGGGGGGGGAGGCAAATTGGCGGCAATGAAATATTCTCAGACAAGAACAAAGCTTTAAAAACCAAAAGTCTTGAGTCTGAAAAAGAAACATTAATTGGCAGTGCTTTCCAGGCAATCGATAAAAAACACTGCTTAAATAAAATTGCATAAGCTTTGGTAAGGTAACATGTTCACCACTGTTTGCATATTGCAAGGAGAAACATGCTTTGAGTTAATTGATATCCTCATTTGGCTAAAAAGGGTGGGGAAGGGGAACACAATTTTCAAAGGGTATGACATAATCACATGTCTTTTTACCAGGAGCTATAGAAGCTGTCCATCAATCAACAAGTGCAATTCAACAGGTATCTAGAAGAGGCTTTGTTTGGGTGGCCAACAAGATAACAGCTCTAATAATCTTAATCACTCTGAATCCCAGGAAGTTTGTTCCTACTCTAACTCTGCGTTTTGAAATGGAGCATTATGAGCTTTTCAGCTCTTCTGCTTCTCACTCTCTGTCTTTCCAGAAGTCAATCTGTTGGTCCAGGCAGAGCAATGCCTATAAACCCCTTGCATATATTATGCACTGGTTTACTATTTTTATGCTTTGTAAGTGGCCTTCTATTTCAAAAGCGATTTAATGTAAGAGATTTACATTGTAATAAAGGTAACCTCTGTTTTAATCCAAAATGGGACTTGCCCCTTTCTAACCACTATGCAAGGCAACATTCCCATGGTGTGCCACAAACCTAAGTCCAAGATCTGGAGAAATCAGACTTTAGCTGGTGATATGTGTACACTTGTGTTTCCAGTAATGTAGTGTAGGCTTGGCAACAAGGCATGCTCTGTTTCCAAAAGGCATGTATTACTTGAGTTCCCAAATCGCAGAGGCAAATCTACCAGTTCCTTCCTTCTGAATCCCTGAGCCACTCTTACCTGAAAGGTCCTTTATGAGTAAGGTTGTCAATTATCACCCCCAGCACTCAAACACTTATTCTCAAAAATAATGCTACTTCCCAATAAAATTGCTTAATACATTCAGTCTATGTCATAGGTTATATAAATCAATGTTCTTAATGGCAACTCTATATTACAGCTTTTTGATGGAATCACTGTATCTATAGCCCACCTGTCTACATATGTCAAGATGAACAAATGCAAGACAATGCTCTTTAAAGAGCTACCAGCTGGGTAGCTCTTATGAACTAATGCATCTACAAAAGTATCTAACAGTTCTTAATTAAAGCACACAATGAGGAGTAAGAGCCGTATCCACTTGAAGTCAAAAGCCTAAAACTCCTGAAAGCTTTAGGTGATTCAGGCTCTAATACACATACAATATTTTTACAGTCCAATGGAAATTGCTACGTCTTCAAAGGGCTTTGTAGACAACATTAGCCAATCAAATCTCTACAGCACCCATTCAACATCAGTACGCAACAATCATCGTCAGTCCAAATTATTACCCAGTAGGTAAAAGCACTGAAATGGATCAAGTTTCTTCCTCAATAGCCTATGCAAAAACAATGATAAATATTTTAAAATTACCTTTTGGCAGCAATTGCCAAACCCTGTATATTCAACAGTCACAATATTCTCCCTATATTTTCTGTTATGTGTTTGAAAATACAAGGCAGTATTCTCTGAAGCAAGCATTTAGAGACTTAAGCAGCGACATATTTAAAGTAGACCAGGGTACACAATGTGGTGCCCTCCTGATGTTGTTGGACTTCAGTTCCCATCAGCCCCAGCCGACATGGGCAACAGTCAAGAGATTATGTGAGCTAGGAGTCCATGGACACCTGGAGGGCACAGTGCTAGCTCTCCCTGCAATAGACAATAGCTCAAATGGCAGACCAAATGAAGAAAGTCCCCAGTTGAGTCTCAGTCATCTCCAGTTGTAGGTGTAGGAAACCTGTGGCCCTCTGGAGTTGCTGAAGTACCATTCTCATCATTCCTGGCCACTGGCCATGGTGGCTTGGGCTGATGGGAACTGTTTACATTCAGCAACATCTGGAGGGCCAAAGGTTCCCCATCAAAGAGCAGGTGACATGGAAGACCTCCACCTGAGACCCTGATGTGCTCCTGCAAGTTGGATTAGACAACACAGGTGCACAGGTGGTCAAACAGCCTGCCCTGGTATAAGGCATCTTCCTCCGTCCCTGTGGGAAATCTAGCCTTGCTTCTATGTAGTGAAAACAGTAGCTGGGAACCAGGCACGAGACAGGAATTTACGGGAAATGTTACTGAAAATATGTCCCCATAACACCAATGCATTGAAGTAAACTACAGTAAGCCTGCAACTTGCACACATTTAACTTGTGTGCATTCAGCTTTATGTGTGTGGCAAATAGATAGATAGATGATAGATAGATAGATGATAGACAGACAGACAGATGGTGGAGTTCTGAGAAAAATGACTTTGGCAATCCCACCTGCCAATGAGCCCAATGCATTTTGACTATACATGATCTTGGCTTTAGGCACGATCCATGGAACGCAAGCCCCACTTAAGTTGCAGGCTTACTGTACTATGCACCTTGTAAAATAAAGTTTTCAGAAAGAACATTGATAAAATTTAAACATTTTATACAGAGCATTTATTTTGCAAACATAAAACGTTTTGCATTTATGGTCTGCATTTAACGACTTGAAAACTTGAAAGGGACATCGACCTCTTACAACAACTAGCCTACTATTGTAGCTCTTACCTGTGATAGTTCTTGAAATAATTCACACTTTGTTTTCTAATGGATTCTTGCAAAACTTCTGATTTGCTGCCACAAAACTCTTCACCAACCTGCATCAGCCTACGGAAGAGGATTTTCTGATTATACATTCAAGTCAAGAATTAGAGTATTCATTTCAACTACAGGTTAGGCTTCAGGTAGGCACTGTTGAAAGAGAAGCCCACATAGAACGGCCTGCATCCTCTTTTCATACTGTGGACCATCTGTCTGTATAAAGCAACCCTCATTCCTTCAACTCTGGAAGTTATATTTCAGTCAAGGAACTTCTACAATTTTCTCAGCAGATTAAACATAAAATGGTGACGGATCCCCAAAGAAAGACATGCAGTTAAGACTCCTACTGGTCTGGTGCAGATGAGACCTAAGGCTAGTAGACACTAAGATTGCTCCGAGGCACATTAAGGCATTTGATTCTCCTAAAACATAGTGGTCTGATTTAAATCAGAATATTTGGAACATAAAGCAGATGCAGTTTCCTCAAAGTAAAGCAATGTACGTAATTTTATTTCGGCATTTCCTAACCTAGCGCCCGCCAGAGGCTTTTGGACTAGAACTGCAATCAGCCCCAGCAAGGCTGGTTTAAAGTACACCAAGAATGACTCAGATTTTGGAAATACCAGTCCAGTTAATCAGTGAAGCAATTTTAAATAGCACAGAAGTGAAGAAACAGCCATGCTATGACTTATGCTGCCTGCCGCAACCAAACAATATTTGGAAAAAAAACTCTTAGAATTCAATGCACACACAAAAAGCTTTATTGTGTTAACTTCCACTTTGTCTCTTTATCAGAACAAATGGCGCCTCAAAATACCTGCTGACAATATCCAGGACGAAGATGAAGTCATCGTATTTGAAGTTAGACATGTCTGTGCCAAGCAAATAGGTCTTCACTTTCAGCTGGACATCCTGCAGAAAAGCAAACGTATTGAAATTGGGTATGCTGAGCCCACAGAAGATATGGTTAAGAGGCAATATAATAGCAGTCTTCAAGGATCTGAAGAGTTCTCTCATAGATGACAGCGCAAATTTGTTTCTGCCGCTCCAGAGCAATAGGCCCAAATCCCACATGTTCAAGATAAGAAAAGGGATTTAGACGAAATGTTTGGCACAACTTCCTGACACTATGCATTGTTCAACAGTGGAGCAGATTGCCTTAGAAGGCTGGACAGCCACCTACTGGGGATATAGCATGGTTAGGATGGTCCTTGAGCTCTCTTCCAACTCTATGATGAACCAGATGCCTTCATAGCATTTGATGTATTTGCTACCTATGATAAATGGCTGAAACCTGTCGAGGGATACTCAGTCCTGGATCTAAACAAATCAAAAAGCCAACACTTGAGGAGTGGGTTAAAGTGGTTTATTCAAAGTTACTTCTAATTTGTGAAGAACTTGCAGCCTCCATATATAATATAGTCTGCATCTAACCGGTTTTGCAATCACATTGCTACCATTACATTTTATAAGGCAAAACATCCATGAACAAGAGGGGAGATGTCATGAGGCTTGGGGATTCCTAAGGTTTGGAGAGGTAGTGTTTGGGGTGGGGGAAACAGAAAACCAGAGGTAGGCAGTGGGAAATGGAGTACCTGGAATCAACAAGAGAAACATTCTTTCCCAAAGAATGTTCTATCTACTGTCCATTCAAGAGAAATTGACGTTTTCATCATTTCATGCTCTTTAAACTCAATTTTAAGAACATGAAACTATGCGACAGAAACGAACCTATTTTTCTCTGATGCTATGAACAACCAGAGATAATGGGGTTTTTTTTACATTCTTTCCTAAAAGTCCAATTAATGTTTTTCAAAAACAAGCATTTGCTGGGGCCGGAAAGCATTTCGCCAATTTAAAACGAACCTGCCATATTCGCGAAAGTCCATGTTCCAATTTCTTTTTCACGTAGCTGCGGTCAAAATTGGTCTCCTCAGCACCCATGACATTGCTTCCATCTGGAAAATAATGTATGTGTTTTACATGTAAGCCGACAAGGAAGGGGGATTCACTCTGTGTATGCGAGCACATGTGCGCTTTATTTTAATGTGAGACAAAATTTCACATCCTTTAGGCTCACTTCACACTCCACGACAATAATAGCAAGCCCACACCCCAAATCCCATCATGTGGCAGAGACAATGCCACCACACTGACCTAAAATGAAGGGCATTAACCAAGACTGGCTGATCTGGGCAGTGAGGCGATGATAGCAGGCCCACTCAACATGCACCACACACACAATGTCCCACCACCCCCACCCAACACATGGTTCCTCCATAGCAAAGGCATAAAAAGTAGTAATAATAACAATAATGCTCTAATAAGGTGTGTCGCACAATCCTTTTGTGTGCTTACTCAGAAACAGGGCTTTTTTTCAACCGGAACTCAGTTCCGGCACCTCTCAGGTAGGCACTATTGCCATTCTAAGAGAACAAGGAAGGCATTCACGGTGAGTTCAGGCACCTCTTTTTCTAGAAAAACAGCGCTGTTCAGAAGTAATTCTCATTTTCTCCTGGAGGATTACTCGCTAAAAAGTTTGTTTAGGATTTCAGTTTCGGAGCGTTCACAGAGGATAGATATTCACTATTATAATGCTTCATGAGGTAACAACTGCAAAATCCCTCAAGCTCCTGAAATAGTAGGTTGAGAGAGATCAACTGTGCCTAACAATTTTCTTTTACAAAAAAAAAATCATAAATTGCATTTTATACAGGTTCCCGATTCCAAATCTTACTGTTACCCTGATGGCTATTGGAAGAGCTTTTGTCCTATTGTTCATACAGCCCCGCCTACATTTTTCACATTCTGAAACTAACTCAAAATACATATTTTATTCAGATAATACATTTAGATAGCATAACCAGTTCCTACCAGAAGACGAAGGAGGTTCACCGTGATCGTACTTTTCATGCCACTCCATGGTTCGGTAGTAACTGAGCATGACCTCCCACAGGGCTTTGCAGAGGTCAGCAAGGCAAGGAATGTAACTGTCTGACGTGATGTGCTAAGGAACATACAAGCAAGATCTGTGATGTTTTTCTTCATTCTAAGTTTTGTCAAATGCAGAATTTGTATGCAGAAGGAATATGACAAATACACACATACAACATCTGTACAATATGGCATATATGCTGTACTGTTTTTAAATGCTGTACTGTTTTTAACATTTGATTGGGAGCCGCCCAGAGTGGCTGGGGAGACTCAGCCAGAAGGGTGGGGTATAAATAAATTATTATCATTATTATTACTATTATTATATTATTAGTAGTAGATGTCACACACAATGAAAAGAATAATACAGAATGAGGGGAACCACCCTATTCCCTAGATTTTTTTAAACGCACACATATACTTTCCCCCTTTCAAGCTGTGGAATGCCCCATGGACTGCAGTTAAAACAAAAAACTGTTTGCTTTCAGTAACAAATGAAATGGGCAAGTGCACGTGCCAATAATTTAGTTTAAAGTATTAGTTAATTTTGTATTGGTTAAGAGGCAGAAGAGCCTAAATGCATTCAAGAACACTTCCAATTTGCCAAGAGATTGTACATAACAATTAACAGGGCTTTAAATACACCATTGATCTAAAAACGCCGTGGTTTTTGGCACTCCAAAACTTGAAGTGTTCTTCCAGTCCTGCCAATAAAGCTAAATAAATTAAGGAGGCGCAACATTTTAAACACTTCAGTGAAAGAAAGAATTATTTTGAAGTGTCCAAAATAAGCTAGGATGCTGATTTGGTATATAAACCATTCTTTTCACGGAAAGGCTGCTAAGAGTGAATTCACACCACAATATTCTTCTCACACAGTTTTTAATGGATGAGAAGCATTCATGCAGCAGAGCTACCCAAGTCTAGAGAAAAAAAGTATTTGATAAAATCTCCCCACCCACTGCCCCCAGGGGGTCTCTCCCCCACTCATCCATTAAGCTTTCTTAAAAGCTTAAAAGCTCCCATTGACTCCCCCCCCCAACTAATTGCTGTGCAGAAGGGCCAATTCCAGGGTGGGTCAGTGCACAGGAAAGGAAGGGTTAACACTTCCCTTCCAGCCATGATCCCCACCCCCACCAAATCCCCCACTACAACGAAGCATTTAAAACGCTCCCATTGGCTACTAATCCTGATGACTATGTTCTACCTTCATGGTGAGAGACAATATGCTTCTGAGTATCAGTTGCTAGAAATTCCTCGCCATTTTTTTTTCTTCCAATGTGGCCTATACATGCAAACACAAAATGTCCCAAGCCTTTATACGACTACGTACCATGCACAGGTCCTTGTACTGAAGCTTCTGAAACTTGGTGTCTGTGTTTCCCGCACACAGCTCTACGTAACCGAGAACAACTTGGAATACAGTGTTGTGAATGGCTTGAGTAAAGTGCATGTGCAGTTGGTCCATGGCTGTCTGAAGAGAAAGGATGGGGAGAGTCATTAATGCATAATGGAAAGCCAGTTCCCCAGTTCCTCTTCCTTAAGTCACAGACTGTCATTCTAGGCAATAGCCTTCAGACACTCAAGCAGCTTCCGTGGCACTTAGTGGCTTTTTCAGCTTCAGGTGATAAGCCAGCAATGACCATACTTGGTTGGAGATAACTTAGACACATTTGCCCATACTCTAGTAACTTTTAGGCTATTGCATTGTATTGTATGTAAGATTGCCTTTAAAAATGGCTCAGAAACTGTGGTTGGTTCGAAACAGAGCCACAAGACTATTAACCGGGACTGAGCAACGCTTTACCAGCTGCACTGGCCCACAGTAATCTCCCAAGCCCCATTTAAACTGCTGGCTTTAAATAGTTTGGGACCTGATTAAAAGAAAGATCATCTCCCCCCCACACACATGTCTACCTAAATCTTATCAACAGAGGACCTGGCATGGGTGCCCCCACCAAGCAAAGTGAGACTACAAAGGCCTTTTTAGTGGTGGCACCACCAGACTATGAAACAGCCTCTGCAGAGAGGCTGGTCTGCCACCTTCTTGACACCTTTTTGGCATCAGGTGAATATATTTTTTATTCCACCAGGATTTTAATAGTGTTTTGGGTTATTGTGGCTTAGTGTGGTTTTAACCGGAGCTATAACCTGTTTCTGCTCTGCAGTCTGTTTGTTTTGCAGGGCAAAATTTTAGTTGTGAGTTTGTTTTTGCTTATTGCAAATTTAAATTGCCCTTATTATTGATAGGCGGAGATAGAAATCTTCTCTTCCTCTTAGCCCAAGAACCAAAACAATCAATCAATCACACACAGCCTCCGCTGAAGCAAAATGTAAAGAGAAGGAGTAACGCTGGACCTGGAAGCGGCAGAGCAGGTGTAATTTTGAAAAGTACCCTTTAGTGGGCTGTTTGTATGTGTGAGGCAGGGGGCTATAAGCCTTACAAAAGAAAACACCCAAGGCTTAATAACGCAGCTGGAAATCAGATGAGCTGTAGATAAGGAAATGAATGGACTATAAAAGATTATTGCAAATGTGAAACTAGAGAACAGTAAATCCTCTTGTGGTCTAGTCAAACACACAATTATCATATTTCCCCCCAAAAACAGGGTTCAACGAATGGAGAGGTCCTTTAAGGAAAGCAGACCCAAGAAACGGAGCGAAGGAAAAGAATAAATGTGCAGTAGGTGATTGGCAAGCCTGCCACTGAGCAAAAGCCAGCCAGGCTCGGTTGCCAACACAATACACCCTGAGCATTCTTGCCCAGATATATTCCGTCTGCCAGCCAGAGAACCAGTGAGCATGTGCCATAAACATTTATATTTCCAACTGGGGAGCACTGGATGCAATGCTAGTACACTTAACAGCAGATAGGTGCATGTGCAAGGCATCCATCTTGGGTGGTTCAACTGCTGAACAAACCAGGGATAAGAGCTCTAAGGGAGTAATCATTTACTAAGAACTGATTTGCTTTCAGTTGTGTTTTTATTTTATTTACTCCCAGGGTCTGTATGTATTCCATCACTAGTGTCTATTGACAGAAGCAACCTGCCTATAATCTGTTAGATAGTACTGAGTTTGCAGAGAATGTATTTGAACATTTTGGTTGTTTTTACATTATAAGCACTTTTCGCCACCAAAGCAGATAGCTCACATGATTAAGACAAGCTAGCCTGATTCATAAGCAAGACGTAACAACAAACAGGGAACGCTCACCTGCGTTTTCCCAAGTAGTCTGTAAGCCTGCTGCACCTTGGTATAGTGGCTGATGTCAAAGTTCTTGCAGATTTTGGAAAGCGCGACATCTAACTGCTCCTAAAATGTCAAGTCATGAATATTCAGTAAAATGAAATAGCTATACAGAATGAAAAGATATGATTTATATGGAGACATTCATGTATCATAAGAAAGCAAAATGCAATATAATCATCTGAACAGATGAAGCGCCCCTTAGCCAAGGTATTCACTCTGTCAAAAAAATCAATAGGCTGCATTCTCACCTCAATTTGCTCCAAAGTGTCCTGTAGTTTTGAATTCAATTCACTGCGAAACAATAAAGTCCAACATTAGATCATTTAGAACTAAGCCAACAAGTTATACAAGTGCTTTGGGCTATGATGAATGTTGTGGTACATCAGTGCAATTGGGCAGATCTTTTATAGAATAGAGTTTCTGCCAGCAATGCTGTAAGATGACTGAAGAGACACACACCCCACCACCCGCCAAAACCACATCTCTAAAAGAGATCTATTATCCTCAAATCATCTCTGTAGGCCATTAGACACAGAAGCGCCCATGCTCAAGTGGGCAGCTTATTTATTTTTATATAAGATTTCTTACCCACCCTTCACCTTATGGTCCCAGAACTACTTACAGTAATAAAACATGCAACTTTAGAAACAAATAAAGCTATTGCAATTATAAAACACATGAAACTGTTGAAAATGGAAAAGCCTACTGTGTGTCCCATGCAACCCCCAAGAATTCTCTCTGAATCTTAGAATCTTTCATTCTGTGACAAAATTTTGACATTTGCTCAGACCCTGAACAGAAATCTACCAAAAGCTGATGGATTTTCCATATTGCAATTTTCCTCACATCTAGACTTGCATTGCATGACAAAACTAAATCAGGGAAAGGAAATAATAAAAGTATTATTATAAAACCCAGTTATTTTTCTCCTCCCCCCCTTTTAAGCTTCATGATCACAATGATAAGCTAAGGAAGGCATTGCAAAATAGCTTAATTTTGCAACACAGCTAAGCCACATGCACTGAAATGATGCCTCGCAGTTAATGAGCACTGTGTATTTTATGGGTGGTTTAAACAGCAAAAGCAACCCAAGTATGGATGTCTTTTTAAAGTGTGCAAGCTGAATTTTATGCTGAATTTTAATACTTGCGCTCTGTGCATTGCACTTTTCAGTTAATTTGATACATGCATGCATGCATGCATGAATTAATGAGTAAAGGTACAAGGAGAAATCCTGGATGGTCATTCAATATTTTGCAAGACAACCCACCCCCAAAGAAACGTTTTAAAGCAGCACCATAATGTGCTACATATATCAATAGTATAGTATAGTATAGTATAGTATAGTATAGTATAGTATAGTATAGTATAGTATAGTATAGTATAGTATAGCATAGTAAGAAGAACCTTGCTGGATGAGGCCAAAGGCTCCTCTAGCCAAGCATCCAATTCTCACAGCAGCCCATCAACCAGGCACCTATGATACCTGAGTTCAACAGCACTCTCTTCACTCGTGATTGCCAGCAACTGATATTCAGAGGTATGATGCCTCCAACACTGGAGGGTAGAAGAGAGCCTTATCCTCGAGCTCAGAGCTTTCCAAACATTTCACACTGGTGACACACTTTTAAGACTTGCATAATTTCGTGACACAGTAACTCAGTTTTTCTAGCAAACCAGAGGTTAAACTAACCTCTTTCCAGCCCTGGGAGGAGCGGGGGGGGCGGCAATCGTATGACACACCTACACGCTGCAGCCAACACACTTAACATGTCGCGGTACACAGTTAGGAAAGATCTGCTCTAGGTGGTGAACCCGCAGCCTATGGGCACCATGTTTGGTGCCAGCCCCTGGCAAAATCAGACACCTTTTTTAACCTCTGATGAGACTTTGCTGCTGGATGGTCTTGGCTCTTCCGTAGTCTTATATGCTTTACCTTACAAAGGGACTTCTTCTGCCTATGGCGCAGCACTACTGTTAGAGGAGGTCTTAGTTCTCATGCTTCAGGGAGGAATGGTACTGGAATGCAAAAACATTCAAGCAATGTTGGCGCACCAGAGGGAGAAGAGGCGCCTTTGAAAGGTAAGCAGATGGAGCTCTGTGAGTTAGGTTTTCTTCCCTACATGTCAAAGTGCAAGTAGATAAATAGGTACCACTCCTGCGGGAAGGTAAACGGCGTTTCCGTATGCTGCTCTGGTTCGCCAGAAGCGGCTTAGTCATGCTGGACACACAACCCGGAAGCTGTACGCCGGCTCCCTCGGCCAATAAAGCGAGATGAGCGCCGCAACCCCAGAGTCGGTCACGACTGGACCTAATGGTCAGGGGTCCCTTTACCTTTACAGCCCTGTAACTTCCTGAAAGGCTGGGTTGGGCCTTGAATTCATACAGGATACAAACCATGCCAGAAATAGTCTATGAGTGTTGTTGCATGCTGCCACTGACTATGGCTGGCGCACCCTGCACCCCCCCACTAAGGGAAAGGCACCCTGCGCCATCACAGAGGACTGCAGGACACATATCTGAGTATTTGCTGGGTGCAGACATGGTGAAAGCCATGGGAGACACATTCATTTCCTCTGCTTCTGGCATAGTACAACCAGAACGCAGTATCCATTTCAGATACAAAATATATACAATCCAAAAAATTTTTTTAAAAAAATACTTGATCCATCTCTGATAGTGGGGAAAATATAGTCAGGAGGAGGAATAAAAGAAAAGAAAGCTTATTTTACAAGCCTCCTTTTGTTCTTGCCACTCCTTTCCACACCGGGCTTTTCACATATAGGCTCTGTGAGAATAATTCATTCCATCTAGAGCTGATTATTTTCCAGACAAATTGTTTCTTTGGTGCATCGTGTATTATAGCGGAGGGGAGGGATATACCTCAAATTCGCTTTGTTCATATCAAGAGCAAATTGACAGAATTCCACAGCGCACAGCTCAAATCCATAACACGCGACAAAATGAAATATAACAATCCCTGGGCGTAACAATTTGATCTTTCAAAGACGCAATTAACTGTGCCAACATGTTAATTCATGGCATTCATTTTATTCAGCCAATTAATTAAGGCATATTAAGAAGGCCCTGTTTGTATCCTTGCCTGCCTTAATCTGGCATGAAACAAAAGGGAGCGATATCATGCCAGCACAGAAAAAGCAGCAAAAAGTACAATCAAGAATATTAAAGAAACTCCAATTATGGATCTATCTAATTTCAGTATTTACTTAAAAAATAAATAAATCACAATACACTTCGAGATACATGTCCAAGACAACATATTTATAATAATATTGTTTAACTTAACTGATTTCATTTTTTTATTATTATTCTTATATTCTGCTTTTCTCATTTTGGCAATAGAAAACCTACTGAAAAATGTGGCCGGCAGAGCAGGACTGGGCTGGGCAGAGCCATCCATCTGCTACTACCTGCAAAGTAACAGCAGCATCACTCTGCTAGCAGGGAGCTCCCCCTTCTCCTGTCTATTGGATGGCTGTGTGGCGATCACCCAGGGTCCCCGGACGTTTGACGGTCTATTGATCCCTGTGCCACCACTGTGATCGCTTCCCTGCTGCAACCAACTCTGGGGTACACACTGAGTCCAGACAGTTGTTAACATTAAACCAAATAAACAAGTTTATTTTATAAGCATTAACAAGTTTATGGTTTCAGATAATTTTTCTTGTCAGTTTCTTAACCTTAGTTTCTTTACCGGCCTATACCTTTCTACTACCTTCTGACTGATTATTCCAACTGTTTAACTGACTCCTCCTTAACAGATTCTCTCACATCAAACCAGCCCAACCCACAGACTTAGCCTCCCTCTCTCTTCTCTAACTCCTCCCCTTGGGTTCCTATAGGTTAGTCATTTTACAATTAGTTAACCCTTTCCTTATGAACCCAGTATGATGTCACACACCTAGGAGGGCAAACGCCACAGGCTGAAAGTGCTGCCAGGAGGATACCCTCCCAGCAGAAAGCTCCCAAACAGGGCTTTCCAAGGGTGGGACTGAGGTGGCTCAAGCTTCATTGGATTCTGTGATGGCATCAAGCCCAATTCAGGCCTGATCACAGCGCTGTGATCTGCTTCCTTCACCCCACCCGTGTGGAAGTGCTGTAGATCTGTAAAGCCCCAGTAGACAGGGAGGAAGAAGTTTAGATTGCTCCATAAGAAATAAATATAAAATATAGATGGGTGAGAGAAGGCCAGAGCTTAAGGGCCTCATTCCCCCTTTCCTTCAGCAACCAGATGCTGCAAAAGGAGTCCTGATTGGCAGTTGGGCCAGACAAGCAACTGGAAGGGGCAGGATTCTGGCTTCTCTTCTCCACTTAATTAGCTAAACTGGGGCTTTACTCAGTGGACTGGGCTTGCACTTTTGACTCTGCCAATATTTTTCACTTCTCCCGCTAACCTGAAGTACAATGCAATGAAACAGAACACCTGTTCAATAATTAAGCAGCATCAATATACAAATTTCACTAGCAAACCCATCAATGATGTATAGTTTTATGCATTTTAATGCCTGCAAGATTAATAAGGCTGCTGTGCATTTATTTCAATTACAAGAGTCTAGCCCATTGTTAAATACACAGACATATGTACAAAGAGGTACAAAAGATTAATGGTGTGCCAAGGCAATCGGCTAGGAATTTTTATTTATAAATATGCAAGAAGCATTTGGCACACCCGCACAATTGTTGCCCAGACTATGCCCACCTCTTGTCACTTGGATGAACGTTTGCCACTCTCTCATACCAACGCTGAGCCCTGACATTTTGTGGTGGCTCCAAAAACATTCTATCTAGCAGCAGCAATCAGAACACCTAGGAAGCTGGGAAACAGCACTTCTAAGCACTGCCACCTCCCAGCACTTCTCTGCTCCTTGATCTTAGGAATCATCATGCAAAATTTAATTATGATAGATTAAGAGGTGGCCATATGCACAGCCAACAGATGAGCAACTTTCTACCGGAAAGCCTGGGGATTCTTAGAAACCAAAAAGTACTAAGATTTGGAAAGAGATAAGTGTAATTTGTTAGATTCTAGGACGCGGGTGGCGCTGTGGGTTAAACCTCGGCGCCTAGGACTTGCCGATCTCATGGTCGGCGGTTCGAATCCCCGCGGCGGGGTGCGCTCCCGTTGCTCGGTCCCAGCGCCTGTCAACCTAGCAGTTCGAAAGCACCCCCAGGTGCAAGTAGATAAATAGGGACCGCTTACTAGTGGGAAGGTAAACGGTGTTTCCGTGTGCTGCGCTGGCTTGCCAGAGCAGCTTCGTCACGCTGGCCACGTGACCCGGAAGTGTCTGCAGACAGCACTGGCTCCCAGCCTTTAGAGTGAGATGAGCGCACAACCCTAGAGTCTGGCCCGTACTGGCAGGGGTACCTTTACCTTTAGGGCTGGTACACGCATATGCACACACACGCACACACACCCACACAATCTGTGGGCCCAGATCAGTACTAAATCTGGATCCTGCACTGAATCCATTGCTTTAAATGTGTTTTAAATTTACAGTGTGTATTCAGCCTCAGATGCAAATCCAACTGCATCCAGATTATATGTGTTTGGGATTGCAGCTGTACACAGCTACCAAAAGGAACACACTATACAGCGCCACTTTTTAGCCTTTGGTGGCAATCAGTTCATGTTAAAAAGAAAGTGCTACCTTGCAAAACCGTTCAGCCATGTGGCGCTTTCATTATGAGCAGCCGCTATATGCAGCAAGTCAGGAAATTATACAAAACGTTAATTGCACTTTACAGGCCTTTTAAAAACAAACACCACACACACACACCAAAACTTGTTTTTTCAAGATGGAAAATTAATCTCCAGTACTGGGGCCCAGTAAATTATAATTTGCGAGCCGTTCCCTAAAGAATTGCACGCTCCTTCATTGTCCTGTGTGCCTGAAGGACAAAAACCAACTCTGGAAGACGCCTGTTGTGTTACCTGATGCAACTGTAGTGTTTGAAAGTGCTAGCTGCTTTCTGGCATTCCAGGCAGAGCTGGATAGCCCCAGGGTAATCCTCCTCCTGTGGGAAATAAGACGTAGAATAAGAACTCAACAACCCTGACACTAAGTTTATTAAAGAAAAAAGCCTGTGAGCACTGCATTTCCCGAAAGAAGGCTTTCTGATCTGCTCAAGACAGCTGTGCTTGGTGTTTCCAGTCTTTGCAACCCAACAGTATAGCTCAGTTGGTAGAGCATGAGGCTCTTAATCTCGAAGGTCATGGGTTCGAGCCCCATGTCGGGCAAAAAGGTCTCCGCACTGCAGGGGGTTGGACCAGATGACCCTCAAGGTCCCTTCCCATTATGATTCTGTGATTCTATCCTGCACTGCAGGGGGTTGGACTAGATCAGGGTCCCTTCCAACTATACAGTTCTATGGCTTGCTATAGGTGGTTACCAAAGCACAAACTATTGACCTTCAGACACAGGAGGGGTAAGTCCCCAACCCAGGAGGCTGCCAAACATTTATAAAATAGTAACAATTTCACCTCTCTCCCACGTAAGCCTAATCTGTGATTGGTTCTTCTTAAAAGTAGGCATAACAATTAACACAGCTGATCAACACAGGAGCAGCCAAGGCCTGGCCTTGCTCTTCAAAGGGAGTTATAGCCCACAGATGGGCCAAGATGGCAGCCCCTAATACAGTTAGAATGCATGTGAACAAAAAGATGTTCCCTTCAATTACAATTAAATTATAGTACGGTTATATTCTTACCTCCAACATTTCACTTAAGCGGACATCAGTTTGTTGCTGGAAATTAAAAGGAAGGACAGGTCACTGCACAGCACACTAGAGAAATGATTTCTATAGTTGAAAACATGAAACTCTGCTCCTACCAGGGTTTTTATCGTTCTCAGTGATTTTAGCAGCCCCATCAGCAACTGGCGTTTTCGTTGATTGGCAAGAAGGCCCAAGCTGGCTTGAGTAAAACCCTCTTTTGCTGTGCTCAGATGTCTGCAAAAGTCAAATAACATTTTTTTTTCAAAATGAAAGAGTAACTCTCATGGAATACAATAAGCTTTGTGTATAAAAATGGGCAATGCTGTGCTAAGTCTGTGTTCTAAAGCAAAGACCAGTACTAATAAACAATGCAGAGAAAAGAATTATAAAACACACACATATGCACGCACACATCTGCCCCAAAGGCAAAGGAATCTCTTCACACACCCTTCAAAGAATATTTGCAAAATATTGCTTCATTTATACTAATTCCAGGCCACCAAGAAGGCTTGTCACATATCATCAAATTACTCCCCACACAAAGAATACCCAATAAAAATCCTCAGCCAGCCAATTAACACACTTTCCATACCAATGACAAACCACAATACAGACCGTAAAACCTCAATAATGAATCAGCTACTCAGAAGAGGTATGTCTTTAGGGCAGGCTTCCTCAAACTCGGCCCTCCAGATGTTTTGAGGCTACAATTCCCAGCATCCCTGACCACTGGTCCTGCTAGCTAGGAATCATGGGAATTGTAGGCCAAAAACGTCTGGAGGGCCGAGTTTGAGGAAGCCTGCTTTAGGGCTTTCTGAAAGGCCTGAAGCATGGGAAGCCAGAACAGATCAATTGGCTGAGAGATCCAAAGCAACAAGGCTACCACAAAAGATCCCATGCCTTGTGGCCACTAATCTCACTGATCTAAGAGGTGGACGTACGAAGAGAGCATCTGTTTTTTATCACAATGTGTGGGCAACTAGTATGGTGCTAATGGTCAACAAAATAGCTTGAGCCCAAAGTAGCCCCTTAAATTGGGTTCCGATAGGCTCCTGCCGCTGGTCCAGTAAGTGTGTTACAGAATCTGAATGTCTCCATCCCATCAGGGTGATGGCAACCATGTTCTGAACCAGCTTTAAACACGATTTTCAAAAAGTCTCCAAAGGCAGTCCAATGGCCACAGGTGGAGGAAATGTCACCTAACACTGTCCTTTGAGAATAACTATTTATGTAGGAAGAGTCGCCATAAAACAGTGGCCCCCTAAACCCACCCCAGAAGCATACAATGGTATCAAAAGCTACTGAGATGTCCAGGAGAACACTAACATTCCCTCCCATGCATTCTCTGGTATATCATCCATCAGGGTAACAAAGGCTGTTTCCGTTCAGTACCTAGGTCTGAACCCAGATTGGAGTGGATCCAAACAGAGGCAAACTCTTGATTCAGATATCACATCAAAACAGGGTTAAAGACGATTAACTTTGATCTGGCACAATGTCTACAGTCAGCCTTGTAAGTAAGCACACAGAAGTTACTAGCCTGCAAAAATGTTTACCAGCTTGTAGCTAATAAATGTAGCCAATAAAGACATTCACAAGAGGTGAAGTTTTAAATTGCCTATTTTTGTCTAAACCTGAAATATATAGCTAAAGGAAAGTAGCAGCAAAAGTAAAGGCAGCTAGAAAAACTACTTTGAAATGATACTTTTTTCATTTTGTAAAGCAAAACAAGCATCAGTAAAAGGGCGCACTATACCGTCTTCCATTTGTGCAAATAACAGCAGCTAATTGGAGGCTAGTCTGCAAGGATGTAACTCGTTCAAGCTCCTGCAGAAATATAAAAGCAGCAATTTATTTCTCCAAGGATACAAAGCAATTGGCTTGAAAGGAGACGCCCTCTTACAAAATGTACTCTTAATTTACATTCAGTCCATTCTTTTTTTTAAAAAAAGTTAAAATAAAAATTGAACATCATAGTAAGTAAAGAGCTGTGTACTGGTATGATGTCTTGGTTTAGGTCCATGTATGCACCAAGATGACTCACAGTACAATTCGGCACACACATAAAGCACTTGGCTCACACTGAAGCTTTGAAAGATTATGACCTCCATGGAGTTAAGCTCTACAATTTATAGACTTGTCATTTTGAAAATAAAATCACATTTCAAACTGCACAGTTTGCGATCCATTTTTATTTTTATTTATTTGGTCATACTGGAAATCTCTAAATGACAGAATTCAGCATTTGCTTTTTCATAAACCATAAATAATATATTAAGTTCATGAGACAGGAAAAGAAGAAAATAGGGCTGCTGGATCAGGCCAATAGCCCAGCACAGGGCAGCATCCTGATCTCACAGTGGCAGCCATATGCCTACAGGAAGACCACAGCCAGGTCCTGAGTGCAGCCGCATTCTCCTCTCTTACTTAAAAATAATAAACAAGCACACAGTGGATTTCATTAATTTACCTTGACATATGAAGGTTGTTTTTCAAGTATCAAGTCTGCAACTTTTTTAGATACCTTAAAGAAAACATTCAAGTTACGAAGCAGCAAATATAAGCAGAGTACTATTTTAAAAGAACAGCTTGACAGGAAGCGCTTAGAACCTCTTCAAAAAAATTCAGTAAGTCCTCCACAACATTAGATTATATCTACATTAAAATATTTGCATGTAAAAAATGATAAACACTCCAAAAATGATGGCCATATATAGAGCAAATACATGAGAACTTACAGGCTCTCGTTGGAAACCAGTAGCAGAACCTAAATTAACCTCCCACCCCATTTCAAATTGAAAGATACTCTTGAATAAAAACTGAGAGACATACAACAATGAAGCTTAATATAGTCATTTTACCTTGCCATTAATATATAATCATTTATGATTCATCTATAAAAGAGATTTAAATAAATCCACATTTGTGGCAGAGATGCCATCCTAAAAGCAATTTACGGAATGCAGCAATGACTATTTGTGTACCAATGTTAATTTATTACTTTTCTTTTAATGCGCTGAATGTTTTTTCCTCTTTCCACTACTTCTGAGTTCCAGTAAATGCAATGCGAGTGCACCTGGTACTCAGCTAGCAAGGAACAAAATAAGCGTAGTTAAGCCATCATCTGTGGTACTAGAAGAGACACACAAGTCACGACACTGGATTCTTTGCCTTAAAAAGCATTAACATCTGGAAATTTGCCCATACCATCCAGATTATAATGCGCATCCTCAAGAGAACTGGAATCTCTCTTCCCGTGTGTGTGTGTGTGTGTGTGTGTGTCGTGCTTGCACAATTCAATGGATGCCTTAAATAACATAAACTAGTCCACCCAAGCAGGCCAAGCCCAAACCTATAAGAGATGCAGAATAGCTAGCTAATCCAAACTGTCTAGTTCGGACTGGCCCTCCAGATGTGGATGAACTACAAACCTCATCATCCCACACCATTGGTCATGCTTGCTGGGGCTGATGGGATGTGCAGTTCAGCAACATCCAAAAGGTTCCCCACCCTGACCAGTTAAGGAACCATGTGAAAAGCAATTGTTCATGCTACATCAGAAGTTGGATCCAGAGATTGCCCTTCTGTGAACGATAGGATTGCTGCCCTTTGTGGAAGGGAGAGCCAAAGGAGGTTCGCAATGGAGGAAAGGCGGCGTGGAGGCAAATTTCTGATTCCTCCTTCCCCCTGTTGCCCCCACGTGCCAGATGCAGAGCAGATTTTTAGGGGGCATGGGAAATCAGCAAAAGTCATATTACCCTGCCACCATTTCTCCAACAGGAGTGTCCCATATGTGGACCACTACCGTTGAGAAGTCTGGATCCAACCCCATAGAAACAAAGGGAAACACAATCAGAGTCTGCCTTCTCCCACCCTGAGCTTTAGATTTTGCTTTGACATAAAAACACACAAACCTGTCTTATACCAAGCAAAATTACTAGTCCTTATACCACAGGCAACAGTTATCTGAGGTCTCTTTCAATTGGGCATGCCAGGGATTGACTATGGAACCTTCTGCATGCAGGGCCTACGCCAACATTACTCAACCTGGTGTGCACCATATATTCTTCAGGTTCCAAGCTCCCGTTCAACATGGCCAATGGTCTGGAATTATGGGAGTTGGAGTCGAAGAACCTCTGGAAGACACCAGGTTGAAGAAGGTAGTCCCATGCTATGATATAGACTGATAGCTCTCCCCCACAAAATTCCCAACGCACAGGGCTCCTTGAAGCAAGGAGGGACACATAAGAGTATCTGAAGAAGGAGGAAAGAAAGCAAGGATTGGAGCACAAGCTAAGGCCCAGACAGGAGCTAAACTCAGATAGAAAAGTGGTAGACAGTGGCCCTTGCCGCAATTAAAATTTGCAGGTCTGCACCGAAATATGTGGCATTGTTTTCAGAGGTTGTGTTAAAGCCATCTCTTTTTTTTTAGTTCTAACAACAACAAAAAAGAGAGAAGTTTATGTGGCTCTCATTGAAGGGATTGGAGAAGAGGGGAGAGAAAGCAGTTCCGACTCACAGCAGCTTGCTGTTGCTTTAGTTTGTCTCTGTATTCTTCCAGTTCTTGAAGACTAAGAACAGGAGGCAGCTTCTGCAGGTAAAGCATAAATAAAATCCAATTAAATCCCCTGATATAAACATCACACAATTGTTGAATTATTTAAAAGGCCCAAAGAGCACTGGGACAACACCCACCCAGCATCGCCACCATGGGTGTTAGTGGGCTTTGGAGGAGTTCTACCAAAACAGCAAAAGGACAGATAGATTTAATTTGAACATTAAAATGGAAAACAAAAGCAGATTCAGTACTATGAAGCCCAGCATGTGTGTGTACATCAGAAATCTCTGTCATTCTAATCCTAATAATTCTCTTACCTCCAACTCATACTTAACAATGTCAAAGGAATCACTGGAAAAATAGACTTCTTCAATGCTGTTAATTAATTCTTGCTGAGCCTGAGGATCAGTTGGTTGTTCCCGGAGCTCTCTAAGTTCCTCCTTAAACACACAATAGGTTCAAATAAAGTGTTATACATTGGACAGTGATGTACCGCCAACGCAACTTAGCCTTCCAAAGGATATTCGCAATACAAACTCGGACAGAGGATTAGGTATGCAGCAAATGGGAACTGTATTTTCTTATATTTTGAATAAAGAAACACTTTTTGACACTTCCTCTTGGCGAAATGTCGCTACCTTTCTCTCAAAATGCAGAATGTTATTTTGTAAAGCTTCACTACACCTACTGGCAAATTAAGACCAGATTACCATAAGACATATCACAACCCTAAAGTGTATCAAGTGTATCATAGTGTTACACACACACACACAGCATATTCTATCATTTTTAACCAGTTATGCAAAACCTGAAAGTTAAACTGTTCTGCATTAAGAGGTGCCTCACAATCTGAGGCCCTAAAATGTAGCTTGCTTAGTTTGTGAGCAAATCTGTCACTGCCATTGGAGGAAAGCGGGTTTCCCTTCAGGTCTTCCAAAGTTCAAGCACTGACAGTTGAGGTTCCTCAGAGGCAGACCCAGAAGCAATGTGTCCCCACTTCACTAGGGCATGTGACAAATGTCTGTCACACACTCTCTAAATGGTTGCCAGACCAATCAAGTGAAACTTGAGGTGGCACCATCGACCACCTAAGCCACAGGGTGTCCCAAACCAATCTTGCCCCCCTTCTAATAGCAAAGGAAAAAAAGATTTTCGCTGTCCCATGCTGCGTACCTTATGCAGCCCTGTGTCTAACGGGAGGCCAACATAAGCTAGAGACAGCTGCCTCGATGAGTTTTCTTTTATGCTGGCTAAACATTTGTTTTCTTTACTTAGTGAAGTTCTGTCAGACTCCTTCCCTTCCCCAGGGCTACAACTGTTTTGCACAATGATACGGCAACTTGGGCTTTCAGAGGATCTTCTGGGTACTGCGGCTTTCCCAATGGCCAAGGCCATGTTAAAAACTAGGCTGTGGGACATAGATCACCAGGAACTAATCTCAGCTGCGGGAAAAACATGTTCCCCTCTTTATTTTCGACTCTCTTGGGCACAGGAATTTAACCTTAATTATTTACAATTTTTGTTTAACCCGCAAAAAAGAAGGGCCTTTTCACTGGCTAGGTTCAATTCTAATCTTTCTAACCTCCTTTGGGGTAGGTTTGCGGGTATGGCAGAAGGAGATAGCATCTGCCCATGCGATGCCCACCTGGTGGAAACTCTAGCTCACATGGCCCTTAAATGTAAAATGTATGATGATCTCCGCCAACAATTTCTAGACCATCTATGTATTCCAACATGGAAACCAGAGACAGAGGTTATACGCTTCTTATTACAGGGGAGAGACCAGGAGCTCACCAAGACAGTAGCTAAGTTCCTCTATTTGGTTTTTTTTTTGTCGCTACAGGATCCTGCCCTTGCTGGAGATCCACAGAGATGAAATAGATTGCTTGCCTCTTCTTCCCTTTGGCAAATGACGGTACTGTTGAAATGGCGACGAGATCGCACTGGCCTATTTATTCTGAGTGTGTGTATGTCATGCCAATAAAGGTTTGATGATGATGATGAATAGCAAAGGGGAGAAAGGGGGGCCCTACATTTGCTGCTCTCTGTTGCCCTAAGAAAAACAGACCTGCTCTATTAAGGCAAAATGAAACAGTGGGATATTCTGCTAATCTTCCAGCAGAACATGGAGGGCCGATTTCGGCAGCTCCCAACACTATCATTATGTGGCCGTGCACCTACACATACAATTATATATCTCATTAGTACGGCAGCCTCTATGCCGAGCAACAGTAAAGTTGCTAGCGGATAGTTTTAATATATTTTATGAGACACAGAGATATTTAATTTGTCACTTTTCAATTTCACACAGCTGCAGAACACATCCAGCATGTTACTTGAAAACAGAATAATAGTTCTACAACAGCTCAGATTTAATTAACAGTACCTGAATATTTAATAGACCTCTTCCTGAAATAAAAAAAATAAGATTTTCTCTAGTCTAATCATCACAGTACGATTGCATAAAACATTAATTTGACTGCTCTAAAGCTATTCCATTAATTTCTCAACTTGAGCTCACCGTGCATGACTAATTAACAGCTTAACCAAAGAGAAACCAATCAAGAAATAGACAGAAAGCAGCAATCGCACAATGATCAGTTCACATGTAACACTAAGCAAACCACAGGGGAGAGAGGCTCCATCTCCTTGGTCATTTTGGTTGCCCTATTCTGAACTTTTCCCAACTTCACAATATTCTTTTTGAAGTGAGGTGGCCACAACACAGTATTCCAAATGCAGACACACCCTATAATGGCACTATATTGCCAGTTTTATTTTCAATTCCTTTCCTAATGATCCCTAGCATGGAATTTGCCTCCTTTTTGCAGCTGCTGAACACTGGGTCAACATCTGCATCAAGCTATCCACTATAACCCCAAGGTCTCATTCCTGGTCAGTCACCACCAGTTCAGTTCCCATGAGAGTAGATGTGAAATTAAGATTTATTTATCTTTGTCCCGGCATGCATCAAGATTGTGTCTGAGTTTGCTCTTGCTACTGCGATGATACGGTAAGCCAAGTCATGGTTTCACTTAGCTGAAGGTAAGGTTTGTCCTATTAACGGCCTCAAAAAAATAGCATGGTGGCAGCAGAACCATAGGAAAAAGGCAGACGCAATCTCCTCTCTGAGAATATGCCCATTTGCGTGTTCACACTAAATCACACATGGAAGTTAAACAAGAACTGGGCCACTAAAACCTCAACATTTGCACCAAAATGGAAAGGTGTGACCATTCTATGTATTGCAAGACTCCTATATAGGAAGTCAAAAATATAAAGAGCAAATTACAAAGTCAATTGGATCCTTAACGGAACAGAAAAGAGAAGCTGAAAAGAACAATAAAAGAGGACTTGAACAATGTTTACATGCTGCTACTTTTTTTTAAAGCAGGGGATTTTGTAAAGCAGGGGATTCACAACGGGAGGGAAAAAAGAAACTGTATACAAACTCACAGAGCGCTCTGCTCCCACTAACACGAACACTGGCATTGGGTGGTATGGAAAATGCAGCTCTGTCCAAAGCAGCAAAACAAAACACCTCCATACCCAAAATAATCTCTCTCCCTACTGTTAACAAGTGGGTGCAAAGGCATTGCTATTTTTTAAACGAAAGTGCTTGTACACCCATCCATCATCATAAATTGGGCCACAAAGGTCCAATGCCAAGGTAACTTTCCCGTTGTTGGAGACTGCGCTTATACAATTTCTCTTTCTCTTTCCTATTTGAATCCTTTCACTTCCCACCTGAGACCGAAGTCTTAACTGCAGACCAACTGCAGATGCAACTGCCTGTTTTGCAGCGTTGTGCGTTGATGTTAGCACAAACAACAGAGTTCACGGTATTGGCCTAACAACATGTTCTCTTATACCATAGAGAATCTTGGGGTACTATCTGAAGGAGATACCTCAATAGGATTAAACAGGGGAAACTACATTTCTAAACCCCAGAAACAAGAAAACACTCAAAATTTCCTTGTGCCAAAACAGCTCAGAAGTTACAGTGGTACCTCAGGTTACATACGCTTCAGGTTACAGACTCCGCTAACCCAGAAATAGTGCTTCAGGTTAAGAACTTTGCTTCAGGATGAGAACAGAAATCGTGCTCTGGCAGCATGGCAGCAGCGGGAGGCCCCATTAGCTAAAGTGGTGCTTCAGGTTAAGAACAGTTTCAGGTTAAGAACGGACCTCCAGAACGAATTAAGTACTTAACCCAAGGTACCACTGTATTTCTAAACCCCCAGGAAACCAGACATGTTCTTTGTTGAATGGAAGGATGTTGACAGATCTCATTTTCTCCTCTCCCTAATCCTTGGTCAGGAAACATGAAGGCACCTCTTTTTTTCTCATGCTGCCTACCAGAGTCAAGACTGAGAGGCTAGTCTTAGCAGGAGGGAAAGATAAGAAGCAGGAGGGGCAGAGGAGAATAGAAAAATGGGGCCAAGCAGGATGGTCCGCCCTCCCTGAAAACACTGAGCAGCAAATTGCCCAGGAGGACAATTAAATGAACTGTAACTATTCAAGTGGTGAATTTGCAAAGAAATGGGGGCTTAACTTGATTGCGGGGGAGTTAAGATTTAGAAGTGCTTTTGATTCAACTACACATCGCTAGACATAAAAACAGGAGAGCAAATTCAAATAATTGCCAACTGGTATGTGAATCTACTTTTTATGCATCATCTAAAATTTCAGGAATTAAAACACACATACTCCTCTGAAACATTGAGTGCAGGTTCAGACTTTGGCTGTCTCAATTAGTTATATTAATGTGCCACCTTGTGGACGATCTATGAAATTGCAGTTTCAAAAAGCAATGCTAATATTTTGGTTTCTGATGTATGGAAGTGACAGCTGGACCATAAAGAAGGCTGATCGCCGAAGAATTGATGCTTTTGAATTATGGTGCTGGAGGAGACTCTTGAGAGTCCCATGGACTGCAAGAAGATCAAACCTCTCCATGCTGAAGGAAATCAACCCTGAGTGCTCATTGGAAGGACAGATTGTGAAGCTGAGACTCCACTACTTTGGCCACCTCATGAGAAGAGAAGACTCCCTGGAGAAGACCCTGATGTTGGGAAAGATGGAGGGCACAAGGAGAAGGGGGCGACAGAGGATGAGATGGCTGGATAGTGTTTTCGAGGTTACCAGCATGAGTTTGACCAAACTGCGGGAGGCAGTGGAGGACAGGGGTGCCTGGCGTTCTCTGGTCCATGTGGTCACGAAGAGTCGGACACGACTAAACGACTAAACAACAACAAACACAAAGCAAAGGTGATGTTCAACTTCGCAGAACGGAAGCTTCTACATAGCTCCACAGTAGCAACTCCTAATATATTTTTCAAAAATCTGATGGAGTGAAAATCCGTGGACCACAGATCCTACAAATGCCCCCAAATTTAACAACAGACCATGAATAAATCCACTTGATTCTGGCAAAAGGATACAAAAAATGCCACCTTCTAACAACCAACCAAGTATCACTCAGGAGTTCTTCAGCATCTAACACATATCTATTTAGCATAATGGCTAATGAAATGTATCCACCAGTGACAGAGGTGGATAGAAATTTATTTTGTGGTGGATTTTGTTGTTTTACTATTAATTAGATTTAGGTTTTATTTGTTTTAAAAGTATTTTTTCCCCTTTGGTTTAAAAAGAAATCTAGATTTAATATAAACATGTTAAAGCATGTTAACAAAAATATTTAATGCCTTCAAAGTGAGACATGAACAATAACACATGTGCAATGGCAGTAAGTTGCTTTTCTTCCTAAGAGAGAGAGCTGGGGAGAGCGGAAAATATCTGCCTTCTGAGGTACAGCATTATGACCCAAACAATAAGTGTGGTATTCTTGTGGGCTTCCTAATAAACCTAGGGATTAGAAAGTCAACACAGGCACAATTTTTAAAAATATGCTACCCTGGATCACACAAGAATAATTCTTCAGGTCCAACCAAGTGACCCTGTTTGACTAGTTTATGCCCTCAAGCTACTGGAGCTTGCCAATATTTTCAAGGACAGGCAACCCCAAAATTGTGTGTCACTTCAAGAACCATCAGGGCTACCTCGTCCCATTTTCAGAAGCCCCTTCTGTACCCACATGTACCGTAACAGAGATCCTCTCCATTTTTAAGTCCCTTAGAGTCGTTTTGCCTTTGCGATAGAGATCTTGGGGTAGCGGAATGATGTGCAAATTCAGAATTGTGAGAATGCACACAGTTGCACAAACTGCTGTGAACGCTGCTGGATGCACCTGACGTTTCTCTACATCAGGGGTGGGAGAACGGTGTTGTTGCTCTCCAGTTCCCATCAGCCGCAGTCGGCATGGCCAAGAGTCATAAATTATAGGAGTTGAGACTCTTAGGGTTGTGGGTTTGAGCCCCAGGTTGGGCACAAGATCTCTGCATCCCTGTTCCCCATCCCTGCTCTGAAGATGGCTAGGTGAAATCATGGGGAGCCTACACAGTCCCAAGCCTTTCAGTAAGGAAGGTATGAAGTTATCCTAGAAGACTGATCCATCAACAATGGCACAGATATGCCTTCTGCTGCGTTCCTAAAGGTAAAGGGACCCCTGACCATTAGGTCCAGTCATGACCGACTCTGGGGTTGCGGCGCTCATCTCGCTTTACTGGCTGAGGGAGCAGGCGTACAGCTTCCGGGTCATGTGGCCAGCATGACTAAGCCGCTTCTGGCGAACCAGAGCAGCGCATGGAAACGCCGTTTACCTTCCCGCCGGAGCGGTACCTATTTATCTACTTGCACTTTGATGTGCTTTCAAACTGCTAGGTTGGCAGGAGCAGGGACTGAGGAACGGGAGCTCACCCTTTACCTGCTCAGCCTCAAAGCACCGTTGTGGATTTCCATCCTACTGAATTACCTCCGCAGTCCCCAGCCTACTCATGAAAGTGACTCACTTTTTTTGCTGTGTTAATTACTAGCTTTTTCATGTCTCAACATATTAACACCCTCATGGGTGAGCAGGTAAACAAAACAGTCATTATGATTTACAGGGTTGCCTCTGATCTGAACGAACTCTGCAAGCATTTAATTAACAATCCTCAGGGATTCTGACCACCAGCTTCCTTGGGTACACAGAAAGGTCTCCAGATTTTCCTGAACTATAATTCCCTCTATCTCTAATTATTGGCCATGCTTGCTGGAGCTGATGGAAGCTGCAAGTCAGCAACATCTGGAGGGGCTAAAGTTTGCCCATACCTGTTTTTGATAAAAGAGCTAGCAGTAAGCAAAGATGTCGGAAGCTGGTGGCAGCAGTTTTTACTGATTTTTTGTTTAAAACTCAAACATGAGTTTTACAAAGGAGTTTTTCATCACAATACAATTTTTAAACCCCATAAAGAACAACACCATACCATAACAATTTCAAGCACAGAATATAACTAAAACCAGTACAAGCTACGAAAAGGAATTCCCAGCATCACATGGTCCTATTAAAACCAGTGTACTCAAAAAACGCACAATTAAAACCGACAGTATAAATGTGGGTGTGTCTTTTAAGCCCATTCAAGGAGCAGGGATAATATGAGATCAAATTCCAAAACTCTGCAGGCAACTTGCTGGTAATTCTCCTTTCAAAACAGCTTTCTCTGCACAGAAAGCCTATGGACTTCACAGATCCTAAGATGTCAGTATTGTCCAACAGACAGTGTGGACTCGGTGAACCTGCCATGGATGCTATTTGACTGGAACAAAAACAACAACCACAACACTCCTGAAACCCATGAAAAGAAAAGAATTAACAGGTGTCATGTTTGCTGAAGCAAGAATAGCTGAGGCTTTCCTCCCATCAACTACAATTAGCAATCCAACTGCTGGGAAACTGTGATTTACAGACAAGAACACTTGCTTGAAGTGGTGATATCATCTGGGTGGATTAGTGATGTCTGCACATTCTGCCTAGGAGGACGTTGTTGGTATGGCCAGAAGACTTGCGGTTTTCTGAATTAAAAAAAACTAAAGTCCTCCAAAGCAAGAACCAACAGGTGATTAAGTTAACACGTTTTCCTGTCAATCCAGTCCTGTGCATTTTAAAAACAACAACCCAACAAAGGATGTCCAATCCTATAACATAAAAAGTGATAGATAAACCACTACCACACATACAAAAAAGTAGATGGGAAAAATAGATCACCCAATGATGAGCAAGGCAGAATTTTGAAATTAAAGGTATGAAACACTGAGGGAGGGAGGGAGGGAGGGAGGGAGGGAGGGAGGGAGGGAGGGAGGAAGTTGATTGTAAATCTGGACAGCCTCTAGAGTTTCTTTTTTAATTCAGCATGCCTCATCCTCTTTAACTAAAGGCCACACAACAAACATAGCCCAACTACCCAAACCACATTCCTAACTAGCATGAGGGAACAACAAAACAAAGGGTTCAGGTGGCTTCGCCAGGCTACTTCCTCAACCTGCCTCCAGCTGTCCTTTGAACATTAATGAGTTGCTACAACAAATGTGTGATAAAGCCTAAGCAGCATTCTTGTGCAAATGGATGGTAACAAACATTATGCTCCCTATTCTAATCAGCCACCCTCACCGTCACAAGTTAAGGACACAGTGGCCCAGCAATGCAGGGGGAACATATTTGTGTGTACATTCAAGGAGCTGGAGAGGAGTTGCCTTCTGCTGGTGGACTCTGGCCAATGGGGCACAGAACCTAGGAGTCAAACCGTTGGGCCATCTGGCTCAGTACTGTCTACACTGACTGGCAGAAGCTCTCTGGGATTTCAGGCAGGGATATCTCTCCCAGTTCTACCTGAAGATGCTGGAGACTGAATCTACAAAGCAGATACTCTATTACTATGCTATGGCCCTTCTTTAGCAGCATCTGGAGGTCCTTTCCATTCCTTGAAGATTAAAGACAGTAAAAACTCTTGCTCAAGCTTTCTTGGAAAGTCCTCTTATATTCTGTTAAGGTTCTCTCTTTTCTGCCTGAAGCCATTAATACAATTGTGGTCTTTATACACTGCCCCAAATTACTACAGTCCAAAGAGGATTTAGCTCATTTTTGATCATGATATCATGATGACATTTTAATGTGTGGTCATCTCAGGCTCTATAGCATCTGTACGCCAAAAGACATAAAGAAAAAAAACAGGAAAACAATGTGAAAAATGGGAAGACCAACCTAGCTCCACCCATCAGCAAGAGAAGGACTAGCTGCAGGGAGTATGCTTTGGCCCTCCCTGCAGGAAAGAACACTAATAAGAACATTGTAATTAGAAGCAGTGGCTGGGTTTAGTTTTTTCCTCCTCCCTCCCAATCCTTTTGCCTTTCACATCATGTATTTTAGCTACTAAACCTGAGGGCAAGGCCTTTTCTTATTCCCAATTGTTGCACAATGCTTTGGGAGCCCTTTTTTAAAAAGAAAAAAGAGAAGCAGGTAAAAATATCTGAAACAAATGTACAGTCTACATATGAGACTTATACTAGATCAAAACTGGTGACAGCAAAAGCCAAGTTGTTGCGATCCAGCAAAATTCTGCATAATCTGGTAAATGCTTGTTGATTTCAGGAAAGAGTAGAATGAGTACCAGAATGTCCTTTTTAAAGGAGTCGCTGAGTACTTAGAAATTATACCCAGTCAGGGCAGTGGTTCATCTACCGCATTACTGCTCATTAAAATTCACAGCAGCTTCCCAAGATTTCAGACAGAGCTACCTTTTGCTGGAGAGTGAACATGAGACCTTGAATATGCATGGCACACCATTGTACCCTTCCACTGAACTGTGTCCCTCTTTGCTCACTCAGGTATTCATTTCTGCACAGGCAGGCATGAAGATTCTCTCACACAACGGTACAGCAGAAGAAACTGCATATTCTTCTAAGTGCCAACATGGGTAGTGAGTGCCAACACGGCTGTAGCCAAAACAGACCCACTGAGAATCAAAAAGGACGTATCAACATGCTTGGAAGAATCCTTTTCACAGAAACAGAAACAAACAAACAAAAACGTTGAAGGCGGAGGGGAACTGATCGTGCTAAGTGACCACAGAATGCAAAGTGCCTGTTGGGAGATGGAAAAACAGTGGAGTATTCTGGAAGGGGGCATGACTGGCTAGAAAACTGCGCACACAGCCCAAAAATGGAAAGAAGATAAAGTCCCTACCAAAGAAGAATGGCAAATTAAATTGTTGGACTATGATGAAATGGCAAAACTGACCGGAAAGCTCAGGAACCAGGAAGATCAAAACTTTAATAAAGAATGGGAAAATGTTATCATTTATCTTGGAGACCACTGTAAGCAGTTGAAAACACTAGCAGGCTTCCAATAACACTTGTCATGTAACAAGAGATAGGGTCATAAAGGAGTCATAAAAAATAGGGATTATTGAAAAAAAGATGCAGTAGAAAACGTTTAACAACAGAAACCATGCAGGGGAAGGTGGGAAGTCCAAAGATTCAGAGGAATCTTTTAATTGTGGATGTGTTGTGGTATCATTATAACTTTAATTTTGTAAAACCAAATAAAAAATTACAATATTTTTCACTCTATAAGACGTACAAGACCTAGATGTACCTAGTTTTTGGAGGAGGAAAACAAGAAAAAAAATATTCTGAATCTCAAAAGCCAGTGAAAGCAGCAATCCCTCTTGCTGTTCTGGCTTCTGGGATAGCTGCACAGCATGCATTCACTCCATAAGACGCACACACATTTCCCCTTACTTTTTAGGAGGGAAAAAGTGAGTCTTATAGAGCAAAAAATACGGTATTTGAGAAGTAAAACTGCGCACACGCACACACACACACCCTTGAATAAACAGCAATTGAATAAAGCAAAGGAGAAACCTCTGTTCCTCCCACGAAAAAAATCAAAAATAGAATCTGGGATCTATTTGTATTGACTGCACAGACTTGTATCGCACACAATAATCCATCAACCTTCTAAGCAACTCACATAAGAATAAAAATAAATATCAAAGATTCAGAGACTAGGAGCACTAAGCAGCCTCTGCATAATACAGAATCAAAAGATCAAGATCTAAAAACTGGAGCTCCAAAAGGTCTGAGCGAATAAAGCAATCTTCCACTGATGCTTAAAAGACAGAGTGTCACCCAATTGGATGCCAAAACAAAGAAAATCCTATCCATCCCATAATCTCTCAATGTGGGGGGTGGAAGAAGGCTATACACTAATGATCTCAGTATTGTGAGGCAGGGAGAGATACATTTGAAAAGAAACATCCCCTCCTGTCCTATTCCTGCCCAATCTAACTTCCTCCTTTGAATGAACAGCCACAGAAGGTTTATTCATTCATCAAGTGTATGGTGTGGTTTGTTGCAAGCTCTGAGGCAGAGCAGAGCACACACAAAAAAACAACAACTGAGAATACGCTGTCCTCGTTTTAAAAGACATCTTTTTTTAAAGAAAGCTCACTGCTCATTAACACAATGACACAAACAAAGCCCAAGAGAACCACAAAACAATGACAACAGCAAAACCCCATCTCTTAAGCTGAAAGAGGTGTCTTTTGCTGAAATATTATAAGAAATAAAGCACGTACAGTTCAAAGAGGCTACCAGTAACTAAAAAATGCATCCTTTAAGTTAATAGGGAAACATTTTTCTCTGGCTTACACAACCCACCAGAGATATACATCATAGTGTAGACAATGTAAAATAGGCAAGGGGGCAGAAGGGATAAGGGGCAACTACCCAAACATCTTCTAATACTTCCTGCTAGCCCAGAAGCAAGGAGAGAGACTTTGAATGGTTGCCCAGAAACCACACGATCCCCTCTGTTTGTTTCCTCTTTTCCACCCCAGTTTAGCTCTTGCTGAGCTCAGTTGGCATGAAACCTATCAGAAAGAATGCAACAGGCAATAGCAGGGCCTTACTTCAAAATGGTGGCAAACACAACCAAGACTCACAAAGCACACCAGGGCCTGCTAGCAGCCTTCCACAGGCTAGATTCTGCCCACAGGCCACCACTGCAAACAATTAATGTGATAAGTTAACTTTGCAGTTTGAATAAGGAGCGATTCACAAGTACAAGAGCACAAAAAATGACAGAAACTATGATAGTTCACAGTACCTACTATATATATATATATACCATACCTTGCTTGGAATTCTGAAGTTCTCCAGGGGGCTCAGATCATGAATACTCTCCTGAGGACTTTTCAGACCCTTAAGGGAGGGAAAGACAGTTTATGTAATACAGTCTGCAACCGCCACAGAAATACTTCAGAAATGCTTTGGTTTGGACTCAGTCTGACCCTTATGTTTCCCTCCCCTTATGGTTTTGATTCATGGGCTACTTTTAAAATGAGGCTGCATTTTAAATTGCATGTTAATCTATATTTTAAATTGGGGTTTTCCCCCCTATTAGGTTTTTACTGTAATTTTACTGGTGTTAGCCACCCTGAGCCCAGCTCTGGCCAGGGAGGGTGGGGTATAAATAAAAATATTATATTATTATTATTATTATTATTACCCACAAATAAGTTTGCAGGAGAATGTGTGTGGTGTCAGAAATTTATTGCAGCCATTGCCAACCCGATGCCCTCTGAACATTTTGGACTGCAACTCACATCAGCCCCTGCCAGCACAGCCATTCTAGCTGGGACCGGTGCTCAAACAACCAGTGGGCACCAGGCTTGTAACGGTTGATTTATTGACACTGTGCAGTAAAATAATTTGATTCCTGCACTACGGGGGTTGGGCTTGATGACCCGTGGGGTCCCTTTCTCATCTACAGTTCTATGATTCACCTGAGTTCAGTGCTGCGGCATTCCCAGCTTCCAGCAGCTCTGGATCAAACGAGCGTCTGATTTGTTTTCCCCTCTGCTTCCAATCTGGAGCTCCCCATTTTCATTCTATCAGTCCCACTAGTCCAGAAGAAGGTTGCCACAACCCATCCGTATTGCTCCTCCCCTGCGGCTGAAAGCCACCTTACCACCCATCCCCGGCTTCAGATCCCAGTTGTGAACAGTGGTACCTCACCCACTGCAATTTGTGATTCCTGCCCTGCATTGCAGTTGTTGGACTAGAGGGCTCTTGGAGTCCCTTCTAACTGTACAATTCCATGATTCTGCAATTTCCTGAAAAGAGTGACTATGTATGGTACCAGGTCATACCTTTAACAATATTGAACCTGAAAGTTATTTGAAAACACAGTGGGCTCTGTTGTCCTAATCAGGCAGCTAATGGTATAACAAGTGTAAAAAAGACAAAATGCTTTCTACATGGCACTGGCTGCCAATAAGTTACTGGGCGAGATTCAAAGTGATGGTACTGGTGCACAAGGCCCTATACAGTTTAAGTCCTGAATACCTAAAAAATTGTCCCACCCACTACATACCAATCACTGTGTTCTGCAGATACCATTCTGTTAGGGGGTCCATTCTGCACTATGTCCTTTAGTGTGGCAACACCTACCCTTTGTAAATCCCATTATATTCTCTATTGCCTATTCTCAATATTATATTCTCTATATACATTATATTATCTATATTCTCATACTGGGCACCTGCTAAATATGCTCCTTTTTCAACAAACCTTCTAAATCATGGAACCTTCTTGATGCCAGCTGGTATCTGTATTGAATCTGAAAAGATCTTATGTGCTATAATTGCTTTAAACTGTAAATTTAATTGTTTTATATATTCCACGGTTTAACTTTTTTATATATGTTTTTATTATATTGCAAATTGTTTTGGGATGCCTGTGTAAAGCAAATCATTAATAAAATAGATATAGTAATGGCCGATCCCAAGGAACAAAGAAACAATATTTACTGAAATAAATGCTATTGTCTAACTCCATAGTATTTAAATTTAATATATATATTTAAAATATATATGAAAAGCAATATACTTTGAGAAGCAAAATGAGAGCATCCTAATCCATTGAAGTACTGAGGACATACTATGTCATCCCTTTAATAGCAAAATCAGGAGTGGACACACAGAGATATTCCACATGTTTCTCTCATGCTTCTACAAGCAAGCATAGCTCTATTCTTTTTCAACTGGGATCTTTCCGGGAACAAATCATTGGGCAGTTGCAATCCCTTCAGAGCATTACATTTTGCAAGTTGATCAATGTAGCCCAGTCCACACACACTCCAGAGAAAAGATTTCCTCTGATGTTTATTGTGCCTTTATAGAAAAACCTACCTCACATGAAACAAATTACCATAAAAACAATAGCATCTGTTTTACAAAGATTACTGTCATCTCTGTTTCCCCATTCTGTGCTACACTTCCCCAGAAAACCTACAACCTCACTGTATGAGTTCACCAGCTTGGTAGGTCCTAAAGGCAGCTTTACTTGCACAGATAACATATGGCTCCTTCTGTCATCAAGCACAGAAAAAGAAATTACGGTAACAAGTACATATGGCTCCCAATCACCAATACCATTACATCACCCATAGAATTCAATGGATGGGAGAAAACCTCAAACTGACCAACCCACGGCCCATATGGATAACGGAAAATGTATCTGAAGACCAGGTCAGTCCCTAAGCCTAAGGATTTGGGAAGCATGCATTAAGGAAAAAATGTGGACAGCCCAGAAGGCGGTAGCTCCCCCTTTCTTTCAGGAAAGCCCACGCCTATCTCCTTCATTCACTAACTCCTTCCCACAATGTGTCACGCTCATTCAGAAACCCTTCTCGCCAAAAAGAAAGCAATGGAGAGTACCTAGCTATTTTTTACTCAAAGCAGACATAGACCCACTTGAAACTGAAGGGCCTTAGTCATCATGCTCTTCAATCTACTCTGGATGTGACTAGCAATGGATACAACGCCAATGCATGGCAAGTTCCCATCCCTGTTCATCCTTACTGGAAAAGATCCCCTGCCCTCTCGGAAGCCCTAAGAAAACTCGACACTTGTATGCTTGTGAATTCCTGCCCTCCCCCACACTGAAATTTCCCTAGGAAAATTCATCACAACATTCCAATGAGGCTACCACCTTATGGGCAAGTCCAATTAAAAAGACAACAGGATTCCCTGCAGAGGAGAAAACACGCACAGAAATTGTGGCGCGTGTATTTTAATGGTTTCCCGTGTCTTTCTTTATGCGACACATTCACATGGCCACCCTGCCGCTTATTCCTATCACCCGAATGCCGCCCGCGTCCAAAGCCTTCCTTTCAGTTACGGGGAATCTGGCCTTGTCCTACAACCGCAAAGACCCCCCTCCCACGACGCGGGGACCCTCCCACCACCCGCCCTTGGCACCGCCGGCTCCGCTCTTTGCCGCCCTTTCCTCGCCGCCCGTGCAAAACCTCCGCGCCCCGACCCGCTTGCCCTCCCGGCGGTACCTGTCGGGTCATCAGAGACTTGATCTTCTGCATGGCAACGCAGCGCCGGTCGCTTCACAAGCTCCTGTCACCCATCGCGCTCCGCTCCCTCCGACACAGGGAAGCCATTTTGTACGTCACGTGATACGCTCTTTCGCTTCCCTGTTGCATTATGGGATCGGTAGTCCAGGAAGGACACGCTCCTTCCCACACTCTGGACCTGAAGATGTAGATACACTACAACTCCCATCACGCTCAGCGGGACGTCTCTCCGCTCACCTCGCAGAGTAGACGTTCCAGGACGGAGGAAGCTGCATAGAGATAGGAACAGTTAGAGGGGCAATCCGATTCACGGAGACGGAACTTCCTGGTTTCTTCCTGGCTGTCTCCGTCCCCCGACTTTAAATGAATGGTGACCCTAGAAAACAATCGGGATTTTAGTAGATGCAACTGGACAGCAGGGCTTGTTTGTTTTCTCGTTTAAACGTATTAAAATGCCTTGCTTCTGGAGACACACTCCACTATCCTCCTATTGGGGTGGGGGCCCTGAAATGTTTAATATTTATCACGTTTAGTATTTCGGGTCAGAGATGGAGCTGAGCTTGGGTTGCCTTGGAGTAACAAATTCCCTGTACAAAAAACAAACAAACTTCAAACTGCAGCAAATCTATTTAAATTACTCACTCTGATTCCTCCCAACCCTAATCCAGAATGCAGTTTCACGTCAAAGTCTTGCTTTTCTTAAATAAAATCGCATGAAATTGCGTTACAAAAATGGTGAACTCCTTTGCTGCTGGTGCTGCGCTTTGGTGGGGGGTGGCTGACTCAATCACAGCTACCGTTAAATCCCAAATCACTCCATTTTTGGTGGGTTGACAGCTGTCACTTCCGCCTCGTGAGAGACCAAAGCAAACACGCAAACTTGTAATTCTGAGGTTGCGGCGGAGGGCGAGGGAGACGGGCACAGCGAAGCGCAAAGGTCCTGGGCTTACCGTGCAAAGCAACGGCGCCTCCCGCCGGCCAAAAGGACATTTCTTCCGAAAGCTGAACTCCTATTACTTTTATTCCTGCTATAGTACTTTGTTCAGAGGCAGATATCCCTTGACTTTAGGCTTGACGATCCCAAACAAGATCTTGCATGTTGAGTAGACTGTCCGGGTACAAGTTGTAGGGCCTGCTAAGAATCCTTTGCGCAAGGGTAACTATAAGAATATAGAAAGAGGCACATATATTTTAACATTAATCTTCCATGGTCCCCCTTTGGGCTAACAACCAATCTAAAACATTTATTATCTAATATAGCGAATATGATGTCCCAGAGCTGGCACAGAGATGAACCATAGTATGTGTTTAAAAGGAATACTTTTTGCACACGCACACACACAGCTCCTTTGGGGCTAAGAACTGATTTCATGCAGGTTTATTATATAATATCGTGGAGAACAATTATGTCCGACCATTTCTGAACAGAATAAGCTGGCTAACTGACAAAAACACTTCCATTTCTAACACTTATGAGCATGCACAAGTCAAAACGTTATTCCTCCGGGTAGCTGTTTAGCTGTCAGCTGTAAGAAGGTGAATGTAACCTGCGTGCCGCTCTGGGCTCATTTATTTTTTATCAGTGTTGAGTGATTCATTCTGTATGCCCCATTTATCATGCTCTGTGTTTGCTGTGAATATAACCGGAGCGGGGAACTTAGGGTCACAGGCAATGAAGATGTCGAACACTAATCCAACAGGTGTTCCCACTCCCTCTGCCTTTTGTATACACATATTCAAATCACCTAAGGCAAGCCAGGGTAGGGGCTGATAAACTCGCTGCTGATTTCCCTAGCAAATAAGGCCCACGGCTGCTGGACCAAACTCTGGCTTCACAAGCACACCAGAAAGAAAGGGCTGCTTGCATGAGACAGGATGCTTTCATGGAGCCCTTTAGCACCACATTTTGTGACTTGCAATGCAAAATCTGTGTTCTGCTTTTAGGTAAGATCTCAAATTTCTTCTTCTGATACGTATTTAATCCAGGTATAAGGTTTTGTTTCAGTTCCATACTTTTGAATGTTTTTAACTTTAGTAACTTTACCATTATAAAACAACCAGGAACTGTCAGTTTTCAAACCATGTGGATTTTTTTTAATCCTACAAACATATATGATTTGTACAGAAAAACTGGAAATAGATAGAAGGGTAAGTAGGTAGGTGCTAACTGCAGTGGGTAGTGTTGGGACAACCTTGGTGTTTTCACTCTGGAAGGCTGCAATCCTACACCCACTTACCTGGGAGTAAGCCCTGCTGAATGCAGTGGACCTTACTTCTGAGTGTGCTGTAATACGGAATCTTTCGTGGAGCCTTAGAAAAGCAGCAGGAAAATTTGAGGTATCAATTATTCTCCCTGCCGTTTTGAAAAATACGCCATGCAAATAAGGTTGTTCCCTTTCAGTTTTCCATATGTAATGGCCCAGTATTATCAATAGATCCTTCTGCCTAAGACATTATGGTTTTTGTATAAAGAAAAGTATACTTAGCATTAAAAATGAATGGCTTTTCATAAAACACCACACACAAAAATTAATAAGATGGGCATTCAGCAAGATGGGTATGTTTCCCTAGGAGAAACATTTATTATCATTATTAATGAACTTTTTAAAAGTTGCAGTGCTTGTGAATGAAATAAATTTTATGGCTATTTTATGTAATTTTATACATTGCAATTAAATTGGCTTTTTACTTTCATTTCTCATGTGAGGTCTGATGTAGTCCATTAATATCTGCAAACTTGAACCCATTTGTGATGTTTTGGTTTCCAAAGTTGACACATTTAGCACATTTTATCTTACTATGATTTGTAATAATTTACTTGATTTCAAGTCCAATATGTGTTGTACTAGATGTAGAACGGGGAGCAGGATGGGAGGAAGCTTACCATGCCACCAAAATTCTCAGTTTTATAAGCTTTTATAAACTTCTTCCAAATAACGAGAGCTGTGCACAAATGACAATGAGAATTCTCCACTTTGTGGACAGAAAAACTGGAGTGAAACCATCTCACAATTTTTTGTAGGGGAGCGGGGCTCTCCAACAGCTCCTCAGGCTTACCATTTGCTGTGACAATGGCCCATGGCACAACAAGTCCCCCTTCCTAAGTTTTGTTTTGTTGCTGCCGCTCAAGAAGCAGCAACAACCTGCCCACCATTTTGCATCCTCCATAATGCCCCAGACCAAACATTATTCCAGGCATTGCAGAAGGGGAAATGGTTGCTGCCTCACACAAAACTGGTGGGAAAAAATTGTAGAAAAACATGCAGAGTGGCCTTCTTTTTATGGAGCGTATCAGAATAAGAAATATCAGTCTTCGCTGGAGTTGGGAGAAAAAGAAGAGGACATAATTCTGATTGATCAAGGTTTCTGCCCTCTTAGCTCAACTGTCAGCAAACACCTCACCCTAGCTGACCCCACCTTGTGCAAAATTGTCCCACCACCCATCCATTTTCAGTTATGCCCAAGTTCTTTACTTCATCCTGAATTAAATTACAAACGACTTGGGGTTTTACTACCACCAAGGTTCAGTATAAGATCCTTTAAACCAGTGCACAGATGATAAAGAGGAGAGGGACTCGGGGGCAGATGGGAATAGGAGATTGTTTCAATCATTTTAGGGGCTTTATGGGTTAAAACCAGAATTTTGAAATATGTGCAGAAAACTACAGATAGAATACAGGAAGATAAAACTGACCATCACCAAAAAGCAGAGCTGCTAAATCAGGGGTGGCTAAATAGTCACCAAATTTCCTTGGGGAGTGTGGATCTTAAAGGTGTGATTTAGGCAGGCTCATCCCCTAGATGTGCTATGGAGGAAAGATGTTTCTTACCAGGTATTTTCTTATACAGAGACTGGTACAGAGTGTTTGAATTCCTGGCTCTATGAATGAAGAACTGACTTACTGCTGCTGTTAAATCATGTCCTGTGGAAAATGGGAGCAAGACTGAACTTAGTGCAGCTTCTGAGCAGTTGTGTGTAGGATTGTACTGTAAAACACTACCATTCTAATGGTAAAGCATTCTGCTTTACTTGGCTTGGAACTATATGCTCATAAGCATATAGACAGGGCTTTTTTTCGGGGGGGAAGGCAGGGGTACACATACCCCTAAACATTTTGTGACTCTTTGTACTTTTGTCCATTTACTGTATTTACTTTTCCCAATTTGAACTATAAAATGGTGATTTTCTTGAGTCAAAATGAGAGTACCCCAAAACATTTTTTTAAAAGGAAAAAAAAGCACCGCACATAGATCACTAGAGAATTGAGCTTTTAGGATCAGAATGCGACCTGTACTTATTTTTTGAAAAAGAAAAGGAAATCTTCCCACGGAGATCTTAAGTTTATGCATTAAACTCAAAATATGATGTCATGGTTTTTATTTAAACAGAAAAAGCTGCAGGATGTTTCCAGTCAACAAGGGTGGTGTTGTGCTTACTAATACTTAAAGCCGGATATAGAAGCAAAATGCAGCCTACGCTCTGGTTGGAGGTCACTTTGGAGAAACCTAGCCTGTTTATATCCAATACACATAAACGGCTCTGAAGAGATAACCTGAGCCAAGAAAGGGAGTGGTTTGCTTAGAAAGCTTATTGCCTGTCGTCTCCACTCCTGTTTACACCAGCTATACAGAAGATGCACAGGACTACGTTTCTTGTGCAGAGGGAACCACTGTAAAATAACACCTGGTCTCAGAAATCCTCCCTTGTCTGGAAGGAATAATACACTAAGGATGAAACTGTAGCCTTTCAAGAGTGAAACGTGGTTGCGTTTAACAGATCTGCCAACTCTTGACTTTTGGGGGCAGATTTAAAGTTAACCTCCCTTCCATGATTTTGAAATCTGACCTCTCTGGCTTTGATCAGTTTCACCCTGGACTTCTCTAGATGATTTTTCAAACATGCATTCGGGATGAATTTGTGCTATTGATGGTATGGGGTGGTCAAACACACTCCCTCATTCAAGTCTATTTGAGCCTTCAAAATGATCTGGACAGTCACGGTTCACACAGCATCTGCGGCAATCTGTGCATGGTCTGTAGCTTCTTGCCGAAATCCTGTAACATTTCATACTAAAAATGGTGTTTGGGATTTTTGGTCCCGCTTTTGTCACTCTATAGTGCTAGGGTGCCTTTGACAATGAGCTGAATTAATTTCACTTCTTTATTTTATATTTCCTGTTTAGGATTCTGGTGTTCCTGTGGTTTGTGGAAACAAATGAAGGTTTAATAGAGCAACTGCAGCTCTATTAAACTTATGTTTTTTTAAAAAAATGGTGGAGAGTGAAGCTGGTGCTAGTGCACCCCAGAAATTTGCAGACTTAGGCCACATTCACACCATACGTTTTAAGTACTCTTATACAACTTTGACAGCCGTAGCTTCTGCCAAAGAATTCTGGGAGATCTAGTGCTGAGATGGTTAAAATTCTCAGAGTATTTTAAAAGTCCCAGGGAACTCTGGGAATTGTAGTTCTGAGAGGGGGCTAGGGGTCTTTGAACAATGGCAGGCAATCAGTCTTTCTTAGCTAGCAATTTTCAGCAGCTTTGCTCAGAAGCAATTCCACTTGAGTTCAATGTTATTCGCTAGTGAGTGTGTTTAGCTCAGGATTACAGCCTCGTGTCCGTTATAAGAACTGAGCTGGAACCTCTGAAATCAATTACCAGAGAAAAGTCCACAGAAATACGGGGAAGTAAGACAGCTCAACTCTTTCTTAGTTCATGTAGTGCTGCAAATGGGCTTAGTTATCGGCGGTATCTAGTTAAAACACGATCGTGCCAGGCACTAATTAAATATTTGTACTTGTATTTTTCTTATTATTTTGAGACAGTTTACCTTCCTTCCCAGCGCAGCTCACAAGGTTGCCTCTGAGGTGATACTTGGACCAAATTTTAAATCCCAACACTGTTCCCATAGCAAATAAACAGACCAAACAAGGAGGATTTGTTGTATATCAGCAACTTCCTTAATTCCTGCTTCCTTCTGGCTTTGCAGAAGTTCTCACATAGTGATTATACCTGAATAAATCATCAGGTCATATTCATACAGAACAAATTTACATCCCCTGGAGGCAACTCCACCCTTTTTGACAGCAAAAACAAAAGGGTTCCTTTTCAGCTGTTTTTTTTTTTTTTTTTTTTTGCTTGGACGTTTTCCATGTCTGTAAACAGGGCAGGTTTCACAAGCAGGAGAAGCTACATAGAAACGTATGTTATGGTTGTATATATTATTGGCCCACATTCTGCAGTCCTGCATCGCCTTCCCAAGAGGCAGGCGTACACAGGGTACTTTCATACATGAACTTTATAGAAGCACCCAACCATTGTCCTGCTTTCAGCTGGCTTGGAATAGCAACTAAGCTTCCATTTAAATGGGCAGGTCCCCTTTCCCCAGCTCCTGTGTGACACACAAGGGCATTATTCATCAGGATCACTGTTAGTGGGGATAGGATTAAATAGTACTCCCCACTCCCCGTCCCCTGGCCACATTTCTCTGCCTTCTGCAATTGAAGGGGGGAGAGAAAATAAATGGATATAGAGACAATGCTACTCAGAAAGGGAAGAGTTAAAATAATAGAGTGTATGACAGACCATATGGAAGGAAATGACTTTATGCAGGAAGAGCCATGCCATAGACCATATATATCTGGAGAAATTACACAGGATTTTTTTTATAAAAAAAAAATAAAAAAATTCCATAATACAGTAAAATTACAACAACAAAAAATGCAAATCAGATAAGTAGAATACAGTGGTACCTCAGGTTACATACGCTTCAGGTTACATATGCTTCAGGTTACAGACTCCGCTAACCCAGAAATAGTACCTCGGGTTAAGAACTTTGCTTCAGGATGAGAACAGAAATCGTGCAGCAGCAGCGGGAGGCCCCACCAGCTAAAGTGGTGCTTCAGGTTAAGAACAGTTTCAGGTTAAGAACAGACCTCTGGAACAAATTAAGTACTTAACCTGAGGTACCACTGTACAGAGTTTGCGCTTAAAAGTAATTATTAGCCCTTACTGCCCATTAAGGATTTATTTATTTTAAGGAATCTTTTTTGAATTGGGATGGATGGGAACAGAAACCAAAAGGCAAAAACATCACGTCGATGCACTGTAAAAAAAAGGGAATGAGCAAAGCATGGTTATTCCAGAGTAAATTTCCAGTGTGGAAGTAGCGACACACAGATGCCTGTAAATCTTAATTTGAACTGCTGCTCTTGCTCCAAGGGATCGTGGTAGCAGCCTACCCATGAACCAAGCTGAAGTATGAGCAATGAGTGAATAAGTCTTAAGTGTCAGGCTGATCACATAAATGGTTGCTATGGGCCATGGTTCCTTCTCATTGTATTTCCATGTATTCTGGCTATAGCAGGCTTATTAAGTAGTAAATGATAAAATCAATTGCTGTGTTTAAATCTGGGGTGAAGAGTTGAAGTGAGAAATGCTGACATCAAGAAGATTCCAAAGTTATTTAAAATTTGACATACTAATTTTACTCCCAGAAAGTTTTTGAGATGGGCTGTCTCTTACCGCAGTGGTGCATAAAGCAAAGTGGGTTCTCCTTCATGGAGAGCACGTGTTGCGGTGGGAGCAACCATGACATCCCTTGTTGCTGGATGGCCACAAATTTGATTAGGCACCTCCAATGTTGCTGGGGGAAATTGATTGTTGCAATTTTATTTGATTGACGGGGGTTCTATATAGGTCCCTGTGCGCAGCGTTGAGCTTCCTCTTTTCGCTGCGCACATCGGATCACCCGCCCACCCTCCCTTTATTTAGGGTTTGTTTGCACTGATCTTGCTATGCCTGTCATGGGGTCGTCTGCTTTGGAGCAGGGACCTTGTAGGAATTTTACCATTTGGCTGATTGCCTGGTGCCATTTGGGTTTTGCATACTGCATAGCAAATCGTCACACTTGTAAGGTTGTGGTTAAAAAGGTAAAGGGACCCCTGACCATTAGGTCCAGTTGTGGCCGACTCTGGGGTTGCAGCGCTCATCTCGTTTTATTGGCCAAGGGAGCCGGCGTACAGCTTTCGGGTCATGTGGCCAGCAGGACTCAGCCGCTTCTGGCGAACCAGAGCAGTGCACAGAAACGCCGTTTACCTTCCCACTGGAGCGGTACCTATTTATCTACTTGCACTTTGACGTGCTTTCGAACTGCTAGGTTGGCAGGAGCTGGGACCGAGCAACGGGAGCTCACCCCGTCGCGGGGATTCGAACCGCCAACCTTCTGATCGGCAAGTCCTAGGCTCTGTGGTTTAACCCACAGTGCCACCCACGTATCTAAAGGTTGTGGTTAGCATTGGTTAATTTTTGTTTGGTGGAGGAGATGTGGTTGGCTGTGCCTGCCCTTCCAATGCTGCTGCTGCAAGGGTATTCCGTTAAAGGAATCCAGGGGCTCGCCATGCTTTTGTCCGTATCCCTGGCAAAGGGCTAGGGCCACGCAAGAGCCCCTGGGACTAGGGGAGAGCTTGGCACCCAGTTTTATTCTCTCCCCAAAATTGCTTACCCTTACTGACTTCTGCACGGGTGTGGTTGTCAGTACTGTTCCTACCTCCAAGTGGGAACACATAGTCGCTAACCAATGCCTAGGCAACCACTCACATACTGTTATTCAATAAAGTTGTGGCCAAAATTATGCCAAAAACCAAAACAAAAATGATGTGTGAATGTGTTTTTATTCAGGGGCGGGGGTCCTTGACACACAACCATTGTTTGTGGCCTATTTGCATTGCAAATTATAATCTTTTCTCATTTTCAAAATTTCTTTCCCCCTGCAGGTATTTGTTCTGCCTTGAAGTTGACAGTCCCATCACATACCATCCGTGGTATTAAAGGGCAGTCCCTCACTCTCCCAGTTGACTACAATTTCAACATTACAGTTTCCAATATCCAGATAATATGGCTGTTTGAGAAGCCACCAACAACCCCCATATTTCTGATTGGCTGCTTGGTAAATCACTCAGTAGTTCCAGACTTGGAATATAGGCACAAAATTGCACTTAAGCCTCCAAATGCATCCTTGCAGATAAGATCTCTGAACTTCAGCGATGAAGGCAATTATATTATCAAAATCAATATCGATGGAAACCGAACGATACCTGCAAGTGCAAAGGTTCAAGTTACCGTGGATGGTAAGTAATATAAAATGTTGGAATCTAAAGGTTCAACCAGAATGGCTACATAGAGGTTCTGTGGCCATCTCCTATGAGGGTTTAAAAATGTATTAATAGCAGCCACTGAGGGTACAATTGGCAGCACACTGTGCTCTGGGGAAGGGGGCTATTTAACTCTTTTCTGTGGGCCCTTCTAGTACCAGCATAGCAAGTCCCACCAGCGCCTGGGGTACCAGTGGCGGGGAGGGAGGTATGCATACGGGCAGCGACAGAGCATGCCCCACCAACACCCAAGATTGTGCAAGAGATCCTTATCTTCTACAGCATGTTTTGTTGAGCCCAGATTCCCCAAATACAACTGCAACTATGATAAGACTGCTATTTGGTCTTAATTCCAGCAGAGGTGTTTTGAATCACACCAGGATTCAATAAATTGCGTCCTGGCTAAGGGCTCATCCACACTTAACCTTTCCATACTTTCTAGATACAGGACTACTCTGTGTCTTAGCACTTCCTCCCTCACTGCCATTTCCGCCCAGAAATGCCACTCTTTGACTCTGACTCGGAACAAATGGCAATTCAGGTTTTCCGTGGATTGGTGTTTGCTCTGATTCAGCAGTAGAGAGCTGGTTTTTGAAGGGAAAGCACCCAGGACGTCAACAACAAAGCGCTCAGACACAGAGCTTTAAGGCACATACCTGGATGAGGCCTTGTTCTGTTACAGGTAAGCAGAATAAGATGGCCGAAAGCTTTATCTTGCTGAACAGACTGTGACAAGTTGGACTGCAAATATGAAAGTGCTGTCTTAAATGTTACCCACAAGGGGATGAATTCCTGAAAGGAGAAATTGGGAACTCTGTACATCAGTAGAAAAGGTTCTAATCCTCTGCAATTAATGTATTTTTTTTTGGGGGGGGGAGAATTCACAAGACTGCATTCAGCAATATTAAATACACACACACACACGTGTATGAAATCATACCATTCATTCTACTACCTCAGACACTTAACTAGCTCATTCCCACTATTTTACTTTATGTGGCAGACTTTGGGCTTATCCACCCTTACCTTTTGTGCTGCTCTTTCCAGGCAAAAGGCCATGTTTTAACGCTTCGTGTCTGAGTGTGCAGTTGTTGTTGTTCTTTTGCTCCTCCTTCGGAAATCCTGCTCTTTAAAGCTGAATTGGAGCAAACGTCAATTTGAGTTTTCCACAGATTGATGTTTGTTCTGATTGAACTTCAAAGAGCAGGTTTTCACGAACAAAAAGGGCTCAGACATGGGTACCTTGAATTGCAGGGAAATTACACTTTGCCAAAAAAAAAAAAAAGGATATTAGACAAAATCACACACAAAGAAACATAGATTGCGTGTCGAGGTCCCCAATCCACCCCCCAAAATAACTCACAACGGACACGTAATTTTTGTTTAAGATTTTTGGCATGATTTTGGCCACAACTTTATTAAAATACAAACTGTGAGTGGTTGTTTAGGCATTGGTTAAGACTATCTGTCTCCCCGCCTGGGGACAGAACTGACTTCCGGGCACCACCGAAAGACAGTGCGGGGGAAAGCAAGTCGGGGAAGAATTGGAGCTGAGACACAGACCCTCAACTCTCACCCACCTGCTCCCCGAAGGCTTGCCGGCCCTAGTCCCATTCCAGGGATTGGACGAAAAGATGGCAAGCCCCAGGATTCCTTTAACAAAATTCCCTTTCCGCACCAACCATGGAGGGGCAGGCCCAGCCTATCCTAACCCCTCCTCCACCAGATTTATAACCAATGCCTAACCACAACCTTACAAGTTGTGACAATTTGCTACGCAGTAGGCAAAAACCACCCAGCCAGCCAATTTGCCAGGTGGAAAAATTCCTACCAGGCCCCTGCTCAAAGGCAGACGACCCCATGACAGGCATAGCAAGGTCAACGCAACAACCCCTTATTCTAGGGCGGGTGGGCGGGTGATCCGTTGCACGCAGCAAAAGAGAAAGTACAAGGCTGCGTGCAGAGTATTTAAACCTTTCACCCCTCCCACCAAAATTGCAACATAACTTTTCCCCCAGCAACTCGGCAATCCAATCAATGCCCCCTGGCCATCTTGGAGAACTTACCCAGCAACAAAGGGGGTGGCTCATTAGACCCCACCGCAACACGTGCTCTCCCTGAAGGAGAACACGCTTTAGGAGAAATTTGCAAAATGCTGGTGAATTTTCATGTGGACTTTGAAGCACTGCTCACTGATGTGGAATACTGAACGTAGATTGAAAAAAATGAGAGAAACCAAAAAAGATAGATTCACCCACTCCTTGCTGTTGTGCATGGTGGCCATATTTACTGGTGCAAATGGCAGAAATTATTTGCTATCGGGAGAAGTGTGTTCAGACAGAATGAAATGGCTCTGCCCAGCTACTAATGGATATGGGCAAAGCTCTCCCATACATGGAGGGGGACTCTGATAGAGCTAAAGTCCGCACATGCAGACATAGAGGAGCTCTACTTGCATACATTTATACCCAGGGAGAGCATTTTCCCACATTGTGTGAATGCATGGATCGCTGGGAAGCATTTCTGCCACCTGCTGTAGTGGGAGGTGGGGCTGCACAAATTTCTACAATGTATGCAGGGAGCACACCTGTGGTGCTTGTTAGTAGCAGGCTTGGGATTAGCCCACCTGGCTCCAGGACTCCCCTCATGTGATATTCCCCTACACAGTGGCAGAGCAACATGCTGCAGCCCCCGGAGCAGAGAACTGGCGGGGACGTGGATGGTGCACGTCCCAGGGGCATGGCACACATCCCAAGGTTGTGTGGCGTGTGGCGCATGTCCCAGGATGCTGTGGCACACGGCGCACTTTTGGGGGGCAGCTGCAATGGCACCCTTTCCCCAAATGGTACCCGGTGCAGTGCGCTCTCCCCGCCCCGCCCCCCGGCACACCAGTGCCCCCACATGGGTGGAGGAAAGTCAAGCAGTTTCCCCTCGGTTCCTAAATTATTCAGCAAATAAATTGTAAACCCATTGGCCATGTTGCCAGGGGAATCTGGGAGGGGGGGGTCTAGCAACATCTACCCGCTCCTTGGTTAAAATACATTGATCCTAACTTCAAAGATTTTTTATATTGCAGTTCCTGTCACAAAGCCAGTCATATACATTGAACCCTTTGCTGGAGTCGTGGAGAACAGTGGGAACATTACTTTGAACTGCACTGTGGAGGAAGGCACACGGGTCGCTTACCAGTGGTTGAAAAATGGAAATCCCATTGAAGCTGGCACTATCTATTCCTTGTCAGCAAACAACAGCACGCTTCGGATTGTCCCTGTCGTCAAAGAAGCCATTGGGAATTACAGCTGTTTAGCAGAAAACCCAGTCAGTGCAATGGAGAGTGACGTGATCGTCCCAACTATATATTGTGAGTAGCATATAATGTAGACCGTATGTTGCCTATAGCAGCTGAATTGAAAGAATGAGGTGGGGGGATTAAGAGTGATAGTGGACAAATGGTAGCTCTTTGCCATTAGATTATCTGTTTATAATAATTTAATAATCATAATAATTTTTTATTTATACCCATTGTTATTTATTTATTTATACCCATTTATAGCCCATCTGAATGGGCTTCCCCAGCCACTCTGGGCAGCTTCCAACAAAATATTATAATACCATAATACATCAAATATTAAAAGCTTCCCTAAACAGGGCTGCCTTCAGATGTCTTCTAAAAGTCTGGTAGTTGTTGTTCTCTTTGACATCTTGTGGTAGGGCGTTCCACAAGGAGGGCACCACTACTGAGAAGGCCCTCTGCCTAGTTCCTTGTAACTTGGCTTCTCGCAGTGAGGGAACTGCCAGAAGGCCCTCGGCGCTGGACCTCAGTGTCCGGGTAGAAGGATGGGGGTGGAGACGCTCCTTCAGATATACTGGGCCGAGGCCATTTAGGGCTTTAAAGGTCAGCACCAACACTTTGAATTGTGCTCAGAAACGTACTGGGAGCCAATGTAGGTTTTTCAAGACCGGTGTTATGTGGTTCGGCGGCCGCTCCCAGTCACCAGTCTAGCGGGCACGTTTATATCCCACATACAGTATTCTCCAAGCAGCTGAAGGTCATATACATGACACCCACCCTCCCCTTTTAACCTCACATCAGCCCTGTGAGGTAGGCTATAAGAGAGAGTGGCTATCCCCAACCCATAACCTTTGTGACTGAGTGACGGTTTGAACCATGGTTGTCTGCAGCCCTGGGCTGCATTCACATAGAAGTTTATTCTGTTTCCTCCACTAACCCAGAAAATTATAGGAGTAAAGTGTCAACATTTGGGGCAGTATAGCAACATACAGTTCTTTCCAACCATGTTCATGAGTGAATCACTGAGGAACAGAATCACACATGTGCAGAAATAGTAGGGGAGCAGCAATTTTGTCCAACATTGTTCACTGTTGTGTCACACTGTACCCACAGATGTGAATGAAATTTAACACGACATGCTTGTATAGCAGTCAAAAAGTTACATTTCCATAGCACAACAGGTACTGTAGTGTGAAAGGAATGTTAGAAAACAGGACAGAAGCACTAGGATGTATAATCGGGGAAACTAATACAATATTCCGCCTAGGACTTGCCGATTGCGCCTAGGACTTGCCGATCGCATGGTCGGCGGTTCGAATCCCCGCGGCGGGGTGAGCTCCCATCATTTGGTCCCAGCTCCTGCCCACCTAGCAGTTTGAAAGCACCCCAGGGTTCAAGTAGATAAATAGGTACTGTTTTATAGCGGGAAGGTAAACGGCGTTTCCGTGTGCTGCTCTAGTGCCGGTTCGCCAGAGCAGCTTCGTCACGCTGGCCACGTGACCCGGAAGTGTCTGCGGACAGCGCTGGCTCCTGGCCTCTAGAGTGAGATGAGCGCACAACCCTAGAGTCTGTCAAGACTGGCCCGTACGGGCAGGGGTACCTTTACCTTTACCTTAATACAATATTCCTCCCATCTGAATGCAAACCCTAGTCTGCCTTTTGGACCATAGTAAACTTCCATCGAGCTCTTATGATGGCACCTTCTCATTATGACAGAAGGCCTGTTCCAGGTAAGGCTAAAGAGAACTGAAGTACAGAATGGTTAGAAAACCAATGTTTCACCTGTCTCTTTGTCCATGCAGATAATGATAATGATAATAATAATAATATTCCATCTGACTGGGTTGCTCCAGCCATACTGGGCAGCTCCCAACAAAATGTCACCCATCTGAATGGATACAACTAGAAACTAGTTGCTGGGTTAGTTATATGTGTTAATTATATGCAATATTTTGGAAACTGGAATGATTTGACCGACAAGATAATGGATAACTTTGTTTAACCAAGCTGTAAGCAAACCGGTTTACTTGATCCACTCTTGAAAGAAGCTTTGTTGACTCAGAAGGTGTTGGAAGCATGTCAAAAACTGGCGACATTAAGTAAATATGGGGTTTAGAGATGAAATGATGGAAGTTGAGAAAACATGGTGGGTGCACTTCCAAGAGAAGAATTACCTTATGAGCCAAAATATGGAAATGCCATTTACAGGAACCAAAACTAAGGTGTATAAATCCCCAAACCAAACACTAGCAACAAAATGGGCAGGGACAGAAGTGAGAATTATGTGAACAATTACTGCTAATTTGAGGAGATCTAAATGACTTTAATACAAAAGCAAATAAACAATAATCTGTACCAAATACCAAATCCAGTTCAACCATACTGGTCTCCTTTGGTGGTTTAATAAAGCATCCCAAAAATTTGTCACAATGAATTTTGTCTCTTAGCTAATATGCCTGAACGGTGTGATGAAACTACATATAAAATTAAAATACACACTAATACCTGATTGATAAACATTCTAAGCAGAAGTATAACCATAAATATAATAAACTCACTCACTGCCCATAAAAATCAATTTGTTGTGAAGAATTAACAGTCATGTTGATGTAAAATGGTTGGATAGTGGGATTGCCTAATCTGCAAATACGATTAGAAATGAACTTAAATATAACAATTTTGGAAATAATAACTGAAAAATTACGCAATTCATCTATGCTCTCACCACAGGTAGTTCGAGAAATATTCCAAAATTCTTCTTGTAAACATTGAGTATAGGCTACATAGGGTAAGGAGCTAGCAGCTGATGTTTGCCTTTGGACACCATTCATTAGTCTGACAGATATGAAGAACTATTTTGTGAAGGTACCATCAGCACAGATGACCCATAACAGCAAGCTATAACCATGGATCATTTAAAACACCAATAAATGGACCCTTTTGTTCATATTCAGCAACAAGGCGAACAGGCCTTCAGAAAGCCATTTTGTAGGTAGACCTAAACAAATCTGAATGTTTAAATGGATCCAGATCAAGTACTTCTAGTCATAAAACTTTGGAAGATATTAATAGTGTTCTTCTTGGGACCACCCTCAGATATTACTGGATATTATGAAATAAGTATGTGAAATCGTGGCAGCACCTCCTCTCGCATCCTTCCTGCCCCTAAGGTTACCTGGCCATCGCCATGGGCTTCCTAATACCACAGGTCAACTAATAATAAGAATAATAATGCATTTTATTATTTATACCTCACCCATCTGGCTGGGTTTCCCCAGCCACTCTGGGCAGCTTACACCATATCTGAAAACATACTAAACACATCAAGCATTTAAAACTACCTAATACAGGGCTGCCTTCAGATGTCTTCCAAAAGTTGTGTAATACTTTATCTCCTTGACATTTGAAGGAAGGGCATTCCACAGGGCGGGCGCCACTACCGAGAAGGCCCTTTGCCTGGTTCCCTGTAACTGGTTCCCTGTAACTCGCTTCTCACAGTGAGGGAACCAGCAGAAGACGCTCAGAGGAAGACCTCAGTGTATGGGCTGAGTAATGGGGTGGAGACACTCCTTCAGGTATACTGGGCTGAAGCCATTTAGGGCTTTAAAGGTCAGCACCAACTAGCTTTTGCCAGACTCCTTGGCTCATCCTCCTGTCGCATCTCTGAATGAGTCATAAGCATCACATATACGATGGGCTATATATGATGGGCTTTGGATTGACTGAATGCTTCTTTCCATCCTAGTCACATCCATGCCATTTACGGCTTCTCTCCTCTGAGAATCCTGGGAACCATAGTTTGTTAAGGATTCTGGGAATTGTAGCTCAAACTGCAGTTCCCAGGATTTGCGGAGGGGCGGAGCTAGAACTTTCAAAGTGGTATAAGAGTGCTTTAATTGTATGCTATGGGTGTGACTTGATACCGTGCAGCACACTGCAGTATCCATTACTATTACAACCATTGGTGCTAATTTGAGGCTTTCCATAATGGGTATTTTGTAACAGTGTTGAGTGCCAATGTGAACTTTCTATTTAGCTTTGGTTATGCAGTATTTGGTCACGAAGGCCAATCTGCCCTTCCTAGTTTTACACTAAGCGATTTCCGTACGAAAGTACAATTGGCTTTTAGTACATTTGTTTTGCAGGTGGCGCAGTTCAAAATCATGTCAAAGTGCAAGTAGATAAATAGGTACCGCTCCAGCGGGAAGGTAAACAGCGTTTCCGTGTGCTGCTCTGGTTCGCCAGAAGCGGCTTAATCATGCTGGCCACATGACCAGCTGTACGCCGGCTTCCTCGGCCAATAAACGAGATGAGCGCCGCTACTCCAGAGTCAGCCATGACTGGACCTAATAGTCAGGGGTCCCTTTACCTTAACCTTTACATTTGTTTTGCAATTAGCAGACAAACCAAACAGACCAGGAGTAGTACTGATTTTTATTTTTATTTAATCTTCTAAAAACATTTTATTTTATTTTTAGATGAAATACTTCTAGCTTTTAAAGGACATTTTCAGAATCATTCTTCTCTGGCAGGGATACCGCTTTTCCGATGCCGTTCTCCAAAGAGGGAACCTTTCCTTTTGACTCCGTAAATGCTATTTACTAAATGACTTGTAAAATAATAAATCACCACTTCTTAGCAACGATTTACGTCTCAGTGGGAACATGACCAATTGGCTCCTGTCACCACAAAACTGTTATCCATCTTGTTTCTGAGCAGATGGCAAGTATTTACTGTGAGTGACCTTTATTATTACTGCAATTCTCCTGGCGGCAATGGCATATGGTATATGTGGACCCTGGAGCCAGGACTGGGAGAACTGGTAGCTGGCATACAGGGCTTGTTTTTTTTACTGTGCTAATGATAAAGTTCATATTGAATTATATGACTTGAAAGGAGAATTTGGTAGATGAGATCACTTCAGGTAAGCGTAGCCTCTGTGCTATTACAGGAAGACCTTTTACCTTGCTAGCCATCGGCTCCATGTTGGTAACCGTGCAAAACCATTTTATAAAGAAAAAGCAGAAACAAGGCATGTGTAGATTAAACTGTGCGGCAAGTGCGATGAGGCATTTGTTTTAGTTCAGCAGGCAACCTGGGCTTTACTTTCATTGAGTTCTGGAACTGCCCACAAAATAGCAGATCTTGCAAAAGTTATGTCTTTCTACACAGCACAAGATGAGGCCAGAAGGAGAAGCAACTTTCCCCCTTACACAGATAGCAGTACGTTTGCTGTGAAGATGGTGGCCCCATGGTAGCACCCTGTTCTACCACAGACTCTCCCATTTCCTGGTGCTGACTAACCCTTTCTCTAGCTGATGCAGGTGGTGCTGTGGTCTAAACCACTGAGCCTCTTGAGCTTGCTGATTGGAAGGTTGGCAGTTCGAATCCCCATGACAGGGTGAGCTCCCGTTGCTCTGTCACAGCTCCTGCCAACCTAGCAGTTCGAAAGCACACCAGTACAAGTAGATAAATAGGTACTGCTCTGGCGGGAAGGTAAACGGTGTTTCCATGCACTCTGGTTTCTGTCATGGTGTTCCATTGCGCCAGAAGTGGTTTAGTCATGCTGGCCACATGACCCAGAAAGCTGTCTGTGGACAAACGCCAGCTCTCTTGGCCTGAAGCGAGATGAGCGCCGCAACCGCATAGTCGCCTTTGACTGGACTTAACCATCCAGGGGTCCTTTACCTTTTACCTAGCCGTCTGAACACCTGTGTGCAAGCACATACATGTGCTGGCTTCATTCTGCCCTGAAGATTCAGGGTGACTGGAGAACCAATGCCCTCTCGTTCCTATCTGATACCTGAGATTGAGCAGGTTAGACCAGGAAAGGATGTCAGGTTTGTTGGCATTTTACCAAACTTAGCAAATCCAGAAGCTGCAGGCATCCTGCCAATTTCAGGAGCCTCATTTGCATATCCTCATTTCCTCAGGTGCCCAAAGAAGGCTCCGAAGCTTAAGTGCACCCAGTCATAAGCTCCAAACCAAGCCCAGGTAGTTTTCAGTTCAGCCACAGTCCCTGACAATATGGTTGCTTTGATACATATGGCCTCATCAGCTCATGTTTGCCCTTTGAAGACACCAGGCATGCCAGCTCCAGGGGGCTAAGCCCTTTTGGGGGGGCCCCTATATTTTGGGGGGAGGCTGCCCCCCAAATGAGGGGGAATGAGGGTTGAAGCAACCTCCCACTGGTGGCGGCACCAAGAGGAGGCAGAGGAGCAGCCATTGAAACTGTGCAACTGCTGCATTTGGCTCCGACCCCAGCTCCTCCCAATGTCCTGACGTCACACACACGTTTCCCCACCCTTCGCAATCGCCTTCACAAGCTGGTGCCTCTGGAAGAGAGAGTCATATGAAGAAGTAAGGAATCCTTGGTTGATTGGCTAGGGTGCATCTCCTGGGTCTATAGCGCAATTGTTCAGTAAATAAAAACCCAGATGCAAGCACCATAAACTCTATTTACCCTAGTGTTATTCCAGAACTAATTTATCTCTCTCCTCCCCCTGTAAATAGACATCTTATGTAATTTACCTTGATATGTAAATAGAGGAGTTTCACCCTTGTGTTTCACCCTGTGCAAGGTTCATACAAGTTTTCGTGGTTTTAGAGCCACTGTTCTGTTGTGTAAAATGAAGAAATGGCCATTTATCCCAGCTTTGCTATAGTGTTGTAGCGAAAGATGCTTGTTTAATGGGCAGCGAAGTTGTCTTTGGTAGATGGAATTCAGGTCACATCTCCCTGGCACCCTGGCGGCTGAAACCAGAGCAGTCAGGATGATTGAAAGAAAGAGTTTTGCAATTTGAATGTGACAGTAGTCCTGATTTGTACATATGCTTATGGTAAGTCAATACTTTTTAGAGGGAAAAACCAATGCCCTCTTTTTTTGGATTTGGCTTGTAAGCTACCCCTTATGAGAACTATGTTATTGTCTGGGTGGAATAAGGTCCAACCTAGATATGACATTAAGTATGTCAATAGAAGTAGCTTTTCGTAGGTCTTTTTTCCTGTTAATAGCTACATTTGTGGGGAGCCGCATTTGTTTCAACAAACCATAGTTTAACAGTTTAGGATTAAGTGGTAAAGCTAAACTATGGTTAATCAGAAATGTCTGATCTCTTCCTCACAGCCTCCACAAAGGAGAGAAGGGGTGGTTGAAAGCCAGTGTCTCACTGTGGCTCATCCTCATAAAACTAAATCACAGTACATGCAGAGGAGGACTCAGAATGGAAAGAAAGTTTAAAATGCAATGAATCCAAAGATCATCTTTATATGGATTTAAGATACAGCTAGAAATAACAGCATGTGAAAGAGAAATATTGCAGTTGGAAGATCTGACATAACAGTCATTTGTCATGTTTCTCTGTTGAGTTTATATTCTCTCTCTTTAATTGTTATATTCACACAGATGGACCCTATGGACTTACAATAAATTCTGACAATGGCCAGAAGTTAGGGGATTATTTTACGTTTAACAAAGGGGAAGCAGTCCAGCTTTACTGCTCAGCAGATTCCAATCCACCAAATATTTTTTATTCATGGACCCAGAGGGCTGACAATTCCACGCGCCTCATTAAGTACGGAAGGTCCCTGGAAGTTGTATCTGAGAAGGTGACGCAGAAAACAGAAGAATACAGGTGCAGAGCTCTCAACAACAAGACTGGGAAGTGGAAAGAAACCCACATATTTGTGATTATGATGCCAAAAGGTAAGAATGAATGCTCACATGTCAACCTACAAGGTCTGTACAAAGCTTCTAAGCCACTGTCAGAAAATTCAGCCAGACAATATCTTAGAGACAGAAGGGAAAGCCTCACCAAACTTGTTTAATCATAGTTCCCTATCACCAAAGGGGTCCTAGGAAGTGAAATTTTATGGTTTCCGCAGAGGAGAGCATTGTAATTCAATAGGTACAAATGAGACCAAAGTTTATAGCATGGAGGTGCCCTTTATGAAAGGTTCAGCATCTTTAGCACACAAAACAACACTGATGCAGTGACTAATTTATGTAGTCGGATCAATCAATATAACTATATTTACTTACTGAAGAATAACATGAAAGGGAACCTATATAGGAAGAAATCAAGGGTGCTCTCTGAAATTTTGCTCTTTTCTCCACTCCTTATCCAAACTAGAATTGTTGGCCTTTAATACACGTTCTGTTCCTGGCGTAGAGGTAAATAGTATGTTAGGTAATTCAGCTGTGAATGAAACACTTGAGCCAAAGTTGACGAGGAAACAGTAGAGCCAACATTGCTGTTGTTCTACCTGCCCATGACTGCTGCAGTGTAACTACATTCCAGCCCTTGAACATCACAGTAGCTTAATGCAGTTATTAGTATACGCCTATGCAGATCATGAGGAGACTTAAGAGTTTCCAGAACCCTAAATATAGGCAGCACTGATAAATCAAGCAACCTCTTCTTTCGTACTATTTGCCATAGTGAATGGTCTAGGATGGGGTGGGGGATTTGTGGCTCTCCAGGAGTTGTTGGACTCCAGCTCCCAGGATCCCTGTTCAAAGGTCATGCTAGCTAAGGCTGATGGAACCTGTAGTCCAGTGTTTCCCAACCTTGTGCCTCCAGCTGTTTTTGAACTACAACTCCCATCATCCCTGACTACCAAGACCAGTGGCAAGGGATGATGGGAATTGTAGTCCAAAAACAACTGGAGGCACAAGGTTGGGAAACACTGCTGTAGTCAACAATGTATGGAGAGCTGGAAGTTCCCCATTCTTGCACTAGCAGCACTCAATGAACATTACTGATGTTTGGAGGATGTGGAACTTACTAATATCTCAGAGAGAGACCAAATGAGATCCACGTAAGCTGCTTTTCTATTGGGATATAAGCAGGATAAATAAATAAGAATCAACAAGGCTACAATACTATTCACGCTTACCTGGGAGGGAGGGAGTCCCATTGACCCCAAGGGGATTACTCCAAAGTTGACCCATATGGTGCTTTAAACAAGAAAACTGCTAAGGTAATTTTTCCCCCCTATCATATTATAGCTGATATGTATAGTTACAGATATATTTTTTCTTTATTAATTAGTTAATAAACGTTTAAAATGCATTGTGTAAAATTGTGCAAGTTCCGTCTCCTTCCCTACCTCCCATTTTTATATAGAAAAAAATATTTGTTAGAATGAGGATAACTCTTACATGCTGCCCTGTTATTAAGTATATATCTTTTTCACATAGCCATTACATTAATGTAAACTCAAGTTATTCAGATGTTGCCTTACAGGACATTTCACAAGCTTGTTTGGCTTTGAGAACACAAAGACCTGAGCCTTTATGCTTAAGATAAATACGGTCAGCAGCTGCCTATTGTACAAAGGGATTTAATATAATCACAGATGAAAGTTCTGTGTTTTCAAACACACTGAAAGGAAAATAGGTTACAATTTTACAGTGAAACCTATGCAGGGTTTTTTAAATGACGCCTGGAAAGAAAAACATAATCAAAGGTTTTGCGTTGGGTAAAATTACATATTTCCTATTCATGAAAGTAAAGTAGGACTCAATTGAATAGGATAATAAAAGCACCAATATTACAGTTTATGGTAAGATCTGAAAAGCTAGCAAAACCTGCAAAATGCAGATCTGTACACTTTCTATTTACACTTTTAAGAATATATTGCCAATCATATCTTAGTTAACTCATACTATTTAAAAACTTGGCTCATATATACAATTACATATCATTGGGTTTGCTTCACATCAAACCAATATTTGTTGCTTATAAGTGCTATGAAAATAAAGAAGAAACCAGCTGGAACTTTTGGCAAGATAGCCAATCTAGTTTGTGTTAGAGAGATCTAACAGCACTGGTTAGAGAGGATTTCACTGGGATTTTGCAGGGACCCCCTGATCTGTCTGTGGCCCCAATATGTAGCCCCCAGATCAGGGTTATTCACCCTGTGCCTGACCAAACCAGATCCAGCCCTGGAACAAATCAGGGGGTGGGGCCAAGGGTCTTTCTAAAATGGTTTTTAAATTGAGGCAGGCATGCCCAGGCCTGATGGCTCCTTAGTATCACTGGATCACCATGGAGATCTGCTGGAGTATCCATCTCCCCTTGGACCTCATCTGAGGAGACCATACTTAGCCATACATACCAGAGAGGAGGGATCTGTAGCTCAGCAACATAGGGAGGGCCTAATGTTCCCCACTTTATAACGCAAAGTAGGTGTCAGGGTTCAGTTCTGCCCCAGACCTCAAATCTAAGGTCTCCTCAGATGAGAAGCAAGGAGATTTGGAGAATCTCCCTGCTGCTAATGGTCCTGAGAAACAATCAGATCTAGACTTTCCTGTCTTGGGACCAGAGGTTCCTACACCGGCTGCCTGGGTACCTGGCAGCTCTCAGATCCACTCCACCCCACCAGGGCCATAGGAGCAGAGGGGATGGTGAGCCAGACAGGAACTTCAGAGTGGTCACCAAAGGATGCTTTGATGTCAAGGATGCTTCCCAGCCAAAGGAATGCACATGGCAGATAGTTGTTGTCAAATATAGCACAGTCGCTTCTACAGCTCTGGACTCCATGGAGCAGTTGCAGCAACTGGCAACCACGTCCCCTCAACCAGCAACCAGATTATGTACCTTCAAAATGAAGGTACATAATTTCAGGATGAAATTAATAAGCATATTTTGTCTAAGGATATAAATCACAATTAGCAATGAGTTCTGTAATGTCTAACTTGTGACCTTCAGAGTTTTACAGTTTGTGACTAATGGTGTTATTGGTTTCTATGGTGTCAATATTAGCAGACTTGTAAAAGGAGGCAACAGTTTATGGTTCCTTATCTTGCAAAGCGAGGCCTCAAACAACTAAAATAAATTAGTCATAAATATAGGAAGCACGTAGGAATATACACCCCATACCACGGTGGCTTGTGCTTCTGCTTAGAGAAGTATTTAGAACTGTCAGTCTTATGACCGATCTCAAGTGCAACTTTCCTGAACTAAGGAATCGAAGCTCCATTTAGAAAATACTGAACAAGGAAACGTGTGGTGGGTTGTATATGCAAAAGATTTAAAACACATGGAGTCACCAGGTCATCTGCAGAACTCTTGGGTGGATTCAGATCTCTGGGAGCTAATTGATCACTGTATTAACTTTGCACATTACACCAGAAGAGTGGAAGAAGAAGACTGACTATCTGTGAGGGCCACTTTTCCCCAGTAATAGGCCAATGCTTCTCTCTGAACTAAAGCTCCCAAAGTAGACAGAAAGTTCAACTGTGTATGTCTTCCTCCTGGCTTCCCCCTTCCTAATGCCGCCATTGGCAACTGTCAGTTTCAATGGAGGAAGGGTGGGCTGGAGGCAGGGGAGAATGTTGCTTAACACTTTCCCTTCGGGGGTGTTTTCCTCTCAAAATTCACACACACACCGATTTTCTTCTCTTCTACATATGGAAGGGAAATCTATGGAGAGTGGGAAGATGTGGATATCCCTATATATTTCCCCTGTGTGTGAAAGCAGTAGGAGGAATTTTGAGTGGCAAAATGGCCAGAGGGGCAAGGGCCTTCTTCCAGGTGGCCCACACAACATGAGATCTTGAGATTTCTCCTGCAGGGAGATGAACTAAGGGGACACTTCCAGACTGTTGCTATTTTGAGGTGGGATTCAATCACATACCAGCAAATTCAGGTTAAAATGAAGTTGATTGGTAGCTCTTGAGCAACAAAACCCACTTCCCTCCCCCTCAAAAAAAGGAACTTTGTTTATTGTGATAAAGAAAGTGATGGAAAAATGCACTAGAAAGTGTGGGGTGACCCTTGCTTTGAGGCAACATGGCATAAACTCCCTGTAAACAAATTGGAATATACGCTTGATAAATAGCAGATGTTGTCTAGGTAAAGGTAAAGGGACCCCTGACCATTAGGTCCAGTCGTGGCCAACTCTGGGGTTGCGGTGCTCATCTCGCTTTATTGGCCGAGGGAGCTGGCATACAGCTTCCGGGTCATGTGGCAGCATGACTAAGCCGCTTCTGGCGAACCAGAGCAGTGCACGGAAACGCCGTTTACCTCCCCACCGGAGCGGTGCCTATTTATCTACTTTGATGTGCTTTCGAACCGCTAGGTGGGCAGGAGCAGGGACCAAGCAATGGGAGCTCACCCCATCGCGGGGATTCGAACCGCCGACCTTTTGATCAGCAAGTCCTAGGCTCTGTGGGTTTAACCCACAGCGCCATCCGCGTCCCTGATGTCGTCTAACCTCCCCACAAATTTTGGGCAAATGAATCAGGATGAATGCTCAATAAGCAGGTTGTCTGGATGCCACCACTGCCTTCACATCTAGAGCTCATGTGACCCTCCACAGGAGGGTTCCTCCATTCCACATTATCCTGAAAAATTGGGGGGGCAGATGTGCAGTTGCGCATTAATTTTCTACAGCTTCTCCTGGAGTATGGCCGCACTCAATCTGGATGCTGGCTACTCTCAGATTGTTGTAAAGTTTCTCGACCCTATTATTAGTGCCAAAAATGGAAGTCTTTTATTTATTCTAGGGCATATCATTGTACCGTTACTAAGAGTAGTTGCTCAAATTCGTTTGCAATTTTGCGAAGCCATGGCTACAGCTTATCTCCCTCTTATTTGCTCATAGTGAGATATGGGATTATATATATTTAACTAAAAAGAGACACTCTGAGAGACAAATATAACATGAACTGGCACTCGGCAAAGGGCCGACTCATGTTACAAAATCTGTGCACATCATAAGATAGCACATAATATATTTGGGGTATGTACAGATACACATAAAAGGGTTTTTTCAGATAGAAAGAAAGAAAGAGAAAGAAAGAAAGAAAGAAAGAAAGAAAGAAAGAAAGAAAGAAAGAAAGAAAGAAAGAAAGAAGAAAAGGGGGTGGGAGCAGATGCTGCAGTCTAAAACTGCAAGTCTAAAACTGCATTCTTCATGTTGTTAACATTCATACTGATTCCTGTCCAGAGTCTAGCTCAGAGAAAACTGGTTCTGAGGTAATGCAGCAAAAACAACAGGGCACTGCACTGACTAGCCAGTATCTGTGACATCACAACCTCTCCTCCCCTTGGGTCCTCCGAGCAGACTATGACTCTCAGCATAACCTACATCACAGGACCATTACAAGAATAATATGGGGGTGGGATCAGCTCCTTGGAGAAAATACGGGATATAAATGTAACACTTCACACAAAAATATGGCTAGAAGCAGAGAAACATAAGCAGTAAATGTCTGAAAACTGTCAGTGTTGAATTGCTGGTAGGAATAACAATATTTAACAAAGCAAAAGTGGAAGTAACCTACATCCAAGACACACCCTTTATTCTTAATCTAGTGTGTCTGGTATATGTTTAACTTGATGACACATTTCACATTACTCCCCCCCCCCACACACACACAATAAAAACAGTGATTTTGCAAAGATTTTTAAAAATGTCATGTGCCAGGGTTCTTCCCTGATTTCCCCCATGCGCCAGTCAACAGTCTTTAGGGTGTGGCATCATTCCATATATCAAAAAAGCTAAAGGGAGATAATGAATCAGATGTGATGCTGAACATGTGCTCTGAGTTACAGTTCAATTTTTACTCGAAAATTCCTATGTCCACAGAAGTAACATTTGTCTCATCTCTGTGCCTCAATTTATTGTGGGTGATGTGGGTGTTGTCAACATGGTTTAATGCTATTTACCTGTCTCCTGGGAGCTGTAATTCTATGGGGTGGGGGAAGGGTATATGTGAACAAAAATGCATATATTGAGGTAAAATGTGCATAAAAATGGATATATTGCTGAAAATGCATACAAAAATGCATTATATTAGGAGAAATATAAATATAAGAGGAAATATGCTTTGGAAAAATGTGTTTATTAGGCAAGGTTGCATGCAAAATTGTGCACATGAATAGAAATTTGTACTAAAATGCTGGTCAATTTTCATGATGACTTCTTGAAATAAATTCAGAAACTGATGTGGAAATGTGGAAAACTAGGAATTTAAGATTGGACAAATTAGAAACTGAAATGAGCAGATTCATCCGTCCCTAAGGAAGATACATGTGAAGTGAGCATGATAAGAAATTAGGGTTGGCATACATCTGGATTTTCCCGGACATATCCGGAATACAGCAGTCAGCAGCAGTGTCCGGGTGGAAATCGGGAAAATGTCTGAAATATGGCAACCCCTATAAGAAGTGGGCTGAAATTCTAGGAAGATGCCGATAAATATATAGTTAACTTGGTCTCCTACCTGGTAAGTAGATTTCCTTGCATGAAGGAACCCTTCTACTTACCCAACCCTTCTAACTAAAGAAACAATACTTTTTAAGTCTGAATTGCTAAACAGCTCCAGTGAAAATATAAATGAAGCATAGAGCAAATCCTATCTGAAAGTATAATGTTTCGCTAAACTATGAACGGAAATATCTATCAACTTCAAATATATAGCTGGATTGAAGAAACACACATTTTTTTTCTTAAACAAACCCATCTTCTCTGCGTCACCCACGACACTCCCCAACTGTGCCAACAGCTGTTAGATATAAAAAGCAGCAAATGAAGCAACATCAGCTGCATTGTTAAGTAAGCGTCACAAAGCTGTTGCGGGTGCATTCATTTTGAAGGGTGCATCGCACTGCAACAGCCTGCAAGGCAGCTGGCAAACGTGGATCCAGATCACAAATAATCTGGGCTGGCTTTCTCCTAGGCTGGTGGTTGCTGCCAGTGCCAAAGCAAGGGAAGTTAGGAGGTTGGAGATTTGAAGGAGGGAGGTGTGCCCTTGACAAGACACTCTGGGGCGGTTCTAAGATGTTACTATGAATTTTCGCTTGTCTTACAAGCGAAGCCAGAACTGAAGTAATGAGAACGAGGTGTGAGTGCCCTCTAGCGGCTGCATGCAGCCACAGCATGTGCAACCCATGAGGAACAGTTCCAACATTGAAAGGTGAAGAGATATTTTAAAATAATGAAAGCAGAGCATAACAGTTTTGTAGAAAATAGCCTAGGGCTGGCTATTTTCATTCCTGGCTTAACCCAGAACGAAAGCAAATCCAGTATCCATCTTGTGAATTGACACTGCCAAAAAGGAATCTGTCTACAAATTATATTTCATCTAACAATTCATTACATTTGATTCCACAGTTTGGGTCTCGTTACTGCTGACTGACAGTGGCAGCCTGATTATATGCTAATTAAGGCATATGCCTAAGCACATTTATCTGCACAGAATCAGGTTGCAGTGATGTCTAGCCTCTCCCCCCTTCATATTTCACCATGAATGCACTCCTTATTTAAAGATCTGAACCCCACTTTCCACCATGTAGGTGTCAAAGCAACTGACAACAATAAAATACGCAATATGCAAAAACATAAATTAAGCCTCTAAAATTTAAAAACTTCAACCATTTAAAATCCAAATGCACAAATAAGCTAAATAAATAACTCATAAATCCTTTGCTTCGGGGAAAACAGCAGAGAGAGAGAGAGAGAGCGCGCAGCAGGAAGTGGGCAGCAAATTTGCTGCTGCACATTTTGAATGTGCAAATGCAACAGCCGAACGAAGAGTAGAATGAAGGAAGTCAAGGCTATGCAACTCTCACCAAAACTGATCTCAAAATAGCTGTGGTCCTTGATGTAAGGTGTTTGTTGGTGTTCCCCAGAACAGCTTCGCTCCACGCCAGTGGAGGCTAAGCAAATTTGGTCAAATGGGACACTGCCTCACCCACCTCTCTGTCTTCAGCCAGTTCCCAGCCTGCCTACCTTTTTACATGCTACCTTGCCTGTCAGGTTCCTCCTCCTTAATGTCAGGGCTGCCATTGTAGAACTGCTCAGGAATAAGGGGGGACAGGGGACTAGAATTAGTTGTCATTGGCTCTGGCTCCACCTCCAATTGGCATCTCCTCTCTGCCTTCTGCCTGGATGTGGCATTTGCCCTTTTTTTAATGTCTGTACAGGGGGAGGGAAAGAGTTAATAGGTAGACCAATAGAAAAGCCAGAGGCAGAGCCTACTTGTTTATAAAAGGGCTTAGCCCGAGGTTTGGGTTGGTTGGTTTTAGTTGGTTGGGAAAGCAGTTGGCAGACAGTTGGAAATACAGTGGTACCTCGGGTTACATACGCTTCAGGTTACATACGCTTCAGGTTACAGACTCCGCTAACCCAGAAATAGTACCGCGGGTTAAGAACGTTGCTTCAGGATGAGAACAGAAATTGTGCTCCGGCAGCACGACAGCAGCAGCTGGAGGCCCCATTAGCTAAAGTGGTGCTTCAGGTTAAGAACAGTTTCAGGTTAAGAATGGACCTCCGGAACGAATTAAGTACTTAACCCGAGGTACCACTGTGGAGAGACAGTTAGTGCAGTTGGTTCTTGTGTGAGGGGAGGTATAAGAGTTAGAGACAGGATAAAATAATACTAAGAAGGTAAAGAGTAACAACGTTTTGAATGCAGTTAAAGTTTATTTGTGTTTGCAATAAATTACACTCTTCTTTGTTAACTTAAGAACCTGACTGAGGCTAAGTGATTTACCAGGAAGGATCTGGTTGGTGGCAGTGGATTAGTGGTGTCAATAGTCCGTGAGACAACCGGGGGCTCCGTACAAATGCCACACTGGCCAACCCCAATGGGCAGCAAACATTATGGCCCCTTGTACATGTTCACAGAACACATTTGTTCCTACTGTCATCACATGCCCACAAACTCTTGAACTTGATCCACACAGAAACCAGGCCAAATAAAGGACTAAAGTAATTTTCTGCTCTTCTCTGCAACTCAAGTAAAGTCAGAAGAAGAAACGATAAGTTTCAGGGCCAGTTAAATCGTATTTAAGAATTATTTTCCACTGGTGGCATGCAGACACTAGAATAGAAGAAGCAATTCTGGGTATATTTACACTATTTGAACCAGTGTTGATGCTCTAGCTCCAAAGCACTGCTGTGTGCAATGTTTTGCATTATAAGCATGGCCAGAATGATAAGTGCAAATCAAATATCAACTTCTGTTCTTCTCTGACGCAGGACTGGAGCAGCTGGCTCAAAGAGAAAAATATTTGTCTCCACTAGGAATAATATGTGGAATTTCCTTATTTTTGATAGTATCAATGTTCCTTCTAACATTGTGGAAAAGATTCCAGCCTCATAAAGGTATGTTAAATTAATGCCGGAATAAATTCAAAGCTTCTGTAAACCATAACAAAAAGGGTTGATTGTTCTTTGTCTCTCTTTCAGTTCTACAGCAGAAGCTGCAGACCAGGTAGAAAACTTAATTATCATTTGTCTACAAAAGCTTTTAAAAGAGGGGGGGGGGGATGCAGCATCTTTTTGCTGCCTACGATTCTGCGCTGAATTTTAAATAATTGTATTTCTGTTTAATGTTTCAGGCCTGAAGCAGATTACAGAAAAGCACAAACTATTTCAGGTAATATATGATATAAAGAGTTAAATGGAAATAGACCACTTTAGAAGCTTTCAAAAGAATCAAAGAGAGGAGGGCAGCAAAACGACAAGTTAGATAATGGTTAGGTTTCCAAGCCTTTTCTTAAAAGCAGTATCTTGGAAGGAAGGGGGAACAAATTGCAGGGGGATAGCGCTACAATTGGGAGTTGGGTGTTAACTTGCTGCTTTTCTCATCTAAATTGCACCATGAGCCTCCTATTTTGCCATAAAGGAAAACATTCATCTGGAATCCCCAATGTGGAGCCCTTGGGCACCATGATGCCCTTAGAAACCCCATTTGGTCCCTGCCAAGGCCTTCTTGCCCCTCCCTCAGTGGAGGTGGATTGCCTGCTTTGAGCAGGACTTGCTTGATTATTAGCATCTGTCTTTGTTGTTGTTGTTGTTAAGAGTGTGTGTAGGTGTTTTGCCTGTTTGGGGAGGATGAACTGGTAGGTATAGTTAACTCCTGCAGAGAGCAGGATTTAGCCTCCTGTTCTTTATCTGAGGAACAGAAAGTTTAATCCTGCTCCCAGTTATTGCGATGTCAGATTATCGACAGGTGAGTGGTTACAACTACCTGCCAAAGTTGGCCCACAGGGGTGGGGAAGATAAAGATGGGGTCCTTTGGGGTGCCAAAATGGTGCCCGACTTCTGCAAATTACATACTCTCATACTGAACCTGAGACTGAACCTGAGGTGGAACACAATTGTCCATAATTATTACTGTTATGTACTGAAGTTCTCACCCTGGGCCAGCAGGGGGATTCTGTAGATAGTTTTCACTCAGGTCCACATATGCAAATAAGGGATCAAAAGTGACATTCAGTGATTGGATAGTTACAGAAAGTTGTTACAGTTACATTGTACTGGAGCTCTATATAAGCAGGCTGGCTGAACCCTTCAGTTCAGTTCTGTTCTGGCCTGTGAATAAACAAGAGCTGTTTGAAGAATCGCTGTGTCATCTGATATGTTCACCCACAACTTAACAATTACTCTCTCTTTATTTAAATATTGGCACTTTTAGGGCATGAAAACGCGCTGGATGATTTTGGAATATATGAATTTGTTGCCTTTCCTGACGCTGCAGGAATTTCAAGGGTAAGTCCTTATAGCTCTGCAGTATGGATATCTGAAAAGCCATTTTGCCGGCAGTATTACAAAACAGAAATAGCCCTTGGTTTAAAGGCTTGCAAAAACAGAAATATAGATATATTCATAAAGAAGGAAGGCGGTTCATTTTAGCAACTCTGAATCTGATTCTTTTGTTACGGTCTGTGTCTTTCATTGTTACTTCTTCATTCTGAATGTGATAACCACTTCCCAAATCTGAGCTTTCAGTGGCACTGAAAAGCTACACTATAAAGCCAGTCTGACGTGGTGGTAGGAGTTTTGGACTAGGACTCCGGAGATTCATGTTCATATCCCCACAGAGCTATAAAGCTCACTGGCTGCCGTAGGGCCAATTTCCTTCTCTCACCCTAGCCTGTTTCACAATGGGGTGGTGTGTTTTTTTGCGAAGATAAAATGGCGGAAGAAATAATACGTGCTGCCTTAAGATACTTGGAAGAAAGGGAGGGTACCAATGAAATAATTAAATACCTAAATGCTACAGAGTGCCTTAATGTGTATAGATGAAAACCCACCTTGACCAAAAAATAAATGAACGGATGCCCACATCACACACAGGACCTTTGTTGTTTCTTCTTCATTCTACTTCCTCAATCTTATGAACTTCAAGTCACACTGAGAAACTGCAGGTTCCCTAAATGTGCACAGACCAGAATTCATCCTGCTCAAAAAAGATGTTAGATCAGAGGCCAGTCTAGATCCGGGAACAGAATCGCCAGCTTTTGAAAGCCCAATTCATGTCAACATGAAGCTGTGACCCAACTCCCTCCCACTAGACGTCAGACAGGCATTGGCCCTGTGGAGCTTCAAATGCCTAGTTAAAAATCATATTTCAGGATGTTATTTTTGCATTATAAATGCTTCTCTGATAATTTCTTTTCTCATGTTCTTGTTTAAATTTCTGAGATTTTTAATTTATGTCTTAAGCTTGGCATGTTGTATATTTTTGTCACCTTTTGCCACTATGAGATCTAGATGGTGAAAAAACAGGATATGTATTTTTTGAATAAATCAATCAATAAATAAGCCCTGACCTCCCTCACTACAATCTATAGCCAGACAACACACTAAGCCAGACTTCCTCAACCTCGGTCCTCCAGATTCCCATCATTCCTGACCACTAGTCCTGCTAGCAAGGGATCCTGGGAGTTGTAGACCAAAAACATCTGGAGGGCTGAGGTTGAGGAAGCCTGCATTAAGCCAAACATTGGCTTAGCAGCTACTGCACCACACTGTCCTGTGCTATAAGGGCCGGGGAGGAACAAAATGGGTACAAATTCCTCTCTAGGAGACCATAAGCCATTGATTGGTTGACCCTCTTGTGCAAATAAGGCCTACATCTCACTGGCTCTGTTTTAGGCTTCCATGTTAGTTTTGCCTATCTTGCTCAGAGAAAAACATTCTTTCCTCCTTTCAGGTGTCAAGTTGGTCAGTTTCTGTCTCTGATGCTGCACAAGGCCAGGAATTTAATGGAACAGTTTATGAGGTTATTCGGCATATTCCTGAACAATATCAAGAACGTCAAGAGTAAGTTGTGCAAACCTAATTTGTCAACCAGGTCGCACAATGAGACTGCGTGGAGGGAGTGGACTTTAGTAATATGGCGCCCTGAGCAAGGACAAAATTTGTTCCTTCCCCCCAATATTTATTGTTTTCACAATAATTCCAATATTACAATAATGGTAATCTGTTAATCAGGATTTTATTTTATATCAGTCAATCAATCAATTAAAAAGCATTTAGCCTGGCATTTTAATGCCACTTGGTATTTCCAAGAAGGGAAATACAAAAATCAGAATAATTAAAACCATCAGAATTATAACAAAGTCTTGTGGTGCCTTAAAGACTAACAAATTTATTATGGCATATGCTTTAATGGACTATAATCCATTTCATCAGACAAAACTAACACAGCCTCACTAAAATGGTTTCCATTCTGGGAATTGTTAAGAATTACAGTAAATAAAATTTAGCAGAAAATATGAATAAACATTTGGATGACAGTGGTTTTCATTCCAAGGTGCTCTCTTTTTCATATATTTTACAAATGGTGGGTTTGGGTTTTGTTTTTACCTTTACAAACATTACTTCATCTAAGTCATGCTATAAGCTTGCAAATTATTATTGTTATTATTACTTTACTTTATCAAACCTTTATTAGGCATTATGATTGTTATTATTATTATTATTATTATTATTATCACATTTGTATTCTGCTTATGCATGACTTGAGTGTGCAACATTCTGTCCACTACACCCCACCCTACTTAACAGTTTGCAATGCTTCAGGAGATGTTTGCAATGAGGATATCCTGTGATAGCTTAAGACATCGCTTTGTGGTGGTTGTTTTGCTGCAAGACACTACCCCTCTGAAATTTGTTGGTATTGTTTATGGAATGAAGGTTAAAAGCTCTACACACAGTCTTCTGATCCAGAAACTGTGACTCAATATTTGATTTTTTTTTTCCCCTCCTAGAGGCACATGAAAAGAAAATGAAAGCATAGGGATGAAATCTGTTTTTGGAAATAGAAGAAGCAACCAATGCCACAGCGTGGGAAAGGATCGACCTGTCCCTTCTAATGACAATGCCATCTCAAGTTTAATAAGCAAAATCTTCTTTGCACATTTCTAATGTTATATCTTGCTTACAGTTGCTTACAGCTGCTGATTACAATTTAGACTGTAAAAGTTACAAATCCAACAATGAAATGTCTAAGTGTTGGTTATTCCATTACTGTATTCTAAAATATTGGATTGCTGCCATCTGTGCCCAATGAGAGGGATCTCCAATGCTTGTTTTTTTTTAAAAAAGCAGAACACTAAGATGAATGTGCCCTTAAGATTTTACATCAGCCTGTACTGTAAATAACGATAAATAAGTATATGTTAGCAGCATGATAGGTGTTCGTTAGCAAATACCTGCTTTTTCCAAAGTCAGCGAACATTGCATTAAGTGAACATTGCAACTGCAATAATGTATAAAGTGATTCACTGCGACTGCTATATTTTGAAACTGTAAATATGTATGTATGTGCGTATGTATATGTATTCAGTGATGGTTGGGCCTCCTAAAGGGGAAGGTACTACAAATCCTTTGCATCCTAACCCTAAACCATTCTCAGCCATATCTCCCCTTCCATCTTGGAAGCCCTTCGTATTAGCCATGGATAAACCTGGGTTAGGAGAAGAAAGGTGATTTGCCCAAGGCTACAAACAGGGACAAAAGCAAACATGACATTATTTATGTAATTACTGATCCGTATTTTAGTATCTTTTTATAAAGCAAATAGCAGTCATACCCCCCCCCAGTACCCTCACATGGAAGGAAGAGACTTTCCTCTTTTTTTCTTCACCACAGTTCTGATCTGGGTCAAGGGGAGCATGCAGCTGCTGTATGAATAATCTGGAGTCTGCTTTGACCCTGGATGCAATGCAGAGATGGGGTGTGAGTTCAAGCCCCCAAATAAATTCTCCCCTTTGTTACTGTGTCTCTTCACCAAAAACATAAGATTTTGCAAAGACAAAAAAAATCATTCCCCTATTTGGTAACTACTGCAAGAACAGTATACACTAGACAAATTAAAATTAAACAGTATACACTAGACAAATTAAAATTAAAAATTAAAAATATTAAGAAGCTTGTTCTCTTCTGCCATGTCTGTTCTCTTCTGCCATGGCCGCAAGAAGGAATTTGGAAACTGTAAGTAAGAATTCAATGACAGTTAAACTAAAATGGTAGCAGAAACTTCTTATCTGCCTCCTGCAGCCACACCAGAGTCCACAAACCCAGAGAAGATATCTAAATGCAGCCAAAATGTGGTACTAATGAGAGAAAAACCAACGCCCAAAACTTTATTATAGATGGGTTTTGCTAAGAGCATAATTAAAATTGCAATGACAATCAAATACTTTTGTGATGTTCAATATTGTTAAAGCACATGATGAATTCAATATGTAACAAGTTTTAGTATGTTGTGATGAATTTATGTAATAAATTTGATGAGATTTTGAATTTTAAAAAGAGATTCTTTTACTGCCTTGCTTGAAACCACACAGGTGGTCGCTTGGCACTCTAGTTAAAATAATCACAACCGTTTGGACCTCTCTGTTTTTTTTTTTTTCTGTGAACTGGATAACTTTCGTTGCTTTGGTTTTTCTTCACATTATGTGCTCTGGTAGGATTGATACAAACTACTCAAGCATGCCAGTGTTAAAACAGAAAACCCTATAAGCTGCATGTAAGAGGCAACACGATAGAAGTTTACAGAATTATGCCTGGCATGGCATGAACACTCAAATTCATGGCCATCCAATGAAACTGAATGTTGCAAGATTCAGAACAGGTATAAGAAAGTACTTCTTCACACAGCATATTATTAAAATATGGAACTTGCTCCCACAGGAGACAGCAATGTCCACCTACTTGGATGGCTTTAAAGAGGATTGGACAAATTCATAGAGACTGCTTTCAATGGTTACTAGTCATAATGGCCATTCGCTGCCTCCACAGTTGCTGGAAACCACAGGAGGGGAGCACACTCTTGTGCTCAGATCTTGCTTGAGGGATTCCCTACAAGTATCTGGTTGGCCACTGTGAGAATAGGGGGCTGGACCATTGGCCTCATTCAGCAGGCTCTTCTGGTGTGCTTTTCAGAAGAATAACTTACCATGTTCTTTCAACCTCCAGTGCCCAAGGTTGAAAGGATCTGTGCAGAGCAGACCCCCAGTTATTGTATAAATCGGGAAATGTTATCACAGCTCGTTAGAAAACGAAACAACTCTTGAGTTTTGATTTCCACAGAAACGAAACCAAGTATATGAATAGGTTATGGTGATATGATTTCAGAAAACCAACACCCAGGATTAATGCACAAAGGTATGCCGTGAATAAAAAGAAAGTACATTTTAAAGCCACTTAATCTTCCATGACACGAAAACAGGTCAGGCTAACATTTTGACAGCACTTGGAAGCTGAAAAGACTGACTTAGTAACAAATGACCGATTCATCAGCTATGGCCACTCCTGGATTAGGATAGCCATACTATAGTAATATCCACTCTTGCAACCTTGCATTTAGCTTACTCTAATGCACTCTATGTAGGGCTGGCTAGCCTTAGAAGACAATCCAGAAACTTCCACTAATGCAGAATTTAGCTGACATTTCTTTGCCGCCTCTATTACATCTGCAGAAAACAACAGCAGGACACTCTTTAAGTTGGTTCGCAATCTAATGGAATCACTTCGCCATCATGGGTGGGGTATAAATATTGTTGTTATTATTATTATTATTATTATTATTATTATTAATCATATAATACCTATTCTGCAGGATCTGCACTGGCTACCTACTGGTTATCAAGCTCAATTTAAGATGTCAATGCTGACATCTAAAGTCTTAAATTATTTGGGACTCAAGTACTTAACAGATCACCTCATATCAGTCAATATGGCCTCTGATATTGGCAAATATTTACACGTGTATCCCTTTCTGTTTCAGGAAATGATAATTCATGAATTCTTGCTTTAACCTGTAGACATATACAGAAATATACAGGTTCCTAAACATTCCACACACACATACCGAGCTAATATGTTTAATGTGATTAACAGTTAACCAATCCACTGAGTATAAGTCAAGCCTCTGTTGAGTCCAATTTTGGATTACATTGCCTCTGGAAGGATGAACCCTACCGCTAAGCAGTGTGGGCAGCTGCCACAGGTGGCATATGCTGGGGTGGGGTAGCTGCAATCTTGACGGAGTTGGAGGCTGCAGTCAGGTACATGGCTCAGAGCTGAAGACTGGGAGATCATTGCATCTGATGCTTGGGGACAGTAGCTCGGATCCTCCCCAAACACCAGCCACTCTGGGCAGCTTCCAACAAAATATTAAAACACGATAAAACATCAAACATTAAAAGCTTCCCTAGACAGGGCTGCCTTCAGATGTCTTCTAAAAGTCAGGTAGTTTTTTATTTACTTGACATCTGATGGGAGGGCGTTCCACAGGGCGGGCGCCACTACTGAGAAGGCCCTCTGCTTGGTTCCTGTAACTTTGCTTCTCACAGTGAGGGAACCGCCAGAAGGCCCTGGGCGCTGGACCTCGGTGTCCGGGCTGAATGATGGAGGTGGAGACGCTCCTTCAGGTATACTGGTTGCCTTTGACCAGTCTTGCCACCAGCCTTGTGACTTTGCTCTGTATTCCTACTTTCTCAGGTGTAGGGTAGTGAGAGCATGGGGCAGCACCAATTTCCCAACAACACCCTTTGTGACATTCACTCCATGGTCAGGGGAAAGCACTCCTACATGCAGAAGCTTTTTGCAGCCAATCAGTCATGTGTGTTTGCACCGTAATCTGTTTAATTTTACAATCTGCCTTGCATTATTGCTTTGAGCTGTATTTTATAGTAGTTTTATTCAGCTATTTTAAAACTGTATGTCAAAAGTCACTTTGAGAGCTTGGTTTTAGTTGAAAAACACCCAAGAAGTTTGTGTAATAAATAGGAATGGGGGGTGGAATTGATTACATTTGCATTTAATTTGCTTTGTTTGCACTTTTCAAAACACACGAACTGAAACACAGGCATCCTTCAAAATTCACACTTTTCTGAAATTTGCAGTGCAGTTTTCCAGCCAAGTAATGTGTACAAAAAAAAGAATATAATATGGTGAGCTGTGCATAAAACTGCACCTATTAGCAAAAATAACATACAGGCATGTGTTCTATTGGGGAAAATGCTTTGCAAAAATGTGTATATTAGGCAAAATTGCACACAAACGTGCACATTAAGAGAAATTCTGATGAATTTTCAAAATGACTTTAAAAAGTAAGTAAATACAAAAGCTGATGTGGAAATGTGGGGAACTGAACTTAATGATAGGGGAAATGAGAAAAGAAACTGAAGGTGAGAGATTCTCTCATCTTTAGATTATCTAAAATGATAAAATAAATAAATATAAATTTCTATCTGCATCCGAAAAGCTCCTGACATAGATGTGGTATCTTGAAAATGATCCCTTGTTGTGCCTGCATGGTCTTAGAATGTGGATGAGCTTGAGCCATAAAAGTTCATACATGTATCCCTAACATTATATTGATTTCAGAGATATAAACACATACCCCATATCAGAAGCTTTCAAAGATAGGTCAGTAAAATTATCTGGTACTTATGTGATGTTATGTGATGTTTTCAGTGGGTGTTATTGTACATATTACTCACTGAATAACAATGGTTGAGGAAGTGGTTTTTTGTGGTTTTTTTAAGCCAACTTGCCTCGTTGCTGCTTGCAGATCATGTGACAGGAGTTGGCAGAAAAAACACCCTGCTTCTTAGTCCCTTGCAAAGTGATTTTGTAGATGTGCTTGTCCCTTGCAACTAACAGAAGAAGCAACTAACAGAAGAACCAAGAACAGAGATGTTTGGGTTTCTTTGACTGAACAAAATGTATTTATGCAGCATTTGTGGCATGGAGTCTGCATAACTATCTTGGTAAGTGATTTAATATAGAGATGAAGACTGATAAGATATACTTCCTCAAAAGCCAGAGAAAAGTGATATTAAAATGATTGTATCCTTTGTACTATATGGAGATAAATTTATGGGGCATCGTACTGTCTTTGTGTAAGTGCTAGTTACAGATAGGTAGCCGTGTTGGTCTGCCATAGTCAAAACAAAAAAAATTCCTTCCAGTAGCACCTTAAAGACCAACTAAGTTAGTTCTTGGTATGAGCTTTCGTGTGCATGCACACTTCTTCAGATACACTTCTGGTAAGTGATACTGGTAAGTGGAGAAGCTAATGCAGTAATCAAACGACAGCTTTACCGGGCATCCATTTTCAGTGTATTTGAAGAAGTGTGCATGCACACGAAAGCTCATACCAAGAACTAACTTAGTTGGTCTTTAAGGTGCTACTGGAAGGAATTTTTTTTGTTTTGTGTAAGTGCTGTTCTTTTATAGGATAATTGTGTTTTAAAGGATGAATACTTATTGCAGCAACTCAGTATTATGTCTAACTTTTATTTAATTAGTTCTAAGAAACCAAACTGAAAAGTTTGGGGTTCAGAAAAAGTATGTAGTATTCAAGTAACTGTGGATTTTTAAAATTGTTTTCTCTCTCTGTAATAGAGCCAGATAGCTGCCTACATTTTTCTCCCCTTTCAAAAATTAATTAAGTAGTTTCCTAGTATTTTTAAAACACACATTTGACTTTTTAAATAAGTAATAGTCTGAGCTGTGCAAAAAAAGTAAAAAAAAAAAGCTAAAACTAATTTGGTGAAAAACATACAGAGTTGAGATGGAAAGTGTCACACCCATAAATGCTTTCGTTTTTGTTTCGTTTCCCAGAACTGCTGCTCTTCAGTTAAAATAGTTGGAAAGCCTGAGCACTTCAAGATAATGGTAAGCATTAATCTTTGAGTGCAATTATATGTATGTCTACTCAGAAGTAAGTTCTATGAAGTTCAGTTTTCTCCCATGTAAGCCTTTCAGTCACAATTAATATTTATTAATGGATCGAAATGTGTTTTTAATAGGATCTATTACAAATCTATACATTGTTTCCCCTGCCCCTGCACCCCCATATTTTATATTCACAACAGCCCTGTGAGGTGGGTCAGGCTCTGAGGTAGTGACTGACTCAAAATCACCTAGTGAGATTCGTAGCTGAGTGGGGATTTGAACCTGGGTCTCCTCTGTCCCAGTCCACCACTCTAACTGCTAAACCACACTGTCTATGGTGTACATATCTGGTTAGGTGCTACGTATTGTGACTGGCCAATTGACCCAGGTCACCCAGAACTGCATGAGGCAGGGACCACCAACTCACCACCAGGGCGAAAAACATCATTGGCGGCAATGGGTGTCAGGCTGGCAGCCAAGTTGGAGGGAGAATAGCAGCGACTTCTTTTGCCTATATAGGGGCAGAGAGAGGCAGAGAGATGTATGTGAGAGTGAGAGACTGGAGTTATGTGAGATTTGAACCTTTTTAGTCAGGATCTCTGAATACTAATGTCCAATATCGGTCTATTTTTGGGATGTAGCCAATCCACACATATTGGTATGAGAAGCTGAGAGTTTTCGATAGGTGTGGTGCACCTTAATGCAAAACAGCTTTGGTGTGGTGTGCACACACACCCAGAGCAAACATAGCTTGTTGGTCAGACCAAAACTCAACCTTCAGCAACCTAGTGAAGGTCCTTAAACTGGGAAACAAATGAGAACTTTATCAACCATTTTCTCTCCCTCTCTTTTACTTAATCTTTGAAAGCTTGGGAGTACCGTGTGAATGCTTGGTACGATGTATTCTGTAACTGTTATTCACAATAGCAACGTAAGAAGTTCTTTCTCCCACCACAAAAGTTTAGAGGATGTGACATCATACAGTCCGATGTGTCAGATTTTCTAACTGTTATTGAAAAAATTAGACATATAGTCATGCCTCAGGTTGAAGTAGCTTCGGGTTGAGCGTTTTCGGGTTGTGCTCCGCGGCGACCCGGAAGTAACAGAACGGGTTACTTCCAGGTTTCGCCGCATGTGCAGACACTCAAAATGACATCACGTGCATGCGCGGAAGCGGCGAATCGTGATCCGTGCACACGCAGATTCACAGACGCGGGTTGCGTTCTGCTCTGGATGCGAACGGTGCTCCAGAACAGATCCCGTTCGTATCCAGAGGTACCACTGCACGTCAGTGGGTTTAGGATTGCACCCTAAGAGTACAGTTGTATCTTGATTGTGAAAAGCCTTGCAACTCAAAAGTTTGGCTCCCGAACACCGCAAACCCAGAAGTGAGTGTTCCGGTTTGTGAATGTTCTTTGGAACCCAAATATCTGACCCTGCTTCCACGGCTTCTGCTTGAGTGCAGGAAGTTCCTGCAGGCAATCAGAAGCCGCACCTTGGTTTTCAAAAGTTTTCGGAAGTCGAACGGACTTATGGAACGGATTTTGTTCGAGAACTAAGGTGCTGACTAGAAACGCTTCGAATTTTAGCCATAGCAGCTTTGTGATTATTTGTTAGCTACTTCATCAACTTTGTCGTTAAGGTGCTGCAAGGCACTTGGTTCGTTTTGCCACAGAATAACAGGATTACTCCTCTGGAAATTTGTTAACGTTGAAAGAGATCATACAGGCAAGGCAGCTGATTTGTAAATATCCATAGATGGCTAAAATATGCATGTCTATTGTGAAGTATTAGAGATTACATTTCCACATAGCAGAGGAAGAAAGACTTGTGCAAAATAGATTAATTGCAGCGGAACACAATATGCCAGATGAACGTGTGAATGAATGTCAGAATGGGCTGAGACACATGCAAGTGCAAATGCACCAGCAGGGCCAGACTAGTGCTTCTGCCAGTTCATTTGCACTGCATCGCCCTCCTTGTCACCTCACCCTCCTCCCTTCCTCGTATGCAATAGCAACCCACCTGTTGGAAAACTAGTACAGCAGCACCCCTCCATCCCACAAAGCACTTGAGTCAGATCAACAATTATTATTTTTTAAATTTTTTTTAATGCACAGAAATGATAGAAATGTAAACTCTGCAATAACTGAAATACTAGAAAATAAAAATAAATACCCAAAGCAAATGTATCTTACTAAGCCCTAAATTCCCAAAATTTCCACCTAGTTAAAAGCTTACTGAATTCCCAGTCTTATAGATTAAACATTGGGGTGGGAGGTTGTAGCTACCAATCCAAGTAGGGATCCGAGGAACTATGGTTTCTGCAGACTAATGGGGGGAATTGAGAAAGATGGAACCTAGAATCTACAATTTTATTATCTAGTGCAGTGGTCCTCAACCAGTGGGCCGTGGCTGATGCCTTAGATCCCAGCTCCTCGGAAATAAACCTATGTAACTGCCCTCCACTGGAAGCAAAATACTGGGAGAGGGAGACATGGATTTGTGGTCAGATCAAAAAAGGCTACTATAGGCAACTTATACAGGGGTCACATCCCAAGCCCCCACATGCGTCAGTGAAATGTACATGTCAGGAGCAAGCTGGAGAGCTCTAGTGGCTTATGAGGGGACATCCTCTTCAGCCTCTGGGGAGGGTCTTCTCGCAAGCCACTAGAGCTCTCCAGGGCACTCCCCACTTCCAGGTTCCGGGCACCAGTGGCAAAGCTGCATGCTCCACTACCAGAGGTGGAGAGCAAGCAGGGGCATGGCTGGGGTGCCCTGGGGTGCAACACGTGCCCTGGGGCGTGGCACGCCGCCTGCAAGGGCATGGCGCACGTTCTCTGGGCATGACACACCATCTGTGGTGCCCAGCATGCAGTGCATGTCGGGGGGTGCTGTGATGGCACCTAACCAGAATAGTGGCGCCAGGAAAAGTTAGGATTCCAGGTGGAGAAATCGAAGTTGGAAACAGAATTGTTAGAACCTAAGACCAAAGTACTCTCAAAAATGTATAATTTGCTGCTGAAATGGAACACACAAGACGAAATGGTTAAATCGGCTATGATAAAGTGGGCTCAGGATATTGGGCATAATATTATGTTTGAAGATTGGGAAAGGTTGTGGACCACTGGGCTGAACTTCACTGCATGTAATGCTCTGAAGGAAAGTGTAATGAAAATGATATATAGATGGTACATGACCCCAGTTAAATTGGCCAAAATATACCATTCGTCTGATAATAAATGTTGGAAATGTAAGGAAAATGAAGGAACATTCTTTCACCTCTGGTGGACTTGCCCCAGAGTGAAGGTCTTCTGGGAAATGATATACAATGAGCTGAAAAAGGTGTTTAAGTATACCTTTACCAAGAAACCAGAGGCCTTCCTTCTGGGCATTGTCGGCCAGAATGTGTTAAAGAAGGACAGAACATTCTTTATGTACGCAACAATGGCAGCAAGGATACTCATTGCTAAGAATTGGAAAACTCAAGATCTACTCACTCTGGAAGAATGGCAGATGCAGCTGATGGACTATATGCAACTAGCTGAGATGACTGGCAGAATCTGAGACCTGGGAGAGGAGAGGGTTGAAGAAGACTGGAAGAAATTCAAGATTTATCTACAAAAGTATTGTAATTTGACTGAATGTTAACAAGGATGTCAGAGTAGAAATAATTGTCTACCATTAAATTAGATTTGAGTTTAATGATAAGGGAAATAAGGAAAGTATATATACCTTTTTGGAGAAAGGAAGAGACTGTATTTAAATGAACGGATTTAAGATTGTAAACAAAATGATAATTTGCTTGGAAACAATTTTATAATGATGCAAGTGGGAGCGGGAGACGTGAGGGAGTCCAAAATAGTAATGAAAAGATGTTAAATAACCAATGTTGTTTACTAAATATGCATTTGTATTAAAAAACCTTAATAAAAATTTATATAAAAAAAAACAGAATAGTGGTGCCAGGGGCGGTCCGCTCCCTTTGCACCCCTGTTCCTCCACCAGTGCCAGGCACTGCATGTCTGTGTGGTCACATGCGGGTAGGTCATGCTCAATTTGGAAGTTGCCTGGGAGAGTTTAGGGTTGGTGCATAGGCACTCTAAGGGGCCCAGGCTGCGCCCCACAATTTTGAGAACAATCAGTGAGGGAAGGGAGAATGCAAAAGCATCCCTTTGGTTTGAGATGATTTTCCGCTTTTCAAAGTGCACTTTTCTGATTGGAAATTGCTGCAGGATTTCTGGGGAGGAAATTACTTCCATCTTTGCAGATGTAATGCCCAAAAATGACAACCGAGACGGTGGTTCACATTAAAAAACAAAAAACTGGGCGGGGGGAGGAAAGGGAGGAGAGAGTGAGAGTGATTTTCTAGAATTTTGTATTGGACTCCATTGGAAGCCTGTTTGGCAACTTTTCCAAAGTAAAAAGGTAAAAGTAAAGGACCCCTGGATGGTTAAGTCCAGTCAAAGGTGACTATGGGGATGCGGCACTCATTTCACTTTCAGACTGAGGGAGCTGGCGTTTGTCCACAGACAGTTTCGCAGGTCATGTGGCCAGCATCACTAAACCACTTCTGGCACAATGGAACACCATGACGGAAACCAGAGCGCACAGAAACACTGTTTACCTTCCTGCTGCAGCAGTACCTATTTATCTACTTGCACTGGCGAGCTTTCAAACTGCTAGGTTGGCAGGAGCTGGGACAGAGCAAAGGGAGCTCACTCCATCATGGGGATTCGAACTGCGCTTCTTCCGATCAGCAAGCCATAGTGGTTGTAATCTGTGCTCTAGGTCACAGTATGGTATAGGGAAGTGGACAATGTGTAGTTTGAATACAAGACTCCTAGAATCAAATTTCATGAAACTGACTGAGCAGCCTGCAGCAAGTTCACTCTCCACTGTCCCTGCTCCGAACCATCACAAGATGGTTGCAAGAATGACCAAATTTAGATTAAGAATTGTAAAGTATGTTGGCTGCTGCAAAATAGTGAATTATATTTGGTATATTTTTTCGAATTTTTATTATTATTATTATTATTATTATTATTATTATTATTATTAAGAAAATTTGTTTTCATCTTTCCCCAACTTACAAAAGCAACATTTAGCAGGGCAATAAATGACTCATTATTTTTTAAATGCCTTTTCAAAGCTCTACTGCTTAAATTTTAAGCCTTGAAAAGAAATCATAGGCAAAACCGCTAAATGATGAAACCACAAGTTTTTGCCAAGTATTCCACAGGGGAACCACAGAAAGAATGTAGTTGGTCAAGGGTTGAGAACCTCTGATCTAGTGTATAGGGGACCCAGAATGGTCCAAATGGAAAGTCATTTCAAGGTAAAAATTGAGGGAAAATGTTTAAAACTGGAATGGTCTAAGCCGTGCAAGAGAATAAACAGAATGTAAAATAAAAATGCATTCATTTATAGCACAAAATTAGTCAAATATCTGGCCTCAAAAGGCTGACTCAGAGAAAATGGCTAAGAACAAATCTGAGGGTGGAATATGCTCAAAGCAAGAAATCCCTTCTCTAAAACAAAGAAGGCAAAAAGGCAAGCTGGGCTCCAAAGGACTTGGACCAAAAATATATATATTGGGGGAAAATAAAATTAAGCAAAAGAAAGCAAGTGACTTCTAACCATGAGATGCAGTATTTTTGATTCCTCTAGATCTCTACGTTTTCCTGTCTTCTGATTCATTATTTTCTCACATCTCACCTTTTTTCACTAACATTCCATTAGTGGTAAATGACAAATCAGTGGAAGGCCCATGTAAACATAGGAAGTTTATTTTATTTTTAATTAATGTGGAAGTGGATGGACATATTCCTAAGCCACATAAAGTAAGGGTTTGATTATCTTCTATATGTTGTATTATTTCTTCTTGATTAAATTAAACAGCAGCTATTTGAAAATGAGTAAATGTTTCTTGGTTTTGGTTTTCTGGCTTTCAGATGTCATTTTAATAAGGAAGACCAACTAGACAGCACACTGACAGAAGAACTCAAATATGGGGAAGAAAAGGTAAGCTGAATTAAAATGAACAAAAATATAGAAAGTGATTTGGGAGGTTATATAGGGTTGCCATACGTCCAAAATTTCCTGGACATAACTCATAAACTTTGCTCAACAACTTTTGTGTCTGGATTTCCACTTTTTGAAATATGGCAACCCTTTGTTATAACGAGATTTAAACATCAGGGTTTTCAAATTAACTTCACTGAAAAATCTGAGCCTGATCTCCAAAATGTAAACTTCCTTCCCACTAAATAGAAGCCTATCCATTTAAATCTTTTTAGATGTGTGGTGCAAGACATAGGACAGGATTATGTAGAACAGTGTTCTTTGACCTAAAGATTGGACAACTCTATTCAACCCCAACAGGATGATGGGCAGTATAGTCCATTCACATAAAGAGAATCAAAGTTAAATAACACTGATGCAGATGAAGGGGTGTTTGCAAAATGTTGAATGTCGTGTAGAAAGAAAAGGTTTGTTTTCATTAACGCGGTGTATTGCTTATTTTTTTCTTAAAAGGGCTAAAAACATCAAGAAAAGCAACCAGCTAGATTTGCCTGAAATAATTGAGGACTGGACTAAGGAACACGTAAAACAATGGGTGACGAATGAACTTAAGCTTGAGGAGAAACATGGCGACATCCTTCTTCATCAAGATGTGACAGGCGCCATTTTGAAACTTTTAACCAAGCAAGACCTCACAGAAATGGGTATAACCTATGGCCCAGCTTGCCAAATAATGCACGCACTGGGAAAAAAGGATGTTCCAGGTGAAAGCCCTAGCAATTCTTCTGGGCAAGAACGTAGCGCAAGGCCTTTTGATACTGACTCGTCAATTAAAAGTGAAGATGCAGGTGCAATGAAAGAAAATGGCAAAGGGAATTCAGCCGGTGCTGATGCGTCGCCAGCGTTTGCAAGATCTAAATCCACTGAGCCACCAGAATCTGTACTTGAAGAAACAAGAAAAAATATGGCTCACCAAGGAAATAGAAATAACCAGCTTCCAACTAGACAAACATGTCTCCCCTACCCTTTTGATGAGTTTCACATTAGCCATCGTTATATTCAACATTATGTCCTTCATATACCTGAAACAGGTCCCCTCAATCTTATTGATCCAGTCCATGAATTTAAACTCTTTACAAATACAGAAAATGCAACAGAGGAGGATATGAAGATGAAATTTTGCAATGAGGTTTTCAGATTTGCTGCAGCATGCATGAACTCTCGCACCAATGGTACTATCCACTTGGGAGTCCAGGACAAGCCACATGGAGAAATTATTGGAGTAAAAGTTCAAAATAAAGAGAAATATATTAGCTATTTTGAGTTAATAAACAAATACTTTGGAGATGCTGTCATTGGTGTTGCAAAAGATTGCATTAGGAAACCTAGGTTTGTGGAAGTATTGCAACAAAACAGCATCCCATCAGAAACATTTGTTATTGAAGTTGATGTGGTTCCAAAGTACTCTAGTTGCCTATCTAAATATTTCCCTACTAATAACTACAATTTTAAGACTAAAAAATGGGATCCATGTTTGTTTATAAGAGATGGTGCATCTTCCAAAAACCTCTTAAAATCTAATGATAAAACAGAACATAAATCATTTTTGGCCAAACTGGAGAAATTAGCAGAGGACAGAAAAGAAGCTGAGGAAAAACATGGAGAAAAAAGGAGGAATATAGATGGGGAAGGTCGTAAGCTGGTGAGCTTGCTCACAGGCAACAGAGACTTGCTAGATAACTCCCATTATGACTGGTATATTTTAGTCACAAACAAATGTCATCCAAATCAGACACAGCATATAAACTTCTTGCAGGAAATAAAGTTATTTGCTGTTCTAGAGTTTGATCCAGAATCAGCAAGCAATGGTGTCGTCAAAGCATTCAGAGAAGACAGAGCTGCAAACCTTCATTTTCCAAAGCAGTACCAGAAGCCTGGGAATTCAACTTCTGAAACAATTGAAGAACTTAATCTCTATCAGCAGCCAAGTTGGATTTTCTGCAACGGTAGGTCAGACTTGAACAGTGAAGCATATCAACCCTTGAGTCCTGGACTCTGGCAGCAGCAGAAGGCAGCTGAGGTTAGGAAACTGATCTCATTTCTATCCCATCCAGATATAATGCAAAGAGGAAAATTTTTGGTGGTGTTTCTCATGCTGTCAAAAGTGGAAGATCCAGGTGATCCCATGATAGAAGCTTTCTGTGCTTTTTATCAAGAACTTAATGGACTTGATGATATGCTGTGTATATGTATTGGGGCACAAACATACCCATGCTGGAGAGATCTCCTGCGAGCCAGATTTATTGAATCAGACACACTAGCAGATAGGTGCATATCTCACTTGAGCCTACCAATGGTGGATGGTACCATCCAAAAACTAAAATCAGTGACCCAAACTTCTCAGAGACTTTTGCCATCAAAGGGGGGTTCTTTTACAATTCTCTCAAAGAAAGAAGAAGACTTTATGACTGCATTGGAAATACTATGTGAAAATGAATGCAAGGACACAGAAATTGAGAAAAATAAAGAAAAATTTTATGAATTTAAAAAATCCCAAGAAGAGCATTTTTATCGTGGTGGGAAAGTGTCTTGGTGGAATTTCTATTTCTCCTCTGAAAACTACTGTTTACCTTTTATTAAACGGGATGCATATGAGACACTTGAAGAGCTGATTGAAAGAGGATCTCAGTCTCCTAAACAGTCGCCCACAAAAATTATCAACCTTTATCATCATCCGGGTTGTGGTGGTACTACTTTAGCCATGCATATTCTCTGGGAACTGAGAAAGAAATTTAGATGTGCTGTTCTGAAAAATAAAACAGTTGATTTTGCAGAAATTGCAACACAATTGACCACGTTACTTACATATGGGACATCAAACAAGTTTGATTATTTGCCAGTACTGCTACTTGTAGATGACTTTGAAGAGCAAGAAAATGTTTACCTGCTACAGCATGCTATGCAGTCTGCCATAGCAGAAAAGGGTATTCAATATGAAAATCCTATAGTTATAATCTTAAATTGCATGAGATCCCAGAATCCTGGGGAAAGCTCAAAAAGCAACAGCTTGAACAGTATTGCACTGAAACAAAAACTAAGTCCGAAAGAACAAAGGGCTTTTGAGGAAAAACTGAAAGAAATTGAAGAGCAGTATGATCATCCTGAAGATTTTTACTCATTTATGATTATGAAAAGAAATTTTGACCAGCAGTACATAGAGAATGTAGTTAAGAACACTCTAAAAGGTTTGGATGTTAGCAGTAAGCAAGCTCAACTTATTTCCTTTCTGGCACTGTTAAATTCTTACGTCACTGAGTCCACAATTTCAGTATCACAATGTGAGGAATTTTTGGGAATAAGTACTAAAAAGGCTTACTGGGGTACAGAAAACCTGGATGACAAGATGGGAAACTGCTCCAACATTATAATACAGACTGAAGTGCAAGAACGTGGGCGATACAAAGGGGTACGTATTAGTCATTCATTGATTGCTGGACAATGCTTAGAGGAATTTAAACAAACTTACAAACTAACAAAAAGTAAGATTACACTGTTGTTGTTAAGAGAGAATTTATTTTATGACATGGGCATAGGGAGAGACAAACTTCAGCAGGATGTTCAAAACATGCTGCTTATAAGGCACCGAAAGGAACATGGAGATGACGCAGACACTTTGTTTTCTCCATTAATCGAAGCAATTCAAAAAGAAGAGAGGAGTGTTGAAGTTGAAACGGTGTTAACTGAGGCAACTCGCATATTTAGTCAAAATGTTTTTATCAGCCAAGCCTTAGCAAGGCATTTCTACATCAAGGAGAAAAACTTTAATCGTGCACTAGAGTGGGCTAGAAAAGCTAAAAAAGGTGCCCCTAACAACTCATATATATCAGACACTTTGGGTCAAGTATATAAAAGTGAAATAAAGCATTGCCTAGAAGAAAATGCAGAGAAATCTATAACTGTTGAAATTCTGAAACGTTTGTTGAATCTTGCAAAGTGTGCCTCAGAGGCATTTAAAGAATCTCAAGAACAAACAGAAAATATAGACAGTGAAAAGGAATATTTTCAGAGTATAAAATACAAGAGAAAATATGAAACATATAATACATCTGGTTACCTTGGAGAAATAGAAACTGGTCTATATGCTATAGAAATGATTGAATCTCTGTTCAACAAAAAAGATGAACTCTCTAGAAAACACATAATACAGTTTTTGTCAGGAAATGGGGGTATTCCAAAAGTCCCGGGTGATACAGAGAATGAAGAATACAGATTGACACTGGAAGAATATGCTAGTTATCTAAGTAATCTGCACACAAATTTGAAAAAAGCATTTGATTTTTTTGAGAACTACTTTGTTTTTTTGAAGCCGAAAAATCCTGAAAAAGAAATTGCGGAGCTCAAAATTCGGAGAAAGGTACAAGAAGTTTTCAACAAGTATGCCGAAACATTTTGCCACTCTGATTCAGACTGGCTAATGAACTCAAAACTGAGTTCATCTTTGCAGGTGGAAAATTACAAGAAGAGTTTAGAAGCTTCCAAAGCTGACAAGTTTTCTGGAATTTTGGAACATCTCAGCAATCATGAAAATGCTATAAGCAAAATTGAGGACGTAGTGAAACAGTATACACTTTTGCTTGATCAGAGCTCTAGCAAATCTTTGCAGAGATACAAACTGAATTTTATCTTGGCCAACATTGTTCTTCATTGCCTCAATCCAAAATCCAAGATGGTACCATCTTTTCTAGAACTGAAAGAACTGCTTAGAACAATTTTGCAGTCAGTAGGTCTAGATTATCGATTTGCAGAACCATACTTCTTGGCTTCTTTATTATTCTGGCCTGAAAATCAAAAGCAATTAGATAAAGATTCCAAACAAATGGGAAAATATATCAATTCTTTGAAGAAGGCATTTAATAGGCAGTACTGGCAAATGTGCCGTTCCAAACAACCTATAGCATTTTTCTACCTTGGAAAAGGAAGCAACCTGAGCAAATTTATTCACAAAGGAAAAATTGATCAGTCTGTTACTGCTAAGAGTAGGGGCAAGTCAAGGCAAAAGATGAATGATGAGCTGAGTTCCCTGTGGCAGACTGGAGAGATATGGAAAACAGAGGAAGCCAAACATCTTTTGCTTCGGCTGAATGGGAAGGCTGAAGATAATATTGTCTATGTCGATTACGGTATTGATGAAGACATTAGAATACCAGCATGGCCTGTTTTCTTAGGCCAGCTGAAGAGTGGTCGGAGTGTAGAAAGAGTATCTTTTTACTTGGGGTTTTCCATTGGAGGCTTGATAGCCTGTGACATAGAAATTATTTAACCCTCTTTGAAAATACATTCCGTTGTACAGCACTGTAAATTTAATTTGACCTCTCCTTTGTCTATAGCAGCAAGAGACACATGGCATTTTATCCTAACACCAGATATAGTATTTGGTTGTATCCAACTAAATTTTACTCAGAGCAGACTTGTTGAATTTGATGACCCCAAGTTAATAATTTCAATGGATACATTTGATTGTGGCTGGCTGTAGATACAACCCTTTTTCCTCCTCTTTGCCCTGAAGGGCAAGGATGTCTCCTCAATCTGTAGTACAGCCAGATGGGGCAATAGCTGAACCAATGTCATTTCCTTGGGCAATAGAAGCTTTATATTAGAATGATTGAGCTTTAAGCATAAAAGCCAGGGATGAGGCACCTTTGGCCCTACAGATGTTGTTAGACTACAGCCCCTATCATCCCAGACAATTTACCATGCTGGCTGGAGTTGATGGGAATTGGAGTCCAACAATATCTAGAGAGCCACAGGTTCCCCATCCCTGCCATAGATGTACATAGGCAAAAATATTTTTCTAATAAAGGTCGTTTTAGTTTATCTTTGCAGAGGAACAGGGAGGAGTCGAATGCTAACTGGACTGGTAGATTTTGCTAACTAATAATTTGAGATTCCCTTCGGCCAGTCCAATTACCAATTTATGAATATAATATGATTTGATTATACCACAACCTGTTGCATAGCATATGGCAATTTCATTATCTTTGCTTTAAGCATCTTGTATGTCATGTGTCCCATTGCAAAGACAAAGTATATTTTTCACAAAACCAACCCTGACTGAGTCGACATAAGAGGCTTCTGCAGTCAGTTTAATGAATTTCTGTCTTGTACTTCATTTTGTAAGTCTGTTATTTCCCTCCCCCCCCCCTTTGCTGTGTTCCTCTCTATTGTATTGGATCCAAACTTAGTCATGATTTAAGTCCCCCTGATTTAAATGCAGCTAATTTACAACACAATCCAGTGCATGTGTATTCAGAACAGCTTTTCTTTTTCTGTTTGGCTATGCTATTTATCTGCTTGCTTCTTATATTTTCTGCTTTTCTGTTCACTTTTTTAATTATTAATTTTATTGTTGGTTGGTACCTACTTAGTTTACTTTTGAAGAGGAAGCAGAGAAAGAAAGGGTAAATAGCATTTAAATTTTGTTCTCTTTTGTTGTAAGAAATAACATTCCATTCATCAATAGTATTATATCTATCTATCATCTATCTATCTATCTATCTATCTATCTATATAAAATTAGAATTTGATCTTGGTGGTCTGATTTTTTATATTATAATCTGCTGGATTAATGAAATATTTGGGGGTCACCTGAACCGTGAACACGGAAAGCCTATAAGAGAATGGAGTGTCCCAGGACAACAAAGAGAAGTTCAGCACTGGTTCAGCTGACCAAGAATGTCATAGAATATATTTCCTTGGATATTACCAAAGGAAAATGGAAAGGTATTTGATAGGGATAATTAAGGGATGAAGATAAATCCTAAATTGGTATGAGCTGAATGGGAGAGCTGTACCACCCATAGGAGAGTGGGAGAAATTCAATATGATTAGGATTTTAATGTGAACCTATCTAATTTGTAGTTTCCAAAACCATACATGAACTGAAACATAGTTGTCATTTGTAATTCATACTTCTCTGAATTTTGTGCTGCAGTTTTCTGCCAAATAATGTACTGTATTCATAAATGTGCATATCGGGGAAAGTGTGAAAATAACATATCAAATGCATTATACTGGGGAAATTGCTTTTAAAAATGTCGACATCATGCAAAACTGCATACCAAAATGTGTATATTGGGAGAAATTTGCACTAAAATTCTGATGAATTTGCATTAAAAAAAATTCACAAGCTGATGCAGAAATGTGGAGTGAATTTAAGACTAGAAAAATTAGAAACTGAGAGGAAACAAAATTGAGAATTGTCCATCCCTAATTATCCCATATACTATTAGCAAACTCATTATCTAAGTGCTGATCCTCATTTAGCCAAAACAGCACCATTCACACATAAGAGGCATGTAAAAGTAGTACAAAAATCTTTTGGGTGCAGGCAAACCTTAAGAAGAGGCACAAAACAGCCCAGTGAGGACTGAGCATGGTCAATGGACACAGAATTTAACTTGTGACTGACTACTGGAAGAAACCAGAGGGAAGAGAGAATGGAATGGAATGGAGTGGCTGGAATTTTTGAACACATTGCAACATTTGGTTGCTAGTCACACTCTTCACCATTTGCCCCCCTGCCCTGTTTTTTTTTAATGCCTTTTCTTATATAAACCCAATCATAGATTGATAGACATACCTGCATATATTACAAACAGAACTAATATGAGGACTAAAGCTCACTTGTATTAATCCCGACATTGCTCACATCTCTTATTCTGGCAGATAATGTTGCTCCTCCAAAATAGATTTGGCCTCTTTGGGCAGCTTTTGCCATCTAAGGCTTCAATGTTTCACGTATGTATGTAAATCCACTGCCTATAGTAGGGCTAGCAGCTGAATAAACGTTGTATAGGTTATCGAATAATCTATTTTGGTAATTCCTAAAAAAGGTTATCAACTTATCTGAAATGAGAGAATGCTATAGGAGTATAAAAGCCATTTATGAAAAAGCCAGCTTAATCATAAACAATGAAAAAAACAATTCATTTCTTTATAGAAAAGGGAACAAGGCAAGGCTGCCCCCTCTCTCCTCTATTATTTACACTAATACTAGAAATACTAAATTCGGAAATAAGAAGGGAAGAAGAAATTAAAGGGATATTACTGGGAAAACAGTCCTTCAAACTAAAAGCCTTTGCGGACAACTTAATATTGGTGAATAAACGTGTATAGGTTTAGACCGCCATCTGTCCAATGCAGCAAACACCTAGGTAATGACACCTATCCTGTAGGTGTCAGTATTACACTATTATTTATGGCATTTTTAATATTCCAGTCACTTTTCTTTCTTGTTAACCATGTTCATATATGTCTTCATAGAATCATAACCTCAAGGGTCATCCAGACTAAACCTGCATAAAGCCATTTGCTGGACTCTTAGTGTTTTATATTCCAATGTAAATGCATTCTAAAATAGATCTGTATAATCATAATCTAATGAGCAAGGGTCACTGAATCTTCAATAACAAAACAGGCTACAGTAAATTGAGCATATAGTTCAAATACTTTGTTTGGGGAGGGGAAACAGGGCGTCTTTCTTCATCCCTTAACATCTCTCGATTTCTGTGTACAGTATGGGGAAATACAAATCCCCCTGGTACTATGATCTATAGGTAAATTGGTTCCCCTTGTCTCATCTAACTTTTTATAAACACAAGTTTAGGTATTTGCACTATGTAACTCCTTGCCACATAACTCAGAGCTCCTCAATGTGACCCGTTTCCAGTGGCACTATTCCCTTATTAAAGTCTTCTAGTACCGGTAGCTTCGATTTGAGATAGACTTAGGTGGGATATACACACTAACACTAGCCACAGGATGAACTAGTAACAAATATTGTTTATTAAAAGGATATTATTATATTTACACTGGGGTCTTAAATGTGCCTGATGAAAATTTCTAAAGACTCGAGAGACTTACACCATCCTCTAAATGACTTTTACTTTAAGCCAAATTCTGTAAACCTCCACCCCAGCCAAAATAACTCATAGCACGCTCCAACTGTTAGGAACAATCTGCCTCTAACCCCAAAGCTCCTCCAGTTGCACTTCTGACTGCTTGGATAGTTTGGTTAAAAACCAAACAAGCAATCAAAAAATGATGGTGCAACCTTTTTGTGGAAAGACCTTTACAAAGAGTAGCCTCTTAGTCTAACCCAGTCAACAGCAACCTCCTAATCTTCACCAGCAAGGAGTTATAGGATAACTGGGCATTTGGCCTCAGCTGTCTACTTTTCCCTCTACTATCATATGTCTCTTCCTCAAACCTCCCAACTCCATTTCCCAATTTTCCGAGTTCTAAACTGCCCAATGGGCCTCCACAATGCTCCAGCTCTCCCCTCCAGGTCCTAAAAGGCAATGGAGACAGGGGAAGACCTTTGCAGTTTTAATGCTGCTCAACCTTACAAAATGCTACCTGTGGGGTTGGGTTATAATGTCTAAAGAGAGCTTGGCTTGCGGCTCCGAGAAAAGTGCTGAAATGAAACTATTGAAAAATAAGCATACAATTTTGAAACCAGAGAATTAAAAACACAAAAAGCAGCAATTAAAATCACTAGAACTGCAGTAGAACTATGCATTATCGATGTGCTTAAATAAAAATGTATTTTGTTTCTGTCTGAAAGAGAACAAAAAAGGAAGGCTAAGAAGCATCACCAGTGAGAAGGCCCTGTCACTCATTCTCAGTCATGTGATCATTCATGCTAGTTGCATGATGAAAAGGTCGAGGATCTTATAACCTCAGAACAGAAGAATATATGTCCACTCAAAAAAGAAAGTTAAACTGATTCAAAAGAAAAACAGTTTGCTTTAGATAATGCAAAGTGCTGAATCTCTAAAATTATTCTCTGTTGCCAACCATGGCCATTCTGCACTGCAATTTAACTGTAATATCTCAGCTACTTAAAGACTCCAGAAGATATAACAAACAAAAACAGAACATGTTCCTTCTTCAGAGTAACTTCTGCTGTGAATAAGCCCAGGGACCACAAGGTGGTGCTGATCAGAGAGGCTTTGGAGTTTCAGCAGAAAATAAAGTTTTTCATCTTCAACTCATCATACTGTACAGTAAGCCCACAATTTACACTGGGGTTACGTTCCAGGGATTGCGCCTAAAACCAAAACCGTGTATAGTCAAAACACATTGGGTGCAATGGCAGGTGGAACTGCTAAAGTCAACCCCCCCAGAACTCCACCCCTTTTCTACCCCTTTTTAATTTCTTTTCATTTCTTTGCCAAGAGCATAAAGCTGAATGTGCACAAGTTACATGTACGTAAGCTGCAGGCTTATTGTGCTGAATATCTGCAGCTGTAGACAGGGCTGGATTTAGGTTTGATGAGGCCCTAAGCTACTGAAGGTAATGGGGCCTTTATATGTCCAGCTGTCCTTTGTCAACAACAAATTGTCACTTTTTTGTGTTGAATATATGCTATATGGTAATTTATGGACCTAATAGGTATCTAAAGCCATTTGCAAATAACAAAATATGTATTTTATCAAAGTAATTGTGATATTTTAGGGAACAGGCCAGCAGGTGGGGCCCATTGTTTACATTATAGGTGCGTACGCAACACAAACACTGTTGCTGTATGTAGGTTTTATTTTGTTTTTTATCTTATATTTTGGAAATCTACATCCAGGTTTTTTCTTTAATTTCTTGGGGAACCCCAAGAGAGTGGGGCCCTAAGCTATAGCTTGTTTAGCTTATACGTAAATCTGGCACTTGTTGTAGACAGCAGGAAGCCCAAGAAAACAAAAGAGGCCACAGCTAAACAGGCTGGGCAGATGCACACCAAGGAGGACAGGGTTCCTGTACCTTTAGCAATGGTATAAGTACACCTGCAGAAAATCCAGCTTCTGCATAACTATTAAAGATACAGCTGATCTGTCGTCTTTCGCAGCTCTGTTCCGCTGCAGGAAGGAACTGTTGCAGACATGTGGCCTAGAGCGATTTTTGAAGAACATGCTTTCACCAGGAATCTGAAGAGACAGGCAAATACTTCAGCAAATAAATACAAGGTGTCAAACTATTGAGAAGCCAAGTAGTAAGGGTCCCTTTTCCCCTCGGCAAGGTGTTGAGTCTAATCAAGGGTTAACATGTTCTCTGTTGAAGACTGGAATTACCACAGCTGTGTTTCCTCACTAGTGGGACTGCCAGCGATCTCAGCCATGAGAGGAATGCAGCTGGGCTCAGCTGTAGGGACTTACCCTTGCCTGAGGGAATATCAGGAGAAACATCTTTGGAGAGCTTCTCACTGGAGGGTTGGTCTGAGTTGGAAGTTTGTAGCACTGGTTATGAGGGGAAACTGCCACTCATTAGGTGCAACTGGTTGAAATTAAGAAATCCTGGTTTTGAGGAGATCTTCCTAAATTTCCTTCCTGAATTTTAAGCAACAGAGGTACACAACAGCTTCACTTCTCCTCAGACTTGTATTACTTAAGGCAGGCTTCCTCAACCTCGCCTCTCCAGATGTTTTTTCGCCTACAACTCCCATGATCCCTAGCTAGCAGGACCAGTGGTCAGGGGTGATGGGAATTGTAGTCTCAAAACATCTGGAGGCCCATCTTAATGCCTATTTATTTTGTAGGATAGCTACCATCTTGGCCTTTTTGCTCATAATGGTGTCCAGCCCAGGTTTGGGGAATTTTTTTTCCTGAATAAGAATATAGGCATCCCACAACACACAGGATTACATTTGCTGTCATCATACTATCCCGGGCTAAGTACTGTAATTTTACTGGTATTCTGGTATTTACTGGTATTGCTTCTCGGTCATTTGATCAAGTGTATGTGTGCATACTGGTATTCTTTTTACCCCCCCCCCCATGAATTTTATGGTGATTAAATATATAGATATATGTCAGCTTAATATATTTATATGATGAAAGCCACCTTGTGTGGGCATTGCTCCCTTCGCTGCCTGCTATAGTAGCACTGTTAAAACTGCAAGGATCCTCCTGTGCCAAATTGCTAGATACAGCAGGTATGGCAATCCTGTGGGAACACATGTCCCCTCTTTCATTGGCTAGGTATTAAAGAAACATAGAGGATTTATTCTGTTGTTGGTGGCATAGCAGGAGGCTCCTTAGTTGTACTCCACTTACCATTGCTCAGGACCTTACGGCCTAAAGTATCATTTTTATGGCATCCCATGAGGCAAGAGGTGATTTGGCCTATTTGGCAGCCTGTGAAAGGTTTGAATAATGAGCAAAAGGGCTCATCCAGGCAAAATGGGGTTACCCAGAGAGCTGGGCTTGCTTTCTCAGGTTGTGTAGTATTTTTCTGTTCCATGGGGTTTATTTTTCTAAAGGCAACAGATGTCCACCTACCCACACAAGTAAAATTCCAGTTGAGGCCACCTATAATGGGAATGATTAAAACAGAGACTGTGGTCAACAACTAGCTTGCTGGCCAATTTCTAGCGAAGAACTAATGTCAGCTGATTGTGGAGATTTTTTTTTGCAAATAATGCTGGATTGGTAGATCTTGATCTGATCTAGCAATGCATGCCTGGCATAACTTAACACATATTAGTCATGCCTTAATAGTTAAGAAATCTAAGTATGTATTCATGCTTTGCAGAATTATAGCACATTCCCCCCCTTTTTTTAAAAAAAGTAGCTTAAGTGGATATAGGATGATCCTAAATACCATCTGGAAATATGAGACCAGCGTCACCAGCCTGGTGCCCATGGGGCCAGAACAGCCTCTTATGACACCTGCAAAAGGTATTGGTAAAAGATTCCCTCAAGAAAATCACAATGCACAAGATGGGAGGGGGAGAGAGATGCACACACCATTTTGTGTTCCTGTCACTTTTTCGTCTCTTTTAGAAGTTTGTGTTATGTCATACATCCATGGCAGCCATTATGTGTTATGCTACATGTAACAGTTATTTTGTGACTGGTACCCCCAACACTTTTCAAAATTCCCAAAGTGACTCCTGGCCCAAAAAGGTTGGCACCCCTGAATTAGACCAAATGCTCAATCTTTTTGGAGGTGTAGGGGCCTCTGAGATCAACAAGTCCAGCTTTATCATGAGGTCCACTTAACCAGGCAGATTTGAGAGGGGATTCATTTTCTTATATCCATTTCTATATCTTTTAAAAAAAAGAACAACTAACCCCAAAGACGTTGTGAATGGATGAGACGACTTCTTTCTGGTAAGGCAACCCTGTATCGGGAAAATTTTAATGACTAATGTTTTACAATTTTTTAATGCGCTGTAAGCTGCCCCGAGTGGCTGGGGAAAACCAGCTTGATGGGTGGGGTATAAATAATAAAATTATTATTATTATTATTATTATTATTATTATTATTACTTACCTTAGTTGTTGTGAGCAATTCCTTGTCCCAAAGTAAATCATCAGTTACCCTACTCTGGACAGCCTCACATAATTCCCTTAAATGTGTACAGCTACAGACAGATGGGGACAGCTAAGGTTTTAAACAGATGGCTCAAACAAGTAAGCCAAGCTATATGCTGCAGTTGGATGTGGGATCTTTTCCCAGTGTCCATACCAGAGGTGTTTTGCTGGGTCCAGTGATGCCCAAGCTTTCTTAAATGTGAAAGAGTGAGCAACAAAGTAATCTAATCTGCAGACAATGCAGATCTATGAGCAGCAAGGAAGCGCTTGTGAGAGTAGGATAAAAAAAAACCCTCATTGTTATTTTTAAATGGGAATATGTGTAAATTGAATCATAACAAAACTGAGGGGGGCTCAAAGATATAGGGGTGGGGGAAATAGCTCCAACAGAATTTCTGAGAAATTAATGCATTCATTGGAAAACCGTAAGAAAACTCTGTAAGCATTTCTTTCGAAAACTGATTTGGATCACGACCTTGGTGTGTGGAACTTCCTCGAAGAGTTGTCTTTTTTTTTTTTTTTTTTGAAAGGAGGAAGACATGAACTGAAGTTATAGATCCTTTAAAGTGCTATAAGGTGTGCCTGCTTGTCTGCACAAGTAGCTTTGCTTCCATCAACCCCCCACCTCCACACACACACACACACACACACACACACACAGTATGCTGCATTGACAAATATGAACATATCTCTGCAAGAGGTTGTTTGGATTGCATAAATAAGAACAATCCCTATGTAAAATGCCATATTTCAGGAGCACAAGCAAATTGGCACTTGACCATATACGGTAACTTGGCTCCGACTTCTATGGTTAGTGGTTATTTGGCCTTATCCTCACTATGTTCTAGAACTGCAGCCAGTACCCAGAGCCACAGAGTGGGTGTGCCTGGCAAGCATGGGCTGAGATGCCAACCACTGGAATGCATTTAATTTACCTTTTTTTTTTTTTTAATGGCTGCGGCTGGGCTTCCTGGCCAGTCATAAGCAAAGATTCTTCTCTGGACTCTTGCCTGGCTCCAGCGCTTAGTGTTGTGGAAACTCTGGAACTGGTTCAGGATCAATTTGCAGCTGAGCTGTCTCACCATTCTAGGGATCGTTTTCCTGCACAAATTCCAGCAAGATATATATACAGAGCAGTCTTTTATATGAAATAAAGAGAAAATAACCACTGCCTATAACCGTTCCAGGAATGTCTGCATGGATACAGTCCAAATATAAATAAGGGACTGTCATATACCGGTGTGGTAGACAATATTTAGATACTATGCTCACTGGCAGGTGATTAAGCATTAAACCTTTGCTCCACATAAAAGGCAGCCTTCTGAGAGATAGTTTGCGGTTCTAAAGCCACGACTTTTTGAAATTCCTTTTGGCAGAAACGTCCTGTCTTTTGACTGTCATCAAAGTATGGGAAACTTCTCTGCACTGGTACTGGAGAAATTTAACAGCCAGGATCAGACTCTCGGCAAGGGAGCGGATGGCTCATAGCTCAGTTCTAAGAAAGTGCTTTGCACCAACAAGGGACCAAGTAGAGTTGATAGAAACTGATATATAATGATCTTGTTCAGGTGCAGCTTTAACAGCAATGACAGTGTCAAACTATGAAGTGGAACAGGAAGTAGCTCAAAGAAGAAGTATCAACAAGTGCTAGGATTTGGCATCCATCATAAATGGTTTCGTACCAAGATAGCTGTGTCACACATGCTGATCAAAACAAACAAAGAACTATAGGAAGATTTTGCACGTATTCAGATATCAAGAACTCAAAATCAAACGTTGCTGAGAAGATTAGTTAGGAATTCTTACCTACTTTGCCCACAGCCTGTCCCTTTCCTTTTATTTCAACAATTTATATATAACTTAATCAATTTCAAGTGGTGTCCAGTGTGTGGTTAAAAAAGAAATGCAGTAAAAAAATATCACTTAGAAATAACCATAAAATCAGAAATACTTAACTTTAAATGTCTGCTGAAATAAAATAAGTTTTCATTAAGTGCCAAAAGTTCAACAGGGAGGGGGCCTGGCTGGTCTCAGCTGGGAGGGAGTTTTCACAACATTGAGCCCACAATACTGGATGTGTGGCTCCTTGTGGATATGAGCCATGTGGAACAACTAACAATGGTTCCCCCAAAGACCTCATTGATTGGGAAAGGATATAAGAAATCAGTTGGTCCTTAAGCTGTCTAATGCAGATATTTTCACACTGTCTTCTGGTACACCTTGGGTACCTTAGAAACATACAGTATCATGGAAGATATCTGCACTGAGAATGGAGGGAAAGCATTCTTGAAAGAGACTTTGCCCGCAGTTCACAGGTAGGTTCTGCCTCTTGCTTCACATAGGGTGGAAGGTGAAGTGCCCATGTCTCCCAGCTAGTACTCCATGTGAACTGAGTGTGAACCTTACAATCCCCCTGTAGTATGCAGGGAATCCATACAAGGTACCCTACACAGCAAGTTTGGGAAGAAAAACAACGTTGATGTAGGGCACTGATAAGCATCTCTAAATTGCATTGCAGGGAACAGCATTGTTTACCAGAAGAAGATACCCTTCAGACCTTTTTTGCACATATTGTTCTTGTATCAAATTACAAGACCCTTAACAGCGTGGGTCCAAGATACCTCCAGAACCACTCGCTCCTTTATAACCCTGCCCAATCACGCAGATCTTTGAAGGAGTCGCGGTTGCTGGTCCCCCATGGCTTGGATGCATGGCTCCTCTCCACCAGGAGCTGTGTGTTGAGTATTGTGGGCCCAACTTTATGAAACTCCCTTCCAGGCCCCCTCCTTGTTGAACCATTGGTGCCTACATAGACACACACAGAGACACATTCCAGAAGAGATTTGTAACTGAATTCTGATTTCATAAATAAGTTAAAATAGAGTGAATATGTGGAGGAGCATGAGCAGGGTGGCAACTCACCTCTGACTTCTCTGCATAGAGCCAAAAGACTGAAAATGGGTGCCTATGCGTGTAGAGCTGTACATGCATTTAGTTTACCCTTTCAGACTTATGGCTGACGATTGGGGTGGGGTCAGCAGAGAATGAGGGATGGGGAGAGCATGAATGGTCTCACTACACCCAGCTCCACACATCTACTGTATACTTGGAAAATGTCTGAAAGGGACTCTGGATTGTGTTTTGGATTGTGGCTTTTGTTTAATTCTAGAAACTGAGGAAGCAATCCTTCCTCCACTTACCTGGGGGAAAGCCCCACTGAATATACCAGGATTTCCTTCGGAGTAGACATGATTAGGATTGTGTGGTAATATAGCTCTCTGTTGTGGTGTGGAAGCTTCATATCAATGGGGGAAAATGTGGTTTCTTAAGATGCATGGAACCTGCTACTACAAGACTCCCAAGGCCCAATAGCTTGATAGGATTTGTTCATTGAAAGGGTTTAACTATTTGTCTATGAATCACAGAAATGTCTTCTGTTTAACTCGACTAGTATAAACTCTTTTAGGGCATCTCCACCTTCAACACAAATGCTTCTGGAGAGAAGCCAACAACTAAATATGGCTGTGAACGAGGCATGCAATTGCATAATAGTCATTGGTGGGTGTTTTACATTCAAAAGAATCTGATTCTGGCTACTGTTGGGTACATGACTGAAGACAAGATGGTCTGAACATGTATAGCAAGCCTTGCATTCCTGTATGCCTGTATAATTCATTGAAGAATGTGAAAGTGAAAAAATTGGGAGTGTTGACGTTCGCTTCTTTTTGCAGTGTTAAAAATTCACATACCACAAATCAACAGTCTTTTCGTGGGCATTAAATTCACATGCATCCACCTTAAATCCACAGGCCTTGTGATTTCCTTTCATATTAAGCAGGAGGGGAAAAAAGGATTGCCTATTATGCTTCTTCTAAGCTAAACTTTGCACTACATAAGCTTAGTGTGGCATGACGCATTCCTTATCTAGAGATTTTCCATTGTTGGCCTGCATTCCATATAAGGGTAGATAAAAGTCTTCTTCCAAGATACTTAGTGTGATGCTTAGCATTTATTGAGCCAAAAGAAAATGAGATGGCACTTCTCCTTTTTTTTTCATTCTGGAAATCATTTTGGTTTTTACACTTCAGCTCTTCTACATCAGAATGTTGTTGTTGTTGTTGTTTAGTCATTTAGTCATGTCCGACTGTTCGTGACCCCATGGACCAGAGCACGCCAGGCACTCCTGTCTTCCACTGCCTCCCGCAGTTTGGTCAAACTCATGCTGGTAGCTTCGAGAACACTGTCCAACCATCTCATCCTTTGTTGACCCATTCTCCTTGTGCCCTCAATCTTTCCCAGCATCAGGGTCTTTTCCAGGGAGTCTTCTCTTCTCATGAGGTGGCCAAAGTATTGGAGCCTCAGCTTCAGGATCTGTCCTTCCAATGAGCACTCAGGGCTGATTTCCTTAAGAATGGATAGGTTTGATCTTCTTGCAGTCCATGGGACTCTCAAGAGTCTCCTCCAGCACCATAGTTCAAAAGCATCAATTCTTCGGCGATCAGCCTTCTTTATGGTCCAGCTCTCACTTCCATACATCACTACTGGGAAAACCATAGCTTTAACAATACGGACCTTTATCGGCAAGGCGATGTCTCTTGTTTTTAAGATGCTGTCTAGGTTGGTCATTGCTTTTCTCCCAAGAAGCAAGCGTTTTTTAATTTTATGCCTGCTGTCACCATCTGCAGTGATCATGGAACGCAAGAAAGTAAAATCTCTCACTGCCTCCATTTCTTCTCCTTCTATTTGCCAGGAGGTGATGGGACCAGTGGCCATGATCTTAGTTTTTTTTTATGTTGAGCCTCCGACCATATTTTGCGCTCTCCTCTTTCACCCTCATTAAAAGGTTCTTTAATTCCTCCTCACTTTCTGCCATCAAGGTTGTGTCATCTGCATATCTGAGGTTGTTGATATTTCTTCCAGCAATCTTAATTCCAGTTTGGGATTCATCCAGTCTAGCCTTTCACATGATGAATTCTGCATGTAAGTTAAATATATAGCCTTGTCGTACTCTTTTCCCAATTTTGAACCAATCATTTGTTCCACATCCAGTTCTAACTGTAGATTCTTGTCCCACATAGAGATTTCTCAGGAGACAGATGAGACATCAAAGTAGTCTCACTGAACTCAATGGAACCCTATTAGTCTAACTAGGAGTGGGAAACCTGTGGCCTTCCATACGGTTTTTATATTATATTTATTTATTTAAAACGCCACAAGTATTGCAAACCACTGTACAGATCAGTCCTCCGGATGTTAATGGGCTCCAGCTCCCATCAGAATAGCCAACGGTCAGGGGTCAGCCTGGATAGCTTAGTTGGTTAGAGCATGGTGCTGATAATGCCAAGGTTGCAGGTTCAATCCCCATAAGGGACAGCTGCATCGTCCTGCATTGCAGGGAGTTGGACTAGATGATCGTCAGGATCCCTTCCAACTCTACAATTCTATTATTTCTATCATGGGAGTTGTCAAGCAGCAACTGGAGGGCCACAAGTTCCCCACTCTGCTCAATACATTTAAGACTGCAAAAAACAATTGCATTTCTGGGGTTCCTGTTTTGTGCTTAGTCCCCAACAGGGACACATAATAAATGAAATTCCCATTCCAAGCAATTGCCATCATACCACTAGTAATTTGTAACACATGGTGAATATGTACAACAAGCAGCTAAGTGTAAAACAATGATATACTATTGTAGTGAGCCCTCCTAAGGCTGTGATTCTCTACCCAAGAGAATACAGCCCAATATATAGTTTATTATTTTGAACTCTGGCTCTTACAAAAGTGCTACAACTGTTGTGTCTTTAAGGTGCTTTTGTCATCCCCTTATTACATGCGGTACACATTTATTTGGTTGCTTTCTACATTCGTTATTGAATGTACACTATTGCTGCACATGGAGGTCACACAGCATTCATTTAAAGCACATGACTTTCCCCCAAAGAATCCTGGGAACTGTACTTTACCCCTCACAGAGCTACAATTTCCAGCACCCAACCCCTACAATTTCTGGTATTTTTTGACAGAGGTCATGTGCTTTACATGTGTCTTATATTGTTATAGATCTGGGGTGCCAGAGTCTGGGGGTGCAAAGGTGCTCATAATTCTAGGAAGTTAGTGAATGTTAGTAATGTTACTAATACCGGGGGGGGGGGGTATTGAAGGGAAAGTACAAGCAGCTCCAGCAACTCTCCTGAACTCTGCCAAACACGGAAATTCCTGGGTTTACTCTATGCAAACTAGTCAGGCTGGGCTAGCTGAGTGCAAGCCATTGAGAAACAATAGTCAGTCACCAACACATCAAAGAAAGATTCCTTGGATCTGTAAAAAAACGAGGGTTGCCAAGATTACCGGGGCTGTGTGTGTGTGTGTGTGTGTGTTGTCACACAGCAAAAAATGTGTCCCTTTTAAAACAGAGACGTTTGGAGAAGAGAAGGACCTGCTTAGCAAAGATTCTTGGAAAGGAGAAAGGAAGGGGCAGAATTCAAAGCAGAGACCATGTGGGGCAGAACCATATTGACAGGCTGGGACAGAGGCACAGGGAAGGTGTGTAGGATGCCTTGAACTCCAATGCTGCACTGCTCTGGGGGGGACAAGCCCCTGTTGAGATGTGAATGCTGCAAACTCTGCACTTTCCTTCATTGAAAGCTTCCAGTGTAAACAATACTTCTTAAAAAACACAGCAGTCTCCATCGTGTCTTGCTCGCAATCCTGGGTGAGCTCCTGGAACCCCTGGGATCTTGCTACTGCTCGGCAGCAATTGGGGGGTGTGTGCCACACAACCTTCCTAACTATATGCATGGTGTGCTTGCTGCCTCACATACCGAGTTTTTCTCCTTTTCTCATAACTAGAACCTGTGGGCATCTGTGGAAGCTGATTGTTGGCAGATCTAGAACAGATAAAAGCAAGTACTGTACTTCTTCATGCAGCACCTAGTTAAATTATGGAACCTGCTCCCTTAGGAGGTAATGATGGCCACCAGCTTGGGTGGCTTTAAGAGGGGGATTAAACTCAGTGGAGGACAGGGCTGACAATGATAACTCTAGCCATGATGACTAGGTTCTAGGTCCACCATCGCAGCCAGCATGGCTCGGAATATAAGTTGCTGGGAGTTGCAGGTAGTAAGTAGTAACCAAACAAACACCTGTGTTGCAAAGAGAATGTCAGCAATGTCTAGGCAACATGATGGCCATGTACATACGCAATAGACAATCTTTATAGAATTCATTCAAACCATAACAAGTACAAAATGAAATCTTTAGTCTCAAAGTCTCTGAAATCTTTAAATGAAGCAAGGTACCAGGCTTTGTACAATGAAAGACAAGCTGTGAAGCTTTGTGTATTCAGCAAATATGATGTCCAACACTGAACAGTGATTCCGGATATTGACTACTGTTTCGTAGAATTCTTCGTCAGCATGGTGGGAGGATATAGAATTCCTTCATAAACCCATCTTATATCGAATGGATGGATGTAAATGAAAATATCAAATGCTGTGGAACAGTGCTCATGTAATAATGTAGTCAGGTAGGCAGAGTGTTGTTGCATTCATGTTCTTCATGGAGGTTTCTCAAAGGCATCTGGGTTGGCCACTGTGAGAACAGGACGCTGGACTAGATGGACCATTGGCCTGATCCAGCAGGCTCTTCTTGCATTCACATGATGCTTATGTCACGCATGTCTTCTTCTGTTTGTACCTGTTTGCCAGACTGAGACACTCTGGGTGTATTTACTTGAACTTCACAGAATATGAGTGCACTATGATACTTTTGACTTATTAAGCATGTGTGTGTGTGTATTTTCTAGAAATGCTGCATTACAAATACTGCACAGTTAAGTGGAGGACACAACAATGTGGCGGTACAGAAAAGAAAAAGGGTACATTTCCAGTGCATTGCAAAAGGTGCAACAAAACGAGACCACGCCGAGATATTCCCGAGTCAGCAAAAAGAATGTTGCATTGAAATACACAGCCTTGTTCACCAAAGGCCAATTCTCAGCCAAATGGTTCACACCAAGTCTTCTCACTAAATGCAAAGGGAATTCCTGAAACTCTGCAGGCCCAAGTGCTGAAACTTGAAATAGTTAAAAAAGAAAAAAATGTAGGCACAAATCACATTTCCACCAAGTGCAAGCAGTCAGCTGTTATTGTAGGTCACTAAGATACAATGAATTATTTTCTGCAGTTCGTGGAAAACATTAGGCAGCTGTAATAAAGTCAATGGCATTTCCTTCCTAACTGAAGCATTTGCTTCAGCAATCCGCCTGTTTTGCTTAAACGCCATTTCATGCTTGATAAAATTTCATGGAGTTTCTCTTTTACTTTTTAAAGTTCTACTTCCCTTTTTCCTCAGACCAAAACAAAATGTGGAGAAATAAAAATCAAATGCTGCTCCTCATCAAAGGGTGGAAGTCCTAAATTAAATAAACTGAAGAGGAAAGAGAGATGTAGATGTCTTTTTGAGGAGTGTATATGGAGAACGTTACTGAGAAAGAATGCAAAAATTTATAAATCCTTAAAATAAAACACCAAATGAAAGAAGCAGCATACTCTTACAATATGAACATCTGTTTCATCGTGTTTGTCATTATTATTTTTACATCTGCCTATTGTCACCTTCCTATTTCCCTGTTGTTCCCCCTATTTTTGTTTTTGCAGTGAATCAGAGAATACACATTTCCAATCTGTTTAACTCCATTTAAGTACTATTAACCTTTATTTTGATCAGAAGATTGCAGATTTCAACACATGGATTTCTTTAAGAAAGGAATGTTAAGGGTACCAAGGATTCTAAGCAGGCAAATTAAAAGGGGGCAAGGGTTAAATTTGATAGCAATGCTTCTTGTGAGGTATCTAGCTAGATGGCCAGTTTGTACAACCCTCCAGTCTCCAACAAATGCTGAGGGTAATGTTGCCATTAGGTTCACCTGTAAACAACGTGTCAGCTGTTAGGGAGTGTACAAAACAGAACAGAAAAGGCAGAAAAGTACTTTGCTAATAGTGCAGATTGGCAGACCGTATAAACAAGACTCATGCATATCAAATCAAATATCTTTATTGTGGTCCATAGACCCACAAAACAGTTTCAAAACAAGATACAGTTAAAACAACCAAACAACAGGCGAAAGAGACCGAGGTAGTCATTTTGTTATGTCTAGTGTGTGATGGTTATTGTTTCTTGCAACCTCCGAAAGAAACTTTGCCACGGTCAGTGTAATATCATTTGACCTATCCTCCAGAAGGTATTTAATATGGGAGGCTTCAGATTTTCCCGGCAAATTTGCTAGTAAGGGTTTGATCAGTTGGTCCCTTGCTTGCTCATACTGCCCACAATGGAGTAGGATATGGCTCATGCAGTTGACGTCCTGGGAACATAAACAAAGCCTATTCTGGTAGAGGATGCCTCTCAGCCTACCATTTAGAACTTCCGATGGAAATACATTTAATCTAGCTTTGGTAAATAAACACCGATAGGTGGGTACGGACAAATTCCTAAGATATGAGGCTAACTGAGGCTCTCCCATATTGGATTCCAGCTGCAATCGGGCCACAGATTACATTGGATCTGGATCGGACTCATGCATATGGGAAATCACACAATCACAAGATACTTGTAGTCTTGAGATATAGTCCATGGCATTGTTCCTCTCCTCACCTTCAGTTCCCAACCATATACACATTTTTCTCAATTTCCTATTTCTTTTTTAAATGTTTTCACCTACAGTCCCACAGAGAGAGTAATTGTGATGTACTATATGCAAGTATAACATTATAATGCAAAATAACGGGGGGCAGGGAGGGGACTGCAGGGTCAAGCATGCAACCTCCATCAGACAATAAGACACCCCCCGCCTCACATTTGAGGAAAGACAATACCATACTTTAAACATACAAACACACCCCTTCTTGCATTTTGCTCACTGTTAAGGATGTTTTGTTACTTGCCCAACAGATGGACTTCTTTCTTTAATTGCCTAATATTATATATTGTTCTTAAATATGGCCCTGTGCAGTTATCTCTGGGGGGAAATCAACGTATTAATAGCAACTGCCAATTCTTGTTCCTGTTCTCCTGTTTGCTTTGATTTATGGACTGAGCTGAAAGGAAGAGGGCTTTTCTTTTAAAGCTCTTTTCTGCTGCATAAATGCCTTCCCCCTTCGGCCACTGTAGTAACACCACCTAGTTATACCAAATTGGCTAGGTGACACCTCAGCCCAAAGCCTTATAGACAAGTAAAGACCTTGTCATTGGCATTTTATACAATAATATTTTCCAGCCATGATGCCATGGGGCATCCCAGTATTTTCTGTGCTGTTCCCGCTAGTGCTAAGGTCTGCAAGAATATAACTGACACTTTTGACAGGCAGTAAATATCATGCAGCCCCATCAGAGCTTAGAAGACTTACGTTAAGAGGAAAACATTTCTGGAAGTGAAGTTAGCAAAACAAAACAAAACAAAACTACTCCCACTTTAACATTTTTGTGTGTCATGAAGCTAAGAATTAATCGTGTCTTCTTGGCTGACAGGCCTACAAGCTTAATCTTGGATTTGAGGCCCAGCAGATGGTGTAACCTTTGGATTTGCTCCACTCAAGCTGTTGCTAAATCAGTTTCTTGAAAGTACAAGCAGATTTTGGTTGCAGCATTTGGCTTGTCTTTATGTTTCGGGGTGGCTTTTTTTTCTTGTTGGAATCCTTGTGTATCATAGACTTCGTAACTGGTAAAGCCATCTCCCAGCACATGAGTATGTGAAGGTTGGGGGGTGCGATTAGCTAGAGGGGGCACTTAGAGGCAAGGGGGTGTCAGGAGGTGCTGGAGCTGTAACTGACAATCAGACTTTTAGAAGTTGATGTCACTGGACCAAGTTCATCAATTTTGTTGAATTAATTATAGTTTTAATTGCATTTTGAATACATGTGCAATTAATTGTTACTGTTTTGAATTTTATTGAGTTATTATCTTCCTTAGTAGGTCATGCAAACCATAATTATGAATATAGATTTTCATAGGGTAGGGTAGGGCCCACTGGGGATGCATTTATGGAACCAAGGGGGCAATGGCCCCCAAAATGTTTGGGAACCACTATGTTGAAGTAATGAGACATTTCTGCCATCATTTCTTACTTTAAAGTAAAAAGAACATGCTTCATATGAACAAGATATACATATACTACTGGTTATGTTCTGCAAACCCTCTAACATTTTTACCGTAGGATCTGGGATATGACTCTGCATGAGATCATAGAGCCTCAAAACGCGCCCATGGCTCCCAAAACCGGGATGCCCTGATGAAGAGTACTCTTCTTAAACTGGCCCTCAGAATTGAACGCAGCCCTTCAAGTGAAGTTTGACCAAAGCAGAATAGACTATGCATCACATAGTTGAAAAACTTGGGGATTTGTGTACAAAGTTGGCAAGGAGCGGCAGTGAGATGGGTAGGCTTTCTGCCTACCTCCAATTCGGTATAATGATTAAATTGGCAAGGAATTTGAAACCCCCGTCAGTTTCATCTTTACTTTGGAAAGTCTCCTCCTAAACCAACCTTAGCAGTTTCGCTTCCGAGATAATGTGTATCATCTGACTTAAGTTCTGCAAACTGGGTGCAAAGTCTGCTAAGAAAAGCTGTGAAATTGCCAAATTGACAAATGTTTCTACAATTTCACCTCTACAATTTCACTTTTCCCAACTTAGGTTGTTTTGTTTTGTTTTGGTTTTTTTAAAAAAATCCTCAGCGAGGAGGTTTCCCCCCAACTAGGGGTGTCACTATGTTGAAGGAGATTCAACTTGGTACTTAATGTACATTAAAAGGCTATGTCACCCTAGCACAACAAATCCACCTTTGGGGGAAAACAACCACTTTTTGCAATTTGGAAAGTGTTAGGGGTGAACAAATTACTAATGGGAGTGTGTATAAACATCCCACAAGCAAAGGAGGATGAATTCATGATGGATGCTCATTGTTGTATAACAATGCACAAATAAATTGGAATAAATGCTCAGGAAAGTCTGTCAAACTTCCACATAAGCTTTGTTCAGGATGTATCAGGATGTATGCTCACTCAATAGGTCTTCTGGAGGTCCTCTAGCTGTAAAGGACTTGGTGGTGGGGGGTGCTGTTTCACAGCTGCTCTTTACAGCCTGTTTTTTGAGTTTAAACATGATACGGTGCATTCTCTAGTCCCCATCTCAAATGCTGCAAAGATAAGATGTGAAACCTGGAAAGGAATTTTTAACCTGTTATCAGTTTCACCTCAAACATTAAAGGGACTTCCCTCCACTTGCTACGAAGGCCAGGAGGAAGCTTCTCAGTTTCTCCCCTGCTCTTTGGAACCTTTGCAAGGGTTCTAGGTATAGTGAAATTAAAACTAAGTTTTCCAGGACCAGCTGTTGGATACTGAAGCTGTTCTTGGAAACAAAATAAGTGGAGAAGGCTTTACTCCTCTGCACAAAAAAGTAAAGCAGAAATCAAAACTTCCCTCACAGTCTGAAACAGATCTTTGTTTTATACTTCTCTTATTTCTATATCATGTAAGACACATTTTGCCCCAAGAGAGGTTATTTCCCCTATAATATGTATGCAATTTATAAGAAAGGAATGTAAGCAGGAGGACCATGGAAGATGCTTCTAGGATTTTCCAGTGGGTGGTTCTAGGAACAGCCTCTTGTGTGGCTTGGCCATAATTAATCAAAACCTGAAGGGCATCGCTGTGCTGAAGATCTAAAACCTTACTTCACTGCAAACATTCTAATTACTGTTGCTGACATTTGGCTTTCATTAAAGCGAGGGGGGAAACCTTTTATTACACATTTTAATAGCATAAAACCGGGGTGGGGGGTGGGGAAAACCGGTTTCTCAGTACAGGGCCGTCCCATTTCGGCTGGCATATTGTTTTGATTCTCAATACGTGTCAGGCATACAAAACACTCTTGAAACCAATACTATGAGAATTTTTAAGACCTCACATAATTATTTCATGCTGTCTTTGTGTAATTACTGTGCTGTTGTGTACGCGCAGCTTTCTTTCTTAATACACAGACACCAGGAATGAAAACTTGTTATGTCGCTGAGAAAACAGTGATCAAGAAGAAACTGAAGCATCTATTGAATGAGTTGGACAAATCTAAGAATAATATTATTTGGGGATTGCTTGTTTATTTACATGCTGCCCATCATTTGAAAAACATTATCTCAGGGCAGATTACACTAAAAGTACTTTTTTTAAAAAAAAATGCAAATTAAACTAACAGCATATAATTAGTCAAAGGAGGATCTGAAAGGCCTTGGAGAAGAAGACTCTAAGAATAAGAACTTAGTTTGAAGGCTTTGTCCCCAAAACCAAGCAAGAATAATAAAGAATGAAGTAGACACCAGGTGAGCCTCTATAGGGAAGGAATTTTACAAAGGGAGTGTCATAGTCAAAAGGGCACCTCCTTAGTACCCACCTGATGGCTGGTGGGAGGGAGGACCTGCAGAGAGTGTTGACAGTTTAGCAGATGACCTTGCAACATGGCAACAGATGGATGGGACTAGGTATTCTTTTCGATACCAGGGACTCAAGGCATGCAGAACTTTATCGGTCAACACCAACACCTTGAATTGGGCTTGGAAATGAACTGGCATCCAGCGGGTGGATAATATAGTATATGTTTGCAGCGTGTGTCCCAATGAAAAGACCTGCATTTGAATTCTGTAGTAACTTCAGTTTCTGAACCACATGTAGCATTTGGGTACCCTAAATTGAAATATCTAAATCGCAAACATAAAATGGACAGCAGCACTGGCATATAAATGAAAAGGGGGTTGCTAAAATACATTAAGGTAATTTTTACTCCAGAAGAGGAAAAGTGATGCTATTATTAGTATCCTTAAACTTATGCTCATGCTGCTTACTGATAAGAAGGCTTTGCTCCTCTAACGGTGCTTCAAAGTGTTTCAGATAATTATTTCCCCAGCAATTTGTACTTTTGCAGTCCATTTCTAATTATGTTGCATGGAAGGCATTCCTAGGGGTTGCAATCGAGCTTCCATGTCGCATTTCCTTCTGAAATATTTCTGCTTCAGGGGCTGGGGTTAGATAAAAAGAATGGTGAGGAATGGGCAGTTGCAATGAAGGAGGCAATCTTGAGAATTCTGTTTCCACCAGTAAGTTCCTATAGAACAGAAATAGGAAAGATATGCTGGAGCTGCTATGAAAGGTTGCAGTGCAGAGGGTTTCCTCTTCAGCCACTCCACTTCCTTCCAGTCCCCCAACCCTGCTGCATAGCTGGTACATAAGCTATGGCACTGACACGCTGAACATCCGAAGTAGAAAGAACGAAAGTATGAACTATGAACACATTCAAAGAGCTACGATAGACATTTATGAATACTTAATAAGTCAGGATGCTGACCTTATTGTGCAGCTTATTACACAGACAAAGTTTTATTATTCTCTCTGTTAACCAGATGAATTGTGATAGTGCAGCAAAACTGCTAATCTCTGTGATATCTAAGTATATTGTATGTTCCTACTGAGTCCCTGCTGCTAATGCTGTGCTGAAGAAATCTTTACATGTTAACAACACCATCTTGGCTGACTTTTTTTGCCCCAAAGCCAAACCAAATAGCTATATTTAAGGAGCTGGATGGAATGGTGGAGATATGTGACTCACTTAAAACTTTTAAAGAGTGTATTATTAGATGACATAATTACAATACAGTTCCCCTTTTCTTTTCTTTTTTACACCGAATAAGCCGCTTCCAAGCATGAGGGAATCGCCTTCCCCAGTTTCAGCATCTTTTGTAGTCAAAGTCAGATTCCCCCCCTACCAATTGGCTACAAGTCCCTTTGTAATTTGCCAGCCAGGAACAACAACAACAACAAAAAGTTGATGTATTAGTATCAGAGGCACTGGACCTATCCAGACGTTTGTGATCATTTGTATTCATGATGGTATTAGAGGGGTTATATGTGTTTCCACTTTCAATATTGTTTGCGCCTGCAAAAGTGGACGCACTACTTTGCTTCCCATCAGTGCGCATCCTGTAAAAACTTTTTAAAATCCTGTAGCTTTTTATTCCACAAATATTCTGGCTTGTGTTTCACTTTTGTAGTGCTATAGTGCAAGAATCCCTCTCCAGTTGGCAATAATACAATTAACGCTGGTGAAGCATCACAGAGCTAATAAAGCAGAATGATGTGGTGGATGATCCAGCGAACCCACCACTTATTTCAGCAGGTCTGAGCAAAATTTAGTTGAATTCCACCTAAGCTATTTATGTTTGAATTTGTATCCAAAGCAACACTCTGATGATGTCAAAAAAACTGTTACATTTTTTCCCCAATTATGAAAAGAATTATGCGTTGCTGCTAGCCCACTCAGTTGAAATAATTAAAGCTGGGTTATTTTTGCAGTTGAATCTCATGTCTTGCCAGAAAAGACAGGTGGTTTCTTTCTAAAAGCTCCCTTTTAAAAAAAAATCAAATTATTCTTCCCAAGGTAATCCCTTATTCCAGCTGCTGAAGAACTTTGGGCCCCTCCTTTTAATTCTGCATTTGTGATTCTTTGTGCTTGTGATGTTGTTGGGGTGGTTACATGCAATCCCACTTTCAATACTGTTGGTGCCTGCCAATGTTTTGCACTGCCAATCAGTTGTTTCTGTCTAATGCATCCTTCCCCAATCTAGTGCCTTAAAGATATTTTGGACTACACCATATCCATGCTGACTGGGTCTGATGGGAGTTGTAGAAAAGGCTGTAGAGTTTGGATTTTTGAAACATGTAGCTTAGGTCTCCGCAGTGCACTTAGGTAATTGTAGACTCTGGACCTATTCCTCTTTCAGGGAGAGATAGTAATGTCACTTCAAAAAGTGGTAAGCCAGGTCTCTTGCATTTGAGGGCACTCCTAGTCTTTTGGTCAAGTTGGACCCTGGGCTTCCTGTACAGAGACTTGCCTTGATGGTAACACTGAAGCAATCTGTCCATGTCGTTAACACAAATAAATGAAAGCATCAATCAAAAAATGCAAACAAATATTAATAGCCATTCCTTAAAACAAAGCAAAGCAAATACAGCTCCTGGCTCGGACCAGTGTATTCCAAGTATCCAGCACAAAGGTAGTACTTGTTCTTCTAAACCAGATAATCACGGCAACTAATAACTTTTGGCTTTAATATAATGGCTCTGTAGACTTCAAAATATTGGCAAACGTTCTGGAAGCCAGATTCAAAACGATTCTCATGAGTCTTATTTCCCCTAAATGAGCAACACTATAAATATGCTGGTGTCATCCAGAGATGGAACACATTGTTAAAAATTATTACTTCAGGAAATAAAGTAAGCATCAACAGCTTCAGCCCCTTTACTGCTGCAAAGGCATTTGCTAAATACATCCCAAATTTCCTATACTATATATTATATCCATTCCAGTAGTTAAAAATAAATTTTCCTGGACAATGAGAAGAAACACATATATCCTGACAGTTAATGCTAGTCTCTGGTCTTGTAGATTTTCATGGATAGTGTCAGGAGTGGTTGGTGTAGCAGCAGCAGCAGCTCCCCACTCATGTTGTCAATCCAATGGTCACCTGCAGAGGTGAGCCGAGCAGACTGGGCAGGAGAACCCTGCTGGAGAAGAAACTCTGTATCTTAGGTCTGTAGGAAGCTGCTTTATACCAAGTCAGACCACTGGTTCATCTCACTCAGTACAGTGGTACCTCGGGTTACAGATGCTTCAGGTTGCAGATGCTTCAGGTTGCAGACTCTGCTAACCCAGAAATAGTACCTCGGGTTAAGAACTTTGCTTCAGGATGAGAACAGAAACCATGCTCCAGCGGCGCGGCAGCAGCAGGAGGCCCCATTAGCTAAAGTGGAGCGTCAGGTTAAGAACAGTTTCAGGTTAAGAAAGGACCTCTGGAACGAATTAAGTTCTTAACCCGAGGTACCACTGTATTGCCTACATGGACTTGCGTGAGGGAGCAGAGGGCACTGTAGTCTCAAGCATGGAGCCTCTTGGACTTGCTGATTAGAAGGTCGGCAGTTCGAATCCCCATGATGGGGTGAGCTCCCGTTGCTCTGTCCCAGCTTCTGCCAACCTATCAGTTTGAAAGCATGCCAGTGCAAGTAGATAAATAGGTACCGCTGCTGCAGGAAGGTAAACAGTGTTTCTGTGTGCTCTGGCTTCTGTCCGTTACACCAGAAGTGGTTTAGTCATGCTGGCGCCATGACCCGGAAAGCTGTCTGTGGACAAACGCCGGCTCCCTCGGCCTGAAAGCTGAGATGAGCACCGCGCCGCATAGAGCCTTTGACTGGACTTAACCGTCCAAGGGTCCTTTATCTTATCCTACCTTACCTTACATGGACTTGCCAGCCCTACCTGGAGAGGACCAGGATTGAACCTGGGGCCTTCTGCAGGCAAAGCAGATGATCTACTGCTAAGCTTTGGCCCTTCCCCAAAGGACCACCTTGACCAGCTGGAAGATGAAGGTGTGGTGGTGGTACATTTAGAGAAGAGCAAAAACAGAGGAGGAGTCACTGAAAAAGAAAAGAGCAAAGCGATGGGAAGCCTTGACACAGCAATTTGGAACACCATGTGAAAGGAAGGGAAAAGGCAGCATTTCTGCGGCTAGCTGCCACAGTGGTGAGACAAGATGGGACCATCTTGGCTGAGAGTCCTGGAAGACCTGCTTCCTGCCTTGCTGACCTTTTCTCCACCTGATCTGGGAGGGGCCCTGACTGACTCCAGCTACAAAAGCTGAGGCTGCTGAGCAGACTCTTGTTTAGGGGGGTTGTTGCTGTAATTGATATTAATTTTTTGTGTCATCATATTAGATCTTATTGTGGTTTATTATTTACGTGGAAATGGTTCTGTTTTGTTATATACTTTTGATGTGTTTCATTTACTGTTTATGTCTACTTTTGTTATGTTTGTAATTCTGTAAATCTTTCCGTATTGTAAGCCGCAATCCAAAAGAAGCATACAAATAAAATGAGGAAGAGGAATTAAAGGATTAATGAGGCTTCCTCAACCTCAGCCCTCCAGATGTTTTGAGACTACAATTCCCATCATCCCTGACCACTGGCCCTGCTAGCTAGGGATCATGGGAGTTGTAGGCCAAAAACGTCTGGAGGGCCGAGGTTGAGGAAGCCTAGATTAACTGAGGGAAGGAAGAAGCTACATGTACACCTGATGACAGAAGCAAGACTGCTTAAGAAAACAGATCTCGAAAGGTCTCTAGGCATGAGAAGAGTTCCAAATACATCCAAATAAAGAGCCCACCAAGGTTCTTCTGAAGACAAGAGAGCCCCACAGCTCTGAAGACCCTTGGAATTCATAGTTGGAGGTTGGGAGATGTCACAGGTTTTTCTATAGAGTTTCTTTGTGTATAGTACACCTAATTAGGCTGGATGAACCTAAAAAAAACATGGAATCTAGGTAATTAAGATGGCCTGCTGCCATATGAACTTGCTTAGTTATATCTTCTTTGGAGGCCCTGCTAAAACAGCACCAGTTTAGGAATTAGGTAGCAACTAAAGCCAGGGCCTTTTCAGTTGTGGCACCTCAGTTGTGGAATGCCCTCTGCCTAGGACCTCCCTTGATGGCTTTTAGGCACCAGTTAAGCACACAGCTCTTCACAGAATAGAACTTTGGACTTCCAATGTTTTTTCCTTCCTGGGTTTGGATGCATTTCTGTGAGTGTGCTTTGCTGTTGCCGTGTTTTGCTGCTGTTCAGTTACTATTTAAGATATTGCCGTGAACCACCTCAAAAACTCAGGTTGAGAAATGGGATAGGAAAAACAAACAAACAACATCTGACAGAGATAAAGCACTTTAGTTTTAAAATGACATCTGCCTGTGATGTTATTTCCTTCCTGAACTTGATAGCGTAATTGTAGACAATGGTCCATAAGAAGTGAGTGTTATGCAGAACCTAGTGCATGCAGAAACAGGGTCTTGTATGTGGCTCACTTCCCCTGCATTTGCAAGAGGCTATTGCAGGGGCAGCTATACTGAAATGACCTCTGATCAGGAATCTGTGGGTACAAACACAGTGTGCTTGCTATCATCATTGCGACTTAACCTTTCACAAAATACTGTGTGTCTATAGACCCATCCACGGTTTCATTTGTCACAGGATTTCTAGTATTTTGAATTGATGCAGTATTTTGTTTTTGTCCTGCTACTTCCCTGCCTACTGCAGAACTGAAGCAAAAGGAAATCTGCGGAAAACCCAAATATCCACGCCCACTTCCAAAAATAGCTCCTGAGTGGGATTTCAAGTGCATCTTCCTCCTCCCACCTAACCTCACCAGGGCACTCCCTCTCTCTAGGCCTGGGGACCTCTAAGCGTAGACATTGTAAGTACACATTCCATTTAACATTGGGGGATTGGCAACACACCTTTGGGGGTGGGTGCACGCTGCAAGAGGTTCTCACAACTCCTTCATCATGACACACAGCAGCAGCACAGCAATCCACCTCTCCCTCGCCAAGCCCAGGCACCTCCAGGCATGCACTTGTTGCAAGGATGGATTTCACTTTAATTGTGGGAACTGCGGGAACAGGCTCTGTGCACCCCGTACTTTGAGCTTCTCTTCTCTGTTCCTGCATGTTTCATAGCAGGGAAGTCGCCCTTTTCCCCCAGCCTCCCAGGCACATGTGCTAGTTCCATCCATGGTGGCAGAAAGGGAGGTGGGGCAGGACAACATGCCTTCGGCCCCAGAAACGTCAGTCGCCATTTCCTCCAGCTTGGAGCAGGAGGGAGGAGTTCATTAGCACAATATAAAAGAAGACACTCAAGGTGTTCATTAATGAAATATTTCACTCGGAGTCGAGAGTGGATTTCATGCTCTTTATTCAGCTCATAGTGGTGAGGAGGAATGGAAGTTCCCCCAGGATGTCTGCTTTATATACATTATTTACACAATGGGCCCCACATGATTAGCTAGTTCCGGGATTCACCTGTAGGCCAATCAGGTTGTGGATTCACTTCCACCTGGAGCGGGATTGGGTGGCTCCTGTGGACCAATCACACTGCTGCATTCTGGATCCTATTGTTCTAGGACCAATCAGACTGCTGCATTTTGGATCCTATTCAACTCAATACATAACGATTAACTTCTGCATTCTTTAACTTCCACGTTCTTTCCATGCAGCGATGATCACTCCACAAGCCACACTGAGCCCATGCAGTCACATATCGCCACACTCAGAGCGTGGGTTGGCCAGGGTTCAACTCACAGCTTGCTTTCCAAATCATAGGTAGAATTTTCTCATTGTGGGGGGAAATCGGGTCATGGCCTGCCCCAGAGAACACCCGTGCCCATGGTCTATCTTCAGCACCAGCACTTAAGGGTGGTGAATTGCCTTCTGGGATGCCAATCCTGTCTGGGAAGTCCAGACTGAAGCTGAGGCATCAGAGCTGCAGCTGAGTTTACAGTTCTTTAGCTCCTCCTTTGGGGCAGGGTACTAGCAGGGTTGGAAGGAAAACAGGGGATCAGGGTCCAATTACCTTTGCTTTAAAATAAATGTTGAAAAATGCTCTCCACAATCATAAAAAACAGAGATTGTGTGAAATAGGCAAACTCGGCCCTCCAGCTGTTTTGGGACTACAACTCCCATCATCCCTAGTTAACAGGACCAGTGGTCAGGGATGATGGGAATTGTAGTCCCAAAACAGCTGGAGGGCCAAGTTTGCCTATGTCTGGTCCAGATATGGTTCATGATTGTAAAAAGAAACTTGCAGTTTCAAAGAAAAGAAGCACACAGAACAAACTGAGTTTTTTCAGGGTGGATCTGAACAAGCTGTCTGTTGGCCTCCACTATACTTTGCATTTATAATTAAAGTAAATGTTACAAAACCCACAAATTTGTCTCCACTTCTATGTCATCCAAAGGAACGAAACATCACAGAGCTGCCCCTCAGAACTTCTCATTGCAGTCCAGATGTTATGCTACAACACCCATTATCCCTGAACATTGGCCGTGCTCGCTGGGGCTGATGGGAATTGGAGTCCAACAGCATCTGAATGACACCCCAAAAAGAACATTGGTTTACAAAACCTATACGCTTCCATGGAGGGTGGGAATGCGGGTGGGGGAAGTTGGTGGGAGGTTTTATGATTGCTGTAGGTGGATGGGTGAGTTTTTACTCATTGGTCACTTTTCCCATGGGGCTGCTCCTGCAGGAAGCCAGCTGTTTGTGGCCAGTGTATTATAGAGTTTGCTCTACAAGATAGGCAGAGGAAGCTGGGGAGCACATCTGGGAATTGCCTCTCGCCTTGTGTCAATAATGGTTATGCCTGATCTGGACACTAGTAGAGTTGTCCGCCAACAGCTGTACAGAAACAGAGCTGCAAATTTGCGTTTTCCCCCACTTCCTGTAGGGGGCAGCATGATAGTCTTTCACTGTATGAAGCAGAAAGGGAACACACACACACACACACACAGAACCAGCAGTGCTGTGAAACAAGATTATTGCACCTCTATCCCTCTTTCCTTCCCTTAGCTGGAAGAAGGCTTCCTTCTTCAAGCTCCAATGCGTGTTGCATTCCAAAAATGAGAGAGAGAGAGTTGCCTAACTATCAAAAACCTCCTGTCATTAGCTCCCAATGGTGAAACATCAATTGATCATCCTGGGTTATTTGCTGGCAATCAGCCAAACAAACAGATGTTTAGTCAACAGGTGTAACAATATGGGATTGCTAAATAACTCCTGCATGGAGCTGGCACCATAATTTCATTTTGTGACGACTCTCTCATGTTAAACCTAAACCTGGCTATTACAATCCATCTTCTGCTTTCAACTCTGTACCACCTTACTGCGCTTTTTGGAACTTCCTACTCTAATACTGAAACCCAGTCATACTGTTTTGTCTATATATCCTCAGGTGAGTTGCCCTTCCCTGCTGCACCCTTTTAATGGAATTTCTCCTGTCAAGGCACAGCTTTCCTGCAGCGTCGCCTTATCGCAAAAGCATGATCAGATCTTTTAAATAAAGATAATGATAGTGATGATAACCCACTCTTCTACATTTGCACTCAGGGCAGTTTACAACAAAATACCAATATATATACAGCAATAATGCAATAAAACAATCCCATTAATGCTGCAAGCAGCAGTTCTAAACCCAAGGCAAACAAAATATGGAGGCAACTGCAGAATAATCAAACACTAAAACTCTGTCAAAATATGTTTTTATGACAGGTTTTATTGTCACTTTATCACACAGCTCAGTCTGTGATTCTCAGGCAAAATCTTGCCATATCAAAACAATCCATGTTTCATGATTCCTCAATAAAACAATTTCATAATTTGTGTAATCTCCTGTGGTTGTTTACATAACACTTTGTTACTAGGCTGATCCTTTTTCTCCTGCGGTGGCACCACTTCAGATCGCAGGTGAGGAAACTGTACATTTGCATGCCTATCAGACTAAGATCAGCTTGTCCTTACTATGCCAGCTTTCCACAAGCAGGGATATTTTCACAAGGGGAAACATTCAACTGCGGCATGTAGGGTGTGTGTGTGCAGTGCTTTTTCTAAAAAAAATGTTTAGGGGTAATCTCATTTTGACTCAAGAAAATGACCATTTTGTAGTTCAAATTGGAGGAGGTAACCACCACACATCCACATTCCACACTGCTTCACACATTAAACGCTCACTTCTATCTGCGACTCAGGAAATACTGGGAAAGGAAATAAAGCCACCATCAGAGATGGTAACAATGAAACTGGCCAATCACTGTGCTAGATTCCAATTCCTACTTCATACATTAAGCGCTCGCTTCCGTTTGAGAGTCAGGAAACACCTTGACAGGAAATGAGGCCGCCACATGGGGTAGCAATGGAACCGATGAGTCACCATGCTATTCAACGGAACTGACAATTCACCGTGCTAGAGAAGAAACTAAAATTTAATTATTTTTTAGTTTCTTCACCCGTTAGATTCACAAAATGTTTAGGGGTATGTGTCCCCCTGCATCCCCCCAGAAAAAAGCGCTGTGTGTAATTTAATTTTTCCTTAGATAACAATAACAAACAAAACAGAATGAATGGATACCATTTCAAGACAATCAGCCATTCAAGAATATAAACTTCTGTACGTGAAACGGAGCAACACAGTCCTATCACTTAACAATGAAGAAAGTCAACTAGAAATGTCCTCACCATGTGTTGATGTAGGTTGCCAACCGTGTTCTTCATGTGAAATCTATGCAATAAAGCAAAAGTAATATGGCTTAGGTCCAAGATATCTGAAATAACATATTCCCTTATATGAACCTGCCCAGATTTTGAGATCTTGGGGGAGGTCCCATGACCCTCACAGGCATGCTTTGTGGGAACGCAGAAGAGGGCCTTCTTGGTGGCTGCTCTCAGACTCTGGAACTCCCTCCCCAGAGAAGCTAGACTGGCTCCCTCCTTGCTGTCTGTCTACCAGCAGATGAAGACTTTTTTGTTCTAACAGGCTTCTGGGAACTGACTGCTTTTAATTAAAGGGCTGGTGACGTGCTGTTTTTATTGCAATTATTTGTATTTTTAAAGCAGATTTTATATATGCAAATACTTTTGACTTTACCAATGTCTAATTATTTTTTAATGATGGGGTTTTTTCCTGTTTTTTTCTGGTGCTTCCTATTTTTATCTGTAAGCTGCCTTGAGTCCTGTGAGGGAAAAAGACAGGTTATAAATAAACACATAATAATAACAATAATGCCAGCTTTCATTAAGAACAGTCTTTGACTGTCATTCAGTTTCTTCTGCTTTAATCATTTTTCCATTAGTGTAATCAGCCATAACTGTTGGTACCACTTCTCCATCAAGTTATTTAATGTTTACCAGTGGTTATTTTGGCTGCAACAAAGAAAAATTCCAAGAGTTCCTTGTGCAAATCAGCTTTCCCTGCTTCAAAGTTGGAGGATCTGGCTTAAGTAGATGGCCAGTTATTTGTCCAATCTCACTTGTTTGAGAAACCTCTTTATTCCACCACAAATGAAAATAGTCCGTTTCTCCTCACATCCCCGCTTAACACATTGGACTGCATCCTGAAATCCTGTTCAAGGTGCCAGAAGTCAGTTAATACCTGTGAATTAATTTAAAACAATTTTATTTAATGTGACCGGTACAGAGTTGAATGAAACTCCATTTGCTACCCCACCCCACTTAGTGGAATCAATGGTGGTATCTAGTTGTTCCCAAGTTGTTCTATCCAATCTTCTCAGTTTTTGTAACAGCACCTTTCTGAAAGAGTTCATGATATATTTTTGTTGTATTATATTGTATTTTTGTTGTATTATATTGTATTTTTGTTGTATTATACTTTCAAAACCTAGTCAATGGCCCAATAGCCTGCTTCTTGACTTTGGATATTGATAAGAAGTGCTGTATTTTGCGGGTAGCCAAGTGTATCAGGTATTATTATTAAGCTTTTCCTGAATTTGCAGTTGAGTCTGCATTAATGGTGATGCTCCTGAATAGATATATTTTGCCATATAAACACCAATGTCTTCCCAACGCCAAAATTTCCAAAAGCTTGATAGTAAAAGTGTGAGCATATTTTTTTTCAGAATGCATGAGTCGACTCCAAGAGTGGCCAGGCTCAGTTTAATTAACCACCTATTATTATTATTATTATTATTATTATTATTATTATTACATTATTATTAATTATTATTATTATTATTATTATTATTATTATTATTATTTTGTATATCACCCTTCACCCAAAGATCTTGTGGCAGTTCACCATGCCTCTCCTCCAGTTCCCCATACAAAAGTACAGCTCCCATGTACCTGGCCATGTGCCCCACAGGGTAGGATAGGAATCTTTGGCCCCTTCCATGTATATCTGTCCAGATGTCCTGGTGCTAACCCCAGGAAATATTTTCTTCTGTATATAGCTGCCCCATGAGGTGAGCTAACATGCTCCAGCCCTGGACTGGCTCCACCCACCCAGGCTGGCCATTGGGCTCTCTGAGACATATAAAAGGCTTCCTGTTTTGGCTGAGATGCTGGATGAGCAATAAGGCCTTCCTGGTTTTGGTGTGTTTCTTGGCTCTGCCTTTCTGTCGCAGTGCTTGCTTAACCTCTCACAACTTGGACAGTATCCACAATGAGGCTATCCATAATCTGATCCTTGCAGAGTGTTGGTTGGTTGGAGGGAGCGAGTTTATTGTGACCAGTTAATAGGTGGATTGTGGGCCTGTTGAAACCACTCTATATTCTTTTTAAGGGCCTGTTTTCTTGCTTCCTAAGGTTGCAGTGATGGATCTTGTGCCAGCAAAGCAGTTTGAAGACCAGCGCCTCTGAGCATGAGTCATTATTTCCTCACTGATACCTATCTGGAAGTCTCATTACTTGTGCAGTATTATTTATACATACATTCTTATTTTTCGTTGGAACCAAGGTAACTGCTTGCATGTTTGACCTGCTCTTAAAAAAAAAAAGACACTGCTTTTGAAAAATATAAACTGTCCAGAGAGGTAGCTGTGTCAGTCACTTGCAGTAAAAACAACCAAAGAGGTTTGACACACCTCAAGAGACAAATGCAGCCACGTTTTGAATACAGATATGTTGTTTTTCCAGTCACGTACACAAACCCATTCGCACAGGAACATTATAAAAAGTGAAAACTGGAGAGGGGAAAAAGGGCAGTTAGTTGTCACCCAGTATTACCACATCCTCACAGCTGTGACAATACAATACTGTGACAGTTGGAGTATCAGTTACTGCTGAAGTAATAAATGCCACACAGTGAATCCTGGACAAAAACCTGTTTTACTTGTTGATGTGTAAATTAAGGCTATGTTCCTTTTCATTCAAACACTTTTTTTTCCAGCCACAGAAATGCTTCACAGTTGACTAAGGAATGTTTGTCCAATTCCTTTAATAAGCCCTTTGATGTAGTGATGTAACAGTGAGTAGGCACTATTTAGGGACAACGGAAATACAAGGAGTCCTCATGGCAATCAAAGTGTGCTTGGGAAGGGCCATGGCTCAGTGGCAGAGTGTCTGCTTTTGATGGAGAAGGTCCTAGGTTCAGTCATCAGCATCTGGTAGACAAAGGCTGGTAGATACTCCCTACTTGGAACCTTGGAGAGCCTCTGCCAGTCAGTGTAGACAGAACCCTGAACTAGATTGATCAATGGTCTGGCTCATGGAATGCAAATTCCTATGGATGCAATGAATCTGAATCTGGAGTGCAGCAAGTAGGACAGGACCCTAGTCCAACACACTACCTATTACAGTATGCTGGCGTCCCAAGGCATTTGGGTGGGTGACTGTGTCATGGAGCTGGATCCAGGCAGATACAGACAGTTGTTCTTTCCTGGTATCACTGTATATATATATTATTTGGAAATTTATTTCCTGCCTTTCTGTTTCAAAAGAAACACTCCAGCATAAAATTTAAAGACAATCAATCAAACATATAGAAAATGATCTATGTAGACCACTTAAGATGGGAATCGCAGCAAAAATGTCACAGAAAACTCAGGAAGCATTAAGGGGACATCACCAAGGCAGCCCTGTTCAGGGAAGTTTTTTAATATGTGACATTTTAGTGTATTTTTCATCTTTGTTGGAAGCCGCCCAGAGTGGCTGGGGAAACCCAGCCAGATGGGTGGGGTACAAATAAATTATTATTATTATTATTATTATTACACCAGCTTGATGGGCCAAATGTCTGTCAAAATAGCAAGATGGGTTGGTAAAAGCAAAACAAGGTAGGGGACAGGTCTCCCTAGGCAGGGATTTTCACAGCCTAGCCTAAGCCAATGAGAAGGCTGTCTCCAGCATCCCAACCAACAATAGTTCTGACGTTCAGAACCAGAGGAATGCCTCTCCGATTGTTCTCCATTGGGCAGATTTACATGGGAAGAAGCAGTTCTTTAGAGCAGTATTCTTTGACCATGGGTTCTCAGGTTAAGGTGGTTGGGGATGATGGGAGTTGTAGTCTAATGTTATTTGGAGATCAGAAGTTGAAGAGCACTACTGTGGAGAACCTAGTCTTCAGTACTGGGCATGAAACTAGTCTCTGTACCTTGCCAGGAGCTGGATCGTGTCCAACCCCACAACCCCAAAGACCTTGCCTCTTAATCCAGAATTTTAAATAACCACAAACATAGAAGGGAACCTTTGTAAATACTTGGCCAAGAGGGTGCACTTATTGATTTTGCCTTCTAAGCAGAAATGGGTGGACATGGATGGTGGAGGATGCATATTAACAAATCAGAGATAAGAAAACAATGTGATACAGTATTCTGTGCCTGGGTGTGAACACGGCCACATCCCGGTGTTGCTGTTTTGAGGGGTTTTAATCGCAAAGTGTCTAATCAATTTAGAGTAAGTGGCAGGCATCTGGCCTAGTTCCCAGGGTCTGCTTTTCTCAGAGAAAAGAAAGGATTCTGCGAGACACAGACAAGAGGCATCATAGTGGCTTCTTGCATTCCAAGCATTGCATCAAAGATTAAGTTGGAATGGTTTTGCTGTTTGCTGAAATCTCCTAGGTGTTGCAGACTGCGTCCCCTTTTTGGGATGTGGCAATCCAGGTGGAGTTTCTTTACTCAAGGAGACCTTTGTGTACAGAATGGCATTCAGAGCCTGTGAAGGACTAGGTGGAGATGGTATGGAATAAAAGGACATTTTGACTGTTGATTTTGGAAGGCAAGTGGCCGGGCTGCAGGGAATTTTGCACTGGAGCCGGTCCTGAAGAACAGGGCCCACCCAAGAACCGTTTTACATGCATTCCAGAGGGGAAAAGCAAAGATAATCTGCTTAGCCCGGACAAAACCTCTGCAGTTTGGGTGTCTAGAAATAACAAGCAGATAATTACATGTTATTTTTAGCCTTTCTTCCTTAATCAGGCTGTAATACATATAATGGCTTGGATCCAGAATTTAGAGAAGACCCATTGAAATCAATGGGGCTTAGGTTAATCATAACTGTCTTAAGTCCTGTTGATTTTCAGTGGGTCTACTCTAAATAGGACTCTAAGTCTAGAGCCAACCCACAGTATAAAATTTTAATACTTTGATAGTCAGCCTCTAGTCTTTGTCCTGAGTGCTAAACTCGTGGCACAGATACTCAATGCATTGACCCCTCTATTTACCGAATTGCTTCATTTACAATGGAGTACACTCCACCCAACACAGTCAGGTTTACTTCCGAGTAAACATGCAGAGAATTGTGTTTGACAACTCTCTAAGGGGCTCACAATGCTTCATTAGAACCACATCAACATCCAATGAAACACACACACACACACAGCCATTTGAATGGCTTAGTGCCTGCCATGAACTGTTAGAATGAAGGGAAAGAGGAAGAAGATCCTGGCAAGGGGTGACTGGGACACACTGGGACAAGCAGGGGATGGGGGAGGAAGCACTCACAGGGGTGACAGAGGATGGCGAAGGGATAGAAGTCAGTGCACAGGAACCAGAGCAGCAAGACCCATCGCCAGAGCCAGAGGGGTCCTGATCCCCATGAACACGACAGGCTTGGAGGCGCAGGGAGTGTCACTCTATGAGGCTGAGGCAGGCAAGGATCCACAACCCAGCTCCCTAGCTGGCCAGGTGGGGCTCTCTATATCAGGAAGGCTGGGTGTGATTCCTCTGCTGGAGTAGGCTTGGAACAGGTGAGGGTCATATATCTCATCAAGCCCAGTTGCTGCAATCAGGTGGCAAAGTACAAAAGGGAAGCAGAGGTGAGGTGCTGTGTCTGCCCATGTGGATGGGCCTTGGCTTGGATGCTCCTGGACCTCTATGGGACCGTGCTTTGGGTTTGACAGTACACTGTATCTTGACGGCTGGCCTCAAACCTGAGGTACCACTGTAATAGTATTTAGCGGTTTTCAAAGATACAATGCAACAAATAAAAATCAGTTAAAACTATAAAAATCAAGCATCAGTTACAATGCTCGCTGGAGTTGAAAAGTCTGCAGCAGTCACCAGAAATTCAATAGGGGTCTAACCTGTCCAAACCATGCCTGAATACAAACTGAAAGAGATCAAAGTAATTTGTCTCCTCCAGGAATTCTGGTAACTGCTCAGCCACCACCCACTGCCCCACCTTTTCTCCCAAAAGGGGTCCAGTGGAACCTCGACTTACATACGGCTCGACTTACGTACAATTCCAGTTACAACCTTCAGTAGGTGCTTTGACTTCTGAACTTTCCTCTAGGTACAAACAGAGGCCTTGCCAGCAGCCCAGAGATCAACCCGCCGGCCGCAGGGCAGCGCTGATTCCTCTGCTGCTGGGGAGAGGGCCCCCATGCCACCCCCAAAGCTGTGGAAGAGGTGCAAGAGGCACAGTAGGGCGCACTGCAGCCCCAAACCCCACCGAGGAACTAACCTGAGGAAGTCCAGAGAAGAACCTGGCCTGGCAAGAAAAACAAGTGATCCTGGCCAAAGTGAATCAGCTCTTTACTGACCCACCCCCAGCTTGTAGCCAGGTAAGCCCACCCACCCTCAGTGAACGTAAGAAAAAATGTTAATTTTTTTCATCTACAATACTGTCTTATTTATTTTATAGTACAGTACATTGATTATTGCCTTCATTTTATGGATCTATGGTCTCGTTAGACGGTAAAATCTGTGTTAAATTGCTGTTTTAGGGGGTGTTTTTCATTGTCTAGAACAGATTGATTCACTTTTCCATTACTTTCTATAGAAAAGTGCACCTCTACTTATGTACGTTTCTAGTTAAGACTGGACCTCCGGAACAGATTATGGTTGTAAGTGGAGGTTCCGCTGTATTTGAAACTGGGTGGTACTTATAAACCCTAGGATTCAGGTGTTTTTTGTTTTTTTCAGGACTGGGCACACTACTGACTGCTTAAGTCAGGCATCACTCCATCACGTAAAGCTGCATATAATGACCCTCTAATTCCTTGTAATGTTTGATACATTTACAGAACAGCAGCTGGCAGCCCAAACAAACACAGCATATATGGATATAATATATATCTGCAATATTTTAAATTGTTAATTTCTACAAAACCAAACTGAGCAGCCAGAAATAATTGTATCCTTATTTTAACTCAAGCTACAGACATACATTTTAACATATTATAGGGAGTTTTCAATTAAGTTTGTGGGGGTTAGCCCATAAAGTCTTAAATTTCTCATGTTCCATGTCACAATTATGGATTGTTTTCATGATAATCTATAAAAAGTCTCAGAAACACGTGCTGCTTTTGCAAAGGGCAGTGCAGTCAATTTCTTTCATTTTTGCTATGGTCGAAGTGCTTGGATGATTCAGTATAACCATTTCCTAAACGCTCAATACTTTAAAAAAATATTAAAAAGGAAACCAGCGATGATGTTTTGCTCATAAACTTTGTAATGAATGTGTTGGAAAAGAACAGTTCTGGAATTATAGTGTTGGTATAATGACTCAGACTACATTAGTGAATCAGCTTTTTTTCAACCCATACCTATGAACCAAAAGCATTCTATTGATGCATCAGTCGTGAATATTTAGAAACAAGATGGCCTTATCAAAACTGTGCAATGCTCAATATATTGGATTTCCAGCTATTCTCTCTGCTCAGCCAGCTCAGCCTTCTCTGGTACCTTTAACACAGCAGCAGATAACCTTTTTCAGCTGAAGGACCACATTCTCATCTGGGAAAGGCCTGCCAGGGGGCAGAAGCAAATGTGGGCAGAGAAATGAATGCTAACTTTACCTTTGCACCGTAGGCTCATTTCTACTCATGCCCCTCTCTATCCTCTATCCAGGCAAGCATGAAGCATTATCTCAGAAACACTAGAGCCACGCAAAAACACATGAGGAGGGTGCAAACCAGAAGGTGTGACTGTTAAGTTGTGGGTGAACATATCAGACGACAGAGCGATTCTTCAAACAGCTCTTGTTTATTCACAGGCCAGAACAGAACTGAACTGAAGGGTTCAGTCAGCCTGCTTATATAGCGCTCCAGTACAACGTAACTGTAACAATTTTTTAAAACTATCCAATCATTGAACGTCACTTTTGATCCCTTATTTGCATAACTATCTACAGTATCCCCCTGCTGGCCCAGGGTGAGAACTTCAGTACATAACAGTGACCTGGGAAAGTTTGTGTGTCTGGGAAGGGTATGGCCTAAGAAAATCCCAAGGATAAGACAGCGAGGCCTGGAGGTCACATTTGCATCCCAAGACTAAGGTTTCGCACCCCTGCTTGGTGAAAATTTGATCCACAGAAACTAGATGCATTTATCAGGTCATAATGGTGAATGGGATCACCTGGCAGTTGCCAGTGTTCAGGGGCACCAACTTGGGCTCCAGATTGTGGGTGCCCAGCAGTGCCCACATGTTCTCTAGCTTTCCTTGAGTCAAGAGTTTTGTGTGGCTCAAAATTCTGCATGCTTTCAAGCTAGCAGAAATCTGCCAAATAATAACGACCAAATATCACCTTACCTGTTATAAAGAGCTCATTCAGTGGTTTAGAAAATGCAATTGGTCTCTAAGGAAGCCATTTGAGCCTCGAAATGGGAGTAATTTATATAAAGAATCAAAGGTACTCCTAACGTATCATTAAACTAGCAGCTGTTCTGAAAACAGAAATTTGTCTGCAGTGAAAATATAACCTGGTTTTTATTTATTTGTTTTGTATTTTAAAGGACACATGCAAGTTTTGGCACCGCCTAATCAGCCACCCTTAGCGCAGATGCAGGAAAACATATGAAAGTGCAATGAAACACCATCTAACTTGTAAAGATAAGGAGAAATGATAAAATAATAACTACAAAGCTGGCAGATATGATGCTTCTCTGGATTTACATGTGCTTTGAGCATATGATTAAAGAAATCAAGAAGCCAAGGAACTGCACAAAAGACATATCTGTTCTAAACATTAATTAAAGGATTAAAAAAAAAAAAGAAATCAGCAGGTGTTCCTAAAAGTAAACACAGATCCATTCTGGGATTGTACACCTGTTAGCTGTGAGAAAGAGTTATGGTTATTGCATTTATTGTTAGCAATCTGAAGATGCATGTATTGTGGTAGATTTCCTTCCCTTGTTTCTCTAAATAGCACCAAATAGAAACTGGAGGGTAGGGAATGCCCACCATGCCTTCCCAAACGTTTATAATCCCCTAAAATGTTACCTAATTAGCAGAAATGGCCATGTGATAGCCAGAGTAATAAGATATGATCAAGCCTGTGAGATGTCAAACTGACTGAATGGGGGCACCTGGTTAACATCTTGCATTAGAAACCACGAGAGACATCGAGGAATCTAATCAGCTTATGCAGAATTTGCTCATTAATTGGAAGGACATGGTCACATTGGGCATCAGAAAATCTCCTTTATTGCTGGCAGAGTTGCCGCTTTGAAGTGATTTGTGGCAATATGTGACACATATGGAAAGTCGTAGGGCAGCTGCTTTGCATCCAGAAGGTCTCAGGTTCAGTCCCTGGCAGCTCCAGACAGGGCTGGAAATATCCCATCTGAAATCCTGGAGAGCTTCAGCAAACAATAAGGAGCTAGATGAACCAGTGGTCTGACCCAATGTAGCTTCTAATGTTCCTGGAAATATACATGTGAATACAGAGGGCGATTGCAAAAGGGAAACCTGAACGGTCCCTTTGTATATTTCCTGCTAGAATCAGAGTATTTGCTGTGGTGTAGATAATAAACAAGTGGTTTTGGAGTGGGGTTCTTATAGCACGCAATTATTAGACGAATACAATGCTGCAATAATTAGTCAGGGTGTAGAAAGAGCTTTGAATAATGGAACGCAAAGTGATATTTTTGCGGTGTGGGGGAGGTAATAAGGCTCTTATCAACTGCAGGTGGGTCTTTACCCCCTCTGGAACTCCCTCCCAGTACATTGAACTCAGGAATATGCACATCTTAAAAGGAAAGAATAGTGGCTGACAACCATTTAATGCTTGGGAGAGACTCTCATTTAAACTGTAAGCATTTTCCCCTCCTCTATAGTGCATAGTTAGTTAGGCATTGGGGGCCAGGATGGAGAAGGAGCTGAAGAGAGAGAAAAGTCCCTTTCAGTCTCTATTTCATGGTTTTCTCAGCAGAGAGGTAGCCCTCACGTTTTTTGTCAACCAATGTCTCCTCTTGCCATCATTGTGTTTGGAATCCCCCCACTGGACTGACAGCATGGATTTCAGTTCCTCACAGCAGGAGACAAGCAGTCTGGAAGCCAACTAGTAGGATGTCTTTGTCACCATTTGACAATTCAGAGGAGGACAAAAGTTCTCCTGCAGGTTAGGAAGATGGATTTGCTTACTATTTGACCAAAGCAGATTTCATCCCTAAGATTGCCTAGCAGCGCAAGATGAAAAAAACCCACAAAAACCAGGCAGGATTTGCCTCCATATTTGCTCCCTAAAGAACATTGACTTGATTTTTCAGTTAAAACCACATTTGCCACTACTCAGATTATGCCCATTATTGACCTTCATCTGCTGGGTGCCGATTCCTTATTACATTTATATTCCGCTCTTTTTCCAAGGAACTCAAGACGTTTATATATGTTCTCCCTGTGTATATAATCATTTTCACAACAACACCGTGGAGTAGGTTAGGCTGAAAGTGGCTAGTCCAGGATCATTCATTGTGGCCAAATGAAGATTTGAACATCAATCTCCTAGGTCAACGCACATCAGGCCCCAACAAATGGGGTAGGAGTACCAGATGTTACAGAACTGTGGGCATGGGCCTCAGCCTCTGGAATGGGAGGCTACTGTAAAGGAACCCTATGGTAGAGCAGGACATCAAATAAATAAAATTAATGTGAGACCTGCAACAGAATGTTGCAATGTATGATGCTACTATTCAGCGTTCCAGCCCATCAGCCATACTTCCTTGTGGGAAATTCCATTCTGTTCCCTGTCCACCTTGGTTTTCCATTTCCTATCTCTTGAGAGACAGTCGTCATTCCATCTCCATGAATTAGCTCTGTGCTAATTCATTTGTTAGGAAGACTAGTTTCTTGATTAGTTTCTCAATCCTGCTTTAAAAAAAAGCTGCAAAACATTAGGGTTTTAATGAGCATACCGTTACCTCCCTCTTGTTTGTGAATGCTGCTGTTTAGGCTATGTAAGGATATGTACTCAAATAATTGAACTCATTATTGGTATATATGATTTAAATAATGCTTATGTGTATGTATAGTTCTGCTGGTTTCACAGTAACTACCCCTGAACTTTTGTGTGATTTTCAAAATCGAGGATAAACTAGGAGAGATGTATCGTACTTGAAAAGGATGTAAGTGCTTAAAATATAAGAGGAAACAAAAGAATCACCAACCAAGGACATTCCTTTTTTTTTTTTTTGCAACATCGCCAAATGGGATGTTTAGAAATCATATTTGGAGCTTTATGTGCTCTAACCCCAAATTTATAAGCTGCTTTTGACCCACTGGTTTATTGGTGACTCTTATTGTAAGCATAATATGACAACAGCAGGAGATCACATTTCTGATTCAAGCAAAACACAGACATTTTCTAAACATTTGTATGTAGTAGAAACATTTTAAGACACTTTGGTAAAAAAACAGAAATGAGAACTTGCAACACTGGCTCGAGTCTCCTAAATCTAAATTCCCAGTATTAAGTGAATCATGCATGTCAACCCTGAGAACAGCCCCAAACCACCAGTCTTCATGCTACCTAGCTACACCAGACATCAGCAAGGACCTGCTGCTGTGTGGCCCTGCCCCTCCGAGAACTGTTTGCATCAGCATCCATTCTACTTGGCTCCATTTGAGGAAAAGCCAAAGTAAGCAAGGACCTCTTCATTGGCTCAGCTGGGACCTACTGCTATTTGGCTCCTCCCTTCCCAGGATGCCTCTGCTGTGACCATTCCACCTTATCCTCGTGTTAGTTTCTTTCTTCAACACCATGACAGGGTTTATATACCTGGATAGGATTCTGTTCCTTTTTCTTCCCAGTTCTGTTTTCGTTTGGAATCATGCCCCTTACAACTGCAAGCTTATAAAATGAAAGCTACCTCAAGTACTTTGGCAGAATATATCAGTGGCGTAGCGTGGGTTGTCAGCACCCGGGGCAAGGCAAGTAATTTGTGCCCCTAACCTGTGGATTTGCGCCCCCTAACCCTAACCCCCAGATGTTGCGCCCGGTGCGGCCGGCCCCCCCTGCACCCCCCACGCTACGCCACTGGAATACATTTAAGTGTAGTAAGGAAATGAATGAATATGTAAGTGAGAGGCATGCGCCCCTAAGCAGGGCCAGAAGAGTTTGTTCGCTGTTCTTCTGCTAACTGTACAATGTGAGAGAAGATTAGTGATGGCTGACAAGCTAGAATACTATATCCCATACCAGATTTTACCATCATGGAACCTTGGTAAACCCTGAGAGGTCTGTGGAGCACAGTTTGAAAAAACACACAGATTGGTTTGGAACAGTTAAAGGCCATGATAGTAATTCCACCTCCACACCCTGCAAATTTATAAGTTTCCATTGTATCCTAAGCAAGGAAAGCACAAGAGATGCAGGAACACCTGTCATTTAGCAGTTAACTGCAATGATATCATGTTCTAAGTGGCAGGTGTTAAAGTAGTATGGTTACTCATAAAGGCTGAGAGCGTTCAAGGACTAGGTTACTACAGATTAAAATGTTTGTTTGAGAGGGCAGCGCTCCAAGCTCTGTCCTCGCACACTGACATGTAAATCCTTTGGGAGCCCATATTTAATTTATGTTAATAAATTGGTTTGAGACTGAATTGTTCTTCGTGCTATTCCTCATTTTGATCTTGTATTTATTTTTGCAAACCAAATCCTTAAGAGAACCCTTTCAAAACAGAATGCTGAAGCCAAAGTAGGGTGACAACACTCAGGTCACATCTGCACTGTACATTTAAAGCAGTATCAAACTAGTTTAAATAGTCATGGCTCCCCTCCATCCCCCCAAAAACACCCTGGCAACTGTAGGTGGTTAAGGATGCTGGGAGTTGTTAGGAGCCCTTTATTCCCCTCAGAAAGCTAAGGTTTGCAGAGTGGTTTAACAAACAATCCCTCTTCTTGGGGAACTTTGAGAATTGTAGCTCTGTCAGAGGGGTCTCCTAAAAACTCTCAGAAACCTTAACAAACTACATTTCCTAAGATACTTCAGAATTGTTCAAGTGGTATAATAGTACTTTAAATGTTGATGTGGATGAATCCTGAAGAGGAGCAAAAATCAGCCATTGTTGTATTCATTGGAAACTGGATAGAGGCTTGATTTACAGAGGTGTGCTTTAGTAATTTTGGATGCTATACAATGGCTTTAGTCTCTCTCTCTCTCTCTCTCTCTCTCTCTCTCTCACACACACACACACACACACACACACACACACCACTCTTTATAGAGTAATGTATATTGCTTCACTCACTTCAAAACATTGTAAGGTGTTTTATTGGGGGACCAACCTATTCATTTTACTAAGTAGAACCCTTGATTTATGCTCGCATGTCCTGCCCTCATAGTACCACTGCCAGGTGAGGGGGTTAATATTGTAAAGGGTCATTCAGATATTGCAAATGAGTTACTAGCAATAGATTTTCCTTAGGAAATGTACATTGGGATTAAATTGTGATGGCGGGAAGTATGTCAGTATATGCTCTCCATATGTCCAAATAAGTATTCGGAAGTTGCTTTAAATAGTGTACTGGCTAGAGACAGGGGGGATTGGATTCAGTTTACCCTTAAAAAAATTGTGCCTAATTCACAATTTTTGAAACAATATGTGAATCAAAACAGGCATCTTTTGAAATTTGCCCTCCTCTGAAATTCACAATGCAGTTTTCTCCTCCCCCCCCATGCATATACTAAAGTGTACATAAGAATGCATATATTTGTGGAATGAACTTGTGAGTAGGTGAAATAGTAGGTGAAAGTACAGGGCAAAAATGTGTATATTAAGCAAAATTGCATTCACAAATGTGTATACTGGGGGGAAATACACAAAAATGTGTATGAATTTTCATTAGGAGCTTTCTTTTTAATTGCAAACTAATGTGGAGAACTGGAAACTGGAAAGATAAGAAACTGAAATAGATAGATTCACCTACTCAAATGTAGAGAGGGTAGAAAGGGCTTCGGTTTATGGAATAACTGGGGACAGAGAGCTAAGTTTCCACCATTGAAGTATAAGTCTCTTCATCACTGAAGGTGCTTTCATAATCTATTTGTGTTGCCTGTCTGTTCCAAAGAGCAGGTATATAATATAGAAATGCATGGACATTCATGCCATGTGCATTTGATGTCTGTGATTGTAGATATGTAGCCCATAGATTAAGTGAAACATCTGACTGTAAAGATTTCTATATGTTAAGTATATATTACCTTCCTGCCATAAAATTCAGGAGATTGTCATCATGTCATTAAACGCCCAGCATAAATAGCCTGTTTCATGCAGAATTTGAAAGTGGATTGAGACTGAGCTTTTGCTGTTGAGACATCTGATAAACCATACATTGAAGGAAATTTCTAAATATCTCCATCTCTAAGAGTTCTTCTCATTCCACCAGTTCATTACTAGACAATTATGCAAAAATAACAGAAAATTATTACAGGCAGATATGTAGTGAAGTAGGTGGCAGTTTGTTCATTCCATATACGTTTGGGTACTGTGGGTTTAGGGACGCGGGTGGCGCTGTGGGTTAAACCACAGAGCCTAGGACTTGCCGATCAGAAGGTCGGTGGTTCGAATCCCCACGACGGGGTGAGCTCCCGTTGCTCGGTCCCTGCTCCTGCCAACATAGCAGTTCGGCCAATAAAGCGAGGTGAGCGCCGCAACCCCAGAGTCGGCCACGACTGGACCAAATGGTCAGGGGTCCCTTTACCTTTACTGTGGGTTTAGATGACAAAGTTTTCTTTCTCTCCCCTGCATAAAGAAGCAACTTCTAAGGAGTGTGTGCAGAGAGGGAGGGACTCTTTCCAGGCTATGGCAGTAAGAAAGTCAACTATTTTCCAGGGACGTCCCTGATTTAGAAAAGCACTCCTGTCCCAATTTTCCTTCTGCTTTCATTAGAGAAATGTTGGAAGGTATGGAGTTATCCAGCCCCTGAGCCATTTGAAGGCAATCCTGTATAGGTAAGGTTGTTGTTGTTTTTCACTCTTTAATGCTCTGTTATGTTTTTATATATGTTGGAAGCTGTCCAGAGTGCTGGGGCAACCCAATAAGATGTGTGGGGTATAAATAGTAAAATTATCATTATGGAAAAGATGTCCCTATTTCCATTGGAGAAATGTTGGAGGGTATGGGATCCCAAAACAGACTGTTTAGCCACAAGGTTGCTTGAAAAGGAAGCCACTAGTGCCTTCCCCTCCTCCTTTGTTCCCCCTTGCCCCCCATTCAAGGTGAGCTTTGAGAGCCATCAGTTATAAATAGCATTTATTTTGTAGCTTTTATGGTCCCACAAGACTCTTTGCTGATCTTGAACTCAGCCAGCAATTGTTGGTGAAATGGTCTACATCAGCGGTTCCCAGTTCTACATGGACTTCCCGTGCTCTCTGCTACCCAAAAGAAGAGATTTCCTGGACCATTGTTTTTGTTAATAATGATGTTGGTTTTATTTATCACCCCTCTGCCTTCACCTTAAGGTCCCAGGGTGGGTCGCAACTCTTAAAAATACATTAAAAACAGTTTACACAACTTAACAATGACAAAAATTGAGCGGGTCCTAAAAATATAGCACGTCTCAGCTGTCAAAAGCCTGGGTAAAAAGCTGTATCATTCACTTTAAAACTATAAAGTGAAGACACCTATGGAGGGAGGAGATTCACTACTTTGGGGTTGCTACTAAGAATACTCTCCTAAGCCATCACCACCTTGAGCTTTTGAGGGCAGTTAGTCATCTGCTGATCTCTAAGGAAGGAGGCAGTCTTTTGGATATCTGGAGCCTAAATAGTTTAAAGCTTTAAACGCTAATGTGAGCACCTTGAATTGGCACCAGATGTGAACTGGCAACCAATGCAGCAATTTTAAAACATGGAGGATATGATATTTAAATGGAATCCCAGCCAGTAGTCTAGCTGCTGCATTTCAGATCTGTTGAAGTTTCTGAGTCATCTTCAAGGGCAGATTCAGCACACTGTAATAATCCAATCTGGAAGTTGGCGGAGTACAGTGGCCAAGTCATTTCTGTCCAAAAGAGGTCGTAGCTGGTGAACCAGCTGGACCTGGAAAAACAGTTGTTGAATCCAGGAGTACGCTGAAGTCCTTGCTCCTGTAGCCTTAGCATTTATGTTCTACCTAAGCTTCTAGCCAACTCCACGTCATGGATCTCATCCTGTCACGTACCCCCCCCCCCAAAAAAAAGCTGGAGAACTGATAATAGGCAGGTCCTACTGTTGGGCAGATTGAGGAAACTGCCTTCAGGCAACTGATTTGGGATGTCATGAAGTTATTTAATTTCTTGCTATTTGCTTTTTACTCTCAGGGGAGGAGAACTGTTTGTAGATTGTTTGTTATTTTCCTTAGGTGCTATGATAACTTTAGCCTTATTACTATGCATCTTGGCTAGTGGGTTGGGGGCAGGCATTTGCTGCTCTGCCTCAAGCATCAAAATTACTTGGGCTGGTCCTGGAACCATTATATTGCCTTGTACTACAAGTGAGAAACTTCTGTAGGGTTCAATGGCTGCTCCAAATGTCCAAGAACTTGCAAATGCAAACTCAGAAGGGCCACCCACCTACCTCAGCAATGCACAGTACATTTATTTTGAACTCAGATGCAATGTCCAGAAGCTACTTCCAAACACAGTTGCAAACAGCATCCAACTTTGACCTCTCTGTCTACATCTCAAGAGTTTATGCAGATGGAACCACCTGTGTCTATTACATTTCGGTGCATCAGCATCTTTGAATCAGAAGCCCCTTTCTATGATTTGACAACATGAATTTCATTTCTTGACTGTGCTGTTGCCCTTTAGTGCGCTGTTAACTCTTATGATGGTGGTCTTCATAATGAAGCCTTGATGGACATCATTAATAGGTATTATATAATTACTGAATCACCCACCCAGATGGTCACAGGTTTTTATAGCATTCTATATACAATATAGACACAGGTGGCGCTGTGGGTTAAAGCCTCAGCGCCTAGGACTTGCCGATCAAAAGGTCGGCGGTTCGAATCCCTGCGGCGGGGTGCGCTCCCGCTGCTCGGTCCCAGCGCCTGCCAACCTAGCAGTTCGAAAGCACCTCCGGGTGCAAGTAGATAAATAGGGACCGCTTACCAGCGGGAAGGTAAACGGCGTTTCCGTGTGCGGCTCTGGCTCGCCAGATGCAGCTTTGTCACGCTGGCCACGTGACCCGGAAGTGTCTCCGGACAGCGCTGGCCCCTGGCCTCTTAAGTGAGATGGGCGCACAACCCCAGAGTCTGTCAAGACTGGCCCGTACGGGCAGGGGTACCTTTACCTTTACCTTTATATACAATATACAATTTATTTTTGTACTTGGAATGCCTTTACAATTCGTTTCTGCATCCTCAGTTCTTTTTCCATAGATTCAGTTTTCACATATCTGCATTGCATTTACCAGATGGATTAAAAGGTATTAAAGAAAAGCCTTAAGGGATGTATTATTATCTCCATGCAAGGGAAAGTCGGCTGGTGTTAATGGGAGTTAGATGTCTATTGCCACATACAGGATGACAGTATACTCGCTGGAATGCAGATGGAAGGCTTTACATGTGGAAAACACACCTTCCTGTGCTCACAATGAACCTCTTTTTGTTTGGCAACTTGGCCAAAAGATTCTTAACTACTATTATTAAATAGGATTTAAGTCACGGGGACTTCCGAGAGCACTGCCTGCTGTTGACATGCTGGTTTGATTTAGAAGCATAATGCTACAAAACAGTTTATAGTTAGAGTACAGTAACACCCTATTTAAAAATAAATAAATTTAAGAGTATCCAATAAATTACCCTTATAGACAACTATTAAATTAAGGATTGGAGTGGAGGTTGATTGTGGGACGTGGAAGGTTATAAGAAAAGACACACATGGCAGAAGATTCCTTGCTCCCCAGTGAAGTGTAGTGTTGAGCTGTGAGGTTTACATAGAACACTGCAGTGAAAATGAATTTTAAAAAATATCTGCGTCATGCATACAGGACTGGAAATCATGTTTATGCAAGGAATGTGTTATGCACCTATGGTTGTGTTATGCAACAATGTGGGGATTTACTAAGGAAGCTACTATACTGAGTTAAATCACTGGTTTATGAAGCTCAGTATTGTTTGCAATAATTGGCAATAAACTTCCAGGATTTCAAACAGGAGTCTTAGCCAACCCTTCCCAGTGATGCAGAGGGATTGAAACAGGGATCTTCTGTAGCAAAGCAGATGCTCTACCACTGAGCTATGGCCCCCTCCCCCAAATGATGCCCCTAGATTGTAAGAACATGAAAACGGTCATGCTGGATCCATTCTACTCTATCTTGTTTTGTATTTAAAAGATCCATCTAGTCTAGAATTTCAAAGCATTCCAGTGTCGTGGTTGTGCGCAGGGACCTCTCCCTCCCAGCTGCAGCAATGTGAGCACACCCACACCCACCCAAAGCTGGGCTTTCCCCAGAGCATCACCCAATGGAACATGTCAAGGGAAATATCCCTTTGCATGTGTGGAAGTGCTTTCTGCTTGTACACAGAGGTGGATTCCAGCCTCTTGTTTCCTCTACCACTAGCCAAAGATGCCTCTGGGAGCTTATAAGCAACAACTGAAGGTTATGGTTGGCACGTCTGTTATCCAGTTAATTGCCTCCTCAAGGTGATTTTCCATAAATGAATTGCAAACATCATTTACCGAGTTAGGAACCTAGGTAGCTGCCTTATACCAAATCCACCAGTCAAGCATTGTCTACATGGAGAGGGGAAGCTGCCAGGTATGCCATCTTGAACACCTTGGAGGAAATGTGAAATATAAATGCAAAAATAAGTAAATAAAACCACCTGCTACCTGGTCCTTCTAACTAGAGATACCAAGAATTGAACTTGGGACCTTCCACATGTGTAGTATATTCTCTACCACTAAACCATGGTGGTTCTCAGGGGTCAGAACTGTCGCTTCATAAATCTTTGGGGCATCAGTGGATCATTATTGTTACACATCCAAAGCTCACATTATGCCTTAACAAGCAGCATAATTTTGCAAGAGCATCAGTCTATTTTTTATGAGGTTGGGGTTTTTTTTGTTCAAATAAAACTACTGAAATAGATTTTAATGTGTAACAGTTGGATAGCTTGGATTATTATTCTATAAAGATTCAGTTTTGGTTTTTTTCTGTACATTATTAACAAATTTAATATAATATCACCACCTCTGTCATTCAAAATGTTTATTTCTGGTTTTAAGAACTTGGCACAGTATAATTAGGGTTAGAGAATGTGATGTCATTCAGATGTTGTTGGACTCAACCTCTCACCACCACCACTAATAATAATAATAATAATATGCTGCCCAACTGACTGGGTTGCCCCAGCCAATTGCCAGGGGTGGTGGCAGTTGGAGTCCAACAGCTTATGATGGCCAGTTTCCTCATCCTTGTCTTAGCTACTATTTTGTACTTGGCTCTGGATGATGTCCCTTCGGGTTCTACCACCACCAACATATCTCCCACAATGCTTCAAAAATGATACAAAAACTTTAGCACATAATTATTATTATTTTGACATAATTGTAGGACTTGCATTATGTCTTCTAGCCTCTGCAGTGAATAACATCTGTGGCATTCTACAGCCACAGGACAGTTTTCCTACATGGGGAAATACTTTATGTATATATTGTAACATGAAAAAGTGCACATGGCTCTATTTGTTCTCATGCTGCAGCACCAAAACTCATTGTGCAATGTCACATGTTTTAAGTGCTGTTTTCCTGCATGGAACTTTATCTCTGTTTTTGCAGCTCTCCAAATAAGTTACATTAATTTCTTGGCTTCAAAAATTATTTTGGGAGAATCAGAAATGTTTGTATCGGCAGTTCAGAGCCTATTTAAATACAGAAATCCATGTTTATTCTTTTTTTATTCTTATTATTACATGGTGAAAAACAGCAGGCAGAATTTGCTTGCAAATTGTCGCTTCAAGAAACAATTTTCTTTCCTTTCCCCTTGCATGAACAAGCTGGCCATGAAAGAGTTCCTATTCCCCAGAATAGGAATATAAAGACTACCTACCTGTTCTATTATTCACCTGGGAATAAAATATTTTCCAGATTGTATCCACATAATATTATGTTTCCCAATTTTATGCATGTTTATTTGAAAATATGCCTCATGGAGCTCATTGGGATTTACTCTTAAGTAAGTCTACGGGATTGCAACTATACAGCATGAGCCTATGCATGTTTACTCAGAAGAAAGTGCTACTGAGGTCATTAGGGCTTACTTCCAAATAAGTATACAATAGGATTTCTATGTCCCCCAGAAAGGTAATTGTTGTGGTTACTATCAATATCATTAGAATACACTGGAGACTGATTTATGGGGTGGATTATGTGCATCCGCAATAAAGAAAAAAATGAAATGCATTCATAGAGTTTCCACATACATTATTTCAGAAATCCTTATAGCAGCCATACATAGGTCAATATTAATTATCCCCATATTGCAGATTGGTGTAATCTGGGGCACCTAATGAGTTAATATCTGAGATGAGATGTGAGTTGAGCCTGAAAGTCCCTGCTTCATAATAGCAAACTATTTTCACAGCAGCCATGACCATCCAATTAATACTAAAGGAACCAAATTAATACTAGTGATGATTATAATATATGCTAACCATGACAGCAACAACAATCATTTATTTATTTTTGAATTTGTACCACACAGAGCACTCCAGAGCAGTAATGATAATCATTGCCCAGCGCTGAGCACTTGGTAGCAATTATAATAAATGAATAGTAATATTTTCACATTTACACAGCACCAAGCTCCCACAAGCAACGATGATGATGATAATAATAATAATAATAATAATAATATAATAATAATAATAATATGTTTGCATTTGTACAGCCCTGAGCACTGGGGACTAATAATACTAAGAGCAGCAATATTTGCACTTAAGCAGCAACAATAATATTTGTGCTTTACGAGGTACTTTGAAATAATATAATAATAAAATATAATAATGTAAAATAATAATAATAATTTTTGTCAGCTGTACAGCAGTGAACACTCGGTAGTAATATTAATAATAATATAGCAGTAATAGCATGATCGCGCCTGTACAGCCCCGAGCAGCAGGGAATAATAATGACAATAAATAAGGTTTCTTTGCATTTGCGCAGCCCCGAGCACAGCGAGCAGCGCAAGCGTGTCGGGCTACCTCCGCCCGCGCTCCTCCCCGCGGCGGAGGGCTGCCTGCCTCCTCTTCCCCCCGGGCTGCCCCTGCCCCGGGGCGCCTGCTCCTGGCCGTTGCGCTGGCTGCTGCGACCCTTGCGGTATGTGACTGCTTTTGGCAGCGAGCACATGAAGGATTTCATTGAGTGTGAAGACAGAGAGCAGAGACAGAAAGCAGAAGGAGGCGGCCGCTGCCTTTGTAGTCGGGGAGGAATGCGGAAATGTTGAAGCACTATGTCAAACTTTTTTGAAACGGGGTCAAGTCACATTCAGCCAGCGTGGGAAACGGAGGGGGAAAAAAAGTGGAGGCGAGGTGGGGGGAAACTCTTCTACTCCTGCTGCTGCTGCTACTCCCAGACTGAGCACAGACTGAGCACAGGAGCAGAGAGAGAGAGAGGAGAAGCGGCGGCAGGAACAAGAGTGGCAGAAGGCAGGCAGCGTGGAGAGCTGGTGTAAGAGCCCCGCACTCTCGGGAGACTGATCGCTGCAAGGCTTTGATCAGCCCCAGAATAGTTAGCACAAGCCTCTCTCTCTCTCTCTCCTTCTTCTCCCCCCCCCCCAAGGGAGGGGGGAGGAGGCGAGATCCTCTGTGCATTAAGGTGCAGCCTGCCCTACCGCTTGCAGGAAGATGCGAACTCAGAGCAGAGGCAGAGCCCCAGAGGAGACGCTGCGACTACCTGTGTGGCCCCGCCACGGTGCCTGCTGAGACCTGAGCCTGCAACCTCAGCCACCATCACCATGTGAACGCTTCGAATCCGGTTCGGTGCTGCTCCTTGGACCCATCATTCTTATGAGATGCTGATTATTTAAGGAAAAAAGAGGGGGAGGGAAACCTCTCCCCCATCTTTTCTTGTTTTCTTTTCTTTTTCATTCTTTCACCCCCTCCATTTTTCCTTTTTTTTTTTTTTAAAGCCCAGCTCTCCTGGAGATCACTTTAGGTGGGAGTTTTCCTCTGAAGACCGAGGCAGTTCCAGAGCAATATCAGGTACTTTGGAAAGTGCCCATGTGCTCTCCTGGGTAGACCCTGTAACTTAATGCTCCACTAATTTCCTATTTAGGGGTGGGGGGTGGAGAGAAAAGTGGGTGGGAGCAGGAATCTTTTCCTCCTCCCCCCCCGCCCCAAGATCTCGCTCTACGCCTTTCAGACATTCCTTATTAATTTGCAGATTGTGCCGGATCGAGCCCACCCACCCATCCCGGAGAGGGGGAAAAACTTATTCTGCCTTTCTCCCATTGCGTGCATGCTGTATAAGGGAGCTGCTTTGGGGTGGTCCTCGAGCACGTTTTCTATGAAATGCCACGAAGGGCGGGTGTGTGTGCGCGCATGCATGGATGTGGGTGGGTGAATGAGGACTCATGCGGGCATTATGGAGAGTCTTGATCCTGGTCTGAGTATTTGGGGGGGTGGGGGCTGCCCGCCCGCCTGCCCGGGTAGGCGTTGTTCTTGTGGAAATCGCTTACCACGCATACTCGGCCACCCCCACCCCTCCCGATTCCCCCAGTTAGGGGGGGGCGTTGCAGTGCGAAATGTTTAGGGAAGAGGGGCTCGCCCGCCTTTGCCGTGCAGTTGCAAGGCGGCCGGGCGAGCACGCAGGGCACCAGCCTCGCGCATGCATTCTTCATGTGACTTGGGAGGGGGGCAAGTTGCGATGTTAACCGCGCTCGAAAAGGAGCTCGGAGGGAGGAAAGTAACAACCCGCCCCCCCCCTCGACCCGCACCAGGATGTGCGTTTCTTATAAGAGACCGGTAACTTTCCACTGCCAACCGGCCCGTTTGCAGCCTCCGGTAGCGGCTTCTCGCGAAACCTCCCTTGCAGCGAGTCTTCTCCGGGGCTGCGGGCTCCCTCGCTTCAGGCTGGCAGGCAGGCGCGGCGGTGTAGCCGCAGGCCCCGCCCCCTGGCGACCCCCCACACGCAGCTCCCCCCCCCCGCTCTCCCCGCGCGCCCCGCGTTCCCGACCTCACACAGACACGCAGGCAGAGGCCGCCTGGTCGGTTGGGGGCGACCTCCATCCCAGAGGCACCCAGCGGCCCCGCCCTCCCCCGGGCCGTTCTCTCTTTCTATTGGCTGACGAGGCGCTTCCCTCAGAGGATCCTCTTCTTCGCTCGCTCGGGGGCACGTGGAGCTTTTTTCCTTCCCCTCCCCACCGGCCGCCTCTGCAGTCGCCACTTTTCGCTTTGCTGGGCACGCGGCGCTATTCGTTTTGTCCACCTCAGGTTTTTTTTTTAATTTTTAATTATTATTTTTAAAAATTGGTATATATATATCTATATATGTGTGTGTCTGTGCGTGTCAGAATGCCGGGACCTCAATTTCAAGCCCAGCAGGGCATGGTGTGAAGGTAAACGAGGCAGCAGCCGACCTTGCTTGGAAGCTAAAGCGGTGTCCTCGATAGGAGGCAGCATGGAAAGCTCCGTGGTGGAAGGAAAAGTGGGATATAAATATAAATAAATAATTTGGGAATAACAGAGAGAGAGGGGCGTTTAACATGCACATGGGTACCTGTGCCTCACAATAAAATAGCCACAATACGCCAAAGGTTTATGGGATAGGTTGTCAAAATGTTACTGCTCAACAGACTTTTTTCTTCTTTCTTTGGCCTTCCCATCTGAAAATGGCGCAGGTGGTCATAGCAGTTACTTCCATAAATTGGGGGGGGGGGGAGGTAATGTAAGCAGCCACTGTGATCTGCCTTTGCTAGATGGTACCTTGTTCACATGGCTGGACTTATTTCTCTGGGCAGTTACTAACTGGTTAGCTGGCCTCTACAATGCCTGAACTGGCTCAAGGAAGGCATAATGTGAAGTGTACACCTACCGTTTCAAATTTAAGCTCTGCTGCTGACAGTACTCAGTTATTCGTTGTTTCTGGCATATGCTTTAAAAATAATTTTCATATCTAAGTCTTGAGTTGGGGGTTTTTGTTTTTGTTTCTTGCATGTGTGATGCAGATGTAAAGTGTACTTTGGCAAGAATGTGCATTCAGGTTGAAAAAGGCTTCTGTTTTGCATCCACCTTAGAAACATGGATGCATTTAGACAAATAGCAAAATATAGGCTCAAAGGTGCTTTTACACATGCCACATATGAGATTGCTCTAAGGCTGCCATAGAGCAGTTACTCTAGAATAACTGTTGTCATTGTTACTCAGATGTTTCCGAAGCTTGGGTAATAGAACTTAGCCAGAGGTCGAACATATGCGCGCGCACAGTTACATGGTCTTCGAAAGTCATATAATGCAATATGTTACTAAAAATGAAATTACACGCACATGTGAAATGCAAGAAAACTATTTTCACAGGGGTCCATAGCCCAGTGGTAGTGCACATGCTTTCTATGTGGAAAGTCCCAGAGTCAATCTCTGGCGTCTCAAGTTTTAAAAAGAGGTAGCAGGTGATGGGAAAGACTTCTGCTTGAGACTCTGGAAAGCTGCTGCCTGCCAAAGTAGACAATATTGGGCTAGTTGGACAAGTATTTTGACCTGGCATAAGGCAGCTTTGTATCACCCAAACAGAAGTGATAAAGTAGGGCTAAAATAATATGTCAAAATAAGAACTATATCACACAATTGAAGGTTTTAAAAAATTATGTCAAATAATTGCATATCAGAACAGAAATACAGTGTCTATAGTTACCACAGAAAAAGTCTTAATTTTGTATGGATATGTTCTGGTCACCTGTGAAGACTAAAATTAGCATGCCATCCTCTTTACCACTATTTAAGCATTCCAAAGACCATTTTTCAGAACAATACAGTTTTGTTCCCAACACAATTTAAATCATGCTTGACTTCACTGCCAATATGATGAGGAAGACAATTTATTTAATGTATGAATTGCTTCGCAAAGCAATTTACAACATAATGGAAATATATATGAAACAGATACATATATAAAAAGTTAAAACAATTGCATGTATGAAATCACACGTACATAACATACACATACATTTTAAAACAACAACAGGACATACATAAAATCAATTCAATACAGGTACCAACTTGGATAAAGATCTCAGTTATTTCAATAAATGCATTTATGCTGTGTGCTGGTTCTCATCCATGTGTGAGAATTGGTGAGTAAATGCAAATATGATTTTTCTACATAAATCCAACCTGAATGCGATTGTTTGGATAAAAAAGTTGGTGAAAATGATTAGTAATTTTCTACTAAGTGAGCTTTTGAAATATAGAGTATGCCTTCTTATGCTGTTGCTAACAGGTAAATGACATATAGATGAGGTATTAGCCATGCTCCAGACAGAACTATTACTACTCATCAATATTGTACAGGGAAGAGAGAAGGAAAATGTTGAAGCAAACACCTAAACATGCGGGTATTTTATGGTAATCATCCTGTCTTGCTAAGTGTTTTTGTTCACATTGATCTTTATGTCTAAGAGTAGACAGCAACTGGTAATTGTTACTTATCTCTTGTCTTTCTCGTATGGCATCTTCCTTGCCGCTGAATGGTCACAGCCATTTGGGTATAAGACTTTCAGACATTGACACCACTAACGTTATCACAAACATCCGTAAGCAAAATATTATGAGCACCAGAAAGAAACAATGTGGTTTCTCCAGAGATAATAGTTATCCCTACCACAAACCAGTATGTGAACAAGTCTAAAATGTGGGCACTGATAAGTGGCAACTGCCGTGCTGTTAGTGCAATGGGAGAACTACCCAATAATCTGGTTTATTCAGTTGAGTTCTCTCATGAGCCTATAGGTCCATTCTACAACATGTTAAACCACTGTTACATACATTCTGTGCCTTACTGGAGTTCCATAAGGAGTCCTGAACTGCTGGTTACTTAAGGGCTCTATAACACAGCATGATAAGATATAAATATCCATCTTTATATGTTCTCTACTCATTTCACAATGCGTAGCATCTGCCTAGTTCTTAGAACTGTTTGCATCTTCATCTAGCTTCATATCAGTTAACATTGTTGTAGTTCTAATAGGTGTCAACAGCTACTAGCCATGGTGGCTATGTTCTGCATCCTCTGTCACCCTCTGCCGCGGGGATTCGAACCGCACTGAGCTTTTACCCACAGCGCCACCCGCGTCCCCTGCGGTAGCTAGTCATAATTAAGCATTGATCTTGCATAACAACTCTTAAATTAAGAGATAAGAGACTTGGCCTGCTATTGCCACATCTTTGCTGGATTACTTTGGTCAAGCAAAGTGACCTCTTGGTTTTCATTTTTCCTTCTCAATCTTAATTTGGTTGAGGGACGAGAAAGAACAGAAATCTATCTATCTGTACTACTATCTGGCTTCCATAATTTTACCATATTTTTTCATTTAGAAATGATCCAGTCCTCATCCAAATATGCATTAACAAGTTTTGAAATGTATTTGTATAAAAAATATACCACATAATATATAAAAAAATCTCTGAGTGGTTTACATAAAAACAATTTATTATTTTTTAGATGAATCCAGAGGAGTAAAAAAGTATTACTGAATGTTTATCATAATAGGGCAAGATACAGCATTAAAAGTCTTGCAGGCTGCAGTGGGAATGTTAAACACTCTGCCATGATTAAATTTCTCCCACTTAAAGCAGTAAGATTTAACTGTGCTTAACGTTGCTTGGATTGTGCTCCATTTTTAGCCACAAATGATAAAATATTATATTCAGTTTTCAATCCAATAAATGGAACTACAGCTATTATATATTACCTAATCTGAAAGAGCATAATATTAATGTAAAACTCAGGCTTTACTGGTACAGCCTTTTGTGAGTAGCTCACAAAATGGGATGAGGATTATATCAGCAATGAAAAATCAATTGCGTGGTTCAGAAAATGAAACTTAATATCCGGCTAGTTAATAATGCACATTCAGAATTTAAGTACTCATGGTCATTGTGAGCTATGTGTCCTAAAGATTTTGTCAAGTACTGCCAGCTGTGCAAGCAGTTACTGAATCTGCTTGCTGAATCAGACTAAATCTAAGCCCAGCTCCTTTCTATTTAGTCTGAGTACATGTTGGTGGATCTGGACACTTGTCATGCATGTTATACTGACTTGCTGATTAGATTACATGGGTCTACCTGTGAAGATGTTTCAGAAACTTTAGCTGGCGTGAGGCACTAGGCAGCTACCAATTTGTTTCTTAGCCCAATTTAAGGTGACGGTTTTGCCCTATAAAGCCCTAAAACACAGTATTCTGATTATCCCAGGAAGTGTCTTATTCCATGTGTTGTCCCTTGAGAATTGAAACCTGCAGATGGAGCCATCCAGGTTCTGTCCATTCTGGATGGTAGGTTGTATTTCACAAGAAACAGGTTTGTTTTCTTTTTTCTGTAGTGACCCTGGACCTGAATTCCAAGAGGTCTTTCTCTTTGTTTGTTAAAGGCTAGGTGGACTTTAAAAAAAATTTATTTCATCAAACCTTTGGGGTTTTAAGGGTACAGCTTGTGCTGTTGTTTTTCCTGGTGTATTAAATATATTTTTGTATATTTATTGCTGATTTGTGTTTGTGACTTGGCTTAGATGTAGCAGGAAACCCACATTTTGGTTTCAACTTCCAGGCATATAATAGGCAAACCATGGTTTAGTGGTGCTTGTTTAATTTTCTATCTGGTCAGAACTTGGGAGGTGTCCATTGGGAAAGACAGCAACACAGGTTGGTTGTTGCAGCACCACGGATAGCTCCTAGTGAGCAACTCCTCCATCCAACAAGGGTTGGAAGCAGCAGTACACTCCATCTTAGCTAAGGGCTTATCAACACTTAAAATTTTGCCCCACGCTTTCCAAGCACAGGCCCACGCTTTAAAGCTCTGTGTCTAAGTACTCTTTTTTTCACCCCAGAGCTTTCCTTGAAAAAATCTGTTTGGACACGGAGTGTGTGGATAAAAGGTCATTGTCTTCTTGTGGAAAACAGAGTCTCTTAAAGGGCCAACTCTAGCATGAAGACAGACACTTCTCCTCCTTTCCATGGCCTCCCACTTGGCATGTTTCTTAATATAAGAATGTTTTTGAACCACCAAAAATATATTGCACCATTGGTCTTGTGTGATACTGTGGGGGGCACTTGGTTCCTCAGACCAGATGCTTTGGGGAGCTCTTTCAATGGGCACATGTTTATCAGGTTTAATGATCTGATCACCAACATCTGGCTTAGGAACTTTGTCTGGCTCCTTAGCTGGTAGCACTGTAGCCCCTGACTTGGTGTTTTGGTCATTGCTGGACAGTCCCCCTGAGGCAGAGCAGTGACTCTAACTGTGCTTTGTTGGTTGTCTGTGAATTCAGTTATAACAGCAGACCCCAGTTAGCCTTGAACTTGTAAATCATCGCTCCCCATCTAGATTTACCTGCGTGGAGGAGGTTAGAAACATTTTCTTCCATTTTCAGCTAACCATGGTTTATCTTTATGGAACCAGGAACTACTGCTTATCCAGACAAGCATGTTTAGTTGCCTCCTAGCCATGCAATACTTTCTGTGCCATTCAGCCAACCCACAGGTTTAGGGCAAGGACGGGAATTTCTCCCTAGCATAGCATTGTACAACATGGAAAAACTTTTTAAAAAAACTTATTTGCAAGAGAACAACTTGTTAGCAGGCAGTTGCATCTGCTGAAGCACAGAAATATGTCTAGGATTCTTTATGTCTTCTATTATCAGATGAAGGCCTAATGAGACACACATACCTCCCCAAACCTGCCTAACACTACCAGTTGTTTTAAATAACATGCCAGTTTCTTACTTGAGATCAGACAAGCAGGCACTCCTGACAGGGTGTTTTAATTGGTGCACCAAGACTGTGGAATAAATTCCTATGGAGATCTGTCAGGCTATCTCTCTTTTCACTTTTTTTTGCTATCTATGGAATACTTGTTTGTTTCAATGTGCCTTTGATTTGTGAGTTTTCTGCCATTTTGCTGTGCTTGTTTTTTAATCTGCTGCTGCTTTACCTGCCATGTTTTTAATGATGGTTGTTTATTTCTGGAACCAGACTAAATTATTCTGAATGAACTGCAGAATGCACATTTCTTAATTTTTATAATAAAGTCCAAGTGTAACATTTAACTTAATTCAGTTCACAGGGCACAAATATTCTGTCCCCTTGATCTGCATTCCATTGCCTCTTGTAATTGCACTGTTTAAAGGGCTCATTTCACTTAAATGTGTGCAAGCCAGTTGTATTACATATGCCAACTAAATGTGCAGACAAAGTGTTTAATGGCAATATTCTATTATGGAAGCCGGTGGAGAGATACTCCTAATACTAATTATGTTCTCTTTGGTGGTTGTTTTTTTGTCCCTTAGATCTCATTAGCTTTACAAAGATAATGATTCCAAAGACTACCAGATAATTGCCACTGGCTAAGCAAGAAGGCTCACGTGGGCATTACTACAGTTCTGGAAGGGTGCAAGAACCATCCTGCAGGCTGCTCCATCTGTCAAAATATCTGGACACCCTGTTCCAATAACAACTAAGGACAGATTTGCACATAGGGAACAAGGGCAACAGCCACAGCACCTGAAACACCACAGAAAGAAACTGGGGAAGAAGGAAAGCAGTGTCACCATGGAGAAGGACAGCATGACCCTAGCTGATCAACAATATGAATGTGTAGCTGAGATTGGTGAAGGAGCCTATGGGAAGGTGTTCAAGGCCCGGGACCTGAAGAATGGTGGACGTTTTGTAGCACTGAAGAGGGTGCGGGTGCAGACAAGCGAAGAGGGGATGCCACTTTCCACCATACGTGAAGTGGCTGTATTGAAGCATCTGGAAACCTTTGAGCATCCCAACGTGGTCAGGTGAGGAAGGTGCGGGGGGCGGTGGCAAGGCATATGGCCAACTGTATCCCAGTTACACAGTTTGGGTGTTCTGAGCATCATGTTTGGGGTATGTGGCTCGATTGAGCACTAGAATAGTTGTCTGAAATGAATTTGAAGTTTGCTCAAGTGTATGTTTTGCCAACCTGCCTAACCCACCTTTTCTTGAGCTCTGCCTCCCACGCATTCAAACATCCATCTCCAGAGGCATAGGTGTGTGACTTAAGTATTTGAGTGGATGGGCATGGAGCCACATGGAAGCTGTGGTCTTTTTCAGCACAAAAAAGGAAGAATAGAAAGAGAGAAGCTCTTTTGTCCTGGGTATTAGTTGTGCCTAGTAAAAGCTGGTGCTATTTTAGCGCTACTAAACACTGCCTATGTGGCAATAAGAATCTTTTATACTAGGCAGGACAATTCTGCAGTTTTAGAAAACTCAGAATTTGTTCTTGGTTAAATAGCTTTCTAATGCTTAAAATGTTAAAAGTAATATGTAAAATTCAAAATGAACATGTAAATAAAAATATTAAAGGTTGAAATCTTGCTCAGCTGCAACCTTAACTCAGGCCACCAAAATATCTGCCTGATTTAAAAAAAAACATTTTCAAAAGATGCTCAGACTTGCCCTTCATGTCTCAGTGTGCCTAAGGATCGGTCTAAAGCATACCTTAAAATCATGGTCGGTCATGGGATAGATAGGTGGTGGTCTGGCAAGTATGTTGGACACAAGCCATCTAGTGAAACAGAACCTCAATTGATTGACAGATGGTATAGAACCCAACTGTATGTGGCCTGGAAGTACATTACTTTTTAATTTTAAAAATTAATTTTAAAAAATTCATACTCCTTCCTTCTTCCCAAAGGAGCCATTACTTGTTAGTCCACAGTGGTAGTTCCATTTCTGTCAGCAATTCTTGTCCTTCATCACTCTGAAGTTGGTTGATTGTGGGAGAAGTCAGAAAATAGAACTGACTTATTTTCATTATTGCTGTTCTGATACATGACAACTTTAGTTTAGTTTTGTTCAAAACAGTGCAAGGCTTCCTGTCAGCAACCAGACAGTCTTGTGTGCTCAAATCTACATTATTTTCATTGTGTTCTTGCTGGTAATTGTGATAGCTGGAGAACAGGACTCGTTGACCACTTTCATGGGTGTAGTCTCAGTACTTTTAATCATACATTTCTTCAGATGAGTAACATGTTAGATATGTGATAATGTGAGGTTCAAGTCTGAATGGTGATTAATCATAGAAAATCGTGCCCGTACATACCAAGAATCATGATAGAATTTGGAAAGAATCAGGCTTGGGAGTTTTTGTGACATCTTCTAAGCAATTCTGAAGTATATAATTAATCCATAATAAATCTTCACATTTAGTGTCTTATTTTGGAATCCATTAAGATAAACAGTAACATTTGTGTTTACAAAGTAATTTTATATGTGCAAAGTCAAGTAGGTTTGAAAACCCCTATTTTCTGCCTTTTTTAGATGCAGTGAAAGATCTGTCTTGTCATTAGGAAGACTGGGTAAACTGTAGTTTGTTTAAGATGGTGGATGGGATTATTTTGTGCAAAATATAATTCCATCTCACCCAGTACTGCTGCTGATCAAACTCCATTGATTTCAGTAGAGTACAATCTAGTTAAAACCTGTTAATTATTACTCTCTGAGTGCAGTTTTCAACTAACTGTTCATCTACCTTATACTCATATATATTAAGCTTTTGTAGGAAGTTAAAAGTCTTGCTGAAATTCAAATACGATTAGCATCTTTTTCTACTAAACCACTTCTTTATTTAAATAAAGAAACTGTTTTGGTCTCATATGACTTCCTCCTAACAAACTCTGTTGGTTATTTGTAATACCATTTATTCTTGAACTACCCAGAAACTGTAAAATTGACATATTTAAAGGCCTTGTACAGTGACTGCATACAATTTATTTATAGTAATACCTTTGAATCACCAAAAATATTATGGTGGCATACAAAAAATAATTGAAACGTCTTAAAAAATAAAATCATAAAATACAAAATAAATGACCACCGCTCAATCAAATTAATATTGTAATAGTTTAGAAGGCTGAATGTTTATTTCTTCTAAAACAAAGTTTAGAAGGCCCATCATCTTAAAACTAATTGATTATGAGGCCTATTTGTGAGGAGGTATCTCAGGGTTGTATCATTAATCTTCAATAACAATAAAATAAAGAAGAGAAAACATATTGCAACAACTTGTGTCATTCTCTATTACCCTCTTTCTTCCATATCTTTAGATGAGGGTTTCCCAAACTTGGGTCTCCAGCTGTTATTTTGTACTACAGGTCCCATCATTCCTGGTCACTGGCCCTGCTAGCTAGGCATGATGGGAGTTGTAGTCAAAAAAACTGCTGGAGACCCAATTTTGGGCAACCCTGTTTGGATCATATAGCATAGTATCCAGCTAACTTTTGGGTGTTCTCTTATTTTAGATAACTTTATAATCCTCTTATTTTGTTATATATCTTTTAGATTTTAGCCATTAACTTAAATACCAGATTGCCCTTTCAAATAATCAGATGAGGCCTGAGTCTCCATGTCCTTGCCATAATCCTCAATCTGATGGCCCTGCTGGGGTGAAAGTGCTGCATCCCCAGGTCCCTGTGCACATCATGGAGCTTTGGACTACAGATGTTAACTACATCAACAAGATCACTTCACCAAGATAAAGCACAGAATGAACTCCCTCCCACGTTTTAATTCCTGGAAGAACCTCAGGTAGCAGGACTAATAAAGCTCTCTGCGCAGGATCTTGAAGAAATGCTCTTTCATATAGCTTTCCTAAATGCCAAACACTATCGTCTAGGTACGTGCAGAACATAAGCAGCCTTACGTAATCAATCTGACCCTAGAAACATTCGCAACAGAATCTGCAGTTTAGAGAGCACTATGAGCTCCCTTGGAAAGAATTGTCCGGGTGTAAATGTTCTGTGTTTCACCTTTCCCCTACATAGAAAACCAATCAGTCTTTTGTCTAAATGTCTGTTTGGCATACCATGGACATAAGCACATCTTACTGTGTTTTGTTTTTTAAGAATCTTGACATTTCAAATGTATTTAGTAAGATAAACTTAGTGTATCCAGCCCAGAGTTCAAATGAGAAGATGAAATGCTTAATTAGCCTTTATTGTGCACAGTAGATAAATCTGGCACAAATATGTCCACTAGTTATGTAAGTTACTGCTGCTCTGCTTGCGGAAAACATGAAGTATACGTAGACAAAGGAGAGACTTTGCCAGGAATAAATGACATATTGGATTCAGGAAATTCCTGTGTGTAAAATTAGGAGTATTTCCTGCTGTAATGCATCTGTAAGAATTCTTCTGATTATACTTGTTGCATTCAGCTCCATTAGCTTGCATATACTAGAATCTGCATTTATAGAATATGACTCAGAACTGGGATATTTTAAGCTAAATTGCTACATTTTCAATGGAGAATTTATTTGTTTGGACCATAGGTCATAACAAAAATCGTAATTTGCATTTCAATTAAATGTAGTCACTGAAAGTTTAAAGCGTTCGGTGTCTTCAAGTTCTATAGGCAGATAATACCTATGTTTGTAGTTTCCCCTCCACTTGATTCTTGGAACTTTGTTTTCTCCTAAAAATATCGTGTTAAATGTTTTGAGGAGTTATTCTCTAAGCTTTGGGTACACAAAAAAGCCATACTAGAATGCAGTAATTTGAGCTCTGTGCTTGTTGCTTAGGAAGCAGCCCAAAATGCTGGTATATGTAGCTATTTCTAGTAGAATTAGTTATGTGTGATAGAAGCAGTGATTTCTAAGCTCACAAAAACACTCGGTGCACAATTTCTTTTTTGGAAAAACAACCTATCTTTTTCTTTTCTTTCTTTCTTTTTTTTGTTAACTAACTCCCAAGGCACCAATTTCGGAAAATTAGCTTCAGCTCCAAAATCATGAATCAGACTACATGAGATATTGTATTACTAAAGATGTCTCCTAAAACATGGGAATACAACCTCTAGGGAGGCCAAAAAGTATTGCTCCTATTCTTCGTGCAACTTTCAAAAAAAAAAAAAATGCCACAGGAGCTGAAGAAAATGGTTTTACAGAGGTCTTGCGAACCATATTGTTTCCTGTCAGGTGTGCCAGCAACATGGTTGGATCTCTCCCATCCAATGATGGCCTCTCACTATCATCACCAACCACTTTCCACGTGGTGTGATGACCATACAGAAGCTTTCACAACCTGAAGCTGAAGGGAGTTGCAGTCTAAACCATGTGGAGGGTGCCAGCCTGACAAAGCTGCCTTGCGGTATGGCTTTGTCTGAATGATGACACAACTTCTCTCACTGTTCCTGTCAAGCCACACCAGACTTCTGAAATAGGTGGGCAGGTCTTGGCATACATACTGGTTAAAGTTTTGCTTTGAGGTTGGGTGTTGCTGGTGCCTGACAGGTTAATGTGCCAAACCCCTCAGGACTCAATAGGTACCATTCGTTTCTGTTTTAAATACATGAAATGATAACACACACCAAAAAAGTTACCCAAATAAAGGGACTGTTCAGGAGGTGCACTCAAAATTGATGACCCTTGCGATGTAGATTGGCAGGGATTCTTGAAGACTCTGGTTTGATCCTTAGAGGATGTTCTGTAAAGAATCAGGCGCCAAACAATTAACAGAAAATTACATAAAGCATAATTGGAAGAGCACAGAAGACATGAAGATATGAAGATAAGTGTTTTCTCTGCCTCCCAAATATGTGTGTTTGTGTGTATTATTTATATATTTGTGGAGAGCTAGAGCTCAAAGCAGTTCACATATAATTATCGCAACAACTCTGTATGGTCACCATAATTATTCCCTTACTGTAGACCATCTGAGGCTAAGTCTAAGAGACAGCAGCTGAGCTGATATTTGCACTAGGGACTTCCAAGCTCATCATTTATATTCCTAACCAATATTTGACATCCCTTTTTAGATGGTAGTTAGCACCCTTGCTGTATGGGGAAGAAGCTGACAATATTTCTTCTTTCTGTCTGGAGCCTTGATCAGAATACCTTGAACGCCATATATAGCTGCTGTGGAAGTCTAGTTAGTTGAACAGTGTAAATAAATAAACAGAATAACATTATTGACCTCTTAAAATTTAGCCATGATGGCTCCTTCTGGGATTGCCTTTTGTCTTTTAACATTAGGAGAAAGACATTTCTTGTGAGCATCTTAAGTGGCATGGCTGTTTTTTGTCTGTCCCTTTAATTATCTTCTAACTAATGTCTGCATTTTGTGGTGTTCTCTTTTTTGAAGTTAATTGTTACTGTGGTAGGTTTTCCTACCCCTGCCTGCACAGCTGTTGAACTTTGAATTCCTTATGGTTGCTGTTGTAGCACACGTGGACTGATTTTTATGCCAATGCAGTGTTGTTCATAAGACCCCATAGCAAGGTTTCATTGTCATCTTGGACCCAAAGCAGTTCTTTCATGTGATCTTGTGCCTTTTGAAGATAACTGCTTTCATACAGTCAACATTTCTTCCACATGTTAAATGGACAGCAGTGAGCATGGGCATTTATATTATAATGATAATTCTATTGGGTTGTATCTAATGTAGCAGTAGGTAAAATGTTCCATTAGTGCAAGGATTTATGCTTGCACAAAGAAACTTTCTCCCCTACCTCAAGGATAGTTGTTGTGTCCTGCACACATGCAATAGCAGGTGCATGAATACATAGCTAGTTAACCCTATACTCCCTAAATAAGTTGCAACAAGGCAATGGGCCTCTTGGGCTTGATGTCCCAGCTTCTGCCAACTTAGCAGTTTGAAAGCATGCCAGTGCAAGTAGATAAATAGGTACAGCTGTGGCAGGAAGGGTAAGCGGCATTTCCGTGCTCTCAGGCTTCCGTCACTGTGTCCCATTGGCACCAGAAGCGGTTTAGTCATGCTGGCCACAAGACCCAGAAAGCTGTCTGTGGACAAACACCAGCTCCCTCGGCCCAAAAACGAGATGAGCGCTGTACCCCATAGTTGCTTTTGACTGGACTTAACCACCCAGGGGTCCTTTACCTTTACCTTTTGCCTGTATTACATTCCCATAATATATACAGGCAGTCCAGGACAGTAAATTCCTTGACATAGCCCAAGAAAGAGTAGCAAATCAGAGTCTTTTATCTTTTGGGGTTTAAGGGTATTTAGGATGGTCATTTACAGTAAAATAAATTTGACACTGCTGTGTGCAGGAACATCTGTCTGTATCACTATAGGCCTGTAGTGCCTCCCAAATGGCTAGCAAGCTTTCTTAGAATTAAGAAGGATCATTACTCTTGGTGCATTTTTAGAACTCCGTTTGTCAGCAAAACATATGTGAGCTTTACTTTGTCTTCTCTACGTAAACTCTACACATTCTGATGCAATGATGAACAAGTGGTTTTAAAATATTATACATATGGGCTTAGAAAGGCACAAGAGTCATATGTAATTAATATATAGCGTTTTCCGGAACCGAAAGAAGACATTCCTTTGCCTAGATGAATTATTCAATAAATATGTTCCATATTATAATAGCAATAATGTTGTAATGAAATAAGCATTGGTAACATTTTGAAGTGCTATACATTTGAGCTGAAAAGCACTTGCTATTTATAGGAAAAAATGTTTTGTCAGTTTCCATGGAGAATGGTGTAGTGTGGTTTTAAGTTTTCCTCTGAGAAAAAGGTTTTAAAAGGAAATATTCATATGGCCAAAACTCAAAATGCTTCTCAATTAACTGCCATAGTTCCTGACTTACAATAAAAGTGGTAGACTGATATATTAGCTGCATACAAATAAATATAAATAACTACATTGATATTAAGATAATTTCTGCTATACAGCGTTTACAAGTGAATTGGTGCCAATGTCTTCATTGGTCCAGTTTGCATGTCAGGGTAAACCATAGTTAATTGTTATTTGCTGTTAACACACCTTTCAAGACTGTTTTGTCTCCTCTTTGCTAGTGTGCAGTGGAAACAAAATACAGTCCCTTGCTTAGCATTACAACTGAACCAGAGATTGTGGTTTGTTTTGCTTCAACAAACCATGATTAAGGCAAGAGCAAACCTTGGCTACAGATCCTGATTCTTTGGGAGTAAAAGCAACCAGAAGCCTGGTTCAGACATAATGCTAAGCCAAGGGTCATGGTTTATTTTCTCTGAGCATGAGCATAGTATAATAGAATTGTAGAGTTGGAAGGCATCCAAAGGTCATCTCGTCCAACTCCCCGAAATGCAAGAATTTCAGATAGACCATATATGAAAGATGGCCACCCAGCCTCTGTTTATAAACCTCAAAGCAAAGAGAGTCGTCCACCTCTCATGGGAGTCTGTAGGATGGAAACAAGTGACCAAGAGCTAGGGATTCACAGTAAACTATTAACTACGGTTTACCATTATATGAGAACAAGGCCAGTGAGACTTTTACATATATTAGTGTACTTGGCAACACACACATATTTTCCTGATTTTAGAAGAGATAAATATATATTTCCCAAATTATCATACACCATCTTATGTTGGACTGTCAGATCTGTGCCAAGTAACAGAAGAGCACATTTTTATCATGCCACAGAAAGTATAATTTCTGACAATTTCCAGGGACAGGACTTATCATGAGCCCTCTGCATGATAGTAAATGAACGCGACCAGCTTGGTATGGGCTGGGACTTGGAGTTTCAGGGGTTTCGCCCTAAACCGGAAGGGACCTAATCTCACTGGCAGAGCAGAAGCTTTGCACGCAGAAGTTACCAGGATCAATACCTGGCTTATTCAGATGTAGTAATCAGGTAGCAGGTGATGGGGAAGAGACATCTGAAACCTCTGGGACCCCAAAGGGCTACTCCCGAGTGAACAGTGGATTATTTTTCTTACAGTGAAGTGGTATATACATTTTAATAAATAAATGTTCACTTGTTATGTCATTGTCAGTGAAGTTACCACAGCAGAAGTCATTTCTAATAAAAGTTAAAGGGCACACGTAGACCTTTAATTCTTGTAAACTCTTTTGTTGATCCTGGAGTTTCCACTGAAAAACTATTAAGTTGGGGGTTGACATAGCAGCCGGCACAGCGATTTCTTCAAGTAGCTCTTTATTTTGTAAGCTGGAATAGAACTGACTGCAAACAGCTCAGCCGGCCTGCTTTTATAGGCAGCCGGCTGTCAACATTGTAACAACCACAGCCCAGAGTTCCCGCCTAAAATAACTGCTGCGGACCTGAGTGAAAACTATCTACAGACCTGAGTGAAAACTATATACAGTATCCCCCTGTTGGCCCAGGGTGAAACTACACTACATAACACCCCTCCCCACCGAGATAAGGCGTTAGTTACAATCGTAATGGTTTCCTTATATACAGCACTACGCGTAATGGTTCAATTAGGCACAAAAGCATATCGGTTACATTTACCATACTTAGACCAACAGTGATACATGTCCAACAACATAGTCCTTTAAATAAGTTGGGCGCTTGGAAACTCTGCCAGACCGCCGGGGACTGGTAGCCAAGTCCGGAGGGCCACACAGTTCTCGCTGAGGCTGTGGTGCGACCCTAGGTGGCGTTGGGACCAACTCCCCTGGATCCGCTGCTGTGGGTGGAGCCTCCGCAAGTGGAGTGGTCTGAGTCTGTTCTGAAGCGGCTTGGTTCGGCTCCACGCTGGTAGTTTGCGAGGGAGGTGTAGGTGGGGCCTCGCCATCTGTACGTGTCTCTTCTGGAGCTGCAAGTGCAGTTGGGGGCACCTCGGTAGTGTCCAAGTTCCCAACCCTGCGCCTAAGCTGGTCTATGTGCCGTCGCCACAAGCGTCCATCTTCGAGTGCCACCTGGTACGAGCGAGGTCCAGTGACTCCCACTACTGTGGCTGGCACCCAAGGAATGTCCCCCACATAGTTCCGGGCAAAGACCTGGTTTCCTGGGACAAATGACCGTGGCGCGTTGGCACAGCCTGGGGGTTCAGCCACGGCAAAGTCCGGGTGTAGCCGGTCGAGCGGTGACCTGAGGCGGCGGCCCATAAGCAGTTCAGCAGGACTCCTCCCTGTGGCCGCATGAGGGGTGATGTGTTGCACGAACAAGTATTCGGCGACCCGCTCATGCCAGTCTCCCCGGTCCAGGCGCGCCAGTGCCTCTTTTGCCGAGCGCACCATTCTTTCCGCTTGCCCGTTGCTGGATGGATGAAAGGGTGCCGTTAGGGCATGGCGGATGCCCAGTCCCAAAAGATACCGCTCAAAGGTGCCTGACGTGAACTGCGGTCCGTTGTCAGAGACAAGGACATCAGGACACCCATGCGTTGCAAACAGGCCTCGCAGCACCCGGATGACAGCTTCGGTAGTGGTGGAGGGCATCAGGGCGACCTCCAGCCATTTGGAATAGGCGTCCACCACTACCATAAAGGTCCGGCCGTGAAAGGGGCCAGCCAGATCGATGTGCACCCTCGACCAGGGTGTCTTTGGCATCTCCCAGGTGTGTCCCTTAGCTGCCGGTGGTGCAGGCCTCGACTCTTGGCACGCTTGACAGGCGGACACCCAGGCAGTGATGGCATCGTCCATATTAGGCCACCAGACGTAACACCGAGCCAATGCCTTCATTTTGACAATTCCCGGGTGGCCAACGTGCAGAGCCTCCAGGACGCGCTGACGGAGTCCCTGGGGAATCACGACGCGGTCTCCCCACAGCAGACAGCCGCGATGAGCTGAGAGTTCATGTTGTCTGGTTGCGAAGGGCTGGAACTCCGATGCAAAAGGCCCTTGTGGCCACCCCCTCTACACCCAGTTGAGCACCCGGCTGATGGTGTGATCCTGGGCAGACGCGGAGGCCACAGTGGTAGCTGATACAGGCGCTGCCGGAAGATCCTCAATCAGAAGGAGCGATGAAGCTGGAGCCGGGTCTTCCACAAATGCTGGAAGAGGGCAACGGCTGAGGGCGTCGGCATGGCCCATCGATTTCCCCGGGCGATGGATGAGCCGGTAGTGGTAGGCAGCCAGGAAAACAGTCCATCGCAGCATGCGTGGCGAGAGGACCGGTGGAGTTGGACGATCACCGGCGAGGAGGCCCAGGAGTGGCTTGTGGTCAGTGATGAGGTCAAAAGTCCTGCCATAGAGGTATTCATGGAACCTCTTCACTCCAGCCACAAGTGCCAATGCCTCCTTGTCGAGCTGGCTGTAATTCCGTTCCGTTGGAGATAAGTGTCCTGGAAAAGTAGGCGAGCGGTGCTTCTCTTCCATCTGGAAAACGGTGACTAAGGACAGCACCGATGCCAAAAGGTGAGGCGTCGCAGGCAAGGACCAGCGGCCTGGATTCACTGTACTGTACCAGCACACTGTCTGAAGAAAGGAGAGCCTTGACCGCGTTGAAGGCCGCCGTCTCCCGATGACCCCAGGCCCAAGGCGTCTTAGTGCTAAGGAGTCGGTGAAGAGGCTCAGCCACTGTGGCTTTGTGGGGCAGGAACATGTTATAAAAGTTCAGCAGCCCCAGGAATGCCTGCAACTCCGTTTTGTTCTTTGGGGTGGGGGCCTGCTGGATAGCGCGGATCTTGGATGTGGTTGGGTGAAGGCCGGAGGCATCGATAAGATAGCCCAGGAACTCTACCTGTGGAACGGCGATCTGGCACTTCTCCCTCTTTACCTTGAGCCCGGCCTCTTGGAACCTAGTCAGCACGGCACGGAGGCGCTCGAACAGCTGCTGGTGTGAGTCTGCAGACACCAAGACGTCATCAAAATATGGTACCACGCCCGGAAGCCCTTGCAGGAGACGCTCCATAAGGCTTTGGAAGATTCCAGGAGCCACACTCACCCCAAACTGCAACCGGCGGCAACGGAATGCCCCCCGGTGGGTGACGATCGTCTGGGCTTCAGCAGTGGCATCATCAACTGGCAGTTGTTGATATGCTTGGGCAAGGTCCAGCTTAGCGAAGACCTTACCCTCACCCAGGGAATGCAGCAGGTGTTGGACAACAGGAACCGGATAAGCGTGCTGCTGAAGTGCCTTGTTGATCGTGCACTTGTAGTCGGCGCAGATTCTCACCGACCCATCTGGCTTGACAGGCGTGACGATGGGGGTTTCCCACTTGGCGTGGTCAACCGGCTCCAAAACTCCTTGGGCAATCAGTTTGTCCAGTTGTTCGTCCACCTTAGCCTTGAGAGCAAAGGGAACCCGGCGTGGCTTTAGCTTGATGGGGGCGACTTGTGGATCAAGGCTAAAGGAGATGGGCGTACCTGTATATTGCCCCAAGGTGCCGTCAAAAACCTCGGCAAAGTCTTTGACCAGACCCTCAGTCTCTGCGTTAGAGATGCAGTTGATGCCGGTGACTTCCAGGCCGAGGGCATCAAACCAGTCTAGCCCTAGGAGGCTTGGCCGCTGACCTTCGACCACCACCAATCGGAGCAGGCCCGAAAAATCCTTGAAGGCGATCCGGAACCGGCCAACGCCTACCACGGGAATGTCGTTTCCCTGGTAGTCTCTCAGGTGTACGCGGTGAGAGTTGAGTTGCCTCTTGGACACTCTGGGTACCAGTCTTTTGATGGTGCTCCATGACACGATGGACAGGGCAGACCCGGTGTCGATCTCCATGTCACATGGAGCTCCTTCAATGAGCACCGTGACGTTCAGCTTGCGTCGCGTAGGCGAGTCGGTTTGGCCAATCGTGGTTCCAGACGGGCAGCGGCAGTTGGTGAGAGCGAAACAACTTTCCTTGGCAGACTGGAGTGAAGACTTGGACTTGCGAGTCGATGAAGGGGGGGTGTCAGACGGAGCCGATCGGCAGACCTTAGCGATGTGGCCCCTTCTGGAACACTTCCTACAGATGGCGTCTCTGAATCGACACTTGGCACGGGAATGGTTGCCTCCGCAGCCGGCACATTCCGGTTGGCCCTTGGACTTCTGTTGGAACTTCCTGCGCTCCCGCTTTGTCTGGTGCACGTCATCGTCTTCACTGGAGGATGCCTCATCACTGCTGGCCTCTTCATGATGCACCGGAACTGGCTCCCTAGCAAGACGCGGGCTGCTGGACTTGCGGATCTCCTGGGCGGAGCGTTCAGCAGCTTCTGAGGCCACAGCCTCCTCAATGGCTTTCTGTAGCGTGAGGTCTGGCTTGGCTAGGAGACGCCGTTGCAGATGGATGTCCCGGACCCCGCAGACGATTCGATCCATCAGGGCATCGTCTAAGTCTCGGAACTCACAGTGCATTGCAGCCTGGCGCAGGGCGGTGGTGTAGCTGTTGATTGACTCCCCCTCTGCCTGGTTCCGGTGGTAGAACGCATGGCGGGCAGCAATCTTGGACGGCTTTGGTGCATAGTGGTTGCGGAGCTTCTCTTGGATCGTGTCCCATGGTGTTGCCTGGACTGCTTCAGGCGCAACCAATGCTCGGGCCGTCTCAAACACCTCAGGCCCACAGAGGCTGAGGAATAGGCCCCGCTTCCGATCCTTTGATACTGCTGTCAGCTCGTTGGCTTGGAGGTAGCAGTCGAACCGAGCGAGGTAGGAGTCCCATGATTCAGAGGCTGACACAAACGGCGGTAGAGGCACAAGTGAAGCCATGATTCCGATGCCGGCGTGAAGGGCGATGGATGGAACACAGTGCTCTAGCCAGAACAGTCAGCTCTGAATTGGTTCTGCCCAGTGATTTCGCTCAGTGATTTCGCTCTGTGATTCAGCTCAGTGATTCAGCTCAGTTCAGAGGCTGGCCGCATCTGGCTGTGCTCTGATGTCCATCCATCCCACCTTCGTCGCCAGTATTAAGTTGGGGGTTGACATAGCAGCCGGCACAGCGATTTCTTCAAGTAGCTCTTTATTTTGTAAGCTGGAATAGAACTGACTGCAAACAGCTCAGCCGGCCTGCTTTTATAGGCAGCCGGCTGTCAACATTGTAACAACCACAGCCCAGAGTTCCCGCCTAAAATAACTGCTGCGGACCTGAGTGAAAACTATCTACAGACCTGAGTGAAAACTATATACAGTATCCCCCTGTTGGCCCAGGGTGAAACTACACTACATAACAAAAACTGAGTCAACTAATTTGGGAAGGAACCTGACTAATACAACCAAGTGTGCATGTAGGTTATGATCAGAAAGTCACACAGTTTTAAATAGTCATTTTTAGCTTTATAATACAATTCTATGATTCCTAGAGAAGGTGGGGCTGCTGAAAAGAGAACAATCGGAAAAGAAAACAGATTTTGGTGTGCCCATGTTGTTGTAGGCATTCCCCATGTTTGTTTATGTAAGATATAAAATGAGTCATTATCACTTTATTTGAATCTTGTTAATCTAACCTCAGCAGAATGAAAAGACTTGCTTTAAAATGAGATATATATATATATATTTGCCATGAGGTGTTGGGTAGTTTTAACATATGTAGATGAAACTCTACAGATGAAACTTGGGTAATGACTCAAAGTATCTGTTGCTGTTTAATATTTCTGAGGAATTCCCCTCTCAGAATTATCATGATATATACTGGCTGTGTCAGCTTTAATGTTTCCCAGACTAGCACATTTCTTCTCCAAGTGTTGTGTGAATGCATTTCCCTGTGCATGGGTTTTGTTTCTCTCAATCTTTCAAGCTAGACTTATAGTGTAAATGGGAGTTGTGGAAAGAGGGGGGAGGATTTTGCATCTTTATCCCCCCCCCCATTTGATCTGGTAGTTTGCATACAGCTGCTGAGTAGACAGTTACCTTTGAAAGGAACATTTGGCTGGTTTAATTTGATTAGAGCAAGCCACCTCAATCATTTCTTAACTAATAGTGCTTTCATTTTTGCCTGGCAGTAGGAGTTGGGAAAGTACTTACTGGTAATAAGATATTGGGGGAAATTACAGAAAGTGACACAAATGAACTAAATGATAGAACAGTTTAAGTGGAGTTTTTATTTTATTTTAAGTCTACACTAAACCCTGCTTTTAAAAAAAAACTTTCAAAAAGCAGATTAATTTAACAAATGTACTTTCTCTAGGGCAGGAGGGGAACCCCAGCAAATTAAGATCAGTTTGAAAGTTCCAACAAGAGCAGAGATATTTTGTAATTCTTCACTTCAAAATTTGAAATTAAAAATTGTGGGAAGATACACGCGCGCGCGCGCGCGCACACACACACACACACACACACACAGTGTGTAAATTCACACTCTTTCCTGCCTTTTTGCTGGATAGCCCAGTTGTCAAAGCACTGCATCAGAAATCTCACTTCAAAATTTACTTTTAAAAAGCAAGATTAAAAGGCAGTTTATTTTATTTTATCCCCATACATATGATTAACTATCAGAGTTATCAGAGAGTAGTTACCTGATTTTATTTCCAAATGAAATGAATTTAGTGAACTGGAGGAGGAAGAGTTTGAGATTAAAGAAATAAATTATGGGAAATTAGGAAGCGCTATTTTAAAAAAAAGTCAACAAAAGATGCGGAGGGTGGACATACTGCACATTTGTGATTAAAATGATTTATAATGTAGAAGTGATTTTAATATGTTTCAGAAAATTATCGCAATTGCAAAAAAAGTAATTCTGTATTTGACGGCAAGGTTACAAAGTTGGGAGGGCAGCATTATATCTGCTGTAGCCTTGTTAGAGACTTTGAGTTATTAATTTATTGGATTTTTGGTCCGCCCAGGGCAGTGTAAATATGCAATATTAAAATCAGTTAAAACAATTTACAATTGGGATAACAGGGTGCTTCCTAAAAATCTGCCAAGTGTTAAAGGACAGGGTAAAGAGTTGCTTCTTCAGGATATTCAGAACGACACATTCATCATTGGAAGTTTCCTTATTTGACTCTCTTTTACAAATTAAGTATTATCCTTTCTGTAGTTCAGTGCTTCTATAAGAAAAACAAATTATTTTATCGGTTAACAATGCAAAATAAATTTTATTCTTTTCACATTCTTCTAAGCAATGCTAGTGATTCTGTGCAAAAGTTTTGTTTTGATTACAGTACATAATCAAAAGCTGCCATAGAATTTAATTTTTCTTGTGCATTAATAATGTTTCTGCGACTAGATATTCCCTCATTAGCAACCATAGTTTTGCTCCTACCCTTTGAGACAACATTTCATCACTTCACTAAGCCATGGCTTTTTGAAACAAGCTGCAAATTAAGCTCTCACTTAAGATACAATAAAACTTGCTTGCCACTGTCAATCTTAAATAGGATGTAATGTTTATTGATATCAATTGAAGTGCCTTTCAAGTATGGAGGCTTTGCCTAGCTGCCTTATAGATGGTTGTGCCAGCCATAACTCATCTGGGAATATCAAAAGCCCTTCAGTGCATATCTTGCCCCATTTTCTTCATTCTTCCAACTCTACCCCCTTCAGTTACCTAAAGGTCTGCTGCCTCACAGTTCAGTGAGACATATCTACTCAGAAGTATGTCCCAGTTATTTCATTGGGACTTACTTCCAGTTCTTGGTAAGTATGTATAGGACCGTAGTCTTAAATGACCCCGCCCACTGTTCTTTGCAGGGGCTTATGCCTGGTTCCCAGAATTTCCCTATAGTACCAACACTTTGTCCTCAAAACTCATCTTTCTTAAAGAAGTGATAACTCCAGGGGTGAGGAATCACAGGCCGGGCAGGAAGGCTTCTCATTCTTCCCTTGAGACTCTCCCCAGTGAACTCAGCTGAACTTACTTTTGAGTTGAAAAATACAGAAATGTGCTGTGAATTCATCTTATCCCAAACTCAATATTTAAATATGTATGTACTGTATATTTTCTCTCAAAACGAGTATTTAAATGTGTATTTTTATTAGTTTATAACTGCTGATAACATTTGGAGATGTATGAAATGTTTAGGATAGCTAATTTCTGATCCTTGCATTAACTGGGAAGCGTGGGTTGACTCATTTCATATAAGAATTTGCAAAGAATGAATTCCTCAGACATCCCTCGATTCACAGTTTGTGCCCGGTCAATCAATTGAAGAAGACATCTGAGCAGAAAAGTAGATGCATGCTGTAGTTATTATTGTTCATTGAATAGGTCCAGCTGCCTCCTAGGATAAAGTGTTGGCTATAGTGACATCTCACTAGGCATGATTCTCCTTAAACTATTAAAAAGAAAGAAAGAAATATACCTCCAGACAAAAATGATTAAGAAGGGTTGGCATGTCTGGAAAAGAGTGATGTACTGAAAAAGCAAGAAGGGAGGGATGGAAAGAACACATTATTGGGCGCTGTTTCCTTGATGCCTAACAATGAGACCTTTTACGGGGCTGGTGACATGGTGTGTTAATGAGGCACTGGCCTTTATAACTCTTGGGCACAAGCTGTGGAAGTGAAAATTAGTTTGGTGGTTTCAGCCTAGTCCCTACCAGACATTTGTCTCCATCCCCAAACCACGGTAGAATTTGGCAGTCAGGACAATGACACCTCAAAACAAGTCTAGGGCTAGAGGAATCAGTACTGTGGAGATGCCCAAAGGCAAAAACTGTGTACTGAAAGATTGCCCAGGCTGACCTTACTGGGTTGGCCATGATCCTGAGCTGTTTACTTCATTTTCAAAAGAACTCGCTTGTGTGCACGCTGACATAGGAGTAAAACAAAGAGTATAATCTGTTCAGACCTCATCCTATGAACCCTCTGCTGCCCAATAAGATGCAATATAACAACTTCCTTGCTGGTGCAGTGCCATCACCTGTATATTACCTTGTTCACGCCTCCATGCAGCTGAATGTGTGAACGTGACACCACTGGGATATGTTGACACTAGATGGTCTGAAACTCCTGTGTGGTAAATAGACTATGATGGTTTGTTCATGGGAGCAAGTCATTTCTTGGTTCTGCAGGTAGGGTGATGAACATACATGTGAGAATTGGCTGAGAGCTGTTCTGCACATTACCAAGCTTCTGATACTGTTCTGTGTCAAGTGAGGTGAAAAAAGGTAAAGGGACCTCTGACCATTAGGTCCAGTCGTGGCCGACTCTGGGGTTGCAGCGCTCATCTTGCTTTATTGGCCAAGGGAGCTGGCGAACAGCTTCCAGGTCATGTGACCAGCATGACTAAGCCGCTTCTGGCGAACCAGAGCAGCTCACGGAAACACTGCTTACCTTCCTGCCAGAGCAGTACCTATTTATCTACTTGCACTTTGATGTGCTTTCGAACTGCTAGGTTGGCAGGAGCAGGGACTGAACAACGGGAGTTCACCCCGTCGCGGGGATTCGAACCACCGACCTTCTGATCGGCAAGTCCTAGGCTCTGTGGTTTAACCCACAGTGAGGTATTGCATGTTTAAATGGTCCACTAAATCAACATCTTGCTGGCCATGCAAAAATAGCTCTACCCCATACTTTCTCCTGATTTGCTTATATTCCATATGCAGGAAGATTGGGTGTTTGTTTGTTTGTTTGTTTGTTTGTTTACATAGGGGGTATTCAGACAAGCAGTCCCTCATCTACAGTCTGAAGTAGTGCAGTCTCAAAACCACTGTATGATGTGACTTACCCGGGATGTACAGATCAGTTTCCCCAGAATATTGTTTTAGTTCAGTGGCATGCAAATAGTTTTGTCTCAAAAACAGCCACCAGTACCAAATGAAGTTTAAAAACAAGAGAGAAGAGGCCAGAAGCATCTGATCAGGTGGGATGGAGTTTCCTGACAGGTAGATTGCTACTGCTTAATGGGAGGAAGAGGGGCAAGAAAGGTCAGCCTAGTGCAGACACACTGGCAGGAGTGCAAGACTGACTCCACCAATGCATTTGTACTGCACCAACGGGCCCCCTATCTCTATCCCTCCCCGTAAGCAGCAGCTGCCCACCTGCTAGGAAGTTGCCACAACTCTTCCTTACCTGCCTGATGAATTGTTTCTGGAACAGACTGGGTGTATTTTTTGCACAGAGCCTTTCTTTCCCTCCAGAGATCTTTAGACTCCTAAAAACTTGAGGCCACAGGTGATGCCTTATTGGTAATGCTGATAATTCCTTGCCACTGCCAAGGAAATGGCAAAGGGGCAGGTAGAAAGGGAGAGAGGAAGAGGGACTGCAGCTGGGAACCCAACATTTCTCCTTGATGTTTCTCTTGCCTTTCTTAATTTTAATCGTTGTAAAGAATGAAAACATACAATAGGTTGTATTTACGGCATTCAGTAGGCAAATCTTGTATTAATTTGGATGCATTTCTCTTTATTATACCTGCACATAATGTAGCCTTTTGAAGCAAGTTTTTCACATGTTCTGGCTTGTTACAAAGTTATAATAAGCAGAAAATGGGTGGGTAGGAGGGGGAACCCAGAAGTACTTTTGAGTAACTCATTATTTTTAACATACTAGGCAACTGTTATGGAAACACATCTGTATGATTTTCACAGTGGATATAAAAAAGATACAGTTTGTAATAAAGAATTCTTACCCAAGCAAGAGGGTGTTTCTCATGGTGTTGTCTGCTTCTTCCAGAAATATTTGGCAGAGACATTGCTAGAAGTTGTTTTGTAGTATTAAGGCCTAATACATGTTCTACTTAAAGGTGCTTAGTTTAGATAGCATTTGTGGCTGTAGTTGTAGATATTTATGCTCAATTAGGGACCGACATGTAAAGGGTACTTGTTCAGTTTACTGTCTTCAAAATATTTCAAGATCTTCAGAATGTTCTTCCTGCTATTGTTAATTCAGAGGTGCTGACACTGGGTATACCTACTACAGTTTTAAACCAGTTTTGAACCTGGTGTCTCCCGGAGAATCCTAGCAAGTGTACTTTGGACAGAGTGTTGTGCTAAAAGAGCCTTAGAACTATAGTTACCTTGGGAGAGGGCATTCATGTTAATACAGCTAAATCCATAATATAGTCTTAGGAGTCTTTGTACACAAATTGTATACACACATAGCCTCTTTGCACACAAATTGTATACAATGGTTGCACGCACAGGTTGGCACTCCCATGGATAACCATATTGTGTGAACTGGTTAATCATGGATATTGGCATGTAACAACTCCCACTAATGCAGCTGCTAGAAGCGCTTCTATGTCTATGGGAACAGTTGCTGGCAATATTTGCGATTGACTAATCTACACCATAGGGATGCGGGCGGCGCTGTGGGTTAAACCACAGAGCCTAGGACTTGCCGATCAGAAGGTCGGCGGTTTGAATCCCCGCGACGGGGTGAACTCCCGTTGCTCGGTCCCTGCTCCTGCCAACCTAGCAGTTCAAAAGCACGTCAAAGTGCAAGTAGATAAATACCATAATTTCGCCCTATAGGACACACTTTTCCCCCTCCAAAAATGAAGGGGAAATGTGTGTGTGTCCTATGGGGTGAATGCAGGCTCGGGCTTCCCCCGCCCCAGCCCCGCGCCTGGGGGAAAAATAATTTTCCCCCCCCTTTATTTCTCCCCCCAAAAAAACTTAGGTGCATCCTATGAGCTGGTGCATCCTATAGGGCGAAAAATACGGTAGGTACCACTCCAGCGGGAAGGTAAACGGCATTTCCGTGCACTGCTCTGGTTCACCAGAAGCGGCTTAGTCATGCTGGCCACATGACCTGGAAGCTGTACGCCAGCTCCCTCAGCCAATAAAGCGAGATGAGTGCCACAACCCCAGAGTCGCTCATGACTGGACCTAATGATCAGGGTTACCTTTACCTTTAATCTACACCATATATTTGTCCTAGGGAATTAATGCCTGGGAGACAGACTGATGTGTTCCTAAAATGTGTTTTGTGAAGGAGTGAAACTTCAGGGTTTGTGTACATGTTGCCCTGTTGCTGTATGTAGAACCAACAACCCCATTTGTAATTAGGTAGCTACACACATATTTCTATGGAGAGGCTTGAAGTAATTGAGAACTCTATTTTGCTGTGGACAGATGCTGATGGCTAGTACTCTGGAGTAAATGAGAACAAAAGCCTAATGTGTGCATAATTCCAAAATGACAAGACCAAGCTTTAATTGTTATACCTTCTAATCTACATCCTGAAGTACTTTGATTTAAATGAACTTGTTGAATTCTATGAGACTAACAACCTGATGCACATTGCTCTCCATTGACCCACATTGTATTGCTGAGAAAGTGGGCATAGTGTTGCAGCTTAAACTGTATTAAAACAAATTATATAATTTTATCTTGGTTGTGGAACACTAGGTAGCCCTACTGAGAGTCTTTGAGCGCCACATAAGCCCTTTGTCAAGAAAAAAGATATTCAGAAGATCTGCAGGTGTGCATTCCTTTGTCTTGAACAGAGGGAGTTAGGATTTTGAATATGTTACAATATTGTACACTGAATGCGTGCACTTGGGAAGTGGAGTCACACCTGCTACCCCTCCCCTCTCCTCCCCATTCAGCATCACTATTAAAAGAGCCTATTCATGTACAAACAAACTGTACCTGCATACGCTCTGTATAAATGCAATTAGAAACCATGCTTTAGATATGCATATCTAAAGTCTTCTAGATGATGTTCTGAATGTATGTAGAGAACACATGTAGGTACATAAACAGAGGCATTATGACTCTGAATACCAGTTGGTGGGAATCACAGGTGGGCAGAGTGCTCTTGCACTCATGTCCAGCTTGCAGACTTCCCACAGGCATCTGGTCAGCCACTGTGAGAACAGGTTGCTGGACTTGGTGGGCTGTTGACCTGATCCAGCAGGCTTACCTTACATTCTTTGGTTTTTAAAATTCGTTCATTGGGCACCAGTGGAAATGATTCTGCTCTCACCACCACCACCACCCAATTCAGTGTACAGTTGTACCTTGGAAGTCAAACGGAATCCGTTCCGGAAGTCCGTTTGACTTACAGAATGTTCGAAAATCAAATTGCAGCTTCTGATTGGCTGCAGGAATCTCCTGTAGCCAATCAGAATCCGCAGAAGCGCTGTCGGATTCCAAAAGAACGTTCGCAAACCAGAACAATCACTTCCGTGTTTGCGATGTTTGAGAGCCAAAACGTCCGAGTTCCAGGGAATTCAAGATCCAAGGTACAACTGTACACAATTATAACAGTCCTCTTGTACTCAGAACCTGACAGTTTGAATTGACAAACGTGTTCCAACAGATTCACATGTGGGTAGCTTTAAATGGTATTCCTAAGACATGGAATTGAATTATTTGGCTCTCAAAATATCAAGGCAGATACTCACTTTTTAAAATATATATATATATTATACAGTTCAGTAAAAAAAATAAAAATAAAGCAGATAGCTGTAATGGGAAGTTTTTATTGTTTGATGTTTTACTGTGGTTTTATACTTTGTTAGAAGCTGCCCAGAGTGGCTGGGGCAACCCAGTCAGATGGGCTGCATATAAATTATTATTATTATTATTATTATTATTATTCCCTTGATACCAACTGCTTGATATAATGAAATATTGATATGTATATTTGTGCTTTCAAAGTGTCTCATAGAATTTATGAACAGTTTGTGGTTGCCAACATTCTGCAACCTGGTAGCATGGCCTGTCTGGTGGTAACTTTCTCCAGGGCAGTTTTGGAATCCCAGTCATGAATTCCCTCCCCGCTGAATTGTGGCTGCTGCCACCTGCCCCCAATCACATTCTTTCCATAGGCAGTGAAAAACGTATTTATTTCTCTGAGACTTTGGCGAAAGTGGCCCATTATTTATCTCTGATGAATTGGATTAAAAATGTAACAAAACAAATAAATTAAAAGTCCCTCCTCACACTTTCCAGAAAGTAAAATAGATATATGGATTTCCAATAAGCTTTGGAACAACTCTTGAGTTCTACCCCATATTTGTTTGCTATGTGCATACAAATATACCGGGGAATTATCTCATGCAGATCTCATTGAAGTCCTGTTCCTTAGCAGTGCTCTCTGCACCGGAGAGGACCCTGGTGGATTGTGCCCTTGGATTTTTAGCCTGTCCTATGCACTCAGATTCTGCAGTGAGTACTCAAAATACGCAGTTTGACAGGGAGGTTGATCAGTCACTAAAAGAACCCAGCCACAGAAACTTGGCCAGAACAAATCATCCTCCACTTGCTTGCCATGCACATGGGTAGAATAATAATATCAAGCCAAGTAGCTTGGGCAAGATGTTAAAACATATTGTATTTTAATGTTACTTATTAATTAAACTTCTACCACTTTTCCAGTTGTGTATTTCCCAAGATAATTCTTCATGACAACATTATATGATGAAACAGAATGCACAACAAAAATAAATGAATGAAAACGGTAACAATGCCGCCAACCCCCAAATCACTAGCACTATACAGTCAGGAGCCAGAGGTGTAAAACCCTTTACAGCCAAGGGACCTGGCAGCCGTAAGCATTTGATTGACCTCTAGAAGAAATGTGCAGAATATTGATGGTGTTCACATTCTACACAGAGGAATCTTTTTTAAAATACTGCATTAGGTGAAAGAGTAGCTTTGCCAATGTATTAAATACTTGGCAAAAAAAGGTGTTTAAAAATTAAGTAAATGTTGTTTAACAGAAACATACAGTTGGAAATATTTTCCAATGTTTATGTTCAGATCTCATACCTGCCTGGCTCCTCTATGTTTGTTTACTGTGATACATGATTTATATAAATATATTGCAAATTATTAACTCCTTACAAATTTCAGGGAATTTAAATTTAACTAGTGACTTCAGCCCATAGTGGTCCTGCTGTGCAAAGGCACATGTTCCTTACCTAACTGAATCTAAGAAGATCTCTGCAGGATCAGACAAAAGGTATGAGCACAGTAGTAGCCTCTTGCTCACGATCCCCAGCAAATAGTGTTCAGAGACATACTGCCTCTGATACAGGACATGGCACACATAGCCATCATGACTCAAAGTCCTTTTTTCCTCCATGAATTTGCCTATTCTTATTTTGATCCTTGAAAACGGGCGCTTTTACCTATGTAGGAAAACGCCGCCACAAGTATACAACTGGAACCTGTCCTTGTGTCTGAGGAAAGTTTTTGTCGCATGAAAGACTGATAAAGAAATAACTTAAAATTGGCATATTTATACTATGGACAAGGAACACAAGATTTTAAACTGTTCTAGGCCACTTAGAATTTGTATAGATGTACAGATAGGGTGAGACAGAATGGGTCGGTACCTTTATTTCTCAGTGTGTGAGGTTTTCTCTTTGCATGATGATCCTACCACTTCTCAGTTTCAAAGAGATGCCTAATGTATTAGAATTTTAAAAAAATGGATTTGGTAAAGGCTTCATAATTCATTTTTGTGACTGCAGTGGTAGACACATATCTACTTTTACTGCACTAGTTTCCAAGGCCAAATAATACATAAGCCATGGCAGAGAAGATTCAAAGGACCTTTCGCATGGTGATGGTCACTGAGTCACGTGAACAGTTTCATCCTGGAAGGGAGAGTTCATGCATGGATTGTTTCTGCTCCACCACAGTTCCATGAGTCCCCTCCTCTAAAACTACAGTGTTCCTGTCATAACAGATATTTAAATTCATCCTTTAGTTATTTCTCTGGCGACTCTTTGTCTACTGCAAGGTAGAAGTACTTCAGGAACTCATCTTCCAATTTTCCTTTAACTTGAAAATGAATTTGGCTGAAGCCTGTAAGCTAGTGCAAGCCCCATTCAGCTCTGGGTTAATTGGGGCTTCTCTGCTTAGCCCAGGTAATCTCTGAAATGGCAGATCAGAATCTTAACTGAAAGATTACTGTGCTTCCACTTGCAGGTTGGTTCGGCTCTTTGTTCTTTGGGATATTAATGCTTACCCAATTTGCAAACTTCCTTTGATATCTGAAGATGAAAAAGTTCTAGACAAAGGCAAAGCATTTTTCTTAACTATATTTTTCTTAACTGCATTGTGACCTGTCTGGTATTCTAGAATACACAACTTACTTACAAGGGGCAGATGGTATCTTCAAGAGAGAAATTAAAGTTGGTAGGAAGCAGTTGAAAGTGGAGCCTAAAAGAGTGCATGTCTAGGGCAGATTCAGCTGTGTAGTATGCACCGAGTTTGGAAAAGTAAATGGCTACTTTCACTGGATCTTCCCTTTCTGCATAGTTTATGCTTCTTGGAAAGGGTGGTGATGGGGGCAAACTGCTTGATACACCTCCCTTTCCCTTTGAACATACTAATAGCTGTATAGAAAAGAGCAAGCAAAGTGCTCAAGGACCTGGAGCAACAACTCCCCTATGAGGAAAGCCTACAGTATTTAGATGGGGGGCGAAATTAGTAAAGAGGGGCATGATAAAGGTGCATAATATTATACATGATGTGGATAAAGTGGATGGATATAAGTTTTTCTCCTCTTTTAATACTATTATGTGGGGTCATCCAATGAAACTGAATATTGGAAGATTCAGAACACACAAAAGTACTTCTTTACATAGCAGACAGTTAAACTATGTAATTGTCTCCTACAATATGTAGTGATGGCTGTTGTCTTGGATTGCGTTAAAAGGAGATTAGACAAATTCAGGGAGGATAAGACTCAGTGGCTACTAGTCGCAATGGCTGTCTTCATCCAACTCTATTATTTTCATTGCCATGATCCTACACTTTGTCAAAGGGAAACTTCCCACCGGAGTAGAATTCATATATTGAACAGATGGAAAGCTCTTTAATCTGAGTAGGCTGAAAGCAAAGAGTAAGGTTACCGTAACTTCCATCATAGAGCTTCAGTATGCTGATGACAATGTGTAAGCTTTCGCAGAATCTTACGAAAAGCTTGGCCTATCACTCAACATCCAAAACACCAAAGTGCTGCACCAACAAGCACAAAACAACCCCTCTGCAGCGCCACAAATCCAACTCAATGGTGTGACGTTGGAAAGTCTCAATCACTTCTCCTACCTCAGCAGTTATCTTTCCACAAGGGCCAACATTGATGTTGAAATCTAGTATTGCCTGAGGTCTGCGAGTGCAGCTTTCTCCCAAATGAAGTGCAGAATGTTTGAGAACCAGAACATTCGCAGGGAAACCAAAATGCTTGTTTACAAAGCTATTGTACTACCAAGCTTACTGTATGCTTGTGAAACATGGACGACTTATAAGCGCCATCTTCAACTCCTTGAAAGATTTCAACAACGGTGTCTCTGAAATTTTTTTACCTATAACCTGGGAATGCAGGGGAACTTGCCTGATTATCATCTTCCAAAGCAACTACTCTATTCTGAACTTTAAAATGGAAAGCGTAATGCTGGTGGTCAACAAAAGAGGTTTAAAGACTCTCAAGGTAATTTGTGCTTCCACTGGAAGGACATGTAGATCCAGAATTGGGCTCCACAGTCACTTACAGACTCACTGTTAAGACCGTGTATTTGGAAGACAATCTTACTCTGCTATGCGTGATCACTAAAGAAGATGATTCTGCTTCCAGAATCAGTGGCCGTATGCCTCAGAATACCTCTTGCTAGATATCTGTGTGTTTGGTACCCAGATTCAGCAGGATCTTTCTGCATGTCATGTTTCATAATAAATGAAAGTTATTTCAAAGGACTCCTTTGCAGTGTTCGAAACTCCCATTGTTCTAGGCGCATTTTGTGACCGGGAATATCATTAGTGTGAGCAGCTTCTAAGCTCTGGGCGCAGTACTGTGGCTAAGATTTCATATTAAAACTGCAGAGTTGAAGGATGAGAGGACCTTTTTCTGCCTTCCAATTTCCAGCTACTCCGAAGACTGGAGAAGAGACCCTCTTAAGAATATTAGGGGGTGGGCAGGGGAAGGACAAGACAATGTGAAAAATGAACATAATATTTTAGCTGCAGTTCATTCATTTTCAGCTTTGTATTATTTAAAAAAATTGCCTAGACATTTGGTTTTGTGCCCATAATCTAGGTATAAGGTGCCATTTAGATCCTAGCTTTCATATCTCAGTTTCTAACACTAATCTTTTGCTGGTTTCCACTCATTTACTTAGCATTTATGTGTTTTTCCCCTTTCTTAGGTTGTTCGATGTATGCACAGCATCCCGAACAGACCGAGAGACGAAACTAACACTGGTGTTTGAACATGTTGATCAAGATTTGACCACTTATTTGAATAAAGTTCCAGAGCCTGGTGTGCCTAGCGAAACTATAAAGGTATCAAAGAAGGGTAGGGGAGGTTTGTACATAATTTTATGGAATAATATGCTAAAGACAAACATACAGCGGAAGCATTTTCAGGACGACTTCTATCTGATTAAGAGGAGATTAAATTAATTACCTCTCTCTCAAATTCAGAGGCATTGGTTCTTATAAAAATAATTTATAATTAATTATAAAAAATGCTCTTCATCATGGTTTCAGCTTTTGGGTTGAGAACAAGTGGTTTGAATAAACCAGTTTGCAGTGTTCATCTAAAATCACAAACTACAGTTTGTTGTAAATCAGAATCAGAAGCTTCTAGTCATACCCCCATTCATCTAAAGGCTGGGTACATATGGGGAAAGAGGAGGAAAGTGTTGATGAGCCTGAGGCTTCCCATTGCTTGTGCTTGTACCAGCAAACCATGGTTCACAGCTGAACTGGGCCTCTGTATTTATTATCAGCCTCTAGTAAAGAACCATAGCTCAGCAGTAGAGCTCATGTTTTGTAGACAGAAGCCCAATGGCATCTCAGGTAGGTCCAGAAAGAGCATGGAACTGCTTTTTGGAAAGTTGCTGCCAGTTGATTGGGGTAGCCAAAGTGCTATCATTCAAATGTTGGTGATCTGCAGTTTTCATCATACCAGATCTCTGGTCATGGTTGCAGAGGGTGATAGGAATTGTAGTCCAGCGATATCCGGAGAGCACAATGTTAGCTAATCCTATTGTACCCAGTAGTAAACTATATGGAGCAATGGTCTGACTCAACATCAAGCAGCTTCATATATTTATATGATTTTGTTATTTATTTGCTATCCAGAATATTCCTGTACTGTATTTTAGTGCATTCCACTATCATGTTCCTGTGACTCGTGTTTATGTGTTTTTGATAAGTCTATTAGACAGCTGGAAGGCAGAAAGAGCCTGTCCAGTTTTGTCCAGTATAAGAGGCAGATAGTAATAATAAATTTATTTTATTATTTATACCCCGCCCATCTGGCTGGGTATAAAGGCTTGATGCTATCACTTGGACAGGCATGGTTTTTTTATTTGATTCATATATTTTAAATATTTTAATCTTTCTGCAAAATGCTCATGGTGGCTTGCAGTTAATATAAGAAATACACTGAAACGATGAATACACAAGAGCTGCCAGCAACAAATTATCATGTCCTTAACCAAAAGCTTGAGAGAAAAAACAGGCATCACTCAGTGTCTGAATGATAAAAAGTAAGCACTAGGCAAATATTTATTCAGGGTGGATCTCCATAGGAGGGGGTGCCACTACAAAAAAAAGGCCCTGCCCCAGGTACAACTCAGCCTCTGAAGATAAGAATGCTCAGGGTAGGACTTGAGATCTTAAAGAATGGGCATGTTCATATAGAAGAGAACATCCTTCAAACATTGATTATAGGTCACTTAGAACTTCATAAGTCAAAGCCTAGGACCTTGAATTGTATCTGGAAACAAATTGGAAATCCTTTGTCATCTACTAGATATGGTCATTACATATACATCTGCTATAAAAAAAGTGAAGCCAGCATGCCATGTTTGAGCAATGGGTACTATCTTTAGTGATATACTCAGTGGTGGATGCTGTGCTCCACTATAACTCTGCAACAGGGCATGGGACCAGGCTGCTAGTTATTGCCAGCTCTAAAGAATGCTTGCCATATTTTACCCCATTTCGGCAGCTGTCCATTGTGAGGTTTGCACAGTCTAAGTGGAATGGACTGCGCGTCTGTTGCCCATTCTGTATGCTTTGCATTTTCCATTCTGTCCATAAAACAGGCAACGCATGACATCATTGCATGACAAAGAATCAATTACTGTGAAGATCTGGCTTCTCTGAGAATGTCAGTTTTCAGTGTTGAGGCAAGAGCCATTTGCCATCTGTCACTGATGCTCATAATCAGTTGATCATATTTGAGTATTGGCACAATGCACAAGGTGAAAAACTCCAGGACAGATATATATATAAATAACAGTGAAATAAACAAAAGCTGAGGAACCCCAGAGTTTTAAAATCATGAGCATTGCTAGAATGTAGCAAAAAGTGAAGTCATTGTATATAAATATAAAAATCATTATTTCCTGAAAAGTACATGGATATTTTACATTTGCCTATTTGAAAAACATAGTGAATGTGTTGTGTTACTGATTCCATTTTTACTTTTAATTCTACTGCTGCTTAATTAAGTGCCAACAATCTGGTAGACACTTTGCAGGATCAACAAAGTCCTTTTCTGGCATGCTAAAGCTACAGTCCTGTGTAGTTTTAAGTGGAAATAAGCCCCACTGAAATGAATAAGACTTCGTTCCAAGTACAGGCAGCCCCCAATTTACATGGGGGTTGCATTCTGGGTCATTGTGTGCTTGCATGAAATCAGAAACCCACTGAAAAATCTTGCAAATGCCCCTTTCCACCCTCGTTCTGCCCTTTTTAGTGATGTTTCAGTGATGTCTTTATGACGTTTCTGGTCACTTCCAGGTTCGTTGCTGTGCGCAATCGCACGCATATTTCTCACACCTAAAACGGGAGTTACCTGTAAACAGCATTGGATTGTTAGCATTCAATCCTACTTATAGGCTTAATTGGAAGTGAATTTTACTGAAATCAGTGATACTTAAGTTAATGAGATCAAATTGTCACCAACCTTCTCCAAGCTGAGAGCCTGCACCAAACAGCCTTGCATAATTTAACCCACATAGTTGTGGTGGTCATATGCTAATTTGAAAATACCTTCACCTCCTGTCTGCAGGGGGTGCATGGGAAATCTCCACTTATATTCCATAGGTTTGTCAAATCAAAATTTCAGAATCAAGCACAGGACATCATTAAGGACCTGTGATAGCTATTTGCAGATTAGTAAGGAGCTATAGGATTCTGAAATCAAGGATACCATATTATGTAACTCATTTTTTGAGTCTTCACAAAAACCTTTAATGATCAGTCAGGAATAATGCAATTTCCATATGTGAAAAAAAATGAAATCCTTGCACTTACAAAAAAATAGCAATATCCTGGGACAGTTATTGTTTCTTTTCAAATCCATGCAAGCTCTTTTGGAGGCTATTGGGAAGAGACTAAGAAAACCCAAGCAAACATCTTTTCCAGTTATGAATTTCATCATCATCCCCCCCCCAAGTATATAAACAGTTAAGTAGAGAATATACTTAACTCTCCTATTAAAATCAGACAGATGTGGAGGTACTTAACTTGGTGCTCACTCTTTGAAAACGACAACACCAAAGAACCACGTATACAGAACAGAGATTCTCCACTTCATTTCTTCCTATGTTTGCACACATTTACACAACTGTTCCCTCTCTCTTCGTCACTATTTCTGATAACCAGCGTGCCAGTCCAGTTTCTGGTTCGACGGGTTTCAAATCAGTATACATAGAACTGCCTTTATTTTGAGAGTTTTCCCCATTTTTAAAATAAACTCAAACAAAGTACACATTATGGGAAAGTTAGAGTGTTGCTGCCAGCAAACAGAAAACTACGAATGAAGACATGAATGAAATAACAGAGATGCACTGTTTGGGTGCTTAATCCTTTAGATACTTACCTGATAAGATTATTTTCACTTCAGTAAAGCAGATCTGATATTACAGAATCTAAGAGATATCCACACATTTGGGCAGGGGGAGCATATAGTATAGCCCTCCTGGGACTGCATTACTCCAGAAGGCAGGAAGGTCAGAGGCTAAATATTTGAATGCTTCCCCTATATATTTAAATTCCGTACCAGAGCCATCCAAAGGGTTTTTTTGCTCCCTGTGTCAAAGGACAAGATAGTATCCCTCCCCAGTTCCACATGCAGTGTACAGAAGGCAACCAGACTGGCTGTCAACTCTGACATTAACACTGGCAACACTGTCAGTAGGACAATATTCATAGTGCCTCTGAGGGCCGCAGGCCAATTTAGGGAAACCACACAGCTCTGCACACCTTACTGCCACTTCCCGTCCCAACATCTGTCATCTGAGATAGCTTCTTCATTCTGTCTAATGATAGGGACAGCTCTCCAGACTACACACAGAGTCTTTCTTGTCATAATACTATTGCGTGGACAGGCGGAGTCCCCAGATCCCGCGCGGTCCCCCCGTCATGTGGAATAACGACTCGAGACAACGTGCTATGGGATTAAATTGGCCACAACTTTATTAAATTTCAAATGTGGGTAGACCTTGGCTCAGGCATTGGGCGGAGCCAAGTGAGGATTCCCAGGTAAGATCCTCCCTCTATTGTGTGGGCAGGTAATCCCTCCCCTACTTGGCCTGATCTCCTTGGCAACGCTTCCCCCAGGTGGGATTGGACAACTGACTGAGGTAGGCGGAGACCTCCAGGTATCCCACCTGAGGGAAGGCAAGGCCAAGCCTATGCTGTTGGAGCCGCTCCAGATCTAGGGGCTGCACGCGTCCACGCAAAGGGCGCCCCCCATTTTAAGCGGGGAGCGGTCATTACATTGCAGGGAGTTGGACTAGATGACTCTGATTCTATGAATATTTCAGGGGCAGGGATTTTTAATCAAACATGCACTTGTCACATCTACCCTCTAAAGTGCTGTACTCTCAGGACCATAGAATCAAATGATTTTTCTGGAGATACAGATCTGCTGTTAGGTTGGGGGGGGGGGTTAGTGACAATGGATCAAGATCATTGTGATTTAAAATAAACTCTGGTTTGTTAAGCATGCCAGCTTCATAACCCAAGATTTGAAGTTGTCTTGTTTTGCAACTAAATGGAGTTTATTGTAAGCTGTGATTCCTGATTTATACATGACGAAACTGAATATTGTGGAAGGAAGAGGCTTTGCTCAGTCTCATACAGGCTTCTGCACATAATGCTAAATCATTTTTTAGCATTAAAGGCATCTCCCTACTTACACAGACATTACATTCCCAGGCTCCGTGCATGTATGGGAAATCACATAACGTGGGAAGGGCACTGTTGAGAGAGGCTGGGAAACGTACCTCTCTCGGCAGATCCCACCCATCCCACTTGCCTTCCCCGGGTGGTGATGTGCCCTTGCACATGTGCACCCACCTGCCCTGCCTGCCTCCAATGATCGGAAAGTTGAATGGTGGGTCAGTGGCTCCCAGTGCCCATCACCCCTGTGCAGCCTCTTGGTGCTCTCCCTGTTAGTCTTGGAAGTTTATGGAGACAGTTCCCTTTATCTAGTTTCTCCCCCATCCCCAAGAAATAACATGGCTGCATGCTTGTGGGGTGGCAAGGAAGAGGAACAAAATGGCCACAAGCGAGGGAAGAATGGGCCGGTGGGTGGTCAGAGGCATGGAGTCCCCCCTCCATACTGGCAGGAAGAAAAAAGCCAAGGAGGGTGAGTGAGTGGGGATGGAAAGACACTTGGAGCGACCTTGCAAGCTGTTTCCCTCCAGTTCCCTCCTGTTCTTTTCGTGGCTCTCTTGGCACCATTTCCTGGTTCCAAAAAATTATGCATTTGGCAGCAACACACGTACATGCTGTTGCACACAAGTGGAATGCACACAAGTGGAGTGTTTGTGTGCCTGTGTGTGCAATCCAGGCCGACATGTATTGAGTTGAGATTTTAATTTAGCCAAATGGCATGACAACCTTGCCTTAGTTAAATTGCATCAGAAATCCAGTGCCCCCACTGTAATACTGAAGTAGCACAAAAATGCTTAGCTTTGTTAGCACTGTACCCACCACAAAAAAGGTAGTGGATTGGTGTTAAATGGACATTTTGATGGTATACAGGTAGATATGCTCGCATAAATGCATAGAATCAAGAATATTGTTAATATGTTCCAAGTATTTTATTTCACTTACTCCCAAAAAATTGCTCTTATTCCTTTTCACATGAAATGTGCCCTAGATTTACATTTTGACTAGCACTGAATGCCATTTTGACCAACATAGCTGATGCTATATGTAATCCATCTCAGCATACTTGGTGCAATAAATTCGGCAGACAAAATACATACCATTTGTTTTGCAGTAGGACAGTTCTGCTGTGCAGCTGCAATTTAGAAATCTCAAAAGGCTTCAGAATGTTATGTTACAGCCATTAATGGAGATTCCAAGGAGTTTTCCATCCATTTTTATTGCAGGAGGGAGGTGGGGGGGTGGAAGTGGGGGTCAGAGAGCTGTTGGAATGAGAGGGTGTGTGGGCTGAAGTATGAATCCACATAAAATATTATTTCGTTTGAAATTAACCCAAGACATCCCTGTTTGGATAAGCAAAGAATATATTGTGTTGTGTGTGTAAGAGAGAGATGGAGATCTATTCTAATAGTACTCCTCCCTCTGTGATACAAAGGAAATAGCTGCCGCCCAAGCCTGGACTCCACAGTTCAATAGAAAACATTCCAAAAGAATGCATAGGATGTTATAAATATAAAAAGGAGTTTAATGAAAGAGCATACAGATGTCTTTCATGTATTTTAAATTGGAAAGACTAATTCTGAAACTATAAGAAAAACAACAGTGAGCTACGAGCCATATGCTTCAGATTACTGAAGTATGACTTACACAGGCCTGTCATTCAATGAGAAGCAACACAGACTAAAACAGGAGATGTTGAAAGAAAAAAAAGACTTGTGGGAAGTCAAACCATCTCTAAATATGTGTTTTATTATCTTCGGGTGTTCTTTGCTGAGTTACCACCGTGATTAAAACCAATGCCCTGGCACCAGGAGGATGGGATTCCTTTAAGTTCCTCTTCCTTCCCCACATATGAAGGAAGGTACATAGCAGACTTGACTGCGTAGTGGTGCAGTTTCAGCAAAAGAGGAGCAGCAGATAGAGAGGCGGCTTTGCAGCCAGCAATGCCACATCCACATTTGAACTCGTACTTTTGCAAGGGTGTTAAAGATTGATTTGATACCGAGATTCTGCAAGGTGCTGTGCATGGAACAGAAATCACACAGTTGTTTCCAAGGGGGCTTTCCGTCAGCACTGAAGGGAAGATATTTGCAAGGAAGATCGGAATTGACAATGAGGAACAAGGGCAAGAACATCAAAAGGCAGTGCAAACACAGTAAGACCCAGTTCATATATTACCATCTGAGGCATGGCTGCTGTCATGCTGCCCTGGTAACACTGGGCCTTCTCCGCATAGGTCTTCCATGGTGTAGGGCTAATGTGAAAACAATGTAGCAGGGCTGTAGCATGAAAAGAGCTAGTGGAAGTGGGTCATGGTGATAGGGCTAGGCACATGAATAATCCCCACACCAGTTTTGCTGGCCTGCAGGGGCATGGCCCCTGTCCACATGACACACTTGATACATTACTAAGATGGTATAGGTGGAGTCACACTGCTTTGGCTCTCTACCAGTGATGTAAGGATATGAATTGGGTCATAGGTTATAGTTGATCAGGGAAATCTAAAGCACAACATTATTTGAGAATCTTCTGAACCTCACAACTCAGTTAAAAGGTGGATGTTCCTCCTTCCCTCCGTTTTTTACACACATCCAGCATTCCATGACCACAAAGCATGATCAGTCTCCATTGGCCTCTTTTGGGTTTGGTTTCTTTTCTTTTTTAAAAAAGGATTTGTTGTACTTCTGCAAAACTTGGGGTTCCTGCAAACCTGTACTGGGTTACCCCAACCACTCTGGGCAGCTTCCAACAAATTAAAACCTCAAACACAACAAAGCGTCAAACATTAAAAACTCCCCTATGTCAGATGTCTTCTAAAAGTCAAATAGTTGTTTATTTCCTTAACATCCAACAGAAGGGTGTTCCACAGGGCAGGCGCGACTACAAAGAAGGCCCTCTGCTTTGTTCCCTGTAACCTCACTTTTCACAATGAGGAAACCGCCAGAAAGCCCTCAGAGCTGGATCTCAGTGTCTGGTCATAGGTGGTGCCATTTTGGTTACATAAGTATCAGCACTCAGTACCTAACAATTGGAAAGAAAGAGAATACTGTAATGATTTACATGCAAGATGTCCTAGGTTCAAGCTCAGCATCCCCATTAAAAAACCCCTCAAGGCATAGGACTGGAAAGGAGTTCAGGCCAGTTGATCTAGAGGTCCCAAAGTTTGGATGCACAAATGTTCCAAACTTGACCTGTTAACATGTAATCCTCCATCTCCGCCTGAGTCTCATAAGGCAAGTGAAGAGCAACTTGCTGTATGCCACCTTCTCAAATTTGTTAGTCAGCCAGGGTGGACTTGCACATCTTCCAGTTTATCTTGCAGCCTGAGAAAGCTTCAGGGAGCACAATGCCCTGAGAATTCCCTTGGGAAAGGCTAGTCCCGAGTAGCTTAGTTATGCAGACAACCAGCTCCAAACCAGACATGTTATTGGATATAGTCCTCAACACACATATATAGTGCAGAATATTAGCCTGGAGGAAGATGGTTTGGCTGGGCTGATTTCCAAAGCTCTGAAACTGCTGTGCAAGGCACTTTTGCATTAATCCACAATGGCCAGTGCAGCTCTATTCATGTGTAAGTTCTGGTTCCAAAGTTCTCAAATCTGTTGGTATGAGCTTGCAAGGCAGCAGAGGAGATCGGGGGCAAAGGGCAGGACCAACAAGGCTAGACTCAGATCTCTCCCATCTCCAAAACCAGCCCACTCATATTGTCGCATTCACAGTGGGCTGGGTGATTACTACAGCTGTGTTGTAGTAATCCCTTCCAAAGCACACAAAGCAGTAAATTACGTTTTTGGATTATGATCCAAAGTTCTCCAGGCGAAGCAGTGCCAATTTTGGCCTGCAGTGGTGAATTGCATGGATTTTGCAAACTGGCCTCATTTTTTTCTGTACAATCATGGAACTTTTACTGATTTGATGTGCACAGGCCATAATGTACCTCTAGAAGAGCAAAAACGTCCCGTTGGCTGCAGTAAACCAAAACTGCAAAGGGTAGCATACCTCCCGGGAAGGTTGTAACAAAAGCAAACCCAGTCTCTAAATATCTGAACAGTCAGAAAGAAATTGTTAGTTCATGAGAACAGGTGGCAATTGTATTTTGATCATTTTCATCATTGGCTAACCTGCTTTCCTATCATGTGTTTCTTTACTTGTGCTCTACTTGTGCTTCTACTTTTTAGTTAATGGAAAGACTGTCGATCAGTAGTAGAGCATCTGCTTTGCATGCACAAGTTTCCAGGTTCAACCTCTGGCTGGGTAAGTCTCCAGCATGAAATCCTGGAGCACCACTGCCAGTTATTGTAGGCAGTACTGAGCCAAGTGGACAATGAATATAATAACCCTGCTGGGTCGGACCCAGCATCACTGCCTCCGATTCAGAGACAGAGCACAGCCATCATGGCTAGTAGATGTTGATAGCCTTATACTCCACAAATTTGTCCAACGCCATCCAAGTTGGTAGCCATGACTGCTTCCTGTGGGAACTAGTTCCTCCATTAGCTGAGCGCTGTCCTGACTCTTCCAACTTCCAGATTCTTTGGGTGCCCAGGAGTTCTAGTCATATTGCCTCTTCCTCGCCTTTCCCCTAAAATGAAAAGCCTCAGATGCGGAAACCTTTCCAAATAGGGGGGTTTCTGCATCCCCTTGATCATTTTGAGTACCTTTTTTATTTTCAGTTCTTGCACAGTGATTCCTAGCATGGAATTTGATTTTTTCACTGCTGCCGCACAATGGGTCGGCATCTTCATTGAGCTATCCACTACAACCCAAGGTCTTGATCCTGGCCAGTCACTGCCAGTTCAGACCCCATGAGCAAACAAGCGACCATTTCACATGGGGATTCTGTTCCCGGCCCCCACAGAGTGCATCTAAGAATGCCCCATTTCATCCCCATTCTGTCTTTTTCCAGATCCAAAAGGACCCATGAATCAGTGATCATGTGTGAATTGGACTTACCTTAATGGTCACCACCTATACGTGAAATAAAGGTTTTTTGCCCCTTCATGCATCAGTTTATACTTGTTCTCATTTTCCTTCTTCAGAGCTAGCAAACGGCATTTTTATTTTTGTTTTAAAGGAAGAGAGATAAAATTATTCAGGATGGTGAATTTTACCACTTGCGCTTAGGCAGTACAATTGCAAAATCACAGGTCCACGTAGTCCCTAACTATGAGCTGTGGCGAGGTTTGTCAGCGCAGACACAGCTTGAGAAAAACTTGAAACCACAAGCCTGCAATCAAAATTAAGTAAGTGGACCCTCATGCAACAAACCGGAGGCCTTAAATTTTATGGGTCCTCCCCACACACGAAACTGATGAAGGTGACCCTGATGAGCTATTTAGTGAAGTCATTCTGCATTGTGAACAGCAAACCAAGAGCATTTCTCCAGCAAGAACAAGAAAGACCCACCTCACAGTGATTGATGAGAATGTTATAAAAGTGCAATGAGCTGGAAAGTCATCATCTTGTCTTTTCCTTTTGCCACCGGAACGGCATAGCAGAGAGATCTCTTTTCTTCTGGTTCTGCATAAGGAGAGGTTACATGGCATGGAAATGTGTTACACCCAGCTGCTCACTAGTTTGCAGGGCACACAGTAAATAATACTGTTTAGTATATCTAAGGCACAAAAGAGAACAGCACTCTTTTGATGGTGATTCCTAGCCTCTTTCATTTGCTTTCCAGTTTGCTTCCAATTCATTGAGTGGCATTTTGCAACAGTGCATACTTTAGTGTGGTGGGTTCTCTGATTGGTGGGTTGTTGTTGGGGTCCCCCCCCTTAATTGGCATGAGTAAATGAAAGGTTACTTAGGCCCTGGTGTAGCAGAGGCACTTCAGTTTGTTTAAAGTTGTTTGCTGAACTGAGCAATATCTAAATTAACCCTCTGAATTCATTCCGTGTGAGCTTCATTCATAGCGGGAGAAAGCCCCAATTGCTTACCACCATCAAGATTTCTTTGGCACAATGGTATTTTATTTTGAAAATAATATATTGTTTGGAAACTTGCTTTTTTCATCTTTTAAGGTTTCATTCTATTGATCAGTTCCTAGGGCAAGCTCAAATTATTTTGCATTTTTTCTTCTGAATTCGAAAGTTGTGTTGAAAGTTGGTGCTATACTGACCTTAACACTTGTTCTACGTCTGAAAATGTATTATTTATTTAATACATTTTATACCACCCTTCATCTGAGGATCACAGGGCAGTTTATATTTGCCACAACTTCCTCCTCGCTCAAAAAAAACCTTGCTAGTTGGATTCCTGTTCCTATTAACAAGCTTACCCTTGACAATTTTACCCTCTATATTTCTTGGGGAGGTCCCACACTTCAGTGGGGCAGCATGCAGAAGGTCCCATGTGCATTCCTAGTTAGACTGGCAGAACTGTGAAAAATCTTTTAGATTTTTGATGCAGTGAATATATCAACGCCATATAAAGTCAACTGCCTTATACCAAGCCAGACATTTGGTCCAGTTAGCTCAGTATTGTCAACTCTACACTGACTGGCAGTGGCTCTTCTGGGTTTAAGACAGGTATGTTTAAGCCCTACCTAGAGATGCCGAATATTGAGCCTAGAACCTTCTCCATGAAAAGCAAGTGTTCTTCACTGAGCTCCACAAAGTATTCCAATGTGGCAGATTCCCTCTTCCCCACTATGATGTTTCTTCCCCCATACTTTCCAAGGAGTTGATCCACAGAAAGAATTAGCTTTGCTCCTGCTTTCTGGCCCACCTGTTTTCCTCTCGTAATGGGATGGGCAGTGGAAGAACAGAGAACTCTTCCTCTGGTCCATACATTGGGAGAAATGTGTGGTGCCAGGGAGCAAAAAGTTACCAGAATGCATTTGTGGACAAAGGTTCATCTTCACCCCTCCATCATGTGGCTTTAGCATGGACTCATGGGAAGTAGGTGTGGTTTTGTAGAAACAGTGGTTACTTAACTTCTCCCAGTCAACTCTATATTACTTTATTCAGGGACAGTGAAGAACAAGCTGATTTATTGCATGACCTTTCTCAGTTTCCCAGGAACCTAATCGCTGAAAAAAATAAGTTCAGCCCAAGCCCAAGGGACCACCTCTCACCGTTATGGCCACAAATGTGTACTTACCCATAACAACTTATCTTGAAGGTAACTGTCATAATAGTAGGACAGCCCTAAGCAGATTCTTCTAGGTCTTAGATTGCAGAGTTTGAGAACCTCTGGTCTGAGCAAGTTAGACGTCACAGAAAGGTGTTCCATATAAGAAGGTTGTAAGGTTTGCACATGGGTAAGTATACTGCGACTAAGATCAGTCCACAAGTCTATTTTCATAATTCAAATGCCTCGTTGAATTTCTGCCGGAGTTGTCTTATGAAATTTGTGTCATCCTAGTCCACCTTAATATGCAGAGTAAGAAGGTGGTGAAACATTCAGATGCTCTTATTTGAGTAAACTTGATCTCCTGATCTGAAGCTGCTTGCAAATGTTTTTTTCCCTCCCCCCTTGGTGCATTGTTTCAGCTTCCTAATCACTGACCAGCTGTCTTGTTAGTGAATAGAGCTGTGGGCCCCTTGCCATGTTTCATGTGAGGTCTTGGCTGGGTGGCCAAGCAGGCAGCCTGCAGCCACTGTCAAAGCAATTCAAGAGGTATTGGCACAGCAGTGCCACCATTAATTTCTGCTTGTCACATGCTGTCATGCAAGTTACACCAGAGAGGAAATGACCGTTGAAAAAAGTGTGCTTGTGGCACTTTGTCCCCTCTAGACATTATCCCTGAGGTTAAACAAGTGGATACAATTAGCTGCTGTCCACAAACAGCTGTTAGGAAAGAGAAACCCAGATCTGGGCCCCATAGCCATGTGTCTTTCCTGTTGGTGAGGAGAGCCTGCTATCAACATCTGCCATACTTTAACCCTTCATTGAGGTGTTAATTTCGGCTGTATAGAGCCAAATCAGTGACTGACGGCAATCCTATGTCTGTGTGTTCAGAACTAGTCCCATTAGTTCAGTGTGACTTACTCCTAGGTAAGTGTACGTAGGATTGCAGCCTGTGAGCTGTAGTTCTGAATCAGTAGACAGGATACAGAGTACTGAGTGGGTTTGCTCGAGATGCACGGCCAATAAAAACACACTACTCTGCATTTCATTCCCAGAAATGTGCCTGTTTGCAGTACTACTTAGTTCAGGAGCTTTAATAATTGTATAGTTTTCATGATCACATTTACTGGTTTAAAACAAGTATTTATTATTCAGGAAGACCTCTGGAAATGATAAGTAACTAGGAGATTCCTAAATTTCCTTTCAGCAGGCTTAAGAAAGATTCACTAAAATCTTTTGGTGAATGGCCTGTTAGTCGTCTGGCAGGATAAAGATAGTATGTCACATCATGGCTGATGCTCACATTCAATTTTGGCATGGTAAGATCATCACCATGTTCTTCTTTTTTTTTATCTCATCAGTTTGGAGTGGCCAGTATATTTTCCTAGAAACAGTATCAAGGGTAAAGCTTAAGAACTAGCTCCTTAACATACCCTGTCAACTGTCAAAAGTGCATTCATAAGAATTTTTCACTGTGTGAGATTGGTGAGCTTATATCACCATGCCCACAACAATTTGTGTGGAAATAGAATATGTAGAAATTAGTATTCAGAATGACCTTGGCATAGTTAACCTTTGTCTCGTACAACTCCCCGAGCTCTCATCTGGGAGCTTTCCTTTCTTCTCCCAGTCTCCTATCCTGTGATATCTTCCTTTCTCTGCCTCTCACACAGGGTCTTTCACCTGCCAACCATCACATTTTTAGTGTTATGAAAGAAACTAAAATGTAGAATTGTAGATGGAGACTCGGAATGGTACAGGTGACAAAACAGGTGCATTTCCCCCCATTTGTATGCATTTGAACATGTAAAAGACAGAAGCAGTAAACATGATCACCAAATACCTGTGAATATTCTGTGTTGCTTTGGTTTGGATTTTAATATTTATGGGTCATTATAGTGATCCGATTCATTTTTTTTTTAAATGCTACAAAACTCAACCCTTCGGTTGAGCAATTAAATGTTGTGTGTGTAAATTATCATGTTGGATTAAAAGAGATGTGGGAATCCTGTGACTCCAGATGCTGGACTTCCATCAGCCCCAGCTGGCACACTCAGTGGCCAGGAATGATTGGAGTTCTACCGCAACAGCATCTGAAAGACCGCAGGTTCCACACTCTTGGATTAGATAATGCGTTTCAAATGTGAAATTGATTAAGGAGGCTCAAAAGCCTTGAGTGCTTGCAGGTCAAAGCTCTTGTGACTGTGCCAAACACCCCTGTCACCCTTGCATTTAAGTCTTGTCAACTCTGCAGGTGTGAATACAGGAGATGGCACCTTTTCAAGGCACTGCTTTCAAGAAATTTGCATCAGGTTTTTAATAAATCTTTTTGGTTATATGATTCCTCATGTTAAAAAACTGTTCTGGGTGCTTTATGAGTAGAAGAATGGTGTATAAATAATATATTATTTACTAACTACATGCTTTTAATTGTCAAATGTTAATAGCCTATTTTTGTTGTGCAAATTCTAATAACATAGAGACTTATGTTTATCAGCTTGCGCATAATCCGCCCTATATGAAAAGTTAGTCTTACTAATGTAATTTCTATTGATTTAAATGAGACCTAAGTGCAGCTAGCTAATATAAACATATCTCTTCAAGATAGCTCAATTTTTTCCACCTATTGATAGAAACCCTCTTCTGGCCTAAAGAGGGAACATAGGTTGAGTGGACTACGGGAGAGGAGGGGGAGCCCCTGAAGCTGCGTGAGTCCTCTGGCCACTTCATGTGTTTACAGCAAATTTCTGCAGCAGGAAGCTTTGTGTATCTAGATGTTTCCCGTATGAATGGGACTCTTGATCTTTCAAGGTCTTTATTCCGTGGAAAGCCTCCATGAATGCACAAGGCTCCCCATTGCAGCACTTTCCTGCAAACATATAATAATAATAATTTAATAATAATAACTTATTATTTATTCTCCAGCCACTCTGGGCGGCTCCCAACAGAATTGATGATGGTGATAAAAATGTGCATTAAGGCAAATGTGCATTAAGAGGGCTGTTTGTGTATCTAGGTACACAAGCATAGGTACAATTATCAGAACCATGTGCATGTTTACTCAGGAGTAAGTCTCACTACCTTAAATGGGGCTTAATTATTGTATATATATCCTAAGTGTATATATAGGGTGCCCTGTCTATATATTTAAGCTGTGCAAAAAATGACATACTTTGTTTCTCATCAAAACTCTCAATTGCTCACCCTTAGGACATGATGTTTCAACTCCTGCGAGGGCTTGATTTTCTGCATTCGCACAGAGTGGTCCACCGTGATCTGAAACCGCAAAACATTCTAGTCACCAGCAACGGACAGATAAAATTAGCCGACTTTGGCCTTGCAAGGATCTACAGTTTTCAAATGGCTCTTACATCTGTGGTAAGTTTCAATGTGTTCTTTCTTTAAATCTAATTTCAGGATTTAGTTTCTGTCACGGCCACCCAGGACTGGTCCCAGCTCACAAGAGACCTCACTCCGTTGCAGCTTATTTACAGGAAAAGTTTATTGAAGATTTCTGCTTCTCATACAGTTCAGCATTGTGGCCGTACGTCTGCCACGTTAGACCGCTGAAGTCCCCTCTGACTCCTCCCCTCTTCCGCACCAACTTAATAGCCTGGCTCTAGACCACCTCTTCCTCTCCTTTCTTTTCCGCAGGGTCTTCCTGCCCCCCTGGGTTCCCTCTCTCCGTGACTCGCCTGAGGCTGAATCCTCTGCCGCCTCTTCCCCCCTCTTTCTGGCTTTAGGGCCGGGCTCCTCCCCTGAGCTCTCTCCACTTCCGCGCGCCTCTACGTTTGAACTTGGCGCGCGTACGTTGCTGCTGACCTTTCTTTCGACCGCTACACCACCCCCTGCTCTGCTCTCCACCCTTTCCGGCTGAACACCCTGCTCCAACCCCCTCTCTCTGTTCTCTCCTAATCCTGCTCCCTCCGAGAGGCTGACGACTCCACCCCCTTTACTCCGTTCCGGCTGAGACGTCTCTTGCTTCCTCTGTCTTCCACTGGGCTCCTCTCCGCTTCTCCCTTCTCCTCCCCTTTGCTTGATTAAGGTAACCCCCTTTTGAGAATCCTCTGACTCGCTGCTCAGACTCGTGGATTCCCTCAGAATTCCGTCATCTTCTTCCTCATCCTTCTGCCCCTCCTCCCACTCGCTCTCCGTCTCCTCTGTCATCTCCTCCTCTCTCCCAGAAACCCTGACATCCATCCCCCCCTCGAAGCCCCCCCTTCCCCCCTCCCGCTCGCCGGGGACCGGTTGTGGAAACTGCGGCTCTTCGGGGGTAGGCTCAGGATACAGGTCGTCTACGTCAATGTTCTCCGCTGGCAGTTCTGTGTAAGTGTATTCGAAGTCGGGTTCTTCCCCCAAATGCTTCTCAGTCTCTGCTTCCATCGCTACTTCCTCCGGTGCTGCCCGCCAAGGACCTATCAGCCACCTCTTACGCCATTCCTCCTCTGGCTGCTCCTCCCACCAATAAGGGGTTTCCGTGTCCACCCCCGAGCACGATCCCCTGGGCGGGCTTGATTCTGGTGTTCTTTCCTCGGGGGAAGAGAAACCCCTGAACGTGCTATCAGACAATGTGGGTGTGAAAAGCCAGTCATCAAAGTACTCAGCTGGCATGGGTCTATGTGGGAAAAGTGCATGGAACTCTTCTTTCAAAAGGGGTTCGTCTAACTCGTAGCCTGGCACCCAACTATTAGCAGCGGCTGGTGTGCCCTCCCTGGCGAGAAAATATTCAACTCCCTCCTCCCCCCATCTCGAGTCCAGTATCTCTGTGACCTCGTTAAGAGGTTCTGGTCTTGGCGATTCCCCCCTCTCAGGCGCCCTCCTACGTGGCTCTGGGGGTGCTCCTGACTCTTGAAACCTGTGTGGGGTTTTGTAGGGAGTGAGCACCGACCTATGAAAGACCGGGTGCACCCTGGAACCTTCCGGAAGGGCTAGACGAAAAGCCACCGGATTGATCTTAGCCTCAACTTGATATGGCCCTAGCTGCCTGTGTCCTAACTTCTTCACAAAGAAAACAGGGCTGCCTCCCGCTGCTTTAGATTCCTGGATGAAACCTCGCTTGAGGTTATGGTCTATGAACTCCCGAAGCTCTTGCAGTTCGTCCTCCGACATGGAGTACAGCTTGGCAGCAGGCAATTGCGCCCCTGGCACTAAATCAATCGCGCAGTCGTAAGGTCTATGAGGCGGCAACTTGTCAGCTTCCTTCTCACAGAAAACCTCCAAGAATTCCTGGTACTTGTGAGGCACTGTTTGCACCATACCCAGATGCAATGGCTGCTCAGCTTCTCCTCCCTGATCGGTCTGAAAGCAATGCTGAGCACAATACGATGAACAAAAGTTGATCTGCCTCTGGTACCACGCAACCGCGGGACTGTGCCTCTCCAGCCAACTCATGCCTAACACGATGGGTGTGTCCGATAAGTGGGTGACATTGAAACTAATAAGTTCTCGATGGTTGCCAATCTGCATCATCATGGGAGGGGTTTGCTGCACCACTTGCCCCCCCAGCAACTTCCTGCCGTCCACCGTGACCACGTTCAGAGGCGTCGTTGCAGGCAGGAGCGCCATGTTGTGCTGCTTAACGAACTGCAGTCCCATGAAGTCGGCGTTGCTTCCCGAATCGATCGTTATTGGAACCTCGAGGAGTCTCCCATCAGGCAACTGGAGTGTTGCTGTGAGCAGAACTGCCGGTTTGGGAGGCAAAGGGTCCACGCTCTGCAGTGATGCTGGGGGCTTGTCTACAGATCCGCCTGGCTGAGCCCCAGTAGCTCTGCTTCCAGCCAGGCACTGTCGTTTCCCTGAAGCTGCTCCCCTGGTTGCACCTCTGCTGTTACAGTTGCCAGCGCTGCAGTGTGCTTCTGGAGCCTCTGGGGGCACTCTTTCGCCATATGGTGCGCACTGTCACAGATGTAACACTTCCTGGTTCCTCTAGGAGGCTTCGCTTTGGCTGCACCAGGGACAGGGCTCTGGGATGGCTTCTGAGCCCTAGCACCACCAATCTCCATTGGCTCCTCTCTGTCCTTCCCCATTGGCGAGGGGTGCGCACGGCTGAAGTCCCTGTGCACAAAAGGGAGAGTCCTTGCTTGCGCACGCGCTTGGGGCCCGTCCTCCTCGTGCCACGGACGCCCCTCATGTCGAATTCCAATAGCTAAAGCCCGGTGCACCACGTCTTCTAGGGTCTGGGGTCTGTCCCCCCTAGCGATCTCATCCTTGATGGGGGGGCTCAATCCCTCCCAAAAAAGATCTCTGACCGGCTTACTGTCCTTTGGCCAATCTAAGGCGGTGAGCAATGCAAAAAACTTAGAGTGGTATTGGCGCACAGTCGCTTTCCCCTGCCTCAGCCCGTGCATTTGACGGCGCGCAATGTCCACATCCACAGAGGATTGAAAACAAGAATCCATCGCTTTGATGAACGCAGTTGAATCGCGACGGGCCGGTCCATCTTCGCGCCACAAATTGCGTAGCCAAGCCCTGGCCTCCCCATGCAGGTGCGAAACAATGAACCCCACTTTCTCCTCCTCATCTTTAAAATCGTGACGGAGTAAGTGCAGTGCATATACAACGTCCGCTCTGAAATTGGGATAGTCTTGCAAGTTGCCATTAAAATGCGGAACTAGGGCACCCCCCCTCCGTCCAAGCGCAATGCCCTCCGCTCTGGATCCTGGGGCCCCCGCCTTGTCCGCGCGCTCCCACCTTGCCTGCAAATCCTGGCACGTCTTCTCCAAGTCGTCATTCTTCTTCTGCGAAGCAATGACTGCCGATGTGAGAGCGGTAACCTGATTCCGCAATGCAACCAGCTGCTCCTCAGCGCTCATGGCTGCTCCCGTTCGTGAGCTTCGCAAAAAAAAATTTTTGCTTTCGGAGAGGGGACTTACTGTCACGGCCACCCAGGACTGGTCCCAGCTCACAAGAGACCTCACTCCGTTGCAGCTTATTTACAGGAAAAGTTTATTGAAGATTTCTGCTTCTCATACAGTTCAGCATTGTGGCCGTACGTCTGCCACGTTAGACCGCTGAAGTCCCCTCTGACTCCTCCCCTCTTCCGCACCAACTTAATAGCCTGGCTCTAGACCACCTCTTCCTCTCCTTTCTTTTCCGCAGGGTCTTCCTGCCCCCCTGGGTTCCCTCTCTCCGTGACTCGCCTGAGGCTGAATCCTCTGCCGCCTCTTCCCCCCTCTTTCTGGCTTTAGGGCCGGGCTCCTCCCCTGAGCTCTCTCCACTTCCGCGCGCCTCTACGTTTGAACTTGGCGCGCGTACGTTGCTGCTGACCTTTCTTTCGACCGCTACACCACCCCCTGCTCTGCTCTCCACCCTTTCCGGCTGAACACCCTGCTCCAACCCCCTCTCTCTGTTCTCTCCTAATCCTGCTCCCTCCGAGAGGCTGACGACTCCACCCCCTTTACTCCGTTCCGGCTGAGACGTCTCTTGCTTCCTCTGTCTTCCACTGGGCTCCTCTCCGCTTCTCCCTTCTCCTCCCCTTTGCTTGATTAAGGTAACCCCCTTTTGAGAATCCTCTGACTCGCTGCTCAGACTCGTGGATTCCCTCAGAATTCCGTCATCTTCTTCCTCATCCTTCTGCCCCTCCTCCCACTCGCTCTCCGTCTCCTCTGTCATCTCCTCCTCTCTCCCAGAAACCCTGACAGTTTCGCATAGGTGTTGTTTGGTCTTTATTTTAGAACAACTAAATAAAGCAAAAGATACCTGTTACTATTTGAGAAGCGTTACATTTGAACTTTATCTGAAGCGATTGCAATTACTGCAGGGTGGTAAATTATTCCTACAAACTGCTGAATCTGACTGCTTAGTCCTGTACTTGTTTCCGTGGAAGTAAGTTCATGAAAAGTCCAGTGTACAAAGAATCAAAGCCTGATTGACATTCCAAGACTATATACAAAGGTGGACTTCCCTGAATATTATGCTTTTGCATCTTTTACTACTTCATTAAACTGTTTTAATATGCAGCGACTGCACATTACACAGGAGGTATAGTACAGTTGGCATTTTTCCTCCCCTTCTGAATCACATCTTGATAGTGCTTAGAAGGAGGCCTGCAAGTTTCTTAAAAGATAATGTAGCAGTTACTGCTTTGCTCAGCAGGCGATGTGAGTAGAGTGCACAAGAGGGAGAAAAATAAAATATGGCACCATGGGCTTGTTTACATGACTACTTGTAACCTGGTTGTGCATCAGTCAATTGCCATTTGTTTATGGCATTGGAGTAGGAAACATGTGAGATGATCAGATATTATTTCCTTGGTCTTGTAGTGATATTTGGATCAACATATTAGTCAAACAAGAATTTAAAAATATCAACGGGGTCCACTATGTGTCCCACTTTCAGTTTTTTAAAAAAGATTGTTGTCAGGGAACTGACATCGGAGCCAGACGTGGAGGCAAGGCTCCCAAGCGATGCTGGAGAAGGGCCCAGCAGGGAGAGAGGGAGCTCATCGGCTGGGGAAGGAAATCAGCGTAACACCAGGGATAAAGGGGGGCAGACGGGGGAATTGGCGAGGGGGCTCCAGGACTCCTCGCCGGAGACCAGCAGGGAGAGCACGGGTCCTCCGCTACCCACACCCACCCTGCGCAGAAGACTTCCACACAGGGAAAGTAGGCGTAGACTTGGCATCAAAGAACTTCTTTGCTGGAAGAAGTTCAAGAAACGCCCACTGACGGATTCTGCTAGCGACTGAACAGCCACGAAGTGAAGGGCTGTCCAGCCAGAAAAGGTTTAACTAGGCAACCTAGCCAGGAGTGGCGGCAACTTACGCACGAGCAACCCCATATAACCATTACAATTGTGATCTCCAAGCATGAGCAAAAAACCCCGCCTGCCTCTCAAGCAAACCTTACAGTTCTAAAATGTGGGAAGTGCAAGAGAATTTGTGGCAGATCTGAACCTTAAGCTAGTAATCTTAAAGGGCAGCTCCTGAGACAGAAAGGAACATATGAAAGCTGCCTTATACTGAGTCACACCATTAGCCCATGTAACTCAATGGCAGTGGGTCTCCTGGATTTCAAACTGGGAGTCTCTCCTCACCCTACCTCATGCATGCAAAGGAGATGCTTCATCACTGATCTACAGTCCTTCCTGGACATCCCATATGGCAGGGTCTTAACACTATAGTGGCCTTAACACTATATGCAAATGATAAAGAATGCCCTTAGCTTAAAGCTACAGTCTGCTTCTTAAATAAAAAGGTCAGGTCCAGGTATATATGTTGGCATGTGGAGTTTGTCTGCTGCAGCAGAAGTTGACTTTAGTTAAATGAACCCTTGTTTGGAGCATACCTTTAGTTGAAAGGTATTCAAACTAAGGCTTTGGTATAAAATAAGAAAGCTTATGTTTATTAAAGGAAGTACACTCTTGATAGGAAAGCATTCTGTAGTCCTATCTGGTTGGAGAAATGAAAAAAGCTATGCTTGTCCCTTTATTCTCAGAAGACAAATCCAAACTGACCGCTTGCCTCAAGGTCCAGAGAAAGTGTGTGAGGAGGAGCAGGAAATTGTAAACAGGATGCAACCTAAGACTTACTGGTCATCAAAGAGCTAAAGTGGTCTGCATAGAGATAAAGGTACAGAGATAGGAAGCTGGAAATCTTATCGCTCTTAACCCATGCAAACCTCTCTCAGCCAGCTGACTTGCATCCAGACTTCCAACATCATTTGGGAACAATGATATAGAACATTGCACTTCTGACACCGCTCCAAACCTTACAAGGACTCCTGTGTGCCACATGGATCCTGTGGTTTAGTTGCACATTGACACAGCTGATGCATACAATCTCCATTCATAGTATAGTACAGTGTTTCCCAGCCTTGGGCCTGCAGCTTTTTTTGGACTACAATCCCCATCATCCCTGACCACTGGTCTTGCTAGGTAGGGATGATTTGAGTTGTATTCCAAAAGCAGTTGGAGACCCAAGTTTGGGAAACACTGATATAATAGAACTGTAGGTAGCACCTAATAGGTCATCTACCCCAACCTCCTGCTCTAAATCATTATCATTTTCCAGCTAATGGTTCCCTTGCAGATATCTGTCCAAACTGTCCAAAGAAAGCGACTTCACATTGTTAAGCTTATCTAAATCATCAGGAAGCTCTTCCTAATGTTTAACCTAAACTCTTCTCCCCAGAGTTTAGAGTCTTCGCTTCTGTTCTTCACCTTGAGAGTGAACAATTTGTGAGTCACTTAACAGATGTTTCTATACAGGACTGAGTACCTCATGTTCTAGGAGCTGTGCACATAGTGAAGTTACAGAAAGTCCCCTGTCAGGGTTATCATTATGATCAGTCGACATGTGAACTCTCTGTCATTTCCTACAGCGGTGCAGTATATTGAGGCCACATAAAGAATTATTTCTTGAAGTATCAGTTCTTTCCCAAGATACATCCTCATTCTCTGACGACAAAGGAACTCCTCTAGTGGAACAGAAAGAGCTGTGAAAGTAAGGCAGCATAAAGAACTGATCCAGCCTAGTTGACTGTGTGCTGCAAACCGATAACTTCAAAGTATTTTAGCTGCAATGATTACTTCCCAAATAGTAAAGCATTCTTTTGGCAGGTAAACCTTCTGGGCATATTTCTGTCATTTGTTATCCCTTGATGCTTCCTCTGATAAATAAATGAAAGCCTCAGAATAAATCGACACGTTTATGTAGAGAATACCAGTCCCGGAGCTAGGAAATCAGAGCAATTGATAGTCCTATGCTGAACATCTGGGCTTGTTCTCAGGAGCAGAACAATGGGGACAAGTTTTCAGTGTCATGTGGAGTTAAACTGTTCTGCAAGTGTTGGTGCTGGCTCTTGGGAAAGCTTTGATTAGAAGAGGCGGGAACTGTTCGAATCTTTGGGGAGCTTCTGCCAATTGGATTTGATTGTGCTACACAGGATAGACCGATGGCTTGACTTGATATGGTACAAATGGACATGATAGGTTGCTTCATTTGGGGGGTATAGGAGAAATGGCATCAAAAATTGCAATGAATGCAGTGAGCTTGCTTATTTATTTATTTATTTATTTATTTATTTATTTATTGGGGGGGGGATAAGGTACAGCCCAGTTTACCCAGTTTATCTAAAGCCACAATGTTGATATAATCAGACGTTTGTTTCAATGACAGTTTGGTTTACATGCTATTTTATTCCAAGAATGGGGAGCCCTTGGCGCTCCTGATATTGTTGAACTACAACTGACATCAGCCTCAGTCAGCCTGTTATGGAACAAGTACCCTGCCAGAAAGGGTCACCAGCATAATTAAAGGGATAGCCTTTTATTTATTTATTTTTATACATTCATATTGTGCTTTTCTTCCATTGTGGAACCCGGTTGGGGTTGTATGTGGTTCCCAGGTTCTTAACCTATCCGAATACTGACCAGACCCTGTCTTGCATAGCTTCAACAAGGTGGTGGCCTCACGTGCCTTCGGGCCATATGCTGAACCATCTACATATTCTGCAAGTTTACTCTTATTAATAAATCAGAGAAGCTATGGCCCTCCAGATGTTGCTGGACTAAAACTATTTATCATCCCTGATCAGTGGTCATGCTGGCTGGGACAGCTGGGTGTTGGAGTCCAGTTATATTTGGAGTCTTCTCAGATTCCTAAGATCAGCAGTATACAATCAGGTTCATATAATCAGCGGTAGAGTTCATATATTAACATATATAGTTAATATATGTCTATTCAACTGTATTTTTCATCTCATGTGTGATTTCACTCTCCTTTACTGAAGATATACCATTTGCTGTATTTGCATGGCAACCAATGCTATGGTTAACGAATACCCAGTCTGAAACTTCAATGCAACAAAAGCATGGATAGTTTTAAACAATTTGTTTCATTACAAGCTATCTTTACCTTGTGTAATTCGAACGGTAGAAATTTTAAATAAGTAGAGTCCCATCCATCGTATCAGTTCTTGTGGGAAAATATGCTTCAGTGACTTACTGGCACTGGCTATGGAATGTGGCATTTAAAAGTACCTTTTTACAGTGGGAAAGAATTTGGTCGAGAATAAACAGTCTGACCTTGTTAAATGGACCAAAGTCTGTACAGATCCTAGTTCCAGAAAGCTAGTTTCTACTAGACTGTGAAAGAAAGCTCAGTTTGCAATTAATGCCATTAGGAGTGGGAAGGCTTTGGAGAGTCCTGCGCACTGTGTAAAGCTAAATGTTTCACATCAAAACTGTGGAATTAAAAAGCTATATACTGTATAGCATTATTGTCTTGATATAATCACGTTTGAAAGACGTGATTTATATTTATATTTGGAAATAGAAATTGAAAACTAATAATAATAATAATAATAATAATAATAATAATAATAATAATAATTATTCCACCCCCTTTTGTGGAATGCTCTCCCCAGGAAGGTTCCTCTGGCCTTCATTATACACCTTTAGGCGCCAGGCAAAAACATTCCTCTTTAACCAGGTCTTTGGCTGATTGACATCTAGTGCCCTTTTAAATGTGCTGTGGAAGGGGGATTATTGGTTTCTTTCTGTTCTTATGTTTATTATGCATTTTGTGTTTTTTATATTGTAATTTTATGTTGTGAACCGCCCTGAGGTCTATGTGTATAGGGCAGTATGAAAATGTAATAAATAAATTCAAATATGAGAATCCAGACCATAGGAAGCAGCCTATTTCAAGTCAGACCATAGCTCTGTAGAGGTGGTTCAGGCAGGAGTCTTCCCCATCCCTACCTAGAAATACCAGGGATTGAACCTGCAAAATATATGCTCTCTCACTGAAGCTGTGGTATACAGAAGTTCTTAGAAAAATACAGATCTACTTCGTTTTGCAGCACTAGCAACAGAACTCTGAGACATCCCAAAGCCCTTCAGCTGTATGGATTAGGAGTCATATGATGCAAGAATCTGCAGAAATTAATTTACTGTTTCAGACAATTATCCTGAAGGGATCTTCCTAAGTAAACATTCTAAATATCAAAAGAGTGAGAAAATAAAATATATACTGAATACTTTGATAAATAGTTATTTCCCCTAATGAATATGTTAATTCACATTAAACTTCCACCCTACATCTTCTACATTGAAGACAGACACAAAGGATTCATTCAGCTTCTCTTCAGTCTCCTTTTCCTCCTTTTGGACACCTTTGACTCCCTTGTTGTCCAAAGGGCCAACTGCCTCCCTTAGCCGGTTTCCTGTTCCTAATATATTTAAAGAATTTTTTTTATTGTTGGTCTTTTAGTTTTAGTCAAGAAAGTGAAATGTGGTACATTAACATAAGATGGTTTCAGCTCGGTACAAGTCAAGAGTTAGGGTAGAGTTTACCTTTGGCCAAGTTTAAAGGCTGTATTAAAACATAACAAAACAGAGACAGCAGCAGAGAATGCTTCTTTTGAATCTCTGCATTGTTTCCAGATTTTTATAACCAGTGTAAACATTACCTGAACTTTATCTGAGCTTCCTGAATTGCCTTTCATTTTGTAACACCAGCATTTACCATACAAAGGTTGACATAGTTGCCAAGAGCAAGCAAACCTGCCTCACCAAGCAAGCTTAGCATTGAACAGATTGTATATTTGCAACCATTCTCAATGTAGTAACTTTCTGAAAGCTACAAGCACAGTAGAAGACTGCAAACCAATAGCTGTTCTTGCCTTTCCCATCCTTTCTAAATGTGATTTGGGTTACTGTATTGTTGGACAACCATAGTCATCATTTGACTTCGACTGGATATGGGCATCTTACCTCAACTCCCCAATGCTTTCAGATCCCGGCGACTAGAGTGCTTTCCCCTACAAGGCCCTTTTCTATTTCTGATTTAAACTAATCAGATTGTAGAATCATCTTTCTACATAGGGATATCACCAGCTGGATTGAGATCTAGGAAAGTTCCCACTGATTTTTGTTGTTGTTGAAATCACTACAAATGACATTTACGTATGCATAGCCTGACCTCCATAACTGCAACAGTGCTTAGGCATAGATCTGAATATACAGAGCATTTGGCTTCTCAGAAGAGAGGAGGAAGTGGTGCAGTTTTAAAAGGAAAACCTTAATAATCACAGGAACGAGAGGAGAAGGAATGGAGTATTGATTTGCCATGGTAGCCCAAAATTTAAATGTTTTGTCTCCTTGGATCTCTCTTTGGCATCCAGGTTCCCTTAGCCTAGGTGTGTGGGGGGGTGTATTCAGTTTCCTAATTGATCATAAGGCATTCGATTTTCTTTTTATATCCCTGCTGCTTGGTTTACTGCATAGCTGAAATTCTTTCCCAGTGAATATGTGAAATATTATAGCCTGGATTAGCAATTAATGTCACAGATGACATACCTTTGTTCTACGCATTACTGAAGGTAGGTGTCCAACAAGGAACTTTTCCATCTCAATGATTTTTTTTAAAGCCAACCACAAAACATTCCTAATAGGTATAGACAAGTGGGAACCTGTGAAAAAAATTCCATTGTTTGTGCACTTTGCTCCTGTCTTTTACATTGATGTTGCTGCGTTCCCATCCCCTTTCCGTGCATGTGTGAAATATGGGGTCTTCTTTTAGCTCTGTGATTTAGATTTCATATTTCTGTTCATTGCATGAACAATTCTGGTGCTTTTGATGTATCTGAAATATATGAACTACATAAGATGGCACAGACAGTGGGAAGGGCTGTAGCTCAGTGGTAGAGTGTTTGCCTCGCATGCAAAAGGTTTCAGGTTCAATCCCTGGCATCTCCAGGTAGGCCAGGGAGAGACAAAAACAAAATAGGACTAATAAAATAATACTAGTTACTCTGACCTGGTTTGCATGTCACATTAAAGCATAGTTAAAATAAACCATGGTTTAATGTGAGCAAGCAGTGGGCTGGTGGTGGATGTTACTGAAATATTGGACCACCACTGCCCCTTCTGCTACTGGGAAATGTGTACTGGTCTGGCTTGTCATGTTGCCTAAACCTAGGCTTGTGATTGTTTCCTTCAAACTAGCCACATTCAGCAAGCCAAGAACAAACTTTATACGTATATTCTGTAGCAATACTACTATTGCATGGCCTTAACAGTGGGGGATTTGGAAACTACGGCAATTGCTCAAATGTCCAGAAAACGGCGTGGGATTGTCATACTAACTGGTTTTACACATCAGTCATAGCTTAGTAGCAAGTGAAGCGAATGAAGAGTGAGCCTGGTTTGTTGTTGGATCCTGGGGGAGAGGGAATGGCTGTATGCGTCAGTAGATTAGCCGGCTGATTAAGAAGAGGAAGTATATGTTGTAATTGCATGTTGATGAAAAGCGTTTTTAATCTCCCATTGCTATTATATCTGGAGCGAGGGGGAGGGGAAACATGGGGGGGAGGGCTGGGAAATCTATTTAAAATACCAGACTAATTAATACATTCAAGAGAATGTTACAGACATATTTATAAGCCCTGGAATTTCCCCTCCTCTTTAGCTCTGCCTGCAACCATGCATAATGGCAATCTGTGGTCCATTCCGTATCCCAAAGAGCAAGCGGATGGAGAGGTGCAGGTTGGGGAGGGGTGCAGAGAGAGCTCCCTCAGTCCCCTCCCCTCTGGTCCTCTGCTGCTGGTGCTTTCCCCCCATGGCTTTTCATGTCAAGACTTCCATAATTAAAGGGAGGAAAGTAAATTAATTACATGAATATTAAAAGGTTACTCATCCGTTTTAACATTTGGTCACTAGTTGGCTAATGAAAAGGAACTCGGGGGGCTGGAGGCCTGCCATGCTGCTTCTCCGCTTTCTTTAGTAGGCCACATGCTGAAGCAATGATTGTGCGTGACAGATTCTGGAAACAAAGAGTCTGCGCGCAGCTCATCCAGACGGAGCATGCTTTGCTAAATTGCACCAATAGCAGGGTGGCCTACAGGCAAACAAAATGGTTAAACAATACATAATAAAAGTTTTTATTTGGTATTTCCTGTGAGGCCGTGCCAGTTGCCAAGGGGTGTACTCTATTTCCACCTCTCTACACCCCCCCACCCACCCCCCAAAAAACTTTGGTTGTATTAATTGTTGACCACAGCTGGCAAAGAACCAAACTAGCAGGGACAGATAAGGAAGGAGGGGAGGGGTGGGGTAATGGCATCTGGACATTGAAGAGCGGGGGGGGGGGGGAGCACAAAAAATTACAGCATATATCTGGAATTTTCCAGCTAACGATGTGCGGATGTGGTAGTGCTAGAGAAAAAGAGCCAAACTGAGACTGCTTTGTTCGGTAAGAGAGAGGCCCCCTGTAACATTCCTTTTAGCTGTGTATATTTTGGCTTCAGTTGTGCAGTGTTAACTATATGCTGTGTATGGAGCACATCAGTTGTTAGCTGCATGTATATATAGAGATAGATAGATTTTGTTGCAATCGATAAAAGATCGTCTGTGGCACATGAAAAATTTGGTAAAGGGACACCTGGAGCTGCTCGGGGTGTTTTGCTATTTGTATAATATTATAAGGGTTGGGGGCAGATGCAAAAAATGCAATACTTCACAGCAACAGCTGCCTTTAGGGGACACACAGATGCAATGAATGCTGCCTTTTTAAAACCCATCAATGAAGTGAAAGAATTTAGAGCTAGCTGATGTAATGAAAAGACCAGTGACTTAACATAGTTGCTTGGGATAAAAATAGGAAGTGAAGAAACTGATATAACCTTTTCTGTTCTGTGCTTTATTCCTAATCATTAAGCAATTGACTCTTTGTTAAACAGGGAAGTTTTACAGTATGCTGAGTGATTATTCACAATAGCCCTATCACCACCACCCCTGGCAGTAATCATAGCAAGAAAAATCGGGAGCCAAAATGATTTGCTGCTGTTGTGGGGAAGACGCTGAAGGAAACCACAACAACTAATTCGAAATACGCTGTTAAACTGCAAAAAAACAAAACCCAGAGAAATTGAAAGAGCAGAAAGGAAAGGTTAAGAGTCTTAAGGGTACCATATAAAATGTGTAGGCGTAAAGACGTCACTGACCTACGCCTCGGACTGCATGTTAAAGTTGCCAACTTTAGTAGCCTCCAGGAGTATCCGGCCCTCAGAAGTCAGGCTAGGATCCAAGGAGCTGCTTTAGGCATTGCCAAGGAGCTTCAGCATCCCTGTATAATTGTTGTAAACTCCGCCCTTTGAATGGGAGACTCCCATACTGTAACACATACTGCTTTTTGAGAGCCCCCTCCTTTTCATTCTGCTTGCCGTGCTGCGTAGGGGGCTGCCTTTTAAGAACTACTGTTGTGGAATGTTCGTAGCTTAGTGGTGGAGCTTCTGCCTTGCATTTAGAAAGTCCTAGGTTACAGCATCTACCAGGTAGAAGTGGGGGAGATTCCTGTCTGAAACCCTGGAGAGTAGCTGCCTGTCTGTGTAGACAATACTGAGCAGGGATGGATCTAATGGTCTGACTCCATATAAACGACAGCTTCTTACGTTCCTACATTCCTTGAGTGCCTGTAGTTTCCTGTTTCCATCATAGTAGCAGTGAAAATCTACGCAAGTTTGCTCACAAGTAAGTAGATAAATAGGTACCGCTCTGGCAGGAAGGTAAACGGTGTTTCCGTGCGCTGCTCTGGTTTCACCAGAAGCGGCTTAGTCATGCTGGCCACATGACCCAGAAAAACTGTCTGCGGACAAATGTCAGCTCCCTCGGCCAGTAAAGTGAGATGAGCGTCACAACCCCAGAGTCGTTTGTGACTGGACTTAACTGTCAGCGGTCCTTTACCTTTTTTTAAGGCTTTCTATATTGAGAGGGGCTTACTGCATAGGATTGCTCTGCCAGCCTTCTCTGGTCTATGGCACCCAGTTCAGACACCTTAGATGATAGCTTGCCCAAATCAGAGCTGCCAGATCTACTGATTTTCTCTCTCAGGATTGTGGGTATTTTCCTAAACCATAATTGTGAAATGTTAAAACGCTTAACATTGCAGTGTACATAAAATTTAGAAAAAAAGATAGAATTACTTACAGTCCAAAAGGCTTGTACAAAATAAAGCAGGGAGAAGGAAGAGAAAACAGGAACTTAATATGCAAAGATGAGGTCAGCTCATTGTCCGGTCTGTGAAACGCTTCCGATGCTCCTGAGTCATTTCTGGTTATTTTGTTTATTATTATATTAATAGCCCACATTTCCTCCAGGGAGCTTAAGGTGGAATGTATGGTTCTCCTCCACCTCTCCATTTTATCCTCACAGCGACCCTTTGGGGTAGGTTAGTTTGAGAGACTATGACAGGCCCAGGACTACCCAATGAGCTTCATGGTTAAGCGGGGATTTGAACTCTGGTCTCTCAGGTCCTAGTCCACACTCTGACCTCTACACCTAACCGGCTCTCTTTTCATATCAGCTCCCACTGAAGAACCATCAGCCACCTGAACATTTAGCCAGCAACCTCCATAACAAAACTCTGGCTGTCACCAAGGAAAGGTAATGGGCAAAACATTTTGGGAAAGTAGGCTTCGTGATTATGAGATGTTACTTACTTGGGTGGTTGAAATCCCAAACAAGTATCACGAGGTGTTGGTCCTGTCCCATCTAGATTGCTGCAAGGAACGGCTGTTTTTGCAAGTGCTTGCCTGCTAAGCCTGACTGCCTTTCATTTCATTTCATTTCTTCCTTTCATACTCCTATGCTAACCTTGAATGATGAAACATCATTGTGCGGTAGAAGTTGGGAAGGGAGAAGAGCCAAGCAGGGGTAAAGACTGCCAGTCTTTTCCTTGCAGGGCTTCAAATATCTTTAAGAGCAGCATGACAGGCAGGCCTCTAACAGGTGAAGCTGTAGCTAGCTTGGAAGTTTAAATGATGGGGAAACTCACTGCAGCCAAACATTGGCAACCCTTGCAGCCGTACATGCAGGGAGATTGTAGGGGCTGAGCAGGTGTGGGAGGAAGCCACAGCATGGAGGCTGTAGAAGTTAGATTGCTTTATAAATTAATGTGCCCATCAAGTTTTGTAGTTGGGAAAGGCTGCAGAACATGCAGCAAGTTTGGTTAGCAAGTAAAATTTCGTAAACGTTTGAGGAAAGCAATCAGCAGATGTGTAAGGCAAACTGGGAATAGAAGGGTGACTTGTTTGCTCTGCTTTGCTTATCCAAAAAAGGAGAAACTGAAATCTGTGAGGTGCTCCTAACTCCTCTCTGTGTTGAATCCTCCCTTTTTGCTTCAGTCTGTCTTTAATTTCAAGACCAATTCCTTTAGTGAGAATATGCCAGGAGGAGGAATCACCACCACCAGTTCCAGCAGTGCTCATTGGCTAGGCAGGAAGAAAGCATTTCTTCCTAAATTGGATGCTTCCTTCTCTCCTGCAGACTCAATATGCTGTTTCACAACCCTGTAATCTAAAGTCCATTGTTTGCTCTTGGGAGAACCTTCACGCTTTGTGGCAAACAGAGGGGGGAAAGAGGGAGTGTGTTGCCCGTCTACCTCTGGCTGGAGTGACCTTTTGGGAGGAGAGAAAGGGAGCTCTCTCCTGTGACCCTGATAGTCTGCTGGGAGTCTGCTGTTATCCCAGCATTCCACGGCTGCCACAGCCTGACAGGTTTATGCCCGGAAGGGGGCAACTGTGCTTCCACGGGAAGGCATTTCCTTCCTAAAGCTCTTGTGCCCACAGTCTCCAAAGGGTTAACAAGGGAGCTACTTTGAAAACAGAGGCAGAAGGTCATTGGCGGCAACAGCAAAGGCTTGTGGAGCCTGCCATCTAGAGCCTTTGACCCTGCATTTCCCACCCAGGGGATTGTAAACATTGGCTTGCAGCCAGGGCGCTCTAAAGAACTCCTCTGTCCTGCCAGCATACATGGTTACAGGTTTTAGTGGAAACTGCAACACACCAGAGTTATTTCTGCATGTCCAGAGAACACTTCTGTTCCAGGGGAAGAGATGGGGTTGTGGGGGAAAGGGAGAGAAATGTGCCATCGCTATGCTGGAATTTGAAAACACAGAGATAGGCTTGTTTCATGGTGCTTCGCATGTAACATAGCTGCCTTTCTCGAAAACTTCCTCAACTTGGAGGAATGTGTAGAATGCTGTCACTTTATCAGTAGCCATAAGAGCCCTTTTTATCTGGTGTTTGTTAGTAACTAGCAATATCATTCTTATCTTGCTGCCCTTTAGCTGGATGTTATGCTCTCGGACATGAGAACTAGAAACATGAAAGCGCTTATTACCTTGAACATTCTTTGGCATTGCCTTTTTGTCATTGACCCTTCAGCATGTGAAGAGAAGGTGCTTTTCCGAAATGCATAATAAACAAGCCTGTTCCGGACGTAGCTAAACAGGTTTTAATTTCAAGTACAATGGTTGCAACTTGAATTTTAGATATATCAGAAGCTGTGATGGGAAACTTCTTCAGGATTTTAATTAGAAGGAAGGCCAGATGTGGCCTGGCCCCTTACTTTTTGTGATGGCCCCTGTTACTGTTTCTACTTTTTTGCCAATTAATTTTTATTCATTTTCCAAATTTCTAGCACATCAATGCCAAATGAAAACTAATTTAATCCAATTTTTGCCTGTTACTGTTTTTAAAAGACTAGAGGGAAGCTATGATTTGACTAAAATTTGGGGAGTCAGGAAGTGAAGCTTGTGGGTTTTTAAATTTTCAATTTTCCCTCATAATTTGTTCATTGCCTTTGTTGATCTGCTAATTTTAAAACTTGTTTGTTTGTTTGTTTGTAAATGAATAGTGTGGTTTGATAGTTTATATGGCTGTGCATGACTCCTCAGTTGTGCTTCTCAATCTTGGGAACCATTCTGCTAAATTTGGAGACTGTTGGTTCAGTTTGGAACTTTTAGGTCTATCATCTTGATTCAAAATGGTGTTAAACAGTATTCAAACATAGGCGAAAACCAACTCCTCCATCTTGGGAACTGTCATGCCACATATGCTGATAATATCTCAAGAAGCATCTGGATGGATGGACAGACAGACAAACCACTTTCCAAAATACTTAGAAGAGCAACCAATAAGGTCTCTAAGGCATGCTTGGAATTAGTATGTGGTATCTAACAGTTGGCTGTGGGTGCTACAGCTTCAGATAGGCTTGACAGTGGACCAGAAATAAATGTGTTGGCCTGCTTCTGTGGCTTTAGATAGAATGCATTATCATCTACCAATGTCTGTAGATCAGTCTACTGTTAAAGCACAAGAGTATGGGTTTTTTTAAAAAAGAAAAGAATAAGGAAATTCTAGCTGAAGATGCAGGAGATGGTGATTAAATTTGATTAGATTTATATCCTGTCTTTCCTTCCAAAGGAACACATGGCATCAAACACACAAGCGATCAAACATCTAACAACAATTTCAATACAGAACATGTCTATTTAAAAGGCCTGTCTTCAGTATGTGCTGAAAAGGCAACAGAGATGGCATCCCTCACAAATGAAGCTTGTGTGGTCAAGAATAAACATGAGGAAGTGAGGCCTAGCTGTGCTTTGGCCAACCAGTGTACTTGATCCTCTCTGCTTGCTCGCTCTTGGTTCTAGCAAGAAAAATATTTGGTGACCAGTGCTATGTGGGCTTTAGGGTGGCCAGATGCAAAAATAGAGCAGGACACCTGCCCCTTGGCTACTTGTGTAAAATAGGGAATGCCATCTCCTGTTTTGCATCTGGCCACCCTAACTTCACTATATTGTGACCTGCACCAGTTCATCATCTAGATGAAGTCCGTATTACTAACCTAATACTATCCATTGCACTGCATACCACTGATTGCAAGGAATGCCAAGGTAAATATACTTGCCTCATGCAGAGTAAACTGTGAAAGCTATTTGAATGCATGCTTCTCCCCTCAAATTTCCCGTAGGGTGCCCTTTCTCATGAAGACCTCAAGAAGTAACCTCTCTGCTAGGAAGAGTTATCATGGCAATTCCGCACCACAGAAAAGAAAGAAACATGAATGAACTATATATAGTTGTTTAATGGGCTTTCTAATTTTTATACGTATATTTTAAAAAAATCAATTGCTATTAAAAAATGGTTAGATTTTCTAGAAATAAGTGCAATACAAGCTTTGAAATATACTGGTAGTCTTACTTATGTAATCAGGGCTTGGTTAGAAAATTTAAACTGCAGTTCTGTCTAGTAACAATTGCATACACGTGCGTAATGCATGAGACTTGATGAAAAAAAAATCACTATATCGAGATGAAGTGCCTTCCGCTAGTGTTTATATATACACATGTTCATGTGCATTGAGATACCTAGAAATACTTTAGAACAGCACCAACATTCTAGGGATGTGGTTCTTCCTAGAAATGTAGCATAAAGTTCTGATTAATGTTTTGGTTAAACCATCAAAGGAAACAAATAGTTCTTATATTTAACTCTCATAGCTGTTCAATTTTTCTTTCCTTTTCAAGATTCAGATGTTCTAATGCAACACATAAAACTGTGCTTATTAAATTGGAAGTTCTGTGCAAGACAATAAGAAAATACAGTTGAAAAAATAATTCTCACACACTGAACATAAAAGTAATTTATGCCCCATAGAATCAAAAGTAGTGTCAGGGGTGGGATTGCCTTCACAAACTAATAATTAGAAAATATGGTTTCCTTTCTAATAACATTGTTTGGAGTGAAAGTTACCAAGTACAGAAACAATTATTTTAGTTTTGTTAAAAAGTCCTAGAACTTAGTTGCTGTGGTGAAGATGGTGCAAGGAACAGTTAAGGAAATATAAAGGTTTTCCATATCCCAGAGAGGTGAGAAAAGCAATCTGTCAAGTATAGTAATTTTAGTCTTATTAGTGAAAATCTGAACATGGATGTTCAGATAAATACTGCTGAGTTTAATGATACTTTCCCTCTAGTAAATATGTTTAGCATAGCTGTCTTACAAACCCTTGCAAATTATCTTTTCTCAAGTAGAAGTATAATTGAACTTGAGATTAGCAAGATGCCAGGTGTCTATTGATGCTGATATGCCCCCACCCGCTATTATCATTGACCATTGGGCATACTGACTAGGCTGATGAGACCTTTAATCCTGCAACATCTGAAGAGCCACAGGTTCCCTGCAGGCACAGCATTGGACTAGAGTCTAGTTTATGTACAAGGCTATCTTTATGAATGAATTCATTCTTCAAAGAGCCCCGAACCATATAGACTAACTGCATGAATGCACTATCCTCCCTAAAGGTCAAGAGCAGTTGACAAGACACAAAATGTTCCTTTTGAGCGTACAAAGTCTTACAGTGCTGGCTATCTTCTCATAACATGAAAGCAGGTACAACATTAACAAACACATCAGTGAATGAAGAAGTGTAAACCAAGAAAGAATCCACGCCTCTGTTCTTTGTTTTGGTCTTATTCTTTGTATAGAGCCCTTTCATTTGTTAAAAAAACCAGCAAGATAATTGCATCATAGAGGAATCATAAAGAATTATAGAATTGCAGAGTTGGAAGGGACACTTAGAATCTTCTAGTCCAAACCTCTGCAGGGCAGGAATATGCAGCTGTCCCATACAGGATCAGACCTTGGTGTTATCAGCACCATGATCATGATTTGGTAGATCAGTTGTTGATTAGCAGTTGTGGAACAACTGGATAACTGTATGTGGAAATCCTTTTGGTTTGCTTTTATTTTTTATGTTTGTGATATATGAAATTGCTGTCCATTACATGGAGGTATTCCCCAAATACTCTTTTCAGTGCCAAATGCCTGGTGTCACACTTTTGCATTATTCTCTCTCTAATCTAACCATGAAGTTAAATGGAATCATGTGATGAATTAAACATGCTAACCAGGTACGTCAACACTCTGTTTTGGTTAATGTTAAAGCCTAAAGCTTTGGGTTTATGTTATAATGCAAACTCGTACCACAGAGAGAAGGCACAGGAAAAAATTGATTAACCATTTTGATTGTCGCTGAGATCCTAAGAAGCTAATAAGAGAGTTTCTACTGACTCCAGCAGAACTAGATTGCACCTTTAGGCTGCTATACTAAACACCCCTACTTAGGGAATAAGCTCCATTGAGCATCTAGGTATAGGATTGTGCTATTGTCAACCTTGCTGTTTGGCTCTGCCTTACCTGTATAGTTAAATCTGTACAGTGGTACCTTGGAAGTCAAATGAAATCTGTTCCGGAAGTCCGTTCCACTTCCAAAATGTTTGAAAACCAAAGCGCAGCTTTTGATTGGCTGCAGGAAGATCCTGCAGCCAATTGGAAGCCACAGAAGCCCCATCAGACGTTCGGCTTCCAAAAATTGTTTGAAAACCAGAACACTCACTTCTGGGTTTCGATCATTGGGGAGCCGATTTGTTCGGGAGCCAAGGAGTGCAAGATCCAAGGTACAACTGTATTACTATTTAAAAACAGATCTTATTCTTAGGAGGGTACCTGGTTTGTCCTTCCTTTAGCATGTCCTAGCACTCAGGGGCACTTATACATACCCATAATGATGCAATGCTATTGTTTTCTTTTAGAGATGAAACATCCCTCTTTTCTGGCTTACCTAAGCAAACACTTTTGTAAGTGAAAAATAGAAATAAAACCAATGCAGAAGAGGAAGTTCTGCTCTGGTGTTGAGCTCACCATATCCTGCCTTCAGAATAATTTCCATTTCTGCTTATCTGTTTCTGTGAATGGAATGTCCACAAATATTTATTTGGTTTCTCTGGTGAAAAAGGGATGAGGCAGAGGGAAATGGTCTTCATGAATCAGTCACTGCAGATTCACTCCATCACTCTGAGTTGTTTGGGGTTGTTGTTTTTTTTAAGTGAGAAAAATATCCTGTGGTTATTCTTTGCATGCAAGTTCCTTGAAGGCAAGCGGAAACATTTTACCATTTTTAACATACAGATTACACACCCTGAGAGACCCCTCCACACTGAAAAATTATACTGAAACACTGCAGATCTGATAATTGAAATGCAACTTGCTCTTTCCCTGTAGAAATTGTGTGCAATTTCCAAATTAATAATTTTTGCCTCCCCACTTCTCTAATCCATTACCCACCTTATAACATGTATTTAAATATATAAAATACAAGGAAGAGCAAGCTTGCAATGCAAGGCCTTTCCAAGGTTTTATCTCTTTTGAGGTAATGCTTCTAAAAGAAAGGAAATTACATATCCTGACATTCAAATTACAGCACTGGTTTCTGGGAAATGCTGCCCCCCACCCCCGCAAAATTTCATGCTGGCAACAGGAATTGCTGTGTGGAATGAAGGTGTGCAAATTTCTTTGGCATCTTAAGGCTGGTGCCCATGACATCACTGGTGAAAAACTACACAACTTCTCCGTTCACATCCCGTTTTGTGAACTGTTTTAAAATTATCACAGTTCAAGGATGCATTCCATCCAGCCAGAACTGAGGGTGTGAAACAGGACCAGTGAGTGGTGCATTCTGGGAATATGGCCTGAGGCGGTAGAGGGGAGGTGCCTAGGTAGAGCCTATTTAGCTCTCAGGAATCTACCTAGTCTGCTAGAGAGCTACACACGGCTTGTGGACCTGAGGGCCCCCAACCTTGCTTTTGAGTGTTTTTCTTCTTCAGTACTGTGAACATTATCATGGCTGCTCTCTGCAGCATGACACACACACCCCTCCCATGGAATCTGTTTGCATAGATGGAATACTATACAACTGGGACTTGATTGTAGCTCACATGAGTGTTGTGACAATAACATGGGAAGATTGTGGAAACAGAAATCACAGCTGCACCTTCCCCCCTTTTCTTTAAAAAGAAACACATTCGAAAATACATACAGTGATACCTTGGTTTTAGAACAGAATGCGTTCTGGAAGTCCATTCAACTTTTTCCAATGGGCTCCCGATTCCAATGGGCTCCCGATTGTGCAGGCGCACCAGAAACAATAGCGGAAGCCGCATCCAACGTTCGGCTTTCCAAAGAACGTTCGAAAACCGGAACACTCACTTCCGGGTTTCGATCGTTCAGGAGCCAGAACGTATGAGTGCCAAGGCGTTCGACAACCAAGGTATGACTGTATATGCTAACAAGAAGAAAGTAGTCAAAGTGTATCTGCTTATTGTGTGGCCTTCCTCTCAAAGAAAAGTGGTGCAGCATGACTGTCACAAAAGTTTGTGATACATCAACTAGTATAACATTCATTTACATTGTCCCATTCGTGAAGAAAGGGACACCATTTTTTCTGCTTCTTCCCTGAAAACAATAAAGGGAATAAGCAAACCATAAGGGGATAAGCAAATCTGTCAGTTTTGATTCCTCCCAGTTTCTTGTTTTTCCAGCCTGAAGTTCACATCAGTTTGTGATTTCTTTTAAGTACAATTCCTCTTGGAACTTCAGCATTTCAATGTTTTCCCCCCCCAATACACATTTTTATGCAATTTTGCTAATACAGTAGAATGTATTTTTGTATTTTGTATTTCATGAATATATGCATTTTAATGTACAATTTACCCTAGTATGTGGGGTTTTGCACACATTGCTAAGCTGGAGAAGTGCATTGCAAAATTTGGAGAAGTGCGAATTTTGGAATGGCTGCCTTTTGGTTTGCATTTTGTTTAAGCGGGGGCGAATTAGGTAGGTGTGCATTTAAAAGTGAACTGGGCTGAATTTCTCTCCCATCCCTAGTGTGAACCAGTTGTGGACACAGACACCGCTCCAGTGTGTAACACCACTTCAGTCATTTGACAAAAGCTGAATGCTGTGGATCAGTGGCAGTGTGCCTGTTCAGAGAGCTAACACAAGTTTACCAACGAGCCTCATGCATGAAAGAGTCATTTGAATCATCCTAAAGAATCACTAATTTAACACCTTCCAAGCTCAGAAAGCGAATGGGATTATAGTTACACCATCCTGCTGTTGCAACACCAGTTTAGATGGTCATTTATGTCAAAAGTTCAACAGTCTCAGCTTTCTTTTGCCCTTAATTTATTGAATTGTTCCTAAAACAGATGTTGTAAGATCAAAGTGCTGAAAGGGCTTTTAACCAATTTGACCACTTGTGTAAATATCCTTGAACTCCCCTCATTTATCCCTTCAACATGTCCATTTTATATATGTTCTGTATGTTTATTCTGATTTCAGGTGGGTCTGACCAGCAAATTAAGCTGATGTGGGTGAGAGGAGGAGTCTTCCAGAAAGCTCATGTCATTATTATAATAAGAAGGCTGCTTTTAGCATTCATTTCTAAATCTGAGCAGTACATTCTCTAAAGCTCCGATAATAGTTTCCTTTTCACCCTAGTAGCTATAAGTGTTGGTATATCTCACAACTATAACAAACTTTATTTCCAAATTCTTCCATTTATAAATTTATAACAATGTTGTTTTAATTTTAACTGCCCAGAAAACTAAAAACATATTTGTTTACCCAAGTCTGTCCTCACCAATATTAACTTGTCTGTCATGTGGCAGTATCGCTTGAGATGGTATTTTCATTTAAATTTTGTAATTACTGTATAGTTTTGTTTTGCCTGTTTTATATGTTTTTATATTTGTAAACGGCTTTGGATACATGCATTATAAAGCAGTATATAGATGTTTTTTGAAATATATAAAATAAATAAACAGCACCTAGAACTCAGCACTTATAAAAATGAAAGAGCTACGAGCCACTGAAAGTCTCCAGTCCAGCAATGCATTTTTGTTTTAGCCAGTAGCCCAGCACTGTAAGGCAAAGGTGGCTTTTCCTTCTCCTAGTGATTACCACACATATTCTTTCAGATATATTCATTTTGCTGAATCCCACTCTACTTTTTGTTTTGCAGGTTGTCACTCTATGGTACAGAGCTCCTGAAGTTTTGCTTCAATCCAGTTATGCAACGCCAGTCGATCTTTGGAGCGTTGGCTGCATATTTGCAGAAATGTTCCGTCGAAAGTAAGAAATGATTTAATTTTTTTAACCGTGGTGGGACAAATGCTAAGGATTTGCCATAGCTGTTGCTGGCATCCCATTTTAAAATCTTTACATTTGTAAAGGCCCGTTTGTAAAGAGATGTGCTGGGTTAGGCTGCTACGGCCATGTCTGTCTTCCTCATATTCAATGCCTGTGGGCCCCGTACCTGACAAGCACATGTTGGGAATAAAGAAATTGGTGGTGAATGCAGCCAAGAGGGTTTCAGGCAGTGGACTAGCTTACCGTATTTTTCGCTCTATAAGACACACTTTTTCCCTCCTAAAAAGTAAGGGAAAATGTGTGTGTGTCTTACGGAGCGAGTGCAGGCTGCGTGGCTATCCCAGAAGCCAGAACAGTGAGAGGGAACGCTGTGCTGAGCCTTCATCCTGCTGCCCTGGAGAGGCTTCGGACGGCTATCCCAGAAGCCAAAACAGCAAGAGGCTATCCCAGATGCCAGATCCCTCTTGCTGTTCTGGCTTCTGGGATTCAGAATATTTTTTTTCTTGTTTTCCTCCTCCAAAAAACTAGGTGCGTCTTATCGTCTGGTGCGTCTTATAGAGCGAAAAATACGGTAACTCATGATACTTGGCCAGTTCTCATTATTGCTGCTCACTGTCCACCTGCTCATTGAGGCTCCATGCCTTCCTTTAGTGTCTATAAAGGAGGGCTAAAGGGTGTTTTATCAGAGTGAGGCATTCTGAGCGAGGTGGTCAGGAGAGTGGTTTGCCGCAGAGGCTAGAAAGGTTGTTAGAACTAAGCTTTTTCGAATCTTAAACATTTCTAGCCCGGCAATGGCACAGAAACTCTCCAAGCTGCTTCACCCAGGATGCCTGCAAGGCAGGGAAGCTGGAGAGAAAACACCATTGCAGCTGACACAAATATGGCAGCAAAACAAGGCGGGGAAGGTGAAGTGGAGGGGGAGGAGGCAAGATGTGTGGTAGTGGCAGGGGGAATAGGTGGGGCAGTGGGCAGTGGCAGCAGCAAAGCGGGCGGCCCACTGCCCTATCAAACCTGGTTCCAGCCCTGAGATTTGAAGATCTGTTTTAAAGTATTCGTTCTGTTGTAGCATTGTTCCTGCCCATTGTTTTGTTCTTGGTATATGTAAATCTAGATTGCTGAGATGTCGATAAAGGGGACCTTTGTAGAACTCTAGAAAGAATATTGAAGGTGCCACAACTGGCTTTAGGAGATCGTTTTTCCCCGCATGGAACAAAATTTTTAATATCTTGAAAAAGAAATGGCAGGGCTCTCTTTTGATTGGAAACCCCAACTTTTGATTAGGCAATATTCCCTTTTTAAAAATATATAGTGGCTCTTTAATTACTCTGTAGTGGAAGAAATACACTCTGCATCTGCTTGGGGAAACTTTCATCTGTTCTTACTACGAATCTGCTAGGATTAAGCCCACTGAAAACAACTGCCAGCCAAGTCTGTGCACAGTGCAGTCTAGCACAAGTAAAGTCCTTTCCACAAATGCTAGTACATAACACCTCACAGGTGATAGTGATCATTGACCATATGTTGCATGTGAATAAAACTGTAATTTTTGGGGAGGAATCCTTTTGTTATTGTTTGCTGCAGCAGGTACCATCTTAAAAGGAGCATTCACTCATTTGAGTGAGAGGAGGGTAAATGTTTCTTGGTTGCTGCCATCTGTACTTTTTAAAAGCTTTATATTAAAAATAATGATCATCTTTTTTTAAAAAAAATATGTTATCTGATTAATTGATGGTACCTCTTTAGTTGATCAAAATATTTTTGGTGAATCAATCTGATTAACTCAATAATTGATTCATTAGATTAATTTAGGAATAGTCTGTTTTCCTTTTTTTAAAATAAAGTAAAACTCTGATTTCTGATTTCAAAGTAGACTTGAGTGCAAATGTTTGTATGTGAAACAGAGTTAGATAAAAATAGACTATCTTCTGGAGCTTCCAGAAATAGTTTTACAATCCTGGTCTTAAAACCCAGGAGAAAATGGTTGAAATAAATAGGAGTGCAGTTGACTGGACAGCTACCAACCATGTTCATACCCTGGTAATCTACAACTTCATTGTTAACTATTTGATGTGCAGACATTGTCACAGTACCACACTGAATATTTTCAACTCGAATTGTTGTGTTTATATAGTTTTGCAATAGCTATGGCCTAAGATGTGTTCTTTCTCTTAAGGCATGTTGCAAGAAAACAAAAAGAAAAGCTGGCAATATTATAGTGTTAGTATCAATAAACTGTGAAGTTTTGCAAACACCCATGGATTGTTTCTGAAGTGGCTATTTAAATGCAACTCTTACTTCTGTTAGCTTTATCGTGAGCTGCTTTTGACTAGTTATTTTAGCATGGAAGTTTAACTGTTGGGTCAACATTGAAACAAACTTAATTTGTTTGTTTTATTATCATGGTGACTTATACTTCCTTTTTCTCATCTCTTCATTGTTCACATTATTTAAAGGATTTCAGGTGTGGCTTTGTTCTTCTGTACTTTCCCACTGTTTGGTATGCTGCTGTTGACAACAAGCCATTTTGGTGGGATAAGAATTTCTGTAGAACTGCGTATTCTCAAGAGGGCCAATGCATGAGGGACTTGCTCTTTCGCCACATTTCCAAGCCATTTTAATGTTCTCTTTAATGCTAAATGGTCAAACTCCAGAACTGCATTGTGTCCACCTCAGGCAAAAAAGACCACTTTAAAAAAAAATGGTCTAGGGGAGTAGGGAACCTTTTACAGAACAGGGGCTGCACTTCCATCTGAGGTCACATGTCTGTGGTGGGCGGGGCCTCAGGTAAAAGTTGGTAAAGCAACAAATACCATCTAGCCAGACAGGCATAAACACTCAAGGAAGGTGTGAAGTATACCTGGTGACTGGTGTATCTGAGAAGAGGGTGTGGCCTGGGGACAGTCTTAAGGGCCAGATAGAGAGGCCTTGAGGGCCACCAGGCCAGAGGCACCACACCCTTGGTTTTAGGGAATGTAGGGCCAATGAAGAGAGAGAACTGGCAGAGCTGAAAAGCAGGTTGCCAAGAAGGCAACTCAGAAGCAGGAATGTGAACGAGGCAAAGAGAAGCTTGATATGAGACAAGACTGGAGGAGAGGAGAAGGCAAAGGTATGCAGGGAGAATTAGAAACTGGGGAAAGAAATACAGTCATGCCTCATGTTGTGTCCGCTCCAGGCTACGTCTTTTCAAGTTGCATCCTGCGGCAACCCAGAATAGCCTCCTCCTTACACATAGATGGGCTGCTGTGTATGTTACTTTCGGCACACACCATGACAGAAATATTCTAGCGTAGCAAGTTTGTGCTGCCAATTTCTCAGAGCCTAATTTCCCAGAGTCGTTTATTTACCATAACTCTAAAAGTTTCAGGAATAGTAGGAGCTTGGTGACCGGCTGAGAGTAGTCAATGTCATAGCAATAACAAAGCAACCACATATATGCTTTTATATGAAGCCCACGCTATTTTGATATATTGGATACTAAAGGACAAATGTGTCTCCATAAGCTATCAAGAAAACATTAAATTTCTGCTGCATTCAAATTATATTTCTGAAGTTGAAACACCTTGCTTTTAGCTCTGTTTGTGTATCCTGGGGCAAAGACTTGGAATAAAAAATATCGCTTTTCAGCAGACCTGTATGCCTTGCTGCCCTTTTGTCTGGTAGGGAAGCATGATTCAAGCTGTCATTGTTATTCTGTTACATTGAGAGGTCACTGGGTTAAATTAGAGGCCTGTGTTCATTCAGCCTTGATGGTATGAGTCCAAGACTCCAGAAGAAAAGCTGAAATAACCAATCTAATAGGCTGGCCACCTGTCCAGTGATGAATTAAAATTCAGACCAGGACTAGCTTGAAAGTACTAGAAGCCTCCATTGCATCTATATGCCCATGAAAGATAGAACAAAGGGTTGGGGGATGAGCTTAAACGCAGAAAAAAATAGAATCTAGATGTTTCTCAGAAGAAGGGTTGCTCTTCTAGTGTAGATCTATACTGTAGTGAACATTTAGAAACATCTCTTGGTTAAATTTTTCTTACTTTTACTAAAATAGTTTTGAAAATGGATAGCACCAGGTCCAACTCAGTTACAAGGGATTTTGGGTCAGTAATAGCAAAATGAGATCTGAAGTCGGTATAGATACCAGAATATTAGAATATTAAAATGGCCACTTTTTCTCTGAATTAATGGGGGAATGGTGGGATCCCCTTGTATTTACATTTTTCTGCTATGCATATTTTACAAAAACCAACCAGATAAATTGGGACATTATTTTGTTCTTTTTCTTAGCTCCAGGAATGATAATGATAATATTTTATTATTTATATGCCACACATCTGACTGGGTTGCCCCAGCTACTCTGGGCAGCTCCCAGCAAAAAAGAGTAAAAACACAGTACAACTTTTGTCTTGTTTTTCACTACAAAAATTATACCTCACACCTGAGTGCATTTAACTTAGGTTAAATTGATGCTTTCTTTGTGGGGCTACCCATAAGGTTGTCCCAGAAACTGCAGCTAGTGCAAAATGCAGTGGCTCATCTACTCACTGAGGCAGATTGTCACCATCAGGTTCTGTCATTGCTGAAAAACTTGAAATGCCTGTCAATTAACTACCAAGCTAAATTCACCCTTATGCAGCTTGGATCCAGGATACCTAAAATACTGTCCTATCCCTTCTAGATCAAATCAATTCCTGTGCTCTGCAGAAGAGGGTCTCTGCAGATACCATCTCATCATGAAGGCCATTCCATAAAATGTTGGAACTGGACTTTTAGTGTGGCAGCACCTGTCCTTTAGACCTTTCTCACACCGTATACCAGAGGGACACTGTATTTATTTTTCATTTTTTGGCTGCCTATTGAAGATCATTCTCTTTCAAGTGAGGGATTGTCTCGTTTAAGTGAAGATCTTTTAGCCTGCCTACAAACTGTGTTTTTATATGTTCCACTGTTGATGATTTTATTGTTAAATTACTTCAGGGTGGTTTATGCGAAGTGCTTCATAAATGAAATAGATAAATATATAAACTTAAGTAAGCTGCAGTGAAATCATTGGGATGAAGGGGCAGCTTCAGCTGAAAAGTTTGGTGTTGGCTGAGGTGGTGAAGGCACCATGAGAGTTGTGTCTCGGTATTGGGCCATGTTTACTTTTATGTGAATACTCTGGCACCACACATGGCCGAGCTTTAGTTCACCACCTCATAAAACGTGGGTGAACCAACAGGTGGTAAACTTCAGTCTTGTCATATGTCTGTGATGGGTCAAACAGTCATCTTCCCAAATAAATCATCCCATGGGGCTTAATCTCCTCAACTGTTTGTTTGAATCTGCCCTATTTCCATTTGAGCATGTTTGGGAAAAGTGCGCCCTTTCGTCTTTCATTATTTTTGCTTCAACTCATTGGTCTACTCTTGTTCTTCCTTCAGAATTGCACGTCTGACATGTCTGCGGGATATGCTTTCATTCATAGCTATAAACATTTAAATACAATTAGATTGTATTGTGATTGTTGCTGTCTTGGTGTTAAACTGGTGCTTCCCTCAGCAAATCGGTTATGTGTGGACAATGTTACCTTCTAAACAGCTTAGTTCAACAAGGTTTCTTAGATGCAGGTGAATGGGTGATTAAAGATACGTGTATGCATATATATGATGTCCACATTTTATGTATTTGCAGGAAACACTAACACTTCCTATAGCTGTCATAATGTGTGGTGCTCCCCTGAGGAACCAGATCTATTCTGTGAAACATTTAGGAGTTAGAAAAGAGTTCCATGAGGCTAATAATTCCATTTCATTATATAAACAACTGAAAAATATTTCGTATTAGTTTCCTTTTTCCTTCTTCCTTCTGTTTTTTGGCTTGTTATCTTCCCAAGGGCCTACAGTTGAGCTGATTGATAACCGTTAGTCAAATCCAGTAACTGTATCTGTCTGTGGTTGGAGAGGGGTGTTGAAGTGGATGCCAGGCTTATTCAGTTGTGGTTTTTTTCTTCAAGCTCCCAATCATGCCAGGCTTTGTCACAATAGTAGATATGATGGGCAAAGGAAACCGTTGATAAACCATAGAAACCAAAAACTGTTACTTGCCCTAACAAAAGCAAAGAGGGGAGGGGGAACGCCAGCTTGGCAGACAGGATTTTTTTTTTGAGAGAGAGAGAGAGATATTTTAAACAAACGCAAAGCAGTGACAGAATTCAGTTGTGTTGCTAAGCACAAATGCAGCATTTGCTAGAAATGATGCAGCATCAAACCTTTTGTGAGAGCAGGAGAGCTGTAACAGAAATAAATAAATAAATAAATAAAAGTGTTTGCGAGAAGTGGTGAGCAAAGGGGGGTTATTCATTTGTTTTTGGTCTTGTTCTTTTTATGTATTTTGTTAATTTTAGCTTATATTTTTATGTTGTGAACTACCCTGAAATCTGTGGATGAAGGGCAGTATACAAATTTAATGAATAAACAAACAAACAAACAAACAAAATCCTCAACTGATAGCCTTGATCTTTGTAAATAAGAGTTTTGTTTTCAAAGCTCCAAATTGATTGTTTGTTAAGTATAAATTTAAGGCAAAACGCTAGGAAGTTACTCTGCACAAATTCTATTGGAATGAATGGCAGCTTCATGGGAGAATGGCCATTTCACCCATTGAGTTCAGTTCCTTTATATGTGGCTGCAAGCTTATACCCACATACCTGATAGGGCGTCCCAAGGAATTCGGTGGAGCTTAAAAAGGTAAAGGTAAAGTTACCCCTGCCCGGGGGCCAGCACTGTCCGGAGACACTTCTGGGTC